>NC_046184.1:171935038-174435038 GCF_011004875.1 Balearica regulorum gibbericeps | reverse complement strand
TGATAGCTTTGTCTGGTATAACTTACCTTATAGGGAATAAATTTCATCAGGATTTTCACAGAGGAAAAACCAGATGATCCAAGATAGCCTTAGATAATTATTAATTATAGTGATCAGCAAAATTCTTGATAAGCACCTATAGACCTGATAATAATGCAGAAAAGGTACAGTAAGACATGACTTAATGCCTCAGAAACAGCATGAAGAAGGAGCTGGATGCAACACTGGTTTCAGTTCCTAAAAATATTCAGTTGCTTTTCTCCTGAGAGCAACGGGAAGGCATTCTGCATTTGTATCCTAATTGTAAGCCAAGTTACCAAATTTCTTAATTATTTGCCCAGACTATTTGAAATGTATAGGGCAGAACCCATCACTGAGCATATACGTTCTTCTGAGTGGCTGTATCTCTCAGGCTGTGTTCTGATAACTTTACTGCATTATATATGAAAGAAGAGGGTAAGTAACCAATGGGTGAAAAGTCACTTTGGGAACTGCTTGCAGGAGCACACAGTGATGGAAAAAATTAACAGAAGCAAAGTCAATGCTGATCATCTGGATTCTCCGAAGGCTATACTCCCAACACCACAGCTTAGAGTCACAGGAGAACCGTCAGTGAGACCTGCTGCCTTACTGCGGTGGGGAGATCCACAGGTAATGGGAAGATCCAGAGGCAGCTCCTTCCTCTGAGAAAGATTTCACGCTCTGCTTCACTTCAGCATTTAATCAACCGCAAAAGCAGTTTATTGCTGTGTATACTCCAGTGCCAGAAACATTATCACCTAATTAAATTGTTTCATTGTTTTGCTATATCAAGCAACATGTCTCTTTAACTCCCTGTTTTATTTAGTAGTGAGTTTGCTTTAACGTCATCAGAATGGGATATTAAATTGAAGGGGCGGCTGTTTAAACTCAAGTTCAAATCAATAATACAGGTAGCCTTTCACTGCCAAATTCTAATGTAGTGTTTTTCGCTTTGCTGCAGTCCTGCATTTAAATCCCATTGTCAGCCTCTTCTTCTACATTTTCATATGATTTATGACCATTCCTCTTGGTTGGACATATGTTTCAAGGCCTTTTCACTGTTTAAGCTTCCTACAGTCAGAGGGATTTCCTTCTTCTGCGGTTCTTCTGGTTACGCTGCCAAGATCAGTTTCACTATGTCATCAAGACAAAACTCAGTATTTTTATTATGAGTAACTTAATTTCAGGCATCAAAAAAGGCAAATATTTAGATAGGCCTGGCCCTCACAAAATCTTAAACTCTAAATACACACTCTGAAACCCACCTAAATAGAGGATTTATTATAAATACCCCAGATTAGCTTTTGTGCTCATCTTTTATTAGTTTTAAGAGCTCTAGATGGATGATACTTAAGTGTTCAAATGCCCTCAAGGTTATTCCAAATATTCTGAGATGGTTCAAGCCATAAGGTTCTCATTCCTGCACCTATAAATCATTAAGTATGTTACATCGCTGCTATTTTATTATTTAATTTGCATAATGAAAGCTACTATATAAATAACATTATCAAAAAAGCTTTATATCACAGTATAAATAATTACTAGTATTTAAAGGGAAGGGAAGTGGAACTTTGTCACCTGATGGCTCCTAAAAATTATTGGAATTCCCTTGTTTATAGTTGAAAAGTTTATTTCGTCTGGTAAAATTTGGAGTTACGTAGATAAAAGGAAAGGAGGAAATACATAAAAGTTGTTTGTCTAGGGCTTTTTTGAGGAAGACTATTTTAGGGAGACAATGCATGTTAAGAGTAGACTGATTCAAACGCTGTCCTTGAGCTGAAGTGTGATGTATTACCAGAAGAGAAAACTTCTTTAACGTCTGTCAGTAAACCCAGAACCTGAGGAATCCAGGATCCCTGTATGTCCAAGAGCTAGAAATGCAGAGAAGTAACCCTGAGCTCAGCATCCTCCAGGTTGGTGGATATGCCACGCATCACACTGGTCACCCCTTCTCTACCATACAGACATCTATGGCAATGATGCTTGTTCAGCACTAACAGGTGAAAAATGTTTATCTTGCATAGATAGTGGAGGGCATCTTCAGTAAGCACAAGCAGAGGATCCTTTTGGGTGTACAGAGATCTGTATTATATCCATATTTAAATTTACTTATCATATCTTCCTATTAACTGATGAAAGTTAACTGATAAAATTTTGCTTTCTGCTCATAACCCTTGTAAAAAGTAATTGCTTCCCATGACCTCGTTACTGACTGTTCACTTCTCCCCCATTAAAGAAATAAAAAATATGCTTTAGTGTAATTTCTTTCAAACACTCTATTTAATTTGTTCTCCATTTATCCCATAATGATAACCCACCTACTCTATTTTGTAGAACATAAGAGCTGCTGCTTGGAGATAGCCCATTTACTTTCCAAGTGCACTAAAGTTATAAAATTAACCTTACCTCTAAATTATCTACTTTTCTTTTTTCAAATATTTGAGTATTCAAGGTGGTTTTTGGCATTGTCCTCCCAGAAATAAGAGCAAGATGCAGAATTCTTGTGAGAATCCCAGCTGTATCTGAATTGGTACAGGTGCTGTAAAGTAACCTTCTTTACAAATGTTAAACAAATGTAAAAACGGGGAATGCAAATTTAACAGAAATGAAAGCAATTTCAATCACAGGTAATATTGTTTCCCTTTTTTTTTCACTGTTTATGCCAAACAATGATTGTAGGACAGTTTTTCTAGCTGTTGAGTAGTCCAAATAATCTATTGACTTAGATTTTATAACCAAATTATTAATATACATCAATCACCATATTTTTATAAACCAAAAATAGTGCGTTCAGAAGATGTTGGCAAAACAGAGAGGTAATGTACAAAAATAATCAAGGAATAGCAAGTATTGAAAGGTTCCAGTTCCTTCTGCTTCTCAAAGACAGCACTAAGAGAGGATCACAGCCTGAAATAAATTACTTCTAAAACGAGAATTGCTTAGCAGTGACTCTCCAGTCTCATAGTCAAACATTCAATGGCTAGAAGTTAAATCCATGAAATTTCTCCCTCTAGGTGAGAATTTCTGAGTAAATTTCCATGGCAAGTGTAGTTAATAGTTCACCAACAGTTAGAATGGATTCTTCGTTAATGGAAATTATTGAATCTTTGGTCGAAGTCAGCCTGGGAGGTGGGGAGAGTAGAAGAGAGGAGAGTAGAAGAGAGGAGAGGAGAGGAGGGGAGAGGAGAGGAGAGGAAAATTCCATAGTCTTTATCAGACATCAGAAAAGGTTGTCACAATGGTTTCACTGGATTTTCAAGCTAGGAGGAAACAATAGTTTGCTACATTGTGATAAAGTAATAAAAAATTGCTAAAAATGCATAATTAATTCTTGTGCTTTTTAAAATGGTTTTGACAAAGGACTTCATCTTTACAGAAAATATAATCTCATCTAAAAATGGGACATAATCACACAGCCTAGCTGTGTACTGGATGGGCTAAGCTGCATCTACTTCAATTGACAAATAAAAGGAAAAAATATTTAAAAAACACACTGAGTGAAAAATGTAGAATCATTGCCTTATCACTGAAAAAGATTCACAAGTCTCTATTTCTTGTATTTCAGAACTTCTATTTGTAAGGAAGGGAAATAACCTTTACTGTATTGTTGGAATAAAAGGAACTAGATGATTCATCTCTGTGAATCTGCTTGTTGAATTTGATGGATCATTCTTAAAAGCGACGTTGCTAATCTTCAGGTTTTCTTTTTTAGGTTATTCACAGATCAGTGGGTTTTCCGGCTAATACAGGTCCTGATGCTCTTCTGTCTTCACACATGGTATTCATCATATCTTGACAAGAAAAGACCTTCAGTCTACAAATAACCTTCACTGAAGTAAGACATGTAAGTGGGTTTCTATATGAAAGATAGATTTTATGGCTGAATAAAAAACAACTGTAGTTAAAAAGTGTCATTGCATGGTCTTATTTGAAGATTTTCCTTAAAAGAACTGTTAGTGTTTGTTTTTTAAGTCACTAATAGACAAAAAAGGATTAAATTATTTTATCATTAACCACAAATTCAACAAGAAAGGAAGATCACTTGAGTATTTTATCATTCTGAAATGTGCAGCCTTTAAAATATTTAAGTATCCACATTAGTTCTTGTCAAACTAGCACAAAGCAGTGCATAATATGACCTATGTGTAAGAGCAGAACAAGATAAGAGGCTTTGGTAAGGGTGAAATATTCACAATACAGTTACTTTGTGTAACAGTTAATAATTTTGTTTCCTAACACTATACTCTTTTTTTTTTTTTTTTTTAAATCCTGAACAAGGTGACCAAAACAAAAAATTTCTTTTTGTATTAAGCAATTCAGCACCAATACTGCTAAAAAATAATGAACTGTTATTGGTGACAGCAAACTACAGCACAACAGAAAGCTGATTAAATTCGATTGTGCCATACTATAGATTCAATTTAGCTTTGTATCAGAAATGTTACTATTTGCCACACCTCCATAACCCTAGTAAAATCAACAGATTTCTTACCACAGACTAGAACTAACTCTTCCTGAAGTGACTTACTGATTTCACAAGGCATATGAGGAAATACTTTGTCTCTCTCTAAAGACAAAAATTTAAAAAAAAAATAAAAATAGATCCACTAGAAATATAACTAATGACATTTAATTTCTAACACCTCTCACATACCAGTCCTGTACTAAAGGATATTTTGTTAGTTTTCTCCTCATTAGGATTCCTGGTGAGGAACCCTAATAAGGTCTTTCTTCTTCAAGAGCCACTCATTTCATGGAACACATGGAAGCTTAATATCTTTATAACATCCGTTCCTAACAAGTCAACTGGAAAGTGGCCACCGGTTTCCAAGAAGGCGTCACTGGGTGGGAGAAAAGGCATTCATCAATGGGGAGACTTGTTGAGGCAGAGTGATCTGTCTGAAACTCTCAGCTATAAGCAAATAGCTAGGAACTCCACTTTAAGCAACACGCCTAAGCTGTGATCATACCAGAGCATAATATTTTTATTTTCATGCTGAGTTAATAATGAGATAAAAATTATACTAACAACAATAAAAATGTCAGGACATGCACCTTCAACAGCTAAATGCAATGTTAACTTTTAATTGACTAAGTTGCAGTGCAGAAAGGTAAAACACAACAAAATAAAACATGACAAAACTAGGATCATATAGTTTGATCATTCTCACAAGCAATTTCATATTATTATCTTTATTGTAAATATCTGAAAAAGAGTAATAGAAGGAAAACAAGGCTGTAAAAGCCCTGAAAGCTCTCTGAAAAAATGCTGTTATAGCAAGACAGTTGCTAAGAATGAACAGCAAGTATCTATCTCTAAATGTCTCTAGATACAACTGCAGCTCTAACCATGATCAAAACAGTGTAGAAGCAGTTATAAACATAATGCATTGAGATATTACTATGTATTCCAACACATCTGATGGTTTTAATTTTGTCTGTTTTCTTTTTTTGTTGTATAAATTATTGGACTTAAATATTATCTTATATGTTTGTAGCTATTTGATTTGAAAAATTGCATTTTCCATACCCCCAAATATAACATCCTGTCAGAAGACTGGTAAATACAAAACATCACAACTTCTCTAGCCAAAGCAGAGAGTGGTTTAAAACCATTTTAAGATCTTGCTGTGGAAACAACTGAAAATGTTTAATAAATACATATGCAGGTATGTTCTTAAGCAAAAGCATCATATAGTGGTTTACTCTGCTTGACAAGAGAAGAACCTCATGGACTTCAAAATTTAAATTCCTTTACATAACCAAACCTTTCTCAGGAAATCTCTATCTCAATTTGCAGTGCAAAGGTAATTTCTTACTGATGACTCTTTGAAATGCCTAAAGAGCCAAACATTGTGCTCCCAATCTTTAGCAAAGACTTAAAATTTATTGATGTATTCTTCATTATATTTTTTAATTTAAATTGAATTTACAACAAATCAGAACAGTAATAAGACCCCAAATAAAATTTGATAGTAAAGTGCTGCAAATTCAGTTCAAAATTATTTTCTCATCAAAAAACCCCCCCAAAACATAATCATTTATTGCACTGGAGCTCAAGCCCACCACATGCTATTACAGTAAAAGCTAGGCATTATTTCCATCTGGCTTTGCGCACACAGGATGTTGTATAAACTACCAGAAGAGCTCTATTTCATTGTAATTAAAATTTAGTGTTACACTTAAGCAATAAGGCAACTCCAGGAGATGTGATTATCATGAGATAATGACCTTGGGGTGTTACAAGGCAAGGAAGCAACCAAATGCCTCTAATCCTCCAGGGGGTATGATTATTTCGGAATAACCACACCCCCTGAGGTTGTGTGATTAGTATCAGAGAGAAAGTCTGTACCGAGAATACAAATATGATTTTGTAGGGAAATGTTGGGGGGCTGGTCTAGATAAAGTTGGTAATGAGGAGTGCTGAAACAGCAGTTTCAGATGAGTTGTGTTGTTCACATGCTAATTCTGAAATGTCTTTAAGAACTCTCTGGACACATATAGAGCTGACAGTGATGTCATACCTGTATAAGTAATCCTCCATAAATGCACAGATCTAATCTTTTCCTCCTATTTTCGTTTCATAATTTCCATTTCATAATAGCAATAAACCATGGTAAGCAATGCATTTCTGGGGGATTATTGCACTTCTCAGGTGGCTGAAGTCACTCAACCTTTAGCCTCGTATCTTTCAAGACATCTGAGAAGTGCAATAATTCCCCAGAAATGCACTGCCTGTCATGTCTTATTGCTTAATTACTTTGTACTTACCAAGTAGTTGCTCTTTAAATGAATGCAGCAGCACAGTATGTTTTACAATTATGGTGTGTATAAGAGCAGTATAACACTGTTATGGCAAAACATAAAATAAGTAATTGTTACAGCAGAAGTACAAACTAAAGCTGCAGTACTAACTACAGTACAAACTATGTTGGGTGTAGAACACTTTATTATTCTGATAAGTATCTTGTATGTGGTTAAGTAATGGGATATGTTCAGCTTTAATAAGGATGCAAAACAAGGACCAGAAGAAAAGATACAACGGATAATGCAAAACTAAACTCTAATTACAGAGTTTATACTCCTCTTGCTATTGATAGCTTTGGGAATATGTTAACATTTCTGAAACTAGTGAAATCACATTAGTAATGATTCAAGTAATGAAAAAATGAGTCAAATATAGTGAGGTGTATCAGCAACAATGGGGAGAGGCCACATATTGCTATTGATCTTCTAGAAAAGAAAGTGCCCAAAAATGGGGAAGGAAGAATAAAAAGAAGCTTTTACTTACAGTTTTATTTTTAATGAAATCCTTGAAACTAAATGTTATTCACAGTTGTGAACAACAAGAAAGGATGTGGAATTGAAAAACTCCATTTGCACAATTCCTGTGAGAACTATTGTTGAAACCATCACAGCTAGTCACTCTAAGATCTCACTTCAGTTTCTTACTGGAGTCGTTTCAATCTTTCCTTTCCTATGGCTAAAACAGGGTCCTCTGGAACTACGCATTTATCTTAATGGGTGAAAAAAAGAAGCTGAGAGAGCTGCTTAGACAGGCTGGATTTTATGTGTCTGACTATCTACATAAGTTCACAATCTACTTCTGAGCTAGAGAAGCTCAGAAATGAAAAAATAAAAAAAATATTGGGAGCATGGATATGAGTATCGTGAGTTCAATGTATGCTGAAAAACATCTCCTTATGACAGAAAGCATTTTCCCCTCCTGGTGCTGCTAAAAATAATGTCCATCTTTTTAAAGCAGGAAACATATGAACCCGCATAACAAAATGTTCACAGGTTTGTCTACTGAGTTTGGAGCCTTATTCATCTAGGAGGAGCCAGCCCAGAAATATTGTTGCAGCGTATAGTACAGTAATTCAAAACCACAGAAATCACTTGACTGTCAGCTGAAGCAACTTACAAAGGTTTCGTTCAAAGATATTAAGCTCAAAGACAGCCTAGTGATCTGGAAATACAAAAAGATAAATTCAGCAATGTATCAAAATAATATTTATTCACAACCGGTTTTATCTGCATTGTCTACACCATGTAAATAAACTATTATGGAGAGTAGATATGATTGCTAATACAGATTGTCTCATTTAAAAGTGTTTCTTTATGCTAATGTAATATATTTCAATAACAGGACTATAATGCTTCATTAAAGGAAAAATGTCTGAAATTAAGTTTTACTTTACACTTACCAAACATGTGTCTTACATTCCCTCGTTTTGGCTTGCTGGCAAAATTGATGCTTGGGTCCAAGAGAAATCCTTCCCCCTTCAGAGAAGGATTCCCACCCAAGGCAGCATTGCAAAAGTGACTGACTGACAGACATTTGACAGACATTCAGATGTAAGTACAGCATCTCAATGTTTCAGAGCAATTCTTCCTTCATATGATATGTAAAGAAGCAAATCTTTCTTGGAGAAACAAGCTGAATTTGGCTGAAATTAAATCAAAAGCCCTTTCATTACCCTGAAAATACATAACTCAAAGAAATCATAATATATAACACACGTTATCTGTGAATCTATAGTATGTAACTATGAACCTGAAAGAAAATTGACTTTAAAATTTCCACCCAAACTCATAATATAGTAGTATCTCTGTCCATTGCAACATAAAGATTAATTCATGTTCTAACAAGCTCCTTTACTTTCTGCATCCTCTTTGATGCTAGGAACTTATCTATTAATGCAGAATACTTGTGAGAAATTTTAATACTCTGCCGTAGTAGAAAAAAGACTTCCCATGCTAGCATCCTAATTTTCTCAATAGTTACTGTCACTGCAACCCTTAATTTAGAGCACAGAATTGGCACAATGGTAAATTACGGTGCTCCTCAAAAGCTTCACCTTCCAACCCCAGCACTGCGATTGTGTCAGAATTTGAAAGCACAAGAAGAGTTTATTTCTCAGTGAGTGTGATGTCACATTGAGCAAGAAGGAACACATGAAGTGAAGAGATTTGCAATGCCAGTGTGTTAGTTCAGAGCTCGTCACTCACATCTGAATTTCTGGAGCATTGTTCTAGGCAATTTTTTAAACTTGTCAGTTCAAACCTCCTTGAAAACAGCTAATAGGAGTGGTGCGCTGAGTTGGCATAATTTTGAATGTCATTTAGGTGTAGATTATATTTGCTTCATCTATTTAGACATCATCTGGTTTTATTAAAAAAAAAAAAAAAAAGAGATTGCAAAGAGAAAATACTGCATACAGAAGAGCACTAAGAAGGGATTTTCTTCTTAACTACTAGGGGATTTATTCCGAACCCATCTTACTTGGACAGTGATAGCTTTTCATACCTCTGGTAAAGACATGGAGGGTAGGTCAGAGATGAAGTTATGTAAAAACTACAATATTATTTTTTTTCAAAGGCTGAGATAAAAATTGTCAAAAAGTACCTCATGAACATTGTTTGATCAACAAAAACGTACAGAAATATTAAAAATCCAGACCCGAGCCATGCATAAAGGTAGTCACAGAAGCAAAGAAGCATGATGTATTATCCCTGAGGATGGTATCATTTGTATGTTCTCTGTGGACCTGAAAGGTCTTGTAACTCCCAGTATGAACATGTTTAATTAATTAACCTACCTGGATTCCTATCAGCTAAAGCCAAGACTTTAATATACAGCCTGTGAGTGGCACAGACTATATTAAAACAAGGAAATTCAGAAGCAAGTACCCTAGGCTGTATTCTGACCAAAACATGCCAGCACCTTTCTGCTTCTTGGTCCCCAGGAACGTAGAAAGGGGATTCATTGCTCTCTCAGAGGAAAAAAATGCCAGGATGAGTGGAGGATCAAGACTCCAGCATGCACAGCAGTACATTTCTGCAAACAGATTGAGACATTGCCATACAGCCTTTTTTGTGTCCTGTCAAAGGGCCGAGCTTTTTTTTTTTTTTGGTCCTCCTGGCAATCGGGAGCTGAGAGACGGGCAGAGGAACAGGCTGGATGGGCCACCCTATCAATCAACATTTATGTACCTCAGGTAGTCTGGCAAAAGAGCACATTCCTGCCCAGTTTGCAGACCAGAGAGGGAACTAGAGAAAGTAGGAGAATAGTGTCTCTGGGTAAGAAAGAAGAAGGTGACAAGCATTGAAGTGGAAGAGGGCAGAGCTATCTGGGAGATACGTTGTTGGCATGGGGATAAGAGAGAGAAGTGTAGAAGGAACCAGAGAATGTAAGGGCCAAGGCAAGCACTGGGTTGAGCAGCAGGTGTAGAGGGAGGGGGTAAACTGAACCCTTTAATGGATCAGTTTAAAGCATGTGCTGCTGCTAGGATTAATATCATTTTAACACTTCTGAAGTGAATTTTGGAGCAAACAATGAACGTTGCAGAGAAAAGTATTCTTTCCAAGAAAGTTGCTGTACTAGCTTTCCAAGCAGAGGAAGTCATTCCTTGTTATCTTTTGTATCCAAAAGTTGAATGGAATGACCTCTGATCAAAGGCACGATTTGGATGAGGAATGGTACAGTCAAATTTCAAAAACTGAGACAATTAAGGCAACGGATAAATACAAGGGAAAAGCTGAGTCAAATCAAATGCTGAAGTATTCAAGGAAGATAAATAATTGAAGAATAAAAATTCTACCTTGAGAAATTTGTTACAATATGGTAATTTGTACATCTAAAAATCCCACTACTGCAAACTGGAGTATCCTTCACATCACTTGTGAGGCTGCTTCTAAGAGTAATTTTATTTAACTCTTCCCTCATAAATTCAGTTCAGCATTTGTAAGCAATACACTGCAGAAAACTATCTTGTTGCATTGTAAAGTAAGTATACCAGTCCAAAAATCACAAAGGATAGTATATTTTGTTTTCTTAATGGTAGACAGAACAAGAAAAAATTGCTAAAATATTCTGTATATAAGAGTAAAACCCTATTATCATTCCTGATGCCTCTAATCTAGTGGAATTCATGTTTTATAAATGAAATTTTAGATATTATTTCTTTATTGACTAGCAAAAGCCAGGTAAAATCCCAGAAGAATACCTACAGTACATCTTTTCTGACATGGGGCAATTGGCTGTTTCATTACAGGGAAATCAAACCAGATGTAACTTGATTCTTTATTACCTTCTTGTAGAGCAGAAATGGATCAATCTTTGGAAACCAGTATGGACAGTAATTTAGATGATAACCTGAAGAGAGCATATTTTAGTGTGTAAGGCCAGACAAAATAATGAAATTTTGCTTTAAAGAATTTAAAGCTTAGTGAAAAGCACTGCTGCATAATTCCAAGCGTTTAAAATTTAGGGACACTTCGTCGATAATTGTAAAATACATTTTTACAACATTTTATTTCACTATTACTTTTAAAACACTTTGTGGTGTGAAGGCTGGAAAATATTTAGTGCTGTATACAGGGTTGTTATCTAATGGGTAAATTCACATGTTTTTCATCCATGTTAGGTAAGAATGACAATATATCCCCAGAACCTCTTATTTAGGGTGACTGCTTCTCATCTCTCACTAGTTGCCAAATCTAAACTGCTCATTCAGGTTCCATCTGTAGTCAGTCAAGAGCAATAAGATTTCTGGATGGTGATTCAACTTATGTGATTTAGATGTATTTCTACAGATGGAATGAAACCTGCTTTAGAGACTTTATTTTTCCCTAATCCTTCCTAAGGTAGACTTACATAAGTTTATAATTAAACTTGAAAATTGGACTGTATAACTAACTTGAAACAGTTAAATTAAATTAGAAGTGTCCCAGCTTAACTGATTCATTTTTAATTACCTAAATATATAAAGAAAATACATGGCAAAAATAAAGTGGTATTTACTATGTACTATGACACAACACTCAGGAGTATACAAGCAAAACGTGACATACCAACAGTTGGATTAGGTACATAGGCTTAATCATTATTTAAACACAATCAACTTTGCTAACAGGAATCTCAGGAAGTTCAACAAAGGGAAACGCAGTCTTGCACTGGGGAGGAATAACACCATGCACCAGTACCAACTGGCTACCAGCTGGAAAGCAGCTTAGCAGAGAAGGATCTGGAGGTCCTGGTGGACACAAGTTGACTATTAGCCAGCAAGCTACCCTCGCAGCAAAGACCGAGAACAACCTGGGGCTGCATTAGGAAAAGCAGTGCGAGCACATTAAGGTAGGTGATTATTTCCTTCAGTTCAGTCCTGGTGAGAAACATCTGGAGTGCTGGGTCCAGTTCTGGGCTCTCCAGTATAAGACAGACACGGACTTCCTGAAGCAAGTCCAAAACAGGGCCACAAAGATGATTAAGGGATTGGAGAATCTGACATACATGGAGAGGCTGAGAGAACTGGGACCATTCAGCCTGGAGAAGGCTCAGGAGGGATCTTATCAGTGTGTATAATAAATACTTCATGGGGGTGAGTAAAGAAGATGAAGGCAGTCCCTTCTCAGTCGTACCCAGTGAAATTACAGGAGGTGATGGGCACAAACTGGAACATAGGAAATTCCACTCAAACATAAGAAAAAACATTTTTACTGTGGCGGTGGTCAAACACTGAAACAGGTTATCCAGAGAGGCTGTGGACTCCCCATCCCTGGAGATACTGAAAACCTGTCTATACACAATCCTGGACACCCTGCTCAATCTGACCCTGTCTGATCAGAGGGTTGGACTAGATCTCCAGAGGTGCCTCCAACCTCAGTTATTCTGTGATTCTGTGTTATAAAACCTGAGGGTACTCATTCACTTCGCTGACCCCCAAAGATCTGAAACAGCATCAAGTCATAGCAAAAATGAGAAAGGAACAGTGTGTCTCATTGAGGGGTCTGGTCTCTATACATGATAACCCAGGTGAAATCACACAGAGAGTGAACTTAAATAGAGCTGTTATTAAATATGCATCTTACCCATTATTGTCACACCTCTTACTATGCCCCAAACAGTAAAGGAATAAAGATGGGATCCATTACATGAGCCTCTTCTGCAAGAGATTTGGTAGTAGCTCACTAAATAATGTTATTCACAAATACCAAATGCTACAATGCATAGGCTTTGTGACTCAATCATGCTAATGAAAGAAACAGCTTGAACTGGAAAATGTCATTAAATACAGGACAGGAAGGAGTCAGGAATTCATCTAGTCCTTTCTGAGACAAGGTCAAGACCATACCTACCACAAGTCTGTTTAATTTATTCTTGAAAATATCCAGGTAAAGGGATTTCAGTGCACCCGTATGTAATCTGTTTCACATAGCTTCACTATCCTTTTGGCTGGAAAGCTTTTTCCAGACACCCATCTTCACTTGGTCAATGAGCAAGGAGAGCTGATCCTCTTTACAGTAATCTTATATATTGGCAAGCTATATGACAGACATAACCACTTGTAGTCGTCTTTTCTCTGTCCTAAAACCCCAGCCAATCAACCAAACACACAAAACACCCAACCATTTTGCCCTATGCAATTTTTTTTCACTAAAACTGTCATGAGGCAATCTTCTGGCAGTCTATGATATCACAGACATCATACCTGTATGACTTACATATAGCAACAAGAAGGGGAGACAATGGGGAAATGACTGCTATGTCCCAGAAAGGGTTGTAGATTCACAGGGATACAACCTTAAGAACTGAATCAGCACAAGGTAACTGAAGAATGGGGGAAGAACAAATTTTACTGAAAGTGGGGGCAATTTTCAGATAGTTTTTAACGGGCATCTTGGCTTGATAACAGCAAATGCAAGATCTAAAAACTGTCACAGTACTAAACCTTTCCTAGTTGTGGTGCATTAAGGTCTTTACTACACGTTCTGTAATACCTAAGGTCATCCAAGATTTATGCCTGCTCGAATATGAAGTTTTCCTATCCTGGGCTGTTAAAAATAGCAGTAGCTAAAATAGCCAGGTCCTGTATGTTTGTTCATTTTCAGTGCATTTAACAGAGGTCATGAATCTCATCTAAAATGAGCAAACCAAAAAACAAACAAAACCAAAAGAAACAATACAAAAAAAAGGAAAAGAAAAAAGAAAAAAGAAAAAAGAAAAAAGAAAAAAGAAAAAAGAAAAAAGAAAAAAGAAAAAAGAGGAAAGGAAAGGAAAGGAAAGGAAAGGAAAGGAAAGGAAAGGAAAGGAAAGGAAAGGAAAGGAAAGGAAAGGAAAGGAAAGAAAAGAAAAGAAAAGAAAAGAAAAGAAAAGAAAAGAAAAGAAAAGAAAAGAAAAGAAAAGAAAAGAAAAGAAAAGAAAAGAAAAGAAAAGAAAAGAAAAGAAAAGAAAAGAAAAGAAAAGAAAAGAAATGAAAAGAAAAAGAAAGAAAAGAAAAAAAAAGAAAAGAAAAGAAAAGAAAAGAGAAAAGAAAAGAAAAGAAAAGAAAAGAAAAAGAAAGAAAAGAAAAGAAAAAAGAAAAGAAAAGAAAAGAAAAGAAAAGAAAAGAAAAGAAAAGAAAAGAAAAGAAAAGAAAAGAAAAGAAAAGAAAAGAAAAGAAAAGAAAAAAGAAAAGAAAGAACTATGTATCTTTTTGGGAAATACAGCACAGCATTAGAAGCAACAGTGGACTTCAATATTTAAAACATGAATTTTGCAGTAAAGTTCTTAACAGGTAGATTCTTCAGTCTTTCATAAATTAAAAAAATTAATTTAGAAAGTAGGATGTAGGCATCACTTCTACATCTAAATTAGTACACATCTGAATACTTTGCTTCAAAAAACCTCAGATATTTCCAGTATCTTTTTTTTTTTTTTTTTTTTAAATCACAATAGCAATGAAGCCAGGATTTTGTTAATTGTTGCAAAGAACACAAAGCGTAGAGTTATTTCTCTATGATATTTTTCTGGGACTAGCAATCTCATATTCTTTCTGTCAGCATGAAAACCCTTGATGTGATATTGAATTAAGAGCTACCTTTTGACAGCCATCTTCATGTAATATTCAAACCCCTTTTCACCATCACAGGTACAATACAAGCCTGAGATCTTTGCTTGAAGAAGATGGAGAAGTTGATTCATGCCTTTGTCATGTCTAGGTAGGGCTGCTGCAATTTATTATTTTAGCTAAGTCAAGCTAAAATGCCTGCTTCAGCATCTCCAATTCTGTCAAAACATCAATTGCTACAAATCTACCCCAACTCAATACTGTTTATCAACCCACTTCTTTAAGTGTTTCCATTTACTTCTAGTAAAATATCACATTTATTTTAAAGGAAAGCTTTCAGCTGGAGAACCAGACTAGTCTTGCTAATTTGCGCGTTCATTTAATAGACTAAATTTTGAAAGGGGCTTTCAAGGATGTAAGCATAAGCATTCACATATGTAAGTAATAGAGTTTATGCTTGCAAAGCCCATTTTGACAAAAGGGATTTGCTTCAGAAAATTCTATCCTGTGTGTAGATAAGTGCTAGATCCATCACATGCATACAGAGATGACATTGTTTTTAAAATATAGAAACAAATTTTTCCATGAGGAAAAAGTTTTGAGTATACCCATGGAGTCAGACCTTTCAGAATTTGGCTTAGATTTAAAGTGGATTTTCTATGGGAGGTACCGTTGTTAAAGCAGCAATTTCAGGACAATACTGTCACAGCTCACTTCCTGTTTTAGTGGTTTTGAGGGAATCAATCTAGTAGTTTATATCACTGTCTCAATTGTTTGTTTTTTTTCTCATAACCTTACTTAGCATAAATAGCTAAAAACAAAAGTGGAAACTGTGCTAATCTGAACCAATTTTCTGCATGAAAACTGTACATTTCTTCTCCTTATTTGTTCATATAACCTAATAAAGTGTTATTGAAATAGGTTGTTTCTTTTAGAAAGACATCTGACATTGATAAAAGGACTCCAAGTGTTGGGGAATTTACCATATTCTTCACTAATCCGTTGCAAAGCTGATTGCCCTCACCGTTATAAATGTGTATCTTGCATCTACTCTTTCAACTGAAATCCCCTGCGACTGCACGTTGGTTCAAGTAAGATGCCATGACTTGTGTAAGAGCTTAATACATCAATGACTGCTCCAAGTGCTGACAATACAAAATGAGTGAGTGTTCCCCAACCATCAGATCAGATACAATAATCTTGTTACAGAACATTTATGCTTAAATTTAAATTTATAAAGCATTGCACAGGATTTTAACCATGCTATTTCACTGACCATAATGGAAATTGTCTGACTGCATGCCCTACAAGCTGCTGATAAAATGTATGTGTTAGACACTAAGGACGAGATATATGAAATGAATTGGGTGCTGCTGTGCTGGGATTTGCAATGCCTAAACTTTTAAGCTGCTTGACTTGCTTTCTGCTATCAAGGTCCTGGATTAGATGGCCAGAACTCAGTGGGAATAACAGTATAAATCAGTGGGAGCACATAACTCCCTCACAGCAGCCAGCAAGTCCTGTAGGAAGCCTCTTTATTCTAGCTAAGATAGAGCTTTGCTAAAGAGCAAATATATATTGAATTACATTTCTGGCCATGGTTTAGCAGCTTACTCTGCAATTAGAAGGTACTGAAGATGCCTTCTGTACTTCAAAATCATGTGTCCAGGAGGTAGAGATACTTATCCCCTTCTGTGTGAGGGGATGAGGCAGAAGAAACACTTCAAGAGAAGGCAGTAAGGATGATAGTTCTTTTATACAAGGGCTCCTAAGTTAAATCTCCTTTCCAGCACGTGTGAAATCAGCAATCAGTTGCTTTGTCTGGCTGAAATAATTATATTCAACACCACCCAAAAGATCAATCTAAGCACAGCAGACATGGTCAAACTCTTTCCTGAACTGCACTACAAAATTGTATATGGCCACCATCCTCCAAATTAATTCCCTAAGACAGGCCCCCAGTATGACGTTCCTGGCATCACCATTCTGTAACCCTCCATCCCCAAATAAAGATTTTAATGCCAAGTGCCACATGCCCTCAGCCTTTCACAGAATCACTAAATGGTTGAGGTTGGAAGGGACCTCTGGAAGTTATCCTCTCCAACTCACCTGCTCAAGAACAGCCACCTAGAGCCGGTTGCCCAGGACTATGTCCCGATGGCTTTTGAATATCTCCAAGATGAAGACTCCACATCCTCTCTGGGTGACCTGTGCCAGTGTTTGGTCACCCTCACAGTAAAAAAGTGTTTCCTGATGTTCAAATGGATCATCCTGTGTTTGAGTTTGTGCCCATTGCTTCCAGTCCTGTCACTAGGCACCACCAAAAAGAATCTAGCTGCCTCCTCTTTGTATCCTCCCTTCAAGTATGTATACACATGGATAAGATACCCCTGAGACTTCTCTTCTCCAGACTGAACAGGCCCAGCTGCCTCAAACTTTCCTCATAGGAGAGATGCTCCAGTCCTTTCCAACATCTTCATGGCCCTTTGCTGGACTGTCTCCAGTATGTATTTGCTGAGGATCCCAGAATTGGACACAGTACTTCAGGAGTGGCCTCACCAGTGCTGAGTAGAGGGGAATCGCAGAATCATGGAATCACAGAATCATAGCATGGTTTGGGTTGGAAGGCACCTCAAACAGCATTTATTTGCAACCCCCCTGCCATGGGCAGGGACACCCTCCACTAGACCAGGTTGCCCAAAGCCCCATCCAACCTGGCCTTGAACGTTTCCAGGGATGGGACATCCACAGCTTCTCTGGGCAACCTGTTCCAGTGCCTCACCACCCTCACAGTAAAGACTTTCTTCCTAATATCTAATCTAAATCTACCTTCTTTTAGTTTAAACGCATTTCCCCTTATCCTATCACTACATGCCCTTGTAAACAGTTCCTCTCCATCTTTCCTGTAGCCCCCTTTAGGTACTGGAAGGCCACAATTAGGTCTCCCCAGAGCCTTCTCTTCTCCAGGCTGAAAGGAGAAGGAAGGGATACCTCCAGGGGAAGGATCGCCTCCTTTGACCTGCTGGCAACCTCCTAATGAAATCCAGGATACCATTTGCCTTCTTTGCAGCAAGGACACATTGCTGCTTCATGTTGAGCTTGGTATCCACTGGGACCCCCAGGTCTTTTTCTGCAAAGCTTCTTTCCAGGTGGGCAGTCCTCAGTATATATTGGTGTGTTTCCACTCTGCTGTTTCCATACTTCCTATTTCTCAAACTCCTGCATCACAAACAAGCAAGATGTGCCAGGTTCTTTGATCTTGGCTGCCTGAAGCCTTACTTCTGAACTGTATTGGTTACTGTTTCCAGGAAACAGCTGCAGTACCACACCACCTCAGATCTAGGATCTCCTGTTCTGGTGATGTGAGGGGAACCAGGGAAAAGAACTGGGACAGAGGTAAGGAGAGAAATACAAGAATAATAATCTAGCCCATATGGCTGGATTGTTGGACAGGGAGACACAGCTTATGCATTTCACGTAGTATGTCACCAGGACTACAATTCACTTCATGCTCATATGAAAAAGATCTCACCACTAAGTACAACAGTTCTTTTCAGTTTTATCATCTCCTTCATTTGCTGGCCAATTTAATACCATATTATCCTATATAAAAGAATTATCAAAATATATTTCAAGAGTTATTTATGGATTTCATAGTAAATGGATTTTGTCTTAAAAATTCAAATATCCCTGAAGTATTCATCACCATAGGGATCAAAAGTATGTTTACTGCTTTCATCACAGTTGCTACTCACAAAGAGAGCAATCTCTTCAGGAAAAGCCAGTGATCTGTACCCAAATGTATATTATAAACACAGGGGTGGAACAGGATATTTCAAGGTTTCAATCACACAGAGGTAAACAATTACAGTCCTGAGACAGAGTTTCAAGCCCCTTGTCCCATGCCCTAAGTGTCTGTTTAGTAGTGCAGATATAACAATAGTCACACAGTTAAATTATAATTCAAGAGTGTGATCTAGTTAGGAGGAGCCAGAGCAGAAGTCAGGAGACCTATTTACAATTTCAAATTCCATCATATCTTTTCACGTGAGCAAATCCCAAAACATGCTTGTCTCAGAATTAGAATTATGTATATCTATTTTTATTAATAAAAGAGATGTTACATGGTCAATAATTTACTAATTATAAATATTGGTGGTATTAGCAGGAAAGCAAGACATATCTTGACTGCACGATTTACGCTTTGTGATAATCCTTTAAATGACTTCATTGTACTGTTTACCAAAGTAGCATTCGCAGTGCACTACAACATACATGGCTATAGTTTATGACCTGCTGGCATGAACTGAATAATACGTATCTTATATTACGCTGGTCTAAAATATAATAGGTGTGCTCTTGAAACGTGAGGGTTTAGGTTGTTAGACCCCTGGCTGGAGCCCTAGAAGTTTATACACAAATCACATTGTCACCCTATGGATCTTTGCTGTTATATGCAGAAACTTATCTTGTCCTTTCTGGTTTACACCTAAGAAGAAAGGTTGAAATATGTTAGCTTTTCTTGCTCTCATTATGTCTGGAATGTGACATTCACCCATGCAAGCAGGCAAGGGAGTTCAGTTAATATTTATCTGTAGGTAACCTTACCAACTCTCTTACCATACTTGACACGGAAAAACGGTTGTTCACTCAAGATGTTGATATGTGCTGATGACAGAGAGGTACCTTCTAAAGCATGTGGATTTCAGAATGGCTGCATTTCTTTTTGCAGAGTCTTGAGATTTTAAAAAGTCCTCATGGGATATGGCAAAGGCAAAATTAAAAATTTCTGAAGTAACTCTGTAAAAGTATACCAGAAACTTAATAAATCATGTAGGCTGCACTTTGGAACGACAATCTCTAACATATCTGGGGGATGAGGGACCTCAAACAGCACCTCCAAAACTTATCAGTAAGCTCAGCTTTATACTACTACGTTACACAACAGCTGAGGGAACACTTTCTCCCTGTTTTTTAGTAATCTAACAAAGCATTTTTGTGTCTCTCAGCATTTAACATTCAATTTGTTAAATGTCACTGAAGAAAAATAAAATGAAAAAGACATCAGTTAATAATGTTGTCTTTAATGTTTCATCATCTCATGACTC
This sequence comes from Balearica regulorum gibbericeps, assembly GCF_011004875.1. Classification (NCBI taxonomy): domain Eukaryota; kingdom Metazoa; phylum Chordata; class Aves; order Gruiformes; family Gruidae; genus Balearica; species Balearica regulorum. Next base: position 174,415,078 of record NC_046184.1, on the reverse strand, counting down.
TGTGTTTCGCCATGTTGACCTAATTTGCCATGACAGGAACATGGTCCTTGTATCAAAATATTCCAAGTGTAGAAATAACTAAATCTTAGTGAGAATTGTATGCTACCTTAGCAAACAGAGCCATCTTTTATTTTAACTGTTCATAGTAAAGATATATCATTAAAACACAATTCTACTAAGTGGAACATGATTTATTTAGGTACCTAATCTCTTAATTGGCCCAGTTAGGGGCTGATCCTTCCTCATATGGCACTCTGACATTCTTCTTACCTCAGACCTCAATGTAGTTATTTAGTATCTTGCCACATTAGGCAAAATTGATCTGTAAATCCAAATTTTGTTAGGACTGTCTGACACTCTAGATGAACCTCACAATATAAAACCTTCAACTGGAATAGGACAAGTAGGCTAGGAGATTAAACAATAATGCACCTTCCATCTGTCATATATTTAAATCCATCCATATCTGTTATCAATGAAAATCCTTATTTGTTGACATCAGTGGCTTCTGCAGGAGTTTCAGCCATGGTGGACAGATGTCCACATCAGAAAATCATAAGTACAAGTGGTCTAATTCTGTAGAACTTAAAGATCTTAAGTGAAGAGATTAGAATTGAAAGGCCAATAAAATTAAGCTTCTTTTTCATCTTCAAGACAGCCATCCCAAAGCAAGATTGAGGCATTCTGGCATTATTGTGAGTAAGGTTCTGTTTCCATATTAAATTATCCTGTGAATACAAAAAGGCCTATATCAGGCATTACAAAAAGGCCTATACCAGCCATTACTATTAGGCACCAACTCACAAATGCAAGAATTCAGAAAACTGGAGGGGAAGGATGAACAAAGTGGTGAAGATTTAGGTTAGATGTCAGATTGGAACATTCTGCTGAAATTATTGCAAAATACTTGCTGGCAGAGAGAATAGTAAATCTGGCCAACTACATTTATTAAAAGTATTTGCTATGCATTATTTATTTACAAATAATCACCTTCCAGATATTTAAATGTAAGAGAGACTCTGTTTTTTCTCCAGAAACTTAATTAATTTACCTATCCCAGTATAACCCATTTATCCAATTTATCTTCTTTTTTTATTCTACAAGCTACCCGTAATTTGAGCTGTCACATTAATATATAGTGATTCCAGTGCACTTAATCAGGACAACTCTAAAATGAAAAAAATGGAAGGAAATGCATAAACATTTACAAGGTCATCTGCCAGCATATCATTTCATGAGTGAAAGCATCCTATGAGGCACACTTTAACTTTAAAAGACAAGGTCAACATGAGTATAATTTTTTTTTGTTTATTCCTAGATGTATAGGTTTCATATGTACTACTTAGTATCCACCTTTCCTAGGAGATAATTATATTGAAAATTGTTAGTTCCAAATGTGGCACCACAAAAAGAGTAAACTTAGAGAAACATTTGATCTTTCATGTTTGCAACCAGTTTCACACATTCCTCACTTATGATCCCAAATTAGTTTTGACAACTCCCACTGATTACTGTGTATTCTCACTTTCAAACATTTTATATTGATACAGAAGAATGGATTAATTCCCACTAGTTGTGTTCTCAGTAGCTTGGAAAATACTTCGGATACACTTTCTGCAGTGTTCCTTCTTCTTCTGGTACGCACCTATGATAGAACTTAAGAGGAGTTTGAGCTGGGGATGTTCTCTGATCTGCTGATGTTCCAGAAACCTTTCACAGTGAGGAACATTTCCTGAGGGGACAAAAAAAAAATTGACCTAGCAGTGGAAACATAAGCTTTATTTGAATCAAAGAAACTTTGCAAAAAATTGAACAGATGATTTCAAGAAATTTGTTTAAAATTATCACATGCAGATAGGAGTACATATCTAAATCTAAAGAAAAAAAAAAAACATTTCTTGCAACAAAGATCAGAGATGAGAAATCAGAAAGCCAAAATAGAAGAAAAATCCATAACAACATATGAATTGTTTTCATCTACTTGAGTTCCTGCCTGTGACATTATTATCCTAAACATAACATTAAGATGTAGCCTGCAGTCCAGTTATCTGCCTGCTCTAGATGATAAGACACAGGAGGTAAGTGTGGGGCAGTGAAGTATGGAGATTTTTGTCAATGCCCTCTCAGTGTCAAACAAGACAATATCACTCCACTCAAAGAAACTTTAGACTATATTCTAATTGCAGACAATGGAGAGCACCAGGCACTTCTGGGATGCAATTACTTATTTTAAATATCTATTTTGGATGCGTTCAATCACATCCTGAAAATACATAGCACTCAACAGTGTATAGGAGCATCTAGACAATTAATTCACATGTGGACAATATAGATGTACACATTTGGTCAAAGACCGTTCTATGTCTCTGATTACTTTGGCACATTTCTTTAATTTAGGAAAGTCAATGAGGAACCTTGTGAGTGACTAACTCCACTGATAGCTGTATTCCACAAGTCACTCAATCAATCTGTGATTTATAATGCCAGATATTATGTTATCCAAATATCTGTTCCTTACTAGATAAGCTTCAGGCAATGCTGTGTCATTCTGGTCAGTTGCCTTTTCTGCTGAAACATCAGATTTATGCCTCTGCAAAGCTTTAACCAGGTCTCTGTTTTCTGAGGGGTGAATGAGGACAGCACTGAAGCCTCTGTGCTCTGGGCACACATGCAGTTACCGTATCACCGGCACCAGTTTCCTTCATTCAATGCCAACATAGGAAACCACCAGGAAAGCTCATGCTATGGCATATCCAAGATATTGACAACATCTAGCTCCCTACTTTCTTTCTTTTTTTTTTTTTTTTTTTAAATTTACAAGTCCAGTTAAACAAAAGCAGACTAATGGGTGCATTGACGGCCACATGGAAAAGAGGTGACAGAAATTAAGAACAATATTTCAGGAAAGTAAAAGTAATAAAGAATTAATCACCTATGGTCACTCCTTGTAGAGAAGGCAGCTATCAAGACAAGGCATGTCATTAGATTCCCAGCTACTTCAAGGATTATTCAGTATCACTTTCAGCCAAAAGAGGTCTTTTTTTACTCAACATTTTCAATTAACATGTTCACATCTTAGTTCTTTAGGACTAATGCCTTCCTGTAGTAACCCAGGGCTTTGCCACTTCCAGGTTAAATGATGGTATATGACACTACTTATAATGACCCCAAAAAGCAGAATTTGGTGGGCCTACTTATTAAGTAACATATCTGAGAGAATACATGAACGTTGGCTGCGCTAGCTATAAAATGACCAGAACAAAGTCTGCAGTGGTGACTTGGAACCATAAAACTGCAAATATACTGTGTGAGATCCCTTGTCCCTCACTCTCTGAGATCACCATGGCAAATCTAAACTCAAGTGTTTGCACTTACACTTCTGTCCCATTAACAACAGCAGCATTTGCTCATGGGAGTTCATCTGGTTTTATTTTTTTTTAAACTGTGACTATGTTATCAGCTAACATTTCTAATTAATAGAATAATCGTAACAGATTCGATGCTAAGCTACAGACCAGACTTTAGCATGGCAAGGAACAAACTTGTGTTCTAGGAAAAGTTTATAATTGCTTTAATTAAAAGTGCAAACACAGATATACCTTGAGATCTACTTTGCTCTGGGACCTTTCTTCTCTCTTGATTAGACTGTTATTTTCAACCATCTACTCTTCTAGGTTTTTTAAACTGACTGCTCATGGAACTGTAGGGTTTAGCAGAAAGTAACTAAAAGACATTCATTTGACATTAAAAGGGTTCACAGGAGTTTCCATTTTCAATGCTTTTATATATATTTCTGTAAGATATAATTTTTAAATTATGTGTTGCATTTGGAGAATGAGTGTTTGTATGGAAAAGTCTTTAATGTATAAATAAATAAGTGTATCTTGTGAAAGCTAAGTTATTCCATATCTTGATACACTGGTTTCATGCTGTGAATACAGTTCAGCTAGTGAACCAGTTGTAGTGTAATACTGTAATTACTGTAATTCACAATTACCATTTTAAACTAAGGTAGTTTTTAAAAGCTCTAAAGCAAACATTGATATTTACCATGAAGTCTATTCATGTTACATTTCATCCCATTTTGTCCTGTCAATCAATGCCTAATGCAGTGTTAGTCTAATTATATATACAATGTAATTATATTGTAAGTAGAAATCCTTCTATTAAATATAACAATGCTTTAGACATGGGTAGACTAAAGAAACAATGCTCTACAGAGTTGTGTACAATGATTCTTATCTAAACAAAGAGCTGAAATGTCATATGAAGATAGAGCACAATAAAAGTGATTGATATGTCATTTTTTTGTACTAGTCAAGATATTGTATGCTATCTGACTACTTTACAATGCACCCCAAATTAAAAAAAAAAAAGTGTCATAATGATGGTTGAAGATATATATTTCTGTTGTTGACTTAACCTGTTTAAATTACACTATTGTTTTCAAGGAAAGCTTATAATGCTTCTTAGATGAGTGACATGTTTTCTTTTTAGCTTTAGTACTTCACAGAAGAAAAGATGAAGCAGAGAGAACATCATATCTAGGAAGCACGTGGATCAGCTATTATCAGTCACCTAGCTCATACTTGTCTCATTAATGTGGTTTCAGAAGAAGGTCAGACCTGTAGCAGATGTATTACTCAGGTGACAACAGGAACATCAGCACTGATGCGTATCACTCACAGAAGTAAAACCTCTCTGCTTGGGCCATTGCTGCCCAATCAGGACACCATTACAATGAATAAATTGTTACACTTAGTCTCATAAGTATATAAAAAATAACTGCCATCAGCGTACTTCCTTCGGATCTGCAGAATAGATCTTTTCAGATGCAGAAAAAGGAGGAATTTTGGAGAGAGAAAGAGAGGAAAACATATATATATTCTCTAAGTGGGTCATACCATATGGAAAGAAACCTACAAGGCTGGTGCAAAGTTTGAAGTAAGCAACAACAAACATGGTGGATCAACATCCCCAAGAGGTATTCAGTGCAGGCTGCAAAACCTAATTTAAGTGTCTACATGTCAGTGCCTATATGTAAACCAAGTGTCTAAGTTCCCATTACAGTCAGCTGAATGTTAGTCAATACAAGAAAGAGGGCTGTACACCCGACTAAATGTCATTAGCTACTTTGGGGTGATTTTAAGAGCTCTCCAGAACTGTATTGACTAGATGGAAGCTTAGATACCTAACTCACATGTTGGTGCTTGCATTTAGAAACCTAAATTTAGATTTTTAGAATCCAAAGCTAAGCGTCAGACCTGGGCTGTTTTTCTAACTCTGAGAATAAATGATGATCAGAAGGAATCAGAAGTATAGAGAAGCATTCTTGCTTGTTAGCTGTTCAGGATGAACTCACTATATAAATGAAAACCATGAGATTTAAAACCCTGTAGCCAGGGACAGACTTGAGTACAATCAGATACAGAATTTGGGGGGATCTATTATCAGAGTCCCATGGTCTGTCCCACCTTATACTGCTTTACTGAGTTACCATACAGCAGCAACTCTAATGTGTCTGCCGGTCATCTAGGTCTTGCCCCCTGACATATGCAAAGTAGCTTGTTCTTCTTTACAGAGAAAATAACCTCAAAACATCGTATGTGTCATGTGCTGGGGTAACAAATGACCTGTACACAAACCATGACCACAAAGCAAGCGGGCCGGTGTGACTTGCTCCTCTGTGCAGCAGTAACTCACTCCTCCCAGACTGGTGCTCCTGTACCCTTTGAGGAAACTGAGCCTATAGCAGGTCCAGTGCTGTTACGTGAGGATGCAGGACAGACCACAAAAGCAAAGAGGACAAGAAAAGGAGGTTGTAGAGATGGCAGCATGTGATATCAATTTCATTTGGGAATGCTTGGGAGGCTTCTATAGCTGAAAGAGAAGTTGCTTTTTTTTTTTTTTTTTTTTTTTTAAAATAATTTAGGATTACTCCTCTAAATCTTTATTGAGACCAGTCTGGTCATCTCTAGCAGAGGCCAAAATCAAATTGTTTCTGAGTTTTGAAAGGGCTAATTTTCACTCAGTTTATTATCAGTCTGTGATGGGTTGACCCTGGCTGAGGGCCAGGTGCCCACCAGAGCTGCTCTATCACTCCCCTCTTTCATTAGACAGGGGAGAAAAGTACAACGAAAAAAACCCTTAGGAGTCAAGATAAGGACAGGGAGAGATCATTCTCTAATTATTATCACGAGCAAAACAGACCGAACTTAGAGAGGGAATTCATCTTATTTATTACTAAGCAAAACAGAGTAGAGGAATGAGAAATAAAACCAAATCTTAAAAACACCTCCCCCCACCCCTCCCATCTTCCCGGGCTCAACTTCACTCCCGGCTTCAACCTCCGCCCCCGCCCAGCGGCACAGGGGGACAGGGAGTGGGGGTTACGGTCAGTTCATCACGCGGTGTTTCTGCCGCTTCTTCATCCTCAGGGGGAGGACTCCTCTCATCATTCCCCTGCTCCAGCATGGAGTCCCTCTCACGGGAGACAGTCCTTCACGACCTTCTCCAAAGTGAGTCTCTCCAACGGGGTGCAGACCTTCAGGAGCAAACTGCTCCAGTGTGGGTCCCCCACGGGGTCACAAGTCCTGTCAGCAAACCTGCTCTGGCATGGGCTCCTCTCTCCATGGATCCACAGGTCCTGCCAGGAGCTTGCTCCAGCGCGGGCTTCCCACGGGGTCACAGCCTCCTTCAGGTGCCTCCACCTGCTCTGGCGTGGGGTCCTCCATGGGCTGCAGGTGGAATCTCTACACCCCCTCATCCTTCCTCCATGGGCTGCAGGGGGACAGCCTGCTTCACCATGGTCTTCACCACGGGCTGCAGGGGGATCTTGCTCCGGCGCCTGGAGCACCTCCTCCCCCTCCTTCTGCACTGACCTTGGTGTCTGCAGATGTTCTTACATCTTCTCACTCCTCTCTCCGTCTGCAAAAGCGCTCTCTCTGACTGTTTTTCTCTTTCTTAAATACGTTATCACAGAGGCGCTGATTGGCTTGGCCTTGGCCAGCGGTGGGTCCGTCTTGGAGCCGGCTGGCATTGGCTCTATCAGACACAGGGGAAGCTTCTAGCAGCTTCTCACAGAAGCCACCCCTGTAGCCGCCCCGCTACCAAAACCTTGCCACGCAAAACCAACACACAGTCTTAGAACATTTGCTATTTCTATCACATACTTTCCCAAAAATCTTTAAAATGATCTTCAGTTTACCTGGAAATTTTCAGATTTTTCCCTTTTTCTTTAAACATAGGAATACTTGGGGTCCTGTTGTCAGATATCGTCACGTCTATGGCATATTTGACATACAAGGAGAGGCTGAGAGGGCTGGGACTGTTCAGCCTGGTGAAGACAAGTGTGTAACAAATCAATGTGTGTAACAAATACCTGAGGGAGGTGAGTAAAGAAGATGGAGTCAGACTCTTCCCAGTGGTATCCAGTGAAAGGACCAGAGGCAAATGACATGAACTGGAATACAGGAAATTCCACTCAAAAATAAGCAAAAAACTTTTTTACTGTGGGGGAGATCAAACACTGGAGAGGGTTGCCCAGAGAGGCTGTGGAGTCTCCATCCTCAGAGATATTGAAAACGTGACTGGACACAGCCCTGAGCAACCTCCTTCAGTTGACCCTGCCAAGAGCAGGGAGTTGGACTAGTTCATCTCCAGACCTTCCAACCTCAGTCATTGTGTGACCTTGTGATTTCTCAGTTCCATATGCCTGGTCAGCAGAAGATTATGAAGCAATAAAATATTTTGAATAACTCTTTCAACCTTCTGAAAACTTTGGAATCATTATCTTTTTTCACATATTACACAAGACTATTTAGAAGTGTAGATTGCATCAGAAGTTTAGCATAAACACAGCAATATTTAACCTTGATAAGCACAAATCAAAGTTTAAAACACTGGTAAATTTCATATTCATTGTCCCTTTTGTTTATTTCTTCAAGCTTTAATTTCCTAGTTCTTTTATGTATTTTTATCATTAAATTTCAAAGATCATGTTTGAGACGTGAAACTGAATCCCTCTGTAAGCGTCACAGTTGCCAACTGGTAGTCAGTTGCTAGTGAATGGAGATAATCCATTAGCAAAGTAACCTTCATCTACAAGTTTAATGGACTTCACTCACCTACAAAACACATTTATAACCCAGTCATGCACAGCCCTGAGCATCACCTGGGGTGCACTCCTTGCCCTCCACTCTCATTTATATCCTCAGCCCTCTGCTTCCTTTGAGGGTATGCAGCATCTCTTGGAGGTGCACCTTGATGCTCCTTAAGGCAAGTCCCCAGGCAGTAGTTTTATCCCTCTGGGTGACAACCGATTGTCACCCTTTCAGCTGCACAAAACGTGGCTTACATTGAAGTCACTCACATATTGAAGCACTGCTTTGAAAATGTATGCCAGTATTTTCAAAGCAAGGTGTATTTCCATGTACAGCTGAAGCAAGATTTAGAGGAGATCAATGAAGCCTCTCTCAGCTGATACAAAAAGAGATTGTGTAGACTTTAGAATAATCAAAGAGTTAATCTAGTTTCATTCCTACGTGACTAAACTCACTGGTAGGCTTTTATTATGTTAATTTTCCAAACTTGCAAAGCAAAAACCTCAGTAAACTGAAAGTAACCAAAGGGGCTGTTTGGTAGAGACAGAAATGAACTGTGTCTTTTGAAGTGTTCCAGAGAAAATGTGTTCAGAATATTTAAGTCTCAAGTGAGTTACCAAAGGTTATTCATTCACAAGTGAGATAAATTCATACCTGTCAAATTGTCTGGATCCTCTGTGTGATCACTAGGGCCTCAAATCATTTATTTTTTTCCCCAGTGAAAGTTCAATATTTTCACGTATCCAAATTTAGTAGCATTTCCTGTGTCTGAAAGTAAATTAATTCATTTTCTTTTCATCTCACTTTCCACTTTTACCAGACTAGTGTAGAGAAGAAAAAAAAAAAAAAACCATCCAGGTTGGCTGACATAAATTGTTTTTAAATACAAATTCACAGTGCAAACAGCCTGCAACCTCCTTACAACAGATACTATATTTGTAAACAGAGCCTTTTTAGTAAAATCCTATGGCTGTCAGTGATTTAAAATGGGTGTGTAAAATATATTATTTCAAACTAATTCAAGACCTGCTTAGCCCTCGAACTATTTTCCACTGCTTAAGCTCTCGCATGTGCAAAAGAAGGGTATACGAACCCAAAAACTTTCCTTCTTCTCCACTTTCATACTCGATCCAAAAGGAATTATTATCTGCAGCCTAAACTTGTCTTACCGTTATAACATGAACCACTGTTTCCATCATGCAAAGTGTGGACTGAATTTGATATCTGCCCTGTCGATGGATGAAGATTCAATGGAGCAGGGTTAAAAAAGGAGCACAGGAGTCAGCAAGAATAGCAGAAACCTAAAAAAGAGACGGTCAGGGCAGGCACCAGAGAAACAGTTTGCTCACAAAGCTAGAGCAGCAAAAGTGGTGGACGGAAGCATGTACCAGGAGTCATGTTACTGAGACACAAAAAGAGACAGAGGCTGATACTGTGGACTTTTCCTATATTTTCCTAACTTTTCTTTTTACTAACCGCACATAATAGCAATTTAGACTGTAAGTGGGTTCAAGGTCACAGTCACTGCATAGCCAAGTTGTTGTAAAAGAATATTTATTTTCTAGATTTCTGGCTGTATGGCAAATAGCTTAATTTTATTTTCTTTCACAAAGAAAGAATAGGAAGAAACAAGTCCCATATATCTTTCACATGCTTTATATTAATTAGGTTGACATTAAAAAAGTGAATATATTTTCTCAAATAATAATTGCTTTCATATATTTTTATATTCTGTACTTTTTACTTTTTCTGGTTTTGTTGGTGAAGTGCTGTTTTTCACAGTATTTATGTCCTACCTTTTGCTGCATTTGGCATCTCATTGCAATGAAATAAGATGGAATTTTGAATAAGGCAGTGGAATGAAATTTGGAAAATCTCTGTATACTCTCTCCCATCTAGATAAACAATTTCAGAATTCTTACTTCACCATATAGTATCATTAGATCTCTTAGACAGTAAAATACATTCAAGAATACATCTTTCATTCTATTCAACTTACATTTTTCTGGATAAAACTGTAAATTCTGTTATTCAGTCACACTGATGTGGTTGACTTTTTTTTTTCTGAAAATCCATGCATAATTTTTATTTTGAAATCTATGCACTACTCCTCAAACCTCACTTAGGATATATTAGTTCTGAAAAATGCAGCTAACAAGGTATCTACTGTTTTGATGATGTCTGATTCATGATAGGGAATCACTACTGGAGGAGAGTTAAAACAATGAAATATTCAGTCAAAGCAAGAATGAAATATTCAGTCTCCTAGGAACTAAAGACTGAAGAATTCTGTTCCATGCTTGTACCTTGAATAAGATGATATTGCTCCTTTGGATAACACTTTTTATATTTACATATGTAGGGTAGAATGTGTATACAAATGAAATAGAAAAGAGTAACTCTAATACTATTATTGCTTAAGAGCTCCTTTATCTGACCTTTTATTATAACAGAAAGTTCTGGCAACAACAAAAAGAAAAAATATTTAATTTCTGGGGTTCTGATAATACTAATAGTGTATTATTTACACTATTGTAATCCACAATTGCAAAATTTACAGAGCTGACATACTCTGATCCTGCTAAGGGGAGAATCTGGCCCAATGGGGTCAGAGAAGAATGTAGCAGCATATGTATATTGTATAAATACAAATAAAATAGATCACAAGGTACTCAGAAAATGACAGCTACTTTAATTCTTAAAGGGCTTAGACTTCCAACCCCTTTAGAAATTATGAAATGAAGAATAACAAAAAAACAACCCCCCATTATTATCCAAGCACAAGTGGTATAAGATCATTTATCTTGATGGATGTCACCTTAGAGCACATATTATCCCTATCTCTCAAAGTGTTTTTTCCCCCTTATTTCATCTCTGACATTCATTGTAAATTTAATGATCCACATACGATTTGCTGGTGTCTCAGTCTGGTGTTTTGAATCATGAAACTAGTGCTAAATTTATGGCACTGCAGTACCACTTAGTGAATCATTAAGCAGTACAGTGATTTTAATGATTTGGATCATACTGGACCTCATCACTGTATAATGAGGTTCCATTTAGTGTAAATTCTATGTAAAAATTCAATTTGCAAACCAACAACATGAAACTACAACATTTTTTCTAACCTGACATTGTATTTATTTATCATGATTTCCACCAGTTTTCACACGGGGAAAGAAAATGCTACCTCATTACAAAAATAATTTTTTACAGTCCTCGCACCACTGAAAAATCTGAAATACTTTCAGATTGGTATTTTTGTAGAAATCTGTTCTTAAACATAAACCTCTAGAGGGCTCAGATATGGTTATTAGAGTATGCTGAATTAGATTGTGATATTGCAGATCTTGCTAAGCGCTCGGAGAAGTGGTCATTCAAAGGGCTCCCAAACCCCTCTCTGCTGTCCGAGAGGATCTGCCAACACAGAGGGGAACATTCATTACTGCAAAGCTCAATAGCATTGGGTCACCCCATTGCTGTTTCCATTATCAACTCTGCTTATGTCTTGCTTCTCTAAAATGCACTGAAGGAACTGAGTAGACATATGTTACAAACCCTAATACACATTCCCCACCTTGAGAAGTTTTGCACTGCAGAAAGTGTAATGGGCACAATGGAGCTAATGTATTGTTAGAATACGTAGTAGTTCGTATAGAATGTTTTTCGTTTGCAAACTAGTAATTTTAGACATTTTTTTCAGCAAAGTTTGCTTCTCAGGTTGATTTTCATCAAAAAAGAAGCAATCTAAAATATTCACAGATAATACTTGGATCATTCTCTAATTCCATTTCATGTAACCAACGAATATTGTTGGGCCGGAGTCCTAAACCAGGAGAACCTTTATGGGAAGGAGGTACAGGTCTTGAAAAGACTGGTGGATTTTCAGTTCTCCTGGTCCAGATGACATGCATTTGAGAAGCTTGAGATTTAGTTAATTAAGTTATTGAAGCACTACATTATTTTTGAGGTGGTATAAAAAAAAATAGGGATATACTTAAAATCCTTAAATTAATTGATCTGTTATTTCAACAGCACATGGCAGCTCAGACTCTCTAAGTACTTTACAGATGTCAAAAGTAAAAAAGAAGTGAATAGGATGAGAGACAGTTTTTTTCCTCCAAAGGAAAATTGAATGCAATGAGTAATAGTCACTATAGAGTAAATCAAATACATATTACTGGCAAATAAGCAAAGTAACACAACGACCCTAACAAAGTCTCCAAGAAATGCTCATGTTACAAAGCATCCTAGAATGGTGCCGCCACTTTTCTTCATGACTGCCCAACTCACATGCCCATTGCCAGACATAAAATGGAGAAACTTTCTGTTAAACAGCATCAGTGGCTAAGGATTATGTGATACTACTTACCTGTGCATTTTTAAAATGGAGAGGAATATAACAGAGATAGAAGCTCCTCTCAGCCTTTTAGCTTTCTTTTCCACAGTGCAGTTGTAGGCACAATATTTTATGGAACTAGGAACATTCAGTAATCTGACTTGAGAGACAGTAAATCTTACTATATAAAGTTGCATAGTTGCTGTGGAGTTGGCAAGAATAGTAGAGGAAATGCAATATAAGATCTCTAGCAAACAATTTGAAATATATCTTTTAAAAAAAATTTGCAGTCGAATCCACATTTACTTGTAACAGTGTTGTAGCCATAGGACTGCTAACTCTGCAAAGCAAAACCTGTCTTTAGCCATATAGACAGTGCCCACTGCATTTTTGTTGCTATAGGTTTAGGACAAAACAAGGCTCGCTTTCATCTAGCTGAAGGGTCATACTCATTCACACTCTCACGTAGAACAGATTCAATAATACTCTCATACATAGGTTTGCAAGGACCAGAGCTAAACAAGTCCAGTTTACTATGAATTTGGGTGTCACAGCTGATATCTTCTCCTATTACAGATGCTATGTTTCCCGCAAACTTTTCCTGCTCACAGAAAGCATATCTGTTGCGTATAGATTCTCTGATGTCTAATGATGGTTGAGCAGTGGTTGGAATCTTTTCTTCAACTGGGTCACTAACAGGGTCTCTCTCTTCAACTTTGCAACCTACATTACACATTTCCACAGATTCGTGATCCGTGAAACCTACACTCTGCTGTGAAACTCAGTCAAAACTAACTAAAGGGTATTAAGAGAGGAGGGGTTGAGGGAAATAGTCACAGATCTAGACCAAGATAGTATAAATGCAGAAGATCTTTTTCTTCTGTAATCAAAATAAAAATAGAAAGTTGGGTTAGCAGTTTCCTCAAAGGCTGTCTTTTGTTTAAATTATGTGGAACATTTTAATTTGCTCTTGCCATGATCTCAAAACTTCATAGCAAGAAGATTTTTTTGATAGGCTGTATCAACCCAGCTCAGCTAGAGCATTCAAATGAACTGGCCTACAATTTTTCTTTAAAGTGGGTGCACCAAAACCACAAAAAGGCTTTGGAATCTCTAGAGGATGCTTTTATTATAGCACAAGCCAGAACAAAAAACTTTTTAAAGAGAAAAAAATTTGGTCTGCCAGGTGAGACAAAGTAAACTACGAGGGTTGGTAAAGATACCCCAACATGCACCTCTGCCTGACACACTTTGCAACTCCCAGCTGCTCGTGCTGGTTTCCTAATGAAAAAAAAGGTTTTTGTGGATGAATAAAGGTATACTCATTCATCAGTCCTGGTCAAATCCCGGCCATTGACAAAAGTCTTGTCAATTTTAGCCAAGCTTGATAGAGTAATAGAAGAGTCAAAGATAATTAATTGGAACAAGTCTTTCAAGAATTAGCAGGTGGGCTACGAATGGTCTCCATAGGTAGCCATAAGCCTGCTGACCTAACTGGTGCGTGCAGATGGCCTTCTGGCACGTGTGCAGCCTGGAGTCAGTGAGCCCTCTGTGGCCACTTGCCCAGACACAAGTTCAAGTGTATGGGAGGTGACTGTAGGCATTGCAGCAACAGAAGAGGAACTTACAGGAGGCATGAAAGAGAATTGGAGGTGGCGCGGTAGAATTATTTTGTGCATTTAGAAGATGCAAGATTCACATCCCAGGGTGATTAAAAATCTCCACAACTCAGTGAAAACTTGTTTCCCCTTATTCTGATGTCTTGTCAAATTAACTTTACACAGTTAGCACGCAAGTGATAGCCTACCCTTTGGAAAACAGGAACTACGGGGTAGCAGCAGCACTTGTTATAGTTACTTTATTGCAAGGACTTTCTCAGGTCACTGAGATTACTCAAGGCATCTGGACCAAACAAGCAGTGTGACCCATACAAGCAGTGTTCATAACAAATAATACTTTGAGCGATTCCTCAGCAAAGGTTAGCTAACTGACAGGTTAGCATGACAGCTTTTTGTTGGTTTCCTGAGCAGCTTTGTTCCAGCTCATACAGAGCACACAGTTCATCCAACACAGAGATTAGATATCTAAACAGATACCAAATAAAGCTTCAAAGCAGATAACTTGACACAATTCAGAAAAAAAAAAATTGTTGTAGTGTTTGGGCTGTGAGAAAGTAATGGTGTTCAGAAAAAAATCCTACTGCTATTGTTAGAGGTGACGTGATTCTGGCCCACATTCTAAAACATCTCAAAGGTTAATGTATGTTCCAGAATATTTCATGTAAACCAGACACTTTAAAGGCAATTTGAATTATCCTCCTCATAAATGGTCATTTTTAAAATGTTGGCTGGAATCTATCTGAAGCTTGAGCTATTTCTTTTACATAGTATAGATCAGTCATGTATAGTCTTTATTTAAAGGGTAAGACCAAAGTTAAAGAGTTTCAAAAATGCAGTTTCTAAATGTGAAAATATCATTTTGTGGCTGTAAATTGGAAAAAAAAAAAAAAAAAAGGACTCAAGCAAACCCTGAAAATAATAAAAAAAACCCAACAAGCTACTCCTCCTTACGCACACATAAATCCAAAGTTTGTCACAGATGAGCTGGAGAATGAATAGCGTTTGAATACTTGAAAGTCTGTGTACTCTTTGATTTCAGACAGCTTTGTTTTGCCAACCGTATTTTCAAGCAGCTGAGGACAAAAATAATAGAGACAGCAAACTTGGTTTTGGCATCTTACCCACAATATGATGAGATAAACTTGTATTTTTCTAAGTTTGTATTCAGTCATTTGTTGTAATAACAAGTAATGCTTCTGCTTAAAATTTAAGGTATATGCTGCTGAGTTTTTAGAACACTGTGTAATGTTTTGCAACTTAGTTATCTGGGACTATCTCTGTATCAGAGCATTGTCATCTCCAACATCAACTTAGTATGTTTTATTCGAGATCATAACGTACTTGGCACGATCTGATTATTTCTTTAAAAATTTGGCATTTATTGGTGGGTAATAAAAATCTATATCATAAAAACAAAGAAAACTTTCCCATGGGAAGAATTTCCATCTCTTTGGTTACTAGCATTTTTTCAGGATGCTTCTCTCTTCTACACACAACAGCACCAGCCACTTTACCTACAGTGCTACCTCTTCTTATATGATCTTAATTTTATGCTTTAGTAGCAACTAACCGTATGAAAATAAATAACAAGCAGAATTTGTTTAAAAATGGCACAACTAATATCACAAGAAAGCCTGAATGAAAATGACAATGAAAACCAGGATTCTGCTAAAGGATATCACCATCAGCCTAGTAATCCAGGGAGTTATTTGGATAAAGTAAAGTAAGATAATTGGAGGTCCTATTTATAAGAACAAGCAGACTGCAAAACAAATTGAAACTTTATTAATACTGAGGCTGCAAATGAATTTCTTGTACTTAAAAACCTCATATTTTTCCATTCACAGTAATTTGCTTTCCACAACGCTTTCAGTGGAGGCACTTTTGCTCCGTTCTTTCCCTGCACCCTCCACGCTCATTACTGAAAAGTAGCAATACAGACACTTACAGTGTAAGTGTTGGTATACGTGTACATGCGCATGCATTTAATGTATTATTTCAAAACAATGGTAATGGTGGAAAACTTTTGGAGATAGTCCAGTTTTTATGAAAACCTCAAGGAGCCTTAATTTAATGAACACAATAATGTAGTTAAATAAATTGTTTCCTGTACTGTTGCTGTTATTTACTTTGATACTGAGTTCTAAAACATTCTGTTTAACATTAAGAAACTTGGGATACAACATGATTTATTCCAAACCTCTGAAATTTGTTGGTAGGCCATTGTTGATCTTATCATTCAGATTTTAAAATATCTGATAAGGGATTTTTTTCTGCTCCAACAGTTTTAATTTTGCAAGCCACTGGACCTTAATGTGAGCTAATCTCTTTACCTGTTTTGTATGTATGTGGGGGAAATCTAAGAAGGTTTTTTTGTTTAAAATAATGAGTTTATGTGCATGCACAGCAATTACTGACATTTCATAAAGTTCATATAGCTGTTCTGTATATCTATCTCAAATGTCTGAATCAGGGCACCAAAGAGGAAAAAAAAAAAACCACTTTGAAAACAGAGCCTGAATAAGACACTAGGTTAATACAGGAGTGAGTCCATTTTAACAGCACAATTTTTGCTTTATTGCATTGTACTTCAAAGAGTCTTGAACATAATTGGTTTTCATCTTCCTCCTTTTTTACACTAATAAAGTCCGTACTAAGGATATTCTGCTATGGAAAGTAAATATATCCTTTCTTGTACCATGTACAGAAACTATAGGAAGAGTTACATTAGGAGAAATGAGTGATGTATGGCCAGGGAATCCTTAAAATAAGAGTGGATTCATGCCTATAAAACAGATAAAAGTGAAAATGTAGGAACATCACAAAAACCTGTGGTGGTGTTAATGTACAGATACAAGGTATTAAACTGTATCTGGAGTTTCCACCTGGCTCTGACTTATACGTGGCTGTACAATGAGTTTCTGAGAGTTGTGCTTGAGCCTTGTCCAGTGTCAACTACAGCATTATCTAGTTCACATTCCGATACTTTGGATCATAAAGAACTGTATTGGTTTCCATGTTTTAACACTGACTCCTCAGTCAGCACTTAATGAAGAACCAAAATCTAGCTAATGGACATCAAGTGAGAATTTTGCAAATGAGAAAGAAGAATAAATTTGAAAAATAAGAAAAGTGCTGTAAACTAATAATAATAATAACAGTATTAATGGGAAACTCCTCAAGCCTGGATTTTAAGCTGCCATCCTCTTTCAAGGGATCTGCAAAGTTTGAAATTACACTTTGAAATGCTGTCTTATAATAATTCTGATATATTCTAATTGTGAGACTATCTGAATGGGCAAACTATGTATAAACTTAACTAACCAACTTGCACTCTATCGATCTTCATGATTTTGTGAATCTCAGCTGTATCGTCTTCAATCTTCTCCTCTACAAACTGAAGAACTTTCAAGTCTTTCCTCATAAATTAACTACTATGTCTCCGAATTCTATACACTCTCCTAAAATCATTATGTCCTTTTATGAAAAGGCCAGAACTATCCACAATACACAAGACATTGACCCGGCAAAGTCTTACATACGAAAATGAGGGCTTCTGGTTTGCCCTTCCTTTCTTTGGGAGTCAACATTTTGAAGTCTTTTTCAAGCTGATGATTTCAAGGACTATTAACCTGTCCCATAGCTGTGAGGTCCAAGTCTGTGTTCAGCATCAAAAAGACATAGGGTTTTTTGTTTGGTTGGGTTTTTTTCCTAGATGCTTTACACTTATCTGCACTGAATTTCATTTGCCATGTTTTTGCCCACTGACTCAGCTCTTTAGATCGTTCTGGAGTTCCTTGTCATTGGCGTAACATTTCACTCAGAAGGATATCATCTACAATATTAGAGATTGCTTGGTCTAGTCCCTTCTCTGGGTCTTTGATGAAGATGTTCAATAAAACTGGTCCAACTAACTATCCATGTAACATAGGGGGCTAGCAAGACCTGTCTTTTGTTTGCTATCCTTTAACCAACTTTCATAAAGGAACATTTCTTCCCATCCTGTGTCAACTCAGTTTCTTTAAATGGTGAAAAACCTTGTCAGAAGTGTTTCAATATAGAAAAGTTTCCAGACCTCTGTAAGAAAGTTGATGCATATTTAATGTAAGTAGCTATTGCAAAGTCTATAGGTTTGAGGGGCATTTTTTTATCATTTTTATCAAAAGCTATAATTTTGGCAATTTTCCTAGAAGACCAAAATAGCAAAGAAAGTTTCCTATGTTAAAAACAGTTGCCACAAATAAAAGAAATGCATGGAATTTCATACTTTTACTTGAAATGCACCATATGTCCTCTAATACCTATGCACAATAGGGTGCAAGTTTAATGACTTGCTTTTTGTGCCCCTGTTGTAATTAGGTATTAGAGGACATATGGCATGGTGCAGCCCTAGCAGTGAATTTTCTTGTTTTGATGGTTTTCTGCTACAGGCATAACATTACTTCAGTGATGATATTGTTGAGAGAATTCATTTATGTGTTGATTTCTAGCTTTGAAACCTAAAATTCCTTTCAGATTATACATATTTATGGAATCTCAAAACGAAGTAAGTAAATAGAATCAACAAGTGAATTATCAATAACGAAAGAGCATAATCAGTTCAAAGAGTATAATTTTAGACACCATAATGACTGCTGCATTTATTATGCTTCAAATTGTAGTCAGAGTTCAGCATTCATTGTTGAAGGAGTGGCTATCTCTTTCCCCTTCAAAATCTTCTCCTTTTACATGCATCATGCTCCCCAAGTGAGCATCCAGCCTCACATCTTTCTTTCCCTGATGCGTAATCCTCAGTTCTCTCTCTCTTTCTCAAGTCCCTGAGTTATTTCACCTTTGGTATCTGCTCTCTTTATTCAGTGAGTCTGACTGAGCTTAGAAATTTTTCTTTTTTTATTATAGGAATCTGTGGTTAGCCATTGTCTGGTACAGAGACGATACAATCCTTTTCAAAAAATGTTTATTTTGCACATGTAAAGAAAGTATGTGTGGATAAGGTATTCAAAAATGTGAAAAAAGAAATCTCAAGATGATATAAATACACAAAAAAGATTTGAATGAGTTGACTGTTTTATATATGTTCTTTACTGTTGGAATGCCATTCATAACTAGTATATGAAATGTATTGCTCAAGATGATACATAAGCAGTTTGTTTGTTTGTTTGTTGTTAAATGCCCAGTATCAGCCCACACAACCAAGTGTTTTTCAGTTGCTGTTCTTCAGGCAAGATGAATTTGCCATGTGTTTCAGAGGACATATGGTATCTCAGTAATTCATACTGCACCAACCTCCTAAACAGATTAAAACATTTCTTCTTGCATGACAAAAGCTGACACTCTGTTTCCCCGGCTGATAATCTGGGGGACATTACTAACATGCAGCAGCAGCAAACTGTATCAACACGCAATATTTCACCAGTACGCACAACAGGCACCAGTTTTGCCAAGAGTTATGATTTTATTGTGAATCTTGTAATAGTTAATTTTTTACCCAAACTACTCTTTCTTGAACAGTGTAAATAAATTAGAATCTTAGTTTGTGCGTATTTTATTAATATGTCACCATCTTTTCCAGGGGCACTGAAAACATGATCCTAATGCCCCTGAAAAGCTCAAAATGCAGAGAGGAAAGAACAACAACTGCATTTTATGTCTATTTTATCTCATGTTATTTACTACAGTTTAATATCTGTGGAAGGAATCATACAAAATCTTTTGATTTGGGGTTTGGCATCACTGTGGTGAATCACAGTGCTACAAATCAATAGCATCTTAAAATTAAAAAGAAAGCATTAAATTACTTCAAAATGATCATAATCTACCAAAAATATCATGGGAAAATTCAAGAGAGAGCAAACATTGAAATCTGTAAAGCATTGTCACTGCTTCTTTTGATTGATGACACAGTTTCAAGAGTGGCATTAATGTTTGTACCCATCTTTTCAATTTTTCTTTTAGAGTGAGTTCTGCAAATAACTATCCTAAGGGGTGCAGAAATGTTAGAAAATCTACACTAAAAACTCTGTACAAATGTCCTACGTTTGACATCAAATCTGTCAGGTAGAAGTTGCGGAATCGTTAGGTCAGCACTACATTTCTTGACTAAGAAGAGATTATCTCATCACACAGAACTTCTTCAAATCCCCATTCTTAGAAGTACTCCTGGTCACTTGCCCCTGTCCCAGTGAGCGCTGGGAGTAGATCACAGCGTAGCGAACCTCCCAAATGAGCCATGAAGATTGATAAAATACAATCTCAAGTAGCTGCTGGCACGTCCCTGTCAAGCTTACTAATGAGTGCTGTGTTACTGCTGGAGTCGACTGTCACATTATCTCCAAGCTAATAAACGGATCTAGTGACAAACAATACACAAACAAAAAGGAGCTGATAGAGGATCTTTCCTTTTAATTCCATCTCTGCATGTCCCTAGGACACAATCATACTGTTGGCAGAGATGATTTTCATGTTGTAGAGGGAAGTTTTTTGCTGTTCCCCGGTTTATGCATTTATTTGCTTTCAGTTCTGAGTAATAGAAGCCAGATAAATAAACATACTGTGGTTCTTTGTTTAAAAGTTAAATCCAGCAAATATGTAATATTTGAGAAAGTCAACTATTTCCAAAACCAATTTTCATTCTCCTCACTGTTTCCTGGTTGTAGTGATGACGGGAAACAGATATGCCAAATCTCAGGACGAAAATCTTAGCTGAGGTATTCCCTGCACTAGAAAAAGACAACAGAAAGGATAATTACCTACAAAAAGTGGGTCACAGAAAAATTAATTCCTGAAGATTCATGTAAGATTTAGGGAATGGCAAGGTACCTGTGTAACCTTAATTCAGCACCCTTGCTGAGGGTCATTAAAATAGTCTGAACATTGGTAATTCCCAAAGTTGTTCTCCTCCGGATGACACCTACCAATCAATGGATTTGCATAAAATCAAATATTAGAGGAAAGTAAATTTCTAAGCAGCTGTTAATGTCACTTGCAAATTCTACATCTCTGGAACTCAACAGTGTTAATTTTGGAAGTTACTATATCTGAGAAAACTGTATTATATGCTTATTTATTTATTTATTTAGCAAGAAAGAAGCTCCAAATTTATCATAGCCTTAGCATGCAATTTCCCAATTAAACCAAAATTAAAACAATTTAAAAAAAAAGGAAGAAAAAGGAAGAACTGATGAACAAAGCCAGAAAAACATCATACAAAACCATGAAGAGTGAAAACAAAGTCTTTTTCCTTGCGGACTAGGCACCAGTGGGAGTGAGACGACTGTTTTGTCAGGTATGCACCCATTTCCCCTGCAACTGAGGAATGCTGCAGCTCAGCTACTCCGTTTCAGGCTCTGGAGAGAAGCAGCCTTTACTGCTTACAGGCTTTCCTTCCCCATCCTCGGTAACGTCCACCCACAGCTTGTCTCCTGTTTTGCCCCTGCCTGTCCTTTCTCTCTTTATTCCTACCAAACTCTCCTTCCTTTGTCCACCTCTGCACATGTTCCCCCCAGCCTGCCCTTCTCTGGTTCTCATTCTCTCTCTTCTGCATTGATTCAGACCACTTTTGACATTTGAAAATGTTGGTATATTTCTTAAAGAACCGCTATTACCTTCCATAAGGATAACTTTAGATGTTGAATACAAGTTAAAAAGACCAGCACTTTTTATTACATGTATCAGTAGTCCCATATTCACTTAAGCACTAGAAGTAATGAGGCTCGCTTTATCCCAGTAAACACCAATTCCTTCTCTATAGATGTATTTACAAACTTTGCTTTTAGGTACATATCACATGCAATGCTGAATTGTCTGAAGACATTTTAGAATTCACACTGAGCAAGAAATAGATGAATGTTGGTTTCTTTAGGTTTTGGTCATTTGAGACCTACTGTAGTGATTATTTTAGGAAATTAAGTTCTGTCATTTAGTTGCAATTATCATCGATGATTTTCAGGTAGAGTTTTATCCTTTTTCAGTTCACTTGGACATTTCACGCAACAAAGAAGAGGAATTTGAACAATAAGGGAGTTCAGACAAGGTAGCAAAGATGTAAAAGATTTTTTGTTGCTGGCATACCTTTATATTTATCACAGGAAGAAAAGGTTAATATAGAAGAATAAATCTAATACTTCTGTCAGGAAGTATCTGCAGAAAACCTTATTAGTCCTTGAATTCATATCTTACCAATCTGGATAGAAATTCAAAATACAATTTAAATGTACAACGCAGTATGTTGTGTAAGTGTCACTTCATAAGCAACGTTATTACCAGAGATGCTTTAATACATGCAAATCAGGTCATGAACACTCAAGTGTACCTACAAGTGGCTCCCTCCCAAATCCAGGCCCTCTTCTCTATAAAAAGCCTAGTGAACCGTATTCTAAAACTAAAATGGAATAATGAATGGAATAGTGTGATATCTGAGTCATGCATGTAACAACATTGCACGTATCCCTATGTACTTGTACTCAGCATGTCAGGGGAAAACTCCTCTTACGCAAAGGCAGAGCTTTACTCTTACAGTTTCTGCAGTTCTTAAGGCACACTATTCCTTTAATACTTCTCCGAGAGTCTTATAATTTGTGCTATAATCTTAAATATCAGGAGTGAAATACAAAAAAAAAAGGCGCTGTTTATGCTGTCATATACTTATTCACACTGATTGCAGTAGAGACAAAATTCTTACAGTAGAGATAAGGGAATGTTATTCTACGTACTAATTAATACAATTTCGTATTTCTGCATGCTTAGATGCTGGATGTTCAGGTTAGTTATATAGGTTACCTATAGATTCATGGACTTAAATAAATTTGTCTAAGCTTACTTGCATTTCACCAGAGGTACAAGTAGATGACTGTTACAAACCTCTGTCTGCAAGTCACCACTACAATATCTATTCCCAAGCAGTAACTCTTGAAAGTAAATCCTTCTCTTACAACTCTCAGATATCTGTGTAAACTACTAGATCTCAATGCAGTTCTACCAGCCATGTGAGAAAAGAGGTTGCCACCATGGTTCATTTTAGAATGTTTTCTGGAAGTTTCAGCATGATAAAACTTGGAAAAGAAAGTCATCATTTTCTGCCCCTGAAAAACATTGCCCAAATTTGTAGTCAGGCACATTTTGCAACACAGTGGGAAACAGTACCATTGTTCTGGAAACAATTCCATCACTTCAATTTTCAGCAATTTTACATTTTTCAAAAAGAGCACATGCACTACAGCAAATAAATAGATATCTACATAGATATATGTGAACAGCAAATCAGCGCTTTATACATTTTCTGTCTAGAGAGCTTGCTTTTGTTTTATAAAAACACACATGAAAGCCAGGCTGCTTCTGTAAGCATGATGCCACAACAAATAGTACTGCTGGCTATCTCTGCTTTGTTTTTGTGTCCTGCAGAGAGTGACATCTGTGTGCAAATTAACAACAGATTTGTGTAAGCTAGCTGTGAATGCAATATTTGCGGGGGGGGGGGGGGGGGGGGGGAAGTTACCTATAAATTAATGAATGTAATAATGAAGTAATTTAATTCAATTTCAAAACACTCTTATTACCTTCCAGGTGTATACATTGCTAACAAATCAAAGTATTAATTTCTAACTTCAGGTTTTATACTTGGATTTTTAATGGCTGAAAACACCCTTGTTTTGTCCTGCACACAATGTCTTTAGAGCAAAAGAGCTGATATTGAGGGCCTGACGTACACAGAAATGTTTAGGGAGGGATTTTACTTTGGACTTCTTCTTATCTGGTCCACAAGATGAACATAAATTAGCAGCTGGAGCTCATTAGGTGGCTCCTAGATTACATCCTTTGTGCTAGTTTCATCCAAAAGGGAATTCAGTTCACGCACTCTAAAACTGCTCTGCAGTACCAACCACAACATGGAAAGTGGGAATAATATGGATACTGACTTTAAAAGTGTATTCCTGATCTGAATTAAAACATTAATGCGGTCACATCCACTAAAGTCAGGTAACTCAAAGCATTTACTGTCCCAAGACCCAGAAAGAAAATTCTTCAAGAAATAAGACTGTGAATTTATTCTTCAAAATAATACTAAGAATATTTTTATTTGTATTTTTAAAACTCCTGAAAGGCTAGAAATCCAGGTTATTTCAATAAGGATGTCTAATCCTACTGGATATTAACATGATATCAACTTGTATTAAATGCATAAATGGTCTGTGGAGCAGGAGCTGCGAAGAAGTTCCACCCTATTACTCAGTTAATGCCCTGCCCATGACATCAGGGAATTCTCTTCCCTCTTCTGCTCGGTAAAAAAAAGTCATTTATGTAACTCAGACCTTTGTCTAGAGAACTTGTATCATCTCTGCAAAGCCCATCATCTCACTTAACCTGGAACAACCAAAAGCTAGGAATATTAAGCGGGATTCAGCTGCCTAAAGATCAGTGCCCATTACCGTTTGAAGTGTCTCAGAGCATCCAAGGCACACAGGACTGGCAGGAGTAACGTAGGCATCACAGGAGACCTGCACCCTACTGAAGCAGTAGACAGACGCCTGGGTAGGGCACCTCTAGGCACCTAAAGAGACACTAAATACCCGGGAATTATTTTAGCACGGCGTGCATTGCCCTTGCAGTCTCTCTACTGTCTCGCTTGGCTATGAGGCGAACTAGGGAGCTAACTCAGATGAGAGATGTAACGGATGGCTGAAGTTTGGGGCAGAAATGTTCTCCACAGCTCGTCAGAGAGGATACCCTGTTGGGAGGGGACATTTCTAGCATTGTCTGTGGCAAACACGTGATTTTCACGTTAAATTCCTATTGAGCGCTTTAACCCCTGAGCTATTAAAATAATAGCACCAAATCCACTGACTACATTTTCAAAAGAACATGGGGCAGCAGCTATTGCTGTGTTTTTAGTAGAGATTCACCTTTGTCTGTTAAAAATGTCCACTGATGCATGCCCCTTGGAGAAGATGGAGAGAGAAAAATTCAATTTAGTAATCCCAACAAAACTGAAGTATGAAACAGATATAGGACAGCCCATCCTGCCAAAAGCGAGGCAGCCAGAACCAGAAGTGGAAGCGCTAGCAGGGCTCTGCTACTGCAGTCTGAGGCACTCAAGTACTTCTTCAAGACTCTTAGAGCTAAGCAGCAGGCAGGTGTGAGCAGGACCAGGAGAGTCAAGGTTTCTGGCTGAGCTGACTAGTATTCTCATGCTTCTCTTTTTAGGTTTTCAAGCTTAAATAGCTCCTCATTTACTGCCCATAACACCAGAGGTGTGTGCAGGAATGTGCTAGATACCTATCAGGCAAAACATGGCTCCCAGATCTTGTCTTTACTAAGCCTCCTACCCCCAGTGTTTCAGCTTCATGCATCACCCTGACTTTTACTTACCCACCTCTCCTGTTATGTTTCTTAACTATCTGCTGTTGTTATTTTCCCCTTTGTGATTAGCTGTGAAATAACAATTTAGACGGGAGTTCTTTTTAAAAGTGTACCTTCCATTTAAAATATCTGAGCCTTTGATAATTATTAATGCACACAGAGCAGCAGAGGGATGCTTTATTCACGATGTCATGGTACAGCTATTAATGATACTCAAAGGACTGAAAATTACCATTTCGGATGTGTCCAGAGCAGTAAACTGGTAAACAAGCCTGCAGTTAGTGCTATGGATGATTTGAATCAACAAGGGTGAAAAGATTTGGTTACTCTGTGTATTAGTGTTAATAGGAATAGATTATAGAGGAATATTTGTGATGTGACCTTCTGTGCACTAATTGAAATAGTATTCAGAGTCAGCAGTGGAGTAATCAAGTTAAACACTGAATCATAAATCATCATGAAAAGTGCTGTCACAACTTAGCCATTAATGCCCTGTATTGCTGGGCAGCCTTACGAAAATATCTGCTATGCCGATCTTTAGGTTAATAGGAACAGAAATGGCATTTAAAGACTATTTGGATCAAATCTGCTCTGAGGTTGAAAGTGTTACTCTGTTAATTTACTGGTAATTTGAAGTGATGTAGTTAGGGTTAGAAGCAACACAGCTGAGCCCCATATAGCTAAACAAAGGGTGGTAGGAATTCGTCTAATATTTAATTGCTATAAAATGCAATAGTGACACAACTTTAATATATATATGTGTACCTTCCTTTTGTCCATCAGTTAGTATTTGGCATGGAGGTTAAAATCAAAACACAAAAAAATTTAGCTTCACGGTATTGTTATGTTGCTAAAGAAGTCCAAGAAGAGACTTCTATGTATTTTACACATAGATGGTAAAATCTGATTTTACTGTTATTATGAAAGCTGAGAGCCTTTTAACAAAGTGTTGGTATAAAACAAAGTACTTTGCGTTATTTTTTAAATTTAGAGTTCTTTTAATCTTGTATTTGCAAGAAGGAGAAGTAAAGCTTACCCTCCAGAATCAGAGATAAGTGGGGGTTCCAAAGGCAGTAAATTTCTTTAGAGCAATTTTGTGATTCAGGTTTGATCAAAATAATAAGCATAAGAAATATCACAGTTGGAATGATGTATACTTTTTCTAATAAAGACCTATGTCTCAACACTGGCAAAGCTTGTGTTAATTTGATTCGTTACTCATCAGATTACTTAGACAACTAGATGCATAATGTTTGGGGGGGCATCTATTTATCATGATTTGCTTCAAATATTGTTAATTAACATTAACATAAATTACACCAGGCATCTGGTACAAAGGAACTCATTTTAAACAACGAGCAAAGCCAATCCTTTAAAAAATTTCATAGATTCTTAAAGAAAGCATCAAAATGTACATTAATATAAATATGTGCCACATGCAGCTACGACATTAAAATCTGGAAGCAACAATATCTTATACACAACTACCGTTCATAAAAAATCAACAAGTGTGGTTTTTCTATAAAATTTATCTATTCATGAACAATGAAACACAGGGGAAAAAAACTAATAATGGATTGTAAAGTGAACCCAAGTGTTTGGCTAACTCCAGTTCACTTTCCTACAGTTTGGCATTTTTTTATTGGCACGTGCCTGTGAAGTTCTCCACATTATTGAGATTAAATTCTGTTCTCTAGTTCACTGTTGTAAATGAGATTAATGTTATTCCAGAGTTTCCCTAAGTAAACTGACAGCAATATTTAGCCATAAGGTCCCAAGAGTTTGTCTTTTTAGTGATAAGTGATAAAGAAAAAAAATTAATAAGAGACTGACAAAAGAATAAAGACATACAATGTATTTCTAAACACAAAATGATTGGAAACAGCTGCTAAATAGAACTGCCATAAAAATCTATCTGCGTTTGCAAGGATTTGACATTGTTTTGTGCACAGCTCAAGGAGATTTCCATAACTGATTTATTCTGAAGTATCGAATGGTGTTGGAATTTGGTATATTTTCAAAATTTCCTTGTGAATTCCTGTGCTTTTCAAGTTCAGATCCCAGGTACAGTAAAATAAAAGATAGGCATGGTGTGGGATTTACCTCATGTAACTTTAACTAACTGCCAGGGATCTAGCCTAAACTCTGAAGACAAAGATGAGAAACAGTCACTTCAAAGAAAAGATTCACTCACCTTAGGATGGACCTAGTTGCCCTACCAAAATGCCTAAATCTACTACAGATGGTCACATAGGCTAAATCTGTCCATCCTAAGATGCTGAATTTGTCATCCAGGACAGCTAGAGCATGATTGGGTTGCTTTAGCACAGAAACTTAATATTGTTTGAGGGAGATTACCCCAAATGTCCGCCTCTGCCTGGGCCAAGAGTTGCGGTACAGATGTGATGATCTGCAGGAACGGCAGGTGGAGGCCAAGGAGATACCACAGGGCATCTCACATGACATTTGACTCCTCTCAGTAAGCAACTAAATTATGCTCCTATTTGAGTGTGGTGAATTCCACCCATAAATTTGAAACAAGTTTCATGCAAACAGGTGTGACTGCATACTACTTGGAGAACTACCTTAACTTAGAATTTGTAGGAGAGTAAAACATACTCCATTAGCAAAGCAATGAAATTCAGGTAAGCTAGGTAATTCACTGGTTCGCAAGTCAAGGATCAATCTTAAATTGCCCTAAATTATAAGTGAAATTAGCTTTAATTCTTTCATCACATTTTGCTTTGCTTTGCTGTAGTCTTTCAAAGGTAATTTTTAACACGTTAGCACCTTTTTTAGCACCTGGCCATGTGATGTAAAAAAAGGAATGTTTATGCTTTGCATCATTTAATATGAAATCTTTCAGAATTTGCCTCACAAGTGTTTATGAAATTTTCCAGAGCATTGTCTAAAAAGCCAAACAGCTGTTCCCAATTTGTATACATTGTAAGCCTAAATAAAATTACCAGAAAGAGCTTCTTCCCTCATAGAAAAACATTTCAAAGCACTAGCTGGATCTGAAAATCATCTTGATATTTTCAATATGTATTCATTTAGTAGCACAAGACTTTATTTCAATACTAAATTTGGACCACAAAAAAGAAATTAAAAGCTCACTAAAATCTATCCCTTAGTATAACCTTGCTGCAGAGAAGTACTATACTTGCTTTATGATAATAGCTCTGGCAAACAGTGAGAAATCAATGTTTGGAACAATTTTGCTGGTCCCGGCAACAGAAGCACATCCCTTCATCCTGAAAGTCAACTCAACTGGCAAGTGAAACAAAACAGACTTACCACAACATAAACTTCAAGGTAAACTATCCTCCATGGTCTTGACTGATCTTAAGGTTATTCTGCAAGAATATTTTTGTTTCAGGATATGATCCCTTCCGCTCAGAAAGTAATTTCTAGGCCCCTTATCATCTGGGAGACACTAACAAACTATGCCTGATACAGTACAATATAATTTTTTTAGAACTTTAAGTAATAGGAGATTCTAAGCAATTTATTTCACAGAGTTTTATGAGAAATTAAAATTTATTGTCTTTTCTGGATCCGTTCATTTTTAGCTGTTATTGCCAAATTCAGCCTCAGTATAAAAGGGTATAATTCTATTGAAGTCAGTGGTGGTATATCAGTGCTGTATATTCCCTAGCTGGACAATGAAGCTGTAAATAACCAAATACATCAAAAATAAAAATTGATTACTCTATTTTATAGTCTCTTAGAGTGAATAAGTTTATGATTTAAAACCGTGTCATAATAAAACCATGCTGGGAGAAAATCAGAGAGAGAATGCAACATAATGGGCCAAATCTAGTTTTCAGCCAGAACAATTACATTAACTTCCACAGAATTGTGCTCATTTGAGAATTTATTTTGTTTTAAAAACAAGGGGAAAATATATTACTGGTTTGCTTTCTTGTTTGCCTATGAAATGGTATTCTGTATATTCAATGGTATTCAGTATATGCTTTAAATTTAAACTTCATTCCTAATCAAAATTGATTAATAAAAAGAACAAGTTATAACAATAAACCACATATTTCACACATTTTGAGTACTTGTAACAATCAGTAGATTAGAAGCTCAGAATTGCTCAAAGTACACTTTAAAATAATTAGATCTGTTGGTTAGACAGGAGCCATGGACAGAAAAGCAAGTTGCATTTCCAGAAGAACCTGCAGGTCTTCAGAGGTACCAAAGGTGGAGAGCTGCCATCTACTAATGGCATTTGTGATCCCTCAGTGCCCATGGTGGCTTTTTATTGTTTAATTGTGATATTTTATGGATATTCTTTTTACTACTGTTCTCTTATTCTGTGTAATCTTTTTATTTATTCATTATTGTGTTTATTGCATTTAATAATATTCACATTCTTCGTCTTTGCGTACTACTCCGTTGCCAGTACAGCCTGTATCACCAGATAGGTTCAGCAGAACAAGAGCTGATGCTGGGCCTCAAAGACTTTGAAAATTGCTCTAAATTATTCACACAGTTCTAACTGGAAATCATTCTTATATATTTATGCATACACACAAGTGTGTATGTTTCTGTATATAAATAAAAACAAAATAAATAAAAAGTTAATGCAATATAGATTGCACAGTGTAGCTCAATGTTCTGCTTTCCTATAATCTTATATAAATCCAGCTTGCACAAATTTAGCAGGTGCTTTTAAATTTATATACATAAATGTAAATCATGTATTATTATGCATACACAAATTACATTTTCACACAGTGTGCAGTTTACCTCATTTGATGCCAAAAAATATGTAATTTTATTCTAGGTAATGATAAAGTAAAGGAGGGAAAAGACATATATGTTCATTTAAATTGTTAAAGCTGATTTTTTTTCTTAGGTCTGAATTAAAAATCTACTGTAGTGACCCTGTCTTGCACAGTATAATTCCCTAAAACTTCTAAGTCAGTCAATGATAAGAGGCTGATCTAAATGCTTCCACTGCATTAATCAAATACCAGGTCTAATTAAAAGAGCCATGCACAAAGCTTTTTCAAAATGTTGCTCAGGTATTGCAATAATTTCTGGTCACCCAAGCCTGGAAGACAAATAATTAGAGCTGCCAGAGCATTCTGATGAGTGATGTCAGCATCTCCAAGTGACCTTCCCTCCACTAATTAATTTTCATCTTAAGAAAAGAGACCCTGTTGTTGCACATTATTAATTGAGTTCACTAAAAGATGCGCCTGATTAATTTTTGTTGATAATACTTGTCATTCTATGCAGCGGCTGTAATCATTCTATTGGGTTTTATTTTTTTAAGTTGATCTAGGTCTTTTACAATGTGACTGATACAGTATCTTCCATACAGAATACTGCGCATAAGGGCATCGTCTATAATGTGAATACACAGCTTTCATTGTTGCTGATAGTTTAGGTCAAGTGGCACTTTGACGTCTAGTTTGCTAACTTATTTTCAGTTGAGTTGATAGAAATTTTCCCCTGCTACCTCCTGGGACTTCCTTCAGTTTTCTAGTTTAAGGGATTCTCACCTTTTTTCTGCATACTTCCCATCTCTCACCTGTCTGATCGTCCTTCTTGCCAAAGACTACTGTGTGGAAAATATCCCAGGAACCCAAAAATGGGTAGGGGGTCCAGGACAAAAGCCATGGTCAGAAGGATAACAGCTAATGGAGCCACAGTGCGTGGCTGAGCCTTGTCCGCAATGAATCATCAAAATCACGAGTTTGATCTATCCCTAGCAAAGTTCTCCCAAGCAATGATCATGTCTGTTTTGTGAGAGAGCAGGGCCACAGACTTCTGTAGAAACATAGTCACTTTGGAGTTTTAGGTTTTTTTGGAGTTTGGTTTTGGAGTTTTTTTAGTTTATGGGGTGCGAAGAGGGGAGATGTGTATTGCCTCATGGATGGGAATCATGATGCAACATCAAGGCCAGCTTCATTTGTTAATTTAGATGTAGCTACAGAAGCAGCAATGAGTAGACGCTCCCAAAATAAACTGAATAAAAAAGCTATGGATGCATAACCAGGTCTTCCATTTCCTCATCTGAATGACACTGCGTACTCCAAAATTTGGATCTCTCAAACTCTCTTCTGAAACTCTTCAAGTTTGTATCGTTAAGTGTTTGTAGGACCAGGGAGAGATGAACACAAGGACAACCTACAATTAACAAGTTTCTTTCACTTCCTTAGGTCATAATTCATATCATTTTGTACAGCCTGGTCCTATACAGTTCTGTATGTGAAGACATCCATGCACTTGAACACGTTGGGGTTCTAAAGTGCTCATGAATCCCATGCCTATAATGAATACAGCTGAGCATAATGTTGTGTAATAATATGCAATACATTACCAAGGATTTTTCAGGAGGTGAAACCGATTTCCTCTTAAATGATCTTAAAATGTATAGGCAATGTAAGCCATGAAAATATACATATTTTTCCCTACTTTGAAGAGTATTTTAATCATGTTTTAATCAAGATAGCAGTGATTACCAATTTATCAAATATCAATTTAACAACAAAGATTATGGAAATTTTCCCCAAGCCAGCGAACAAAATATGATTAAAAGAGTTCCTCAGAGCACTGTGATGAAAATATGCATAACTCTATTCTTCAGCTATGTTCTAGCACATGAAGGGATCAACATATTGTAAAAGCAGTAGGCTATCTGGATAGAAAGAGGAAAAAAAAAAAAGGGTGAGTGAGTTATAAATTGCAGTAAAAATAATTATTTTACAGCAGATTTGAAGGTCTCTTTTCTCATACATTCAAGCCTGGATTGCATTTTCTGCACCTCAGACTGTGATGAAAGCAATACTGTACCTTTATTTATCTTTGCAAACATTCTTTACTGATCAGTCTGGTTCCAAATTTTGGTTGATAGATAGGTAACAAAATTATCTGAATGTGGAGAAATGTTTGTTACCTTGGAAATTTTTAAGTCCCCAAGCGTGCATTTAAAAACCAGTACTGAATTTTAAATCTGTGCTTGTTCTTCCTAAAATCAGCTCCAAAAAAGAATGTTGGTTTCTGCATTTTCCTTTTGTTCCCCCAAAAGCACTATTCCTACAGCTGCAACAGCAGCTTTGATTTTCCATTAAAGAAGATATTGATACATAAGCAAAGACATTAGCAGGGAGCTGTTGGCTTCATCTCATTTCTTTTGTTTTTTTCTTTCTTTGGTTAGACACACAAACACAGATCACAACCATTAGATCGCTTTTGCTACATCAAATCGCTTCTCATTTATTCAGGTTTCCTTTGATACTTTCTTCAAACAGATTCACAAAATACTTTAAAACACAAACAAGCATCTTAACATAACTAAGCTACTTGCCCCAAGACCTGGAAGGAAGACGGGGAAAAAATGTTGTGGTTTTTGTATTCTTAAATGCTTTGGATACTGCCAGAATGAGGAGGGGATCATATGCAGAAAAGACAGCTTTATAGAAAAGATTAAAAATACCCTTAAACTACTAAAAATAATTACCTAACATATTAAATATTTCACTGGTGTTTAAAAATGGTTAATACCAAAAAAAAAAAAAAGGCATTGATTTTGAAATATTTGTCTTCATAATGTACATACCTGACGGTACAACCACCAGGAGGAAGTGGTGGGTTCAAGCATCCCCAGATTCATCCTGAAGTGAACGCATGCACGCACACGTGCACATGCACACACGCACTCTAGCTTACTCAACCACCTGTGGAAAAATAGATGCCTTCCTGAGCATCTCTAAGAGGTAGTGCTTCCCTTGTGATAAATACTGAGTGTGTATGAAACAAAGAATGAATCTGGTAAAATACAAGTACACACAAGCAACAGATTTCCCTAGGTGTTAGAAGTTGTTTTCCCTCTGTTCCAATGCCTTTAGGCCAATGCTAACATTATAGTTATGCTAAATCAGTCCAAGCTGCTGCAGAAAAGGCTGCAGTTTCCTCTTCCTTCTTTTTCTCCCCCAGATAACCAAGCAGCTGCAGGATGAGTTAACTCACTGTGTGGTGATCCAGCAGAAAACAAATTCTGAAAAATACAAAATTTAAAAAAATATAGTTTACTGACCTCTCAGCCTGCTGAATTAATTCATCCTGCTGATACAGCCATTTTATTCACTTAAATGAAAAAAGGAGAAGCTCATGGCACAGTCAGGGCCAGGGAACGAGAGCTGCCCCTTTCAGAGGCATTACCTTGACTCAAAACAAGAGATCGCATCCTCAGTTTTACCATCTGCCTGCGTAAATATTACTGAGTGATGTTTCTCTGACAACCAAACTACACTCCCTTTCCCCCTCAGACTCCTTAGCTGAGAAATTTCCAACCTTGCTCCTAGCTCCAAGAAAACTAGTTGCCTGGTTTTCTGTAAGAG
This sequence comes from Balearica regulorum gibbericeps, assembly GCF_011004875.1. Classification (NCBI taxonomy): domain Eukaryota; kingdom Metazoa; phylum Chordata; class Aves; order Gruiformes; family Gruidae; genus Balearica; species Balearica regulorum. The sequence goes on along the minus strand of NC_046184.1, from coordinate 174,381,303 downwards.
ATATCTGGGGTGGAAATCAGCTCCCTGCTGTAGCCACCTAAATTAGGTATCTACATGTGAAACAGGCGTCAAAGATCCCAATAGATTCAGTGGAAGACAAAGATTTATTTATTTCCTTAAACGAAGCTGCTTGGGGACACCATACGAAGCTCAAGACAAGTGCTTGGGATCGGCAGATATGGCATAGGACCTCTGGGAGACCCGTACCCTTAGAAGTCTGGAGCCACTGGCAGTTTCAATCAAATTCAATCTAATGAGTAGTAGTTCTAAAGACACTAAGCTCTTAGGGTTTACATTCAGGCAGGAAATAATCAGTATTAGTGCCTGCATTAAGGACAAGTTTAGAAGGGGAACTTATCCCCATTAAACACTAAGATTACACATTGGAGACAGCTGCAAGGACTGCTCCAACCACGAGAAAAGCAGGTCCCAAGCTGCTGGATCTCAAAGATCCAGGCAGGAGCCATAGGTCTGTAGATGCCTGGCTTTGCAGGGTTTGCCCTGACTCCAGCTGTGGAGACTCAATACCAGACCTCAGCTGCCTTATTTGTGCAGTCCCTCTGACTGTGGTGGGACTATTCACATCTTCAGATGGGTGAGGCCAGCAGGGTTTGGCTTACTGGTGATGACTTTTGTTTTGTGTGACTGAAAGAACAATGTCAGCTCATCATACGCTGACTACCACAGATAAGCGTCAAGCGATGACTTTTGTCTGCAGCTGACCTGGGCTGATTGAAACTATGAGTTATGGATGAGAGACTTTTCCGTCTATTACAGATCCCCTGAGTCTTCCAGCCTTTCAAATAGTCTCCAACATTAGCACTAGGCCAATGACACACAATGATAAAGTTTTATTGCTATTGTAGACTTTTCCAATTTAGAGTATTCTCAGAGTCATCTTTGTGCGTAACTTTATGCCAGCTGTACATGTACACACAGTATATGTGTAATTGTTTCAGATGATATAAACCTCCATCTGAAAGAAGATAAGCTGAAATTACCAAATGTGTTTTCATCAATGACCTCCAATTAGGCTCAAGAGTCACTGGGTTAAATGTCAATGATGTGATATCTACCCTGTAGCAAAGCAATCTCTTTATTCATAGAATATCTACTGTTATACCAAGTACAAATCAGAGCAACTGTTTTCCCATTTATGAGATTTATACAGCCATTTAAAGAAATTTTTCTTGTGAAACCACTGATAATATCATCTCAATAATAAAGTGAATGGTTTGAATCAAATTTCCTCCAAGCTAGGCACAAGTTTTGTGCGTCAGCAGGAACTTTCAGAACATGCTGGCTTATAGAAATAAAGATAGATATAGGCATATTAAACCCGTCTTTTTCCAAAGCATGATTCAAATCTCCTATCAAGGTTTTAGGTTACCTTGGAGGAGGGAGAAAGGAAAAATACCACCATCACCACACACACACAAAAACAAATAAAACCCCCATAAAAACCAAACCCACAAAAAAACAAGTTAAAGCTGTCCCAGCAGAACTGAAGAAAGACTTTGTAACACTTCTGTCCAGTTATCTTTTTTTCAGAACTATTCTTACAGGGTCTTGAAGATGAAAGAGGAGGCTAGACCTCCCAGCAGACTGTAAAATAGCTCGACTGCCCAGCTGATGATTTCCATTCCATCCAGAGCTGGTTCCCTTCCTCCTGCTGATCACTGCCCCACAACTATGAGACTCCTGCTGCTCATCACTTCTACCCTCCTATTTAGAAATAGAAAAATGTGACCTGACAGTGGCCTTTTGCACTTCTGCCTTTGCTAGACTTCTAGCTGTGGTGTGTGCAGTGGTCTCTGTGACCCCTACTCTTTTTTTGTTTTCCTTCACCTCTCTCTCAAAGATGTTATGAGAATCAGAGAGCACGACATGTGTCCAACATCCTGAACTGCCTCTGCTCCTCCACCTTTAAGGATCACATTGTCAAGACAACAATGGCTCTGCTGGCGTCTCTTTTGCTCCCTGGGATACAGACTCATTTGAATTTTTTACATTCATGAGCTTCCTATTACTTGTTCTCCAAAGTTCATCATACACAAACTCTTCCTATTCTCACTCTGCGAGATACTAATCTTGTTTCACAGAGTAAGAGAGATCACCCATTACTATATAACGTAGTCCCTCTCCTGGGCACAATAGATAAATATTCCCAACATTTCTTCTAAAGCTAACAATGAAAATACGTTAGAGCAGAGTCAACACTCAACAGCAGTCTCAGAGAGGAGACAGAAGAGGAGGGCAAGGAGAAAGTATGTTAAAAACCCCCCTGAATATTAATAATTAAAGGTTCCAGACAAGTCCCTCATGCCGTATAATGCTTTGTCACTCATTATGTTGTAATCATAGGCATGAGGAACAAACTTGTCTACACAAACTGGGATTACAGCCATAAGAAGACAAGAACTTTAATTAGCTGCAGTTCTAACTTTTAACTATTGCCTTTATAATAATAGAAGGATTCTATCTATCTGATGTAAAAATGCATCTCCTCCTCCACCCCTTCTGCTTCTTCAGGGCACCCTGGATGCTCACAGTGGTGTGGGGTTTTTTTCCAGTTTCATTTTCCAATTGATTTCCATTTGTTTCATTTTCTCTTGACATATCAGAAATCATCAATCACACAATTAAAAAGGAGCTGCAAAATCATGATTAATTAGTATCTAGAGCAAAGGAATGTGAAATCTCCACAACAATTGAGTATGTTCTGTGAAGGGCTGAATATCTCTCCAAGAAACTAGCCTAACTGGTTATACCGGCAATATTTGGGAGGCAGTGTTTAGAGGGCTATTATGATAAATTTTACTTCAGAGTTGCAAAGAGAAATCACCAAAAATCAGGAAATTAATCCTAAAATAGTCATTGTTTATTTTGGCATCTTTATTTTAATGAGTCTTTTACTATCCAACTGCACAATGTATTTCCATAGGAAAAAATTACCACATTTGGTCTACAAGATGGACAATGCTCCATGAGTGAGGCAGCTGTTCTGTGTTTCCTGTTAGCCTCATATTTCAGAATACAGTCCCATGCCTTATTTACCGAGCAACACCCAAGCCCCACCTCGAAAATGAGTAATTTTCTCCTTGATAGGATTTGTTTTTATGACACATCTAAAAAGTGTCAGAAAACCTCACAAACATTAATGGATGCATGCATGCTTACAGCACTTTGGGGGACGGGAATGCAATCTGCATTTTCAATTGTTTGCTCCATCAAAACACCGTATCTGCTTTATTTCAGATGGTCCTTTTGACGGCAAGTGCAAGGAAGAGCCTTCTGTCACAAGGCTGTGGCTCTGTTCTTCATGTCTGCACATTTTCAGTAGTCAAAGATATAGCAGAACCTACAGACTTCCCCAGATACCGCATGTGTTTACTATTACTAATGTAGCATCTGTAGTAAATGAGAGATCTGCTGTTAAAAACTCAGTGCATAAATAAGAAATATGTTTTGAAGATCCTAAAAAGCCAGAAAACGTGACTTATTCCTTTCCAAATGTCAACTCCTATTAATCACTTACTTGCTGACATAAGACAACAGTTCACAGAAAGTGTAAGATTTTATCTCAGGTAAAGTATTAAAGTATTATACTAAGGTATAAATAAAAAATCACTGTCTGGGTTTTTAAAGGTATCTGAACTTTTTCTGATCTGACATCCCAGACAAACTTACTTCTGGGTAAAGAACAGCCCAGCAAATTCAAGTCTGGTATAATAATCAACTGAAAATTGTAACTTAGAATTGGACAAAGATGAAATGTGGAAACAATAAGATTTTCTAGATTAAAGCATGGGTTTAATGATGCTCATAAATAACAACTTTGTCCAGGGAAAATTAGAGGCTTCTGTAAGGCATTTAATCTCCACAGAAGGATGTGAAAATGTTCTCTGAACAGACTATTTAGCAAAGTTCATCAAGATACATAGGTCCAGTTACATTAAAATACAAAATCTCCAGAACTGAACTAAGTGGTAGAGCCAGGACATAATGAATCTTGCCTCATCCCACAGTCCACGATGCTACATTAATTAGCATTTTCAGTCCACTGCCCATGGCTATGCTGTTAATTTTACAGGCTTTCGAATAACTCCTCTCAATCAGTTGTGGATGGTAATGTATCTTCTGGAGAGATGCAGAGTTAAAAATGCTTTTCTAACTCAGAGTTTGCAGGAGAACCCAGTGCTCCCAGCTTCAAAGAAAAGTTATCTTTTTCTTTTATAAATACTGGATACCAAAATCACAGAACTAAAAGTACTGCAACTGTGCCAAAGCAATCACTGATGTTTAGATGTGTGTTGGAAAAACTATTTTTAGCTCAGAGAAGCAAAAGGAATACCTATTCCATACATGTGGAAAGTAACAAATGCCCTAAACTTCCAAGAGGGTTAAGGAAATGGTGATGAGAAAGGGAAAACAGTGAAAGGGTGTTTGAGCAGCATGCTAAAAAGCTTTGCTGTGGTTCCAGATATCCAATTCCTTAATGCAGTGTTGATTTCTATATTGCCCCATTAACAGACAGGTACAAAATATGTAACTGAATTCACTTCCTCAGTTATCTGCACAGTCACTGAAACCACTCTTTTAAACTCGGCTTACGTTTAGTATATAAAACATTGCCCTTAAATATTCTCTAAGTAATACAGCTTTAAATCTATTAGTACTATCTGAGTAGTGATGTTCAAACTCACAAAATGTTCTGTACACTAACTATCATACAATCACCTATAGCTGATTGATGTCCAAAGTACTTTTATCAATTCTGAAGTCACCATTTTGGAAATGTCATTTTACATAGTCGTCATCTTCTGCTCCAGACAATCTCATGAAGATTCAAGGGTTTGCCATACTGGATCCATCTTATATTGGGATTTTATCTATAGTATAAATGCCATTTTGGTAGATTCCTTGTTTACAAATAGAAAATGGCAACGTTTCTCATTGTTTGACTTGTTTTTTGTTTGAACAACTCAAAAAAAACCAACAAAACAACCCCAAAACAAAACCAAAAAACCCCACACCTTCAAAACAAATAACTAAATAACTTCCTGAAAATATGGTATATTCATTTTCTTATGGCTGTATTATAGACATAAATAATAGAAGAGGTCATTAAATGATGCTTTTTGCAAGTTTCATTATGTTTTCAATCTAATTTTTATATTTGCATGGATATCTTTAAGGTACTACTGAAAATCAAATGCCAGGTACCTAATTTGAATATTTTATAAGCTATTCTTAAAAATCAGTGTGAATATTAATGTCTTCTGTACATTTCTAATTGTGGCTGAAATGAATGACTGTATAATTAAAATTATTTAATTTCATTTATATAAAATACCTCTATTATTTGCTACTGTTATACATTGGCATTAATACTTCAGGATATTGTATTAACCTACTAATATGATTTTTTTTTTTTTTTACCTTTGTGGACTGCATTAAAATCTGCCTGTAAAGGGTAGAGTGTGATTACAGTCATAGTGTTGTAAATTTAGGGCAATCATTTGAGTGACAGTGAAGTTTAACTGTTTAACTGAGTACCCAATACGGTTGTAAGAAAAAAAAGCCCAATTACAATAATAAGGAATACAACATAAGTAAAAGATGGCAAGAGTTGAGACAAGCCCAGCTGCTTAAAGCTCATTTCTCTTCTCCTCATGCAAGTGGCTCATTAGAAAAATCAGAGAGTCAGTGCCATAATTTTATCTCACACATCAACTCTCTGATTAAAACATATATATGGGCTTTGGCATCTGACTCAAATAAGGCCACTCTTGCACTGTCATAGAGGGAACAGAGGCACCATGGGGGTGAATATACAAGAGAGAATGGGAAATGACATGATCCATCAATGCAGGGGAATGGGGCAAGGATGTATAGCCTAAAATGAAAGGGTCACAGTAACTCCAAAAGTCCTATGCAGATCTATGCGATGAGAGACATCCTATGTGCCATTTACTAGGGCGGCATTTGAAAGAATACGCTGCACAGGGTTCCTCATTATTCATTAAGGCTGAATCCCCATTCATTCTCCTTTATATGCCATCCTGAATCTGCCCTACAGAGTCTTTTACAGGGAAATAACAATAAACTCTCTTATCAACAGCTTGTTGTAGTAGATACTATACATGGGGTACTGAGATCAAAAAGAGCATGAAAAGCATTTCTGCCAACATCGTACAAAATATTGAACATCTGCTATATCTGGGATCCTGGGAGTTGTAATTATAATTTTTGAAATCTGCACACAAGAGTTATAAATATTAGAACTGTAGCCTGTGAAAGCCATGAAATATTTAAGTTGTTTGGCAGGCTTAAGAAAAACTCATAAACTTAATTTAAGCAGCCAAACACTGTATTTTTACAGATTTTACATCTTTCATGTCATTAGTCATATAAATTAAAGCAACCACGGAGCAGCACAGAAGTTGCAACGGCAAGTCCTGTGGGTAAAAAAAAAAGGTCAGCTTGAGATTTAAGACTTTCACCAACACTTCACCTTTCCACTTACCCTGTATTTCAATTCTTCTGTTGAATTTGTCATAGGTATTTTTAACGCATCCATTTTCTTATTGTCTGTTAAGTCCCAGTAGTGTGCTTGATGCTGTACACATGTATAAAAATAGTGGGACAGATTCACTGGTTGTTTGGCATGAGCCTAGCAATGCAAAGTAGTCCTTAACCCACCCTTTTTAGCCTGTCTGGTGAGGTCAATGGCTTCTCTGGGCTAGCGGTGAGACGCTCAGAGTCTTGCCCACCTTTCCTGCTCTAAAGACGCAGGATACTGCATCCAAATGGTGATCTACCCTTGAGGCAAGGCTGGTAGCTTACACAGATCAGTGATGAAAGGCACCGAGGAAGGAGCCTAGATAGCTTGGCAGGGGACAAGAAAAAGGTACTGCCACACCTAAAAGGGTATCACGAGCCAAAACAACATGATAAGAGAGGAGGAGGAGTAAGAGGAGTGAGAAACATAAAGTTGTGCATGGGTGCTTTTCAGTTTGTTACCATCTTTTAAACTTGTTCAGACGCATCAGAAATATGCTGGGTGAAGATGAGCAAAAAAATAACCAAGTTTAGAATAGTAAATGCAACAGCCAAATTTGCAGAAGCTAAAGTATGAAAAGACCCAAAGGCAAATTCTCATTTGTTCAGTGTCTGCTCCACCTGTTAGATAGCCATATGCTACTAGTGAAAATGTAGCTCTGCAAAAGAATTCAGGGATCAGCAACTGTGCCATCAAAAGTGGAGCAAGAAGTTAACTTGAAAAGAAATAAAGCTAAGAACTTAAGAATGAGACCCCAAATTTTGCTCTCCATGAATCCAGTACTGTGCAGAGAACATCACTCTCTGGACAAGAAACTCATCTGACATCAGAGATGCTACAGTGGATTAGTGTAGGGGAAACAAAGGAGAATGTGCCTTGGGGGGCACAAATACATACAACGTATTCATAGAGATTCTCCTTTGAACTACTGAACCATGAGTAAACAGACAAACACATCCCCACCCTTGACTTATCTAATAAAACATGTATCTAAGTGTCAGATGCCATGGGACTATGAGATGTTAGGGTAGCTATTAATTAATTTAATGTACCTAATTATGATCTCACTTATACATATTTTACATCAGCATAGTACCATTACATTCAGTAAAGCCATTCATGAACCGCACCTTTGTGCTGCACTGCCAACAGATTCTCTTCGCAAAGGTGCTGTATCCAGACTGAGATAGATATACCGTAATTAGAGAGGGATCACTACGATTTAGATGCTCTTGTGTAAACCCTTTTCCTAGTTGCTGTTTTAGGATTAGAGGAAAAAGGTGTGCCTTGAATGTCCCCCATGCTACAGAGGTGCATGCCTCTTCTTTCAGATAGGCAAGGTCTGAGAGGGTTTCTCATGTTATATAGGATCCTAGTTACTTTTTTAGCCAAAGAAGATAGTGATGCAGAGAGAAGGGTTTGAAAGGCTCTCTGGAGTGCCTACCTTCTTTCACTGATTAACAGGGAATCTGGTCTCTGAATAAGGTTTTGAATTCAGTGCAACTTTGCAAGCGACTTTTGCCCCAAAGAGCAACCCCTGTTCACACAGCGTGGCTGTGAATCTGAACTCGTAATTCTCTTCCCAAGAAATCCACACACTGTACAGCAACTGATTCATTAAAGATCACAAACAGTGTGACTAAATATTCCACACGCAAAGTATTTTACAAGAATTTTGTTAAAGCCAATTAGTTCAAAACACATAATTTCAACAAATGTCACTACCTGTCCCATTTTTTCATGCACAGATTAACAATATTTGCGTTAGAGAATACAGCACAAGGAGCTTTCACTGTCCTCATTTGCACATGCAACACTGAAAAGAGATTTCCTGTCATTCTCAGCACAGGCAATATAAGTACAATCATATGCCTGGTATACAAGTGTTTTAGGGGAACAAACATGTCCCATTCCCCTGACAGATACACATGCGCACGTACATCCATCCAGTGATGACAGCATCCATCAGGAGTCATCCACAGTGTTGTTATCATCCTCATTCTCTCTTCTTAAATCCTTCCTTTTTTCCCTGTCTCATAGGTGTGCTATTGCAGATTAGCTGAGAGGACAGTTACGAGGAGTTTGGTTTTAATTCTTTCCTACTTTTATGGGCATCTACAGGAAAGGGGAATCAAAACCCAGGAAAGAGGGTACCTATCAGAAAGGAAAACCTACAGAAGACCCTAGAAGACCTTGAGAGACCTGTAGATAATGACAGGGTCTCTGCAGTTATCTGTGCCTCTGAATTTCTTAAGCTGCTTGCTCATCTTAGGCCAAGCTCTCTAGCCAGTTTGTGGCAAAGAGACAAAGCCAGTGCTCTTCAACCAGCATGTGATGCTATTGCATCTGTATAATCATAGGCCAATACTGAATTCCTAACTCGCTTCTATGCTGAAAAATTTCTTCAACAATCTTTTGAATAAAAGTTAAGGTCAAGTTAAAATAAAAATCATAGCTTCATAAGATAAGCAGTAACATATTTCTAACATATATCTAAGAGTAGGAATAGAAGATGATTCAAAATAACAAAGAATCCTATTTTCCTGCCTAAAAGAGCACAAGAAGTTGGAATCATCAGTATGAGGCTTTTCAGACAGCATTACAGTGTTTTATTTCAAATGGTAGAGGGCTGTATTTCTAAAAAATTAATTTCTCAGTTTTGTCACAGATATTAGTAAGCTGATAGCTATGATGTCTGTGTCAATCATCTCTGAATCTTAATAACTTTTACTTTCACCTACATTTCTACAGCATTGCCACAATTTGTTTGCAAATACTAATGCTAAAAATTTCAGGATGACTTAGCTATATCCCTGGGAGTTCAGGTAAGCGTGTATTCACCTTAATTGCACCCCAAGTTCTAGGAAAAAATAAATAAATGAGGGTATCATTTTGACAGCTAATAAATATATTTTAAAAACTGAAAACTAAAAAGAGGTTATTCATAGTGACATTAAGATGGCATTGTTACTTGTCTCAAAAATTAACCAAAACTGCACTGAATATAGTATGAGGCCTACGTGGACTCTGATTTTATCACTGGTCACACCTGCCACATTTTAGGTGATTAATATTTCTGCATTACTCTCTATTCTAAAATGAAAAAAAAATTCCCCAAAGGATACACTACTCTATATTAATTGCAGTACTGTGTGGGCTGGACTGTCGGGTGGGTTGCAAATTGGCTGTACCGCTATGCCCGAAGGGTAGTGATCAAAGGGTCAACATTTGACTGGTATCCAGCAACAAGCAAAGTACCCCAGGGGTCAATACTGGGGCCCATATTTTTCAACATCTTCATTAACAGCATGGACGATGACATAGATTGCACCCTCAGCAAATCTGCAGACAACACTGAATTTAGAAACGGTGGCTGACGTGATGAATGGCTGAGCTTTGGTCCAGAGGCACTTTGAGAAACTTGAGGACTGGGTCAACAAGAAGTTCATGATGCTCATCAAGGAAACCTGCAAGGTTCTGCGCCCAGGTGAGTAACTCCATACGTCAGTGCAAGCCAGGATGTGACTGCCCAATGGACAGCCCTGCAGGTATCTAATGCTGAGTTAGGTTACAGCAGACACCACTGATATGAGCCAACAGCGTGGTTCACCATGAGTAAGGTGCACGAGGAGGAGCGTGCCCCACAGTGTGCCCCTCTGCACCCAGAATGCAGTGTCCAGTCTGTGGCCCCCAGCTCAGGAGGGACACACAGAAACTGAAGAAGGATCCCAAGGTGGTAGCAGAGGGCTATGAAGGTGGTCAGGGACCTACAGCTCACAGTTTATGAAGAGAGACTGAGGGAGTGAGCTTGTTTAGTCTGGCGAAGAGGAGACTCAGGGGTGATCTAACAGCAACTCACAACCCAAATGAAGAGCAGTTATGAAGACCAGGAAGCCAAACTCTTCTGTCTGTGGCAGACAAGAAAAAAGTCCAAGGACCACAGGTTGTAAGTTGCAGATTTCCAGATGACCATTAAGGAAAAAAACTTTTTTTAGTGGGAACAGGTTGCCCAGAGTGTTTGTGGCATCTCCATCCCCAGAGGTCTTCATCACTCAGTGAGGCAGAGCCCTGACTGATGTGCTCCAGCATTGGTGATAGCCACACTTGGACCAGGAGTTTGCACTAAGTGACCACAAGATCTCCCTTCCAACCAACATGTCTGTGACTCTCAGAGTTGTTTCTGCGACTCCTGAAAGTGTGCATCAGCTGCAAATGCCATGGTAAGAACTCAGTGACAGCAATGTTTTAAGCTGCGTTTAACTATTAAACATAGGAATGTCAGTTAAAATGGAGAGGAACAGGAATAAGAACAGAATGTGTTTGCTGGTGCTGGCATGTCTATGTGGAACAACTTGCTTTTATTCTTTGTATCAATAATCTGGGGTCTCTGCAGGGACCGTGACCGCATAGTATGTATGCACAGCAAGTATGTACATCTAAGGAGGTCTCATGTAATATTCTTAGTCACAACAAAGTCATAGCAGTTCAAAATTAACAACCCAGCTAGGACAGAGGCAGCAAGCTGACAAGGAGCAAAGGGGGGAAACCCTCTGCACACCCCAAGGCTGACAAAAAGAGTCATTCATAGCACATAGGCAGCAGACAAACACAGACACATGCACACACAAATCCCCATCTGAGCAGGTCAGATTGAACAAGGGTAATCATTTTAAGTGCCCAAATTGCCTGACTCCACATGGTGCCATCAAAAGCATTTTCATTTTTATCCAAATCAATGTCACCATTTTTCTGTAAAAATCGATGTGGGAAATAGAAGCAAGGGTAGAGGAAGATGCAGTTACGGAGCCCTGTGGAAGCCATCACAAGGCAGGATGACTGTAGGAACTCAAAACCATTGGCTTTAGCAGATAAGACATGCCCAACAACTTGCAGATGAGGTGTACTAAAAACAACTAGAGAGAAATTCTGGTTTTGCACACAGATTTAAAAACCCTGCTGTTTCATTATTTTTTGAAATTATAACCTCTCTTTCCCTCAGTGTCATATCTAAAAGCATAACGGTCACTCTTGCTGATTATCTTTCCTTCATTTTCCCCTAATTTGTATTAGAGAGCAAAGTGAAAATTCAGTGGGTCTCTGTCTTATAACGCATGTAAGGAACAGACAAGGTAGGGTATGCTTGTTGCCAGCCTGCAAAGAGTTAATGTGAGAGCCCATGCTGTGAAATTTTGGGGAGGAAGTAACCTTCGGCCCAGCACCCTGACTGTTGAAAGCAGAAAACTGAGGCACACTCTGCAGACCGTAATGTGACTGATGGAAATTCTGAAAATCCATCAAAAAATTACCTTTCCAAAGACACTTTTAGTAAACCTGGCCTTCTAATATTTATAGCAAAACACCTAAAGTATTTGTCCAAAATCTCCGTGTTCTCCATATTGATTTCCTTAGAAAATAATTTTAGTGGTTCCCTTTTTGGAGAAAAAAACATGTACCAGCACACCTTTACTGAGGACTTCCCTTCTGAGTTCTAGAAGGAGCTCTGAGTAGGACAAACACAGGTTTCTCAGGAGCAGTCTGGAGTCTGCAGAGACCTCCCAGAAACACCAGCCAACGCAGCTCGCATCCCCAGATCACAGCACGCAGTCACAGCTACCCAGCTGCAGGATAGCTATAACTGAATGGGGGCTGTTATCGATCCTTTAAGAAACACACTGACTTAATCGAAAGCCAGATTGTTCTTCCCCTCAACAGTATAACCTCATGGTATTTTTTGACACGTTTCAAAGAAAAACTGACATTGAATATATACAGCAAAATATCCAAATCATAAGAAATTTTCCTGTCACAAGCCAATGATTCTGAATTGGAATACCCACATGATTTTGGGTTAAAATACCTGAGAGCAAGTGCAAACAACACTTCACCATCACTGGCTTGCAGGTAGTTCAGAAAATCCTCAGCAATTTACCTAATGTTAGGCTTCTCAGATGAACAATCTAAATTCTCCGGATAACTTCCCCATTAGAGGATTGGTGTTGCAAATCTATGTAACTGAATAAGGTTATTCAAGAAGCACCACGTTTTGATAACAAAATCCTTTGTGATGATTGCCTAATAGCCAGCATTTGTTCAAACACTTTTAATAGACCCTTTTTATCACATGCAAAAAGAATTTCAGTGCTAGTTGAGTCTCCTGTTTCATTCTGTCATGAATCACTTTGTAGAGACATTTAGAAGTCAATAATCCACTGTAGCTTTGATGACAGGTGATTAATTTCTACATTTTAGAGACATAATAAGATTTAGCAATAAAAAGGCCTTGAAGTAACCTACCAAACAGCTTTAATCTCAGCCTTGGGACTGCTGCTAAATATGAATGCTTGTACACAAATGCGGATGATTTAAGTTAGTAGTTTTTATTGCAGACTTCTTGCCTTTTCATATTAATCTTGCTTTACAATCAGGCTATCTATACAATCAGTTTATGCTGAATATTGTTTCTAACACAGTACTTGGGGGAGGAGAGTTAAATTATTTACCCACAAGGGCTATATTCTACTGAAAACTAGTTTTACATTCTTTCCATTATGTGGCTAACCAACACTCTGTGTGGCAATGTTAAATGGGTAAAAAAAATTAAATAAATAAACTAGCAGACACACACAGCTAGTCAGTACCTGACTGCGCAACCACACAGAGCCCTTGGGGCTCAATCCATCACACAGCAAAACCAGTGGGAGTATTTTGTTAACTTCAGTTGGCAGATCACTGTAACAGACATACTTAAATAAAAGAAGAAATTCCAAGCTCTCCAACCATGTTCTGGTTGTAGATAGAGATATACCTATATATAGATATACCTATATTGTTCCTTATCCAGCTTTTTTGAGATCTCCTAAACATTGCTTGGATTCTTTTCTTTCAAAAGTGGTTTTATACTGAAAACACTATCTGGGAAAACTGAAGAATTATTCGTTTAAAACCTCAGTCTGCTGTGTTTTCTTTATACGTGTTCAGTAATGCTTCATTTTTCTACTCAGTCTGAAACCTTTGTGTCTATAAGACACTAAATCATCACTGAAATTCCCTTAGCCAGGAACCTCAAGATAAATTCACACTCACAGTTCTGTGGGCTGTTTCCCTCAGGGAGAAGAAAAGACACTGCTGCAGCAACTGCCCATTTGCTAATGCTGAATTGCAAAGACTTTCCTAAAGTAAATGGGGGCCTATGGTGCTCACATGCTTTCCTGTGTAAAAATGCACTAACAAAAAGCACAAACAGCCCTGGTAGCTGGGCAGACAGGGCAAGTCAGAGAGGTCCCTCGTCCTTCTTGCAGTGTGCTAGCTTTGAAGAGATCGGTCCCTGGGAGAAAAGGTGGTGGAAGAACTGAATTTCTCACATCTGAGGGCAGCATTAAAATGCTTGAGAATGCTACAAGCATCGTGCTCTCCTGCTCCGCACGTTGTGAAGGGCAAAGCATTAGCAAAGAAGGAACGGGTTCTACTTCTCTCACTCTCAACACCTTTGGGGGTGAATGAAGTAGAGGGGCAGAACTTCCACCTCTGAAGAAGTACCACCCTCAGACATCATTTGAGCAAGCCCTAAAGGTGGGAAAATTAAAAACAAAACCAGAAACCACAACAACAAAACACCTGTGGCAGAAACAAAGGCAGCAATAACACCTCCTTCCTGTCAGCAGACTTTGGGGAGGAGGAACAGAGGCCTTAGCAATAATGACAAATGGTGTTTTATCAAAGACAAATGGTGGCAATATTGCGTTTCACTAGCATCTATTAAGAAGCCATTTGAATTTTAAACTCATTTAAAGTAAAGGAGATTTCAATGTCAGGAGATGTGGATAAAGATGTTTAGGACAAGTGCTAGGTGTGGGGGTAACCGGAAGGTTGGAAGGGGTGGGTGACAGGGACTGCTGGTGGAGGTGACAAGGATGACAGCAAGAAATCTACGTGAGGGTACAGGTGGTAATTTTGGGCTAAGTATAAAGTGGGATCTGGGAGCAACTCCATGTCCTAGCCATATTTCAAACCTTTATGAAGGCAAGACATGAATGCATACATTTTCTTGCTTTCTTCCTTTCCCAGTGGACCTTTGTTTCTGCTGGAAGGACTCCCAGGCAACTCCATTGGAAGAAATTGCAGTATGCTCTGAGTAGGTCCCCATTCTAGATGATCAGGAAAAAGGACACCATAGTCTAAATATACCTCTTGACTTTCTTTATAGACTTCAGGTTTATACCTTTTTTAAGTTGCAATTTTCAGTTTTACTCTGCATTCATAAGTGCTGAAAACTCACTCTTTTATTTCCTTCATTTTTCTTGTGAAGTAATGGGAATGAAAAATTAAGATCTGCTCATAAGAGTTTGACTATAAGAACCTGACACTTGAGAAAAGCCCTAATTACCACAGAAGTTGTGCTAAAACCAAAATTAACATTTATCAGCCCTGTAAAGGAAGTAATACTTGGAACAGCTAAGGTGGGTAATGAGGGAAACAGAAGGAAAACAAGCAGATACGAGTTAAATCTGAAGGCAAGGAAAAGTCAATCCACGACTGAAGGCAATGTTGAGCCATGATGTAAAGGTAGAGGGAAAAAAGGAGAATCACAGAGCTATCTGGACACCATGCAAGATACAGAACCCTCTATGCATTTACAATGTGTAAAATCCCAACAGTTCTCCCAAGCGAAGCAGAGAATATACTGATTAATTTCACTATTTCAGAATATCATTCTTACACTTCAGATTTTCCAGTATTTGTATCTCAGCAGGGGAAAGAGCTGCTTCCCTATGTAAAGTAGCAAAATTGTGCGTGAGGACAAACACATATTAAGAAAATGAATCATAGCAAGAGACTGGACAGTTGAGGCAGATTAGACATATCGGACAGCAAATGGCAGGGTGAGGTACTGCAGTGGAGCTGCCTCCGCTACACAGAGCAGGAAGAGTTACGACATTTATGCATTTTCATTTCTACAGGTGGGGACCTCAAATCATTCAGTGGGTTAGGCTCTTAGTATCTCTAATCTGGTCCTGCTGAGGCACACAGTTGATATACTTCTGACTTGTCAAAAAAAGGCACAAGACACACTTAAATCTCTTCATGGCCCTAGCATAAGACATTAAGTTTGAGCTGCTTGTGAATCCAACAGTTATTTCAGGATGTTATTTCCTAAGCAACACATTGCATCTCCAGTTTCCAAAATTAATTTCCCTTTATAAACTATGCTCTTTAATTCTTTTGTGTATTTCTTATGTAGACCTACAATATGAAATAGATTATATGAACTACTGTGCAAGGGCATTTCTCATTGATTACTCTGCTGAATCAGGTGATTTATGACACAAATTGCCCAAACATTCATTTTTTAGATCTAAGGGATTAAATCCTACCTCTGCTTAGGTAAAAGAAGAAATAAAATGGGGATTTTTAGCCATTAAAATTTCAACATATCCCATACCATTTTAGGATCTGTCCATTTTCTCAAAGAAAAAATATTAACCACAGAAAATAACCCAACATCCTGGTGTTTAAGGAATTTTCCTAGGAATTGTAGCAGTTTCTGAAACTCTAACCTGTACCTTAATCCACTGACTTTTATTCCAAAGGAACAAACTGCCTGCTCTGCCCTCTGTCATGAGCTAGGAGTCTCTTTCACAAATGTTTTGTGAATCTTCCACAGTCAGTTCTGCAGATTCAGTTTCAGGGGGCAGAATAAAACGCTTTAAAAAAAAAAAAACCAGCACTGGCTCAAGCCCTTTTAGAAAAATAGGCAGTCAGAAAATATGTTTTAGGGGGTTCTGTAACTTTTTAAAATATTTGTGCCATTTTAAATAGTTATTTCCATTGCATGTGACCACTACTAGCTGCTCGTGCTTGCTGAGCTCAACACATTACTCTGGACTACTGCTACTGGCTGCTAGACCACCTTAAGGACTCACTGCTTTTGGTATGGGGACTATCCAATAAAAGTGTCTTTGCCACTAACAAGTACTAATGGACTCTTTCCTTTCTCTTTTACAGAAAACAAATGCAAAAAAAAATGTTTACAAAATTCTTCCTCAGCCCAAGGATGTAAGCAATATCAATTAATATATGCTCTGGGCATGACAGGCAAACCTGGTTTGCCTATGTTTTCTCCAACATGACTGTGAATCTCACTGTGTTTCTACATTTATAGTCTAGTTGTTTTTAATAGAGTACATCTTAAAATATTTTAAGACATATGTGGAAAAAAAGATTATTTGTATCTCCCCATTTCACCCTTCTAGTTGCATCTCTGCCCAACAAAGGAAGATGACAGCACATTTCTTATCTTGCCATCCTACCAGGCCTCCATCCCTGTTAAGTTTTCAGGGAAAACCATCCTCAGGGTTTCCCATCCTCAGACTTGAAGCAATTTGGCTTGCATTTTGAATGGCCTGGCCTAACTGAGGAGAAGACAACATTTGTCCACTAGATCTCAAAATAGGTGTCTTTTCATTCTCTTGTTTTCACCACAAATTTTACTCCTAGGAAATTTTTCCCAATAAAAAACATTACCATAAAAACCTCTGCCCATGAGAGACTAAAGCATTTTCACAAAAAGAAAAAAAAAAAATCAGGAAAATTTCCAGTTCTCTGTATTCATGGATGCAATTTCTGCTTTGAGAATCCTATAAGCAAGTGCACTTTTGATGTTGTGCTTCTTTCATGGCATTACCCGTGAGAGAGCTGGATGTTGTACAGAAGGTACACTGATCATGCAGAGTAATTCCATCACCAATATGTTTATATATTTGCTAAAAAACAGAGCGGTGTGACAAGCAGTCCTGCAGTATGCTGTGTGTCTATCTGTGAAATAAAGCACAGCTGTGAAGGAATGGGCTTCAAGGAAAGGGCTTCAAGGTCATCTTGAAGTCCTAGTGCACTGAGCATGACTTACCCACTTTTTGAGCATTCAGGTGCAAACAGAGAGCAGCAGAACAGCATGCAAGGGAAACCACAGGCTTCCGTGAATAGAAACCACAAGTCCTCCATCAGCAAAAGCACACAAGGTGAACTACATAGCAGACTGGTGTCTACTTTAAAAGGCACTGCAAATGTTGCGACAGGAAGCACTGATCACGTAAAGGTCTGCGCATTCCTCTTCACACTGCTGTGCTCAGCATATCCAAACTAACTGCAGTGTCACCCTTGACTGTATGAATCACAAAAAATAGCACACAGGTAAGTGCATTGTTCAAAATGAATGACGTGGCTGAAACAGGAGCTAAAGCGCAATGAGGTACCAATTACAAAATATGTTATTTTGGATTGGATTCTTTAACAGAGACGTTTACTCGTCCAACTTATCAACGTGCCTACGTAAGCAAACTTTTTCAAACAACTTCATACTTAGTTTATTACCGTCTACCATCCCTTGATCTCCTTGAGTATTACTTGCCAGGGGCTAAGTATTGGCTGAGTTGATTAAATGGCAAAGCTCCCACAGAATTCAGCAGTCTCAGGATTTTATCCAAATTGTTTTCTTATCCATGCATTTTATATTATTTCTTTTTATCTTTCAAACTAATTTTTACAAGATCGGTTTAAATTTGTTTAAATGATGATACTTGAACCACTGTAACGTTCTTTGGCTTTATATTCTGTACATGCTGATTTTCATATGACATCTCAATTTAGTATTATCTGTGAAATCTATGTATTTTCATGCCTTCAGAAACACCAGAAGTCAAAGGTAAAAGACATTATTGTAAAGCCTACAACAGATTATATCTGCATATCACTAGTAAATTACAAAGGAACAAATACACTTGTTAAAAGCTGGACTTCTAGAATGAAGTAGTAAAATAATTTTAATTTTCAGTTGATATAATAACAGGCTGAGCCTGTCACTGGATCAAGCAGGAGAACAGAATTTTGGTGTGCTGAGAAATTGCTGTATGAAGAAACTTAATACGTACATCTGCTGCTGAAGCAAATGACAGTAGCTTCTCCGCAGGCCAAGTCTAGAAAAGCTAATGTTAGCAAGATGTGCAAGACTAAATAACAGGCATCAGGGTCACGCATCTTATTAAAATCAGTATTTTAAAAACTGCTTGCTTTAAACATTTACCTTGACATTGTAGATTATCTTTAATATGAAGCCAGCTCTTGTTCAGCTGACCTCTATTTGAAGCAGCTAAATCCCAGATATATGATTGATTTTTGGTCTTCCTTATTCAAAGAAAAATATGAAGCAAAAATAAAGCTTCAATATATTTAAAATTTATGCTTGCAGAGACTGTGGTGAAATTGAGACAGCTTCATTTTGTGCTGAACTAGATGAGAAGATTGGGCAAGATATATTTTGAGGGGACCTTCAACAACAGATAACCTAGATGGTTATAATTAGCAATTTGTCACCATTTCAACTGTGTTTAGTACAATTCACAGTCTCAGGGTTTTTTCTGACTTGGTGGCACTATTTAAACCACTGTTGTTCTCTGCAATACCTACCTTTGAGATAATACTATCTTCTTTGTAATAGTTACCAAAGTTAACATGAAAAACAAAACTTAGGATTCTTGCAGAAATCTGTTGGTTTAGTAATAAGGATTAGTGACATAAAGATACTTTAATTTAAAATTATTAATTGTCAAGTACTGTAACATTTTCCTGCACCCAGAATTTGGACACACTGGAAACCTAAAAGAAAAACACAAAAATTATATACCCATTATAAAGGAACAGTTGTCCAAAACCTGAAGTTTCTCTAGGTATCAGGTGATGGTACAACAAAATACTTACTCAAATAACCAAACCACAAAACCAAAAAATGTCAGCCATGACTGGTAACTGAAAGGTGAGTTATCTTCCCCTTCCTGTCGGTTCAAATGATTCAAGCAAAGAAATTGCCATGACAACAAAAGGAAAGTGAGCAATCTAAAAATCTCAGCATAATATTTTAACAAAGTTTGCTTTTTTTTCTCTCTTGGTTACTATTGAGCTCTTGATGCTCACTAATAAAACTTCAGTAATATCAGCACTAAAGTTTCGTTTCACCTGTCAGCAGATAAGTAACAGTTTAGTAATGCCTCAGGGTGATTGATGGCAAAGTAGCAAAAAAATAGCCAATACTATAAAACCTATTTACAACATATAAGAAGAACCTTGAGAAAATAATACTATGGATTACCTTTGTGTTATTTTCTATACTCGTTATAAAATTTGTCACAGGGTCTTTAATTGTCTCATTTTCCAGTTTTTTTATGGTCTTTGTCATGACAATAAGTTTTCACATAATTCAGTGTCTTCTAGATTGCTTCAAACTATGTGGCAGAAGTTTGAATGTGTTATAGATGCTGTAGCGTGATCATCCAGGTCTTCAACCCTTGTTCACCTAGTGATAAAATTTGCGAAAGAAGAGCGATAGGAATTTTTATGCCCTCCAAATGAGCAGCCATTCCCTACCTGTTATTTTCACAACTTTCTTCCTTCTCTTTCCCTGGGCTGTCCACTCAAGGACTAGCTAATTAGATTGCAGAGGTGTCGGAGGCCTCTTCATGGTGCCAGTGAACCCCACGTTTTTCACTCCCACCTCCAGAACTCTGGGGTTTTCTCACGAACCCAAAGTATCATAAAATAATCCTGTTGTTTTTCTTTTAATGAAATCCAAGCCCCTTAAAGAAAGCTAAAGGAAAGAGAATCATGATACAACCCAGAAGTTCAGTAACATACAGAAACCCCGTTATTCCCATATATTATAATTTTTAAGTCAGTTCCAAGTTGGTTTGGGTCTGATCATGGGGGGGGGGGGGGTTAATGTCCATGGTCAGCAGTGTGGATGACAATTGAAAAGGGTTGGTGGAAGATACTCAAAAATTTATCTTCCAGCAAAGACGTTTATGGCTCCTGGTGTGGCCTCAGGGAAGCTTCCTTAGAGCCTGTCTGGCAAAGCTCATGAAAAATGTTTCTTCCCTCTCCAGCTGGCTCAGTGACTCCATTTCATCCTAGAAAATTGTGGCTTGGCCTCAATTATTCACATTTGTTCACATTTTGCCTACACTACAGCAATGTGATACCTGGGCATAAAGACTTCAGTGTCTAAGTCCAAAAGGTATGTAACAACACATACTACATATTAGTTACATTATACTGATCACTGCAAACACAGTGTGGTGTTTCTACTGCTCTTTACTTTATTGTTCAGACTTAGGCATACTAGAACATCATGTAAAGCAAAAGGATGAAGACAGTTTTCTTCTTTTGCACAATCGAACTTCCTTCAGCATAAGTAAGACTTCACTTTTTCGAAGTCTTCAGGGAGTTCCAAAATCATAAAACAGCACCCACAGAGAGAAGAACCACCACTTCTTTCTTCAGTCAAACGTGAGTTTATCTCCACTGATGTACTTGTTCTGACATAAACATAAACAAATATAATTATGAATACTATTAAAAATATTTTAAAACTTTTTTTTTTTTCCCCATTTCATTGACTTCTCCTTCTGAAAGATTATGACAAAAGCAATGTAAGGCAGTTGTTAGTCAGTACCACTTAATGTGCCCGAATGCACTCATAGTGAATCTGGACAAAGATTCTACATAGGACAGATTTGCTAATCAGTGACATAGAAGCTCATTAAAATAGTGGCTGGAATGATAAGTAGGATTATTGTCCAGTAAATCCAGCTGCTAGGCAGAGATTTTCACTAGGTGATAGGTTTTAGGATTCTGGCAGGCAGGCAGTAGGAACAACACAGTAAAGAGAATAAACACAGGAAAGGTCTCTTTCCCTTACCATTCTGTGCACCCTCTCCTCTATCTTTGGATTCCAAGTAAATGATGGAAATCAATGCAGCTGTTGTGCAAACCCCACCTCTTTCATTATCATAGTCGCAGAAGTTCCGCAGGCTCTACATCAGCTTCAGAAATCTTACACAGAAGTCGAACTATGCAGAGATGGCAATGGTGCGATGCAATCATTCTTTCGGTAAAGGGAAGAGATGCTGACCAAAACCACAGGTTGCGCCAGTAGGACAAAATGCTTTACTGTCTGTGGCCAATACTCTTACTAGCTCTTAAGAGAATTTCAGTTCCAGAATTTCCACTTCTGAGGAAAAACTGCAAATATAAGATAATAATACAAAAGCAACATTTGTATCTCCAGCGAGCAAGCTCATTAATGCTCAAAGCACAAATATCAGTTTCATTAGGTGGAATAACAATAAAAATATTAATGATACTCCATAAAAAAGAACATATTATGGATGAGTACCTGACTATTGCTGCATGTTCACACAGCAAGTGAAGGAGCCAAGTGTCATCCCTTCCTCTCTTATGCTGGCCAGTGATGAGGAGGGAGGTGA
Source organism: Balearica regulorum gibbericeps (assembly GCF_011004875.1). Taxonomy (NCBI): domain Eukaryota; kingdom Metazoa; phylum Chordata; class Aves; order Gruiformes; family Gruidae; genus Balearica; species Balearica regulorum. Next base: position 174,359,427 of record NC_046184.1, on the reverse strand, counting down.
GGTGCAAATAGAGTGGATGGAAATTAGATATTTAACAGCAAGTATTATGTCCTGTTCTCATTACCCCTTATTTTTATCAGTGTAGGGCTACCTTTTAAGGCACTTATGAAAGAACAGAATCTTATATAAGGAAAAGTCTATGTTCTAAATTACAATAGAAAGTGAGCTTTCACAAGAGTCATGGATACTGAGCAGATAAACCTTCATGGTATATGTGTGTCACCGATATCAGTGGGAAACAGAAAGGTTCAGTCCTTTGAACAATCAAATCCTCATAATTAATACTTTGGACTCTATTTCAATCATTCGTTTTTCACTCCACAATTTCTATTGAATGGTCTTCCTCGATTTCCTCTATTCAATGCATATGGAGAAGCAAGTAAAGGGGCTGTAACATCTATAATGAAGGGATGAAGCAGATGAGAAAACACGTTGCAAACTTTGCTGGCATGATGTTGTCTGTTGTACTTCAGGAACATGTGCCGTTGTATGAGATGTGCAGTCTGATGCACAAACCTGACCGACAGCCTCTGAGAAAACCTTCCTTGACCTAAGAGGTTGGGTAGTGTTTTGAGGAGGTATTACTATGAAGATGCTAAAAAGGAAAAAAATCTGTGAGTATAGTTTATGAAATTTAAAATAAGCCAAGAATCTACATGCTTGGCCATCTTCCTTTTTATGCTGGTGCAAAGCAGTGGAAAGATTGGTATTAATCCAACGTATATGTGAGACCAGAATCTGCAGGTGTTGATTTACTGGGGTGGGACAAACAGGTACCCACGGCTATGGTCCTGTGCCCAGTGCCCAACACCTGGAGCGTGCCTTGCGCTCAGCAGTGCGATTGAGTCGCACGGCTTGTAGCTCTGCCCAAGCGCTGGAGATCTTTCTGGTGAGATGATGCAGGAGTGAGTCGTGTAACAATTTTAAAGCAGTGATGTGGCCTACCAGGTACCACCTGCGGTTGGGTTCCTTTGACTGAATAAAGCAGATGTGTCATGATCTTAAATCATTGTCTGCTAAAACATAACTCTGCGAAGGAATTGGTGGGGTGAAATGGCAAATGGAAAGAAAATGGACAGTATTTGGGTACCAAGAGAAGATCAGGGATTTCCTTCAAAAGGAAGAAGGGAAGGAAGGCTCCTCAGCTTTTACCCTTACCCTGTGACTCCAAATATTTGCACGCTAAACCTGGATGTTACAAAGGAGACAGAAATCCTTAGCATGGCAAGCAGTAAAGTACATAAATTCGACCTCCCAAGAGCTGACTTTGAGGAAATGTTGCCATGTCTATTTCTCACCTATTGAGTTTGTACAGAAACTGCACTCAGTGTTCCCAGATAGCAAGAAGCAAACCAGGCCCATAATAAAGAAAAATAAAGAAAAATCTGTAGATAATAAAGTATACACACATGTGTAACATTCTTGAAAATTCGAAAGTAAACTGGGAAAAAAAATACAGCTTTTGTTTTAATTTATATTTAGCATTGTTAGGTTTTCTTTGGCGATGTGTATTCAGCAGCAGTTTATCAAGCCAGTTATTCAACAAGCAAATCCCTTATCTTGAACACTGCCTCAACTTCTTAGTTCATTATTGTGTTCCCAGAAAGAAGGTGGGAGTTTTAGTTCGTTGTACATTTCACATTAGCAGGCTTTTACCGTACAGTAATAGGTCTGTTTAGTGCTGAATGTCTAACGGGGAGGGGAAAAAAACCACAAGGAAAATGTATTTAAAATGATACAATGAAGCATTGTTCCCTTAGTGTCATTGAACATGGGCCAAATATACCATTCAGGGGTAAATGCAGAACTCTGACATTTAACTCTGATATTACAGAAGGATGTTTTCAAAGAGTCACATGTTCAGTAACTGCATCACATTTACAATTGTCTTTGAAGTTTTAATCTCAGTTCATGCTGCTAAATCACCATGAAGGTTTATTTTTAACTTGTTATATAAAATGTTTTTTTAAAAAATTCAAGGAAATATCTCCAAGTATGAAATATGTCAAACTGAAAGCTGCTAATTGTATAACTTCAGTATAGTGATTTTTTTAAAATTAGCTTTTTGAATTTTTATGCAAGAGAAAAAGTGTTTCTTGTTTTTTAGCAGATTTTATTTTTAAGTTGTTCTAGGGGAAGTAGGAATTTTAAGTGTATCTATTGTGAAATATAAATAAGACTAGAACAGATGATCCCACTAGGCCTAATTTTCTCAATAAAGCTCTGGAAAAAAATTATAGTGAAACTGTAAAGAGAAAGGATAATGTACTATTATTGAATTGCTAACACATTCCAATATTTCAGTATTTAGTTTAGAAAACTGGGTTTACTTAACAGCATATACATCTTAGACAACTGAATTTCACTTGGGATTGCTGTGGGATCCAGGGTCTGAACAGAACAAAGCCAGTTGCACCCTGCTGCAACAAGAATTACCATGTGTTGCTATCCGAACGTGACCACATCTAACGCTTCCATTGAACTCCTGTAATGTGTAGTCACCAGTGCTGAAACTTCTCATACCTTATGCCTCCCACTCATGTCTGCCTGTCATTGTTCTTCCCCTTCATCTCTAACCTCACCAAACATAGTGTTTACAGTCACCATTGAGAATTTTCTTCCAAATCCATGTTAGACCTCTAAAATTGTCCTCTGTTGAAACTTCTTTCCCCATGGTCTCTGTTTCCTCATTGGCAAAGTTCAGACTCAACCTTTGTTTACTCAAATGTCTTCAAAACATGTCTTCCCTTGATCACTCAGACAGTTTGCTGTCCTAACCCTCTTACTTCTTTAGTTGTCTTTCCAGTCTATTTTTTTTTTTTTTTTTTAGAGTCTCTCATCAAGCCTTTAACTTTGGGGATGGAGAAGGGTTATAAAGGTACATGGGCTCCCACTACCCTACCTTTAAGAAAATCTCACCCACGAATGCAATTCAATGATGAGGTGTATGCAATTCAGTCACAACCAGCATGTATTGCTAGCAAAACTGATTTTCCTCTTTCCAGCACCACTTTCTAAATGTCTTTCTGTCATCTTAGTTCAACAGGACTTGACTTTTTCAGCTTCTCAGACAGTACTTTAGTCTATACCCCAAATATCATCCTTATCGCTCAGGTGAAAGTTATATTCAAATTTTGCAGAATTTCTATGTATATATTCTTTAAGACATGATCTTTCTTACATAGTCACACAATAGCGAATTTTTGCTTAGGGTTTCATCCTCTCAGTCTTGGATTATGGCAACATTTCATGACAAATGCAAGCCTTCCATTTTTCTAGGCTGTTGCTTTGACCATCTCACCTCTTTTTATAAATCCCTCCCCCAACTACATCTTTTACTGCCCAGGCCCTTCATGGTCTAGCCCCCATGCTATTTTTTCTCTCTCTGTTTCAGAGTCTCAGCTCCCAGCACCAGCCAGTGAACGATGCCCATGCCCATCATTCATTTGTTGCATCCTCAAACACTTTCTTTCATGCTACCCTTCACGCTTGGGAGCTCTCCATAAACATCCACCTTCAAATGCATTTGCTGCGAGGCCTATGAAAGACCCAACAGCAGTTAGGTTGGTAGTGCTGGCAATACTTCTCATCACACTGACTTATTGTTTCCTTCTACTCCCTCATCTGTCTATATCAATCTGTTGTGGGGGGTTTTTTTATTATTTATTTTGATTCAGAAGTTGTTATATCCATCACCACCTTTTTGTCTTGATTTTGTCCAGCACCTAACACAACTGGGACATGGTTCATGGCAGTGGTTTGTAGTAATTCAAACGGTGGGGACAGAACAAAGCTTTTTCATGCCTATGAGAACAAGTTTGACTTTTATTTCATACCTTGTCATGCGGATTATAATCATCCTATTTTCAGATTACAGAACACACATCCTACCATCTCCAGGGATAGAAAACAGATTAAAACTTCTGTCTCTCAATCCAACTTTGTATCTTGGTAAGCCATCCTACTTGTTTAATTTGTAGGACTGTTAATGAAAGTTGCAAGGTACCAAAAGGTTGTGATTGAAATGAGCAAGTATATCCGTCACTGAGGAATGGACTGAAAGCTCTCCATCTCAGCAGAATTATTAAGTAGCATTGTGTTATATGATACATATAACTGAGTTTGGTGGCAAAACAGACTACCGAAATAGATTTCTCTGAAATAAGCTGTGTTCAAGAGCACCACCTAAAGTGGAATTATCAGATTTATTTCACAGTTGATTAGATCACATTCTCTCAATGGAAATGAGCATCTGCAGGTCATAATGAAAGTGCAAGTTTTTAAATCTCAGAGATGATGATAGGAGCATTCCTTCTCAATCAGGATGTGTAACAGAGCATACACCCTTGAGGACCTCTGGAAGCAACTGTCCTCACACAGCTGGCAATATAAATGCTGGAAACATGAACACAGTTATCACATTAAAAAATGACTCAGTTCAGGGGAGAGCAATAGGTTTGGGTCCAAAAATTTGCTGAAGGTCACAATGGGAAAAAGCAGGATACAACTGTAGGTAAAGGTAGGTTTTTCTATAGGTCCAGAAAAAAACAACCCCAAAGGACTTACTTGTCCCTTCCCCAACAGATTTATTGTTTATTTTAGCCTAGATTGTTATGTTGTTTTTTTACCATTTTGAAACACAAAATCCCATGAAGATATGGACAGCCCTAGGTATTACACAAGAGAGAGAAGACCAGCAAATAGAGTACAACCCTTACTTGTAACAAGTGCATCAGGCTACTTACGTGCTATGAAGAGATCCAACAAGATTAAAGTTAACTGCAGTTTCCCACTTTGATCCAAGCTGCAGCATTAACCTAATGTTTTCCTCATTTTTGCCTAAAAACTAACAGCAATTTTATATTAAAGGATGCACATAAGCAAAATTAATTGCATTCTTAAGTTTTATTAACATGCAGTTTACTCTGAAATTTGAGGATGTGAACCCTTAGTTTTACTTTGCCTAAGAATATGGTGTATATGAAATAAAATGGTGACATTTATGAGTAAAGGCATTTGTATATGAAAAATACAATCATGTCAGGCAAGGAAATGGTTAAAAAAGTACTCTTACCACAGTCTTTTCATTCAGGAGTTTATATCCCTTAGAAAGGTAGACCTAAATAGCTGTAAATCTGACGAAGAAGTTAATTATGAGGGAAAAGGGCCAAAAAGTGAGGAGGAGAAGAAGAAATATCATTGGTTTGACAACGATGGCTGCCAGAAACAGCTTGCAAATCATGGAACTATGCGGGGACGAAAAGTTGACTCTAAATTATGGTGAGACTGGGTCTCTAAATCACTGGGGAGCAAAATGATTTCAGTAGACCTTTAATTTTCAGTTATTGAAAGTCAACATCATGGCAAGTAGCTGCAATGTTTTACAGCAGACCATCATGAAAGTATTTTATTTTTCATTTCCCAAAAATGTATGAAATTTTCAAACACAGGTGAAAATCAATCATCTCACCAATTGTACGAAAAGCAGCTCCCTTCCCAAGTGAGGTATGGATTCACAGGATAATGAAGGAGATGCACAAAGTCATCTGCTCAGAATATCTTGCACTTGTACTGCCTTTGTCCAGGCACTCTCAAGTGCTGGACCAGTCATCAAGCGGGGTTACTTTAGCAAAGCTAGCAGCAGAACATTCATTAAAACAAGCAACCCCTTTCACACCCCAGCTCCCCTCCCTTCCCCCAGTGTCACTTTCAGAACACAGGATCTCCTTCTTGATCAGGTAACTGGGGACTTCTGCACTAAAACAAACAATAGCCACCTGATAACGTTTTTGCAGTACCACATAGGCCAAAATTCCTTCTGCTTTCCACCTTCTCTCTCTGGACATACAGAATCATACCTAGAAATAGGTCCCTAGTCCTCTAAACAGTAATAAAGACTAAGCACAAGGGTAAGACTGAAGTTTTGCTTTTTCCGAGAGCTTAGGCAAATATCTCAGGTCTGCGAGTGTTTGCTGTTTGGACCCCAAAATTATTCCCTGAGAACAGGCCCCTACCTTTTGCAAGATTTCCCTTGTGTATCCAACCAGCGAAAAAGCTGAAGACAGCAATGCTGTCCACCTTCAAGATTCAGCTTTGCCCTGGAGATAGTGATATCTCTCTGCTAGTGAATAAAATGGGACCAACACAAAAGCTCAAACTTTTCCCCATGATTTCCATGCTGTCTGTTATCATATACACTGGCTCCTTCCAGACTTTGACAAGGATTGGTCTCAACAATAACACACAGGAATAGCATTTACAAGGAAGCATTTCCAGTATTATTTTGGATATAGTCACCCCTTCTTACAGGCAGAGAAGGAAGAAGATGCCAAATGACTTTAGCCTTTTGGGATGTTTTAAATGCTACTAGCACTGACAGTTGGAATTAGGTGCTGAATCTTGCATGTCTTATTCATGTTAACCTGCCAAAATGTCCCTGGCTTGCTCTAGAACAATCTCTCAAGCCAAGCTGAAAGCTAAGCCTTTGTATTTGCTTAGTCCTTGACCAGATTGGTTGGCCAGATTGGCATGACAATGCCAGCAGTGCATTTTGGAGTCATGTATACTGTCCAGATTGGAAAAAAAGTGACCTTCAGATGCCTTTGATCAATTTTCATGCAAAAAGAATTCCTAGTTACTATGAGATTGAACTCAGTTCTCACTTGTAACTAGAGCTGTGCAAATTATTTTGGCTTAATTGGTTCAGGCTCCAATTTTTTCTTCTCTTAACACTCTTTGGTTTAACTTCTTTCTTTTTTTCTTTATTTTTTTTTTTTAAGAAACAAATTCTTATTTCAAAGATCTGAAATGTAAAAATGAGAGATAATAAAAATAGTAAAACTTTTTTTTTTTTTTTAACTTATTTTATTTCATTCCATTCACTAAATCCAGAAACAGTTTTTGGCTTTTCTCAGAGAATTTATTGTTGCCAAAAATTATTTTGTTTGACTTTTTCATATTTCCAAAGATAATGTCCTCTTCTTTCCCTGTATCCTACATTATTTTCAGAAGAGTACATTTGTTGTATTACTGAAGATGACGCAGTGAAAAGGTCTGCTAGTAATTCTCAGGCACTGTCAATGCCATGAGCTTGATTTCTTTACATTACTACTATCAGTTACACCATCTTTACATTTATATATACATATATATAACCCACAAAGAATCAGACAATATAGATTTTTTTAGATAGTAAAACAGAGAATGAAAAACTAAATATCTCTTTTTCAGAAGAGTAAGCCTGCGTACTTAAACAAAAGAGAAGCTAGCAGAAATCTGTCTCCAAACTTGGTATATGAACACAGAAATAACCATTCTTCTTCGAAATGTATATTGGAATCTCAAGTCAGGAGAACTCATTTTCACAACCCATAGTATGTTTTTCCTAGCAAACAAATCAGGATGGTAATGTACATTAAAGGGTGCAGGATAATCTTTTGTCCTGTTTTAACTCAAACTATAGAGATCTAAAGCTGCTGCTTCTTTTTTTTTTTTTTTTTTTTTTTTAATAAAAGCCCAAGAAAATGCACAAAAAGAATTTGGGGAACAGAAAGAAGATGAAGAATGACTAAGATATCCAAAAGCAAAATAATATGGCAATGCTGGCAAAACTTACTACAGTCTACTAATTTTCTTCCATTAACTTAAACTTTACAGTGCTTTAATTCCCTCCCTACTTTACATAAAAATATGAAGAGGGATGGCCTTAACTAGATCACATTCTTTGAGACTCTAAATCCTTCCACCGGATGTAAGGACTCTTCAAAGAGGATAACTCTAATGCAAAATGAGGTTATTCTGGATCCAGTTCAAGGGAATGAGCCAAGCATGATTAGCACCATAAGGCTGCATCTACAGAACATCTTGTACAAACAGTATTAGAAATATTAAGTCAGGAAGACACAATGTGTACAAGAAAATACAAGCACAGTGATTTGAAGGAGGCTGACATTGATGGGAATTAAGTACTACAGAACATATTGATTCAAATTTCATAATAATGCTACAGATATGCATAATAAAATTCCATAAGTTAAATCTACTTTCCAGATTTGGAAATGCCTATAAAAGCAACAAAAAACCAGGAGAGGTGAATTACTGACTGACAACACTGAAATTGCAGAGGTTCTCAACACTTTCTTCACCTCTGTCTTTACCAGCACTGTTGGGCCCAGGCCTTGAGAACAAAAATACAGGTTGATGCAAACACAGACCTGCCGTCGGTGAAGGAAGAGTTGGTATGTGAACTATGATGGGAGCTTGACCCTTACAAATCAATGGGCTCTGAAAATATCCACCCGAGGGTGTTAAGAGACCTGGCTGATGTCATTGCAAGGACTCTCTCCATAATCTTTGAGTAGTCGTGGAGATCAGGGAATGTTCCAGAAGACTGGAAGAAGTCTAAGGCCACCCCCATCTACAAGAAGGGCTTAAAGGAGGATCCAGGAAATTATAGGCCCATCAGTCTTACTTCAGTCCCTGGGAAAGTTATGGAAGGAATTCTCCTGGGGGTTACCACAAGTCAAATGAAGCACGTGACTTAGAAAAGCCAGCATGGATTCACCAAGGGCAAATTGTGCATGACTAACCTCATCACCTTCTATGGCAAAATGACCTGCTTGGACAACGTGTGGCGAGCGGTGGACATTTTCTGCCTTGATTTCTCCAAGGCTTTCGATATGGTTCCCCACAGCCTCCTCCTAGAGAAACTGATGGGTTATGGCCTACACAAGTGGTCCATGAGGTGGGTGGGGGACTGGCTGACAGGCCACACCCCGAGGGTGGTGGTAAATAACTCATTTTCAAACTGGCAACCTGTCACAAGTGAGGTCCCCCAGGGATCGATATTGAGCCCAACACTGTTTAGTATCTTCATAAGCGATCTGGATGATGGTATCCAGTGCATCCTGATGAAGATTGTTGATGATACCAAACTGAGTGGGGAAGTGGACACTTTGCAAGGGAGAGTCACCCTGCAGGAAGACCTTGACAGTCTGGAAGAGTAGGGTAACGAGAACTTTATGGAGTTCAACAAAGACAAATGTAAGGTCTTCCACCTGCGAAAACATAATCCGTGAGTGCTGCACAGGCTGGGATCTACAGGGCTGGGGAGTAGCCCAGGTCCTGGTGGACAACAAGCTCAATATGAGTGAATAGTGTGTAGCTGCAGCAAAGACAGCCAACAGGATGCTGGGTTGCATCAACAAGGGCATCACCAGCAGAGATAAAGAAGTCATTATCCCACTCTACTCAGCACTTTTCATGCCACACCTGGAAGAGTGTGTTCACTTTTGGTCCCTGCTATACAAAAAAGATGTGGACAGGCTGGAGAGGGTCCAGAGGAGGGCCACCAGGATGATCAAAGGACTGGGAAGCCTGTCATATGAGGAAAAGCTGAGAGAACTGGTTTTTTTCAGCCTTGAGGAAGGTTGAACATGTTTCAGTATTTAAAGGGTGGCTACAAAGAAGATGGAGACTCCCTTTTTACAAGGAATCACATGGAAAAGATGAGGGGTAATGGGTGCAAGTTACTCTTAAGGAGATTCCAACTGGACACAAGAGGAAGATTTTTCACACTGAGAACAATTGGCCATTGCAACAATCTCCCCAGGGAAGTGGTGGGTTCCCCAACATTGGACACTTTAAAGATTCGGCTAGACAGAGTGCTGGACCATCTTGTGTAGACCATGCTTTTGCCAAGAAAGCTTGGACCAGATGATCCTTGAGGTCATCTTCGAACCTGGTATTCTATGATTCTATAACTCTATGAAAAAAACATATCAAAAGCCAGATAATGTAAAATTTTTCCCATAATCCACTACCAGATTTTAAATAATAATAATAATGATAATAATAAATGAATTGGTGCACTTGGTGCCTGGATATTGAAGTGATCGGTATGCTATAACTGTAAAGTTGTAAAACTTTGTATGGGCTCTTGATAGGATTTAGCATAAATATTGCCATTTGCAAGAAGCCGTAGCTGAAAAGGTTTCCATTTGTTCTAGTTCACTGTGTCAAAAACCGAAGAACATATTTCTAAGTAGGTGCAAAACTTATCTAGTAGGAAAATGAACTTTTAACTAAAATTATTTCTAAAATACTTGAGAATTAAAAAACAAAGCTGTATGACTGGCAACTGAAGCAACAACACAGACTTACTGAAAAAGAGAAAAAGCTGCAAGTCAAAGTATTAAGTGCCTCATGCCATGCATAGAAAAAGCTTGGTACGATGTAGATACAAAAGGACATCTAACAGTAACTAGTTGGTAGAGCTGACCTCCCAGGAATGGGTGGCTGAACACACCCCTCAAAAGCAACTGGCTAGGAATGGACTTCTGCATCCAAGAAGCAAGAGCCACCAACTTATCTAACATGTCTTTGGGAAGGATACTTCTCACCTAGCTTCAGCAATTGGACACTTAGGCTCAATCCATAATCACCGTACAGAGAGAAATAGCCCCAGACAACAATTCATCTTCTGGACCAACATTCCCCCAAGAAGTTTTCTCCATGGACTGTGGAGGGAGTCAACGCTACTAGCTTAGGCTGGGCAAGTTAGCTGGGACAGTCTCAGACTCTGCCAGCTCTAATTTATGACATATATGCCCTTTCCTCTACGCCTTCCTCCAGCTAGAAACTTTACCCACATACAGCTTGCAGCCATGCTTAACTCACCATCTACCATTTCTGGCCTTTACCAGTAACTGTTCTAATGTATGCAAATGACAATCTTTATACAAAAGTTGCCAGAACCTGAACTTTTTTTTTTGTATCTTCCTCCACTTTTTACAAAATGATGCTATGTCAACATATAAATTTCCATGAAGCAAACCTATTAAAAATTAACATTGTTTTACCTATTGAATGAAAATATTTCTTACATTAAATGTTTAAATAGCCAGTGAAATAAGTTCAACATTTATACTAAGATGTTTTTAAAGCTTCAGAGACAAACAATCATAATAAAAAATGTTCTTGTTTAATCTGCAAAATAAATACATTTGATTTTAATTATCTGGATAATGACCAAGCAAGTACATCAGGCACATCCCTTCCAAGAGATAATGAAAGGCACATAGGAGCAAACAATATCCCTGAGAACAGACCAACGCATTCTGACTCTAAAGATGACTCCAGTAATGAAAATCTGTCTTTTGCAAATGACTCATCTTCTGAGGACTGTACTGAAGATGTTGAAAATCAGGATGATGCATGTGAAAATAAAATTATCAATATGAAGATGAGGAACAGCAGTCTATCACTGAAGAGCTGTTTGATAATAATGAAATTGAGGAAACAGCCAGCGGTACAGAAACAAATGAAAGCAGAGGAAATGTCAATGATTATAGTGAATCAGTAACTATTTCTTTAAACACAAGAGGAAGAGATAGCAGGCAGTGAGGAAATACACTAGACAATGATGTTCCTGACTCAGTAATGAACTGAAAGGACTAAAAAGGTTAGATTAGAAAGAAGAAAATAAAATTTAAAAAAAAAAAAGAAACTTTGCTGATGAACTAAAACTGTTAACGCACTGCATTCAGATCCAAGTAGCAATTTAGTGGCATTATTACAATACAGGGATCCTGAGAGGGGCTGAAAAGAATGAATCAATGGGAGGTGTAGGTGCATAAGGCCCTTTTGGGATTTGGCTCTTCATCTTCCCTGAAATTAAGACTCGGGTTGACTATAGAAGGAAATAATCTGTTTATCTTAATCTTCACTTTAGCTGATGAGACTAGCAGCAGTACTGATGAAAATGTACCTGATGTAACACCACCACAGGAAACTAATGATCATAATGAATCCGCTTGTTGCTGAAGTACAAGGATGCAATGCATACATCTGTTTAAAAACAAAACCAAACAAACAAAACCTAAAAGCAGATGATTTTTTAACCCAAACTAGTGTTTCCATTATCGGTGTCTTCCTGCTTGATATATTTCCTTGTATCCCTTTTTTTCCTCTTTAAATACATTTTTCATAAATAATCTTTAAAAAATTCAGCTGTTGCTACCCCTCATTGTTGTACCTCCACAGAGATTTAAAAAGACATTCAGTTTCTACAAGCTCTAATTGTCATTATGTGATGGCTGATTAATCTTTCTTTTTTGTCTAAAGATAATCAGCAGTTCACTGGTATATAATATCAGTTCCTGAAGTAGTTAATGCTCTGTCAGACCTATTTTTAGAAGTTTGTAATGTGACCATAAATTATCACCTTCAATCGATTTTTAACTGGAATTATTATTTACAATATTCTGTTCAAGAGTTTTAAGACCCAAAATAACACAAAAATGTTACTGACATTTTGACCACATGTGCCCTTCATAATTTCATAGCAAATGTTGCATTTTCTGTCTTAAGGCTTAATCACAATGTTGAAGTGTTGGGCCATTGTTTAATTTTTAGACAATAGGAAAAAACAAACAAACAAACAAACAAACAAAAAAACAAAAAGGAAGTATCTTTCACATAACACATAACTAAATTGTGCAACTCTGATGTTGCAGCAGCCACACCAAAACAAAGACACATTAAACCAAAATATTTTTAAAAGCAGTTACATAAATTCATGGAAGAAAAGTAGTTTAGAACTCTTAGACATTCATGTTGCAGATAAAACCACCAACTCAAGACGTAGCACATGCATAGGAGACTGGCAATGGTTATCTAATGCCTAATGCCATGCACTGAAACTGTGCAGATACTGAAGAGAATTTGTTCTTGTTGTAAAGCAAGAATTTTATCTCTAGTTGGAAAGAGGTAGATCAGCATTATTTTTTGAGAGGAAAGAGCTTTAGACTTTAACAAGTTTTAGATATGAAAGTCAAGGATGTGTCCAGCATATGCAGGTAATGAACTAGCAGTTAAGAGGGTCAAGAAAGGCAAGAGTGCTGAAGCTGCAGTTGAGGATGTGTCCAACAGTGATTGAAGCAGCAAAGACATCGAGGTGCGTGGAACCAACTTAGCAGCTAAACCTATGGAGATGATAAAAAAATGTGGAAATGATCAAAGGTTACAGTTGTAGGTGTAAACAATCTCACTGGACCAAAAAGAGATATAGGCTGAGTGGAGGAATGAAGAATCCTCAGCAGCTGCAAACGTGGCATTCAACAGGTTACCATACAGACAAGGGAGACAGATGTTTGCTGAGAGGTGTACAGGTAGCTGATTTCAGAAACTGACCTTTTCTCCAGTAGGATGAGGATAATTGAAAATTATGGAAATAGCTAGTAAATGCCACATGGAGATTTCAAGAAGATACTGAGAATCTAAGGATTACAACAAATCCAGGAAGCCAAGACCAAAGATCCTCTAAATGAAGAATTATAAAATAAAACAGACAAGAGAGAAGAAATATTGCTAGAAGAAAAAGAGGAAAAACTAAAATGAAAGGAGAACTTGGCAGGTACCATTGATTTTTTTTTTTTTTTTTTTTTTTTTTTTTTTTTTTTTTTGGTAGGCTACTGTAGAAACAGATAGGTCTGGTACCAAAAGTCCAGGGAGGAAATATCAAGCCTATGATGAAAGAAACTGACTGCTTTGGTTCATTCCCCATTTCCAAATATTGAAAACATTTATGAGGTAACTATCTTTTACTCTGTTGTCTGAAGTTCTAAGGGAGGAAAAAAATATATGACAGATTACTTTTTCCCTTTGCCTTAAAAGTATCAAGGAGCAAAAAGAGTCAGTAAGAAACTCTCAGTTAAAATTCTCAAAACCTGTACACATCACATGAGAACGCGAAAATAACAGATTCACTCTTTCCAGTGAAGCAAAGAATTAGAGGGGGGAAAAAAGGAGAGAGACTTGTGCACTCATGTATAGCAAAAACAATGATGTAAACTGATGCTACCTGGTTACAATGTTGTGAAGCATATTGTATTTCAGAGTATTATCTGTATTTTAATTCAGGTCAAAAAACATATTTAAGGTATCTTCTATGATTCTTGGGCAAACTTAGACGAATAAAGAATGAGCTGAGGAGGTTTTGATACTACAGAGGCGTAAAAATCAAAGGCAAAGAGCTTCCATTCACCCCTTTGAGCTTTCAGAATGCCTCTAGGTCTTTCCATTAGAAGACAGAAGTGCCTTAGAAGGATCAGAAAACAATATTGCATTGGGAGCAATTTGATATCTGTAATACAGTTGCTCTTTAAAAACAAACAAACAAACAAAAAAATCCCCAACCCCAAACAAACAAAAAACCCAACAACAAACAAACAACAAAAAAACCCCAAACTGTAGTGATGAACCAATGTAATGTAAAAATACTGAAAATAAAAAAAGCATTTTCAATCTCTTAGGTTTGCAAAGTCAAGTGCCCAGGAAGTATGTTTTATACGAAATGATGCAGATTCTTATCTTATCTAACCATCTTGGCTATGTAAGCACTCCAAGGACTTGTCTGTCGATTAAAGTGGTAAGAAAGAATATAAGAATTGCCAATGCTGCTCCACAATTTTACAGAACAAAAGCAGACAAAAAATATTCAGGACACTGTTGAACACTGCTATTTAAACTAAGTCCTCTTTCACATTCAGAAGACTCGTGCAACAACTGCAAAGTGATCCACGCTTAGCATGTGTTTAAACATAACCAATATACATATCAGGAGAAAGGCATCAGTTTAGTAGGATTAATGCAGCTATGTTTTTAGGAGCACAGGACTAGAATGAACCAGGTAGGTCACCAAGGCTAGGTGCCTATAGTTGTGGACAGCAGACATTGGGTTCAAGGAGGTCTGCTGAGCATCTGCTCCGAAACCACACCCAACAAGTTGCAGAACAGTTCCCTTCCCCATGTCATAAATTGTAAACCTAAAGTGCAGTAAAGGTATAATGTGTCTGAGAAAGAGGATGAGATCCATCGGAGTTCTAGGCCTCTCCAAACAGCAGGGACGTAGCCAATATAACTGCCTACATGCTCCTAGAAAATTGGTCATGAAACTTGCTAGAGACATACAAAATAACCCATTTCTCCAGAAACATTGTTCCTGAGAGAAAAAGAAAAAAAAAACCAACAACAAAACTGTTTGTGTTCTTAACTATAGTGGTTGGTTTAGCTCTAAATATTTAAACAAGGCACACAGTTCAAGTACAGAAGGTATTTTAAAGACCCTATATGAACAAGTGCGCTCTGCTCTATAGCTATGGTAGAATTTTAGAATGCATTCAAAATTTAAATTTTAAAGATTAAAAATTTTAAAAATCTCCCTGTAGTAAGACACTGTTATTGCTTAACAGCTACTTCACACATACCCAAGAAGATGACAGTCTTCAGGAAAGAGGGAAGACCCTGCTGAGGTTCCTCAGCAGACACATAACACCATTACTACTACCTCATTCTCTTCTTTACTTTCCTTCCTTTCCTCCACAACAGTGGGATAGTTTTTTCTGTTCTGACATGTAAGAAGAAACCTTCTGAAAGTACTTTGCTGAGGACAGCTGATTCAACATTACAGTTTTGCCTTTCTAGGCTTGGTGCTGTTAGAGGGATTTATCTCAGCTAACTTCAGCTATCTAAAAATTATATTTCTTACCTGAGGCAGCTATACAGCATCTTCTCATTATCAATAAGGAGGAAAAGCACCTTCAGAGGGTAAGTCACCCTAAAATGAATGCATAGAACAGGTAGGGAAGGGGACCTGTTGAAGGCAATGAGGACTAAATTTTTGGCCATCTGCTGAGTAGTGCTGGATATCAGGTTCTTGCAGGTAATTTCCAAATTTGAAAGGGTATGTAGGGGGTAGTCATCCAGAGTCTCTCTCTATCTAATATATGACTTGTTTTACTCACGCACATACATACACACACTTAGATACAAACACAGAGGGTAGTTAATTGTAGTCAGCAAATACAAGATTGCAAACAACTTTGGCCATAGTTTTTCAGCAAACACATTACTGGGGGGAAATAAGGAGAATTGCTGTAACTGAATTTAATTGGAATTAACACCTGACTCTAGAACACCTATGAAACACTGTGCGGCCCTCCGAATGTCAATGAGACACCATTTACCATGAGGAGTCGCCTTCCTCTTGCCATAACTAACAGAGCTAGAGCCGCACTGCCTCTCCTCTCATGGCCTGAGACCAGTGGCTACTTTTAGTGTTGTTAGAAAAACAAGTCTTGACAAATACAGGGAACCCTAGTGTTCCCATCTCCAGCACTGAGTGTGGGATGGGCACAGAGAGCTCGGGTGGGTGCTGTTCTGGGGTGGGAGCGGGTAAAGAGCCGTTATAAATATCTTGCTCTTCCCTCCAGTTATATTTCCTTCCCTTCCCTCTTTCCCCACAGTTCCCATCTGAAGCTTGGCATCAAATGGCCAAGAAGCTGAATCTGAAAGCCTTAGTGCAGCTCCCTAATTTAACTGCTGCCGTCAAGCCCACTGGAGTAGAATAGGAAGGGAAACAGGAATTTCCCCTTCAAAGCCTTGCTTTAGTGATCCTGCCACAACCGCACTTCAAAGCAAAGCTGTTCCTTCCCCTCCCAGGCCACCTTCCACCCTCAGCAACTCTACAGAGCGGCTGGGCTCATTAAAGCCCTAACGGCACAGGAAACAGCGCAAAGAACTAAATGAAGTTAAGCGCTTCATTTATTTATTTTGGTGTATGAATTAAACAACATTGTCATAAATCTGGTAGCAAATCCTGGCCACATCAGAAAAAGAAGCCAGCAAACATTTCCGAGGGAGAATTGAAAGTCCCTTTAGTTCTCTAAATAACAATTCTTCTTTGTCAAAGCTCATCCCAAAATCTGCTTTACAACAGGCTGATTTAGATCAAGGCAAAACTACAAAGAGGAAAATCCCTATGGAGAAGAGCCCAGATCCTTTTTAAAACAATTGGGTTCCAAAGTTGGACAATAGGCTAACAAAATGATGCTACCGCTTTAAATAGGAGTTTTAACTCATCCCGCTCTAATTATTCATGTAAATTAAATTCTACAAGTGAAGAAAAATTCATAAAAGTCGTACTTATTCATCTCAGAGGGAGATCTGGCATATGAATAGTGCCCATAACCTCAGAAGGTGAAATGTAGAAAATATCACAGGCAACTCCCACTTCAAGTTAACTGAACCAAAAAAGGGAGAATCCTGATGTGAAGGAGACTTGAAGGAGATCCTCCCTAATCGCTTCTTAATAGACTCGCAGCCCTGACACAGGAAACAAATCAGGAATTCTGAGGACATGTAATTGTTAATCACTCGCATTCACGATCAAATTCAGTAA
Source organism: Balearica regulorum gibbericeps (assembly GCF_011004875.1). Classification (NCBI taxonomy): domain Eukaryota; kingdom Metazoa; phylum Chordata; class Aves; order Gruiformes; family Gruidae; genus Balearica; species Balearica regulorum. The sequence goes on along the minus strand of NC_046184.1, from coordinate 174,342,188 downwards.
GAACTTAGAAGCACAGACAATGAATTTTATCACGCTGAAAAATAAGGCTTATTGCTAAGGGTATTCACAGGCTTCTATAACATCCTAAAGCAAAAGCTCTAGCCATGACAATTCCATTGTACTTCCATAGTTATTTATTTGCCTCCAGTGAAGAGAGGGGGGGGAAATCATTATCAGTTGTAGTCAATATATTTCATAAGCAATTTTTTTTCTGTAGGATTTAGCAATACTAGATTTATAGTTCTAACCTGTTCAAAATACTTATTACACTTTCAAAAGATGAAACAGACTGAGCTTCTCTGGGAAAAGAAAAAAAGACCATGAGAAAGAAATTGACTTAATAGCTCTTACCACACCACCACACTGTATTAATGAACATTGTGTCAGAATGACATTGCAACTTGGAAAACTGAAATTTAATTTTTTTCATATTTGCTCTCCTAGAAAAAGAAGAATTGGGGTTTGCAAACAGGGTAGTAGAAAGCAGCTAGAAGGTCTGTGGAATAAACCACATAATTTGACACAAAAATGGTTAAAAGAGTGAGGAAAACTGCATTAAGGAAAATTAGGTAGGTGTTTATTCAGTGCCAAACCAACAGACCCATACACACATACTTTTCATTAAACCTTCCTGTCCAGAGGCATGAAAGAATATCGCACTGGGGTTTTCTCTGCCCAGAAAAGCTATGCTAACAGAAGTGGTGCAACCCCTGGTGAGGTTTCCAGATCATGTATGGTTTGTTGTTGCATTCTGCTAAGCCTTTCCAGTATAAATAGAGCTTATGCTGACAAAAGAGTGCTTTACTTAGTAAAACTTCTTAAGCCAGCTCTTCAAACAGGAGCTCTACCAGTGAAAGCAGGTTTTTTTCCTTCGGTGTTGTCACCGCCTCTACACTTCAGCTTCTGTCAAAATGGAAATACTGTGAAAAGTAAAATCATATTCTGGCCAGCACAAAATACAAGCCAAAGTTTCTAGTATGGCCTCCACCGTAGTGTGAATGCAATTGGAATACATACCTATGTGCATGTGTATACCAGCACAATTTTGCTCATGACAGAGTGGAAAGAGATTGCCCTGATACAGAACTTTATATATTCTGTACACATATGAATACAAACACACACATTTACCATATGTATATATGTAACTGCATCCATAGTTAAATTGCATCAGCATATTAGCACAAAATAAAGATGACCCCTCCACCAGGTAACAGAGCAACACAGACTTCGAGTGGAAGTGGAGCCTCATACAATACCAGAATTACAATGTTAGGCTGAGATGAAAGTTCCCAGAAACAGCTTTACCCTGTAATTGGGCCAGTTACTGGTTCCCCTTCAGTGAGTTTCCTGACAGGAGCCCCTATCCTCAGAAGGTTTGCTGCTTACAATTGCCTGCTTCAACCTCTCCCTGCATCTAATTGCCAGCTCTCTTGTGTTGCAGATGGAAAGGCTGATTGCCAGGTGTGAGGGATGGGAAGGATTTTTCCCATACCAACGAACTGCTCTGTGTAGTTTAGGTTTTTTTCTTCCTTCTACTCGGCATCCAGCAGGTCTGGATTTGTTGGTATTTAAATGAGCATTCCTGCAACCTTGGGCATCTTTGCTGTGTGAGGAGGTTGGAAGGGCCCCAAGGGCTCTGCAACCTGGTAGAACACCAGCAGGTGAATCCTGAAAAAAAAAAAATTAAAAAAAATCTATATATCAGGACAGGGAATATGTTTCTGCACCTTAAAAGGTTCGTGTCTCACTATGTCTCCTGTCCCAGCAGAGTCCCTTGTGACGGATCAGAGGAAGTATGGCTGTTTCTATATACCACATTAGAAGTTATTATTCCCAGGTGAGATCCAGCTTTGCCAGCAACATTAGCTGGTTTTACCCCAGGGAGATTAACAGCTGTTATAAACAGCTACAGCATCCTCATTTAGCCAAGCGGCACGTCTCTTACCAGGTACATACTCAGGGCTGGCTCTGCTCACACAGCTGTGCCTTAATAACACTTTTCTTTTGGAATTTATGGGGATATTGAAGGATTTTCAGTGACACTGCTATTCTGAACTAATTTTTGGAAGGTTTATTTAGTTTTTCTGTTCCGTTGAGCTGGGAGGTATAACCCCATACAAAGACTGGGAGGTTATGCAGGAGAATAACCTCCCCTGTGGAGTTTGGGTGCCTGCTATTCTTTGGAATCTAGCAGAAACTTGTACAAAATCTTCAAAAGATTACTAGTGATATGCTGAAATTCCCTTCCCTATGCTTGATATATTTAACAGGGTCTCCCAAATGCCTTCAGAATCAGGCTAAACATATCCGGTAGCATCAAAATTAATGTGACATACTTTCCCAGCACAGAGATAAGCAATATTTCTGAGAGCTCAACAGTGTAGAAAAAATTTTCTAACAGTAAAATATTAAATTGTGTCTGGTGCAACTGTGCAGTTAACCACAAAACTTCACAAAGTTTTCTCCAACTGTACCATATATCTTAAGTTTCTATTGCATGGATTTATTCTAGTGTATTTAGAAGAGAGATCAAAACTGGCCTTACAGCTCAAAGCTAGTTACAAACTTAACTATGAAGAGACTAGTGTCTCTCCATAATTAGCCCATCAAACAGGGAATGTACTTGTCAGCCGCTGAATGCATATACAATTATTCAGCAATGTTTAAAGGAGTAGAGGAATAAACATGATCAAAGACCATCCAAGAATTAGGGATATATCATTTTAATCTCTGAAAATTGCACTACACATCAAATGCATGACAAATAGAATAAATAACAGACAAATTTGATTTATAAAGTTTGAATACCACCTAGGGGTTATGGTGACATTATGCAGCAAAAAAGAACCAGAATTCAAGATTAAATTTCACCCTCAAAATTCACCAATTTTTACATTCTACACCGCTGAAAAGCGCTTTGAAACAGATCTCAAAACCATGTCTTTCACAGACCCACAGCTCATGTCTGAGTTTTTCATTAACTGTTCACATCCCACAGACCGGGTTTCTAAACAGCTGCAGGAAGCCATAACCTATCCTTGTAATTACAATGACTTGGTTGTCTCCACACTCCTTCACGCATATTTTTGGTTGATCTTAAAACTACAGCTACTCTTCCTTATCGCTGAAACATAGCTACAGTTAACAGAGTTCCTTCCAGATGTTTTAGGTGCATGTAAAACCCGGTAAAAGTGCGAGTGATTTCTCCTCTGTGTTTGATCATACGGGGTAAGAAGTTCTCAAGCCTCCCAGTCATCATGAGCTCCGAGTGCTCATACCTCCGCACAGGTGCAATAAGCCGGGGCAGTCTCCGTGGGCCCGTTTCCTTACAGCTGCACTGGTTCCCAGCTCACACCACACAGTATCAGCCTCTAACATCTATGCAGATAGGAAAGACTCCCACAGCAATTCTCCTTGCTATCAGGTGTTTGCATCTTGAGCTGTTTGGTTGTGTTAGATCAACCGCGGTGTATTTACACCAGCTGGATACTGAGACGTTTGGGTATTTTTTTGAGTCATGGAAATCTGGAAAGAACAAAGAGAGAAATCCTCGATGTAGTCCAGTTCAGAAGCAAAAACACTGGCACACTCTTTATGTTTGTTCTTATTTAAGTTGAAGCAAAACAACCAGCGGGCAAAGAGCAAGTCTTGACTGTCCCTCTTTTTTGGATTTCGTGCTGTGATTAATTTGTGACTGTCACCCATCCCGACTCACACTTTGTGTGGGGTGAACCAGCTCAAAACCTGGTTTGTACTGCTCCTCTCTGGGTGACCGTATGAATACGCTGCTGTCTTTAGGAAAGGGTCCATGCAGCAAGAAAGGACAATGTAGATGGGACAATGTAGATGGGACAGTGCAGATTCTGCATGGTGACATTAACTGAGTTTTACACATAATGCTATTTATGGACCAAAAATCCTATCCTTGCATATCCTGTGTGAAGCTACTGTGGAGCAAGACCACACATAAATATTCATATAAATAAAAGTCTGCCATTAAAATAAAAGATGGTGACATACTGTCGTGTGAAGGATGTCTGCCCCTCTTAACAAATGCAGCCCTGCAATGGGACCCCAACTCAGCCAGAGCCTTTCAGGTGAATCTTCGTAAGCCCTTTTCTTCCACCTCAAAAAAATTTAAAAAAAAAAAAAAAAAAGTTTTTTAAATGCCAAACCCAGACTATATTGGCTTTTTTGAAATAAAAATGCTGAAAACTATGCAGAATAAAAATGAAAAGGTTGATAAACCGCTATTCTCCTTGCCCACTGGCAGGATGCATTTTTTTTCTTCAGGCTTGTACTTTGTCCAACAGCCTTTCTATCGCAGCAAGCCCTGAGTATCTTCCCAGGTCCTTGGGAGAAGTCTGGGGGGGGTCCCCCCTTCAGCACTCTGGCTGCGTGTCAGCATCCGGCTCTCCGTGGGCGCTCGCCATCCCCAGCACCCCGCAGGCTCCCTCCCTGCGGCGCCTCTCCCTCCCTGCCTGCCCGCAGGAAAGTTTTCCCATGACTCGCTCCCAGGGATGAGCCAAGCTCTCCCTGTTCTTTACACGGTTTCCCACAACTCCTGTGCATCCACCAAAATAAAGAGGTGCCTTCTTTTTGGCTGCCTTTTTTGGCTACCTCTTTAGAAGGAAGATGACATACGTTGATGAAAAACTAGCAAGCAAACGCATAAACCAGATGCCATCTATCACAGGTTTCCCTATCCTCAAGTAACTGACAACTCAGCTTTATTCCCTCTCCTGCCCTGTAGCTCACGGTGTGCCTCAAAGCTCACTGAAAACAGGTATTGATCCAAGATGCTGCAAGGATAGAGCCTTTTGAGCAGCTTTGCGCCATCATTTTTCCTGAGGATCTGAACATATAGAAAGGCTGGGTCAGCTCAGAGGGAGCCTGGACTTAGCCCCGGGCAGGCGCTGGAGTGCCGATGTCTGCCCCAACCCAACACGCCCAGCACATGATCTCTCTGCAGACTTGCTGGCAGGAAACATTTGCTCTCTGCAAAGGTATATTTTTTATTGCTCAGCCACTCTCAACTAGATTAAGGTTTTTTTTATTACCTTCATCAACTTAGTATCTGTCACTTTCAATTATACCAACTCATATTTAAGAATAATGCTGATGATTGATTATTTTAATGTGTTTGCTGTAAATCTAGCCTATGCTAATGGCGATAATGCAAATCATTTGTGACCTGAATCTTGCATTGTAATTAAAAAAATACTTTGTATTGTTTGCATTGCTGTAGTGTTCAAAAACCAATGAGGATCGGGATGTGACTGCAGGAGAATTACATCAGCCACATAAGAAGACTGGCTTGCTGTCTCAAATACTTCCCAAATACAAAAAAATTAAAAAGATGAAAAAATTGATTGAAACGATGACAGGTCCTGAATTGTTGTTTCAGATGTCTCTTCTATCAGACATGCAACATTAAACAAGGAAAAGAAAAAACCATAAACAGTTAATAAAGATAATGTTCACAGTGGTTTCTTTTTTTCTGAATACATATATATAATGTAGAACTAACAAGTCTTACCATCAACTCACTTTTGGGGTGCAGGGGCACAGACAGAAGACATTTCATAAAATACAAAGCATTTGAATTTAGAAAAAAAAAAATCACTTTTCTTCAGATTTTCCAGAAATATTTTAATCTAGGCTTTCATTTTTCAGCTTTCAAGTTTTAAATATAAAATATTACTCCCTGGGTTAAAAAGGGATAAAAGGACTAAAATCTGCCTTCTAAAGAAAAAGATATCGCAGCCAGTTTGTAGGGAGATTAATAGTCTGTGCAGTCACACCAGATTCTCAGAATGAGGCAAACTGAGAACTAAACGTATATCAATTACTTACAAGCTGGAAGATACCACAATTAAGAATGAGATACCAGTGACACTAAGTCACAAAATGGCCATAATAAGACTAGAATATTTTAGACTATGATATTTTAATAGCTGCGTCATAGAAAAGAACAGTTAGAATTTCTATAAAATGTTAAATCCTTAATAAGGAATAGTCAACAAGAAATAGGTGGCTATGGACAGGATTTTGCCATCTGCTGAGAAATTCGATACAAGCAACAGGTAGCACAAGAGTGCTGCTTTGCCTGCTCATGGCCTCACCCAGCTGAGGACCTCACATCTATGGCTTGATCAAGAACTTGGGCTCTAGTTCTTGCTGTCACCACTTCATTCACATGTTTTGATTTAAAGAATCATTACCAGTGATGCACAGGGAATCACAACCCAGCCCTTCCTGTCCAAGGATGTTTCTAGCCTGTCAGTCTGTACCTGTTAGACTACAGAGACCTGTGGCCTTGCTGCAGGCTGGATGAATATTACATTATTAGCGGCAAGTTTCAGGTGGAAGGCAGTAGATAATTCCTGTCCTGCCTCGCTTATAGCATGAATGTTGAGGGTGAGCGGTTATACCTGGCCAAAAGCTAACAGAAGGTGCCGATTTCATCTTCCAAAGCGTATGAGGGCACTGGACCTGAAATCATCTGAGCAAATGTGTCAGCGAGTAGCTGCTGTTAACTAACACAGAGGCAACCTGACTTACTGTCTTGCAATAGGCTTAAATGATAAATGAAACAAAAACCAAGACCCAGATTCAATCTTTGTGTCAGGAAAATAGAAAATAGGCAGCACTTTGATATGTAAAGTAAAAAAACAATGTTTCTCTATTTGCCACAATTACCAAGGGACATACTTTTGGGTAGGGGATGCTTCTGTATGGCTGTATTATTGTTCCCAAGCATGTGCGATCTGTTGTGACGGAATCGATATTACAGGGAATCTGTTTTTTTGCTGTACTTAGAAAAGTAAAAAAAAATTCCTGTGTACAGAGACAATCATCTAAGTGGAAGAAGTGGTACACCACATACAGATGTGCATCTCGAGAAGATATCCCTACACTTTTATTGTCTGTAAAAGATCTCATCCACTAATTATTCAAGTCATGTTACTTTCGGCATAATGTTTATTGAAAACTTTTAAATCTTCTTTCAAAATTACAGCGTATGGCTTAACTTTCCATGCTGCGCTAACAGCCCCAAATCTGGAAGACAATCCCCACCTTGCTTATAGGTATCTTGGGTAAAGAAATATCAAGCAAATGCTTACAACGGAGTCCTGAAGCAAGTCACTTGACCCAGAACTACAAACAGTGGGACCTCAGGGAAAGCTCTCTGCCCACAGAGTGGAAGGGAAGAGTAGGGAAAACACCCTGTAGAAATAATATGGAAAACCTTTCAGATGTTTGGCACCAGATTTATTATATTGGTGTGCTTCAAGGTGTCTTTTCATGCCAGACTGGCAGTGATGCCAATATTCACTTTCACCAACATAGAAGGGAAAGGTGGACAGTCAGTAGGGGTCACTGCTGGTAACTCCAGTTTGAACCAATTGTTGACAAAAAACATTTTCTTTGCCATTCTGATCAAGATGGGAGACACCTGAGATGCGGACCTGAATCTCCCCAAATGCAGGCTACCTAGCACATTAGCTTCCCCTACAAAGTTCTACCACATGGGAGAAGTCTTTATGACAAAATATCCCTAGCAAGTTTGCTATTCCTTGTGGCTAGAAACTGTAGGGACCTCAGCAAAATTGCTGTCTTGTCTAACTGCTCTCACCCTACAGAACAGTTGAGCTCAGTCACTGTGTCCTCGACTCAGCCTTGGAAGAGACGGAACGATAATCTCCATCCTATGCCTCCCTGAGAGTACTTGTCCACGCACTTGTGCATCAATGTCCTCATCTAGGTATCTCCCAAACACACACCATGCAGGAGGCAAAAAACAGGGGAGGTGCTGAAACGCATTCCAGATAGCTTGCTTTGTATCACCTTGTGGTCATAGGCCATCTTCCATAGCCAGATGAATTTAAAATAGAAAATTCAGGTTTTAATCACATAAATATGTGACATTTCTACTTATGTCCATTCATTTTGAAAACTGGTTTAAAGTCATTATCATGATTTTACACTCCAGGATAACATTTAAAAAAATGTTTTAAAAAAAAAATCCCTGAGACTGCTCTACAGGACTTCTCTCTTCCCTCATTCCTTCCTCCTCTACTCTCTTTTCTATTTCCACTAACTCATCATTGCTAGGGTGTATGTACACGGTTTGCAACTTCCACCATACAGCAGAGCCTCCTTTTGTTTCTTTACCCCACAGCCAACCAGCCTGTGAAACTAATTCTGTTCCTAGACCAACACAAAATTACTGGAGTAATTAATCTTGTTTCAAATTCTGGCCATCTGTACAGAATCTCAAAAGACAGGTGCTTAAAATTATCTTTGAGAATACCTGTGGAAAAATACTGATCATCCAGCTATTTGCATACCTACAACATTAAACACAGAGAGGGGGAGCTTTGAAAATTCTGGCATAGATTTCAATGCTTTCTGCAATAATCTTAGATAAAATGCATTGTGTGTGTGTGTGCTTCAAAACCCCACTTCAAACACTTGTGCCAGCGAAATGCTGCCATTTTAATTCTGAGCAAACAGTGGATCACCTGCTGAGTCCAATGTTAGGTCTAAAGTTTTCTGTCATTTAAAAGCAGTCTTCTGACTTAAAAATAAAATCAGTGGCTTACACAGTGAATCATTATAAATCTCTTGCAAGCTTTTAAATCAATCAGTCAAGCTTAGAAAGCAGTGATTTGGAGAATCACAGCTCTGAGGCTTTGGGGCCTTTTTGTGCAAGGGTAATAAAAGTAAATGATTTTGTAGCTTTTAGGAATAGCGGTTAGTTTGCTTTTACCTCCCAAGGAGTACCCAGGTTTGACTAAGTAAGTTTACCACAATATTTGGAAAAAAAAAAAAAATCCATTACTTAATACTATTTTTAAACTCTAAAAGAGACAATAATGGGAAAAAAAAAAAAAAAAAAAAGAAAAGCTCATTTAATCTGCTTAACCATAAAACTCAGTCTAAAATGATCCTTTACTCAGAAGATAAATTTTTTTTTTGCCTAATAATGAAGACTGAAAATTGTAAATGCTTTTCAGTGCAAAGGTAGCTAGAGAATTGCTGCAGTGGTGGCAAAAGTAGTGCCACCTAGAATTAAAGATGCTTAGCATTTTCCATAAATACAACACTGTTTTCAGATGCTCATAAATTTGGCAGAGCTGAATCATGAAGCTGTAATTTTCTGTGCCTCTGTCTGGTTATGGCTTGTTTGTTGGAGAAGAAGCAGCAATTCAGCAAAGGACTTTGGAAATTTGTCAGAACAACATTAGAGAAAATTTTTTATTCACGAAGACTGTACTTGACTCCACACATCTTCCACAAATTTTCCCATTTGGGCAGGGACTATTGGCCATCAATTGTGCTTTTTAGTTACCTTCATAACCCCTAGTGTTGGATGAAAAATGCATCTTTCCAAGAAGTGGTATAGTGTTTGATTTGCTCTGTCTATGCATACCTTTGTGGGGGTTTATACATATGTGTATGTATATGTATATGTGCATACATACTTGAAGAATATGTATGTGTGTGTACTTTTATTTCTTTTCCTTTTTTTCTGTTACAAAATCTGTTCCTAAGCAGCAGAAAGGAAGGCTGCCTGCTCATTTTTTTTCTGGCATCTCCACTCTGGCGGAGGTGAAACATCTAGAAAGAGAGGGCTGCACCTTTCCTGAGAATGAGATTTCTTTCCTGGGAAATGAAGGAGATAAAGATGGGAAGACGTAGGGACAGGCAGCATGGGCTGGGAGGCTCCTGAAGGAGCAAAGGACCTGGTTGCAGGGGGAGGGGGGGGGGGAGCTGCGGCCGAGCCTTAGGGGTGACAGAAGGCAGAAGATTTTTCCTGTGACCAGAGGGGTTGCATGAAGTTTGCGTAGCCTTGTGAGGAAATGAAACTTGCCACTCTGGAAAGCCAGGATGGGGAAAAAGAAGAATCAGCCCAGAAAGACACAATATGGAGAGAGGTATTTATTTTCAGATCTTTTACTTTAAGCAGTGCCACTGAATACATTCTCTAAGGACAGAATTTTTTTTTTTTTTTGGGGGGTGGGGAGGGGGCTATCATTATATATTTTAAGCAAACTGAGATTTACCGACTGGAAGCCCAGAGGTTCATCTTGGCACACTTGCTACACTTTGGCCCCACCACAAGCTGGTGGCTGAACCCAGGTCCTGCTGCCCTCCATGTCCAAGGACCTGAGTCCCTGCTCTGGTCTGGGATCTGCATCTGTCCCTCAGCTGCTGGCAGAGCTATCTGCTCTCCTGCGGCCTCCTCAGGCTAGATGCCCGGCTGGGTCTCTGTAATACAAAAGAAGGAAGAGAGAGACTTTAGGTATCCATGAGTCATTTTCCTCCTCTCAGCAACACAAAGCGCCTTTGGCTGTGGACCTGGAGAACTATGTGCTGTGCCACATTCCTAACTCACTGCTGTGTTTCAAAAGGGAAAGAGGCACCGAGAACATGAAATGACAGATAATTGCTTAATATTCACTGTGATTTTTCCTGATGTCGTGTTTGTGACTGTGTGAGGAAACCAGGGAGCAGCCCATCATTACAGCGCGGGAGAAGCCACACGCAATCAGCACGATATTCCATCTGTTTGAGTCATCTGCCTTTGATAACATCTACTGCTGGTTAAATCAAGACATAAACTCACTAACGGACAGTTACAAAATTTCCCCTGGAAAGCAAGTTTTTCTGACATCTCTGATGACTTTTACTTCAAACTATAAAATGGACAGGGACAGACACTCTAAAATTATTTTATCAAACACAACAGTGCACACAGTCATTTCGTGCAACTACGCTTTCGAGTTATATTCTTGCAACGAATACCAGGCCCTTGGCCCCCATCATCTCTTACGATAATGAGTTTCACATATTAATTATGTATTGTGTAAAAGAACGTTTCCTTTGATCCATTTTAAATGTTGCTCTTTGACTGCGTGGAGACCTCCTTCGTCCCTGCGTGGTGCGAGGCGGGTAGCAGCCAGCCCCTCACTTGCACTTCTGTCGGCTTCAGTGGGACTGGGAAGTGCTCAGCCCCCTGAAGAAAAAGACCAATTGTGTGACTTGCTGTGGATTTAGGAGCCCAAACTTACATATTCTATGTTAAAACAATACTGCAATTAAGCATAATGAATTATTTTCTTTTGCAATGGCTGGGCCCCTCCTTCTTTCACATCAGAATCAGTGGCTATTCTTACTATATTACTATATTGCTTAAGTTATGTATGAAATTTATCATGTAAGTAATATAAAACCTGCTTTTTACACAGTGGCTGGGCCTAAGAGAAACCCTATATAGTCAATGAAAAGAATAACTCCACATTTGGCCATCTTCAGATCAGACCTTAGGTTCATTTTGTTCCTAATACACACTTTGTTCCAGCAATTTTTGCTTGTAATTCCCTGAGCTTTGTGCCTTTCTGTCTATGGTACCACATTAACATACTTTTATTGAATTATACTTCTCATTCATGTTAAACTGAAAAAAATTAAGAGCTTGCAGCAAACTAAATTCAGGTAGATATAACATCATAGGAGCAGTGTTTGAATAGAAACATGAATCAGGTAATAAATAGCTCTCTTTGATCATTGTTTTTAAAATCTCTTGAACCATACTTTGATTAGTTCTATTTAATATTTAACATCTGGTTAGTCAATTTCAATCTGCAACAAGCGCTGCTGGAAAAATTCTATGCTGACTAAATACATTTATAATACTACAAAGCTGACATGTAATTGATTTTAGTTCCCATAAAAGGATTATGTTAACTTTTCTTAATCCATATATTAGGGTTTCGTGAAGTCCAGTGAATTCACACCAGGGATACTAAGTGTTTATTCCTTATCAATATTTTATGTAAAAATGATAGGATTATATTTTAGCCTAAGTACTGCTTGCTAGTTTTTTCCACTGGAAAACAGCTAAAATGCAGAAAATATGACAGTGCTGCTGTAGCATTTGTACAGTGAAGGACTATTTGGTATTTTCTGGGTTTATAGAATCATACTGCACTGAAATTTGGTATGGCTGTAAACTACCAAAGATCATTTCTCCTTCTGCTAAAAGCATATGATAGATGTAAACTTTTTAATTTTCATAATTGAACAAAAAGTATCAGACTATAACCTAGTTAAAGGCTTGATTTAGCAAACATAGTATTTTGGACCACTAGGACTTTAGGAAGTCCTGAAAATTGCCAGTAGCCATTGATGCTGGCAGCAACCAGTCGCCCAAGGTTAACTCAGGCAATTTGGTAATCCTGTTTATCTCCAGCCTAGCAGAATAAGTACCATATTAATAGTAAATGTAAAGCCCTTATGTATTTTTAAAAAATGCAGAGTTAATAAAAGACAAAATTTAAGGGCTTGGCTTATCTGGGGAGAGTTTATTTTATGAAAATTTCCCTGCTAAATTGATCAAGACCATGTGCGGCACTGTACGCAACTACAAGTAGAAGTATGAAATTAAGCAGTGCTAGTTGCCAAGGCCTACATCTCCCCTTTTGCCACAGTAAACCCATCCCTAATCTAGAATAATAAATCAAAAAGGGTTTGATCCAAACATTGGCCCTAAAGTGAGGAATGAAACACTATCCATCCCACTACATAATATTGGGTCAGGAACCAATGTTTTGCTCCAAGGCCAACTGCCATGAACCACTTAGACTATACCCCTTCACAAGAAATTATCTTAGAGAGGGCTGGTTGATGTGGTCTAACCTAGAGTGAGGGGCAACAGTATGTTTATCACAGTAGTCTGCATATCATTTTCAGGACTGATGCTAATTTATCATTCTGTTACATGGAATTTACGTTATTCTTGCTTCCATTGTAATACTAAATGAATCACGGCAGCTTAAAATTATCTGATCAAAATTACAAACACTGCTGCCATTTCCAGAAGTAAACGGAACTACATGGAATGTTTTTTCTCCTTACACTAGCTGTACCGCAGTGAAGTTGGATTTCCATTACTCATAAAGTATCCCATTATATTTTCGTAGCTATTCCTTTAGATTAAGACTAGCTCAAAGAAGAGTTTTACGCTGTAAGGGATTTGGTGAAGACAGACCTGGGAATGTTAACTATGAACCCCTCAACTATGAACCAGGGTCTCAGTTCAGGCAAGGTGGTAGTACCTTTGGCTCTTATGAAGCGAGGGTGCCTAGATGACTTTATTGGTATGTGCTTGAGTATACATGGACTTTCAAGCACTAAATAATGGTCATGTGCCTCCTTTTCTTGCATTTAGATACATACTTTCCCTTAGAGCCCTTCAAAAGGCAGTTGTTTGGGGTTTGGGGGGTTTTTTGGAGTTGATTTTTTTTTTTTCATCTTGCCCTATACGTTCCTCACAGGGAAGAACCAAGGTTCTGCTTGCAATCAAGAAATGAATTTCTGAGGCAGAAAATTACTAAGTAATAAGGACAATCCAAAAATTAGTGTCTCCAACAATCATATATCCTATTTTATGTTTTCATAATTCAGTTTCCTCAGTTCTTTTATCTTCACTAGAATGCAGATTTACAGCAGAATAGTAATATTTACATGAACTAGTAGGCAACTACGCTTTAAACCACTTGCTAATGTAAGACGTCCCCCTCCCTCAAACTACTTACACTAATAAAAAAGGAAAGTCTTTCACTTTGGTTTGTCCACAGCATCTGGAAGATTCCTTTGCTTAACCGATAAGAGAAAATTTACACATTGGGCAACACACAAACAAGTGTTTTGCAGGTAAAAGACCCAAATATCAATTCCATTATGCCAACTGTGATACATAAAATGTACATTATATGTCAAGTATTAAAAACATTTGAGAAACATTGAGGCATTTGTTTTGAAACCAGGAGGTTACAGCCCTGAAAACAGTGGATAATGATGGAAAGAGTTTATTTGTTAGCAGCAATGCTACATTGCTAGCTCTGAACACTTCTTTTTCAAAGTTAGCATGTCGCATATAAATGATACATGACTTTGGGGCGTATTTCCATGAAAAACCCATTCCAGTCTCTGTTCTGCCTATGAAAGATCATCCCGTTATATGTTTAGACAGTTGAAATATGTTCCTGAACATCATTCACCTACTAATATTATCCTCCTCTCAAGTCTGTAGTATAAGGTATGGACAAATTTCTGTTGGTTTTACAGAATTCCTCCAAATAGCCAATCTGAGCAGACCCGATGTCGTTGCTGTGTAAGGTAGCCAAGCTCACCGCAGAAAGTCCTTCACCTGCTAGTACGGAAAAATGGACCCTGAACTGACAGAAGACCCCTAGGTGGGATATTTAAACCTTAAGTAAGTGGTCAGTTAAGTGCCTGCAGAAGCAAAAGGACAGATAGCATATTTGGTATGCTAATAGAAACCTATTTACTGGAGGAAGTGACAAAAACATCAATCAAATCAGAAAGGGCTATTAAGAACTGTTAACTCCCTTTCAGATGAGCAATGATTTCCATTGGGAAGTAAATAAATATTCATGACAGGGAGCAGTGACAGAAATTTCACCAAAATTACGGTCTGGCAAGGCTTCTGCACCAAACAAATCTCTAGGAGAGGAAGTTGGCCTGAGTTTTGAAAGGGGATTGAATATTTAGAAAACTCTACACAAGTCCCAGAAAAATCTGTTTCTGTATTCTTTTATCCTTCCTCAGAAATCTGCTGTAGGTGTTGTATTTCATTATTGTCCAGCAAGTAATCCAAAACTGAGATTTTTAAGATTTTAAAGATCACTTTGATATCATTAGAAGCCCCTATTTCCTCATACATGTTTGGTATCTTCTCAAAAATATCTTTTTTCTTTTTTTCTCAAGATAAACAACCTTGCAAAAATTAATAGCGTGTCCTGATATTCTGACTATATTTCAGATTATAATTCTGCCTACAGAGCTCTAAATTTATTAACAATATAAAGTTAAAAGGGTCATTATGCACTTACAATATTCCAGAACCAGATCTGAAAACAAACACTTGCTGACTTTTCCTTTATTTCTGTATGAAAGAAATAAACCTTTATCTGCTATTTCCTCCTTTACTCTGACACTCAGAAAGGCAAATTCTAGCTTCATCTATCCCCTTTCCAGCTGTTCAGGAAAAGAATATTTTTGTCCTTTTTTAAGAAAAAAAAAAAAATCAATGCAGGTTAATAAATATAAAAGCTCACAATGCATTAGTGTGTTAGTAATGTAACCTAAAATTAAATAACCTACTTACAAATATGGCAGCCTTCCATGCCAAGTTTCAGCCTGGAGCAAATTTTTATGGTTATGAACCTCTAAAATACCGACATGTCTTTAATACACTATCTTAAATATCCCAATCTTTACCATTTGCTTCTTTTTGATACCAATTAAAGGGTATTTTTCAGGTAGCTTTGCAGATTGGTTACTTGCATGGAGTTAGTTGGTAAGAATAAATGCTTGTGCCTTATCTCAGTGCATGGAAGAAGAGATGTTTGCATGGAGAAGCAATTTGCCTGAGATCTTCAGTGGAAAGAGGAAAAAGATACCCTGGCTCATTTCCTTAAAAGCCTTCTCCTTTATCAAGATCGTGTGTCAAAATCGCAGGAGGAAGAGATTTCTCCACTTGTCTCTGCTGAGCAGGTTAGCAATTTGAGGAATAAGGTGCTGTTTGGTTTTTTTTCTGAGAAGATTCACTGATCTTGTAAAGGGCTTGGGGAATATTTTGTTTTGTATTTTTCCCTTCCTAGATGCATCATAGTGGTCCAGATATAGATCACTAAGACTAGGACCTAAAAGGTGAAAATATCTGTAAAATTTATCTGTAAAATATCGTTTCAACTTGTTTCTGGTGTATAGTGAGGGTCAGGGACTTGAAAAGGACAAATGTAAGGTTAAGGAAAAAGGTGGTAATTTTTATAGACTGAAGGAAAACAAGGTTCAACACCAAGGGTTCGACACCATTCAGTCACTCAAGTTAGGCACCAAGAGTCACCTGAGATGCCCCGAGATATCTAAGAAAGCTTGCAGGGCTGACAGGTATGACGCACAATTTATGGGGAGCCCAGGCTGGATTGGCAGCTGGAGACTACGCAGAAAACCCAAGTTACCTCGTGTGACAGCAGTCTCATGCTCAGGCAGCTAAATTTTGCTTGTAGGGTGGCATTCAGTTTGAGGTCAGATCTTCTGTGTGTCAGTGTCCATGTGTAGGTACCTCCACCTAAGCTAGGAGCTCGATTCAGCTCAGTCTAAATGTCAATGTCCGGTGCCATCTGAACTGTCTCTGGGTTAGAAGAACCAGCTGCTGTTCCAGAGGTGCTCAGGTCTCCCGTGGGTCCTATGTCACTTCTGCCAGCCCCGTGTGCATGCCAAGGGTGTCTCAAGTGGCGTGAGACACATCTTTTCAGACAATCAACTTCTGTCCTAGGTGTCTGAGCTCTCTTTACAGTCAGTACAGGTGTAGTCTATAGAAACTAGAGAGCTATTTGGCTTACTCTAAAATAGGCATGCTAGATGAAATTCAGTTGCCTAAAGACAGACACTTGTGGCCATTTCAGAGGTCCTCATGAATCTGAGACATCCTCACAGGGCTCAGAGATTTGACACAGAACTTTTGGGAGACCTGTACTCTCCCTGTGGCAGCACCTGGAATTAGATTAAATCCCTCACTGTGTCTAAAAAGGCAGTACAAACCTATTTTTAGGCATGAATCTCACCATAAACTTTCTCTGAGTACAGTGGTAGCCTAAACCCCACACCCTGTGGACACTATAGGCATGGCTCAGCTGCTTACTCAGAGGCACCCAGTCCCTTCTGAGGTGCCTTACGTATATTGAACATCAATATGGGGCTGACAGAAACAACACGGAACCTACGGGAAACCCAGATCCTTCTGGCACAGCTGCTAGAGTCCAAATTCTCAGGTAAATGCTGGGATATCTCAGGTGAATGCACACCTGTGCATGGGCAGCTGAGCCTGGCCCTATATCTGCAGACTGTTAAGAACTTCTGACTTTTTCTTTTCCTTCCTTCCTTCCTTCCTTCCTTCCTTCCTTCCTTCCTTCCTTCCTTCCTTCCTTCCTTCCTTCCTTCCTTCTTTCCTTCCTTCCTTCCTTCCTTCCTTCCTTCCTTCCTTCCTTTCCTTCTTTCTTTCTTTCTTTCTTTCTTTCTTTCTTTCTTTCTTTCTTTCTTTCTTTCTTTCTTTCTTTCTTTCGCCTGCAAGAATAAAGGCAAGGTAAGAGTAAGGGAACTGAATCTTAGAGACAAGAATCACCCTGAATACTGATTATATGGTAGGGAGGCTATGTAATGGGAGTTCAAGAAAATCTCTGCCTCTCAGATGTGGAGGTGAAAGAGGTATTAACTGCAGTGCTTTCAGTGAAGTTGAAAATTACTAAGTGCATCTACCCATTTTAAAACTTCAACCTCAAGTATGTGCTTTATTTTTTGTGTTCATTCTAGCCAGCAACTGGTATGTGCACGGGAATATATATTCAAGCTCAGCTGTGGCAACTGCACAAAACACTACAAATTTAATTTGGATGATAACCTAACCCAAATTTTGCTGTAGTTCAGACAAAGCATCATCACACCTCAGTGCCAAACTGCGCCATGCATGCAAATCCTTAAAGGTATAAACCAAAGCCCATGTATTTGCATGCAGCGGTACAATCAGCTCTGCCCCTAAAACTGACATTCTTTCCATATTGACCCTCAATTTGCTGGTCATTAGCAACATTACAGTCTCAGTATGGTTACCCAATATATAATGTATCTGTATGTAATTACATTACTGTCCATTATCATTATGAACAAATAGGCAGATTCAAGTACTGCCGTCTGATCTCCTTTGCATCCATTTCTGTTTTGTAAAAGTATTTTGTATCAAACACTGTGTAACTGCTAAATCGTTACTTGGAGGAAGGCACCTCGTCTCATGTCTGTTTATTGTCCTCATCAATGTTCACTTTCAGGCAAGGGATAGAGTTACTTGATGTCAGCCAAACGTCAATACCATGTCACAAAACAGTGTTTCTAATTGCATTAGACTAGTATAAAAAGTTCCATGCGTTTCTTTAAACAATATATCACGAAAGCTCACAAAAATAAAGTGGTATTTTATGAGATCACCAGTCATCTACAATTTCTTCATTCTAAAACCAGTAATATGTGGGCTTCAGGGAATGAAAGCCAACGTTGCTGTGTGACTCTGAAGGTTATGTCTAGTGATTGTGGTTGCTAAGTATCTGTTCTCTCCACACTGACAGTCTACATCAAGACCAGAGCTGACTCACGGGTCAAAGTCAGTCACATTTGCCCTTTGACCACTCTACAGTTCATCAGCCTTTTTTGTTATGGAAGCTGTGAGATGTGATTAGAGTAGTTGCATCTCATAACATAAATAAAAAATGTACAGCTATCAAAACCCTTCATCTTCATTCAAAGCTCTGAAAAATATTATAGTTAGTGTCAGGTTTTAATAACATAGATTTCCGGACCTTTTCTTTGCAAATATCTACCTTTGAAAATATAAAGAAACATAGACCAACCTATCAGGGTTGAAGTTTATCTCTGTTTTTTACAGACATGACAATAGACTTATGAATTGTAGGTGCTTTTAAAGATCAGTATTTTCAGGATCTTAGGATATAAAAGAAAAGGAAGTGCTTGGAGTAAAACCATAACAAGCAGCTGTCAGAGCTAGAGATATAAAATTAATTCTATGATCTTGCAACAAGATCAAAAGGGACCAACCTGGTCAGCAAATAAAACAACAAAAATTCAGTAATACTTACCTATCTGATCATATTCAAATATAGCTAAAAACTTAGCATGGAGGGATTCACGCGCATAGGTAAGTCAATCAATAACTACTTCTTGCATCCCTGAGTCCTATCTGACAATACTGTCCATGTAAAGACTCGGGTACCCACCAGGTGTGAATTTGTGAACAGATTACATTACTATTTGGTCTTACAACCAGAGGAATTTTATTCCTTATCTGGATTTAGCCCAATCCAGGACAAATCTAATCTTTTTAATCAGAAATTATATTCCCAATATAACTTCAAATGCCACTTCAAAATCTTTCTTAGGAGAACATTTTCTATGCAGACGTCAACTCACGGATTTTAATAACTGAAAAGTTATTCATGTATTAGTCAAAACACAAGGTGAAGATAATTTCTGTAAATTCAGCGTACCTAGCTGTCCAGACTGTAGTGACTATAGCACCTTTATGAGCTTCTTTATGAACCTAGTAGTATGTAGTGGTGGCTTGGATCAATGGGTGCAGTTGTCCCCTCCAAGCTGCAGCACCAAACCTCACCCGCATGTTTCTGAGGAGGAATGTGTGGGCACCACTGGAGCTCAGCTTTCCCACCTGGCTTGGCATCTCTGTCCCTGCCACAAAATAAACCCAGGTTGGAGAAGGAGTGAAATATCCTACAGGAGGGGCTGGGTGACTTTCAGTGCTGGAATATGAGAAATGGGCTGAAATGGATTACTGTAAAAAATGGAAGGTCACACAACTGAGGACTAGTAACAAGAATTTGGATTATGAGCTGGGAGCTTATAAATTGGAAATGAGAGAAGAAAAAGAACAGGCTGTGTCAGCCAATCACAGAATACTTATGTGTGTTTTAGCTGCAAAGAGACAGTTCCTAGAGCATATCAGGAAAGATATATCCAGCAGAGATAGTAATGTCATCACACACAATTCACATTTGACCTGGAATACTGTGTGCAGCTCTGTTTATTAGGGAAAGATGAATTCAGATGAAAAAAAAAAAGTCTAGAGAAAGGCTAATAAAATAGCCAGGGGAATGAAGAGGAGAGTGAAGAAAGGAGACAGAACTTTTTGGGTTGCCTTCTTATAGAAGGAGTGAGGGCAAAACTTTTTACTGATTTCCAAGGGGAGTACAGTAGGTCAACAACTAATATGACATGGCACAGTGCCCTTAAAAGCAAGGAGATGGACAGAGGACTGCCAGTATGCCTTCTGGTCCCACATTCTTTTACCAGTCTGGAACTTGTTTCTATGTCTATGAGAGACTTCAGAAATTTATGTCATTTTTTATCTTCACTGTATTAAAAAAAAATGTAATAGCACAGATCTGGAAGAGAAATATTCCTCCAAAGGAAGAAGAATGGATTCATAAAGCTTGGCAAATTACAGTCATTGACAAATTAACTGTCTCTCTGAGAGATCAATATCAAGATTGTGCTGCAACTTGGGCTCCATTCCATGTGTCCCACAAAAGGGTAAAAACCCTGCTAACCATTCCTTTTTATTGTCATTTCAAATAAATGAATGACAATTTTATCATTCAGAGGACCTAGGAGTGGCTAATTGATATTTAGGTCTCTCCTTTTGTATCTCACAGGGAACACGTAAGTGTGCGCGCACACACACGTGTGTGTGAATAAACATATATGAAGTTGAATTACTATACATAATTTTAATGAGAATAATCCCCATGGTGCACAATTGCTATTCTACTGAAATGGCAACTGCTGTACACTAGTTTATTTAAGAAATTTCAGGGACCATATATATGAAAGCAATGTAGAGAGAAAAAAATAAAAAAATCAACATTTTAAGGAAAAAGTAGAAAGAGATTGATTAGTAGTGCATTGAACTTACCAGAGTTTGTACCAGTATGCCTCCACTGGTTTTTCAGGCCAATACCAGGTTGCCAGATGATGCTACATTCTTGTCCATATCAATTTCAGGCTAGTTAACCTTTAAAAGTTACCTAGCACATACACAGGGGAGTCATTTTTGCATCAATGTCATTCCTGTGTTTACTTTGCCAAAATATTCTACCACTACTGGAATAATGTCCATCATTAAACAAGCAAAATTCTGCACAGATCCCACTCCCCCAAAGAAAAAAATCAGTAGTCATCAAGTTAACAAATGGATAGAAAAAGAAAAGCCGTATTTGATAGTAGGCTTCAGATGCTTTGGATGGCTGGTATTTTAAGCCAGTCATAAACCCAGCCTCGCTGTTAAAGAGGGATATGGCTGCTTTGCAACACCAAAGCAGTGCAAAATGGCTAGAGCACATCAGTGAAAATGGTCCCAGATGTCTTAAATAATAAAATAATATACTAAATGCTTTGCAGTGCTAATGTGCCTTGTGCACACAGATCTCAAGACACCTCACAGACATTAATGAATTAAGCCCTGTAAAGTGGGTAAGTATTATCCATATTATGCCCAAGGGGAAACTGAGAAACAAAGATGTAAGATGATGGTCCAGGAAGTCTGTGACAGACGTGGGAATAGAACCCAGGTCTCCTGGTCCCCACTCCAGGGCTGGAGCAACAAAATGCTCTCTAAATTCATCTGTCAGTTATTTTTTTAAGTAAATTTAGTCCTTATGAAATTGACAGCCCCAAAGACTGAAGTGCTCTATTAAACCACAGCACAGGTACGTCACCAGCACTGGCTGCACACATTTTCCCACGCTGTCTCAATAATAAGCATCAAATGCACTTGTTTGGAGATTGTGAGGTGCTCTTTTTGCATCCTGCCCGTTCAGCTCTCAAATTTCTCAGTAGAGATTATTGAAATATGTACCAGCTGGAGCTCGTTCTGATGTAAGCAGGTAATAATAATTGGTGACAAATAATAATTGTTATTCAAACTAAGGACCAAGAGTGATCCACTGCCATTTTAGTACACTGTTGTATTGAGTTTGCATGGCAAGGTTTTGGTAGCGGGGGGGTTACAGGGGTGGCTTCTGTGAGAAGCTGCTAGAAGCTTCCCCTGTGTCTGATAGAGCCAATGCCAGCCGGCTCCAAGATGGAACCGCCACTGGCCAAGGCCAAGCCAGTCAACCATGGTGGTAGCGCCTCTGGGGTAACAGAGTTACCTCATTACCCTTCTGTGATTTGATTGGCAATAAATTAAATTAATTTTCCCCAAGTCAAGTCTGTTTGCTCGTGACAGTAATTGGTGAGTGATCTCTCTCTGTCCTTATCTCGACCCACGAGCCTTTCATTATATTTTCTCTCCCCTGTCCAGCTGAGGAGGGCAGTGACAGAGCAGCTTTGGGGGGCACCTGGCCTCCAGCCAAGATCAGCACACCACAACTGTCCAGCCCACATTTACCAGGTCAGATTGCTACTCAGAACTACAAAAATCGTATGCCAAATGCCTCAAAACTCACTCATATTCTTACGAAACTGGACTGTGGGGTTTACTTCTATCTTCAAAGCTTTGAATTCTATCACCACTGACAAAGTAATGCCAGCTTTACTGGCACTATCACAGAATCATTCAGCCATGAAGGGACCTCAGGATGTCTCTGGTCCAAGCTCCTGCTCAGAGCAGAGCCAGCTCTGAGGTCAGACCAGGTTGCTCAGGGCTTTATCCAGTCAAGTCTCAAAAAGCTCCAAGGAGGGAGACTACATGGCTTCTCAGGGCAACCTGCTCAAATGCTTGGCTCTCCTCAGAGTGCAGTTTCTTTCCTCACACTTAGCTAGAACTTCCTCTGCCTCGGTTTATGCCCTTTTCCTATCAGATCCCTCTGTGAAGAGTCTGGCTCCACCTTCTCCAAAACCTCCCCACAGGCCCTGGTGGGCTGTTAGGTGCCCCTGCAGCTGTCTCTTATCCAGCCTGAACAAGCCCTGGTCCATCAGATTCTCCTCACAAGGCTCTAGCCCCAACATTCCTGGTGGCCCTCCACTGAACTCACTTCAGTTTATCAATGTCTTTCCTGTACTGGGGAGCCCAAACCTGGCTGCAGCACTCCAGATGCAGGGTAACGATGACAGAAAAATCAGAGAATAATCATTTCCCTTGATCATCTGTCTACAATCCTGCTGCTACAGGCAATGATGCTGTCAGCCTCCATCACCGCCAGGGCACAATGTTGACTCAAGTCTAGCCCCCTTGTCCACCAGGAACCCCAGCAGCAGGGTAGGTGGTGGTAGAAGTTCTACTTGTTGCTGTTGATGCTCTTTGCCAGTTTCAAATCCACAATGTTTCCGCACAATATTTCCATGTTTTGATTTACACCGTGTCCTCACTAACATCACCTGTTGTACTGCCTTTTGCACTGGAATTCAGTCCAGAGTTCCAGGTTCAGCCTAGCCAGTCTCTTGATATGTCCACCAGCTTACCTAAGCATCAGGGTAGACCATTCTTGAGCTTGAAGGTGGTTGCCCTTAAAGACCTGCCGGCTTTTCTAAGCTCCTTTGTCCTTCAATGCCACCTCCCACAAGATCTCACTTATCACTTTCCTGAGTAAGATGAAGTCCGGTCACCTTAAGCCCATAGTCTGTACTCTGCTACTTGCCTTCCTCACTCCCTTTAGGATGTTGAAATGCATTGCTTAATGGTAGCTACCCCCAAGACTACTACTGATTGTCACGTTCCCAACCAGTTCTTCCAGCAGGGCACCACCTTACCTAGCATCTGTCTTAAGTTGTCTCCAACACTCTCCGGAAATGTCCTGGATTACTTGTTTCCTACTTATAAGTTTCTACAGGTTAAATGACTAGGGTTCCTGATACAGGGTTTTCCACTAGGCATTTTATAGACACATTGGAGATGAGGCAACTAGCGTCCCAACCTAACAGCACAGACCAAAGACAGAAGGTGAGTTTGTGATTTGGGTCTTGAACTTATAACCCTACTTCTCACAACCAATTCCAATTAGAAATACTGTATTTTTAAAAATGAGATTAATTAACTAATGGCACCGTTTCTTCAGAGATGTTGCTGACACACTGTCACTTGAAAGCTTTACATTTAAATTAGATACTTTCTGAAAAAATCATTAGCTATCCAAAAGTTATAGGTTTGATGTAGAAGCCACTTGGAAAATTTTAGAACATCTATTATGAAAGACAAGCATGATTCAGATTAGAAGTTGATAAATATGTTCCAGTCTCACTATGTGGAAAATCCACTCAACATACACATAAGCCACAAGGCATTCGTAAGAAAAATTAGTCTTTGCTGAGCTGTGTTGGATTAAAATCAGTGACCTATAGGTAGAAAGCTTTGTACATCATTAGTGATTCCCTAGGGCAGCCCGGTAAGCACTAATGTTATGCTTTCTAGAGTGAAGCTTGTTTTCTGGAAAGAGAAGCTTATTAATTCAATTTTTGACCTTTATTGAGCACTCAGGCAAGGTTGTCCACCGCTTGGACACAAAGGTAATATCTCCTGCATACATTGCTCTCAATCCCAGACATGTTCTACAATAAAATATTTCAACCTCTTCCTAAAGGATCCACTCCCATTAAGTAGTAAACAGGCACTGCGAAAAATATTGGTCTATATTGCTTCCAAAGTGTGTATCACAAGTTAAAAGTTCAGCCAGTTTTGCAAGGACTTTTTTATTAACTTCTGTATTTTTTTGTACACAGGCACACCAAAACATTTTTGTAGTCATAGAAGATTTTGTTTTCAATCTGGAGAGGCACTGCAACTGCATGGAGAGCTAGGAAGGAGAGCAGCAGTCTGCTGTGCTTTCTCAGGAACTGTCGCTGCCTAGAAATATTTCCAGGCTCTGGATCTTGGTTCTTCACATTGCTGAACCATCAGAACAGATTTTGCGGTGGTTTTGGCCCAGGCCAAACAACTTTCTACCAGACATTCCCAGGCATAATTTAGGAGCTAGCAAGTGCCAAGGACCATGATTAAGTAGTAGCAATTTATGTGTGGCTACTCTGTTTTGGAGGGTAAGGATTTTAACAGCATTATATGTCAATTAGCCTTGGTGCCAGAGAGCAGTCCTAAAAATATTTAAAATGTACCATTTTAGATCTGGCCTTGGAAAGTCACAACACAGACTTCTCTCTTAAGGTTGCAAGAGTATTTAAAAGGCAGCAGAATGAATACGGGACATTTTTCTTTTCTTTTGGAATCAAACTGAGGACTAAGGATTGCAGACATCATAGGCAAGCTTGACCTTCTGTAAGGATAAAACCTGGAGTTTTGGATTTAAAACATGAGCGCTGGTGGTGCTTTTTTTGCCAGGCACCATGATCCACTCTGTTAACAAAAAACTATGCAAACAGGATGTGCTACATAAGCACATCATTTGGTTTATTCCTTATGATATTAATTGTAGTACAGTAAATGGCATTTGGGTCTGATATACTACAAGACACATTCTGTTTATAGATTTAATTCAGTGACATTGTCAAGCTCTTATTTTTCTTATTTGGCAAATGGGTGAGTGATAGTTACCCAGAGAGAGATTTAATAATAAAGATTATGGAGGACATAGAATTGAGTAAAAAAATCTCTTGGCTTGGAGCTCAGTGCAAGTCTTAACCTTGGGTGCAAGTTAAGGGACGAGAAAAAGGTATTTTCATCCAGAATCAATTATCACAAATGCTCCCACAGTCATGGCCAAAATCACATTACTAGCAATAAATTAACAATACCTGGCAATTCTTTTTAAGTGCCTATAGTTTTAGATTTAGAAAAAAAAGGAAGAGTTAAAGTTCAGTACAAGGAAGGAAGGAAGATTCTGTCTTACTACGTTCTCTGTTGTGGCCTACCCTCTTTTGGTCAGAGCCTCAGCCTCCTGTGCCCATGCTCCATGTCCCACAGCACCTTCCATGGCCATTTTGGTGCCACTGCTCCTTGCATGTTTCTTCCCTTCACTCTTCAGCGCTCTTGTGTTCCCTTGCCATTTCTCTACATGTTGTCTTTTCCATTATCCCTCCTCGTACTTAAGGCTAAGATTAAATAACAGATCTTCACCTTCTTCCTTCTTTGACCTTGAAATGTTGATTTATACAAGCTAAGAAACTAGCCTCAGAACTTTAAAATTGTTCCTCTAATTTTTTTTTTTCTCTGAAATTATGTATAACACAGAGCATGTGAAATTCCAGAGAGAATGGCAGGCACTGGTCGAGATGATGTGTAGGCAGTGAAACTGGTCTTAGATGGGAGGATAATTTCTGATGTAGTTACTCATACTGACTGCAGTTTCATAATACATAGCTGGGTCTAGAAGCAAATGTCAGAAAAATAATTCTGTGTCTATTTGCAAAATTATATATAGCATGAATTTACTTCGTATAGACACATACTTCTTATATGCTCATGGAAAGTAAACATGAGTTAATAAGACTAATGCAGGTTTGCCTGCGTTAATGCTTGAGGAAGAAGAGGTTTAAGCTAATATTAAGGATGTAAACATCTAAAGCACACCGATTATTCTCTGCAGTTACTGTGTGTCAGGAGCCATAGACTGGTAAATGCAGAATTAGTAAACTGGTAAATGGAATACATTGATTGCTTTTACATAACATAATAGAACTTAAATGATCAGCGTCCCCATAAATCTTTACTAGTGTTTTTCCATAATGACAATTAAATAATATAACAGCACCCTTCACTGCTACGAGCGTGCATTCACAAGCAGTGGCTTTGTGATGAAAGAACATCACATTTTAATTCTTCACACAGACACTAATTTTTAGCGGTCTACTTTCCTGTAAGAATGACACTTTCAGCAAGATAGTAGCGAGACCAAAAATGGAAAGTTTTCTAAAGTTTTTAATCTGGCATACTTAATGACAGATTCAAAATCCTAGTGTGGTTTGTTTTGTTGTTTTTTTTTTCAGGCCATCCTTTTGTTTCTAGGAGACAGCAGCCAATAGAGGGAAATAATGCCATGTGAACTACTTGGCCAGTCTCTGCCATAAAACACGATTTGCTTTTTAGGTATAAACTCACCAAAAACCTTTCCTAATTGATTCACTAAGACCTTTCAAAGCACGAGGAATATTAAGCAAGTCGAAAAGAGTATCTTTGAATAAACTGCAATGTAAATATTCCACAAGAAGAAAATGAGGCAAAGTCCACAAATAAAATGAGTTGCTGAAAACCATGACAGCTTAATTTTAATTAAGACTGTTTCTGTTAGTTCATATACAACTGGGTAGGTAAAGAATGATATTGATGCAGACAGGATTCCTTCTTTCAGTAAGAAATTATTCCTGTACCATCTTTCTTAGCTAAAAATAAAAGAGACTTTCTTTTATGCAGATCTTGTTATTTCCCTATCACAAGTAAGCTGGAATAAGGAAAGTTGCTTTTACTATAACACTGAGGCAGAAAAAACAGGAAAATGTAAGGCAACTGTTCTCTGATCTTCATGTACATCAATTACATGCAATAAATTCCCTGCTGTTTGAGCACAGACAGAATCTCAAATGCACATATACTTTGGCTATTAGAAAGTATAAACCAAATAGTGATAAACAGTGACTATTTGTTGTTTAGATTTATTTTCTGAGTAATATAACTGGGTGAAAAAAAACCCAACCTAGTATTGAAGGATGTATCATTTTTAATCTCAGTGCTTTGGCTACTGCCAACATCAGATAGAGTGTCATATTGCAATAATTCAAAGATCTCTCTATTAGTTTCTCTAAGCCTTTAAAGTAAATGAAGCTGTTACAACAGGAAATGTTAGGCACATTCTCTAATTCTCCTCAGGTCTGGGACCTAAATTTATTTTAAGGAGAAATTCAAGGTAAACTGTATTTTACTTAAATGCATTAATCTTTTTAACCATTATTGTCTGATACACTATCCAGGTATTTTTCTTTTCAATGCCTGCAATAAAAATTGCTGATGCTCCCTTTTGCAGTTCAGATGTATTAGCGGCAGCATATTAAGGCTGTGAGCTACTACCTAACATTACCAACTTTGGGAAGTGATATTCTCTAATTGCTCACATCCAGCACTTAAATACACACCCCACTCGGAAAGGGTTAACCGTCTGAATCCGCTGGAACAGTGTTTCCTAAAGAACAATAGAAAAATCATTAGTGTGTTAACTGAAACAATACCATACTTTTCTCTCTATTGTTTAACCTTTTGTCCACATTACAAATATCTCAGTGTAGTTCTTATCTTTGACCTTGAGGGACTGTAGCTTTATCAGTGCTTCCTTTTAGATCACAGATGACCTTCAGCTGATATCATTGAG
Source organism: Balearica regulorum gibbericeps (assembly GCF_011004875.1). NCBI lineage: Eukaryota > Metazoa > Chordata > Aves > Gruiformes > Gruidae > Balearica > Balearica regulorum. Next base: position 174,314,259 of record NC_046184.1, on the reverse strand, counting down.
CCCTGACCTGCCTCAGTGATCTGCTCGCACAGAATACATATGCTGAACAGTGCTGGTGTGTGCAGTAGGGGTAAGTGAATTATTTACAAAAATTTGAGTTGACACCTTTTATCAAATGTGGAAAGATGAAGACAAAACAGCTGCTATTGCTGTCGTAAGCAATCTGCTGGTGATTGAATAAAAGTGTCAAGAAAATGGCTGCTTGATGGCCTTTTGTTCTCTCTCATCCAGCTTGATGTTAGTTTGAGCTGTCAGTTAGGAATCACGGCACAGTGATTTATCAATAGGCTGAGTGACCTTCTGGTTCAGCCGGCGCTAGCGTGAGAAGACAGCACCCTCTGCTGAGGGCGGCCTGCCTCTCCGCCGCGGCTCCCACCAGCCCGTTAGCACTTTCCAGCAGGAACAGGAATATAAAATAATATTCCCTTTTTTATTCTCCACCCCCCCCCTTTTTTTTTTTAATATGCCTTTGTTTTATTTTTATCGAGGCTCGAACGCTTAGCTAGGAATGCTCGGGAAATAAATTTTAAAAAAAAGCTACAAACTGCAATACGGATACACAGGCTTTCTAACAAAAGAGAAAATAATAAGTGAATCAATCACTGGTACTCAGTCAAAACAAACTCGCTGTAATTAGACAATGGGACGTGGAAACACAGTGGCTGGGAGACAAGGCCAATTTGTGACGTGGGTTTGAAATGTGGTAATCTCGCACCAGATAATTCCTGCATTATTCGCATTTATTCTATAGCTCCCATTTTTACAGCTGTATTTTGTCTCAAATATTCTCACGCAATAAAGTACTGACTCCCACGAAGTCACACTGTGTTAAACTTCTAGGACTAAACAGGCGCTCGGGGTGTTTCCTGCGCTGCACTTGTCCTCTTTCCACCCAGGACACAGCCAGGAGCATCGCTCTCCTCTCCACGCTCACCGACTCTGCAGTGGCAGCTGATCCCAGCAGAGATTTTGAACTTTTAGCAGGCCAGCCTACGCTGGGTCTTCCCCCTGCATGTAATCATTCTGTCCCCCCACCCCACCCCGTCCCCCCCACCCACACGGCCACCCTGCACCCAGCAAAGCGGAGGGCAGCCTCAGCGCCCGTGCGGATCCAGGCAAGGGCAGCCTGCGAGCAGCCAGACCAAACTCAGTCTTCCCTGTCGCTTCTGCTAACAGACCCCAAGATACCTACAGATAGAGTATGATTTACGCCTCATTATTAGCAGCTTTGATAGACGTTCTCATCAAAAATTGCTTTCTGGACCAATTCTCTTTCTTCTAGCTTCTTTTCACAGGTTTTTTGTTAAATTTAAATTTTACTCAGGGTTTCTTTCCTCTCTAATAGTCTTCTTTTCTCACAGTTTGTGGGACTGATATTCCTGTACTGCGCAGGACAGTGCAAGTCCCTTCTTTCATTTCTGGAGAAGAGATTTTTACTGCAATTATCATCTGGAACAGTAATTGTTGACACTTTTAAGCGTTTTATTTTACTGAGGCTAAAGTAATCAGTGATGTTTTTTTTCTCGAGGGCTCCACTTTTCACATGCGCATACACGCACACACAACACCCAAATTGCCTTTGTTTTGTCCTAGTAGTGGAGAAAAAAAGGAACCAGGGCCAGTATTATTTCCCCTGTACAAGCAGAGTTAAAAAGTAATTCTGTGAAAGAAGTCTTCCTTAAAAACTGCTATGATAAAAAAATGATTAAAAATCGCAGCAGCTGCCATTGCTGAGAGACAACTTTTTAATTTTTCTCTTTTTTGTTAATTTTGCACAGCAGGGAACTTTTTGTCTATTTATTTAATTGTTTCCTTTTAGGGCCCACAAATTAAACCTGTTCATAGGCAAGGATTCTGGTTCAGCACTTAGCTGAAATTTAGTGAAGTTTTGTGAGTTTTGTGTGTATTCATCCAGGCCAGATCCTGTAGTCAGATTCATGCAGCAAGAGAATTTCACCGACTCAAAGACCCAAATTCCAGCGCCAGCACCAAAGAAATGTCATTCAGTCAAGGAGAGAGATCCTCTTGGTGGCATGCAGATGAGCAGCAGTTTGATGAGGACAATCTAGACCAAAGGACATCCTTGGAAATCCATGTAGTATCCCAAGCCAATGGGGTACTGGAAGGACAAGAAATATTTTACTTACAAAAAGACACGAATTTCTAGGTCTCTGTCCTAGGCAGGTGTAGTCAGCGGCTGATTAAAGGGTTCACATTCATGTCATTTCATCAACTCTTTTCTCACAAAAGCGCCTTTTTTCCCATTTATTTTTCATAGCGGTGTCTTTCATTTTCCTTGCCTTGGTTTCACGGGCATGATTTTCCTTTACGTTTCTATCCAGTCAGAGATAATGGCCAACATTTTCTAGGGAGACAAAGCGTCTTGGCTGAAGCAATCTTTGTGCTCACAACATGGCTACCAGCTCAGTGCCGAGAAACACCTTGCTGGCTCAGATGAAGGTTACTGAATTGCAAGTTGTGCGTAGGTCTTAAAAGCGGAGTTCTTTAGATCATGAGAGTCTGTAATAGGACATAAATGGACATTTCATCTATAAAATGCCTGCTCATACACTGTCCTCACACTACAGCTAATGCATCAAAACCTGCAATGGGTTCTGTGACAATTTATTCCCCTGGTTACAGAAAATAATGTCTTGTATTATCAGTAGTGTTTCTATAGTACTTACATGCTCTACTAAGATATCTCACAAACTTGTGCTGTGAGTTTTATTATCCATTTATATTATTTCAATAAAAAGTTTTATAATATTTTGTATTTTCTTGTGTTTAAATGGTCATCCATTTAATTACCTTGTTTAGGTGCTCTCTTTATTTCTCTCGAACTTAAAAAAGCCTGTAATAGCTGGGGAAAGAAAGGTGTGTCGAATGCTCTTCTTGCAAAGATCAGCAAAAGTATACAGGGCACGTATCTTTGTTGTTTGGGATCATTTTTGTGGGGTTAGTGTTCATATTTTTTAAACAAAGATATTGATCATTTGCACGAAACATACTTAGCCTCTTTCATTGAAGAATATGAAATAATTTTAAAAGTATTTATTACAAGCACAATTCCCTGAGGACATGGGGACTTTTTAGGTGGCATGGTGGTACTATCTGTTAAGAAGGCTACCCAGAACTTCTCCCTTCAAGACATTATGTTGCTTGCAAGAACAAAATTAATATTTTCAGGTGAAATGTTTTGTGACGGGCTGCTGGCCCTCACTGTGCTTTATCCCTCCCCTTTCAGCTCACACCCTTCACATGCAGAAGGACAACTCTGGGGGGCTGTGAGGAAACTCATTGTCTTCATTGATGTTCTTAAAGAACATCAGAAATCCATGTCTGCACTGGGTGGGAGGGCTGTGTGGGGCTCGGGGGGCACCAGGACCCTGCTCATCATTGTCTGTCACAGACTGGGAAGTTGTTTGGGACTGTAACATACAGCCTGCGGGGACATGGCATGGCAATTCTGCAGCGGGGAGGAGCGAGGACTGTTTCAAGCCCAATCCCAAGCAGACATTTCTGGGGGCATTTGCAGAGCAATTAACTGCAGTTTACCACTGGAGCAGAGACTTTCACTCCCAGTAAGCCTACCTCACATTTAAGTGAATCTCTGAAACTATGCCAAAAATGCCTATAAGAGAGGAAGACTAATTCCTGAGAGAGTCTATCATCTGTGCCAAACATGCTCCATCACAATTGAAAAGGGCTTTTCTGGCAACTGAAAATGGAATTCAGGTTATCTAAATGTAGATGTCTACACTGCCGCTGTACTTATATAAGTCTGTTGGAAGGAAACAAGAACACAAATGGGATAAGGACTGTGTGAAAAGATATGGGGAGGGGGAGTGAGTGGAGCTGGAGATAGGTGTGCAGGCAGTTTGGGAGAAGAGTTTGGACAAGAAGCTGGAAGGTGGGGGAAAAGGGATTCACTCAGCTTGTTGAAAAGCTTGAGGGGAAGAGACTGAGCATGATTTGGTGAGAAAACAGGGAGGTGGATGTGAAGCAGGTGTTAAAATCATGTGGAAAAGTGCAGCTTGGAGGAAGAGGGTAATGTAAGTCCAGACTGAGGGTGAACATATGCACAGTTTGTTCCCAGAAGTATGCTCCTCCTGGAGAGTAGAAGGAAACCCAATACTCCTAGGTCTGCAGAGAGCCAATATCCATGAAAGCGATCACATTGCCCCCACAAGACATCTGCACTGTGAAACTATCTTTATTTGTATGCACCACATAACTCTTGATGTATTCACTGAAGAGGATGAACCTGCTGAGCTAACAAGACAAACACAGTAATCTAGTATTCCTACCCATTAACTCAAGTGGCTAATGTTTTTGTGATTGATGTCCACCATCCAGAAAGCACTACTGATGGCTGTTCATATGACACAAAATGACATTTCTGGGTGGGATTTTTTTTTCAGTTTATTGTCTTAGAAATAAATCAAAATGTGGTGAAATAACTTTATAAAAGTCTGTCACTCAAAGACGGTGAAACATCAAAAATAAGGTTACCTCCTTCCTCTAATTTGCCCCCGTGCCTGTATTTTAACAAGTCTTTAAATTGGCATCATCATTCTGTTTTATTCCCTTGCTTCATTCAATTCATGTTAAGGCTGATGTTCAGTTAACAAACAGATATTCAGTATTGTTGCATCTTCACTGTTCAGTGTATGGCCCAAGGTCTTAATGCATACCATTCAAATCCTGCTCTGAATACAGAATTATTTATTTCCCTCAGGGCTTCTTTGTAAAACTTTCCTAAATATTTCCTAGACAGTAGTGAGTTCACTTTCATAACACCTCTGGGAGATGAGTGCCATTATTCCCATTTTACAGTTGGGAATAATGGCACAAAAGTGTGGGGCCCAAAGTATTCACTAGTTTGTGATGTTCAGTTTAAGAACACCAGGACCAAGTATTTATGAGCATGTAGCATTCTACAATAAAATTACAATTTACTTCAATTTCAGTTGTGAGTGCTTATTGCTTCTGTAAATCAGACTCCAGACACCCATAACACAAGAAACACACAATTATTGACCACCTGTTCAGTGACTTGCCAAGCATCCCACAGGAATTCCCTGACAGATGCACAGATAGAGTAAAATTCCCTATGGTTGCATTCAGCTCCCTTAACCATGACACCTTCTTTTCCTTTTTTTTTTTTTTTTTTTTTTTTTTTTTGTTCCAATCTCTTATCTTGGCCACTATGCATGGGATTATTTCATCAAACTTGAACCACCTAGAAGTTAGCCCTGAGCTGGTCGTCATGCCTCTCTGTTGACATTAGGGAGACTGCCTGAATCTCTAAACCTCTGAAGGTAAATGGGATGGGAGAGTAGGTGCCTATCTATTCCCACTGACTACAGGGAGATCCCAGACTAGTTTAGAATAAACACCCAGCAAGTTAGAAGACTAACTTATGGTAAAGTAAATCCTTCCCAGTATAACTTTCTTTTCTGTAAGAAAATAAATAGAAAGCAGCATTCTCCTCAAAAATCTGATAAATGCCCAGTGCCCAGGTTCACTCTCTTAACTAAATACAGCAAGAGTTACTTACATGGAGCATATAAATAAAAACAGTCTCATAATGCATATGTCCAGTGGGGGTAAATTAAGCCATAATCCCAGCCTTGTATCAGTCTATATAACTTCTGATTAATCACATTCTTTCAACATTGGTTTTGCAAGTAAAACCCTGCTTCGCTCAGGCAGGGCATGTCCTTGTCTCAGTCCTCCTTGTCATCTCTTATGCACATTACTGCCTGTATTGTCACTTTTTGTGATAACAATAAAGGAACTCACGTTCCGTATCATAACAGAAGGTGGAATTTTCAATCCACAGAGAATCAGTTCATATTCAAAGCCTGGGTCCAACTCTTTGCTAAAGGCTGTATGATCAGTAACCCTTAGATAAGACAGGCTATATGATAAGTAACTCTTAGATAAGACGGTCCACAACATGGTCAAAGCACTGAGCTTGAGTCCAAATTCGGGGGAGGGGAGGGTGGCTAGTAAATCAGTTCTATCATAAGTGCCCATGTTCTCTCTCTAACTAATGGAGAGCAGAGCTCCAGAAAGCAACTCTGCCTACCTAAATCTAGGCATCTGGATCTTACTCCACACCTGGAGTCTGACCCTTAGAGTAACAAAAAGCAAAGTGTTTGACCCAGCCTTCTCCAAGTGAAAATCATGTTGAGTGTATGATATGGACACAACACTGAAATCTGTCAATATGTTCTGGTGCTTTGGAAAAGGCTGTCTTAAGATTCCATAAATGCCAACAAAGTCACAAAAATTGGTAGAGAAGCCAGCAGAGCCTTGAGAAGAGACTACACCTGAATATTTGGAATGAAAGAGCTATCCAACTTGAAACAAAAGCAAATGTGTACTGCTCATTTGTCGTTACCACTCCTCTACATGGATTTTGCAGCTTGGACAATTTACAGTTGCTAAATCACGTGTGCCAACTCCACATGTTGCCTTTATACTTTTACTGGTATAAAATGAGAGGGTACTCTCCAACAGCAAGATCTTGGAGCACTGGCACAGATGTGGTGAAAAAGCAAGCTCAGGTATGCTGGTCTGAACACCTGGTGCATCTCCAGATACCCACAACTGATTGCAGAACAACCAGGTGCACTATATCAGCCACACACCTGAGGTGGATCAGCTATAGAAAGTGGCAGACTGCAGCTGCTGCTATCTCCTGTGGCAAAGAACGTGTGTTCATACCACAAAATCAGAATAATAGAGCAGAGCACAAAAGGTAGGAAAGGTGGTATAGTGTTCAGAGCGGGTTCCAGCTGAGTATGTGCAAACACAATGCACAGAAAAGCTCATCAACTTCTCACTGACTAAATCCCCAAGGCTGACTCTTCATATATCAGATCAGTGGAAAACTTCATCAAACACAGGAATGGAGTCAGGTAGGTCGTCAGGATTTACAAAAGACACAGGAATACAGTTCGTATCCGATACAGCATTGCCTCTGTGTGCTCCATTTATTTTTCCTAAGACTTTGTACAAAAAGGTGCAGCCAGAGTAATCCATTTCATGGGTTAAAAAAATGGATCTTTTCCAACCTACAATATTTTTTATTTCACATTGTCTTCAATCTCTGTCTTCAATGTGCAGGGATAGTTGTCTGCCTTAAATCTCATGTACGTATGCATCATGACTTCTTCATAAAAGGATTGTAGAATGTTGAATAATATGTAAATTTTATGTTGTAATGAATTGGGTCCTAAGATCTTTAAAGGTCAGACACCTGATATAATACATCATGTTCTTTAATATCAACTACAAAATAACCGTAATAAATTTTACCACTACCATATCCTCACACGCTGTTACCCACAAAGAAGCACCAAAGGAAATGTGTCATTTGTCAAAACATGTAGGGAAACTGACGTGTGTACAAGTGATTTTGAAAGTATTGCTAAGGTTAGGCATAGTTATACAAGTTACAAGGTTGACTTTTGAGGGAAGTAGCACATTGCCAATAAGCCCGTTGCTTGAATTCTCAAGAAGATTCATAAAGCCACAAGGCTATTTCTTTTAGAGTCAACACACATCTAATGAAATGTCTGTGAATTAAAACTAGCTAGCAGAAGCTAGACATGTGGTAAATTGAAATTATTGCTATTGATGTGGAGTAAACAAAACAAGAAGCTGTAACTAGCAAGCCAGGTAATTTAGGCACAAATTCAGTAAAGCCTTTAAGAGCACTCTTTAGGCCCAAAAGTTAAACATGTGTTTAAATACCTCACTGAACAGGAAAGTCATAGACATATGTGTTGGTTTTGCGTGGCAAGGTTTTGGTAGCGGGGGGGTTACAGGGGTGGCTTCTGTGAGAAGCTGCTAGAGCCAATGCGAGCCAGCTCCAAGACGGACCCGCCGCTGGCCAAGGCCGAGCCCATCAGCGCCTCTGTGATAACATATTTGAGAAAGAAAAAAACCAGTTAGAGAGCGCTTTTGCAGCCAGAGAGAGGAGTGAGAAGATGTAAGAACATCTGCAGACACCAAGGTCAGTGCAGAAGGAGGGGGAGGAGGTGCTCCAGGCGCCGGAGCAAGATTCCCCTGCAGCCCGTGGTGAAGACCATGGTGAAGCAGGCTGTCCCCCTGCAGCCCATGGAGGGAGGATGAGGGGGTGTAGCGATTCCACCTGCAGCCCATGGAGGACCCCACGCCGGAGCAGGCGGAGACACCTGAAGGAGGCTCTGACCCCGTGGGAAGCCCACGCTGGAGCAAGTTCCTGGCAGGACCTGTGGATCCGTGGAGAGAGGAGCCCATGCCAGAGCAGGTTTGCTGACAGGACTTGTGACCCCGTGGGGGACCCACGCTGGAGCAGTTTGCTCCTGAAGGTCTGCACCCTGTGGGAGAGACTCACATTGCAGAAGGCCGTGAAGGACTGTCTCCCGTGAGAGGGACCCCACGCTGGAGCAGGGGAACGATGAGTCCTCCCCCTGAGGATGAAGAAGCGGCAGAAACACCGCGTGATGAACTGACCGTAACCCCCACTCCCCGTCCCCCTGTGCGGCTGGGCGGGGGCGGAGGTTGAAGCCGGGAGTGAAGTTGAGCCCGGGAAGATGGGAGGGGTGGGGGGAGGTGTTTTTAAGATTTGGTTTTATTTCTCATTCCTCTACTCTGTTTTGCTTAGTAATAAATAAGATGAATTCCCTCTCTAAGTTCGGTCTGTTTTGCTCGTGATGATAATTAGAGAATGATCTCTCCCTGTCCTTATCTCGACCCGTAAGTTTTTTTTTCATTGTACCTTTTCTCCCCTGTCTAATGAAAGAGGGGAGTGATAGAGCGGCTCTGGTGGGCACCTGGCCCTCAGCCAGGGTCAACCCACCACAACATATGTTTCAATTTAAGCACATGCTTAAATATTTAATATAAGAGGTACTGAGCGGTTAGATTCAATAGGTATTTCTTTCGCAGAAATAACTCCTAGCAATGTTGATGTGAATGGGAGGAGAGGTGGACAAAAATGTGAAATATACACCAGAATTCACATGCTGTGATGGCTGGGCCAGAGACTCCTTGGGCACACCACAGTATCAAAAAGGATAGGATAAGCATAAAAAAGTATGTGGCTCCCTGGCAAAGTTTGACAAAGATAATATGTGAGCTAATTTACTGCTTCTTCACAGCCTGCACAGGTAGACAGCAAAGCCAAGGACAAGCAGTACATATACTCACTGCTTTCTTCTCTTGACCAATTTGTGCCTACCATTCCTGTCTTCGAAATGTGAAGGCAGTGAACCAGTTACAAGCTATGTGAGTGGCAAAATCACCAAACTGTACTTTATAGAAATAATAAAAAATAGGAAGTGTCCCTGACCTTCTCAAAGATAGGAAGAGGAAACTCAGGAATGTGGCAGATCTCGTCAGTGCAAGAAAAGATGTGTCCAACCACAGGTAACACCACCAGTAAGGTTTTGTCACTTAACTAAAGGAAACTTCTAATTAAGTCAGTAAATGCTTTGTTGTTGTACTATGATTACCATCGTGCAATGTTAACAATATGGTACACGTTCCTGGTCTTATGGTATGCTCCTTGTAATTCTGACCTTCCTCCCACTGCTGTAGGGTAGGATTGGGTAGGATTTTGCTTCAGAGTCACACAATTCTAGCCACATCCAATGTAGGTATCTACCTGAGAGCTGGGTGTCCTAGTTCCAAGTACAGAAAGACCCAGGGCTCAATTCAGTTGCATATGTGGCAGTTTCTAGTGCCAACTGAGTCTCTCTGGAACATCCCAGTGAACCTCACGCTGCTGCTTCAGAAGGTCTCACCTGAAATGGAGATGGGCATGTATGCATGGAGCATGAATGGGGCAACTGACTATACTGTGACCTTAAACACCTACCTCACATACAGATGTCTGCCATGTAGGCATCTACGTTTAGAGTACAGAGTCTCAAGGCGACTCCCACACTTCCTATTTCTTTGGTAAGACCTAGTTAGCCAAGATCAAATTGCTCCTGCCGAGAATATCCACAACTCCACAACCCAGGTAGGGATGGTGAATGAATGGGCTCAATTTCAGCCCTAATGGACAACTGCTTGCTCATTAATCACAAAAGAAGCTCCAATGACCAACTCTTGAACAGCTAAAGCCAGGAGGAATTAATGTGATGCTTAATTTTATGCACTTCTTTGTTATTGTCACTCATAATGTATCGTTACAGTCTGGTTCTACGGAGTTACAGTCATGGTCAATGGCAGAAAAATAGTCCCAGAAGAGAAAGCCCTTCTGAACAGAAAGTGTAGAAGAGGGATCCCCTTTGGCCCTCTTGCAGCAGGAACAGATAGGCTCGGACAAAAACAGCATGAAAAACAGGGAAAATCAATGAGATTTCATGGTCTCTCTATTGAGCAGATTATACTTACCTATCTTGCAAGTGTCTTCAGAAAATTACTGTTTAAGTCTGTGCAGCATTTTACAGGGGATGAAATGTGCAAATTGTTACTTTTATACGTATTTCCTGTGTCACTGATTCTTCCTTTGATATCAGCATATAACCATCATGTATTAAAGAAAGAAGAGACTCCCTATTAGTGTAAAACAGATGTATAATATAGGGTTAGCACCTGAAGAATGTAATTTTAATTTTGCCATTTCATAAAGAAGCCTTAATTCATAAATGTTAATGACACTGGGGAGTAACAGTCTTTTCCCTGGAGAAAGATTAGACCTTATATCACACTGTATATTCTTGGACACAGTTTCAACTTGGGTTTTATTATCATGTACATTTTATGATTTTTTTAAAGTTGATTCCCTTCCACTTACAGAAAATATTTTCATTTACATGAAAACTGAGGATTTTAATATACATGACATAAACATAAATTTTTAACCGCTAACATTTTTGTTATTTTAAGTCATGGCAGTTCCCTGTCAAAGAGTGTGTGTATACAACACATTTTTTCACTCACTAGTGTTGTTTACCACAATGTGTGATGCACAATTTTCTAAACCAGTTTCCAACTTTTCAAATTAATTCTAATATAGGTTTATCAGTTCCTTGTTATGGTGCAGAACTTATATTAAATTCTGTGATCCATAAAACCTTTTTTTGAATGACACATAGTTTAGTTTTTCATTTAGAGGCTATAAAAGTGTTCACAAAAGTTATGTTGGAAAAAAAATGATTGAAAGTGCCAAAACACTGTACAGAATATAAAATCCTTTCATAGACTTTTTATGACACATGAAACATGAGTCTTAAAGGTTTAATGTTACTGACTTTTATACAAGGCTTTTTAATTCTTGATTCCAGTTATGGTTCTGCAAATGAACTGTGACATTAAAAAGAATCAGGCTGGAACTGCCTTAGCTCTATCTCTAGATGAGTTTCTCCTGGCCATGAAGGGTTCACATAATCTGCCCCACCCTGCCCACGTCTGGTTAGCACTAACTTGCTTTAGCAGCAGCCAAGTGTAAATCCTGCACTGCATTAAATCTGCCTAACACATCGCATCCTACTCAAATTCATCATTAAGGTTAGGTGGGCTTATAAATTATTAAGAAGGGTGAAGTGTTACTTAATTTCCCTTTCTCTTAATATTTAATAGTGTGCTACAACAATTGGACACGTGATTTAATTGACTGAATGCAGAACCAGCACTGATACATACTCCAAATAAGGAGAGATGAAACCAGTTACTCCATTATTTACATAGGGGCGAAGAAGCTCATGCTGTTGGGACCAGGGGAGGAATAGGTTCTTACACCATATAACAGCTAAAGGAAGCCAAGTAGTCACATATGGACCACTTTCCCAGCTCAACATATTTTCCAGACTCTCCAAAGGAGAAGCATCACACCTTTTCTGGGACCTTCTGTAGATGGATCTGTCACTAGATGACAATTGTACGCAATATGCTCCCAGCCAATTGCAGACGTGACCAGGTTGGAGGGGGTTCCCCAGCACACCAAGTGACCTGCGGTACATATACCACATCAGGGACTACTAGCAGTCGTAGCCTCCTTGAATCCATCTCTGCACGGGTACTTTGGATAATCACATTTTGCCTGAAAAGCAGTTCAGCTCCATTGGCCCAAGGACTTAGGGAGGCATGAGAGTGACTGAAGCCAGGTTTTGTCTGAAACCTAGGTTTTTGTTGAAGCTGCCTGCTTCAACAGCTGTATATGAATAACTAAGTTGTATACAATCAACAGAAAGAAAAAGGGTGTGACTAGTCCCTTCCTGAAATACCTATCTTACACCATTAGAAATGCCTATTTCTCTCCACTGAGTACAAAAGCAGCTAGGATGGCTAGGTCAGGTGTAGGTGTATATATTGGTATGTAAGAGGGATCTTGGCCTTTAAGTCACTCCAACCTGGCAGCAGCCAGTGGAGAGATCAGTGCAGCAGCAGACTCTGCTCATGCAACAGCTGTGTCCTGCAATTACTCCTCTTCTGCTATCAGCAGTCAAGAGAAAACACCCATGATTGCATCCATAAAAGTAAATAACATAGGATAGGACCAATTATTTGGCCCTGTAGGTAAGAGGCATGCTGCTGTTTGCATCCATACAGCTAAAATCCCTTTGCCTTCGCACCAAATAGCCTTGTCTCTGCCTCTTACCGAGAAAAGCCCTTGGCTCACGCAGAACTCTGCCCAGCTATCGTTAGAGCTAGAGATAGAAAGCTAGTTGGTATGGTTCCTTCTTTGCACAAATGGACAAGATGGGTGATTCTGGACTATGCTTAAGCCCAGGCCCCAAATCTGCTTAGTTTACTTGTTCAAATACAGTCAAAGGTTGCAGGTTAAGAGAGAGAAAAATATTTTAGGTTCTAATTCTCAATACAATTCCACGCAACACAGAAGATGATTGATTAAGATTGAATTTTTAAGGACAGGGACACCTTTTCACTGGTGCACTTTATTAAATGATGCTGCGTATCTGGAAAACAGGCCATCGCTAAATTGTTACAGTTTCTATTACTGCAATACATACAAATTCTGTTCATAACCCAGGTTCATATAGGCTATGTACTAGGCTATTTATGAAAAAGAAGAAAAAAAGGAGCCTTTGGTTCAGATGAAGCACTGTTACACAAGACATTTTACAAGATTACATTCAAAATCCCATTCTTTGGTTGCTAAGACTTAGAAAACACAAAAAATAATACCAAAACAAACTTTTTATTTTTTATATTTTTGTCAGAGAAGTAAACCTCAACTGCTGTTACTCAGTAGGAAATCTGGATTAAAATACAAGTACTTCTGACATTGTAACCTAAGATTGCAGCAACTATTCCGTATTGCCTTTCCCACATTTTACAAACCTAGTCAAAAAGCAAGAGTAGGAAAATGTCACAAATATTTCACTGAAAGGTTTCTTTGTTGTGTGTGAGTGCCTATTTCTGCCATCCATAATTGTACAGTAAAATCTCTTTCAATGTCTTCTGTAAAAATCAACTGGCAGACAGATTTTTTACAATAACATTATTGGTTTCTATTAAAATATATATATATATCATGCTAACTATCTCACAATAGAACAAAATGTATACCCATCCAAGTGCAGACATTACCAACATCCTGCTGGTCTATGCCATGTAGTGTACCTTTAGCTTGCTAGTTGATGCAATTACAATATTATCAGTAGACAGCATGATTGGCTGGGACTCAGCACCAATTTACGTTAGGGAATGATGGAATCAAAATATCCATTGTAGATTCTCATGTTTGCTTTATACCTCATTACAAAATTATTATAGCTGTAGCTATGCACACTTAACCAATTTCAGTGTATGCCATACTATAAGTTAGTGGAAGAGAGTCTCACAATTCTCTACAGTAGGGTTCGAAAACCTCAATAAATGTTTGCCTGCTTTTCTTTTTTTAATCCAATTACCAAGTGGCAAAACCACATTTACAGCAAAAGTTAATAGTGCATGATTGTGAAGCAGCAACCTAGTTCGTGAGCACTGTGTCCAGCAAATGCTATGGGCAATGTGATTCAGTTGCTGATGAAGAAAAATCCACTGTTGTTACCACAGTACATTGATCTATTCCGAACTAATTTCGCAATTCCAAGGTTTGCATTGGTTGCTCTTGAAGATTTGGCAAGCCCATTAAGGGTGGACAGAAATAATTTGCACATTGTATATCAACATTAGCCACCAAACTTTATTTTCATTTTGCTTTTTAAGGTTTTTAATTTAGCTTTTGTCTAGAGAACATGCTTCAGTTGTGTTTGTAGGAAGAAATATTATTTTTACAGTGTGAGGGAGAAGAAAAGAAAAATAAAGCTGTAAAGTGTCCTGAAAAGCTGTCTGCTACAAGGGCCATATTTCTCTCCTGACAGAAAAGCTCCATGTTCTTTTTCCAAAACCCCTCACTAAACTCAGAAACATTGATCCAGACATTTCTATTGCTTCCGTGCTCCACAGGTTGATTACATACTTCATGAAAACTCAGAGCTGTTGTAAATTTTCAAACAAGAGAAAGCGTACCGCTTATCCACACCGCAGCTGAATGGCATTTTAGCTTGCCTTATAGCTTTCCCACCCACCATTTCCGTTCACAATCTCAGGACAGATTAAAATATTACGTAATGTCAAACTGTAATGTAATGTAAATATGGATTAAAAATAATGCGCTGCTCTCAAATGTCTGTAAAAGCAACCCATTATTTTAGTAATTAGAAGAGTCCTTTTTCACTACATGCCACAAAAAGTGACAAAAATGTGCTGAAAGAACCAAGGTCAAAATATGGATTTTTTTTTTTGTGTCGTTGCTTGAATATCAGGTGCCTTTAAAAAGCATCAGCTTAGGTTTAGTCCCTGGTGTAGCTCTTGTACCTCATCTCTTCCAGCTACTCAGCCCGTGCCCAGTTTCTAGTGGCGGTGTATTGGAAGGGGGGTATCTTCTTACACTGGGTCATCTCACTATCTCAGGTCTCCCCTTTCTCCTTGCTCTTCCTCACTTCGACACACCCTTTCAGAGTTTCTTTCTCTGAATTGTTCATTTAGTGAGAATGAACCCCTACTTAAAGCTGCCTTTTTCTTTTGCTTTAGTGCTGTTTTGAGAGATGACTGCTCAAGTGAGAAAATTGTATTTTCGCAAGTGTTTTGAGGAAGGGAAGGTTAGAAATGAAAGTAATATTTAGAGACCATCATGGTCTGGGCAAATGTGTTTTACGAAAGAGGCAAGGGATTTTTTGATCCAAAAATCCAACATACCTGAATCAAAATAGTTGTTGACTACAGTACTGGTGTAGAAAGCAATTGTAAGCAAGAGGACTACATGAGAGAGACTGAAGTGGGACAAAAGGAAAGGACATTTTCTTAAGCTACGGAGTTAAGGTAGTGGCAAAGGATAGGAGGAAGAATGCAGAGACAGAACTACAAGATAGCAAACAAATTCTTTTGGATTGAATGAAGACAGTTAACTCCTTGCCAAAACTCAGAAAAGGTGCTTAACCTGGATGAGTGCTGAAAATAAACAACATAGAAAGAGTGCCACAGAGGTGTAAAGAAGTACAGCGGAGAAGCAGCATTAGAGAAAAGTAGGAATAACAGCTCTAGCAAAGAAAACAGAACTAGGAGGGGTGACACAAGTTGTTAATCCAGTTTTCTGCTGTCCCGAGCATAGGTACCTGCTGCTGGGAATTCACGTTTCAGAATTCACTTTCATTCTGTGCTGCTTTCATTGAAAATTTCTTTTACTTCTCACTTATGTTTTCTGCTTGTCACTAACATTCTTTTCAAGATATCTAAACTTTCCTGTCAGGTTGGGATATTTTCCTACATGTATCCCCATGTTCTTTGCGTACAAACTCCAATTTCTGTATTTTTAACTAAAAAAAATTCCAAGTCTCCTGTAGATTTGACTGCCTGAATCCACATGTAGCTGACTTGATTATCTTACTTGAAATTATTGTCTTTTTTTTTAAATTAAGATACCCAACTACAGACATACTTCATCTTTTCCTTCCATTGAATTCAATTTGAATCAAATTGTGATTGTTTGATCAAGACCAGCTATTCTATGATGTTTTTATTTTTTACTGAAACAAAATATAAATGAGCACTATCTCTTAGTTCAGGAACAGTTGGTGAGAAAAATATGTTAGTATAGCAGTAAGTATCTAAATCCAATATTACAGATATGAAGGTGTGATCTCATGCTCAGATAAGTCTATGTTAGATGTTGCTAATAGCACTGTTGTGGTCATGATCTCGTTTTGTAATATAATTATTAGTCTAACTAGTACAGGTGGAAAAAAAATGCATAAGCTTCTGAACTCATGAACTGTAGAATGGAAGGAACAAAACTGAAACATTGCTAAGACACTGATGGATGCATATCCTGAATACTACATGTAGTTCTGGACCCCAGTGTCAAAAAGGATATAGTAGCACTAAAAAAAGAGAGTAACAAAGATAAGAAGGTATAGAATGGTTCCCATGCAAAGAACAACTAAATAAACTAGGATCCTTCAGCAGTGAAAAGATATGCAACAGGGTCTATAAATCTCCTGGCATGGAGAAATAAAGCAGTCCCACATTGCTGTTCTTAATAAAAGATGGAAAGAATCTTACATGAAATTAGCAGATCACACTGTCAAACAAAGGACATTTTTTTCTCATAATTCATAGTTAAACTGCAGAACACTTAACCACATTAATTTTGTGGATGCTTAATAGTTACATGGGTTCGAAAAGCAAATGGACAAACCAATGAAGAAAAAAAATCAAAGTCTAGCAAGTACAAAAACATGACTGTTACGTCCGAAAGTGCCCGAGTTGCAAATGACTGAGAGGTGTGCTGGGCACGTATCGCCACACGTACTTCCCTAGGCACTTGCTGTTGGCTGTGTTGGAACCGGCCTAACGGGATTTCTGCTTCAGCGCAATACAGCCACTCTTATAGTGCTGTTAGGAGCACTCAATTTTAGCACAACTTGGCTTCGGTGTATATTGGGAAATAAAAGTAACCCATAATGACTGAACTTCCAATAGTTTCCTTCCCTCTTACTGCAATAGAGTATTGCATACAATTCAAAACGGAAGAAACGTGTTTATAGCCGACTCCCATCCCTACACCAGAACTTCCTTTATCTTTCATTTTTTATGGTTCTGGATCAGATTATCTCTCTTCCCTGGAAGCCCTCTCTCCAGGGATCTGTGAACACATAAGCTTCATGTGGGAGGCTGAACCAAAAGGGTCACAGCTGTAGGAGTCAGTTAACAGAGGCAAAGAATTTCCTTGCCTTGATGCTGCACCATTAACTGCGCCTCCTTAATATCAATTTTTTTCTAGATGGTATTTTAACCTACATGTATCATTTTAAATGCTGGGAAAAAAAACCCTACAAAAATATTATTAAACATGGGGCCTGTGAAAAGCTGCCATTGACTAGTAGGATTTGAATCTTGTCCATGGTGTTGATCTATTCTGCCTGCAAAGGGAATTAAATTAATGTCAAAGTCTCCTCGCCAATACATATCTACATCTACAAAATGGAAAGCATCTTGATTCTTGCAATAGTGGCACTGAGCTGACTAAAATAATATCCTTTTCACTGCCATTATACTAACACAATATAATTGGGGAATTGCTAGAGTCCCTATATTTAATTTTAGTGCCTCGGCAAATGATCCTAATAGCCTAATGGCTAGATGCTGCTGTTGCTAATGCTGTTCAATTGACTAGGTTTCAAAGTGTATCAATGAGTCTTTTAAGTATCCACTAGAGCTGTAAGGTTTCAGATTACAGCTCTTAAACTATATGTGATCTCTAATGAAAAAAGGAGGAAAAAAAAAAGGAATTGATAAAGCAAGCTAAGGCAGCAAAGTCAGCAAAAATTGCGCAGGCGATCTAACTTCACTCTATAACTGGGTGAGCACATAAATTACATTCGGCCAGTAAATAATACACCTGGGAAAGTAAGCAACAATGCAAATAATAATCCATTTTTTTAATAATTAAATCTTAGCTAGGTCCTCATTTGGTCACGATGATAATTTTTTTATAGAACTGTAAGTATAATCATGGGATTTGTTAAAAAAAAATTGCCTTGTAGTTTTTATGAAAATTAATGCATATCCAGTATTGATCCTGATTTGTGCATGTTAAAACAAGTCTCCTTGGGTAAAATATTCTTAAAGTCAATAATATGCTGTAATCTCATGTGACACTAATAAAATAACACAAATGACAATTCATTTTTGTTTACTTGTCTCCTCTTTAATGAATTGATAAATTTTGTTAAAAAAAAAAGAAAACTAGATCTTGGTGCATAGTAGGCATATTTCTAAAACAGTTCTGATTGATTTTTGGAGTCATTTTTGAAGAAACAATCAATCTCTAGAATTCTTTCCTGAAACATATTTTAATGGCTGTTGATGTATGTATGTTGTGCATATCACAAACACCCAAAACGCAGCGCTGAAGGTCTTCATCCAGCAAAAACTTCACACCTGCTTCCCCCAAGCATTTGCTTCCTCCAAATATACAAGTAGCACCACTGAACTCAGTGAGACACAGCTGATTTCACAGATTTTAAGTTAAGCATATGTGTTTGCAGATTCTAGCCTAAAAGAAGCTGAGATACTACAGAAAACAATTCTGTCATAATCAGAGTTTATCTGCGCACAATGCCAGCTGTACTTATTTCTATTTGCCTCAAATTAAGATCGCAGCTATTACCCTTCCTCAAGTAGCTCTATTTTGCAACCTCTTGGAAAGAGAATAGGAAATGGTGAAAGTGCTGTCACGATAGCGCTGAGAACTACATGTATTTACTGAGACAAACGGAACAACCTTGAAACTATTCTTCTGCCAAAGACAATATTGCATCTCCTCAGCTATGGGAGAGAGAGAGGAAAAAAAAACAAGTTAATTTACTCCACCTGTACAAACTGCTAAGAGGAAGTAGAGTTTCAAGGTTTTGAGATGCTTCTGAATTTTGCTGGTTAGGTCAAGTATTTTCACAAAAGCAATATCAGTAGTCTCACCCATATTTTTGAGTTCACAGAACAGACCTAGGAGCTCAGTAAATGGTAGAAAAAATAAAGGAGAAACATGGAGCTGTTGGAGTCCAGAGGAGGGCCACGAAGCTGATCAGAGGGCTGGAGCACCTCTCCTATGAGGACAGGCTGAGAGAGTTGGGGTTGTTCAGCCTGGAGAAAAGAAGGCTCTGGGGAGATCTAACTGAGGCCTTCCAGAACCTGAAGGGGCCTACAGGAAAGCTGGTGAGGGACTGTTTATCAGGGATGTAGTGACAGGACAAGGGGTAATGGGTTTAAGCTGAAGGAGGGTCAATTTAGATTAGATGTTAGAAAGAAACTCTTTACTGTGAGGGTGGTGAGGCACTGGAACAGGTTGCCCAGAGAAGCTGTGGAGGCCCCCTCCCTGGCAGTGTTCAAGGCCAGGTTGGATGGGGCTTTGGGCAACGTGGTCTAGTGGAGGGTGTCCCTGCCCATGGCAGGGGGGTTGGAACTAGAAGATCTTTTTGAGGTCGCTTCCAACCCAAACCGTTCTATGGTTCTATGATTCTATGATTTTCAGAGTGGAGGTAGATTTCAAACAGCTGTGAAAGAGTTCTGCAAGCAGCAGAACCAAAATTCTGTATTTATTTGGGCTAAAAGGTAGAGCTCCTGTGGCAGCAGTCTGATTTCTAATAGCAAAAAGTCCACACTGAAACTGAAAAGGTCAGCTTTACTCAGTGGGAACACACTCTTCCTCATCTGGATTTAAATGTTTCTTGAACAGGGGACAAACAGTCTCCATATATAAACATGATGATGTAATACTGGCTTTAGGGTTTGTTTTTTTGGGGGGGGTTTTAGAGAAAAAGGACTAAGCAAACATTTATTGGATCAGATTGTAAAGTGCCGTTGAGTTCAGTAGAAATGTGTACAGACCCGATCTATGGATAAATTTGCTGCCCTTTTGCACTTACTATTGTCCAGACGCCCAGTTCCATATGACCTTGTATTTGGGCTGTCCTTATCCCACAGTTCCTGAGATTTAGATGTGACCAAGCAGTACTAAACAGAAAACAAGCAAAGCAAGGCAAAGCTATTTCCTCTTCTAAACAGAGCTGCCTCTTTTTTTGTTGTTTTCTTTTTACTTTAAAAATTTAATTTCTCAGAAAAATCCCTGCCTTCATAGGTTTTCTACAGCAGGAAGAATATTGTCAATGCCTGGCCATTTTAAAATAAAAAGTAGAAATTGATGCAAATAAACAAATTCATAGCAAATTCGTAACAAATCCATAATAAATTAATCTCAAATTCATAACAAATTCGTAGTGCTGCCATTTTTTTAGCTTACTGCTTCTGAAATAATCTAAGAAATTTTTTAAATTAACAAAAGCAAAGAAAAACGTGTTAACTATAAACCATATCAATTTAACAAATTACACACCCTCAAAATTCCAATTTAAACCAGTGAAATTCTCTGACTAAACAAGTTTTCAGTGTTGCTCCTCCATTGTGAAAAGATCTATTCCAGAGACAGATTAACCTATATGCTTTCTGATACCTGTAGGTATGCATTGGCTGAAATATCTTCCTACCTCTTCCTGATTCAATTTGAGGAAAGAGGTTACTTGAATTAACGTTACGTTAAGTCCTGCGCTTTGATTTTGCCTTAAACAGCCCGGCCTCTAGTTTTAAGCTCCTAGAAATTCCATCCGGCCCTCCACCGTTCATTAAAAGAAACACTGCCTATTTTATTATTTGCAGTCCTGCCATCTCTCCACTGAAACAAAAGGGGAGATTGTCTGCTGCAGGAGACACCTGGAAGGTGCACAACGTACAAAGGCCAGAATTCAAAGGAGTTCCCGGTGTATTCAACAAGCAATTACTTCTGCTTCTGATGGGAGACTGTCAGCTTCAAACACGAGGCATTCTTTGGAAAGATTAGTCCAAATTACATTTTATTACATTGGCCTGCTTGGCCGGCCTAAACTTCATCTCGTTCTTATTCTAATGGAATTCAATCAAGGGTATTAATATATTGTTTATGACATGTTTGGAGTTCTTGTGTTATCAGCATACATTCATGAGAGGAGCTTCAAACAGTATCAGATAACAGTGAGCTGGATGTTGTACAGCACAGGGGATTTTATCATCTTGTTGAACCAGTGGCAGTGATTAAATTAAACTGTCTGAACAAAGCTTTTGCATGTCAGGCTGTTGAATGGCAAAATGAAAGAGTGACACACTTCAAAGATCAAGGAGAGAGAGAGCTGGAAAACCATACTTATGTAACTTCTTATTTAATATATTGAACAACTGAACCATTGGCTGCCTGGGCTTTTACTAGCAAATAATCAGAACAAAACATTTTATGTGGTCTAGCATTAATTCACCACATGTGAATGCCAACGTGCATATGAAGTTCTCGTATCGTTGTTACTTCTCTCATCTCAGTGACATTCACCACACTGAATCTTACTAGTTTTTCCCTGCCATACTTTTGAAAAACTTAACAGAAAATATGATTTATACCAATTTCTCTTACAGCTAAGTTTTCATATTTGAGAGGTGCAAAGGCACAATTCTTACATCTTTTCTAAAATGAGCAATACCAACATTCATAATTTCATAGACACCAGCAGACCTGTTTGTGGGAATAAAAGCGTTCATAAATATAAAAGCTAAAATATCCAGACTCTAAACTCTTGAAATGCAAGGTGGTTAATAACTTATATTACCTTTTAATATCAAAATAAATTAAAAAAAAAAAAAAGAAAAGAAAAAATGTTAATGTGGAAAGACTGATTGAAAGAAAATAAAAAACGAATGACCTATGTGCCACCTTCCCAGACTATCTGGTTTATGAAAATAACTACTTTAGACAAATTTCATTTGGGTACGTCAGAGCTTCTAATGTGTACAGCATGATTTACAGTATAGGACACAATTTCCTGATATTTTTGGTATGAACTTAGATCTATCTTCTTTCTACGAAATCTTATGTAAACAAATACTGCTACCATTTCATCTGTTACACTGCAATCTCCATAAAAAATGGCTTTCTTCTAAAATCTGAAATAAGAGAGTCCTAGATTTAAAATAAATAGGCTAAGCTAAAAAGCAATTTCTTTTACAAGGTTTAGCGGAATCTTGACAGAGGATGGATTATTGGCTAGGTATTCATTTTTTTAATATTCATTACTAGCATAAGTCAAATTTTAAGAAACACCAGAATGATTTTCTTTCACTCTATGCAGAACCTAGAATAGGTTTTGACCTTGTTCAGGGTGTTAACATAATATGAATTATCATTTCTTATCAATAATCATTTCATCCCTTACTTTACTTTGCACATTTAGA
The DNA here is from genome assembly GCF_011004875.1 of Balearica regulorum gibbericeps. Lineage (NCBI taxonomy): Eukaryota > Metazoa > Chordata > Aves > Gruiformes > Gruidae > Balearica > Balearica regulorum. The sequence goes on along the minus strand of NC_046184.1, from coordinate 174,291,933 downwards.
CAAGCTTTAATATGCTTTCTGCATAAATAAATTTCCTTTATTTATACAGCAAGATTAATTTGTTTTCATTTGCAAAAACAAAAGCATCCTTATTTTTATCAGAGCTGTGACTTAAAAACCATCTTCTTCAAAACTTGTAGTGTTTTTATTTGATAGTAATATTCTTCCTTCTTGTAGAGCCATAGTGCAATGACATCCATTAACATTCAAAACTAGAGAATGCTTTCAAATTCAAATCCACTTGAGATGGTACAGTAGCAGAAATGGAGCCTGAGGGAAAAATTTTTTGAGAATAAACAGAGGACCAACCCATTAGAATATTCCACTGTGTATATCAGTTTTTATAATTGGTGGTACATATGTGTGCATACATGTTTGTATTTCATTGCAGCTCTATGAATAAATCAAGATTTAATATTTATGGAAAACAGGCTAAATACTAGATGTTTCAGTGCACTACAGCCTTTATGCAACAGTACAAAGACATCTAATTATCTAGTGTATATTTAAGCATATATATGTGTGTCCTTGTTTAAGAAAAAAATACACAACAACTTTCCAGAGACACTTGTTTATGTTAGACATTTCAGGACTTTCAGCCTATGATTTACTGTATGTATAATTCTTACTTTTTTATCTTTCTCTGTTTTCATCATTAAATAGCACTGTATATGAGAAAATTTAATAGGCAAGTAACATGAAATGTGGTACTTGCTTAGAAAACATAATTGCTTAATTTTCTTTGCAAAAAGTAAATATTACATATTCACTACTTATGAGGCATGGGCAATCTAATCAAAATAATGTAACCATTTTACTAAATAACAAGTCTATTTTACTATTTTTCCAAGCTGCATTTCAATTTAATTTTTCAAATATTACACCTAAAATAAGTATAAAAATGCTGGCTTTAGTATCGTGCAAGTTTCAAAAGCTTGCTGAGATGAACAGCACGATAGTGGAAGGAATTCAAGAAGCTCTTCTCTTTAATTTTAGTTGTGCTAGTAGAGAATGCCAAAAAATGGGTCTCATTATTCATGCGCATATTCATGTAAGACAAGGAGAATATGACCCAGGTTGTATACCAAGTTACTACAACCCTCCATGTTGCAGGTTTTTTCAATCTATAGACTAGAATAAAAAAATACATAGTACTACGCACACAGGTAACATGTAATTTTTATTGTGTATAAGCATATGTATATATGCACTGTGCTTTGGGGCTTTATTCTTTTGCTTGCCTAATATAGGTGTAATTCACTAGCAAGTAGGGTGAAAACATTGAATAGCCATCAGATTATAATAATAGTTGAGAATTTCCTCTGGTGTCTTTTAGTTACTATGTGATTTACTAACACTTTCCGGATCAGGTAACTTTCAGACATCCTCAGTCCTCAGCCTGTGAACATTTATACATATGACCAGTCCCCTTGCACTCAGCAAAAATACTACATGAATAACGGTAGTTGTGCCTCTGAGAATGGAATTCATCTGATCAATAACAAAAGACTGTGTCTAATTCAATCTAGATAATTAGCAGATTAATAGAATTTGATTTATCCATAACACTAGTCTAAAACAAGTCAGACAGTGCCCCCAAAATGCATCCCTCCATCAACAAACATGCCTAAGGCAACTAGCTCAGTAGTAGACCTCATTATGGCAAACGTGAAGTTAGACGAAGTGTATCTCCAAGCTAAGTATCTGCAAAGTCAGGTTGTAGCAAGAGGGAAACAGGTCTCCATCATGAACTATTCAAGCGCATGGGAGTTCTTCTGTAACTCATAAGGGAAAAATAAATATATTCAAGAGAGGATTGTAATCCAAAATGGGAACAAGATGAGCACTTTCATGAGCTATATAAGTATGAAAGAATCCACTAACACTCTTTGAGTCATTTGTTCCTTATCATCAACCCTTCTTAAATAGGTTCACTTCAAATAATAGTAGTTTATTAATTATGTTCTCAAGAGCAAAATTCATTTTTGTTTTCCTGTAGATATAAAATAGTAACAATGTTGTGCTTCAGTGCTTGTACTCACCATGGAAATATTTCCGTTTCAGGGAAAATGCCGTTTGGGCTTCATTCCCGATATTGCTAAGGACTTCCAAACCCTGGACAAAGTCTGCAGAAAGCTGCTTGCAAATTCCTTTCCTTACCGTGCTATTCCATACAAAGTCATGCAGACACAGGTTTAAATAGTCGCATATTTTCGACGTGCTAATTCATGAAAGTACTTCAAACTACTATCAAAACAGCCGAGTCCTGCTCATCTAGTAAAAGGCTCATTTAGAAAAGCACTCTACAGCATGACTTTCTGCAGCTAGAGGACACATTACTTCAACTAGAATGCCTGAGGAGTCCGTTCCAATTCCTAATATCTAGGAATGTATTAATTATTCTTAAACATGGCTATTAGAAGTGTTAGCACATCAATATAAAGCAAAGAAAAAGGCAATTTAAAGTGTGCAAAAGGAGCAAGGCAATATTTTACTGTCTAAACTATATGCTTGTGTTAATACTTGTGGTCAGAATCCATCATCATGCATCAATGCATGCCAGGTCGTATAGGAAGGAAGCACTACTCTAACTGGCAGCCATAGCATGGATCAAAAGACCAGAGTGATATGCTAATTTGGTTTAAGATGAATAAGCATGTCAGCCACAGCATTTTATGTAAAACAGAACTTGTGAAGTTTTACAATCAGGTAGACACCAGAAAGGAATTACAATAATCTACCTTGGAGGTGACAGAAGTACTGTATGGATTAGCATTTCAGCTGTGGCCTGAGAAAGTATTATCCTCAACCCAGCAACAGCGAGCACATAAATGAGTAAAAAGTGTAGTGAGGATGGCATGTAAACGACCACTAAAGAACACAAAGAGTAAGATGACTATCATTATCTCTGGCAAGGGATACAGGGAAAAATGCAGCTACAGACAAAGAACATGAGGAATCCATTGAAGTACTTACACGTGGCTTTTATCTCCATAGTATCTGAAACACCTTTGTACCTTTATCTGAAGGCTCTTATTCATCAATGCATTTAAACTGGCAATTTTGAGATACATCCAGGAGAGCTGGAAAACTCTAGCCAGTGCCTAGTAAGAGATGGTGACTCCAACTACTTGCAGCACAGGGCTGCGAGAGATGTTAGCTTCCAAATGCTCCTGAATGCCTAAGTAGCTTCTGTGGCCCCAAAAGGAGTTATTCCCCCTACTTTGCTCCAGACTTGAATAATGAGGGATTTCTTTTTTTTCACATATAGTTTGACACTGTGTTCTTACCTCTCTGCATAAAGACTACCGTCGACAAAAGGAGATGTAGGAAAATCACGGGTGTATAACATGGTTGCCTACTTAAAAATGGGAAGTCACAGTGAAAGCATAGTAAGCCAGTGAACTTGGATTTGAAGTGGCTATGAATAAGCTTACAGAAGCAATTAAAATATTTGTTTAACATTCCATCTTAAACATTTGCACTCTGGGAAACACTTGTACAAGTCTGGCAGCATTGGTTAGGCCTCCATGTTCTAGTGAGAGAAATGGTACTCTGTGCTGCTTACACTGCAATTATTCCAGACATGACTTTAAAACCTGAAGCTTATGTTAAATGTATATACTAACACTCCTGTGCTTTGCTTTGTATGAACAAGGATTTGCCGAGTGCCGATGTACCAAATAATATTTCCTCAGGGAATTATGCTGGACATGGTGTGAGCCTAATTTAAACCATTATAGGAATATAACACATAAAATACAAAGAATATGCATTTTGATAAATATGGATATAATTTCTTTTTGCTTCACTGGGATAGCTTACACCTGGACAGGTGTTTTATGGGGACATTCCTCATGAAACTGATTATCCTTATTCTACTGAATGCCAACAGGCATTTTAATTGAGAAAATATTATCACATATTCAGTGTCAAGTAGTTTAATGGTGTTTAACTAGGTGCTAAATAAGTGTCAAATATTAAGCCCCACACTTCTAATATGTATGTTGCAAAATAAAGATTAAGCAGGTGTATTTCACATGTACATAACCAGGCATAATTCTTGTGCTGAGTAGCAAATAGATAAATAAGGCTTAAGTGTACAGGATCTAAACAAGTGGAGTTAGATTCACAGCTTTACTAACATATGAAAATAATTTTATAGGAAATATGCAATGCAAACCCCACCAAAGTATAGTTGCAATGGTGTTCCATATATTCCTGCAAATTTTATGCTTTATATTAATTTACAACAATGAGCAGTTTAATAAGTAAATCAGTGTAAGAGCTGTATGAGCTTCATTACACAACCACATACTTTTACTGTCAATCTTTGTCAGTCCTCTGTCTTGCTACTTTTCTCTGTGTGTCAGATTTGAAATTGCCTTGTGAACCTGTTCAGAACTTCATCAGAAGCTGCGTTACATTAAAATAACTTTATCATTCCCCCTTTTTCTTTTCGATTTAGATAACGAAACATTATACATGTCCCTACCTTTCTGTCTGACTCAGAGCAGCAAATAACAGAATGTTTTCCCTTGTATTTTTGTAGCTCAGGATGCTCTAAATGTTGCTGGGCTGTGTAGGGGCTACTTAAACTTCTCACTCTCCAAAGAATGACTCTTACTTTCCAAAAACATTTTGGACAATTGAAGAATGTCATAGTCCTGGCCACCACCTAGGCTGCCTGGTTCTTGCAAGGTTTGTAGTCTGAGCCTATGTTTAGCTTGTTCATAGGCAAAACCTTTGGACTACTACAATGCCTGTAAGAAAGTATTTAGCTTATGATAGATTTGGGCTACGCTACCCAAAGGGAAAAATAAACAAATAACAACTAAGTATATTTTTCAAGGCCTATTTTTACATAGTCTCCTCTAGACAAAAGAATCAACAAGACACTTGCAACAGTGCCATCTGGTGACTCCCATACAGTCAGCCTTAATAACAGGATTCATTTGCAACAGTTACAAGTTTGTAGCACAAAAGATACCCGCAATAATTAAGAATGTCTTAATTGTCATTTTAACCAGTAAAAACCAAATGACTTTCCATACTTGGATACTGCCTGCGGTCACGGAAGCACTCTGATTACCTTCTATATTTATAAACAGCAGTCAAAACAGTAAGACAAAATTATAGAAAATAAAAATATTAAAATATTACCTCATGTGTTAATATATACATACTTGGAACTATAAAGGAGCTAGTTAGGTACAGTTAGGGAAAACAGTGGGATGAAGGAAAACTTAAGCAAAAGATCTTTACTCTAGTGCTATATATATAAAAATCTGGAGAAATAAGATAAATCTTGAATTAGCACTAATACTGTACCAGTCTTTTGAACGGGCAATTGTGATGACCCAGGTTACTTACGGCCAGTAAGCATCACAAAAAACCCAGGGAAAATTAATGGAAAAGCTAATAAGCCGATGTGGGATTCAATTAATACAAAATTAAAGGAATGAATGTAATTAATGATGGTCAACATGGTTTTGTAGAAAATAGGTCTTGTTAAATAAAACTTCATTCTTTGATGGGATTATTAATTTGGTTTATAATCAAGTCACCACTCTATCTGGAACTGCATACTTTTGGGCTTTTGTAGGGACTTTTGACTTTAGAAAGCCTGACAGCCTTTTTTTTTTTTTTTTTTTTTTTCTTTTTTTCCCCTTAATGTCCTAAATGATCTCAATAAAAACTCCTTTTACAGGATTCAGAAATGGCTAAATCTTGCAAAATTCTGTTTCTGAAAGCAAAGACATCGTTGAGGCTTGGTTTAAATAAGGACAGGCCAATGTACATAAGCTATGGCCACGTTACATAATGCAAGAGCACGCACAAGCAGGAGCACCTGTCCTGATTTTAGCAGGGTGCTGCAAGGTTCAGCAACTGAGCTGATACTTTTGTCATTGATAAGCTAGAACTAAATGAAAAAACTGTTGCTGATACGGTTTGTAGATTACACAAAAGCTGGGAGAGTGGTAAACGTAAAGGCAAGACAGACAGAGGGATTTTGAACTGTTCAATAAAGTGGACCAATTCGAATGAAATCCATTTTAATGCAGACACATGGAAAGCTAAACCACTGGGAACAAGTTGGGCCATCCTTGAAAAGCAGAAGACCATATTCTGCAAAACAGTAACTCCAGAAAGGACACGAGGGATTGCTAAGAAAGAATAATTCAAAGGAAACCATGAGTATGTGATACCAGAGCTAAACAGTGAATAGGTTAGACTGATCTTACCTCCACACACAGCACAGGTGAGATTGCTATCAGACAGAAGGGAAGGCAATAAAAACCCCACAGGCTGTAGAGAAGACCAGAATGAGCACTGGAGAGAAGAAGAAAAATGCTTTACGGAAAGGAAAAACCTTCCAGCTTATCAAAAAGAAGATAGAGTGGTGACTTGATTATAATAGCTCCCTCAGGAGAAAATCCCACAGACTAAAGGGTTCTTTAGTTAAGAAGGAAAAAGCATAACAAGCAGCTGTGTACTGAGCTCAAGCCAGATAAATTAAAACAAGAAATAAGGCACACAAAGTTTAATAGTGGAGATGATTAACTATGGAACAAACCAACAAAGGAAACAGTGGATACACTATCTCTGTTAATGTCTTCAACTCAAGAATAAATGTCTTTTTGGATATGCTTTATCTAAACACAAGTTATTGAACTCAATAGAGAGGCTGTTGGGTGAAATTCAAAGGCTTGTGAAATACAGGAAGTCAGAGTAGATGATCTAATGGGAATATTTGCAAAGACTAATCTTAGCCTCAGGATACTAGTCTCCTTGGGTTACCTCTTCAGTCGATAGCGAGCTTCCTTTGGAGAGCAATTCAGAGACGAAGAATAACTTCAGTGCTCCAATTTGCCCCTCTCCACCGAGAGCTTGCCTCTCTCCACTGACTGTAGTGGAAACCAGAGGTTTAAGGATAGTTGAAATCATTTGGGTTTTTCACTAAAATACCACCACCCTAAAGTATAAAATGACAATATTATTAAATATTTGGGGAAGGGCTTAGTGGGTGAACTGTGGGGGGGGAGATGGGGACAGCTCTCTTTTCACTAATTAAACCTTGATAACCTAATCTGATTACACTGGGAGCTGCAGTTTGTCCCTGAGAGATTGTCACCTACAGCGAGAGGCTGAAGATTAACATGGCATTTCTTTCCCACCCCCTTACATGTCCCACTTTAGGAAATGTTCATCCTTCCGCCATTCCCGTCTCATTTTGGAGACCACAGACAAGCAACAGATCCAGAAACATATTTGGTGGACAGAAATAACTCCCGGCCAGAGGGCAGGTGGGAGAATTCATCCTGCCTCTACTTTCCCTTTTCACTCCTGGAACTGGTAGAAGTGGTCTTAATTCTTACCTAAGCTACCACGTCTAATAAATGTGGCTGTTTGGTATTTATTTTAAACTGTGATGGTAGTTAAACGTATGGTATTGGTGTATCCATTGGTATATCCTCCGCAGGGAGGCATATCTTCCTACACTACAGTTAGTCTATGTGCTGCCCTTATCTGGATTGTGCCTTCTTGCCTTAAACGTTGTAGATTGATGATTAACTGCCTAACATAAACACCAAAAGGGAAAAGCTAAAGTGGTGATGAACTACAGAGAGCTGCAGAACTTCCTTTGGTGCAGTTTCTAAGACAGTTTGTGTACATTTTATTACTCTGAATGAAAGGGAAAAGATGCCACTACGGATTTGCTGTGCTGAAAACTCTCTCTGTTGTGGCTATTTTACTACTGGTATATCCCATTTGAGTAAAAGTTAAATGCATAAAATACAAAATGTTAAGTGCTTGAACCTCAGTTCTCTCTTTTGTGACCCAAAGTCATGCAATCAATAGCACGTTTTTTTACTCTTCCTTCTAGTTTTAAAATGTTTTTTTAAAACAAATCAAAAGGTTAAATTGTACCAGTCCTTCATTAAACTGGAAATTGATCCTAAAATACTATTTATTAGAATCCATGCAAAACTAACAGAGGGGTATTTTACAAAGCTGCAGCAGTGGTTGCAAATGTTTGTCTGCCATCTAGTGGAATATGCAACAATTTTCAGTAATCTTTATCCTCCTGCTTTGTGCTTTACAAATATTTGAAGTTCTTAAAAAAATAATTACAGAAGTAAGCACGAAAAGCATGAAGGATATGGATACCTTCCTCATAAAATTCTTAAACAACAAACTTTAATTGCTGCAAAGACAGAATAGTCATGTTTGTGGATACAAAATTTTGTAACACAAATCAGGTTGTGTCAGCTGATTATCATAGAAGCTGGGATAGAAAAAGATGAATATGTTGAAAACAGGGCAAAGCTCTGTTTTTAGTTCTGAGATTTTTCCTAGACATTTTTTTGCCAAACTAAATCTATAAACAGATGACAAATGTGACTCAGATACCTAGTACTTGACACAGCACAGAACAGTAATAATAAAAAGCAAATAAAAGTTGTATTTTAGAAGAATAAAGGATATCCCTGATATTTATGTGGTATCTCTACACACAAGATTGGCATATGCATATGCCAATGCATTGAATACCTACACTGCACTCTGTAACACTCCAAAGGTATTTTAGGGATACATAAATACAGAAATTTGTGCACCGGGACACGGAACAGATTTGGCCATACAGAATATTGTGTGACTCCAGTCTCTCTGCTAGTTGTGCACATATTAGGACCAATTGAAATAATTCTATCAAAACTGTTACCAGGAGAAAAATGAGTCTCCAGGAAAACTCTTTATTGAGTAGTGCCTGATTATGTTGGGGAAATATTGTAGAAATGACTGCTGAAAATATTGAAGCCTGACCCCCTCTAATGAGAGAATTAAAATTGAGGGGAGGGGAGAGAGGAAAATGGTGAATTGTGGCAGATGTAGTTGGCAGGAAACTCAGCTCACAAAAGAGAAATGGGAGCACAAGATGCAGAACAACAAATTATGGTAACACTATACTGAATGAAAATCTTTGGAGCTTTAGTAAAATTATTTTCATTTTTTAATTGTTGTTACTTTTTAACATTTTGATGAAGGAAAACAACCTATTTTAACTAGAGTGCCCTTCCACTGGAAAGCTAAAGGATCTGCCCAAACAAAATCACGTCTTTACGTCCTCCATTCGGTCACAGTTAAGATGAACAATGCTGATATCCACTGTCGGTTCACATCCTGTATTGCTGTTTCACTAACTTCAATAAAACTTCACCAGGTGCAAGTGAATGCTGAATTTGGCCCAACATGTCTAAAAATATAACGGCTGCTGCAAAGTCATCTAACCAGAGCAGACAGCCACTGATTGACAAAGACTGGCAGCTTTATTGCTGATGTCATTCTTAAGAGTGAAGTGCATAGCCCGAGATACCATGCTAAAAATATAGACCAGATTATCAGTCTGCGTATGCGGCATAGATATTTTTCTGCCTTCAGTGTGGCTGCAGTCGTCACAGCACAAAGGAAAAAATAGCTGTGCATGTACCTTGCTGAGTTGTTCCTATGCCTGATATTGGTTTCACTTGAACAGTGAAGCTAAACAAAATATTCATTTCTGAATTACAGAAGTGCTTGATCTGAAAAGAGCCTGAGTTTTTCTTCAGCCTGTATCCCTGTATATACAATATCCTATACAATTTAGACTGTATCCTGAATTCTCCCCTAAGAGAAGAGCGAGGCTTCTTTTTATACATCCTCGGGAATGTTTGTCTACATATTGTTGTTTATATCTACTTCAAAATGTATAAGCCCAGTGTATGATTCTCCTTTAAATCCCTCATTAAATCTTATGTATGCCAGAGTACTGTATTTGCAAGTGATTAATGTTTCCTTGACATTGTTCTTGCAGCATTTGTATCTCATAAAGTCATGACCTTTATGTGTAAGATGCATATTATTGTAACATCCTGGGGTTTTCACAGCTGTACATCACAAACAGTAAATAACCACCTGCTGCTCAGGATATGCTTCAGGTTCAACACAAGTTCGCTGGTCACAGGAACGACACTATTTCTGTCCTTGATTAGCTGTCCCCTCCCAAAATTATAATTTATCCTGTTTGCAATCATCTGCCCCAATAAACTGGCTTGGGAACAAAACCAGAGCAGCCTTCTGAGAAGGCAAGAAGAAATGTCCTGAGGAGCTTTTCTGGGAGCCTAGGGAAGGGGGACGGAGTGACACCTGACAACTCAGCTCCTTCACGTAGTGTCCTCACAAGCTGTGCCAATGGGCAGTGATGGCAGAGGGGGTCAGCGGCCTCATTGTCTTACCACTGCCCGCTTCAAGGCCAAAAAAACCACTAGAATAGTCCAAAACATTTTAGCATGGCCACTCCAGGCTCGCATCTGACACCGGTTCCTCACTGGGCCTGTCCACATCTTCCTGACCAGAGTGGTGGGACCGTCCCGGGCTACCAAGCCCTGCCCTGATGGACCTCAGGGGACCCCGCCACCCTCAGGGAGCCCACAGCTGGTGCAGGACCCTGGCACAGCTTCAGCATTGCTGGCAGTGGTTAATAAACCATCCCACCTGATTCAAAAGTCTGTTGGGATTGAGCCTGCGGGTGGGGAGTAGGGCAGTATGGCCAACTATTAACCCTACTCTCTCTCCTGTATCTCCTGTCCATTAAATAGGAAGGTAACTCTTCCCTGTTGGTATCTTCAAACATACCAATTTTGGATCTGGTATACAAACAAAATAAAGTCCTCCTGGCTGCTCCCCTGGGCCCCCACAGCACAGCCAAACGCCGTCACCTTCTCCCCTCCCGCATTTTCCATCTCCCTTGCTGAAAGCTACATTTGAGCCTTGAACTCCCACTCGCCCACATAATGACACCATTGAGCTTTTCCAGAGATCCATTTTCATGAGCTGGTCTCTCCATACGTGTAAGAATCAGAGGTGAGAAAATAGGAATATTTATAAAGTGATAATAAAAGTGCCTAGACTCAATATATTCCAGATTCCCAGTTCAGATAATTAATAGTTGTGTTGTTTGGTGGTTTGTTTTTTTAATCAGGTAAAGTTTAAATGTCTCGAAAACCAGGCTGCCATTTATCTTACTGACAGAAACATCACTGATATTCATCCTAAATATTCCTAATTTTCTTCAGGCTTTTACTTAGAGCTGTTTTACACTGCCCTTCATGGACTGCAGTCAGAAGGAAACGCTACAGCCAGCATGCCCAACACCCTGCAGAGCAGTATTGTAGGCTTTTCCCTAGAAACTGGATTCAATCATGTCTTGTAGAAGTATTCTCAGTTTCATTTTAACAACATCAGGCTGCAGCCAGCTTGCCATTTCCTTAGCATGCCATATCAAAGTTTACTTACCTTCACTCCTGGGAAGTTGCACCTTATTTTTAAGGTATGATTTGTCTAATATCAGCTACTGGATCTGGTATGTTTTGTCAGGTTAAAAAGCTGTAGCCACAAGACCTCCTTCCACATTAAGGGCATACCCACAGCCATTACACCTCAAGTTCTCTTTGAGAACCTGCACACTCCCGAGTTCTTCCAGACCTCATCAGGCTTGTTCTCCAGTCCCTAAAGTTTTATGGCTTTCATTTAAGTCATCCTTGTGTCTCTATAACTTTCTCAAAGGACAGCACTATGGTCTTACTTCACTATTTTTACTTAATAAACCTATTTTCTGTATCTAACAGGAACTCCTCCTACAACTTCACAACAAAATCCTCACATTAAGTAGCTGTTTATGATGCTTCAAAAAATCCTTCTCAATTTACCATTTTTCAAGAACAGAGATTTTGGGTTTTACATTTTTAAAGAGGGTTTTGGTTTTTTTTTTTTCCCAAATCTCACTCCCAAGGTAACAAGACAGCAAAACAGGTAACAACACAGTACATTTGTATTTTTACGGAATGATGCCAATGGTGCTTTAAGTGAAAATTATCCTACATAAATTCAAGTACACTATATCAACATCTCACATGTAAAACCATGTATAATAAAAATAAATAGCCCACTGATGTTTCCACCAAACAATGTTCAAATGGAACTCAGTAAGTTTTGTCTTTCATTCGTTGCTGAAAAAAATCCCAAGTTCACTGCTTCATTCCTGATGCTAGGTGACTGGTCTTCAAGTCTTTCTTAGCACCCTTGCTCTTTTAAAGGTTGAAATTACTTTGGCACACCTTTCATTCTTTGGAATTCTGTTTTCCAAATCTTTAATTAAAAGTACTATTTGTGGTTCAAAGAGTTGAACCTCCACTACTAAAGACATGCCTAAGTCCATAGCTCAGATCATGCACAGTAATGTTAAAGCCCCACTGTTCAGCATTAGATCCCTTAACAGCAGGTTGCCTACAGCCACGCTACATAGCATTTGTCATGAGTCACTGCTGATTCTTATTGTCATTTTTTGTACTTTTTCCTTTTAATTTAAAGTATATTCAAATAATCAGGGCTGCAGGGTTTCTATAGCACAAAACTATAAGCATGCAAAAGTAAATGGGAATGTTTGAAGGTGAAGTGTTGGGGAAGAATGTGGAAGAACCCAACCTGGTGCAGCCTGCTGGGACGAGTCCCTGCAGTAAAGCATGCCGACAACAGCATTCAAGTTCATCTCAGAGGGAACTAGTTGATTGAATTAAAAAGCAAATCTAGGGTTGAACCAGTATTTGCTCAGCTGGAGAGCAGCAGGTGGAAAAGAACATTGGCTGACAAATACACATGCAGTTTTCATGGGTACAGTTCTATTAGGTCAAGTGTCTTGGACAGCTCATCACCCACTATTTATTTTTTTGTGTCTCTTTGTTAACGGACTTTAATACAATTGCCTAAGAAATAAAAACTCCCTGATGTTAAGACTGAGACTTCAGGATCATATGTTTGTCTTTTTGTTCTAATACTCTACAATCTTCTGTAAAGTTATTTTCTTACTTAAGCTTATATTTCTAAAATGTAATTATACTATTACAACTTTCAGGATCCCTGGCATTTATCTAGAATGCCATGCTCTCTGCAGGACTAGATTCATGATTGTACTTAAGCTCTCACAGCTGTGCTATATGTGACACTAAAGATACTCGGTGTAAGAATAAGAAAGTAAGTGGGAGACAGGACTGCATTTTATTTACAATCACTGAAAAGGAATGGGAAAAAACAGTCAGTTCCTGCCATCGGTCACTAGTGGCACTCCGCAAAGTCTTTGCTAGGTCATATGCTGCTTGACCTATTCATAATCAGCCTCAAAAAAGAGACAGTGACAAAATTTGCCAATGATAACGTTAGTGAGGGTAGTGAGATGGCTGGCAAACTGAAGAACTGCAGAAAGACATGTAAGACTGATTAGGAAATAATACAGCAGATGCAATTCAGCACAGAAATAATGACACACATGGAGATAAACCGCAAGAGTTTCACATATGAGACAATAGCCTCTGAGCTTATCATTGCCACTTAGAAGTGAGATCCTGCAGTTACAACAGATTATTGAAAACAGCTCGGTGCTCAGTTCAAATTAAAAAAAAAGCAAGTACTACAAATTACTAGGAAGGGAATAAAGAGCAAGAAAGTAAGCAGTCCAGTATTCAGCTACATGGCTAATGCTGCATGCAGTTTTAGTTCCCTTTTCAGAAAATATGTAAGAATCACAACAATTTCAAAGGACAATAAATATAGAAACTATTCTATGCCTTTAGTCAGCCAAGGAATGTGTTAACAACACACTTCAGTTTAGCAAATAGGAAATGTAAAGGTGAATGTGTTATACATCTGCAGAATCATGACTGGCACAAGCATGATAGGTGAAGGTTTACTGTGCAGGGAACATTAAATTAAGCTACTGAAAATCAGGTTAAAAATAAACAAGTAGCAGCAGCTCTTTATGCAACTGACATCAACTGATAAAGGCTGCTGTTATTCAGGAAGCGTACGTAGACCAAGGGAAACTGAACAAGTACTGGAAAAAAGCAGCATTGGGGATTACTAAATAGACAAACCATATGATGTTCAGGAAAGCTTGGAATAGAAGACACTTGGAAGCTAGGAGAACACAGAAGGAAAAGAACCAGAAGTGCTTGCATTGTTCTTATCCTTCCTCAGGCATCTGGTTTTTACTACAGAAGAGGCTATTGTGTTAGAAAAACCTTTGGTCAGAACCTGTATAGCTATTCCTACGTTTATCTTTTTGAGAGTTCCAAGAGCATGTAAGGAGGCCAGAGGAAAAGCACGTGCTGTTTGCCGGGCTTCTTGCAGTTAAATGTAGTAGAAGACTGTATGTTACAAACACAGCCATGGCTTCTCAGCCACCCAGGCTAAGTCTGCACCCTCATGTTCACATAGTGGGGATGCTAATGAAGTCATAGACTTCTATTTTACAGCACAGAAACATTTCCAGCATGAAACTTCCTACTAGAGGGATTTTCCCTTTTTTTTTTTTTCTTACCAGGAAGAAGAGTATTTCTTGTATTTGTCCTGGATGGTACCCCAAATCAAAAGTGACCAGGAGTTGTTATTCCAATTCCTAAGCACATATGTTCCACGCAGTACTTTAAAAGAAACTTTGCCAAGTACACTGAAGAAAATCATATAGGCTTTCTAGGTAACCACGGATCTGCCAGTTTTAAGACACATGTCCTCTCTGCTTTCAGCCAAATATGTTAAACATTCAACCTTACAGTTTGCATTTCATTTTGTAAATATGAACTATTAAGTATAAACAACGCTACCATTTAGTTCCATGTAATAGTGAAAATTATGCATTTTTAATTTTATACACATCAAATTGGGGTTTTGAATACCAAAAACATTCCCTGCTTCTATAATTCTGCAGGACAAACGGTCTACCAGCAAATGTCTATGTACATAAAAACCAGTAAGCTTACTGATGGTAAAATGGTAGGTGCAACTTACCGGTCAGACCAAGAGTTACATGTAAATTGTTCTCATATTGCATTTGCAAGCTGGTTTTAAGCATTTCAATGACACAGAATAACCAGTAAGTTAGAAAACACTCTGGAAATACAGAAATGCAAAGCGATCAATAGATATTCAAGGGAAGTCCTTTATTGCCCAAAGATCTGACAGTGAAGGGAAAAAAAGCATCAGCAGAAACATGTACTCTAATATGATTTCATAATTATTCATTAGCTACAGTTTACAGAAAACTTGAGTTGAGAACTCACAGACTTAGATTTGACTCCTGAAAACAGAAAGAATGCTCCCCAGTCTTTTCTCACTTTTGACATGTAGCACTGAGTCCAGATAAAATTAAGTAAAAGAGCTAATTGCTAATTTGTGTTGATCTGACCTAGTATTTTCATGATGTTTTTACTGACTTCTCAGACTTCCTAGGATAAATTTCATTGTTGCTATCTTTTCATCCTAGGGATACCTTAATGTTTTCAAAAAAACCCCAGTATTCAGAAGTTATAAATCTGAAGTTACAACAATTTACAAAGGATTTAAAGGGTTCATGAGTAAAGTGATACCACTTAAAAGTCTCCCAGCTTGGTTATCCAGAAGTTTTCACAGCATCCTCCAGGAATGACTTTTTGGCCAGGCTAACTGGAATTAATGGTAAGTGACTGAGTGCAGTATAAATATTTTTCTATTCTTTCTGCCAGCAACACGAAGTATTTAGCCTCCTTGATCCTTTTTTGTAGAGCTATGACCTAGAGTACATACGATGTAAACTCTTGAAGTAGAACAAACTTTCTTCTCTACACAATTATAATGTTTGGCTTGGTTCATTTTGCAAATGTGCTCCACCCTACTAACCTTGGAGGTTACTTTAGGTACCATTAACGCTACACCTTGGAACCATGCTAATAAAGCTTTTTTGGTTATATTTTTTAACAGCAGCAGATGAAGAATAAACAAGAAAACATTTTCTTATGAAGTAGAATTCCTGGATGCAAGGATATCTACTGGAAAGTAACATGATAAACAGTTTACTGTATATACTATAAACACTTGTTTTGGCATCAGTGAAGATTCCTAGCACTGAGTGAGAATAACTTCCCATGCCAAATAACTGTTTAAGACTCACTGATTCCCATCAACCAAATCTGATGCTTCTCATATATGTTTTGACTAAGGCAGTAACAATATAGCCTTAATATTTTTAGGTCTAGTAGTCACAACAAATGTAGCATCTGAACTCCATAAAATATTCCATGTAATCTAGAATTTAAGTTTGCACACATTTCTGCATGGATAACTGAAGTTCTTTTGTTATCCAAGTTAAAAACCACCTTCTTACAGCAATTTGAATCAAAAGAACAATTCATCACCTACATTATCAAAAGGGTTTTATTTCTTACTTTGAGATTGAGACTTAAGTCACTACCCTTACTCTAATTAATATAAAGTCAGGATGGGCTTCGTTCCTATCTGGTCCATAAAGCAAAATTAAAATTGTACATGTAGTTTTTCACCAAAGCAAGAGAAAAAACCAGGATATATTAGCACTTCTAAACGATGCATTAACAAGCTATACTCATTATAGCAATAGTCGTTGCTACACACTAGTAAGTTCAGCAAGTGTATAGTATCTCACGTGATTTAAAAAATACTGGATGCCAAAGAAAAGCAATTGCGCTACATTCACAAATAGTCCACAAAAATACCAAGGAAGGAGATTATACGTGAACTTATTAAAAAAATCTTTTCAAAGCTATTCTATACATCATCCTTTCATGAATATTTCAGAAATATTCTGAAACCTTCACACACATACTTATTTCACTTTTTTCCTGAATAGTGGCAATCTTCAAAGTCTCTGTTAACTTTAACTTGGTATTCTTCTCATATAGAAATCTTCTCCTATGTCAGCCTGCCATATTTTCAGCAGCCTATAAACAAAAAAAACATTTATTGCAAGTCACCAAAAGTAGACATGATGCAGATTAAATTTAATCTTCTCTTGTAACCATTTTAATTTACCTAGAGAACTTAAAAGTCTAAAAATAAGCTACTTACTAAAATTATAAGATATGCAGTGTTGTTCTCTAATGAATAATTCTATGTTTTGAAAAATAATGCTGTCAACTTCCATTATCCTTTATTAACATAGCCATTACTGTTTGCTTGTGTTAAATTGTATATCCTGTATCTGAGCAGCTTGTATCCTGTACATTTTACCCTAATACTTTCAAAAAGTGCCCAAATACATGTGGTGTTTTTTCCCCTTTGGAGTTTACTTCTTTATACAATTTCTAGTAATTATTACTCCAACTCATACAGGTAAATTAACACAAAACTTAGAAGAATGGCACTAATCATAACTGCATAAATCACACTGCCAATTATTTGATTAATACCATCATCAGTATTTTTATTACTGAATAACTCAACCAAGCCATCAAGGTACAGTTGTTGGGAGACTGACATTGCTTAATTTTAAGCCAGTTATGGGACAAAAAACAGGCAAAGGATAGCAACAGGAATGATAAGCCAGTAAAAGCAAAGGAAGAAGTAAACTAGCCCTCAGTTGCTTATATACACATAGTTAAACATATACGTATGCACACAAATAGAAAATATTTATGAGCATAGAATAGTGTTCAGTTAAAAATGAAGTAAAAAATTTGAAAACCAATGAAAAGTAGCCCTGACTAGCATCCACCTAGTAAAAATGTGAAGTTGAATTTTGCATGAATCAGAACACAATCTTTCAGAACAGAGATAGGCAGGCTAGATATAGGTTCCCCCTCCACTCCTCAGAAATAAACAAATATAAGATACAGTGGAAAAGAAATCACATTCAGACAGACAGTAAAGAATGAAAATCCTTTAAAAGGCAAATGAGGATTTTTTTTTTTTAAACCACAGTTGCCCTCTCTGCTAGCTAAACAGGTTAATGCTAATTATGAAAAGCCCAATGTATACACACACACCCCATGAAATCCCCTCTTGTTTCTCTCTGGAGAGATTCAAAGCATAGGTTAATCTGGTAAAAGTGATATGTGAAGATTACATTAGCAAGCTGCATGTACCTGTTTACAAGTACTGCTGCATACCATTAGGCCTGAGGTTGTAGAAATGACATAATATGGGTTAAATGAGAAATTAGCAATCTATTTGTGATATGATGCAGCTAAGGGGGCAAACAGTGGCTACAAATGCCCAGAATAAAAATCTATGGGTTTTGGTTGTTGGTGTTTGGCTTCATTTTTTTCTTTTCTTCAAAAGAGTTAATCTAATTATTTCTGAAAAGATTTTATTCATAGCATTTCCTGCTTCATGTTACATTCAGTTGTATTCATTGCCTTTGCAATGGAACAGTTAATTTCCTTGATTTAAAAATGAATCATATCTTAAAGTACAATTTACAAATTGAAATGTAACAAGTTGAATGTAGATCTGATTCTTAAAAACAAAACTATAAGCTTTTTAAGCAAAAGCATTACCTTTAGTGCTTCTGTAGCCTTACGTAGTTCTTTAATAACAGATGATAATGCTTCTGGATTTATCCCCTGTTCACAAAGCCTCACACAAATAGACAACGTCTCCATATCCAAACCAGTGTTCAATATTCTTGAAATCTCAAACAAAACTGCAACAGAAAAAAACAACAGCACTTTAGTCCCCACAGACTATGAAATTTCAATGACTGAAAAATGTTATTCATCAACATTTAGTTTCTACAGTAGGAGCTGTGAACATAACAGTTGTGGAAAGCTCCTGCAGTATGAACCTCAACAACACCATTCATGCTCAGCTTTTCAGCATAAGCTGGAAGCCACAGCTTCTAACAAATACCATGCTTTTCTGGTTCAGCAAACTTAATACTAAATAATGGATTTTGAAAAAAAAAGTTAAGAATTCAATAATTAACATGCTTGTCAATCATGTAAAAGGTAGGCTATAAGAATAATATGTGCTTTTGAACTCCAGATACTGATGAAGTCCTACTAAAAAGACCTGCAAGCACACTCTTAAAGCTTTTACAGAGAATGTAATGAGTTTTCTATCCACCTCCTTCCATAACTAAACCTGTCTTTAGGTCTAAAGTTAATGCTGGTTTGAGGATAAGCAATATTGTTTGATTTTTACATGACCTAACTCAAGAGCAGCACTGCATGTGAGTATGAAACATTTTGGAGAAGATTCTAGTCAGCTTTGTGCAGAAACAAAGATATCTCTCTCTCCTTCCAAACCTTCCCTGGAAGGCTCCTTTTCTTTGATTCTCGTAAACAGCATACAAGTGACTACTGTCCACTTGACAGCTATGAAAATATTCTACTGCAGTATACCAAAGACATTCTGTAGTACAGCCTTAGTTACACCTACCTAAGCCACAACATTTAAGACCTAAAGCATCCAGTCATTTCCACTAAAGTCACAGGGAAACATCAGATGCTATCACAAAAACCCTCCAACTGTGATAATATTCTTGAAGCCCACACACATAGGTTGGGTTAAGAATACGCACAACTCAGACATGAAAACAGTTCGTCATTCCAAAGCCCTAGCTACAAGCCACGAGGAAAGCTTCCTTCCCCACAACAAGGCTTTCTGTTCCCAGTGGCTTGAAAGCAAACTGTTCCAATCACATCACACATGTGCACCCTGTCGACACGAAAGCATCTTCAACAGCCAGATAAAGCAACAGATTGCTGCACTTGCAATAAAATGCCATTGAACATTACGAGCTACAGAACTGACTATGAAAGTCTGACAGCTTCCCAGAAATAAACAATTCTTAATTTAACCATTTAAAGTTTATCAGAAAAGTCACAAAGCATGTGACGTATTTGAAGGCAGAGCAGTAAATCTAAAGATAAGTTCCAATTTCCTATGCCAGCAAAAGTTGCAGTCGCTAATTTCTAATAGAAACTATCTTCAGGTGTTGAGGCAGCATCTTTGGCAGAGAAATGTAACAGTTTCTTCACAAAAAAACTGAGCTCTTAATAATTCTGCGGAGAAATATTTATATCCGACTCCTAGATTAAGGATTTTACCTGTCTGAACTACTAAAGATATAAAAGAACACTTTTTTAATACCAACCCATTTACTTCCATTAGGTGCCTATTTTTTATGCAGTAAGTTAAGACGTAACAGAGATTTCATGTGCTATTTACAAAGGTCTAAAAAAATATATCCTACGAATATTTTTTCTACTCATTACGATGGGCCTTCAGCAAGAAAAATCTAATTACACGGACATAGCTATCATAGCGCTTTACATTTTTATTTACTTCACCAAAGCACTTTAAATAAATATTCTTATAACAGAAATTTCAAAAGATTAATGTTATTTTGAACAGTAAAAAACCCAAACCAGTTTATTGATTAAGTGCAGTAAAAGTTCAAATGTGAGAGTACATCTAATATTCTCTAAGTAAATCTTTAAAGGTCAAGTGTATTTTTACATTAATGGAAATTTGTTTTCTTCTCAAAACACCTGACCTCAGGAAGAAATTAAATTATGAATGTCTACCCTAAATAATGTATACACAGGAAGCCTGGGCTCCTAAATCTGAAGGCTAGTATACTTTCCATAGCAGTTCTCAAAGCCTTACTTTGTCTTTAAATCCACCTATCATCCCTCCCATCCAAAATAAGTCCTGCAGAAGTGGAAAAAGGGTGTCAAGTACAGTTATGAGGACTTAGTATCACTGTCCTTCCCAAACAAATCTCTCGCCATCTGCACAGAATGGCCTTAACCTCTTGAAGCATCAGAGCAGCCATAATAATCTCACTAGTCCTGCCTTGTCTCCAGCACCAGGTCAGCAGCTGAAGTTTGACTCAAAAATCTTGAATTGAGAGCAGCCCTAAGGAGAAGGACTTAGGGGTATTGATTGATGAGAAGCTCAACATGAGCCGGCAGTGTGCGCTTGCAGCCCAGAAAGCCAACCATGTCCTGGGCTGCATCAAAAGAGGTGTGACCAGCAGGTCGAGGGAGGTGATCCTGCCCCTCTACTCCACTCTTTGAGACCCCACCTGGACTACTGCATCCAGCTCTGGGGGCCCCAACATAAGGAGGACATGGACCTGTTGGTCCAGAGGAGGGCCACGAAGCTGACTGGAGGGCTGGAGCACCTCTCCTATGAGGACAGGCTGAGAGAGTTGGGATTGTTCAGCCTGGAGAAGAGAAGGCTCCAGGGAGATCTAATTGCAGCCTTCCAGTACCTGAAGGGGCCTACAGGAAAGCTGGAGAGGGACTGTTTATCAGGGAGTGTAGTGACAGGACAAGGGGTAATGGGTTTAACCTGAAGGAGGGCCAATTTAGATTAGATATTACAAAGAAATTCTTTACTATGAGGGTGGTGAGGCACTGGAACAGGTTGCCCAGAGAAGCTGTGGATGCCCCCTCCCTGGAAGTGTTCAAGGCCAGGTTGGATGGGGCTTTGAGCAACCTGGTCTAGTGGAGGGTGTCCCTGCCCATGGCAGGGGGTTGGAACTAGATGGTCTTTGAGGTCCCTTCCAACTGAAAGCATTCTACGATTCACTAAGGAACTGTTATGCAACAGTAGCCATAACTACAATACAAGGGAAAATCTTGAGAAAATAACACACTCAAAGCAATACCCCTCTGAACACTCTCCCTAGTCTCTAGTCCCTCACTATGGCATTTCCAGTTTAAAGCCAAGATGCACAGAACCAAGTCACATTAACCATTTCAAATAATGAATAAAGAATAGGTAATGATATATACATTCGTAAACATAAAACCCCATTATATTAAATGCTTAACAGCTAATCTAAAAAGTCATACGAGCTCCAGAGATACTAGCACCACCCACGTCTTTAAAAGCGTTTCAGGCATTACCCATAACATGACATAAAAAGAAATCGCTATGCGCTAAATCCTTAAGCGACCGCACACCGCGACCCTCTTCACAGAAGAGGCGCTCGTGTTCATTAAGAGCCGGCTCAAGGCCCCGCAGCGCTGGGGCGGAACCCGCTCGGAGAGGCCGAGCTGGGGCTGCCGGGGCGGCGAGAGCGGAGCCCTGGCTGCCGCCCCCAGCACGGAGCCCCCCGCCTCCCCCGGGCGCCGGCCGTGCCACGCACCGTCCATCGTCTCCCGCACCGCGTTGAGGCTGGCGGCGTTGCTCGCCATGGCGACCCGGCGCCGCCCTCACCTCCCACCCGGAAGCGGAACGAGCGCCGCGCTGCACCAACGGCTTTCAAATACTGCCACCCCACGTGACGCCCCGAACGGAACCAGCTCGCTTAACAACAGCGAGGAAAGGGGCGGGATTTCTTTCGAATTTGTGTAGCGGTTCCTCTAGCGATTGGCCCGTTCGAGAAGGAAGGGAGCCTGCTATTGGCCTGGGAGCGGAGACTGCGCGTCATGATTGGGCAGAGTCCCCTAGGGGGCGGGGATACCTAAAGAGCCGCCCGGCGCGGCGGGGGCGGGAGTTGTGATCTGGGGTGAGCATGAGCGGGCGCAGCGGTGTCCCGGCGGCCTGGTAACGGTGGCAGGTAGCTGTGGCCTGGGCCTCGGCCTCCCATCAGCCGCTCGGGGCTGAGGAGAACGGCTCGGGGCGAGGCTCAGTAACACTGTCCAGGGGGAGCAGGGAGCTGTTCTCAGGGGGGCTGAGCGGCGCATCTCCCGTTCTCCTCGCCCTGTGAGAGGGAGCCGCTGTGGTGAGGGAGCCGCCGGGGCACGGCCTGATAGGGGGACACCAGACTCACCGGCCTGTCTTCCCTCCCATCCGGTGCGGCAGGGAGCGGTGGCGCTTCCCGGAGCCCCTCGGGGACTGGGGCTGGCCTCGGCCTGTTGGGGGGGGGGGTGTGGGGGGGTGTGTGTAGCGCCCCAGTGAAGCGAGGCCTGAGGGCGTTATTGCCTCCGCGGCTGTCCCGGCCAGCACCGGTGGTCTCCCCAGCGGCCGGTATGGCTGCTTCCCGCCGCCTGCAACCAGAAGGTTCTGGAGTTGTCCGGTGTGGAGGAGGCAGGCTTGCCGGCAGCCCCCTCTCGCCGTTGTGGCTGTGGCTCTCCGTACCCCGCTGTGCTTGCTGCTTGACTTGTGGGTAACGCAGGGCTGGCTGGCACTGAGGGGCTCCCGGGGAGATGGTCCCTTCCATACCCACCTTGATACCTCTTATTTCTGAAGCTCCTGAGTGCCAGCGTTTGGTGTGTGAGCGGCCCTCCAGGAGTGTATTTGTCTTCATTGCCGTTTTGTTTCTTCTGGTGGTTTTGTTTGTTTGTTTTTTAATTAACTAATTTCGGTTTTGTTAGTCCTTTAAATGTTTCTGGCTCCTTAAAAATGATTAATCATCTGCCCTCAAAACCTTCAAGGTGATCCTAAAAAGTCAAAATTATAATTTCCCTTTTTCTCCCTCCATTTTTTCTTGTCCTCTCTTTTCTAGGTATAGCTCAGTGTTATGGGTGATACAAAAGAAGCAAAAATGCAGATAACACCAGAAACTCCAGGACGAGTCACAATCTTGAATCCTTTTGAAAGTCCCAGTGATTATTATACTCTTCAGGAGCAGATTGTCTCCAGTCCTTCAGTTTTTAAATCAACGAAATCCTCATCTGTAAGATCTAGTCTTTGATTGTATAACTATACAGATGTAGTGCTAATATTTTGAAATGCATTAAAAAGTGTCTTTTATTTAGTGTGCTTTAATGTATACACTAAGCCAAAGAATTCTAGTGGCTTACAGGAGTATGCTGCTTTTAACACTAATGTTGGCACTTAGTCTTCCCATCTTCCCCTTGTGTTCTTTTTTCTTTATATATTAGGCGTACCAGTAGATTAGCATAAACTCACTAAGTGGCAAAAACGGTTGAAAGTAGGTAAAGGACAGTTGTTGGATGCAGTGCTCTTGTCCTACTTAAAATGGAACAAAACCAGTTCCTACTTACATGCTAAGCTGGCTGGATGCAAGGAAAACTTAATTGCCCTTGTGTTTTTCAAATAGGTATTTGAACAATATTTTGTAATTAAGTGTTAAATAAAGGGGTGAAGCTGCTTTATTTCTGGATTGGGTTTTGTTGTGAACTGTGCGTGGCTTTATGAGTGAGACTTTGCATGATGTGTGTGAGGCTGCAACTCCTAAGTCGTCTTGGAAACGTGAGGTGAAAGGAAGGCTGCTCTGTTACTTGGATAACTTGGGTTAGATACGGACACTGGGTTTTCATGGAACTGTAATTTTGATTATGGCAATCTAGAGGCAACTAAATGTTATCCCAAGTTCTATATCTTTAGTAGATCTGTCCTCAGAAATTGAGAAGAAATTGGCACCTCATTTTGTAAATACTAGCTATAACCTTCCACTTAATATTATCTTGCAAATCATTGTTATACCACTACCAGGATAAAGAAGCCTGATTGACTTACTCATTTTTTTTAAGTAGATGACTTAAATAGGAACTCTTTTGATTGTCTTTGACAGAAACTATATGGAAGTTATGATTGTGTTGTTCCATTGAGATTTGTCCTGCAGTTTTATTTTTATCTTTTTAGACTAGCAAGCTTTAAGATGTCCATTTCTTTTTTTAGACACCAGGAAAATTTAGATGGTCTATTGATCAGCTTGCTCTAATAAATCCTGTGGAAATTGACTCGGAAGATGTTCGACGCCAAGCAATGTATTTGAGTCATGCTAGGTAACTTACCATCTGTTTTTATGCAGTTAACTTAGCTTGAATACTAGAACACTGTTCTTTTGCTTTATTGACATTTCAACACAGCATTAAAGACTTCTTATTCAAATCTTTTAACATAGATTTTTATGTGTCCCTGATGTGGAGATAATATTTAGATGAGGCTGCCTCTGTCTCACTCTTTTTTAATGTTAAGAGCTGCTGATCCACTCTGATTGCAGTTTGGAAGACAGCCAGGTAAAAGTGGTCAAAAGAAGCAAGAAAATGTCTTGTTAATGATTGTTACCAACCTACCTCTGCTGCTCCTTGTCACAACACAATTAATCTTCCCAGAGTGTTCTATACTGAGACCTATGAAGTATAAGTGTCCTTGGTCTCTGGGACTCCTGCAGAAGGGTAAAGCTGGGAAAGCTAGCTAGGTAAATCAGTACCTCTTTTGAAAGGTATGGATTGGACTTACTGTGAAGGAGGGAAGACCAGTAAGCTTGCCATCTTCGAGGAGGAGGAGATTGCTAGTTACTTGAAATAATTTGGGGATCTTGATCTCAACTTTTTTCCTTTCTGTGAAAATAACTTCCGTGGGGAGAACAAATGAGTAAGTAAAACAGGCTTGGTACTCACAGCTCACCTTGAGGGATAGTCTTACTAATAGTCCAGAACATGCCAAGGGAAGGCCCCAAGTGATGAATCCTGTAAAGAGTCCCGTACATTTCTCGGCTATGAACTTGCACAAAGAATTGCACCTCATGGCCTGAAGCACCTCAGTAATAGAATAATAAAACAATCTTTCATCCTGTTTATGCCTATAGGACTTTCAAGTCTTATTAGTGGAATGAAACACAGAGGGCTGGTTAGGGCAAGAGGCCTCTCAATATTTCATATTAGACCTATTGTTCCTACTGTCTCACTGTACCTACATCTCTCTTTTTGAACAGGAAGTGGTCTAAGAAGGAATATTAATTTCTTACTACAGCAGATATGTAGAAAGAATATAACTGCTCTTAGCTGTATCTGTGAATCACCTTGTCTTGATGTTGATAATATTTTTCTTAACGTCTTGTTTCCTGCCCTTCCTCTAGCAGCCAGTAGGTTTCAGACTCTTAATGTTTTTTATATGTTAAAAAGCCTTAAGCCTTATGTTTTTCAGGGAGTTGATTGCATTGTTTCTGGAAGCCTATTAGGACACGCACAAACTAGCTTTAATTTAGATGGCTTGGGTGACAATCCCAATGATGATCAGTGCTATGGCCTATATATATAAACATTCACAGTGGGTCCTTTCAGTCTGTCCCACTGTTTCATACCCACTGTGTTTATTTTTATTTTTTAAAAATCACCTGATATGACTTGAAAGAGGCTAATTTGTCTATGTGTAGATTTGCTGTGTCCATTCTTGTTCCAGTGTAGTACAGTCTGAGGTAGTTATTTCTGGTGACTGCAAACTGTACATGGTTAAATGCATATATATATATATGTTCATTTGTCTAAGATTTTTTTATGGCAACTAATTTTAATCGACATTTCAAAATACTGCTTTATAGAATCTAAAGTGTCATAAATACAGCTCTTGATGCTAGAAGTTCCTGAAGTTGTTAGAGCCCGTGCATAATGTTACACAAACTATGTACTCCATTTTAATAATGCTTATTAACAAGTAATTTTCTCAATTAGTTGCAAAGACCCACAAGCATAAGAAATTTGGCGTATAAATATTTCAAACTGTTAATTCTCCATTATGTAGTGAAAACAGTTTGGGTAGCAGCATAGTGTAAAAGCTCATGAGTGCTTTGTGAAGTCTAAGCGTGTATCACGTGTAGACTTAATTTTGTTCAGTATTACTGTTTCCATAAACTGGGCATCATCTATGTGCTGTGTATTTATTGCACTGCTTATAAAATGATTAGAACTTCTTTCTGGAGGACTGTGTTAATGACAAATAGGAAGTCTGTTGGTAATTGAGCAGAGCTGCGTTTTGCTAAGGTGACACAGTGTTGTCCATAAACTTTCCTCTTCCTTTTTTATTTCTACTGGTAGAAATTGAATGTTTGTAAAATGGATGCTATGTTACTATATGTAAAGTATAAAAATATCTGTATTGCACCTTGCATACTGTGTCACAGTTGCCAAGTACTCTGTTGCTTGAAGCTGCATGTAAGACTGGCTTGTTCTTATTCTTGCTAAATACGTATGACATTTTCACTTTGTTATTTTCCTGGAGTTAGGCACTAAAGAAAAAACATCCTCTTCTGCACTAACTAGCACTTTTAGTAGAAGCGGTTTTCCTAGTTCCCCTGTTTCTCCTTTGGAATCTGGCTTGTAGAGATGCTTGATACTCATGATCTACTATGAATAAATATATGATGATTGTATATTTTTTGGGGGGGGGGGGTACAATAGTTGAATTTTATGAAGACACTTGCACAGAACTGTCACTTTAGCATCATCTAGGCAGACATGATTAAGATGGCATGTCCAAGTATTGCAGATCTATTCAAAGTATGATTACCATCAAAGAAAGAAGGCTGTGAGGGGAAGCTTATGTATGTATAGGTACATCTACATGTGTTTGTGTAGCTAATTATGTCTGTTATGTGATTGATTTCTAAAATTATTCCAGGGTGACTCAGGTATACTAATTATGCATTGAAGTATTTTGTGCTTCAGCTAAGATAATGATGAATATTAATTGTAATTTTTTTTTGAAACTTATGAATTACATAGAAGTAACTGAAAGTGGGACTTGCAAGTGACTGTTAAAGGTAGTATAAATGTCGAATCTCACACATCATTTGAAGATGGCTGAAATAACTACAACATTTAAAAAAAAAAAAGGGTTAAAAGCTGCATAAGGGAACATGTTAATTGATTCAAACGGAAATATGATATTGCATCCTGAACTGAAGAAAATATGGCAGATTAACTATTTGAAAGGGGGATCCCTGTGTTGGGAAAGTGGGCTGTGTCAGGAATTTGAGTATGCAAACATTCTGTGAGTATTTTCTGTTGACCTTTTGTTCCTTACAGCTCAGGTTTCTTTATTCTGCTTGATCTTATAGTGAGATTCTTTGAAAGCCTAATCTCATGGCAACTTTTAATAGTAAAATCTATTCATATGTCAGGTTCATCATAACTAAATGGATTATTTTGGAAGATCAATTATGATTGAGTTTTTGTTCAGATAAAAATACTTGCTGATGCAAGGAGTAAATAGAAGATTTGCAAATCTGTACTTATAAATGGTACTGATCTTTTTCAAATGAACTGAAGTAACTGAGAAGTGCATTTATATTTCTAAATTTTTAGTATAAAATTATTGCACATTACAGTAAAAACACAAGATTTACGGTTTAGTGCAATTTCCTTTATAATATTTTTTTTAAGCATCTGTAAAAGATTACATAGTTGGACTTTTTTTTTCTAATTACGTGATGGCTTTGATAATTGAGTTGTTTTTCGTTTGTTACATAGAATTGATAAGGAGACAGAAGACAGAAGGCAAAAAGCCATTGAGGAGGTAATAAAGCTTTCTATGCTTTCAAATATTGAATTGTTTTAGCCACATACCTACAAAAAAAGATCCACATCTGTTATAGGATTTCAAAACCCAGAAGTGTATTACATTTTACTGGTCAGTAAGAAAGTAGTTTTGTATCCTCACCCCTTGCGGTTGTAGATGGAATCCACGTGGTCGTTTTCTTCCCATGTTCTTTCACGTGCCTGTAGGTCAAAGCAGCAGATTTCATGTTGCTTGGCTAGTGGGAATGTAGCTGTAAGATAACTCTTATAAATGGTTAATTTCAGGTTAAAATAGTGATTATTTTGGTGTTTAAAGTAACTGTTAGTGTTAGGTAGCTTAGTTTCTTTAATTGCATTTTTAAAAATACAGCAGAACCTTGATGATTTTCTATTTCTTCCAAAGTCTGCTTAGTTGGATGCAAGACTTTCTTCTGGTAGCTTATAATTCTTTCCATTCATTTTTAATTTTACTTTTTACTACCCATTTGTCTACCAGAGAAGGAAAAGTATTTAAAATCTTCACTATAGAAATCTTCAGTGTTATTTCAATTTAAAAAAATAAAATAAGGCCCTGATAGGCAAGTTTTCCTTAGTGTTATTGACCATTTTTATATTGTATCATGCTATTAACAGTTTCTGTGCCTATAAACAAAAAATATGTTTTATGATTCCATAAAGGTGCTGTGTAGGTGATCTGCAGCTAAGATTCTCTGTTCTAAATCTGCATTAAAAAGGATATTTCTTCTTTGTGAGGCATTAGCTAATGTATTATGCAGCTGAACAGCTTGAGACCATGTCTCTGATAAAAATTATGCCTTTAATAGTTGGATGTTTCAAGCTGATTTTTTTTTATTTGCTTTAACTCTTGGGTTTTTTTGTGAGAACAGGATTTGCAATGTATTTCTTGAAGCTATGTAATAGTGTTCATCTCCTCAGCATCAGGGTGTCACATGCAGCTGTGACAGCAGATAGAGTTTCTGGTTCAAAGAAAAAGACTGAAGTACTAGTATTCATAAATGTTTCACTGCTAACCTGTTTAGCCAAATACACTAATAATATTGCCAAAAAGCCTTGGTTGTCCATTGCTTTTACTGTTACTGCAGTGTCTCTTTAGCATTTCTGCAAAACACCTCAATTGGCAAAATACAACAATTTAACAAAGTGAAAATTTGAGAAGAATTATGTTAAACTACTGTGCAGGAAGTATGGTAGAGACAATTCAAAATTTTCAGTGAGTGTTAAATGAAACTTTTGTGCAATTCTCACTCTGCAGACTTTAAAGATCTGAGGTAGTATGTGTTGTAAAGAACATGGCATCTTCTTCAAATCAAATTGTTTTTTCCTTAACCTCTTTGGGCCTGAAATAATGAAATATATTTTGGGTATAAGGCATAACTATCTTTATAGGTTTGGGGGAAGGAAGAGTTAAAAATCTTAAAATACAGATCTGTGAGTAGCAAAAGATATGACTTACATTTTTCTTGTTTAGGGCACTAATCTAAACTTAAGTTGAGAGTCTTCAATTTTTAAAAATGCTTAGATGGTTTCTTTCTATTCTGCTCTAGTTTTTCACAAAAAGACTCATAGTTCCTTCTCCTTGGACTGAACATGAAGGCAAGCAAGTTTCTCAGCTTAATTCAACTAAATGTAAGTTGCTTTTGTGCGTCCATCTAAAATTATCTAGCTTTTGGAGAAATGATCAAGTAGGAAATTCTTAAATAAGTGTTTGTGGGTTTTTGCAAGATTTGGAAGAGGCTAAACTGTTAAAAAAATTTATCAAGGAGTTGCAGCTTGTGGATAGTGTGTCTTTAATTGTCAGTTGTACAATCGTCATTTCTTGGACAAAGAACATAAGCTGCAATCCTGACCTGGGAAAGTGAGTGCTGAATGAAAATGGTATAATGTGTTCCTTTACTGTATAAAAAGGGTGGATTCTTCATCCTTGTCTTCAAGTCCAGACTGCATGATTTTCTAGAAATCTGTTTTACTTGAACACAGCCTGTTTGAGTAAGCATAAACTGGGTTTGTTTTAAATCTCTGTAACGTAAAGGTGGCAGCAGGAGAGAAAGATTTGGGCAAAGTTGATGCTACTTCACTAAGCTTTGTTTGATAGAAAGGTGCTGAAGTTCTCTTAATCAGCTGTAATGGTAACCTTTCTTCAGTACTCCTTTCTGATCTCTTCCAAACTTTGATGCAAAAATTTTAGTCAATTGTCTTAAATATTCTAAGTTACTGCTACTAGATTTCAAAATTCTATATGCAATCCGTACTTAAATTTAAGTTTTTATCTCTTTTACAGCCATAGATCTAAATAACATCTCTCCAATTGGAAGACAGCTGACTTTGCAGCCTGGGAAAAGCAATGGTGGGTAAAAGGCAATGTCTGAAATTACAGGCTTTCTCTGAAGCGAAATAAGCCATTTTTAATGTCTATTTAATTTCAAAAGGAAATGATTTTTTTTTTGTTAATATTCCTGTAGAAATAATTTTGTATGGTACCATTAATTTTAATATCCATTTCTTGTAGTAATTTGATTCTATTATACTCTTCCATATTTTTTCAGAAGTAAAAACTGAACTCCTCTGTAGAGTGCATTTTTTCCAACTCAATGTATGCACTTTTTCTGAATTAAAAGTTAATATAAGCCTCAGGTTTATGGCTAAATTACAGTTTCAAGAAACCTTTAATGTGTTGGATTGTTTTGAGTTAGAGAATCTTGATTATTTTCTCTGCCAAATAAATAGCAGAAATCTTAAGACATCTTTTAAACTATTTCATTTTAGATAAATAGGTAGTGGTTTTCCCCGTGGTATTTTGATGATCTTTCTGTCATTTCCTTTTGAATCCTTCCTTTCTTCAGAGAACTCTCCTCATTTAACAATGTCTCTAGAGGCTTTTATGTTACAACCCTTGTTTTTTTTTATCTCTAGGCCTGAGTGTGCTGCGTATAGTGTTGCCAAATCAGAATCCTAGCTTTAATTAACACTTTTCCTTAACTTAAATAGCTCAATTGCAATGCAATTTGAAAGTGAATTTTTGTTTTTACAGTTTTAGTAAAAGGTCACTGCAAGCTAATTTTGTTGGTTTTATTCATTGCAGCTGCTTGTCAGACAGTACTGTCTTTGCCAGTGGATTTTAATTTAGAGAAAATACTAGGTATGTCATGTAATACCTAAATTTAATTACGAATGTCTGAATAGAAAAGAAAAACCTAATGAAAGTTTTAAGTATGTGTTCTAAATAGACAATTATTGCGTGTTGCATGGGACGTGGGACTTAGATGATAAGATTTGAGTGTGGACGTAAAGATAAAAGAGGAGGGATATGGAGGACAACTGGAAATTGAGTAACAATTCTGAATATATAAAAGGCAGTCAGCAGAAGACACCTCCTGCCTCCCCAAATAGAGCAGTTGTTTAACTTAGCAGAGATGTTTGACTTAGAGATTGCCAGCCATGAGGCTCGTGGCCCAACCTTGCCTTGAGCAAAGCTACACTATAAAGCCATGACTGCTGAGTGGGGAGACGAGAGTCCAAAATAACTGTCTGATTATAATTGCTTTATCAAGCAATTGCTGCCAACTTCTCAGGCAAGGGTGCTGGAACGGCCAGTTCTTACAGTTCATATATGGGAATAGTGGGTATAGCCAGCTCAGAGCTGTGTGCTCCTATCCCAGTACTGAAGTTCACAATCCTGATTGTAGGTCATCAAAATTAAAACAGAAAAATAGAACCATATCTATTCCTTTTGTGTTTTATCTTAACAAATGCTTCCATCAATGCATCATTTGTGAATTCATGAAAAATTTCTTCTACAAGAAATGCTCAATTAGAATAGAGCACGAGCAAAAATGTAAAATAATCTGCTAAGTCCTAATGTATTTTAGTGGGTCTTTGTTAACATCTGTATGCTCATCTACTGTAAACTGCTAACTGCTTTGACTTTGAGTTGAATATGGTTTGCTTTTGTATGTATCACAATGACCGTCAAAACATATGGGAAAACTGAAAAAGGGTCTAGTTTTGCTTGGGTAGTGTAACAACCCCTTTTTCACAACTCATATGTGAAGAATAATATAATTTTGGGAAAAGGCTAGTAAGTAGATGCTGTCCAATATTTATATATTTTTTTAAACGCAGACTTTATTAAAGGATGATGGGCAGTAGTGGAACCTTGCAAGACAGGATGGAGTTTTTGTGATGATAACAAGTGATCCTTTGGGATAGGTGCCTGTATTGGTAAATTGGATTAAGTGTTTTAATTTAGTTATGATGTCTCTGTAGTGGAAGATTTTTTTTTTTCTTGCGTTCTTATTGGAAACAACTTCTCCACGTTTCTAGGTGAATATTTTAGAACTGATGAATTCGCAGATCAGTCTCAGGAAAATCTGAGCTCTTCATCACTCAGAAGAAAGCTGTTTTTAGAAGAAAATGGAAGTGTATCTGAGTGTTTGTCCCCTTCTCTGCATAGTCCATGTGGTAGTCAGCCACTTGGAGTGCTTTGTTCAATTGATATATCTCCAGTTCGGTGCAGAAGCCCTCTGGAAACATCTAGTTCAGTAAGTAGCCTGTTTTGGGGGCTGGATGGGATATGACTTAGCTGGCACAAGCGTAGTTCTGAGAGCAGGCTGCACCGCTTCTGTATTCTAACAGACTTCACGAGATGAACAACCATGTTTTTCATAAGCTACAACTGCTTTGTGAGAGTAGGTATTAGACCCAAGGTGTTTGGTTTTTTTTCCAAATTCCCATTTCAGAAGAAAAATTATGTGAACAAAAAAGTCTTACTGAGTTTTTATTATATCAAATTACTATGCTGTGCTGCTATTCTTTCAAATAGAAGGAATTATACTTTAATTTTATGTTATGAAAAGCAAGTAGCAATTGATACATATACAAGACTTTCTGAAAGCATGTTGAAACCATTTTTTTCCATAAAATGTGTAAACAAAAGGGACTGTTTAAATCCATGAACTGCTGCCTAAAATACTAGTTGATATGAACAGGTGATGTAATTATTTCCCTTGTAGCTCATAAACTCATTTATGGTGGAAGAAATGACTTGTGAATCCTCAAATGCAGTGCTAAATATACTTTTTTCTTTTCCATTGACCAGATATTTCAGATGAATAGATATTTATTAGAACACAGAACATAATGTCTGTTTTGAAAATTAAATGAGATGAATCTTATTCCCAGGTGGACATAGCACAGCTAAACTGGTTTAGGTGGTATGGTTTCATTTGTTTGGTGGCTGAAGTGCATGGAAAAAAGGTACCCCAGCAAGAGTGTGGCTTAAAAAAAAAAAAAAAGAAAAAAAAAGTCCTCGCTATGGTAACCTAGTAAAGAATTCGTACAACGTAATTATATTGCTAGAAGTGACTTTTCTTTCTGTACCATATTCTTAAGGAAGATCACAAACACTATTCTTTTTTTCTGAAGGAAAAGTGTTTTGTCTGCTCCTGAGCTAAATAATTCAGATAATATGGATGCCATTACAGTATAAATAGAGGCTGGCTTTCTTCTAAATTGTTACGAGTAAGAAGTTGAGATTAAATACTTGACTATATACACAGATAGCATTAATTCCCTGTTTAGGCTTATAATAGTTCTTAAATATAACAGATATTATAGTCTTAGTTGATATTACATGACAGTTTGAGTCCATTGCTCTTTTCCTATGTGGAGTCATAAAGTCCCAGTAAAGAGTTGCAGCTGGAACATTTAAGCTAAACTAATGATAGAGATTGTCATTGCGCAGTTCAGTGGTACAGGATTAGTTTTCCTCAGTGTTGCCATATTAAGCTTTTTAATTAGAATACTTTTTGTATATACATATTAGTCAAAGTTTACATTATGAAACTAATGCTTGGGTTTTTTTAATTTTCTTTTTAACGGCAGGGTCAGTTTTCCTCAAGCCCTATTCAGGGAGGAACAAGGGCTTACAGTCTTGGAAGTATAACCAGTCCCACATTTCCAGAGAGGTCTCCTGCACATAATGGTTCTCCTACTTTTTCACCAATTGCTTTTCACATAAGAAAGACACCACTGTCAGGTAGGCTTTAATTGTACATGTATTGTTCTTTCTTGATTTATATATTTATATATCTATTTATATGTATATAATATATAAATTTATATATTTTTTTATATATTTATGTATTTTGATGATTGATATTTTGCTGCATTCTTACTGGAACTTTTCTGTTCAAAGTACTGTGGTTGGCAGACCAGCAGTCTCTGTATGTATGACATATGTATGACAGTCTCCTCCTGTATGACATGTTTACTGTTTAGCAGTGAAATACCTTAATGATGTGAAGCAGTGAAGTGTATTTGCTTGCAAAAAATTACCTAGGGGAAAATGTTTTAGAAGACAGAATTGAGACCTAACAGGAATGAAAAAAAATTAAAGTATTAGTCTAGTGTGAGGAGGGGGTTGAAATAAAACTGACTAATGAAGAAATCATGAACATTTTGTGTCTTCATAGCTCTAGAAAATGTCAGTATTTCGTGTTTCATCCATTGCCTGGAAAGAATACCACGTTTATACATGACTTTCCTCTGATGAGCATTGTGGTGTTTCAGCACCGTTATATATGGAGATTGCAGATGTTAGATTTTCTTAAAAATATTGTTGCTACCCGAATTTTTTTAAGTGCCAATAGAATATATGTAATTATATTTTTTCAGAAGAAGGCTACAGAACCAGCCTTAACGCATTTTTCCTGTGAGCACTGTGTGGTATTGCCATTTGAAAATGTAAGACCTCTGATACAGTAAACTATATCATGGGAAACAAATTTGGTGATAAAAACGGGATAAAAACTTGCCTTTACCATGACCTTTACCATAATAGTTCAAATGTAGTTTAAACTACCCCTTGGAGCCAGGAAGTAGTGCTCTGTGAAATACTGTGTAGTTGGCTATAATTATTCAAAGGACTGTAGGGTTTTGAGGATGATGACTTTAACTCCATCTGATATATAATAGAATAACTTTGCTCTTTGTTGTTGTTGTTGTTCTTTCCCCCCTGCCCCGTGGACAGACCAAAGACAATTTACATTTCGTTCTCCAGATATTCCTTCTTCCTCAAATAGAATGACCCCCCCAAGTACAAGAAGTCCTTATATAGACGGTTGTTCTCCAATTAAAAATTGTTCTCCTATGAGGCTTGGAGCATGTAGAGGAACTGCCCAGTATCAGACTTCTGTCATTAGAATACCAATTGCAGTTGAAAATCATGGTGAGGATGAGGAAGACAAGGAAAATGCTTCTCCAGCAGAAGCTCGGTTCCCAGAAATGGATAATGGAATAAACGTGCGTCAGCAAGACAGTGATGCTTTTGCACGTGGTACGCATCTTGTCGTAGCAACTGTGTCTATTGCACCAGATCACTCGGAAGCTTGTCATCAAAGGTTGTCGTCATTTCACGATATAGAAGGCTCAAAGGAAAATAATACCGTAGATATGGCTGATGCAGCTGAAGTGTCAGAGGAAACCACTTGGATAAAGGAAACAATTGGAAATAGCAACGCACCGATGACCAGCTTTATGACGGGGATTACTTTCAGTATTGAAAACTCTCGCATGTGCATGTCACCTCTTGCAGAAAGCAGTGCGATTCCTTGTGACAACAGTAGTATTCAGGTAAAAATAAAAATCTTTTTTTTTTTGTTTCTCTGTAAAACTGAGCTCAAAATAGTAACTTTTACTATGTATACCAGTCTGGAAGTAATTGTCTATTTTCTCTAATTGGATATGGCATTGCAGGTGGCATTGTGACATTTATTCCTTCCCCCTCACCCTCTTTTTCCTCTCTCAGTGACTCCACATAACAATTATAAATTATTTTTGTGTTACTACGTACGGTAATATGTTTAACTTAATCCAAGCTAATTGCTAATTCTGACAGACCTGTTCACAATTTGCTTTTGTTATGAACTGATGGTAGTTGGTTTGTTGGATTAAGTTCTGTCAATCAAATGGAAGTCATAAACCCCTCAGATTCTCAAACCTGTTATTGGCAATAAATTGCAGTACATTTTTAAAGCCCTGCTTCTTGATTTCAGGTGGACAGTGGTTATAATACACAGACTTGTGGAAGCAGCATTATGGATACTGCGGGGGCTGAAAACAGTTGCAGAGAAAATGATGTGAATACTAATGTGTTTCAGAATAAATCTCAGCTTCTTAGAACAAAGGTAGGAGTTAAACTGTGATACAAAAGTGATAGGCTTCCCATCTAAAGCATCTATTCCCTATTTTATTCGGTTTCAGGGAGCCTGAGTGAGGGGAGAGACTGCCAGGTGATAATAGAGAACATGTTAATGTAGCATCATTTCTAGTATTATGTTGAAAACAAGGAATAAGTGCAGTACAAATATTGTAACCTGGTAATAAAATTAATGTCTTGTATGACAAAGGCAAAGGTGATTTCAGGGGAAACTGAAGTATGTGCATAACAGGTAGCTGTGAGGCTGCTCATGGCTTCTGATGTATTGTGGTCTGTCCCTTATTTTTGTTTCTTTTTTTCTTGCTCCTTTATTTTTTTTTATTGGTAAGTTTTTAAACATGTGCCTGTGGAGATGCACATTTTTTTGGGAAAAATTGTCCACCATTTCTTTTCATAAACTAGCCTCAAGTTTTCTAGACCATAGCTGGCATGCTGACTTGGTGGGGAGCTTTGTGGTTAGGTACAGTCTTTTGATTACAAGCCCTTTGATGACCTATTGTAAAACCAAAACAAACTACAAAAGACAATACATGTCCAGCAAGGCTCCCAAGCTCTGAATCTTGTGAGTGATGGGAAGGAGTTCTACTTCTTCCAGAGAATGGGAAGCAAGGCTAGTTTCTTTGGAGGAGAGAGCAAAGATCACTTCCTCTCACTTAGTAATTATGGTCTTATGGTCTTAGAAACTTAATAGTTTATGGTCTGCCACTTGGCATTGTTTATAGTCATTGAAGGGGAGACAGTACTGGCCAGTAGCACCAGATTATAAAAAGGCTCGAGTTAAGCCCATTCAGCCCTGCTTTCATCTGTATATCTGAAATGCTCATAGCCGCTTCTCCGCCAAGGTAAAGAGCAGATTGATAGTGTCTTATAGACCATTGACATAAAATTTTGAACTCTCCTCATTTAAGATTAGGATAACTGTGCCCTTACAGGAAGAATAGCTGGATTTTTTATCTGTAACTTTTTTAAAACTACCGATCTGCGCTGAGGTCTTGCCCCAGTCACCCTGTTGGACATGGATTATACACGTGAATGTGTTCATCAGAATCCAGCCTGTCCTAGAGACTCGCCAATGCCATGCAGCTGTCTTCTCCCACTGCTAGTCTTCCAATTGCTATATCCTGACTAAGCTCAACTTTGCATTTTGGATTGGGATTTAAGTGTGGAGGCATTAAGTACTTCATTCAACTCTCACAACAGAGATCCCACAGAGAATGAAAAGAAAAAAGCGTGGACATTGATGGCTGAAAGAATCCAGTCTGGCTCATTCAGAGCGTGTGTGATCTGAAAGGAGGTTCTTGCTGACAGCATGTCTCGAAGATTTGTGAAGAGAAAACACTCTTTTGTTTCTTTTTTTATTTCAGAAAGGGAGAAATGGGAGGCTAAGGTACTAATTGTAACTTGAAATTTTCAGATAGTAAGTTTGGATCTTGTTTCTTTTGGGGAATTTTTGTGAAAATGGTTTTAAAATTAACTTTTCCTTATTAACCTAGGAGTGTTCTGCTTTAAACCATAAGGACAATCAGTTGCTGAGAGCAAAATCTCCAGAGAAGCAATCCTGTTTCCAAAAAGCAAATACACATAGTACAGTATTTGGTCAGAATACAACTTGCAACATTTCTGCCTGGAAACATAAAAATGAAAATCAAGTTCAGGGATTTCACAAAAATGGTATGTAGTTTTCTGATGGAGAACTTAAATTGTGTTGTCTAATAAATTTTTATATATATGACCTCAATTACCTGGATTATACATACTATTTTGCTTTTTTAATGCAAATGTAATAAATTGTCTGGTATATATTAAGGGAGTTTTTAAATAACGTGGGGTTTTTTCAGGTCTTGTTAACAAATTTATTGGTATCATAACGTGATCCTTTGGAAAATTAAGGCAGCTAGACTTGGTACAAAGAAACCATAGGGTTTTCTCATAATTGTGTTCCTTCTGTGATTAGGGTAGATTCTGTGAGGAGGCTTGTTTTGAAAGCTTGGATATAACTTCAGCTTCAAGAGGAGGATTTTAGATAGACCGAGCAAACCTCAGGTAACTTGCATAGGAGATAACAAAACTGCAAAACCACCTGCATTTTAACACCCAACTCCCAAAGGCATGAGGAAAACTTTTATTCGGAGGAGAAAGAAAGGAAAGGAGTATTAGTTTTGATTTTGATTTCTTTTCCCCTGGTCGGATTTATTGTGTGGCTTCAGGAATACTAGCACTGGTACCAAAAAAGAGTTGCTGGACAGAAATGAACTGCTTGGGGGTGTGATGAGAGCAGGGCTGGGGTAACAGAGAGGGGTGAGTGTCTGTCAGTATTGGTCTAAAGTCACAGCAATCAAACTCAGCTGGGACTTCCATGAGGAAAGAATAAAACTGCAGCGTTCCAGAAATGGGTCTCTGGAATACGTGTATGTTTTATAGTAGACTGCAAACTGTTAAAAATGGGTGCTTTGATTTTAATACCAGCTACTCCTTTTAATTAAGTTCTCCTTGTGAACAACTGCATGAAAACTCTATTCCAGTTATGGAAAATACGTACTTCTCCACAATTTAAAAAAAAAACACGTTTAATTCTCTTAGTAATAAAATAATCTATATGTCAGAAGAAGCCTTTTAGCAATTCTTTGATCAGTTTTTTTCCTTGGTTTGACAGAAATCAAGGAAAAGGACAGGTGGCAGAAATCTTTTAATAGGAAAATAGAATCTCTTCCCCCTAAACAAGCAGTCCTTAGTCTTAAAACTGCACATCCATCAGTTACCTTTACCATGTACTTAAGTAAGATGTATTATTGGTTACTTTAAAATTAAATGATCGTGTTGTTACTTTAGTAGTTGTATTAGTACTAATCTTGAAGTTGATCACCTGACTCCACCAGTGTCTCTTAAGAACACTTGCATCCAAATTGATGCTCCGGTACCCTTTCAAAGGAACGTAAGAAGGTGCAATAAGTTTAATTACTCTCACTACATCATTAAAAGAATGGTGCAGCCATCCTTCTATTAAAATAAACCATTACACTTCTACATCCCTTTAATGTGTAATTGCCAGTGGTATTACGTCTGCTTACAGAAATTACCAAAATATTTAGAAACATAATTTTTGCATGCCGTTTATTGCAAAAAGTATTTAAATAAACTCTTGATACTTTCAAGAAAACCATCGATGAACAAAAGTAATGGAATGAGGAGGGTGTGGAAGCCCAGAACTCCTTTTGCCCGATCAAATCAGATTTGCTTAAGTTTGATTGCATTTGTTTAAAAGAACCTTCTGAAATTCTTGTGAATGGGGGAAAAAACCCCATATGGTAATCTTCTAGCCTTAGAGACTAAGAGGGGGAAGAGAGGGAAGGGAAATGCTGAGGTTTCAGGGCTTTGTAGAGCTCTGAAGTAAACTTTGTTGGAGTAATCAAAAAGAAATCTCGTGTGTGCTTCAGGTGAAGTAGTCTTTCTGTCTTTTCCTAGCAAGGATACTGGAGGGAATTCTGCTCCCTGTTCTGTCCCACGACCCACAGAATGGCTTTGTACCGAACAGATAGACTGTGGCTGATGAGTAGCTATTAGCGCTCTGAGCCTCAAACAGTTGGTCAGACCTAAATTTGAAGGCAACTGACAACATTTTAAAAAAAAAAACTCAAAAGGGGATGTATGAATGGAATTACACAGCATTACAAAGAATGAGTTAGACCTGAGACTTGTGTGCGAGTGTTGTATGAATAGGAAAGTTCTTGAAATATT
This sequence comes from Balearica regulorum gibbericeps, assembly GCF_011004875.1. Taxonomy (NCBI): domain Eukaryota; kingdom Metazoa; phylum Chordata; class Aves; order Gruiformes; family Gruidae; genus Balearica; species Balearica regulorum. The sequence continues at coordinate 174,251,913 of NC_046184.1, read as the reverse complement.
TTCATTAATAACTCACCAGTGGTGGCTTTCTGAGAAATATACTTGAAGGAAAAGGGAAACTTCTATACCATTGATAAAGTATCATTTGGTTTTAGTTCTCACATTGCAAAAATAATAATTAAAAAAAATGCTTTAGATTTCTAATCAGCAAGCATGACATGCATTGTTTTTTACTTCCGTAGCAATTGAATCAACATTTCTGTAATACGTATCTTATTGACAGCAATTGAACCTAACATCCTGAATTACATCCTATTTCATGATCTTGTAACGGTGCCCTACTAAAAGCTGGAAATACACTGAATTGATAACTTTTAGGGGAGGAATTTTGTTAGAGAATGAACTTAGACTTCTGGAAAATGAATTTATTGAATAGGGCATTCAGAATGTTCTTAGCTTTAGCTTGGAAGGTTTGTAGCTCAAAAGCAAGACACAGCTTGTCTGAGATTTAAAAGTTATTTTAAACTTCTAAACTCTTTCCTGTTGCTCATAATAATTCTCTTTAAGAATGATCAGTTGAAAGGGTGAATTTCAAATTTCTGGACTGTACAAAGGATTTATTTTTGCAAGTGTGATTACTAGAAATAGTAGTAATGTTAATGTAAAGGGAAAGATGAGAAGAAGCAGGGTAGTCCAAATTATGATCCGCTTCTGAACTGTTTGACATATGTATAAATAAGATTTGATTTTTTAAAATTTTTTTTATTCTTTATAATGATATGTTCAATGATCAGAGGCTTTCAAAGTATTCAGAAATAAAAAAGCAGTCACTAAAATATTTAATTGCACCCTATGTAAGTATTTACTTAAATGTAAGGGAAAAGTAACAGCAGCAGTGGGTGAATGTGAGAAGTAATTAAGGATTCCTCTGCAATAAATTGTCTATATTTTCTGTCCTGTTTTACAGTCTTCAATAAGATAGGAATTATTTATTTTATGAAAACATGTTTTTTTATTATGTGTGCATAATTATTTTGTGGAAGAAACCTACTGTGCAAATTATTGTGGAAATCATTCGACCATTCTGTTCCTCTAGTTGTACTTGATGCATTGGTTGGCACATGTTGCACGAAACGGTCATTGTTTACAGTAAATTAACTTCAGTAGTTTTTAGCGAGAGTCCTTTAACACGTGTAATTGTAAATTGAGTAGTGAAACAGAATAAAGACGCCTCTTTCATACCTAGGTTGTTTGTATTTTCTTTGGTACAGCTTGCAGGAGCAAGACTTCATTTGAGTGCTGCCTGTAACACAGGTAGGTCCGTACTTTTTGGGTGGAGATCAGGGAAGGGGCTTAGCAGGCTTTTGCTCCTTATACACACAGTTGAAAATTATATATAACATATGGTGCTGAATTAAAAGTGCAGTACCAGTTATAGATCTGATGCTCTGTACATCTTTGTTGAAACTAAGTTTTAATTTTAAAGTTTCTTGGAGCCTTTTTAGACTAGTGGTGACAGGATTCAAACGTCTCATTCGCAGGGTGTGAGGTTTTTCTGCTGCAAACACGTTAATAGTCTCCTTTTGATGCCTTTTATAAATACCTACTTTATAATCTGATCCAGTCCTTCACAGTGATAACATACAGGAGGCTGGGTAAGTACAGCCAAGTGACAACATGTACTGACCAACTGTGCCCCACTGACTGCCCAAGGAAAGCCCTGAGGAGAAAGCGAATAGTGTAGAAGCCTGTGAGCTGTGTAACTCTTTGAAGATCTCTTGAGGATCACCTGTACCTTGCAGGATGGCAGTTTCTTGGCTTGGAGAGCTAGGAACTGGCATCGGCAGAACCAGCACGAGTGCTGAAGCTAGAATGAACGCTATGGTAATGCTGAAATCAATAGCAACCACCTCCACAGAAGCTCGGTCTCCCTCGTCTCTGCAGTGGGAGTTCAGCGGCTGACTGAAAATTACTTCAGTCCTCACGGCACATAAAACATGCTTTATGAGTACATAGCCAGGCGACATAGCTTGACTGTAACAATGCAGTTCAAGGCTCCAAATGTTTGGGTTGTATTTTTGAGAATTCTAATAATTCTAACACCAGCTCAAGCTAGAATGGTCACTGCAAAACCTGTCATTACACAAAATTCCATGAGTAACGCAAATACAATTGATGGTTTCCATCCTGTTTTAAAGGCACTTCATCAGCGGCTAAGCAATGATCTTGAATTGCTTTAAGGTCTAGGACAGACTAATGCACATTTATGGTATGATTTCTCTCTCCATATGTGTATCATCATGCTTATGTACACACAGCTAATCTGGTGTGAGAGAGAACTTTCCCAGGCGGAAGTGTAAGTAAGTAAGTCTGTGGAATTTATCTTTCAAGAGTAAATTGTGTTAGCAGTTAAGACCAGTAGCTGGCATACTTACTGCTTTCAGTTCTGAGGTGCTGAACACACTGACTTGTGTCAGGCTCTCACGTGGCCTTAAGGCTGTTAAAAATAAAATAAATAGTACAATTCTTCCTTCGCTTTGCAGAAGCATTTATTTTCACCCACAAGACAAAACTGTAGACACATTTTGTTTTAAAACTATTGTTCACCTGCATACATATATTCATAAAAAGTATTTTTTAAAAAAAGCCAGTTTTACGAATTATTAAAAGGTGTATTTAAAAGTAAACAAAATCTGTTTCTAGCATTTTGCCCATAGGGAAAAAAATATGTAAATACAAACAAGTCATGTGTGACTTCCTATTAACTTTTACATCCAGCTATTTTTGTAGCTTCTTTTTCTTTTTCTCTGGTTCGTTCTTGCTGCTTATCTCGGTAGGTAGATTTGCAGGTGTATCACTTCCTAGTATCTACAGTAAGAAAAGAATTAGAAGTCAGAACACTTTTCACTCTATTTTAGCTTCCATGATCCTGATAAAACTTGAATTTACTTGTGCTGCTCCTGTCAAGCAGCGGCCCTGTGAGGCTCGGGACACTGCATAGCAAAAACACATTTAGCGTTGGCAGAAACTGGAAAAACTTTTGCAATAAATTGGAAAGAGAATTTTTCTGAAGCAAGGAAGAACAATAATAGAGAAAAGCCTGTATGCTTACAGAGAATGACCTGTCCTCAAGGTAATCCAGAAGTGTGCTATGCTTTCTTTGAGAAAATGGAAACGAGTAGCATCCAAGCAGAGAAGAGCGAAGCAGGCTATGATAAAATACAGTTAAGTAGGGTTCATGAAACAACTGGACCAAGACCAGACATGTTACACTTCTGTCTACGGGCAGACTGTAACCCCTGATTAGAGAAGGTAACAGGCACTTCAGAAGCTTGATACAAGGAAGCTGGTCACTAGGACTTTAATACTACATTATAAATCAAGTGAAAGTGACAACAGTATACATACCAGTACAAGAGTCATTTAATGGTATTAAAGTAACACAGGCACCTATGCTGGAATTAAACCCACTGCCGTTAAGCTGAACTGTTTTGGTCATGTAGTTTTGGTCATGTAGTTAGGATGGCAACAATTATGCCACGCTAAGGAGTATCAGAGAGGCTGTGAGAACAGATAATGTGGTAACAATAAGTTACCCTTAATGAGTAAACGTCACAAGAAGGCTCACGACAGAATCTAGGATGGTAGGTGCCATAAAGGTCTGCTTCTTGGAGCAACTAGTCAGAGAGCCCCTAAAAAGGGAGAAGCAACTCTTGCCTGAGGTTACCCACAGAACCATCTCTGTGTACGTGACCCTGTATGTATGGTGTGCTGACACTCAGAATCATGCATGTGCTTCTGTTCCAGCTCAAAAAAAAAAGTCATATAACAAACGACAAAAACATAGAGGTGATGACAAAGATCAAAGATATGAAATAGTTTCCAGAAAAGCAGGAACTAACATAGTGGATAACAGAAGTATACAGAACTGAGTGGCACAGGAATGGTCAATAGGAATAAAAAACTATTTTTCATAGCATAGGAAATACAGTATGTCATCAAATAACAGTGTTAGGCATCATGCTTGAAACACATGAAAGGTGCTTCTTCATACACAGGGAGCTGGGGAACTCACTGTTACAAGATACTGTGGGAATCAGAAGCGTAAGCTGGGAAAAAGTGATCAAAGAAATCCACAGAACAAGACTCTATCATCTACTGAACACAAAGATGTGTATCTCTGGGTGAGACAGTATATAACATGTAAATTGCTGGAAGCTTTGAATGGACACAAGGGGAAGGATCACCATATGTGCATCTTTCTTACTCCTATACTCCTTCCTTACCTTCACAGAAATTAGTACAAGAAATAGAGGGGAAGGGGAGGGGAAAAAAAAAAACCAAACCCAATCAGCTTGCATTAGCCTTTGTGTCTGTTTCCAATGAAGGAAGCGTGTCACTGCCAGAGGAGTGCTCCTGAGCTATGCCCAGGGCAGCAGCTCTGACAGACAGAGCTGGTGAGCCCATGCAGTGCGCAGCTCAGCACCTGACTGACAGCAGAATGCCATACTACCAATTTCATTATCTACTCCTACTTTTCGAAGTCACGAGGATTGCCTTCAACTCAAGCTAACACAACAGCTCAAAGATCAGAATATTTACATGTGTTTGGAAACATGTAATTTCTCAGAAAAAAAGAAGTAATAATGTTTGACTATATGAACAAGGACCTCTTGCTTATTTTGGGTTTTCTTGTTCCTCCAAGATTACAGATACTCACTTACTGCAACTATCTGTCTACCAAAGTCACATGTAACTGAATGAAAGTACACAATCTTGTAATGGCATGCAAAAATACTCAGCAGGCCTGAGGTGTGAAACCAGGTGAAAACCCTAGTGTCCCAGATGCAGTAAGAAGATCAAATTGAAAAGTCTTATGACCAGAGCCACGATTATTAGGACATCATTACAGTTCTTACAACATTATCAAGAGAGAATTTTTATATTGTGGAAATTGTAAGAAAGGACTGCCATTTACAGGCAGCAATTATACAGTTTCCTTCTGAGCCACCTATCACAGTTACACCCTAATTTACTGGAGCAAAAAGATGATCCCACTGAGTTTTGGCAGATTTTCAAAAGGGAGATTTGATTACAGAACCATGAAATTCAAAAGATATTACTGCAGCAAATCATCATCTTTCCCATCAGTGGAAATATCCCTGATGGGCCCAGAAGGGAAATTTAATTTAGAGCCCTTTATTCTTTTCAACAGCCAGTGAAAGCAGACCTGTGTTATAGAGAGTAGATGTGAAGCAACTGCTACAATCTGCTGCTAAATGATTTTCTTCTAAGTTAAATTTCAATTTTACCATATACTAATTTTTCAAGATTACTGAAGGGTAATATGATTCAATGAATCACAAATCTTGTGGCTTACCTTTGGTTCTACCAACTCCATCCGAATTTTCTGATGTTGGATGTTAGAAGCATCTAACATAATGTTCACTTTAACTTTATCAAATACACGTAATGTTGTGTCTTCCACAGTAAGTGACGGTACCTGAAAGTTCAAATATTGTATCAACACCCACTGCTTGCAATGTCTTATGTTTTTATACAAATAAATATCTCTGTAGGAAATTAATGTTACATGTCAATAAAAATGAACACAAATTACTATCCTGAATGCTCAGTATCATAATACGTGATATAGACATTTTTGCAGTATTTACTCAGATAATTAGGTATTAGTAATATCTATTACAGAAACCAATTCCTGTCAGAACCTGTTCATTTAAGACTTATAAAGACCATATTGACACTACTGCTACAGATTAATAGATTTTCATTTAGAAACGCCTCTCTTACCCTTCTAAATCCAACTGGAATAGATTTCAGTCATTCTGCTCACTTACCAAATCAAAAAATAAAGTTATTTAAGAACGAACCTTATAAAACATACCTCATTGTTGTAATCCAGTTTTGGTGTTGGTTTACCTTTTTCTTCAAAGAAGACCGTTCCTTCTAACCCATACTTGGGAATCAGAACCACAACTGCATTTTTTCTTACAAATAATATATATGCATCTTCATTCACTACTCCTTTGCTTTTGAAGAACAGCTGTAACAGAAGTAAAATACATGAATAAGAAAAAAAAAAAGCATTCTCTTTAGGATTACAAATATATTAGCTTAAAAAAATAAAACCATTCAAATATAAATGTACAGTTAGTGATAATTACACACCATATATTGAAAGCAGATTAAAAAAATCCCATAAACTGTTTATAACATTACTGTAGTATTAGGTATTCATCGTATTTATAAAAAACATGAAGTAAAAAGAATCCTCAAGATGCCATTATTCTCAATTTTTCAGAACCAGCAATGCAATGTTGAAGCTTTTCCTCAAAGAAGGCAGCCCCCATTCTTAATCATTCCTGCAGACTTGCTTGGTTTTGCTCTACAAAGCGCAACTTGATGTTCCCTCCCTTCCTTTAAATTCAACATGAATTGTCCGTAGTTGATCCTAACATCTCAGAGCTACTTACCTGTGTGTGGAATGCAACAGATGCTCTTTGTGCGTATTGAGCCATTTTATGTCGGTAATTGAGGTTTTTACACATATCCGCTAGTTTATGTTTATCTGTAAGTTCTGGGTAAGTACTGTCTGCTCCTACGGCCACTGCCAGAAGTCGATGTACTATAATGTCAGCATACCTGCAACAGATAGGATGAAATGATCCATGACATATAAAAACATACTTTTTAAAATAAAATAAGTTCCTGAATATAATTTTGGTTTTACGAATCTTACAGACCAAAAAAGTTTTGTAATAATGATGGTCTACTGATAACTCCCTGTATTAATTCAAGATTGCTTGCTTTTATTACAATGCAACAGTTACAGCAGCAAGTTTCAAATTAGCAATGTTTTTATATGTAAAATACAGTCTCCTCAAAATTTACACACAGCTCCTGTCTGAAAAATGACTGGTCAGACTCTGCCTTAGTCTCTGGTTGACTTATATAACGCTAACTGATCCTGAAGTGCATTTATATGCCAGAGATAGGCATTAGGGATGTATTTCTCTTATTTTTATAAGTCTTTAAAAAAAAAAAATTATTAGACCTTAGGAGTTACATACAGTGAACCTGGGAGCTTATATGAAGATGGATCACCATGTAAAGCCACTGCTGTTTCTATTGAAATCTAAAGCTGAACAAAAAACTGTATTTTGTTTTAAATGGACAACACCACAAGTTAAAATAGAATTTCTTCACAAATAGATCACTTCTTTTGTTCTATGAAACTTTCATAAAATAAAAGTACCTTCTAATGGGTGAGGTAAAGTGGGTATAAATAGGTGAGGCTAAACCATAGTGATGAAAATCATTATCCATTCCAGAGCAGAAATAAACAGCTTGCATCATGCAGCGAGTGGTCAAAATTCGCAACAGTGTATTTAAATAGGGGAATGCAGGAGATTCAGCTTTGTCTAATGATTCAGCTAAAGCTTTTGCTGAATCTGTCTTAACTTCCAAATTCTAGAAGGAGGGAAAAAGAAATAAAAAAAGGTCAAGTATTACTAGCAAATATTAACAGAGTATAACCAGAAATGTAACAGCTACATCCATGCTGATCTTAGCAACTGGCACAGATATCACCTGTGCAACCTAATGGAATGCCACAATTAGAAAAAAAAATAAAAAAAAAAAATTAACCCATGCAAAGATCCTTCCCTCATTATTACTAATGCTCTATGCAAACAGTGAAAAGCAAAGTCAGTAGCTATCCATTCAGAACTAAGAAACACTTTATGCTAATATTAACAAGGTTTTTATTTCCTTTGGTTTGATTTTTCTATCCCTTTATTGAAGAAATCAAAAGGGATATCAAAGAGGAAAAAAAAAAAAGGAGGGGGGAAAAAGACACCACACAAAGATTCTTCCAAGCACAATGGAAACAGCAATCAACCTTCTTGTATGTCCTCCACAAAATTATGAAAACTTATACTTGGAAAAGTGATTTGTAAAACTAGTACTATATGACGCTAAGTTTGTTCCCTCTTTGCCAGTGCTATTCCACTTGAAAATAAATAATGCATTTTTAATCTCCAGTCACACAAAGTAAGTTTCATCACAAGATCAGTTGAATGTTCTTTACTTCAGGTACACCACTGACAACAAAGTATGATCTAGAGATCAAATATGCCTGTATTATGGTAAAATAATTGCATATTTATTTTAAAAGTGTAACAAAAATATAGCATATTAATACTTAATTGTGATGGCTCTGTCAGAGTAGTGAAAAGTCAGTTTGGTTTAGTAAAAGAACATTTGTCTATGCACAAGAATTTAGCTTTCCAAATAAAACAGTACTTTAAAAACAATTTTCAGAGTAAAAATGAAATAATTATCATTATTCCAGTTTTATAGCAGTGGAAAATGAAATGGGCTGGGTTTGGGCTTGTCTATTAATCTTAGTACACTAGATAGTATTTGGGAGTTTCTCACTTGCCTCTAGGATAAAAAAAGGGAGAGAAGAGTTGAAGGGAAAGGAAATACGAATGCACATCACAATGTCTAAAAAGTTGAAAGCTTAGCTCAAATAAAAGATCCTGAAACTGGAAAAGTAATTTTTCAGTTCAGACTTCGTTAATTAAATCAGACTTGTTTCAGGTTAAATTAACCTCTAGCTTATCTAAGGAGAGGATGGAAACTATAAACACATATGAACACAGTTTCTTACTTCCTGACTTTAAGAGAAATGTGTTATTTGATGTGACTGACCCATTTTTAAGTACATCAATAATGTATGTGTTCTGAAGCTAAAAACTGGCTCAAAAATCACACGTGGCTTGGAGAGGAAAAACATTCACAGCACACAAGAGTTACAATAGAAAAGACTTAAAGAGTGATTTGCTTTCTTTACCTAAGAAAGGGTTTGAAAAGCGCAAGATTCTTCATCTACAGGTACAGTTATCTTGCTACAAGTACTAGCAATTTCAAAGTGTAGCTGATACACTTTCAAAATACTGCTTTCCAATCCTTGTTCTTGGTAAGTAGCCAACCAGTGAGAAAACACAGCTTTCTGTCATTATTTCACTTAATTAGCATGGTAAAAACTTGCCTTGGACTTTGCGGCCTTCACAAGGATGTCATAATTTGATGGGGGAGGAGCAGGATGTTTCCGGAGCAAGGCAAACTCCGGGAACTCATCGTAAATTTTTTGTGCTACAGAGACATTGGCAAGTAACATAAACTCTTCAACCATGGAATTTGTTTCTCTATCAACATAAAATATTTTATATTGTTAGAAAAGCATTAAATTATATATTTGAGTGTCTAATGAAGAAAAACATTCTACAATCCTAACCATACTATATAATACTAAACTTGTGGGTTTGAACATTTATACAATGAGACAAACATTTTTAAGACTAAAACATAACATTTATTAAGTTTGAAATCCTGAGTTAAAAGAAAACTAAAATATTCTAAAATACCTAATTATATTCAAGAAAAACACTCTTTAAAATGCCCCAAAAGACCAACAGATAAGCCTCTTGATTTCTGCCTAAGAGTATTGTTCCAATATTGTGCATATAAAGTTTGAAAGCACCATGTTACACACCATAAAGTCGTGGCAGTATACACCACTAAGTGTAGATATTAGCACAGAAACTAAGTAGTAGTATGAAAGTAAGAATCTATCTTCAGAAATAAAATCGGTAGCTCTGTTTCTGGAACTTGTCAGTAAGATTGTATCACTCATGCAATAACTGCTCTGTGGTTCTTAAGGTTTCAGTAATCCATAACTCTGAGTTCTACTTTCTCCCCTTTGTTAATACCAGGAGAAGAGCATCACAGAGAAGACAGTGGGATGCAGAAAGTTTGGATCCTAATGATCCGTTAAATCAGTAGTAAAGACTTAAGTTCACATGTGAAGCATACAGTTCAAAACCTGTTTCATGTATAGTGCAGTAAAATACAGAGGAATTCTCTTTTCTAGGATCAGCTTGCCCAGAGAAGCTGTGGAGGCCCCCTCCCTGGCAGTGTTCAAGGCCAGGTTGGATGGGGCTTTGGGCAACCTGGTCTAGTGGAGGGTGTCCCTGCCCATGGCAGGAAGCTTTGGACTGGATGATCTTTAAGGTCCCTTCCAACCCAAATCATTGTGTAATTCTATAATTGTCCTGCACTATTATAGGCACTTTGTACACTAGTAACTAAATGTTGCTACTTAAACATGTCTTTAATTCCATCCCTGCACTGAATTAACTACTTGAGGTAAAAATGCATACTTGAGCTCCTTAGTCTGCAGATCAATAGGATCATGAGTTTCACTGTCCATGTGGAAACGAACTTCTGGTGAGGAAAGTGTTAAGGCTCTGGAAGACAGTAAGTGCTAAGAATGAATTACAGAAAAGCAGAAACAGCAGCTGAGTTGCAGGCCTGTACACAACATCTGGGTTTATCTTTAAACTGTAATTTAAAATTAGCAGAAATTAAAAACACAATCGTGGAATTAATGTTCAATTAGCTGAAATTATAATGCTGACACATCAATATTAGCTCCTAAAATGTCAAATGCTACTCCTCTGGTTGTGTTTTTATAATGACTATAAGAGATCCATATTGTTTGACCTTGTGAAGGCAGAGTTAACATCCCAAGTATATATTTTTGGGGAAATGCAGATAAGCATTTTTATGAAAATTGAAATTGCAAAATACTTATTTTTCAGAAGATTTTCACTGGAAAAATGGACACAGAGGACCATTATACAGTTTCACAGCAAAAAAATAGCCATTAAAAAAACCAGAGAAAAACGTAACAGGGACACTGCACAGTTTACCCATTATCAATTCTCTTCTTCTTCAGAATTTTTGCTAATTTGTTTAGTCCACGTAGGCTGGTAGTAATATCATCATTCATAGCTGCTGAATCAATTCTCATCTGTGCTTCGGCATATGTAAGAGAAGCCTTGAAGAGGTTAAAAAAAAAAGACAAAAAAAAAAGACATCAAGATACGTATTGAATACTGAAAAGAAAAACATATTTCTGTCTTGCAGAAACTGCAGTTTGCTGTCAAAGTTGGTTCACAATAAGAGTAGAAAGCTTTGCATTCAACACCTAAATGCATGTCATTCTCAAACAATAATGGACAAAACAGGAGAGATCTATGCACAATATTAAGAAATACCAGGCATTTACAGTGTTTTTTTATGCTGATCACAGATCTGTTTTATGCATTAGAGGTTTAATTTTTAGAAATATATTAAACACATACAGAGTCCACTGAATTTAACTGAAAATTATGACCAGCTGGTATATACCAACCACATCCAATACATTTACACTTTTAAAATGAAATACCCTAACAAAGTACATACACAAAAAACATTGCAGCCTTACAGGTTTAAAAGAACAGAACAGAACCAAATATTTTAAGAATTTAAGCATTATTTTCTAATAAAATATAAATCAATAAACTGAAAGAAGAAAACTTTACTATCAAGTCTGTTGATCAGCTTTTATAAAAAGGTCTCCAGCTTTTTTTTCAGAATTATAATATTATTTACATGACTCACCTTGGAATTAATAATACTCTTCGTAAATCTGGTTTTTAGAATTTCAGCCTTATGGTTCATCTCCCATATACATGAAAATGCAAGCCTATGAGAGGGAGAAGGGGGCGTGAAATCTGTTAAAATCCACATATAAACATCTGGAGTTTTTTGTCAGGATCAAAGTATGGATCATATACATATACCTGTCCACATTTGATCTCAGGGAGCACAAATTGGAACTAAGTAACTCTGGAACCATATCAATCCTCTGCAAAGTATAGAATAAAAATAATGACTAGTTATAAGTATGTACTTTAATTTCCTGATTTTTAGCATACTAAAAGCTTGGAAATAATAATTACTTTCTTTTTTGCTAAGAAAGCTCAGATTTCTGAAAGTAAGCTACTTTAGAGGAAATTCAATCCAAGATCCATTCTAAGTTTTTTAGTAACTCATTTCTGCAAAGAAATTGTAGTCTGTGAGAAATAAGTTAAAATAAACAGCACTAAGTATACAGCTGTAATGAATACAAATCATAGGACACAAGAGAGGTTTAGCCACCACAAAAAAAAAACAATAGAAAAGGCAAAACCAGGCCACCTCTGCAATTCCAGATCAGAACTACATGTTATTAATGCTTCAAACAGGAGTGGAAAGGATATTCTCCAGATAATGGATTTAAAAACAAATAGCTAAATAAATATTTCTCCCTCTTGTTGGGCAGGCTGAATGACAGAAAGCACCTTCGTTTTGATAACCTTGGGCAAATTAAGTGCAGTCCAAAGGAGTCTACTTTTTTTGCCTTAGAGATAATGTCTCTACTCCCAAGAATTAAAAGAGGAAAGCAATGAAAAAACCAACCACTTAATTGTACAAAAAGCTTTTTATATAGAAAACAATTACTTTTTCACACAGATATACTGTTGTTCCTCTTTTTGCTGACTCCTCATCCAAAGCATTTCCTGGGCGAATAAAATGACTGACGTCTGCAATATGTACACCAACCTAGAACACAAGCATCACATTATGCATCTTAGGAAACAGAAAGTTCTCAACATGAAACTGTCTCAAGTTTTTATTTACAACCCAATGTACCCATTCCCAGTTCCCTTCAGCAGCTCCTACACTTAGTAATAAGAATAGTTAAAACCTATCATACTGATATTAAAAAATGAATAGTTACAGCAATTATGCAAAATAAGGGCATGTGTACATTTAGTGGAAAGTTATACTCATTACCAATGCAACTCTTCTTGCCTGGGAGCTCAAATAACCTCTTTCATTTTCTTCAAGGCTCACTACAAATTCGGTTTTACTTTTCTGTTTGCTAGGCTTTCTATTTTGGCACACTCTGCTATTACAATTCCAAATTAATTTATAATGAAGAAAACCTGACTAAATCAGATATACGGGGTAGAGAGCTGGTGTTAAGTCTGTAGCTTTTTAATGCCTTTTATTTTTTTAATAAAATAATCATTCTTTAGGCATTACAGCAGTAGATTCACTTCTTCTATTGATAGTTCCTTATCCTAGCTGTAGATATCCATGTTTATACTTAGCTAAAGCAGTAAATAAATTGTATGTTAATTTCCCATGCCAAGTGAGCAGAAAGCAGGGTGAAATTTAGACGACATTAAATTCCCACTTCTGACACTGATGTAATGCAAATCAACTCCCTTTCTTTATTACCATCTCAGTTATGTAAATACCATTCATTTCTTTTACAACAGATCTGGAGCTTTGCTCATGTCATTTACTATTACCGGTACCGCACTGTTTGTAAAATAAAGGAAGAAGTAAATAAATAAATGACTCAAAAAAAAAAAAAAAAACCCCAAAAAAACCCAAAAAACAATACCTCTATATTTCCATTTTCTAACTCTCTACAATGTAATGCATCATCAATATCTGTACAGCCAGGAGGATCAACACTACAAACACACAGATTCCTTAAGTCCTCCCTGTATTTCATATCCTGAAATAAAAAATATTAAAAAAAGTATTTGTTATTAAGAACATCCTCCTATCAAAGTAAAAATGACCATTTGAGAAAGGCACTTTGCATAACACTTTCCAGAGCAACTGAGTATTTTCAGAGTGCTTTTTTTTTGGTCTTAGAACAAGATGATGATCAAGTACTGAAAAATTTTCTGGTTTACAGCCAACAGGAAGATAGAATAAAATCACAATCTTTTCATCATCTCAGAATTAGCAGAACCAGGAATCAAGAAGTGAAATTTTGACTGATGTCCAGCTGGACAAATTGTTTAGGATATGATTGCTCTCAATTAACTTTAGCTTTATAAGGCTTAGATGTCTAGACAGTTGAAAGGAACAAAGTATCTACTTTTGTATCATGGCTACAGAAAGATACACAAAATGAACAAACAAACTAGCCCATCCAAAACAAGAACATATGACACTCAAATTGTTCCCTGATGACATTTTTCCATATGTTCTAAAGCAACTATTTCCCATATTTAAGCTACTGGAGAGAACTTGAAATTCACTAACAGCATTTAAAACAAGCAATTCTGCAAACACCAATTTCTCTTTCTCTAATTAATTTACTGGATTATAGCGGGATACATTAAAATCTCTCTTTGGATTATTTTAGTGATGACACAGGCTGCCACATTTGGTTACAAAGCTATTTAGCAAGATGAAAAACTCTTAGGGATGATCTTACAATTATTTGAATTGTAGTCTCTCTCCTTTACAAAAAACCTCTTTTCAAATATTTTTATTTTTAATGAAACTTGTAATATAGTTTGTATCTTAAAATATCTATCTCTAACAAACACAGTTTTAGCCAAAAACTGCAGAGGCCTTGTTTCTATAAGAAATCTGGCTGAAAGTACACCCTAAGACAGAAGACAAATGTTGTCCAAAACAATCCTATTTTTGGTGCACTGGGGTATCCAAGAACATCACAGTTTGATTTGAAGGAGAATGCACAGTAATTATTACAATAATTTAAAAATTATTACCTGTTCTGTAATGCTCCATGGCATTTTTGGTAGGAAACTAAGGACACCCTGGGAAAAAGGCTGATGAGGGACATCATGCTCAAGCAAAAGAACTTCTGTCTCGGTCTCTTTATCTCCAGCAGTTCCCAAGTTCTTTACAAAATGACCCTGAAAAACAATATACATGCATACAAATATATACATAGGCATGCACATCAAGCAATATTTTTTCCACAAAAATAAGTATTTGAGACCATTCTCTCATAGGTTATTAGTATATTAAACTACATAGAAGGAGTAGTCTTTCCTTCTTCAGTTAACTTTCTCTGTTTTAAGAGAGAAATTTAATTTCAAACGTTTAATCGATTCAGTAAGTCTGAACTTTGTACTTCTCCCTCTTTTTCTAGAAAGGTACTAAATTCTCCACATTTAAGACTGCAAAAATCGTAAACGTAGCAATTCAGTTTTGCAGGGGAAAAAAAACATTGCTGCACAAGCAACAAAACTAACAAGATCTAATTTCTCCATGGGTTTGTGTTGTGCCACACATCCCACTCCCTAACACTGCATTAACTACTTCCTTTCTCACATCTCATCCTCTGCAGTAATGCTGTCTTTGTCTTAACGCTCCTTCCATATATTACAAGTTTCCTTCATTTCTCTAAACATGGGTGAGACAGCTGTGCTCACACTCATTACAAGCTATGCATTCCTACACAAGGCAATGGAAGCCTCTTCAAAACGTAGTGTTCAACAGAAATGGAAGCTGGTGTCCTCAATTTCTCTTATATCCTCCTGTTTATTTACAAAGAACTTTTAGGAACTTAATTACCTGTAACTCTGCCCCACTGGCAATTTGACTGAATTTGGCCAATGTGTTTGAAACTACTTGCCAGGACAGCAATCGGTGTGTGGATGAGTAGAGCCACAGTGAAAGGTTTGCATTTCTAGCAACCCAGACTAAAATAAGACTGTCCCTAGTTAGTCTAAATAAAACACCTACCACACATATGTTCAATGCAGAACCTGAGGACCAAGCTTTTAAAGTATGATAACCCATACCTGGTTTTTGGGGTAAGAGTAAATTAAATCATTTGAGGACTTCCTTAATTTGCACCATCAAGGAATGGCACTTAAAGAACTTAAAATTCATGTCCACACTTTTTGAAGTTACTCATGGTTGCAGATAATAATAAACATCTTACCTAATAAACACACAAAAATCAGACAGATAAAAGTTCAGAAAACACCTAAACTTACATTAGGATACCTGGAATTCCTGGGCCAACCATCAATAGCAACAATTATTCTTTGTCCTTCCAATGTATCTGCTTGTCTTGTTTCTATTCGAATTCGAGGAATTCTGCGATCAGCAGGTGTAAACAAATGGCGCCTTGCCTATTAACATCCAGAAAAAGGAACAAATAATTTCTAATTAAAGAAAAAAAATCTGCACTTAGAATAATTTGATTATTTCCTTACCTCTTTGATCTGTGATTTGGAAAGCATGCCACAAAAGGGTCTCCAGTTTCGCTTTATAATGCCCACTATTTTTCCGGTAGGTCTCAGCATGTCCTTGTTAACAGAAGTCTTCAGCTGGTAGAAAACAAGAGGTTAAAACCACAATGCTGAACTTATGTTAACATATTTTACTATAGCATTTATCTCAAACCTTGGTGGTAATAACTTCTGTATCACTATAACGCCATAAATTCTATTATGACTTCACAAACAGAACTCTATCTTCCTGCGCTTTGCATGACTTTTAGTATTTTTAGTATGTGAACAACTACTTCATTGTGTTTTGTTTCATCTTAATCGACATTGTTTCAGAAAAACAAAGAACAGCAGAAAAAGACTCTGAAGAAATGTTACCTTGTTCCACTGTCTCTGCTTATTCTACAACTATCTCCATTTTTTCCCCCAAGCTATTATAATTTTTAGAAGCCCTTTTATGTTGCTTGAGAATTCTCCAATAATTGTTAAAAAACATTTTCATGGAACTCAGTGGGAAGATCACGTTTCTAAAGAAATGCAAGTATTTGTTGGACCAGGTACACATGTATGTGCACTGCATGCGCATTCAGCAGAATTACTGCAAGAAGCTAAAGAATATTTTACAGCTGGTTCCAAACATATGCATTGCCTATAAAAGCTGACTGTCATCGTGAAATAACATCTGCTCCTATTCTAGCAAATCCTAATCTGCACATCAGTATATAGCTTTGCATTATTACCTGACTACCACTCAGTAACTTTTAGATTTATTAAGTTTAACAAGGTAATGTGGGAATTTCTGATGGGGATTAATTAAAAAAGTATCGGTTTTATACATATTTATATATTTAAGGCAACTGTAGCATTATAATTTCCATATTCACAATAGCTTTTAGGAGTCAGTATAAAAAGGATGTATAAATCTAAAGCCTAACAACATTGTCAGGGTATTGTGGATTCCATCTCTCTCTTAACATAAGTAAAACATTATGTAATTCATACAATGTTTTCTTTCTCTTCTTCATTTTCAATGTCATCTTCATTCTGGCCTTCATCCTGCAAGACCACTGAGGATGGTGCCACCCATTCATCTTTTGCCAACAATTCCACAGCTACAATATCTTCGTGAACTGCTCGGTTTAAATGTTTCAGTCCCTGTATAATTATCTGGATTTTTTTTAGAAAGCAAAAAATGAAAATGCAAATATTTATGATGATAGCAACAGAAGACACAAAGCAGTATAACAGAACAGAATCCATGTATAACAGGCTCTGCACTCTAAAGAACATTTTAAGGCATGTTGGTGAGACATTTTCTTCCTTCGCCTAGGTTTCTTTCAGTACTAATGATATCATTTCAGGATTTCAATTGCATCTATAAAAATAATTTGTTTTCGCCAGACTTTTTTTTTTTTTTTTTTTTTAAATCAGACAATCCTATTTTTGCAGGCTAGGACACTCCACAGACTACTGGGAGATTGGAATAAAAGAAACAGAGATCTAGAGAAGCACCTCCAGCTGCCACTACAAACAGGGAGGGAGGAAACAACTGCTGCTGCTTGGATACAGGGTCTGTACAACTGTAGCAACAGAGAACCCAGCAGGCAGACAGCTGGGTTAACTGCTTGGAGGGGAACAGCTCATCTACTCATCACCAGGCACGAAAATAGCAGGGGAAATAAAGCAAAAGCCCCACAAGGCCTCACCACAGTTTTTTCTGAAAAATCCTTCTACAAACTTGTTTCTCTGTCTTTCACCATATATTTCAAACTAATTTAAAGAAGTGTTATATTTGAATCACTTAAAAAACTATTAACAACCAAGATTCAGCTTTATTTTATCAAGTATTTTATCAAAGCACAAAGCATAATTTTAGACACATTATATTCTCTTTTCAAAAATGAGCATAGTCAACATTTCAGTAGTCTACATCCATACAAATAAACAAAAACAAAGCAAAAAAGTCAGAAAAACACTGAAGAGAAAAATTTACTGTAATGCTCCTTTTTAAATACATACGTCACCATGAAAGAATTACATTTTAAGTCATTACTGAGGCTAGTTACAGTTCACAGCATGAAGTCAAAATGAAAAACTCACCTCTTTGTTTTCTTCAGCATCTCCATGAACCCAAACAGTGGCTTCAAGATAATTATCTCTGCTTGCCCTGTAAGTTCCTTGGAGGTAAATACCAGATTTTATTCCTTGCTGCAGTTTGCTAAGAGGAATATGTTCTGGGAAAATTATTTTACCACTTTCTATTTCTTTCTTTAAAAGAAAAGAAAAAAAAGGAGGGGGAAAAAAAAAAAGGAAATTTTCAGTCTTTTGTATTCATGATGATTCCAAAAGCGAGCTCAGGAACATGACACTCCAGCTAGCAAACTCTAACTATGTGTAGGCATGAATACGTACATAATGAAAAACTACTATTAACAGCAATTTTTCTAATGAAGTGTAAAGAATATAGAAACATGACACTTCTAGGAATGCCTCCTTTTCTTTTCCTGTTTGCTTGCAGTTACCTAAAAAGATACTGCACAAGTCACATACACTTTTACATTGATTTGGATATACTGACTAAACATATAGTCAGTGAAGAAAATATTAGCATAGTACTACATAGTAAAGAGTATAGCACACAATGTAATCATATGCTGTATGTTATATGCTGTGTGTTATGTGTTATAAAAACACACTACTGTGACTAAACTTTGGAGCAGTCAGACAATTAAAGCTAAATGAATATAGATATTAGGAAGAAATTCATCCCTGTGAGGGTGGTGAGGCACTGGCACAGGTTGCCCAGAGAAGCTGTGGATGCCCCCTCCCTGGAAGTGTTCAAGGCCAGGCTGGATGGGGCTTTGGGCAACATGGTCTAGTGGAGGGTGTCCCTGCCCATGGCAGGGGGGTTGGAACTAGATGATCTTTGAGGTCCCTTCCAACCCAAACCATTCTGTGATTCTATGAGTCTATGAACTACAGCTAACCACTGGAAAGATCAGCAGACCCCTCCACTTTTTCCCCACTCTGGCATGTTCCACTCCATTCTGTTAGAACCAACTGATGAAATTAACTTTCCCATTTTTTGGCAGTATTAGTTTTCAGCTGTATCAGTATTATGTGAAAATACATCTTGAATCTTATAAACACAAAGCACAAGGAAATAGAAGAGGATGCACCTCATCTTCAAGCTGTAGCCTGCGTTTATATCAACTGATAACAAAAATCAGAGCTTTTGATAGAGAATTATTTTGATCAATAAGGTAACATAAACTTTCAAATAGTAGATACAAAGCAAAGACCAAATGGTTTGCGATATACACTTATGTAGTTTTCATTTTGTTTCCATAATTTCTAATATACACTTTCTTTAACCAATTGCTATTATTTTCGTCTTCACATCAGTTATCTAAAGCAACTGGCTTTTTACAAATAACTAGATGTAAGCATACAAGCAGCAGTAAAAACAGCTGTAATATTTCCTTTCTTCTATTAAATTGTCAAAAAGTTATACTGCCAAAATGGTAATAAAGTCCAGAGTCCTCATTCTCTAAACTGATGCCAGTTGCCTGACATATGGTGTCCAATAATATACTGGAAAACATTTGTGATTAATTTATTTTATAAAAAGAAAATAAAAACATACCCCTTCATCAGACACACAAGCAAGACGATCTACAAGATCAGGATTAGCTATCAAGCTTTTTATGTACTCCTCACCTACAAAAGCACACATATAGTTATTTATGCAAGAGATGCATGGGATTTAGGTATGAAAACACTGCTGAGATTGTATATCTGAGCAATAAATTAAACATACATGCCATTTCACTTACATGTATAAGCAGTTATCCCTTCCTCTAGAGCTTTCTCTTTATTAGTTCTGTCATTTGTTAAAAAGATAACTTGGATCTTCTCCTCATCCTCTATTTTCTTCAAGTGTTCATTGTACCATTTTACTGCTACCCGAATGGCTCTGTCATTGCGGTCATTAGAAGTTTCTCCCTGCTCTTGCTGTATATATGTTTCTCTAAATAAATAAAAGGGGGGAAACAAAATAAAACAAAGCCCAACATCCATCCATACTTACAAAAATTTTTCAGACAAACAAGATCAAAATTGTGAGGCCAAAAGAATCATTGCTGTACCAATTTTTGTCATATGTGTAACACTCTATAGGCCACTGAAGAAGGCTCAGGAGATAGAAGCGTCAAGAAAAACAGCAAGGAAGCGTTAATTTCTAATAAAGCCTTCTCACTGACAATTGAAGAGGAGTGCATTCAAGATGCTAGAACTATGCATTCAAGATTCGTAGAACTATGATACTGCAGCAGTGGAAACTACTTGTGAGCACAATTAAAGGTAAATTAAAAAAAACCTGTTGGTTTGTGACAGAAAGCTCTAAGAAATGAAGACGTGATTAATGTTTAAAAGGGACACTAAAATGGAAAAGCATTATTCCATTGCTCAAGTTAGTCTTGTCTATAAACTTCATTCTACATTATAATCACCTTTTCACTATACGCTTATACTAATTATAAAACAGAAAAGCTCCTGAAACATGCAACTATTTCCCAATACAATTTCTTAGAAGTATCAAGTTCAATGCACCTCAGCCTAAATTTTTTTTACCTAGTTCATATGTTGCAATTCTGTTTCCCAGTTTTCTTTTGCTGGACATCAGTATAACTTTATTATACCCTATTCCACACCTTACCGATGATGTTCATTGGTGAAAGAATAGAAATGTTTTTCAGGGTTTGCAATCACATCCCTAATTCGCTTGTACACTGGTGCACTCCGATTCCTGACTTCTTGTAAGACTGTCTGTAGCACAATGACATTCTTAATAACAGGATCTTCAAGTATATCAATCTGAGGAACAAAATGGAAATCAATTAAAATTGTTGTTTAATAACAGGACTTGAAATATTCGTTTGGTTAATACGTAAAAAGCTAAAATGAATAATGAGTTGCAGTACTTTTGCCTTTTTCTCTCACTGTTGGGAAACTATAGTATATTAAGCTGCTTGCTCCTGCTTGTGGGCAAAAAGTTCAGATAAGATTTTCCAGCTTCTTCGTGACCTGAATTTTGCTGGAGTGAAGATAAGGACTTACTGTGTCTTCCACCAAATTCAGCCCCACTGTGTGCAGGACTCCAATCAAATTTAAGTCCATGTGTACACCAGAAATTTTGTTTACATAAAATAGGTTCTTGTAAATTATAATCTTTGTAAACGAAATACATCTATGCACAATCTGACAGTAATCCAACATAATTTAAAGGCTGTGTGTCTTATGTCTTTGTGAGGAATGGAAACCATACAATAGTATCTGACCACTATCACACAGCTAACATGGACATGCCTGTGCACGTGCAGGCTTAAGTTCTCCAAAAACAATCCCACTGTTGCACTGCAATTTTAATTTCTGCAGATTCAAATCAACTGGAATTCTGTTAGCTGCTCTTCACCTTTTCAAAGACTGTTGGGGCTTTTTTTGAGGAAATTTATTAAAAAATTTCCAGCACTTTTCTTTGCCAACTCCTGACAGCCGTGGTGTGCAAGAGACAAAAGTACAGCAAAAATCCATGCTCCGCCAGGACAAAAAGGTGAGCTTAATTTCCTAAGCTTGTGGCAAGAAACTGTGCAAACCCACCTCCAAAAAGAGACAGCTATAAGGCTCTAGAGTGCATGGCTAAAAGAATGAAAAGCAATGCCAGACCACGCTTCTCTGCACCTGATGTTTAGATGACCTAAAAGATTTAGAGCCATGTTCGTAGAGCAAGAAATCCAGTATTATTCTACGCACAAGCTGAATTACTAGGCCAGGTCTTACTGTGGCAGTCCTGTTCTAGTTGCTAGCTAAAACTTTTTCCTAGTGTTACCAAGACTTCCTAATCCCTGTTGCTCCAGTTCATGGCAGTGTACCCTGGCACGTTCTCAGAACACTCTATAGTATATACAAGCTTTGCCAACAGACACCAAGAAGTCCATGGGTTACAGGCTGAAAACATCCCTTGACTTGCTGTTTTGGGAAGAAAACCCTTACTTACAACTTGTGGGATGGGTAACTGCTAAAACACTTGAGTGTTGTGCCCCTCTCCTGAGTAATCCATGCTAGGATTCATTAATTACTTCCAGTCTCCATTGTCTGCACAGGGCTAGTCTACTTTCTACAGATGTATTCAAAAGCAACCAAAAAAAAAAAAAGGTCAAACATTGAACTTGGGAATTCACTGCATCCCAACCTGGAGTTCTACTGTCTGCACTGCCCAGACTCAAGCCTTTGCACAATTAGTGATGGGCTGCAGAATAAAGTTCATCCCATGCTTCGAGAGCTGTACAGGGGATTGATTTTGCAGCTCTTATTCATTACCTGAAATCAATACCACGGTATAAAGAACCTACGCCTACAACAGTCTCTGAAAAATAAAATAGGTATTTAGGAGAATTCAGGTTGACAGGAAAATTCAGTGACCACCTGAAGATCCCGATCACTGCTTCACAGTCTATTCGCTCTATTACATACCTATATCAGGCCACAACAAAAAAAATGCTGGTTTTTATTCCTACCGTCAGGCAGCAAAACATAAAATCGAAATATAGATCTTGTATCACAGACTAGACTCGGTGACGCTGAAGGCCTCCTCCATAGCTGGCAGGGAAAGTAAAGACTACCCGTTCAGGGACCCAGCAGAGGCACTGCTAAACGCGCCCCTCCAGGGACGACGCCGGAACCCCACGCCTAAGGGGAGCGGGTTAACTCACACCCGCACGGATTTAATCAAGGCTGGAGCAAGGCTTAAAGCTCCACAGGATGCACGGCCGGGCCCAGAGGGAGGCGGCGAGCCCTCCCCGGCGCCCGGGCCTGTGGATCCGCTGAGACAGCCGCCGCCCGCCCCCTCACCAGAATCGTCTCCGGGAGCCGCTCACCTGGTGAAGGAGGAGGTTGGTGTCGGGCAGGAGGTAGTGCGGCCCGGGGCAGAGGCTGCTGGCGGCGCCGCCGGGCTGTGCCTGTAGGCCGAGGCCGGGCCCGGCGGGGCGGGGGGGGCAGAGGCGGCAGGCGACGGCGCCGCAGGGGATGTCATCGCGCAGGTAGTGCTCGCGCACCACCTTCACCACGGCCCCCGCCCGCGTGCGCTTCAGGAACATCCGCGAGGTCAGCATGGCGCACGCCGCGGCAGCCCGGCCGACCCAGCGCCTCCCGGCACGCACCGCCGAGGAGAAGCCCCGCCTCCCATCGTGCCGCGCGGCAGAGGGCGGGAAGCGGCGCGCGGCGCGCCCCCCCCCCCCCCGGTCGCCGTGGTGATGGCGTCGCGCAGCCCCGCCTCAGCCGCCCTGAGGGAAGGCGGAAGGACGCGCATGCGCCACCGCGCCCGCGGCCGCCGGCTGAGGTAAGTGCTTGGCGCCGCGCGGGCCCTTCCTCTCCCGGTGTGTGAGGGGATCGGCGGGCTGGGGCCAGCTCCCTCTCGCTCCCCCGCACCCCGCCGCCGTGTGCCGTTACCGGTCGGGCAGCTGCTCGTTGCTTTCCGCGGAGTTGGGCATCCGGCGGGTAGAACAGCATCTCCTCCACCGAGCTGCCTCTGCCGTGGGGCAAGGGGTGGTGGCGGTGCTGCCCGGCGGAGGCGCAGCGGCCCGGGAGAGCTAGTCCCCGGCGGGCTCCCCGGCCCTCGCCGCAAGGCAGCCCGGCCGGCCTGGGCTCCGGGTGCAGCATCCCCCTTCTCTTTGAACAGCATGCGCTAGTCTGTGCATCTCTTAAGTAAAAGCTGTGGTCTATACCAAGTAGTTGTACAAGTAAGCGTGACTGTTAAGTAGCTCGCTTTTGGAAAGTACTAGCGAATTAGCCTGGTAAGAACGATGGAACTACTTCTTTAGGGAAGATAAAGGTGGGCATGAAAGTATTTCTTCACCATTTTCTCTAGCTAGTCTTGTTATGTATGCCCCTTATTGGATGTTCTCTGCATGCCCCATGTGTCTCAGGAGTTTTCAGTGCATGCACATCTGACTGTGAATGGCAGGTGCACATCTTGATTTAGCTATAATGTCTTACAAGTAAGCTTGATTCACACCAGTATCGAGCTTATTGCAGTCAAAATCCTTGTTAATAATTATTTAGGAAGAGAGTCCTCAGGCAACTGCCCTTCAGCGTTTCTTAAAATGTTTTTCTTGGGTGAATAAGAAAAATACATTCATGTGTTGTTGAGAAATATTGCTTGGTGTTCTTGTTTAATTTTTCATAATGACATAATGCCTTTTACTTAATTGTTTTGATTCTTGCAGTTGATTCTTCAGGGGAGCTCATCTCAAAGTATAACTTTAAAAAGATTTGCAAATAATGAAAGAAAATGTCGCATAAAAGCTCTAAGGAAATCAGGAGAGTAAACATTTCTAGCTCCTTGGAGTCTGAAGATATTAGCTTAGAAACCACAATACCAACCGATGATGTTTCTTCCTCTGAAGAAAGAGAAGGCACTGTTAAAATCACTAAGCAGCTGATTGAACGGAAAGAGTTACTCCATAATCTTCAGCTGCTTAAAATAGAATTATCTCAGAAAAACTTGATGATTGACAACTTGAAAGTAGAATATTTGACAAAGGTAAGAAATGTTACTGCTTCTGTTATATATTCCTTTTTTATTTCTGGTGCTTTTAGAGTATGGTAGAAACTTCCATTCTGAAAAGAATTTCTGTGAATTGCATACTGGAAGCCTACTTAGTTTTTTTTTTAATGGAAAAAGAAGAAACAAAGCTATGTAAAACTCATCTGATTTTTGTCCAACGTGTTATACTTACAAATAATGGATGAGGGGGATCAAATTAGTTTTTCCTTTCCTAAAAAACAAAGGGAAAAGATCAAAATGGCAAATAATTTTATCACTGATGTAAGCAATTTCATAAAGCTTTTATCCTGTACTTGTGGAATACTAGAAAGTCATCTGAATGCTATTCAATGATCAGTTAATGAAGATGTGGCTAATATAACATGCTAATAGTAGGAGATTTTGTTGTCTACAGTTTCCACTAAGATACATGAAATTGAGAAAAGTGTAAAAGCTTGACCACGTTTGTATGCAGTCAATATTTACAACCTACTATGTACTGACTGTGGCTTTGACTGGCTTGCTGCTCAGAGTTTAAGCCTACTTTGAAATCAGCTGAACAGGTCAATATTTTTTTGGCCAAAAATATTAGTTGTAGAACTAAGTCTTTTTTATTTCTAGTTCATTGAGGCAAAATCCATACTTAGCATATTTAGAGGTCTTGTTACACAATCGTTATTGTACTTCCTAGCGCGTTGGGCGCTCTACTTTTTTCTTTGAAGTTGTTCTTTCTGTCAAATATGTTTTAAAAAATTACCAAAGTAACTTCTTTTCTTAATTTTGAATTTATATTCTTTGTATTTAGATTGAAGAGCTGGAAGAGAAGCTTAATGATGCAATCCATCAAAAGCAGCTGTTGTCTTTACGACTGGATAGTCAGCTGGCATTACAGCAAGAAGATGCTAGGTATGATGGAAGTAAACCAAAAAAACTTCATCTTTAATAACTTATTAATCTGAATTCAAATTAATTCATGGACAGTTAATGGAAAGTGATGATTATGAATTACAGGAGTAGGATTTCTTTTGCAGATTATATTAGTATTTCCATTCTAAAAATGAAATTTACATATTCAATTTACATATAAATAAATTTGAAATAAGCTCTCACTTGCTGAAGTTTGTGGGTTTGGCTTTATTGTTACCTGGATGTAAAATTTAATAGGAGTTTGGAATAAGAATGTTCTTAGAACCAGTATAGAGCAAAAGGAGTAGATAGAGTGGCAGATTTTCCATCAGTTTAAAGTATAATTTTTAATAACTGCAGCCTGGATGACTTGGGAAAGGTAAGGGAATAATATTTAGCACTTCTGGTTAGGATTGCTTATTGGTCAGAAATGCTTTCAGTTAATGATGCAGAAACTTAGTTTTTCCCTTGCTTTTCTGAAACATTTTGAATTAAATTATAGCTGAAAATAGACTGGCAGGCAGGCTCCTCCAAATTACTCTGTCAATTAAATGTTTTAACACCTGTAATAAGTAATGCTGTTCCTTCACAGTCGTAATATTCTCATCTTAGTTGAGGATGCACCAACTTACAGGATGTGACTAATTCAAAGTCATATTCTTTAGTAAGCCTGGAGCAGATTTAGGGATGTGAAGCCAGATCTGAGATTAGTTACAGCAAAGTCTTTCAACTAAGAGCCACTGACTGTCAGGAAAACATGTCTCATTCTGTATGCTTATTTGCACAGGTGTAGAATATTTTTATGTTGGCCATACTAGAGGTGTCTGAGGAGTGCTCAGCAAAAAAGTACTAATGTGCAAAATGGTGTTAATGGGCATAAAAAAGTTGAACTACTTTCCTTTCCCCAGTCTTTTAAATTATTTTTCTTGTCTATTACCTCAGTTTTTATCCCCGTTTAACAGAATCGTACGTTATGTGAAGAATATATCCTCGTGTGACTGCTTGGCTGACCTGGGATTTTCTTTTGTCTTTTTGAAACAAGTGGGACAGGCATTGCCTTGTAGTACTAGCAGAGCTAGTATTTTTAATATTACTTTTAAAATAATGTAGGAATTATTGCATTTTTGAAGAATTATTTAATTTTAATATGTTTTCAAGAGTTACAGCTAAAACTTCCAAAAAAGTAGGTCAGTTGCCTTTGATTAAATAAAATAAAGCACTTTGAAATATCTCTAAGTGACAGGCAGTTTCTCTTTATGTACCTTGTCATTAGTGATAATAGTGATGAGAGTGTTTTAAGGCTGGAAGTAAAGTTGCTTGTTTAAGTGTAGTGGTGAGGGGTTTTTTGTGTGTTACACTGGGTAGAAAATGAAGGGTTGTGTGTGGAATAGGCCATAAGCATGTATGTGCTGAAACTTGGCATGACACAAATTGAAATTACTATTGCTTTATTTGATGATTTACTAATGCCTTGGGTTTTGTGTGGAAATATAGTCTGCTTTTTCATGTTTTTAACCTTTTAATTGGTTTATTAAGGCTAATTTATAAATTCAAGTCAGCATATGTGGAGATTAACTGTTACTTCTCAGATTCAGCTTTGTATTGTCAATGACTATGAAGTTCCTGGTTTTTTATGTATAATGTCTGATGTGATTGTGTAACTATGGTGGTATACACTCCTGTGCTAATTACCTAATCTCTCTGTAAATTTTCCCTTCTACAAAATGAGCATAACTCACTCCCTTGCCAGAGTATTGTGAAGGTTCGTCACTTGTATTACTCCCTTCTTAATGTCTTCTGTTTTCAAATCAATCTTAAAGAAAACATCAGGCTCTGATGAAACAAGAAATGGAAACTATTTTATTGAGACAGAAGCAACTGGAGGAAATGAATCATCAATTAAGGGAGAGGGCTGGAGATATTCGTCGTAGCTTGCGAGATTTGGAATTAACAGATGAATGCTATGAGAAGCTAAAGTCTCTTCCTGAAGATCAGCTTTCTATCCCTGAATATGTTTCTGTGAGTACTGTGTTTTGTATTGGTTTAAAATATAGCTGTGTCTGGGTCTGGCTGGGATGGAGTTAACTTTCTTCATAGCAGCCTGAATCTTGCTGTGCTTTGGATTTGAGGCTAAAACAGCGTTGGTAACACACCAGTGTTTTTGCTATTGCTGGACAGTGCTTGTGCGGCATCAGGGCTTACTCTTTTTCCCCACTCTGCCTCCCCTTGTCCTCTGTGAACAGGCTAGGGGTGGACATGAGATTGAGAGGGGACACAGCTGGACAGCTGACCCAAATTGTCCAAAGGAATATTCCATACCACCTAATGTCATGCTTAGCAATATAAACTGGAGGTAGAGGATGGAAGGGGGCAGGGGAGGCACTGGCTGCCAACGTGGTTATTGCTCTGAGGCTTAGTAGAGATCAGTCTGCTTGTGGGAGGTGGTGAGTGATTGTCTGCGTGGCTTGCTATTTTTTTAAAATTCATCCCTCCTTCACTTCTTTCCTTCACTGTTGAGAAAACTCAATACATGAATTTTCTTGCTTTTGTTCTTCCCACTCTCTCCGCTGTCCTGCTCCCATTGGAGGCAGGGAGTGAGCGAGCAGCTGTATGTGTGATTGGCTGCTGGCCAGGGTCAACCCACCACAAGCCGTAAATTGCTTTTATTTGGAATTAGAGGGATGTGCATGTAGTAGAAGCTAATCTATACTCCTAGAATTCTTATTCTTCCCCAAGTAGAAATGAAAGACCTTCAAAGGCGTATGTGCTTCTGTATCAGTTCATTTTGACTGGATTCCAGTAGAGAACCTTTTAATCTGAGACTCTGATGTCTTAAAGAGAGTAGAACTGCTGTTGTATTTTAAGATGGTGAAGCAAATGGGGCATTAAAATCAAATGATGGACACACATTGATGATATGACATACAGCAGTCTGAAAATGGGAATTTGAAACTCAACTTGCCAGAACCACAAGTTGAGATGGCTCTTGCAAACATCCCTTACCATTCCCTCATACTTTCCATCTGGCCCTTTCCTATCTGACTAAGTGCAGGAGATAAATTATACTTTAAAGTATACTTTAAGGCTCATTTTCTTGATTTAAGAATTTTGTTAATTATGACTTATGGGTGGATGGAGAAGCAGGGGTGGTACTCTGCTTGCAATAAAAAGACAGTGCCTTCACAGACATGTAAAGAGTATCCTGGCTCACTTCTGAGAATGAAGAGGATTTAGACATGTAAACCTTAGTTCATCAAAGTATTAGCATTGTACTCGTTTATAGAGCTAGTTATTAAGGAAGCTGTAAATAAGATAATGTTTAAAAGTTTAGTGCCCTTGTTGAGGTATAAATGCTGTGTGAATGAGTTCTCTTGCTGGGTAAAAATCATGGTATACTGTACTCTAGATATGTGCAGGGAAGTAAAATTCGTCATCCTTATCTAAAGGGAGAAATTCTTGGGAACATCTTTTGAAAAAGTTATAAAACTTGGACTTTTGAAAGTACTAGGAAAATCTTAAGGCTCTGAGTGGGGTGGCTCTTAGCTTGGGGTGGATTAGATTATTACCCCCTAGCTGTCTACTGTACCCACTGCCCTCTATAGAGGGCAAAACCTCTATTGGAAGGTTTTTTTGTTGATTCCTGCACCACCACGGTGGACAAAGCAGATTTTTAACACAAACTGAAATCCACGTCAACTTTCTTGAAATTGGTGTGCAGGAAGCTCTGGGACTTCAGGAGTTGATTGACAGTACAAAAGACGGCGTAGCTAGGCAGGACAGATCCCAGGAGTTAGTAACCTTGCCAGCTGCATTAAGCTGTTACAGCACAAACTGAATGTTTAGCCTGTACTTGTGAGTAGAAAGAGGCTCTAAAATATGTGAAGGGAAAGAGGTAACACCTGTATTCTACACCTAGTCTACCTTTCTTTTGCTCTTACATTCAACCAGTGAATGCTACTTTTGTCTGTGACTCAAACTCCACTACATATGTGTTCGGTGAAGCCCCTTTCCTCTTTATACATATGTCACTTTCTTCTTTTGAAGAAGTCCTTTAGCCATTTTTTTTTTTCCCAGTTGAAGACATTCTAAAGATATACTGTAATAAGATGCTGTTTTCTGCTTCTTTTCCTAACTTCTTTTGGCAGCAGGATCAGTGTAAATCTGAGGGTATCAGTTAAGCTCTGTGATTGTTTATCATTACTTTGAGTTATTCAGCTGATACAGATGCTGGGAGGCTACAGAATTGTTTTGGATATCCTGTCTATGCATCTATTTGGCTTCTGAAGGCTAGGAAACGGATATTGAATGGAAAAAGTAATTTTTTTCTGATGATATTTTCAGCTTTGCTTACCTAAGGATGAATTCTGTATTTCTCAGGCAGGTGAAATCTCTGGCTTCAAATCTATGTGCAGAGTAATAGTGTAATCTACTGGTAGTAGGGTAAAAGTCTCTTTGTGAGACAGAGTTCTGCTTAGAGAAGATTTGAGCAAGAAATTTCCAGAGTCTCTTTTTCGTATTTATCAATTACAAAATACTGCCATACAATTCTCCAGGATACATGTAAATGTATATAAAATGCTTAGACTTTATTTGAAATCTGGTATACTGGACAAAAAGCAGTAAGTGCTTAAATACAGATTTTTTTATATAAACATATTGCAAATTAAAATACCTAGAAGTAAAGCAAGTGTGAGATGTTTTTCACTTTTCTTCCACAAAGGGGTGCAATAGTGACACGTTAGAGCAAAATGTTTAATGGTAACAATGATGACAAATGAAAAATGATGTTTTAAGCATATTTCTTTTAAAACCACATTTTTTTTCTTTTGCACTTAAATGTAAAAATTTTGGTTTATTTCTTTTAACATTTATAAGAATGATTTTTAGAAACAGTATACACACAATTTTAAAGCCCTTCAGGTCGTTGAACGGGTGCTTGGCAGCTGAATCACTTAACATGTTTGGTAAAGTTAGCCTCTTGTATACTGTCCTGTAAAATGTTTTTCACTTACCTTTTTGTTTATTTAAATAAGTCAGTCTTTGAGTATGTCTCAGTTGTTCAATTTTGAGTAAGCTAGTAAAAGAAGTAAAACGTATGTTTTGCTTCTGAACCCCAAAGGAAAAAAACAAGCTATTTAAAAATGATATCTGTGAATTCTGTTTGGTCCAATTTTAATTGCCATCTCTTTCAGCTGCATCATTTTGCTAGCTACAGCTCACTTGCTCTTTGTTTAAAGTGGCACTTAACTGATGCAACTACTTGCACATAACTTGATTTAAGAGAAGCCTTTCTCTTCCTTTGCACTCACCCATTTTTAGTTTAACTCTAGCTTTCCATAAAAGTGGCGGGCACATGCTGTTTTTTAAAAATCGCCTAGAAAGTGGTAACTTTTTCCTTACAGCACATCTATATAAATCTGGGTTTTTTTAAGATATGCAATTGTTTCTGAAATGTCATTACAGTAATTTTTGTTTCTGCTATAGTGACTTGACAAGAGGCAATGTGTGCTTTGACTGCTGAGTTACACGAATGTTTATTGGTCATCGAGCAAGATAAATAACAGTAACAGCTGAGCTTCTGCTACAATTTTCCCCTCATCTGCTGCATTCATTTGCACTTTCTTATTACCATGGATTGATCTTTTCATGGGAGGGCAGTGCAGATATGTTTATCCTTGATACCTGTATCCCATGTTATCTTGGTTTGATTCTGGGTAATCTGTTTTAGGCTCGTTATGGTTTGGGAAGTAAATGTGGCATGATGACATAAGTTTCCTAGGGAAATCTGAGTAAAAATACAGGAACTTAAGGGGAAAAGCTAGATGTATTTAAAAAATAACCACAATGCTTTAAATTATTACCCATTGGTGACAATCAAGGTTATTTTTAGAGAAAAATAATTTTTAAATTTTGTAATCACTTTTTCTAGGAAAAAGAGGGTTTGATAGAAATTCAGTTGCTCAGTTTTGGATATAATCAGACAAGTTCTGAAAGAATTCATCTAGATGAAAACTGTAGTCAGCGAAAGCGGAAGTTAAAGGACTTAAATTGCACTTACTCACTGCTTTGCATGTATGTTTCTAGTGTTTTGGGTTTTTTGGTTTTTTTTTTTTTTTTTTTTTTCCCCTAAGGAAGTAGTTGAAGACTGTCGTAGTTCAGAATTTAGAAAGAACCTGCAAAAACTAAGTTCACTGATTTCATGCAAACCCATTAGAAGCAATATGATTTCGCAGACGGACATGAAAAAGCTCCTTAAATATTGAAGGAATAGAATACTGCAAGAATAAAATAGAAATGAAACAGTAAAATAAGGCAATAATATGCCATTAGTTCACTTTTCAGAGTAGAAAGACAATTTATAGTTTTAACTGCAGCAGCTGATGGTTGAATTTGTCATTTGGAATTTTCAGAACATGGAACAAAAATTATCATACCTTATTTTGTTTTTTATTGAATTGTAGTTTTAAAAAACAATCTAATCCTTAATTTTGTTCATTTTTTGTGTAAACTTAGACATAATGAATTGAGAATCCTTTGTTACCATCTTAAAAAAAAATTAAGATAGCAACTATACTTTGGGAAAGCTTGCAATTTTTTTTTTTTGCAATAAAAATTAAATTTATAGCGTATGTCCTACTTTAGCATATGTTTGTTTTGCATCTAAAGGTGAGGATGAAAAGTGGAGCTCTCTTGTTGAGTACAACAAATTCAAACAACTGTAACTTTCAACATGCAGAGTATTTAGAAACACTTGAAAACAAAAAGCAAAAAACCCCACCACTTTTTAGAAAATTTCATTTTCTGCCTTTTTTTTTCCCCCAGTCACGTTGCACACTTGCTTTATTGTATAAAACAAACTACATGTATGTTTACATTGCAAATTTCCGTGGCTTCTGTGTTTTTTAGAATTGTATGCTGTCAATTACATGGAATATGCCTGGAACTTTTGTTTGTCTTCTGCTGTTTATGGGTAGCAAAACACAGACCTGTCGTCCTTCTGCGTGGAAGTGTAGTGCTTACTTTATCCGTGCTTTCTTGTGTGTATTTCTTCCTTAATCATATGTCAAACAAAGCGTTAATGGTGGGGATTTGAAGTAGCTTTTGCATGAAAATAGTGCTTAATTATCTATTCTCTTCTTTTCATCCCCCAAAATGAACATTTTAAGGTATCAAGTTAATCTGGGAGTAATAACCTCTGTGTGTGTGTGTGTATGTCATAAAACCTCTTTCTTCTTTGTTTTGTTCCTTTTTGCTTTTTACTACCGACTTTGCGGTTTTACTACTGTATTTTCTAGTATTTTTTCTTGTTCAGTAGAAATGTTCTGGAAAAGTTTTATGGATCTGAGACTACGCCTATGACTGGAGTGGGAGAAGAGAGAGGAGTATGTGTTACAGGTTTTGGGGGCTTTTGTTGGGGTTTTTTTTTTTTAAATCCTTTTACAAGGCTTTTTTCAGAGCTAATTTAGCAGAGTCGAGTCTTTCAGAGGCTTCGTTGCATGGTGCAGCTGAACCCATACAGCAACATGTTACTACTGAAAGGGTGCGTGTGTGGTGTGTCACGTCATGGCTCTTTCTGGTTATGTGCTGTTCCTGCTTCCTGTGCTTGCTCTTGTGTTTTTTTTTCTTGGTGCATATTCAGCACACTGAACTGGCGGAAAAAACCCCTAATCTCTCTCCATTTCTGCATACTCCATAAAAATTTATATTGGCTTGGGGGAAATTAGCAACTTAAGTTGGTTTATTGTTAAATAGGCTTTTTTTTTCTTCTTTCTACACTGTTAATCAAGTAGGCTTTAGAGTTGGCACAAGAAAAAGGGTGGGACCATATGGTCCATTAGCGGCTGTATTTTTTTAATCAGGCAGCCTGACCGGGAGCTGCCTTAGTTGAACAGAAATGTGTATCTTTACCTTTATTCCCCTTTTTTTATTCAGTGCCGAACACAAATTGATTATTTCCTAACTGTTGCTGTCGAAGGCTAAAGAAAGACTGTCTTTGTTTTAACTTTGCCTCCCCCAACCAGGTTCCTGGTATGCACTAGAAATCATTTCGTGAATTATTGCCATAAAATATTGAGCTGACTTGGTTTTGGGATTGTAGTTTTGCGATGGCAATTTTGCTATTCTCAATTTTAAATAAATATCTTGTTCTTCTAGATCCGATTCTATGAAGTAGTCCATTCCTTAAGAAAAGAGCTAAGTGATCTACAGATGAAAAAGGAGAGCCTAACAGAAGAACTAAATGGGTACAAATCCCAAATGAAGTGTCTGACAGAGGTCTGTGTACCTTAATTCTCTCAATGGGTATATATATATTGCAAATAACTCATTCTCCAAATCATTATTCATATATAAGATAAAAAAGCTTTTTTGCTGTCTAAAAATTACTAGGGGGAGGAGGGGCCAGGGAAGAAGAGGGGAAATGTGCTATGTATGTTCTTGTATAACAGCTAATGTTATGTTATGGCTACCCTGCAAGATTTGCTCATGAGGCTGTTCAGGATAGACTCTTACCAGCTACATTGTCCTTTCTGAGGGCAAGGTTGAAGGTGAGGAAGCTGAGACAGGAGATATATCTGGCAGTAGTTGAAGACACAATGATGGCTCAGTGTACAGTTTTTGACACAGTGATGTCTTGGTAGTAATTTGCTTCACCTTTTGTTTTAATGATATAAAAATGCATTCTTTTAAGAATTCTTTGAAGTTGCATCTTGTCTGTTTAGCCTTTCAACTTTTTATATGTTAATTTTCCTATTTATTTCTATACTAAAGAAAAAGATAATTTGATTTTAGATAAGATACAGATGCCAGACATAGAGAAACAAATTATTTAAATATGTTAAGTTTTTATTTTCAAAGAGTAAAGGAGTTGAAACAGTATAAGGATAACGTTTCTAAGGTTTTTATGAATGTTTATAGTATTCTTAGTATGCATACAGCTAGGATGACTTGTATTTTAGCTTAGTTCCACGTAAATCTGAAGTTGTGATAAGACAGTTTCAGCTACCCAGAGTATATTTTTTCAAGTCATGCCTGTCACTTCAATGACACTGTCACTTTACTACTTCTGAAGTTATTCTTTAGTTACCACTTTTTTTTTTCCCCTTGAAATTTACTGATGAAATAATCAGGTGTAAAGAGATAG
This sequence comes from Balearica regulorum gibbericeps, assembly GCF_011004875.1. NCBI lineage: Eukaryota > Metazoa > Chordata > Aves > Gruiformes > Gruidae > Balearica > Balearica regulorum. Next base: position 174,217,343 of record NC_046184.1, on the reverse strand, counting down.
TAATTATACAGGATTATCTTGTGAAATTCATAGTTTTTTCACTTCTCTTTTTGATCGAATTAGCAAAAGTAGTCAATAAAATTTGTGCATTTATATGCTTCAGCATATGTGTCATCATCTTTGGTAATAATTGAGATTAATCCTTAACTTTGATTTACATGAGCATTTTACTTCATTGTACATTTAATGTGCTATGATTTAATAAAATTCTACAGGAAGATTTCAGCCTTCTGAGATTTGACTGGTCTGCATTAATTTTTGGTGCAGCAATTTAACGGGATAGTAGATAACAATAAAGTTGTGCTAGAAACAATTTTCTTCACACATTGACCCTTCTTTAATAGAAAAACTTGTAATTTTGTTCTTTTTATACCACATGGTGGCAGTATCCACCTTTCCCACTGATTTATTTTTCAAAGTTTGATGTTTACTGTGCTTTTCTTTTGATGCTGATCAGAAAGCACTAGAATGTTGCCTGTGTTGAATTGAGGTGGTTCTTTGAATGTTTATACCCTGTTTGCATAATCATGCTTAAAATGAGGGACAATTAGTGACAATGAATACCTTGGTGTTTTGGGTTTTTTTTAAAGAAAAAATCAGGGAAGAGATGCAGATGTTGAAATGTCACAAGAAAAAAAGGCTTACAGTTGTTAATAAAAATATTCCTTAGGATTTTCAGGTTTCAGATCACTTACTACAGTTCTTCCTTAGGTACAAAAAAACCCCTGAAACCCAAATCTTCACCCTGTCTGTTATGCATAGGGATGTGTTTTGGATATTTAATGAAATGTGAGCAGATATGAGGTATTTTATGTATGGAGAGACTTAAGAGTCTCTGTATTGTGCCTCTGGCAAGTTCAGATTTGACCTAGTGGCTTGCTGAGTGTCACTGTAACAAGGTACCTCAGGCTCTTTCAGATAATAAGGTAAAGGGAGCATCATCAATAAGTGAGGGTACTTTAAATTCTCTAATGTACTTAGTACACTAAAGCTAACATACCAAAGCATCTGTTGCCATTTACAAAGAAGTGGTTTCAAGGTGTACTGTTGGGGTAACTTACTTATTTGAGTTCCTTTGATAAGGTCAACCTTTATTGCAAGGAACTTTATCAGAAGGAAAAAAAAAAAGCACAGTTTCATTCAGTATCTTACTTAAGCTCTTATACTCTTTTTTTACTGTTTTTGTGGTATTTCAATCATTCTTTATTTCCAGCTACATGAAACATAGTTGCTGAAGTTCCTTGTCTGTTGTTAAATAACTTATGCTCTTCAAATCCTTCCTCTGGTTTCCCATCCAATATTCTTTAAATTTTAAGTTTTCTCCAATGGTTGCAATATTTCTATTCTCTACATAGTTTATCAACAAAGTGTCTGTTCTAGGTTTAAAACTTCTTTAGGAAACTGCCAATGCAGACTTTTGAAATAGTCGTCACTGAAGTTAAGACAATCTTTTTTTTTTCCCTTGGGTTTTTATTTTTCTCTGCGAGAACAAAACACCTCCTACAATAAGCATTCCTTTTTTTTCTACTCTTGCAAAAATTTAAGGCTCTTCCTAATGAGTTTCAACACATTTTTTACCTCTTTGTGGAACATGGAAAGTAACTAAAATACATACTTATCTCAGATCTTTCTATTAACTACTAATGGCTTGGTGTAGGAGGATTTTGCTGGCTTTTCTAGTTGTTCATGGCTGACAGACTAGGTTTGAGTAAGTTTTATACATGTACATATTTACCCAGAAAGTAATGAGAAATATGAGAGAATTAAGTATAGACTCATAGGAAAGTCTGTCTAGCCAATAAAGAATTGAAAAAGTTTAAAGAAAAATCCAAACTTGTCTAATGTGTTAAGTCAACTCTAGACAAATTTAAATATAAAATGAATTAATCAAATAAGATAACCATTGCCTAACATCAGCTATATTATTTTGTGACAGGATGGCTGTAGTCATTTAATTTTGTCAAAGGAAATGAGCTCTAATTTTATTGTTCTTGTTTTGGAGTGTGAGCGTAAGAACACTTAGATTATATTTTGTTTTCTCTGGTTGTGATCCTTTACATACTGTTTTGTGGGAGAGCAAAGCAGCACAGTTCTATTCTCTGAACGCCATTACAGTGGGCCAATATGGCTGAGTATTGGTTATATAAAATCAGGTCTTCAAACCCACTAAATCTTTTTTTGCTACATGCTGCCATTTTAATTTTATTTTGGTTGAGGGGGGGGTGGAACTCGCCACCAAACAAAACTCATTGTTGGCACAATAGATCTAGCCTGGCACAAAAGTGAGTTCAGTGGCCTGGTATTGTGGCCTCTCAGCCAACTGAGTTTATGAGCATCCAGCTGTACCAGCTAGGAACCTTGGTTCTGTAAGAATTGAATTGTCATTGTAGCCTTGTAGAAACTTATTTTCTAAGACTTGACAAATCCACGTGTTCTTTATCTCTAGGCAATTCATTAATTCATTTTTATTAGAAGAACTTTTATTTCTGACTTCAGGGCATAAAAGACATCTTTCGAATGTTTGTCACCTGTATTTGTACACTAGGTATATGAAAATATATTTTGTTTGTTCAGAAGGAGTAGAATGTCTTAAGTGCGTATCAGCCTCTGTTAGCATTCATTTAATTCTCAATATGCTGAGGAGTTCAGACCACTAAAACTCTGCAACTTTGTAACAAAGTTCTCTTGTTGATTGTCTGTTGCTGCTCTGAGTTAGCACTTAATCAAAGCCTGCTGAATCTGTAACACAGACCCAGTAGGGTGGGGAGTTGCTTCTGACAACTGGTAGCAAAGAACAGTGTGTGAAGACAGATTTCTAGCACTGGAACATAATCTGATAGATGCAGCTAGTGTCAAAAGATCTTTGTCACTACTTTCTCTTTCTAAAGTGGTCAATATAAATGGTTCTGCAGTACTACCACTAAGTTGATGCCTCTCTGTACACAATTATTGCATCTGTGATTTAGACCAGTGCGGTTCCTCTGATTTTAGGTGCAGCAGCTGCAGACTGGGGGAAGGCAGTGGAACTGGTAAAAGCAATGTCCTTGTATTTCAGTGCTGACTGATCTGTTACCAAATGTATAATACAGACTTGTTTCAGTCCTCCTTTTACTGCTCAGTACTTCAAGTACAAATAATGGCACCACCATCTTTGGAGGTACAGATAGAGAAGAAAGTCCAGCTATAGTGTTGTATTACCAGGAGCTTCCCAGAAACAAAACCAGCTTCTGATGCGTGTGTTCCCATGCTGAACATCAGTGTACTATTTTGAGTTGTTTGCTTCCAAAGTGGTTAGAACCTTCCCTCAAATAGATGTAATTTACTACTTGCGTGTTTCTCTCAAGGCTGGGAGAGAGTCTGAGAAAGAAATTCTGCTTTTCTTTGTAGCTCTAGAAGATTAAGTATTGCTTTCTTCTTCTGGCTATGAGTTTCTTGGCAATGTTTCCCTGGAATTCGGTCTTGATATAGTTTTATCAGGGCTTCCTTTCTTTAGTAATTTTTTCTGTAAAGTTGCCTTCAGGACTTGCAATCAAATTTATAGTATGACAGTTATCTGAAAGCTATGGTTAGCCTAAAGACAAAGCTGGATATATGTAGGACAAAGATCTCTTCTAAGACCTCATCTCTGAATTGGGATTAGTAACTGTCAGGTTTTGCTAGACAAACCTAACAATTTTCTCTGTGATGTTTCCCAGCTGGAGGAAAAACATTTCTCTAGTCTTCAGAAAATGAGCTATTGCACTCAAAGGATCAGTTGGCACTAGATGTATCTGAATGTTGTAAAATTGAGCTACTGTTGCTACCCCAAGAGGACTGCATTCCCTAAGATTTCTTCGGAACTTTGCACATCCATAATTCAAGACTGTGCTCTAGAACCCTTCCCTAGCCCCCTGACACCAGTTCTTTCAAGCAGTGCTTTAGTTGCTTGGTCTTCATGTCTCAAGAAAGGACAGATGAGGTGTCAGTCTTAGGCGAGATATGTGCCTTCTTTCCTTCATTATTGTTAATATTTATCTTGTTCAGGAACAAAGCTGCAAAGAAAAGTATTCTACCAATAACTATTAGCTTGGAGCAGCAGTTTAACATTTCTAAGACTCAAGAAAACGTACATGTCTATAAAAGTTCCCTTTTCTATCCAATGTCTTTCTACCTTTTTTGATACATAGTTATGGCTGATATAGACTGCTAGTCTTTTTTCAGAAGGGCTTAATTCTAGTCTCTAATGCAGTGATCTCAAGGATCCTTTTCACCTGAGAATATTTCACTGAAGCTTCTCATTAGCTCAGATGTAGAGAGAAAGAGCTTTTTATTCCCCCTGCTTTCTTTTGCAATAGAGGCATTTATGCCAAACCTTTTCTTTCTTACCTTTCTTGCAGAGCTTCCCTGTTTTGGAAGTAGATCAACATTTTTGTTTATAATTTTATATATTGTATAGTTGTTTATAAATTTTAGTAGCAGATAGTGCCTCATCTACAATCCTTGACAGATTACCAATTTCATATCAACATACTAGAAGAGATGTCTTATCTAGTTATGTATAACTTCCTCACATTTGGCCAGTTGTATTCAAATAAATAATGTATTGACCAATAATTTTTGAATGTATATTATATAAACAGATGGAAGCAAAATGACATCTTTACTATGTAGCAGCATCTCATTGTCCTAGTTTTTGCTGGGATAGAGTTAATTTTCTTCATAGTAGCTGGTATTATGCTGCGGTTTGGATTTAGTATGAGAATAATGTTGACAACACACAGATGGTTTAGTTGTTGCTAAGTAGCACTTACATTAAGTCCAGGACTTTTCAGCTTCTCGTGCCCTACCAGCGAGAAGGCTGGAGGTGCACAAAGAGCTGGGAGGGGGCACAGCCAGGACAGCTGACCCAGCACCTCAGTGTCTTTCTTGTAGTGAGAGGCCCAAAACTGAACACAGTACTCGAGGCCATACTATTTCTGATACAAGCCAGGATGCTGTTGGCCACCTGGGCACACTGCTGGCTCATATTCAGCCAGCTCTCAACCAACACTTCCAGGTCCTTTTCTGCCAGGCAGCTTTCCAGCCACTCTTCCTCAAGCCTGTAGTGTTGCATGGGGTTGTTGTGACCCAAGTGCAGAACCCAACACTGAGCCTTGTTGAACCTCATGGCCTTGGCCCATGGCCTTGGCCCATCACCTGTCCAGATCCCTCTGTAGAGCCTTCCGAAGCTCAAGATCAACACTCCGGCCCAACTTGGTGTTGTCTGCAAACTTACTGAGGGTGCATTCGATCCCCTCATCCAGATCATTGATGAAGATATTAGAGAACTGGCCCCAGTACCGAGCCCTGGGGAACACCACTTGTGACTGGCCACCAACTCCATTCACCACAACTCTTTGGGCCTGGCCATCCAGCTGGTTTTTTACCCAGTGAAGAGTGCACCCATCCAAGCCATGAGCAGGCAGTTTCTCTAGGAGAAGGCTGTGGGAAATGGTGTCAAAGGGTTTACTAACGTCTAGGTAGGCAACATTCACACATCTTTAGTTTTTCTACCAGTTCGGGTTTTAAATGGTGCAGATCAGGTAAGTTCAGAATTTTCTTGCCTAAAACATCTGTCGACAGCATTTGTAAACCAAATGGAAGCACTTCTTGGTAGGGACTACTTCACATGCTCTGTAGAAACCACCTGTACTGGTTAATACTGGGTGTCTTGGACAGCTCTGTTAAAAATTTCTTTATGCAGTTTGCCTACCCATCTTGCTTAGGACAGGTTGGTTTGTTTTAACGACCTCATCTGTCTGAGCTGCTACTCCCTGCAGCAGGAAAAATTAGTAAGAAGCTGAAGAAAGGCCATGCATTGCAGTCATCTTCCATGTGAGGAAGTACTGTTTGTCCTTTAATATTTTTAAGGTTTGTGGACTTAAGTTATTTTTATTTATTGGTCTTACTTGCAGGACCTCAGTCATGTCCTTGAAAGTGCTTTTTATCTTGATCCTCTTAAAAGCCTCCTTTTTGCTTCAGCAGGACAAAGCTGTTCATTAAGACTTCCAAGCTATCTCTTGAAGATAAATTGAAAGATAAAGCTGTTCCATTGCAGAGATCTTAAAATCAGTTCAGGGTATATGGACATTATTATAAACTAAATTAACTTCATCACATGCAAAGCAAGGGTTATTCTTCCTAAGCACAAGCAGCTTGATTGTACATCTTTAAGATATATTGCTATAGAAGTCCAGAAGTTTGTGTATCTGCTACCTGGAGATATGCATACTATATAGGGGTTTTTTGTGTGTTAGCCTATAGACTGTTTATTAGCTTGCCCTGTCACATTTTTTCCTGTGATTAAAATACAACTTTAACACCTAAAAGATTAGGTAGGTAGAAAACTGTGACCTATGCAGTGGAATTAGTATTTCTTCAAGAATTATAGTAAATATTTAAGAAACAAACCAAAACAAACCCTGTTTAATTACCTGTTTAATCAAAATTAACAGTTTGATACTTTAGATATGTCTTTGTATCGCTTTCCAAAAGCAGATTTTAACTTCCCTCCCCTTCCCTGGAGTTATCATATTGTTACTTGATATTAACTACTGATTTGTTAAATAGAATTCAAAACCTAGTTTAGATCTCAGGTATTAGAAAGAACTAATTTTGTAGATATTTAACTGTTCTGTTAATTCGTGCTTTAGAGCTGTTTATGACAAATTCATCCAATTTAATTTTATACTTTTGGTAGTTGACTTCTAGCTGCTAAGTGTGTAATACAGTAGGAGCTTCAATAGCCCACTCTGCAAAGGCTGCATGAATTCCAGCATAGTATTAGCAGCAGAATGGCACAGCATATCCACAGAGGAATTCATCTTTCAATTTGCACTTAAAAGTTAAGTGCCCTTACCACCATTTCCTATGGCAAGATGAGTCATGTTTGTACTGTATAACAGGGTACTTGCACCTGTAGGTTACATATTTGAAACTCTAGCTAACTTGTAGACAAGACCTTTAAAGACGCCTGACGGAGGCTTTACCATTATAATGCCATCTTTATAAATGATGGCAAGTTAATTGGTTTAAGAAGAAAATGTTCTATAGTGTTAATTTGCTTAATATATATCCATTAATTAGGGTAAACATAAAAATAAGCCATATATACTGGTATGTTAGGGTGAATAACAATTGTGTCTTTAGATTATGTGTTCTCAATGATATGCCATCCAAAAATCCTCACGGGAGACTTTCTCAGTGTTGTGATTTTGTGGTTGTGATCAAATGTGATTTTAGTGAAAGTGAAAATTATTAGTTTAGTGAAATAAATAAGAATTTTTTGTTTTATATCAACAGAATAGTTACAGTATGTGTAGTGGCTTAGGGAGCTTTTCTGTAGTGTTTTACAAGCATTGAGGTGTGGGTTTTTTCAAGAAGGCATTCTGTCAGTCTTTCAGTTTATGGTGCCTGTGAAGTTGGTCAGAGTTCTTTGTGTCTTTTCATCCCTATCCTAGAGTATTATCCTTGTGTTCATTCCTCCTAGTAAGCCGTGTTTAGGAGTCATCCTCTCCATATATGCTATTGTCCTAAACTTTTCTTGTCTATTAAAAACTAGCTAGATACAATTACTGTCCTCTCTTATAACTGTATAAAGCATAGCTTTTGGTTTATTTAGAAAAATTATGCACTTATTTTACATTGAGTGACATTGTATAAATTTAATTTGACTAAATGGTTGGTTCAGTAATCACATCTTAAGACAGCCATTTGTTTTTATATTCACCTTCAATTAATAATTTTGTGATGTCCATTCAGTATAACCAGATGGAGTTATTGTTATCAATCCATTATCAATTACCAAGCCTGCCACGTATCAACCATGGCAGAAAAAAACAGAATTCAGCAGTATTCTGAGAAGCGTTTAAAAATCGGTCTGCTGATTTTAGTATTATAAGTTATGAATTATAAAAAAAAGTCCTTGAAGGGGAGGCTTTAGCTCTGAGTTGAGGGAGAAAATTAGGTTTCAGAACAAATTTGTTGCCAAATAAGACGTTTGGAGTTACTGTACAGAATTAACACCTAACACGAGTATTTTCCCACAAGATAGAAAGGCAGTTGAGAGAACTGCAATTACTGTGAAAGCATGTGCATGTTAGTTTATTCTTGTGTAGTAATCAGATATTTATTTAAACACAAATTGTGGATTTCTTTAATTTTACAGATAGTACAGTGGCCTTTCTCTTGCTTTTAACTTGGTTTTGTCTCACATTATGAGCGGTTTAAGAGCACTTAATGCACCAGTACCAATTTATTCTCCCAGAAATGATCACAAGAGTGAACAATACTAGCAGCCAAACAGAGGACTGGTGTATGTATTTGAATATACTCATATGAGTGTTCAGGATACTGCCATCTGGTTTAGGAAATGGCAATATAAGGATGATGGAATTAGGTTACTATGGAAAAAATCTGGATGCCCAATAAGTATTCTCAAATTTTTAACAAATTTTTCTTTTTGCTGTCTGTCAGTTTTCCATAGTATAGGTGGATAAGCATGATATTTTGGTTGTTTTTGTGAAGAAAAAGTAGTACAGCATTTAGGATGAGCAAGTAAGGTAAGCTTTGTGAAAATAAATACCTACTTTGTAGAAAAAGCTGAGAAATGGAGTCTAGATTGTGGATTAAGGTACAAAAATCTGCTGTTCCTGTGGGGGATGGTAAGGAAGAGGGCAATGATTATCTTCAAAAGGAATAACCAGTATTTTAAAAGACAAATGCTTTCTGTGTGTTCTCTTGCTTTGGTCCCTTTTTCTGGTTCCCATAGTAGTCTCTCAAGGTATATGAAGAGGAAAAAGAAGGGAAAATGGAATTTAATGCTGAAAGACCAGTAAATGAGCACCTTTTCTTTCTTTCTTTTAGTTTTTTTTTTTCTTCCTCCACCAAAGGATAGTATGCTTCAACAAATATAAGTTACCAGATACAATTTGAGAGTGACTGAAATTTTTCATATAATGACAGAGGTTCCCAAACTTTCTGAACAACCAATTCTCTTTCTTTATTTTTCAAATGGACCAGCAAGTATCTTCCCAAGGAAATTTGTTTGAAAATGTTTTAAAGGTGGTGTAACTTTTGTGCTCTTAGTATAGGTTTGTAGACCACTGGCTGTATATATGAGCGTTACTGGTCTTTGAAGTTGTGCTAATGGATAAATGCATTAGAAAAAATAGGTATGTTAATCAACTATTTAGAGTAAGGTAAAAATAAGTTAAGTATCAGCATAGCTGGTTACTTTGTGATGTATGCTAGATTTCCAAATACTGAGACAAATGAAAATACTACCACTTGAATATTCATAAGTGGTCTTCACAAAACTTGGTCAATGATTGCTTTAAGTAAATACCAGTGTAGCTGTGACGACTTCAAAATGTCTTACTTTCTAGAGCTATGAAGACGAGAGGAGGAATCGGTCAGAACTTGAGGTTAGATGCCAGCGTTTAACACTGGAACTGGCTGATACCAAGCAGATGATTCAGCAAGGTGATTACAGACAAGAGAACTATGATAAAGTAAAATGGTAGGTATCTCTCTAGTTCAAGTGTTCTACTAGCATACAAATGTTAATAAACTTCAGCTTTGACTAGAGTTTTTCGTTTCACGATTTTTATTTTACACACACCACAGATATTTTTTCCTTACCGCAATCCACTAACAATTCAGTTATCTCCTGTAGTATATTGCAGTCATAAGATGAACGCTACTTTGAAATCTGATGCATCAAATTATCTTCCTAAAAGTTTATATTTAGGGATTCACTATGTTTTCAGAAGAGCCTAGCAGTCTCATTGCAGCTAAAGAACTGGGAGCTGTCGATGCCAACCATCTTAGAACAAGTACTCTTTTTATTTTCCTAGTTTAAAAGCAATGATCTAACAAAAGACCCTGTGCTTTACTGTGTGGTGCCTACACAGTGAATTAAGAGGGTAGGATCTTAGGAATTAATATTTAACAACTTAAGACATCCTTGTAACCATAAATTTGAAAAGGCTGTTGTGAGAACTCTTAGAGAATCTTAGGGTTACCTTAGTGAATTGGTTTAACTGCAGGAAGTTCCAGTGTCTCTTTTCATTTTTAAAATACAGATTTTAGCATTCCAGCCTGTGCTTTGAGTGCCCATCTCATGAACAACAATTGCAAAATAGTGAAAATGGACTTCTTATAAATACACTCATAGACATATACTTCACGGTCCAGCTCCCAAATAGCTTTTCCAGTGTGCTTGCAAGTACAAAAAAACTGGCCTTTGGCACATTTGCTGGGGAATGGATTAAAAAATGGGGATTATGAATAGAAAACAGCCTGTCGGCTCCTTAGTTGTTCATACTGAATGAACTCAGGCACAGTTACTGACACAAAGTCATTTGAAGGAGAGTCTGTGTTCTGTTCACAGCTATATGTACTAAAACAACTTTGGAATCTACCTGGAAGCTTGTTGCAAATAGGATGGATTGATGCTTATGGTTTGCTTCCCATGTGCAACTGCATCTTAATAAGTGGATTGTAATAACTTTCATGTGAATGGCCCCAGTGTTTAACAGTGTACGTTTAAAATAGTCTTGAGTTGAAAAAGGCATGAATAAACGTGCCAAAACTATATTTGAGAGAGTAGGTTGTATTCATCTGGGTAGGCACAGACGAAGGGGAGGGGAGAGCACTGTTGGCATGACTGCATGAGGATATTTGGGAGTATTGCACGAGTTAATCACTTCCAGACTCGTTTCTGCCTTTAAAAATGCTATGTCAAATCTAGTTCTGGTGTACTACAAGTTATCTCAGTTTTAAAGCTATGCTATGCTTAATATAAAACTGGTTAGCTTTTTTCCAAATTGCAAGCTCATACTGGCTCATTCATTTCACTGTTCTGACAAGGTCAGATAGAGTGGAGACACAGAGCTGCTTCTTTATGCATATGGAAAGCACTCTTACTCAGGACACCAACATAATTTTTGCAGCTGTGTCATATATTTTAAGCATGAAAAGAGTAGTGCAACCTCCTGTGGTATCAAGGGGCTGTATACAAGGGAGAGTAGCAACTGAGAACAAGTATACGTTGCTTTCTGCTTCATTAGGAAGATGAGAATGAAATTGCTTTAGTTTTTCATCAAACTTAATGTCTGCAAAAGATTCAGGAGAATGTCACGGGAAATAACATCAAAAGCTTGCCAAATCTGAAAGGATGGACAAGGGTACTTACAGTACCCGTTGCTAAGAGGAGAAATGTGTAGCCCAAAGCCTCAAGAAGAATAATCAGAGTATGAAATAATTTAGGATAGGAATTCAGGATTATTGTATTATAATCTAGGATTTTTTTAAAATACTTAGAAATTAAGAAAATTACTTCATATAATAAGATATTGTTGCAGTGTTAATAACTAAAAAAAGGTAAAATTATCACTAAAGTGCTATGAGTGACTGGTTGGAAGAAGTCAGTGTCATGAACTGAAAGAAGACTGAGAAATGACAAATGCACAGGAATCTTGTTCATTACATTTTATGCACCTAATAATTTCACTTTATTTTAACAGTGAACGTGATGTATTTGAACATGAATTGTCAGAACTCAGAAGAAAATATGAAATATTAGAGGTGTCACACAAAGCGCAAGCTAAAGAAAGAAATGACTTATCAAAAGAGGTAAACATAAAGTTCTTATCTCAATAATTGTCTATTTCTTCACCTCAGGAATTTGATTGTTTGTCTAATCAAGTCTGGAGGATCATGGATTAGAATGGTCCACAGGAGAGCAGCTGGTCCAACCCTCGCATGCAGTGCAGAGCCAACATAGGTCAGGTTCCTTAGGGCTTTGTCAAGTTTTGAATATCACCAAGCAATGAGATTCCACAGCCTTTTCTGGACAATCTGTTCCATGTTTGTCCACACTCTTTGTGAAAAATTTTTTTTAAACCTAATCAGAGTTGTTGCAGCTTTTTTCTGTTGCCTGTCACTGTGTGCTTCCAAGAGTCTGGCTCGCTCTATGCGGTCCAGTTGGATAGGTGAAGACAACAATAAGCTTTTCCCCATCCAGATTTCTCTTCTGAAAGCTGAAAAAACCCCACATTTCTCTCAACCCCTTGTACATCACATGCTGCAGTCCATGACTGTCTTGGTAGAGCTCCTCTGGTCTTGCTCTGGTATGTTAATGATGTCTTTATGGGGAACTCAGAATGGGACATGGCACACCAAATACAGTCTCACAAGTACTAAACACAGGGTAATCATTTTCTTCAACCTGTTGTCTGCATTGTTGCTAATGCAGCTCAGTAGGCACTTGGCCGCCTTTTCTGTCAGTGCACACTTCTGCCTCATGTTCAGTTTGTTCAACTCATATTCACCTGTCCAATCCATATTTTGCCAATTTTCCCATAGATATGTTATGGGAGATGGCTGAAAGCTATGCAAAAGTCCAAGTAAATGACATGGACAGCTGTGCCCTCATCCATAGAGCCAACTTTCTTGTCAGGTTTGCTAGGCACGGTTTGGCCTTGGTAAATACATGCTAGTTGTTTCCAGTCACCTTTTCCTCCATATGCTTCCAGGATATGGCTTCCAGGAGGATTTGCTTCATAATCTTAGTGGGGACTGAGATTAGACTTACAAACCCACAGTTCACTGGGTCCTTCTTGTTGAAGATGGATTCTGGTCATCAGAAGCCCTACTCACTTGCTATGATCTTTCAAACAGCAGGCCAACCTCACAGCAACATTGGCTATCTCCCTCAACATCGGTCAAGTGCTTTCTGTTTTTCCCTAGGCACTATGTACATGCCATTTTCCTAGGTCTCTAGCTTAGTCTTCCTTTGCTGCAGTCTTCCAAACCCTGCCAATAAACTCAGGAACCTGGGAGGCCCAAGGACAACATTTGCCAGTGAAGGCTGAATGCTGTGAGTATGCTCTATCCCTCAAAAGGTGCAGAACTAGTTATAACTTACTTTAGCTCTTTCAGACCAATAGTGACAGTAGGGCAGAGATACTGTGTAGCTTATGTTTTGTTGTGTATGTTTTTTCTAGACATCAATAGAGTACATAGTTTTTCTTCTTTGTGACTCTTCAGTAAAATAATGGTTCAATTGCCTGAAGTATGTTTCACTTCGCCTTTACAGAAGTTAGTTCTGTGTCAGGAATAGAGAGACTGCTATTCTGGACCTCTTCTTTCTATGATACTGCCTATTGTCAAGAGGAACTCCAGTGCTGCTTCCTTTTTCGGCAGGACTGCCTACTAGGGTGATGGACTGTTTTTCTCTAACATGTCTCTGTTCATCTTTGAAAATCTTTCTGCTGGGAAAATGAATAAATGCCTCTTCAGGCACAGAGAGTTTCTCATCTTTGTCAGGGTTCTGGTGAGTTCTGATCCAGTTAGGTCAGTCACTTCAGTGACTCAGTCATTGCCATTCTGGTAGCACTGGTGTTTCACAGGAGAATGTGTTTCTGCTGCTCCAAAGACCATCCAAGAGCCAGAGCCCTGCCAGGTCAAGAAAAATGTCCCTTGCTGCTTCTCTGTTCATTCATTCAGTCATGAATTGTTCAGTGATGACTCCCTTACTGAACATGTATGATAACTTTTGAGTCAAGGGACTTAGAGAAATATGTGTAGAGAATATTTCCAAGTCCACTGCCTTGATCTATAGGACTTTTTATAGTTTATACCAGTACAAGCTTCCATTACTCACTATCCATTATCACTATTTCTGTATCAAAATTGTGCGTGGGGAGGATTGCTTCAGTGAACCTCCAGGATTACTTACTCAATTTAAGTAAGTGGGATAGAATCATGGAAAACTATGGGAACCACTAAGGGATTTTTCCCTTCATCTGATGTTGGCGTAACTTTGCAACAGCTTTTCAGGAGGGAGAAGAGGCTTTTTTTACTGAATCTCAAGAAGGAAACTTTTTCAGTTTGTATCATCATTGACTAGTTATCAGATGGTTTGTAGCTCAGTGCAATTTTGATGCAAAAATAAGAATATTTTTTAAGCTGAGTTTCTGTATAGAAATCTTTCCAGGAAACATCAAAAGGAATAAAGAAATAATTGATTGGCTGTTCTGAATTAACTTGAGAATTTATTTTTTAATGTGAATGAAAGGGGCACTGCATGAGAAGGTTGTTCTTGACTTCTGTACTGGTCCCCGCAAGAATCAAATGGAGAATCTTTGTGTGTTTTTTTTTCCTTCTTAACTCTGTTATCCCAGAGGTGCTACATCCATGGCTGATGGGCTCGGCCTTGGCCAGTGGTGGGTCTGTCTTGGAGCTGGCTGGTATTGGCCCTGTTGGGCATAGGGGAAGCTTCTAGCAGCTTCTCACAGAAGCCACCCCTGTAGCCCCACCTGCTACCAAAACCTTGCCACACAAACCCGATACACAGATGGAGAGAAGCATGCCTCTAAGAGCTTTTTTGCCTTTTTTTTTTTTTTTTTTTGGTACGGATTTTTGGCTGTTTAACTAGTTGTTCCATGTCTTTGACTCGAATATCTCCATTAAGTAACCTTTAGTCCTTTTATGACTCAGGAAGGGTGAATTCTGTCTAAAACATGTACATGATGTCTTTATAGCTTTGGGGGACATATTTCTGATACATTACTTATTTATCATTCTTTGAACTTGGCATGTGACATCCTCAAGAGGTTAAATGGCAAAATTATTTAAGGTGATAAAACTGCATTTTGCTATAATGAGTAAGGAGTTGGCCACTGTGCACGAGTGCCATTATGGTTTGTGGCTGTTCTCTGACAATGTTCACCTAGAATAAATGGAGTCTACTCTCTCCCACACCGCTTCTTGGAGTAGTAAAGATGACTGATCTGGTGATTGGGAAGGCTGTTACAGAAACTCAGAAGATACTAATGTTTATACTTTGGCATCAGTTCAGCTTTCTGTAGCAACACAATGCTAAATGAAAGTCAAAACAAGGCGTGCATAACCCTCTTTGCCCTTGGTGCTGGCCTGGACCATTGCCTTGTCCATGACAATCATGATATACTTCAGCCCCAGAACTAGTAGTTTTACCATTTCTTTATGGAGCAATAATCACTCTGGTGCACTTAAACTTTTCACTTCTGTTTCTGAGAGTGTCGTAGCCAGTATGATGACAGATTGGTACCAAGACTCGTAACTGGTATTTCTGACATCGTACTTTTCAGTACTATCGCTATATAGTACCTCAGTAGTATTTAGATACTGAGGTACATTAAGGGACACTATCTCTTTTTCAGGTGCCAATTACCAGAAATAAATAATGAAAACTCATACAAGTATAATTTTATTAAAGCCTTTTTTTCAGCATAAAACTTCACCACCTTACTCATGTTGAACATAAGTGTAAATAGAGTTTTTTGGTTCAGGTGATTTCACAGAGGAGAGTTACAATGAAATCACAAATATGTGTACATAGGTTAAATACTTATCTTGAAGTTCATGTTAAAGTGTTCTTTTTAATGTCTTTTATAGCTGGCAACTATACAACAATCCCTCAACTTGTTGCAAAAAGATAAAGATTATCTTAATCGTCAGAATATGGAGCTTAGTGTTCGCTGTGCACATGAAGAAGATCGTCTTGAAAGACTTCAGATGCAGCTAGAGGATGCCAAAAAAGCTAGGGAAGAAATGTATGAAAAATATGTTGCATCCAGGTAAGTTATCTTGTGTTCACTTCTATCAGTAGACAAGTTAGTTAACTGTTTTCCCTTGTTTCTTGCACAAATCCTGTTTAAATATAATTTTAACTTTCAGAAAGCTAGTCCATATTTGTGTAACTAGAACCCACTTCTGTTGAGTCTTAATATGTATCAGGAAATTTTTCTTAAACCTTTGTTACAGGACCATAGTAGTGAAGATGTCAGCATTGAAAGTTTATGGCAACTGTTCTCTTAGGTGTATATAAAAATTTACAGAGGTAACTGTAATTAATTACAAAAGATAGAAAAACTCTTTAAAGTGCATACGTTGCATATCTTACCCCCACACACCCCAAATGACTTTTATTAAAAACAGGAGTATTTGAAAGACAATTTAAATTATTTAATTCTGCAATAGTATATTTATTTTTCACAAATGTTTAAAATAGGACATAATGTGTTTCGTATCAGCTATTAGAGCTATCAGTGTTTCATATCTCAAGTTTGAATACAGATTCTCTAAATGTAGCCTTGAGAAATAAATTGATCATTGTATGCTAGCCACAATGATAAATACTGTCAAATCCATATGGTATTTGAATTGGTATAGATATATGTTGAACAGGAAACACTACACTATTCAGCTACATGTCTTGCTACATATGTAATGCTGTACTACAAAATTTAATAGAATTGTAGAATATCTCAAGCTGGAAGGGAGCCATAAGTATCCAACTCTCTTCTCCTCTCAGGACTACCTAAAACTAAATCATATGACTAAGATAATTTTCCAATTTCAAACCACATTTAGATTTGTCTTATTCAGAATTCAAGGTTATCCAGTTCAAGTTATTTCCATACATCTAGATGCAAAAAAATAGAATTTCAATGTATATCCCAAAATTACATCAAATATTTGCTTGTATGTTCTTCATTAATGAACATAAAACCATTTTTTTGTTAGTAGTGTCCTTAAACACATGTGGATTGAATGAATAAGCTTAGAATAGGAAGTAGGTTCAGCTTCTGTTTAGCTTCTTCCTTCTGTCTGAATCAAGAAGATGGAACTGCAAACAGCATCTATAAATCTTGTGTCCTTGTATAACTAAGATGAAATGTGCTAATATGACTCTCCTGTAAAACAACTAAAAGACAAATTGTCTTCTAAATAGAAATAGAAGAGCACTCTACTGGATTTATCAGCCATGAAGTTCCAGACCGTCAGAAGTGGTTTTAATATTATTTTTCCTTTCAGTGCAGTCTCTTAAACTTTTTTTTTTATTTCTTTTGTGTGTATATATCTCTGAATTATGCTCACCTGGAACTTTTGCATTTTAAATAATATTTTAAGACTTACGTTTAAATGGGATTTGAAGAAATCATCTAGGTCTGAGCAGTCTTCCTCTAGAAATGTGCTTGTAAGCACTGATTCTTGTAGCTAGATTTGTGTTTCTAGAAAACCATTGTGAAATCCTTTGCCTGCAATAATAACGTAGGCTGTCTCCATTTGAGGAGTCTACAAAGACACCTACATAGCTTGCCTCTACCACAGTTTGGGATACTGTGCAAGCCTGCTTTACTGTCCTCTGGAATATCAGCGGTCTCTGTCTCTTGCACTTTGATAGCAACTAAAAAGAAATTTGGTGACTCTTACTTTGCCTTTAGAGATCTTGATACTGTCATTGGGATTTTGTACTGTTACCAAATCCGTCTCTTCACATCGTTGGTATTGGTGACTCTCTTCATGATGCTAATTTTCATAGGACAGATATTAACTGTAATCAATAATGCAGGTACATCTTCTCTCCTTTAGTGACCATTATTGTCTTTCATAGCAGAGAAGACAGTGTAATGTAGTAAGCAGCATGTGTAGGACCGCACTGCAGCTTTATTCAAAGTTCCGCAGCTGACCTGCTCGTGAACTTTGAATAAGTAATTTCATAATGTAAAAATGTAATGTAAACTGTAAAAATGTAAGTTTTCTTTCAAAAAACGGGGGTAATAGTAATGGGGGTAATAGACGAATCACAGCAGGTCATAGCTACAGTTATTGGGAATCTGTGTACAGACCAATGCAAAAGATTTCCCTTTATATGTTTAAAGCACAATCCATGTTTGCATTGAGATGCTCAGATCACATTCAGTTTATTCTCAATATAAAGCCTTATCAATAACAGGCCTGGAAACACACTCATTAAAGCCCGCAGCCTGAAGAAGACAAAACAACTCAATGAGGCAAAACCATTTTTAATTACTAGTCAAGCAAAACACTGTAACAACAGGTCAGGAATAAAAATTGCAAATGATGGTCCTTTGCTTCAGCAGCAACTCAGTGTTTATTAAAAGGCATTATCAGGGCAGTCAAGCTATATACTCGGAACATGCCATATTGTTTATTTTATAAATAAATATATTGTTTATTTTTTATACCATTTGTTTATTTTAGTCATCATAAAGATAAGCATGACTTTGTACTGTCTTCTGGTGACATCACTGTGGGTGTTCAAGACTTTTCCAGATTCTTCTGATTTTTTCAGTGAACCTTCCTGACTTCTAGCAGTTTTGCCACGGATGGGAAGGTGTATTATCTGCAACAACAGAAATTTCTTTTTGGAAAGTAGTAATGGTAATAGCAAATTGTCTAAGTACCAAGAAAATGGTGATGCTCGTTGATTCTGCACATAAGAATTGTATCCTGAAGTCTTGATCTTCAGCATTTTTTTCCCTACATATTGAGCGATATAACACATAAAGAAAACAAGAAGTTTCAAATGGGGACCTTACATTCCAGTACAGTGTGTTTGTTTTGTTTTATTATAAACTTCTTCATTGTATCAAAGATTCATTGCTGTAGTGTGGTGCACTTGAGGAAAGAGAGGAGATAAATTTACTTTTACCTTGAAAGGTCAACTGAAATTCACTGTGTCAATAAAAAGAAAAGAGGAAAACCTGGACAGCAAGCATTCTGACATGCAAATATTTGGGGGGGCTTAGTTAATGTGAAGGAGTTTTTGTCCAGCTCAGGTACTGATTTCTAAAAATTATGGAAATCGGAAGAAAGGCACATTTCTTCATAAACATGCTTTTATTTCCAAACATGTAATTTCTACCAGTTGCTTCACTGCTGATTGATTATTCTTGAACATTAACTAGATGCTATAAAATTTTAACATTTAACATTCCTTAGCTGTTAAGTACCTATGACATAAGCCTTGTTTTGTAGGAGAAATTCTTTATGGGATTCCTTACAATCTGTCACGGGCTTCCAAAGTTACAAAAAGATGTCAATATTACTCTGAAATGAAATTATTTTATCCTGGAATCTTTTGATATCTGCTGCTTAAAAACTGAAGTATGTATTTTAATTAATATATATGTCACGTTGACAGCAGAAATTCCCACATCTTGGGGTTTTTCATCTTCACAAATCTCCACAGCATGTAACCTTCAGTGTTTCTTGTGGTTTGTTCTCCATATAAGGTGCAAATAGTACATAACAAAGTCTTGTAGTAGCGTGGCACTATTGTAACTTAGCAAGTTAGTCAACCCTTGCCTAGTGATGAAGAAGCTAGAAAACTTTGGAAAGTGAGGAACTTTTTTTTTTTTTAAGTGGCTAATTAATATAAACACTCATGTAGAGGCTGACAAAGAATTTCTGGAAGAATGTGAAGCATAATGTTGCATGATTAATCAATGTCAAATTACTTTAAAAAAATTAAAACAATGCAGAAAGCTTTTATTTATTCTCAATTAAATATTCTTTATTCCTGATTGGTTTTCACTCAATTTGCATAACAACATAGGCTAATATGCATTTCAAGCTATTTGGGAGGAAAATGACTAAGAATTAAAATAAAATGTAAAATCAAGAAGTGTTCTGCTGTACTTGTACAGCTGTACCTGAAGTTTTGATATTTTGCCCAGTGCAATTAATCTTAAATTCCCATGTTGTGTGTTTGTTTATTTACAGAGACCACTATAAAACAGAATATGAAAAAAGACTGCATGATGAGTTGGAACAAATAAGGTTGAAAACAAATCAAGAAATCGAGCAACTAAGAAGCACTTCAAAAGAGATGTATGAACGTGAAAACAGGTAGATAAGATGCAAGCAATAACCTAATTAGGGCAAAAATGAGCAAGTACTGTTTTGTGCTTAGGTATAATCCCAGCTGACTGACTTTTTGGGAGGTGATCAAAATGTGAGAATTTAAGTTCAATTATAAAAATGATGAGAATCTTTTAAAAAGATTCTTGTACAGTAAATGTATAGAATCATAGAATGGTTTGGGTTGGAAGGGATCTTAAAGGTCATGTAGTTCCAACCCCCCTGCCATGGGCAGGGACACTCTCCACTAGGCCAGGTGGCTCAATATGCTCAAATATATGGTGTTATGCTTATTATTAAATGGTGGACATCCCACATTGTCAACAAAAAGTGTTAAGTGTCATGTTCTAGATAAACATTAGTGATTTGAAGTTTGTTCAGATGTATAGTGTTAATTAATAAAAAAATGTGTTGATTTACCTGTCATGGTATATGGGCAATCTTGAAACTGTGCCAGGAAATGGGAAGAGAAGGTGTTGATGCAGAAAGTAAAGCAGAAAGAATGAGAGGAAACCAATGAGACTTAATGCCTTTCTAAAATAAATCTATTTGAGATTGTTTACAGCTTTACGATTCAAAAAAGCATTGATTTCCTGTAAATGATTATAAAAGCCTATTTTGAAGAAGATCCTAGTCCTGCAAAGATCTGCACATTGCATTTGGTATGTGTGTCATCTTGTTGAATTCCATGGAATTATGCGCAGAGTTAGGCATATACATCAGTCTTTAGGGATCTAAGGATTTGGACTTTTGGCACTGGATTTATTTTTGAGCTTGTTTTTTGCCCCTTTTATTCCTTTAAAATGGGAGGAGCATTTAATAATTCATTATAACTTCATTGTAGATGTCCTGAAAGTGTCTTGTGTGGAGAAGGAAATGACTGTAGTAAAAAGATATTTGTGGCATCAGCATCTGTTCCTCTAATAGGTAGTTTTGGTATTGCTTGGAAGAGTGAAAAAAGAACATGACTCCTGCTGTCTGTCTTCCAGTCAACTGAAAGGTTCTAATTAAAAAAAGTTACATCATTGTGTAGTTTTGCAAGTGTGAGTAAAATATATATACACACAAACATACATCCACACCACTTCCTGTATGCAAATCTATTTTGAATTACAAAGTATGAATTTAAACCTCTACTGTTTGTGAAGATATAATAAGGGTCTATATATCATTGAGAAAGCTACTGAAAGATATTTCATTTGTACCTGAAACAAATTTACAGAAGTTTTGTTCCTTGTTTTGAAATAATTACATCTGAAATGTAAATCCCTTAGATTTGGCTTCATACGTTGCAAAAAAGGATTTTTAGTGTATGCTTTTTCTATAAAATAATAAAAATTCCACCATAAGTCAATGTTTCCCAGTCTGAGGCACCTCTCAATGGCAAGACAAATGGAATCCCAGTTGTGAGAGATTTATTTCAAAAGCTAATATAGATGCCCTCATGCTTCTACTTCCCCTCCTCTGCCCTCATCCCACCTTTTTTTTTTTTTCCTATACCTGTTTATGACTCTGTAGGTAGTATTCCTGTCCCATTTTAGAAGGGTACTTTCACTTGCTAGATACCTAGCAAGTGCAGTCCACATGGCCTGTACAAGCAGCCATCAGGTGCTCTGCCACTTTTAATATTGCAATCACACAATCTGAAAACTGGCAGTGTTTCCTAGCTCTGTTGAAAATATTTCAACAGAAGTTACATCACATCTGTGATTGTCTTGTTGGTCGAGTAGTACCTCTCTTGTGTCTTTTTTCCTTCTATTGCATTTTCAATTGATTAGCTATTCAGTTAAGCAAAATAGTTTATTGTCTAAATGAGTAGCTGTACATCTCCTACCATTGAATTTTTATCCCGCTTCCCTTACTCTAGTCTTGAGGACACAACATTGCACTCCCACTCTGAGACGTAATATGCTTGATCTTAATGCTGTTAAAATTAATCACCATGTTCTTATATTTTGATATGAGTCGATTTTAAAGAATCTACTCTCAAGATCAGTCCCTGAATCTCATTGATAATCCTGTAGCACAGTGACTTAATTTTTAAAGAAAAATAGCCAGTTAGCTGTTACCTAATTCTGATGTTGATTCTTCATAAGTAACTACTTCCTATTCATATGAATTACTTTGAGTTCAGAAAAGTACCATTGATAACATTTCCTTAGTCTAGAAAACAGTCTTTCATCCAAAAATTAGATCTTTAGTGTGGCTAAAATGACCTAGGATAACATTTACATGGGCTTAGTAGTTTTCCATTTACCTCTATATCTTGACTTTTCTCTTGTCTTCAAAATCTGCTTGAGACTGTAATTTCACTTTGCTTTAAGTCAAAAAGTTCCTGTGGGGAAGGGGCGGACGGAATAACTTCAGTGGGAAGAGCTTAGTTGCATCTACATTAACAGTTTAGTTCAGATGAAGAATGTGGTTTTGAAGTGAAACCCCCCAGTCATTGCTGTCTGCCTCACAGTTTGTGCTTGGATTTGCAGTACTGTGCTTACACTTGTAGCAGATGAACAGGATTCCTTTTGGAGTAAACTAAATTAAAAGCAGTCTCTAAGATCATCTAATAGATTCCAAATGCTAGTGAGTGTTCAGGTCACAGGAGCAAACCAGGTGTAAAGTAAAATCCTCAAAAACAGTCATAGGTAGATGTCTGATCCTCAACAACCGCTATTTGCTCTGCAACTTAGCTGTTACTGTGTTGCACTCAATAGTGGAGACATTGCAATATTATGCTACAGGCAGGCTATAGATGAATGGGCTACTAATACCTATATAATTTTTTGACACAAATACTACATGTCTTATTCTTCATATGATACTATTCTCATTTGTGTCAGTGAAATAAGAATGAGATAGTTTGCAAGTCTTGAGTGGTTCTTGGTTAAAAAAATTGAAAAAGTATAGATTGATTGCAATAAAGTGTTTGTGTTATATTATGGTTCTGTGCGCATCAAAAATTATGTCAGCAATAGAATCCAGAAGGAAACACCAATGATATGCAATAATCCATATATCGGACTAACTAGCAATTAGTTGTATGTGGAAATAGGTTTTCTATGCCTGGCTAATCTTCTCCTACTCTATCATAAAAGTTGTAAATCATGTTAGCTATGAGGACAGCATTCCCCTAGTTATTAATGAAGTACCAAGCAAAATTATTGGAATTTATTTAATTCGTACAAAAATTAAATAATTTACAGTTCTAGTAATCCAGAATTATTCATATATTTCTACATATAAATAAGTGGTTTGATCATTGGTTTTAGAATTTCAGAACTGGAAACTTTGCTGGTATATATATGAAAGTAATCTGAAATAAAGCCTCTGTAATGAATAGGCATATAAATAGACAGACCCCTCTATCATTCTGAGAATTGAAGAAGGTAGCATTGAAGCTAAGGTCAGTCAGTAGTAATTAATGAAGCAAAACAGTCTTTTTCCTAACAGATTTTTGACAGAATAACTTTTGTTTCATTCAGAAATTTGAGAGAAGCAAGAGATAATGCTGTCGCTGAAAAAGAAAGAGCAAATATTGCTGAAAAGGATGCTTTAAGAAAATATGATCAACTCTTAGAACAGTAAGTATCTTTTAAAATGCATATAAAAAAATCTAAAGGTATAACTATATATCTAAGGAGTTTTTTAGTTAGGAGGAATGACTGTTTTGGCTTTCTGCTTGTAAAGAATTAACTGAATTACAAACATTTTGTTTAAATGAAGTTACAGATTTAATTCTAGTAGCAATTTTTTTTCCATTACCAGTGCAGTAACAATGTGAAAGTTTGATTGTTCTCCTACAATCCTGTAAAGACAAGCAAACAAAATTATACATCTCCATAGCAAGATTGTGGATTTCATATTGTACAGTAGCAGTGGTCAAACTCTGAACCTATTCTGTTGGCTTTTTTCTGTAGTTGAAAGTAGAAAATTACCTTGGATGATAACTTCAATAATAGGTTTTGTAAAGTGTGGTTAGAGAGAAGTAATCATAAACAGTTATGCTTGCTCAGTGCTTCTTTTCTTACTGCTGTCTCTTCTCAGTCTTTCATATTGCATGTATAAAATATAGTGTCTATACAAATGTACAATTCTATTCATACCGAGATGGAAACTATGATTGATTTCCTGCCTGTGTACAAGCAGTCTTACTATCCTGCTCTGCAGCACCTTATCTTCACTTTTTGTAAATTTAGAATATTAGATATGGTAAATTATGAGGTAATTTAAAACTATGGACAGTAGTCAAAGCTGTTCAGGGTAAGTTTGTCATGTGTCCTTAATTTTGGACTTGGTTCATTGTTTAATCCACACCTTTTTTCTAAAATGAAAAGGTCAGTTCATTAACCAACTGTGCCACCTAGTCATCTACTCAGAGAAAGTGCTCGATGTGAACTGGGTTTGCTTGGAATTGTTTTTAATTACAATAGTAATCTGTTAAAATATTGTACCTTAAGCATAGGCATAAAGTAATTAAAGCTTTTAAATTTTTATGTGTAACTCCTAAATTGCAGTAGTGATATTACTGAAGAAATAGCATTGCCCCAGCATAGCCACAAAGAACTGAAAAAATGTCAGCAGTAACTAGTGGTGTGAAACAATAGAGGTAGTTCTAGAGTGAACAAGTGAACAAGATGGGTCAGAGGACTTAATATCCACGCTGAGTTTCAGGGGTTTGATTATAAATTCTACTTCAGGCTGAATGGGCCCACGGGTGCTGAATGTCTTTTAGTGGTTAGAGTGCATCGTAGGTGTTCTTGGATTTTCAGAAAGGAATTCAGTTAGCAAACTCTGAGATGGCTCTACAATGCAAATCAAAATGTGGAAATCAAAGCTGGTTAAGTGGGGACAACCAGGAAACTGGGTTCGAAACTGATCTCCTGAGTCGAAATGAAATGCTAATTTAAGGCAACAATGTGTTTGTTTCTGATGAGACTTACTATGATATG
The DNA here is from genome assembly GCF_011004875.1 of Balearica regulorum gibbericeps. Lineage (NCBI taxonomy): Eukaryota > Metazoa > Chordata > Aves > Gruiformes > Gruidae > Balearica > Balearica regulorum. The sequence goes on along the minus strand of NC_046184.1, from coordinate 174,192,660 downwards.
TGGGGAGTTCATATCTAACTGAAAGGTCTTCTGGAAGGTTGGTCTGGCATATAATTGAGTATGCACACTTAATTGTTTTTAATGAAAATACCAACTTTATAAAGGTATAAACAAAGGAAACATAGGAAGAAGATTTTAAAATGCAAGCTTTAGAGGGGAAGAAAAGAAAGTTATCTTGTTTGATACACTCATGCTTCTGTCCTCCTGTAGCTTTTTCTAGTGATAAGTTCTCCAATTAAGTAAAACTCTCCTTTCCTCAATTTAAATAAGTTAATAAGTTGATTAATACTGTTTTTGAAGTTCCTCAGAAGATTATGTTTTTCAGAGAAAAAACTCTTGCTTGGGAAAATAGAAAACCCATATTTCCCTTCTTCAAAATGTAGGTGTCTCTCTTGAAAACTACTTCCCTTCTAACCGCAGTACCGGTGTCAAGACCATGACTTCTTCCACATTCCAAATCATCCACCTAAATGAACTGCGAAGTAACAAACTGGCATGATGAGATGGAATAAATGCCTTAATTTAAAAGACCCCCAAATTCTGGATTTAAAATGGACTGACGTGTGGCAGTTCTGTGGAACAAAGAAATTCTCTAATATCACCAGAACCCCCTAAGATAAAAAAGGCATAACTGTGTTGTCCAATTCTATATTTAAGTGATTATAGCACTTAGTTCTACTTCACAGAAAACAAGGTGACTCATAGTACTTACTACTGGTATCATAATCTGTATAAACAAACATGTTTGAAAGCTTCAGAAGTGTGTGGAATGTTGACTGGCCTGCATGGTGGTTAAAGCCCCTGGCAAATCTTGTGATCAGAAGTGCAATTAATACCCAATCTTCTAGTCAAGTGCAGTTATTTTCAATTTTCTTTCTGATGTTTGTGATAGCTTCTTGTAAACAGCTGTTTACAAATGCCAAGAAAATACCGAAGTGGTAATATTCATGAAAGAGTTATACTGACAAAGAATCTCCTGTTTCAACTTCAAAGTAGATCACTATAATGTCAGGATGTAAGTTTTGTTTCTCTCTTCGCTATTATACAACTGTAAATCCTGTGTGAGAATCCATGTTTCATTTACCTGTGACAATGCAAAAACCAACTGATTTGATATTTTGGATAAAACTGTGGTCAATGTCACACATGTTCTAAAAAAATTATGACAAAATGGAAACTTTTTCAGTTTGTTTTAAACTGCTGACAATGTGACACAGACTTTTTTTATGAGCAATATTACCTCAGTTGAAAGTGTCTCTGGATTAAATGAAGAGAGCAATTCTGTGATAGCTCCATCATGTAGTGCATAGTAATGTGTAGATATTAAATATGCTCCAACTTTTCCTTCTCTTGAATATTCCTGGAGCGTTATTTTTAAATCATTGACTGTTAATCAGTTACTAACTTCTCCTTGCCAAAAAAACCCAACCAACCAACCCAACAAAACAACAGCAACAAAAAAGCAGCACCAAAAAGTAGAACAAATACATCCTGGCTTCCTATTGTTTTTTTCCTACTAGTTAAATTTTCTGGTTTCATGTTATGTGCAACAGCAAACTGAAATGGTTCCTTTGTTCAAAGTAGACTCCAAGGTCTAATATGGGGTGAACTCATACAAGAGCACTTGACTTCAGGGGATGCCTGTAACAGCCATCTCTTGCATTAGATAGTTTACTTCCTTTAAACCTTAAGGAGTACAATTTCTTTTTCCAGCACCATACAGCTCATCTCTATCAGTGGAAACTTGTTTAAAAATTCCAGAATTACTGGTAACACGAGGGAAATTGATAGATGGTGTGATTTTACAAAATCTTTTTTTTTCCTAGTGACAGAAAAATCTGTACTCTGATACAGTTGATTGCTGCTCATATGTTATACTCAAGGTGATTTTTTTCTTTTCCTTTGTAATGATAAAATGAGAAGTGTAGAAAAATGAAGAGGAAACAAAATAGATACGCAGTAAACAGAAAAAGAATATTCAAGAAAATTGTGCAATCGCAATACTGTTCCTTCAACTTTGCAGTGGGCACTATTTATATTAAAAAAAATCAGTTTTGTAAAAGCTAATGGGAGATTTAAATTCCTGCCTCTGTCTATAAGGTAATAGGATATTTTTAAGTATGTACATTTTTTTCTTAATATTTGAATATGCACAGATGATGAAAGGGCATTTTTAAGCAATGTTTTTATGGTTGGGTTGAGTAAAGTCAGGATGTTGGCTACAAAAATAGTTTAGAGTCTTAGGTTTGTTCTATAAAGATTTCAAAGGATTTTGGATTATTATTTAAACATTTCTGGATTGATGTATATAGCTCAGCTATTTAAAACTATTAGATATAGTGGACAATCTGCTACAGGTAAATATATCTTTAGAAGTATTTTTAGTGTTTCTATTCAGAAATGCCTTTCTCAAATAAAAAGCAAAATAGAATAAAAGTCATTGACATTTCTTGATAGCAATTGTCTATGCTTCATAGGTTGAAAAAACCTATGCAAAAAGTTCTCGATGTGTTTGTGTTTACCTATTTAATGCTTTTCTTTCCAGTCAGCTGCAAGATGTGTATACATTTGAGAGACTTCTTTTAGTCTACCCATTAACCTTTATAATTTGAATCTGGTTTTTGACCCTTATTTTCTTTGTTCTTCATAGTTGTAGTACTTTTTAGAATTCATTTGAAGGTGAGATTAACGCCATCTGATTTTAGTCATCTGTCTTAAACTTTGTAGAGGATGGAGAGAGGTGATCGATCCTGTTCATAAAATGAATGTTTAAATTACATGAAATCCAGATCCTTGTATCTTCTTATTAATTGCAGACAAGCCTAGAGGACTATCTTAGATGAGAAGATAATTGGATAAATGTACTGAATAAATAAATGTTCTACTTTGCATTTGGAATCTCTGCTGAGTATGCAGGAATCACATTATTAGATTAACATTTATTACATTATATATTCATTGTTAATAGAAACATTAAAATTAATTGTTGGCCACTTCTGTTAGCATGTTTTTATAATCCAGATGTTGCTAATTGCAATGACATGACTCTAATCTTAAAATTACTACATCAGTGTATTTGTGCTGGACTTATTGCTAATACTTAAATGAGAGCCTATTATCTCTTCAAGAATATTTTTATAAAGTGAGGATTTAAATTATGAAGAAAAAAAAATATCCATGCTGAAAATTTCTGACCAAATTATTTCTTTGCCAAAGCTACCATAACCCTATAAAAAAATACTGTCATAGCCTTTTACTCCCTAGACATGGCTGCTACTTTTGTTTATGGAGCGCTTTGTACTCCCTTGAAGAGCTATGCAGGTCTTGAAAATTACTACTGCTTTAAAACTTCAAATTTTTAGTTAATCTCATTAGTGTTTTCTAAAGTACTTTTTTTTGTAGTAATAATTTGCTGCTTCTGTATTCATTTATGACTTCTATACTATGATGCGTATGCATAACTTTGATAATGTTTAGGATTTGTATCAGAATAAAGCTGAGCCTGTTATTGTCATTGTTAGACCTTGTCCAGATTTCAGCCCTAGCCAATGTAACTGTTACACATTTCCCGTAAAAACTACTTTCATCTTGTTCTCCTGATAAGAAAGTTAAGTATGAGGTGCAGCTAGAAGGGTAAAAGGTGGATATCATGGAAATTGCTCAGACATACCATCTTGGAAATTTGGAATCAATGCAAAGAAGGCAGTGAAAGGACCAAGAGTGATAGTATGATGGAAAAGCAAAGAAGAAAAAGGCCATTTCCCAAGTGACTGGGTCTAGTTTGTTTCCAAGCTGTAGAAGCAGCACTGAAATCCATAACAAAAACAATTGTCTGCATCCTGTATTTCCACTGAAATGACTAAGGAGGCTCCTACTCTTTTTCCCTTTCTTCTGAAGATATGTTTATTTGGAGTTCACGTCTTCATGGATGATTTTAAGCTGCTCTCTAACAAGCGATTGTCCTTTAGTGATGTTTCTGCATAAAAAGAAGTCTGGCGTATCTCGAAGCCTACTTCAGATTGTACTATAACTGGAATGCATTTTAATAAACAGAAGGAGAAAGCCTAATTAACTGATCTGATCAAATAGATGAGTAGTAGTGTTAGGAAGACTGCACACTTGCTAGGGCATGCCTAGTTGTCTTTGGTTGATCCCCAATACGAATCTCAAAATTTTACGTTCTTAGCTAAGATTGTGTTCTTCCTGAATGAAAGCTTTAAGCACTGTAACCAGTCACCTCATAACTGCAGCTGTCTTGATGTTGTAGAATTTTTAATGTCAAGACTCATAGGAATGATAAGTTAGGCTGATGGCTGACCTTTCTGAGCTTCATTACATCTGGAACGCAGACTTTGAAGTTTTGTTCTCTTACTCTGCAGGAATATTCAATGATTATATTTATAGCTCTAGAAATCTTTTTATTTAAGTTTCTCTTGCCCCAGCTCCTAAGAAATAATTCTCACAAAATATTACTATCCTCTGAAGGATACTTTGGGAAGGTTGTAATACGAACATATCCTGATATCATAAAGATTTACCTTAAGCCTTGATGTTCTTATTTTACCTGTTCATTTCCTACTAACCAAAATACCTTAATCTTAAAACATTAAGATTAGAAAAGGCAAAATGTTAAAATTCTGTGATGGCTATTATGCTGAGTACCTAAGCAACTATTTACTCTTTTAAGTCCTTAGTGTTTTTGTTAGCCTGGGAAGGTTGAAAATTTATCAGTGTCCTTTGAGAACAACTTTGAAAGCAGTTACAAATTCCTTCAAAGAGGCATTATGTGATATAAGGGTGCTGCTGCTTAGTCTTCATATATTTCTTGAATTATAGGGTTGAAACTTCCACTGCAGCCCATGATTTTGCTATGATTGTTAGTATCCCTCATGTATACACACATTTTTGTGGTTCACTGTGCACAGCTTCTCATTAATGATGAGCACTGACAAGATAAGCCAATAGGGGTCCTTCGAAATTCATTACCAGATAATGTTTTGGGTGCTAAAAGTTTACATGGGTTCAAAGGGAGACTGAAAAAGCTCAGAGATACTTGATAAGTAGGAACCACATCCAGTTCAGGAAATCTTTGAGGTAGAAATAGTTGAACGCTAGTGGGAGAGAATTAGGGAGGAATAGAGTCATAGAGTCATAGAATTACTTTGGTTGGAAAAGAGCCTTAAGATCATCAAGTCCAACCATTAACCTGGCACTGCCAAGTCCAACCGCTAAACCATGTCCCTGAGTACCACATCTACACGTCTTTTAAATACCTCCAGGGATGGTGACTCAACGACTTCCTTGGGCAGCCTGTTCCAATGATTAACAACCCTTTTGGTGAAAAAATTTCTCCTAATATCCAATCTAAACTTCCCCTGGTGCAACTTGAGGCCATTTCCTCTCATCCTATTGCTTGTTACTTGGGAGAAGAGACCAACACCCACCTGGCTACAGCTTCCTTTCAGGTAGTTGTAGAGAGTGATAAGGTCTCCCCTCAGCCTCCTTTTCTCCAGGCTAAACAACCCCAGTTCCCTCAGCTGCTCCTCCTAAGACTTGTGCTCCAGACCCTTCACCAGCTTCATTGCCCTTCTCTGGACATGCTCCAGCATCTCAGTGTCCTTCTTGTAGTGAGAGGCCCAAAACTGAACACACTGCTTAAGCTGGGGCCTCACCAGTGCTAAGTACAGCCGCACAATCACTTCCTTAGTTCTGCTGGCCACACCATTTCTGACACAATCAATGCAGAAATTTTTCTTGCTTTTCTCAAAACATACACTTTTAGCTACAGTTGGAGACAGTTGAACTTTTCCTCTGATACACTACATCTCTTTTATGTAGAATAGAACAAAAATTATGAAACACTGGGGAACTTCTCAACCTGTCTACTGTGTGTGCTTTGTGTCCCTTTGAAAAGTCTAGGCTGGATGTAAAGACAAGATGTAAATGAAAGCATGTATCTGAAGATGAAGTTAATGTGATTTTTTTTTTTTTTTAAAGATTGCTATATATATCAGGTTATCTATGCAAATAATATTTATTTCTGGAATGTTTCTAACCATCTGAGCTTGAAGGATTAAATTTATGTGTGAAGCCCCCAGCAGCTTTAGGTAACTCAAAACATTAACACTTGAATGGCAGATGAGAAAAGAACCTGTTTATAGGAAACTCCAAGTACACTATTTTTAGAATACAGAAGAAAAACAAGTTACTAATAACAACATGGCCATAAATTCATGCAGTGATTGTTAGCTGCACGTCTACCAAAACTGTGTATTATAATGCCTGTTCAAAAGCGAAATTCTTCAAAGCAGGGATATTTTATTTTCTATATGGCTGTAAAAAAATCTGATATTCAAATAATGACTATTTAGGTAATATATTTCAGACCAATAAAACCATAAAAAATTTCTTTTAATAGTAATTATCTTCTAGAATTACCTTCTGAATCTGTGGTTACATTCTGATTACCCTCTGGAAAAGGATGTGATGCTATGCCGTACCTGGACAACTAACTGTTGAAGAACAGTTTGTCCAAACAGGTGTTTGTATGGCTTGAGAAGGAAGCTACAGCTTTGTAATCTTACAGACCTCAGAGTAAACTCATGGGAGACTCTGAAATATTAGGCATGAAGACTATCATTTATGAGAGAGAGTTTTGGGCTGAGTTTTGGCCAGAGCTTTTCTTCCACAGAATCACATTCAAAACGTTGAGAAAACGTTAGGTGTAACTGGAAGCCAAACTACTGCGTTCAGCCTGGTCCTCACTTGCATGGTGGTGGTACCTGTTTCATGCAACTCTCATGAATAAGCAAAGCAGTAGCATATTGTTCTGGAATTGAGGGTAGCTAGTCCATTTGTAAATTAATAAATGAAGGACCATGAGTAAATGAAGAACCATCATACTGTGTTCATGAACATGCTACCAAAAGTGTTCCAAGGTACTTTCAGGCTGTAAGCTGCAGGGACCTGTTTGCCTTTGGCATTATTCCATCCGGCATCGAGTATGCGTAATTAATCTCGGTCATATTGAGGACTTCCCAAAAGAGAGAGACAGTATGATATTTACATGTAGTGCTCACAAATGATGAAACCACCATTCACAACTGATGGAACAACCGTGTGAGGCCTTGGCAGCCTATTTGCTGATTTCTCACTTCATGAGATGCCTTGTCTGATCACCGATGCCTTGATGATAGAATGGGAAAACCAGGGTTAGAGGGCTGACTTCCCTTTTGTATGGTCTTGTTTCTAGATAAGATTTCCTCAAGAATGTATCCCAGACTTTGTCAAGGTTGGCTCAGAGAGTTGTTTACATTCAGGGAGATCAGTAAATTTTTTTTTGAAGCTACAAGCCTTCAGCACTGAAGTATTGCATCACATATTGGATAGTGGGAAGGCCATGTCCTTTAGTTTACTCAGTGCAAAGCTATTTAGATAATTTTTACAGCTGTTTGTGTTTATAGCTAAATGATCTAAAGGCACAGTTGTGTCTACTTATATGACTATCTGGGTAACTGTAAGAATACTCTCTGAAACCAGCAAAATGAACGTGCAGTTAATGTTCAGTGCATAGTTAACCAGAGTTCAAGAGCTAACTAAAGGAATACCTTGATCCCAGATGGCTGTAGGGTAGCAGTGTGACATGTAGCAGCATTTTTACCAAACATCGTATAGCCATAGCAGCACTTAGATGTGACATGACATTTGAATTGTGGGGACATCAGAAGGGTGGTACTACTTTGAGTTATTTATGAGTGTATAGGTGTGAACTGTTTTTATATTTAAAAAAAGAAAGTTGGTTACAAACAGAACTTTGGCAAAAAAAAGTTGGTTACAAACAGAACTTTAGCAAGACTGAAGTGAGATAAGAACATTTGTTCTGGATGGGCCTCTGAGGGGAGCACTGCATGAAAGCAGATATGCTGGACTGCTGCTGATCGTAGCTGGTGATGATTAGTGAGAGGATTTGTAATTCCATGGTAGGAGGAGGCAGTAAGGGCAGAGAACCTGGGAATTTAAGAAACCCAACAGAGATGGAATGGAAGGGTGCGTATGAAAGAGAAAATCAAGGGGCTTTACTATAAGCAATAAAGGGCTTCTGTAGTTCTTGCCGCTAGGTAGAATTCATAAAGATGTTGCTCATATGAATATGTACTGCCCAACCCTTTCTTATAAGCCCTGTTTATTAGCAGGTTTTTGTATCTGAAAGGAAACGAATGTTGATGACTGATGATTATGTTGCACAGACCACCCTACAAACTCCTTTCATGAAGCATGCAGAGGGTAGGGATTGTGTGCACGTGTGCATGTCTGTGTGTGCACACGTGCCCCTTATAGGTACTCCAGAAGCAAAAAAAATTTGCTATAGCTTATGCCAGCTTCTCCTCCACAGAACATATATTCATATAGGCAGCATAACTTGAGAAACTTTCCCTTAAAGGGAAGTAAACTTTTTCCATCAAGTGGAAGTGTAGTTGTAGAAATAAGTGTGCTAGAAATATCATTTAAGTTCCTTTGAGATGAAGCTTGGGTATTATGTAAAATGCTTATACTTGTCAGTCATTTAGTCTTTTCATAAAATCTTAGATTTCATAACATACACGTAAAACATATGTGTACATACTTGTACTTACGAGCCTATTTATGTATCTCTTCTAAAATTTAAAGACTAGATATATTGTTAAAATGCTGCAACTGTTGGCTGATATTTTAACATAAACACTATTGCATGTGTATGTATATAATCTAGTTTAAGCTTTGATGTGGAACTTGTCATCTGGAATTGTTTTCATGCATATTCTAATTGTTTCATGGAAAGTGTCCGTTGCCATGGGTAAACAGATATAGAAGTGCACTGATTCATCTGATTCATCCATTCTGAAACTTTGCTTAGTATTTGCTCTGGTTTATCTCAGATCTTAACCTTTTCCTTTCCAGAAATATAGTCTAGATTCTAAGTTTCAAGATGCTTCAAAAAGTTACATCTTCCGATTTTACCTTGGATACATTGCTCGGGTCACCAGAATTGGTTGTGGGTTGTAGAGAGGGGAAGAATTTGTCCCATACAAAACTCTACAAGAAGGAGATAAAGTGGGTTTTTTTGGGCAAAATGATATCATAAGTAGATGAAAGTAATTAGAATGCCTAGTTCTTCTCTTGTCTTCATATGCCACTCACTTCAGGCAATTAACTGACTCTTGAATCTCTGAGTATACTCTAATATAGACTGTTTCTCTAAACAGTAGAGGACAAACACAGTGCTACTGATGTAAACCCAGTGCCCCCGTGAAATGCCCCAAATCAGGTGCAGTGAAGCCTTGACTGATAACTTAACTCTAGGATTTTTAGACCTAAAACCATGTGAGGAAATATTGTATCTTTTTTGTCTGTTGCATGTTCATCTAGGACATTTTTGTTTTTACAGGCAGTGTACTTTTTAGAAGCTAGTGGGGCTGCGTTTTTTGGGTTTAGATTTGTCCCTTATGACACTCTGTTCCCACTCACAAGTTGTGAAATCTGGGTCTAATTTCTCTGTTATGTCAAAGTTCTGTGCTTTCTTCAAAGTATTTTATATGCATAGATAAATGGAGTACATTTCAGGTTATTTTCTTAGTGCCAGATGAATGCCTCTTTCCAAAGAAACAAAATACTCTTTAAAGTAGTGCATTTGCTGCAAGGTACTTGCATTATTAAAGTGTGCAGATGAACAGAAAGTAGTTGGCATGCTGCAAGTCAGAAAAGAGCTACGTGATGGTAACTTATTTGCCTGCCAGGGCTCTCCTCTCCGCCCCCTGCCCCCCCCAGCATTTTCTTACTTTGTAAAATAATAAAATCTTCCTTTTGTCCTTTGTCTCAAATAGTTATCTGTTTATACAGAACAACTGTATTAAACAGTTTTAGTTTATCCATTAGAGTAAGCAAAAATAATTGCAACCTTTTTTTATTGCTAAATTGGTATCTTTTGGCAGAATTATTTGTGAATTATTCTTCAAGATAGTTTTTACATTTATCTTTGTAAGTCTCTTTTGTTATGCCAGCTGTCTAAATCTTTTCATAAACTTCAGTTAAAAGAAACATATTTTCCATGATTATTTTAAAATATAATGTTTACTGGAAAGGAAGTCTAGTGAATTCCCACAGATGAAGTGTGAGTGTATTTCTCCCACTTGTAAATGAGTTCTTATTTCCTACAGTACATATTCTGGTACCACAATGAGTCATTTTCAACATGTTTTAGTTTAGCTTCTAAAACATTTAAAAACTTGGCAGATACATGTAAATGAATGTTACATCCAGTTTTAGAAACTGCTTCCAAATAATATTTTACTAACATGATGACTGTGAATAGACCTTTCAGAATGCAGAAGTGTCCTTTGTGATAAGCCTAAAAGCATTTGCAGAGGTCTTATTTTTATTTTGTTTTTTTTACCTTTAACGTGTTTTGGCTTAACCATCCTGTAAAATAGGGAGAATACTTTTGTGAAAAAGCCTTAGGGTTTACAGGCAAAGTGTTGTAAATGGAGTAGTTTAGTCAGGCAAGTGATCGCTTTCTTTACGTGTATGAACTGAATTTTGCAAAATTTTCTGCTATTTTATTTTACAATTTTACAACTTTTTCAAAATAAATATAGTACCATCTCTGTTTTAATATAATATTGTTTAAGGTTATATATGCCATTCCACCTTTTAATGTTTCCTAATATGTTACCTTGACAGTTAAATATTAGAAGCAAACTCAAGACTAGTTTGTATGACTAAAAGGGACTTATGAATAATGGGGGGTGGAGTGGGAGGAAAAATGGGGGAGGCAGACCAGGCATACTTAGATTTAAAAGAAAAAACAAACAATCAAAAAAAAAAAATCCAACTCAAAATCACAGTGTTCCATTTGTGAGAAAGCTTATTTTCATTTATCTATTACTTAAAAAGTACTACTTATTTTAACTTTCTTGTCCTGGCTTCCTGGTATCTGGAATATTTATTATAATGGGATCTTAGATGCTTTGCTCACATGTTGATACCTATGCTTAGACACACTCACATTTCTGCAGCCTGGTTTTGAATACCATCATAAATTTTTTCCAATTGTTGGCAGCATTTGTCTTGTCAGTTTAATACGCATGGTAGGGATTACTTTGCAAGTCTGTGATTATTCTCTGTTCCAGTTTTAACCATCTGTATGTTGTCCACGATACAACACCACATTATCAGTAAGTTCTTACTATAATTACCGCCCTTAAAAATTTCTTTAGCTTTTTATTAGGCTCAGAAGAAGATGGGGAAAACATTTAAAACTTGAATTACTAAGTCTTTCGTTTAAAGATTTTCTGGAATCCCTTTTCCCTTAATTGTGTGGTGTAACATATAAAGGAAATCTATTTTCAAACCCTTCTCTCTCCCCCCCTTCCCCCCACCCCCAATTGATCTTCAAAATACTAACTTTTCATCAAGGAGAAACTGAAAAAAGGGGAAGGTAAAGTTAATTTAAGGGATTGAGAGTCTTAATTGTTTTGTCAGACAAATACAAATAGGATCTTTTCCTTCCATTGTTGGAAGTCTAAGTTATTGTGAAACTTGCAGAAGATTGATGATAGGCAAGAGAGGAAAGGTAGTAAAGATGAGGGGTGGGGAAAGGCATAGCAGGAATGAAAAAAGAGATAAAAGAAGGGAGGTAACAGTCGTGAAAACTGAATGGGATTCATCTGAGTGTAGAATATGTAGTGCAGTTTGCCAGTCTTTCTCTTTGGAAGAGTGGCCTAAGCCAGGCAAAGACGAAACAGTTGCATGAAGGGATAGGGTGAGTGGAAGACAATGTGTTGGGGATGGTGGCTGAGTCCATTTCTTCCATTCTGCCCATCCAGTTACATCTGTATAGCTATTTGCAGAGGTGGAAACTGTAAATCTTATTGATGGTAACTTATTTGATATGTGTTTTCTTCAGTACAAGGTGAACATCTCCTTCCAGTTCTAACACTGAAAAGCCTTGAACATCTATTTTCAGAGATCTCAGTTTCATTCATATCACCATTCCAGAATTTTGTGATCTCTTTGAAGCAGTTTTTCTTAATGTAACATACTGTTAGACTTTGGATGATTCAAACATTAGTTTCTGAGAAAAGTAAGTAAATGCAACATGGATTTCAGTACAGCTTTTACTGTGGCTGGCATCAGTCTTGTCTAACTTTAAATCCCGTGCTGGGATGAAATCATGTCTATGAGGTACTTGTTTCTACACAACAGGCTCAGATGTAGATACCCACATTGTAAACATCTGAAGCTGGGTGAGGCGAGTCCCACCTGTCTTTTCTGAGTTAAATTAGTTCAGCATAGACTCTTTTCACAAATTCATGGGGTTTCTTACCTTTTTTCTTCACTATCATTCTTACTGAGTGCTCTTCCAATGCAGACTCTTTAAGCCTTTACATATTAGTCAAACACTGGTCATAAAATTGAATATTTTAATTATGAAGTATGATATGCTTTATATGCTGCTTTTTTTGTTTGGGTTTTGGGTTTTTTTAATGGACTCTGCTGTCTTCCATGATTGGAAAGATTCTGATTGACAGAAGTTCATTGGGATTATGTAGGTCTGGAGTTGTGATTACACAAAGGATTAAACCATGCACCTTCAAAATTTTCAATATCTGAGCTATCTTACAGTAACTCTTAGAAGAGTTACCACACCCAAATGAAGACAAAGCTTGCATTTGTCTTTTTAGAGAAAAGGGGAGAAAGGACAGACAAAAATTGGATAATACACCATACTTTTCCGTAATTAAAATGCATGTAGGTCTCTTGGGGTCTAACTGTGACAGCACCATTAAACAAAAGATGCAATAACTATACTTAAAATGTAATGTATGGTTAATAAGTACAGGTTTTGCACATGCTAATGGCTTTCCAGCAGGTTGTCATAGTGATATCTGGGGGCAGACTTTCCTTGACTAGATTCCATTGAAGTCTTACCAATACCTCCTGTTCTCAAGCACCACCTAACCTCAGAGGCACTTGAAATCAGTCTGCATTCCAAGTTGGAGCACATCTAGGTAGAGGTCCCTGTGCATGCTCGGAAGTCTCCTGGTTTGGAAGGCTAAGTGCTTATTTTGATATGGGTAGGGAGGTGCTTGAACTGTGTTCAAGTCCCTGAAGGGCCTGTTTGTCTTAGATCATGGCTAATTCATTCAAAAGCATTGAATTCACTCCAGAACACTGTTAGAAGAGGAGGTAATGGCTAAGCTCGCCGTTTTTTGTAACGTGCTTTGAGCACTCGCCCAGGAGGTTCAAGACCTTGGTCCTTTCCTTCTCAGTCTCCCTAATTATTTAAACAGGTTTTGGTGTTACCTGGATGTCAATTTACCCAGAATTATTGGCAACAAGTGTTGATATATGTAATGCATGAGTTAAGCAAAATGCCACAAAAGAGGAGAAATAAACAAATTTGGAAAATTTTTTTGTGAAAGCCAATCATACAGATCCTAAAAAAAAAAAAAAAGGCAATTAAAATATAACTTTTGGACTTTTTAAGCTATGTTAATTGCTTTTTTTTTGCATTTCTTTTCACATTATTAAAAAAAAAAAAAACAAACCTACAAATGTGGATATTGGCAATAAAGTAGTTACCTATAAGGTTTATAAACTTAATTTTGAGAGTGAGACTGTTGGATCATTGATTCTTTTGTCATTGCATGTAACCATCTTCTCATAAATTAAACTCTGATCTCTACTGTTTCTAGTGGAAGCTATTCTAGCTGTAAAGTTCAGATGGAGTTTTAATTTCTGTTCTAAGATTATTTTTTCCTGGTTTATTACAAGGAGTTCTGATGCCAGCATTAGTCCTTAAATATCTGTTGTTTTGCTCTCTTAAAATCTTAGTCAGACTTTTATTTTCCCAGATTGTAGCTTATTTTACTTCTCATGGGATAGATTCCTTGTTCTCTTGAGCATCTGAGTACCATTTTTTTTAATTTTGACCTTCCTTCAACACAGATAACTGGAATTCCGAATGTTTCAGATAATTTCCTGCTCTATCTTGTATGATACTGTCATTTCCACTAGATGTACCTTAGTGATTCCTTGAAATGTGTGTGTTTTGCATAGCTGAATCATGTTAGAAGTTTAGTTATCTTGATACCATGTAATGAATCTAGATCCTTTTCCTCAGTTTGTTCTGTGTTCGAAGTGTATGGATGAAAAGAGCCACCACCTTAAGTTTTCTAGCCCTGCTCTAAGTCCTGCATTTGTATATGCATTCTTATTTGTTTCTGTGATTATGCTACTAATGTAAGAATCACACTCTCCAGCATATCAGAGAAGCACATCACTCTGGAAGATGTGCAGTCTTTTTGCTCCAAGTACTCAACACAAGATACAGCTCACCTAAGTGTAAGTGTACTCAACATGGGTACTACAAAGGACTTGCAAACATCTAAGATATCATTATACTAAGTGAAAACTTAGTAAGCACAATCAATGGGGTTTGGAGAGCCATTCACCTGACCAAATAATGGTTGCTGCTTCAGGGCTGCAAAGGGCTGCATCAGGGCCGCTCTTCATAACCTTTTGACTAGATTTCTACCAGTCGTACTGGGGATCTAACTTACAGGTAGATGCCTAAGCCTTTCTAAACTTAGATTTAAAAAATCACAGAATGGTTGAGATTGAAAGGGATCTCTGGAGGACCAGCCACACCTCTCAAGCAGGGCCACCTAGAGATAGTTGTCCAGGACCATGTCCAGATTGCTTTTGAATATTACCAAGGAAGACTCCACAACCAAGTGTTTCTCGATGTTCAAATGGAACCTGTGTTTCAGTTTGTGCCTATTGCCTCTGGTCCTGTCACTGGGTACCACTGAAAAAAGCCTGGCTCCCTCATCTTTGCACCTTAGTGGTCTTAAATGTACACAGCTGATGTAGTAATGAACGATACCATCTAAGCAAACAATGGAGTTTTTAATGTCGAAATTCTAACTAGTAGTATAATGATATAATAAAAGATGTCACACGAATGTCAAGGAATCTCTACAAACTTAACCCTTACAGCACTTCCATAAGCAAGCATTTGAAGCATTTTAGAATTGGATTTAGCAAAATTCAGCTGATGTGAAATACAAACCAATCTTATGTTAGTGAGATAAGAGTAGATTTGCTGTGAGTAGGTTTTATTTCTATTTTCCTGTCCTGTTTTCCTTCTGTACAGCATTCTCTAGACATGTGATACGATTGCCTAAACAACAATTCCTGAAACATGTTTTTAATATATTTTTAGTATTTTTTCAAATCTTCAGATATTCAATCATGTGTCAATAGCATACAAAAATTTATTTACTAAAAAAAGAAATTAAGTAGGCTTCAAAAATTATAATTTTAGCTCTGGGTATGCTACTAATCAGTGTGAACTTACATTACTGAATTGTGGGGGGAAAGCTAATGTTTGTGAAAAATGCAAATACTTGTAAGTCGTTTCCTTGTTGTTATTTAACAGTTCGTACAAACCTGTCAAGGCATTAGCTAGTTATGAAAAATCATAAAACAAATTATATCAGTTTCTCTCTAATTTTTGTCATTGCATAAGTTTTAATTCTTCTGTACATTTTATTTAGCAGCTACCAGATTTAATTGTTATGAAAATGCGGACTAATATTACTTTTTTGTCTTTTAGAAATATGTAGATTTTAATCACATTGGTTTTGCTAATTACTAGTCATATGGACTATCCTTCTGTGTCCTATTATACAACAAATGTTGAATTGCTAAGAATGCCTTTTAAATACACTGGATTTTAGGAAGAGTAGTATAAATTGTTACAGTTCAAACAATTGGCTTACCTTTCACTTGCCTGCTGCACTTTAATATTTTACCTATGTATTATAGCTCGTCTATGAAATGATTAGACATGTTTAAGCATCACTTCTTAAATTCTTAAATTCTCTTTTACAATATTAGTTCTTATTCTTTTTCCAGCAGGTTTTGTACTTACTTGCCTTGGCCTTCCTTCTTCACTTACCACCCTACAAAATAAATCTTTGTATATTCAAATTGATGCCAAGATGCCAGCAGTACAAATTATAATGTATGATTCATATTACAATTTCTTGGTGTGCTAGTACATTCCTATGAAATGACAAAGTCAGATAAATTTATCTATGTAAATGTATGATCACTGAAAAAGATTGTCTTTGTTGATTTTGCATGTGTGCACATTTCATATCAATTCAATGATCTTTAAATATAGTTCAAAAGCAGTCATTTTCTGTTACTGCCACATTAATGCTACAATAGTAAATGAACCATTTAAAAACAATCTTCTGAAGTACTAACTAAATTTGTTTGAAAATTAGAACCATGATATATTTTCCAAAATAAAAATTAAGTTTGAGTATCTGTGGAGGAAGTATAATTAAGGAGAATCTCCTAAAATAAGAAGAAGAAAAAAAAAAGTTAACTGAAATATGATTGTGCCAAATGAAAGAAGAATGCTTTTGCCAATACAACACTGATGCATATAAATGGTTTCCTAGATATTTACAAAAATCTGAGTTCTGAATTGTGGTAAAGACCTCTTCTTTTTGCTAGTTTTGTCATTTTTTTCACATTACAATTTCAAAAATTTAATCTTTATTGCATGCTAATCACGATAATACTTTGAGAACTAATAATACTTACAGAACTAATAAGACTTTGAGAAGGCCTTGAGAAAAAAATTTTTTAACACAATCCAAAAATGCAACATGCGATTGTACTATTGCAACTCAGTGGCAAAAAATGGCAGCGTGGTTTCTCAATCACAGAGAGTGAAAGAAACATATTTTAAATAGTACTGTAAAAAGTTTTCTTTTTCTTCTTGAGTCACTTCCATGTCAAATTGTCTCTTTTTTTGTCTCTTTTTTTTTTTTAAGGTCTTTTTGCTCTTTGGTTTTCTTTTGAACAGTCCCAACCTCTACTCTTTTTTTTTTTTTTTTGAAGCTGCATAAACTATTTTGAAGTCAGAGAGAAATGTAGAATGGGAACTGTACGTGCCATTATTGCTGTGGAAACTTGAATTCACAGGAGAACAGTACCAGGGTACTAAGTATTCTTACTTTTGTTGTTGTAAAGTACAAAATCTGACAAAAATATTTGCAATA
Organism: Balearica regulorum gibbericeps; assembly: GCF_011004875.1. Lineage (NCBI taxonomy): Eukaryota > Metazoa > Chordata > Aves > Gruiformes > Gruidae > Balearica > Balearica regulorum. Next base: position 174,175,537 of record NC_046184.1, on the reverse strand, counting down.
GCAATAGGCTTTTCTTTATTAAATCCATAAAAATAAATGAATATGCAAGTTATAATTCTTCTAGTGTATATTTTAATTACTTTCCTCTCCACAAAGTTTATGGTCCTATTTTCTGTCTTAATAAGAATACCAAATGCTGCAGTATGCTGTTTATTAATCATATTGCATACCATATTTGATCATGATCTAAGAGATGCATTGAATTATTTTAAACACATGCTTTAGATTCCTATAGATCCATAGTACAGTTGTTGAACATACCCTGCATTTCTAAAGAAGCAAAAAAAGATGGCTCACATTCATACAAGACCTTGCCTCCAAGCCAAGAATGACAGATGCTGTTACAGCTGAGAAATGTAGTGTTTTAGGAAAACACTCAAACAGTAGTTAAGTTAGGTCAAAGTAGAAAAAATGAATTTAAGATGCCTTTATCTAGACTAGGGTTAAAGGTACTTCAGGTGTGGATATTGGTTGTACAAACTGCCAAGAATTACGTTCAAATTCAGTAAATCTGCAATATCTGAATGAAAGAAATAGGTCTGGCCTCTGCTTTTGTTAATTTCAAATGTGCCTGATTTCTTGTATTCCTCTTTTTAAGTAAATATATTTGCAAGAACTAATTTTTTTAATTGTTTGTATTTTCATATTGTACAATATGACTAAAAGATAGCATACCAAGGAAAGGTGAAGAGGGGAGTTGTCTATACATAATCAAAACTTTTGTGGCCTGGATTTGTCTTAACTGTGCCAAAGCAACATATTTGTCATATTTTAATGTTGACATGATCAGCCAGAGTCTTTAAATTTATTCCATGTGCTATAGAGAATAAGTCACATGAGATTTATTGTCATTTTTAGCAAGAATGTAAGATAATATAGTAAATGGAAATTAAAAAAATAAAGGAAAGGTATTAATAAGACAGAAGTATTGAATTATATAGCATCAAGTCTAATAATACTGTGTGTAGCATTAATACACACTATTGTAGAAACACAAGAGCAGTAATTTTGTAGTGACGTGAATGTCGGTCTCTTCTCCCAAGTAACAAGAGAAAGGACAAGAGGATATGGCCTCAAGTTGCGCCAGGGGAGGTTTAGATTGGATATTAGGAAAACTATCTTCACCAAAAGGGTTGTCAGTCATTGGAACAGGCTGCCCAGGGAAGTGGTTGCATCACTATCCCTGGAGGTATTTGAAAGATGTGTAGAGGTGGCGCTTAGGGACAGAGTTTAGTGGTGGACTTGGCGGTGTTAGGTTTTCAGTTGGACTTGATGATCCTACGGGTCTTTTCCAACCTAAATAATTCTGTGATCCTATGATGGCACAGACTCAACAGTGTAGCACTTAATGTACCAAAAATCCTGGCACACACTATTGTGCTTAAGCGATGACAATTTTGGTTCCTAAAATACTAAAAATGTGTATGGCTTTACCTAAATAAGAAAAATAGTTGTTCTGAATTAAAAAAAAGAAATAGCTCCTAAAGATGGCATAGAAGTACTAACTTCTCAAATCTGTGAAAGTCATTAACTTTACAAACCTACAAGTAATTCTTTACAGTCCAGCAAGGAAACTTGAGAAAGACATTTCTTGTCACTGGCAAAAAAACCCGTAACATCTATAGTGGGTGAAAAAGGTATGATTCTGCCGTTCTAACAACTTTTATTCTTTGATTAATTTATAATATTTTGCGTGGTGGTAAGTGGGAAATAGCCAATAATTCATTTGGCTTTAAAAGAGATTATATTTTATATAAACAAGCAAATTCTGTTGAATTGTGTTATATTCTGTGGCTAGGGAACAGAGATTCATAAAGAACAATTTCTTCTATTTTGAGAAAGCAATTTTAAGATGGATAAAATGTATTCTGTATCTTCCCAGTGTTGGTGTTACAGGCAGAGTTGATTTAGCTTGATATTTTTATTACTCTGGAGGGGAGAATTTCCCCTGAAAGTTCAAAGAACATTATTCAAACAGTTTAAGCCATGGGCCACTTCAAAATACTCTCTGTTCAGAATTTGGCATGTATCTAAAATACTGTTTCTCTCAAAGCAGATATTCTTTACTCCTACCAACATGTTTTAATTCAAACAAGAATTAATTCAGGAAAGTCCTGTGTTTTATGTGGGTCAAACAAGATGATGTCTGTGGTTACTTTTGGCTGTATCTAAGACTACGTATACACAGTTCATTGTGTTTTTGAATGTATCTGACCTAACTTTATACTAGTCTACTCATACACTGTTACTAGTTTCAGCACAAAGCTAAGAGGAGACTAATTTACTGTTCTGCTTAGCTTATGTATTGACTGGAGTCTTGGAAAATGCTCTTCATTATTGAAATTGTGAGGGTGACCGAGCATTGGAACAGGCTGCCCGGAGAGGTTGTGGAGTCTCCTTCTCTGGAGATATTCAAAACCTGCCTGGATGCAATCCTGTGCAACCTGCTCCAGGTGATCCTGCTTTAGCAGGGGAGTTGGACAGGATGATGTCCAGAGGTCCCTTCCAACTCCTACCATTCTGTGATTCTGTGAAAGCCCAGACCTTTTTTTGAAAACCTGCTGTGGCCAAGAGAGTTGCAAATCTGAGCAGCATTCATCCAGAAGTAACAGCTTTTTAATGAAGTATTGATTCCCTTAGGTATTTGTCTCCACAGATGTGCATTCATACACTTAAGTCAAAGGACAATTTCCTTTATCACTATTCATGCATGTCACCTATAATCAACAGTCCTACATTCTCACACTTAGTCTCTTTCAACACGAAGCTGAGGATACAGAGCAAGAGGTCCAGAACTCTACTGTGATTTCTGCTTTTTCTTCACTTCTCCACCTCCACCGGTAGCTTTCTCATTGAAGGTAACTTTCTCAAATATGACACTCATGGTTTTGCTTACATGGCTTTAAAGAAGGAAAATGGACATTTCATGCAAAGTCCAAAACATTGGCAAAAAAAAGAAAGCTGCTGTTAAAAATTCCAGAAAGAGTCTCTTCTGAAAGAGTCTTTGAGCTTGTTGACAAAAGCAGGAGACCTGGATGGAGTAGAAGTGTTTTTGGTCTTCACTTCCTAAGATCTTCACTCCCATAACAGAGACTTTTTGCCTCACCCAATGATTTCATTCCAGTAACCTGCTGATGTATGGCTTAAGCTTTACTCGGGAGGACAGTTTACACTTCAATATTCCTGGAACTTAAGAATAGGAAAAAATATTCACAAAGTCCTCTGCCTGTAAGTTCAGTATCATTATATGAATAATGATGGGGTGACATGATTTTCGTACCATTTACTAACAAAAGTCAAAATGAGATCTCCTCACTTGGGAATAACTGATCAAATGGAATTGGTTCATCAGCTGACAGGAGTGTTGAACACATTAGTAAATAGGATTGCTTGTTCCCACTTAAAAGATAATTAAATTGAGGAGTGATGATTTAAGAGCTATTTTCAAAGAACTTGGAGATAACACAAGATTGGTCATCTTATCTTGATTGGTCATCTTACCTTAGACACCAACAGGAAATAAGTGTAAATCGTTCTCTTTAAATTTGGACAAATCAAGAATGAATATGAGAAGATTTTTTTTATTTCCTAGCTGGGAAAGCTACTGAGAGTTTTTCCTATGTTGCTTTTGCTGATGAGAATCATCTGTACAGTAAATTCCCAACACCCTGTAACAGTGGGGATTCTGCTAATGGAAATATAACTCATGAAGTTCTTAGAGTAAGACTTTCTACATAGAAGTTGAGGAAACTGCTAGTATTCTTCAAAATTTTGCTTTGAAATTGGGTCAGATTTTTCATGTAAGCCTCAGATCCCTCCCCTACCAGCAGTACTGCTAGATTGTCAGAAGTAGAGTTTTCCTACTCATCACAGGCGTTGGGTAGCCTGATGTGAGGAAATATTTGTTAACGTGTGTGTGTTTTGAGTCAGTAAGATTCTTGAGTTATTTTATGGCTAGATCGCTGACTTCTTTGAGGTAACATGGCTGGTGCTTCATTACAAACTGTAGTTTGAAATGTTTGGCCCTTAACTCTCAGACAACAAAAAGAATTCCTTTCCCTCTTACTCTTCTGCAGTGAAGTTCTACACCGCTTATATAGCTGACATGCTTTCATTTGATGTTAATAAACTCAGAACTTTTAAATACTTTGTTGTGTGTGACAGAGCGATGCTAGGGAACCTTCATGTCTCAGAGCTTTCTCACTGGATGAAAAAGCTCTAATATTTGTTATCGTAGTCTACTAGAGCCTGTGTCACAGTGATGGTTCCCAGCACAAGTTCACCCCTGAGATTTGCACTGCTGTGTTTTAACTCCTGAAACCCTCTAGGCTTTATGTTGCTTTCAGAATGGTAATTCTGCAGTTCTTACTGGAGATTCCCCACCCATACTCATGGTGTTTTTGTGGGGAATACAGCCTGGACACACTAACATTGTGGGTGTCTTGAAGCAGAAATCAAATTTACCTGTAACTGTTCTTTAAAGTGTGTTTTCAATGTGCACGTTTGCAGTACACTCTATTGCTTGCCTTTCAATGTCCATTTATGGTTACCAGGAATTCAGAGATTGGGAAGAAATGAAAATATGGGCCAAACTCCACCCCGTTTATGTAACAGCAGTCAAGTATTAGACTGTGTGCCCCGTTAGTATTGCTAAGACAAGCATGCTTCAATGTCATGTACCTACAAACACTGCATCTTAAAAAACAGCTGACCATAAGCAGATTTTCTTGTTTCCTAAAAGACTGACTCCATTTTGAATTAAGGCATGTTGAACTGTTAGCCTATTAAGGGGTTTTAGATTAACCTTAGAGGCTGGTTCCAACCTGGTTCAGACTTTAACAGTGGAAGAATGGAATGCCGAGAATGGAGCTCAGAGAGGAATAGAGTTTAAAATACTGTGGAAAACTATTAAACACCTCCACCTACTTAAACCTTGTAATAAAGAAGGCAAAAGAACTGCACATCATGTAAAATAAGTTTAACTGAAGTACAGTAGTAACTAGACTGTTTTTCAGTCATGACCTAAGTATTCACACAAAACTACTAACTAGCATGGTCAGACTGACAGTTCATTCTTCAAATTTTAAAGGGAAATTAGCTTTTTCTATCAGTATCCAAGTCCCCATTCAGTGGAAGTCTTTCTTGTAAACCGTAAGCATACAAAGCCAGGTTTTAACATACTGCTCAGTGAATGGGTTCTTTTATCAAAGCAGTTAACGTTAACAATATGGCTGTGTTAGAGGGAACTTTCCAGTTGCTGTTCAGTGAGTACAAGAATTACATCTTCAGCTGCTTCTTTAGTTGCATGGTAGATATAGCCATATTCTAGGGCTCCTAGCAGAAGGACTGGATGATGACAGGGATGAAATGATACAAGCACTGAACACACAAGCAGGAGCTTTCTCTTTCAATTCCACAATAAAAAGATGTCTGCTTTGATATGCTATGATCTAACAGTTGAAAAGAAAAGGTTATAGTCTTCAGGTACTCAGTTGGAATGGGGAATATTTGGAGATCAGGAGTGTTTTGTCTACAAGTCCCATTAGGGTAAAAAACCCAAAAGAACAAACATTTGTTTTCAAGTCCACTACAAGGAGGAGGAGGAAAATTACGTTTCTCAGATGTGGTTATTGCAAGGATTGTGATGGTTCAGCTGAAGAAAGAACTGTTTAAATGGTGAGAGAGAATGGAGAAAATGGGAGGAAAATACAAAAATTAAGACAAAGATACGTAGGAAGGGAGAAGAGAGCTGGACATAATTAGAGAAAGCAGAGAAACAGAAAACTTCATTAGTCTAAGAATTATATGCACTAAAATAAATAAATTTCAGTGCTTTTTGCTGTGGCCTTTCAGGAGCCAGTTGATAGTTATACCACATCTAAGACTCTTCTTAGAAGGTATGCTTGAAACTTTTATTGCACGGCCTGTTAGTATCCCCGTAATTCACGAATTCTGACTTCCTTTTCTTCTTTTGAAACCTGGATTTTGTTTTCTCTTTTTTTTAACTGCTTCCCATAATACTACTCTTTTAAATTAATAACTTTAGTAGTAGAAAAAGTGGAAAAGCTGTATAAAGGCAAAGTTGTGTCTGTCTATAAAAAATATGTTAAACTTGTCAGACGACTGATAAAATATAGAAAAGTATGTTGTGAAAGCAAATATGCTCAAGAGTGGAGACAGCTTGGAGTTAACTGATTATTTTTCAAAATAGTTACTGCATTTTTTAAGTATTTGCATTTTTCACATGCCTCAGCAGGTAATATAGGATAATTTGATAACTGAAGAATTTATTGGGATAGACTCTTTTATAGAAAACTTAGATTCATTGGACTTTTTCCTGCTTAGAAATTAAGATAAACGAGATTGTTTCATTAGTGTCATAAACAGCTTGGTGATGTATCTGTTCAGGATTCATTTATTACTCTGCTTGAAGCTTGCAGAATGTGACTTTAGCTCCTTTTGATTTGGGCTCTAAGAGTATCTTCCATATTTTCTTACACTATTGATGCTGTTGTCTAAGTGTGTTTATTGTGCTTACAATATCTTCAGAAGTTTCTCTGATTGATTTGAAGGACTTAACAGTTCAGGAAAATAATTTTTAGAATCAATGTATGTTTCAGTTCTGGATAATAACACATGCAGATATCTACATCTTAAGACTTGTAACAAACCAACTAGTACACAACATTTTATTATTTGATAGTTGTCTCTAAACCTGAAGTGCAGTTGATGAGCTTGTTTTTTACTCACATGAATGAAGAAAGGTCTTCACGCTGTCTCCTTTGTTTTCCCGTTAATGGTAATGTTAATGTGGTTGCAGTTACTAACACTGCATAGCAAAGGATATTTCACATATCTTAAACTTGAAAGAAGACAGATCCAGTAATGCTCCCCTACCCATTGCTTGTCTGTCAGTCATTTTAGTATCCTTTGATTATGTAAGACCCATCTCTGCTAGCTGCTATCGTTATCGTGTCTTTCCATCCTTTGCTCTTCTAACAAAAACTTCTCTGAGCTGCCCAGTTTCCCTGAAGCATGCCTGATGGCCTGCAGGCAGCTTAATGCAAGTTCCTTGAAGTTCTGAAAGACAGATGGAAATCCATGTATTTTTTCCGGTGTCATATTTACTTTAAAGCAACTGCTGGAATTACTGTTGTAGTAGACTTTGGTACATGATTTTTAATATTTTAGTAGCTTTTATGTAGCATTCATATGCTAATAAGGAGGTGCAAATTATCTTGTGTGTGACTACACATCATCCTTCTTGTCTTTGAAGGGAACAAATGTTGGTTTTGTCAACAGCAAGCTCAGTATTAGCCAGCAGTGTACCCTGACAGCATCCTGGGCTGTATTAGCAGGAGAATAGGCAAGACATCAAGGGATGTCCAGTTTGGGGACATCCAATAAAAGTAACGTAACGATTCACTGGAGTGAGTCTAGTGGAGAGTCACCAGAATGGTCAGGAATGGAGCACTTGGCCTGTGAGGAGAGGCTGAGGAGGGAGTTTGTTCCATCTGGCTGCTGGAGTACCTAACAGCAGCACCCCCAGTGCCTATGAGGAGGTGACCAGGAAGATGGAGCCAGGACCAGCAGTTGCAACAGGAGATTCCGACTTGGTATAAGGAAAAACTTTTTCACTACAGCCAAGCATTACTGTGGGCAGTCTCTATCCTTGGGATGGCTAAAGCTTTGAGCAACCTGGTCTGATTTCATAGCTGACCTTGCTCTGAGCAGGATGGTGGACTGGATACCCCCTGAAATCCCTTCCAACCTGAATTATTCAATAATTCTGTTTTGCATTTGCATTGTTGAGATCTTGTTTTAAGTGGTAATTTTACTGGGGAATAAATGAAAAATTATGCAACAATATGCTGGCCTCTTGTATTTAAATTTTGCTTATTTCTTAAGTCACTGCAAACACCAAGACCCTCCATTACATTAATTCTTTGGGGAGAAGTTGCTTTGCTGTCCATCACTGCTAACTGTAGCACTTTTAGGAACACATCCTTGACAGATAACAAGGTATGCCTGTACTTTGAACTCTGCTTATCAGGAAATCATACCTGTTATGTGCGATATAAAGGACATACCAATCATTTGCTACATTATGGCAGTTTGAACCCTAACCTTCTGACCTACTCTGCCAGGCTTTCAGAGGGAAAATAGAGGGGGAGAGTAGTCTTTCTGCTGATACAGTAGTTACATATATCTTTTATTTTTCAGATGTCAAAGGAGCTTTGTCTGATAGTCTCCCAGTTAGCCCTATCTCAAAAGACTTGTCCTTACCTTCTCATTTCTATCCCTGTCCTTTTCTGAGAAGCTTCAGTCATGACATTTCCTTTTCTTATTTTTTCCTTGCTGATCATCCAAAAAGCTCATTTTTTTCATCACTATATAGAATAGAATTTTAGTTTTGATACTATTAATTACATACAAGTTACATTTGTGGTATTAGGAACTTAAAAATTTGTATGTTAATTTCTGACTGTTTGAAGGAGATATATGGCATTCCAAACATTTTTCTTCTGTTTGTAGTTATTTGTGGGTTTAGTGCTTTTTACATTTTATTTGTTAAAAGGAGAGAGACATTTCGGTACTGCTGTTGTCACTTATATAAACTGCTGTTTTGTCAATCATTTCACATTGACTTTTTCCTTTTTGCATTAATGTGATTAAAAATCATACAGTAATTACCTTGTATTAAGTAGATATTTACATCTAAAAGTATCTTAATGAATTTTCTACTAAATCAGAGAAACAGCAGCATATACAACAATAGACAATAAATGCTATTGTGGAAGGTAAAGGATAAGATAGCTGATAGATATTTAAGTTTCTTTTCTTAAACAGTGTGGAATTTTTTATGTTTCTAATGTGTAAAATGTGACTTGAATTTAATTATTTGGACCGTTATCTTTGTTACTCTTTCGGTCTCTGAGTTTACTTCAAAAATTTTATCAAAGTTGCATGAGATGGTTAATTGTCTTTTCTCTACAGCAGTTTGTGTATAGGACTACAACATATCTGTATACCCATTGCATAACTCATAATATTCTTTCAAAATATCTTTGTAATCCAATTTTAATTTTCTGGGTTATAATTTTAATAAATGCCACCTAGTTTGTAGAAAGAGTAGCAAAGGGAAAGGATTGGAGAGAAAAGTATATGCAATTTACAGATCGATGTGTTCACAATATATCATGTAAATTAATAGAAAAGGTAACAAACTTTATCAACATGAACATCCAGAGAGTTTGTTTCCTTGAATCACCTTCCCCTTATTTGTTTATGGTTTAAATTTGACCAGTATGTGTATATCAGAAGTGTTCAGTACCTTCTTTTCAGTGTCTGCAGAGGTTTAAAGTTTGTGGCTTAAGATAATAAAAAAAAAATTAGTCAAAACATCTACTACCTTTAGCAAAGATGGTTTTATGATTTCTTTCAGAGTTTAGGGTTTGTGTGTATGTATACTTATACATGCACATGCATATTTGGATGAAGTATTCTATTTTCACAGTTACAGCACTAGTGTGGATTGATTAATTAAAGAAAAAGAAAAAAGTCTATTCCCTGGAGAGAATCTACAGCATATTGGGAATATTGACTGGTTGTTTACCTCAAAAATTTCACATAAATTTGGTCATTTAGTTACAGTTTTGTCAAGTTTATTTAATTATCAATCTCACATTTGTTTCAGCTGCTACCTTGAAAAATTACTGCCCTAGAATATTCAATGAAGGGAATGTATGCAAATATGCTAAGGGCCAGTTGTGAACTGAGAGGGTAATGCTACATCAAAATATATTTGAGCCCTGTAAAGTAAAACTGCATGCACATATTGGCACTCTGAAAACTCCCTGAATAATGTGTTAATGTGCCGTTACTCCAGTTTGAGGGATAGAGCATCAGTCTGTGCAGAACACACCATTGTGTGTTATAGTTTAGAGCTGGTATGTCCATCTCCTCTGATTATCTTCTGCAAATTTTTGTCAGAGATGAAAAGCAATCAAAAGAACAGCCTGGCAAGTAATAATCACTCTATCCAGAATCACAAGAAAGAACTGAAAATATTTATATTGATTTAACTGAATATCTGATGAAAAATAACCTCTGTGACTAGTGGGAGTGGAGCATTTTAAAAGATACATTTTTCTATGTTTTATCCAAGAGGAAGAAACAAATCAAGCAACAGTTTCAGAGTCTTTCTGTAACCGTTGACTCGGATTTCTTAGTTTGCTTGAGCAATGAAGAACAATGTTTGTAGTGCAATAATAAAAATGTAATGAACAATTTCTGTAGCTTCCGATAGCCCTCAAATCTGTTCAGGTATGTCTCATCTGCTACAACAGCAATTTATTTCAATTATCTTCCAGAAACACAAATACTAATATTATTAAAGAACATTTGCATGAAGTAATAATATTTCTGGAAAAGCTAATACTTGGTTTAAGGAGGTATGTTGTTGAATCATTATTGAAATTGTATGGTAGCTTAAAACAATAATTAGGAACAGCAGAAAAAATTATCAAGCCAGACAATTCTAAGTGTATGTTACGAATTTGAAATTTAGTGTAGAGGAATATTAAAAGCTGATGCTTTTCTTTTTTTCATGTTTTATAGCAAGGACGTTGCTGGCATTTTCTTCAGGTCTGTTATATATTTCTCATATCAAAACCTCTCACAGTTACAATTCAAATTAATTATTTTCTACACTAATCAATATACATTATTGGGGGATAAATCTATTATTCCTTGCCTTTTTGTTGATTTAGTACAAAATTCAGATTTGTTAGCATGGCAATTTTTGCAAGGACTGAGGTAAACCATGAGATAAAAACATTGGTTTAATAAAGTTAATGGTTTGGGATGCCATGGGAGATCAAATAGCGAATAGTGTGCACAGAAAATGTGACTAAAGATATAACGAGGTTTTAATAAATATACTTCAGGTTTTTTGCTCTTGGATTAAAATATGTAAATAGATAAAACCATATTGCAGAGCAGGGATCTTTTTCAATCTGTCACTTCAAAGTGAATTTTTTTAAAAAATTGAAGTATTTATCTGTTTGAGCAAAGATGTCATTTAGGCAATGAGAAATTTAATCATGTTAATTCTGCTGCTTGTCCAGTTGTGTGTTCCACCTCAGTTCAGCGTGTTTCTCATACTTTCAAGTTTGGAGTCTGTGGTGTGTTGACCCCGGCTGGAGGCCAGGTGCCCACCAGAGCCTCTTTATCACTCCCCCTCCTTAACTAGACAGGGGAGAAATGGTATAATGAAAGGCTTGTGGGTCGAGATAAGGACAGGGAGAGATCACTCACCAACTATCGTCATGGGCAAAACACACTGAACTTGGAGAAAAATTCATCTAATTTATTATCAAGCAGAACAGAGTAGAGCAATGAGAAATAAAATCAAATCTTAAAACACTTTCCCCCACCCCTCCCTTCTTCCTGGGCCTAACTTCACTCCTGATTTCTACCTCCTCCCCCCTCAGCGGCACAGGGGGACGGGGAATGGGGGTTACGGTCAGTTCATCGCATGTTGTTTCTGCCGCTTCTTCATCCTCGGGGGGAGGACTCCTCACACTCTTCCCCTGCTCCAGCGTGGGGTCCCTCCCACAGGAGACAGTCCTCCACGAACGTCTCTGATGTGAGTCCTTTTCACAGGCTACAGTTCTTCATGAACTGCTCCAGTGTGGTCCCTTTCATGGGGTGCAGACCTTCAGGACCACACTCCTCCAGCGTGGGTCCCCCACAGGGTCACAAGTCCTGCCAGCAAACCTGCTCTGGCGTGGGCTCCTCTCTCCACGGGTCCACAAGTCCTGTCAGGAGCCTGCTCCGGCGTGGGCTTCCCACATGGTCACAGCCTCCTTCAGGTGCCTCCACCTGCTCCGGTGTGGGGTCCTCCACGGGCTGCAGGTGGAATCTCTACACCCCCTCATCCTTCCTCCATGGGCTGCAGGGGGACAGCCTGCTTCACCATGGTCTTCACCACGGGCTGCAGGGGGATCTCTGCTCCGGTGCCTGGAGCACCTCCTCCCCCTCCTTCTGCACTGACCTTGGTGTCTGCAAAATTTCTTACATCTTCTCACTCCTCTCTCTGGCTGCAAAGGCTCTCCCCAAGTTGGGGTTTTTTTTTTTCCTTCTTAAATATGTTATCACAGAGGTGCTACCACTGTGGCTGATTGGCTCGGCCTTGGCCAGCGGCGGATCCGTTCTGGAGCCGGTTGGCATTTGCTCTATCGGACACAGGGGAAGCTTCTAGCAGCTTCTCACAGAAGCCACCCCTCTAGCCCCCTCGCTACCGAAACCTTGCCACGCAAACCTAATACAGATGCTTTTGCCATTTTACGTGCTAGTGCACACAGATGCAAAAGAGCTTTGTGCTGTGTGTCCAGGCTGTGCCAGAAACAATAGGACTGTTCAGCTTCTGACTCCTTTTGGCTTGAGGTAGAGCTGCTGGTGTCTGCATCCTTTAGCTTGGCTATGTTTCCCTTTTAGATTGTTGTTGTTAGGAGAATTCTGTGAAGCTATTTCCTTTGGTATCTCTTCACTAGGCTTCAGAGAACTCATTCAATACGCTTCCTGTTTGAAAAAGAGGAATCTTTTATCTTTCTTTGGAGTTATTTTGATATTTTATTCAAGTGATCTTGTGAGGTGATAATTTCCATTTTTGGATTCACAAACTAGGTATGTCTGTGCCTACATCTCCTGAAATACCTGATCTGGTAGGTGTTCTAACCAACCGTGTATACTGATGATTTCAATGTTTCGTGTTTGTACAGTTTCTCATAGGTTTAGAATTCATCATCCCCAGAAACATAAATGAGAACACAAGGATATACATCTTGATTAAGATGTATAGGCAAAGAGAAAAGCAACTGCCATTAGCTGCCTAAAAATTACTGGGGTGTCTCTGTTCTCCTATTTATGTCTATAAAAAACAGGTTTTGAGGAGGAAATGGTAGAATTGTATCACATTCATTATTATATGCTTATTGGTTTCTTCAGACCCTTTCTTTTTGTTCAAGATGCTGTTATTAATATCTCTATACTGATAAAGTTCAGTTAGGTTATTTGAATAGATTTTGTGTTTATTTCATTGAATCAAATAACAAAAGACTTAACTCAAGATGCTGATTGCTTAAACCAAGTAATAACAGTCTAGGCAAGTGACTCTGAGCAAACTAAGCATGCATCAGCAGCAATGAATTAACACAGAGTACCAACCACATCCTGTTTCATTTAAAAAAAAAGCATGACAGGAGTTGCTCATCTTTTTTACAGTAGCGCAAAAGTAACTGCACACTTTCAGGAAGTGGAAGACTGGATTGAATGTCCATCAGACCTCCAGGATTGAGAGAAAACTCCCTAGTGAAGGTTTACTATGAAATCCTCATGACTGAAATATAAGTCCCAAGCACAGGCTAGGCTAGGCTGAAGCAGTCTCTACCATTACTGTTGAAGCTGTGTCTCAGTGCAGGAGCAAATCGTAAGTTTCACAGAGTCAAATAAAAGGAAACATGATTGCATAGTTCAGAGATGAGGAAACAAAAATGGATTTCAGTCCCTGCCAGTCAGCATGATTTAGCAGATATATCTAAAGCAGACTCATCTTTTGTAATGTTCATTCTCCCAATTCTTAAAAGAGATGGAACACTCATTGTGGTTATTGGGTCACTGTAGCTGTCCTAGTGGAATAAACACAAAGATAAGCAGCTACCTTTAGAGTAATTCGTCAAGATGTGCCTTTTATATGTATATTCTACAACCCCACCTTTAACTTTGCTCTTTACCAGTTGTGTTACAGGTCAGTGAGAAGATCTGCGCAGCAGCTACCTGTTTCTTTCTTTCTTTGACTTAAGACACAAGAATACATGGGAAGTATGAACGTTCTCATCAGACACTGCAGGGAAAAGTGTCCAATCTAGTGTACACTGGGCATTAGTTTACTTAGGGCAGAAATAGTCCATGGGTTCTAGATACTGAAGAACTCCACTTATTGCATAGGTAATTTGGGGTTTAAGTGTCCTGGTAGTGTAAAACAGGTAGTGTAAAACAGCTGTTTATCTCGCTGAATCTGGATGTTTGGAACTAGCACTTCCTACAAACTGCAAAATAGTATGTGGAAGTGTTGCCTCCAAGAAGTTGTTTCGACAGAATGAGGATCAGAGGCCAATACATAACAAATGCTTAGAATGCTGCAAAACAGAAAATTCTGCTTTGAAGCAAGCAGCTTTAAACAAAGCTTCTAAGCTTTCTCTCTCCAACAGATTTTACTAAACCATGTGCAAAAGTACTGTATGCTTAATTACTTGATATGAAGCAACTGTAACATCTGACAATAACTTGCATGTTAAATCATTTTTACCCTTTACCATTTAAGCTATATGTTTCTGGATTTTTTAAATAACAATCTGAAACAGGAATGCATTTCTGGATTTTTGTATTAATAATCTAAAAGAGGAATATGTTTCTGGATTTTTTTTTAATAACAGTCTAAAACAGGAATACTGTGCTGAAAAAACTCTCAGCATGTTATTTGGAGAAAACAAATTTTAAGTGAAGACTATTTCAGCAAACATTTTTTTCATTGTTTAAACAATTTGTAGATGTCAAGTTTCATCTTCTGTTTAATCATTATTCAATCCTCCTCCAAGCTCAGGAGTGATGCATCCCAACAGAGGAAGTCAGGCACAAACACCCAGAGGCCTGCATGAATGAAGAAGGAGCTCCTGGATGAACTCAAACACAGAAAGGAAGCCTACAGAGGGTGGAAGCAAGGGCAGGTAGCCCAGGAGGAATACAGAGAAACTAACTGAGCAGCCAGCGATCAGGTTAGGAAAGCTAAAGTCCTGATAAAATTAAATCTGGCCAGAGATGTCAAGGGTAACAAGAAAAGCTTGTATAAGTATGTCGGTGATAAAATGAAGACTAGGGAAGATGGGGCCTTCTCTGGAAGGGAACAGGAGAGCTGGTTACGCAGGATATGGAGAAGGCTGAGGTACTCAACAACTTCTTTGCTCGAGCCACACCACCCAAGCCTCAGAAGGCAAAGGCAGGGACTGGGAGAATGAAGAACTGCTCACTGTAGGAGAAGATCATGTTCAAGACCATCTAAGGAACCTGAAGGTGCACAAGTGCATGGGACATGATGAGATGTATCAGCAGGTCCTAAGGGAACTGGTGGATGAAGTGGCTAACCCACTATCCATCATATCTGAGAAGTCGTGGCAGTCCAGTGAAGTTCCCACTGACTGGAAAAGGGGAAACATAATCCCCATTTTTAAAAAGGGAAAAAGGAAGACCTGGAGAACAGCAGGCCGGTCAGTCTCACCTCTGTGCCTAGCAAGATCATGGAGCAGATCCTCCTGGAAACTATGCTCAGGCACATAGAGAATAAGGAGGTGATTGGTGACAGCCAAGATGGCTTCACTAAGGGCAAATTGTGCCTGACAAATTTGGTGGCCTTCTACGATGGGTTTACAGCATTGGTGGATAAGGGAAGAGCAACTGACGTCAGCTACCTGGACTTGTGCAAAGCATTTGACACTGTTCTGCATGACATCCTTGTCTCTAAATTGGAGAGGCATGGATTCGATGGATGGACCACTCGCTGGATAAGGAATTGGCTGGATGGTCACACTCAAAGAGTTGTGGTCAATGGCTCGATATCCAAGTGGAGACCAGCGTCAAGCGGTGTTCCTCAGGGGTTGGTACTGGGACCGGCGCTGTTTAACATCTTTGTCGGCGACATGGACAGTGGGATCGAGTGCACCCTCAGCAAGTTTGCCAATGACACCAAGCTGTGTGGTGCAGTCGACATGCTGGAGGGAAGGGATGCCATCCAGAGGGACCTTGACAGGCTGGAGAGGTGGGCCCGTGCGAACCTCATGAAGCTCAACAAGGCCAAGTGCAAGGTGCTGCACATGGGTTGGGGCAATCCCAAGCACGACTATAGGCTGGGCAGAGAATAGAGAGCAGCCCTGAGGAGAAGGACTTGGGGGTATCGATTGATGAAAAGCTCAACATGAGCTGGCAGTGTGCGCTTGCAGCCCAGAAAGCCAACTGTGTCCTGGGCTGCACCAAAAGCAGCATGACCACCAGTTCGAGGGAGGTGATCCTGCCCCTCTACTCTGCTCTTGTGAGACCCCACCTGGAGTACTGTGTCCAGGTCTGGGGTCCCCAGCATAAGAAGGACACAGACCTCCTGGAGTGAGTCCAGAGGAGGGCCACAAAGCTGATCAGAGGGCTGGAGCACCTCTCCTAAGAGGACAGGCTGAGAGAGTTGGGGTTGTTCAGCCTGGAGAAGAGAAGGCTCTGGGGAGACCACATAGCAGCGTTCCTGTACCTGAAGGGGACCTACAGGAAAGCTGGAGAGGGACTGTTTATCAGGGAATGTAGTGAAAGGACAAGGGGAAGTGGCTTTAAACTGGAGGACAGTAGATTTAGATATAAGGAAGAAATTCTTCCCTGTGAGGGTGGTGAGGCACTGGGACAGGTTGCCCAGAGAACTTGTGGATGCCCCCTTGTGGTGGGTTGACCCTGGCTGGAGGCCAGGTGCCCACAAGAGCCATTCTATCACTCCCCCTCCTTAACTAGACAGGGGAGAAAAAGTATAATGAAAAGTTTGCAGGTTGAGATAAGAACAGGGACAGATCACTCACTTATTGTCACGAGCAAAACACACTGAACTTAGAGAGCAAATTCATCTAATTTATTACTAAGCAAAACAGAGTAGAGGAATGAGAAATAAAGCCAAATCTTAAAACACCTCCCCCCACCCCTCCCATCTTCCCAGGCTCAACTTCACTCCTGGCTTCAACCTCCGCCCCTCCCCTCAGCAGCACAGAGGGACGGGGAATGGGGGTTACAGTCAGTTGATGGCGTGTTGTTTCTGCCGCTTCTTCATCCTCAGGGGGAGGACTCCTCTCATCGTTCCCCAGCTCCACCATGGAGTCTGTCTCACAGGAGACAGTCCTCCACGAATATCTCTGATGTGAGTCCTTCCCACAGGGTGCAGACCTTCAGGACCAGACTGCTCCAGCAGGGGTCCCCCACAGGGTCACAAGTCCTGCCAGCAAACCTGCTCTGGCTGGTGGTGGGCTCCTCTCTCCATGGGTCCACAGGTCCTGCCAGGAGCTTGCTCCAGCACGGGCTTCCCTGAAGGGTCACAGCCTCCTTCAGGTGCCTCCACCTGCTCCGGAGTGGGGTCCTCCACGGGCTGCAGGTGGAATCTCTACACCCCCTCATCCTTCCTCCATGGGCTGCAGGGGGACAGCCTGCTTCACCATGGTCTTCACCATGGGCTGCAGGGGGATCTCTGCTCCGGTGCCTGGAGCACCTCCTGCCCCTCCTTCTGCACTGACCTTGGTGTCTGCAAAATTTCTTACGTCTTCTCACTCCTCTCTCTGTCTGCAAAAGCTAACTGGTTTTTTTCCCTTCTTAAATATGTTATCACAGAGGCGCTTACTGGCTTGGCCTTGGCCAGCGGCGGGTCCATCTTGGAGCCGGCTGGCATTGGCTCTGTCAGACACAGGGGAAGCTTCTAGCAGCTTCTCACAGAAGCCACCCCTGTAGCCCCCCCCGCTACCAAAACCTTGCCACGCAAACCCAACACACCCCTCCCTGGAAGTGTTCGAGGCCAGGTTGGATGGAGCTTTGGGCAACGTGGTCTAGTGGAGGGTGTCCCTGCCCATGGCAGGGGGGTTGGAACTAGATGGTCTTTGTGGTCCCTTCCAACCCAAACCATTCTATAATTCTATGATTATACTCATAGCTTTTTTTTTTCTTTTGTTGAAGGTATTTAAATTTGTTGTTATTAAGTGCATTGTTATTTTAGTCCAGATGTGAAATAATTTAACATATTTGATAGACATTAATGAAACAATAAATGGTACAAAAGACTGAACATGCCTATACAGTCACTGTAATAATCTCCTTAAAATACATGTATTTAAATGAAGAATGTCAGGTTTTTACCCATTTTGTAGTAAATATTAAAACAGACTTGAAGTTTATGAAACCAGTCAGATACATGATGCATCAAATTCATGTTCAGTGCTTCAGAAGCTGATCAATGAAAGCATTTGAAACTAAGGATCAGAGATCCTACGTTTTCACTTACTTAGTGGGTACCATGTGAACTCAATTCATGGGCAATCTTTGAGTTCTCAGAAACAAGCCAACTAGTTTTTAGTACGAAGGATCAAAAAGAGAACCAGTCAAAACAAGATCCTTTGAGTGCTCACGTTTGGAGTCTCACAGTTTGCTACAGGTATGGACAGTGTATGGACAGTGTATGGACATGTCTGTAACATGACTGAATTTAATTTAGGCCTATCTAAACTGCCGTTACTCCTTTTGTGACTGTAAGTGCACATTGAAGAGTTAAGGAAGATTCTGTTCTGTACTTTTACACTTACCTTTGGGATTTTTGGAAGTGAAGAAGCCTTAACAGCCAGACTCTGTTGCAAAAGGTGAGGAAGTTAAGCTGGAATTTGAACCTCATGTTGAACGAAGTATGGGTAGGATTTGATGAAGGATGCTGAACTATGAGGGTGATATAGGAGTTGAAAGAAAACCAGCAGATGGAGAGTAGGGCTACAGGATAGGAATGGAAGCTATGAATAGGCTAGTAACACAGGTGAGATGGAAAACAGATCCCCTGAGTAGAAAGAATGAAAATAGAACTGGAAATCAGGAGAAATCTAGGCTGGTGCTGGGACAGAGAGGGAGGAGGGCAGGAACATTAGGGGACATGTTGGGGCTGGAAGCAAGAGGTTTGCAGTAGGACATTTAGGTTTCTGTTCAAATTTGGCACTGAACCAAAGCACAGACATTTGTATATTGTAATTACTCTAAAGATCTTAGATCTGGAACTGACCTACCTGTGGACTCACGATGATTTCACAACTTACTGGGTTTTTTCCATTTTCAAACTTGAAAATAATGTCTAAAATATATCCTAAAGAGCTTTAGGTTGGTATAATCAATTTTGCAAAATTAGAAAGGGTTGGTGTTTTGTATAATTTTGGTTTGACTTCCTTTGGAAGATGTATTATGTGTATTTACTAGTTTGGCATTCTTTCCTATTAACAAGCTTAATACTAGGATTTTCTACTTTGTGAATGCTTAATTTTACAAATTCTAATTAGTCTTCTGATGTACTTAATTGTTAAATTACACTTTTGAGGAGTGCTGCTGTACATCTCAGGTTTTGTCAATGGGATAGACAGTGGTAAAAAGAGTCTGTTTCTGTTAGGTAAAAATAGGTTAGGTTTGCTATCTCAGTACTTACAGGGTGCTTATAAGAAGTTGGAAATGTTAAGTGAGTCTCACTTTACACACATATGTGGTAGAGCTCTTTGAATATCAATATTAGGTTAGGCTGTGCTGGGTGTGTTTTGTAGTTCTCCATTCAAAAACAGTTGGCTGCCATACTTTCTTCAGTATACAGACTACATGATTTTACCATGAAATCTTTCAGTTTACTCACATGGTATGCAGATTTTGAAAAGTTATTATATCATTATCCGCCATTTGCAAAAACAGACTCCTCTGACTGAAAAATCTTAAAACTATCCTTACAAACCAGAGTTTGAGTCCCTCTTTGAGTATTCTCTCTTCTACTTTGCTCTAGAAATAACCTTTTTGATAACCATTGTGTCACTCTGCTTTAGCAAACTTCAGACATTATTGACTGGTCATCCTAATGGCTCAGAGACATAATGAATCTGCGACCTCATTCCAGATGATTCTGACATGTGGGTTTTTTTCCATTTTTTTCATTAGCTCAATCTGGAATTTTCCGTTCATTCTCAACCCTCATTCTTCTGTGAGACAAAATCCTCTCCTCTTTCACTGTATCGAGTTTGCTAAAACTTCTCGATGAAGAAAAATCCTGCACACCCACGTTCCACTATTTTTTTCCATGATAGCACAGGGTGGTTTTGTTTTCTTTTCTTTTTTTTTTTTTCCCCCCCTTAGAGACCATCTAGGGAGATTAAGGAATGTATTTTGACATTGTGTTACATGACTCTGTATGCACATGCACACACACTTGTGCTGAAATAGTAGCCAAGAAACCAGAGATACTATCTGGCCAAGTAGAAGCAAATACGACAAAGGAACTCTGTGTGGTGCTACAGTGGAGGAGTTAGTAGTGAGCTCAACAGTGTGCTAAAGTCAAAAGAAAACTGACTCTTCTTACCATACAAAACAGATCGTGCACATGTAAGCTACTTAAAATTTCCAAAACAAAGTACAAATTTTTTTTCTGAAGTTACTGTTCATGATTGGGTTGATAAACATGCTCTGGAAGCACCCAGCTAATTTAGTAGACTTACAAAATCATCAGAGAACTACGGGCCTCTCTGGAAAGTATAGAGAGTAGGTACAGAGAAGTATGCATAGCCTATGTTTATGCATGTTTCCAATGTGTAAGCTCTATACAGAACAGATCATTGAACCTCAGACTAATTTAAGGTCTGAAGCTGTGTACAGGAAGGTATTGCCATCTATTTTGTATGAAAGCAGAAGATATGAATTTGTTGTTGAAAGTCAATAAATATGACTTGTAGATAAATTTCATTTGTATGTTGTATTGCACATCAGTTGGCTGGATGACACGTATCTTTGTGAAGACTTACTCATTTTGGAACAAAACAGTCTTCCCATTGTAAACAATGTGTATAGCAGAACAGATTTAGTGTCATGTCTGCAGCCAATCATGTACAAAGTGTGGAGAATGTAAGAGTGCTGAAACTATTTTTGTGTGGTAAAATGAAAATAGGAACATACAGTCAGGGAGCAGTGATGAAATACTTTAAGTATCAGCACCTGAAAAGCATCCTCAAGCAAAATTGACAGCTGTAGTTGATAACCAGATAGGTAATTGGTATTTAGCAGTTTGAGTGCAGTAACTCTGAGAACAAATGTCGTACTATTGAAAAAGAAAATTGTTTTAAAAAGAGCGACCTTTTCATAAGCTCAGTAGGCAGAACTTCCAATTCTTACTTACACAGCCTGCGTGGGAACAATCTCAGTCATGCATTGGACTGTTTACTCATACACGGATGTCTACAGAATGATTATAAAGGGCATCATAATGACACCTGTTTGTTCTGTTCAAGTTAATTCCAGTGAAAATTACTTCCTCTTTGTGCTTTAGAAACATTCCTACATCTGAAATCCTCAGGGAAAATATTTGAAGTAATCCCCTTGGTTTTGTTAAACACTCTCAATCCCACCTAAAGATCAGGTGCTAAATAGGATGGAATTGTGTTGCAACTGCTCTTTGACAAATGACAGCTAACATAACAGCCATGCTGGGTTAGAGTAAAGGTTTATCTGGGATTCTAACAATTTGTTGTTAAGTGACTTCTGTGTGAGAAGTACCATCTTGCATTTAATAGTTGTCAAAGGATTTCTCTGCTGTGTCTCTGAGTTTGTTCAGTATCCTCTTGAGTAAGCGTTAATTTTTAGCATCCACAGCATCCTATGATAAGGAATTTCACAGCTTTCATGTGTGAAGAATGACTTCTATTTGTTTTCATTCTGCATCTGCTAGCTTGATGAGGTGCCTTCCTGTTCATCTATTGGAAAAAACATTTGATTCCTATTCTCATTCTCCATGCCACTCATGATGTCCCAGGCCTCTCTTAGTTCTTCCTTTTCTTTACATTATCTGTTTTCCAAGCTGTAGAGTCCCAGCTTGCTTAAGTAATTTTTTCCACACAACGCAACTGTGTAAGTAAGTGCATGATGTTGCTGGTTGTGAGAGGTAATCCTTATTACCGTTCTCTGATGCTTTACCAGTTGTATTATGTTCCTTGTGAGGTGAGGTACTAGAACAGTAGTCAGCATTCAGTGTGCAGGCAACAGCATGGAATTGCAAAGTAAGTGGAATATTATTCATCTGTCACCTATTATTACCTTATAGTGACATTCTCAAAAATATACTTCATTTCTGCTTTTTAAGAAGGACCTGTGGTTCTGAATGACTGTGGAAATTAACACACCATTGTGCTCTGACATTTCTTCGTATCTTTGGGTATGGGAAAAAGCAGTGTAGCTGATATCCATGATATCCCAAAGGGATATCCCAAGGGATGTGCCATTGATACCACTGATACCTGATACCACTTCTCCCTATCACATGTAACACATGGTGGTGAAGACAGAAGACGACATCTCCTTAGTATCTCTCCTATGAAAAGACTTCAGTGCATACAGTTGTGAACCAAGAAAGAGTTTCACATTGATCTAACATTTTTAAAAAATAAGGTATACTGTAAGGTCATTGTTATTTGATTGTGCATTAACCACATATTCAGAAAAGCCATGGACTGTGTTTTCCATGTACTGTGTTTTGTTGTCATTACGGTACTGAATTTTCTTAATGATGTTTCAAATACAGGTTACAATAGTTACATTGATAACCATACTAATACTTATTAAACTCTTAAAAAATGTATTATTTTCTGAAATTTATACCTATAATGAATAGGACTAGCATGTATTCTATGTTTGTTTATTTGGGAATCATCAAAACTTCTTTTTTTCTTTTTTTTTTTTTTTCTTTTAGGTATAGACAAATGCAGCTTGGCACAGAAAGCAAAGTAGCTGAACTTCTTCACCAAAGTAAGTTAAAGTCCTTTGAAAGTGAACATGTGCAACTCATGCAACAAGAAACAGCTAAGAATCTTTCACAGTGCCAAATGGAATGTGAGAAATACCAGAGAAAGCTGGAGGTATGTTATATAAAGAGACACTTTTCAGGGCATTACATAGTTGTTTTCAGTTAGAATTTAAAACACAAAAACTTGAGGGAAAAAGTAGCAAAGAACATACGCAGCTGAAGTAACATCTCCACCAAATTCTGCTGAAGCAGAATCTAATGACAAGGCTTATTAAGTTTGACCAGTTCAATGGAAAACAAGACTTAGAGGGGAGGAAGAAGACAAAACAATTTCTCATGGAGAGATGTTGAAGACAGTACCTCATTCATAGGAGGTATGTATATGCTTGTATCACAAAGCTACTCATGTCAGTCCTTGTGATTATTGTAGGGAAGAAGACAGTTATACCAGAACAGTTATGGTGAATTCAGTATCATTATTAAAAGCTAGGATTTGTAATAGGATTGTTACATAATGAAAATAGTTTTTAATGATACACAATTCTGGAACAAATTTTTACAGCTGAAGAAGTCAAGGAGAGCATGGTGCATACAGCATTGAAAAGACCTAACATTGCAAATCCTGTTCTGGTGGGTTGACCTTGGCTGGCTGCTAGATGCCCACCCAGCCGCTCTCTCAATCACCCTCCTTGAGAGGACGGGGGGGTAAATAAGCTGGAAAAGCTCGTGGGTTGATATAAAGATAGGGAGATCGCTTACCAGCTACCATCGTGGGCAAAACAGACTTGACCTGGGGAAAATTAATTTCACTTATTGCCAATTGAAATAGATTTGGATGGTGAGAAACAAAGACAAAAACTAAAACATATTTCCCCACTCCTTTCTCTTCTGGGTTTAACTTCCCTCTTTCATTTCTGACTCCTCTTTCCACGTAGTGCGGGGAAAGATGGGGAATAGGGGTTGGGGTCAGTCCGTAACAGCTCCTCTCTGCTGCTCCTTCCTCCTCACACCTTTACCCTGCTCCAGTGTGGATCCTCCATGGGCTGCAGCTTCCTTCAGGAGAAAATGTGCTCCTGCTTGGGCTCTCTGCAGGTTGCAGTTCCTTCAGGGCATGTCCACATGCTGCAGAATGCGGTGCTCTGTGGGTTGTAGTGTGGATATCTGCTATAGCATGGTCTTTTATGGACTGCAGGAGGACAACCTGCCTCACCACGTTCTCCTCCATGGGCTGCAGGGGAATCTCTGCTCCGGCACCTGGAGCTTCTCCTCCCCGCTCCTTCTGCACTGACCTCGGTGTTTGCAGGATTGTTCCTTACACAGTTGTCCCCCTCAATCCTCATGTTTTATGTGTAGGTTTTTTCCCTTTCTTAAATACCTTTTCTCCAAGATGCCCCCACCTTAGCTGGCGGCTGAGTCGTGCCCTGCGGTGGGTGGGTTGGAGCCGGCTGGAACCGGCTGTGTCTGGCATGGGGCAGCCCCGGCCTCTCCTCACAGAGGCCCCTGCAGACCCCGCTGCTGCCAGTGCTGGGGCACCTGCACCCAGTGTAGCTGAGTTGAATGACTTGGACCTTTCTATCTCTACAAGCTTAGAATTTATTATCTTTCAAAAATGTATCATATCCTGTTCACCTATTTTAGTATCGGAAAGACGTCCAGTATTCAGCAGAGCTAACTTACTTTAAAAAAAAATACTTACCTGTGCAAAGTTAGTCCCAAAATCATATCAGTGACTCCAGTTTGTGAGATTTAAATGAGATTGGCAGTGTATGTCTAAAACAAATGTCAGGTTACAAACCAGACAGGACAGAATAAAAACCTTTTTTCCAAGTGCCGGCTATGACAGCCTTCACTTTTTGGAGAAGGATGCTGTTCTGGTTCCTGTATGTCTAGTGCTGAACCTGCCTTGGGTGTTTATGAAAAGGAACTATAGAGTGGAAACAGAATTAGAGAGTTTTAGATAAAATGTAGTTTCTTGTATTGTAGGTTTTGGGACATTCAGATCCTGGCTAATGAGGTTAGTTGTGGTCACGAGCACTGGGAGTGCCAGTTTTGCGAGACTTTGAGGTTACTAAACAGATTTTTAATTGCGCAGACATGTCTAAACTTTGAGAAGATAGTTAAATTTGAGTTATATTACCTTCTTCTTTGTGGATATTTATTTGATCTGAATAACATCTTGAATATTTGGCATTCATTTCTACTAGCACTTTTAGCACTTCCTTTTCTCTTTAGAGAGATGCTTTGAAACCAGTGCTCTTTCATTTAGAAATGTTCTTGCAGAATTTAAATATTTGATGGCTGAAGCTTTTACGTTTGTTCCTTTTGACTGAATTCTTAAGTTTTTAATTTCCTTTCTTATATGTAGTATCAATGTACTAAGGGGTTTTCCTTACCCTTCTTAGAGGATGTTGATCTTAGTGTAATCACTAATATCTTGTGGCTCAGCTACAGCTGCTTTGTGAACCAACACTTGTTTTTATTTGGATTTCAGCATAAGTTTCTCTTATGCTTGCTAAAACTAGGAAACAGATGGTTTATATGTTGCCAAATTTTAACCTATACCTCTATTCTTCTGTGACACTAGACCGATCTTTTTATATTCAAGTGGCTTGTTTATCTAAGTGTTTTGCATTCTTGAGTGGTTTTGACAGCGAATCTGGTATTCATGCTGTATACACTGTGCATGTATTTCCGTATCTCAAGATCTATATTCAAGTGTTATCTTGAATGTTTGGGATTTTTATTTGGGAAGTTAGTACTAAACTTAGCTACAGTACTACTTGGCTAATACTTTACCTGTTTTAGTGGGGGGTTTTCTGCAAAGCATGTAGTTTACTACTTTACTTACCAAGGATTTTTTCATTCCAGTCAGTTTATAATATTTATGTTGTCAATGTTGTTCTCTATTTTCAACACTATACTGAGCTTTAGTTCTTATATGGACCTTTATAACTTTTCTTTTAAGCTTAGTGGATTAAGTATTTACATTAGTCTTGAATGTTAATGGTGTATTACCTTTCAGTAATAAGTAAATAATAAGAATCTGGTATATCATAAATACTAAATTTTGATGTTTGTGTATTTACCATTCTGTAAAGGAACCTTCTTTTTTTAAATTGATAACTGAACCCTGAATCTACTTAAAGCAACAAAAATAAATGCATTTATACTGTTTTGACCGCTGTGTATTAATTTTTTCAGCTGTTACCTTGCTTTTCTTAACTCTCCTTTAAAATTCTTGTAGCTTTTTCAGAGAGATTTTCTTAGAATTACTAAGGTGTTAGGAGATAGGCGTAAGTGATATGACCTGAGAGTGTAATATGTGCACGATAATATAGTTGAAAAAAATAACTGCTTTTTAAAGTATTTTAATCTTTCCTGTGCAAAAGTTACATCAAATATTTAGTATCCTACTGCTAAGCATTTTACATGTATTATATTTTGCTTCTTAACTAGCTGTAATGCTGAATCCCTGGTCTTTCCATTATTCCTTCTCACAGGTGCTTACTAAGGAATTTTACAGTCTTCAGTCTTCCAGTGAAACACGCATTATTGAACTTCAAACACAGAATTCTGAGTTTCAAGCAAGGCTAGATACTTATGAAAAACTTGAAAAAGAGCTTGATGAGATAATATTGCAGACAGCAGAAAGTAAGTTCTGTCACTAATTATATTCTGTCACAAATTCTATTCTACCTGTAGGTGTTTCTGGCATTATGACAAAATGTCTTGTTTCTCGTGGCACTTAGAAAGTATTACAGTACCTGTCATTCTCCCTCCTTATGCCTGACAATTAAGATGCAGTAATTATTTTGATAGAAAATATGCATGACAGATCTGTAAAGGTATTTGTAAATATGTATCAAATAAACATGAACTTAGACATATGGATATTAAAAATCATCTCAGTATTTCTTTTTCCCTCATTTCTGTTTTCCTTATTCTAATCATCCATTATAATTAGATATGGGGTTTTTTTAGGATTCTCCTATTATTTAAGTATATTTTGAGTACCAGGGAACTTTTTTGTTGACAGACAATTATAGGCTTCATAATGCAGTACAGTGATTAATGTAAATTTTTTAATTAATTGGGGGAAAAAAGCTCTTCCTTGTGTCGAATTAATAATAATTAGACATTAAGTAGTTGTTTGTGGTAGATTAGTCTATTCCAAGTAGTAAAGCCTGAATTAAATTCGAGTCTGATTATTCTTGAAAACTTTTGTCTCTGATTGGCAAAAATAACAATATCTGTTCTCAAACACAGCAAAATTTCTGTGAAATCTCTATTGATTTGATTCTCAGCCTAAATGAATCCACAAAGCAAGTAATTTCTAATGTGAAACTAAAACTCAAATCTTGAGGTCTTTTTAGCCTGTGTATAAACAGAGTAGGCCATTTTAAGATTTCAAACAAATTCATATATCTTCCTGTCCTTTTCTTTCTTTACTTCTCAAAAAAATAATCACAATTTATAAATTTTTTTCTCAGGTAGAAGATCATTGCATAAGCTTTATATATAAACAGTAGTGTAGAGCGAAGTATGTATTACTGGGATGCAGTGATGCCTGGGTGTCTTTAGTAATTAGACTGTACATACTTCATTGATTTTAAACACAGCAGCTTGTACTTGTTAGAATGGCATGACTATCCAAAGGTTCCGGTCTGACCATAAGCATGTTTGCTATGTACATGCCCATGTTTTAGTCAGTAACATTTTTTTTGAAGTATATGTACAAACTTGCCTAAGGACTAGTTATATATTAAAAGAGAATTTTTGGACCTTACCTTTATTTTTTCAAGTTTTTTTCAAGGAGAGGATAGAGTTCAGAATACTGTTTTTTGTTTACACTGATTTACATTTTCTTATGCATCTTGGGATGGCAGTAAGTTTTTTACAGAACTAAATCATTCTTAACTTCTCCTTAAGTATGTATTTTAATTACAATTTATATTCTATGTTACAGAATATGACTTAAAGAAATGAAAGTTTACAAATGAACTGTTTCTGTGTCTCAAATTATGTCCTGGTATTGACATGTCATAAATAGCTAAAGGTAGAAAATAGTTGAAAGAAAGGAAATATGATTATTTTTTAAATTTAATGTGTTGTGGAAGTACTACAGTCTGTCTTTCAGAGAATATAATTTAGGCTGAAGCATTGTGTGGAAGACAATTATAATTTTCTATGGACTTTAGTGAGAATAAGATTTTGCTCTTCAATCCTGTGGTCACTTCTTTATATTTCAATACCATGTAATATTTTTTCTTCTCCTTGAGTTATGAAGCCTCTGCTGGTTTACAGTATTTGGGGTTGCTGGTGGGGGGATGGGTTCTCTGAACTTTTTAATAAGCTGTGTATTTGCACATGTGAGATGGCTCTTGTCATATAATCATATAAGCTTTTTATTTTTTCCTTTGGAGAATGGGCATGTGGAAGAGATCACTGAATTGTGACTGTTATTCCCTCGTCTTCATGCCTCACTTTATTAATATTGAAATAACATGAAACAGCCTATTCAGGAAACTATCAAGAATTTATGTAGCCATTCCTTACAGCATTTGAGTGGTTTCCACATAAGTAATAAGAGTAAACTTTCCTGGCATTTGTCTATTCTTCCTTTTCCGGGTAAAATCTTCACTTTGGGGTATTTTTGTTGTAGTCTAGTAGTTTGATTTTTCTTGCTTCCATTGGTTAGTATCTTTTTAAGAAAAAAGTTGAACTTATCTGTATCCTCACAGTGGCACTTATTTGCTAAGTAGTGTAAAGAACTGTCATTAATAAGTGTCCCCTAGCTTGTAAAATTTATATTTTACACCACAAAGTCAGGTGTGTCAGCCTGGAAAGACATAAAAAAAGATAAGAGAAGCACACACTGATACAGAACCTTACTTTGGCTTCAGATCTACAACATTTCCAAATTTTTTTGTATTTGTCTTCATGATCTGACATTTACATGGACACTGCTCACAGATATGAATTTATAGGGCAGGATCTTACTGACATTTTTCTGAGACATGCAATGCTGAATTTGTAATGGAAAAAAAGGATTATGACAAAGGCAAGTTAAAATATTTTTTATGTTTTTCTGAACCAGAGGTATTTAAGCCACTGGAGAATTCCCCATCATAACTGAGACAGCCTTGAAAATCTGAAGTTCTGGTGCCTTTGACTGCCACATCAGTAAACTTTTTGTGTCATACTTACTGAAATTTGTGTATTGTTTTTTGTGTAACTAGATATGTGACTTATCAGAAGTGCTCTACTAGAAGCTTTTCTCTTTCTAAATGTGTTTTAAGAAACCTTGTTTAAAATAGCATTTAAAGGGTATTAGACAAGTGAGGAAAGAACCTATAGGGTTGTGCAAGTTGTTGAGAGAAGGTACTTCTGATTTTGAGGCTTTTGAGCATGAGGAAAGATGAGTCAGATAGGACTGTCATGTCATTTCCTAAATTTGTTTCTCCTCTTCCCAACTACTTGATTCATCAAAGCTGTTGTGTGGTGCTTGGGCTGGTATTCACTTGTGCTCCCTCCCTCTCTCACACCCCTGCCGTTCCCCCTTTCTCTTTGTCCCCCTTTACCCCTCCTCTCTCTCCCCCTTTCTCTGCCCCTGCTTACCTCACACACACACACTTCTTTTTTTCTTCTTTTTTTTTCCTAGCCCAGTTTATCTTACAGGAGAGAGGAAACCTGAATTGTACGAGCTGAAATATTAAAATCTGTACACATTTTAATCTTACTGCTATTGAGATTTCAGTTCAAAGCAATTCCAATGTGTTTTAAATCTATAGAAACACCTTTTCAGAAATCAGTCATCTATGGAGGCAGAGATTATTATGAATATTTTTACTCTACATACACGTAAGAATCTCCTTCTTGCCCTACTCCGAAGATGGGTATGTCATTTGTGTTGCTCAGGTTATCAGAAATTTCTGATCACCACAGTCTTTTGAAAATGGTAGTAGCAGTCTCACAGTGACATCAGCTCCCTTAGCAACCTCGGTTTTGTCCCTTCTGGTCCCATGGACTTGTTTATGTCCAGTCAGCTTAAGCACTCCCTAATTTTATCTTCCTCTGCTTCTGCATGTATGCACAGAAAATGAATTCTTTATAAAAAAAAGCCCTAAGCAACCTAACTCAATACTGTTGAATTAAACTTGCACTGTTAGTGTGTATTCAGTAATAATATGAATATTCAAGGACACTGAACTCTTTTCCCTTAGTCTCATATTGTGTAAGTCTTATGTTAATCAGAAAAACAAAAAGAGAAAAGCCTGCCAGTGTTGTAAAAAATTAATATGTGGCACTGTATTAATGCTAATTGTGAACAAAATTGTTCCACTGAAGGCCAGAACGTTCCACCAACTGAAAATCTAGCTTCCAGAAAAATATTTGTGCGTGTGTATAATTATAAATAGCATTGCTTAGAAGTTTGTACATTCTTGCACTGTAATTATGTTCTTCAACAGTACCTTTCTTCGATTTTTTTACAGTGGAAAATGAAGTAGAAGCTGAAAGGGTTCTCTTCTCGTATGGGTATGGTGCTAATGTTCCTACAACAGCCAAAAGACGACTAAAGCAAAGGTAAAAAAGTGTCTCCTGAATTTACTTGTTCGAAATAAAGTAAATGAAGGTGTGTGCATTATGTTTTGTCTTAGAATCCAGCCAATTTGATTAACATATAGAGGGTTTTTTAATGACTTAAGTATACAGGAATAGAATGAAGACTAGGACCTGTTAATGTGGTTGATGCATATAAATGAGCATCTACATATTTGCCTAGGTCATTTTAAGATCTTTGTCTTTCAGAAAGATTAATTTTAATTGTATAAAACTAAACAGCTGTAAAAGCAGACTAGTAACGTTGTTTATATTTATATAACAGGAAATAAGTTTTTAATACCCTAAAAGTGTATGATTGTATGTAATTGTAATGAAAATACATCTGTGAGGAAATTAAGTAAGCCAAGGTTTCAGAGCATCACTATTTCATCTTTACAGATACAGGATCTGATTCCAGTTATATTTCTTTAGTTTGCTCTGATACCATTTGATCGATAGATAAAAATGATGTGTAGGCTGAATAACATACCTCTTGATCATAATCATTTTTAAATAATTTTATGCATTGTCTTTAAGAAATGATAGTGACATTTGAATGGCTCATTGTGAGCATAAAGGCAACAACTCACTGCCAAGTATAGGGAATGTGGATTTATTTAGAATATTTTTAAACTGAGACCACAGCAAAATTTTTGCTGTTGTTCAAAATACATATAGATAGTATACAACGAAAACGTAACCTAAGTGTGGAATCATGGAACAGTGGGATGATTTAGGTTGGAAAGACCATCTGGAGGTCAGCAGGGTCCAACACCATGCTCAGAGCAAATCCAGTTGTTCAAGAGCTTGGCCAGCTAAGTTTTAATTTTCTCTATGGATAGAGATTCCACATCCTTCACAGTATCAGGTCAGAGTAATTTGATTATTTTCTCCAGAATCCTGTCTCCAGCCAGGCAGAGGAGATATTAGGATATAGGTATTAGGAAGAAATTCTTTACTGTTAGAGTGGTGAGGCACTGGCACAGGTTGCCCAGAGAAGTTGTGGATGCCCCTTCCCTGGAAGTGTTCAAGGCCAGGTTGGATGGGGCTTTGGGCAACCTGGTCTAGTGGAGGGTGTCCCTGCCCATGGCAGGGGTGGGTTGGACTAGATGATCTTTGAGGTCCCTTCCAACCCAAACCATTCTATGATTCTATGAATAAAATGCAGGAAAGTTAACTCCGTGATTTGTGTTAGTGGTAGACTTTGACCATGCTGTCTTCTACCAAAATAAGAAACTCCACCATCATTGGTGGACACACAAAGAAGAGTTAAGACAGGGCGAACATGTACTGTAGCTTCACAGTGTAAGTTTCTAGCATTCAGGAGCTGGAAGTGCAGTTCTTGTCATGTATAGCTGTTTTTCACCACAAGTATTGGTTTGTTTAGTTGTTTTTGTCCTCTCAACCCCGACCTTCTGCATGACAAAGAATATTTAACATCAAATGTTACTGATGAGAATTAAGTAACAGACCAAATGATGGTCTGTTCATGTTTGCAACAAAGATTTATGGGCCACATACTATTTCTTCTGTTCTTTATATTTGTTTTTCGAGTAAGTGTTGTTGATATGATTGTCAATCAGATTAGACTTGTTTTGCACTGTGTTACATATTGCTGGCAAAACTTATAAAGATTTTATGTAGTACTTAACTTTGGCATGGCTTAATTTACTCCTTCAAATTTCTAAGCATCTTCAGATTGTTTGCTTGTAAGATTTCTTTTTATATTGTATAAAATTCAAGAAGAAGGAAAAAAAAGGGGGGCAAAACACTCCATAACTCTGTTGTATCTTTGTTTTAGGAGACTGTTGAGAGTTCTGTAGCATCATTTCCTAAAACTTCAGTTCCTTCCTCCTTTATCAAAAAGGTTTGGGAACTTTTTTGAGTTTCAGCTTAGATCCTTCTTTTTCGCCAACTTATTACAGTCACTTTAGATTATTTGCATATAAAAGAATTCTGCTAAATCACCTTTGAATGGTGAACCTGATGATCAATAAGCCAATGTGCTTAGAAGTGGCTCTATCAGGATGCCTCATATACTCCTCTTTTGTTCCAAAAGGCATTGGCAGATAATGCTGATTTAATCCTTCATACTGGTGTTGGACACTTCATAGACTTTTAAAGTTAAGAAGATGGAAAAAAACATGGTCCTTTTTTTTGGCTGGGATAGAGTTAAGAAGAAGCTGGGAGGGGACATAGCCAGAACAGCTGACCCAAACTAGCCAAAGGGATATTCCATACCATATGACACTGTGGTGGGTTGACCCCAGCTGGAGGCCAGGTGCCCACCAGAGCCTCTTTATCACTCCCCCTCCTTAACTAGACAGGGGAGAAATGGTATAATGAAAGGCTTGTGGGTCGAGATAAGGACAGGGAGAGATCATTCACCAACTATCGTCATGGGCAAAACACACTGAACTTGGAGAAAAATTCATCTAATTTATTATCAAGCAGAACAGAGTAGAGCAATGAGAAATAAAATCAAATCTTAAAACACTTTCCCCCACCCCTCCCTTCTTCCTGGGCCTAACTTCACTCCTGATTTCTACCTCCTCCCCCCTCAGCAGCACAGGGGGACGGGGAATGGGGGTTACGGTCAGTTCATCGCATGTTGTTTCTGCCGCTTCTTCATCCTCGGGGGGAGGACTCCTCACACTCTTCCCCTGCTCCAGCGTGGGGTCCCTCCCACGGGAGACAGTCCTCCATGAACTTCTCCAACGTGAGTCCTTCCCATGGGCTGCAGTTCTTCACGAACAGCTCCAGTGTGGGTCCCTTCCATGGGGTGCAGACCTTCAGGACCAGACTGCTCCAGCGTGGGTCCCCCATGGAGTCACAAGTCCTGCCAGCAAACCTGCTCTGGCGTGGGCTCCTCTCTCCACAGGTCCTGACAGGAGCCTGCTCCAGCCTGGGCTTCCCACGTGGTCACAGCCTCCTTCAGGTGTCTCCACCTGCTCTGGCTTGGGGCCTCCTCGGGCTGCAGGTAGAATCTCTGCTCTGATGCCTGGAGCACCTCCTGCCCCTCCTTCTGCACTGACCTTGGTGTCTGCAGAGTTTCTTACATCTTCTCACTCCTCTCTCTGGCTGCAAAAGCTTCCCAAGGTTGTTGTTTTTCCCTTTTTAAGTATGTTATCCCAGAGGTGCTACCACTGTGGTTGATTGGCTCGGCCTTGGCCAGTGGTGGGTCCATCCTGGAGCCGGCTGGCATTGGCTTTGTCAGACACAGGGGAAGCTTCTAGCAGCTTCTCACAGAAGCCACCACCCCTGTAGCCCCCCCACTACTAAAACCTTGCCACACAAACCCAATACAGACATCATGCTCAGTATATAAGCGGGGAAACTGGCCAGGGAGGAGGGGTCACTGCTCATGGACGGGCTGGGCATCAGGTTCCTGGTGGTGAGCAAATTGCATTGTGTATCCCCTGCTTTGTATTTTCTGTTACAAATATTGTTTTTCTCCTCTCCCTTTGCTATCCCAGTAAACTGTCCTTATCCCAACTCACGAGTTTTACCTTTTTCTTTGCATTCTCCTCCCCATCCAATTGGTGGGGGAGGGGTGAGTGAGCAGCCGCGTGGTGCTCAGCTGCTGGCTGGGGCTAAACCATGACAGCCATAAAAGTCTGTGTATGGTTTACTTGCTGCTGTTCTGATTAGAGGAAAACTGCCATGCAGAAAACGTGTGTGATGCCTTTGGCTCCCTAAGCTTTAAAGCAAAGTCTCTGTGACACCAACTTCTATGTTTAGAGCCATTAAAGAAACATAGGTAAGTCTTCTGCTTTCTAGGACTGCTTAAGGAAAGAGAATCTATTACAAATGTGAATAATCTTCTTTTTGGAGTCCACTACCTGCTCTTAAATTCCAGACATATGGGATCCTAAACGAAGAGACCTTATAAGTTCACAGTATGCACTTCAGTCTCTGAAACTTTGTACAAAACCACCTATTCAGGCATAGTGCATTGTGGGGTCTATACCTCTTTGCCTACTTGCCAGAAACAACTATTTCATTACTTCAGCCGTAGGCACCATACACACATGCTAGGAAATTAAACATGCCTGGGAACATTCTGAAGCATCAGCACCAAATGGCATGTAGTAGCCCACTTCAATAAAACCCGCCTGTCCGTATAGGTTAGCTGCATGTGAACTACGTATTGGCAATGATTTTTTGCCCACGCTAACTCTTCAGCTATGCCTGGGAGCCATTTGGGAGAGTGTTAATGAGTAAATGCCAGAATACTATCAGGAACACTCTAGTGGTTTTCTAACAATAAATGATCACTTTCTTGAGCACTGCATAATTTTCTAGTATAGTAGGAATCAAAGTTTTCCAGAATAAGACGTCTTTGCAGATCAATCCCTTTGTCCCTTTGCTTTAAATTTAAACTAGTCAGAAAACATATTGACAAGCATACTTGAAAGACATGCTTGTGTTTATCCTTAAAACCCTGCAAATTCAAGTCAAATTCAGTCAATAGCTGTAGTTGGGAAAATTATGATGGGCTACATTCCCAAGTTGCCATGGGAAGTTATCCACGTTTCCTCTTGCACTCTAATAGTTAACGTATAAGATCGCTAACTAGAGATATCAGTGAAGTGGTTCATTTCTCTTATGTACTAGATCTCATAACTCCTAAATAAAAATCCAAATAACTGGTTTGGAGAATTAATTTCTCTTTTTCTCAGTTATTGTTTACACAGTCTAATGCTCCATGTAGCTGTAACTGAGAGAACCAACCTCTTAGTGACTGCTGTTGAGAATATCAGGTAATTCCTCTCATACAAGGCGAAAGTAAAAGATTGTGTGAAAGGGTAGGTTTATAACACAAGTGAAGAAGATTAAGACTTCTACCAAATCTAAAAGTGTATTATCTTTTACTGAGGAGAAGGTGGAGGTTACGAGTGGGCAAATTTTCAGAGAAATTTATACACTCGTCTGCCTTTACATGCTCTAAGCCTCAGTTTAAGGGTAATTATAATCTCCCTGACGGTCTGCTTTAGACCACTTACACTCTTATAGATTCAGTATCATGGTCAAGAACTGGATAACACTTGACTATCCATTATTTGGAGACTAACAGTCTTATATTTTCAGTTTATGGATGGTAAGCATTGAGAGTCTAAGATCTGAACTGGAGTGACTCCTCCCTTTCTTCAATACACAAGTTTCTGAAAAATGGCACACGTTTGACTGGAATAATAGATTATTGTGAAGAGCCCTTAGTCCTCCTCATTTTTAGAGCTCTGAATTTCCCATGTCATGTTGTGAAATAGATTGGTGGTTAGAGTACCTAAACACGGAGGGGTACAGTGATAAATTTTCTGGATACAATTTTGATAATAAGCCACCGAGCTGCTGATTCCCACAAAGATGGCAGGATTCATTACAGGATAAATAAATTTAGACATCTTATTATAGGTTTAACACAGAGACTTGGCATCTAACCTTCCATTATAACCAATTTAGTTCTAATCGATACAGTGAATGGAGTTTGGAGTACATTTCAGTTCACCATCCAGGAGTCCATTTTAGTGAAATATAGTCACGTTCTACAGACTATATTGAATAGGACTAAAGGATTAATAACAGGGTCAAAGACTAGGTTAGATGTCTGGAATTAGGCTCTGCAATTGCATACTGAACCTTCCTATTGCTGCCTGTGGAACTATGCAGTTGAATTGATGATAAACACTTTTGACTTTGGACATGAAACATTCAAGAGGTTGTGGATCTAATTTTTTAACTAGGGTATTTAAGAAACTCAGTAATCCTTTCTCTTTACTTCTAAGTTAATTTTTGGATCTGTGTAACAGTTTATTTTAAAAAAAATGGCAATAACATGTAATTATTTAGCATATTAAACTTCAGACAACCTAATTTTGCCTCTGTTTTGAAAATGATAAAATACTACATTTTTCAGTGTTCCACTACAAGATGTATATTAATGTGCATTTTAAAAAAAAAATTAAAGAGAAGCCAATTGCAGTGATTCCCTAAACTTGCTAAAAAGTAAATATTCGTAATTAGTTGAAACATTTTGACATGATTACTGAACTGTGTAGTATTGTACAAATTATATAGGTCATTACTTTGTAAAAAATATTACAATGGCATAGCTGTGGGAATACTATTTCAGTGCTTTTAAATTTTGCAATATTTTCATTTTTTTTCTAACTTTGACCATTCTGCACATTTTCACTATCTAGTTTATATATATTAGTATTTAAGCATTGGTGGAAAATTAGGCAATCAAGTTCTGAAGTATAAATGTGAAAATTTCTTTTGCATATTTTGGAAAAAATTCAACTTGAGCTTGCTTTTTATTGGCACAGTGTTCACTTGGCAAGGAGGTTACTGCAGCTAGAAAAGCAAAACTCGTTGCTTGTAAAAGATCTGGAACATCAGAAGGAACAAGTAACACAGATTTCACAAGAGGTAAATTACTATTACAAAAAAATCAAATCTGTAGAGGCTATAAACATTGCAGAACAGCTGTTCATAAAATGAAATATTTTCTAAACAATGTTTATTATCTATTTGATGTCAAAAAATGGCCTCATAATTAACCAAAACTCTATGTTAAACATTTTCAAAGAAGTTTATATTGTATTTTGAAACGAAGATCTAAAGAGGGATTACTTTACAGGCTAAACAAGACTGTAAGCCAGACCGACAAGGTTCTGATTTTTTAACAGACCAGCTAGCCAAACTAGTTTGTTCTGTTTGAGAGTTAATTGTTCAATGAATATCTTGTTACTTTTTACACAATTCTTCTCTTAAATCACTTTTGAAGATATTTCTGGAAATCCTTTTCTACATTGTTCACTTCTTGAGTCTTTTGAATATACAAATCTAAGGAATGTTTAGCATAAGCTGCTTTTTTAAAAAAAGCTAAAATTAATTTTTTTTGTTTCTTACATTGTTACAATGAGTTTAATTTCATGATCTTTTAAAATTCTGTAAACCTGAAATCACATATTACATTGACATGGAGAACAAACGCTAAACAAAACTGAGCTTGAAATCTCCCAGAATTAGGGCGAACTAATTTTTTGAAATATTTTTAAGATTATCTTCTAAGTTTCTCTTAGGAAGAAAAGAATTCCTAGATTTGCTATTAGATATTGCCACCATATGGAATTTCTAGACTGACTGTTTCAGGAATGTGGTTAAAAGTTTGATTTTGTAAATTGGGATAACTACACCCAACTACCTCACAGTGCAAATACTTGCATTTTATACATATTTTAAAATTACATGAATTGTGTGTATTTTATATGTGTACATATATGAATATATATATTATTTCAATGAAAGATACATAAACAGTGAGGTTTTTGTACAGTTTTTTCTTAACCAATGCTACAATTTACTATGGATTCTTCTTAGGTATATTCTAGTAATTTGTATTTGACTAATCTATATCTTTCAAATCTTGAGTCGAAGACATAAAGAGATTTGTAAATCCAATGTTATCCTTGGTGTTTTTCTCTATCATTATTTTTTTGCTATTGTTAATAAAATCTCTGCTTTATTTCCCACTTAAATCTGTCTGATTTCCACTTCAATACATTTCTTTACCCACAATGATTTTCTATTTGCTTTCTTCATCAGTGATGAAAGACTTAGTACCAGTGACCTTAGTTCAAATTCCTGCAAAATTCCACTAGAACATCTTCACCTCACTTTTATTCTCCCATGAGATGTCATGTAGCCCTTTCTTAATCTTTTATCATATAATTGTACAGTTTAAATCAGAATGTCATCCAAGACGATGTTAAATGTCTTGTAGATAGCTAGCACACAGCTACTAAGGCTATTAACATCAAACTCATAAGGTTAAATAAAATCTTTTTAAGACCTGCTTTCTATTAAACTCATGTCTGGCATTCAGGTCTGAATGCTTCATCAGACTTCTTTCTTTCTTCCTTTTTTTTAAAAAAAAAAATTGCCTATGATTGTAGGCCATTTTGATAACAATTACTTAAGCCATTCTGCTTGCTATCCTTCAATGTGTGCACAAAGAACTTACTTACACTTGTTTTTAATGAACTGGAAAATAGTTCATCATTCTCATGTTATACAAACTGATCATATAACTTCTTTTCAAAGAGTGCAAAAAATTTTTTTGAAAACTTCTGTGTTTTCTTCAGTATTATATACAGTTTTACTGTATGTCTGCGTAATTACTTTTACTGTTTCTAGGATTTATTTGCTCCCATTTTTTTCGTTTTAAGAGTTCTATGCCTGCTAGTATCAACTTTCCCCTTGAAATTGTATCTCCTCTTGTAAATTTTGTGTATTTCATATTTTATACTGATTGCTCTCTATTATCTTTCTTTATAAAGTTCTTAAGCTTCTGTTTGCTGTCTTTACTACATATCCTGAGCTAAGATTTTTCATAGAATCATAGAATGGTTTGGGTTGGAAGGGACCTTAAAGACCATATAGTTCCAACCCCCCCTGCTGTGGGCAGGGACACCCTCCACTAGACCACGTTGCCCAAAGCCTCATCCAACATGGTCTTAAACACTTCCCGGGAGGGGGCATCCACAGCTTCTCTGGGCAACCTGTTCCAGTGCCTCACCACTCTAACAGTAAAGAATTTCGTTCTAACATCTAATCTAAATCGACCCTCCTTCAGCTTAAACCCATTACCCCTTGTCCTGTTACTACACTCCCTGATAAACAGTCCCTCACCAGCTTTCCTGTAGGCCCCTTCAATTAAGCCGCAATTAGATCTCCCCGGAGCCGCCTTTTCTCCAGGCTGAACAACCCCAACTCTCTCAGCCTGTCCTCATAGGAGAGGTGCTCCAGCCCTCTGATCAGCTTCATGGCCCTCCTCTGGACTCCAACAGCTCCATGTCTCTCCTGTACTGGGGCCCCCAGAGCTGGACGCAGTACTCCAGGTGGAGTACTGAGTACACAAGAGCAGAGTAGAGGGGCAGGATCACCTCCCTCGACCTGCTGGTCACGTCTCTCTTGATGCAGCCCAGGACACGGTTGGCTTTCTGGGCTGCAAGCGCACACTGCTGGCTCATGTTGAGCTTCTCATCAATCAATACCCCCAAGTCCTTCTCCTCGGGGCTGCTTTCAATGCATTCCTCGCCCAGCCTATTTTTACTCCAAGCTATCATCTGTCTTGATTTTTTTTTTTAAAAGAGCAAAACAGAGATCCTGTAGACTACAGCATGCTCAAATAGCCTATTATTATTCTTTTGATTGACATTTTGTTCAGTCATCTAGATGAAATATAGAATATGGATTGAAAGTTGATGCCAAAGTGATTGTACCAACTTTTCTTTTGAAATTGTATTAAATACTGGTATTTCACTGCAGTATTTATGATACAACTTTTTTTAAGCTCTTTAAAGGAGGGAGGAAAAGAAAAATATTTCAATAGTGACAATGGATGCTCTTTCTAAGATTCTTTTTTTTTGGACTGTCCTCAACCAATTGTTGTTGAACTTTATAGAAAGGAATCATATTGATCTTCTGGGAAAGTCCAGCGTTATCAAGAAGAAAATACTGACTTCTCCATGATTTCCTTCATTTAATGGAAGTCTGGTATAATGTGCCTGCTTTAAAGTTGGAACCCCATGAAAAAGCTCAGCTGCTGAAAAAAACTTGTCGGTCTTCAGTTAGTCCCATTATAGTTTGTTGTGCTTTATTTAACTGCAGGATCCTATCTATTTTCAGGTCTGTGATACAGCATTAGAAAGGAACTCTCCCCTAAAATCCTCTTTCTCTTGCTTTGTATAGCAGTGACCTGCAATGTTGAAGTAGGTATTGAGACTTATTTCATAATATAGAAGGTTTGTTGACCATGTCTAGGACAAACGATAAAGGAATTCTCATGACCTGATCCCAGAAAGATCCTCAGTTAGTGATAATCAGTTTATTGCCTCTGCCGCTTACTTCATGTTACTCTCAGTTTAAGTAAGTGGAAGGCTCTGCAAAGTAGTGATCTGCAATTACTACATTTAGTGCCCAATCTAAATTTTGGAATAAATTCACTTTGCAGAGGTTTTCAACAACAGTGCTAGAAGCGATGGATACAGTGTCTTGTGTCTAGAAAGCTAATACAGTCTTTCTGTGACTTAAAAAGCAAATACTGTGTCAGTATACGGTAAAAATGATAGCCTAAATAAAGAAATTTACTAAGCTGATTTTTTTGCTTGCTGCTGAATGATTTTTTTGAGCCTTCATCATGGCATTATATTTATGTTTTTTGTATGCCTCAATTGAAACATTTTTACCAAAAGCAGGTTTACATCTCACTCTGAAGAAGAGAGTATAGATCAAACTAAACAATGGTGAAATTCTTCAGCTTGATAGAAATGTCCATTCAGGGATAAATAATAAATGTCCAATTTCAAGGTGTTAGATTTATCACTTAAAAGAATGACACAGAAATACTTAAGTACATCTTGTACATTAAGGCAGAAAGAAATCAAAGCTGTTTACAAAAATTAATGCTTTTGCTTGAGGATAATGCTTAATTTATATATGTGTGTATATTAGTAAAATCGATCCATTAAATGTGTTTAATGCTTAGTTGTTTACAGTGTAATGACAACCTCTTTCAAGTTTATAGAATCAAACAGGCAGCAAAGCACCATCACGGAGAGGGAAGGGATAGCCTTTTTTCATAACAGCAGCATGCTTTTTAGCTGGTAAAGTTAGCAAGTTAACAGATGACTTAGCAGCATCAAACCAAACTTGCAACACCTCATTTGTCCTTTCCGCTGAAGTACTTTAATTCTTATCAGCAAGAACAATGAGGAACTTCAAACTGTGATGACAGCATCCTTTGAAAGTTCTTAGGCTATCAAGAACAGGATTCCAAACAAGATCAGTTGGATTAATTTTCCCCTCTAATGGCAGCCTCAAGGTTTTATACTGCAATTTTTAGACCATCCTAGAGATTCGTACTCCCATGTCTTGGAATTATCTGTTTGTCATGTAAAGACTCTCTTGTGTTCCTGAAAGAGATCTTTTTTGATAGCTTGCACTCTTAGAAAAATAATAGCCTTTTTAATTGCCTATCAATTTATTGAAGATAGTTTCTTCAAGATGACTGCTTGGGTTTTTTTTATTTCTCTACAATAAACTTGGAATTTCACTGTGGGCTAGAATAGGTATTTCCTGAAGGAGCTAATGTACTTAAGGATTTGCATTAATTTGAAGAAATGCAATGTTATGGTCTTTCATTTCACTTTTTGCAACATGAGGTGAAGTTAACTCCCCTTTTAGTAAGGCCAGTAAGGTGAGCAATTAAAGTTTTGTCTATATTCTGGTTTTTAATAAATGTGAACCATTACAAATTCTTTGCACGTTTGACAGAGTATAGAGGGCAGAAGTAAAACTGCAGTAAAAATATAATGGAATCAGAGAAAGAAGGAAACACAGTCTCATGTTTGGAAAATTATGAATAGGAGAAAAATCTGAATTTAGGATAGTCCTGAAATACTTTTAAATAAGCTAGGTCTGTAAGAAGATGTTTGAGTTTTTTCCCCTGCTTATTTGGAACAACACAAAATAGGACAACTGGCTGCTGAGTCTGACTTGGCAAATGGAGATTGTTTAATCTATTCAGAAATTTTATAAACTAATTGGAAAGCTTAACCATTTTCCATTGAATTTCCATTAGACCAGTTTGTAGCTAAACTTTAAAAGATTTTTGTTTCTTTTTTAAAGAATCTAGTTGGTATTCTTGACTTATATGTACGCCAGCTGCTGAAACTGCTAAATCTTGAGGGGCGATCTTAATTCTGTACATATGTTAGAGAATGATCTTGTTATATTTCTCAAAATGCAGGGCATATCATGCAAGCTTTTTAGACCTAGTGATCCTAATTTGTTCAGGGAATACAGCTAGAAAGGTTTATTTCCTACTCATGGGTATAAAAGTTATTTTGTACTACTCTTATAAACATCATGTTGGATTTCATTGTTGATAATGTAGTAATTGATCAGATGAAAGGGAATTTTTCTTCCATTATTACTGTGTTTTTATTTAGATTCAATTTC
The DNA here is from genome assembly GCF_011004875.1 of Balearica regulorum gibbericeps. NCBI lineage: Eukaryota > Metazoa > Chordata > Aves > Gruiformes > Gruidae > Balearica > Balearica regulorum. The sequence continues at coordinate 174,133,263 of NC_046184.1, read as the reverse complement.
TGAGCTGAAAATTCCATTGTAATAGTATACTGCTTTAAAAAAGTCACTTGTGGTCAGTAAGGTGAAGAAACAGAGGTCTTGTCTATACTAATTTTTTTCATCAATGGAAGCTGTTACATTAAAACTCTTGAAAATGCAGATTAGGGAAGTGTAGAGAGTGGTAGTATGATTGCAGTGAAAATACTGTACAATTAGAACAGAGAAGTGAGAGAATCATGTACTAGATAGTAATTTGAGGGTAGTTTAGGGGTTTTTTTGTGAAATAACAGGTTTGGGTTTTATATTATGCAATTGGTAATAATAATATCCAATAATAAATAATAATCAAGTAATTGTGCTTTATAAATTATAGAACTTATAATAGTAATAATTCTTTTTTTTGGCAGCTTGACAGAGCAAATTCTTTGTTGAGTCAAGTACAACAGCCGTACAAATACCTCATTGAAACCGTGCAACAGAGAGATTCTCAAATAAGTCTACAGAAAGAACATATTACACAACTTGAAAAAGATATCAGGTAATTAAAGTCACTCTTTCTTTATTTTAAACTGAAAGTAAAATCACTTGTGTGTTTATCATTAGAAAACAATTATGTTATTGGCCATAAAGTAGGAGATGTTGACACTCCATCATTAACTAAGACCAGTACTTATGCTGGAACTCTGTCATCTGTGATTTCTCTCATACTGTCAGAAAAAGAGGCTTTAGGTTTGGAAAAGCAGCAATGGTAGTCAGGTTTAAAGTGAGTTTGGAGTTGAGAAGAGATCTCGTGAAACAGAGGAAAGTTCAGAAGAGTAAAAGGAAGAATGACACGTCAGATGTACAAAAGTAAAAACAAAGAAATAAAGTCAGCGAAAAATAATAGACTAGTCCACCAGCAAAGGGTATTTTGAGCATAAGTCGAGCAGACTTCCTCTAGTGGAGACTCTCTGATTTGCTGTTATATCCAGCTTGTCAGAACTCTCTGACCACTGAACAACTTCCCACTATCATATAGCTTTATAAACTATGTTTAACATCTGGTTCCCAAGTAAGCTGTTATAAAATAATCTGCCCCTTGATTTTCAAGGAAGTAGATAGCTGTGTGCCACTGCACTACAGAGAAATTAGCATTTTAACTCTTAGGTGTTTATGTCATATCTTGGTTTAGGAAATGCATACAGTAACAATTATGAAGCATTAATGTGAATGTATTATGAAGCAATTACATGAAAAATACAAGCTTTTTCGAACAAATCTGTTGAAAAATAGAAAAATTAGGACTCACTATAGCTAAATACTTTATCCTACATACTGTCTTACATATGTATCTATTCAGAGTGTTTTGATTCAGTAAGAATAGATCATCTTTATTCCAGAATCACGTGTTTTTATTATTTTCCTAGACTTGATATATTATAAGAAAAACTTCAAAGGTAAATTATATTTTTCCAGGAGATGAAAAATCACAATGTTTTCTATATAGGCAGGATCTTACCTTCCCATTGTGAAAAAAATAATGAAAGAATGGGTCAGTAGTGAATTAAATTTTTAGATTATGGTAACATGAACACGTCTTTCATTATTCACATAGATGTCCAAAAGTCTCTCGAAAGCTAGGAAAAAAGGAAGTAAATAGGTGAGGTCATTTCCGAAAGTGTATGTTTCATGCCATTAAAATATAAAAGAACTTAAATGCATTGTTAACATTGATTCTCTTGAGTTTTTATGGCTCATTACAAATAATCTGTATGCCCAGATATTCTTCCTAAATTTAGCCTACAAATTAAGGCACCTAAATTAGGAATTAGTCAGGTCAGGTTTCCTTAGTAGTTCATGGAGGAAGTGGCATCTCCAAAAAGCAATTCAGATTTTGGATGGAGTGAGTCATTTGCTAGAGATGCCTGTTACTCTCCATTAACTATAAAGGGAATTTTTGGCATCTTAAAGGGCCTGAGGTTAAGGAAGAAAATGGATCTGCACCACAGTGCGAGCATTCATGGTAAACATACCAACAGTACTCTACTGTGGTGAGCTGGGGTGTGCTCGCCACTGGTCCTGTGTTTCTGTAAATGAAAGTGTGGTCTGACAAAAAAATATTTTTATCCTTCATGGTTTTGCAGCAAAAAAATAACACTTACTTTGCACATCAAATGTTTTGGTAAGAAGTTTTTTTCCTGTAGTTTCCAATATTCCTTGTAAACTAAAAATAACTATTACTCCCTTATCATAATTTTGCCTCAACTTTGCTGTAGTTTCATAGGCCGGTGAAATTCTTGGAAACAGCCTAATGTCTTAGGGCTTTTGGTACATATCAGTAGTCCCTAATTTTACTATTCATTACTCCACATTTAAAACAAATGTCCTAAATTGTTAGCTGATATTCCCTGGAGCACGGGACAAATCATAATCTGGTATAAAATTGATAACCTTGGTCCTTTGCTTTCCCATAAGTGAGAGGAAGGTTAGAGGATGGGATTTCTAACCAGAGAATCATTACATTCCAGCAATCTTTTGTCATGAGGATAGCCTTTTGGAATCTGCTGCTGAAAGTTTTAAGTTAAAATATCCTTTAGGTGATTTCAGATTACTTTGTGGACCGGTCTAGCTCCCAGCTATTCCAGAACTGAATCAGAATGGGATTTAAGTAAATTAATGATAATCCCTACCAAATACATGCCAAGTGAAGCTCTACTGGATCAAAAGATTTAGACCACTATTCCTATCTGTCTGTCTTAGTTTATTAAACAGCATTTTGTTGGTTTGTGTGTGGAATATTTATGAGAGGATGAGTTCAGAGAATTAGTGCTCCTCAAGGAGGGCCCTAAATTCTGCAGATAATGTTGATGCTATTAGAAAAGTAATAGTGAAAACACTAAACATGGTTTATGAAGCCTGGTTTCTCTGTATCTCAGAGTTAAAGGAAAAAGCTAATATTTGTAAAGCCATTTCAAAATGAAATGTGTTTTTTTTAACCATTACATATAATTAATAGTTAATACTGCAGTTCTGCAGTAGCCTTTTTAAGTTGAGGCTTAATTTATGCTAGTTGTACAAAGTACATTATTATTTTTTTAAAATTTTACATACAATGCATGCATTAGTTTTATTTCTAGAAAGCAATTTCACAAGTGCCAGCTAACAGGAAAATGATGTTCAAATTCTTGTTTTCAGATCGATCTTTAAAAATACTAGTGATTTTTTTAATATAATTTTTTTTAAAAAATCTTATATTTGAGTACCAGATTGTAGACAAATTAAAATAATGATGATATGCCTGCACCCTGACAATCAAGACTGAATACTTACTTTTATCTTCACAGTTACCCTATGCTCGATCATGCTTTTCCTTCCTTCACGTTTAGTGTGCAGAATCTATGGTGGAGGAGCGTTCTTTTCATGTTGTGTTTTTATCTCATCTGCTCATCAAGAGAGATGGTTCTGCATTATGTAAATCGTGGATTCCCGAAGTAGAGCAGTCACATTTGTGTTACCAGAGCCAGTGTTCTCTATCACCTCTCGCTTAACTTGAGTGTGGAGGGATCAGCAGGAACTAATTTGCAAGTGAATTTACTTTTTTAGACTTAATCCATAACTGGCTTCTGTGCATGGTGATGACAGCCAATAATCTTTTTAAAAAGTAATTCTAGGGTGGTTAGGTTCCAGCAGTTTTCCCAGGATGATGAGTCAGTACTTTCTTGCAGGCTTATAAATGTTTTGCAGCAACCTGCATTGCTTTGTATTTCCTTGTCTGTTGAGAAGGCTGTTCGTTGCTATTGGGTGTGGTTTTGATTCTGTGATGAAATAGACAGTCTTGATGAAATCAGAACAAGAGGAAGGCAACTATGAGGAAGGCTATCTATGACAGCAATATCCTTAGTTTGGGCCGTGGGTGTTTTTGTGCTGTATTTTTACCAATTTTCACAAAATGGCCTAAATGACTTATAATGTGATCCCTTGACAGTCAACAGATGCATTCAGGATTCTCCACACTGCATCATTCTATGAAAGTGTCATTTCTGACAGCAGTTATTTCCACAAGAGGGGTGGAACAGATTCAGGCAGATCATTTTGATATAGTACTCTGGAGAAGTCCTGCAGATCCATCTAAGTTTCCTTCCAACGTGGTCTTCAAAGTTCACTTTAACCAGAGCAGCTTATATGCCTTCGTCCTTGAGGGTCATACCTCTAGAGCTAAGGCTGTCTTTCAGATCTTCCCTATCAAAATGTCTTACTTGGAAGGACTATTCAAACAGTACTCAAGGTTGCTTGTGTCAATAGCTTTCAAACTGAATCATAGAATCATGGAATGGTTTGGCTTCAAAGGGACCTTTAAAAATCATCTAGTTCCAGCCACCCTGCCATGTGTAAGGACATCTTCCACTAGAATTGGTTGCTCAAAGCCCCATCCAACCTCTCCTTAAAAGGAGAGGAATAGTCAAAACAGGGACCAGACTGAATTAAGGCCTTAAAGTAGTATATTCCACCAGAGCTGGAGCTACTTTGATGGCTTGCTGAGAAGTGTGTCTGTTCTGGACACCTTTCACGCAGCTCTGTGGATCTTTAGCCATACCTTCACTGCGAACTGCAAGAGCTGTTGTGGTTGAGGTAAATGCTTAGCTGAGCAGCTGTCATTGCTGTTGATTATTTGCATGAACAGCTCAGGGGCTCATCTTCAGGTTATTACAGGTGTGGGACATTACTGCTTAGATTCAAGTGTGAAGGCACAAGTGTATTACCACTCAAAGATAAAAGGAGAGGTTGTTGAGGGGTAACTGAAGCTCCATCAGATATTGCTCACATGTATGTTCACTAGCACTCTCCTTCCCACCCCCTTAGCATTCTCCTAGGCTGTGCTGGCACTGGGCCGTGGAGACAACCGAGGTGGCCCTGGGAGCAGAACACCTCGTATGCTTGTGCACTGCAGTAGCCATGCACCTGCAGATACACTTTGGATACAAAACCTCTCGTCTTGAGTGACAGGGCATCTGTGGGATGAATTTATAGGTGGTCCGCATATCTCAAAATATTCTGTTAAGTAACCTCTCATTTATGTTAGTCCACATAGCACTCTCATTAATAAAAGTAAATAGCAATGGTTAATAAGAGCAGTGGTATGTACAAGGATGACTCCTTCCTACTATAAAGAGATCTCTCTAGCACACAGTTTTTTAACCAGAAATGAAAACATCACATTTAGCACTCCTTTTGAAAAGAAATGCCTTGTAACTGTGTCATGCTGTGGGAAAACAAATCTCTGAATTTCATTCTTATATGTGTAGTGAAGTAATTGTAGTTTTAGTACATAATTTTCTGCTAAAAACATCTGGGTTTATAAATAACTGGAGACATTAAACAGGACTTTATTCATAAAGAGAGGGTATTTATTTTAAATGCAGTTACTCAAATTTCTCAGTACCAATGGCTGGTTTTAAAAGTGGTTCGCTTACCCAAAAGCACTCAAAAGCCTAACTGTGCGGCAAATCTAGAAGCAGTACAAGGATTTTGCTCACTAAGAAGCTATGTACTGAAATGTTTCTTACCTAAACATTTTGGGTTCTCTAATTGCCATCCAAACATTATAAAGCTCAGCATACTGTGTTAGCTGAGTTTTTCCCATCACAGAATGGGCAATGAGCTTTTTATGAGAACATTACCATTCTGTGAAATATGCATCATCTATTGCAACACTACTGCAGTTTACCTGAGAAATACTCCAAACAAAATTTGTAGAAAGATATTTACTTTTTTCTACAAATTAACATTTTCTGACCTGTATCACAACTTTTTAAAAGTTGTTTGGGTTTTGGGGGATTTTGTTTTTCTTTTTTTTTACAATTTGAATAAGTAATTTCTTTTTAATTTGGACACTACATGGATGAGTTTTTAAGCCACCCGAAGCACTCCAATTAAAATCAGTACGCAATACTCTCTCCTAAATACCTTTTAAAATCTGATCTGTGGTTATTTAGCCACACAATGAGAGATAACAAATCTTTCATCTATTCTCTCTTCTAAAGAACTTTTATTTGCAGAACTTTTTATATCTCGCTCTCTAACTACATGACTTAAAAAAGAAAATTTGACTTAAAAAATTAGCTGTCTGCTCTGCGCTATTAATCTGTAAATTGCAGAGAAGGGATAGCTGCACTATATGCCTGTATTATGCAGTTTTATGTACAAAACCTTCACATGTACTGTTTCTACGTTTGATTTTTTGATTGTAATATTTGTATTATGAACATAAAATGCAAAAAAAAAAATTCAAGATTGGACTTCAGTTGTTAACTTCATGCTGTAATGTGAAATTAACAGAAAGGTACAATCCATATTTCTTATAGCATTTGGGGTACACAGTTCACTGAAAAAGAAATCTATTTTTTTTCAAACCGAATAGAAGTAATAATAAAACCCAGTAATATATAAACCCATGTTTATTTAATGTGTGCAGCATAAGCATATTATCTAGAACATCTAATAGTAGAAGCTTCTGAACAGGATAGTAGCTAGTATATTTAGACCAGAGATTTAAAAGATGATTTAATTGCCCAGATTCAAAAGGCTTTAAAAGTTTGAGACTGGGAAATGTTAGTCTCCATTCTCTGGAAAAATCAAGTCACATAAGATGTCTTACTTATGATATCCAAGGTACCTTGGCTTGGATGTCATATCCCGAGTAAAGCGAAGCATAACAAGGCAGTGGTTGCTATGAGCAATGTGCTGTATGCACATGACAGGTGTATGCCATGGTAAGTAAGTCCTGCATTCCTGGTACCTGGATTCATACCTGGTTAGGTTTTGAAGGCATGATGGAATGAAACTGAATCTCCTCCTAGTCATTTTGATTTCTTCTGAAAACCCAGGCACACAAAAAAAGCAGGAGCTGCACTGCTTTTCAGTTAATTCTCCAATTTGGACTTTTGGGACCACCATTATATGATGTATCACAAAGGGCACCTTCTCCACACTCAGGATGGAGCGGTCAGTGGCCAGGACTGTGGATCACACCATGGTCTACACTTGCTCTGTAGTGTAAAAACAGCCATTTGTGCTGTGAAATAACTCCAGGGATATTAGATCATTTCAACACAGTCCGTTTCTCCCAAGTGTTCACATGGTTTTGCCCGAGAACAAGTCATTGGAAGATTTCTTTTAGTGTTTAGTACTCTAGTACTTTAATACATGTCTGTATCATGAAAACTTAAAAGTATGGTTAGTTAAAGATGGTCAAGAAGATCCTGTCTCTTCAGATGAAAGTTATAACCCTTGAGCTCAGGCGTGAGAAGCTGGTTTGTCTGGTCTCATAGATTGTGGTTTCAGAATCATAGTAAGACCATTAAGGCACTCCATCACCAAGTAGAGCAGTCTCATCCTTACCTTCAGCTGTGGGTTTCCACCGGACATGGTAAATCAAGTTGTTTTGGTGATCCACATGAAAAATAACCTTTAAAAAGACTCCAGATTCCATCCAGATCAGTGACCTACTTATGTGGTCATAAATTTTCTAGTACCAACACAAAGAGCGGGTTACCAGTATGTGGTTAGGGAAGGACGATCTTTCAGCAACAGTTTTCACTTAGGTCAGCTGAAACAAACTGTAAAGCTGCTCGCTGGTTTGTTACACTGCCAATTAAAACTGGATAAGGTTAAACTACTGTTTGAAGGAAGCGTAAGTTAGTTTAAAGCTAGAACCTCCTTGACTGCTGATACGCCTGTTCAGAACGTTTTCATAACAGGGACTGAAATAGTCAGTCTTCTTCCCAAAATTGATCATTTGAAGGTATTTCTGCTTTACTTTGTCATTACAGGTGTGAATTTATTATCATTGTGTCTGGTAACTGCTTTCTTACTCTGTTAAGTGTGTATGTGCCTCTTTTCCAGTATTCTTTCAGAAGGATATGAATTATTTCCTTCTATCTGCAATAATGAAAAAGGATAACTATTACAAAACTACTAAATCTGAAGTCTGCATGTGCTTTGGTAGTTCTATATTCATATGTATGACAGAAAACACATTAAGTGCTACTGAATGATGTAGCAGTCTAATTCCTATATTTGACCATAAACAAGGAAAATTAGAACTGGTCCACATGGATCAGTCATGTCATATTGTTTCAGAAGGTATAACTAGTATAACTAGAATAGGTTCTGTTTCTGTAGTTGAAATTGAACCCTAGAACATGAACTTCTGCTTTAGTCATGAACACTGATGTTTATGCTTATTCAGTACACTATTTAAGGCATAAAGGAACTTTTATTATTGCTTCTCTAATAAGCTTCTGAGTCATTCTCTAAAAGGATTGGTTTATGCTGTTAGGAAGTACAGGAATCCAAGAAAAACTGACATATCAGTAAGTTACAACACATGAACCCAGGAAAAGAAATAGTACAGCAATTTCATCATGATTAAAAATGACACAGAAAATAAAACTCTTGAAAATATTAAAATATCTTTGTAGTTTTTAATAGATTTTACTACTTTCCTTTTAAATAACTCAGACAATTTGGCCAAAGCATACAATTTTTCTGAGAATTAATGAATACCTAGAAGGAATTGACAGTCATAATTTACAGTACAGAGCTTGCAAGGAATTGCCAGATGTTCTCAGGGGCAAAGGATGATGTTGCTTATTTGAAACAAGCGGATGATATGCAGTCAATTAAAGAAAAGGTTGATTTATTTTGTTGATCATTTTTTGATTAAATACTGGGAATATTAAATAATTTGTGTTTATGACACATGTAATTGCTCCATTCCATTTATAAAACTTTAATACATTTGCTTTCAAAGTCCTGACCTGTATTCAGTATTACATATTTGCACTCCATATGCAGAATTGCATTTTGCATAGTTGTTCATTTATGTTATATGCGTAGTTGTTCATTTATGTTATAGTTTATATTGTGCAGCCTATTTAGTTAAGTCATGATAACGGCATATCTAACTTTGGTCTTCCAAGAAAATCTCTGTGGCTGTTTTAAGAAACTAGATTATATACTGGCATTATGCATGCATTAGTTTGAAGTTTATTGTTGGAAACTGATGTTGGGGCTAAATATGAAAACAAGTTTAATTATATTAGAAGTGCTGCCTGGAATCAGAATGTGTATGCTAAACATTTCAAATTTTCATATTCTATAACTAAGAAAACAGAGAACAATTAAAGTTAAAATTTTCATTGTGTTATAAAAGCATGCCTTCGTGCTAAAACAGTTTTCGTACTTAGTTTACAGGACAAACTTGATCTCATGCATTATCCTGTAATATAAAATGAAAAATGGGAAAAATACATTTACAAATTCTGCAGAAGCTACACAGCTAAAAGGAAGAGCTGAATGTTGTTCTTCCTTGTATTTGTTATTTTCAAATTTCTAAATACAGTAGTATAAAAAGAGGTGATACTGAGAGAACAGCATGTGCTGCTACTAGTGGTGCATACAACAAAGAGAACCACATTTTGTTACAGAAGTGTAGATATAAGGAAACTTACTTTGCTTATAAAATGAGCTCATTTTGCCTAGAAAAAACCAAGAGATAATAAAAGAAGATTCTGATAATTTCAGTTACCATTCAGAGAATCAAAACACACACACCCTGTATTTTATGAATATTTTGAATACTATTTCTGTTTGACTAAAACAAGATTTTGTATGAATCGGTACATTCAGGCCCATTTATAAAAATTTTAATGCTTGAACATAGAGAAGGATCATTTGATACAATTACTTGTGCAGATTTTCATTGCTGCCAGTATTTAGCTTTGGAAAATGCATGTTTCAGCCAGAACACAAGATTAAAAGAGATTATCTGTTGCTTACTGCATTTCCTATCGTCTTTCTACCAGTCTTTTAAATAAAGAAAAGACAGCTTTGCTGCGTGTCAAGAATCAAATGGCAGCAGATTTGGAGAGACTTCTAAATCACCGTGAGGTAATCTTCCTGTTTTCGCATTACTACCATAAGTGCATTTTTTCTCTCCTCAGCCTTAAACCATGGGAAAAAAATGGTTTACTTTTTGGTTTGATTTGCTGGGTTTTTTTGTCTGTGTCGTTTTCAGAAACACAGGTGATGGTGTCTGTCAGGCACTCAGGAGGATCTCAGTTGTACTCTTAGTTGTACTCTCAGTTGCTAAATTCTCTCTGAAGACTTAGTCTCACTGTTCTTTCTTATGCGCACAACAGACATTCCTTGCAAAGTGTTTAGCATTTGCAAGCATTTAACAAGTGTTTAGATAAAGGTGATAAAATTGATACACGTAATCTACAAGTCCTGCATGTGCCACAGCATGCCCCAATATCTGTCCTTGCTCCCCAATCATTAAGACCAAAAACCTGGAAAAAGCATTGCTAAATTCATTTCCAGTACATACATGAGTTTCCTTTCAACTCCAAAATAGGATTTGGGGAGAGGAAGCAGGACAATTATTAGATGTTTTCATCCATACAAGAGTCAGGGTACTACTTTATGTACTTACCTGAGTTTCATCCAAGCAAAGAGTCAGAGTGCTACTGGAATACCCTCTCAGATCTAAAAGTATGGAAAATCTTGTTGTTTAGACATAAATGCTCTGTATGGGGATTCCTAAAAGGCTTTTGTCAAGATTCCTCTCGAAACAATCTTAAGAGACTAAAATGTCATGGAGTGTGAGAGAAAATCTTTCTGCAGATTAAATGTCTGAAACAAAGGATAGAAAAAAATGAAGTTTACCAAAGGAGTCCCATACACAAATGATCTGAAAAAGGGTAAATAATAATATGGAAAGTTTGCTGAAGCTACAGAATACTAAACGTATAAAACCAAATGCTGACTGTGAGCAGCTGTTAAATGATCTCCCAGAGCTGCTGAATGATGTGGCAAGGATTTGCAGAGAAAATACAACATTAATGAATCAACGATTTTGAATGTGAGGAAAAACAACACAAGTTATATATACACAGTGATGGGACCTAAATAGCCAGTTACCTGTTCAGAAAGATCATCATAGAGTCATTATATCAATAGTTCTCTGAAAATATCCTTTCAATTCTTTGACTGGGAAGAGAGGAGATGGGAGGATTTCTTTCAAGGAATCTACAACTCCTCTAAATTATCCTGTCTGAGATTGCATTATCACTCATTCTAATACCATTATTTCCATAGAAAACTGACTATCCATGCACCTCTTGAAGTCCTCTCCATGTCCAAAATTGTTCTCCTCCATCTCCTTTCCTTGCTATTCCCCCAGATTCCCTTCTTAGATCAATAGACCAAAACCCATGTCACAAATTGGTCCAAACCAGTTTGTCTCTGCTGACCAGTTACAAAACCATTTTTGTTAGAACCAAACCAAAACAATTTCACTGACAGCTGAGTCTAAGTGAGCCTCAACTTAAGTGAAAACTGTACTAATTCTGTTCCTTGAGAGCAGATCTCAAATGTGAAACAATCACATTAAAAGTAAAAAGAAAACAAGTTCTTTTTTACTTTGATGCTGAATTGCACTGTGTGTTTGTCTGATGTGATTTCCTCTTAGAATAGTTTTTGCATTTAACTCACTGAATTGATTGTAGTGCTTCTGAAGTTCCATGCATAGAGATTAAAATTCTTCTTATTGAAGATGCTTCCCCAAACTGCAGGTGTCATTGGCCTGGCAGGATCATCTGTAGGTGCATCAGAAGTAATCATTCAATAGCTCTTATTTCTGATGTCTGTATCCACATCATATATTTAAATTTCAAATTCAAGACTGAGACTAAGGCAAATGTTTGGTTTGGGTGATATTTGGGTTTGCTTTTTTCTTTCAATTTTTGATGATTTTTTGTTTATATGAAACCCACTGCTTTCTATTAATGTAATAGGAAACATTTAAAGCATTTCTAAATAATTTGTAAGGCTTATCAATATACTGATGCATTATCATATCATTACATTAATGATATGAAAAATACTCTGAGGAAACATGACTTAATTGTATAAACATGTAGTGAATTTTCTGAATTTCCAATATGATAGGCCCTTGGCAGGCTAATTTCAAATTAATTAATTTCAAAATTTCCTGTTCCTACTCCTCTCCCAAGTAGTGCTGCTCCCAAGTAGTTATGCTTTCAAGTAGTTATGCCTTGGGTGCCTAGTTTTAGTAGTGTCATTTCAACCAACATGCATTGCAGCTGATTAAAATCAGTAAAAAGAGATAAATAAAGGTAAAATTTAACAATGTTTTGTAAGAAAACTATAACATTTCTACCTCAAAGCTATGTGACATTGTTTACATCCAAACATTAGCCCCTATGACTACTCACATAAACTGTTCCTGATATGCAGCAGTTTGCTGCTTTGTGTCATTTCACCGCTTAAAATTTTCAAACTTTGGCCAACATGCAAGCAAGACTGCGTGAGGCAGGCTTTATAAAAAAGAAAGTAAATGTTGGAGTCTGTTTCAGACTTCATCTTGAATGTTCCTCATACTCTGGATGTTAAGAAATTGAGCAATTTTTTCCAAAATTATGACAGTTTTGTCAAATTTCTTCTTATATCTGTTAAAAATAGGCTGTATTAGTCATATTGTTTTACCTAACAGTGATGTTTTTTCAAGTCACCTGTGCAGAAAGGGATATAAATACTGAGAAAGAAACATTAGAAGCTGCATGTTTGGGGGAAGAAAATTATGAAGTACCAGTACAACACACAAAAACCCCCTAAGAAACACAAAAATAAAGTTGTTTTAGGAAAATGTGTGAAAATAACAAGTAGCTTGTGTGTGTGTGTGTGTGTGTGTTTTAGTTTAGTCACTTCTGTTTATTCCTAAAGCAGCCTTTTATTTTTTAGCTTTAATGCAGACATCTTCCAGTAGTTTTACAGTTTTTTAGTTTCTCTAAAAGGCAATTATCTCACGTACTGAAATCTTCGTACAGGATAGGGCAACTTAATTTACATAGAGTTAGTCTTCAACTAAAATTTTTTGCCATCTTAATAAAAAAAGAAAATATGCAGTAACATCACAATTTCACAGTAACTATCCCTGGTAATAGAAAAAAAAAACCCAAAACAATCCAGATTTTCTAATCTTGGGTTAGTAAAGACATAACTGCATTTAGACAAGGTATGTGTTTTTAAATAAAAGTAACATGCAATCTGTAAATACAGATTTATGCAATTTGAAAAAATATGAATTATGGGTTTATGTGTTCTGTACATGCTATCACGTAATATGATTACTATCAGTCTTGTTTAGTCATTGCACACACTGAACTGTCATGTCTTGATAGGAATTACCTTGTTGCTCTCGTGTTTGCAAGTAAAGACATCAGAATTCTTGAATAGATAAACCCAAGATATTCATAGTTAACATAAGATGAAGTTTAGGTATGTTAAAAGTACAAGCAAAATGCCAAAACAATGTTAATGCTGTCTTACAGCAACATATTTCAATGAGTATACAGTTTTGACTTAAGGTATTCCAGCCTGTGTGGTCTCAGACTGTATTAACTCTTTTTAATGAAATGTTAGAGTTTGAGGGGTTGGGGGTTTTTATTTTTATCTGCTTGTGATATCTGCTGGATTCATAACACTTGCTTTGGAGGTAATTAGAGCATTTTGTACATTCTTTAAATAAAGAATTTACATTGATGCTTAATCTTACTTCCCTTTTCACATACTTTAATTTTGGAAGAAAAAAGTTAAATATTAAACTCTGAATGTTGGAAGAATTTATATAGGGCTCTTACGTGAGCTCTTTTATTACAGGAAAAAAATGACACTAGGTATTCATGTAATAAAATAGTTCATTATTTCAAATTATGTAGAGAGCTAATTTGATGATGATTATTATATTTTGGTGTGGGAAATTAAAGTGAAAATTGGTCATTTGACTATACACATTCTTAAAAGGTCAAGTCCGCCCATGAAGGAGAAAAACTGAAGCTTTTTTTCTTTTTTTTTTTAGGCTATTGGCCCAAATTCTTACTTCTTTCTTGGCCTCCTATTTCCTCTTCTTCTGAATTAATTAGTAAATTAACATGGAAAACTTTTTAATCTAGCTTCTCATTTTGATCATTTAGAATAAATTGGTATGATAACATTTCTTGTCTTCTTCATATGGATAAATGCAAACTTCACTATTTGAGAGAGGGAGTTCAATGGCGTTATCGTGAATGATCAGTGTCCAGGATCACACTGAGATTATCTTCTTAGGGGTTCATACTAAAGCCTTCACAGCGCTGCCGCCCTCTTTGAGCTATCAGAAGAAACTGGGGTACGCACTATTGTGATGCCAGTTGTAAACCCCTCCGTGCATGATAGCAAGTACAGTTAGTACAGCCAAATTTGGCAGCTGATTTCAGACTAAGAAATTTTATGTGTTTTGTCAAGATAACCAATAGGGGTTTTAATTGCTTTTCCAGATCCATCAGAAGAGCATAAAACATTGTTGGAGGAACAATGGCATCTCACATTTACCTTCTAGTAAACAGTGTTTGTTTTTAAAAAAGGATATTTCAAATCCAGGGGTTTTTTTGCATTATTATTTGTAGTCTATGTTCTCTTTTTAATCAGCTGCACTTTACATTTTTGACCCTCTATCTTTAACTCTGGATAACCAAACCACACCAAAAAAAAGACTTGTAGTCTTGATTCTTCCCATCTAACTTCAGCACTTACTCCCATATTTCGACCCTTGTTGCCCTAGTGTCTTTGTATAGTCAGGGGAGCATGAGTAAGAAGGATGTTCCTTCAAAGCATAAATCAAGATAAAATTATACATTATGCCCAAGCTGACCCAGTAGCTCTAACACTGCCTTACCTCTTTGCTCCTGATTCTCCTTCTCTCTCCTCATCTTGCACCAGCTCTGGCACATCAGTTACGCTGCACTGGGACCATTCAGATCACTAAACAGAAACCTAACCTGACCAAAAAAAGAAAACCACAAAAGTAAATTGCTGTCTGTTAGGTTAGCAGTTTGAATCACCTTTGGAAAGGGTCCAGCAAGGAAAAGAGCAAGTAAAAATATTTATAAGTCAATATGACTTACCTGTGAAAAAGAAGGCATTTTGTGTCCAAAGCTGTGGAGCATAGCACACCAAGCTTCTGTGCCATTCTTTATCTGCATCCAAACTTTATCCTTTTGTGCGTATAATGGGCATCTATAACTTAAAGGCACCAAAGTGCAGTTCGCTGTTAAGTGCTAAAGTTAAGTGGGATGAATCCACTAAATCTTTTTAGTTGAAGCTCTTGATCCATGATTCCTCTTATCTGGTTTGCTGGGTTTTTTCCTTCTCTTCCAACAGTCAGCCTTTGACTAAAAGAAATATTTACCATGAGCTCTGTGATCTTGGCACTTCCATTGCCTTTCATGCTTGATGCAGTTGTTAGTGTTTTGGAACATCAGAAGTGCAATTTTAAACTTTATCCATTGGCTTGCAAACTTCAGATGAAAACTTGGATGGGCAGTCTGTCAGTACTCAGATGTTTGGCAAGAAGTTTTAGTAATAATTTTCTGAGGTTACATTTAAGAGGTTGTAAATCTGCTACGCTTTGATGTATGGCATTGTAGTATTTCTTCAGATACTTAAGATGCAGACCCATCATAGTAACGAAAACCAATAATGTGCACAATTAAATCTATTTATTTTAGCTTTTCTGATTCAAAGTGCAGAGTGTAGAAACTGACTTCTAAAATCTTGAAAATTAACAAATTGTTATTCATATTTTTAATGTGTTCATAATCCATTGGGGTTTGGGGAAAAAAAAAACCAGAGCAAGTATAACAAATGGAGGGGTTCTTTTTATGTTTTAAATTGAAATATTCCAGGAGGCATGAAAAGAAACATAAATGAGACAATGATGTAAGAGATATCAATAGAAGCCTTTAAATAGGTATTCCTTTAAGTGCTAAAATTGGTTTCAGTTTATTTGAATATAAGGGAGTTAATTTACACTAACTTTTTCTTTTTTTAACTGCTTGAAATCACTTATGGGCAATGCTGTCTGGCAATAGAGTAATTTTTAATCTATAAAAGTAAAACTAATATTGTGAAACTTGTAGTAAGAAATAAAGGATAAAATTTATGACATAAACAGTGCAAAATGAAGGCTGTTTATAATACTCATTAATTTCCTATAATGCAATTGTTTATGCAGACATGATTAGTTATCAGTACCTGAATATTATATACTGGTTAAAAAGATATGAAAACCTGCTGATATTTTATCTCCTTTACACATCTGTGCGCCTGTGGTACATTAGCAGCTGTGCATACAAGTGATAGAATGTAAACTTGCGGAACTAGTCACCTGCCGTATGGACACATTCGTGTGTTACTGTGCCAAAGCTCTTCAAGTGAAGTTAGCAACCAGAAACCAAGCTCTGGCTATCTGCTGTGGGACAAAGTAAGAAAACGTGTAGTAGTAGTTTAAATAAACCTATTAGATATCAATCAATTAAATGGATACAGACACATGGGGTTTAATTGCTATTTGTTTACTTAAATCCGGTTAGCTTATGTCAGTAAATTGTCATGTCACTCGAGTTGAGTGCTAAATCTGTCTAAATGTGTGTAGCTGAACTGGTTCAAATCTTCAACTAGACCCGGTTAAAATTTATTTAGGTTAGCCATTTCAAGCTCCTATTCTTTTTAAAACATATTAAAGTATAAAAAAACCTCTTAGTAAGCTATTCTTGCTGAGAATAGTCTACCAGGTTAATATTAAAATGCTAATCGCCTAAGTCACTGTTATGTTGAACTTATTTTCCCATTGGCAGGTCAGAAGCTTTCCAAATCTGACGTGTAACTCACCATTTATGAGTAAACCTAATGTTTTTCTCTTACTACCATGTATCTCTTCCCCCTTTCCAGGTTTTCATGGTTTCTTAACAATATGTCAAAATAATCCTATTTAGAAATGGAATTATTTCTCTGGCCTTCACCACAGTAACTGAACACCTCACAAATATTATCCTCACAACTTAAGGCAGAAAAGTATTACTACCTATGTTTTGCAGAAGCAACAACCACAATGAAAGAAACGGTGGTTTGCCCAAAACTCCCCAGAGTTTGTGGTAGAGGTTAAAAGAGTTCATGTGTCCTAATGCAGTATCTTAATCAAAGCCAGTCTTCTTTCCTTACATGTTTCAGTTCAAAAGCCCGAAAAGAAAATCTCCTTAGTGTTTATTTTTCCTAACTAGACACAAATTAACTCTTTACTCTAAGTTATCCTCTTATATATGAACTGATTGTAATTTGGAAGCAAACAAATTTGTTTTCACAAACAAATTACATTTTCACTTTGTATCGTTCTGAGAATTTACATTTACATGCATTTTTTAACCCATGTCTCCTGAAAAAGGCCACTTTCCAAAGTCCTGTGAGTCTCTTAAAAATGAAATGTAATTATTTTATTTGAATTGTAAAATGGATAGTACTTTTTTTTTATTATATTTTCTGAAAAAAAGAGAAAAAAATTCACAGCAGGCTGGACCTCTTACGTAAATGAGATTAAAAGTGTAATTTATTTTGTCCAAGCAAACAGAGGATCTGATGGGGTGCAAGAAAAGGAGATAAACATAAGTCAGCATTGTGTAGGTAATAAGTAAGAATAGAGAAAAAGACAGAACAAATGAGAGAGAAAGGTGAAGTTAAGAACAGAAAATAGTTATTTCATTATCTTTAAAATGCAGAAAATCTGACTTCTTTTTTTGTTTTTTAATAAATGGTTGCCAAACGTATTTTCCAAGTGAGTGTAAGATTGGAGAGAGTCCATATGATCAAGCAGGAGGAACAGCTACTAATTCGTCCTATTAGGGTATGCATCATTTGTTAATGGCTCTGGGAGTTTTGCAGAGAGCTTCTATAAATGATCAGGCTAAGGTTCACAAGGATTTATATAAATCTTGATGAACGTTAGACTTCAAACATGGCCACGTGAATTATCAGAAGCATTTGCAATTCCGTGACGTTGTTCCAAAATTTGAATGTTTCCAGTCTCTGAGAATCTAGTGGTCTCTGTGCTTGCACATAGTTATCTCATGTCAGTATCCTGCGTAAAACCCTGTTACTTCTCAATAGTTACACCATGATCTGGCCCACACAAGTGAAAGAAAAGACAGGTGCTTTTATTCTTCTTTTCCTCTTTTAAGGAGAAGCAAGGTCTCCTGAAGTATCCGTGCTTTGCCTTAGTTTGACTAGTTACTCCTGTATTGTGATGTTTATCTTTCTTTCTTTCTTTCTTTTGTATTCCCCTTGGGGAATGCCTCTCACTGCTGAATTCTCTACACCCAGTTTCATTCCATCTCAGCAATGACCTTAAGGATTCCAGATGAGTTTTCA
This sequence comes from Balearica regulorum gibbericeps, assembly GCF_011004875.1. Lineage (NCBI taxonomy): Eukaryota > Metazoa > Chordata > Aves > Gruiformes > Gruidae > Balearica > Balearica regulorum. The sequence goes on along the minus strand of NC_046184.1, from coordinate 174,114,984 downwards.
GCATGTCATTATTAGTCATACTTTAAAGTGTGGCTAATACTATCCTTAGCTGTAATTAAGTTATGCTGAAGAAGATTGACTAGAAGTAGCCTAGGATGGAAAGCCAGTGTGTTGGGCTTAGGAACCTGGAGAGTAGCAGCAGCTGCCATCTGCAAAAAACAGAGGTGGAGAGAAGTTCAGAGGCTCATGAAAAGCTTTGGAGTCATAAGGGGGAGGGCAGTACGTGTTTAATCAGGGATGGAAGCTTAGTGGATAAAAGGAGAAAACTGCTTTGTTGGGGGCGAGGGGAAGGAAGGGGTATCTGCAGGGGTTGGGAAGACACGACTGAAAAGAAGTGATTGGTAACAGGTGCCTTCAAACAATCTCTAGCTCTGCCTCTTTCCCCTCTTTTCCGTGTAAAAGATTGTACATGATAATGTCAAAATTATTTGTGTTTCTAAAGTGAATGACTTCCTGCTCATCTATGTGCTGCAACTTCTTTTATATAAAAAAAAATGCTGATGTACAATGCTTAGCTCTCTTTTTAAATGTTAAGCCACAGAGTAATTATCATTTTTCTTATGCTACGTTTCTGTTCCAAGATTCTAGTTTCTATTAATGTTCTGCATGTTTTCTAAGTAGATTACAGGGACATTTCTGCATCACAAGTAAGCCCCGGAGCTATTCTCAGCTTAAAGCTTGGAGAAACAAAGTGACATTTACATTGCTAAATGAGCGTAGAGAAGTTTCTGGCTCATTTTTTTACATGGAAAAATATGCTCTGAAGCAGTATTTCTCATTTTTGTTATCTGTTTTGTTGCTGTCAAGCTTTAATAAAACTCGAATTCCAAATAGTACTGAATTTAGGAAGAGGAAGGACTTAACAGCTGGGTACATTCATTCTTTTCTTGGAGCTGTATTATTCAGAATGTCTTACTAGTTTTCATATATATTCTTTAAAGAATTGTCTTTCCATTCACAGTGGTATACACTAACAATTGTGTAATAAATGGTGATTTCTACTCAGCAATTTTTAATTGTTTTTTTTTAAATCTTGGAAACCATTATAATAACACAGGGTTTAGTAATGTTCATTGATATAAGTCAAATATAAATACATTTTTTGCTTTTCATAGGCAAAATGCAACTTATTTATGAATTATAGGATGGAATTGGCATGTGTATTTTATGTTTTTGAGAGAGCTAGAATCAGTAAAAGTGATAAACATTTAAACAAGAAATCGTTGGCTGTTGAGAAATCTGAAATGTATTTCCTGTATTGGCTATGAATATTTCCATCACATTCTGCTGCTTATCTAGCTGTGTAAAAGTTTTACTTTTGTTCCCTGTATGGGAGGATTTGAATATTACCAAGTGAAAAGTGAATTTAAATACTCCGTAAGAAATACCAAAGACAGGGAGAATCAAACTAAACTGTCACCCTCTCGGAAAACACAGGAATTTCTACATAATAATTTATGCAAATAAGTCTGTTTTGACATATTAGCATTTTTAGCATCTGTTTCCTGTAAGTAGAATTCACTTAAGAAAGCATACATTTTATTAAACTCGAATTTGAGTAAATGAATGTCACAATGGCTCAGATTAAAAAAATATTTGGGGATTTAGTCCTAGTTAGAATTGCAAATATATTTCTGAACTTCAGTCCAAAAAGTGAAAAAGACTTTCAGAATTTGACATGCAAGTTCTGGATTATAAGACAAATTATGTCCTATTTTTCTTAAGAAGTTAGATTTAACTGTTAAGAACAAATTTAACATACAGCTGAAATAGGCAGGGACTTTTATGTATCTAAAAGGACAGAAGCTGTTCACTGCAATGACTGGGCATTTTATTGTTGCCACACTTCTAATGCATTCACCTTATAAAACTGGAAGTAGTTTGTAGATCCATGTAGTCACAGATCTGTCAGTTCATTTTCAGTTTTTATATGCACTGGGATATAGAGAACTCCTGAATGAAGTGTAGTGCAGAGAAGCTATCAACATCCTGCATATGGTCTGGCATCTTTCCACCACCCAGTTATCAGGTTCATTTGTTTGATCAGGACATTTCATACTGTCTTCCAGTTTCCAGCTTTACAATGTGTATCCATGTGCCTAAGATGACCATATGTGCAAATCTCACACCAGAATTCTTGCTGACTTCTCATATTGCCAGTACAGCTGCAATTGAGGATGCAACTATGTCAAATACACTCTGCCTTAACATGAGGGATTAAACCATGACTTGTGATGTTTTCATAATTGCACAGGTGGTTGTTAAAATCTTCTTTGAGCTCTGTTATGCATGTAGGTTCGACTCCTGATAGGCACAAGCCCAGAGCGTTCCACTGTTGAAGCTGAATTTGCACCATTCGTCCCACTGCATCCTATCCATCTACAGTCATACATAGCAGAATGGACTGACTTGCCATTTGCTTCATTTTCCTGTCACATCAAAATGGAGCTTCTGTAATGTCTTTCTACTATTTCACACTTTGTGATCATTAATATTAATGTCCAGTGTTGTTAATTCTGTGTTAATAGTGTCAGTCTTTTTTCCACTTTCAGCCAAAAAAGGGAGACAAATAATTCATTCCAGGTTATAGGCTATAGCCCTTCTGCAGTGTGTCTCTAGCTGTTTGGCAGAAATAAAACCCGTGAAGAACATTTCTAAAATAATTCTCTGTGTGACTTGTCAATATTCCTAAAGAGGAGACATTCTAGGAACTACTTTTGCTTGAGAGCCTCATTCCTTGATAATGACACATATGTCTCCTTTCTCTAAATGCACTCCAACTTTTTCTTCAAAGTGCTGTATGCAAGTCATTGCATATGTTGAAAGGTGGAATCAGGTTCAATTTCAGTCCTCTGGTCTGTTGTTCTCCAGGAGTATGTCAGTGACTTGATGTCCTATGCCAATAATCTGCAGAGAAGGCTCCATTTGTTTACCTCCATTTTAACTAGTGAACTCCAATGATATTAAAGAGTACTACCAGTGTAAAGATGATCTGAGAAGTCGTTTGTCAAGTCAAGTGACAAAGTAGCAGAGATGGATCTTGCCTAATTTTAAAAATCTGTAGTGTAGATGTCTACACCTGAAAATTATCTAGGGATTTGTAGTCAGAAAAGAAAAACAGGCACTATTATGTTGTGATTTACCATATCCTCATCTAAAATCAGCAAAATTAATTGTAACCTTTGAATTTCTCACCAACAGCTATATAGAAGAATCCAACAAGCTAGTTTGCCTAGGTTTAAATATTATTGCTGAAGATCTCTAAAGGTCAATGTGAGGAAGTCCAACCAAGTATCCTGTCACATGCTCCAAAGCTGAACTGCAACCAGTGTTCTCACGAAGATCCCTCTCCATCTTAGTATCAGCTGTTAAATGATACAACTTTATTTTTAACACACCTTTACTTTCACAGAAAATCACAGTAGGAATCTAAGAGGGATCGTATCCAAGTAAGAAAATGCACAGACTTCAGAGAGGACAATATTCTTAGTATTTTCTCTACCATCACCTTATATGCCCATCAAGATTGACCCTACTGAACAGCCTGAGACAGACAACTGTGAAGACTGTTCCTTCTGAACCACCCAGCCCTACTCTTTTCCTGATCAAGATCACTTTCTCTCAAGAAGGAGTTATAGGAAGTATATTTTTTTTTCTCTGAATCCTCCCAGGAACATTTGTATATTGAACATCAACTTTTAATTCTTGAGGGACTGAGAAATCATTTCTGAAATGTGCTCTTTACAAATCACTACCAAATGGATATAGCATTCTTAAATGCTGGGTTAGGTTTCTCAAATCAGTATTCTTTAACATACCCATAACCTCATTTTCTGAACTCTGCTTTTCCCTGTGCTTACTTGTTGTTTGAAAACTACAATAGCTGCCTAAATGGGAGGATATGTGCATGTGAAGGCAGATTGCATTGACTTAGCACAAACATGTTTTTCATCCCAGTACGGCTGTCTTCTCTCACTAGCATGTTCTATTATAGCTATTGTTTTTATTGTTGTTGTTATTTTAGAAGTTAGTATAGCCAGAATAGTCACCAGACTGGTAAACTCAAACCTACTATTTGGCTCTCACGTTGAGAAGAGTCCAGTCTCTGGACTCGAGGTGTGGTGCACTGAGACTCTCGTGAAGCAGTTTTTTGTCCAGTCCCCTCTATGCAAGAGAGGCTGTACAGTCAACTGTTCTTGGACATAAGACAGTGCTGTAATCTCTCAAGTTTCTCCAGACTGGATACATATTTTTATTTTGAGTTATAATTTAACCACATGGAGACCATATGGCAGTTAAAGTGAGGAATACAAGCTTTCCACAGGAGATCCTGCTTTACTCTAACAGTACAGAAGACTTGCAGATTGGGGGTGGGGACACACATCTAAAATCATCGTCTTAGTGCTTGACTCACAAATTCTGAGAGACCTTAAGTTTTGATCAGCATCTTTGGGGGAGGCAAACCTCTGTTTTTATCCTTCCTTCAGCTGATCTTTCTGGTATTGTCAGTGAAATTGGTTTTCTTCTTTAAAGATCATAGTATTTAGCACCTTTTCTGTGTTTCCATTCTTTTGCTGGGAATTTATGCTGTTTTCTTCTCTGGGAACACTTGTCAGTCATCAAAATTCAGTGGTTCTGGCAGAAGCTGATACGTTTTCTAGGACAGAAATTTCTTGTTCAGCTTCCACAATACAAGTTCTCTGCTTCAAAATGGAGTTCTAATCCAAGGTGAAGTTTGCAATCATAAATTCTATATGTAAAGTTAGAAGTAAAATGCTGTCTGTCATGGTAAAGGTTAGTTAACTGTACATGCTATTGTTAGGGTCACTTTTGCTTTAGAAGATATTTATCTGAGTGCAGTAACTATGGGCTTTACTGCATGAGGAAGGAGCCAGATGGACCCAATACCCCTTGGCTTCTTCTCTGATGATTTTAGTGATGTGAAAGGACATTAAATTTACCATCAGAATGAATTATCTTCAGGCCAGAAAGGTAGATATCTCTTCCTACTGAGCATTCCCAACTGTTCAGTTTGATCTATGTAAAGCTTCTTTTCAAAATCATTGTGTGGAGATTATTTGAAGGTGCAAGACATCCCCGCCATAAGAACACAAGAATTGACATTTATGTAATTGATTCCTGTAAGCCGGTTGCTTTTTCTTGAGACTGTTATTTTGCATCTGCTTCCAGAGCATGATATATAAACATATATCTTTTTAACTGCTTATATAACTTTACATATTTATTATAATTATAGACACACATATACATAATGTTAAGTGCCTTTGCAAGCTTTTGAGTGCACAGAGAATTCTTTCTTGCTTTGATTATAGCTACATGGCAGAGACAGTAAGAAGAAAAATCTTCATATTTGTTGACAATCCACTGAAAAGAAATGGAATTACTAGCTTGATAAATATCTATTGTGCTTAATGTAGGCAATTTTTTCGTACATTTGATCAATTATTTACTTGATAAAACAGCATTTCTTGTTATGCCTCAATAATTTTCCATATCAGACAATTCTTTTTCATTTTGTTTTTATTATGTAACTTATGATTTTGTTACAATATTTAATACTATACTAATTTTGAATTTTTGTAGTACTGAATCAGGAAAATGTAAGACGCTTTTCTGGTACATGCATATTTGAGCATGCATCAAGGACAACAAAAAACATGTTAATAGAGATCCCTTTATCGTATCTATAACTTAAAATATATTTATATTTTATATTGCTGCATGCCTTATTTTGCATTTGCTCATTTCTGTCTCCTAGTTGCATTGCTATTTGAAGGAATCATATTTTATCCTTCATATTTCCAAACTGATTGTAATTTTATCATTTTTCTAGGTACTATTTTAATTATCCATAATAAACAGGTAAAAACAATTTTAAATAAAATATAACTTATTTTTAATTGCTTCAAGATCAATCATCATCATAAGAATCTGAGATTCTTCTGAAATACGAGCAATATGAGCAGATAGCATCCAACTATTTTGCCTTTTTTACTCTACCTTTTAAAAATGATTGATACTTCTTTCATTTGCTTCCTTTAACACTGTTTTAAAACTTGATGGTTTTAATATGATATACAGTTTTTGCAGACTGTAAGAGTTCCACAACAACATCACTGATAGCATTCAGCCTAATTAATTAACAAGGTAGAATTAGGGAAAAATCCCAAAAAAGAAAACATTTTAGTTAGAGAACATCATGGAAAAGATTGGTGCCAGTCCTTTGTACCTAAATATCTCCTTCGCTGTTTGTGTATTGCACACAAAATTGCTTTTGCTATTTTTAACTGAGGTTGCTGGACATCACAGTACCAAAAATAAATGGAAATAAGCAAGTAAGTTCTTCTGATACTATTTAGAATGCAATACATGTTACCTTACCTCACTTCCTGCTTCATCGCTCCCATTCTCAGTCCATTCTCAGTCCATTCATTCTAATCACTTATTCTGAATTCCAACTACTTGCTGGTTATGTATGCAAAAGTTTCAATGATTCTTTTAAGGTCGAGTAATCTTCATTAAATGTGAATTAAGGTGCATAAGTAAGTGGAATACAGGATGTTAGATTGTTCTAAAGTATGAACCTATGTACGTTTAGGAAAACTTATACAAGTAGATGGTCTGTGTTGTGAATGCTTGTTCTAAAAATGCAATTCTTTTTAACACAGGAATTCAATACTTCAAATATGTGTGCAAGGGGAATTATGATGGCATGTATTGGCTATTCAGGCTGAAAGTTGTTTTAGGTGAAGTAGAAGGCTAGGAAAAGTAAATGATAAGGAGAGTGAGGTGAAACATGGATTCAGCTTATGACAACTAAATTTAGGTATCTAAATGGAGGTGTCTGTGGTGAGGTAAGCATCTTTCTTTGCATTATAGTCAGTAGCAGCCTGGTCAATATGGCTAGTGTAGTTACAACATGATTCAGCCAACACACCAATAGGTGTCCACTTCTGAATGGCTTGAATCACGTTCCAAGCTGCACTGTAATGGAAAACTAGATTCCTAGCTCATGTGTAGATACTTAAGTTTAGACACATCGATTTAGGCGTTATAAGCTTGAGTAAAATCCCATTTAATGTGTCACACAGCTCATTACTTTGGTTTTTGGCATTTGTGCTGGTAGGCAGAGCAGGTTAGCATCCTTAACAAAAATTCGTCAGGTTTCTGTGGACAGACTTTCAAAATATTTAATAATAGAGTATAGCCCTGATACTTGTTTGTATGGGCAACGCTCATTGTACATAAACAATGTTTTTGTGCCAGCTGCATACTGAAATTTTTTCGTTGTTTCATCTTAACCCACCTTTTCTTCCTAACTGCATTGTTTTCCCTGTATCTGCACTGCCACATCCCCACGGAATATTGTGTAAGCAGGGAGCGGGTGCTTGCATTCCCAAAGTTTGGGACAGTGAGACCAAAGCTGTAAAGCCAGCGCAGAGAGGAGCTGGGAGAATCCACTCAGAAGTGTTAGTACTCGTAGTCCTCCCAAGAAGGATTGCTGTCTTGGCTCTCCAAAGCCAAAGCCCTCGGACCTGGAAGCCTCAACACAGTGACGCACAACTTGCATAGCATGGCTTGCTTATATGTCCAGGAGCCAGCGTGGCAAGGACCAAATACCTCCACAGTGAAACTGGGACGTGCAGAGCTTTAGCAACACTGTTTCTACAGTGCACTGACTAACTGGAGTGAATACTGTAAGTTAACAATTTGCACAGCTCTGCCTGGACATAGGACTGTGGACTTGACACAGTAGAAATGTATAAAAATTTTAACCATCCATTTCTCTCCACAACTTCCTTTACTGAGCTTATCCTGAAACTAATACATGTCCTTCTACACAAAAGATTCTTCCCATCCATTTTGAACCCTATACCTACTTTCCCCTTTTTTCTCAAGATTCTGTTCAGATGGGAACAAGTTCACATACTCCTGCTAAGCACAAGCTCCAGAGCTTCTTTTCCCGTGCTAGCTTTCTAGACCAACTTGCCAGTTTTTAGGATTGGAAAATATTCTTGAATCATAGTAGCATGCTAACAGTAGCAGGTAGTGCGAATGGCTCCTTGTTTAGAACTTAAAAGTGAAGCTAAGAATTGTGTTCAGGAGCAGAGAAATCTAAAGACATGGCTAAAATTATTGTGGTTCAAGACAGAACTTTGTTTGCAGCGTTCCCTTGGTTGAAAACAACAAATCTCTTGCAAATGTGTTGGGCCAGTTTTCTTTTCTTGTTTAGCAGTACACATACCAATGATTCTATTGGATTCAGCATTTCCTGTGCTATTTTGCCAAGTTTGTTAAGGTCTTTCACACTAAATGTGGAAGGATTTTAGAACAAATGTTAAGGCAATTTTAGCTAAATTCTCATGATAAATTTGGCTGTGATGTCAAAATAATTTATTTGGTGTGGGCTAATTTCTCATCCCCACTCCCTGTCATTCCTTCCCATAGCTTCACCTTAGAGAATTCTGTCACAGGGGAAGGTCGTGTGAGAGCTGACTCTCCAGAGCCTATTCCAAGTCCGAAAGCAGACAGGGCTCTCACAGGACAGATTCTGCGAAGTAGACAGCTTAGACTGCCGAGTGGATCTTGACACAAGAGAATTTGACCCTACACATACAGATTTCAACTCTGTTTCTGAAATAAATCTCTGTGACAGTTTTTGGGTTTTGCCTTGTTCAAACGTGCAACTGTTTGGTCCACAAAAGAACGCAGTTTAAGTATAGAACAGCACTTGTTAATGTCAAAACATTGGTTATGTACAATTTAATCTCCTGTGATGGTGTATGTATTTGCTGTATACTTGCTTGAGTTATTTTCATCAAGAAATTCTGTCTATGTGTCGCTTTGGCAACATCTTTGCAGAGTTTACAACTTTGAAAAACATGTTGGCATCAACTATGCAGTCCTTTTAAACAGCTGCTCTGCAGTCATGCTGTTTCAACACGCCACCACACATGGCTGAATTATGCAAATAGTTAATATTAAATGACTGAGATAGATACAAGAACAATTTGTACACTCGATAAAGCTGGTGTGTGGAGTGTAACATCCATTCATCTAACTGAGTTAGTGTGGGACAATTTAAAGGCAACAACATGATTCTTTTGACTTTGTATCTTGTATTAAAGGCAGCAGTGGACAGAGAGAAGGTATCTGGCAGGAATGTTTTAAAAGGCTGAGGGGGGTTCTTAACTCGTTACTAATAATGCAATGAAAATAGAATGTGCATCAATGTAATTTTCTGGCACGTATTAAGAAGTAGGTAAGATATAACAAATGTTTGTCATTCAGCTATAAATATGAGTTACCCTGTTCGGATTGAGAAATAAGATAGAATGTTAATTACATAGAATGCTAATACATTAACAGCGTTGCTTATTGAAGACAACAGCATTTGTAAAAAGTAAGGAAAAGCATTGACAAAGATGTGAAATTGTCTTAAAATTTACTTTGAAAGGCTTTTCTACTGACTTTGCTATTCTAGTTCTGCAATAGTGAATGTTCTAAATAATAATAGTACAATAAATAATAGTAATAAATAATGCTTTAAATTCTGTAACTTATTTTTTAGTAATTACACCCATTACATGTGGGAGGAGAGAACATTAGGCAGTCGGTGAGGCAAGATGACAAAAGAAGATGTCCAATTGAAGTCACAAAATATTATGTTTTTTCCTTTCTCACTCTGCTGTACATGTTGAATAATCTGTTTTGTTCAGCTAAGCAGTAAGAAAAGGGTACTTCTTAATTAATCCAAATTGTTTACTAAGCAAATTATTAGAACATCCAAAAAAGTCTGCATTTCTCTATGCCCTTGTTTTTCTTTTCCCATGTTGGAACTTTCACTTTTCACAAAAGTTCTTTTCTACTCTGATCCCATTTTTGCTGTACGTCTGCTTAAGGTTTTTCATTGATTTGTCTTTTCTGATCTGGATATAAAAACACATATTTTTTTTAGTAATGTATTTATAGGACTTCTGTGCAAGACCTAGTGCTTGAAAGTGCAATTTGTCACGGTCATTCAAATTAGATTTGTAAACTCCCTCAGCCTGACAAAACAAATTCAAAAGAATTCTTTTCAATTAAATGGAAGCTTAAGTTAAAAGAGATAGTGGGTTCCTTATTACACAGCACATGTTCTCTTTTACAGCCTTTAAGCAATACAAAATTTGAGTTATATAAATCCTATATGACTTTCTTATTTTCTTACTTTTATTAGTGTCCAATTAGTAACCTTATTAATTATGGCAAGTATATGTTCATGCTTGTTAGATTTACTGATCCACTTACACATTTAGTTTGGTGAGTATAAATTTATTATTAACAAATAAATATTTAATACCTTCAAATGTAATTTTACTGAATAACTTAGCATTGTTCTTTTGTGGTTTTATAGGAACTAGCCACAATGAAACAGATTCTAATTAGTCTACATGGTAAACAAAATTTACCTCCATCTCATATTGATGTAAAAAGTGTAACTGCAAAAAACAAATCAAACCCTTCAGTAAAACTGCTGCCAGAACATGAAGAAGAAAATGTATTTACACCTAAGCCAACATTATTTGTAAGTACTATGATAAGAGTAAGTGCCATAAGCTTTTTTTATAATTCTCCTCACTTTTTAAAAAGAAAAATGTGGGTTCATATTTCAAGAAGATGTATAATTCATTCAGCTGAATACTTGCAGCTCTTTATGGGAATGGTCAGTGCTGAGGAGAAAAATTACAGTTTATGGTGTTATTTAACTATTTGGTAGTTTTTACATCTTAAGTTTACAGCAAACTAGATTAAAAAAAGAAAATTATAATATTGCAATATTAAGAGTAGCTAGCAAAATTTTAATAGCCAAAGGGATCCACAAACTATATATACAATTTTAAATCTACCCTGATCATGTGTGAGTTGAGTATATGTGTATATATATTGAGGAACAGGAGTGAGGAAATAGGTGTATTTATGTATATTCATGTATATATGTATATTAATGTATGTGTATGTATCTAAATATATATTAAAAATACATGCCCAGTACTGATACCACTTCTGTTACTAAGGATACCTGATATTATAAAACCCTAGTTTATTCCTTTAGAAGCTAAATGCTTGGATTTAAATACTTCAAGTGGCCTGCTTCAGATTTAATGCCTCTAGTATTTGTAAGCTTCATGAAAATGGTTTAGAAGTTCCTGACTATGACTGTGTCAGAACTAATAAATTTAAGAGAGCCAAATTGCAATGCTGAATCACAAAACAAATTATGACTCTTATTTACACTTCTTGAGGCTACCTCTGTCTAGGGTAGACTGGTTGTATCCACATTGTATAGCATATGTGCTATTTTGTTCCAGATATGCATCTATATTATTTTTTTTTCCTGGTGGAGACTTTAAAATTCAGTGTCTTAAACAATATGATGTTTGTATTGCAGCACGTCAGACACTGTTTTTATAATACAAAATATAGGAAAAAGTTGCATCTCTTGGACACGATGTGAGGGAATTTGGGCTTTTTAGGGGTTCAAAGTTTGTTTGGATAGTGTTATGAGACTAAACACAGGCATACCCAGTGTTGTCTCATCCACAATCCTTTCAATAGTGCTAAATCACACTGCCCAAACTTTGTCTTTGACGGAGCTATTCAATGATCCAAAATGTGAGCTAACAATTGGGTTGTGTTTCATCTGTCCTGTCTTATTTAGGGATATAGAAGCGGTGTAGGAATCTACAAAAAATGTTTTTACATTTAGAAATTGTGACAAGTTTCTCTTGGAAAAGTTCTAGTCTTTTTAGAGAACCAAAAATGGGCAGATGGTAAGGTTTCTTCTTAGATGGGGAAAGAAGTTAGTAGTCCTCCAAAAATCCTGCCAATTTAGGTCAATTTCTGTAATTTTAAAAGCTTGTACAAATAGAGCAGATTTATTTTTGTAACTGAAATTTTCAAAATGAGAGAAAGATGGAGATTAAAATGTGATGAGAAGCCCCACCACAAGGCCAGCTGAATAAAATCATTTTTTAAATTGAATGGTTATTAAGTCTTGGAGGAAAGAATGAATAGAGAGCAGACAAAAAGCAGAACTAGAAAAGAACAAGTTTAGGGACAACAGACAAAAGAGATAGTGCTCACTAATGCAAGAGATTATACCCAACCCTGAAAGCAGAATAGTCCTTACCTTGTTCCACCTCCACTTCTTTAATTTTATTTCTCTATACAACCAACCACTGAATTTGCCACAAGAATGTTACACAATCCTGAGTGCCTAGCAGTAGGCCATAGGATTATGAAGGCAAGGCAAAGTTGCTCACAGATAATTCTCTGCAATTAAAATACTTTCTATGCTGTTAGAAAACTGCTGAATTCTTTTAATTATCATTTTTTTAAGAACTATAGTTCTGCATAAAGTGTTGGTCAATTGTGGCACACCTAAGGTCTCTTTTCTAAGTTCCATCCCCTTCTCAAATGGGAAAATCAGATGATGCTCTTTCAAATGAAACCTATTTATGACACAGTTGATGCATGTTTTCATTGTGATAGATTTTTTAAACAAATCATTTACTTCTTACTGTATAATCTGCTTTTTATAACCTAGAAATAGGGAGGTTTTAATTCAGATATGTAGTAATAGTAACTTTAAATGCGTAGTCTTGTTTTTAATTGATTTGCATTTAAGCAAAGAATTCAAATATCACTGTGAACTACATAGGAAGGAAAGAGACTTTAGTGTAGATTGCATGTTTTTCTTCTGACTTTCACTGTCTCACAATTAAAACATTCTTTATTTTACAGACAAATAAAGAGGCACCCGTATGGTACAAGAAACTGCAGAAGAAAACATCACCGTAGCATTTTTCAAAAATTATTCAAAATAATCCTTTGGGGAGCTTTTTTTTGAAGAAAATTATTTTCACCATAATGATGCCCCTTTTACCATAAACACAAACAACTGTTTTGTTTTTAACTGTTCTTTTATACCTGTCAAATGATCTTATGCTTCCGAAAATAATTTTTAGATCTGTCCTGTGAATAAAATGTGTGGAAATAATGCATGCAATGATTTTACTAACATATATTTGAATTTTAAAAGATAAATAAACACTAGCATATTGTACACATTTATAATCTGGGCAGTTAAAGAGCATGTTATTCAGAGTGTTCAAATTAATGCATGTTTCAGCTTTTTTATATTGTTTTTCTTGGACCCTGTGTTTCATCCCACATTCCTTGCAACTATTCTGGCTCATAGAAATTTAAAAAATATACATGGGTTAGCATCAGACTATATCCTGCTTTCTATGAAGGAAGTTCATGTCAGGTGGAAGAAAAAAAATAATTTCTTACCAGCCTTGATTTGTATAGTTTGTCATTTGATGTCATTTGTTCTACCAAACAGGCATTAAAAACAAAGCAGCAATAAAATACATCTTGATTATCAGCACTGACACTTAATGGGCTAGATGCACTTATTTTAGTGTATTTACATCTGTGTAATAATAAAAATAGAACCATGATGTGTGAGTACTGTAGCATGTAATAGTGAAATGGATAACTTGCCATATTTAATTGCATAAAAATAAGCCCCATCTTCCAAGAACACAGTCTACTTACTTATGCCACTCCACCATCTATTTAGACTATAGAAAAGGTCTCTAATATTTTAAAGCACTTTTGACTGCATATGGTACATGTCTATATACAACATAAATATATATGATATTGGTTTAGTGACTGTATACTGAAAATATTGCTGAGATTTCATTTAAGAGGGAGCTCTTTTTTCTTACCTCCTTCTTCCTTGACAATATCTCTTCAACTGATTCATTGTTCCTACCTGGACATGAATGATAATTATTTACTATATGATACTGAGCTATATCAGGCTTATGATTCCTAGATACACTTTTCTTCATTTTCCAAACAGCAGTTTGAAGCACAGCAATACTTCTTGTGCTTCAGGTAAGCTTCAGTTTCTTTATTATTTTTTTATAATTCAGAGAGAGTGAGGTAAAAATGCTAGCAATTGCACGTCACAGGATTAAAATTATCATTCTGTGAGTGAGGGAGTCCAAGTGTGTAGACAGAGGTAATATCTTTTATTAGCCTAACTGGTGTTCACTAGGGAAAAAAAATACACAAACCTTTAGGCTCACAAAGCTATCTGTACAGACATTCCTGAATAAACTTTGGTTTCCTGAAGTCTAGGGTTTTATCTAACTTGTATTTTTATGTGAATAGAATCATTAACATGTCTTTCATGTGAAACAGCTCCCATATGCAGATACTAATTTTGTACTTTGTAATAGATATTTTCTATGATTCACAGTCCCAAGTTTAACTTCCCAGACTATTCTATTTGTCTGTTATCACCCAATAATTAATGAAATATATTATCTAGAAGGACTGTGAGCTATTTTAGGCAAGATACTAGTTGGAATCTTAAATATTCACAATTTGTTCTCTTATCTTTTCCTTATAGAAAAATTGGTGAGACCTTATATGGACTGTAAGGTGGGTGGGAAATTGGCTGACACACCAAGCTTCAGGAAATGTGATCAGCAATGCAAAGTCCAACTGGCAACTGGCAAATAGTAGCATCCCTCGGCAAGTTCATAGGCAATACCAAATTTGGGAGAGTAGTCTATACACTGGAGGGCAGGGTCTCAGAGAGACCTCAACAGGCTGGGTCAACGAGAACCCTAGGAAGTTCAACAAAAGCAATTGCAGTCCCACATCTAGGATGGAATAAACCCCATATGCCAGTACTGGCTGGAAAGCAGCTTGGCAGAAACAGACCTCAGGGTCCTAGTGGACAACAAATTGAACAGGAATCAGCAACGTGCCAGCCAGCCCCATCCTGGGTGGTACTAACAACAGGATAGCCAGCAGATGGAGGGAGGTGATCCTTCCCTTCTGTTCGGTGCATGGAAGACCGCATCTGGAGTGCTGCATCCAGTTTTGGGCTTGTTCAAGATAGGCATTGACATATTGAGGTGAGACCAGCAGAGATTCACCAAGATGATCAGGGGCTGGAGCAGCTGATATAGAAGGGGAGGCTGAAAGAACTGGACTTGTTCAGCCTTAAGAATAGAGGGTTTTACCCTCTGTACCTAATGGGATGGTACAGAGACAACAGAGCCAGAGTCCTCTCAGAGGTGCACAGCAATAGAGTAAGAGGCATTGGACATGAGAATGGAGCACTAGAAAACTTGGTTAGCTATTATGAAAAATGTTTTTTCCTGTGAGGGTGGTCAAATACTGGAACAGGTTGCCCAGAGAGGTGGTGGAGTCTTCATCCTTGGAGATATACAGAGCTCAACCAGACTAAGTCCTGAGCAACCTGGTATGATTGGACCTGTCTTGGACTAGATGATGATTTTCAGATGGACTAGATGACTGATTTTCAGAATTCCTGTCCAACTTAAATTACTCTATGGTAATATTTCTAAATATACTAATATAAGATAGTGACATTAATTTACTTCTTACCATCCAAAAGACACAAAGTGTTTAATTCTTCCATGGAAATACAATGCACAAGAACATTTGCATGCTTCCAGAATTAATTGCGCGTTGTCAACTTCTGTGTCCTCCAGGCAGCTTGATTTTCTAGGAAGGCTGACAGAAAATTAGGCTGATTTGTGGTGAAATTTTATTGACATTTAAACAGTTCTTCAGATGACAAAGTGACATATTCTGGCAAAGTTTTTTTTAGACAATTACTAGCAAGTTCCATCTTTAAATTTGCAAAAATATAAGTAATTTGTTAGCATATACTCATAACCCATAATACTGTTGGTAAATTCTTGTATTCTGTGTAGTCCCTGTGTAAATCTCCTCAGTATGTATTTTTTTCCAGTTTAAGACTTTGTGTTTTTCCTGAGTCTCCTCACTAGACTCCAAGGGTATAATTAATTATCTAGGAGGAGACCTTCTAAGCTTTTCACGGGAAAGCTAGAATGTCACTTAAATACAACTATTCAAATGTGAAATGCCCTACAGCAAAAATTAATGAACCTTTTTGCTCTTTAAGTAATGAAAAGGTTCAGTTGCATTACCTGTACAGCATTTTTACTGATGTTATTTCCCACAAACATAGTTGTCAAATGAATTATTCCAAAATTCTTCTTCATGAAATGGTCTTTGCAGTTTCCCATCAGAGTAGGCCTTGTGTCAATGATGCGTGAGTCAAAAAGAATGAAGTCAAGAGGAATTTCTAAGGGTAGTCATGCATGGAAGCAACTTGTGACAGAAGTGCCCAACCCACATAATCATCCTTAGTTCCTCTTTTTCAAACCAAAGGGAGCAAAGAGAGAAAAATCTCTATCTGTTATTACATTTCTTGGTACATTAAGTTGGTGTTACTTAAGTGGTAAGTTTCGTAAGTATATGGGCTGAACAGGAAAGAAGGAAGGACAGCTGGTTTAGAGCAGGTTAGGATTTTTTTTTTAACAGTATAATTGCTTTCTCCCCTTTCTGTCCTTGCTAGAAGCAAAGAAGCTCTAAAGCATCAAGGAAATCTCATTTGAGGAAAAAATTTGAAAACATGAAATTGCTTTTTTTAATAAGGACCTAAACTTTCAAGGCTTGTTGCTGAATCCTGTGATGATACTTCAGTGGCATTGTAGTTTCTAAATATTTTCTGTGCAAAGAAATGATATGTCATTGGGATCTGTAGTCTTCCTCCCCTTCAAGACTTTCTTTACAAAACAGTGATGAAACCTTGCAAAAGAGGAACAACTGTAAATTCAAATATTAGTTGTCTGAACATTCGTCAGTATCGCTGGGATACGATTTGCTACCTCTTACACTTAAGCTGTTATTTTCCATTTCAGTTATCCTTTCCTATGTTATCTAGTTCCAGCAAAAAAAGGAACACTAACTCTACTCTACTGACATCTGGAAGATGGTCAGGTAAAATTCTTTTGCTCCTGGTGTATATTAATCAACTCCCATGTCTTCGGAAGATGTAACTCAGAGAGCACGACTTTCTAGAAAAGAATTATTACTTTTTGAAGAAGTGTTTATGTTATTATGTATATGCCTCAATCAACTGTCAGTCTGTTGCACATTTACATAAAAAGAGATTTATACACAACAGTTTGAGTCTGTAACAGCCTGTCATCTTTCAAGGTTGTTCTCACTAAGGAGGTCTACTGAGGAAAGAATTTATCTCCCTGTTAACATTACATTTAATAGAACACATGCCAGACTTTTTAGTGAGTCAAAGAAATGTATCCCTGGTATTTTCTTATACCAAAGAATATCAAGAATCTGTATTCATTCTCGACCTTTGAAAGTGAAACAAGTATCTCTAGAAGATCAAGTTTTGCTTAGTGTCTTTGGGCAATATTATCCCCTTCTTAAATTCCTAGGATTGATTGGGAACTCTTGACCTTTAAAACGCATACTTCCGTAGCTTAATTAAGGCAGTTACACTTTGGGTGTTTCAGCCTGAAGCTGGGCAGCACTCAGCAGCAGTGCAAGGTGCTAACTCTTGGGGGACAGCATCGCCAGCGGAAATGGACAGCAGTTGGGAATGACGCAAGAGTGAGCTGCGGGTATTGCAGGAGCTTGTACAGTAGGACAAGTGGCTGTGGCTCCACAGATGTCAGACCCTCTGCAGCTCTTGAAGCCCTCTGCTGACAGCACAAGAACCACCAACTTCGTTCCACCGAGTTCATTTTGCAGAGTTCCCTGGGTTGCTTTCCTCACTGACGAGTTTTCCATAACAGTAAATGCCGCTTGCTTTTTTTTTTTTTTTTTTGAGAGAGAGAGACAGACTCCTTTTTCTCAGGACATTGGAACTGGGTTTAAAAAAAAAAAAAAAAAAGGTGAATTTTAATCAGCTTACCCTTTAAAGGATGAAGGGGACAAAAAACCCCAGAAGATTTCATCCCCATGAAAGCAGGAAATGGCAGAAGTATTAAATGCAAAAAGTTAGAACTGATCACAAAATAGCTTTTACTCAGAAACTTACATGTTTTCATAGACTGTGTGCCCTTTTTGAAGATACTACAGAAATAACCACTGTAAAAAAGAATGTAGCTTTGATTGAAGCAATAGAATCAACTTTGTTTGACCATGAATAATTGAAGTCTTTGTGTTAATGCTTCTTTTAAAGAGTAGTGGATCAGTAAATGTAACTTAATTGCAGGAAAAGTCTTATGGATGGAATTTATTACTGTATTTCAATGAAAGTCTTTTCATTTTTCCTTTTGGTTAAATAGAAGGATTAGTTAGATTATTCAGTGTTGCAGCTGAAATTGTTAGCAATTCCCAGTGCTCCTTTTTATCGTGATTTTAGAGATACATATTGCAGCATGTAAGACTTTCTCTTTTGCTTTCTTACTCAGTTCTTTAGAAGAATTTGTTTAATTCTTCTAAACTGAGTAAGAAAGCAAAAGAGAAAGTCTTGCATGCTGCAATAGGTATCTTTGTGCATTATCATACGGTAGAGCCTGGCAATGCAGTGCTTGACTTTTACGAGGTAGTCGTCATCTAGAATTTATATGCGGATTTTAAACAGGATTGTTACCTAAGTGCGTGGCCTTTCCTAAAAGAAAGAATTGGAAATATTCCTACTGAGTTCTCTCGAAGACCTTGAGAGAGGGTTGTTTCTGTGCCCAAACTTTCTTGTGCTCGCCGGCACTGGTATAGTGCCACACACGCAGGAGACTTGTCATGCTACGTTTCGCAAGCCTGTGGTTTCCAAGCACAGAGCTCCCAGTGCCAGTGGAGCCGTGTAAACAGCGATTCACAAGCTGTCATCCAGAGCTATGTGTAAGATGTTCACACAAAAATTAATATCACTCATCTCTGATGAGTGATACTGCGGGAAGCGTAAACAAGGAAATACAAATACAGTATTTTGGTGCAGTCTATTCACTTCCCACCATGTCCTTCTTGGGGGTAAAATTATTTTAGCTTATAAATAAAATTCTAGTGAGTCTTCGTTCTTGGACATTGGAAAGGAAACATGCTGCAAGTCCTGCACGGATGCTAAGTCCTTTCTTTCAGATACTTCATCAGAGATCTTCTGTTTTCGGATCTTGGGTACTGACCAGACAACTCCTAAGAGATCATTAGGCACCACTTCTTACACATTGATCTCTATTTTATTAACTTATCACTTACATACTAAGTAAGTCCCCTAAATCCACTCAGTATTTATGAGTAAAGGAGTACGTGCCTGAAAGTAACAACGAGCAGTAAAGGGACTAATATGTCAGTGACTTGAGTCTTACTGAATTAGCACATTCCTCGTCATTTCTTTCATTATTGCAGTAATTAACTTTGCAAAATTGCGTTTGTTCCATTCAGCAGGGAATGGAGAACAATAACAGTGTTTACCAACAGCAAGAGGGAGCTTACCTTTCTTTCTCAACCCGGTAAAATCTCTGCCGGCTAATCTCGCTGCACAGCTAGGGTGCCCTCCTACACAATGGAGACTGTCTGAAACCTCCCTTAGGGAAAACTCAGTGAGCTGATTAGATCTGTTGTCAATGAAAACCAAATACCCAATCCTATGAAATATAGCGGTTTTTCATTCTGACGTGCCATTTCAAATCTGTACGGGCTGAAACCTTTGTCAAATAGTTTTACATCATGATAGTAATTCTGAGATAGCTGAATGACTTACTTACAAACTGTTAGAGTGTTTTCAATCCATTAAACACTGTGAAATTACAAAGAAACAAACTGTGTAAAGTTCTTACATTTCCAGCTGTAGTAACATCAAGAATCTTTGATAATTCACTATTATTCTTTTCTAGTTGTAAACTGAAATATTATATAGAAATACAAATACATTTCTAACATAAATGTTTAAGTTGCTTTTGATTATGAATGAAATGGCAATAAAGTATCTTGAAATAAATATAAAGGTTACTGTATTGCATGATCTTCATGGGCTTGTCCGATCTACTGTCCTGTCTCTAAGAATTGTCAGGTTCATGACAGAAAATGCAAAGTCCCCATGGGCCAACAGCCAACAGGTGTGGACAGCACCACATTTCCTGTTTTGAATGATAGCCCTAGTTTTCATTAAAATGCACAGTATCTTCACTATGCAAGCTTTCAGATTCACTGAATGTTTCTGGAAACAGGAATTCCTGACCCACCTTCTCAGTTATGTTTTTTTATTATCCTTTCGTGTAAGAGATTTTCTGTGGTTTTTATTCTTATCACTCCTGTCTAATTTCTGAAAACACAAAGATGTAACTGTAAGGTTCTTAAAACTGTGCTTTGGTGCCACTCAGCTGTGGAGGTACCAAAAGTACAGCTACGCCTGCATTCTCAGTGACCACCTAGACTTGTCCTAGTCGTGACAACACCAAGTCCTACTGCTACACAGATGGCAGTACGAACAGTGCTTCACTTTGTATGAAATATGAATTCTTGGGTTTGGTAATAAGAAAAAGTGTGAGCCTGAACATGTATTTCTTGGAGCAGAAACTGGAACCCAGTCTGAACAGAACCGGCAAGGCTATTGGCTTCACAGTGCTCTATAGTCATTACACCGCGTCCACAGGAAACGCAATGTTGCCGTTTCCCTCACGTGGAGGATAGGATTGAATTTGATCACTCCTGGTGAGTGTTCACAGAAGTTAACTTTAGGCAAGATAATGATGGGATCATTTCTGAAGAAAGGAGTGACCTTCAGACCTTCAGCTTTGGAAAGAAACGGCCAAGACAAAATTCTGAGCTCCCAGCCTATTAGCTTGAAGCACCTCCTAGAGACTACATAAAGGTCCTGCGTACTGACAGGGTACTGAATTTAATATATGCCTCTTCTTCATTTTCTGATATCTACTTTAAAAATATCAGGTTTATAGTTTTTGTTTATCCCATTCTTAAGCACCTAACTTCATGAAATAATAAGGAACTTTGGACAAATCTTAAGAGAGTATGGATCCCATGACTACTTCAACACTCAACTTTGCAAAGGTTAGCACTTACTTTTCAGTTATAGATTGCTGGTAAGAGTAGATTTAATCCAGTAAAGGAAATTATGGGGCCATAACATTTGATGGAGGGCGGATATTTAAAAATATAATGCATTCATGTTTAACAAAGTATTTGTAGAGGGGAATTCCTTAAGTTGCATAATTCACTGTGAACAGGCAACTTCTTTGGCTCTTTGGCTATTACTTAGCTTTCCGTGAGCACTGCTTTCACTCCTGCATTCAGAGGAGAGGGAAGCAGGCATTGCATCACACTGTCTCTCAGTGTGATGTTTTTGAAAGAAACATCAACATGAGACAAGTTTAATTAATCCCACAATGTCCTTGGGATAAAGAACATAGAGATTTTTTTGCTCTTAAATTAGATAGCAGGAAAGCTTATTGCCACTGCTTCATACTATAAATAACATCACCTGGATTGGAAGTGCTGCAATGGATCGTTGCAAAACGCTTCTGCTGATAGAACACAGTGGACCAAGCTGGTCTAACCTACTGTGATTAATAATTATCTCATAGGTGAATTTCACTATGTTCAAATAATTGTTTTAATGTAAGATTTAAAATAACAGGGATGGATGCAGATGCGGTATTGATGAAAGACAGTTTGTGTAATTGCAACATGCTCTGTTCACATGCTCTGGCAATGCTAACATGAAGCAAAAGGAAGAGTTAACATCTTTTTTGCCCCTTCCACTTTTACTTCTTTCCCTTTTCAGCACAGTCATATCTGAATACGAAACTTAACATTTGAAAAACTGTAGTGCTGCATGGTAAAACACTTTAAAACATGTAGAACAAGACATGATTTTTATCCTGGTCCTGCCAAAATATATGTTTTAATATTAGTTTGTTTCTCCGGTGCAATAAAATGCAGGGTTTTTTTCCACAGGTTACATGCAGTTATGTAGTATCTTATGCCAATTTGTACCAGGGACTGTGTGCCAGATTTATGAATCATTAGGCCTTACTCTTGAATTGCACAGAAGCAAGATTTTCTAATCACTAAAAAAAGCTCTGTATTTTATTACTCTACCAAGTTATCAATATGCAATCTAGAGAGAAAGAAGCCTTGTTTTGTTAAAAGATTGAATCGACTTTTCCTCTCCTTTATCTTATTTATATCTTTCAAGCAGCACAGGGATTAAGACACGTTGTTAAAGTCTTGCCTCATCCAACTTGCCACAGTAGTTACGAGTTCATGCGTAAGCGAGCTCCATAGCTTAACTAAGCATGTTATGAACCGGTCAGGTAATGGGCTATACATTAATGAACTGCAGTTTTCCATACCATAACACAATAGACATAGACCAAGCTTTCATTAAGTCATCAGCAACAAGAATACTTATGGGTCAAATGTGAACATTCTAATACATAAATGTTTTTATTTAGAGCTGTTCTAGTAAAGAAAATATTAACTAAATATCATTAAAACGGAGAAAGGTTTTTAATCTTGTCTCTCATTCTGCAAGTAAACATTTATTTTACTTATTTATTTTTTTATATATTTCAAAAGCATTTTAAAAAAGAAATTATGAAAAAAAGAGCTTTAAAAAAATTATTAGTATATTACAAGTGGAAACGAGCTAAGCTGGTTGAAACATATTATTGCAATTTAAATCTCTCTTTTTTTGGAAAATAGTATCCTTAATTATCTGAATAAATGAGTATCCTTAAAAAAAGTGTAGAATGAAGCTGGATTGAATATTTTACCAAATCTTGTGTTGCACGTTTTTCCAGTATGTTTTGTAGAAAATAATTTGAGTAACACTTGAAGCTGCAAGTACCAATATGTTATCATGTTTTTTTCTCACTGAAAAATTATTTACTTCTCTTGATCAGGCTCTAAATATTTTCAGAAAGGCAGAAAATAATGAGGAAAAAAAGCAACATTGAGTTAACTATGTTGTATATTATTTAACATAATCTACTATTTAAGGTATGCCTGAGAACTGAAATTAAAAACATTCTAAAGGACTTGGAAATTTAATGGATCTGCAACTCATGGGAATAATATAGTTAGCTAAACTAAGGTGAGATCTGTAATACTGTCCCATGTCATCAGACATTTCATCTTGTATAACATTGGATTTGACTTTTTTTTTTTTTTAATGGACATCTTACTTATGTTACTTGTTTGAGAAGAGGGCCGTTTCTGCGTGCATGCATTTGGATAGATGTATGTCAGTTGTAAATACCTATCATGAATAGACATTTGAGTCATCACCGATAACCACTGTCATTTTTCTCCTATCATCTTAATTCTAGATTCTTCCAGTGTTGGCAAATTGGTCATTTTATGACTATGCCTTACCTAAGTAAATGAAACTAGACAAACTGTGCGGAGACAGTTGCTTCCTTGATGGGAGGAGTTCACCATGAGGCAAATAGAAACCATGAAGGGGGAT
The DNA here is from genome assembly GCF_011004875.1 of Balearica regulorum gibbericeps. NCBI lineage: Eukaryota > Metazoa > Chordata > Aves > Gruiformes > Gruidae > Balearica > Balearica regulorum. The sequence goes on along the minus strand of NC_046184.1, from coordinate 174,091,598 downwards.
GCAGCTGTGCCTTTTCATTACAGTACACAATTAGAAATACAGAAATTTCCCCATCCAGCAAGATGAATATTGTCACCAACTCTGTAAGCCCCCAAGTGAACAGGAAATAGGACTCGTGTGCAGCCACATTTTATCAAGGCTGATCAGGTTTCTCATAGTGGAGGACTGGAGCCTCTGAGGTTGGTAGTGTTTGGTTCATTCATCTTTCTTATCAGTCAGTTAAGACCTTGTGATGGCCATGAAATGCAGCAGATGTTCTGGTGAGTTTTTAGCTGCACTGGTGAGTCCAAATACATGCTCTCACTTTGGACTTTTGACTAAGATCGGGATTTTAAACATTCTCATCACAAAATGCCATTCCTCTTCTGTGGTGTGATTGGGATGGAAAACCAAGTACACCTTCAGAGCTTTCATGGGAAGCACCTTTCAAACTCCTGACTTACCCTTCTACTGCAGCCTGAGGTAGGTTTTTGTAATCTCCGCTTTGCTGTTAACCCTCCTGACAAGTGACATCCAGTTATTCAGCTCACCGTTGAAAGATTTTTTTATGTGTCTCCAGTGGAGGTCAAACCTCACTTAGTCTTGAGGCAGATGTGGAAAATCAGTACTTGCTATCGACATTTTTTTAAATTGCTTGCTAGTTCCTTAACTTCCTCTTTTTTTTTAAAAAAAAAAAAAAAGTCAATCAGGCTATCAGGATATGTTGAAAAATGTAATGGTCATCTGAGTTATTACCCTTACCATTAAGGAAGAGAGAACCCTGTCGTAATTTTAATATCCTCTGACTGACTGAAAATTCTCCTTTTGCTGCTGCTGCAGCTGTTTCTGATAGCAGAAGGGCTGGTTCCTTCCTACTGGGTTTTTTTCTCCCCAGGAGCATACTGTTTAGATGGACGGGAGATACTGCCTCATTCTTTGTGCTCCTTTGAGTTGAGGTGGCTCCTCTGAACAGATCATGGAATTGGGGTGCGCGACATCAAAAATGAAGCAAGAAAAACACATTACCAGTTTACTTAAATCGGCAATTTCTGAGCTATGGTGCGTATGCCATTAGAGCTCGATAAGCTGCTTCAGAGTCATTCTCAAATACTAACAAAAAAGATCCATCGGAACATAAACAATAATAGTCAAGCAACCTCACTTTGGGAGACTGATCAGGATTGAAATTGTCTAGATTTACCTCCAGCCATTCAACCTCCAACCTTGATAGATCTTTACCTAATAGCTCAAAGAATCCATTCTCACAGTTTCCGCTCTATTTGTGTTGCACAGAAGTTTTAAGTGTGTACTGAACAAGTCCTTCTAAACAGCTATCAGTCTGTGAGCCTGTCTCCACGAACTACTAGGACTCCTCAAGAGGTAACTAAGAAAAGCAAGCCTGTTGGTAATAAGTTTAAATTCATTGTGCAAGCTTTTTTATTTTTAATGAAGAAAAAAAAGGGGGGCCATAAGCAGGAAAGACGGAAAACGGCATTCTTAAAATGAGCGCCTCAAGTTTACTGCATGGTCAACACAGGAGTAAGGCCTTCGGGAGGAAGCAGTGTCTGCCTCCATCTGGAGGCCTAGCCCTCTCCGTTGGCCATGCACGGGCTATTTCAGTAGACACTACAAATGGGTGTAGGCTCAACAGCTAAGTGTGAGAGAGTGGGTTTCACCCCCTCTTGAACTGTGGATGCTCAAAAAGATTGAGCATTTTGGTAAAACACTCTCACCAGTGCCAGTTACAGTATAACAGCTCTACATGAGGTTCACCTGTTTCGACATCTCAGATTTGCATCTTTCTTGGCCACCAGAGGAATCATCTTGAGCTAAGTAGCCATTATTAAGCCCAGAACCTTTTCATGTCGTCATATATATCTATATTGGAAGATCTATACTTTAGCAGCATCCAACGTACCAAGGAATCCAGGGATTTGTTGTTTCAGTAGACAGATTTCCCATCTTCATTATTTATTTCTCCCTCACGCTTCATGTCCTCAGCAAAAATGACCAGTTATGTTTTCTTTAAAAAAGGTAAATAGCTTGTTGTTAAAAACCAACCCCCTTATACACCAACCCAGCAATATTCCATTTGAAAAAATTGAGACTTTTGAATTAGGAATTTTAGTCAAAAATGTCGATGATTGATACCCATTACAAAGATGTGTTTTGCATAAACTCTTATCTCTTGTGACCAACTTCATTCAAAGGTAGCTCAACAAGGTCTTGTTTTTCATAAGCACATATTGAGTGGCACAAATTATATTATCTTTCTATTTTAATAAATCCCCACATTGACTATTCACATTAAGCTGCTCAAATTAACAGCACAATGCAAATTTATAATTACCTGTATCATTTAATTTAAATTTTAAGTATTTGTTCTAATTCTAGCTTTCTAAACAGTCTTCTGGAACATGTCTAATACTCTAACAATTACTGAATATTAATCCTGAAAGCTCACTGACCAGCTCTTTTAAAAATCTTAGTGTGAAGTTATCCAGACATACTCATCTAAGACCATTAATAGTAGCTGTTTTAATATGCTCTTGAATTACAGTTGAAATGGAAAATATTTTGTCATTATCATATGATACAAATACATTACCTACTCTTTTCCCAAATACAGCACAGGAATATTTAGCATGTTTTTTCTCCTTGCTTATCAACAGCTCTATGTCTTTTGTCTAAAAACAGACAATTGTTAGAGTTCTTAATCCATTTCATGGACTTTTTTTAGATGTTCTTTTCAATGTGGGTCATTGACTTCTTAGGCATCTTTCTTCCATTTTTCCATAATCACTGCCATCAAAGTTATATTTGCTGTTATTAGTTCTCTTCCCAGCTGTTGAGTATCTATAATTGTAACTGCTTTACAAAATGCCCTCTAAAGAAGCAGAAGGAAAAAGGTTGTTCTTTTGAGGAAGGGGTGTTTTGTTTTGACTAGCTTCTGTGGGATTGTAGACTTTGAGGACTCTACTCACCTCACTCAGACTCTGCCTAATTATTCACTGGTCACTGCTTAAGCCTACTATTTATTTCATCATTGTCAAATTAGCCCTTTTCAATCACCAAGTTGGTATCTTTTTGTTTCAGTCCTTTCTGCCAATCACAAATGGTATGATTAAATAATCATTTTGGGATATCCACGAAAAGCTTCCCTTTTTTTTGTCCAGTTCTCAGATCTAATAATTATAAACTTGTCTAGTGCAGAATTCTCCTGTGTTGGATGCAAGATTGTTTGAGTACAGCGACTACCACTTAATTTTAGAAATTGTGAAGACATTAGCAGCAGCAGCATGAGCTCTCCTGCTTCACCACCAAGGGTATAGCTACACAACACAATGAAATTTAGGTTCCTATCCTTGCTCTGAATAAGGCAGTTCAGGTACCGCAGGGAACATATAGCCATGCAGGGTCACTAGCCTCTCTGGAGAGAGCCAACGCGGTTTCTCAGGGTCTCTGCAGTGCTCCCAGTATCGCAATAAGCAGCACACTGTACCCTACAGATACTACTCTCTGAAGTCCCCAGGACCTTCTTTCTGCACATTATAGGCAATTGATGAAGGAGCTTATCCTTTCTTCCCCTGCTTGAAAGAACACAGCATAAGAGGTGAACGAATGTTTTCTGACCACATCCCTTAATTATTTTTTCCTCTCAACATCAGGATTTAGTTCCAAATGAGTATTCACTGCCCTACCTCATTATGCTCCTAGGGGTTGTTAAACAAGTAGCATGTCATTGCTTTAATGCCCTCCTAGCTTGTCCAGCCAGACCATCCCCTCCGCCACATCCGAGCCTGTAAAAGCTCCATCTCCCAGCTGGCGGACCAGTATTTCACAAAACCCAAACCACTACATGTTATTTCTCTAATCAGGAGATTTCAGCCAAAACATGCAAGTATGGCAGTTTTACAGTTAGCATTTGTTAACAGATTTTCAGCATAAATGCTCTGGAGCCAAAAATGCTTTCTTTAGTAGTAAAGAATGTGGGTTTGTCTCATATATTCAAGCAGTTAAACATCAGCGTAGGACCACCCATTGCTAACAAATGCTGCCAAGGGCACAAAGCGGGCAGCCTCCATGTTGCACAGGGGACGCAGAAGAAAAGAGTGGTGGTGGCTCCCACCAAACTTCCAAGTGACAGGCAAACCACCCTTCCAAACATTGTGAATGTTATTTTCTAAGTACGCATTTTAATTACTCTTGTGTAATTACCCCCGTGTACAGATTTCCATCTGTGCTAATAGTACATAAATAATTAAATGACATGCTTAAGGAGCATGCTGTTGGAGCTTCTGGCCCTGCTGTGCACCAAGTCAGAGCTGAGCAGCTGTATGACAACGGATGAAAATACAGGAAACACTTGTCTCTTAAAGCTGAGTCAGTGACCTGTTGTTCTCAGAAAGGCCTGTTGTAATAAACAGCCTCCAGTTCAGATGTATGTTAAACCTATAGAGGTTAAAAAAAATGGGACTGGAAACAATAAAAGATTGTTCTGTACTCCTTCTTCTCAGATGGGCTGAAAATATTTGAAATGTACCTGAAACCGAGAAATAAGAGGCTATTACCTCAAGTTATTAAGACTCCTTAAAATCCGAGTAAAGATTGGGTTCAGCTACTGAGTAAGATGTCTTGTTTCCTCCAGACAGGTTGATGATTCTTAATCCAAGAATTCAAGTAATGAGCAGTTGAAGTTTCCATCTTGAAGCATCTGTTCCACCAAGTCAGCACTGGCCTTGATAAATAGCAAATCAGACTGATGCATGCAAGTGTATACACACAAGCTCAAGTTAAACTTGAGCGAAAATACTCGAACAGCTCTCTGCATAGACAGATTTATATAATTAATCTGTAATTAGTCTTTATACAGTACAGACTGACTCAGGTCAAAACACAGAAAATGCAGACATGGTAGGATCTTTACCTGTTGCTGGAAAAAAAAAAGAAAAAAATTCAAAGGTTATTTGTGGGTAAGTTTACATACCTTCATTCAGTTGTCACAAACCTTCACTGCTATTCTAACTTAGTCACCTTGCAGTGGAAGACAAATATGTTTAGCTAAAGGATAAAAACAAACCACAAGTACAACTGCATCTGGGTGCTTTTAGTAATCTTAGTAAACTTCAAGCATAACTAAAAGTTTTGCCTAATTTTTAACTGTGCAAAAGAGAAGCTTGCGTACACCACTCATTTTATAAAGTCTGTACCAAGCTTTGCAATGGTGACTCTCCCTTGGCCTGTAGAATAAAGGAATTGATTGGTTTGCACTTTTTATACCTTTATATTCTAAAAACCTGTCAAATACAGTTCTCTGATGCTGGAGTCACTGTATTGAGGAGGTTTCTACCTGACATGATGTGCGCATTCAATTCCAGTGACAAGAAATGCCAAGCTAGTTCAGGAAGGTACGCTCTTCACTCCCTGTAGTGCGACAAAGAAATCCTGAGGGACTCCACTGGGAATGGGAAGCTTTACACTACTGTCCTAGGGTATACAGGGGGGGGGCTGGCAAAACGAAAACTCACTTTCTGTACATGCTTCACCACAAAACCTTGTCCAAAGGGAACCAGAGGTATTTTCCTGATTGTAAGACTTTGCACACCAGAGCAGAAAGGTGGAACTGGATCACTACTGAAATATTAAGAGTGGATAGAAGTCAAGATGAAGTGTATTTTTATTCAAAATGCCAGGCTGAACTAATTAGGGAGTGCCATTCATTATCTCAGGAAGAATATCATCTTCTCCCTACGGTCCATCACAGTATTTTTGGTCAAGTGAAATGAAAAATGAGAACCGGGCTTGCCTTTGCGTAAACAAAGGGAACACCTCTCTAAGCTAATCCTGAAATGGCAACAGATAAAGGTACAGAGCAATAGACTATCGTTTCATGATTTTCCACATTCACTTTAACAGAAAGTCACCCTGCTACATTCCTCGTTGTGGTGGTGCTGTATTATATAGCGCAAGTGGCATTTGCAAAGCCTGTCATGAGTTAAGATGGTACTTCGTGGCTACTGCAATCCTGGTTTGAGTGGAAAGTTGGAATGAGAAAAATAATTACTTTCTTGAGGTAAAAGGATCACAATGGCTCTCTTTTGAAAGTCAAAAGTAAGAAGAGAAACCATTTCTTCCCCTGGGAAGATAGAGTTTAGTGGGTGGCCAAAAGTACAGGCGGCTACTGATTTTGCAAGAAGAAAATTTATTTCCACTTCTCTATTAAGTTTACACGAAGAAATGAGGTAGGCATTTGCTGACTCAGAAGACGCCTCCAAATGTACTAAAAACTCCTCAAATTATTATCAGACATCTTCCTATAGGTTAAAGTCTGTCTCAGTTCAGCTGAGGTCCTCAGGTTTCCCTCACCTCATCATTACGAAACATCTTGTCCACGACTTTCCACCCCTTCCCTGCCCCTCCAAATAATGCACGTGCCGGTCCTCATAAACTCTGGCCCTTCTCCTCCCCACCAGGACAGCGGAACGCAAGTACCTTCCCTAAGTGGTACGTCTGGTGGAGCCGATGAGTTAGGGAAGCAAGGAGCCCATCTCCGTCCATCCTGTCCCCCCACCCACCCAGCCTGAACTCCCTTGCTCCCAACCCCTCTCCCACAAGGCAGTGCTGCGCTCCACCACCGCCAAGCTCCGACCGCCTGGGACTTGACATTTGTTCTTGTTTTCTCCTGTCTCCCCTAATGGGTGTAGCACTACTAAGCGATGAGGAATGCACAGAACAAGAGAGTTCAAAGTAATTGAGCCTACATTCATTCAGAAACCCTGGATCCTTGCCCGCTCAGAACCTGGAGCATTTACGTGCTTTCAGAAAGTTTAACCCTTTTCCATTGAACTCTTTCGAGCGCAGAGCGTTGCGCTTCTCTCATCAGTGACCAAAGACGCTGGAAGGTGTCCTTCACGTATCCAGCTCCAGGTGCTCACCACTCTACGTTTTATTTCTCCTTTTCGCTCTGCGGGACAGTAGCGTTAAGACCTTGAGTTGTCATTTTTTTACAAGATGCTCAGGGAACTGAGTTGCAGAGGAACGACAACTTACCCTAACCCCTGAATGCTTCTGCCGAAAGTCTGTCTTACACAAACAGAACTGTGCTGGGTTTTAAAAGGGCTTACTTGTTTTTTCTGCTGCAAATTTGTCTGTTAAGGTGTAAACTCACCTCTAACTCTGCAAAATCAGTGAAGAAACAGAAACATTCCAAAATGATTGTAACTGTAAACTTGGTTGGTTGTTTTTTTTTTTTTCTGATGATTAATTCTGAACAAACTCTTGTTTCAATTTAGTTTAGGAGATTGTTAGTTGGCAGCTTATTACTGACTTTAGATTGGTACATAAAAATTATTTGTTCAAAGAAGTATAAGATCTAATAACAACGGAAATTCTTAAAACAGGTTAGCAAATAATTTTTTGTCTGGATCTAAGCATTCATTTAGACTATCTAGAGGCTAAACAGTGCAGCGCTGTGTAGGTCAGATAAGCAGCAAACCTGAGCAGGAACAAGAGTTGATCTGACTTGCCTGTTTAATTGCTAGCGACAGTAGAAATGCTGAAATTAAAAAAAAATCAGCCTTTAAAAATTATATGCTCTTTAGTAATCTTCCATTGACTGTTGCTTGACAAAAGACTGTAGGACTGGGCCCATCATTAGCACAAAAACATGGTGATGGGATTGGATTTGTTTACCTGCAGTTCAGGCCTAATTATACCCTTTTTAAAAAAAAATTAAAACACATTCAGAGCCACTTCTGAAAATGTTTTAGTATACACAGAGCTTTACTCAGCGATACTGTTCAAATTAACCTGCCAAAGCATTTGCCAGAGCAGGCCCTGTATAAAATGTACATATCTAAGACAAAGCAAAACAAAAAAACAATTTTGAAATTATCTGTTTATTATTCATTTAATCAGATATAAACGTATAATTAAAGTATGCAAGTCTCAGAAACATTTCAGTTACTACAGCCATACAATTTACATAAATATCTGAAAGTTACTAGTATACACGCTACAATCAGATGCTGCCGAGCCCTATAGGAGAATTACAAATGAATTAAGTTCCAGACAGCATAGTGCAGTATTCCTAGTTTTGCATTTTTAAAGCTGTTACAGAGCAGTTTATACTAAACTTGTCATTTCAGAGGGTCAGAAACGTAGTTCGAAGCCTAACTGGGCTGAAATAGGCTACATGAAGGGCATTCAAAAAACATAGTTTGAAGCCTAACCCTAAACTAGGGTTACGTGAAGGGCATTCACAGAAAAACAAAACATGATTTTAAAATCTGTTCGTTAAAACACCTGTTTCTAGGCTAGAATGGGGAAAGAAATGCCAGCGGTGAGTCTTTGGAAACGGACACTGAAGTCGCACGTCGTATGAATGCGAGTGTTAGTGTCGGATGGAAATTAGCCTGCATGACTTTAAATGCTACGTTGACGGGAGTAGCCGGATCCATGTTAGTAATAACAAGCATCAACCGGCTACATATTGCTAAACAGACAGTTTGTGCAAAGAAATGTTAGGCTGAATTCTTTCCTGGTTCTGTAATTAGCTTTCTGCATGCAGGCTCTGAGACATCCTACTTGCCGTGGACTGGAAGACAAAGGGGAAAAGTGCCAGGTTGACCAGAAAAATGCTTTTTTACTTTTAAGAAAAGAGCCTTCTCTGTAAATAACAGGGGATAAATGCGGGGAGGGGGAGGTTGCCAACATTTCTGCAGATTCACAGACTCTCTCCCTGCGAACGGGGAGCGCAGGGCTGGCGGGGCCAGGAGAAAGGTAGAAAGTTTGGGTTTTTTTCCAAGGTTCCACTACGTGCTGTACTTTTCCCATACGACGTGAGCCCTTTGGTGTTGCACAAAAGGATGGCGTCCCTCCTTTTTCTCCTCCTTCAGTGAAACATGCGGGAGCTTAGCTCACCGTCCTGTGTCTACGGGGAAATACGCTTCGCATCGAAACCACACCTCAAAACAAGTAAATAGAAACTTGCCTCATCTGAGAAGGGGAAAAAAAAAAAAAGAGAAGAGACAATTGCTGCTATCTCTTTTCCTCTCCCCTTCTTCCTTCTCCTCTGAGCTATTTCTCTAACAGCATTTTCACGGCATATGGTGATGTATATTGCAGCACGGAAATTTATTAGCAGCAGGTTTTGAGTACGAGTTGCCTTCGGGACAAAAAATAATAAATTTGAATGACTGCCTTTAAAACCCTTTTGAAGATGAAAGGTAGGAGAGACGGTTATTTTAAAATGCCTACATTAGCAGCGCTTCTTTAAAAGACTATAAATAATACTAAAGCACGAAAGGGGCCTCGGCAGACCGCCGCACTTGTTGAAAACCCTCTTCCACTTGGCTGAGAGCACGGCGCCGGGCGCCCCTGCCCGCACGCCGCCCCTGCCTGCACAGGGCAGCACGCCTGCAGCGACCGGCCCCTCAGCCGGGCACCTCTCCCCGGGGCGCTGGGCCGGCAGCGCAGGGCCGGGGGCAGGCCGGGGGCAGGCCGGCTGCTGGCCGCGCGTTACCGCCCCGCCCGGGACCGGGACCCGGCCACCCAACGCCAACGCCGCCGCAGCCGCCGCCGCCGCCGCGCTCCGCCGGGCTGGGGTCGCCGCGGCGGGGCAGGGCAGGGCAGGGGAGGGCAGGCGCGCCGCGGGGAGGAGCCGTCCGGGCTCCCCGTAGGCAGGGCAGCCCGCAAGGGCCGGCCCCCTTCGCTGGGCTGGGTGGGGTGTAGGGGGGGCCGGGGGTGGAGTAGGGTGAAATAGAGGCGGGCGTGTGTCACCGGGTAGATACCCGCGGCCAGGTACAGGCGGAGGCACTGACGACACCGGGAGTGGATGCGCTGTCGGGCTGGGGCTCCTGGGGAGTGAGCGCACGAGAAGCCACCGCCCGCCCGCCCGGAGCCGCCCGCGGGCCAGTCCCCCTGCGCCGGGGTGGGCAGCCCGTCCGCGCCGCACCCGCTGCCGCCGCCAGCCTGCCTCATGGCCACCAGGGTGCTGACCATGAGCGCCCGCCTGGGTCCCGTGCAGCAGCCCGAGGAGCCGGTGTTCGCGCAGCTCAAGCCCGTGCTGGGGGCCAGGGAGGCAGCGATCTTCCCCGGGGAGGACCTGAAGCAGCAGCAGCAGCCGCCGCCTCAGCAGCAGCAGCAGCACCCGGGGGGCGGCGGCGGGGGCGGCGGCGCGACCCTGCCGACGGAGGAGATGGTCCAGGTAGGCAGCGGCCACCCCCCTCACACCCAACCGGCCACGGCCCCTCTCCTGCGGCGGGGCCGCCCGCGCGGGGAGCGGCCGCTGAGGAGCGGGCGGGCGGGACTGGGTGGGGCCGGGCTGCGGGGCGAGGGCAGCGGACCCGGAGGTGCGGGGCTGAGGCGGCGGCAGTGCGTGTGTGTGAGGGGGAGCGGACCCTAACCTCGCCGCCCAGCCCGCCTGTGCGGAGGGCCGCGGAGCGGGAAGGGTGCCGGGGCTCCCGCCTTCCCGCCGGCGGAGCGCGCTGAGGCGGCCCGGGGCGCGGCTGAGGCGGCCGGGGCCGAGGCGGGGCGCGGGCTCTGGCAGCGGCTGACGGGCCGTCCCGGGGCGGGGGGGGGGGGGAGCAGGGCTGCCCCCGCGGGTGTGTTGAAAGCTACAGCTGCTGCCTTTGCACTTGCCCGGCGGCAGAATTAGAGCGGCCGCCTGTCCTCCTCGCCCACGCAGGGAGTCATGTTCGGCGCGGGGGGGGGGGGGGGGGGGGGAGACACGACACACCGGGCGAGGGGGGACTTCCCGGGACTTTCTGCCTGTCCCAGGAGAATGTTTAGGAGCGGATCCACACGCAAACAGCTGGAGGAGCTAAAAGCGGGAGGCGCCGACCGCAGCCGGGCTTCAGCCCGTGGACGGTGTTCGCTTGAGAGGCGGCTCCCAGCGCCCGGTGGGCCGCGGCGGGCACCCCTGTGGGGCATCGGCCTCCCCCTGTGCGGGGGCTGCCCGCGGCCCCAGCCCCCGGGGTCGGTGGGACGGGGGGCCCCGGGGAGCCCCCGGTGCCGAGCAGCGGTCTGTCGAGCGCTGCGTTTCGGTGGTGTCTTCCCCAACGAGTAAATAACTCCCGTCTTCAAAGCGAGCTGCCCTCGGCTCGTAAACAAGAGCTGGAAAAAGTAGCCTGGCATGTCGGGGCAGATCCAGATCAAAGGGACGGGAAGGCGGCTCTGTTTGTTTGTGGTGTTTACCGGGGGTCTTTGAAGAAAGGTCCTAAAATCCACTTTCGGGCAGAGTTGCTGTTTGTCAGCTGCTTTCTCTTGCGGGGTGCTAAATGGGTCTGGTATGAGCGCAGCCTTGACAGGGCAGGGGGGAATGTAGCGTTTGCCCACTGGAGAGTGCGTGATAAATGTTTTGCCGATGACTGTACCAGTAATGTATCGGGCTCCAGCCACCCACGGATTCCCTCGCACCACTACGCGAAGAGAATGATTTCCCAGTAATTAAAGAGCTCTCCTAGGACCGAGGCATGGATAGGGACATGTTTATCATGCTATTACTCAATTATACGCTGCATAGATTTTTTTTCTTTTTTTTTTTTTTTTAAGTGTAGTCCTGGAGACCCTTTACATAAAGAGCACTCTGATGCAGTCAACCTATCTTCTTTTTTTTCGATATTATTTATAACTTTACACTTTGGTGTCCTATTTCTTATCAAATACCTTTCTTTTAAGGGTGAAAAATCCTGGAAGTATAAAATATATATATATATAAACATTATTTGAAGTGTTAGCATTCAAATAGCCCGCTGAGGATGTGGCTTTTAAAGTTAGCATTTCAAAGAGAAGCGGGCGAAAGAGATAGGCAGTCACCCTGCTCGAGCAGTGAATTCCAGAGCAGGAGATCTGCAGATTAGGCACAGCGCCTGTCATTTCTGCGCCTCGCGCTGTCTTGTAGGCATAAAAGATGAAAAGTTTGTCGTATGCTGAAACATCAGATCGATCTTAATGCTTGCTCTGCGTGAATGACTTGTGCCATAACTTTATCTCCTTGTCCTTGATGATGTTGATTATCATGACGATTATAAAAGACAGGTTTTCATTAGCGTGAATGTTTATAACTTCCTCCGTAGGTAGCTTGCAGCTGGCTGAACAGTATTGCCTTTTATTTGCAAAGCCTCACGCAACTTGCATGCCATCATCTTCCTTAGTTGGTAACAAATCATGTGGATTATGGTCTGTTTTGTTTCTGTAGACAAGATGTGAAATGGAGAAATACCTGGCGCCTCAGCTCCCGCCCGTTCCCGTCATCCCTGAACATAAGAAATACAGAAGAGACAGTGCCTCGGTTGTAGACCAGTTTTTCACTGACAGCGAAGGGTTGCCTTACAGCATCAACATGAACGTCTTCCTCCCCGACATTAGCCACCTGAGAACTGGCCTGTACAAATCTCAGCGACCCTGTGTAACTCACATCAAGACAGAGCCGGTCACCATCTTCAGTCACCAGAGTGAAACTACTGCCCCTGCCCCCACTCAGGCCCTCCCCGAGTTTACCAGCATCTTCAGCTCCCACCAAACTCCTGATGTGAACAACATTTTCATCAAGCAGGAGCTTCCTACTCCAGATGTCCACCTTTCTGTCACACCCCAGCAAGGCCAGTTATATCAGCTCTTGAGCTCACCGGATTTAGACATGCCCAACACTACTACTCAGGCAGCCGTCATGGACTCCCTTAACAACGTCTCCATGCCGTCAGCCATGGCGGGCCTTAACACGCTCTCCTCGGCTGTTCCACAGACTTCGATGAAACAATTCCAGGGCATCCCCCCCTGCACCTACACTATGCCAAACCAGTTTCTGCAGCAGCAGGCCACTTACTTTCCTCCTTCGCCCCCAAGCTCAGAGCCTGGAAGTCCAGATAGACAAGCAGAGATGCTACAGAATTTAACTCCTCCTCCGTCGTACGCTGCAACTATAGCTTCCAAGCTGGCAATTCACAATCCAAATTTACCAGCGACTCTGCCCATAACCCCCCAGAACATCCAACCAGTCAGATACAACAGGAGAAGTAACCCAGATTTGGAGAAAAGACGTATTCACTACTGTGACTATCCCGGTAAGCAATCTGTGCCAGAAAATCCTGGCTCTTACAATAAAAAAAAGTGTGAATAATGGTGGATGAGGTATAAGTGGTTTTCTTTAGCTGTAGTCTATGCCTAGGGAGAACAAAATAATTTCTTGTTAATGGCTAATTTCTCTTCTTATTGTCTTATTTTGTGTGGCACACTTAAACATTCTTTAAATAACCTATACCCTTTTCTTCTTGTCATTTGTTACTCTCTTAAATGCCTGAGCTCATTTTACCATGTTACAAAACTTGTATTCCATAGGAAAAAAAAAATAAAAAAATGATGGCCCTCTCTAATTGAAGTCAGTGTGACTGCGCAGCTCCTGCTCTACTTTTACAATACCCATGATGGAGCAGAGGCTCAGTTTGTCCAATGCAATATGGCTCAGTTTGAATCTGCTGGTGCTGAAAGAATCATTTCAGCTCCCGGTAGCTGAGGCCACGGCTGTGTCTTCTCTGTTACGAACAGGGAATTCAGCTGCCCACATAAATCCATTAAAGCTACCTCTGAAAGCTGTCCACAGATGGATTCCCTTCCAGCTTCTCTTTCTCCTATGCTGAAGGGGAAGAGGGACTTGACTGTAAATTGTGCATCCACGTAGTACGTGATCCCAGATACAAGATGCTCACACCCATTTGAGTACGGAGAGAAATTGCTGCTCGTGGTTGATCTCCCCCTTTACCAACATAACTCTTTCTCTTTGGTGTGCCATATGGTAAATGCTTAGTGGAAGAGTTCTGCTCAGCCCTGGGTGATGATGACACTGAGTCTGGCTTGAACTAATCCTCTAGGAAATTTTTAAAAAATAAAGTCCCCCTTTGAGTTGAAAATTTATGTAGCAGGTGTTGCTGTGTGTAGCTTGTAGCAGCTATTGGTCTATACTACATTAAAAAGTATTAAGTCTACCAGAAACATCAACACAACATTTCTCGCTTTTCTATGCAAAGCAACATATCCCTAGGAGCTTTCTATATCAAATTATACTTCTAAATGATGATGGTGCCAGAAGGTAGTAAACCTAAATGTTTCCAGATAGTACCTTAGCAGTGAATGAGGAAGTTTAAATGTAACATGGAGTGTTCCTGTTCTCCCTACTGAAATGCCTCCCTGCTTTTTTGTTTTGTTTTAGGCTGCACGAAAGTTTATACAAAGTCTTCTCACTTAAAAGCGCACCTGAGAACTCACACGGGTATGTATTCAATCTCTCACTGTCTCTTGTTCATTCATGGCTTACACATTTTCCGAGAAAGCAAGCATATTTGATCTGCCATCTTCCCTGTTTTCTGTAAAGTGGCGTGGGTTCAGGCTGGCAGTTCAGTTAAGAAAAATCTAAGGTTCAGTCAATGAGAAGGAAAATTGCTTTTATTCTTAATGCAGTTTTGTTAAATCTTTCACAATACAGAACTCAAAATAGTTCAGAATAAATCTGATGGGAATTTTCCTTTTCAATCTAAAATGTCATAAAGTGTTTGGTTTTTTTTTAAAAAAGGACTTTTTGCCCTTAAATAATGAATTAAGCATAGTAAATGTGTTATAGTTTTCAAGATTTATCTAAGTAAATAGAATTTTATGATTTGGGCTTTCTCTTTGACCTGTTAGAATTATTTAATCTTAGAATTTTTCAGAAACATCATGGAAACTCCCAAGATACTGCCATTTGCTTCGTCCTTAGCATTAAGTGTGCATTTATTTTTTTTTTTTAAGACAGGTGGTTCTATATATTTATTTTTTCAAAAAAAGACATAATTTCAATTTTTTTTTTTTTGTGGGTGAAAGACATTAAAATGGAGGAAGTGAAAAGTGTCAGTGTGTCACACCTTGTTTTTTTTACCTCGATCAAATTCTGCCTGCAGCTACAGGCGCAGTCCCGGTTCGTGGGCCTGCGTGGAGCGGAGCTGGGGACACAGCGTTGCTTGCGCGTGGGCGCAGGAGCCACGCACACAGAGGACAGCGGTTGGGTAGTGGAACCACCCTTGGTGCTCTTCCTAAACGTTCACCTGCTGAGGCAGGGGGAAGGAGGAGAGGGGGAGACAGGGAGAAAAGCATAAGTCACCAAAAGCACACCTGAAACTATTTAAGACAGTTATTTGCTGGGATCTTGGTACAGAACTGGTCATGCTAAATCACTGAAAAGCACATGACTGATTTTGTAAAGAAACAAAATGAGAGGGCTGCAGCTTCTGGTTTTAAAACCGAGTATGAACCCCAGCTTTTTTATTCATGGACCTCAATTTAAAGCAAAAGAGGAGTCACAGTTCAAGCAACTAGCTTATTGAAGCAGGCTGTCAGCTCTACGGCTGTGCTGTTCAAGTCATGGGGTTTCACCTAAGTTTAAACCAAAAGTCAAACAAAACTTAGCATGAGCTATGATCTAACAAAATGTTTCACTATCTCTATGGAAACAAGGCCTTCTATTCTGCAGCTATTTTGAATGGATCGTTGTATTATCGTAAATAAATTGATATCTCCAGGCTATTTACTATGGAAATTTTGTTTTGATAAATGAAAGAGTTATCTGTGTTGCCATCACAGTAAAAAATTAAAAGCAACTGTACAAAGATTATTGCTTTACATTAGTAATAGACTAAACAGGAACACTGTTAAAAATATTTTTGATACATATAATCACTCATTACCAGTAAGCTTAGTAAGAAAGAAATATTTTCATGAGGCTATAAACATGAATAATGTCAGATAGTATAATCCTGTTGCTCTTTAATGAATAATCTGTAAATTTAAGAGTGTGCGATTTCCACTTACGTACTTTAGCCAGCAACTAAATACCAGTTTTAAATATCTCGCTTGCTATTATACAATAACTAGGAAGAGAGATAAAAGAGATAAAAAGCTTTAGTCTAAAAATGAACATTACATAGTCATCATTTGAAACATACACTTTTTCCTTTTTTAGATCAGTTTATATCTTTTTTGTACCTTGAGTGGTAATGATTTTAGGATTTGTAAAGTTAATATTTGTGCACACAGAAATACATACCACGTTGCTAATATATATTGCTTAGGGTCATTAGTGTTTATTGCTGCCTTCACTTTTTTACCTATAGATATTTGACCTTAGAAATGTGGATAAATGTGCAAAGGTCAGAGAAGCTGATGTATTCATGGAAACAGGAATGTTGTTTTAGATAAAAATCTAGTGAACTTAAGCAGGTCTGTAATACAAAGGGTCTTCTGGGGAGGTGAATGAAGGGATAAACTGTCTAAAGCGTGCATTACATGCAAGAATGTGAGTCTCTATGCTGTTACCTGCATTATTTCAGAGTTTGGATTAGTTTAACTCTCTTGAATATTCACTTAATACTTGAAGATTTCCAGCACTGATTATGATCTCTACCTTAACATAGGGTTGAAATGTGTATTACCCAGTACCGTAAATCGATTTACTGAATGTTAAGGTAAATGGGTGCAAAGGCAGGGAAACCTGTGAAGTTGCACAGCTCCCCCCGGAGTGCAAGGGAATCTTGCTATTGATCTCCAAGGAGAAGGGCTCGATGCCGAGGGCTAAATTTGGGTGTGTGCCTCTGTGCGCCCCATCCCCCAGAACTATGAATTCATACAGCTCTATTGAGCTTTGATATTTTTTTTTTTTTTTTTTTTTTTTTTTTTATATAAAGGACTCTTGTGAAGCTTTTCCCTTCAAAGTCTAAAGCAAGTGTCACGTAATCCATTTTAATAAAATTGTATGTGATATTCTTTCAAATCCCTTCAGGGATAGCAGACCTGTTTATCTGGCTAAACCCGTTCTTTAGTAATCATGGACCACTGAAGTTGTTTTCTCCTTATTCTTAGTTTCTTAACAATACCTTTTAAAATTGGCTGCAGTCTCTCTCATCCCAACCAGTCCCCGCCCTTCTCAGCAATCTGTCATCTTAAAATAAAAGAGCCTCCAGCAAAGTTTGTCTGCCATTAAAAGTCAAGACAGACCTTATGGTTTTCCTTTTGTATTGGAAAATCTCAGCCTTTTCACAGTATTTATTTAGTAGCCTTTCTCTTCTGAAAGGTTTTCACTGGGTTTAGTAGTTGTTTTTCAGAACAAACTTAAGGGAAATGTTGTCTCTTGATAGGTGGAATGTAGGCTGTAGTCTTTTTTCCAATTCAGATGTGAACACACTGTCAGACTTTATAAATTACATTTAAATAAAACTATAGCAAATGGGCAAGAGGAAAATCTCTTACATTTTTCTTCTTAGGTGTTCCCGAGGTATTTATCTTACACCAAGTCAGGTGGTATAAGCTGGAATAGTTACTCTGATTTAATGTAATTACACTGGACTTTTGCTGTTGATTAGAAATCCAGTATTCACGTAAAGAGATAAGCAAGGTTAAGGTATTTGTACCAGTCGCTGAAGCAGGCACCTGGTTTTCTTTCTGTAGGTAATGCTTCAGCATTTGTAAATCATGAAGTAAATTTTAGTTGTTGATAAACTGGTAACTCCAAAAATTAACATGAACAGAAATTCGAATGCTGCAAAGATACAGGACATTTTGTATCCATCTCCGTGAAGTTCTGGACCCGGTGTCTGGTACATTTTAATACCTTAAAACACTTCATTGTGGTATCTTAACTCGATATTAGTTATTCCTGAAACAGGTAAAATAGTATTCAGTATGCTAAAGTACTGTTGGAACATCTCTCAAAACAGATTGGATTTTTTGACCTTTTGAAGCAGGCATTATCGTTTAAAATAATTTTACCTGTTAGTCATGGAACAAGTTTCATTTCATAACCAGAATTGTGCAACTGCAGTATATAATGGGAGAAGGGGTTATGCATTTATTGCGGGCTCTCTGGCAGTAAAACCACCTTAAGGCTCTGGCATAACAGCTATGTGTCCAACTTGAAAAACGTGCCAGACGTCAGCAAAAAGCAGTTAGTTTTGTGTTGTAGATAAACCTCCTTCGGTTCCTTTTCTGGCATCCAAGTATATACATATATCTCAAGTGATCCTTTAGAAACAGCGGTCCTATAACTTGGGCTGTTAGATTTCTTTATATATTAAAAATTTGGACTGTGGAAGTTGAGCCATTGATATGCAGGCACCTGGCATACCCTACCTGTAACACTGGGGAAGAACTGCTGGCTCCAGGATGGTTTTATTTACTATTATTTCTGTGGACAGCTGCACACTTCAGAATTGTGTATGGTTTTAAGAGGAAAATCTGTCATTGTTTTGAACACATCAAGGCACGCACATTGAGGACATTTTCCAGCTGCATGTTGGTTTTCCATATACAGAGTCTTTGTACAGGCATGTTCTCTGGTCACATGGTGGGCTTGCCATTAATAGTTTCTAGCATTAACTGCAGAACTATTTCATCTCTATCTATAGATCTAGTTTGTATTTGGTGATGGGAAGTGGAAGCCGAGATAACTCGAGAGAAATGGCATTTCTCTAAATGAGATGCACTCAAAATACTTCCACTGTGCCTAGCTATTTCAAATGTTTATATAGGCATGGGACATCTGCTGACTGGTGCGGTTCCTCAAGGTGTTAAACGTTTTATTTTAATTTAGATCTCTGCCTCAGTAGATCCAGAATTAGGCACTGATGGTACATCAGGATTGGAACCGGTTGAGTGCAATAGGCCTCAGCAGTCCGTAGGACTTGGTGCTCCGAGTTTACCGTAGGCGTATACAGTTGCTTGTTAAAGATGATACCATACCGAATCACCTGGGAATTCAGGATGCCCGTTATTCAGAATGAAAGATGAGTTGTAGTTGGACTTCTACTGGGGAAAAAAAAAGCACCTTGCAAAAATATGTATTGACTCAAATCACCCCGAGACTGAGGTGAGGGATTTCGCTCATGGTGTACAGGTGGGGAGCAGAGGCCCTGGAAGAGTCTGTCTTGCTAATGGTTGCAGCGTTCTATGTATGTAGCAAAACTCATGCTGGAAAAATCTTTGCATCATGAAAGTAGCTATTAAGCAACATTTCTGTGCAGATTCTGCTGCTTTAACCTGCTACACGAGTCAGTTGCACAGATAATACTTTAAGGAGGTGTCAGTAAATGCCATCATTGATAGAGACAATAAGGTAAAATGGAGGAGAGTTTAATAAAACTGTTGACAAAGTGTATTAAAGTGCAGTGTTGCTAGACACTGTTGGAGAATACATTGGTATCTTTTATTTATGAATTCTGCTAAATCCATTAGTTGCCTGTATGAGAAGTGGAAGTACATTATTTTCCTGTGCAAACCGCAGTTTAAGGGAAAATAATGCATTTTTTTTCAAACACTTTGTGAACACTTGCAGACCTTGGGATTAATTGATCCAGTTCTTTATCCGTAGTCATAACCTAAATGAGACATGTTTGAATGTGTTGCTTAAAAGAAGGTGAAATCTTAGCAACATAAACTTAAATTTTAATTAAATATTTCTGATCATTCACATCTGCGTCCAGCGCACAATTTTTATGAAGCAGGAATTAAATTCCAAGGTGTCAGGTGAGGGGTACTCCTGTTAGAAAATATTAGGGTTTTCTTTTCAGTATCTAAAGTCTTTCTGATTAAAAGCCTAGAAAGTCCTCTAAGCATAAAAGCTTAAAAAACCCTGTTGTTTCTGTCGATTGCTCCCTGAGAGGATTAAACTTCAGTTCCAGGATATTTGATTCCTGATAAGGAAACTATTGACCTAAGAGACCGGCTTTAAATATAGTTCATTTTGAGACCGCCCTACATAGGCTAATATAGTCCCAAGATTCACAGCAATTGCCAGTGATTAAAACTTTCCATTATTTGATTAGACATTCCTTATTGTAATTAATTTCTCAGCTTGACTGGGACGATTGACTCCTGGTTTCAGGGTAGTGTGTTGTTTGTTTGTTAGATGACCTGCACCTCTCACTGGTGAAAGATTAGAAACATTTAAGTAATGTCCTAGTTTAGTCTGAGTATCTTGGTAGCAGCATTCCTGTCCTGTCAGGCTGCATTATTTATATTCAGTGATCTCTAACAACTCTGATTAAGGACATATTAAAACCTTTTATTTTGGCAAGTATACAGTGCTTCACTTTGAGTTAAAGTCGCTTTAATGTATTCCTTTCAATTATTTTTTTTTTGTGTGTGTGTGTGCGTACAGTAGATGGAAATCTGGAAGTCTACAATACGTGTTTAATAAATTCCATTTAAGAGCACCTCTTATCTGACTGTACAAGAGCCAGCGTTATTGGTGTGAGAGCTAAAGAGCTGTTCTTGCACCACAGGCATAGGTGAGGAAATGTGTTCTTCAGTACAGGACACAGCCATGCACCCCAGATGGCGTGGATTTCTTATAAACCTACTTTAAAAAAAAAAAAATTCCTTTCCTTTTTGTTTGCATATCTCCTTGAAGAGAGACCACCTCTGTTAAGACAGAATGTTATACCAGAAAGAAAATAAACCATTGCACAGGCCAGTCAAGATGCCCCAGTAATCCTTGAACTGTGTAAGACAACACTTAGCAAAATAAGAGTGCTTCAAGCAGTGGTGGGAGCTCTGAGAAAAAAATGCCTTCTGCGCCTCTGTAGTCAGAAAGCAAATGATGTACAACTCTTTTGATCGTCCTCTTTGCTTACCAGTTAGTTATCTTTTTTCCTGTTGTTATGTATTTGCTAGAGAGAGGTCAAATACTGCTTTATCAGTGATTGGACTTTTGAAGTACAACAGCTCCCTGTTACAGGGTTCCTTAAAATACTGTTCCATTTTGAAGTAGTACTTAATGGTCACCTTCTAGTCATTACTATAGTAGGCAGAGGCTTTATCACATTTAAAAATGTGCAGCTTATGTTATGCATTCATATCACTGGTGGGCTGGATGTTTCATGACTAAATTTATTTTGTCACTCACAAAATTAGCTGGACGTACCTTGCATGCTGTCAGCCCTCTGATCTATCTCCGTCTTGGACAACCAAGAATCTCAGTCCACTAAGGAGCTTTTAAACATTTGAGGGATTTTTTTTTTAATGTTGAAATTTCAATTTTCTGCTCTTTCTCTAAAATAATCAACCCAAAAAACCCCACCTGTCTTAAAGGGCAAAACCCAACCAAGAAGCTGCTTTTAACCACAACTACAGCATTTAGTCAATGGCAGAAGGAAGATCTAATTTTATGTAAACGTTGGGAGCTAAAACCTCATTCTTTTGAATGAGTGCAGGCATACACCCAGGCAACTACTTTCGGTTCCAGTCAGCCTGGAAGAGACCATAGTTAAAAACAGTGATGCTGTGAACTAGAGGAAAGCAATTTCAGACAAACTAAAACAGAGCAAAACCATTTCATTTCTTCTTATTTTTTCTAAAAATTTGAGGCTCTAGCATTGTCAGGGAACTAAGACAACTGATGTTCAGATGTGAAAAATTTGAAAACAAATGCACCAGAAAACTTTGAGAGAACATAAATCTTTATAAGAACCTGTTTTAAAACTGGACATATTACAGGTTATGTACATAACTGGTACAATTATGGTGCAGAAACTTCTGCTTTGCTTACCACCTTATCACACCTAGTTGAAAATTTTTAAGGCCGAACACTTGCTACTAGAAATAATTCCATAATAAATGTAAGTAATATTAAGAGGATGGAAAGAATGGTGTGTGTAGGGTATCTTTCGACTTTTATACCCTCATGATCTGTAATTGTGTTGTCCTTTTGGAGTCTTTGAGAATGATGCTGCCTTTTCTTCCTCAAGGAAGCTCCAAACTCACCACTCTGGCAGAAATTTCTGATAGGAAATAAGAGAAGTTGCAGGTGTTGGCTGGTGTAATACCTGTATTTGGATTTCTGCATACCAACAGAGTTACCTAACTTTAGGTTTGAAAATCCGGCACTTGCTGTTTGCAGCTTTATATTTAAAGAAAGCCATCCTAGCAGATGATAGGATGAATTGCAGAAATAAAGTCACACAACTCTTTGGTCAAATAAAGAAGCTTATTTTCTTGATAATGGGGAAATTCGTCACTAATGGAGGTTTTCAGTGACTCGTTTTTTCCAAACAGAATTTTAAACAAAAACATTTTCTTGAACAGAGGCTGCGTGTTGAAGAAAGAGTGTGTCTTAAAGATGACCGTCACCCCCCCGCTGGTGGCACTGTACCTTACCCAAATGAGCATGGCCACGACAGTCACTGCCAGGGGCTAGAAGTAATGTTAGGAAAGCAGTAGGTGCATTTTGACATGACTAAGTCCCAAGAAGATAAGGGAAGAGAGCCAACACGGTGTGCCTCACTGATCCAAACCATTCTCTTGCGGTATCGGCCAGGATCTCAAACCTTGGGGTCTACTTTGGGATAGTTTATCTGTTGAAGTGGCTGGTTAGGTTAACACGTTATATATGGATATCCAGACATCTTTTTGACATCCTTGCAATCTCACAGCATTTTAAATTACTTTTTTTTTAACAGACAGACACATTGCAAGCAAAATAGTCTCCTTTCAGGTTAAACTCCCTTATCTCTTGCTAGGTGCTTTCTGTAAAAGAGCTTCCAAACTAAACATTAGGGCTTAAAATTTCTGTGCTCAAGTACAAGTCTGTTTCCACAAATGTTTGTGTTGTTTTTTTTTAAACTGGAGAATGGATACATATTAGCAGCTCAAGAACTTAAAAATATATTTTGTGATGTATAAGCCTAGCAAAATATTTTAAATCAGTGATACTGGAAGGAGGTTATGCAGAAATCCAATTAAACTTATGAAATCCCTATCCTGTTGAAGTATAATTTAAAGGAAAGCAGTTCTGTTTCCCAGAAGTGCTGTGTATAATATTTCTGGCTTGGGAAGAAAGGGTTGGAGTGTGCTATTTGGCTGGAAATCGGTACCAGCTTCCTCCATGGTGTTTTAGTTGAACAGTGTTGACATTCTAACAAATCCCGTGGAAGCTCCCCTGAAGTGGAGGAGTTAGCTGTTTTCTTGCTTTTACAGTGAAATATCTGTTTGATACCGCGATCGTGTTCCAGTAACTGAGCCGTATTGCCTTCGTATTTGATGACCAGTGGCATTCTTGGTTTAACACCCTATAGAAGCCCTAAATTGCTGGAGGAAAACCAAATATTTCTGAAACTTTACAGCTACTGTATTTCACACAATCATTAAAGTAAACAAATCTTACATTACTATGTGGCCAATGAAAACAGTGGATAAAGGGTTCAGTGTCCCTTGTTGTGTATACCTGCTTTTTTTAAAAATAAATCTTCAACCCCGGATTTCTCAGCGCTTTAAAGTCAGCATAGCAAAGAAGTAGGATCACTTCAGAAAATATGTAACATGAGGCTCTTTCTCCCTTGCTGCAGGAACTTAAACCAAATTCTTATTTCTGCTAAATGACAAAAAGCATGTGTATAGGTCGAGAGAGAAAATACTACCAGCTAGTGGTTCTTCTGCTTTCTTTAAAGGAGTGAAAATAATCTCCACCTTCTTTCTCTTGCCCCCCTTCTTCCTTGCCCACAAGGAAAACATTTGAAATTGATTCAGTTCTTAAATAGAACTTTCCAACGGAAACTAGCATTACAAACATAGATATTCAGTATTTTACCCCTAGGATTTATTCAAAATAATCTGGGCCTCTATATTGGCGCTAAAAATACATTTTCCAGTTCTCACTGTTGGCCAAAGCAGGGGTTAAAAGCAGCGTTCTGGCTTTAATTTCCAGTACATAAAAGTAACACTGTTAAAACAATCTGTGTAAGGCACCAGGCTCGTTCCCCTCCGCGCATCCCCTGAGCTGCTCAGTTTAGCTCAGAAGTCGGCCGGCAAGGAGGAGCGATGCTGTTCGGCATGGCACTGCCTAGCTTTTCCCCTGAGCAACGCTGTTGCCCGGGAGGATTCGTGGCTGTGGCAGGTGGTGAAGTGACCATGACAGTGGGGTAAGTTTCTAGGTAGTATCTCCAGGAAGTTGGATCCCCTGGAGTTTGATGGGGGTCTTAGCCATTGGATTCAGCCTTGACTTGGAAGCTGTGGCACTCAGCAAGGCACAGGGTTCACCACTGCCCCCACTGCTGGCAGTTCGTATGCCAGGAGCCGCCTTATCACCTGCTGGTGCTGCTTACTGGTTAGAAAAAGTTTTAATCAGGAACAGGAGTTCTGTTTGGACTATGACAGGGTCAGGTACTGCCAACATGGGACAACTTTGAGACTGCTTTTTTAGTATGGTGTAGTTTGATGCTCGGTGAAGTTGCACATACTTCATACCCCCTTGATGCCAGGCTTGGAAACTGTGATTTTAATCTCCTCGGCCTCATTCTGGTCTGGTCGGGATATTCCTAGGCTTTTGTTCAGCAAGTGCTATTTCCCCAGCCTCTTTACCATTTCTGTCATTCCCCATGTAATTCTGCAAAGTGGATAAGCAAGTATTTGGAGTATACAGAGACCTGACCATATATATGCTCTAACTGGGCAGTTAGAGTGGGAGGATCACAAGATTGGGAGTTTAGCATCAAGTATAATATGACAGTTTTAAATGAAGGTATTTAAAGAAGAGTTTGAAGCTAATATGGGGGAAGAGTGGAAAGAAAGGGAAAAAAAAGAAATACACTGGCTTTACATTAAGGTGCTTTGAATGCAGTAGTAATGCTTTTGTGCAACCTTCATGCGTGCACATGCGTTTTAACACAAAGTATTCATGGAAGATCTCCCTGGTGCTATGCCTATGGATCAGCAACACAGTCTTTTACAGACTGCTTTAATAACCCAGCTCAAATACATTAAAGGTGATGTATATACGGCAAAAGATCCGTCGCTGAATAGAGACCTTTCCTGTCATTCTGCCATGAAGACCAAATGTGTTATCTCAACTGGCTTCTTGGATGTTAGAAAAGGTTTACGCACTACGTTTGAACGAAGTCTGTATTTTAATCTATAGTTATGTTACATGAAGCAAAAAAGAGTCTTATATAGTAGATTATTCCAGTCTTCAATCAGCATCAAGCAGAGTAAATTCAGCTGTGAGGGAAATTTGTAATAATTTGTGATCTGATTTGCCATCCACCAAATAATTTTGAACTCTGTGAGAGGTGATGCCAGGCTCTAAGTTTGTTTTTCTTAAGGGATGATATGTTTCCACTGTGATTTCAATAAATCCTGGTCACCGTTGATGCAAAGAGATGGTTGTTTGGTTGGGTCGTTCATTTTCTTTGTAGAGGTCTGGTTCTGGTTGTGACTGTGCTGCCAACATGAAGTCACGTCCCCGTTGTGCACAAAGGGCTGATTCTGCTCTTATTAGTAGACAGAAAGTTACTAGTTAGTTGATCAGAAGAAGCAGTAGAAACTTCCAGACAAAACCAGTTTCATAATTTCATCTGAATGATAAATTAGCATCTCTGAAGTAATGTTTTGGTGTTTCTCAAATGGTGTTCTCTGCATAACTGGCACAGAACAAACAGTCTGATTGCAGGATACTAGCTTCTGTCCTCCTTCCGTGTGCTCATGTGATAGTAAACCAGGGAAAAGTACGAGTCACTCCACAGTGCTGTAGGATTGAGACTGTGAGGGGAAAGGTCTGAGACCAATGGAGAGGGAGAAGATGTTAGATGTGTTGGAAACGACTTTTTGGAAAGCTCAGCCTTGGTCTGATTCTGCTCCAGATGAAGCTACTGTCGAGTGCTTTGATAAACTCCGTTTTCTTTCTTTTTGCCAAACGGGTCAAGTTAATATAAAGGATATAGATAGCAATCCGGTCTCTCAACTGAAAGGTGTTTTTGTCAACCAACGTCAACCAATAGCCTATAAATAGGTAATCTTAGCCTCTTTATTTATATGAAGCTTGCTTGTATGGTGACATCATGTCCATACCAGCTCCCGAGCAGGTGTATGTACACGCGTAAAGTTCTGGTTTCACACAGAAGTCATCTTGGCTTTGTGGCTTCATGTTTCTCCCATTTCAACAAACAAATCTATAAATTATAGGCATGCTTAAAATACCCCACTTATAGTTCTAAAATGGATGAATGCAAATATTTTGGGTGCTTGGGCCAGTGTATTCAAGACTAGCTGGATTCTTCGAAGTTGTATTCAGAGCTGCTGTAACACAGCGAGTTTTCAGAGACACCGTGCTCCCCCTGCGTCAGTGTAGACTGATGGAGGCAGCAAGCACTTGCCACCTCTAAAATGTGGCCATTGAAGCACCTGATTGTAGACATTCAATTCTGAAAATGAGTGCTTTGATCTTTTAGGTGCTTTCTCCTATATATAGCTAGCCCAAACCAGGATACCGCAAGTTTTTACTGCCCCTGACACTTTAGAAAATACTATCCCCCTTGTGTTTGTAACACACTGTGCCCCTTTCTTCACACATCAGAAGCTCTTGAACAGATCTGCATGCTACAAAGAATCTTTATAGAAATCTTCCTTCCCATTTTAGACCTCTTGAAAAAAGTTTTGTATAACTTAATTTACCTATTTTTAAAAAGTGCAAGTGTAAGTTACAAACTAGGCCGGATTGTCACGTGAGACTGCTTTTTTTCCCTACTCCCTCTCATTTTGAGATGAATGTAAGGGAGCATATTTCGGTCTCGTGCAGTTTTTTTACCTCTGTGCATTTCTGTATTGTAGCAGTCTCCAATTTGTATGTTTGAAAGTTTCTTACATTTTACCGGGGTATTAAATCACAGATAGAAGAGCAAAATTTTCTGGAAAAATGAAGAGGCTTTTAGTTTGAATAGAGCTGTGAATAATGATGAACCATCAGCTCCTGTTTTCTCGTTTCTGTCTTCTTTAAATCGAACAGCAGTGCCATTCACTGTGATACTAGATCAGTTTTCTCCCGCAGAGTGACAGCTGACAGTCTCATTTCCCTGTGCTCTCTTTCAGGTGAGAAACCCTACAAGTGCACGTGGGAAGGCTGCGACTGGAGATTCGCTCGCTCGGATGAATTAACGCGCCACTACAGGAAGCACACAGGGGCAAAGCCCTTTCAGTGCGCTGTCTGCAATCGCAGCTTCTCCCGCTCCGATCACCTGGCTCTCCACATGAAGAGGCATCAGAACTAAAAGCTGGACTTGTCGTTGAGGCTGTTCTGTATCTATGCAATTTCCTATTGACTCTCGACATACAACTAAAATTAGTCTAATTTTTGATTATGGGTTATCCATTTAAAAGAAATCTCAAAAGAAACTGGAAATGTATATTTTGTATATTTATGCAGAAGAAGGGAAGACACTGTATCACAATACCAGAGTGTTCGGTCGGTTATTTGCTCCTATGATGTATATGGCTTTAGTCAGCAGGTTTCATCTCTTTACAAGTATTATGTCTTGACACATTGCAGCTTTATACTTTTTTTTTCCTCCTGCGGCGTTTTGACCAAAGCACTGTCATTATTGTGACAATGTTTAGTAAACAAATTAATGAGAGGCTGCAGATGAATGAACACAGTGGAAAAGCCATGAATTGTAATCTGTCAGGTTTTTTACTGGACATATTTAGTATTTGTGGGGGTTTTTTTAAATGTTAAGTCGTTCTGTGGAGATAAAGTACATCAAAAAAATCAACAGCCATAGAACAAAACATTTTGTTCTGTATGTTGCATGTTTGCTATGACAAAGATTTTGTAAATATGCAAATCAGCTTTTTAGGTTTAATACGAAAGTTTTCTAAGAATCATCTGAAAAAAAGCAGTTGTTTTACATTTGATAACACGGCACATTTACAAAAAAAGTTATTTAAATACCTCTAAAACCAGTACCAACTTAGCTTCATTTTTCTTAAGAGAAGTGAGCTAGGCATTCAGATGTTTTGTATCTGTTAACTCAGACGTTGTGCACTGAATATTCAAAGCAGGATTTTGTTTTCAAATGGCTTAAAAGGGCAAAACACATAGAATAAACCGTAAAGTCAATGTTGGAAGCTTAAATAACGGGGATAGTTACAATGCAAACAGAATGTTAAACCTCTTACTATAAGCTAAACTTAGTATCACTTTAAAAAGAAGGATTTAGGATGCAATTTTCATATACAGACATGCTAAGCTGGTTCAGCACCAGTATGATCTAGTTTCATGTGGACATTGCATGTAATTTACTAGAGGTAAAGGATACAGTAATTTTGTTTAAAATTACAGTGCAGTTTAGTTGATCCACTGTTCAGATTGACACACGCAGGGGAAAATTTACTGCTGACAAAAGTAGCTGAAACTCCACCGAAGTCAATGAAGTGGTGCCCTTTTATGCTAACAATGACTTTGATCCACAGTGTTCAGCCTTGAAATAGTAGATGAAGGGCCAAAGATGAGGTTAGACCGTGTAGGATTTGGCCAGACAACAGGAGAAAACCAAACAAACCTAATAAGTGTCTGGACTTCACAAGCCGTAATATTAAGCTGTCAACCAAAGGCTAGAATAGACAATCAAAATACCAAAAAGGGTCTTGCAGGAAAACCTAGCTTTGTTAAAACTGTTGTTTGTCTTTATTTATTTGTGGTATATGATAAGACTCTTTTTTTTTTTTTTTTAAGACAATTTTACATATACTTGATAAATTATAGTTTTGTTTGTTATAGTTAGAAATGTTGCTCTTAATGTAAATAGTTGACAACCGATGTAAATAATTTTGTAAGGCTTCAAATGTTTATACGTGGAAACACATGCATAAATTGGTTGCTGTTTTGCTTCTTTTGCCTCCCCCCCACCTTATTTTTGTATTGTGGTATTTCCTATTGAAATGACGGAGCAAACAGATGTATAGTTGTAGAATGTTTTGAGAGAGAATGAAATGGTTTATATATAAAGACTCTTTTTTTTTTTTTTGCAAAATAAAACAAAGTGCCTAATTTGTGTGCATGCGTGTGCTCTCTGCAGCTCCTGACAATGAAAGTTCTGTGTTTTTGTGCTAGAATTCGTAGCAAAATTAAGCTAAGAATGTATGTTCTTCATAGCAGGTATTATCTCTTTGGAAAGTACATGGTGCTTCTCCCTCCTGCCCCAATGAAAATACTAAGTGTGAAGGGATAAGTACTTACGGCACTTTTCTGCCATCACAGCTTTAAAGGACAGGAAGGTCCCATGGCAGCGCTATACAATGCCCCCACAAGCAATGTCTCCTTTTCGGTATTTTTCCCTTGGAAGATGGAAGTATGGTCCAATTGAAAAATTCAAGTCGATGTGTATGTTCAGATCCGGGTTACATCTGTCTTCTCGTCCATTCCTCTGAACATAAAGAAAATGGGCGCACTGAGCTTTTTGAAAGAAATTATCTTAAAACTAATAGAAGGTTCAGTTTAAATTTCATTTACTATTCCAGATTATTATCATCCAATTAAATCAACTATCAATTTATTCAGAATTTAATTGTTGTCTTGTAAACTCTGGTTCCTAAATCCTTTCTGTTCTTTCCTTCCAACCTGACTTTGATTTTCCTTTAATTGATTTTTCTCTCTTAATTAGCCTCTTCCACATGTCAACTAATCTCTCCTTTTAAAAAATACCTAGGATAGCATTAACAAAGTCAATGAACTCCTCGTTAATTACTTTGAAAATCTGCCTACGTCTCGCCTAACTCTGCACAACCGCAAACATAAGAGCAATGTTTTGGAGAATAGGGAACGATAACTCCCAGCAGCATTGCTGCGGCGTTACCCTGTTTTGATCCAGCCATTAGAAAAACACCCGAGTTTCTTTGGAGTGTTTGTGCTCGGAGGGGAAGCTGGCAATGACTTGGGTAATCATTCATACGCCGTCACTGCAAAAGAGAGCTGCCAGAGCTTGTTTTCCTGCGCGCGGGGTGAAGCGAGTAACAGCGGTGTTGCGGGGTACAAGCCTCCCTGTTTTGCTCAGCCCGCGTAACTCGCGGCCTACTTTGGGTTGGGCCAGTGGCGGGTTTGGTAGCTCTTTCTAGTCTTTCACAGTCAGTCTTCTCTCATCCTGTGTTTTGTCTCGAGTCTGTAGATGAAGGCAGCGCTTGCTTCTGCGTTTCCCATGCCTTTTCACAATGAAAGCCGGCTGATTGCGTGGTTTCAGCCTTCAACGTTGCCTCATACTTGTTTTAGGTGTTTCTATTGCTCAGCTACCTGATTGCATAAACCAGCTTAATGGCTTCATATTAATCTTGAATGAAAGGCCGTAATTAGGCCCATCTACTTCAGCAGCGTTTAACCTAATATAGAGACAGACACAGCGGACGCATGCACCAGAATACATTTCAAAACCGAAGGTAGAGGAGCTTTCTTCTCTGGCAAGCGCTACATCCACAACGCATGGTATTAATACAGTAGTTCAACAGCATGACGGCTCTCAAAACCTGCAAGATAAAGTAGTGTCCGCGTAGCCCCTGCACGGTTTGTTAAAGCCGCTGGCGCAGAGTCCCCCAAGGTGCTGAGGCCACCCTCAAATTCAGCTCTCCAATTATCCTTCAGCACCTGAATTATCATTCCACAAGAAGAGGGAAACTCCAGTTGTCCAACTGGCTTTTCTGGTGGCCATGTGAACATTGAGTCCTCCTCTTGACTGGGTGCCAAGTTCCTTCCCATGGTTTTCAATGTGAGTTTAGGGCCTGATCCTCCACAGAAGTGCCTCTATGCACATATGGGAACCTCATGGCCCTCATTACATAGGATCCTTGCACAGATCCTTCTTTTAATCTGGTCGGTACGGTGCCACGAGGCTCTGCCGTGCTCTACAACCACAGCAGTGGTGTTGCCGTTGACCTTCATGAAAGAGAGTCCAGCTAAACAACTGGCTATTATCTGAAAGAATGTGGTGAATTACTCATCTGCTGAATAATGCATCCTGGCACTTGGAGTGTACTAGGACAGAGGGAATTTATTGGCCACTGTAGGTAGCAGAAGCAGCCCGATGGGTATGCTTTTAATAAAGCGACTCGCATACTTTGCTTCTGTTTACTTATTCCTCTTCTCCTCCACCACTAACCATTAGGTTGTTGTTGTCATCTGATGTGTTTCTAGCACCCTCACCAATGCTGCTTGTTTGGGATTTGGGATTTGAGCTGACACAGGCTGCTGGAGAAGCCTATGGCAGACCAGGCAGAGTCTGGTCTGTCTACGGCGAACAAAGGCTCGTCTACGGCAAACGAAGAGTGCCGCGGTTCCTGAGATTTCTTTGATGTTGTTATTGTGCTTTTTAAAAATAGTTACTGTTTATATATAAATATGTATGCAAATACATATTGGCACGCATGTGTGCACGCGCATGCTCATTTGCATATTCGGTTCAATTCTGAATCCTGGCAAATACTTTGCTTTTGACGACGTGTCACGGCAGCAAGCTCCACGGGTTAGCTGAGGAGCGGACGGGGGGAGGAGAAAATGGGTGCTCCTGTGCTTCCACACCGAATTTCCAAACTATTGGGGGAATTTAAAGGTCTCTTTTCCCCACTATGTGTACCGTACTGAGGAAGAAATACAACAATGAATTTCTGTTTCTAAGGAGTAGGTTATTTCTTTATTTTGAAGTCTTCTAAATTTGACAGAGAGAGACAGAGAATTGTGTGGAGAGGGAAGGGCAGATATATTGCAGAAACAAAGTGAATGCACACTGAAAAAGGGAGTAATTCTTCAGCTAGGCAAGCTAAAACCATGAGTTACTTCTGCAGGAGGACCTATGAAGGCGGCATCATCCTGTAATGAGGTCTCAAGTGTAGCTGGTCAAAGCAACCTTCCTCCTCCCTTAGCTCTGCTTTTCCTTCCCAGTTTCTGCCCAGCCCCATTTTACTGCCCACCAGCCTTAGGCTTAATTCGTATTTCCCCTTGCTCCCACAGCTCCAGCGACCGCTGTGGCTCCTTCCCACCCCACTAGCCGGCTGCTGGGGCCGGGCTCAGGCCAGTGCTGCCCCTGCCTCTGCCCCTGCCCCTGCCCCCGCCCCTATCCCTGCCCCTGCCCCGCTGCTGTGCGGCTCCCAGCCGGGGTGTGCATCTCACCTACCTCAGGTTTTAATTCGTGGCAGGAAGAACAACAGTGCAGCTTGTTTACTTTTTGCCAGTCTCCCTGTGTTGTATAGTATAACCGGGGCAAACTTCCTTTTTTTTTTTCTTTATGTACAGTGCTTGTGTCAATATATAAGACATGCTATTACTACGTGCGTAACGACTTTTGCACCCAGTGTGATCTTTTTTCTGCGTGGCGCTCGGGAAGCTGATTAGAGCCTTTTCCTTCCCGTGGGACTGAGCAAAGGCATGTGATGCCGAGGGGGATTCTCGTACTTCTGAGACAGCGACTCAGAAACGTTCAGCTGTTCAGCATGGAGTCATGGGGTTTCCAGCCTTGCTTTTTGTGCTGACCTCCCCATTTTCCTGCCTTACTCTTTTTTTTTTTTTTTTTTTTTTTTTTTACTGTAGTAGAGTCAGTTCAACGGCTTCGGCTACAGGAAGCTTTAGGAAAATGTGGTTTGCCTCTTTCTCAAGAATTGAGGAGTCACATTGGCTGATTTGCCATCTTCTCTGCCTGGGAAATCAAAGTCTGAAGTCTCTTCTAAATAATATCCCCAAAGGCCATTTCTCTTCCCAGCCTCAGTTGTTGTTTCTGTTTCTACTTGTTTTGTTTAGCTGGCTATTGTTATTGTGGTTTGTCATTATTTCCAACCCATTGGGGTGGATCACTAGACCAAAAAAAGGACATAGGCACCCTCAGAGGGACCAGAGTCCCAGTCTCCCAGGTCAGTACCCGCGCTGCGAGGTTGCGGACTCGTGGCACACTTTTTCCAGTCCCACGAATCCAGCACTCTCTGCTGCTCGCTGGCCTGGCCTTGAGGAGGACAAAAACGAACATGATGAGCCCTGTCTGTGCCTCTGAATAGCCCATGGCCTGGGAAGTCCAGGACACATGTTTTTTGCCTTTCTTAGGCCCAGGAGGACCAGGTACCGCATCTCTTGAGGACTGTCTTGCTTCATAGGTCAGTCTATCAAAGAGGGACACCATCACCAAATTTCTTCAAGGTGGTGGCTTTGCAAAGAAAAGCAGCGTCAGCTTGTGAGAAGCCTCATCCTGTACACGTGCAGAAAGAGAACCAGAAGTCTGTCTTTGACATTAAGACCCCCCACCAGAGGATTTAGGCAAGGCAGTACCTCATTTCTGGATCCTGACCAGGGATAAGTGTGACCTGTGTCCCTAACAGCGTGAAGCCGGAGGCTCTGCTGCATTTCTGCACAAGCACAGCTCTAAGACCACAAGGAATTTTAAACTGATAAATTTATCGGCATACAGAGTTTAACCTTTAGGGTTAAACATTATCAGGATGAAGGTTTTCTGGATTACATGCTTATGATATACCCCACCTTAGGTGCTAAATACCTTTTGGGGACCTGATTTTTGGCTTCAGAGGGAAGCAGCAATGTGCAGCTTCAGTAGCTCACATCGCTGGGGAAGGCTTGAGAATTTCTGTGGGCTGCGTTGGCACCAGCGCCGTACTTGAGGTCCGGGTCCGTAGAAGCAGCCTTCTCCCTCAGTAGTGATGATGCAGAGCTGGCACCCGGTGAGCACTGCCACCATCTTGTAGGTGACTCTGGGCACCTTGTATACTTCAGGTTGGACCAGGAACCTCCATGACTGATTGAAATGATGTAGTGAAATAAATAGGTTTTAATTTGTAAAACTGCTGTATTTAAGTATGACACAAAAGAAGACCTAAAGTCTGAGTGTATTGCTGTCAGGGAGTTTTCACAACGCATTTCTGGATTCCAGCCTTTCAATCTGCAGTCTTGCCTGGGGCCAGGTCCAGATTTGATCCTTAAGAAGAGGCTTATTTTCCAGTTTTGTTCAAATACAGTGACATCCCAAGAGCAAAATTTGTGAGATTTCTACTGCGGAAGATGGCAGAATTCTTGCAAAATTAACACCAATTGCTCTGTAGCTGATTATCAGTAAGAAGCTTACACGGTCCAAACCTTTCCCCTCAGCCCATCTCTGATGAATCCCTTAAATGAACACTCAGATTCACAAAGTGGTGGTAAGAAAAAGCAATAGTAATGTGTTCAGATACACTTGAAGTTGAAATTGGTTTGGGTTGTTTTTTTGTTCTCGGTGTTCCCAGCTAAATAGTGAAATAGCAGCAGTTTTCTTACACAAATATTTGTATGCTATTACTAAATTTACCTGTGGCTTCCCTCCACCCCAAAAATTAATAAATCGCTGTTTTCCTAACACTGTATTTGGTTTTTCTCCTGTGCTGTTATCAGGCTAGAACTAAGAATCATTCCTCCTTTGAAGAAGCTCAGACAAATGGGTAAGCCAGGCTAAATGTCCCCGGGGGAAAACTTACTTCATTTCTGAAACATTAACAACAGCAATCAAATGAAATGTGAGTATTTTCAGAGAACATACTGTGCCTTAGGACATTTAAGCTAATTTCTTCAATAAAGGAACTTTTCAGTAACCTTAAAGAAGCATACCCTGAAAAGACAGTTCTGAATACCAGCTATTTCTGACATGTACCATCTGCAGAAAAATTAGGCTCAGGGGACCCACATATTCCTCTTTTATCATCTTTGTGAGATTATTTTTTGTATTTACATTATTTAGCTTGCATATAGTGGTTGGTAGATGTTCCTTCAGTTGCTTGTGGCTGGGATTGCTGTTTTGTGGTGGTCCCTTAAAGGCACATCCTGCTGTTGTCTTCTCAGTGTTACTCACTT
Source organism: Balearica regulorum gibbericeps (assembly GCF_011004875.1). Taxonomy (NCBI): domain Eukaryota; kingdom Metazoa; phylum Chordata; class Aves; order Gruiformes; family Gruidae; genus Balearica; species Balearica regulorum. The sequence goes on along the minus strand of NC_046184.1, from coordinate 174,056,977 downwards.
TGTCCCTGTGGTGAGGAACAGGGTGTTAGCTGGGGTCTGGTGGCTGAAAGGAGGATGACCATCCGACCAGGCTTCAACTTGTTTCCAAGCAAGTATTATTTTCATGCAAATACCACCAGCCACCACTGCCATAAGGCGCGTGGGTCAGCGCACCCTTACCGTGCCTGGAGAAACATCTGGGGCTGGTGCATTTGCTGATAGAACTGAATAAACTTGAACAGTATGCTATTTGTACAACTGTGGTTCGGGATGGTTTGGCCCATCCCTGGACAGATACCCGATTTGAATCGTTTTCCAGTGCTCAGTGTAAGTGCCGAAAGTTCCCATCTGCTCCCTCTCAGACTTTTACTTCTTAGTGCCACTGGAGAATTAGCAAAATGGACAAATGGTTTGGTTTTTTGTTTTCTTTTTCCCCCAAGTGTCTCATTCTTGGCATTTAAGCATAAACGTCTGAAAAAAAGACCCTTAGCAATTAATGGAAACAAATCAATCTTATAGCCACGGCAATGCATAAAATCAGTCTACAACCGAATATGTATGTTTATGCCGGGAAGATGGATAAGCAGCTTTCTCCTCACCACAGCGTAGACGCACCAGTATTAAGTTCGAGCAACCACGGCTGCGCATGTGCCAGTAAATTAAGCGTGGTCGGGACCGTTCCCTGGTGCTGAGGCCAACGGAGATGGGAACAGCCACCATCCATGCTACTGGCCTCCCCTCTCCTCCGTGCCCTGCGCACAGACTGCCCGTTGAGCGCGGCCCTGGCCCATGCCAGCTGTTGGCCTGCACTTGGGAATTGTTTGGGAAAGTTGGCCCCGGCTCCGCTGTGCCAGGCTCTGTGCTAACAATTAAACAGCACAGACAATTGCCTTCCAGTGCCTGGGAACGTTCCCTGGCACTGGTTCATTTACCAAGATGGACGTTAGCTTTGGAGTTCAAGCTTTGACAGATTCAGCTCGGCTTCCCCCTGACTTTAAAAGGAGGGAAACAAATAAACAAAACAAAACAAAACAAAAAAAAAAGGCATTCAGGGGAGCAGTTCTGCTGCATGTGGTCCTTCTTAGAGCCTGAGAAATATGCAAATACACAGGCTCTATTGATTTGCTTCAAATTATGCCACATTGACAATAGAATAAAGACAAAAAGCAGAAATTACCCAGAAAATTGCCTTATTATTAAGAAAAGGGAAAAGGCATTTTCTTGTACTTTATTTCATTTTATTTTATTTTATTTTATTTTATTTTATTTTAGTGAGTGACAGAGCTTGAGGAACAAGTCTAGTTGGGGGGCTCAACTGAGAGGCTCCTCAGGGAGCTATGTAGAAAACAGGAGGAAATGTTCAGAAATGTTTCTTTTTTAAAAAAAAAAAAAAGAGAGAGAGAAGGAGCGAAAAGAAGAGGTCTAATCCCTTTGAAGCTTGCAGTTTTATGAGAGCTTTGTCCTTGGGAACTGTGCACCAAAGATGACTAGAGCCGCTTCGGGCTTTGCAAAATTACTACAAACATAAGATGAGTGGCTTTATCATAAAATTGGAGTGGCCATTAAAACTTCAAAGGAGACGTATGACCTGAATTTTACCTGTCACAGTCTGGAGTATTTATTATAGGAAGATTTAATTCCTTTCTTTAGTTAACAACCCGATACTCACGTGAGGTCATGGACCAGATTATAGTTTTCATTGGTGGTATGACAGATTAGATGTTAATATTTTATTGCTCCTGACCTTGGGAATCTATAAACCATTGGACAGGTGAGAGCTGAAAAAAACCCAGCCAGGCTCCTTTAGGAATGAGAGCATACTTCTAATACCTGAGTGTGGGCATAGTGGTCCCTTTCCATTGACTTGCACCCAACCAGGCTGACTTGGACAGTATACATCCCTCAGAGGATGCCAGGGATTGTAGTCCTTTAGGAGCCCCATCAAGCAGCACCGATGCCCATTTACTGGCAAATCTTGAAATAAGACTACCCTAAAGGAGCGGCAGACTCAGTAGTCAAAATGGTAGAGAAGGACATTGTGATAAAGCCACCTTTTCCTAGCAACATCCATGTTTTTCCCCAACCTTTGTCCCTTCTCCTAAATATGCTGGTTGGCTCTGATTGAACAGGAGCAGTTCAACACCTTGACATCTCCTGGGCACAGGCAGCCCCTTCCCTTTGTTCCTGATGGGACTGCCAGATCGGTCACACCTTCTACTGCCTTGGTGCCCTCTCATTTTCAACCTTCTCCTTTCCCTCCTTTGAAACTCTCCCCTGAAAGACAGGTCTGCCTGTGGCTTCCTGTCTCCCCTTCCAGCGTTTTCTGCTATTCCTTTGCCTGTCTCCCCGCCCCCAAGAAATGCTTCTAACAGCCCTTTTAAATGAGCAGTTGCCCCACAAACCTTTGGCATCCCAGGCTGCTTGCATTGCATCTTAGCAGGCATCTGTGTGAATATGCTTGCCTGCAGCTGGACTTGTAAATGATCAGAATCATTTTACTAGCATTTGCATTAGACTGAGATGCCTATTGTTTTAAGAGAACATAACAACAGCGTTTTAACAGTACTCAGGTAGGATCCTTTGTAAAACCATTAATCTGCACGGTCCAAAGTCAGGGAAGTAACTTCTGCAATATCCTAGCTGAGCAAGTAAAAGTCTTGATTGACATGGTAAGGCTGTGGCCCAGTTGAGAGCAGAACTTGCGGGTCTGGATTCTGAGGTAAATAATTATTTGTAATTATCTGTAAATAATTTCCTAGATCTAGATTAAGATTTAAAATTGGAATTTCAAGGTACTTTAGGTGCCTAATCGTGGACAATGGTCAAGATGGCCAGCTTGCTAGTACTGCCCTACTTCTAAACGTACCTCTACAATCAGTCTAAACCAGGTGGTCCTTTTGCTTATTAGGAATCATGATGGCGGTAGCCAGCTTTTGCATAAAAGGCTTGTGGGAGGACTACTTTTCCAAGGACTCAGAGGTGCACAAGACATTTTACATTATTCCACTGTTGAGGTTGCCACCAGCATGGCATCCATAGTAGCCTTGCCCAGGTAGACAAGGAAGGTTACAAAGACTCCTTGGAAAGGAAGATCATGAAGGGAAAACTGGATTTGTGTCAGCTAACTAATTCAGAAGCCAATGACTGTTATGGGGCATAGAAGTAAAGTAGACATCCAAAATCTAGATGTTATGCTTTTAAATGCAAAATTAAGTTGTCTACAGACATCTCTGTGACAGGATTAGCTCAGACTTCTTCCAAGAGTGTGATTAAACTTGCAGATAAGGTTGAAATCTCTGAAATAAAAAAAAAACACCACCAAAACAACCCAAACCAAAAAACGAATTAGCAGTCTAGAGGTGCAAGCCTGTTTTCCTAGCTGAAAGCTAGACTCTCTCAGAGGCACCCACCCTTCAGTGCTGAAGTGACCAAGAACTGCAGGTCTCCTGGGCCTTCGACCGAGATGTCTTTGTCTAGTCCTGATGGATCTCTCTTCACCTCCGCAGTGACCTAAAAACCCATAACCTCATCTCCCTTGTTCTGAGTCACCCTCTTTCCCTCATCCTCCCCCATTATCTCCCAGTCCTAGCACCAGATTATCCTGATCATTCATGGCCTGCCTTTTTCTCCTTCCTTTCTCCTCCCAGTTGGAGCTGTGGTCACATCAGCCATAGGCACAGTCTGGCTGGTGGCATGGTGAGATGTCCACCCTAACTGAGGTCATCTCACCACCCTGCTACCAGGAAAGTCATTTCCTATTCCAAGACAGCAAAAGAGAGACTCAGCCTCTTCTTCCTCACCACATCAGGCCCATTGCATTCCCTCTGCTCGCTCCTACCACGCCGGTACCCCAGTCCCCTCACATAAGGAAAACCCACGATTAAATTGTTCCACCGGCAGCTAACAAGCCACAGCAAAACTGGCCTGGCTGGTTGGAGACCAGCCAAGTAACAATGCAGTGGATCATATGTCATGGGTACTTATAGAAATGAAATGTCACAGCACTCAAATAGAGAAGGAAGACTTGATCTCAGGCCATGAGGTGTAAAAAAGCTTTATTGGAATCTTTGCTAGCTGAAAATGATCATAAACTACTTATTGCCACTGCTAAAAGGGACCTGGCAAGCATCTTGCTGGGAAACAATTTTTTTTTTTTCAGTTATAAATGTAAAAATTGCAAACTGGATGCTAGCCTGAGTGAGACTTGTGAAGCAGATAGACTGTCTAGAACACCTGGGAAAAAAATGCAGTGGAATAAAGTCCAGAGGTAGGTTATTTACATTGCAATTTATTGAAAAGCCTGTCTGATACAAAATATGCAGCATGACTGCCATGTATAAGGATGTGATCCTACAAAAAGGAGCTGAGGCTTTCAGCAAAATGTTTCTGGGAAAGTCTATTTCCAGTTTCTATTATCAGTGTTAAAAGAAGCTCTTAGGACCAGTAGGATTTTGGTTTAAGTGGTCAGGAGAATGAGCCTTAAAGTATTAGAATAAAGATAAGTGTTTTAAAGAATAATGTGAGCAGCAGGAAAGCAATCTAAGAAAAGTGCAAGAGACTGCCTTCAGATGAACAGAGAAATCTGTAAAGGCTTGACCTGTGTTTTCGATATGTAACAAAGTAGTAAGAGAATCCATATTTAGTGTTTAAAGTTAGGACTAGAAATAAAAGAAATAATCATAAGTAAGATGGATTCAAAAGCACACGTTAGTTTAGCAAGAAAGTTCTACTTGCAAGTACCACAACCAGGCAGGTCATCACACATGTCAAGAGTCTTTTTTACTGGACAGGGTGCATCACAGTGTCCAGTTGTGTGTCACAAGTCAAGCAAAAATTAAACAACAGGATTAAACGGACAGTGGATAACATCAGAAGTAGGCACCAGTTGCATCCAGCCCCTTGCCTGATGTCTGATTCCCTGCATAGCTGGTCCCAGCCCTCTGCCAGGACTTGCTACGACCCAGCCTGGTCATACGACTCCAAAGTCTTGGCCTTGTCAGGTGGTCTGCCCTGATGCTCAGCCCATAGTCTTTCCGTGCTGCTACGCCATGTCCACTCTGCCCCCGTGCTCCCCCAGGCCTGCTTCCCATTCCCAAGGTTTTGCTGCAAGAGTCCTCCAGCTCCAACACTTCATCTCATTGTCTTTTGCTATCCTGCTCAGTCTTCCCTCACGCCCAAACTGCTCATATCCGTTAGCAAACCATGGTCATGTAGTCGCTGTCTGCCTCTTTCTCAGCCCCCTTATCTAGACTTGCTGTCTGTGTTTACACCATTGGACCCAAGAGTGCTTCCCAGTTCCCATGTCTGGATATGTGCTTAGTCATGCCCCAGCTCCATGCTGGGATGGAAACCTGGACATGTGTGCTGGATGAGCCCTGCAGCGTGTCCCAACAGGCCTGACAATTCAGGTGACCAGGAAATGAGGGCCCTAAGATATGCTGCAGAGCAAGTAAGTACAGATGTAGCTGCTGTTTCTCAGCTAGCTGGCTTTCTAGTTGCAGGTCCCAGTCCAATTTTCCATACTCAGTCATCACTCCCTGTCTCCACACCCAGCCAGCCTAGGTTTCTTTTCCCTGCTTTGGGACCATCTCACAAAACTCCTCCCAGTGGATCCCATTCTGACCCTCTGATCTGACTTTTATCATCTCACCCTTCAAACCGCATCTCTGATTCCTTTTCCCGCTGCTTTGGTTCCTGCAGTGATCTTCCAGAGGATCCAGGAGAGACAAGTTTCTTCCTCTTGGTTCTTGTACACAATCCCTTTCCACTCCTAACCATTTCTACCAGCCACTAAGTCATGAAGAAAGTCTGCTTTCCTTTAGCTCAGTTGCTTTGTGGGGACACTCAGTGCTTAGGTCTACAGGGGCCATGCTTCCACCTCTTGTCTGAAAAGGATCCTACAGCCTGGTCATTAAAGGTCTGATGCCAAATGCCTTGGGCATAGTGTTGACCAGAGTGTGAGCAAAGAACTTGGCTTTACATATGCAGTGAGACCAGGGTCCTGCATGGGTGATCTAGAAGCAGATATCTGCCCAGACTTGCATGCTGTGCCTGGGACCATGTTTGTGCAGCACGGTCACATGTAGGAACTTGTGAGAAACTCAAGCATGTTCAGTGACTCCGTAGGATTTTAGCCTGAGCAGGCTAAAACACCTGCTCAGACAAATCTCTGAGCGGGTACAGACCTCAAATTTCCAAATTTTTAAATTTCCTTAATTTGGGTAGATTTTTGTAGGGGCAAGGAAGGGCACAGAGCTAAGTTGGCCATCATTGCTGGACTTGTGAGGACTGGCTAGAAAACACAGAAACCTAGGGCTGTTTAACAGAAAAGCTCAAGAATTGTTTTACATGCCAAAACCACCAAAAATCAACTCAGAAATAGCAGGGGAATAAAAAGAAAACCCTGCAGGAGATAGACAGACACCTGTAAAATTTCAGGCCATGTTGTTACATTTTGTTAGTTTACACCAATCCAACCTCAGCTGGGAAATGCCTATGTTTGTGCTCTCAAGGACTCTAAATGGGTGGGAGAAGAAGACAGAAGGTGAAGAACAGGGTGGATAAAGCAGTGCCTGGAGATTTCGAATGGGCAGCGCTTTGTGGGACTTGTACCGTTCTGCGCTCTGATCTTTTCCTGTTGCAGAGAGAGACCCAAGCACCAGCTCTCTTCAGTCACCAGCCTTACACTGTGTTCTCCTGGAAGAAGCTGGAGAAGGCAGCCCATGTGCTCTCACCACCAGGCTCTGCTCCAGACAGACTTATTTCTGAGCTGCCCACTGGATCTGTGGCTGCACCACGGCTGCTATTAATCCGAGAACCACCGCTGCCTGTATTATTACTAGCCAGGTTCAGGCTATGCTCAGAGACACAACTGTCTGGTGCTGTGGGCACCTAGGACACAAAGGCTTTTGCTTTCAGAATAGGGTCTCCCTGTTGGCCAAGGTACTTATGAGAAGCACTCAGCTTCCCTTATCTCTAGGATATATTTAAAGGAGTTCTTTAAATGTTGATCTCACCTGGTCATGGCCTTTAACGGACAGCTGGAGGGCAGAGCCCTCAGGATTGCTAGTTGTGCATTCAGTAAGGTCGCTGTGGTCTGATCTCAGCACTGAACTCTGCCTGCTGGAGGGCACTTAAAGTCCTGGGCTGTGGTCTCTCACTCTGAGCTCTGCTGAGGGGCTGCTGGGGCTGCCGGAGCGGCCAGGGGCCTATGTGGACCCGTGTTTTACCTCTTTCCGGAGTCAGGATGTGGCTGGGGTGTGTGCCCAGACCCAGGAGCTCAGAGGGGCTCTGCACACACACCCCTCTCAGGGACCTGCCAAATGGCTGATGTCTGCTGAGGGTCAACTGCTGTCTCATTCGCTTTGTGAACTGCTGTTGTTCCCAGTTCTGTATTTTCTCTTTTCCCAGCGCATCTGTCCCCCGGCTCTTTGCATTTGAGCTTCTTACACTTCATACTCTCTTGGTCGTTCCTTGGCTCCTTTGATGTGTGTATGAAAGTGGATGGAGCTATTGAAGTCTACCAGCTGATTGACACAAACCACCATGAAACAGCCCAGGTCACATAGCACATCCAAGTCAGCCTAAACCTAACACCACCAAATCCTTCGTACTCCTTTGGCTAGTGCGGCCAAGAAGAGCTGGGACTTTCAGCTAGATCTGTCATATCAAACCCAAACAATTTGCAGTCTCTTTGTTCCACGGCTGTATCAGGTTCTAGTCTGACTTGAATGGGAGAGGTATTCTTAAGACTGCTTGTGTTTGTTTATTTTCAGATGCGCATACCACAAAAATTAGATTATGGTTTGGGTTTTGTCACGGCTGTCTCCTGCAAAGACTGGTTCTGTCTGTAGCAAGTATTTTCTGGAGGGTTTCTTCTATTAATTACATGCTGCCACCCACTTATTTCCTTAAGGCAGATTTTGCATCCGTGATTTCCCTATGAAGCTTCCTTCCTTTAAGGTAGTACGTCTCTAAGGTGGGCAGACTGACAGCATAAAAATGGCTTTTACGATCCAGGGGTCAAAATATTTTTCTTCTGCCACATGGAGGGATGGAAAGTGCACAGACTGTGTGACAAAGAGCTTTAATTCACCCTGCACTAACGCTGGAAGCAATTGCAAACTGAGGTCACAGTGGGAGACTCCAGCGTTGCCTTGATCCTGCAATCTCACATATGCTTGACTTGATATTTGTAAACAAGGAGAAACATAAGATAAACACAAAACAGTAAGGAGATGATAATCTGGAAGTTTGTTAACATAATTTGTTTTTTACCAGTTAAATCATAGAACCATAGAACGGTTTGGATTGGAAGGGACCTCAAAAAGATCATCTAGTTCCAACCCCTCTGCCATGGGCAGGGACACCCTCCACTAGACCAGGTTGCCCAAAGCCCCATCCAACCTGGCCTTGAACACTTCCAGGGAGGGGGCATCCACAGCTTCTCTGGGCAACCTGTTCCAGTGCCTCACCACCCTCACAGTAAAGAATTTCTTCCTGATATGTAATCTAAATCGACCCTCCCTCAGCTTAAGCCCATTACCCCTTGTCCTGTCACTACATTCCCTGATAAACAGTTCCTCTCCAGCTTTCCTGTAGGCCCCTTCAGGTTCTGGAAGGCCGCAATTAGATCTCCCCAGAGCCTTCTTTTCTCCAGGCTGAACAATCCCAACTCTCTCAGCCTGTCCTCATAGGAGAGGTGCTCCAGCCCTCTGATCATCTTCGTGGCCCTCCTCTGCACTCGCTCCAACAACTCCAAATGGCAGAATGGTTGAGGCATCTTGCTGAGGAGCTGGAGATGTGAGCACAAGCCTAGGTGCAGACTGCAGTTAGGGGCCACGTACAGTCAGCCGCCTACCCGTATATGGACACCCAGCCTTTTGGGCTGGAAAGTCGGAGATGGGGGGCTGCATACCAAAATACTGGCATCATGTGACCCTAGCAGGCCAGCCACATGTGGAGACATCTCTAACCTCGGTGTAAATGTTAGTTTTGTGGTGCAGCATCTCTCTGGTGACCTAGTGAACAATGTTGACTCACAGCAAGGGTTCCTATGTATTGTTTCTATATGTCTTCATAGGGAAATCTGGGAACCCTGGAAACTGTGGTTTTGTGATAATTGGAGGTGATCATAACCACTAATGAGTTTGTCACTGCTTTTTTATGACAGATTTGCTGATGTAGGAGCTTTGGGGCATTCAGCTGGCTCTCTCCTGCCCAGCAGCCCTTGCTTGCAGTAGCACTGTGTTTTCTTTTGTTTCTGTTTATCTTTCTCTCCTTGACTTAATGAATATTTATTTATTCTGTTCAACAGGGGACCATTTCTGAGGGAAGGTTCAGACAACCCATCCACATACCTGGGGCATCCCTGGCTGATTGCAGGGATGTCCGAGACAAAGTACGAGATGTGTGTCCTCCCTCCACCTCCTTGGGCACACAAAGGTATGGAAGCAGCCTCTCAAATCTTGAACAAGTGCTTTAACTGCGAGGTGCTGAGTACAGAAGAATTTGCTACCGTGTCCTTTCTCAGCCAGGCTTGGTGTTTGTTGTCTTACCTGCTCTGTGTGCCCTGGGCCCTGAAGGTAAAGCAGAGAGGCATGGCTGGTGTATGTGTGTGTCCTGTGAAGGCTTCACTGGTGAGCTGCTTCATGCAGTCCTACCCAAGGCCCTCATCACCTTGGAGCAAACATCTTACCTTCAGGTTTTGTCTCTCTTGGTTTGTTTTTGGTTTGTTTTGTTTTGTTTTGTTTTTTGTGTTTTGGTTTTTTGGTTTTGAGGGCTTGGTGGAGCATCTTATAGCTTCAGAGCCACCTGAAAATCGTCTTTCCCTTCCTCCTTTCACGTACTCTGAGTGTAAAGCTCAACTCTTCACCTGTTGTAGGATGTTGTTAGAGAAAACAAACATTTTTAGCTGTTAGATTCGTATCTTCACTTTAGTTCTCTGTCCCTGCTCTCATCTGCCCTTTAATTGTGTCAGAGGTTTGTTTGGAGTAGTTGTGGTTTAAAACTGGAGAAGGAAATATTCTGCTTTGGCAAATCTCGCATGCAGAAAATCTCCTGCAACATGGTTGTCAGTTCATGCTTTGTCACTTTATATACAAATACAGTTCAAGGCATAGAAACTGAGTAGAGTGCATTTTGACAAATATGTTAAAACATCCCTCCTTTGAGACAGCTGACTTTGAATTTTCCAGCTCCCTTTTTCAAAAACAAGAACTTATGAGCTGAGTTCCTTTTTATTTTTTGATCATTTAAGTTGTGTTTCTTCCTATATACTGACTTCACAAGTTGTATGAAATCGCAGTGTATGTTACCTGGAGTAACCAGAGTTGGAGAATAAAGGTAGAAATGTGTGAGTTATCTGTAGACTATTAACATAACAGACTTCACTAAATTGGTAAAACCACAGGAAGCTACACCTCCTATAGCTGCCCTTCTGTTTTTTTGTCCTCAGGTTGCACAGCTGGCCTGAGCTGATAGAAACGCTGTTCTGAATAGCACAAATAAAGCTATAAATCCCCCTGTGAGAATTTTAATGAGTCTTACATCTCCACATTTAAAAATGTTCACCCATGAAAGTTATTTGTTTCAAATTTTTAATAGAAGAAGGTATGAATATGTATTTGTATAACTCACAGCTCTCCACTCACTAAAGCTACATAGAGGCCCTGATTAAAGTTATCATTGAACAAGATTTTTAGCTCTCCTAAGCGCACTAACATGACAACTGAGTTTGCTAAGAAAGCCCAAATGCTCCTTAAATAAAACTGAAAGGAAGCTGTAGCACCTCTGCTTAACGATAGCAAACAGAAAACAGTGAGAGAGCACTTGATGGTGAAAATTTAATTTTCGTCACCATGTATTTATCTGAACTGAGCTCCCACTCTTGGCTGATAAGGAATAACTAATCATGATTTAAGCATTTCTTCAAACCTAGCAACCTGTTGAACAGCTTCTTAATGTGCCTATCAATCACTTGGAGATAAGGATAGTTTGCACTCATAATAGCTAGTTGTAAAAATAAATAGAAGTTACTATAACTAGTTCAATCAACAATGGGATCTTTGAGGTCAGAGTGAAAATAATCAAACAGTAAGTATGAATAGGCTGTAATTTTTCTGATTAACAAATGTTTTGCTTGTCATGTGATCTTGAGAGCTACTCTTAGCTTCTTAGAGGACTAAAATACATTTCAGAATGTATGTATTTACATTAGGGGGTTAAACAAACGTATGCACATACCAGTTACTTTCTAAAGCTATCTGTGCATGTAAAGCTTTTTTTTTTATTTTAAAAAGTATCTTCATCCTAAAGTTAAATTCTCAACAGGCCACTCTACAAAGCATCCAGGATAAAAAAGGATAATCTAATAATGTGCAGAAAGTACTGCAGCGTGGAAACTACAAATTACTGACATGCAAAATAAACATATTACTCACATCTCTCTGATACAGCTGAAAATATAACAGCCAACAGGAACATATTACATCCCAGCATCTCAAAATAACAGTGTCCATATATAGCTACTAGTTCTGTGAAAGGCGTAAGAGAACTATATCTATATCCGTATATACATCCAAATCAATGACATCCACAACCTGAAGACTGAGAAGACGTCAACCCTAGCTTTATGAATCCAAAATAGATGCTCTGATCACCTTCTGGAGGCACCTGTCTTTGCCAAGATTATATAAAGATCACAAGTCCCTCATTTTAGGTATTTTAAGTTGCACCTGTGCTACACATCTAAAATAGTAAACATAGATTATGTGAATATAGCTTTCTTCTGTCCTCACGTTGCCTGTACAAAAATACAAGGTCTTCTGCTATTCCCTGTGATAATCAGTGCAGTGATTTCAGACAAAAACAAATACGTCTGTAGCTCATATACTGTGCTCATATATGCATACAACCTGGAAACATGTGCTCTTAAAAGATACAGAATCACAGAATCACTCAGGCAAGAAGAGATCTTGGGAGGTCTCTCATCCTACCTCCTACCCAAGGCAGGGTAAGGCACAAACTCAGACCAGGTTATTACGGCTTTATCTGGTTGGGTCTTGAAAACTTCCAAGGAGTGGTTATCTTCACAGTGATTGCCCCCCCCCCCCCCCCCCCCCCCCCGCCTTATAGCCACTCTGAACATCCTGTTTTTTCAACTTAAGGCCACTACCTCTTGTTTTGCTGCCATGCAGCACTGTGAAGGACCTGGCTCCATCTCCCTGCTGGTCATCCTGCAGGTATTGGGGGCTGCTGTTGAGTGCCTCAGCAGCTGTCTGTCCTCTGGGGTGAACAAGCCCTTCTCCTTCATCCTCTCCTCACAGCATAAGTGCTGCAAGTGGAATTAAATTGCTGATGGAAATCCCTGTGTTGGAAAGAAACCATCGCATATTTGCACTACCAGTTGGTTACTTCTTCTAACCTTGTTCATTCAATCATTAAAGGAGTGACAAACAGCACTTGACAACTCTCTGGGTTCTTACATGGTTAATTCATGTCAGTCTTTTTGTCCCTGAAGATTAGAGTGCCCAGTTCATCACAAAGTAACATACAAAGTTTGGCCTGATTCTGCAAAGCAAGGAGCACCCACAACTTCTGCATGTCTAACACCTCCCAGTAGCCTCTGTTAAATACAGCAAGGGTGTTGGCTATTTGCTATATTTCAGTATTCAAAAGGAAAAACCAGTCAGGAGAGAAGGAACTACAAAGGAGCATTCTAGAGGAAAATTTGCTTAAAGACCACAGAAAGGATGAGATTCACTGATGTCTAGGAGGAAGAGGCAGGACTTCAAATACCATGGAGTCATCCTGAAAAAAAAAAAAAACCCAAACCTTTCCAGAACAACTGATTGTATGGAACTCACTTTATTTACCACACAAGATCTGAATAAATTTTGTTGAAGGAAAAGAGATGTTCTAAATGAGATGCTGTGACTACTTATCCATCAGTCACTTTGATCTGTTTTGACTCATCTCTCTTAATTTGAACACAACATAAGAATACAGCAATAGTAACCTCCTCAGGAGTTGATTAAAGAAAACAGAATATAACAAAGAGATGAGCAAATCTCCGGCATTGCAGGCAGTTTAGCTGGGATGTGTCTTTTCATAGAGCCATCCAGTTTTCATTTAGGGGGCTCAGGTGGAGAATTGTCTTGATGCCTTAGTAGACTGTTCCACTCATTCATTACCTTGATAGCTGAAAAAAATAAAAGGAGTGTCTACTCTCTGAACACAGGTTAGTGCAAATGTGTTCATTCAAAGAGATCAAAAAAGATTTTTAGATGAGTTTTCCAAGTTATTGCTTAGATCTCATTTGTGGGAGTGTGTGTATGTGTGTTTGATTTAAACCCAAGTCTGTCACTGTATGCTTGTTTTGTGTTTCAGAAACTTAATAAGACCTGTAAGTAAATCAAGTGGGAAATTATGAATATGCCACTGAGGACACTCATAAATATAAACCATTGGCTTTAAATAATGAGACCTTTGGAAAACATGCTGAGTAAACTTATCAGTATTCATATAAAGGCACTCAGGTCCCCAGTAATAGAATTCTAAAAAATGTCTTCCCCTCAACTAAATAAACTTCAGGTCCTTGACTACTTGTAAGATTGTGAATTGCATAATGCAAAATATTGCATTATTCTCACTTAATAAAAATGTTTTTGTTTGTTTTTGAGGCTGCGGTAAGGGGTTGTTTGTGGTGCCGGAAATGGCTGCAGAGTAACAGTTCTTATTTCAGTGTAACAGCCAAGCATCCGTGATGTTTGAAGTCGTATGAGTTGCAAGTTTAAAAGTTTAAAGCTTTCCCATAAATGCTGGTCATAAGGAAACGGATTAAAGAAACAAAATATAGAACTCGTTGAACTTGTCTCTATTTTAAACTGGAAGGATTATATCTGACAAAGCCTTTTGTTTTAAAGTAGCCATCTCGACAGCAGCGAGAACAGATTGGGTTACTTAAAGGGCCACGGACAGCTCAGGGGAAACAAACCTGCAAACTAAGGGCTGGAGTCAGGCACCCGAGCTTAGGTGTCTAGTGCCATTTGATGAGCGCTAGATGTTGGTGCCGTTGAACTCCTCAGGGCAATTGCATCAGGCTGGCTGATAGGGCACAGGAGTGCTGGGCTGTTTTGGAGGCCACGTGAGATACCTCACAGCACCTTGGAAATCCCTGGAGACCAGAGTCCAGGCAACTGAATTGAGCCCTAAATGACAGTTTGAGGGGGTGGAATTTAGCTCCAGGCTGTAGACACCTAAACTTAGGTGTCACTGCAGGCACAACGTGGGAGCCAAGTGTCTGAGAAACCAGCATGGTCAGTGGAGTTTTAGCCAACACAGTTAGTGGGGTCCAGAGAGCTATGGGGTAGGCCTTACTATGTGGTACATAGGTTGTTCTTGCTATGAGTTGAATAGCTTTCTAGACCCCACTGAACTGACTGTACGTTCCAGTTTTTATAGATGACTGGTTATACAGAGTTTTGAATTAACTGCCTGGGATTACGCTGACTGTTGCAAAAAAACCCCCAGGAATTATCTACAATTATCTATGCAGGGAACTCAGCTAAACCTAAGGCATTTTTTTGTTTTTTAATGAGCTGAAACTGAACCATTAATTTAATGTTTTTGTGGAATGTTGAAGGCACCTGAAGAAAGTCTTTCCATTTATTGGTTTCACTAAAATCTGGTTACTCATAGTAGAGACCCATTCAGCCTGCAACGGTTTGCCCTCCCCAAAGGCCTGCACAGCAGACTGAGTCTCATCCCCTTGTTTCCCTCCACCTGACCCACAGGTGGATGCAGCGCAAGTTCTCACTCCTGAACAGTAGCACTGATTTACTGGGGAGGGAAAGAAATGTCAAAGTCCTCATCTTCTGCTTCCCTGTGACTTGTCCAAGTTCTCTGTCAGACACAAAGCCATATCTTCTTACCAATCCCTTTCCTTACATGAAAAGAAATAGTTGGGGTTGTCAGGTAATGAATTGGTCTGACAGCTGGAATCAAATGAAAACAAATATTAATGCCTTTAACTTTGGGCTGCAGAATCTTGGGCCTTACTCATTGACGCTTTTCCCCTCACCAAAGTCAGTCCTCCTATACAGGAGGCAATACAGTTAATAGAATTTTTATTTTTTTAACAAAAAGTATAAACTTTATCCTTGGGAGAAAAAAAAAAAAGCTTCAAATCCATGTTATTGCTTTATTTAGACTTCTTGGGTTTCCTCTTACTTTGCCAACTCAATCATGACAAAAAGGAACCAAATGGAGCCTTTTAGCTCATTCGTTTCTTGTGGGCTTACCATGAATGCTTTGGTTGTGTCTCCATCATCTGGATTTCCAAATTGCTTCCTGTTCAAGCTTTGTGTATCGTCAAGCTTGCTTGAGTCCTTCCATCAGATGCCTTTAGGCAGTCATGGCAGAGGTGTCATCAAGGTTAGCCATCAGACTATGATTTCCAGTCAAAACTGAAAGAAAAAACTGATCAGTGAATGTATCAAAAGATAAAATGCAGTTTGTTTAAATGATTCTGCTTAACAGTACATCCATAGGGCAGAAATTTTGGGGGCCTCCTGAACACCAAGTTTTCCTGTGACTTCAAACATTATAAAACTGACATGTGTAGTCTTTCATAACTATATACTTGATGCAGATGTATCTGAACCTTTTCCAGAAATAAGTACGTGAAATATGACACCTTGACCAATTCCATGGTTTAATTTGACTTTTAAGCACTAGGAGTACATATTCCTATACAGCAATGTGGTACTATGGTGATGGGCTCCTGAAAATATCTACAAAATATAAATTTGGTTGTCCTATTACAATAATAAGACATGTCAGTTTGTCTTTTACAAACCATGAAACACAATCCAACATTTTCCTACTGCCTTATTATTTATTCTAGGTTTTGTGGCTGCACATAGTGGTAGGAAAAGGGCTTGTGTTGTTATCTAGGTACTAAACAAATTAAATGTAAAAAAGATAGGACTTATATGTAGATTTGACAAGAATAACAGCACATTTTAGAAAAGCTCGGGCATTCAGTGGTGTTGGGAGAGCTACTGACACTTATAAAAGTGCCCACATGAGGAATATAGGAAATGCTCAAAGAGTGCCCAAGAGTTTCTTGTAAGGAGATGCTAACATACTCTCATTTAAGAGTAAAGTGTACATGCATGTATACTTGCACAGACACAAAGTTTTCTCACCAACACATGTTTCTGTACTTCCTGATCATATTGTTCCCAAGGGACAGAGACACCCAGTCTCTCACATCAGCGTGACTGGGGAACGACTGTGTCTGGTTGCTCGGGAGGCTGTGATGTGGACATATCCACAACTGGGACCAGCAACTACTCAGCTCTAGGAGACTGATAAGAGTATGGGACGCATATCAGCAGTTGAATCTAATAACAGATTGGCCTTTTCTAGAGTAATAGTTTGCTCCAGGTTGTGGCTGTTCTATTCCACAAATTTACTGACGGCCCAAAACCAACAAAAATGGTTGCTTTGTTGTATACAGCTGCAGGTTGCACTTATAATAAACACTGTTTTGACAATATGTCTGAGCAAAAAACAATGACTTGGGACCCGTGTATGTATCCACATATTCTTCATTTGATAAATTCAATTTTGGAAAGAATTTGCAATTGCTGGTTCACTGAAGATCTCTCAAGCTGTAACTGCAGAGATACCAAAAGCCTTACTGCAATCCATACAGTTCAGTGAAACGATGTTCTCATGATGTCTCCTGTGAATCAGGATGAAATTTTGGGGCAGGAAGAAGAAAGGGTTTGAAAAGTATAATGAAAGTGTACTTCTATGTGAAATGCCATCCCTGACTAACAAAAATATAAAACATTACATTAGTTCCAACCTAACGGTCATCCTGGTTCCCCTAGTCTTATTTAGATAAGAAGAGATGTCAAAAATGTGCAAAATATATGAAACAAAACCAAAAACTTGAGTCAAACATCTGCCTTAATGCTAAATATTCCCACTTCTAAATTTAAACTAATATTTCCAAAATACTTTTGTGAATACATTTCTTATTTAAAAGCAAAGAAAAATCCCCTGTATGGATAGGCTTCAAAACTCCCTAATTATTTCTGAGTCTTGTTACACTCTGTCAGATAATTGTTTGATCTTTCACTCTTTTAAGTCAATGTCAAAATTCTTACTTAGTTTAATGGATTCAGAACTCAGGCCGAAGTAGGGAATTTTAAAAATACACTCTTGGCACCAGGTACCATAACATTTCTGAAGGTGTATAATGTTAAAAAGACTTTTTTAGCAAGCAGCAGAGTAAATTTCTTTGAAGTTATTCAGCCTATTGGGCATATGAATGTACAACAAGCACACAGTATGTTTGCCCATTGAGGACTCTTGTACAGTTTTAAATGATAAAAATTCCAAGCGCTGTAAATGCTGTTTGAAACCCTCGTTTGCTTTTACAGTTCTAAATATCCAGATTTTTCACAGAAACTAATGCATGATTCCCTCCTGAGTACAGAGCTACATCTATTTTATAGGGACAGCTCCATTCTTTACCCCCCCTCTAAGTTTGAACATCACTTTATTGTTTTGGGGTCCATCAAGCACGGCATTGCTAGCCGGTCTAGGGAAGTGATTGTCCCACTCTACACTGCGGTGGTGCAGCCTCACCATGAGTACTGCGTGCGGTTTTGGGTGCCACAGTACAAAAAGGACACAAAGCTATTGGAGAGTGTCCAAAGGAGGGCAACAAAGATGGCGAAGGGTCTAGAGGGGAAGACGTATGAGGAGAAGCTGAAGTCCCTTGGTTTGTTCAGCCTAGAGAGGAGGAGACTGAGGGGAGACATCATCGCGGCCTACAGCTTCCTCACGAGGGGCAGCGAAGGGGCAGGCGCTGATCTCCTCCCTCTGGTGTCCAGTGATAGAACCCGAGGGAGCGGCATGAAGCTGCGACAGTGGAGGTTTAGGTTGGGTATCAGGAAAAGGTTCTTCACTGAGAGGGTGGGCGGGCACTGGAACAGGCTCCCCAGGGAAGTGGTCACAGCACCGAGCTTGACTGAGTTCAAGAAGTGTCTGGACAACGCTCTCAGTCATATGCTCTGATTCAGCTGGTCCTGTGTGGAGCCAGGAGTTGGACTCGATGATCCTTATGGGTCCCTTCCAACTCAGGACATTCTATGATTCTATGATTCTGAGAAGTTATTTTTCTAAGCTAACTGGCTGAGTGGATTTTGAAATATAACTTTCGGCAGGAGTAGTCAAGAACTGACTTTGCACTGGGATCTCACCATAGCACTGGATGACTCTCTCATTACCGCGACATGAAATCAAATTTACAGCCAGAACCTGCAAGGGGCTTAGTGACTCCTTGCAGTGGCCTCCTTGGTAGATCTCCTTCTGGTGATCTGCATAAGGAGATGCTTGCTGCACTCTGTGGGTCTATCTACTTTAGCTACTTAGTGCTCTGGAGAAGTTGTTGAGATGCAAATTTGCCTTGTGTCTATAATTGGAGTCATGCAGCACACATGTGAGAGCACCCCACTGGCAAGGTGGGTGCAAGTTACCTCCAAAAGGGGGAAAATACCTCTTCCCAATGTTCTCCAACAGTTTGCACTCTGCCCAAGTGCATGATTCTGCCAGCAACCTCAAAACAGTCTGAGGTGGCTGTACAGAAATACAGTTTGCATTGCCTACTGGGTACAGATGTGTGGTGTCACGTGCCTAGGACAGGCAATTAGTATGAAATTGATTGCCATAGAGATGCTCCTAGAACCAAGGTGGATCGCACCAAATCAAACGCTGCTCCTCCCTTTTCTTGCATCTCACCAGCTGGTAATATGAATGCCCACAATGTGGCAACTCACTTGAGAAATATGGCAGGTGTCTGATCAATCTGTCTGGTTGTGTTTAATTTATGTCTTTAGCTCTATGGAGCAAAGATCTTATCTCCATTTATGAGTAAAATCCTGTGGGGTTCTCAGTTGAGCAACTTCAGTTCTCATTTAGGTCTCACAGATTGCACGTCTTCTGGGACTGAGACCATGATGCGTGCCGTGAGGAGATCTTAAGCCAAAGACATGGACAGATCCAGAGCAATATTCATCAAGACACCAAAATATAAATAGTGCATAAAGTGGATTGCAGAATCATGTACTGTATCTCAATTTATTCCTGGAGTAAAGTTTTAGCTGTTATTATAGTCAGGATACTGAAGTGGCTTGTATGTTAACTGGAACCCTGTGCAAATTAATAAACAAAGCTTAAAATTGTATTGGGCAAATTTGATTTGCAGGGTTGCCAGGAAAACAGTTTTAATGGAAGGTATGTCTTAAAAAAAAAAGGAATCTTAACTGGAGTCTTAGGGTGTGAAAAGGCTACCCATCAAACCTTAGAGAAAAGATCACTGCAGGCAGGAATGAGGTCAAGGCTTGGTGATGAGACTATGCTGGTTTATGCCGGAAATTGTCTCCAGGAATCTAAGCCTTGCACTGCTGAAATCACTAAGAGAACTGATTGTGTTTTTTTTTCTGGAAAAATAAAGCAATGAAAATATCTTTGCTAAAATTTTGCAGGTCAAACTTTAACCTGGACTGATTTGCCTAGTCAGAGGGAGGCCTCCGTGAGTGCGTTCTGGTAACTGAAATAACAAACTGCATGACAGACCCTTCCATGGAGAGGGCAGGTGAATCCACAGTAACTGCGCAATTGCCATAGCTGACGTGGAATTGGAAGTTGTGTAATGTTTGGAATAGGAAGATAGTTCGCATGTCTACATGGTACAAAGCACTGCTTTGCAAAGTTGCTTCGAAATGAATCGGAAGTAGTCTATCTTTGTGCAGCTTTCTCCTCAGGCTAATGAACTCTGCCTCTTGGCAGGGTTAATTAACCCATATGAAGTGCTATGCTAATATGGCTAAATTGTGTTTGCTACCCACACTGCATAGTTTCAAGTCGGGTTGGCTATCTCCGCTTTAAACTGCAGTCATGGCTGTGCCAAGGGCATTAAACTACCCTGCAAATGTGTTTCAGAGCTTGACTCTGCCTCAGAGAGAGCTCTCTTTTCAGGCAGTGGGAACTTAGCCTAAGGTGCCCATGACTGGGCCTTTAAACATTCAAGACCAACATTTTGAATAATTGACTCTCTAGTTTGCCTCAGGATATTATGATAGTTTTCAAAGGCTGGTTCCAATATAGCAATAAGCCACAACAACGTGTGTGTTAGTATGCAATCGGTGCATGCCTTCAGTGCATTGGCATGGAGCCTTTACCACCCAAGAAGTATTCCCGAAGTGATCCAAAGCCTACTGAAATCTGTGGAAAACTTTCTATTGACTTCAGTTGGCTTTGATTTCCATTGACTTCAATGGGCTTTGGATCGGCGCCAGAGACTCCCGTCCCTCATACAAGGATTGTTTACATGAAGTAATCATTAGATAAAATATACAAACAACTCTTGGAACAGGGATCAACACCTAGGACTCTTCTCCTTGGCGATGCAGAGTCATACGCTTTCCTGCTTTCTATCTCTCTAGGTCCCTGTGTTTGTTTTTTGTTCAGCCTGGCAACTTCAACACAGTGGTGGCTGGAGCACTCCTGGGAGACTTGGAAGATGGGTAGCTGAACCTCTCCAGATGGGAAACTACCATAGACTCCATATCACCCATCCTTCACGAACACCCTAGCCGCTAAATTCTTGTATACAAAGCAGTTGTTGGCAGCTCTTCCTTTGTCTATGTTTTACAAAAAGTGGTGTGAGCTACTCTTGTATGGAGGCAGATGGATTCAGACAAGGTGTAGGATGCCTCAGGAAAGACCAATGGACCAAAGTTCCTCAGGCTGTGGATCCCACTGAGGCTGAGGCTTGAGCAGGGGCCAAACTTCTCAGCTCTGTCACGGGAGAAATATGCTGGGATATGATTCTAGGTGTGCGGGGCACTTCCTGAGTCAAAAAGGCAACAATCTGTGAAAGTGAGGTGCCTGTGGTGGTACTGGGAAGTTGCAGGAAAGCAGACTTGGATGTAGGTGCTCACATGCTGGTTAAGCCCCACATTGCAGGCTTCTCCCAGTCCTGGCCCGAGTTACTCGTCATCGCAGAGAGCTCTGCATGTTCAGCACTGCACCAACAAATACAAGGCCTTCTCCACCCATGGTCTAACTGGGTCTTTCAAGTTAGTGCCTATGGCAGTAGTGTCTGGGTACATACTCGATTTTACTTAACCTTCTCTTGAAGAAAAATAGAGATGGAAATGTAAGAGTCTAATTCTAAATAAAAACTCCCTAATTTGGGGTTATCAGGAAGCCTTATTCAGGTATTACTCTGGCACTGAAATTAATTTTTATTGTGGAATGGGAGCTTCTTGATGAGTAAACTTTGATAATTGGTGCTGCAAAGGTTGTAGAGATGATGATAAGATCTGAGGTTATAGGAGTGTGGTAGCTGTTTGGTGATCATACAAGTAAAGTGGTATTTCCAAAGCCAGATTAGTAAAAATATCCCAGGAGGAAAGGAATTAAAACGTTCCGATTTCTTTAATCAGTATCCTCACAGAGTAATAATTTAATAAATGTATTTCTGATATACAGATGAGGGTTTTTTCAAATAATTTAATCTATAGGTATATTGATTAATGTATTAACAGAGAGGCAATTATCTAATAAAGTGTCTAGGTAATGTGTAGTTAACAATAAATGTGCAGTTAATAACAGTTAATGTATACTGTTTAGTTAAATGCACGCTCATTAATCAAAACAGAGCAAGCTGCAACAATGCTAAGTATTAGTGTATCAGTGTATTGCTAGCTTGGCCAGTGGTGTTAATTATGGACCAGATGTTGATAATCTTGCTCAGATCAAGGAGTTACATGTCCCATCAATAGCCTCAGGGGATATTTCTACATTCACTCTGAGATGCTCCCTGAGGCTGCTCCCAAGACCACATGCACGGAGTCCGCCTCTCCACTAGTGAATTAAACGGTGCCAGGGCACTGGAACTGAAGTCATCAGAGCCGTCGCTGACATGCTTTTGGCCTGGGCCATCAAGCACTCCCCAAAACAATTCCCCGGCATGACTGGGGACTCAGCAGAGGCCAGAGACTGTTCCCAGGTGGCCATGGGAGTGTGGCCATCCTGTTTTGGGGAATAAGTGAGTTTAGTACTCATGGCATAGTACACTGTGAGCTGGCGAGTTTTGATGCTGGAGAATGGTCCCATGCAAGTGTCATTCATTAGTGTAAGTGCAGCTGGGCTGCACAAATAGTAAAATCTGCAAGCACAGCCCCAACTGTGACTGAAATCGACTTTGCAGAGTCCAGGAGAGTCCCTCTCAGTTCATGATCCTGTTACGGACCCCACGGCCCACCAGGCAGCTTTGCCAGGCGCACCATGGCAACCAGGAACTGGGGGGTTTGGGGACAACCCTCTTTCCCAGCCACATGGGCAACCCCGTGGGTGCTAGTAAATGCTTCTGGAGTGCTACAGGTACTGTTAGAAGTATGCAAGCACTTTTCCCTTTTGTTTGTTGCAAACAATGGGTTCTGGCAGTTCAAGCACTTGAAAGAAAGCCGGTGGAGGCCCATCAAAATAGGACGCAGGTGCATCCGTTGCACCGTCTTGTAGCATACATGGATATTGATTGCTAGTCCTGTCCGATGTGTTCAGTGTGTTCACTCATCTGTGAAAAGTCAATTGTGACCACAGTGCTCTGCAGAACTGAGCCTGAGGTAACCAAACCAAATATTGTCTCTTACTTCAAGCAGTATATAAATATGTATACATATAGAGACATATATACTGCTGACATGTAGCAACTGTTGATGGAGCAAGTTCTGATGCTGCTGTTAAATTGCACTGAGTAGTTAATCAGTGGCTCTATTTTATTGTTTTTGACATCGCTTTCTACAGGTTGAAGAAGTTTACCTTTATAAGAAGCAGAAAGTTGACAGATATAGTAGATAATTCTGTTATGCCTGCTTGGAAATGATTAATGCTAAACTTTTGAACAGGTCTGCCTTGAAAAGGAAATGTCACCTGTTCAAACGCAGCTTTGTATGTTCTCCTGCGGTAATGTATTCAGTGCTTATCAACATGCTGATCTGCTGGTAGTTTCAGGGAGTAAATGTGAGTTTCAGCAACTGAAGCCCGATCCTGCAGGTGCATGTTCAGGCAAAACTGCCATTAGTTTTAATGAGAGTTTTTCTTATTCAAAAGTGCAGGATGAAGCCAGCAAGTGGGTAAATGAAACATGTGAGCGCGAGGGTGGTTTTTTATTACTCAGAATGCATTGATGTGCCTTTGAGACTCCTATCCAAAAATGTTTGCAGTTTGCTTGAATTTTTCATGCAAAACCAGTCATTGGAACATTTTATTAAATGATTTATTAAATTCTCATTTTATTTCCCTCCCTTCCGGCTGCTTACTAAAGAGTTTCCAGCTGTTTGTACTTCCATTTGACAGATAAAGTAGACCCTTATTCTGCAAAGTACTCAGGAACATGTGTAACTTCAAGTATGTGAATGGTATCCTCTGACTGCGATGAGCTATCAGTGGGCTTGAAATTATGCATCTGCAGAGCTAGCTTTTCATAAGTACTTAGGCATCTAAAAATATAGGTGCAGTGCAATGGGATTTTTAAAGATGCTTAAACATGTTCCTCACTCCCTCTGTAACGATTTTTTTAGTCCTCCATGTAGTAATTTGAGAATAGCCATTGCGGAACCCACTTGTACAGTAACGTATTTCAACAAGCTGCAGTTTCTGTGGTATGGGGAATTAGGAAAAACAGGTTAAATTTAACAGGAATGCCAGGAATAGAGAGAGACTAAATGATTGCAATACCTGACTGTCATTTCCTCTCTAGGATTACATTAACCATCTACAGGTTTATTGCCACACTGCCTCTCAGATGTACTAGGACCCCACTCTTTCTGGTACTAAGCAAAATAAGAGGTCTTATGATCTATCAAGTAGTTTGAAGAACTCCAACTGTTTCTTCTGTTGATGATTTGCCTATGAGCTGTTCACGTCTTCCATGAATTTGTCCATTGTTCGGATTTGTATGCAATTTATTTTCTGGGAAAAGCCCATTAATTAACTAACCGAGGAACCAAAGATTGGGGCCAAAGGGCCAGATTTTCAAGCACTCGCCAGGGAGAGTTCTGTTTATACATATTTCATGGGAGGGGTTATAATTTCAAAAATAATTGTGGTGGTTTGGAATTTGTAAATGCTTTGGGTGGATATTGTTACATATTAAGTTTTTGAAGTAACTAACATTCAAATGATGTTCTTAGTCATTTAACTATTCGGTATTTGAACTTCTCCTTAGAAAGTAGTTTGACAAATACCAACACCATGGAAACTGTAATATTTATGTACCGATCGAATACAAATAGAACATTTCCCCTACCACTTATCTTTGTACAGGGTAGACAGTTCCTCATTCCAGATCTGTCCCTCTATCTATCTATCTATCTATCTATCTATCTATCTATCTACCTTTATCTTAACCTTGTCATGTTCAATTGTTAATGCATATTACCAGCATTCTTAAATAAAATTTTTGTTCTACACATTTCTCTCATTGATCAGTTTGCATATCAATAACGCATGGATAGTCAGTTTGATCCTTCGAGTTTGACACAACTGAAAGTGCGGTTCGGTATGACTCTTTTTACTTGCAAATTGGTAAGTTTCCCAGTTTTCTAAATTCCTGTGTGTTTTTACTGTATCCGGTTTTTAGCTGGATTCACATGTTTTGAATGAGACCAGTTCAATTCTTGTGCAGGCATTTAAAGGCATTTAGGTGTTGCTGCTGAGGTGTTTGCTTTTTTTACTGAACACTGCAAACTGTACTGAGTTAGAAGAACAAATAAGGATCGACAGTCTTTGTTGGCTACTACTGAAAATTATGAGACAATGAGCCTAGTAAATGTCTTCCTTTTTTAGGATGTATCTGTACTTCAATCAAGGGTATCACTGTAGCCAGTGCTAGTATCACCACACTAGCTGTAACTGCAGCAGTATAGGGCTCTGCTTGGGCCAACCACACAAATGTTTACCTGGCTGAGATATACATGCAGTCTGTACTAAACTTCACACTGATACTTGGCCTGGGTGGTGTCCTGCCTGTGAAAGCTGCTGTCATATCGTCAACTGTCCCCTAAGAAAGAGCTGTCGGTAATCTGGAGGTTCATTGATGAGCAAGGAGCGCTAGTTTGATCAGCAACTGCTAGCCCAGAACTGAGGGACAGGCTCTGACTGGCTTGGATGATTAACACACTGTTTTTAGAATTAGGAATACTGTCTTCTAAAACCATTGATATTAATAGTGTTGATTGCAATAAATATCCCAAAAGATGATCATATTTCTCCTGCAAATACACTGGTTCAAAGGGTCAGTGACACAAGATGACTGACTTTTTTTCAAATGAGCCTGGCTGTTGTGTGTTTAATAAAAATAATAACAAAAACAGAGAAAATAATAAATTTTAGGCCTGAATCTTAGAGATTCCTTATATCCCCTAGACCATCCCCTGGACAGGAAAACAGGAATTGGTTTAATGGATCAAAGTGAAGGAGAAGAGAAATCCTTCTTCTCTAGTGCACAGAGTGGCAGTAAAGCTGCCTGCAAACCTTACGGGACAAGTGGATGAAAGAGCCGCTGGACTTTAGTACATCCTGTGTCACTGCACAGAGGAAATTCAGAAAGCAATGGAGGACTTATGGGAGAGCTGTTGTCAGGCTATTTTCTTATCTTGCCATGCGCCCTGGTACAGTAATGTAGAAAGACGCAGCTCCCCACAGCTGCAAGAAGGATGCACTCACCACCTGGCTTTTCTTACCGTCCTTGATCTTTGTGTGATATAACAGCACCATTCCCACTACTGGAGACTTTCCATTGCTCTCCTGGAAAAGTCCAAAGGACTCCTGGGGTATGCAAGTAGCAGTCTGATTCACCTCCTATCCCTGTGTAATGCTGAGTGGAGCCACATACCTTGTCTGAAGAAATCATTTCACAATTACAAATAACTCGTTGATCACACATAATACACAAGCATAAGTTATCTAATTTTAATTATTTACCAGGTTAAAATATGCTGCCTTTCACTGCTCACAGAAATAAAACAGTATTTTGCAAAGAATCCCTGAGAAAGTCCCTTTAATGTGTTAACAGCCGGGTCCTGAAGTATCATTCCAGACACTGATTAAAGTACAAACTAGAAAATAGTGGTTGGTTGATGACAATCTCCGTAATGACGCCCAGACTTTTTGTTTCCTCTCTTGTTTTGTGTACCAATACGGACCTAATGTAAACAGAAACATAAGCTTTCATTACCTTGTATTCGAGCAGCTGCAATAAAAACTGCTAATGGAAGAGGAGGAAAGAAGAGGGAAAAGATCAAATGCCCTAAAAGGTATTTACACAACATAGGAGTTTTGTGACGATGGGATACTATTTTGAGGTTACGTACAGGGATTGAAGAATGAAACTATACTTTCAGGAAACTTTGTGACAAGAATAGATGGGAAAATAATTCTGCTGCATGACTAGCCTTCTCTTTGTACAGACACATTATATGTCAAATGCCAAAGCAAACAGTTTATAAGTTAAGTGTAAGTTTTATTCATTTGCTGCCTGATCAGAAGTATTTATACAAACCTGTAGGGTGAGTGTCTTTATTTTTTCTTTTCTTTTTTAAATGTGGGAGATTAATTGAATCACTGATAGGAAAGTTTGGGAATTTATTTTAGAAATTGCTTTACTTTAGAATTTTGTTTAGAATGTAAGGATTGTTGTATGATTCAATGTGAAAGTATTGCCTTATTGTGCCCTTTTCCTTCTTGGACTGGATAACTAACCTGCTGAAGGGTGGGGGAACAGCAGATAAATATTTTGGTGAGACTCTTCTGACACTATCTTTTGTGAGGTCATGAGCAAGGTAAGGAAACACAGTCTAAAGGAAATAATTGGGAAGTAAGGACAGCCGGAAACATTTTTCTTGAAGAGTAAGCATGAGATTCACTGCAAAATTGTGAAGTCTTTCCAAGTGGGATCCTTGCAGGCTTTTGTCCTGGTCCCAGCCCTAATGTGAGTTTTAATTAAGGATCTAGACAACATGCTAGAGAGCATAAATACACAGTTAATTTGTGGATGGCACCGGCAGGATGATGCTCCAAGCACTTTGGTGGAGAGCTTCAGAAACCAAACGGGCAAAGTGGAGGGGTGGCCTGAAATCCACAGAATGAAACCAAGCAGAGAGAAGTGCAGAGAACTGCAGTTCAGAGGGAAAAACCAAACCCACAAGCAAAATGGAGAATAATGAGAGATACAGCAGCACAACATGAAAGGATTTGGAGATTGCTGTGAAGCACAAACCAAGTCAGCAATCTGAGGCTGTTGTGAACAGACAAATTCAGCATGATGTGGCCAAGAACGTCATCTGTGAGAGATGGGAGGCGACTGCTGAGCTCTGTTTGGCATTGGTGAAACCTCAGCTGGAAGACTCTGCCCACTTTCCGGTGCTGCACTTGAGCAAGGATGTAGGCAAACTCCAGGTGACGGTAACAAGCAGGATAAGAGGTTTAGAAAACATGACATATGAAAGAAGCGCCATAGAAAGAGAATTGCTTTTCTAAAAGGGGAAGACTGAGGAGGGAATGTAAAAGTCTACTACAGTAAGAAGATTACCATAAAAAGATAGATTCACTTGAGGGAATTGAAAATCTCCTTTTTTTGGAGGCTTTTAAGGATGGGCTAGAAAAATGCCTGTAGGGATGATCTGGGAACACAGCAACCTCTTAAGGTCATTTCCAGCCTAATATTGCTTTGATTCATTGACCGACCCCATAAAGCTGCATCTGAAATCAAGCATCTATTCATAAATAGATTATTAGGAGACTTTTTTAGGTGGTATATTTTTAGCATGGCATCCTACTATTTTTTTCCATATACAGATAATTTTGTAATTCTGATGTCAGTGTTTTCTTAGTACTTGATGATTTTAATGAATATTCACATTGAAGCTTTAGGAGGCCTTTTGTAAATCAGAATTATGTTTCAAAGAGTTTTGCTACAATGTTATAGGTGTTTGTTAGATGGCAAACACCTCTTTAACCTCTTTCCTTGCAGATAATTAATCACAGAGGGTAAAGTTTTAAACTCTCTCTCAGAACAACTGCAACATTTGTATTTAATGTACATACTGCTATTTCTTTGTAAAATATGTGATTCTGAATACTTTTTTATTTATCCAGTTTCTTCAGTTACCAAGCTATATCTCAAAGTATTTTTTTACTGGCACTAGGGAGGTTCATTTGCATCACATTTGCTTAATTTGCATCACTTTGCAATGTTTTTTTTGTTTCAGACCACTTGCCCTTTAAAAATATACTTACCTGCAAGTAGTGTTCTCTGGATACTGCACTCAGTATAGTCAATGAGACAAGATTGTGAGACTTTCTTGATTTTCTTATTATCTTGATAAAATTTTGTTGTCATTCAAGAAACCATCTTGAATTGATTGAAAAGAAAACGTGCTGTGTAGATTTCAAATTGAATTTAGCATTCTACTTAAAAGAAAACCAAAATGCTTCATTTATTTTTGTGGCAGAGGAAATGGAGAGACAGTTTTGCTTTAGAAAAAAGTTGTGAATGTGACAGTAATTTTAAAAATGTTTTGACTTAAATCCACATTTCTTTCAGCGATAGTAGTTGTGTTCCATCATTAGCTTTCACTACAAATCCATTTGTTAGCAGAAGAGACACACATAAATTAATCACTGACAGAGTACAAGGTTATGTGCATCGTAGTAATAATGCAGGTTCTGTTGTGTGGGGAGTTGGGTGATAAACCATCTGCTTTATGGCACAGGAAGGATCAGACATTGCTGCACCTGATGTGACTCCGTTGTATCATTTGCTACAGATTCATGGACAGAGGAGGTTCTGCAGTCACAGGATATGGATTTTTTTTTTTAACCTAGAGTTCGGTTGGGAATTTGGTGCAATTCTTTGTGGGCTGCACATTGATGCACACAACAGGCTTCTCCTATGATAACTAGAAACATAATCGGTGTTTACCTTCCGTGCAGTAGCGAGACACCTGTGTCCGCCTTCCTCCTGCCGGGGTGGCTGCAGGTCCTCTGGAACGGAGCTCCAGACCCAGCCCAGCCCATGGGCCACAGATTCCCAGCCCAACCGAAAAGGGAAGCCTGCTCCCGGAGGGATGTGGCAGTAGAGGAAATGTTGCAGCCCTGGGGGATGAGGGAGGCAGGCCGTCTGGCAGAATGGCTCAGCAGATCTCTGAGGCATGAAGTCACCTCGGTGAAGCCACCCCACACATGTCAAAGCGACCGATAGATTACGTATGTGTGCTGCCTCGCCTTTTGTCTTTGTGCTGTCAGCAGACCTGCATGGGATGCTTCCTCTGCCCAGCGAGATTTTACCAGGGATTCCACTTAAATTCCCTCTCCACCAACTTGAACTTGACTCTTTCTTGGGAAGGGTTCACATGCAGTTTCACACACCTGCAGGGATCTCAGGAGAGCTGCTCATTATTCCAGCCTGCTCACCTGGGAAGCTGTGTGTACACCAAGGATGCACCTCCTGTGGTTATTTTCCCTTTGAGGCGAGGGAGGTGGAATTGTTTGCCTGGTATATACCATTCATTTTCCTCGTGGTAATGGGCAAACACCTTTTTCTTGCTGTTGGCTTTCCTTGATGGAACCTGCAACGCTGCATAGCCTTCCTATGTATTTACCCAGCCTGAAGGGCACCAAATTCTAGTTTCATTCTTCAGGTTTCTTTGACGCCAATGAAACAGGACTGTGCAGGTTATACCAAAGGACACATCAGGACCAAATAAGACATTAATTCACTTGTTAAGTCAGCAAGAGACTTTTTTTTTTTTTTTTAAAAATGTATGGATTTTTATCCAGTTGTTAATCCCAAAATTTTAGCAATAGATTTCTGCTAATGATTTAAAGTCAAACCTTGCTATACCATAGAGCTGAGTAAAGGGAAAGAAATGATTTGTACTTCATCGTTTCTGCTTGAAAATTAACAGAGATTCTTCCACTATTTTCAAATCAAAGTAATACTTTCTCTGAAACAAAGCAGAAGACTATGGTCAGATCTGAACAAAATACAGAGAGGTATGTACTCTGTGCTTGAAGCTGTCTATACTGTAGTACTCAGCTGGTGTAAAAGTGGTCTTCTTCCAGGACCATGGCCAGTATAGACAGGACTCTTGCTGTATGTCCAAATTTGTCAAAACATGGAAATCCCACATATATTGACAGAGCTGTCCCAGCAGAAATGCAGAGCACAGACCAAGCCCTGGCTGTCCCCGTAGGTCCAATGTTGCACTGAGGACATGTTGAGGCAAAGTCGTACTCTAAAAAAAGAGAATGAGCTTGACAGGGGAGATGGGGAATTTGAGCAAAAGATTAAGGCAAGGACCAAATCCTCTCATACATGCATTCAGAGTGGAGCATAAACAATTTCTGTAACGAAGCACTGACAAAACATGAACAGTCAAACATCCTGCATCATTGAGAGGCAGGCATACCTTCTTGCTCTTTGGCTAACATATATAACATACTCTTCCAACTATGGCAACAACATGCTGTGTTTCATCCTTCATTCCCATTTCTGTACTCCATCCTCCTTTTCCTGATCCTTCTGGCAGAGCCACATGCTTTCTGCGCTTCCCCTGTCTCATGGACACTGAGCATTATTATTATCTCTGTGGCACTAATTGCTTGAGCTGCTACAACCTCTGCTATGGTGCTGGAGTCCTGCCATTTTCTCAAGAAGGACTTTAGTTATGTCATCAAGAAGATGATCAGATGAACTCTCAAAACCGGTTAAAATTTAGTGAGGGTAAATTTAGGAAAGAGAATATGCCTTTTGCTTTCTTCATTTGGATGACAGCTGCATCTGACCTTGTTTATCATAACACTCTTGAAATACAGCAAAGAATTATGATGGTGACTCTGTTCTTTATACCACATTGGTGTTTCACTGAGGGCTGGATGGACACATGATGCTGATTCCTCTTTGTTGTCAGCTGCTAAACTGTAGTAAATTTCTGGTAAAGAAGAGCATAAGTATCTTCCAGTACAGGTATTTGTCACTGGAATTTGGAAGGGGAATGAGTTTGGTTCGTACCAGCTTTCACTCAGACAGGTAGGCTGGTGCTCAACCAGTGCATCTATGTTAGCAATTTAGTGCTCTGGAGAAATGACTGTTTAGGTGCAAATTTGCCTTGTGTCTTTTCTTGGAACCGCGCAACACACATGTGAATGCACCCCAGGAGCCGAGGCTGAAGTCAGGCTCTAGGGCTCCATCCGGAGCACTCCACCAACAGTGGCACAAGGTACCTCCAAAAGGGGGGAAGCACATCTTCCCTGTGTCCCTGAACAGTTCACACTCTACGCAAGCGAAAAATTCTGTTAGTAATGGCAAAGAAATCTGGGATGGCTGTACAGAAATCTACTTTGAATTGCAATGTGTACCTTGGACAGGCAACTGGTATTGACTTCATTGCCAGAATCAACGTGTTGTGGAATAGGTCCACAACATTATAACTCTACTATAATGAATTGCACCACAACATTATGATTCCATTTAAATGAATTGCACCAAGTCAAGACCTGGCTGTTCCTTTTTTTTTTGGGGGGGGGGAGGGGGGATGGTGGTTGTGAGACAAGGGCTCAGCAGTAGCTACTGTGGGTGCACTCACTGCAAACTGCTTTTTAGTCCAATGTGCTGTCGATGCTGTGCCACAGTCCAGACACCAACAGGTGACTTCAATGGTGGGATAATTCGATGCTGTCAGAAAACTGAAAAGGAACACGAAGTGCATGCTTGACTGTAGTCAAGACATCATCCCTTTGGTAACAACCATTTTGATTATGAAGCAATTATCACTTTTATTACTGTTGTTACCTTACAGACAATAAAGCCTAACTCTTACATTTTGACTAATTTCATGTACCTACACAGCTCTGCTGATTGTTATCTGTTAAAGCACCTTCCATTGTTGCAGGACAAGCTGTATTTTAGATCACCTTGCAAGACCTTTTCTACCACAGACGTCTCCTCTTTCCCTTTTTTTTAAAAAAAAAAAACAAACCTCTCTCAAAATTGAAATCTACTCTTTTTTTCCTGGTTCCTGTATATTGTGATAGAAACTGTCCCCCTGACAACTCTACAGCTTGACCTTGGACTGGGGAAGGCTACCTCTATCTTCCGATCAGAACCTGGTTGGGTTTGACACATGTACAGAAACATCTCTCCAAGAGCTTGTGTTGATTGATTGCCTTATTCGGGTCATCCATGTATTACTTATCAAAAGATAAATAATAGTAAAAAAAGATGCAAAAAGACTTGCACATCTCCAGCTAAGCCTTAGTCGTTCCTTTTGTGTTTTCCATGTCCCCCTCAGTCCTGTCCCACTTCTCTTCTAGGAGATACAGATATGCAGCAACTGCTGCTTGTTTCCCACCCTTTCTACTCCAGGCAAAGGGTTTTAACAAGTTTAAGTTTCTTTGATCCTGACCTTGGAAACTTCCATCTATAGTCTATCTGGAGCCAGGTGGTAGGCATTTCATTGCTAGCAGTCCCTGTTCTTATAGACTCATAGGTATCCTTTCTGGAAGATATTCATCTTTGTCATGATTCTATTTATTATTTGTTTTCCTTAAGAGTCTCCTTTAACTCTGTATAATCAAACAAAAAATATCAAACAGATAAAATGAGGTACTTGTGATAGTCATGAAAATAATAGAGATATCTCATTCTTTTCAACAACCAAATGAATATGAAGTGCTTTGCACACTGCAACCTTACCAACTGGATATTACACAAGTAAAAATAAATGCACACACCCATAAAACTAGTAAAACTGGCTGTTGCAGCTACACATAGTTCCCTGTGTTCATTAAAATTCTATCTTTATTGAGCTTATCTTGATTGGCATGCAGATCAAAGTGAAAATGTAATAAATAAAAGAATATACATAATGGAATCCATGGAAAGAAGCTATTCAGAAGATAATTCCAGTAGGTAAATTGCAATGCAGTATTAAAAACAACAGTGCAGAAGCATTTGAAACATAAACACGTCATACACTGTTGAAGGGCTGGATCCTGAGGCCATTACTCACTTGCGTAGACACAGTGACTTCAAAGGAATTACTCACTGTGAGTAAAGATAGTTGGAGTACGACTAAACAAGAGAGTATTAGCTCCTTCGGTGCAGCTGTGTAGCTGAACAACAGCTCCATGTGAGCGTGATCCCGTTGGCAATACCTGGCTCAGTCCATCACGGCAGGTCCAGTCCCCCTCTGGGATGTGGGGAGCTCCTGCCTAGGGCAGAGGATCCGCAATTGAATGGAAAGTGGGAGCACAAATACACATAAATATGAAATTAATGTTTTCCTTCAGTTGTGCCCACCTGTGCTGCTTATGAAAATAATTTTCTTACTTCCCTAGCTCTGGCTGGTCTTGCACAGCCCATACATGGAAAAGTGAGCTGGATCAGCCCCATATCATCCATTATTAAGCAAATAGTTGTGCTTTGGTAAACTGGGGTCCAGATTTCCATAGATGAATTTTTATAGCCGTTTAAATGTATGGAGAAAGAGCAGTTTGACTTTCAGATGTCAAGGACAAATTTTTATGGCAAGCAACAAAGAACAAAATTTTTTTTCACCTTAAACTGCTAACTAGAGTATTTTGACGCAGTCACAGGACATGAACATAAGGCCTCTTAACGTGGTTTTATTGAAATTTTTATTGGCACAATTACACAAGAGATAAAGGATGATTTACGAGGTTAGTCGCAAAAGGTGAAC
Organism: Balearica regulorum gibbericeps; assembly: GCF_011004875.1. Taxonomy (NCBI): domain Eukaryota; kingdom Metazoa; phylum Chordata; class Aves; order Gruiformes; family Gruidae; genus Balearica; species Balearica regulorum. The sequence goes on along the minus strand of NC_046184.1, from coordinate 174,023,144 downwards.
AAAACAGAAGGTAGGTGACAGACTTTAGACAACATCAACTAGAAGACAGGATCTGTATATTGTGGGCTATTGAAGACAATGAGTTCAATCCAGAGTATGAAATAAAGAATATGTAGGAAAAGATTGACAAAGGAAAAGCCTAAAAGAAAGATTTCTTAAATAAATTTAGAAACCTAACTGGCATCAGTGGCTGCTGTTCACTTCCACTATTTGAGCATTTGGAACCAACAAAAAGATCTGGGTATGCCAGATTTTGATTTTCTGGAAAATAAAATTGAGGGAAAATTTCTCCCACTTTGGACTTTCATCCCTTTTATGTTTGAGCATTCTTATTACGTACGCAGTATAACCAAGAATTAGCCAGGCTGTCGTGCCATAAGGATGAGTTTCAACAGAGAAAAACATTTGTCTGTGGTTACAGACTGGCTCTCTGGGAAAAAAAACAAAACAAAAACTGGTTGCGGCAGTACGTACTGGAACTTCTAAAAGCAAAGCATGAGGCTAAGTTTACCTGTCTGCCTACCACTGCCTAGAGTGTTTTCCCAGGTCTCAGCTAGTTTATAACATATGGTTACCTGCAGTCATGTGAAAGTGTTTTCACATGGTGAATTATTGGCAGCCACTACTCTTTTACATAAAAAACATTTCACGTTATTTCGAAGTAGTAGGAGGCAGTATCCCCTTCCTCAAAACTTTAATAAACATTTTGAGCCAGATCCACTACCTCTTTGGCCCAATTTTATGTTCATATGACTCAATCAATCCCAGCAGTATTATACCCATGTGTCATTTTGGAATAAAACACGGTAGTGAATCAGTCCCCTTTGCTCCCTTCTTCTACACTTTTCCACCATCATCATGAGAGATACAAGGAAATTTTCCACATCTGGGAGCTTTCTGAGTAGGCAGCGGAAGATATTGGCATCCATAAAATCCTGACAAGCATCACAGAGATTATGATGTCTGTAATACTGAAAAAATGCCATGCAAGTTATTCCAATACTATTTTTTTCTTTTTCTTGTTTATATTTTCTGAGAAAAACTAAATCTGATTCCAATAACCGAGAGAAGCGTTCTCTTTAAATGAAAGCGTCTCCCCCCCGCTCACTGAAGCTCGTAACTAACTGACACGGAAGTTAGCTGCATTATGTGGGCTTCAGGCCATCCTCAGTACAATCAGTCTTCGTCAAGCTGAAACTTGCTGTGTTTAGGCAGGTTGGGATTTCTAAACAGGTTGTTCAGCCCTATTTTCTATGCTTAGTTGCCCAAGGATTTGTTTTCTTCCAAGAGCAACAACAAAGTATTTGGCTTACAAAAGTTTTGAAAGATTCTATCATATTGAGAGATTTTTCTAGCCTTAAAATGGGCAGTTCCACTAGGACAGATATCAGGTTTTCAAGATGGAAAGGTTCTGCAAAGTACGAAGGAATGGTGGGCTGTTACCTCTAGCTTTGCAGCTGAAATTGTGACCTTTGAGGTATGTTGTGATTCGGCGGCAGTTTGACAGGATCTGGAGGTCTAACTGAGGACATTTGAGGACTCTGAGGAAAAACTCCTCTCCAGTGTTAACACCATTTAACTTCACCGTATTTGTTAATAAGGTGCTTAGAGCCTAAAAAGGGCATGACTCTATCTACTTAAGCCTACATAAAGATTAATATCTTTTCATGTAGTGTATATGTTTGCTTGGTGTTTGATGGTGTGGGACTTTAGTACAAAACTGTAATAAAATGCTTTTCCAGCATGTCATGTTCAAGTAAATATACATTTACTTGAAAAGAAAAAAAAAAAGAGAAAAAAGAAGACCCAAGCCCTGCAGAGGATGTAAACTAACCAGTTTGTCAGCATGTCTTCCAAATAAGTGAATAATAACAGTTTATGCAAGGTATAGTTGCTTCTCATAAAGGTGAAAAAGCAAATCAAGCATACATGCATATAACTTAAAGATGAAATGATGGTTTCATCTCAATTATCAATACAAATCAATACAAGGCTTTTGCCATATGTCCTGTATGTGCTAGAGACTGTTCTTAATGTAATATGTTGACCCACACATTTAAACAGCACTGTATGACTAAAAGATACATAAATATCCAACTTATTCAACTTAGCAGTTATCTTCACTGATGGAGTCAGCCTGGCGCCTACAGACTCCTACGAAATTCTTAGACATTCAACAGCTATGCTGCCTTCACAAGCTTTGTACTGCTGTAGTAGTTCAAAGAAGAAGAAGAAGTAGTAAAACCCCCCAGAGGTTTTAGGCAGGGGTTTAAAAAACTGCCAGTAGCACTTACTTACAGAGTTTCTAGTAGTAGCCATAGACTATAGCCATAGCCATAGCCTTCAGATCTACACAAGTTTGTGGTACTTTGTATACAGCAAACATCATATCTGCTGGAAATGTCATGCCAGTACCAATGTTTTTTCTAGCTTCAAATTCCAAACAAGAGAAGAATCCAGAGGTGTTAAATGCCACATGGGGTGCCTAGAAAGAGACAGTCCTTGCTGCAAAATGTTTTTGAGGCTGCAAACATAAGAGAAAGAAAGTACCGTTATCCCTGTTTTATAAGTACAGGCATCGAGACATGAAAGAATCTGCCTCTGTTATTCATGGAAAGATTATCATTGACTTCAGTGGGTGTAGTATCAGCCCTATAGCGGTATGAAACTTGGCTCCTAATTACATTAGGCCCACGTAGGCTTAGTTTCAGCCACAGTTCATTTTTATCGCCAGGTTGTTAACCTGTAAACCAAAGGTATTTCAACTGCTGACAGAGTCTGACTTGCGGTTCTAGGCTCTCAGGATGCTTGACTAAGAGAAACCCATGTCCAGTCACGTTTCGTTTGTGCTCGAAGTGTTTGGCTTCCATCAATGGCTTGGGATGGCCTGTTCTCTGCAGATTAAGAGGAAATAATATATGACGCACAGACTTGTCTCACTCACTTCAAAGTGTGAGCAACAGTGACTCACCCACCTCCACAGACATCTTCAAACCCTGTGCTGAGTTTCCTATTTTTCTTCTTGTGTCATAGATAGCATTGCTGTCTTTTGTTTTCTCCAGCCTACGTTCACCAGTTTTACAGAATTTTGAATCCAATCTGGCAATGAAGTTGGGTTTTGGTTTGTTTTGGTGTTTTTTTTTTTTTTTTTTAATGGTGCCTTTGGGTTCCCATATTCTTTCATAGTTTACTTAACGAAACAGCATGTGTTTAAATTTCTCAGTAACTGTGAGTGTTACCAAATAAGAATAATCTGCATAATATCTACGTGAAAGGGAGGCTTGTTATTCACACTTTGTTATCATCTTGTCTCAACAGACAGCTGCTGTCACTGTTTGCCCTTTTCAGTGGAAGTGGGCTAAATTCATCCTAGTCACAGATGGGGGAAGGTGGCTGTGGTGCAGTCCCCATTCATTTGGAATATGACACGTTAGATAGATTGAGTTATTCTTTTACACAGCAGGGAAACTTATTGAACAGAAAAGGTTAATTAATCTAACTGTGGACCAAACTGGTCCATGCAGGACATCAGCTGGGACAGGAAAAACTTCCATAAGTTCTTCAAAATATACTTTGTTAGGAATACCATGAAAAAAACCCAATAATTACCTTGTTATAAAAGTCTTGCCGGATAACACCATGGCTTCACCAGCAAGGATTTATCTGCTCTCGTGCTTGCAGTCCGATGCCAGAATTCGATGAACCTCGGTCATCCATGGTAGGTTGTTGATCCTGTAGGCTAGTATGCAAAAAGTGGATACCACCACCACCACTATTGCTTCTCCTACACCGTTTTTGAATTAAAGTGACCATGGCAGCTCTGCCCTGTGCTGAACCCAGTGCTGTTGATATGCATTAGACATGATCTAAGCATGCCTAGAAGATTGGGATCCTTGGGGGCCTTAGGCAATGGAATATCTACTTTGTAAATCCCAAATGCAGTTGGGGAAATGGCAGTCTACATATTTAGTTCAGTCGAGGTGTCAGTGGTGTAATTTTAAGCATCAAAGTAAATTTTGTAATGGAAATTTTGAGTACTTTAGTGGGGCAAATGTTATTGGGAAAATCACTTTTCTCTTTCTTTGATGAAATTCTCCTTGGTTGCACCATAAGTGCTTAGGTGCTTTATTTGAATCTTGCTGAAGGCACCTGCCTGTCTGAGCTTCAGCTCTTCTGGGTGTCCAGAGCTCTGCTTTGGCACATGCCCAGAACAGTTTAAGCAGCCTGATAGTTATCTCCCACCTAAGAAGCTAGGCATTCCTCTGCTGAAGTCTCCTGGGGGGCTCAAACCTGCAGACATTCACAAAAAAAAAAAAACCACCAAATGCACACCCAGAAGGCTCCTCAGAAAATGTTTTGTGGGTGCTTTTTTAGAACAGACAGTGGAGGAGGATCTGCCACCCACCTTTCATACAATACTCTGTGGTTAACCCATTCACTTAGAACGTTAGACTCAGATTCAACACTTTGCTCTGACTGAAGGGGTTGAAACCAACATTTCTCCAAGGAAAATGTCCTCCCTAGGGGTGACATTGTTTAGAGAGGGAGAGATGGGATTTCATGCACACTCTCTACTCTTCCTCTTGAAGTTGTTTTACTGTGTAGCAGACAATGCAAAAGTCACTGGACAGGCATCTCCACAGAAGTACATTATTCTGCAGCCTGCACAAAGTAAGTTTGGGGAAACCTCCCTCCTTCAAGGCATGTTTCTATACTTTCTGGTCAACACTCTTTCACTTCAACTCAGACAAATAGGAGATTTGACACTTGAAAGACTGGAAGAAACTAAATCCTGGTCTCCCACCTTGTCCCCTACAGCTTTACTTACAATAAATGGACAGCAACATTTCCATCACCAGCACATTTCAGAAGTATTCTTTTGGAAATAGGAGATGCACCTACTTACAGGCACCTACTTACAGGTTCTGCTCTGTGAAAGCAAAGTAAGACATCTCTTGATCTTTGTATTTGCTGTAAAGTAGCTGAAAGCATCTGAATTGTGAGTATAGTCAAAATGTAGATTTGAGTCCTGTCTTGGGGCACCTGACCTTCCCTATCCTGTGTACATAAAGCCTCATACATAGGCGCTGGTTTCCACTCCAATGGCCAGCCACACAGGCTACAACTGCACTTAGTTTTCGTTGTACTTGACAACACTTAATCATGCCAATTTGAGTTCCTTTCCACTTTAACCAACAGCTCAGCAGTTCTTCATTTAGTGATATAATTTTGCTCTTTCTACGTCTACTTGTCTTTCTAGACCCCTATATTTCTCACTTAACCTCAATTATATTTGGTCTGTTTTGTAGAAAAGGTTTTCAAATCATTCACAATGGCAAGAAGGTTATATTCTACTGTATCTATGGCTTCTGTCTTTTCTCTTTTTCATGGATGTACTTTTTTCCCCTTGCCCACTAAGCAAACACCAAAGTGGATTCTTGGTGGAGAGTGTGAGGTCATTAGATCCCTGCCAAAGCAGAGGAAACCCTAGGGAAAGCCAGTAAGCAGGAAGGGTTAGGCAGAGAGTGCCCTAGGTTTTTATATGGAGTAGAAGCTCTGTCTCTGAAGTGATGGTGACAGCAGAAGATGGCAACAGCATAGGGAGTTCATGTCTGTGTGGAGAAAGGAAGGATTGGCAGGAGGTGGGAAGCTTGGATTAAGGGAGTTCAGGTGAGGGATAACAGGTGAGAGGTCCAGTTGGATGGACAGGAAAAACTGGGGCTTTGAGTTGCTGGGAATTTGGGGGTTAGTCTGGAAGGATGAGAAAGGGTAGGTGGGAAATTCAAGTGAGAGGCATTTTTCTGCAGAAGAGTGGAAGGAGGGTTAGGAGGAGTCAGGACATAGTTGACATTTAAGAGAGAAAAGTGTAAGATCTGGGATTTGTGCCAGGGCAGGAAATTTCCCCTCAAGAAAAGGACATCAGATGTATTGGGAATTGGTGGAGGCCTCTGAGGAAATATGGTGGCTAGGAGCTGAATGATTTGGAGGAAAAGAGGCTCTTAGATCAGACTGAGTGGAACTTGGGGAACGGAGGCAGTCTCTCATCTTTGCCTCCTTACTGCTTCCACCTCCAGGGTCCTCAAAATTTGTGCGTGGGAGAAGTAATGCATACAAAGGGCAACAACCTCTTCCTCCATACTGCACCAGTCTTTGATTTTGAAAGGACAGAGCTGTTTGAAGGTAGTGACCATGTGGGTAACTTTTTACGTCTCTGGATGACTTGTTCCAGTAAAAAAACTAGAGCAGTTGTAGCATGTCCGTCCCTGGAGGGCTCCAACATTCAACTGGAAAAGGCCCCGGCTGAGCTGATCCAGTATTTGTGATATTTCCACTTTGAGCTGGGGGTTGTGGTAGATGACCTTCAAGAACTCCCTTCCCACAGGGTTTCCCATAGTCCCTGATTCCAGGAATCTAGAAAGCTTATGGCCATAGAGGCATCCTTACCTTTGACACCTTACACTATATCAGCCTCATTCCATTTCCCTTTATTTTTGCTCAACATAACAGATATGTGTATCTACATTATCCCATAACATTGATGTTCCCATAGGCTTGAAATACTGTATGCTGAGTTCACATTTCTGTAACAAAAAATAATATAATTCAGAGAACATAAAGAAGACCACCCAAGGGATTTATATGCCTCTTGCTGAATTCATCTTGCAGTTCAGGTGTCCTTCTAATCTTCCCATTTTGTCCCTCAAAATCATCACTTTTTCCTGACTGTTGGTCAAAGGGCAAGTTGACTTGGCTTCTCTCCAGATCCTGTTACAGGCCATTTCTGAAGTCATAAATGTAGTTTGCCGAAGAATAAAAGCATACATTTCCCTGTATGAATTGGTAATATAGCTCTTTTGCAGTGCTCGCAGCTAAAGCTGGTGGGATGATTCAGACTAAATGTACTTTCCTTTCTAATGACATAGAACCTTTTGTGGAATCAGAAAGACTTTTCTTATGTTTCCTAACAAAACCCCCCTCTCCAAACCAAATAACAAAGTAGGAACAATTACAGTATTTCATGGATTTGTTTTGGAAACCAGGAGTTATGAGGTAGTGCCTGAACCTGCACTTGGTCCCTCCAGCTTCAGCCACACCGCTGAGGCACTGGCATTATAGCCCAGCCACTGCGGCTCCCTCCGCTCTTTTGGAGCCACCAAGTCTCCCTGACACCCTGAGAAAGTGCCCATCTTCCTCCTGCGACATTAGAGGGAGTCTGAGGTGACTAACCCCGCAATTTACATGCCTCACATAGGTGATAGACATTAGGTAGGATGAATTGTGGCTGCAGCGTATCATTGAAACATCTTACCTTATTTTCCAGATCAAAGTATCTCGTGTTTTTGTTCTGATGAAACAGTTTGGTACTTAACAAGAGGAGCACGTAAACATTCGACATACTAATTAGAGAAGCCAGCTGTTTACTGTATCTTTCCATTATCCTGCAATCCTATTTCAACTAATATGTTATGGCATGCATGTTATTATGGACTTCCACAATCAAACCATAAAATTAAGTAAATACCTGTAACTGTAGTTGTATAAATGATATTACTAACAATGAGAAATTTTGGGTTGGATTGAAATCAGAATTGCCCTCCAAGTGATTTTTTAAAATAAAAATGTAAACATTTTTATTCTGTGCAATTTTTAAAATGTTTGGTTAAGTTGCGGCTCAGCACCAAAACAAATTTTGAAATTATATTTAACATGAACTGTGTTCACAGTTTTAACTACCCTTTCTGTCCCACAAAAGAGTCATTCAGCTATCAATTCTCATCTTTAAGACTGAGTGAAGGATTGGAAAGTAATGAGAAATTCCAGTCATCTTTGTTGATAGTGGGTCAATGGACTGTATTACCACTGAACTGCTGGATACTACCCAAATCATTTGGCTTTAAGATGCAAAAGTAAGCTAAGTGTTTAAGGATATGATGAATACTCTTAAGAAAAGTTCTAGGTCAACATATTCTAAATGGATAATAAGTATGGCTGTTTCCCAAAGCATTTTCTAACAATAGTAAGAAAGTCACCAGAAACTTATTCAACCTTAAAAAAAATAAAAAAAAGAAAAACCTTACATTGATTTGAATAGAGTATGAGCTGAAGAACACACACAAAAAATCCATTTACGATATTGTTTGACTATGCAGTGTGCAACTAAAAATGTTATAATTGTTTGAAGACTATCTACTATTAAACTAAACAAAAACATGCTGTGACTTGATTGACCTATGCATCAGTGCATGCCAATCTATTTGAGTTATTTCACAGTTCTCACATGTGAGAACGTTCTCACATAATTCTATATGCATGCTTACTGCATTTGTTTTTTGAGTTAACTTGCCCTTCTTTTGAATAGTACACATAATCTTCAATGTTCAGCTGGGAACACAATTTATAAACAGTGATTCTCAGTAAAAAAAGCAGCTTTGCTGCTTCTCTTTAGCACGGGGCTGGAACTGTTATCACTGAATTTCTTGTAAAAGTCCACTTTATCTGAGCAGCAAGAAATCTCTCATGCGATGTTAAGAGATGTTGTGGTTCTATTACAGATAACAGATTCGAGTCAGCAGTGGACTGTGCTCAGGACTATGTAATCAAGGTGGTTCGTAAGTTGAGAAACATTGCAGACGCATGCAGAGGAGGTGGCTTGGCCTTTGGCAGGAATCTCCATCCTGCAACTGTCAAATCCACAATCACAATCCATCATGCAGAATAATGGCTTCCTCCTTCCTGTTCACTCCGCGGTCTAAGCATGATTTTCCATCTTGAAGGCATCCAGTCTTTCACATATGTTTTATTTTATTGTAACTGTCAGATACACATTCTGGTATCATTAGAACGTAAATATTTATTAGTTTTCATTAACAGAAATAGTCCCTGTATTGGTATATGATACTTGAAAGTAACCATTCATTTTGCATGTTACGGTATCGTTGTGGTGTGACAACAGATGACGATTGTTGATTTTTCAACAATGGTCACTGCTGGGGTGAATGAGTACAATGCGATGAGATAATCCTTACTCCTACTCACTTGTCTGTGGTAGAATAGGGATGGAAATAGGGAAAAAAAGCAGAATTCCATTTCAGGATTTATCAGTAAGTATTCAAGGTATTTCTGAAAGTCTGCAGCCCTGATGAAACAGCAATTTTTAGCACCTACAGAAAAAATTTCACCTGAATGTCTAAAAGTGCTTTAAACATTATATGCTTCTGGTAGCAAATATATTAATATAAACTAATTTTTTTTATTTTTTTTTTTTTTTTACTTCTAAAACGATAAGTAACATTTAGTATTGCCTTGCAGGAACTGCCTCCAGATTCTTAGCCAAATGAAAGCTTAGAAAGATTAATGTATTTATCAGCAGTCTCCAGGGAGTTAATTTTATGCTGAGTTAGAATGCAATGACTGGAAGTAAATCATTTTCCAGTGCTAAGATACTTTCTTTTGCTTTTCAATGCAAGGGCACTCTTTTTTTTTTTTTTTTTTTTCTTTTTTCTTTTTGCTTGATGCTTTTGGTGTTGGAAGCAGGATTCCTCTGAGCTGTTTGCAAATTAAGGTCTGAAGGAGAATTAGGAAACAAATGTGTTTACTAAGTAAGATTAAGTCAGTGCATGAGCAGGGGAACAGGAAGGATCATAAACCAGAGAGACCAGTTCAAACCAATTTTCACAGATCTCCTCCCTTTAGTAACATTACTGTAAGTTACAAATATTACATCATCAGAACAAATTGTTATTTGCTAATCCATGATTCAGAAGGCCAACCATTGTTAAACAGCAGCCTTTGGAAACTGGCTAACCCTTTGTGCTCCATTTACTACATCACCAAATGTAAAAACACAAAGAAGCTATGAATGAAGTGTGCCGAGAGGACAGTGACTATGAAATCGGTAAAATACATATACACTCCTTCATACAGAGAACTGGCAAAAGGTGGCAGGTAATCCAACATGGCACAAGAAACCATTAGTACAGTCGTAGAACAAGTGCAGTACAAAAATCTCACCATAACCCTGTTTAGTTAATGTATTACATCACTTAGAATTCATTTTCTGGAGACTGTGCTGAACTTCTCGTGAAGAATGTTAATTACAGTAACTTCTTTGATGTACATCTGTAATTTGGGAAATGGACTCAGGCAGCCAGTCATATCATATAAAGACACTGGTATCTGCATCTGCCCAGACCTCTAATATTTTTCTATTCCAATGAATCTGTTAGAGGACAGAAATACCTCTGGAGATTAATGATGTATACAGTGTAAAAAGGTGTCCCAGGAACCACAAGAAGAAGATACTACAAAAACCAGAAGATAGGAGAAGGAGCTGTTTAAGGACAGGTCTTTAGTAGTGTTTTGGTTTGGGAGTGCTACTTTGACGGGAATCTCCTGACCTTACTTAGTATAGAATCATAGAATGGTTTGGGTTGACCTTTAAAGGTCAACCCTCCTGCAATGAGCAGGAACATCTTCAACTAGAACAGGTTTCTCAGAGCCCATGACCTTGAATGTTTCCAGGAATGGGGCCTCTACAGCCTCTCTGGGAAACCTGTTCCAGTGCTTCGCCACCCTCATCGTAAAAAAATTCTTCCTTATATCTAGTCTGAATCTACTCTCTTTTAGTTTAAAACCATTACCCCTTGTCCTATAACTACAGGCACTACTAAAATGTCTGTCCCCATCTTTCTTATAAGCCCCCTTTAAGTATTGAACAGCAGCAATAAGGTCTCCCTGGAGCCTTCTCTTCTCCAGGCTGAACAACCCCAACTCTCTCAGCTTGTCCTCATAGGAGAGGTGCTCCAGCCCTCTGATCAGCTTCATGGCCCTCCTCTGGGCTCTCTCCAACAGCTCCATGTCTTTCTTGTACTGGGGCCCCCAGAGCTGGATGCAGTACTCCAGGTGGAGTCTCACCAGAATGGAATAGAGAGGAAGAATCACCTCCCTCGACCTGGTGGCCAGTGAAGCTTTGATTTGTATCACGGAGCCTCTCAAAGCATGCCAGCTGGATTCCTTTTGAATGACACTAACGAGAAAATGTGCTCCAGAAGACTACCTAACACCCTCAAATTGCTAATGGAAATTCAGCCAACAGGGCCAAAGTAGAACTAGTCAGACATCAAACCCCCAAAATGTCTGCAGTATACGCATTATTCCTCAGCACCTATTCCTACTGCTTTGTCTTTGCAAATGCAGATGTAACCTTAGATACCTCAGGTTTTGAGAGGCTCACTGCAGAGCTCTGAGAGGAGTCAATAAATGGTCCAGAACCACCTCGTTGCAATTTGCAGCTATTCCATTTGTCTGTGATGTGAGTGGCCCTTTAAAATTTTATCTACTCTCTTAGAAAGATGTTTTGTTGTTAGAGTCCTGAGAGCCTTTAGGAATGTCCATTTATTTTGGTCACTTGTGGATGAGTATTCTCCTATGCACTGTTGAATGTAATTAGGCTACAGATGGTGCTAATTGTGGTTTTCTCCATAGCATCTAATTTCCTTTTTTTTTTTAATGTCTTGATTTACTTTGCTCTTGCTGGTGTTCAGAATTAAAAACACAGTAAGAGTATTGAAGGGTCCTGAAAAAAATATATTTCCTTTTAGAGAAAGTACCTATGGACACTTAAGCATTAGCTGATTTTCTTGGAGCATAGTTAGCACTGTGTGTGCAGATGATCCTCTTGACTTCACGTTTTGTTGGTTGTTTTATTATGTCAGATAGTAATGGATGACATTAATGTAAATGGCTATACAGAAGATGTAAATTACTTTCACTTTCTGTCTACAAATGATAGGGGATTATTCAGTCTATGTGTAAGGATTTAAAGTATAATTGCAAAGGAAAAAGCATCTCATGAGAAGGATGTCTGAATTCAGAATAGTCCTAAATAAATTAGGATAGGCTAGTCTGAGAAGTCTCTACAAGCCCCAAACCAGACAACTGTCTGTTCCCCTCAAGTCTGAGTGCGCAGGATTCAGCTCAGCCTATTTTATGGTGTCTGTAGTGTAGATATCTGCACCTCAATTAGGTGTTAAGCTCCTATTAAAGTTAATGGAGAGTTTGAAGGTTGCCCAAGCACAGTCTTCCAGTGCCATTTGAGATGCCATCAAGAATATGAGATAACTGCATGGAACCAGCAGATAAGACACAAGATCTAGGGATGATCCATGTTCTTCTGGAGCAGCCCAAGGGTGACAATATGCAGCAGCTAACGCATCAGTAAGACAACTATGTTTAGGAAACTGAATTGGATCTGAGCTTTCCCTTGACTCTGATGGGAACTTGGATGAGATCAGGTATAGAGACCTCCATTGCATAGCTTAAATTCAGGCAAGCTGAATGCTACCCAATATCTCATAATGAATGCAATGGAAGTGGTAAACAAGTACCGGCAGTGTGAAGAATAGCCCTATTCACAGGAAGAAAGGACAGAGGTAGGATGTGGTACTATTAATGAACAGGAATGGCATATTTACGTGTGCTGGAAATAGAACTGTGCAAATAATGGATTTTGGGGTTTAGTGGTTGAACTGAAAGTTATATAATAAATTCCTTTCAGTTAACCTGAAATAGATTTTTGTGTGTTTGTTAACTAATATAAGGAACATGTCTCATCTGGTTTATTAATGACCAGGAGCTAGATGTCTATGTAGCCTGTAGCCATGGGCTAAGCATGGCAGCTATATTCCTGTAGCTGTGGATTAAAAAGCTTAGAAAGGATGTTGGGCAGGAACCACTGGATCATGAACTGAAAATTACTGTGCAGCGATATGATAGGAAATAATAGACAATCTTATTTCACAGCCTGACTGGAAAGCTTATCTGCTATATTACATATTTTATGGGTTCTACTCTGCAACTTTGACTTTGGATTGCATTCACTTGAAGTGCCACAATACTTATTCACTTATGTGAGTGAGCAAAAGTGATTCATCAGGCAAAAAGATTGTGAAACTTGGCAGTATCTCTTATGTATCTATGTGTTCACCCATTTCCAAAATAATCATCCAAACCCCATCATTTAAAGGGTATATGAGGCAGATTCTTACACTCTGACATCAGATTTAGACCTGAAAGTTTGTCTGGTTTAATTATATTGTTAAACTGGTAAAATATGTCAGTCTAAACACGCTATCACAGTTTTGAAAGTACTGAAACTGCTGCAGGTTATGCCCATTCAAGATCTAGAATAAGCTATAATAGCATTAAAACTTAGATGCCAGCATAACTGTGTTTGCACCAGAGCACATAACTGTGCTCATAAAGCTGATGGGTGTTACCTACTCTGAGTCAAATGGGAATGCTCACGTGAATAAAATGAACAGACTTTGAGTCCTGATCAACATGAATGATCTATATGGAAAAAAAAAAAAAAAAAAGTAAAAATATTGTGATATTAAGTTCATACCCATCAGCAGTTTAAAGCTACAAATGTTTAGGAATATATAAGTTGAATTTTTCAAAGAAGATACATGTTGATACTTCATATTATCACACGGAAAGTTGTGCAGTTGGCAGCAAAAGTTGCTTTTCCTTAAAAAAAAAAAAGTTATATTAATATTTACTTGATTGCCTGATAAAAGTAATACTACAAAAGAATATTGCAAAACCTCGGAGGCTTGGCATGATTTTCTATGTGGGTGGAAAAATGTTGTGCTGATGCCAAGTTGGAATGAATCATGAAACTGTAGCATAAAAAATATACTAGAAAATCTATATTTTTTTAAAAAAGATGACAGCTAGAATAATAAAGCTGTGGGCCTTACAAATATATGCAACATAAACAGGTTGCTGGAATAATATTGGATAGTATATTATGCAGAACAGTTTTTGATTGCAAGGACAGCAGTGGGGTTTTGGCCTTCATTCATAAGTTTAGGCTCTGAACTGAGGTGTTGAATTTAGGAGTGCCATCACCCAAGATGTTCTGCAGGGGAACTCAATAGCAACAAGATTTCCTCTGCCCTATAAGTTCTAAGGGACATAATAAGAAGCTTATTAAGGGATATAACTTCATTTCTTGCATTACATCTTCTATATTAATGATGTGTCAAAATAATGCCTACAGGTTAACCCAGCAGAGTTTGGCAGGTGGTCAGGTTTCTTCAACCTTTATGCTTTCCATGTCTCAACACTTATGGGACAACTTCAGGGAAAGGCACACAAAATTTGATTACTATGCTGACACCCCATCTGTCTTCCTATCAACCTAATGCCATAATTACCAGGTTGAAATAAAGACACATGTACTCCCAGGTAAAAATAAGAGTGTGTTAATCTCACGTGTAAGCATCTGTGCGTGTGTATGAAATGATGCTGTCTAAAAGAAAGGCAGGGACCATCCCTTCACCTGCAGGCCAAGTGATGCTGGCTGGCTTGCATCAACGCTGCCTAGCACCAGTCATCTTTACGGCAGACTCATTCTGGAGACTGCATGGAGGGATAATCTTACGGACAGGGGCAAGGAGAGAGCTAAGATTCAAGCAGTGTGACCATCAAGAGTCAAGTGAATAAGTTCACAAGCAGATTGTCCATGTAAATGTACCCATTGTGACATCACAGGTAAACAGGCATTGCCAATAATCCTATTCTAGTTATTATAAGATATGTTATGTGAATGTACCGTACATATTTACCCTACTGACTGTTCTAGTCCTGTGTTTCTACTTTTTATAACAATCATTAAAACACATTTGCTAACTGACAAACATGGAACTACATTTGAAGTATTTATTTACATGCAAAATTTTATGATATTTTTAGAATTCAAGCCAAAGCACTTCTTTGGATGGACCAGCTTAAGAAAAGAAGAAGCAGAAGTAGCAGATACACAGAGAATTAACTTCACTGGTGCACTTTAGGGTCCAGATTTTGGTTTCTTTTTTTTTTTTTTTTTAATTAAAAAAAAAGAATGGAGGTGAAGGACTATTGAAACATCTTAAAGGAATTTGCTTTTAACATTCCACTGAGAACAGAGTAGTTGGGAACAAAACAAAAAAAAAAAAAGGAATGTATACTCCTTTTTGAAAGGAGACAAAAAAATAACATAGAAGAACAGACAGATCAAAACCCAAGTAGGCGTATGCTCAGAAGCGCACGTGAATGGGAGGAGTGGGATGTGCTTGTGCCGTTGTAGCTGCTACTCGCAGCTATTTCTCCCTGCCTCATGCATATGCGTGAGTAAGATCCCAGGTCTCTTATCACTCACCCCATCTTGATTTGAGGCCGCTCCCCAGGCAGGCTCATTCGTCAGGAGCTTTGGCTGGGCATCACGAGCTGCAGCATTTGGCCTCCAGGTCTTCACTTGAGGAATCTTGCTCCAAGGTCCAAATTCTGCTGCTCTTTCTGTCATCGAATAGTCCCTTATTTCCCAATCCATTCGCTATCTCTCAGGTCTCAATTTGGCCCTCAATTAGTAACACAGATAAGGTATTATTTATGTTGCACTGCGATTTTTATTGACATCAGAGAAATTTACTCTGGATGACGTTTCCATGTGCTACCTCTAATGATTGAATGAATGAGTAGTTGTGAAGGGGTGGGGGGAACTGAAGAACAAACTCTTGAGCTCCATCCTTGTCTTCATAACTGAAGTACAGCACATCCTGCTCAGCTCTGATGCATTTGTGCCTATGCATCCAGTTAAATATTTTAATTTATTTTACCATTGGTTATTTATTATTGGCTTTACAATTCCATAAACATGAGGTCACTTTAGAACATATGACTGGATTAGGGTGCCGGTGGGTATTCACTTTAAATGAAAGTTTTAAGCTTTGCAGAGCTTATATATGTGTTCAGTATAATATATAATAGAGCCTTTTCTCTCTCTCTTTTTTTTTTTAAATTTAAATATAGCTAGGAAAAACGTGTTTCCTATCAACAGTTTTTATAAGAAAAGGAAACACGTTTTAAAAATATATATTCAAATATCATTAAAAAGAAAATGTATAAGATATACAAAGACTAGAGAAAATAATCACAGTATTTCTACCAAAAAAAACCCTTTTTTGTCAGCTGTATTCAATCAATCAAGATTGAGGAATGAAGACAAGAAAGTGTATGGATAGATAGAGCATACTGTCTGCAGTTAGCCAAACAGTAAATATAACTGTACTTCCAGTCTGGTACTGTAATGAACTGCTTCTGTCATCATTGACTGAGAGCAACATTTCTTCTGCAGAAGCAATGTCTCCACGGTCCCTCAGGAAATTCCCACAGGACATTCTGATCATTTTAATTCTACTTGTTAGAAATTTCATACTGTTTTCTTTCAGAAATTTTAATCTGCTCTTCTGTGTTTGTAGCATATTTGGCTGTAGATGAGGTTTTACATGTTTATTAAAAAGCAATCCTTCCCAAAAGCCCACACACAATTTCTGTCAGGGCTTGGTGTTCCCTAGCCTGCTTAAAGGTAAAATGTGAGGTTCAACTTTTCACATGTCTCCCAGAACCCAGGATCAGCAAGCAGGTCAACAGTGAGTGAACTAGTTCGTCTTTCCCTATGTCTGAATGAGCTACATCAAATATTACCATTGATTATTCTCGTGGAAGTAGCCTAGAGCTAGAATTTAGAGTTGTGATAAGAGATGTCTTGGGTATACCACTGCCCTTTGAAGATTTTCCCTTTCCTAAGCTGATACTGTAACTCTTTCATTTAGCAGCGTGTTCCTTGGTAGGGAACTTGCTGGAAAACAACAGAAACATATCAACCAGAAACTCCAGCTAGTAGACATAGTTGTAGAAACAACCAAAATGGGGACAGCAGACAACAACTTCTATGGGAAGGAGATTGTGATAGCATATACACACCGTCAACACGACAGTGGCTCAGGAATAGGCAAATTAATTTCCCCAGCTGTGACCAAGTGACACAACTAGAGACAACTGCTAAAAAATCCTGGAGGCCCAGTCAGAAGCATTCAATAGTTTGAAGTTCTATCGGTTATCAGGGAGGTATGTAGGGGGCAAGAAGCTCTTAAAAGAGTGCAGAGAAGATGTAATGCAAGGAACCTTCCTAAATCATTCGCTTATGCAGTGGTATAACTGTGATATAAACACCTTCCTTCCACATCCACTTCTGTCAGTGACATCAGAGGGCTAAAAGCGTAAGAAATGCTAGGCCAAATAAAACAAATATCCCCATAGCTCTGTCTTTAATACTACCCAGGAGCAGTTGCTTAGAGTAAGTTTCTATAAATGAGTAGAGTATCTACTCTTAACATAGTTTTATGTATTTTAATGATCAGAAGAGTTTGAAGTTGTATGCAAATCATTGTACTTAACAGTGTGATCTAAATGTTGTGTGTATTGCTATTATTCACCCATTTAAAGAAAAAATAGCTAATTCTTTAGTCCTAAATAGATAAATTAGGTGCCTTGTTCCTACTTTTTTTTTTTTTTTAATAGAAGAACCAGATTCAGAGAAGACTATACAAGGTTTCTGTGTTGTGCTCTTGTCCACCAAAACCCAAACACTGGACCTTAATCCAAAGCAAGGGCTTAAGTTTCTTGTACAGTCAGATGCCTATGGAGTCAGTGGCTGTGGAGGAATTTCAAAGGGACATCCAACCTGCTTAGTTTAGTCATGTCTCCATGCTGCTTCCACACCCCCCCCCCCCCCCGTTTGAGGTATTGTTTGTTATGTTGGTGACTGCTGCATATGCAATTACTAGGTGACTAACTTTTGACCACATCATGTAAGAAATGTAGAACTTCATAACTTCTGCTCCAAGAGTGAGAAACACCGAATTATTAACTTAGATCACTTGAATATAAGGTCTTTTTCCTATTTTTTTTCATGTAATCTTATTTAAAAAGAAGCATTAGTAGTCCAATATGAAGTCTGTGCCATTAGGTACATCAGGAGACAATCCACTGTAAAGTTAAATTTCCATATTTAACTGCATTTAAGTTCCTGGGCTACTATTTTTTTTCCAGTGACAGAACTATGTATTTTTTAAAAAGTAGGCATTAGAATATGTTACCTTATAAGCATTCTGAAAAACTTGGTGTTAATAGAGAAGTTCTTCACTGATCCATATATGTTCTAATTCTGGCGGGCCTATCCCCAAAAAGAGTGAGCATGGCCTCCCATTGTCATTATTGGCCTTTAAAACTCTGACTGCCCTTACACCTCACTGAAAGTTATAAGAGATGGAGCAGGAACAACTTTCCCTTGAGTCTTGCCTATGACTCTGTGATTGCCAGATAGAAGCCCTTGGCAGCGGCAGAATCCTCTCTGAGCAGCAGGAAACCTTTTTTTTTTTTTTTTTAGTAAATATTTAGCTATGTGTTTGTTTAGTTAGAGATAGTGTTAGTGCGTAACATTCTGTTCATTGCTTCAAAAACAGCAAAAGAAGTTTTTTTAATGTTAGGTCAGGGAAATGTTTTTTCCAGTGTTCAGGATATAGCTAAGCAAAGTATTCTGATTTCAAGAACTGCCTTTCTCGCCCTTCAGTGTTGCTAAAAAAATGGTCTACAGAAGCACTTTTTGGCCTTCAGGAGAGGCATGTTCCAGAGGAATGTTCCATCTCCCATCCCTTCCCCGAAAGATCATAGGAAGATGAAGAATATTGCTGCAACCATTTCCTTTCAGTTTAGAAGTTCTGGACTCCATGCTCCACTCCAAAGTTTGCCACAGACCCAGTCCTTTTTAGGAGTCTTGATGTGAGCTTTGGCTCAGACCAGGCTTCCATGTGCCTCCTATTAAGAAGGTTTCAGGGCACCAGAAAAGCAGCCAAGTCCTCCTTCACACAATGTCCTGACCATGGCTGGAAAAGGCATTTTTCCTCGAGGGACTGAAAGGGTGGATTGCATTCCTTTGCCTCTGGAAGGGAGAGGCTTCATGTAATTCTCAAAAGGTAGCTCATGGCTCATACTTGGAAGGACAGCTGCAGGCAAAAATAGTCTCAGCAGCAGTGTCAGCCTTCCCCTAGAACAGGTTTTTTGGTAGAGGAGCATTGATAACACATCACTTAGGTCTGCTAACAGAAGAGTTTGACCCCCAGGCAGACTTTCACACTTGCATCCTCTGCAGTGCTGGGTCATTTAGCTATACTTGCTGAGCTGTGCTTGCCTCTTCTATCCTATGCAACCTGTGGCATGCAGCTACAGTAATGAGCCTTTTCTTAGTGCTGAAAGGAGCACCTAATTCAGCCTGCTGAGGTTATCTCCTCTGTGAAAGAAATATTTAGTATCTCGTAAACATGACAGTGAAATATTCCCAGTTCACTCAACTAGTTCCTGCTTTTGATAGCAATACTTGCAGACTCCAGAAAAGGATGAAGTGCTGCTGTGGCCCTTTCCTACTAAGCCACCTGCAATAAAAATTTCAGGGCTAGGTCATCAATACTGAGATGATCATGAAGTTTAGAAGGGGAGCTCTCTCATGGTGAGCAGCAACTCCAATGACGAAGGGAATGGCAAGGAGCATCTGCAGAATGATGACCCTGTTGGTATGCCTGTACTGTCAAATTACTTACCTTCCAGTTTTCTCCCAGGTTGGTCATATCATGTAATTGTTAATTCACTTTCAATATCTCTTCTGGACTGAACCAACTTATTTCCTTTGAGATGATAACCAGTTTGGGGAATAGTTCACTGATGTCAATATGGATGCATCTCCACCAAATTTGTTTCCCTTTGTCCTCCACAATTCTCCAAACCTATGCCCCAAACATCCCCAAGTGAATATGTGCCATATTGAAAGACACCTAACATATACCCTCCAAAAGCACTGTTCCACAGGCTGTAATGCAACCCTCATATCAGACATGTTGAAATGAAAAAATGCACTCAAAAATTATTAGTATGTGTGCCAGTTTTGGCTGGGAGAGAGTTAATGTTCTTCATAGTAGCTAGTATGGGGCTGTGTTTTGGATTTGTGCTGAAAGCAGTGTTGATAACTCAGGGGTGTTTTAGTTCCTGCCGAGCAGTGCTTACACAGAGCCAAGGCCTTTTCTGCTTCTCACACCACCCCACCAGTGAGCAGGCTGGGGGTGCATAAGGAGTTGGGAGGGGACACAGCTGGGACAGCTGACCCCAACTGACCAAAGGCATGATTATGACATCATGCTCAGCATACAAAGCTGGGGGAAGAAGAAGGAAACAGGGGGGACATTCAGAGTGATGGTATTTGTCTTCCCAAGTCACTGTTACCCATGACGGAGCCCTGCTTTCCTGGAGATGGCTGAACACCTGCCTGCCCATGGGAAGTGGTGAATGAATTCCTTGGTTTGCTTTGCTCGCATGCGTGGCTTTTGCTTTACCTATTAAACTGTCTTTATTTCAACCCATGAGTTGTCTCACTTTTATCCTTTCGATTCTCTCCCCCATCCCACAGCAGGGAGAGCGAGCAAGCAGCTGCATGGTGCAGAGTTGCTGGCTGGGGTTAAACCACAACAGTATGCCTTAGACCTCCAAGGGAGCTGTGGTGTTCCCACTTGATACAAAGGAAGTCCAAGCCAACATGGCCATGAGGCACCCTGCAGAACTTTGCCTGGTGGGCCACAGATCTCTCTTTTGAGGGAATGCCTTTGGTAGATGTATCCCGTGAACCCCTAAACCATCCTTTTGTTAGCCTCAAAAGAAGTTTGAATTCCGGAAACTCTCATTTTGGCAAGACAAGTAGCAAATATCTCAGGACTGTTTTCTTCAGGTGAAGATACTAAGGAATTCCTAGAGATGACACAGAGAGAAGCCTGTCTCACATACCCTTGGATATCCTCACGTACCACAGGCAGTTCACCTGGCTGAGCTGGTTAACAAATGATTACTGAAGCTGGTGAGAAACATGTGTTGGATGCTGACAAATGCTAACCTCTAAAGCAGATACTGTTAAGAAACTATTATGAAACTCATGCGTTTTTATCTTTTCCTTTGCCCATGAAATAGGGAAATGCTGGCACGGTAAGGCCACTGAATTCCATAAGGACAGAGTCATGTTAATGTCTCATGTTAGAGCTTTTACATACCATGGTCTTATCCTTACTTTTGCACCAAATTACTTATTTGATTATTGTTTTTTCAAAACCTGACTCTGACACAATGAAACCAGATCGCATATTCTGGATATACACAGAGGTCTTTTTAAAATCAGGATAGGACCAAAGTTTTCCGTTTCCCCAATGTTGTTTTCCAGTTTCACAGGTAGGACAGAAAGTCAGACACTTAGCCAGAGGCTATTTAAGTGGGTGTCTAATTGCATTAAGTTTGTTATGAACTAACCAGATTAGATCTACCAATTCAGGCTAGAGATCATGCCACCACCAGAGTACCGGCAGCCTCTGTGGCTTCCCAGAGAAGCGTGCCTATCTCTGACATCTGGAGAAGACTGGGGATCAAGCCATAGATTTACACATTATTCTTTGGTTGAAAAATCAAAATCTGAAGCCTACATTCACAAAGCTGTCCTGTAGCCATTATTTAAGGTAGTCTCCAAGTACTCTCACCTCCTACACATCAGGTCATTGCTTGTGAGTCATGGCAGCAGAAAGCATAAGGATGTCAAGAAAGGATGTCAGCTATGGAAATTTCCATTACTAGGGTTTCCCTTTGGCAGAATAAAATGGTTGCAGTAACTGTGAGGATTCTCTGAGATGTTGCTTAACCAGCTCTCCTTCTCACAGCCGTGGAGTTTTATAACACCTGAATTCTGTAACGGCAAAAAAAAAAAAAAAAATTCAGCCTTGGTGTAATGGGTGGAGGAGCTTTAGGGTGCAGGTGCAGGCTCAGTGAATGCAGCTGGCCAAAATAATCCAAGCATAAGTATGTGAAATTCAGGCATGCCAAGAGTGAAGTCCAAATGGACTATGCATCTGAAAGAGCCATGATTACTGCAGGATAAGTAATGGTTTTGCCTTGCCAAAGGGAAATCTTACTCACTGAAATTTTCCATAGTCTTCATCATTTCTTGACTTTGTGAGAGTTGCGCCAGCTCTAATGAATAATACTTGCAAGGTGAACCTTTGATTTTATTATCTGTTGTTTGCCATAAGAATTTAAAATCTAGGTGTTGACAGTGACGTACAGTAAAATCAACTCACTTGACCAGTGTGGTCTCACTTGTGAGCCTGCTGAAAGGAACATGAAGTTCAAATGGCGCAATCTGCATCAGGAAATCAAAAAGTAAAGCAAAACCTGTCCCTTTTTTTTCCAGACTAAGACAAAAATTAGTTGCTAAGCTCACTGACAGCAAATAATCATTTCTGCATTTTTCTTAGATGTTGTGTTGTTATTGGACGTATTTTCAATGCACCGTATGAGGTAATGCTTAATGTTTCTTAAGAAATAAGCCTGGGGCATGTTCATAGTTGGCACGGTGGAGGGTATTTTTAGTGGAAGAGGGTGGTAGTGTGCTGATGATGTACATGATAAGATAAAGAGAGAAAAAGTACATTTTTCTGCATGTTTAAACTTTTTAAATTAGAAAATGTGATCAACTCAATGTGATGATTCACTCGAAAAACGACACTGGGAAAACAGGCCTAATTTATAAATTGACTTGCCTTTTCTACTGCTACTCCCATAAAATACAGGTAAATAGAATGCACTGTACATGTTCTGAGAAGAACCATTCTTCCTCTTACTACTCTATCAGTGTGAAATTTCATATGTTGATCTTCAGCCATGCCACTGATCTTAGAGGAAAGCAAGAGTAGATGGGAAACTCTTCAGGAAATGAATTGTGCAGAAGGAAGTGATGCTGATGACTCATTAGGTCGTATTTTTTGTTCTGAGTCAGAACCAGGCTGGTGCTTGGCAGGCTCCTGAGGGTGCATTTGCTGTTGAATTGCCACTTTTTGGGTGAACAGTCATTCCTATATCGCTTTTCAGAGTTGTGAGTCTTGTGAACTCACAGTCCGAGGACCACATGTAGCCCTTCCTCCTTAAAATTCTCCTGCAGTTTGAAATTAGCATTGGCTATGTCTCTTCATTTCCTCTTCTATCACATCAGGTCACCTAGTGCCTAGCACTAATTGCCCTCTTTCTCACTGTTCTTACATGATATCCGATTCAGAGACTGTTGGAGTCAAATGAAAGTCTGTAATGACCTCAGCAGCTTGTGGCGTAGGTCTGAAGTATTTTGCCAAATGACAAAGGAAGACACTTTAGTTCTCAGATGCCTTCTTCACCCTACCATGCTATCTTTGAGAAAAAGACCAGCAATAAGTACTGTAAAATGGCACTTTAACTCCAAAATTATGTTCCCTAGGCAAAAGACTGTCCCTGATGTTCCATGCAGCCCTGCTGACACAGGATGTATAATTGTACTAAGCTCCCCGAGCTTGTGCTTGGACACTGATTAGCTTCTCAGCATCTCTTTCTGAGACACACTTTCCAATGCCAGTGAGGTGCTCTGTTTTACTTATGTCTCCCTATGTTGCTGAAGTGGATGTGTGAACTTCTTCATTACCATTCTACACATAAAGGCATATTTTATGGTAACACATAAACAATATTATTTCTCCATTTCAGCACCAGTCATAAAATTAATACCTCTCCTTTTCTGGACAATTTCTTACTGTATCAATAATGAAGTTCAACGTTATTATGTGGACTTTCGGGTGACATAGATTACATAGACTTTTCTATTCTTACCAGTTATTGTAACTAAGTTTGACATAAACACATAACCTTCAAATGTACTATTGCATGCCACCTGTTTCAGAAAGGTTCTGGTTGGACAAAATTCTGTTTGCATTTTGATAACAGAGGTGACTTACTGTCCTTTCCTGAATACTTGGTGTTCAGACAAGTTGTTCAAGTTATTTTATATGTATTGTATACACACTATGTATTTATATAAACATGATTTCCTTCAATCTATCACACAGTCCGTCATGTTGAGCATAAAGAAAACCTGTTCTCCCAGCTCTGCAGATGGCAGAGAGAGGCATAACAGAGGTTAAAGCAATATCAATATTGCCATCGTATTTAAACAGTTTGAGCCACACAGATGGTAAGCCTTGACTTGGCCTTTTAGTTCTTTTAAACTATAGTCAATATGGGTTTTATCACTTAGGGGAAACAATGAAATCTTTCTTCATCCTCAATGCAACCATCATTCTGTGGGCAGATAGCAGTGTCATTATAGTATGAAACTGATGTCTTGGATGTCCACATACTCATGATGCAAATAATTATTTGCATTCTGAAGGAAATTATTTCCTTTAGCACCTTGAGCCAACAATCATATGAAGGTGATTTCTTTTAGAAGGTGACTTAAAATCTGATCACCATGCCTAGGACTCAGTTGCCTCAGCATAGCTGCCTACTGCTATCTGAGGTAGACTCAGTTACCTAAGGCACCTGGATATCCAAGACACCTGCATGGCACTAGCAGATATGGGATATCTGTGCTGTTTTGCAGTAGCAGATGTTGGTCAGACAGGATCACCTGCTGTGTTTGAATGGTGCTAAATATTAATATTTAAGCAGTTAATTTGAGTCCCATGGCCAAGATTCTTGTCACAGACTCAGATTACAGAACACAGATGTCTTCAGGCAGGTGTTTACATGGAAGGCTGGTGGTTAAATTCCCATTATAGTCAAGGTAGCTCAGTCTGACTGCTCACAGGTGGGACATTTGTAGTCACATGCAGACATCTTGAACACCTTAGGGCATCTCATATGATTAGAGGCCCAATGGCTATGTCTGTGTACTGGTAGATGAGACAGGACTGTTCTCTAGTCCTGAGGGCAAGTGGCAAGATCTGGCTCACAAGCATGTAGCTTAAAGCTCCTCCATCCTCAAATCAGTGTAACTGCATCCACTGTTTTCCTAAGGATACAGTCCTTGGCCCATGCTATCCTCTAAACCAAGCCCAAGCTCCTTCTCTCAGGCAACTAGACTAGACCGAAACCAGACTAGGGTGTATCTTAAAACATAAAACAATATGGATGCTCACAGGACTGTGATGGAGCCCATACCTGGACCACTTTTGAACCTTTGGAACATAGCAAGAATGTTGTTTCAAGCAAATCCATTTTTTTCCATCCTCCTGCGAAAAGTCTAAAGTTTATTTTTCTTTTAAAACTCAAGGTATTAATGTCTAATATATTTAATTGTCAATTTTGACATTTTCTCAGTTCGAAAGCTTTAGGAAAGCTCATCGCTTTATATATACATGGAAGAATTGCTATATAAATATAGCTATGATTATTTCTGTAGCACCACAAAACACAACAAACCACATAGCACTTAATGACAGCATTTTATAAATCTCATTTTATAAACAATACAATTGATATATTTCTAGCCCCTAAATCATGAGAAGTTTATGTATTTTTCTTTCTATACATAAAAAAATAATATTGCAAGTTAATGAATAATCTATTCTAATTACTTTTCAGGTGTATCTCTAATGCTCAATGACTGCATTTCGGAGATGCAGTTCCCACCAAATGTCATGTCTTGAGATCTTGAAAACATACACTCTTGAGACCTAATAGCTACCTAACAGAACTAGCATAGACAATAGGATCAGGCACCCACACTAATTCAGCCTGCCTCTCAACAAATATTGTGAGCTTATAAGCAGGGTTGCATTATTATATTAGTATATATTTTCCAGTTCTAGAGTGAGCTTGGAGAGGATCAGAGGGTCTCTGCATAATACTCCGCTGTATCATGCAGACAGACCTTTAGTGTCAGTTATAAATTTAATTTGGGAGTAACTTGTGGATTTCATCATACAAAAATAGTGTAACTAAGAGAAGATTCAGGTCAGTATTCTCTTAAGTTAAATACTATTTAGTCCCCTCTTTTCTGAAAATGACACTTTGTTTCTGTATCTCAAGATTTTATTATGAACCCTTGTGATAGTTAATATTTTTCTTCAAACGTCACCTCCCTGAAGTAGTGTACTTACAGAAAAATCTCAGGTCTTGTTTCAAATTATGTGTGGTTGGAGAAATGCTTGAAAATGTGAACTGTCTATAACTCAACTGTAGCTGATCTAGGTAAAAGGCAACTTTCACCACCATTAAGGTACATCATGCACTTTTTCAACAGCCTTGTGTAGCTCTCATAAGGAGAGAGAAAGGAAGAATTTATTTCATTGTAAGATTTTAATAACGTAACAACTTGATGGAGATATTTGTGTTAAAAAGTTACTGAAATCTTAATTTCAGATAGACAATTAGTAATAATTGACATATACAATGACTTATTGCCAGCAAAGAAAATAATTTATTAACAGAACTGCTCACTAATAGTGGCTGCAAGAAGTTATGCATGAAATCCTGATTTAATTCCAAAAGTTGTGTGTACTACGGTGGAGGTGGCATTTTACTTGCTAGTCTAAAAGAACAAAAAGGTACAAGGACAGTCCTATTTGCATCATCTTCATAATTATGTGGCTAACTGGCATGCTCATCACATCAGCATGTCAAAAGGGTGGCTGCATAATGAGATACTCTGGCAAAAACATGCCTTTTATGTAACTGCAAATGCATGATTCAGTCTCTTAGTTCAAAGTGTTTCCCCCCATTATTTTAAAAAATCAAGCCCATCTAATCCTGCTTGAGGCAGGAGCTGGGTTGCTGGGCATAGTAAAAGCGTGCATTGTTTTCCCATATAACTGATTTGTAAGCCAAGATACTGAAGGGCACATTTCTGAAGCCTCCAAGGGCTCCCAGTCATACTGGCAACACACTGACCATTTTCAAGGGAGGTGTCTAGCCTATACCTCACCTACTGCCTTTGTCTGCCTCTTGAAGATTGGTGTCCACCCCCGTGCACGGCTGTGCCAGACTAGTTAATAAACAACGGGATACCCTGGCACTGAGATGCATTTTCATAATGATGAAAAATGAGGATTTCAGAGATGGTGTGACTCAACTTACTTACCACTTCAAAGATGAGTTAGCTGAAGTCTGTATTGTGGCCAGACAATGCCCAACACTATGTGAAAGAAGTGGCGGTTGAGGACAAAAGCAGCTTATTCTCCTGGTGCCTCTTGGCACAATCTGGGATGGAGGCAGTTCACAGTCAGCAGAGCTACCCTGCCTGCTGACAGCTGACTGGGAACAGGTAAACACAGTATTTTGGATAAACAGAGCAAGCCATGCTGCCCTACTCCCTCACAGAGAAAATCAGGCAACAGTACCTTTTGGAGACCAAGAGGATCAGCAGCAGCCTCCCACCTGGCTCACCTGAGCTGGTTCTTTCCCAAATGCCTGAATGATACCATCTCTACCCGAAAGAGTGGCAAAGCTGTTGAAAAGTTCAGTTGAGTGAGTTGTATTAGAGCTTGATTCACAAGGGACTGGATATCAGGACTGAGAGGTATTTGCTAAAAGCAATTACATGGATTAACTACCCTCGGGAAAAGCCTCTTTCTCTCTTTCCATGGACTTATGGAGAAGAGAACATATTCTTAACTTACATGGTTTATTTACTAAAATTAGATGAGATCAAGCTATGTAACACGTATTTCTGTTTACCAGTTGGGAAATGATGTCCCATTGCACCTACACTTACCTATCTTTGAAGCTGAGATGCTCCAAACGGGTAGGAGTAGAAACAGAGAAGGATATCTGATGTGGTAACCTGGAAGTGCGGTGTCAGGTGCTTGACTCCTGAATATTTAGGAGCATAATTTCACCCATAGTTTACATGGTCATGCTAATTTTTACTCCAGCCCCATAATGACTGTTCAGTTTTGAGAGAAAGTGTAAACTTTGGCTGGCATTAAATTCCAACAACAGTAAGATAACATGTCTTGGAGAGCATCTCAAGGTAGAAATGTTTTAAATGTGTATTATAAAACAACAGACATATATCATGATAATACAAAGAAATTAATTTTGTGGCTCTAGTGATTAATTATGTTAACTCAAGTCTGGGGGTTTAGTATATTCCTGAATCTCAAAGAGTAAATTACAGCTTTTTATTGTACATAGAAAGTTTTTACAGTTATATAAGTGAGAAGCTTTTGTAGTCTTATATTCCAAGTGTGATTTCAGAACTGCAGCAATACTTTGTAACTAGGCTTCAGCCATTTCAGGGAAATCAGTTTGCATAACCAGAAAGAATGATGTTGCGTTCTCAGGCAGTAGCATCATACTGTGGGACATCAGAGGGTGAGTGGCTTCATATCCTTGTGCCACAATTTTAATCTTTCAGTACATTTTCATGCACCTTGCTCTCCTTTATGTTATCTGAAACTCTTTTCAGAAAGAAGAAAATATGCCGTGCTCATGAATATCATTATTCTGCATGGTTTTCAGTGGAGGAGCTTAGGGGTCAGCATTAGAAGTGTTGTTAAGGACAGCATGATAGGCCAAAACACACAGAAATACTACTCCTTCTCTTGCTTCCTGCAGGTGAGGAGTGAGTGGGAAAAAAAAGGAGACAGAGCCTCTAACCAGGAAAAATACATTACACTGGGTACAGGGGCACTTCAAGGTTAATCCTCCTTATCATCATCCACAGCAAGGGTACTGAAGAGGAGCATGTTTGGATCTTGCCGGTCATCCCATCACCAAGCAGCTCTATGGCGTGTGCCTGAGGCTGCTCAGCAAAGCCCTGCTGTGTGCAGCCACAGCTTAGCCCTTGGCGCAGATCTTCACTGTCACCTGGTAGCTGATGTCCCACATGTACCCTATTTTGCTGAAAGGGCAGAGTTAACATTTAGGTTATCTGAACATTAGCCACACTCAAAGCCTTGTGGACGTCACTTCCCCACAACCCACAAGTGAAAGACCAGCCTGTGTCCAAAGTGCAGATGCGTGCAAGGACACCAATAGGTTAATGCCATTTGGTTTCAGGCACCGAGCTACCTGCCTCTGCTTCTCCATGCATACCTCCCACTGTGTGATTCAGCACTGCTGACTTTGGTTGTCTAACATTTAATTGTCTAAATGTAATCTACTTGTTTTGTCCTTTAGTGGAGAGAAATAGGCATGTTCAGCTGGTGATTCATCTACCCATCTTAGATTCCTGTCTTACACAGGGATGATTTGCCTATCTCCCACCATTTACTGAAGGCAGAGCCTGAATAGCTAACTTCTGAACTTTTAGGGGTTTAATGTTAAATGAGATTAATCCATGCCTAGGTGCTTATTTGTGAACTATTTGGCTATGGATCATCAAGTGGAACAAGTATTATTAGATAAATAAAATTCAGGTACAAGTTAAAATGCCTTTTATGTTGTTTTGATGTCACATGTGTGCAATATATCTTGCTATTAAAAATGAAAAAAAGCTTTTTACATGTACCTGTGCATATGTTTGTGTACACAAAAAGAAAAAAAAAGTATGTTAGTGAAGGTAACTAGCTGTCATAGCTGAATAAATATGACAAACTTTCAGCCACACAAAAAGTTCTTTTAGTGTTGTGTGTGTCTGTGTATACCTATATATCAGCCTGGAGAAGAGAAGGCTCCAGGGAAACCTTACTGAGGCCTTCGAGTACCTGAAGGGGCCTACAGGAAAGATGGTGAGGGACTGTTTATCAGGGAGTGTAGTGACAGGACAAGGGGTAATGGGTTTAAGCTGAAGGAGGGTCGATTTAGATTAGATGTCAAGAAGAAATTCTTTACTGTGAGGGTGGTGAGGCACTGGAACAGGTTGCCCAGAGAAGCTGTGGATGCCCCCTCCCTGGAAGTGTTCAAGGCCAGGTTGGATGAGGCTTTGGGCAACCTGGTCTAGTGGAGGGTGTCCCTGCCCATGGCAGGGGGGTTGGAACTAGATGATCTTTGAGGTCCCTTCCAACCCAAACCATTCTGTGATTCTGTGATTCTGTGATACACATGTAAAGAAGTCAAAATCGAAACATGGAAAGCTATTCGTCTTGTGGCAGCGTACATGTTAAGTCCAAGTACACATTTGGTGTTCTTTAATGATATGCCCTAACATCACATGCAGTCCCCTCAAAATCTCCTCTTTTTTATATAATTAATTGCATACATATATATACATATGCTATAATATATGTAATAGTAGTTCTGAATTAAGTTTAATTTGACATATTACCTATATGACATAGTAGAGATGATAGATATATGTATGCTTGTGTATATCTGTGGTCGATTGTTTCATATACCTATATGCAATGTGATCGCTGGTATGTCAAACCTGTGTGACTTGCCTCATCCTTCATTGCTTGTTCATGTTACTTTGCAACTAGAAAATAGTCTTGAAGATTTCACTGAGGATATCTTGACCTGAGATGATGAAAGACACTGTAACAAGCTCTAAACCCCTTTATATTGACTTTGCCAATAGCATTTAAGACAGGAGAGATCACACGCTGCTCTATTACATTGCCAAAGAACATGCTGCTAAGCTCCAGTGAGATGTGAGCTTAAAAACCAGCCCAGGTACTCAGCGAGATCGATGGCTTTCAGGGTTGTCCCATTCCAGGACTGGGACAGTGATGATATCACTTTGAACAAACTAAGCACAACTGAGGACTGATCCTTGACAATTAATGCAGGAAAAATACAAGTAAAATGAGAGTATGCTCTTTATTTGGAATACATGCCCAGATCTTGTAGATTTAAAACATTCTTTTTTATTTTGTTTATTTTATGGAGAAACTGATTGCGTTGTGACTAATGAGCTGCTGTCAAGAACAAGAAATCAATTAATTGCTTACATTTAAATTTATACTTTTTAAAAAAATATACTATCATCTGCACTGTAGGCTGTTAAATTCTTTTCATGTAATAATATAGGTAAACATTAATGTATAACTCATAAACAATAATAATAATAAATGTAAATTAACTGTTTTCTCAGTTGTAACTCTCAGGTTCTATTTAATTTACTTTCAAAAATACGTCTCAGAGCCAAATATTGTCCTTACGTGTATTTGTCTCTGAAGTCAAGGGAAACTGTATGTGTAGATCTGAGCTTAAAATCTGGCCCAGTGGAATGGTTGTGTTTTTTCTTTTACCCTACTCACATAAATCCCATTTGTGGACCTGATCCAAAAACTTCTGAAATCAAAGGAAGTTTGTAATGACTTAAATGGATTTTGGAATAGAACTAAATTATCATGAAATGTTTTTAATTGAAAAAAAATGGCAGTTCTTCAAAGCCAAAACATTTCACGAGAAATGGCTGCTTTTGATATAGTCAGAGTCTTGAAAATCATTTGGAACAAAAAGTTTGGAATTGTTGAAATGTAAAAAAAAAAAGCTCTGCTTTTTCACTTCACTTCATTATTTTTTTATTTAGAAATATTGACTACAACAAAAATAATGTTGATCACATAGGATATTGTAGCAAATATTTCCTTATTATCAAACGAAAAATATCAAAGTGTCTTAACTTGTGTTCTTGTGTTTTCTTTTAAAAATGTTATGAATTTGGAAGTTTCCATCCTCATCCCTAATGGGATATTTTTTAAAGTATGAAGAAAATTTCAATGAATGAAGAAACTAGTTTGTGAAGAATCCTTCAGTTCAGACCTTTATAAGCAGAATGACTGTGGAGCAAATTCATACCTCATGTTAATGCCAGTTATAATTTCCTTCATACTGAGTTAAGCCCACTGAAATGAGACAGAGCTTTCTCAACAGTACTGATTGATTGTTGTGCTTAAAAAAAGAAGTTAAGAAAAAATAAAAACAATTTATCTCTCCCCAATCCTGAACACCCCCCCTACAGGTAACATGTTTTCTGTCACCAGAGGAGAGAAGCATTGAGAACTGTCAGCTCTGTCTTCCAGGTTGCTAAATGACTGTTAACATTCAGCTGTTAAGTGTAATTCTGATGGACAGACCTTCCAGTCTTCTCACTGCATTACAGAATAAAGTAAGTCTTCTTATTGTGACTAAATGTTGTCTGAAATATACCTAAACAGAACAACTGATAATGTGATTACTGAGGAATGCTCTGTGTTGTAAAAGGATTCCTATTCACAGAATCACAGATTGGTAGGGGTTGGAAGGGACCTCTAGAGATCATTCAGTCCAACCCCCTGCTAGAGCAGGATCACCTAGAGCAGGTTGCACAGGGTTGCATCCAGGTAGGTTTTGAATATCTCCAGAGAAGGAGACTCCACAACCTCTCTGAGCAGCCTGTTCCAGTGCTCGGTCACCCTCAGAGTGAAGAAGTTTTTCCTCATGTTCAGATGGAACCTCCTGTGTTCCGGTTTGTGCCCGTTGCCCCTTGTCCTGTCGCTGGGCGTCACTGAATAGAGTCTACCCACCCTTTAGATATTTATAAGCATTAATAAGATCCCCTCTCAGTCTTCTCTTCTACAGGCTATATTCTTCCATATTCTTTATGGAAATGCATTAATAAACAGATTTAGGGTATATCTCATTAAACTGAAATGAGATACTGTCTTGAGTGATAGAAGTTCAGTCAAAAGCTACTAAAGGAATGACAACTATTACAAAATACAGATTTTTTTTTCTTATTTATTTTTTTAACAAGCCTTAATTTGTATGAACATCATGGTCATCTATGAATTTAAAAAAACAAAACAAAACAAAACAAACAAACAAAAATAGCCAAACACCAAACCCAAAAAAGAAAGAAAAGGGGAAAAGAAGTCCAGTGGAACTGAGAATTGCAATAATCAGAAGTAACTTCCATGGTGTTTTAACTCGTAGAGCCAAAACTTTGAGTTAGAAATGATCATATACACTAAGATACATTGATCATATTGTGGATGGGCCTAGAAATACATATTTTTGTACTGAACTGAATTTGAAATTCCAGCTTTGGAGGGTGTGAATTGCTCAGATACATGATCATCTTATTGTTCGTTGGATGAACCTCACTAACTCTACACATACACTCTTGACCCATCACTTACCAGAATTAACATGATTTGCAGTCTGCTCTGCAAAAACAGAAGTTGAAGTTTAATTACATTATTTGGCAATTCTCTAACCTATTCCAGCATGCAATTACACTGCACAATGCTATCATGCAAAGGTTTGGATTTGGTATGATATTAAATTTGTATCTCCATTGAAAATCTATTCAAGTGGTATGAAGACAGCACAATTATCTGTAGGACATGAAATCAGCCAACCAGTTCTTTGTTTGTTATAACAACACGGAGAAGTTATTTTGCCAACATCTTCATAACGTGGGCTAATGTCATGAAACCGCACTTCATATCATGTCTAGGAATGGGCATTTGACATTTTCCAGGGCATTTGCAAAACCTGCTGTTTAACAGATATCTACATTATACAAAGAAAGTAGAGGAAATATTCATTTATTGCAGAAGTCAGCTTATGAGCTTTATAATCAGGCTTACAATCTTCTCTTTGTGTGATATAAAACCTGAGAAATCCAGGGGAATTCAGGAACTGCCACTGGATCAGGTCTTTTAAAACATATCTGTGCTATATTCAGCAAGTTTTTTCAACCTAGCCCCCTATTTTAGAACATAAAAAAGTGAGGAGGGGTGCTTTAAACCTCCTGACTAGATGTAATGCTGACAATGTAGAAACCTGGTAGGAATGGGGAACAAGCTTGCTATGGTTTGAGCCCTGAAAAACAGAGTCAACACTTTTTATGTGAATGCTGAGAATGTTTGGGACAACGTGTACAAGAATAGATCTGCTATCAAGTAACCACAAAACATGAGAGAGATTATTCATTGGACTTGGCTGACAAATTTTGAAATGAGGAAAAACGATGCCTGAAATTTTTCTCAACTAGGACAACAAGACTCTAAAATGACGTAGGTGCCAACTCCAATCTTTGCTTTAGCTGAATTGAGTAGAGTTGGTACAGTAATTGATACTCACAACACTTGAAAGAAGTACTCTCTGGAAACTTTTAGCATAATTTATGTCTTGAAAAAAATGCATTCAAATACATTTCTCCAGAATGCAAAAATGATAGACCAAATAGCATTATCCATTGCAATAACCTACTTTGGCTCAGATGAATACTGATACTGAAGCAGTATTTGAAATCTAGCTCTGGAGTTCCTATACTGCCCATCACTGTGGTTTTTACATGCATTATTATCAAAATCAGGATAGGTAGAAAAAGGAGATATTTGCTACGTAAGGTCATATATTCTTATTTGTCAAATCTGCATTGACTATGTCTCAGGTCTCTCTGGATACATTTACACTATCAAATAACTTAAGTCCTCAGTTCATTCCTAGCTCCATATTCCCTCACAGTCCATATTGCATAAATCTGCATTTGCTGCCAGGCCATTCTCTGTGGTGAGGTAAGTAGTTCCTCTAAAACAAAACCCCAGTACGGTGTGGTAAAGATGAGACTGCATCAGGTTTGTCTCCCTCTGCCTTACACAGTCCTCCAACAGCATCCCTGCTGGCTTTGCAGTCTCAGACATCCCACTGCTCTCATACCACACCTCAGGACATACGACACCTATTTTCAATCTCATGCTAAAAGAACAAAACCTCAGTGGATTACCAAGCAGATCTCAAATTATATTGGTTACTTTATATATATATATATACACACACATACACACACACGTATTAAATCTATTTATTTTTTTATATATATATGTATAAAAAAAAGTTAACTGCATTTAAGGGCAATGGGAGTACCACGAGACAGCTGTATGCTACATTAGATCAGAAGTGCCAAGGTTTCTCTGAAAGAAGCCACACTTGAGCAGTGCAAATGCAATCATTCTGCATCACTTGGCTGAGGATCCTGCTGTCAGTCTCTGGAGTGAATGTGTCTGTGTCACACTATGCAATGCTTTGCAGAAATACCTCAGCTGTCTCTTAATAAACCCTGTTTTGACAGAAGAGTGAGGCAATATCAGAGGGATTAATGGTTTCTTCACTTAGGTCTTTAGTAAAAAATATCCTTTTTTTATTCTGAAATGTATGAAAAATGAAAGAGGGAAGACCATGGTTTCTTACTTCTATTTTTCTTCCCATAAGATATCCCAACTGTTGTCTTCCCTGCAGGATTTTCCTTAATGTGTCTAGCAAAGCACAGTGGGAGATACAGGTGAGGAATGTACAGCTTGCAATAAGAAGTCCACTAATTAATCAGGGCCATAGCAATGTCTGAACAGTGTTTCAAATTTTCCAGAGCAAAAGTATTTCACTAATATTCCCATAATCCTAGACAAAGTGAAAGGCCTGTATATTTTGGGGGAAAAAAAATTAGAAGTTGTTAAGAACTATCTGGTTCAAATAAGGGAAGATATACAAATTTGAGAACATTTTGTACCAAGAGTAAAAAATGTAGATGAAAGTTGTGCCCATAGATATTATTATACCTACTGATTTAGGGATAATTGCCTACACATGGGAAGGGTTGCATTTTGATAGCTTGCCCAGAGTACACACTGGGTGATGCCGTGTCTCTCTGGATTGAATAATTTGTCTCTGAAGACAATACTTTCAGAACCAATGAGTTAATCTGCCTTCCTGGCACTGTTCTTTTCTTTTTTCCTTTTTCTTTCTTTTTGGTTTTTTGTTTGGATAATGCCTCCCTACCCATAAAGTCTTATGTTAGTGCTGAATATCTAACTTTTATGAGAGTAAGAAATTTATTAGGTAGTTAAACTAGGTGAGCAAGGTACAGGACTGTAAGAGAAGTGTAAACAAGAACTTTGAGAATGAGTGTTCCCAGTGGGCTGTATTTAATTCAGAGGCCTAATTTGCAGCTAAAATATTAATCATTGCTCGTCTGGATACTGAAGAAAGGTTCAGTTTGAGAAATGCATTTATCACTGTCAAGATGGATTAATTTGAACAAATGGAGATGTTTCTGATGGAGATGTTTCCATCTGAGCTAAGGCCAGACTTACAGGCAGAGGTTGAAATTTTATTAGATCAATTGCTGTCGCTGGGAAAAGAAGACAAGACTTCAGACCTACAAAGCCTTTTTCAAACCAGAAAGTCCAGAAGTTTTGCTACTTTTACCAATGCTAACAATTGTTCAAATAGAAGTTACTACCTCTACCTACAAACTTTGCTTCACCTTTGTCCTTAGACAATGAAGGTTACAGCAATATCTGAGCTAGTCACCACTTTGTAGTCAGTGGAGAGAAACAGAAACTTCTAAGGAACATGATTCTTTTGACCCATTTCACATATCTATAAAAGTATGAGATTAATCTTTTACTTATATTGACTTCCTTTTCTTAATTGATATTAGGAGAAGATGAGGATGACTAGCTCAGATAGAAATGTTCCAAGTTAACTAATATCAATCCTATCTGATACATCTACATTGCAACATACATCTAAGCTATCTCAAATACTAGAAGTAGTGTAACTATGGTAAAATGGAATTCAGTGCAAATTAATTTAGCTATGAAATTAGATTTTTGATTGCTAGCATTAAGAATGTAAACTTGCTAATCAGCATGGTCTGCTGGAAATAATTTAATGTGGTGAAAGATGCTGTGGAAATAACTGGCTAGTGTGATGTCCTTTGCGACTCTTGGAACAAGGAAGATCTAAAAAAAAAAATTATAAAAAGAGCTTTTTTATTCACTGCCAGCTGTATTGAATGTTGTGAGTTCCTAAGAGTCTTCTCTATGAGTCATCTTCTCTTGGAAAAGACTTCCTCTTCTCCATCGCTTATCACAAGATAACAGTGAAAGAAAATTCTATGTTCAAAGGGCTTTCAGGTTGCTGAGAGTTGATAAGCAGCAATTTTAGTTCTTGTTTGTACATAGAAATACTGTATTCTTTATTAGTCGATATTATTTTGAATATTACATATTTATTTGTACATATCAAAAGGCAGGTAAGTGTTCTGTGTTCATAGGGCTGGTAGAAAAAAATAGGCAAATTATTTCAGTGCCAGTCCAGGACTTGAGAAGTCAAGGTTCCTTTTTCATCAGGCTTCATTGGGCACATAGCTTAGGCCTGTTTTTCAAAGGTATTTAGGCATTGCTCCAGTCAGTGTTGCAATGATTCTGTAATCTATCAAAATTGTTACATAAACTAATAGCTCTAAGTTAAGTCAACACAATTTAAGTAGAAAATAAGATGAAGTTTTTCACAAGGCTAATTAACCCTTGTTAGTAACAGACTATACATGCATGGGACAAATTCTCCAGATCCTCAAGTCTAAAGCAAGGTGGGAAGTCTTTTCGAAGGATGTCTCCACTTCTTTAGTAATATGTTATAAAAAATTTTCAGTGCACTTTCGAGCCTATGTAATAAAGAGGGTCACACTAGCTGTCATGGTCTCTTTGAGCTTCAGAATCTACCTATCTTAATTTCTCAATCACATGACTGCTACTACCTGCCTGCTTCTATAAGGTACCTATATGGTTCTGTCATTATGTCTGACAACTTTTGAGGTGTTTATCCTCATTAACAACCTTGTGAAATAGAAAGGTATCGTTTCACAGATGAGGCAACAAAGAGATATGGCTTGTCTTTAAGATATATTTAGGATTTGCTCAGATTCAACATCACAATATTTCCCTGACAAGTGACATGTCTATACTGCAGAGCCATGCAGGAACAAGGGCTCTTGGCCAAGTTAACAGGCATGATGAGATGTAGTTTCACACAAAGCATGCCCCAAATATGACATGTACCCAGCTTGTGTGAGAGTGAAGTTAATGTCTCTTTGCTGCTGGAAGAGAACCGAACCTCTGGTCATTCCTGAGCCTGGAACTCAGCGGGAGAGGAGCCTGGAGCCACACACCACAAGGCCTAAGTAACCTTGCACCCTGATTGCTTCTGAAGGGGACCTA
Organism: Balearica regulorum gibbericeps; assembly: GCF_011004875.1. Taxonomy (NCBI): domain Eukaryota; kingdom Metazoa; phylum Chordata; class Aves; order Gruiformes; family Gruidae; genus Balearica; species Balearica regulorum. Next base: position 173,985,495 of record NC_046184.1, on the reverse strand, counting down.
AATTTCTCAATCATCTGCTTCTGCAATAGCTTATAATGAACTCCATTTTTTAAATGAGACCTAATGGAAGCCCATGTCAAGTGGTTGAGTATTGCTGTGCTGTAGAGCAGCCCTGATGGTTGTGCAGCAAAGACTGAGCAGTGCTATGAGATTGTGGGCATGGCTTTTGTCTGTTTTTATAAGGCATATTTTCTAAACCACAGATCACTGTTGCATGAATCCTCACCAGGTTTTCAACATCCGTGTCAGTGAAGGCAGCAAAACTAGATACAGGAAAAATGACTTTTTGATGTCACAAACACCAATAATGCCACCAGCCAACTCTAGCTTAAAAAAAAAAAAAAAATCTGAGTAATGTCTTCGTTTGCTTTTGCAACAACATGAGTAGAGAATCGTGTTCAGGTGGTTCTGGACATTGACCTCTGTGTTCTTTTTAATGTCACTGCTTTCTGGATTACAGTCATCTGGTAAACATGACTAATCCTTTTTATTTTTGTCTTCCCTATGGCTGTATGACAATTAGTGTTGTTAGATCATATCAAGCTCTCTGTTGCACTTGATTTGGAGTTCAAAGATTTTGAAACTGTGGTAAGGGGTATATTTTAACTTAGACACATCCCCTAATTGCCCATGGATATGGTTACTTAATGACTATAAATTTACCACTAGAATCAGAGCACAGCTTTGTTCCCATTTGCCTAAATCTGCCTACCTTCTCTTTCTGTATCACGCTATCATTGTGGAGGAGACAGATGGGAGCCGATGTACAGCTATCACTTGTAAGGCACATTCCTACGGCAAGGTAATAAACTTGTGTATGTATAAATATTAGTACACCCTTCACATAGTTTATTTGACCCACTTGGGGTTTCATTAACAATAAACTTGGAAGGGCAAAACACTGTTACTGAAGCTGCAGTTTCAGGATATAGTAGCTGTGGTGCAATGCCACCTTAAAAAGTTTGGGTTCTTCTGCTTCCTGCCTTCCTGCCCAGCTCTCATCCCAGAGCAGAGGTCCCATCACTTGTGCTGACACAACTGCTCTCTCACAACATTGTCGTGATTGCTGAAATGGTCTGGGTTAAGGAAAAGCTCTGATAAAATGGGGTTCAGAGCCCAGTCTTTCAAACGATTGTGCTGGTGAAGAGGAGGGGACCTGGCACTGCAGCACTGGATGGGAGGACGAGGAGGACAAGGAGGAGGAAGAGGGGTGAATAGCTGGAGCTGGGTGGAGTGGGAATTCCTGAAACTGGCACTGCCAGACTGAATCTGTCTGCTTGCTGACCACAGCCAGAGCCTGAAGGATGAAAGCACCTTGGAAAACAGTAGTATAACCAGTTTGCAACCCTTTTTCTGCAGCGTTGGTTATCCTCCTGTACTCATTTTTAGGAAAAGTGATGAGCTCTCTAATACCTTTCTGGGGTTTTGCATGTGAAGTGTTTTCCCCAGTTCAGTTTGTGGCAATGACTCACACTCCTGAGCTCTTGCTCGCTACTCTTTGTCCTTTTCATACGCAGAAATGACTGCTCTGGCTGGTGAAGGTTTGATGCAGATCAATGTGCATGCTGGCGTCTGGGGAACAAGGCTGATAACTTTTTTCTCCCAGTTTCCTGTCTAATTTTGTAAAGTGATAGTTTCAATTAGTCTCTAAAGGCATAATATAGGATTTGTATAAAGGCTTTATAGTTCTGACATTAATGCTGTATCTGTTGTCTTAATCTGGGGTGCAATATTGTCCAAAAATCTTCAAACTACTTTAGGTAAGAAAAATGTGACTTGTCCCATTTTAAGAATTTGAGATTTTTTTTTTTGTTTGGGTTTTTGGCTTTTTTTGTTTGTTTATTGGGTTTTTTTGGGGTGTGTGGTTTTTTTTTTTTTTTAATTGGTGCTGAAATCTAAGCAAATAGTACCTGTATATTTAGCTCACAAATTACTTACTTTTAGTTCTGAAGATAGTATTCTGTTTTAAAGTAGCTTTTCACATAGCTGAGCTGTCATCACTTGCAAGCAAGAACTGAAGTTACAGATCAAGTTTGGACATGTGGCTTTATACAAGGTCTCACAAAGATGCTGATAGCATGAAATATTCCTGAAAGATTGTTTTGACTTTCACCCAGTACTTTACTTAAGTCTATTTAGTCATGTCAGGGATTTTGCTAGTGGTCTGAACCGTGTTATCAACTCTATAGACTGTCTACTTTCATACACATGCAGAAACTATGCAGGTACAGGAGACTACCCAGACTTGGCCTTCACATCTGCCTTCAACAGTTTTCATCTTATCTCAATGATAAGGAAATTCCCCGATAAAATGATCAGGTAGAACCAATTTGACCAGATATTAAGCAATTGTTGTAGATATACTAATCTTTATTAGTTCATTGTGAAGTGACTAAGATTTTGAAAGAGATCCTGGTGACATAAAAATGAAGCGGCAAATAAATTCAATTAAAAAAAATATGGAAGACATAAATTCTTGTGTGTGTGAAAGCATGAGAGAGCTAAGGAAGTATTTTCATTACATTTATTATTCAACAAGGACCTACATCTGTTTCCAGTTTGCACTGATTATTGACACATCTGGCTATTTGGCCTTAGGAACTACAAGTTGCTGTTGTGGCATTATTCTCTGAATCAACTTTTTAGACCACCCGGAAAATAATACAGCAAGTGCTGTGAGAAGATTGTGTTATTTGTAATAAGATTACCTTTTGGCATCTAGATGTATTGTACAAATGGGATTCTGTCATCTTCTGTTGTATAAATTACAACTTTGCATTTTTTACACCTGTGGGGAAAATACAGCTCGAGCCAAAGGGCTTACTATTTGACAAAGATAAATCAGGATGGCCTGATAAAGTTTCAAGTAGATGCTACATACAGTAGTAACTACTTGCCTTACATGGAAAAATACCTTTGTTTCAGTAGAAACAAAATCCAACTAAAGTCACAGAACTGAGAAACATGTTTCTTTAACCTATGCTGAGATGTATTTTTTCTGATTAATATCCCACTGTTGGAAGTGAATGCTGTCCAAGTCCTTGACCCTTCAAACATTTTTCTCTGTAATAAACAGTTAAATTTTCTCCATCAGTGGTTTGAGAATAGTAGTCTAGTCCAAGAGTCTAAAAGACATATATTGTGAAGTATATGGTGAAGAGTTTGAAAAACCAAAGAGTAAGATCATAGGACAGAAGGGACCACCTAGGTTACCAAGCCCAGTCCGTTCCAATTGCATGCAATAGATAGGATAGTCCTGAAGGATTCACAGAACATCTACTCCAAACACCCCCTCAAACCACAGGCCACAAAACACTTCCAATACCCTGTCACAGATTTAAGACATAGTAGTAAAAGACCAACAGCCATAGCTTTAATGTGCCACAGGAAAGAACATGATGAAACGCTTATTTGTTTTATTTCAAATACATTTAAACTAGGGTAATTTGTTGTTTTTTAAAAATAGTCTAGATAATCTATATGGCCACATGAAGCCACAATGCAGCTTCACTTGCTATGTTGAATTACATGTGGAATTAATTTGAATTTTCTGCATAAAACTAATACAAGTTTTGAAGATGCATAGAAAAAAGATATATAGGAAGCAATTTGCTGCTTTTTGATGAATTGCAGGATTGTAAATATTTTTGTGTGCCTTCTCTGAGAAAGTTTAGAGAGCCTCAACAGTTATTTCCATTCCTTCGGGTCAAGGATGCAGTTTTTAATGTGCATTATTGAATTTTTAATTCCTTTAATAGCTAAAGAATATAAAGTAGAGAGGGCAGGGCAGCAAAATCACTGGGAGGCAAGAGCAGAGAATGAATACTGCATTCTTTGCAGTGCTATACTACACTCTGCTATTCTCTTTAGGCTTGCTCTTTGTCCTCTTCAACATTGTGTCCCTATGAGTGGTTTGATTTCTCTTGTTTTCTCCTTAGGAGAAGAATTGGAGGGCAACCTTTATGGTCGGGAATTGGCACCTCCTGCCAGGCACGCTGCCGTACAGACTGTCAACCGGTCTTCTGCCTCACCACATCTGTGCACCTTCATAGCAGTAATGATGATGTCTTCTCCTAGCTGCCTGGATGATGTCTTCTCCTAGCTAAGTGTCTGCAATTGGAGAGAGCACATCCAGTTAGGAAATGACTGCACTAGTGCACAGTTTGCCAGCAGTTAAACATATGTGAGAATGACTGAGGCAAAATAAATATGTAAAAAGAGAAACTACTCAGGGTGATTTTTTTCATCTGCATTTAGTGGACTTAGGACTTCTGCAAGACCTTTGAAAAGTGATTTAGAGCTAGTTTCATAACACCTGTTTTGAACATTATCTTTGCAGTGCCTACAGAGTTTCTGCCCAGTGCTCAGGGAATAAGTCAAAGTACCTAAATCAGATGTTCAGGCAGCCTAGTAAGACAGGTAAGAAAGTTAGGCATCTTGAGAGGATGATTCAATATCCCACATGCTGAGCAGTAACTTGCCTGGAGCTCTGAGGCCTCACAGTTAGGGCACTCTGCAGGGAGCACAGGGATGCCTGGTTCCCCTTCCCAGAGACATTTATGCAATTTGCATAAATGGGATTTTAAAAAAGAAGAAGAGACTTTAGGATCAGGACCTGAACCAGGTCTGCCCCTCCCAGCTGAGTGACCTAAGCAACAGGTTCCTGAATTGTTTGTTGTTCTCCTTCCAGCAGTATCTGTCTTAAATCTGGCTCTTGCTTAAAAACCAAAACCTTAACAGGAGAAAAACAGAGTGCCTAGCTGAACCTGGTCTACAGCATGAAGTTCCTCTAGAAAGGAGGAATATGATTCGACTCCCCTGAAGCTAAAAAGGCTCAAGCATCCAAATTTCCTGCATCCTGCATGAGTGCTTAAACTAATAAACTGTTATACAGAGGGCAGGCTGTATTTAGAAAAGCAAGCTCTGCCTTTGTGAGTGCCTAATCTGAGATTGGGTACAGCACCCTGAAACCCATGTAAGTAGGAGTGCCTCTCCCCAAATCCTGGGTTAGCTGCCTAAGCCCTGGAGAAAGGACAGGACAATGCTGATTTCTGCTGGCTGGATCCCAACCATTTTCTTGTTAGGAGGAGGGCTGATCCATGCAGTACAAACACCTAATTTCATCCACTGATTGCATTAACCAAATCAGAAGTCAAGCAGGCTTCTCTAAATCCCTTGGGAATGGTTGTTTTCTTACTCAGAGTGTGTCCAAATACCTACGAGGCTCAGAGTCACCATTCATGGAGGCTCAAACTGTTGATATACTAAGGTGCTTGATATGGTAGATAGGATTTTCAGGAAATGTGCAAGTGTATCCTTGAAATTGGGACCTAGGCTGTCAAGCTACTCAGGTGTTTTAGAACATTTTTTCTTTAGATACAGTCTCTTAAAGATTCAAATGTGCCTTATTGCGCAGTAAGAGGAAATTGACTTTCTTCTTTGGGGGCTATTTTGGTGTCACTCTTCTGAGTGCTGCCAAATATGTATTCTTTTTTGTTCTTTGGCTAATAAAGCTAAAAACACCTGAGAAGTTAACATTTTCAGTCAGATGGCAAAAGTTTTGAAGTAGTTCTAACATATCAGGACACAGCTGTCCTACTGGGATCCTATCCCAAAATTGCTTTAGTCAGGATACAATAAACTGTTGGGAACAAAGTGCTGCAAAAACCTTCAAACAGAAATTCGGAACCTTACATGGTTCTTGGAAATAGGATCCATCTCTTTTCTTCTGAATTCAGCTCCTGCAGCACTCTGTTAACCATCTGGTGTCTTCCAGGAAAGGAAAAATGTAAATTACATCTGTCCTTTGCATGGTACAGGGGGGAAAAAAAAAAAAAAAAAAAAGAAAAAAAAGGAGCTATATTCATATCTGAAAAAGAACAGACTCATTTCAACTTTGATGAAAGCTTTGTGTTTTTTAACCGTTAATGGTATACACACAGCAAAAATTCTCTTTGAATTATTCTTATATGCAATTCATTTCAGTCTGTCCCACTGGTTTACATGCACACAAACAAACCTGTAGTCTCTCCTACTTAAAAAGACCATCCTGGATCCAGCTATTTGCAATTTGATGTCATTCACTTGTGTTCATGCAACTTCTAGTGCTCATGATTCAGTTTTCTATTGAAACTCCTAGCACATCTTGGGGTGTCTTGCGGCTTCCATGCCAACAATAGTCCCAGATGTAAATGTACAAAAATTAATGGTGTAAGGCTAGTTGTTTATTGATGATGAATAGGTGCACTGTGTATAGAGAATAGGTGGGATTTATATTATAATGAACTGTAGAGAATTCAGTATGTGATGAGACCCTAGAGTTTCAGTCAATAAAAAAGGAAATCCAATAATGTATTTCCTTTTATCCAGCATGTATTCTAAGTTTTTGCCCATTCTTTTTGCCTAAGAATTGCCTTTCAGAAGGCTGAATATCAAGTCACTTATCTTTTCATTTCTCATTAGTTTTGTCTGGAACTTGTATGCCTTATTACCAACACTTGGTTTACCCTAGAAAGAATTTGTTTTATGGCATCACAACTGTAGATCTCTATAAGGATCCTCATTATAGTCTCAGGGGTTTTTTTATATCATCCTTAGGGTCATCCTGGTATGTGAGAGGGCTCTGCTCCAACCTCCAGCCCTGATGTAGATGTGCTCCAAGGAACAGAGGACCCGTCAATGACCTTGTGAATGCACCAAAAGAAGTGATCCATAGTGATAGCAGTTGGATAGGGAGCAAGAAGAAAACTGAGCCCCTGCTAGAAGACTGGAAAGTAAGTGGCCAGGAAAACAATGCTGCTTCAGTGCTGCTGCTGCCACTGGAGTGGTGGTAGGTTTCCACCCACCTCAGCAGTACTGGCTGAGCAAAGAGCGTTTAAAGGGATCATAGGGGGGGACCACATATGATGAACATATCTCATGGAGGGGGATGGAATGAGTGGGAAGATACAGCGTGCGCTGTAGGGGAGGAGGATAGTAAATCTGTGCTTTCATAATCACATGTGACTATACACTGAGGGTGGGATTCATTTGACAAAAAGTAGATGTTTTCATCTGGGCTGCTCACACTCTGTGCCTTTCACAGACAGTGGAGATAGGTGAGTGTTTTTTAAAACATTAGTTTGTGTTTTTGCAGCTTTATTGGTTAAGAAAGAAGAGTTAGTTTTCCACATAATGCAAAGCTTTTGCCTAATCCCTAAAGAAAGGATTTATTACTATTTTGGCAGGGAGCTGTGCTGGAAACTCTCCCATTTCAGTTCCCTGGACAATGTTCTCCCCTGAAATATGGTTTGACTGTTCTGAACAGTGCATTGCAAATTCACACACAGCGATATTGACATCTGGCTTTAGCATATGGGATACAGATAGTCCTTGATTGCTGAACAGCTGTGCTGCTTTGAAAAGAAACAATTGCATTTGAAGAATATGGGATATAGAGTAGGCCTTGTCCTATCCCACACATATTGCTGACACTTCTTTTTCTAAATTACCACTCTGTTTATTAAATTTCCACAGTCTAAAAACACCAAAATTTATAAGTGTCTGAAGTAGATGGTAATATTGTCAGATATGCCAGCAAACAATCCATTGACAACACATGTTAGGAATCAGTCATTACAATTAATCAAGAACAATGCCAGAAGATGATGGGATTGAGTAAGAACAAACAAACAAGCACAAAGGAAGGGACAAGGGAAGTACTGAAGATTCAGAAAATGTTCCCATCGATTTTGTATGTAAAAACCACTTTGATGAAGAAACCAAGAGTTTTTGCAACTATCTCAGCAACTGTAATATAGTGAGCTCATTTACACAGTAACAAAAAGTGCTGCTATAAGCTGAACATCAGCTGTCAGTTTGTCAGGAAATGATCCTCCATAGCAAAGTGAAAGGCAGTTATATAGAGATGGAAAACAAATCTTTGCAACCCAAATTTATCTCAAGGAAAAAAAGGATGTTGGCATATCTTCTTCCAAGTTATGCTGTTTACAGAACATTGCAAATTCAAGTTGGTTGTTCAAACTTTGCTTTATTTTGCAACCCACCAGTATATATTCCAACACGATTTGGTCATTGCAGGGCTGCATATCCCATTGATACATGTTTCATATACTTTTCACCGAGTAAAAATTTTTGGAGCCAGGTTAACTGTAGACACTTTCCATCAGTCCTATACCTTATGCCATGACTTCTGGGGGCATAGATTTAAAGGTCATAGATGCCAATATGAACACCAAGTCTGCCCGAGGTGGAAGAGCTTCACCAGTAATTTTGTATCACAGCCATGGTATCTGCATGAAAGATAGTGCATCTTTAAAAATAGGTGTTTAGTACTGATTTAAAGACCTCAGGACCTGAATTAACCCATCTAACTGAGGTGCCTGTATTAGGAGTCACCTGAGGTCTTCTCGGTATTGAGTGAAGTGAGAATAGGCAGCACTGTGGTGAATCAAGCTGAATTTCACTTTTGAAGGTGCCTATTGCATATTCAAGGAAGGTGTTAACCTCCTATGTGCTTGAAACCTGGATGGGACAAATCTAGGATTAAGTGGGCCAAAGTTATTGTAGGCAAAGTTCTAGCAAAAATAAAATTAAGTGAAGTGTTGTGGAATAATACATTGGCTACACAATGGGACCTTCTGGCAGCACAAACCTGTGACTCATCAGAATAACTAAAAATGGCTTGCAATACAGGAAAGTGAGATGACTGTTGAAATAGAGGAATGACAGTGATTTTTCAAAGGAAAATAAATGATTTTTATTTATTCAATTCAGGGTAATGTGAAAGAGAGCAGATTTGTACTGTTCTAGCAGGTCAGTTCATGATCAAAGCCTTTTAATGGAACAGATCCCTTCACAAAATTTATTTGCACCAAAAAAACTAATGTAGCAAAAAACTATGATACCAAGCAGCCAAACAAACCAAAGATGTATTTTCAAAGTCTTTTAGATGTATTTTCAAAGTCTTTTATCTTCTTACATTTTCACTCCCCAGCAGATAACCATTTTCTCGTACCTCTGCCAAGTTCATGCAAGTCCTATTTTTTTATTTCCTCTTTATTTGTTATTAAATTTTCCTAGAGTTTGCCTTTTGTTTTCAGTATCTTTTTAGAAGCTTCTCACTGTACACTTTAAATATATGGGACACACCCTTTCCAATTCTTTCCCTGCTCCGGGCAGAGGGGAGCAGAAAATTTGCAGCAAAGACGCTGTCTATTTCATACCATCTTCTGGGAAGAAATGCCATCAGTGGCTCGACCTCCACATCCAAAGTGTCATTAATTGATTTGGCACATGATGTCCCAGGATTATTAAGTCTTTTCATTGCAGAATCTATGGTACATGTAATTTTAAAATCTTCCATGCATTCTTCCAAACTCAGTACTGCATTATGGTACAGCAAACAGCTGTGATCCAAAATGGATTACAGTTTTTTTACAGATTGCAAATACAGGAATAAAGAAAAAAAAAAAAAGAAAAAAGAAAAGAAAGAAAAAAGGAAGAAAGAAGGTATCATACAGCCCAGACTCCAGTTTTTAGAGCATTTACATACTATTTACTCAAAATCTTAACACTTCCCTACCAGCCTGCATGATTCATGGCTGTGTTGCTCTGTTTTCTGTTCTGACACTTGGCTGGCCCATATTAAGATGCTTTGAGAATGTACCATGATCTCTCATTTCACTGAAACATCACAGACTGTACAAAGGCCAAAGCAAGAGATGGGATATAAGAAGCTCCATATTTAGCTGCTTCACTTATCTTGGCACACATACCCTATTCTCTTTTCCCCACCTCATACTAGTGATCAGTTCTCCCTGATGAGCTATCAATTCCTTAATGACAAGATTGAACACTGTAAAAGCTATGTACAAATGAAGATTAATAAGTAACAATAAGGATTCCTAGCAAATATTTACTAGTGATTGGCTTGAAAAGCTATTTAATGTCCAAATCCCCACAGGCACAGAAGCTGTTTAAGTTCAAACCAAAGCAGGATTCTCAAATTAGGGGTATCATGGGCCTGATCCTGTAAACATGGTCAAAATACAGCAAAATGTATAGCCAGGGTATGCTTTTGTACAGTACACTAATAATGAAACTATTCTGCTAGGTAAGCATGACACAGGCTCCCTCCTGATAGAGGGCAGAGGCTGGATCCAGGCCTCCCACATGCCTAGCAAAAAGCCCTTTTCTGCTGAGTTCCTTGGTTTCAGCTCCTCTTGCCACAGCTACCTTATTTGGTATAAAAGTATGTTGAAGTGGGATTTTGTACCTGGATGTCCCATTCCTTAGGTAAATTCTTTTGCCAGTTGTTTAGAAAATCAGTTTCTTTTTTTGGTCTAAGCAGGCAGTAAGTGACTCCAAATGCAAATAATTTCCAGGATCTCTCTGTCTTTTTGTTGATGGGCTAACTACATGAAACCTATTCTGTATTAAGGAATTATGGAGTAAAAACGGATCCCAGGAACGCGTACACCTCTCCATTTCCTCGGACTGACTTTGTTTGGACCTTCTGGGACACTTCAGGCTGTAGTAAAGGCATATTCAATGGTCTCATTGGCAGAGACTGACATTAGTAGCGGAGGCTCATGGAAATTCATGTCCAAGCCATTCTGATTTTAATGGATGCGAGTTGCTTACTACTTCACTTGGGACTTCTTCAAAATCCTGATCCTATTTTTTTCATTGTAATAGGCAACATTTTAGAGGAGATTTAAGGAAGACTTTGGGGATAATTGATTGTGGCATTATCTGTTTTGCAAGGTCAAAGCAAAAGTTATTAAAAGTAGGAATTTTATTTAAGGAATGGATGGCATATATTTTTAAGTGATAAGCCCATAGGATGCTAAATATGTCCTCCTGGAAATTTAAAAAATGTAAACTATCATGACTCTGTTCTGTTCTGCTGTTGCAAGCGCTGGTGCCAGAATTTTTTTATGCCTGTGGTAACAAAATCTCTCTCCCTCTCCCTTTACCCTTAGCCAGCCTTCCCAGGCCAGGAATTACAACTGATTTTAGGAGGGAGCATTTCACACTTGGTGTATATACACTTGTGTATTCACATACATAAATCTGTATACAGCACAGTGGTTATTACCTAAGTGGTCTTGGTCTACAAAGTCCTGAATTTAGGGAATGGACAAGAACGTCCTCCATGAAAAGATGACTTTTTAAAAAACTGAAGTAGTAAGTCTGCTTTACCAATTGAGGAAAATCTGGATTTTGCCACTTCATAGTGAGATATTCCTGATTTATATAGTTCTGCTTGCATTCTGTATGGCAAAATGTCGTTGTTGTCAACAGAAGCACCATACGAGGAATGTGTCTGGCAAATTAATGTTTCTCATATATAGGTTTTATTACTATTTTTTAATTATATTAAATTAAAAATCTTGTTTCAGTACTCATTGCAGTCAATGGAAAGATAGTTATTTACTCCTGTGGGCTTCAGATCAAGACATGGTGTTGGGAAATGAGTGTACTAAAGTCTATTAACACAGAATTGTTTTTTTTACTTGGTGTTTTTAAACCCACTTCTCTTTGTTTTGTGAGCCACATGGTTCGTGTTCAATAAAAAGACGTTATGATGTTGTACATGCTGTAACTGAACCAACAACTTAAGTTGCACTGTAACTAAATCATAACCTTTGGACAAGTTACAAGGAAAATGTATTTGCTTTATTGATTTTTAGTCTCTTCTGCACTGATTGATCATTTACTTTAAATACAAAGACTGAAACAAGGATATGCAAATGTATAGTTCTTTAGTCTGACTAAATGTCATATGCAGCAAAGTAATGTTTTGTGACTTCACATAGTAAGTGATTTAATTTATTCCTTTACTATAACTTTTTTCAAATATTTCAAAACACTAGTAGTAAGAAACTAGTTTAATATTTTTGTTAAGGAATTAGACAGGGACATACCCTGATTTTTGTGATTTTTTTTTTTTTTTGACAAACATAATCTGTATTAGCAGCTGGAAGTCTGAGCCAGACTGCGGGAAAAGGTGTCATAGGTATGTTACAGACTTATTGGAAAAGAGATTCTTGTCCTGGAAACACTGCATTCTAAATTCGGATAGTTGCATTGACTACATCATTGTTCTCTTTGTTCTCTACCAAATTATTCTCTAATTTTATTGAGATTAAACATATGGTGCTGTTTCTGCTGTTTGATTAACTGCAACATTTTTGAAGAGGAAAAAAAAGCAAAGAGATTTCAAATTAGCTGTGAAAATGCTTGCCCTGCAATTCTTTAACAAATATTTGAACAAACCTTTATAAGGAATTTGAAGGAAATGATATCATGTGTTTCTTTAGGCACTGTCATCAATCCAAAACAATAACCTTAGGAAAATGTGTAAATCATATATTGTTCTTTAACAACAGAGCCTATCTCCATGGCAAAGAGTGTTGCGCAAGGAAGGGTATTTTAGCTCAGGAGCACTCCATACTAAGAGGGCCATAAAGCTTCCAGGCAGAGCTGGCTTGCACTCAGCTTGGTCTTGGTATCAGCAAAGAATCTCAGGGGTTTTGTGTGTGTCCACGTAAATACGCACACACATACCAAATGTGGGATATTGTCTGAGAAGAACTGCCGGTCAGCATGGATTGGACAGTAATATATTGTTGCTCTCAGAAAACCCTTTTACAGGTAGCACTTTTACAATACCCATAAATAATATGTCATTATTATTTGATAGCATTTTATGGACATTGAAGAGATGTCTGTGCCTTTGAAACCTGGTATAAAACATTATAATAATATTCAGAAATAAAAGAGACAGGCATTCTTAAACAAAAGTAATTCTACATTTTGTTCTTATCTCCAAACCCAACATTAAGAGATCACATAAATAGCTGATTTAGAGGGAAGTTAAACTCAGATGGCAAGTTGCATGAAGGGGCTCAGAAATGGTATTTGTTTAAACTCATAACTATCCATCCTTCTGTACTGTAGATAAGGCATCCTCAAAAAAATAAAAGGGGAAAAAAAACAGGCATATGTTCCTTCCCAGTCCACTGTTACTCTCCAATGCTCTTTACTCTGTGTGATCATGCACTGTGCTCCTGATATGAGGTTTACTACTGTTGTGTCTATCTGGTAACTTGTCGTTCAAGTACAGGATCCTGGAAAAGCATTGACACATACTCATTTCATTATATGTATACATGTCAAAAGTGATGTATTTTCAGCACTGAACAAGGGCAAGCACATCAGAGAATTTTAAATAATGAAAAAAGCACATAACTTTCATCTTCCCAAGACGTTATTTTGTGAAAATCCTCTTTACTATTCTTCAGTATTCTCTTATTATCTGAGACAAATGTTTGGATGTTTATCTTCAAGAGAAGATATCTATAATTTCTCGAAGCATGTAATAAGATGACCACAGTTTATAAACTAACAGGGGACTGAACATCTATTTTTTGCTTAAAAAAAGGTGGAAGAAAAAATAAGTTTGAATCATTAAACTGACATTGTAGGTTAGGAAAGAAAAGAAGGAAGAGATATGATATGGAAAATACAAAAGAAATTGAGGAAAAATGTTTTTGTGGCCACTTTGAAAGATAAAATATATGCATCTTGAGGTTTGAATAATGATTTGTAAACATAGCTTTGGCTTAAGTAGGACCTTTCTACAATCTAACAGTCTCACCTGCCTTGTGTGTGTAGTATTTGAGACTTCTTGTCTTATATAATAAAATTACAGATTTTTTTTATATAGCACAAAGGATTCTAACCAATTCTAATTTTCATATTATAATTGTTACAATTATTACTTGTTGAATGAACATGTTTATATTGTTCTTTTTATCTTATTATACAGAAAACTTTTCAAACTACTCAAGCACTTTAGCACTCTCTGGTTAGTGACTCATGTATGAATTTACTCTCTTCCCCTTCAGAATTATTCCAATCTGTAAATGAAAGGAAAAAAAAGGGAGTGGTGGAAAACTTTAATTTCAGACTACATGTATTCATGAACTGTTTGTTTAACTCTATTTGTATTGGTTGGGTTGATATCTGTGTCACACGCTAATTTTTTTTCTTCACGATTGGAAGCTAAAACTGAATCACAAAACAATCACTAGTGACTAACAGCACTCACTCTCATTTTTATTATCTAGTCACAAAGGCAGCTGAGAAACTTTTTAGTCCCAAACCTTTTCAGAGCAACCTGGCAATTTCAGCATTCTCAGAACAGAGAGTTTGATTGAGAATGAACCAAACTGGCCATGTCCATTGACACACACAGGTGTTCACCGATATGTAGCTCTATTTCCTATAGACTGATTTTTCAAATGATAGCTTTCCCGTCTAACCTATTTCACCACCAGTAACTTGTAAGTGCAATTTGATGATATTCTCATATATAACGAAGTGACGTAAGTTATAGGTCCAAGTCCTGTTTACACAAGCAAATCCTGCAGGAAAGAATTTACATCAATGACAATGCAAAATCCATTGTGCCTCTGCTTTTGAAAGTGGAAACTCCACTCTCCCCCCCCCCCCCCCCCCCCCGGAAGTTGGTACTGAATGGTTTCCTGTTAATTACCTGTTAATTATCCCTTCTACCTACAGTCACACGGTTACTATTGTTTGTTTCCAGTAAACATCTCGGCAGAAAGCTCTTAATGAGTACCTAAAGATGCCCTGTACCAGGAAAGAGATCATAACCTGGGTGAAGGAGTGCCTCAGCTCTTCTGGTACTATGGATCCTATGGGGCCTACAGGAAAGCTGGAGAGGGACTGTTTATCAGGGAGTGTAGTGACAGGACAAGGGGTAATGGGTTTAAACTAAAAGAGGGTAGATTTAGATTAGATGTTAGGAAGAAATTCTTCCCTGTGAGGGTGGTGAGGCGCTGGAACAGGTTGCCCAGAGAAGCTGTGGATGCCCCCTCCCTGGAAGTGTTCAAGGCCAGGTTGGATGGGGCTTTGGGCAACGTGGTCTAGTGGAGGGTGTCCCTGCCCATGGCAGGGGGGTTGGAACTAGATGATCTTTGAGGTCCCTTCCAAGCCAAACCATTCTATGATTCTATGATCCTTTAGGAAGGTTGTTTAAAATCTAATTGTGAGCCATGTAAGCTGCATTTTTTTAATATATATTTGTGGCTCTGCCCTCACAAATCTATGATTCATGACAGGAATGCAGCTTGGATCTCTTGCAATGTAAGCAGCTGCAGATACTTCAAATACTTGGGTACATGTGATCCAGCAGCTTGCTATAAATTTGCCCCTAAAAATAAAGTAACAAGTGATTGAACAGTGATAGGAATTAAACACGGCAGTGAGTGAATGGAATGCACAAGTCCTTACCTCAGAACCTTTTATTAAGGCAATTGCTATAATTAAAACCAAAACGAAAAAAGAAACACCCTAGAATACTATCTTTGAACAAACTTGCTGCAAGGTTCCTTTAAAGTTTTTTTTTTTTCCTTATATACTGTTGGACACTGAAAAAAGGTATTTGCTGGTATGCAATGTCACTGGGCATGATATTTTTGTTGTTACATCATCTGAGAGTCAACTGCGTTTCCACTTTCCACAAGTTACTGAACTTGTGGAAGTTTCAAATTTCCCCTAACTTTTTATCATGTGAACAAAATAGACAAGCAACAACCCTGAGCTTTTGATACCGAAAGGATATTTTGCTATATGAGTTGTGTGGAGACTGAAAGAATGCAGGGTAAACAGAAGAGAATTCCCACTCACAACAACCAGTCTGTGACAATTGAATGTCCCACTTTTCATAGCTTTTTATGTCTGGATTTCTCATTTATTTGCCCTCATTTTAAGACTGACACTGTCTGTATTCGATGAAACAGTATGTCAGCATCTCTCTGAACTGATACTTCCATGTCATCTCAGTTTTCAAATACAGTATTAATATAAAATGTTGGAGGATATGGAAAATTTCAGAAGACATTTCATGGTCCAATCACGTAATTAGATCCCATTAGCAAATCTCAGAACAGCTAACTGGGGACTTGGTTGGGAATTTCAACCTAGAGGCCATGGAGTAAATGAGAATTGGAATGAGCTACGCTGTGAATCTCATTTCTAGAAGTGATTTCTTTTTCTGCTAAGAGACTCATCAGAGGAACTGCCAACACATTTCCTCTTCTGCAGGCCTTTTGCTTCTGCTGTTATCTGACTCCTATCATACACAGCAAGAACAGAGGTGCAAAACTGCCATTTTTGAAAGGGGGCATATTAGACAGATTTTTCAAGTGCTTAGGTGCCTCTCCTTGTAGTGTGAGGTGGCTGAACACGAACTCTTAAATTTCTTTGCCTAAAGGCTGGGCATTTGCTCTGAGCTTGTGTTCCAGGCTCCCTCTTCATCAAGGGAAAGATGAAGGCACCTCCAGAAGGTACAACTAGTGTGTTGGGGATTGAATCAGGGAGGACTGCCAAAGGAAAAACAGACTGAATGTTTAAAAACAGTACTATTTCCTGAAGTCTTTGTTGAGTTAATTATAACTGAGTTCTTACTCTGACAAAACCAATTCTGAAGTTGATTTTTTAAAAAACATATCTGCCTTGATACAGCATGTCCAATTTTCCAATTTTCCCTGAAGCTCTGCTTTTATCTCAGTAAAATCTATGTATTACAGTACAGTAGCAATATTGCACTACTACTTCAAATAGATGTAATATCATTTTTGCTGTGAAGCACCCTATTCAGGTGTCTCCATCAAGTGTGCTTTGTATCTCCCTCTTTAAATGTGAAAGGACGGGCGAAAAGAACAGTGTTTATTTTGCTCTTGAATTCTGCACTAGCTGTTTAATATGTTTCTTATGAATTACCATTAAGAAAGGATTCCGCATTTTAAAGGAAGCTTATGAGGATATAGGTAAGTGTGAGTGTGGTCTTTTCAGAAGAATGTTTGATTGAAGACCTGTTTTTGGACACAAGGTAAGGAAAAAGATCACTTAACCTCACTTGAATAAGTGGAGATTAGAGGTTAAAAGCTTTAAAGCTTTAAAATGCATTAGCAACAGAACAGTAAATACAATCCATGGAGACATGGAGGAATTAGCAAAACAAATGTTAAACTAAGAAATGCACTCTAAGATTCACTGGAATCTCCACACTAAGCCTGAATGCAGAGCACATTTAAATGTTTCACTGGTTGTTTTAAAATTATCTTTGTATTCCATATATTGACTCTAATGGAAATGATACTAAATCTTGCCATGAATTATGCAAGCATGTTTTATGTAGATCTTTCCATGTTTTAGCCTCCCTGGAGTTTTGGAGTTTTAAAGGGTGATATTTACCATGTACTTCATTTAACCTATTGCATATTGGCTGGGTTTATACTGCTGATGTATCAATAATGTAGTCACAATCCTGTTCAAAAAATTCCTGTACACTATTAGGGAAAACAAAGTTACCGTCATCAGTGATGTAACCGTATTGTATTGTAGCCACAATATAATTTTTTATGAGAACAACATCTGCTTAATAACAGTATTTGACTTAGATATCTATATTTTAACTTGTATCGTGGATACCTTCAACAAACGCATTGGTTCTCTGTTTACCTTGCATAGATCAACAAACTGATTGTTATAGCTCAGTAAATCCCACAAACAACGTGCTGAACACTTTGTGAAAACACAGCTACCTCCACAAAGAAGAGGGGTGATCCCAGGCAGGACATGCTGCAACAGCCTAATTGTAAAGTAGGGAAGCTGTGTATCAACAGGGAGTATCTCTCTGAGAAAAGGTTGAACAAAAAGTAAAAATGGAATTTTTAATTATTTCCATTATTGAAATATGTAGAAGCAACTGAGATTCCAACAGGACTCCCAGACTGGCAGTCCCCGACCAAGGCAGGCGAAATCAACACCTCTACTCGATCTTTTGCACACAAGGCAAAATCTTATTGAAGATGGAAGTCTTATGCTTGTAAATGCAGCAGATTTGGCATTGCTGATGTAGTGGATGAAATCCTGCCCCCACAGAAGTCAATGTCAAAATTTAGATCCACTTCAATCCAGTGAGGACACTGTGTATAGGTGACAATACAGAGCAGAGAACAATCAAAAATTTAAACACACAGATTGTATTCAATAGTCTGTGAGTGTAAATATATGATATTTAAAAGTATGGGATATTAGAAATATGTGGTAACTTTTTGCTAGCATGAGCAACACTCTTCTAAAATTTGGCTTCTTAAGGTTTCCAGTTAATATATAACACATTACTCTCATTGCAGAATGTTCAGATACAAGAGCTTCTCAAGAGTAACTGAACTTATTTTGAACTTTTATTTTCATTTAAACTCTCCTTTAAGGAATTTGGGAGGGTGAGCAAGGCAGAAAGGCATTTGTTTAGATTCTGCTTTTAATAAAGTTTTAACACTTTGATATCAGTCTCTGATTAGAAGCAGCATCCCGCATTCCAAAGTGAAGAGGGGCTATTTGCTCCTTCTCTGCTCTGCACAACATATATCTTACTTGTGTCTTTTAAGCAGAGCCTCTGATTCAGCCTAATTATTGTCATTAACAGCAGTTTTCTGTGGAGCAATATTCCTTGCTGTGGCCTCTCCTTCTCAACTCAAGAAAGGACTGTCCTTAACCCCAGTCCAATAATCCTGTTTTCAGTTATATTTGGGTGTGTGCACGTACCAGATTCTCTGTGCCTACATTCTGTGCTTGAAGCTTGACCCAAAATAATGGCTTTTCCTGGAGTTTATCAAGTTATTCTGCAAAATGCCTAAGGATGGGATTCATCTGCAATGTAGATGTCTGCATCTAAGCAAGTCCTGGATCCTTTTATAGTCAATAGACATCAATAGACACTCTGAGTGTGTGATTCATCCCATCTCAAGATAGATGTCTAATTTAGGTCAGGTGACTCACTCCCTGGAAGTACTTATTGACTATAAGGGGAACATGAATGACTAAAGGATTTTAAAAGTGATTTTTAAAGTGAGGTGAGATGAAACTCATTCTTCATGTTTCATATCTTCTGGCACAACATCTTGATGACCCTTCTGATCCTTGAACAGTTATTCTCACTGTATTTACACCAAGATGCTTCACAGAGCTTGCTACCATTTTCCAGCTCTCTCCTGTGAAACATTGTCACCAGCTTTCGTTTCAATTCTTCCCATTGGGAAGACACTCCTCAAGCCTTGCTGGTCTTCTTTTCCTTGAACACTTAATGACTCCATTATCTTTCCTTCCTTGTCTATTATCATCCAGGACTTCAGCCCTGCAATCAAATTTTATTTCATCTTTTCATGCTTGTTTGCTGAGGCAAGTTCTTCTTTTTCTTAACTGACCTTCAATTCAAAGAGACAAAACCTGTTCCTTCACTTAATATTATGAAATGTTATAGAATTTCTAAGTTCCATAATATTAAATCATAATTAATAAGAAATTGGTTTTGTTTTGGTTTACATTATGAGTTTTCATCAGACATTTCACTAGTTACAGTAACTCTTCCTGTATGTGGCTTTCTAGCTAAGTTAATTTGGTCCTACCTCCCTCTCTGGCTACGCTGTTATTCATCAGGGAAATCCCAGTGGAACTCGTATTTGTATTTTCAAAAATAAATAATAGGTTTGAATTTTGGCCAAAGTCTTCCTCCAGTAGTGAGCAAGAGAGTTGCTGACTGGGAGACACTATCTCTCATGTGGTCACATAAATTAGAGTCCTGATCAACGATGACAAGCATTCTGCTAGCTAGACAAACATTAATCTGGTTAACTCCCCTTCTTCCCACTCCTTCCTGACACAGAGGAAAGAAGTGCCTTCAGAGAAAGTTTGAGATGTGTAGGTTGATTTTGTTGCAGCTATAACGTGGCAAGGGGGCTCCAAACACCTTCGGGAGTTTATGAAAATTCCAAGCAGAAAAGAAACAAGCTACATGAAGCATAAAAGGCTGCCTTTCTTGCCTTCTTTCTTTTACAAGAAACAATTAAAATAATTATTTTTATTGTTTATGAGCTCATGAAAAATATTTTTTTCCCACACATTCACATGAATATTTAAATCTGAAAGTCTGAGATTCTCAATTCTTTTAGTGTAACTTCCATTAAAATAATTTTTCTTTCATCTATATGGATAAAATGAGTAACTGTGTCACGTCTTAAAAGATAAATCTTATTAACCATACTGCGCCGACAGAGCTGTATTGTTTTCAGGTGCTGACCTATTACTGCCCCCGAGTGCTCCACTGTGTCATTGGACATGTATGTTCCTGGTGCTGTTTGCCACATTTCAGTGGGCAATGCAGTTCTATGCAATATAGCCCCAAGGTTTTACTGCAAAATCCATCTGGAGGACGTGGTCTTCTAGGAGCTCACCTGAGTTTCAAGATGCAAAGTAAAGAAAATTTTCCTGTTAAAAACAACCATATTTGGATAATAAAGTGAATTGCCACATTTAGGATTAGATTCTTATGCTTTTGTTTGTATTTGGTAGCAGTTTCTTCAGATACTTAACTGACCGTGTTATTCAGGATGCATTCCTCATACTTAATATAATGATGTACAGGCTGTGGATAGTTTCTTGTAACTTGGGAGGAATAGAGAGCATCTGGAGGTGAAGTCTCCTGAAGTCCTTTACTGACCAGGCATGAGTGTTTGCAATTGTTTCACTCCCTTTAAAGGTTCCACAAACTCATTATCAGGGGCTCCACACAGCTATCGTCTTCGTTATCCATTTAAATCACAATGTGATGCTGGGGTTGTATAAAAGGCTGAAACCCAAGGTGGTGTATTCTTCAGCCTGCCCCATTTGTCACATTTCTATTTGACCTGATTTCATAAGTACCTTTCCAACAAGGGGAAGAATTTTATTTTTATTTTATGGCAGGGGATTGTTTTGAAGATTCCATATACAGTTGACTTCAGGAATGAAAGACTCTTGTTTTGATCCAGAAAGGGTTTATATAAAGGATAAGGAAGGGAAAATATTCTTGAAAAAACAACCCCCTCCTCTCAAGTTGTGTATCTTGGAACAGAGGAAACACAATCAGGATCTTCTATTTTGATTAGAAAAAAATAAAAAAATTAAAAAAATTAGCAAGACAAAGTTCATGGTATTTGTCTAATTTTCATAAGTCATTACAGACATTAGGCAAAACTGAGAGCTGCCACCAGCAAATACTGTTTCTGCCCAGAAATTTTATAGGCACTATATTTTAAAAGAGTAAGATACAAAGTTTTCTGTAGGATAAATTTCAAAGTTAGGCTATGTAGAAAAACCCCAACTAAAAAAACAACCCAAGGCTCCTCCAAAACCAAGTACCCACAGCTTTCCATTATTCCATTCTCAAATATTGTTATTTAATTATATTTTCTCTGCCTCCTTGTACTCTTTTATCAAAAACAGAGACATTACTCTCAAATTGATCCTAATGTTGAACATCTTATGTGGTCTGTGAAGAAATTGTTGCAACCATGGCCTTGTTTATTGGATCATTGTGGGTCTCTTACCTGCTTGAGGCTGCCTCTGAATTCCCAAGGCACTAAAGAACACTCTCTGTTCTCAGAACACCTAATTTCAGCCACTGAACAAGCCGTTTACTTTCTAAGTCCTGAGAATACCAAACTGGTAGTTACATAGCTCATGTCAAAAGCAGTTTCTCTTTTATCCTATAGCTCAGGTGAAATGAGTCCCATTATCTGATTCTTTCTAGGGTGCCATGTCACCACAGGACTTGCTTTTCAAGACCCAGGATAGTGTTCCGGGTGGTGGCATGGGGCATGGGTTATTTTTCCAGCCATCCGGTGGTTGCTTCCACTGCTGTACGCACATAGCGCTTGCCCTGGCGGGTTTGTGGGAGTGTGATGTAATTAATCTGCCAGGCCTCTCCATATTAATAATTTAGCCATTGACCTCCATACCAGAGAGGCTTTAACCGTTTGGCTTGTTTGATTGCAGTGCACGTTTCACATTCATAGATAACCTATGCAATAGTGTCCATGGTCAACCCGATCAAGAGCCCTTGCATCTCTTCCTTGATGGCTGGAGATGTCATGGGCCCAATGAGCTATAAATAATTCACCCTTATGTTGTCAGTCCAGATCCACCTGAGACACTTCCATCTTAGCAGCCTGATCTACTTGCTGGTTGTTTTGATGTTCCTCAGTGGCCCGACGACACTTGGGTACATGGGCACCTACGTGATGTACTTTTACAACCAGGTTCCCTACCTGAGCAGCAATATCTTGCCACAATGGGGCAGCCCAGATGGGTTTGCCTCTGCGCTGCCAGTTGCTCCTCTTCCACTGCTGTAACCACCCCCACAGTGCATTTGTCACCATTCATGAGTCAGTACAGAGGTAGAGCATCCGCCACTTTTCTCTTTCAGCAGTGTCTAAAGCTAGCTGGATGGCTTTCATCTCTGCAAACTGGTTCAATTCACCTTGTCCTTCAGCAGTTTCTGCAGCTTATCATGTAGGACTCCATACAGTGGCCTTCCACCTCCTTATGCTTTCCCACAATGAGACAGGACCCATCAGTGAACAGGGCATATGGTTTCTCATCTTCTGTTAGTTTATTATACGGTGGGGCCTTTTCAGCACATGTCACCTTCTCCTCTGGCAACATTCCAAAATCTTTCCCTTCTGGCCAGTCTGTGATCAGTTCCAGAATTCCTGGACGATTGGGGTTTCCTATTTGATCCTGCTGTGTAATTGGTGCAACTCACTTACTCCACATAGCATCGGTTGCATGGTGTGTAGGGGGGACCCTCTCTTTGAACATCCAGCCCAGCACTGGCAGTTGGGGTGCCAGGAGGAGCTCTGCTTCAGCACCAATCACTTCTGAAGCTGCTTGAACCCCTTCATATGCTGACAGTATCTCCTTTTCAGTCGGAGTGTAGCGACCCTCCTATCCTCTGTATCCCCAACTCCAAAACCCCAGGGGTCAATCTCAAGTCTCCCCTGGTGCTTTCTGCCAGAGACCCCAGGTAGGGTCATTCTCCCTGGCTGCGGTGTAAAGCACATTTTTTACATCTGGCCCTGCCCGGACTGGCCCAAGAGCTACTGCATGCCATATTTCCTGTTTAGTTTGTTCAAAGGCTTGTCTTTGCTCAGGGGCCCATTTGAAATCCTTCTTCTGGGCCACCTGTTAGTGTTTACCAGTAATTTGGAATATGCATCCTCCAAAACCCCACAACATGTAAGAAAGCTTGTGTTTCCTTTTTTCTAGTTGGTGGAGACATGGCTGTTATTTTGTTGATCACATCCATTGGGATCTGACAGCATCCATCTTGACATTTTATTCCTAAAAGCTGGATCTCCTGTTTACTTTGTTCTATGTCAAAACCAGCTTTCAGAAGGATTTTCTTCCCTTTCTCAGAAACTTCTGCTGTGTTGGCCCGTGTGATGATGTCATCAATGCATTGCAGGTGTTCCGGAGCTTCACCCTTTTCCAGTGGGTGAAGCTTTTTTTCCAAAGGGCCAAGGTGGGTTTTCCATCCCATTTCCTCATGTCCTCTCTGTGGTCATACAGGTAAAACCACAGGGTGGTGTGTACCCTCTACATCCGCTCTCATGAGCAGAGGAATGCTTACTCCTAATAGCTGAGATACTGGTCTGTACAGGTGGGGAATAGAACATATTCTCTTTGAGTTGCTGGAGCTTCCAGGACAGTTTCTCAACAGCCTAGACGAGGGAGGAAGAGACACTTTCTTCGTATTGCTGGAGTCGGCCAGTCACTGCATACACCGTTGATGCCTCTTCACCTTTCAAGTCCATTACTGCCAGTGAGTTGGCGTATGACGATGGTGCGCTCCATACAAACTTCCACTACATGCGTCGTGTGCATCGGACTTCATCTGTATCTGTGGGTAACTGCGCATTGTCTGGGTCATAATAAACCATCTCCCGCATGGCTAATTCCCTCAGGTACTGGCTACCTCTCTTCAGAGTGGTCCACTTGCCTGGACGACATACAACATCTTCACTGAAGGAATACCTTTCCCTCACACCTGACAGAAGTTGCCTCCAGAGGCTGAGGGCTTGTGTCTTTTTTCCAATCGCCTTGTCAATGCCCTCTTCCCTAGACAGGGATCCCAACTGATTGGCTTCCTTACCTGCTAATTCCAGGCTACTGGCCCTGTTATCCCAGCATCGGAGCAGCCAGGTAATAATGTGCTCACCTGGAAGGCAGCTGAAGTCTTTTCACATATCTCACAGGTCACTCAGGACAGGGATTGGGTGATTACCTCTTGTTCTGGCTCTTCTTCCTGTTCTCGTGATATTCCTGGTTCACCGTCTTCCTTTACTAAACAAACTAATATTTTGTGTATTACTTCTTGTGTATAGGGGTGACTGATACCAGTACAGGTTGGTTTTCTGGTTAGGCTGCAGTACCCGTCACTGGGGTTGGAGTATCACAGTGCCTGTGGGTCTGTTTTCCCTCTCTTCCCCCTGAAGACACTGCCTAATATCGAGCAGTGTTTGGTAGATACTGGCCAGGGCCCAGCACAGTGCGGTAAGTTGTGCCTCTTTGGAATAGCCATAGCATTTTTCTTTCAAATATTTTACCACTTTATCAGGGTCTTGTAGTTGTTCAGGAGTGAAGTTCCAAACCATTGGAGGTGAGAAGCTCTCTAGATACCTGCCCATATTCTTCCACAGGCCATGCCACCCATGACTATCCAGCTTGGGGGCAGATCTCTGGGTGGTATTCTTGAAACAATTTTTTTGTAGCCCTAAACAAGATCTGAAACCCATTCAGGAGAGATAGCAATAGGAGCATACTGGCTTGA
Source organism: Balearica regulorum gibbericeps (assembly GCF_011004875.1). Taxonomy (NCBI): domain Eukaryota; kingdom Metazoa; phylum Chordata; class Aves; order Gruiformes; family Gruidae; genus Balearica; species Balearica regulorum. The sequence continues at coordinate 173,960,744 of NC_046184.1, read as the reverse complement.
TCATCCCAAGGATATTCAAAACTCTCAAAAGCTGCTGTAACGAGCGTACAGGAAAAAAGGGAGGTGAAAGAGCAGGAGAAAGTATCACACCCTCCCCCGTCTTTCCCATAGATTGAGTGCAATTATTAATAAATTCTGAGACATGTCATCCAAGGTATGGACATGACAGCAATGCCACATGGAAACACCAGCTTAACCTCATAACCATTGATGTTATCATAAATCAATATTATACAGTACAACAAAATGAGAATCCCGACCCCTCTCCCAGAGGTGATAAACAGCACCTCAGGGAATACATACAGCAAGTACGGATTTACATAACACAACCGCATGAACAAACAAAACACCATTATGACCAGCAACTATTTAACTAATATAATATATGCATATAACAAATTTGTTTTAACACACTCTGGGCAGATGTGTCGTTATCTCAACCCTTTGATCCCCACATTGGGCACCAAAAAGTACTGTTGTGGTTTAGCTGGACACCACGCAGCCAGGCAGGAGAATCAGAAGAAAAAGGCAAAACTCGTGGGTTGGGACAAGGACAGTTTACTAGGACAGCAAAGGAAGAGGAAAATAACAACAACAATACTTATTAAGGAATATGCAAAACAGGTGATACACAATGCAAGCTGTTCACTGCCTGAAACCCAATGCCCACCTTGTCGCAGAGCAGCAATCCCTCCTGCCTGGGCAGCTCCCCCCCTTATCTACTGAGCATGACATCATATGGTATGGTATATTCCTTTGGTTAGTTTGGGTCAGCTGTCATGGCTGTGTCCCCTCCCAGCTTCTTGTGAAAATTGACTCCATCCCAGCTGAAAACCAGGGCAGTTGAGGACAATAGATAACCTTCTGAATTCTGCCTAGCGAGTCATACTTTGCTTGGATTATTCCTTCCCTGTGTTCAGAATCAATTTTCACTTAATATTCTCCTAACATGTGTAATTCATCTTTGTGTCATTATCAATTAACAGCTAAAAAGAGGAACTTGCAACCCGTTACATTACTTAGAATTTTCATTCCTTCAATTTCTTTCAAGAGATGAACATACATTTTTTATCTTCATTTATCCTGCTTGAATGAAATTGCTACCAATTTCTGATCGTCTTTGTTATATTTTGAACTCGAAATGTGTTTGTCAATAGCTTATAAACATAATTAACTTATTCATAGTAGTGGCTACAATGAATTTTCTATTGAAAGCTCAGCTTTAGAAATTGGTCACCACCCAGTTCAATTAAAAAAAAAAAAAAAAAATCAGTTTTAACAGCATGAATTAAGACATGCCAAATGTGTCACTTCCATACTTTTAAGCAGCCTTACTAACTTGCACAAGATCAGTGTATGAAAGTTCTATAGATCTTTTGTAAGAACATAGTATAAGGACAGTCACACTGAATATGACCATAGATCCTTCTAGCATAGTATCCTGTCACAGACAGTGGCCAATAAAAAAGAGATTCTGGAAGAAAACTGTAACTATGCATGATGACAGACAGGAAAATGGTCCTTTGAATACTGCTGGAAAGTACCATGGGTTTTTATTTGGTAAGTACAGGCATTGTGAAATTCATTGAGGAAGCAATGCAATTGAGCAAAAATTAAACAAAACAGAAGGTGAAAAGAAAGAATACTTTATTCACTTTAAGTGTTACACTTGGGAAAGACTACATTTGTCCTAACAGGGCAATACCAAGTCTGAGTGTGGATCGCTCTGGTCAGTCCTACTCCATTTCTGAAAACAATTTCCCTCCCTTGAGCCCTTTCTCAGTTAGCATGCAGTGTCCTGCATGGGGACACTATGTGGAGGGTACAGTTTAAGGTTTGTTGGGGTTTTTTTAACCTTTGGATTTATAAACTGTATCATTTCAATATCTCTGCATGTACCTATGCCCTCTTCAAGAACCAAAATCAATTACTACTGAAGTGAATGAGATACACTGGGCCTGAATTACTAATAACTGAAGTTTTTTCACAGTCATTTAAAACAGTTCAAGAGTGCTTGGAGTGCACAGTTTTTCTCAGCATTTTTTTAATTAGCCTTTGCTTTATTTATTATTTAAATATTTTTTTATTATATGCTTTAGGCAAATGCATTTTTCCTGTCCCATGGAATAAGTGTCTTGTTCAAAAGCAAAACCAATTAAAGCGGCTACCTGCAGCTTTGCATAACACAAAAGTACATGTTTCCAAGGCAAAAATCTAAACTCCTTTGGCATACAATTGATTAATGGCAAGTAAGTGTTACTTTGTTTAGGACAAACTATTTTGATGTGACTAGAAAATTCTTAACTACACAGAGAAACCAGCTTTTGTATTTCTTACAGCTTTTGCTATTCATGGATTCTTTCCCAGTATCTTGGTTATAGATTTATGGGACACTTAATATCTTTGCTTTACATACCAGAAACAGAAAGCTGATATAAAACAGAGATTAAGATATCAAAAGCAATTCTTTCTACTTTATTTTAGCATAAACAAAGATGGTCAAGAATTTAGTACAAATTGCTGTTGATTGCAGCAGATTTTTACTGTATTTATTTTTTTAATTGCTTTGAAGACCAGAGATTTATAAGTGATACCTCAATTGGGTCAGGGACTCTATCAACGTACCACAATAAATTTTTATTTAGTAAGCTAAGCCTCAGAGACATTATTTAGTATCACAGTTCTCTTTGACTCAGAATAATTTTAAGACACAGTTGAGCTTCTTTATGGAAGGCATAGCTGAAACAGCAAAGCTTTTCAGCCAGAATAAGTCTATTATCAAGTCACTAGGGGATGATGGAAAGCTTAGCTGAGTATGTCTGCAGTGCACAACGTACTGCACGATGCAGATACTTATCCAGGTTTTAAGCAGCACAGCCACACTAACATCCTTCTGTTGCTCTGTAGCCCAGAGCAAGCATGGGGTATGGCTGGCCTTTGCTGTCTTGTATCATGAAGACATGCCTCAGGGGCAAAGGGATTAGGGTACTGCATCTGTGCATAAGAGTGTGAGAAATACCACAGAGAGACAGAGGAGATGATACAGAAAAACAGAAAAGCTGCCAGAAGCCGCACTGGGAGATGTCCGACAAAAGAGGCTCAGGACAGGGTGCAGACCTGCTCTGCCTTGTCCAAGTCCTCCTGAGTGTAGGAAACAGCAGCATGAGCATTTGCCATAAGCAGGAGTGAAACAGGGAGGTGTAAAAAAAAGGTTGTTTGTGCCCATCATCAATTCTTCATTAAGCACAACAAAGTGGCAAAATTTCCATAACTATCTCATCAACAGGGTCAACATTTTGAAATGGAATTGGGAAAGTGCACAAAGAGAAACCAGTCTATTAGTTCAGCTTATGCTGCTTCCTGCTAGTTGTATTCCTGAGAATTTTGCCAAAGAAAACGTCATCAATTATTTCTGATCAGATTACTCGAATTATTTAAATTTTTAGCTAACCAGCACAATGGACTTACACCTTTCAGATATTCATTTTGACACCTGTTTCTAAGGGAATTAATTCAATGGAGGGTGGTAGAATAAAACATGCATGCCAAGCTGATTAGATCAGTGCTCAGCCCTGCACACTGTGGTTATTCTGTTAATTAAACTTGCCATAGAACAAATCAGCATGTATGCGTTCCTCTTTCAGGCCTGTGTGCAGTCTGCAATGAATGCCACACTTGTGTCCAGACAATGGTCTGGTAGTGTCATAGGAAAGTCTTAGGGAATTGAATAAGCTTCACCTGGAAACCTGTCTAGGTAGCCAGAGTAGCTCAGTTTGGGTTTGCTGGAACTACCAGTGATGCCAGAGCCTCTTAAGACTTCCACATGGCCATGTTGAATCCCTCTCCCAAGGTGCAATGGAGTGGTCAGAGAGAGCAAGTGATCTCCCACTACCTTGTCTACCTGTGCGAAGTTCAGCTATCTCCACCGAGTGCTCACTTACCTCTGCACAAATTGCTCTTCGTCAGCATCAACTGGCAGTTCAAAGGACACAGGACCAAAGAAAGACTCTGCATAAAGGGGCTAAATAATTAATAAATTATGGATGATTAGTGGATGTCTCCCCTCCACATGATCTACCTGTTATACTCTCCAGAAGACCAGTGACTCTTGCAGAAAATTCTTTTCGAAACAGATCTATAGTGCCTATGACTTAGCAGCACCATAAGACCAACTGTTAGATGTATTAAAAAGGAAAGTCTAATCCTTTTCTTTGAAGAGTCAGTCTTTGTCATTGGAAACAGAAGCAAAGAGGGATTCAAAGGCAGCGACAGTATGGGAAATCCAAATCTTTCTCCCTAATTATTGAATAAAGGCATGCCCTTCATTTCAGAGATTTTCCTTCCCTGCAGACTTGATTATTTGGTGCAAGGAAGCCACATTCTAGACTGCAGCCTCCAGGTCCTGAATTGCTCATTCCTTCCACTGGCCTCTCAGTGAGAGATTTGCCTCGTCTCCCATGGGAGCCAGGTGGTATTTGTCTCACTGACCATTAATCACCTAAAAATTAAAGACCACATCTAAATAATTTATCTTGGCTCTCTGCAGTCAATGGAAAGAATGAGATGCCTACAAAGGGCAGCTCATCCACCTATCTTTGACAATTATAGTAGAGTAAGATGAATTGCCACTTCCCTATTGACTTCCCCAGAGAGAATCGAGGTGACAAGTTTAGATAAGACAATTCACTTTTAGATGGCAAAAATAAGGAGAGGAATCTTACCTCACCAGAATCATGGCCTCCAGCAAACACATATTTTTCTAAAATATGGCTCTTCAGTTGTCAGTGACATTATTTGTTTCTTTTCCTGGTGTAAGTCAGATAATGTCGGAATCACTGGTATCCCAACTGTGCACTGCTTCAAGCAATGCAGGATGAACATACAGTGGGGTTTCATGTCTGGCATCCAGAACACGGTCTTCATATTAGTATCTTTGTTAGTATGACTTTTCTATAGTCGTCTGTGTGGCATGACTAGTATAGCAATTTGCGAACATACGCTTTGAAAATCTATTTTGATTTTTTGTTGTTCAGTTTTTGCCTCACAGATGTGATATTACTCAAATGTGCAAATGCATACATACGTGTGTCTATGAATATATAAATATAAAGAATAAAAGACACATGCCTTCTGCAAATGCTTTGCTGTGTTTGCAGTAGAAGTGATTGCTGCTCCATCTCAGGCAAGCAGTAATATGAGCCGAAACTATAAAGATTAATGCTTGTTTCTTTGCCACCAAAAAAAAAAAAAAATCAGATAGCAAAAGCTGCTTTTATTCTAATGATCTTTATTATTAATAATCTGCACACTTTTTGAGTAGGGGTGTTGCTGGGATAATGATTGAAAGTGGAATAGAAAACGTACCGGCAGATAAGGACTGTTTTGTTTCTGAGTAGTTAGAAGTATAGCCAGAAAGGGGAAAAGCTATTCCATGGAAAATGCTGGCTGAGTTTTCTGACATTAAAATTGCCAGTAATTCCCTATTTCAATATCTGTAATGTCAAAAGGACAGAGCTTCCTAGAAGTGAACATCTAACAGCACAGCTAATATGTATTGCTTTGCTTTTTGTGATGCCTGCCAGGTTTTCAACAATATTTGAAAGGCCAAGCAGGGTATTTAGATTAAGCAGGGCCAAGATAAGGTTTGGAAATTCCATCATTTTGTTCAAATACTTTTTTTTTTTTTTTTCCTTAACCACTGGCTAAGTGGATAAGTTGACTTGAGGGTACTTTTCTAACATGAGGTTTTCTTAGTGGAAACCACATAGGATTGGGATTTGAGAAGCTTTCAGGAACATTACAACAAAAGATAGATTGGGGAGAAATCCCACTTCCATTTCCCTGTGCAGCACATGATATATTATTGAACAACTGCTGCTTTCTAAACAGGATTATAGTTAATTGCAATTAATCAGCTTCCATCACCTTTGGGTAAGAACTCTTGTCAAGCCTGCAAAACTATATCTCGTGAATATGTATTCAGGGACATTTCAAATGTTCATTATTGATCCAGGGGCCATTAAAAACTAGTCTTTACATATTTTGACACAGTAATGGCTTGCGATGTAATTCTATACTCAGGAATTTTTACATGATGGCATGTGTGGTCCAGGAACACCTCACAATATGGATTTTATGATATATTTTAAAAGCTCATACAATTATTTCTCCTTGTGCAAATGCACATGCCACAGGTTACACTTCTGGTGAAGGAAGGAAGACAAACAAAACATACACATTTTCCATGAAAGGCTGGGAGGTCAGTGACTCATCTTGGAATATTCTGCAGATGAATTAAAATTCTTCTGCTTTAAAATATGTATAACGACACCTCCTTGCAGTTACATAGCTACACACTGAATAGATTGGGTTTCTTCTTTTTCAACTGCCAAGTTTTGTATGGCACAATGTAGCAGCAACCCACACATTACCAATTAACAGAATTTAATCTACACGCTATAGGAATTCTGGGAGAGATCCTATATTTAGGCTGTACATCATTTTTCATTACAAAAGATTCTTGTGACCTTTTTATGAAAAGCTATAATGCCTCCTTTGTATATAGTAGACTTTGATTTTTGGCAAGGGAAAGAAATGTCTTTTCTGGGGAACTGGCTGCTTTGTACGCTACTAACATTTCCCATTTTCCTCCCAATTGAGCTCCTCAGGAATATATTGGCTGCATGGCAAAACAACAACAACCTACACAGCCCCATCTATAGCTGGGCTGATGCCACCAGTGATGCAGCAGCAGTCGGGCTGCACTGGGAATGCCTGAGAGCTGCCAGTGGGATGGGAGCCAGGCTGCAGCCCTACCAATTAACCACAGCACGCTTACCCTTCCCGCAACTCAGCTTCCCTCCAGGAATGCCACATGGGCAGCTCCGGAGCGGAAGAAGGGATATGCCTAACAGTCCAGGTTATTCATTTTCAAGAATTTTTCAAGCGGTTTAGAACATTTTGTACTGGCTGACAGCAGTGATTGAAACCTTACCTAACAAAAATTTGGGAGCCGGATTCTCAGCTGTGTAAAACCACAGCCACTCATTTACATGAAGGAGAAAATGACCCAAATTATTTAAAGATATTCAGACAGGCTTTGATGCTTGACTGAGCAATTCAGTAACTCTGGAAAGAGTATTATTTAAGACTAATGACATAGTAATCTGCAATTAGTTCACTGGCATATAACAAACCAATAAAACTAAATGATTGTGTGTATTTACATATCTGGTTCCTCTGCAAGTAACATTAATGATAACTGTACAGTGCATTTGCATACAGCTTCCCGACCACCGATCTTGCTGTCCTCTGTGAGTCTGCATTGGTGGAACCTCACAGTAGCCTTGGGAGGTAGGCCAGTTTTGTTATCCTAAAATTACAGGTGAGGAAACAGAAGCACCACCAGTTCCAGTGACTTGCACAGGGTCCAAGCCAGGAACAGGAGCCAGGAAGCAAATGTACCTTTGATTTAAGGTGGGTGTGCCTCCAACCGATTACAATGTGTGTTGCACCTGCCTACGCCTGGGGTGCTTGGCTCCATGTTTTCTGATCCCGATTGGGGCTAAACCACAAGACCATTCTTCAGCATTTGAATGATAAAGAACAACATGAGGAAGAATTTTCTGGCGGTTGGGGTGCTAGCCAAAGCCTTTGCAAGACCTGGGTCCGACACTGTTCTGCAACGCAGTTCCTGGCAGAAAGCCTCAAGAGTATGTTGGTGCCTCAGCTAGGAGTGGGCCTAGGTGGCAAAGCTTGCACTGGGTCCCAGGTGACTAGGCAGTACTCAAAATCCTGGTAGAACAGCCTCCTTGGTGAATGCTTATAGCTGCTTGTTTTTCGGTCTGTCCCAGAGTCACTTGAGAGAAGGTCTGTTCCCCCCCTCCTTCTGGACTCCCCTGCCCCCGTGGGTGCTGTGGCTCCTGTGTCACTCGTGTCTGTCGGTGCATGGAATATATGTTCAGTATGGGCACTATGTAATTCCAGGCGTAGCACGGTTTGAATGTCAGACAGCAATTTGCTAGAAGGCAGAGATGTATACGGGGAGGAAAAAGGGAGGAGGCATTCCATTTGCTCATTATTTTTTTAGTTGCTGAAGAAAGTATTATTTGCTAATTAATAGTACGGTTCTGTGCCATATTTCACAACTTCCCTGTACTTACTTTCATGATACCTTCCTTGAATCACATCCTAAGCTTTACCACACGTTAACTTCACAGTGTGCTTTCCTGTACTTTCCTTCAGTAAAGCAGATGAGTGGGGGAAAAAAAAAAAAGCGAATCAAACCAAAACATTATTCTCAAATCCATATGGGATAGATTAGGTTCTTAACCTAATTATGGTGAAGTTTCAAGTATAGACATCATGGAAAAGCTAATGATAAGTTAGGAGATATTCATCATTCTGATGAGATTTGATATCCATCTGAATGGGAGCTTGGCTTTCGACCCCAGTTTGGTTTTGGAATCTATTGAAGTTCCCGTAAAATTTGAATGAGCCCAGATTTGAATCTTTGGGTTTGACCCACCCTGAGCAGTGATACTAATTTCATGCTTCAGGACACATTTAAATTCAAAATAGAAAAGTGGAGTATTTTTGACTTACAAAGAAGAACTGATGGTATCAAAGGGTACTGAAATTTGTCCATTGTCTTTACAGTTACATCACTTAAAAGAAAAAAATAGTCACATGTGTAAATGTTAAAAAATGGATTATCATGGAGGAATGAACCATTGTTAAAATGTAGGTTATGCTGTTCATAGCACCTTGATTTCCTTTAGCGCAAAGAGGAACTACTGGTTTACTTTCCCCTGCAAGAAATAAACCAAAAGAATATTTCTTCTGCTTTCATTTGAGATTTTACATGTTTGAAAATTCATAGTGAACTTTTATGCTTGTTATTCACATCCGAACATACTAAAATTTCTATGACATATACTTGTAGATGATCCTTTAACAGCATCTGTATCATATGGTAATAGTAAAGCTCCTCTGGCTCTGTCTGGGGTGAAACGACTGATGGAGTCCTCCTATGTTATGCATAATGTCTCTGGTACACACACCCTTACAGTAACTACCCACAGTCATTGTATTGGATTTAAGTATGTATGTAAGACATAAATGCACCAGAACAGAGTTCTTTCAAAATAGGTACTGAAGTCATGGAAGTAGTTTCTGAATGTACTTTGCTGCAGGATGAATATAAATAGAGCAGTGCTCAAAACATCCCTGCAATGAAATTCTTTGGAAAGGATGAACTACATATGTAAGGCGCTATAAGATGCTGAAATATGAGTATTTCAGCACGCATGTATATTTGCAATATAAATCCTTGGCATACATAACAAGTGCCAGGCCTTTTTTATTTTAAGACTTCAAAACATTTTATATAACATGTTTACACTGTAATTCCAGCAAAGTAATAGTCAGAAAAGAACATCATGAGCTTTATACATAAATTGTATTTCAAATGCATTTATTTGATAAACCATACATGCATGTAAGTTCGACAGAGCTGCAATTGTTTACACTTGCCTCCTGGGCCAATGAGCGAGTATTTTGCTATCCCACTTTTTATCACTTTGTGTTAATTATCGCATTGTGTTGCAGCACTGAGGGGAAAGACGTACTGATACTGAGACCTTTACCGAGGAAGTGGAGTACTATGGAAAAGCATTTCTTGAGGAGGCCTCCAAAGTTTCATAGACGGGTGCTTAAAGGTGTACACCCTTTGCAGATACTGCTAGCAGCGCTCTCAACATTTCCCTTGTATGCCAGATTGTGACTAAAGAAAACTAAAAACCCCTAAAAAACCCAATTTTTTTTTTACTGTTTAGAAAACTGAAGATCGTTTCGTTTCTCCCTCATCCATATCCGATGGAAGCCACGTATGCCCTATACTTAGGCCAGCTGTTTTAAGGAAATATTTAAGATGGCCTGTGGCACTTTGCTTTTTACTGAAAGACTTTCATGCAACCCAAAACATGTCAATAGCAGAAATTAATTCCATATATGCTAAGTGAATTGAATATTTGCAGAACAACTTCTGGACACCCAGAAACTGAGGTATTGTTAGGTGCTAGGAGACTTGTTCACAAGACTGAGGGGAAAAAAACCAAGTCCTTCTATTCCTGAAATAACTGGAGTTTGGCTACCAAAGAGTAAGGACCAGATGCGTAGACTTTCTCTATAATGACAGTTTTGCTAATACTTAGGTGGGAAAAAACCAAATAAAATAAAATTTTACTGTGTGGCTGGAAAAAGCTGAAAAAATTACGTTTCAGAGTCTTCTAAGTATCTAACTGACGTCCTGACTCAGAACAGTATTTATAGCGCGATAACAAGGTAGACATCAATGATGAAAAAACTAAAATGAAAATCAGCTATAATAACTCATAGAACTCTTAATGCCTTCTGTTTGTCCCCCTGCTTGGGAGTCTTCCTTCTAAAAGCTGCTGCATCAGGTCCTGCACATGTCCAGCTATTTTTAGGTTTCCAACAGGCTGTTTACTAGGGATTTGAAGTCTGGCAATCCAGATACTCTAGACACAGTTGGAATGCTCTTGCTCACACACTCACGCCTCTCCGCAGGTTACACTTGGAATTAAAAACTGCGATGTGGCTCTGTCATTCAAACCTTGCAGTGTCTGGCATTGGGTATCAAAAAAAATTGTGATGAAATAGAGCACTCTGGTTTTAATTTAAACTACTTAATGCCAAAAATATTCATGGGCAACTTAATGGCCAGTGGGCAAGCAAAATGTTTTGAGTGATCTTCCATTTAAAGACTATAGTTTTGGTTCAGACAGGAACTGAATTTTTTTTTAATTTAATAACCTTTCTTCCTTTTAAAATAGTATTTCAGACATTCGTATTCAATATTTAGCAGGCGCTTCTTGAAAATTGGTATCCCTCCCTCCTCAAGCATGGATTTCAGCAAATTTCTCATTCTCCATTACATGTAATATTATACCTATCCACATGATCAGTGTATATGAACTGACAAGATCAGCATAACAAGACATTTTAAGTTCTGAGGTGCTCTTCACCATTATATCTCTACAAACTTTTCAAATTAAATATCCTCAGTGATTTTGAAATCCCTTTAAAAAACAAATTATAAATTATTTATATCATTAAATACATACAAGCTATTTTTCAAAGCATTATACCACTTAAGGCTCATTTTAATGTTTTTTTTTTAATAACATACATTTATTGATAATTTTTACAAGTTATCAAAATCAATTATTTTTTAAGCTTTTTACACTTCTGAGCATTTACATGTTATGGAAGTGTGATTCTTAGGGTGTCCTGGAACCAGCATATTGAGGAAAACAAGGACAGATAAAAATCTTACTCAAATTAGAAACTATATAGACATGCAGATACAGTTGAATGCTTTCTTCATTCTGTAGGTCCAATATCTATTTTTCTATCAATGCATTTCTGTAAATGTAATTCCAGTTTAAATTTGCTTGTTTCATGTAGTCCACACATGGTTTTAGCATTTGTAGCTGCAATTTGTTTCAGCAGTCATAGGGGTATGACCAAAGACTACAATACAGCAAAAGAATTTCATGCTAGTTGTTGTTGTTGGATTTTCACCCAGAATCACCAATCGGATGTGATGTTATTATTACCTGTCAAATACTTTGCCTTGAATTCTGTCATCATTGTTTGATATAAGTTATAAGCTGGGAACAAATGGAAGGTTAATGTTGATTTTAGGAACATGTTTATGTACTTGGTTCCAAAATGCTGAAATTTGAAGCCGGAAACCTTAAAGAGAGGTCAATGGGAATTTAACATCTGAATGTTTTTGAGGATCTGGGCTTTGGTGCTGTAAAAATCGAGTTTTTTAATCCAAAGGTAGGTCTGAGACCACTGTCCTAATTTACAGATAGTCTCAGCTGCCTTAACAGTCTTCCTGCCTGTCTCTGAACAGGGTCTGTGACTCCTCACCAGCTCTGATATTAAAGCTAATTATGCACTGTGGATGCCAGAATACAGGTTGAAGGTCCAACTGCACTTAACACTGTTTGAAAATGTTGGTATTTTTACTGTTTCTGAAATACCATCTCTGTCAGAGGCTGTGGGTACAACAGGAGCACATGTTCTTTGCTTTGTTTCCCCTCCGACTTGAACTCTGTGTTGTGAAACACAATCAGTCTCGTCATGATCTACACAGCTGAGCTTTCCTTAGGCACAGGAGCATTCCTCTGAAGGCAACAAACATCTAAGATGATGTAAGGGGGTTTCTGACCCCCTGTGGGTAATATTGGCAGACAAAGCGAGGACTGAGAAGTTCGCTTACCTTTTCTGACCTTGCAGAAAACCAAGAGGAAAAGTCTAGTGGAACAAAGTCCCTACTAGAAGGACACAAATAGGTTTAACATTCAAGCACTTGTACAATATTGCTATCTCTTAGATATTCTTCTGCTGAGTATGGAGGACTTCTGCGTGTACAGTGTGTAAGGTAAAAGTAGCATCTTCTGGTAACTGAGTTGCTCCATCCCCACCAAACATCTCTGACTGGGGGCTTGTTGCCTTGCGCAGCTTCACGCAATGACTTCAGCTTGCGCAGATGTGCCTCTGTCAGCTTCGATCTGTGCCTCCTTCCCCAGGCACTGATAGCAACCATGCCCTTGTAGCACATAACACAGCATGAGCTAATGACCCAAATATTTTGTCAGTTTTTTGATCAACCTTTGCACCTTGCTCCAAGTTCTCTGTTGCTACAGCTACATTGCTAGCTTTGCCTCAGCTAATGAGCAGCTCTGGTATGTTTACCTGAGCTTTAGCCTCTGAGACTTATCCTCTGTGCATCCTTTCCTCACTTTATGTATATAGTGCAGAGTCCCTGGCAGGAGGGCAGCTCAGCTAGGTAGTGACAGGAGAAGGAAGGGCAATAGTCTTCTCTGTCCCTCAGTGGTGGGACCATGGTAGCTTTAGGCACTCACTCTGAAAAGTCACTTAAGCCCAAACTGGTTTCTAGTCTGTGCTTCCAAAGGTAAACTTCAGGATGGGGAGGACAGTCTCAATAGTCTGCCTTTGTAGAAAAAGCAGAGTAGAAGCCTAGATTTAAGTGCCCTGAACCAGTCCTGGAGGAGTGGGGAACCTTGTTAGACTAAAGTCAACCTATCTGCGTACTGCTTTTATATCCCTGTGCAGCAGTCCCATCACTATATGCCATCCAGTCCTCATAGCTTTACCTGGAATAATCCTTTACTACACCCTGTTCCCTTGACAGTCTCATTATGTGTGCTGAGAAGGAGCGATCACCACTTTGACATGAAAGTATATTCTTATCAATTAATCCTTTAGTTTCAAATTACTACATAAGCAGAGCTATGGCTATCCTATATCTAAATGAGAGAAGGTACTATCTCACCATGACAGGGACTGTAGGATCATAGAATCATAGAATGGTTTGGGTTGGAAGGGACCTCAAAGATCATCTAGTTCCAACCCCGTTGCCATGGGCAGGGACATCCTCCACTAGACCACGTTGCCTAAAGCCCCATCCAACCTGGCCTTGAACACTTCCAGGGATGGAGCATCCACAGCTTCTCTGGGCAAGCTGTTCCAGTGCCTCACCACCCTCACAGTAAAGAATTTCTTCCTAATATCTAATCTAAATTTACCTTCCTTCAGTTTAAGGCCATTACCCCTTGTCCTGTCACTACATGCCCTTGTAAACAGCCCCTCTCCAGCTTTTTTGTAGGCCTCCTTTCAGTACTGGAAGGCTGCTATAAGGTCTCCCCAGAGCCCTCTCTTCCCCAGGCTGAAGAACCCCAACTCTCTCACCCTGTCCTCATAGGAGAGGTGCTCCAGCCCTCTGATCAGCTTCGTGGCCTTCCTCTGGACTCTCTCCAACAGCTCCGTGTCCTTCTTATGTTGGGGCCCCCAGAGCTGGATGCAGTACTCCAGGTAGGGTCTCATGAGAGTGGGTAGAAGGGTGAATCTCCTCCCTTGACCTGCTGGTCATGCTTCTTTTGATGCAGCCCGGGATACAGGCTCAAGTGCACATTGCCCGGTCACGTTGAGCTTCTCGTCCACCAACACCCCCTAGTCCTTCTCCTCAGGGCTGCTTTCAATCCATTCTCTGCCCAGCCTGGAGCAGTGCTTGGGATTGACTCGACCCATGTGCAGGACCTTGCACTTGGCCTTGTTGAACTTCATGCAGTTCGCACGGACCCACCTCTCAAGCCTGTCAAGGTCCCTCTGGATGGCATCCCTTCCCTCCAGTGTGTCAACCACACCACACAGCTTGGTGTTGTCAGCAAACTTGCTGAGGGTGCGCTGCATCCCACTGTCCATGTCTCCAACAAAGATGTTAAACAGCGCCGGTCCCAACACCGACCCCTGAGGAACACCACTCATCTCCACTTGGACATTGAGCCGTTGACTGCAACTTTTTGAGTGTGACCATCCAGCCTATTCCTTATCCACTGAGTGGTCCATCTGTCAAATCCATGTCTCTCCAATTTAGAGAGAAGACTGTCATGCAGAACAGCATCAAATGCTTTGCACAAGTCCGGGCAGACTACGTCAGTTGGTCTTCTTTTATCCACCAATGCTGCAACTGCATTGTAGAAGGCCACCAAATTTGTCAGGCATGATTTGCCCTTAGTGAAGCCATGTTAGCTGTCACTGATCACATCCACATTTTCCATGTGTCTTAGCACAGTTTCCAGGAGCATTTGCTCCGCGATCTTCCTGGGCACAGAGGTGAGACTGACTAGCCTGTAGGATATTACATGGGTATAGACTAGTGAGTGTAGGGATCCTTGAAATACCTGTGAAATTCTCCATACACTACTGGAAGTAGTGCAAGCTCCACAAGACCTGTTTCAAATATTTCTGGGGCAAGGATATAGACTATCCCCAGCAGGGAGGAGCAAGAGTTAAGTTGTCTCCTACACAGAGAGACTAAAACTATAATCCTAGATACAGTCACATATCCCTGTACCTGTAGCTGTCTTAATGCTGGCCACTGTGGTTTCATGTGACCAGATATCCAGACAAGAAAAGGGAAGCACTCAAGGAGGAAAGAAGGGGCTTAGACTGTCTCAGTGGCACTTTCTTCTGGGCACCATTGATCCATGGTTGCTCAACTGCTAAAGTATGAAAGACCTTCAAAAATATTTGTGGGCCAGGGAGAAACTTTCTCTAAGTGACTCCCAGCCTGAAGGAGTATGGCTGCATAAAAGAAGATCACACTTTGTTCCTGGAAAAGAGCAGCAGCAGAAACCAGGTGTCGTGTGAATCCTACTGCAAGGCTCTGTAATGTTCTCCTGAGGAGTTAACAGCACATGGGCTCCGTATCATTTTGCTGCTCATTTTCCGTGCTCCTCATTCTGCAAGGCATTGGAGTTAGTGACTCAAAAGTTGTATCATAAATCTATCACTTCATTGTAACAGCATTCAGGGACCCTATGCAGATCCTTAAAAGTGCAGTCCAGTTCACATTAACAGCAAAGTAATAACATTATTCCTCCAGATATCCAACCAAACTTGTTTCATCTCCATGGTACACCAACAGCTTCTTGTCTTCAGGGAGTATTATTTCAACTGCCTTTTCTCAGCTGGAGGAGCACAGAGTAGGGAAAGAGGTAATCCTCAAGGTAAACGCTTGTCAAGCCTTTCAGGAGTTTATAGGTCAGAAACAACACTGGCAGCCTGAAACAAGGAAGTTGTGATTACAGGTCTATATGGAGGAAATGCCAGAATTAATAAGGAGTCTGCTCCACCTTCAAGAAATCAGCAGGCTTGGCTCTGAAAGGTCACAGGAGCAAGTTATTTCTAGTCCTGTGGAGCTTCTGCAAGGAATGTGCTGCTGCCTCTTTCTCACCTTGAGGACATAAAACAATGATTATTCTCATAATTGACCAGAGAAAGGCAGTATGGGACATTGTGGGTGAGACAGCTACAAAGGGTAGAGAACTTTTACAGGTCTCTAGAAAATCATCACCACCTTCACTGCATCTGTGAGAGTGAAGGTTGGACAGATGCAGAATTCAGATCTTACATGAACACAAAACAATGCCACCTAGAACTGAAAGCAGTTATGCCTTTGTTTCTTGCAAAATTTAGATCAGTGGTAGGCTACGTACTCCTAGGTGTCATCAAGTCATTTTCACTCTGACGAGCGTCCCGCTGAAGATGCCGACGAGTTGCTTCACTTGTCTGTCATGCTTTCCCAGCCACCCAGGGCCACATCAGAGCTCTTCAGGGTAAAGTGTTCCTTTTTCTGCCTCCTCCTTTTCTCAGACTCACCACCAACACGTTCTGAGTGTGCTGAATAAGCACTGCCCAGGCCCCACTAAAACAGACTCTTGCCTTTCTGAGTTATTATAAGCCAGTAGAGAGAAAGTCAGTCTGTTGCTAATGAGTACTATTAATATCTGCTTTTGTGGGAACAAGTCATCTAATACCCTGAAGCTAGAGGCAGTTAGGTTCTTGCTTGAGAGACCATATCATCCTATTATCATTTTCATCTGGCAAGCAAATCCAAAGAGCTAGAATAAAAACGGCAGATTAATTATACATTTTCATTGCAATTCTTCATCTCATTAAAACTTTTGCAGACAAGACTGAATTGTATGGCAACCTCAGTTATTTATTTCTCATTAATGAAGTTCAGACCCTTGAATCTGAACCTCTCTGAAGGGAGGCACCGACCGGCTCAGGCTGCCTGGACCACTCTGCACCGGGCAGTGCCGGAGACGGATGCACCCATCCCGCTGTGCTCATGCATCCACCGTGTTCGTGTGAGATTTCTTCTCCCTCCTGGTCTGGTTTTGTTTTTCCCAGGTGACTGTCCCTCAACGCGAGTGACTCTATATTCATCCCGTGGCTTTTACTTTCTGAGAGCAAAGTCAGATTAAATGATTGTTTGGGAAGAGTGGTTAAATGGGCGGTAGGAGTTTGGGGCTCTTAAAGAAGGTCCATTAGGACTGTAGCGCCTGGGACTCTGACAGTAATAAGCAAGTTTTGAAAGGAAAAGTAGAATCTGCATGCTTTCATGTAGCTTATGGTTTCGTTTCCTTGCTTTTTTGTCTTGATTTGGATATGCTGCATATGTAGCAGCCCCATGAGCTTCACAAGCAAGATTTCTGTGTATTAATTATAGTAACTTTATTATTTCCTGGATATTAGCATTAAATTGTTAAAATGTCATCTGGATGCCAAACACTTAAAATTCAAGATGTAGTGTGTTTAAGAAAGGTTCTTATCTTGCGTTATAGAAATTGTGCTTTTTCTCTAAGGCAAGCAGTTATCGCTGAAGTCATTTACAAGTAGATTTTTTTCAGTTGCCTTAATCAAGCTTTTTAATATACATGCAAATTGTAGCAACAAAATGTTTGGACACACAAAAGCAAGAAATAAGTACACATGCTGTATTTCTTTCTAGATATTGTGTGAGGACATGGTGAATATTTTTATAAATATAAACATATATGCATGAAAAGCACACTGTAAGATCGTTTGTAAGTTGAGTTAGGATTTAAAACTTCATTCAAAGACAAGGTAAAAGTGAAGACTAAAAACACTGAAGAACGGGGCATTGAACAATGGTATTAAACATTTACAAAAAAGGACATTTTGTAATTTCTTGTTTTGAATCTTAATGTGGGTGGAATCCTGGCTCTGCTGCAGTCAATGGGAGTTTTGGCATTGACTTCAATAGGCCTGTGTTTCACCCTGTATTTTTAGGATAATTCTTCAAGGGATTTATGAGATATAATTTTAAGTCATAACAGAAAACACCCACTAAGGAAGCTACTAAATATTTTTTCGGGAAGAACAAATAATTTTAAGATGGGAGCAACTTGAAATAGTCTTCCAACTAATTTTCATCTGCTCTTCCTGTTTAATGTAGCTTGAGTTTTATATCATGACAGTAAAAAAGAAGTCATATGAATGTGCATGCTGGAGAATTTTGTTCTTATGAGACTTCTAGAAAAGTTGCAGCATCCAATTTTTTTAGTTTTATATTTGATGAACTTTAATCAACTTGATACTCTTGGCTATTAGATAAGTACCACATTACATCTCATCATTAGTCAGCCAGATAATTAATGGTTGCAACTGCTGTAATAAAACCTGATATTAATCAAACCTGCCATGGTCTGTTTATTATTGTGAAGCAATTCGCATATGACAAGCTGACAGCAAAATATGGAAGAAACAGAAAAGCGTTTCATGCGGATTGTTTTGCTGAGTGACATTTTGCATTGGTTAACACCATCTGACACAAAGCAGGTAGCCATGTGTTTTCAAAGGCCTGCTTCAATGTCTATGGCAGACAAATAGGAGCCTTTATGTTGACTTCCGTGTGCTTTGAAGTCACTAATGAGTATGTTTTTGAATAACATATAGTGTGAAATCTCAGCTGAAGCAGTAAATACATTAGCATTAGGGTGATTATTTTCCATTCTTCCTCCTTTCCTCTACTTCCTATTTTTGTGGTTTTCTGATGTTATTTCTTGTCTGTGATTACAGTATAAGATCTTTGAGACAGGAAGACTGTCTACTTATGTATATACATGTATATGTGTGTCTGTATGCCTCTGTTTCTGTACGTGACATCTCATCTCATCTATTCTGAGCCTTTCGCACACTCCTGTGCATGAATTTCCCAAAGCACAGCTATGTGGTCCTTGTGACAGTATGTCTTATAGTTTCTTGGTTATAAAAGTAGCTTTTGTTATTGCTTAGGGGCTATATTTTGATTTAATGCCAGTCACGTTAAAATGTGAATCCTGTGTGCTAGCTAAGATAAAGGTAATTTTCAAGGAAGTGTTTGTTTAAGGGCCACAGAGTTGTACCAGGAGATGAATGCAGCAAAGAGTTCAGATCATCCTCTTCAACTCTTTAATAATACCATTCCTCTGCAGCTTTCACCAGAGGGGTCTGTTCATTGACATCAACATTTCAACCTAAGAATTAAATTTAGATTCTTCAGTCTATATTTGTGTATCTAAATATAAATGGTTTCATTTTCAAAGGTGCAGATTACTCCAGACTGGTGCTGACAGCAGCTATTCCCATCTTCCCTGGTAGAATTATTAGCAGGCACCTTTGTGCCACACTGTGCCAAGCAGGGATTCCTGACATGCAAACACATGTAAATATCATGAGTGCCATCTGGAAACGTAAAAGGACCAGGATGAGGAAGGTTGTATGGACGCACTTCAGGGGGAATGAGTAACTAAGCACAGAAGCTGGGAAGATCAGAGTGAAGACTGATTGTTAGGCTTGATTTTTTATGGCAAGGAAGATCTGGTTAGACAACAAGTAAAAATGAGTCAGTTGATTCAAACTAAATCTTGAATAATGAAGTGAGCAATTACTGAAACACCTTTTTAAGGAAATGTTTGTTCATGTCAGAGAAGAGCTGCAAAATGCAGTAGAGTTTGTTGACTTCAGCCTAGGAGAAACCTTAAACTGGAAGGGCAAAGAGTTGATTGCCCACATTGAGTTTTATTGATGCATTTGCATAGGGATGGGTACAAAACATCTGATCTGATTGGAACTGCTCATCCTTCCCTTGTGCAGTGTGAGTTGGTGATAACCTGGTATCATCAAGCCAAGTGTGCAAAAAGACCACTGAATGTAGGTCAAACACCTTCTGGCTGAAGTATTCTCCCTGATTTTAAACAGAATAAACAACATTTATGCTGCTCATCCTGAGAGAGCTTAACTATGTGCTTAACACAGAACTGCCAGGATTTGCTTTTCATGTAGGCAGTAACTGACAGTAAACAATTAAAATAAAATATTGGTTCTCCAAAGAAGGTTGGCCAGTTCAGGTAAAAATACTTTCAGCTCCAAACTCCTGTAGGTACATATCACTATCCAGATTTGCAGGTACATTTGTTACTAGGCATCTTTGTACCGTGGTAAGTCTCCCCTTTCCTGCCACCACTCCTCAGTCTAAGTTGCTATGTGAAGGTAGACTATAATACTTTTTTTCCTAATTCTCTGTTATTAAAAACCAGTGCACGTTCATACTTCAGATGCTAGAGGTCTTGTAGTCTTTGAGGGTATTTGGAACAAACCATTACTGTTTGCAGACTAATTGTTTGGTGAGAATAAGGCAAGCTACCTTAATGACAGCTTGTGAAATAACAATCTATGATATAGTACTTGGATGTAGCAACAACCGTGTTTCAAGCCAAGTAAAAAAACTGTCAGTATCTTGTGCGTGAGAAGCTTGTAGATACCCTGAGGTGACTTCATATAATTCTAAACCAGCAGGTAGCTTCTTGCATAGCTAATCATGGCATCAGTGCCTGGAGCAAGTGGAGGTGGTTGACAATGTACTTTAGTTTTAGATGAATTCAGCTCCTTTTGAATATCATTTTAATTCCCTGTTCCCGTTTCTAAAGTAGGCATTTACATGCTTTATTTTTGCAAAATACAGAAGGTAACCTTGGGGAGGGGAAAGCATAGTCTACATTAAAAAAAAAAACCCAAACACAAAACCAAACAACAAACCCAAACCAAAAAACCCCCTGATTTTGGGAACTCTAATTAATGTCTTGTAGAGCTGGGAGAACAACTCCTAGAAAATAGTGCAAAAAAATAAATCTTTTTCTCTCTCTGTGAAATATCTTTAAATTATTTCTGAGAAAGCTTCCATGTAAGTCAGTTGAGCACATAGGTTATCCATAAACTACTTAAAATGTACACACCTCAAACTATTTGCTAGAAACTATTTATGGTGTTTGACTGGTTGTGTGGTACATTAATATCTGCTACCTCATAGAATAACTGACATTTTTATAAAACAAGAGGAATACAAGTGATTTCAAGATGACTGGCCAAAACCTTGCCTTTAAAAACAGAGGATCAGTGTTCAAAACAGCTTGTAAGAAATGTTAGATGCAGATAGCTCTTTAATGGGATTAAAGATGGGTAAGCACTTAAATGGGTAAGCACTTAAATACTTACCTTTGAAAAATCCATTAATTCATACTTTTCAACACCTTTAAAAATCTAGGTCATATTTACATATTGGCTCAAGACTTTTTTTTCTCAGTAATGCTCTTGTTATGCCAAATAACAGCAAATTAATGCTTTGACATTTCATAGTAAGAATTAAGAGAAAACAATTACTTGTTTTCATCTCTGTGAGAAATATTTAAAAACATGGATCAAAGTGGGTTTTTACTTTTATTGAGTAAATTCTGGAAAAAACTTGACTCTTTATTTTCCTGTCTCTATTGCCTTCTCTATACCTAGACTATGTCTCAGTCTAAACTCTGAAATGGTGTGTATGTATCACAGCTTGCGTACACATGTAAAAGTCTGTAGGTTGCTAAAAGCTTGGGTTTCAGCACTTGCTGGGTTAATTAAATTTTTTTGGTTAGTGCCCTGTTGCTCCACATCATGGCAGAGGAGAACAAAAATGCTGAGAAGGACCATTTTATGATCATTTATATCCACATGAAAGTCAGTCTCAAAAGTCAAATCATGTAGACAAATTATTCACCAATACTCTATGCCTTTCTGCACTGCACGAATGTCCCAAACTCCCCACAATGCTTGCAGAGATTTTCCAGAGCTCTACTTTCTTTCTTTTCTATTCAATTATCTCTAGCTTTACATCTATTGAGAGCTATTTTCTTTTCATCTGCCCATTCAGAGCAGAACCTACAATACAAAGGTTATCTGCTGCTAAACTCTTTCTCTGCACACAGACCCATAAGGTGGCTCATGACAAAGAGCAGCTCATCAGTCACGCTCATTACGCCAGCACGTAAATCTGTTGGGAGTGACAAGGGAAGTCAGGAACTGGCTGAAACTTTCAGAAAATTTCCAGAAGCCTACATGGGCTCTTTTGTCTCTGTGTCCTCAGTGATTTCAGATGCAATGCTTATAGAAGTAAGCTAACTTTTGGAATGAGGAGTAGGAGGGAAGGGTACTTTCCACATAAATCTAGTTAAAACTTCATGCATGAAGTGCTTAGGAAGTCTGGTGCAGTATAAATACCTGCAGAGACTTTTTGCCTTCCTTACCTCTGAATCAGTATTGTCTGGCTGCTTTGGTGCAGTAGTTGAAAATCAACTCTCCTGGGGACAGTATTAATGGGCAAAAACTTTTATAGTGTGATGCAAATTTAGCTTGCTTGAAAATGGAAAGCAAACATGAGAGCTGGATGAGATGTCTGTGCAGCTAGCCAAAGATACTCAAGAAATAAGCCATTTTTAAAGCAGAGAAGGTCTGGGTTATTTGTCCTAAGCGCTATAAGAAAATATAAGTCTATCTTAAAAGTCTCTGAGTTACTAATTATAATTTCTTGTCATTTTTCTTGAGGAAAGCTTGTATTTATATCAAAAAATTAATTGACACAACAAATGTGAAAAAAATTAATTTGGTGAAATGTGTAATTTTTCAAAGGACATCAAACCAAAAGATATGACCCTGTTCCTTCAGTAATGGATCAACTTTCACTCATTGTGTTTTCCTCTTTTCCTTCATTTTCTCCTGCTGAAAACATAGAGAATGCAAGGGGAAAGGGGCTAAACAGAACCAATAATGTTCTTGTACCAAAACTTTTTCTAATATAAAGTTTAAAAGGATTCACAAGTTGAGAAATATGTTTTCCAACCATTAAAAAAAAAACAAACCTCCAATGATTTTTCCAGTGAAAGAAGAGCATAAAACTCACCCCTAAAATAACGGGAAGAGACAGAAACATTAAAATGGAAAATTCTAAATAAAGCAAAAATAAATCTTTTTTCCCATCAGAAACAAAACCCAATTTTAGAATTAAATTAAAACTGTTTAACTGGTTTTGAAAGCATAACATTTTAATCAGAGATACTAAGAAATTGAGTCAGTTGGCTCAGTTCATCACAGCTAGTCATAACTGTGAAGCAGAACAGCCTGAGAAACAGCCAGAGTGTCACAGAGGACAGATCATCTGCAGATAATCTGCAGGTCATGACTGAGGTAATTTAGCACAGAAGAGTCACTATTTTTTTATTGGTATTATGAGATCAGCTATCATAATATGCTTTCTACTTGGGCATGAGCAAGCACTTGTAAGCTCATATGTGTCAAAATGAATGGTTCAGAACTTGTGTGGTCAGAAATTTGGTGTGCCTATATGAAAAAGTTACGATACGTGCAAACTTGATAATGCACAAATATTCTATGCATTATAAACAAAATTAAGTAGGCAAACCAGAAAGAGTTAGGATCATGTATAATGTTATATCATAATAGTATGAAAGGGTGGAGTATATTAACTGCATTTAGATGCCTACGTGCAGTCTGTAGAATAGATGTCTACATCTGAGTTAACGTGGTCCTCCTTAATAGTCACTGGAGAGAAAAAGGTGCTTGTAGTGTGTGATTCATCTCTATCATAACAGAAACATGTAAGCCAGTTCAGATGAAATGTGTCCTGTGTGCTTAATCCTTTCATCAGTGATAACTAGCTTGACTAGATCAGACATAGATGTCTGCATGGTACAAGTGCAAAACTAGGTGAGAAGACTCCCTTCCCAAACGGTTCACTAGATCGCTAGCCAACTCTGTGAAATTTGGTTGGGAGCTTCTAACGAAAGAGGGAGCTGAGCATGGCAAACTGTCAGAGGAGCCAGGTCTGTCTGTGATCCTTTTTATTAAAATTCTTAATAGCAGTAATGTTTATCTTTCCCTCAGAGGAAGGAAAAAAAAAACCCAACAAAAAAAACAACAGTGTAATGGTCACTGGTCTGATAATTCATTCATTGTTTGGGATAAAATCTAAGGACTCCATAGATCAGTGTTAATCTCTAGGTGTGCCTAAATCCCAGGGTTAAGTGTGGCTATGAGTGGTTGAAAAGGTCATTCTTTTAAAATTTGTTTCTTGGTTTAATTCCAACATTTGCATTAGAATGATTGCTGCCTATTCAGTCTCTATTAGGACGTGCTTTTCTAGTGCTGCTTTTCTAGTGTTAATGCAGCCAGGCAGCTTAATCCTCTCTTTAGTTTTTAACCAACTAAAAACCACTGGTGATATTGTGCCTCTGATTCTGTGACACGAGATGTGGGATGAGACTAGCCATAAGCATTGAGCTTTGCTTAACTCTACTACCATTGAAATTACAGTGAAATGCCTATTTCTGGTCATACTCTTCTTTGATTTGTAGAAAGTTAACCTCTTCTGTTTATTTCTAGGTGTAACAATTACTATTTATGCATTGATGCAAAACACTGGCTTAGGCTGAAGTTCATCTACAGCCTCATTCCCCACCACCTGTCTTCTTTTCTGAACCTCTCACATGTAGACCTAACATATAAGGTTTCTTCAACACCTTCGCCAGTATTCTCAGCTGTGGCCAAGCTGTAGCCACAGAAAAGGCTACAGGGGTGTTCAGTATGGTTGTCAGGTAACAGACGGACATAAAATATCGTACATCAGCAGCAAAAGCTTGTGGGAAACATGCAGATTGCTACCTGAGGTCTATGTTATCAGATAATTCTTGTGGTGGAGGGACTCCTGCAAGGGAAGGATGTACCAGCTTTGGAGCTACAATCGACTGACTGTTAGCAAAGCGGCCATCTACTAAGTGTTTCTAAGTCCTCATCTGAAGTAAAAGAAAGGTCAAACAGCAAGATGTCTAGTGTGTTTTCTAAGCAAACAAATAATCACTCAAACAGAAAATCCAATCATCCCTTAGAAATTTAATTAAAAAAGATAATTCAAAGATAGTTTAAAATTACTATGTCAGGTGATAGAGACAAGCCCACTGTGCTCAATAAATCAAGCATAGCTGAAACACTCAGTGGGTTTGGCTCCCTTGCCTCACATGAAGCAATTCTCAATTAAATGTGAGTTTTCTTCTTTAAACAATTTCCATGGTTTGATTTTCTTTTTTGTGGTTATTTGTTCCCTTGGAAGGTGTGCTAGTCATGTTGCTTTTGAACTAAAATTCAGCATACCATATACTTTTTATTGGCATCAATGCAATTGCTTCTCTTTGGCCTTCAAAAGTCCCAGACCTCCAGACTAGAAGTGGTGCAGAATGCTGCTGGCGCCTTTTCACAAGTACAAAGAAGCGCAGACACATCACCCCCACATTGAAGCAACTACAATAGTTTCTTTTTTGATTTCAAGATCCAGTTCACAATAACTCCCTTGGTTTTATGGACTTTTCAGGCACTTGCTCAAACCTATTGTACCTCATACATCTTGGGCTAGATCCACTCCTGGCTACACAGAGGCTGGAAAATTGCCCGAGGCGCGCAGCTGACCGCTCTCCCAGCTGGAGGGGTTGTGACCAGAGCAAGCTGTTCTCTGGTGATCTCTGCTGTGCAGTTCCTATTTGAGAGAGACTAGTATCCAGCACACCTTTCAGCAGCTGCGGGACTTCTCCTAAGTATGCAGAAGACGGCATGTTAAGAAGTCGAAAAGACTCTTTCATGACGCAGAGCTATGATAGGTGTTGCGTGAAGCAATTTTTCATCAGAAGGGATCCCCTTCACAGCAATTGTCAAAACTGCAGTGTGAACACTGTTAAGACTTTCAGTTTTTTCTTCTAAATCCCCTGTTTTTTCTAAAGTCATGTTCTTCTCTGGACCTCCAGGTAATCCATCAACAGCTGAGTGATGCCTGTTTTGTTCCCTTGGCTCCTGCCACCTACAGCTTTCTGTTTCTGTAACTCAGCACTGCTGACTCTTAAGATTTTATCACAAGTCTCATAATATTTTGCATTTTTTATCTAAACCTTCACTGAAGTCAGCTAATTACAAGAAAATCCCATCTCTTTTTTTATGACATTGATACGTAATCCTTACAGTTGCAGGGAAAGATCTGGGCCATGAAAATATAAAAAGTCAAAAGCTACATGAAAACCTCAAGAAATATTTTTAATTTCATAGCTGTTATGGCTGTCTCGCTAATTTGGGATTCTGGCTCATAATTTGTGAATGTTTATACTGTCTCATCAACATGCTACCTGTTTTCATGAGATGACTCTGTGTTACATCAGTTTACTTTGTGCTGAGCACTTGAAACGTGCATTACTTTCAGGTTAACAGTAGTGTAGATGATTAATTAAAAATAATAAACTATATATTCATATACTCATTTGTGTACAGCCTGAGCAAAATGTAATTTCTTCAAGAATAATATACATGGTATACATGTATA
Organism: Balearica regulorum gibbericeps; assembly: GCF_011004875.1. Lineage (NCBI taxonomy): Eukaryota > Metazoa > Chordata > Aves > Gruiformes > Gruidae > Balearica > Balearica regulorum. The sequence continues at coordinate 173,934,586 of NC_046184.1, read as the reverse complement.
GGGATGTAAAGGAGACTATATTAAGAAGGAAATATACACCCAAGTTTGGGATGACTGCTGTATTCAGCAGTGGAAAGCTGTGGGTAAACCGTGGAGATCGTTCCAAGTGGTAGAAAAAATTATAGCATAATCTGTATACTGCATGCACTGTGTATGTTAGAGCAGTATCTTTTAAATGTATTTTACCAGAGGACACTGAAAAAGTTAGTAAAGATCTGAGAGGACGTGTGATCGTTCTCTATAAATACATTAGGGAGGTAAATACAGGGAGGTTGAAAAGCTATTAAAAATAAAGGATAAGTTTGGCATGAGAACAAATGGTATAAACTCACCATGAATAAATTGAAGCTGGAAATTAGAAGGAGGTTTGTAACTATCATCAGAGCAGTGGGGGAGTTTTGCCTGTTTTTACTGAGACTATGCTATGTAGCTAATATTTATTGTAGAACCTTTTCAGCTAGAAGCACTAGTATGAAGTTCTTGTTTCTAGCTCTGCAGGGTTGAACATTTTTTAAAAAGTAGTTATTGAACATGTGTTTTGCATAAGGTGCCTTTTAAATTCACCCCTCCATATGGCTGAATATCACCTATTCTGAACCTCCCTTTGCTCTGCCATCACTTTGAAGGGAAATTCGAATTTCAAGGGAAAGAAGGAAATGTTTTTCACTTTATTTAAAATGGATACTGCTGTACTGTTAGATTAGTGAAATTCAAAGGTCAGGACGTTACATTTGCTGTTTTAAGAGGGAAAATCTGTCCATGTTTTAAGCTTGAAGTCTCTAGGTATATTGTGCTAAACTATGGTTAGAAAAAAAAAAATTGGAAACTTCTCAATACAAACAAATTGTAATCGTGATATTGGAGGCATGGCCTGATCCCATTTTTAGTAGGTTAGAGGAAAACAATATGGAGTTGTGGACAGAATAACAAAATAACTTTGAGGTGATGCTTACCAACTTTTAATTATTTCTATGAAACAAATCAAAACCTGCTTCAGTTTGCTAAACTTGTCAGTTCAAGTTTTACATCTCTAAGATCTCTCAAATTCACAGAATTTTGCAGGTTATCACTTTAAAATAATAGAATAGAATTAGACCGCACTTAAACAATTCTCAGAATAAATATTTTTAAATGTTATTTCCTACTGTGCAGCTTGTTTGATTTGTTTGTACCTTGTTTCATTCCTTACCTAAGTGAACTCTTCTGCCCTTTCAGAAGCCACCATTTGCACTGGCTGAATTTGTTGTTCTATGTTAGAAAGCTGCCTTAGTTCCACCTTAAAGTTAACTTGCTTTTGTCTTTATTGCCTTAATTTTTGCAGCCACATAACAGTGGCGGCTGCTGCACCTGACTGTGCCTAATTACCTCTGGAAAGCAATGCAAGTAACTCCAGCATTACTCTGAAACTCTTTCTTGTTTCCTTGTTGACTCCTTTGTTCATGTCATATTCATTTGCTAGTTCTGAAAATTCATGTTCAGACTCAGCTACGCATCCAACCCACTTTGTTTTTATTTATCAACCACCTAGCAACATTTTCTTCATGCAGGATCCACGACTACGTGTCATTCAAAGGCATTACGTTGTGTGTTTGTAGCTGTGCAACCAGCTCTGTTTTTTCCTGAAGTCATCAATCTCCAGCACTCACTGTGAAAAAGAGAGACTTGATTTGTAATCTTTTAAGAGAAGCCACTCATATTTTTCTAGAAAACTTCTTTCAACTTCTTACATTACTAACTCTTAGCAAAGGTAAGAGGAATATTGAATTCCCACTTTCCAGAGTCACTTGATTACATGAAACTTTTAGACTTTAGCTGTAGCCTTCATTATAAGGGAGAGCTTAAATACGTGACCGAAATGTGCCTTGAAGGCTGAACCTCCCCCCACAACATAGAAGGTAAATTAAAAAAAAGAAGTCTAAAATATGTTTCATCTCTAAATATCTTTGATATTAGGGCCAAGTTCATAATTATTAGCAGATTTGAAAGAAGAGTTTTGAGCATTTATGGCACCAAGACATCCTAGTCCAGAAGTAAATATTTTGTTTACACCTAACTTCAAACATCTATAATATAGACATCTGCATTGCTCTATACTCCCTTTTTTGTCAGGGTGGAGAAACAAACACTCGCAGGGAGCCTGTTCATCTAGCCTCTTTCACTTACACACCGGGGTGAGATGAACAACATCCTGTCCATTACTTATTCTACTGTATTGAGCATAAGGAACCTTCCAGTGACTGAATCGCATCTGACACTGGGTAAAATCATCTTCCCTAACTTTATGGGACTGTTATCCTCGCTGAAACAATGGCACTCAGGCTGCAGTACTTTAGAATCTCAATCTTGTGCTTTTCAGATCATTTTTTTTTTTTTTTTCCATTGGCTATTTTATGTGTAGTAGAGATGGGGTTCAAATATATATTTTTACACAGCATTTGAATTACAGAATATTAGAGTACATAACCAGGGGTGTTATAAACCCACCTTTTAGCAGAAAAAATGCAGACACAATAAGAAAACACTTTTGTCTTGGAGCTAACCATTTATACATTTTCTCTGTTTAGTCTCATGATTTGTGACCTAGATCTTGGTAACAAGATGTCAGGGACCTGTGCACAGAATACACTTAGCAGCTACAGATTTTCAGTGTAAAGAGGGAGATGAAGAGAAGACCCTCAAACCCGGATGGGTTTAGGAAGAAAATGGAGACTTTTTTCAGAGGAGAGGAAAAAAATGGAGGGAAAAGCAGGTTGTTTATCTCTTTAGGGATCAGCGTGTGTGAGTTTAGGCTCCTCCATGGCTCCTCGGCAGCGGAGGGCCGTAGGCTGAGCTCTCTGCTTTGTGTCCCCATCAGCCTGGCAGCTGGCTACTGCCTCACATCAGGTGTCTTTAGGGCTTGCTGGGTGGAGGATGATGCTGGAGCCAGGTGGGGGATCCTCCCGGCCAGGGTCTTTGTGTCTGGCGAGGAGCAGGCTCAGCGGCAGCAGCAGTAGCTACACTACCAAACAGCTTAGCTCTCTGGGGCGCTCCTGGGCATGGGTCCTGATTCACCACTGAAATAAAGCCTGGGCACTGCTCTGGGATAATTTGCTCCAGAAGCAGTATAACTACATTAAACGGCACTGGGTTTGGCTGCCTCCATTGTCCTCTGTGTCCCTAAACACCACCCACCTCCCATCAACCCATGCCAGGGAGCACGCAACATACACTCTCAGCTTTGTGGTATAGAAAAGCTCCTTTGGTGGGCCGCAGCACAGCCCTCACTACACACTATGCAGCTGAAAAACAACCACGCAGAAATGAACAGTTGTATGTTAGAGCCATAGAGGCAGCTTGGAGGAGAGCTGAAGCCATGTGCTCCCTAGTGTGGGCTCTGGCTGCTCCATCTAGGACAAGCGCTCTGCATTTCTCAGGGTCAGGGACTGCGAGCCTCCAGTTGTGCTGTACTATGCTGTTGTAGTCACAGTGTCACACCGGTCTGTCTTTAATGTACTGTTTTTCAGAGATAATACCAGTTTCAGAACTGGCTTTGGGGTCTTTGCATCACCTTCCATTCTGGTTGTAAACACGTCCTTAGTCATGGTCAGCTTCATGCTCTATAAATATTTCATTGATTCATACTGGGGTTCCACTGGTACTCCGTATAAAAAAAGCTGACAAAATCCAGCCCAAATTAAATAAGTGTGCACAAAGCTCCTATGCCCCAACCTTCGCCACATAGCTGTGTTAATACTCAGTCAAACTGAAAACTCTTTACGTTTGCATTGCAGCATGTTATGGTGATTTTTTCTAAAACCTTTTACAAACTGTACCTGTATGCATAACACTAATGCTCTGTCTAAGCTCAGGGTCTAGATGTTATTTCAATATAAAACAATAACAGTATAACAATGATGTATGAAACATCGCTGCCAATAACAGCTAAGGGATCTGAGTTTTGCAAGATGCTGAGAGACTTCGAATTGCATTGACTTGAATGAAATGCATGGTATCATTTTCGAAACCATAATTTTAGGGCATATTATGCATGCCTTTAAATAACAATTGTTGTTATTTATAAGCAGTTTTAATGAAGTCAGTGATACCATTTATATCAGTAAGCACTTCTAAACTGAAGATTAGAACTTGGAGACATTGTATCATTGGTATTTTTTTAATTGAAAAGTGGCTTTTGACCACAATAACAATTTTTAGACAGTCTGTTCTGTCTGACATTTTCTATTCTTTTTTTTTTTTTCCTTCTTTTTAACAGGAAATCTGCGAACTGAAGCTTTTCCCTAGTGACCTTTGCGGACTTTCAAAAGAAAACAAGCTATTTTTTTTCTCTTGAAATGCTTCTTTAAAAACACATTTCAGCTTTAGAGTTCCTTGAAGAAAGAAACAAATGAAAAAGGTATTAAAAACATTAAACCGAAATGCTCAGAAATCAGTTTTCCAGCCAGATTTGCTGGATTGGGTTCTACAGTTTGGAATGAACCCGGTTCCTCTACAGTACAAGTTTACATTTATTATTCTAGGCAATTACTAGACGTCCATTCTCAACAATTACGTGGTGAGTATTTCCCGTGTAAATGCTCATATGAAAGCATAGGCCTAGATTTATCCTACCTAAATTTAAGCCATTAGGCATTGAGGGAATTGAGAACGCCGGCTACCGAGCAGTCTCTCGGCAATGGAGAAATGGAGAGAGAGGTATCTCTGGAGGTCAACTCAGGCGTGAGGTGGGTGCAGGGGGTGCCTCCCTCTCATCCCCTCTCCAGGGGCTCCTCATTTCCTAACTCAAGAATCTCGGTTAAGTGACTAAATTTAGGAGAGCCGGTGTGTGTTTATGGCTCTGCGAAGCCATGAAACACAGCAGGGGGTAAGAACTTCTCTAGTGGTCAGACCAAAGTCCTTTGCCTCATATCTTGCCTCCACCAGTGGGCAGCAAGGAGTGGTCCTGCCCACCTCATGCAGGCAAGAGGCGTTTCCTGAGCCAGAGGTGGTGGCTTTGTGCTTAATAGTCCTCAGTGTTTGTATATCATGCGTTCAATCAATCCTGTGTGAACAAATTTAAGAACCCACATCTGCAGCATCTTGTGGGAAGGACTTCCACAGCTTAACTGTATAGAGTAGTTCAATGGGAAGAAAGAGGAGGGAGTCTCTTGACCTGGTAGAAAACTGAAGGAAGATGGGAACTGTGATAAAGACAGTGGTTGCTCAGAAAGCAATGCATTGATGCAAAGGACTATCCCTTCAGACTATGTACATCTTTACATAATACAGAAAAGTTTGATACATGTTCTTTTTTCCTACTCTGATTCTTGGCAACAAATCGATTCTTAAATCATTATAAAGTACGTGCAATACATAATCCCATGAAGTATGCAGCCCGTTTAATTCATCTGCTTGTTTCCATACCTGTAAACTAGCTTGATGCCAGTGCAATCTGCCAAGTTTGGGTCGGGGAGGGGAAGAAATGGTTCTGTTTCCTTCTTCAGACCTTTCCATATTGCGCTACTCCTGAACACAGGTTGCAGTTACCCTCTGTATTGTTCTCAAATATCCTTTATGGACTGTGCAGCTCAGGAGGACATCAGAGTTTGTTGTCTTTGTACAGGACACATAATGTCCCTTATCTACTGGAACTTCATTCTTCCTCTGCAGAGAAATGTATTTTTCTATTGTATCCATGGGAACCACCTTCAGCAAGGGTGGATGTCCAAACAGACAGTTCAGCTCTGCCCCCACTTCCTTCCCCCCTCCTCTGAAAGAATTCCTATCTAAATAATTCCTGTCTCTACAGGTGTTGAGGCAGGCAGGTCTTATATGAAGGAAAAAAAAAAAAGAAGAAAAAAGAGAGAGAGAAGAAAAAAAAAGAAAACAAAATTATGACAAATGAGTTTACCCAGTAACCATTTGGAAACACTACCAACATCCATCTAACTATAAAAGGAAATATGTATTTTATTCCTTCTCTAATCATAAGGTTTCGATGGAGTTACAGTAAGAGCGCGTTCAGAGCTATTCATCATCACTAAGTCCTAAGATTTAGGAAATGTGTGTGCTTGAATGTCTTAGCCATAGAAACCTCAGAAACTGCTGTTAAAGTGCAAGGAATTTTTTCCTTAGTATGCACAGGCATAACATACATAATCCTTTATCTCTGGCAAAGCTGCTGGGTTTTTGCCAAGGGCATGTTTGGTGGTGTGTGGAATCTGAGGCTGCTGCATGACATTGCTGTTGAAGGTGCACAAACACCACGGCGATGGGAGTGATATAGGTGCCTAGATAGATGGATGGATGGATGGATGGATGGATGGATGGATGGATGTTTTCTTTACCCACTCACCAGCAATTTGATTCAACCAGTCCAACTTGATTTTCCAGATAATTTAAGTGAGGAGGCTCAAATCCATCTGTTTGAGAAATCCTGGCAAGCAATCAAGCCCCCTGCAATTCTCCCCCACTGCCATCTCAAAATTAAAGGTAAACACTGAGCAGTTCTCATTTAAATATGAAGCATCTGATACAGCCTTGATTTTTCTTCTTTTTTCTTTCTCTCTCTCTCTCTTTTTTTTTTTTTTTTTTTCTAGTTGCTGGAGAATAAAAACAACAGTTGAAGGAACTGCAGTCAGTAAAAAGGTTTCTCTGGCAAGGAGGCCAAACTAAATAATGACACCCAAAGCAAAAACATGCTTCACTGAAACTAAACTTTAGTCAATTCACTCTCTGAAACAAAGGATTTTTTGTAATTTCAAAAGTGAACATTGTACTTTACTCTGGCAGCCATTTGTATGTTTTTCAATGATCTGATTATGTATAAATCCCAATTTAGCATGCCTTTCAGCACCTAAATCCTATGAGTGATTTGAAAACATTAATGAAGTTTTCTATAGACTACAGCTGCCCTTCTCTTCCTCCTAACTTTTTTTGAAATGCAAGCTTTAGTGACAGTGTTTTGATGTGCCTCATTTGTTGATGTGCATTTTCTTTCCTTTTTTCTAATTACTTTGTAAATATTTATAAAAGATATGAGATCTGTTTCACATTCACACAGCGAGTCAATGCTTTTCCCTTCATTCCTGTTCTCTGCAGTTGCTGTGCTTTCATGTGCGCTTTCAGTCCTTTGATGGAATCTGTACCCCTTAAGAACGCAGTCATCAACGCAGTCTGAAATTTAGCATAGGATGAGTTCAAAGGTTGCTCACTTGGGGGATAAAGTCTCAGCTCCTACTCGGAGCCTGAATAATCAAGCAGTTTGCAAGATTGGCTAGATTTCACTCCTGGCTTTGCCGTGTGTCTTTGTCTCCATGTCTTTACAATTTGTAAAACATCTCTAGTCTCTGTTTGCAGGATTGTACATCTCCTTTACACTGGCCTGAAGGGGTACTGTAAATCTGTCCCTCTCAGAATGATTTAAAATGCTGCAGGTGAAACTACCTCCCTTCTGCCTTCTCCCAGGCTCTCTGCGGGGGCTCGAAGTCTGAGCATGGAGAGGTAAAGGGAAGAGCCAAATGGGAAAATCTCATGGTTACATCGTATGGCTTGGGATAGTTGCATTTTTCGTCTGTCAAGTGCTTCCTACTCTCAGCGGGGATTTTTGTGCTAAGGGGGCAGCGGGGACTGCACCAGCACTCCTGGTATTCCAAAGGGCTCTCTATAAATACTTGTATATATCTGAATAACAATTTAAAAAGAAATACATCTAAAGTCAACAAGAAGACCTTAAATTGGTCATTTCCCAATTTAGGAAGAAATTCTTCTGAGGGTGGTGAGGCACTGGCACAGGTTGCCCAGAGAATCTGTGGATGCCCCCTCCCTGGAAGTGTTCAAGGCCAGGTTGGATGGGGCTTTGGGCAACCTGGTCTAGTGGAGGGTGTCCCTGCCCATGGTAGGGGGCTTGGAACTAGATGATCTTTGAGATCCCTTCCAACCCAAACCATTCTATCATTCTAAGAACATACTCAATTCTTAGAAACTTTCCTATATAGCATCTCACTTCTAGAAATTGTTGTGAATTCCTTTCTTCTTCTTTTAAAAATAAATTTATCTTTACTACTGATTCCAATGTTATTAGTAACAGAAAACTAAATTTTGAAAATAATTCCTAAAAGCATCTAGGTAGAAAAAAACCTGTGAAAGCCAAATCTTTTTCAAGTAAACTTTTCCCTTGACTGAATCGTTATTTTCAGCTGAAAGTCTGAATTGTTGAAAGTTCCTACTCAGCTCTATCCCTACTTACCCTGTACTTTTCCTGTAGGAGGAAAACCAAAACCTGAGTTACTGGGAATCATTTTCCTGAAAGTTATGTTTTCTTTTACTCAACTGAGAAATCATTTGTAATACCCTAAGTCCTCTTATTTCTTCAAAATAATCCCCTACCTTATACGCATGAAGTAGTGTAACCACATTCCAACACAGTCATATTTCTTTAAAAGTTCAATGTCGCATGTATTTTAAGCAGAAGATGTTTTGGTCTTAAGAAATAGTGGAAAATGTTAAAATAAATATTGTTCCAATCATTGGCCAACCAGTGCACTTAATTAATTTTACAACCAGGTGGTGAAAATGAACTTCCTTTTAATTTTAGGGCTATTTGTCCCTGTCGAACGAGGGCACATTGTGATCAATACCACAAGTCATAGGGCACAGGACGAACCCAGCTCCCAGTGAAGCTGTTGATGGAGATCAAGCCTCACTCTGTGACTTAGCACCTCGTATAAAATACCCCTTTGTTTCTGCCTGCTGAACCCAGATATCTGAAAAAAAGATAACGGTGTTTTTCAATACCACAGGTAAGCTGCCGCACTCTCTTTGCTCTGAGCAGTAAATCCTTAAGCCACTTTTCACTGACAATCTCTTTCTGATGCCTTGGCATGCTGAGCAAATCACTCATGGTTGTTTCAGCCGCTCTTCCAGACATAAGTCTTCATTCCACAATCTCAGAAAAAAATGGTGTAAACTTGGGGAAATTCCAGGCTAAAGGTGTTAATGGATTGCTGGATTCAAAAGCATTAACTTGGTGGAGTTATTTCAGAATAACACCAGCATAATTGAAATTCAAATTAGATGTCTGTAACATTAATAAATGATTAGTTAATACTCAAAATATCAAATTCACATGCAGTTCTACATAAACTTACAAATAAATAAATTGCACTGTCAGTGCCTTATTTCTGCCTGATTTTTCCTCAGGGTTACTCTTTTCACGGTGATAAATATTTTAATTATTCTTCATTTGTGGGTTACTGAGTTTTGAAAACACTTTTCAGAGGCTCATTTGAATGCATGTGATTTTAAAGGATATTGAATTCACTCCACTGTATTTCTCTTAGTGCTAGAAAGGGGAGTAAGTGCACATCACTTATCACCTAAGGAGCGAGAAGCAGACAGAGCTCGGTACTCTAAGCTGTCCACACTAAATGCAAGGGACAAGAGAGTGCCGTGCTTCTTTAAGGACATTCTTGCATCACTCCTGCATTGCCTATGCCCATCAGTGACTCAAGGGCAGAGTACTTTGACTGAAGAGATTTGATTAAACCTTTCTGGGAGTAGATCTATCACAATCCTGCTTCTTCATGTTGCATGATAACATCCGGCCTCAGGCAGACTTTTGATTAAAAGTTCCCCCAAAGATTTGTGGAAAAATTCTGTTTATTCCCACAAGTCTGAGAGCATTGAGGTTATGTGCCCACATTTTGAAGTGCAAATTACATAAATTGCAATTTGGCAAAGATGTTTGTGGAGCTGGGAAACCGACTGGGGAGGCCTATAGATGTTTTCAATTGGACTATGGTCAGGGGGAAAAAAAAAAGCCCATTTTAAAAAGATTTCTTTAATTTTTTAAGTTAGCCCACATAATCTTTAAAACTGAGAATGATGAGCAAAGAGAGGGACAGAGCTTGGAGTGCAGGATGGGAACTGGAAAAACTTTAGAGAATCTTTCTTCTAACGAGAACCACACACTGAGTTCACAAACAGACTTCTGCGATATGATTTATTTTCTTTTCAGCACTTGCTATATTCTTGCCTCTTCATTTTTACCTTTGTTTTAGAGACAGCAAATGAGTAAACATTTTTTTCTTGACTTTGCAAAGTTTGTTGCTTAGTTTTAGAAGAATTTGGAAAAGTATTTGCCAAGTCATTTTTGAACTGCACACCAGCAGAGTGATTATTTATTACACTTCTCACTGTTATAAATGCAAGTCACTTTGGCCTACTCAGAATGCAAAAGCAGCTTGACTGTACAAGTTCAAACTCCTTTTCACCAACTTTTTCCAACTAGACCATAGGTAAGGGATGAGGAGAATTGGCCCACGAAAAATAAAAACGATATTTGAACTGTTAGTTCGTAAGCAGTTAAGCACCAGAGGCACAGACTGAAATATTTCATTGATGGTTTGACAGCTAACACTGCAGGGGATGACTCAGGACTTCTTGTTCACTCTTTGCTCAGACTGAACCATGATGATTTTTATCGAATTGAGGAGTTAGTAGAAAACGCTGACTGGATCTCTTTGATGCCAGTGTCAGTCTTAATTCCAGATTTCTTTGAGTCTGATATGCTGTGGAAAATACTTGAAATTATATGGAAACATCTAAATTGCTGTGGTATGATTTTCTGTGATGCTAATCCTCCTAATCCCACATGGGCAGCACACTGAAGGGCTACTAAAGATCACGGTCCTGATGAGAGGCATTTTACAGATGTAGTGGGATACTGAGAGTTCCTGCTCTGCTCTTGGCTTATGTGAGCTTGATGGTCTGTGCCAGTATGGTAACGATGATTGATAGTATCCCCGTTAATACAGACTTGCTGCTGAAGACAATGGTCCCAGAGAGCTGTGTGGGATTCAGACTTTCTGCTTCTGCCATCAAACTATCTGGAAATATCTCTAGGTTGAAAAACTTTTGGTGCGTGTATAGCAACACCAAGCAGCAGTTCAGGACAGAAAGAGAAAGGACAGAAATTTCCATCACTGAATTTAGCGGATACAGGCAGGCAGCATGTGATTACACAACTTCTAATTTTTCCTACTGTTTAAAAAATCTTGGCATTCAGAATATCTCCCTGTGCTGTGCTTCAGAGAGTGGAAGAGCTGACTCTGCTCTCTTATTAGGTCACTTGATTCTCCAGGCTCTGAGGATCAGGGATTAATTTTTATCAGTTGCACAAGAAAAAGAGATAAAGAGATAAAGGAAGCGCATTTCTTCCCCCATGTTCCTGGGTAATTTGCCTATCCCCACAGGACTCGTTTACAATAAAAGAGATCAATAACAGTATAGCACTACAAGCAGGACTTCTTTCAAGAGTCTTTATCCAAGCCATTATAAAAGAGTCTCTTCCAGGTGACATATATACTTCACCTTTGATCTCAAAACACCATGTTCAGCTATAACAGTAATGTTCACTATCTGCAGTATTTTGAATGTGTGATTCTTATATATGTGTAGAGATTAAGCACACGAGTATACAGCAGTCCTGCGATTATTCCCTTTTAAATATTTTCCATTCTTAGAAAAACTATAGGAAAAGGTGTCAAAGAGTAATTTCCAGTTAAACAATCTGCTAAAAAATCTGAAACAAATGGACCATTTCTAATGACTTCAGCACTGAACCATTGAACAAAACACAGAACCACTTCAATGCAACAAGTCTGTAAGTAAACAGTAAAACCCAAACATTTATGGGATACAGGCCATGCTCTTGTGTTGAGAATAAAGGAATACAGATAACACATCTGATATGGAAACAAACTGAAATTGGCTAAACATTGCTCTCATGGAGTTACTGAAACCCACAACAAACTCACAGATCCAAATGAAGCTGCTTTACTTTTTTGGAAAATTCTGACAAGAACTCTTACCAATTCACAAACAGCACTCAAAGTATGCGAAATCATGAGTTTGACTGAAAAAAAATCCAGTAGGTTTAACTACTAAGATTAGATTTTCTACTTTTTTCTTCCACTAACAACCTCATCTCTTGAATTAAATCCAAGAATCATCTTGTGCTGTGTCACTCCAGTAATTTTCATTTACAATTAAATTAATACTGGACTAAATGTCAGGAAACATATTCTTTGTTTCATATTCTCACTCACACCGGTTTCAGAGGATCATAGGATCATGGGAACACAGGTTGGAGGACCCCTCTAGCCCAACCTTCTGCTCAAAGCAGAAGCAGCTCTGAGATCAGACCAGGTCGCTCAGGCCTGTGGTCAGTTGGGTCTCAAAAACCTCCAAGGACAGACACCGCACAAATTCTCTGGACAGCCTGAACCCTGCCTGACTGCCCTCACAGGGGGAAAGGTTTTCATTCAATAGCTTGTGGGGAAAATGTGTATATATAAGCCGGTGTTGTCAATGTTGTTGTTGTTGTTGTTTTTAATTTCTCAATAAATATTTCATGAACCATCTGCCAGTGACTGCAGAATGAGTAACACTGGTCTAGAGTACAAGGGCAGAATTTCTTGGTCACTTTTTTAAGCCAAACTTGTATTTTTCCAAAGAATTCTAAAAATATTCTAAAAATTACAATTAATACAGAGATCTATACCACCAAAATATGAATTAAACCAGACAAAAAATAGTCGAGGGGGGAGTTAAGTAGCTTCCTGTGCTAGAGTGGTTAAGATGTCCAGCTGGAGGTAGCGTGTAAAAACATGCTGTCCAAATACCCAATCATTTTCTGAATCAGACTAATTATCTGTAGCTAGTAACTGAAGAGTGGATGGGAAGGCTTGATAGGTATTTTGCTAAAGAACCTGAAGCATAAATCCTTGTTGGTGCAAATCTATCTTTGACTAATACTGGCAGAGACTGGGTACATAATGGATTGCTATTTTTGGTACTTCTCAGAAATCTAAATACTAGTGTACAGGACAATAATAAGACTGGAAAAGTCAGCCAGGGCCATTGAGCAAGCCTGAGCACTGATGGTTCACGCAGTTTAATTGCTACTGATCTCTGCTTGGGCTGCTCCAGTTACCTCTGCCCAGAGGAAATGTGCTTCAGAGGCAGCAAGCCCGAAGCAACGAGGATGCGAGGCAATTAACATCATTTGCCTTGGGACCAGGTCCGAGACCTCTTCTGTTTGTTGGTAGAGACCACGTAGCCAGGTCCCCGTGGGGCTCCATGAGAAAGCTGCTCAAGGGAATGCAGTCTGGCCTGTTTCGTGCTCTTCTGCCAGGGATCATGTAGGCCTAAATTCCTCCCCCAAACACCTTCAGCTGAAGCATGCAAGCCAGAAGCTTCATTGCTCCAGGCCCCTGGGGAGTCCACAGGGAAAGAAAGACACAGCTGGAAGGTGATTCAGCACCCTGAGAAGTGTCTGGTTCTCCCCATTGACTGTTGGCAGCATTTAGGTCACCTACACATCTAGTGCAGCTGTCTCAGATACCTTTAAAATTACTCAGGGTTAATTTGAGCTACAATTAGTCAAAGAACATTGTGGAAAAAAATCTCATGATAGCTCCAGCTAAGATTAGGCAGGACTGTTTGAAGGGTTCTGGACATCTGGGCACTAAGCATGCATGCAGCTATGAACAATAAATGCAATCTATCGGACCTACCAGAGTGACGTCACATGACGTATATCCTGACATATTGCATGGTGCATGCAGAATCCAGCATTTCTGGTATGCATTAAATGAATGACTGAATGCAACTGTGCTGAATGATTATGCACAAAACAGTGCATGCTCTCCTTGTGCATGTGGGAGCTTTATGAGGCATTCCTTGCCTTCTGCTACTCCCAGGTTCAATAGTTTAGCTAACTATATGTGGTGTGCGTCTTTCCAACAATTATTATTTCATATGACGGCACTATCAAGTTGGGTTTCAAGATTCCAACAGTGCAGCTAAACAGAAGTGCTAGACCGTTTATCCTATTCATGTCTGACCAGTCAAGAAAGCTCATCTTTTCCACACTGATGATTACACGTTATTTCTTTGTCTAGTTTTTTACTGTGGTTATCTCTTAGTCTGCAAATATTAAAGAATTTTTGGACTGAAATATGAAAACAGGGGATTAAAGTGCAATGGATCATCCAGATCAACTCTTTCTGCATAGCATGATAACCACTAAGCTATCCAGTTATGCTGCACAGCCTCCACTAGAGAATCTTTTACCATCTCCATACGAGTCTGCCCAAAAGCCATCATTCATTCATTCTTTCAGTCTGTCCACTCTTTCTCTGCTCAGTCAAAGCCTGGGAAAGTAGATGCATCGTCCAGTTAATCCTGAAAGTCATATATCTTAGCTGTAAAAATGAAGAAACATAGAAGTGGCTTGTGAAGTCTGAGATGATAGTCCATTCATCTTTCGTATTGCTGGGAACACTACTGTCATAAACATGGCTAACAACTAGTATCTATTGTCATGTACAAGGAGCCATAAACTGAAGTGGAAGAATAAAGGTCTGTTATGCATGTTGTAAAAACTGGTGTGATGAAGGAAACCTACTGTGACCACTCGAACCCCTAGGCCAAACGTGCCTGGAAATTGCAGATATTTCATTGTCATTGGTTTCACATTTTTCAGGGTGGTAGATGTATGGGGGAATTCCTATCGCCTGTGGCTATTCCCCATACTGAGGTCAGGGCAGATAAAGACATTCCTTTCCTTGGGAGCTATCTTTCTAGTTTTCCTCCTGTATTCACCACATCTCCCCAGTGCTTTAGAGCATTTTTGCCACTATTGTTCAAGGTTTGCTACAGGTAGAATAAAAAATTCTCTCTTCAGGGAATTCCCTCAGATAATCCTTCAGAAGGTGTGTCTACACAGTCTTTTGCAGGCACTGAGTGAGCTCTGTCCAGTCTCTAAGAAATCCAAAAGCCATGTGCATCCCATTAACACAATGTGAAGCCCAGGCTAACTGGCCTTATTACTGGGGCTTTCAAACACTGCCTTCAGATGGCTTCCAGATGTCTGAAAATCGGACATCTAAGTGTGAGCTACTCAAGCAAGACTTCTTTTATAGTTAGTGTAGGAGAAAATAAACACCACCAGAGGCAAATTGTATGACCTATCTTAGATGCCTATCTTAGGATGAGGTGAATCACCTTCTGGAGGTGTCTCTTTCTCTACTTTTACTGTATGTATAGAGGCCAATGTGTCTCGCTCAGACTTAAATTCTCATTAAAAAAAAAGAAAAAAGCTGAGATCTTTAGATCTAAACTTGAACTTCAATGAAACATCAAATAATGTGGGACTTGTCATGTGAGATAGCAATGCTGTGATCCTAATATTAGGTCTCAACCCTGGTTTTAAAGTCTTCCAAGAAACTTCTTTAAATTTGTTTACAGCAAGGTGTCTATCTCCACACAGTCATCCTGAAAACCAGACACATCTTCTGTCCGTTTTGCAGGCATGCAGTAGTAGCCTGAGGCTTGGACAAACCTTGACCTCCCAGATCTGCCAGGGCAAGCATGCCTCCCCATGCCTGGCATGTTGACTTCTCTCTCCTCTCACCCAGGTTCCTCCACATTAGGAATTCAGGCAGGGCCAGTTCAGTCAGTCCTTGAGGGAATAATATAAATGGAAGGATCTCAGATCCTGGCTTTTCAAGACTGCTCTTAACTACTATGTAGGCCTACCCACAGTGCCCTCTTTGAGCTGGTGGTGTTAGAAGTTTTGACCTTCTGTGGTGACGATATGAAGTTCTTGGGTTTGCTTGCTGGCCTAAGATCTTGGGCTAAAAAGGCTATAAAGTTTGTTCTGGAAGTCTGGATAACAGAGCAATTAGAAATCAAGCAGGTGTTGGAGCTGATGTTTATTAATGTAAACAATTGTGACCATGGGATACATCCTCTCTGAATCACAGATTATGCCCTTTTCACAATTGGCACATCATGTCAATAAACCTAGGTGTTCACAGTCGCTAATGAGAATGGCTAATGAGAATTGCCATTTCAGTGCCACTATGCATATTTTTAAAAACTATAATTCAGATCATGAGTTTCATTTCTCTGGATAGCTATGCTTTCTGAAGCCAATAGATTCATCAACAGCACATTTGTATTTTATACCTGTACACACATGCATACGTACTGTGTATACACAGCAACACAGAAACATAAACACAGATCACTTGAGCCAAAGGTAACCATTAAGAAGAGTTTGTCAAAAGCATGCAACAACACAGACGCTGCAGACTGGAAAGGCTGGTTTCATACTACTTAAGTTAGGTGCCTATTCACCATAACCTTCCTCATTGTCAAAGGAGACACATATCTCCGGAGGGTGATCTGGCTCACTCCAGAATTAAGCTCTCCTCTGATGGTGTTTGTCTCTTTTCACTAAAGGCAGGCCTAGGTATTCAAAGAGTTACACACTCAGAAACACCTTAGATTTGCTGAATGCAGAGTGTCTGTGTATTTATTTGAGACAAAACAGTAATGGGCTTCTCAAAGTACATGGCCTAAAATAGGGTATTGACAGTGTAGGAATCTACATGAGTGAGGTATCTACAGTCTTGCTGAAGTCATCTGAGACCTAGTTAGTTCAGGTCACTCTCAGGAAGATACCTAGATCTGTTCAGCTGAATTGTTTCCAAAACTCCACTATCTTGGTCCCTATTTGAAATTTAGATACCTAGCTTGCATCTAGACACAGTAGGTAACAAAAGCTAGGATGACCTAAATCCTTCCCCTATTACCACACCTGGTGGCTTCAGTTCACAAGGCTTTTTCACAAAATCGAGCCCTATGCATAAGGAAAAAAGACTGAGAAGTCTGAGAAGGCCAGAAAGTTTTTGCAGTTTCAGTCCATATCACAGTGGTTAATTACTTGACCACTTAGCAAGACTTATATTCAGGTTTCACCATTGGTATTTAATTCACTTTGACCTCCTGAAAGAGTATCTTAGTGCCAAGCTAACAACTAACAGGACAGAATAGGTCTGTCTTTATGTCCCATTTAAGATGTTTCAGGTTCTCTGGAATAATTTAAAAAAGGGATATAGGAAAACAATAACCCTATGTATGGGGGTTGCACCTCAAAAATGTTTGGGCACGAGTCATTGGAGCTTGTTGCTATATTGTACTGATCAGTCAGAACATGTACAATGAAAAAGCTCTGTGAACTTAGACACCCCGGCTCTGGCTGATTTCTAAACAATGCATTATTTGCAGAAAAAACGTCTATTGATTTCAATAATTATATTCTTCTGGCTGCTCAATGCTTTAAAAAAATGTCCCCTGATGACTCTATCTAAATCTTTAGCTGTCTAGCTGGCCTTAAAAATCTGCCTCTTTGAAATACGAGGATTGGGTTCCTAAGTCCCTTGGAAATTTTGATGACAGTGTTTCCTTGCCAAAAATTAGAGTATGACAGGATCAAGTCTGAATTTTTCTTTTTCTTCCTTGTTCTCTTCTTTCCCTCCCTCCACTGGTATAATTGAGATGATTGCTAATCTGCTTGGTTCTAGTGAGAAAAATCAAATACAATATTACACTAGTTTTGGTCCAATGCATAGTACAGTTACCTAGATGAGTAAGTTCCTCATTAAGGTCTCTTCTCCAATTAATATTTAGATGATAACATAAGTTTACTACTAACAACTGCATAAGGAGTGATAGAGAAGGTCCATCAT
Organism: Balearica regulorum gibbericeps; assembly: GCF_011004875.1. NCBI lineage: Eukaryota > Metazoa > Chordata > Aves > Gruiformes > Gruidae > Balearica > Balearica regulorum. The sequence goes on along the minus strand of NC_046184.1, from coordinate 173,917,007 downwards.
AAAATACTGAGTAGTACCTTGGTGGTAAGGGTGCTTACCAGAGACATGTGAAATGGCAGGAACAAGAAAGTACTCCAAAGTGAAATGATATGACAACCAACCTTTCTGGAAGCAGGGCTTTCTTATTTGTCATTTATTAACTGTGAAAGTCTTCTGGTTCATTCCTACATAAAATAAGAACACTTCCTTACATTTGAGGGAGGCTGTGTAGAGGATATTTGGGGGGATTTTTGCAGTCCTCAGGGCTTAGCCACATAGCACAGAATCCCATGAGAAGCTCTTTCACAAAACCTTTGACTTCTCCCTACATGGCATGAATGCCAAAAACACGTGAAACACTGCATTTTTTTTTCCAGCAAATGAAGCAAGGTGGATTATTAATCCAACTAACCCAGTTCTACTGTTTTAACTTAAACTTTTCACTTCTATGAATGAGCATGGGAGAAAGCACATGTGATTCCATTCCTCTCTGTCCCAAAACACTTAATACAGGTACTCCTGTATTGTGGCAGACAAACATTATTTAATACCTCTTTGGCTTCTTTGTACTACCTGCTACACAGAGCCCTTGACCTCTGGCCAAGATTCCAGTCTTCACGACATGATGGTTGGGGTTCCCCACACACACTACTTCTTAACAACAGGCTAGCGTTTTATTTGTATATTCTCAGATCCAGCATATTTCTCTATCTCTTTACATGTAAGGGTGGTTCTGTTATACTTTAAAGTTAGTTTTACAATGGTAATTATGGATCAAGAGTTCACATAGTGCTGTACTTGATGTTAATAAGCAGATAAATGTATAATCGCTCAGTATTATGAAAAGTTCTAACTGAAGGACCAAAAGACTTGTCATTTTACTCCACCCTTTGTGAGTCAGTAAAATGGATTGAATTATATAGCAGAACCAGCACTCCACTGTGATGAAACTCATTTAAAAAAAAAAAAAAACCAACCAGAAAATGTCACTACATGTTGGCAGTTTATAAAAGGAGATTAACTAGCTTATCCATTGGTATTAACATGTCTTTAATAATGGTAACATTCTTTGCAAATTAAATAGCTATTAATTAAAAAGCTTGTCCAGATATGCTTATGTACCCATGTGAATATAGGCATCTACCTACCTTATTGAATAGACCTATATATGAAGAACTAAACCCATTTCTATGTTTCCAGCAGATTATGTATAGAATTTAAGACCAGTTGGCTCTCACTTAATCCAAAGGGTGACATTTTGGGTCCTAAAGTTCCCTTTCTGCTCATCCACTGGTGTACAAAACTTCATTAAAGTAGTGTCTAGAATCAGTGGCTTTTGCAGTCAACCTGTGATTTCCCCTTAAACCAAAATACTACATCTGCTGCTAGAGGAAAGATGAGTGTGGATGGTGCATCCTGGCTCTGATGTTTTCTGGTGATTCCTGTCAATGCTATAGGACTTTACTACAAAGCAGCTGAGATGATAGTTCACATTGTGGTGGGGGAAAATGGGTGTCACCCATGTTCCTCCATAGCTGCAGCAAGTACAGTTTAGAGGCATTGGAGAAGATGGCACAGGCAGGAGAATTTGGCTACAAGGTCCTCTCCTGTTTTTTAAATACAAACATTACATATACTTAAAAATGTATGCAAGGAGGAACCTTTGAAACTCTTTCAGTGGTCTAAAAAGTCACGCTTACTGTAATTAGCATCTGAATCTGTGCAGATCCTTTTTTCTTCAGGAAGAATCTGACCTTCGGGATTAGGTAACCTAAGATCCTTACAGTATTTTTTTAGGATTTTATTAACAGTCAACATACAGTTCTGCCAGAAAGATAGACACTTTCCCTCCATTACTGCATTGTCCAGGTAACCACTCTCCACAAAGCATTGTTTTCATGGCAATGGATGTGTCTGCATAATTTGTGTCCACATACCTTTCAGGTGCTGCAGGAGGAAGGCTGCACAAGAGTTCCAGTGCAAGAATTCCAGAGAGCTTTTACATCTACTAAATATTACAGTTACGTGTGAAGGGAGGACTCTCCATTGGAAAGACAGTTGGATACATTGCTCAGTGTAGTTGCAAAATGAAATTGGAATGCAAAACAGCCAGCACATCTTCAAAGGGTAAAGACCTGTGCATGCGTATGCGTGTACACAGAATAGTCATAATTCCCATTTATTACTGCTAGAGCAACAATGACAGGCTTTAAAGCTCAAATGTATCTAGATGAAGGTGGAGTGACTGTTTGGTGCTAGTCTAAGGCACATGAAAGTGTAGAGAAGTCCTCCACTTTCAGCTTCAGTTGAGACCTAAAGCAAGGGTAGGAAAGGCTTCAGATCTCTAGGGGGAAACAAAGGAGTAATTTAAAAAGACTGTATACTAAGGGAGTCAAACAGTCCAGAGATGTAGATCATAGATACTCACTAATTCTACAGCATTTATTTCCTGACCTGTCCCAGGTCCCACTATCTCTAAAATCCAAAGTGACAGCTGATGTCCAGCAGAAGAGTTGTGTATTACCATTCCCTCTCTATTTTTGATAAAAGAAGATAAGAACGTATTTAAAATGTACCAGGTTGTTAACCCTAGATTGATTCTGACAGGATTAAAGATAATGGGTTAAGAACTTCTAATCTTTTTAAGAGATACAGACTAAAACCCATGAAACCATCATCTTAAATCAAGACTTTGTCTCTGCATCTCCTTATACCTTGGGCAGTGGCATAATACTATATTACGAACTGCTAAACCTAGTAAAAGTGGAAAGCACAGAAGCCTTTTCCTAACTTTGTTGGAGCTCTTGATTTACTGAATTTAAGCTGTCAGACTCTAAACTTGGGAGAACTAAAGAACAGCTGCTCCATACCCATTTAGACTGTGCCTTAAATGACAGCCCCACACAGTAATGAAAGGAAACTATCTGGTTTGTATTGTTCAGCCCACACAGAAGGAAGCTCTCAAAATGTGAATTCCCAGTGTCTTTTTTTTTCTTTGCAAAACATGCACCAGAAGACAGTTCTATGCTAGGATTATGGGTTCTTTTGTTAGTGTGCCTTATTCATTCATTGACTAGCTGAAAACAAAAGAAATAAAATATCTAACAAAAGTGTCATACATGTTTGAACTTACGACACACGCATACAATCAAACATCAGTGCACCTCCCCCCTCGGTACTGATAATATCTGAGGTACAAAACCTCATGAATTTGACTTCAAAATAATGACTGGCTTTGTGACTTCCATCTGAATCCTGATTTTTAAGTTCTTGTCACTTACCCCTAGTGGCATATATTATCGCTTGTTTCTTCCCAGGTTCTTAAAGAAAATTTTGCGCAAGTTCTGCTCTCCATAAGACTTATACAAGTCCTTACCTCAGCATCACCCTTGTTCGTCTCCAGTGCCCATAACATACATAGAATAACATGGATCTTCAGTTGTCTTCATTAGCAGTGAAGGACTGTCCAGGGGGAGAAATAGACATCTCATCCTAGCTATCTCTTATCTCGGAAACGTCTGAATTTCCCATTGGATGTGCCTGTTGCAGTTGCTGGTTCTAGAGACATACTAGACAGCAAGGTTAGACTTGGCTAAATACATCAGGAATCAATCCAGGTTGTAGACATTGAATGTGTACAAGTATGAGTGTCTACATGTGAGATAGATGTGTAAGTTCTCATTCTAGCAAATTCAGGAGTCGATTCATATATCTTCACAGGGGTGCTGAGGACATTATTCTAGTACCTGGGACTCCATTTGGGGCTGGCGGATAGGACATGTGTATGACAAACCCAAACCCTCCTGGACTGGCAGTTAGAAGCCAGTCAGAATATTCTAGAACAGCTTATATGGGACTAAGTTTCTACATTTACACAGCTGAGCTGACTCTTAGTAGAACCAATAAAATCCGGAGAGCTATTCAATTCTCTGTACAGTAGATGCCTACATTTGGTCAACTGAATACTCCATGCTCCATTCACTGTATTGACTAGAGCTCAATTTACTTTCACAGGACTTTGCTCATGTGTAGACACCTCCATGCTGATACATTCTCATCCCAAAAGACAATTTAAGCATCTGGGGGCTCAAGTCAGTTGCCTAAACATAGGCATCCAGCATCACTCATAATATCCTTGATGGTCTAAAAAATATGTGTGGACCTGACACTAGAGAGGATCCAAACGTCTTGCACACTTCTGGGGAGGTAGCTGAAGGCATGGTGGACTAACCTAAGGGATCTAAGATGTCACTAGACTCATACTGAGCTGAGGCCATGAAGACAGGTGAGACAAATTGACCCTGCCTGTACACGGATTTAAAAAGAAAAAAATAAAGATGTCTTGACTAATTATTGAGGGATTTGTTCTATTTTCAACATTCCTATGCATTTATTTTAACCCAATTAAATACAGTTTCTACATATCCATGTCAACGTTACTTGGACATTCATAGATACAAAATGGATCTTTGTGAGGAGAAAAAAATATTTTCTTTTTAATGAAACAATTTTTTAATAAGCATACCGATGAAGGCATGTTATATTAATTTGCCAGTCATTTAAGGTCTTAAATTTTATATTTGTGTGTGCAAAAATGTTTAGCTCATTGAAATAAAATTATTTCACTGGAACACCCAATCTAACTGCCACCATCACCTGCTGAATGATACATTTCTGGCAACTATAGCAAATTTGCCGATGGGGTTGTTTGAATGGAATGTTGCTATGTAACCAAACTCCAAAAAGTGTCTTTAAAACAGTGATGAATGAGTGAAGTCCACAAATAGGTTTTTTTCTGTCATAAATGTAATACTTACATAGAGCCTTTTAATTGCATCAGTAACTGAACTGACAACCAAATAAATCTGACAAAGAATGTGAAAAACTTGATATATCCTACAATGATGGGTGGAGAAGATTTCAGGGAGGTTTTAACTAGTTATTTGCTTAATAACAAGGTTATATTTGCCTTTATGATTGCAATTATGATTTCATGGAGTTTCAAAATTGGGATGACAACAGCCTTCACATTTTGTGCGAAAAACTAGATATATTCTCTTAGCAGCCTGAAGAAATGTGACTGAGAAAGACTGAAAGAGAAAGATTTAAGAGAAGCTGAAAGATTTACTGTTATACCAGATTAAGAAACGAACTTTTTGAGAACACCTTGTCAGTATGAAACTAAACTTTTCTAATAGCAGACTGTCTATTTATTGCTTATTTTATGTCACTTTTGGTCTGTTATAATTTTGTACACTTTCTTTCTTAATGTGCTCTGATGCTTTTGCAACATAAAGTTTATATAGGTGATAATTCTCCCTACTTTTACTCTTAAAATAAAGACATTGCAAATCTTTTTCCCTAACCAACTAAATGTAATAACAAAATACCATTAAAATAATGGTACATCGATGGTGTTAACTCAGTTAGTTTTTGCATTTTTTTGTTTTGTTGGTTTTAACGGTGTAGATTTTAGACCACACCAATTCCCCAGCATCTCTCAAAACAATCCACAGCCATTGTAAACAATTTGAGTAATAGCTCTACCAGTCACTTCAATTCATATTTGCTATTTCTAGTCCTAACTTCTGCTATATGCATAATTGCTCCAGTATACCCTGGCTGGATTCTCTATTAAACTAGGAACTCAGATCTCTGGAGACAACAGGTTAGCTTGTTATTCTTAGGATGTATCAGAGCAGGTATTTCAAGGAGAAAAAAACCCAGAAATATGAATATCATGGTAGAGGCCATGGCGAGAATCTCAGACACATTCTTCTCTCTGGCATTTCCTATGGGGTTAGTTTAGGTGTCGGCATGTTGGCTCTTGTGAGTGAATTCCATTCATAAGCACCGGGCTGTACCAAATCCTCGGACAAAGAATTTAAATGTATTACTTGGGATTGTGATTTCCACTGTTGCGTCCAAAGACCAAAAAATCTGTGTGGCCTCACTGTGCTAAGTCCGCCAGTATGGAACTGGTCTTTGGTTCCTTAACTACGAAAACTGATGGCTGAGAGGAGAAATGGCTGGTCTCTTTTTAAACTCAGGGGATAAACATAAGAAGGCAAAAGAACTATATTAAGCTAAGGTATCATGTTGGAATAGAGCAGGTACTTAAAAATTAGCAACGCACACAGTTCAGAGCAGAAAATAAAAGAAGGAATTCTAAGAAATAAATGTCCCCTGCCTGGACATGTTCAAGGCCAGGTTGGATGAGGCTTTGAGCAACCTTGTCTAGTGGAGGGTGTCCCTGTTCATGCAGGATGGTTGGAACTAGATGATTCTTGAGGTCCCTTCCAAGCCAAACCATTCTATGAAATAAAGTTATGAGTCTTACAAGAACAGTAATGGGAAGAAGAAACCTAGCCATTTTAAAATGGCTTTGATCAGTTTATGAAAGGCATTCTACAGTCTGTTTGCCCATGATAACAAGAAACTGTACATGATGTTGTTATCTGCTCCTCACACGGTCTTCATACTCAATAATGTTAATTTGCAATACAGAATTTGAAGTCACATGAAGCTGAGGATCTCCTATCCTATTTTAAATTATTTGTTGAGATTTATGGTAAAGACACAAAGTGCCTCTCAGTCTCTGTATGGACTTTACCTGGTAAGATCCTGAATCCACTTGGAGTACCTTTATCTTCAGAAAAACTGAAGAAGCTGAGGATATTCAACAGTTCTTCAGATGCTTTCCTTACTTCACAAAACCAGATGCTTTCAGGTAACAGTAAGAAAAAGACACAGTGAATAACAAAAATACAGGCAGCTGTAACTAACAAGGATATGAATGCAGGTGGAAATCATGATGGATCCCACAGCAGGTTCTGGCTCAAACTATTTGCTGGATTTGGCACGTGTATTTCAAATATTTTAGTACCTCTTTAGCTGCATTTCTTTTGTTGCATAATGTCTCTCACAAGAAGTTGCATTCAGGATGAATCAGGGATGATTCCTAATTTAATGGACAGTCCATATTTTTCTGAAGTCTTTCCCATAGAGACAAAAGTTACCAACAGTGGAATTAATCTTTCCAAGTTTCAATGCCCGCACTCTGTTGGTACCTGCTTCTGAGATAGTCATCCTTTGTTATAATCAGTGAAAAGAAATAGACACTCCTGTCATGCAATTCCCAGTTTCTTGAGGAAGATTTCTGAAAAAAAATATGAGATGTTTAAGAATATAACTAGTTCAAATGCAGATATTGGCATTGCAGATAGTTAAGCACGGGTCACATGAATACCACTAATAGGGTGCCTCTGCCTAGCTTAGGCACCTAATTTTTAGTGATCTAGGGAAGCATTACAGAAAGCACCAAAGTTCTCTGTATAATAAATGAAGAAAAGTGCCTAACAGATCCCTAAAACTTAATGGGCAGCAATTCTTTTTGGGTTACTTTGCAAGCACCTATATTTTTCCTTTGACTTTGTAGAATAAGTCTACTAAGAACCTAAAATCAGAAGCAAGTTAGATGTGTAAATTAGACAAGCAGGACTACCTTTTGCACTGACATCTGTGTCTGATGATGATGCAAGAAGATTGACATAGTAGAAGAAAAGAGTGACTGAAAAGAGCTCATCTTGGACAAGATTAATCATATATTGATTTCTGTCTACATACTACAGTGAGGTCTGTTCTAGACACAGGTACATAAATCTGTAAATACACAAAGAAAAGAGAGAAAGATAGATGTGATACCAAGCTCCAAACACTCAAAAAATATGTAGGTAAAGAGCAAGGTGAAAAGTTCAAAATAAAACCATTTTTTATCAAAGTAATTTTTCGCTGTGAGAATTTTTGTTCATTGAGACTGTCTTGCTGTATTACCTATCTAAATGTACAAGTCGAACATCAACAATAGTCTTCTGGCTCCAGAAAGCAAATAAGATGCAGAATGGCTTCTCTAGCTGAACAAAACAACAAATCAAAGCCAGCTGGTGCCTCATAACAGCATAGATACCAATGGTCCTAAGCTTGATAGCAATCTGCAAAGTGATGCAGTGGGATCCAGGTGTTAGTCTGGAGTATTGAAGACATGGCAGAGAGTTTCTGCATTTGGACTGCTTCCTCCATGCTTCTGTGCCAATGTTTCCACGTCTATCTTCTTTCTGAAGTCACACAGGTTGTGGTGATTATGCCTTATTACCTGTATGCTAAAAATGGAGTTTCTGCCTCAGCTGAGTGTTGTTGTAAAACAAGCAGTATGTAACAGCTACACACCGGGCCATTTCTCCTGGAGGAACTTGACTCCTTCTCACAGCCCCCACTGGAGGTACTACACAGCACTGTAGTTCTTGGCCGATGTCTTTGTGTCATCAATGCATTGCTTTCAGAGTGCATATTTGGAGTAAAAATACAAAGTTGTATTTATCGAGAGATACTTTAGAATCAACTTCTATATTCCTAAATAGTTTTACAACAGATGACTGAACAGATACCTCAAGCATCTGAGACCTCATTAGTGCTATCCATCCAATTAAGTGACAACATTGAAAGAAGTAGGTGGGAAAATTGTAAGGTGATACAGTGTTACCAAGATTTAGTTAACCTAGTGAATGATTTTCCCTGTCAGGACACCCAAAAGTCTAATGGTAGACAGCCTAATTATAAGAAATCTGCCTCCAGAATTGATTCATCTTCACTTAATCTCCAATGGAAAAAAGGAAAAGATTTATACTCAGAAGTAAAACATAACATTTTTAAAATGCACACATGCCAGCTTTAAAACCATATGTTTAAGCACAAAGAAAAAATATTTTCTGTATTTTTCTTTGCAAATTTCACTACCGGACACTTTCAATATGCTTAATTTGTTGAAGTGTATCAAGTATGCCGTTTAAAAAGTAGCACTCACATGTTACTGTGCTTACTTTCACCATAAAAATAGAACTTCCAACACTCAGAGAAGATGAAGAGAGTTTCAAAAATAAGTATTTTAACCCATGTCCTAGACACCTCTGAATCTGCTCTGCACTCAGAGCAGAGCGGTCTGTGCATGGGAAGAAGAGCATTTGCTACTGTGCAGAAGCTGTTTTTATGGAACTTGTCTTCTTTCAGAGCAATTAGAGCCTAATGGCCTTTTAAAAAAATTCTAGTCTCACATATTTATTAACTATATCTCCTGGGACACAGCTCCTCTCTTCTCCATTTCTTCTTTTCACACTCAGGGTCAGAAAGAAGGCATTTTTTGACATCATGCGGTTATCTTTCCCGATCGATTTCTTAGTGTTTGGGTTTTGGTTGGTTTCTGTGTTTTTGCTTTTGGTTTTGGTTTGGGTTTTGTTTTTTGTTTTTTCTTTCCCCAGGGATGACCTCAGCAGATCTGTATGGGTGCAGCTGAAAGCAGCAACTGGCCACTTGCACCTTTTCTTCCAAGGGCATGTTTTACCCAGGCAGGTGCAGGCAGACCTGGGCTCATTTTGCCTTTCCTCAGAGCTAGCTGACTGAGCAGGAGTGCGGACAGGATGAACTCAGGGCTGTCTGTACCCACCTGTGCAGGCATGCTCAGTAAATCTTTAGTCACAGCCATGTGACTAAAGACACCCCAAACAACCAACCAAACCAACCATGTAACGCCCCTAACTCTATCCACATAAAAGCTGGCTGCGGAAAGCCTGCTTGATGCAGAGGCTCTCTCTGCCAGCAATGGAGAGCTGGGCAGCTCGAGTGGCAATTCATTGCACCAGAAGATAGGGTGATGAATGTCTCTTTGCAAATGTCCTCCTTTTTTATTCTCTAAGGGAACTGCAGTGATTACCTTAGACTTCTGTCTAACTTTGAGATGTTGGAATTAGGTAAGAGGAATCTGATCCCCCAAGGGTGAGATTGTGAGCACCTTCCTCAGAGTGGGCACAGCTCTCGGGAATCAGCAGCAGGACACCAGTCAACGTGACTGCAGCTACCTCGGTCTGATGTCCCAGAGAGGATCAACCAAATGGTTAACACTGTTGCTTTCAGAGTTTTGAGACATGGGGTATACACAAACTAGAGCTTGGAAAATGTGATGTCCTGGTACAGTTTTAAATTGTTAGCAGGTCTAAACAGATTTATGTAACAGTCATGGGCATTTACAATTAGGAACCATGGTCTATTTAAAACCTAATATATATATCTTCTGCTGAACTGTGTCAAAACAAAGTGCAAGATACCTTGAGTGGATTCCTTAAACAAATAATATCAAACTTACTTAAATAATGCCCTGCAGGTATTATACTGAAACACCTGTTTTCTTGAGCAACATCTACTCCCATGGGAAATAAGTTCAAAGCCAATGTAGTAGCATACAAAATGTTTTTGCCAGATACAAATGCTGCCTACGTTCAGTATTGCAAATGGAATTTTTTTTTTCCATTTGCAGTCATCTTTCCTTAATAACCCAAGGTCATTTATACAATATGACTATTTCTATTTATATGAAAGAGATTATCATTGGAAATATTAAACTGCAACTCTATTTTTAAAAGACTTTGTTGAGTTTAAAGGAAATAAAAAGTAAACCTTTACCCATATAGGGTTTTAATGTTAGTTCAGAAAGGGGGAAAACATTTTGGTACTTCAGCAACAGTTTCCCTTTGATCCTCAATGAGAATCTGAAATGAAACCCATCCAAATGAATGAAAAGATCCCAGTTTCCTTCAATAGGCTTTGAAATAGGGCCAACTCCTTCTCCCACTGATTTCAACAGTACAATATCTAACTGGGTTGAAATGATCCCCTTCTTATGTCTCTGTATATTAAGATTGCACAAAATCAATAGCAAATATAAAGTGAGATTATAATTAGGCCTTGCTAATGCTGAGTTATTATTCAGAGTTAAAATCTAATTTGCAGTGGACATTAGTTTTGGGAAGGATGACAGAGGTAGAGAAGAATACAGGAAAGTAAGTGAAGGCTATGTTGTCGGTGTCATTTCTACCATTTAGCTGATAACCTGATTTTTTTTCAGTCAAAGGCAAAGCTGTCATTGATTTCAGATAGGACAGGATTTTATCTGTTGCACTTCTTGTCTGTGGTTCATTTAAGAATCATGGCAGTTAGGTCCTCTGAGGGAGCAGAGAAGGATACACTTGATTATATTTAGAGACTTCTCCACTACTCAGATTTTTCCATTAATTTCAGTAGGAGTTTGATTGAGCTCTTTGCAAACACTAAAACCCACTGAGGGCTGGGTGTGAGCATTTCCAGAATTAATGGCAAATGAACATTTTCAAAAATAATGTTCTAACTAAAACAATTTCCTAGTAAAGTATTCACAAGCAGCAGTCTTCCTGCAGTTCTCAGCTATGCAAAACAATTTAATCATACCTTAAAGTCAACTGGAAAAAAGTTGTCTGAGTATCACTGTCTCCTAGAAATGCAACCGATAACATTTCCAATGATCTTTCCTAATTCCTGTTGGAAAGGGCTTTCATTGTGGTACTTACCATTTTAGTTTGCATTCTCTGAAAATCATCTCCAATGACAAGATTATCTCAGAGCAATTAAACAGAAATTTAGAAATAAACACAACCAAATCAACAGAAAGATGTGAAATATCTTTCCTGGTTAACTTTGCCAAAGTCAAAACAAATTAATTTCTTAGAAAAGGACTGACATCTTTCCAGACAATGATCAGGAATCTCATTTTAAACACATCAGAGAAATAACTGTTTCAGATTTAGTTGGACTCTCCATACATGTCAGCTGATGTCCCAGTAGCATCTCCACTTTTGAAAAACTAGCTGGAGTGTACAGGCTCTGTCTACCTGCACACCCTTACTTGCAGCTTCTCACCTGTCACATTAGCTTTATTGCATGTGGCTTGGGCTTAGTAAAACTCAGCGGTTTCTGCCAGGTTAGAGAAACGGACTGAAGCTCTGGAAGTAAGGTCAGCTGAAATTCAACTTGGGGTCTACAGACGAAAAACCCCAAACAACCAACCAAACCAACCATTAAGCAGTCAGTTTCTTTGAGGACACTTCAGAGACTTTGGTGTCGTACCTTATCTTCAGCTGTGCCTCCAAGTGAGGCTGGCCTGACTCTTCCACTTGGGTCCTCTTCTGCTGTGACTGCTGTGGGGAGAAGAGCAAGGGCAACATACCCAAGGCATTTTATCACAATTAAATGGTCGTGGGTTAGAGGAAGAAGGTGGCAAGCTCAGAGAAGATGTGGCTTAGCCCCTCATTGTGTTCTGGGGACATACATACTGAGGCCAAACCTCACTTTGCAAGACACTGAGATAACATATTTCCTCCTGGAAGAGGAAGAAATTATTATTAAAGGATATACTGGTGGGATAGCAGGGCAAGCTGCTTTACCTGAGTCATAAGATAGTACAGATCTGGCTATTGGACTTACTTTTGCAAGGGAAAGCTTGCAAAAATTATTTTTTTGTGAACTCAACTAAGTTCAACTGTTCAAGCTCAACTATATTATTGCTCAACTACAGTCTTACATCAGTTCATAGTTTAACATGATGAGTGTGTTTTTCATGAGTCCAAGGAAAGGTTGAAAACTTGATATCATCCAGATCCAAAGGGAAAGGGATGGAAAAAAGTAAATGTCATTGGTGAAAAGGAGGGCTCAGCCAGCCCTACAGCAGTTTGACCTGAAGATAGCCTCTCACAGCCACCAATGCAGCTGTCAGTGGAGTTTTCAATAGCCAGATGTTGTTACTGGAAAATACATTCCAGAGTTCATTGGAGCTACTTATAGTCCTGACCTTGTGTGACCAAGGCAGCTGATTCTGTAGCTAAAAAAAGGTATTGCGGATTAAGCTGAATGTGAAGCTTCAGCTATGGCATTATACAGTATTTTGCTAGCAAAAGTGTAATGCCTAGAACGTGCATGTGCCTCTTTACTGTGCCAACACAACTACTTTAAAAAAAAAGTGTTAATCTGTTCTATATATCTCATCAGGTGAGCTTATCATTCAAGTAATGGGTGGAGCTGGTATATTTTCTTGCCTTCTGAGCATTTAGCTGATTTACTGTCTGGTCCCTTTAAAATTCTTCTTGTCCTTCAGGGTCAATGCTATAAGATAACTGGAAAAAAAAATCTGTAAAAAACCGTAAATGCCCACCCTTTCTGCAGAACAAGAAGGATTTTCAAGGTCTTGGAATGTGCTTGTTCCTCAGCCACCCACGGAATGTGTGGCAAAATTAAATACATCTGACACGTACAGTACATCATGTCATGTCTGCTGATGTGATCCAATAGAGTACTAAACATTACTCAATGCAAGGCTTATAGAAACAAAAAGTAGATGCTGATTGCTTAATATTTACTTATAGTTTACGAAACAGGACAAATAATCACACCTTGATTTCAGGGGAATTTTTCCTAATTCCTGTGCAGAAAATAAAACTCAGTTAGAAAGACTTATTTTTCCTAACTTCATATCACATTTACTAAAATATGTGGTTGGGGGCTTAAAATTATAATGGGTTTGCAGTATGAGATGTCTCTTTTCAGCAGTGAGACAGTAGAGGGAGTGGAGGACTGGTTTTTCAGAACCAGACCCTACAAGCGGGGCCTATTGATATTCTTTTACATGGTCCTGAATCTGCACCTGAAATGCTATTAAAGGTACCGTGCTACCATTTTCTGTATGAGCTGTAAGTGTGAGAAATCCGTAGGAATCTGTAGTAAATTTTACAATTTACCAGGTTACATCAAATTTTGACACTATATTATACCTATAAAAATACCTGCACAGTTTTGATGGGATGAGAAATAGTACTTATAATTCCCATATTTCACCTACTGGATAGGTGTTCTGTGATATTAAAGTTTCATTATACTCTGTGTTAGGCATGCCCTGTGGCTTCGGATAAAAGCGCTGTTATACCTTAACCTCCTCCCTCCTTTCTCACCATATCCACCATAAGCAGAAGGTAGATGACAGCAGTCTCATTTTTCCAGGTCTCTCATTTTCTGTAGAAATAGTGCCACTTCAGCTGTTTTTTTTTTTTAGTACAGGGTATACTTTTGGCTTGCTCCATGTCTTGCCATTGCTAGGACTGAAGAAAAGCCTCTATAGATAGCACGTATTTGGTCTGCTTAGGAGTCTATCAGAGGTGATTGGATCTTCATCAGTATTGGATTTTTGTATTACTGCAGACAGTCTTAAGTGTTATATCCTCTCCATTACTTCTTCCTTCAGCTTACCGTACTCTAAATATTTCAGAATTTCTGACAACTGTCTTGTAAACCCTGCAGTTTTGTCTAGAATTTGCAGTTATTTTTCTGTACTCTCTGTTGTATGGGAGGAGGTTTCAAATACTACCTAGGGACTTGATTTTTCTGATCTTCCTAAATACATGAGGTGCCTGTACTATATGACTTCTCTAATACATTCAGGTTCTTAAATACACTCTCCCCTTTTTGAAAATTTTTAGATTTCCTATCAAATATATAATGACTCAGTACTCACATTAGAGGGTTATTATGTTGAAATGCACTTTTAAGAAAAACTACAACAGAAAATCAGGCTTTATAATTATAAACAGGAAATATATGTCCTAAGGCATCTAATAACAATAAAAATAAGAAAAATCATAAGGAAAAGAATTGGTTTACATATTGGAAATTTACCTTCTTTCATTGCATAAAGACCTTCTGTCCAAGAAACATCTCTTTTTGGCTGACTGTAGCGATAAACATTTCACCGGTTGTTCATAGATAGAGTAAAAAACCAAACAAATTCCTGAATCATCCAACCTAAAATAAACTTCGAACCAACTCTTCAGTTAACTCCAAGATTAAATTCCCTTTGAATATCTATGATATTTTTTGCTTTTATATTTATTAATGATAAAGCACCTTCTTTGGCCATCTGAAACACATCAAAATCTATCTAAAATTGCTGTGAAAGGAGGATTTTGTGATGGAAGTATCATAGCTATGATATATAAAGATATGGAACAATTTTTAAAAGAATGGTAGAGGCTCATCGTTTTCTTTTTTTTCTTTTTTTTTTTTTAAAAAAAAAACAAACAAAATAGGTACTGCTTACCTCACAGATTCCTGCTTTAAAATTAGAGACTGAGTTTATAAAATTACCAGCCCTACCCATGTCAGATCTTCTCCACATATTTCAGCTGAAAAATTAGAGAGGGGGCATTAAGCTTTATAGAAACCCACAATTACAAAGAAACAAATATGTGCAGAACCATTAGAGGCGTATTTGAAGAGAAATCTGTGAAAAAGTGTTGATTACCAGACTGAAAACGATTGCAGAATTGTAAAGCAGTGGGGGATTTGATTCTGCAGAGTCCCCATCACTGGGGGGATGATTTTGGGACCATGGCATTTTAGGCTCTCTGGAATACAATGTCTTTGATCCTCTATGGGCTAAATGGCTCTTACACAAATGACTCTGCACAGGAATGACTTTTTATGGCACGCAGACACTGCTAAAAGAAAGGAGGCCAGGGACTGAGCTCCAGCACAGGTCTCCTGATGTTCTAACCCCCTCAGGGGGTTTGGTCTGGAGCACTCCAGCTAGTTCCTCCCAAGACAATTTGCAAGCACACCGAGGAAACAAGCTGTGGACATGGCCAGGGTTTGATCTGGAGACTTTAGTAGTATCGATAAGCTTCCACTGATATGCATCCTTGTACTCCGTTCCCAAGACATGCTGAGCCTCACTGAAGGAGCAGTGAAGAGACAGCACTTTGCAGGCATATATACCCACAGGTTAGTGACTGCTCGTATGGGAAAAGTGCAGTGGGATTGTAGTAGCACTGGGAAACTACACGCTTACAATGGATATTACTGTCATAACCACATATAATGGCAAACTCATGTACAGAAATCAGACTTCATCTCATGGCAAAAATGTCTTTCGAGTAAGATTGCTGTGGGTTTTTGAAGCACGAACTCTAAGCCTGAAGCAGCCCTACAAACACCCTTTAATGTTAGGGAGACAGGAATTCATGGATAGATTTGGGAACTCTTGCTACTTTCCACCTCACCCTCCTTTACCTCTTTAAGGGACCAAGTAAGACCTTTGGACAGTGCCACCTAAGACAAGGCTGCAGGCAAAAAAAGGACGTCTCTTTCTGGCATTCTGATGGGTTTTTAAGGGATAACAACCTCCACTTCCTTCCTCCGATAGCAAGGGAATGGGACAGTGAGTAGAGGACAGAAGTCAGTTTGGGACCATAGTTCACAGGGTATGGCTTTACTCCCTCCTGTCCTGGCGGAGGGTGGGGGAGTGCAGCAGTTAAAAAAAGCTAGTTCAGTGGGTGACAAGAAGGCATCTGAAGGCCAGTCAGAAAGTTCTTCCTAGGGTTGCTTCCTGCTCCTGCCTGCCTCTCCTTATCTTTGAGCAGAGCACAAGGCCTGCCTAGGTGGAGGGGGCAAGGTTCGGATCAAAGAGTAGCTCCTCTTCTCTCAGAAGCCCCATGTTCCATTCTTGTAGAAAAGTAGAAAAAATGCTGGTTCTAGAGAAGAGGAAGGTTGGGAAGCTGGAGTTCAGTGAGCACAATACAAAGTTGAGTTGGGCTTGTGGGAAGATAAAGAGAAAATTAAAAGCAGAGAGAAAGTCTGGCGGAAAGTTTAGGACCACATGGAGAGGACAGCTGAGAGGGAAACCATACAGCCAGGAATGCTGAAGAAGCAGGACAAATTAGGTGTGAAAGTCATGTGTCACCTAGCTTTGGTAGCAAATTGATGCCACAACCCTTGTCTCCCTTTTCTCTTTCTCTCTGTTGTGTTGAAACACACAAAAGTGAGTTTTCAGGATTTTTCTTGACTGTATGGCTGGACAGAAACAACAGAAATACATTGGTATCTCCCAGAGGACAGTTCATTCAACTATCTTCAATACCTATGTTATGATGGAAATAAAAATGAAGTGGAAATGGAAATAAAAAGGCTTTGCATGTACAGAGTGAAGAAAAACTAATGGGGGAGCATTATTCTTTCTCTGAGTGCATTTACATTTCCAGAAGGACAGTAGCTTAACATGATGGTATGTGTCTTAAAACAGGACCTCATGCCCAGCCATCTGTTAGTCTTATCTTGGCTTTGCCTCATTTTCATAGCCTAGTGTTTGCATCCCTCCAGCACATGTTCATTTCTTCATTTTTAATCAAGTATTAAAATATATAGGGAGATGGCTGAGACCTCGGGGAAGAACAAGTTCTTAGTGTGGTCTGAATGAACTTCCAAAAGTGATCAGAAAATTCCTTCTCTTTCTCACACAGTGTTATGACTTGATCTGTCTCCCTTTTCTCCTTTCAATATGTGATAACAGCACTAGAAGTTGTACCTTTTAAAAGTTATAGTATTTTTTAAATTTCCACTGAAAAGTGAAGTTTCATTTTATTCCAGTATCATCTAACTTTTTTTTTTTTCAGATGGAAAAGCCTCAGATACAGTGTGCCATTTGTATTAAGACACCCAATTCTCCCTGACTAGAGTGATGCAAAGAGCTTGGTACTTTAAATGACACGATAAATGAAATCTTTCAATATGTGTAAAAAAACGTCCACAGGGAGATCGGTCTAAAAATCTGTGCAAAATTTAGACATAATGTTAATGCACCATCAATCTCCTGTAAGGAGATGAAATAAAGAACTCATTTTGACTATCAAGAGACATCAAAAAATAAACTCCTGATTTAAATTTTCAAATACATATAGGGATTTTTAACTGTTTTCTGTTGCTCAAGTTGCTATCATAAGAGATTTTGGTGTTAAAAGCACTTTCTGAAAATCAAGGTCCTTTAAAACTGCCTCTGACCGAGTGCCGAGACACTGTGGAGGGCAGAAATCGCGCTTGTCACACTTCTCTGAAGAAACACTTTATTTGGAATTCTGAAGTGTGTCAGCAGCTCCTACTAAACACTTGCACCTCTCATTTTTTTCTCGAGACAGCTTGTGCAATATGACATACAAGTCAGAAAAATGCAAAGACATTTACATATGTATTTAATACATGCAGAATAGACCCCAGGGTATGTCCAAATTAGGAGCTCAGTTAAGTCAGTTGAAACATTTTCTCTCTGTCAAACCCTGTTTTCAGCACCATTACTCAGGCTCCGGGTAGACACAGGAGGGACTTGCCCTGACGTAGTGATGTGGAAATGTGACAGAACCCAAATTAAAGCCTTTCTGTACCTTTTTTTGGGAAGAGGAAAGCTTAAATCCAGATCAACCACACCCCTATTAGAAGTCTTTTCTAAAGTAAGATCTTATGGCCATTGCCTCCTGCTATATCTGTATAGCTTGTAGGAAGAGGTGAATATTCAGGAGCTTCGGAAGCAAGACAGACTCTGCAAAGGCTTGCGACACTTGGCTCGTCTGTAGGCTTGAAGTCTCCACTCTGCTCGGAGTGGAGCAGAGACTCACAACTTAACTCCATCATCAGATGCCCTCACTCACGCTGTCAGTGCTCTCTGATGGTTTTGTTTATTGTTTGTTTCCTCCCCCCCACAAAAAAAAAAAAAAAAAAAAAAAAAAACCAACAACCAAACCCCAACAGAGCTCTCATTTTTTGTTCTCCACCAGAAGCAAACCGCAGAACGTCAAAACTTCTGTGAACTGCAGGCATCATCTTCTGGCCACCGTTCAGGTGCAGGGCTGCCCTTGGCACTTGGCTTGCTCTCCATGACGTATCCGCTGTTCCGGTGTAACACCACCTTTCCCTTTACTACCACTTGCATGCCCTCTACATTGAGCCTTCCTGGCAAGATGTCTGAAGAGTGAGTAAACAGAGGAATAAATAAGAGTTTTCAGGGAGCTGCTGCTTCTTTTCTCTTTCTGATTTGATCCTGCTTTGGTCTTATCTGTCTTTTTTTTTTTTTTTTAAACAATTTATGTTTTTTTTATAGCTGTTCTTCAGAAACAAAGAGAAGGACAGCAAAAACATCCCATTTAAATTGTAAAAAGAAACGATGTAGGCATGACTGCATTAGGAAGGAAGAAAATAATACAGAATAATTGAAAGGGAATGCTGAGAGTGCTATGTAATAATTGGGGAAAAAGCAGTTGACATAATAAAGAGACATGGCAATTTTTAAAAGATCCCAGAGAGAATCATTTCTCCATAATGTAAGAAAGCAATCCAAGCAATCTGGAAGTCAGTAGAACTCTTAAAGAAGGTCTTATGAGGCTTTCAAAAATAAATGTAGCTTATTTGTGACAGTAAGCAAGAAATTCATAACAATATGATGCTCTAATGCTACTCCCTGTGTTAAGCAATTGCAAGGCAGCTGAAAGCACTGTGGGAGAAAGGGACCCTCTTCTGCACATCAGAAAGTGGCAGAATTCAGGTTGTTTATCCTAGATTTTTTTAACCAGACAGCCCCTAGATCTTTTGCTAAGTCTTTAATGCTTTGTTATGAAAGGCAGCTATCAGCTGAAAAACTCCAGGCCTGTTACTCACCTTCCTGTAACCAGGATCTGCCATCAGTTAGGATCCAGCATGTAGAAAATGATGTTTAACATTTAGAACTGAAATTCCCTGGACCCCTCAGAGGACCTTTCTCCTCACCATTTTATTGTGGCACTTCAAGCTGCTTTTGCTACAAATGCTAGAAGACATTTCTTCCTTCATACTGCATTAAGTATCTTCATGGTCTTAAAAAGCTTCAAAAACTGCCTCTAGTGAAGACTCTGCAGTCGGTAATCTTCAGCGGAAGGCAAGTACAGGAAGCAGCATGGCAGTAGGCGATGAGCATCCTGCCCTGAGAGTGCCTACAGCCCATCTGGGGATCGTAGGGGAAGCCTATGGAGAGCAGATTCACCCAGCAGACCTTATGTCCTGGTACTCACCACCCAGAGCGTCCTGGGCTACAGTCAGGTGAGTCTGAGGTTGCAGCTCCAAACACGGCTGGGTTCAGTTCACATTTGACCTAATAAAATCTCCATGAGAGATCTCTCAGGTACAAAAAAACCCCATGGATAAGTGTGTTTTTCTATTATGTTCATTTGTTTGAAATGCTGTGCATATCAAAACACCCTCTGAAAGTGTGGATATTCACTAATTTTTGGAGGTAAAAACCTTCTTAACCTAAAAGTTGTCTTGGAATGCTATCACAGAGAGAAAGTTTAATAAAACAGAACTATTTGCCAAACCCCTCAGTATAATGATAACCTGTTAGTGTCATTTGTAGTACCACAACCCAGCTCTGCACAACAGCGCACAAGTCAGCTTGCCAGAAGTTTCATCTCTGATGATAGTAAAGAGGAGCCGCTGCTTCACCTTTCTCAGGCTGGAAAACCACCTCTCACCTTTCTCCTCTCTCCCTTCTGAGTACTCTTTGTACTCTTGAAAAAATGATGAGCAACCCCATGCACTGAAAATTCCTGTATAATGCTGAAATGCTAAACAAGAGAACTTTTTTTTTTTTTCTCCTCAGCAAATATAAACACATTCCACTTGAAGGTACAGTTATAAAATAGCAAAGATATGATTAAAGAATTCCATGTGGATTCATTACAAGCTTTCATTTCTGGTAAACTACTAAAGCTTTCCAGCTCATTTAAAAAAAATAATCTCCCAACATTACACAGGAAGAAAAAATTATTACTCTTTTGGTCTCTGATAGGATATTAGCAGAAAGGCAAAATATTATCTATGCCAGATATACAAGCCAATATCGCAGAAAAACTCATAAAGTATATCAAGTCCAGGCAAAAACATAACAAGCAAAAAGCAGAAAATCACTTGAACTGTAGCAAACTGATGGTAGACCCATAAATACAACTACTGTGCTTCCAGCCAAAGCAAAAACCTCAGAAACACATTTTCAGAGATATATAATTAAGACTGGGGAAAAAAAAAAGGAGAAAGAAAGAGAGAGAAAATTAACAATAAGCCCAAAAGCTTTTTACAGAACTGTAATGAAGAAGGAAAAGAACACAAGGTACAATAATAAGCCAGATGAGGTAATAATATACCAAGAAACATTTGAGAAGGAGAAAAGTGGACAAAAGTAATTCCTAGTTCATCTTGGTAGCAATTTAAAGAAGCAAGAAACAAATATATGTTTGTGTATATATATATATATGTTTTAAAAACCTTCAAGAGGACTGCCAAGATTCCTTGTGGTGCTATTTCTGTGCATACAAATATTCTTCCACAAATGCATGCAAGTGGCTACACGATGCAGGACATTAAGTACAGCAAACAAGTCTTGTTTCCATTCACGGCCTTTGAATTTCTCTAATATTGGGTTTCAGAATGCGGTGGTCTGAGGAAGAATTTGCTCACTCCCAAAGATTTTCCATAACGACCTAGAGAAAAGAAACAATACCACTCATACTGCATGAACGTTACATGGATGTTTCCATCCTAAGTACTGTATATGCAGGATTTGTGTATTGGCAGCCCAGTATGTAAGTTAATGTTTTAAACACTTAGAGATCTTAAAAAAACCCAGCACTGAGCCATTCAGTGTATACATTTGAAGCTCCCAGGATGTATTTTGCAAGAGCCAGTGAGCTGAGTTAGAAATGTATGTCTGGTAGGCTGTTTACAAATCACATGTCACATAGATCTTATTTTTCCGCCCCTAGTGGTGCTTGTGCATAGATCTGTCCTGAAGGAACATCTTTTGACTGTGCTTTGAAGAAAACAAAATCAAAAGGTGGAACTGTAGCAGGAGAAAGGAAGCAAGTTGTTCCCACACAGTTATTGCCAAATGAGAGAAACATGAAGTGCTCCCTGGAGAGTTGTAGCTACAGTTGTAGCTACGTCTTGACCTGCTACACTGCTTTTTGTTTTATAGTCCTCAGAGGCAAATTACATAGGGTTCACCCGGGCGAACACATCATCATCCAGCTGCAGATTCGTCGTACCTTGCTCTAGGTCCCTAAACAAAAGCCTGTGTCAGGAGCAGACCTATCTCACCCCCTCTGTACAGCCAGTGGAGAGGGAGGAATTTCCAGAAGACGACCCAACCTCAGGTCTGAATCTTGTTCAATGGGGGGCATATGTCTCTCACCTAAAATGTCCCTGGAAGAGCTCCTGGCACACTGAGGATAAGGTAGTTGCATTTCGTTCTTTCTACTGTCAGTTTGTTTGACTTACAAAGTTTTTGAAGGACACTCTGCTAGATGTTCTAAATTCATATTGGAAAAAAATGCTTCTTTTTAAGCTTTCCCTTGTATTATTTTTCTTGCTCCCCTCCTTTTGAGTCTATTTCTTCCCACATCAAGTGGAGCCTAAAGGAAAGAGCTCCACTTAGTGAGATACTGAATAATAAAATGTTAAGCAGTACACTAATCTTGTGGGGGAGCTACTGGGGATAAGGCACTTAGTGGTAGCAATACTGAAAGGCTCAACCTTGTAAAAAGGGAGTTTGTAGGCTTTTTAATCCTTGAACGCCATGTTCTCAGCCTTCTGAAGCTTCCCGCTGTCCTACACCTTTGCAGTGGATTTTTACTCTGTTTATTTTTCCCACAGAGATAGAGAGGCGGTATCTTCTGGTACGCTCTGCTGCTACTACGACTAATGCTTGTGTTGTTTTAAAATCCCACTTAATCCACCGCCTCCATCTGAGTCGCAGCGTATTTCATCCCGTTCCCCCGAGTGCCTCCTTCCCGCTCTGGAGCACGTGCTAAAGCAAAGCTCATTCGCCACGTTACACAACCCCAAATTACACTAGGAATTAGGGCATTTCTGATCCCACTGCTAATACTGACGTTATACAATTGAGGTTCCCTCCAGATCCGCTTCTTCCTAAGGGCGGGTAATAGAAGTTGCTCAGAGGGACGTGCATTTCGCAGCGTCTGGGCTGCCGTCCACCTGCTCCAGCTGCCGGGGCCTGATCCTGAAGCTGGCAGCTGAGATCCATCCTCTGGAGCAATCTGCTGTGCAGGGACAGGGAAGGCAGGCTGGGCTACCAGAGATGCTCTGTGGCCAACCCAGCATCACCAAAGATTTAGAGACTGAAGGACTACGTGGAAGCGCTCTGCTCCAATGGAAAGTGATGCTAGGTGCCCAGCTGGCCTCTAGACGAGCTTGGTCCTGAAGGGAGAGGTTTCATGGGATCTCAGGGGACTCTCTAGGTTGACCAAGTGGGAAACACAGATCAGAGAAATCCAACCATGGCACACACAGGATTTACCAAAAATGGGGTTAGTGGTAGAGTGAGGGCCAGCAGAGATCCCTGGAGTCCAAAGCCTCTGCCAGTGGTCTGATAATTGTTGGTTTTCTTGTCTAACATCCAGCACGTAGATGCAAAAGTTTGGAGCAATGCTGATTGATTAACTTTAGACCTGAGAGCCTAGTGGCTTTTCTGTTTATGAATAAGTAATGAAGGTGCTGGCAGCACGGTATTCACAGGCACCCATGCATGGCCCTGTGAGAGAAACAGAGAAAAGCAGGCTATCACTGTCTCTCAGCGATATCTTATTTATGTATTGGAAAGAAAAATAGACTTTAGTATTTGTGGTATTCTTTAAACTGATTTCAGGGTTATGTCTTAATTTACTCTTACCTCAGGAGTTAAGAAACAAACGCTCCTTAAAACACAGATTATAAAACACATACTTATGGCCATCTGGAAAAACATACTGATTGATTAAAGTTCAATCTATCTGCTTTAAGACCAGCTCACAGTAACTGCAATGATTGCAATTCCAGCTATGAGCTTTTTCTTCTTAAAACATTCCTCGCTGTTATCGGACCAATCACTCAGGAGAACTTTCACTTATTTCACGTATTTCCATGCCCAGGATGTATCTGATAGTCTGAAGCACAGTTCTGCAGAGAGAAAAAGAAAGGTTTGTGCCTGGTGACTCAGAACTGTTAGAGAATAAAAAGGTCCATGCTCGGTGATGTAAACAGAGATACACTTGCTTATCCCATGTGCCTTAGGGCAGATGAGAACATGATCCGAAATATTGACCAAAGTTCAATTACGTACGGATATGTTCTGTTTGACTTTATATAATGTTCTTTTAATGATTTAATAATTAGGTAATTAGCCCTGAGGGTATTTTGCAAAAACAGCTTACCAGCGTGCAAAACAGAATGTAAATTTTGTAAGTGTTCTACTCGCCTGTGACAAAAGAGCCGTAAATTATTTCAGTGCAGGAAGGTCACTGAAACTACATTTTTTAGAATGTTAATTAAAAATGCATCTTGTAATCCAAAATTAATTGTAAAATTTTTTTTCTGGCTACATGATCAATAGCCAGAAATGTTTTCTGCCTGTATCAGAAAGGGAAACTAGGCAATGCTTTTTAACACATATACTATGTGTATATACTATACTATACACCCTGTTTACAAAACTTACAGATATCTCACCAGCTCTGCCTGGAGCTAGCGTGCGTCAGTGTTTCCCCGTATCTCCCCATTATCTTCTCAACCTTAGTGAAATACTTTTGATTAAAACATGTATCTTTAAATTTTCTAATAGTTCAGGGATAGTTTGAAAAACGGAGCATGAGCCAAAAGCTCGTAGAATATTATTCAATGTTCATTCCCCAATTATTCTACCAAATAGTGGTTCCAAACCACTAGCAAATTCACCATAGTAAAATTTTCTATTGACTTTCCTTTATATATTGGTCTTGCCTCTGCTGTACCACTCTGAGCTCCTCCCAGCTGGATTCTTTTGCTGCTGGCAGGAGGCAAATGTTTCTTTGCTGCCTTCTCAGTATTTGATTCATATAGTGCTTACCCTTTTTATTCAGTCTGTTAACTACTGGTATACCAAGTCAAAGTAACTGCAGGGCCCTATTCATGCAATATAGACACTGACTAAAAAGCAACTCACTTACCACATGGACCAGGTGTGCATAAAAAAATCTGATAACATATGGTAACTACAACTACCACTCATTAAAATCCTAATACTGAATTGAACCGTGTCATGTCCAAAAGGAAATCCAGAGATCAGGAAGATGAATTAGCCAAAAATTTCTCATCTATTTATTTTAAATGAGGTGAACTATTTCTTCTAGTCATCTTTCTTGCTACAGTTCTAAAAAAACCCAACATCTCTTAAAAATCATAGGGTGGAAGAATTTAAGGTATGACAGTATAAGGCATAAGAAAAGAAAATGTATTTTGAATTGCTGCATAGAAAAACTATCATAGTGGCAGCTTATCAATACTTGGGTTTAATAAATGATTGGGGAAATTGCTTTGTAAATATAAATGAGTACATAGGAAATGAGCAGTGAATAATAAATTAAAAGAGTCAGAAGAAGATTTTGGCCTGTCCTGACCTTGTCTAACTTGTTTGGTTTATTTCTTGTCCTGTGATTTGCTTGTAAATTCTCTTATACATCACTTTCAGTCAGTTTGCAGACAACACCAAGTTGGGCAGGAGTGTTGATCTGCTTGAGGGTAGGAAGGCTCTGCAGAAGGATCTAGACAGGCTGGATCGATGGGCCAAGGCCAACTGTATGAGGTTCAACAAGGCCAAGTGCCAGGTCCTGCAGCTGGGTCACAGCAACCCCATGCAACGCTGCTACAGGCTTGGGGAAGAGTGGCTGGAAAGCTGCCTGGCAGAAAAGGACCTGGGGGTGCTGGTTGACAGCCGGCTGAACATGAGCCAGCAGTGTGCCCAGGTGGCTAAGACGGCCAACAGCATCCTGGCTTGTATCAGGAATAGTGTGGCCAGCAGGACTACAGAAGTGATCGTCCCCCTGTACTCAGCACTGGTGAGGCCCCACCTCGAATCCTGTGTTCAGTTTTGGGCCCCTCACTACAAGAAGGACATTGAGGTGCTGGAGTGTGTCCAGAGAAGGGCAACTAAGCTGGTGAAGGGTCTGGAGCACAAGTCTTATGAGGAGTGGCTGAAGGAACTGGGGTTGTTTAGTCTGGAGAAGAGGAGGCTGAGGGGAGACCTTATCGATCTCTACAACTGCTTGAGAGGAGGTTGTAGCCAGGTGGGTGTTGGTCTCTTCTCCCAAGTAACAAGCAATAGGACAAGAGGAAATGGCCTCAAGCTGCACTGAGGGAGGTTTAGAATGGATATTAGGAAAAAAAATTTCACCAAAAAGGTTGTCAATCATTGGAACAGGCTGCCCAGGGAAGTGGTTGAATACCCTGGAGGTATTTAAAAGGCGTGTAGATGTGGTGCTCAGGGACATGATTTAGTGGTGGACTTGGCACTTCTATGTTGACAGTTGGACTTGAAGATCTTAAAGATCTTTTCCAACCTAAACAGTTCTATGATTCTATGATCACAATCTTGCATAAGGACCCAATTTGGTATAAAACTCCTATCAATATGTTTGTAAGGGTTTGTAACTGGGACAGGGATCTGCCCATGGAAACTTTTAAGCCCCTGCTGAGTCTCATTGATTTCACTGAGATTTAATGACCAACAGCAACCTCTGTTAGCAGACATTAATAAAAAGCTGAGGCTGTACTTGAACATCTTGGATGGGAGCGGCAGCCCAGTTCCCCAGGTGTCCCATGTGTTGGTTCAATTGCAAGGCGGTTTTGGGGGAACTAGATTCCTTCCAAAGAAAACTCAACCAGAATGTGTGCTGATCCTAAGTCGGGACATAAAGGTTAAAACCAACAGCCAGCCCTTCAAACAACTTTGAACCACAGGATTTGTGGGGATGTTCAGTCCAGAGGACCAGGCTTAAGCTAGTCTGAAGCATGCATGGTTGGAAGGCCTTTGTTGTGAAGCACTGATCTGCTCCTGTTGCGATGAATTACTTCATAGTGTAAACCTAGTCTCAGTTAGACATCCTCTGTGCTTTTTAGACAGGATTTAATATAATTAATTTTAGCTTTCTGAAAGTCATGCACCTCATCCAAGCTAGTTCATCTCCATTCTCACTATAGTCACCAGGTCATGGCTTTAAATTCTTTCCATTTGAAGACTAATAAGGGATATCACATATTTAAGGTATTGTATGATGACCTTTGAGAGCTGCTTCTCTTGCTCCATGGTCTATCAAGGTAGGTAAATAACCTACTTTATACTACCTGTCTAACTTTTAAGCAGTTAAATTAATGATCTATCACCGTTTGAGATGTGAGATGGAGTTTCATGACTAAACTGTAATTAAAAAAAAACCTGATAAGAACATCAATAGTCAGATACAAATTCATGTTGGGGACATTTAAACTCAAGCTCATACTTAAGGAAATACACTTTAAAAAGCAAAACCGTCTGTCCCGCCACCCATATAGCTGCCTGTGTTTAAAAATCAAAGAATGTTGCTAATTTGTTTTGTGTCTTTGATTTTGCTATGGAAATAACCACCTTTATGTATGCTTATCTACTAGTCGATTTCATGTTCTGACAGCAAACAGCTTCTGAGCATATTTGGATAGAAATTTATAGTTACATTGGAAGAAAACACACAGGGACAATAACACTTCCTAAAATATGCCATAACACTTTCATGCAAAACACTTCAAAGAAATGTACATGAAAAAAAGAAAGAAAGAAAGAAAATTACCCTGAAGAAGTCAGCTGAGGGCTTTCCAACTGTGAGATTGTGCAAATTAAGGGTTTTTTTTTTTTTTTTTTTTAGTCTGCTTTTAAATAGCTCTGAGGACCCAGTAATCTTTCTTGCTGTCAGAAATCCAGAGTTGGGGCACACTCCAAACAAAGACCCTCCACAAATGGCCCCCTCTGGTGTGAAGCTGCAAGTCTCAGCCTGTCCTGGGAACAGTTGTTCTTTAAGTTAGAGTTTATATTTTTAACGTGATGTATAACAGCCGTAGGAACATCAATCTGAAGATTATCTCAAACGTGATTTTGTAAAAATTTCACCAGCAGCTCCTCATTATCTGGGCTACCGAGGATGAAAGAACTTGGATAATCTGGTGCCTGAGTTACTGCATACATGGTACTAATTTCCAGCCAAACTCAATTGGCTTGGGTTCATCAGGATATATAAGCACTAGCCAAAGCACTAGCTCAACCCAAGAGATCTGCTGGAGAACCTCTCTGGTGCCTCTATATCCATGTTTTCCAGCACCCTGAGGACCGGGAGAGGTTCTTAAACTGGCTAAAGAATAACGTGAGTATACAGAGGTAACTAAGGTCATGTAAGGCTAATAAACCCTGAGCTGGTTGTGTAGCATGTGTCATATTTAGTATGTGTTTGGATCCCAAGGATACAAAGCAGGGGCAGCTGAGCTGGTTCTACCCCAAATTAGTACATGTTCAGCAGGTTTTGTTAGTTTGGACTGCAGGACACACCGAAGTGGCTATGATGCTTCTGAATATGAGCTGTCTCTAAGAAGCAGCATATTCATGTTCAGGGATTGCCAATACTGAGCTACTAAAGCAGACTCAACCTTGAATCAGCTTATATGACCCTGTGGTTCTGACCCATATAATCCTCAATCTGGTTACAACATGTGCAGACAACTGAGAGTTGCCTGAAATTTATTTCTCTTGTACTTGTATCCCTCAAAGCCTCTCTCCCTTCTTTATTGATTGTGATATAGTTTCTTGCTGCAGTGATTTTTTTTCCTAAAACTCCAGGAATAAAGAGGACAATACTAGCAGCAGCAGCAGCACAGTGATGGCATCACCTGTGGTGAACCCTCATACCCCTGCTTGGAGTGCTTGTGCAGACACTTTCGGTAAGAATGGCTCTCTGTATGTCTGCTAGCAACATATGTGCTGCAGAGCCAGAGCTCCAGTCCAAGTCCACTGGATGCGTGTGCTTGTCACATAAGATATTGGATGAAGAACAAAGTCTTCCTTGGAAAGGAACAATAACTCCTAAAAATTCAAGAACAAACTTCTAGCAGCTTCAGCTGAGTCTCTAGATTAGAAATAAGCTCTGACATAACCTCTTTCACAGCTCCAAGACTCTTGGACGCCTGATTTTGCAGTGACCTGGCTTCAGTGCAGAAGTGGAAAACCAAATACTGGGCTCAGCAAGGATATCTCATCGTCTGCAAGCTTAGGGAACTTACTTGATAAGCCTAAATCCTCTTTAATGCTTAAAACCGAAATCTTCCCCTCCTTGTAAAGAGGAGGAAAAAGTATTGGAAAGAGGTGAAACTACCTGACTTTTATACAAAACAGCAAGAATGACCCTTCCTCATGACACTGACTGCAGTTTTTACCATAAGTGAGCCTGGAGACTTTTCCAGGGAATACCAACAGTATCCAGGCGTCTGTTTACCTACAGGTAGAAGTAATTCACCAGTAACAGATGCTCCTGACCACATGTTGGTGGCTAAACCTAAATGCCTGGGGACCTCTCAGGTTAATTAGGGAGGAATCTAGCAAACTTAAGCACACACAGTATTAGGCAGTCGTGGAAAGCAGGCAAGCTGACCTTTCATCTTGGATCAAACCAGGGTTTGGCCATTAATGACCTAGCCTAAATAGAGTTTAGAATGCTTTTATCCTACCCCTAACTATAACTAGATTCTGACTATTGGGCTGCAAATCACGGAAAATAACCAGTCCTCAGCAGGATTTGTTATGGGCAGCAATCACATGCAGCTCATTGGAGGGGGCAAAGACGTGGTCATGGGATAGAGAGGATCTCCTTGACAGGCACAAGGGTGGGAAAGGAAAGTGGCCCAGGGCTGGCTGTCCGAGGACTTCCTCACGGTTGTCACTGCATTATGTGATTTGCTGGCAGAAGACTATATCTCAGAGACAAGAACAAACGAAAAGTGTAACTAGCCTCAATGCAAAGCCAAAGAAACCAAGGCACAAAATGAGGCATGGCTTGCCTGGGATCATCAGGAGGGCAGCAGCAAAGTCCACGTTTCCTGAGACCTAGTCCATGCGCCAAACTCTAGTTTAAAACGGCTTCGGTGCTGGCATTTGTATATTATCACTGCATTTGAAAGTTATGGCAAAGGAGACATTTGGGAAGAAATGAGTACAAGCTCTCTTTTGACTACACGAGGTCTGGAGGGGTTTCCCTCCAGGTGGGTGCAGACAGAATGCTGCTCTAAGCTGGTAAGAGACAGTCTCTGAGTTCACACCTTATAGGAGCCATATTAGCACAACCCAGGTTTGTAGTCAGTATGGGCTGTATTAGATGATGCCCAGAGCTGTGCTGAGATGCCTGCAGAGCTTCTGGACTGGCTCACGGTCGTATCTGGTCATAAGCTGAATGATGGTGTTTAACAACCCCTCAAGCAGAAATACTCCAAGATGCCAGTTTTCTGCTGTCCTGTTCACTGCTCTCTCTTCAGGCTAGTGAACATTTCTGGAGAACAGCCAAAAATTTGATTACCGGTATAAGCAAGAGAGAATAAATATAGTGGCTCTGGCTAACCCAAAAGGCAAAGAAATTCTGTGATTCATCCTCATAATTATAATGTCTTTGAAAATATTTTGAAAAGGAATATATTCAGCACTTTGGAAATAAATATGTTGTATGCATTTTCATTTTTAAGCTGCCATGGAATGTTAATGGTGACAAAATATTTGTGTTATACAGCCGGTATGCGAAAATAAATATTTTCTTAGTGAATTTTCTACAGTTTTATAGTGTTTGGAAACTTGTAAGTGAAATTAAATGTATGCTTAGGTCTGGCCTTCAGAAATCATAATAAAAACTGTTTTCTGCAATGGAAAAAATCAGAACAGACTACTTCTAAGAAGCATTAAAATATTGCTGAAGCATGATTTTTACACTATTTACACTAAAAAAAAAAAAAAAAAGGGAGGCATGATAAATGCATCCCAAGTCACTTTTGAAACTCAGAAGCTCATATCACAAGCCCAGGCATAACTTCATTAATGTGATTAATTCCATTTAGTTAACAGAATAAAGCATGTAGATAAAATTGATTCAACGCATAACTATCATCAGGATCAGGTCCTAAGCAGAAATGATATAAACCCAAGAATCTGCTGAGCAGAAGATGATTTGGGACTGGGACCTTAACCTGCTGAATGCACGAATCACTGTGGCCAGAGCCAGTCCTCAGAGGACCTGTGTCACCTGTTTATCTGCAAAACAGCCTGAATATCCCATCCAGATGTGACCAAGGTCCGAAGCATCCTGGTCTGTATTTCCCTGCAAAATCATCCCTGATTTATACCTACCAGTGAAACATTGCAACGGCTAACACCTCAAAGCAACGCTACTTACCCAATGGATCAAGAACCAAAAAATTATACTCCATCCAAGTAAAACTGCAGGTGATAATTTATTTCAGTAAAACATAATTAGTGGGACTGGAATTTGGCCAGGAGCCTCAGGTAAACATTCCTTTTAAAAATAGGAATTGGATATTATTCTAATGAGTTTTTAAAATTAGTCTCAAATGTATGTACTCTCTCCCAATGCTTAGAATTTTGTACATACAGTTAGGTGCAAGACAGATGCTGTGCACACCAGTAATATTTGGTGCAAAGAAGAGCTTGGGGTAACCTCAAGGCTTTTCAAAAAGGTGAAATTTCTGTGGCATTAGTCACGCTTATCATTACGGGGACGTGCCCAAAGGAAAGGTACAGAACCGGCACCTCTGCAAGCACAGATATAATAACCCCAAGCAGCAGGACTTGATTGTTGCTTTTCACTGGGTGTGAAAAATGGTGCAGAACAATCAGTGACTTTTATTTCAGACTTTTTTTCATTTCAAATTTGTGTGCTACAAGACTCAGTTCTCAGTTCTGATGTTCAATTCTCCGTAAGGTAATTTTTTAATATCAAAAGGTTGAATTTACAGCCCAATATGGGTAACAGTTGTAGAGATTCATGTTACTTTTTAAACAAAAAAATCAGCACCCCTTTTGCAGGTGTTCTTGAAAGATTTGCAAGTCTCAAGCAATTTCACATGTCACTAACATCCCTGCATGATTGTATAGCAACCATGGAAAATGTCTACTTCCTGGTATTTTGGGGGTTTGCAATCCCATCTGTTACATTTCACAGTTCATCGCTAAGAATACGAGTTATATGATAAGTTGTGGAAAGTAATTACAAAAATACATAGCAAAGTCCTCTGACAGAAGCGAATGTAGTAAGGATGAGGGTCAGGTGGGGGATATGACAGCTTCAGTAAGAGTCTGTCAGAAAGGTCTTCTGGAAAAAGGCTTGTCCATCTGCCAAACATACGAGATAATTGACATCTTGGATGTTCCTGCCAGCTGTCTCAACAGTTCAGGATCGAACTGGGGCAATTTGCAGTCATGGAGAAGCAGAAATGCACGTCGTAGTGCGGGAACTGGAAAACATGACAGGTGACATTTACTAATGAGTGGTAATGACAGATAAGAGATGTTAAGTATTGTTGCTATAACCTAGCCATTTTGGAAGACTGAAGTTGAAATACAAATTAATTTTAACGCTGCCTAATAATGCCCTGAGAAGATCTACCATCACTCCAGAGTATTCTTTGTACATCCTCACTCAACATCTAATGCTGACATGTTATCTTTTGGACTGCTGATATCCCTGCACCTTGGATAACCACTGAGAATACAGAATAAAAATAGAGGGGAAGTAAATTTTTAAGATCTCTGGCTTTCCAGTAGATTTGGAACAGCTACACCTTATACAAGTATCTGAACCTCTTACTTCAACTTATTCATAATGCATGAAAAAACAAAGTCATTAAATCCTCTTCTTCCATTATATCATCATACCACCCTCTGAGGATGAAATGCTTTCTACCATATCAGTAATAAAGAAACCTAACAAATGGCATTTCTTAATTTACAGACGTAGATCTCTTGAACAATAGACTAGTAAAACAAAAATTTGAGGAGCAATCTGAAACATCTGCCACATTTTAACAGTAACAGAATTAGTACCACTCTCCCCCACCCACCCAAGCATTCTGCCAACACTTCAGAAGGGTAATTGGAGTGACTTGGATAATTATAAATGTGTCATCCTGATGTCAATACCAGGCAAAATAGTCCAGCAGGTGGACATGACTCAATAAATAATTAAAGAAAAATGATACAATTGGAGTGAGTTTATACAGTTTATGAAAAATAAAACTTAACAAGCTACCATTACAGAAAGATCTTCCACACTTGTACGGAACATGCCAGCTTTAACACAAAGCCTGTCCCTGCTTTACTGCCGCGCTCAGAGCACCTCATGGCAGAGGGGCTTGTTACCTGAGCAGAGCCGGTGGCTCTCACAAGGACCATCTCTACTGCCTCTGACCAGCTCCTCTGCTGATCCAGCCTCCAGGAGCTCAGCTGGCTTCAGCAGAGCTGTGCTCTTTCACACCACCAAAGTAGTGCTCTCCCTCTAAATAATTCCTGTCTTGTGCTGTTCTGAAAGGTTGGCTGGACCCATCCCAAGCCCAGATTTTAAAAAAATAAAAATAAAAACATTCATTACTTCAGAAATTCAGTCTAGTGAAGCTGGCATTGCTGGCCTTTTCACTGCTGCAGCTTCTTGCCTAATGTTACCAAAAGTGAAGTAAATACTTTGTGATAGCCAGGAGACACCTGTATTAAACCTCTTGATCTTCACTCTGTGCAAATGCTCTTCTCAATATAAGATCTGTTCCACTCACTAATAACAGTTAAAATGTATCAGGTTCAGACAACCCCATGTTCAGATGTCCAGGAGGAAAGAATTCAAAGTGCAGAGAATTCAGAGAGCCGATCTTCTGGGGCTTCCAAAATACTCATTCAAGCTCATTCCAATAGTAACTCAGAGTCCCAGGTGCATCAGATTGTATGAGATGAGCTAATGTCCAGCTATAGATTGCAGGCAATGTAAGATGATGTATGAAGTGTTTTCCTTTATCATGATTGCTCATGTGTAACCGTTACGCAGACCATTACCTCACAAAACACTGGAGAGCCAAAAATCACTCATAATGACAGTGTATGTTTACCAAAGTGACATTCAGATGACTCCAGCACTAGCACATTGAAGATTTTGCCATTTAAATTACAACATGAATGAATTCCCTTATTTGCCCCACCACCACCTGTGGATCTCTGTACCTTATTCAATTTTGCATGGCTGAAGCAGCATAGCAGAACAGGCCTATATTAGAGTCAGAGTGCAGCTGTGCACTGCAGTTCATCATAATTTGTTGACTATGAAATGTTCTTAATTGGAATTAGCTGGCAGACAACATGGCAGACAATTACAGAATGATGGTATTAATTTCTTGGAGATTTTGTTCAAGTTGTTTTTATTAAAGACCCTAATCCTCATGTCCTGTCCCACATGAAGAGAAAATAATACATGCTAGGGATGAATCAAGGAGGGTTATAAATGCCACAGGTCCAGAATAAGAAAGCCCTATTGATCTGCACCAAATCAAATCTGGTGATCAGTTGACTCTTGAGCATGCAAGCAGGAGAAACCGAGCTTGCATCTGCTCCCCCTGAGAACATTGATGTGCAGCCCTTCCTCCAGCTGGGAAAAACCTGCAATGATTCAGAGGGAGGAAAAAGTATGTAAGCATACAAATATATCTGGACATAAAGTACATAAAGAGAGGGAAATCCTCCCCAGCAACCTACTGAATATGTGAAATAGGAGATTCTCAAGTGTCTGTCAAAATGTGGAAGTTACAAGAATGTTGAGCTAAACGCCTAGTTGCATGTTTTCACCATGGATCATAAAGGAGAGAGAGGAAAAAAAACACAGTCCACAGATCTGCTGATTCCAGCACCCCAGGAAGTCACCAGACTAACCCTCAGTCTTTAATCCAGTTTCTGGATTAGAGCACATCCTTATTTCTGACCATATTTCTGACCATAAGAGAGTCTAAATCCACTACCAAACCAGTTAAGCTTTTTGAGTGCTTAACTAACCTTACAGCTAGGAAAATGCAACTAACGTCAAGGCCAAGTTTGTCTAAATTGAACTTCAAGCCGTTACCTCTCATTAAGCCTTTGACAACAAGATTGGAAAGCATCCCGCTATCAGGTCTCATCCGACACACTAGCATATGGGATGAATGACCTCTCCTCTTCTGTGAATTTAGAAAGCTGCACATCTTAACTCTTAGGAAAGGTTTCTCTTCCAACCCTTAGGTTCCATTTATAGCCACAGTGGTATTTCCACATTCTTCTTGAAACAGTGGACGTCGGAGCAGACTTGCTATCACAGTAGCAGCCTTGTCAAGGCTGTGTGGACAACCACAGCATTTCCCAGTCTTTATGGGATATTCTCCTTTTTATATCCCAGTATCACAGGTGCAATTTTGCCACTGCACTATTCTGAGATCAGATTTTTCAAAGATAATGATTAAGTCTTTCTTTTAGCCACTTTTTCCATGGAAAATAATAAAAATAAATCTCACTTAACTTTGTACTCCCCAACTACAGCCCCTGATTGCATCTAAGTTGGTAGTATAAGACTAAAAGGCTAAATAATTAAAGACTTATAATCAAAGAGTTAACTAACACTGGTCAGAACACACGGCTCTGTTAAGGGTCTAAGACGAGGCAGAGTGTATCCAGGGTGAAGCCCACCTTTCTGTGGAAGTAATTGTTTCTTTGAGTCTTTGTTCCTAGAGGCATTGTCTCATGTACCAAAACACATTTTATGGGATTGTGACTGTTTAAGCAGGCAATTATATTGACTCTGCCTGTATCGTGTTTCTTTCTATATTTTTAACCCAACAAACTTTGTGTTGCCTAAGAACCCTACCTGAAAACACTTGGTACGGTCATCGATGTTAATGAAAATACTGAACAGTGCCAGCTTAAGAGTCAGTGCTGGAAACAGATCTGTTCTGCCTTTGTAGCAGCTGCTTGAGATCTCTCTAGGAGCCACTTTATGACATGCTTGTTATGTGTTATGCTGCATTAATTTTACATAATTCATGTTTCTTAGTCAAAATGTAATGGATAAAGTCAAATGCCTTGGAGAAATCCAAGTATGTGACATCAGTAGTTACGATTGTCTGCCAGCTTCAGAACAAAAGACAACAAACAAAACCTACCTTCCAACCAAAATACTTACAGCTTCTAACTCTTTGTTCTGCAGTCCAAAACCCATGGACCTGTATTTTCTAACCAAAACTGTCAGGATAATTATCTGATAGCTACCTGTGTCATTCCTTTCATCATTTTCAAACACCAGACCAGTAACAAGAGTTTTTAAATCCTCAGGAATTCCTTCAGTTTTCCAAGCTTTGCTAAAAATTTGCCATGGGCCTTCAAAGATGTTGGATAATTTCCTTATGACTTTTAAATGCAAGTTCTCCAGCAGATGTTGCCTTCCCTCCTCTGCAGCTACAGATGGTAACTTCTCTATCTATCTCATTCACATCATTGCATGCAATGGACATTCCTCTCTTCAAATGCAGAACAAAAACAGCTCTTGAGCACATCCAACCTCCGTCCTTCATTCGTCACAGCTTCATTACCTGCATATAGCGGTCATATCTGACAGGGATTTTTCCTTTCACAAACGTGTATTTTCTTGTATTTGAACCTATTGTCTCAGATCGGAATCCTTTTCCCTTCAAATTGTATCTTTTCTATGGGTTTTCTGAGTTGTGTTACAAATCTCTCCATAAAAGGCATATAAGGCGCAAGTTCCATTACATCCTGTATTACAGTTCAGCAGTGAAACAGAATAATTATTCCTCTGTTAACTTGTGTTTCTTATGATTACCTATAAGGATAATGCAGAATCATGGTACAGTCTCTGCTTCCTTTTATTTCACATGATGAAACAGAAGAAGGGAGTTATTAATTTTGCACTTCCTCTTTAATAGTTTTTATATTCATTTAATTTACTTCCTTTAAATCTTATCTGGTGAATATCTATCCACAATCAAGCCCTCTAAACTATACTAGCAGAGCTGTACAAAGCAAATTGCACTGCCGCTAGATCCTGGATGCTTGCGTGGGGCATCTCCTATCTACTACAGTATTTGCAAAAGTCCTTCCTGCTCTTTCACTTACTTGTCATTGCAGATACTTAAGACTGTTTGGCTGTTTTCAGACTGGTATTCTTTCATCCTTTAGCCCAGCATAATAAGACTCGGTCACTAAAGTTGTATCTGACCTATTTGAGGAGGCTATAACAACACTTCTGCATTTGTCCATACTTGATCCCATGAGGAAGAAAAAGCACAGTAAGCAAAACCCCAAACTTCTTGCTAGCTTTTTTTATTTAGTTAATTAGTTATTATTTCTTTATTTAATTATTCTCCTGGAATTTCCAGTTTGTAAGAAATTTCCAAAAATCTGAAATTGAAGTTAGATGTGATTCAGAACTCTATTTTGAAAACAAACAAAAAATGAACTTCCCGAGTAAGAGACACCCTGAATTTTGAGAAGATGTCAAGTTTTGAAATAAAATTTGACTGCCATTTTGTGTGCTACTGCCCATTCAGGTCTTCACAGAATGTTGGGAAAAGACATAATCTCGAGCAAGCTCTCACCAAATTTAAAATAGGAACTGCTGGAAATTTCATGCAGGAACAGCAAAAGATATCACAGCAAAAAAACATTTATTGAAATATGCAATTATTATTATTATAATTAGTAATACTACTATTAACAAAAGGGGCTTCTCTGCCAAAGCTTGAGGCACTCTGCAAATCATTAAAGAAATCACAATCATTATCAAATATACAGGCTATACTGTATATTTGAGATGGAACTTTGAGATGGAAAATATTTATTACATCACCCAGTTCATTCTCCCTTTGCCAATGGAGGATTGTAGTATTAGTACAAATTCATCTTCAATATTTGGATGCAGGTTTCCAACTTTTTTTCAGCGTAGCAACTACTCTTTCAGCATGAGAGTAATGAAATCTTGGCGCTCTGGCCCTCAGATTGAAAATGTCTCCAAGAGCCAAAGCTTGTCCAGACTTTTCTATGTGTTTGCCCAGATAAATGTAGTTAAATGGAATTATTTACATTGCTGTTTTTCCTGTTGCACTTGTTCTCCAGCCAGAAGTCCTATATAAGAAAGAGCATTTTGCATACAGTGTTGCAAAACAGGACATCTCCATATAGTACAGCTAACTTATTTTAATAGAGCAGAAAGTAAGCCTTGAATTTTTTTCATTTGCTTGCAGCTGTCTGAATAAATTTCCAGCATGTCCCACCTGCTGAAAATTTACGTTTTCTATATGCATATTCCTATTGTAAGTAAAATAATTAAGTTATACTGGCACAACAGGACAGATCCAACTGAGGTCTTAGAAAATGCTTCCAAATGTAGCTCTTGAATGCTTCAGTTGTAGGCACCAGAGTCTAGGATTCATTCCACCAGACTTGTAAATGCTCATCTAGGAGGTGTGAAAATGAATACCTCCTGTCTGCAACACACATCTCAGATTTGTACGTGGCAGTGCCCTTTGAAACCTCTGGATCAGGCCATTCTGTTCTGTCAAACTCTGAATCTCAGTGTGTTGTAGATTGGAGTGGAGCTAAGCCCCAAAACTACTCAGACTAGTGTTTTGGGGCATGCTTGGGCGTGCAGGCACCAAGGCAACTCTCAGGTTAAACAGCAAATCAGCTCAGCACGTCTAGCGAGCTCAGCAAGGTTAGGCTGAGCAAGCGTGAGGTTTTTGTTTGTTTGGCTTTTGGATCAGATACACCTAAAGTTCATCCCTCTTAAACTTCATCCTGTCTTAGAGTTACCCGTCCTTTTGTTTTTAATTTGGGGAGCTGAATCAAAGTCACTTACATGAATGGGATGTTAAGCACGTCCCTGGGAGGAGAACCTGATCTTCCAGTTAAATGTCCTCAATATTTAGAAAAAGGAGGCACACGGCAGAATTTTCCGGTCCATTGCATGCTGCCACCGGACTGCAAGGTGGAATTAGCTAATGGGGACAAAGAGGAGACCTATGCTACAACATCTTTTAGGTGTTTCTCTTTTTCCTGTTTTCACACTTTTGACATTGGCTTATAAAACCTATTTTAGGAATGCAGGCCTGGGCTGTCAAGTCCAGATCCCTGATGATTAGGTAGGTGATTCTTATAAGAACCTTATAATTCCTTGATTGTGATTGTGAGTCATTTCCAGTTTGCTCAGTCTAGGGAGGCCCCATTTGCAGGTGGAAACAAGTCACAGATTCATTTATTCAGGTCTTAATTTTTGTTGTCCTGTCAAAAATATATACACTGCAAATCTCCTCTTTATTTCAGAAACACTGAGGGGGGGAGGTGCATATGTGTCACTTCCAACAGGCATTCAGCTTTCACCTGCCAAACCCTTAAGATCTCTTCTCCGTTCCAGTACCTACAGAGTCACGCAATGTCCTCAGTAAAAATAATAAAAAAAAAAATAAAAAAAAGGATTCAAATAAAACAAACAGAGAAGTTGATATTGATCTAAGCTGACTACAGAGGAAAGTAATTAAAAGGCTGATTATTGTTCCTGTGATGCAATTTTGAGAATCAGCACAACACATTCTCCACCTTGTTTATCCCACTATGCCCAAATAAATAAAATCCAACTGTTTAAATTATTTAGCTCTCTGTTTCATTTAGCAGTATCCTCTGGGATTGCTGTGTGTACGTAAATAGGACCTATTTGCTTTTATGGCTTCTTCTCTCATTTATAAGCTCACCTAGGTAGTAGAGAGAATTCAAAACCAATGACACAGTGCTCAGCTAATTATCAGTCACTTTCTATTCCAACTGTTTCCAGGGAAAAAAATATGACATATTTGAAGATCTTCTGTATTTGCTATATAATACTACACAGTTACTTTAATTTGGTTTAGAGATAGCTTGGACTGACACTGATCTTATAGATGTCAGTGGTGAAACTCCAGCTGGCTCTAATGAAGGCAGTTTGAGCTCTGGTGAGGACTTTAATTGCCAGAGAGTGGCAGTTTTTATGAGAGGAAAGGTTTCCCCTCCTGGAGCCTTCCCCACCTCCACAGCAGTAGCAGTCTGTCACAGGGACCGCAGCAATTTCCCCATGACATTTCAGTGACTCTGGATGCTCAGGCATTCTGCCCCAGGAAACCCTTCCCTCAAGCACCACTGTGGTTTCCTCGCTACCAACCCATCGCTGTGCTGAAGAGTCCATGCGCTTGAAGTTAAATACAGACTTTCTGAGAGTCCCCTAATTTTAGATACTAGCACAGGGAAAAGAGAGAGGCCTTAGCCGAGGCTTTTAAACTCTGAAGGAAGTATCTCTGTCTGCCTAATCCACCCTCCTACACTTCCTCTGGGAAGGAGGAGAGCAGATGGCCATGAGCGCAGTTTAGTTTGACCATTTTTGAGTTCTTCACTGAGTCATTTATAAATCTGTTTGTTTTTCAGCCTCTTTGCAAGAGTGTGATTGCTCTTCCCTGTAAAGGCCTTCCAAAAGTACAATTGCACCATTAGCAAATAACATTAAGGAACTTCTAAAGCCAGTGCTAAATCATACTGGCTGGTTTCCATAGAACTTTATTGCCTCCACTGAATGAGAGCACATTACTGCTTTGGTTATGCTTGCGACAAAGCAATTTATTAGACTCCTTCACTGCAATTTGTCTGCCCTAAGCTACACATCCAAAGTACCGGTAGACATCTCTCCCAGTTAGATGCTTGCACTTAGCTGCAATACAATTGCCTGCAGGAGACACTTAATTCTTCCATACAACCGCTATCAACCATCTAGACGTCAAAGTCTTCATCCTCAGTGGCTCGGTTAGGACAGCAGACTTTCCAGCTACTCCAGATAAAGACTCCTGCAAGATTCAGGTTGGTGCTTTAAATACAGGCGAGTAGATGATCCACATGGAATTGGCAGCTATGAAGCCTGACCTGTGGGTGACCCTTGTCCTCATGGAGAGGCAGCTGAGGCCAGGTATGACATCTCTGATTGTACTAGATACACGCGTTTAGATAAATGAATTGAGACTTAAACATCTTATCACTTCTGCCCGCAACCACTTGCTGACAAGTTGTACCTCACCCGGCCTGTGGATAGCTGTGAACAGCTCTCTGCCCACCACAAGCAGCTAATGAGTTTAATTCTGAATTGCACAGGAAAAGAAAACAAAACCTCTCAGTTCTGTGGTCTCCCTTCATAGCTGTGTAAGACCTTTCATGCACGTCTTAGTATGTCCTAAATCACTAACTCCAAGCCCTTAGCAGGCCCATAGATATCAATAAAGTGGGTTAAAATTGAAACTGGTTCAAGTTCTTAAAAGACATGTGGATGAACCTGATGCTGAAGGCCTGGAAGAAGAAGAGGAACAGAGGAGTTGCCCTACTACCTAATTTCTAGTACATTTAAAAAAAAAAACAAACTGAGGCCATTTTCTTGCATTGATGCCAGCTGGCATGGGACAATTCACGTCTACACAATTCAATTCTCCTAGTCCCCAGAACAGGATAGCAGCATCCAGCTGTCTGTTCAAAAGGATCTCTGGGCCGTGCTAACTGATTAGGGATGCTTGGGTGTTGTTTGGAAGAACGTTAGCTCAGGTCAGAGGCCACTCCAATGATAGAACAGTACATTGCAGTGCTTGTGAATGCTCCCCACACTGCTTCTCAGAAAGGGCTTAGACGTGTTTCAAGCAGGTCTGGAGTCAGGGACAAGGAAGACAGGCATTGGCTTCTACTGAGAAAGTACAAAACTCCAAAGCAATGGATAATTTTGAGGTGTTGTTCAATACACGTTGTAGTAGCTGAGATAGAGCCAAGCATCAGGTGAGACAGATACTCAAAGAGCGGTAGGGTCCCAGTGTTACGCACAAACCAAAAAGTCCCCTGTTCCTTATCTCATTCACTCTGACTCTGTGTGCCAGTTTTGGCTGGGATAGAGTTAATTTTCTTCATAGTAGCTAGTACAGGGCAATGTTTTAGATTTGTGCTGAAAACAGTGTTGGTAACACAGGGATGTTTTAGTTCCTGCTGAGCAGTGCTTACACAGAGCCAAGGCCTTTTCTGCTTCTCACACCACCCCACCAGCGAGTGGGCTGGGGGTGCACAAGGAGTTGGGAGGGGACACAGCCGGGACAGCTGACCTTGATTGACCAAAGGGATATTCCATACCATATGACGTCATGCTCAGCATATAACTGGGGAAGCCAGCTGGGAGGCAGGATTGCTGCTCTGAAGCAGACTGGGCATTGGTTGTTTTTTTTTTCCTCCACAGGTGGTGAGCAATTGCATTTATGCATCACTTGGGTTTTTATATATATATATGTGTGTATATATATATATATAACATTATTATTATTTACTGTTACT
Source organism: Balearica regulorum gibbericeps (assembly GCF_011004875.1). Lineage (NCBI taxonomy): Eukaryota > Metazoa > Chordata > Aves > Gruiformes > Gruidae > Balearica > Balearica regulorum. The sequence goes on along the minus strand of NC_046184.1, from coordinate 173,875,006 downwards.
ATTATCATCATCCTCTTCCTTTGTCTTCCTATCAAACTGTCTTTATCTCAACCCATGAGGGTTTTTTTCCCATTCTCCTGCCCATTTCACTGGGAGGGGGCAGGTGAGCGAGTAGCTGCATGGTGCTTAGTTCCCAGCTGGGGTTAAACCACGACACTCTGGCTTTGAGACCTGTGTTAGATCAGACACTGACCTAAAGCTAAAACCACTCTCATCTCCCACTAGCAGCTCCTTGGTAGTCCATGCTCATGAAGTCTCAAGGACCCACAAAAAGGACCTTGCTCTCAGTAGATCTGCTGTCTCACTCCTTTGCAGCTGCCTAAAGGTCAGGGAGATCCTGTGTGGCTTTGATGCTTTTCACACCATCCTGCCACATTGCCTTCAGGTTGCCCATTTGACCTCATTTGCTGATCAATAGTATAATGGCTTCCAGGCAGTAATAGGTTTTACCACAGCTTAGGGACGTACCTTGTCATGGATGTGTGCGCTGCAAATGCTGCCATGGGTGTGGAAGGATTTTCAGGCACCTGAATTTAGTTACTTACTGGACATAAAGCCAGGAGAGTGGTGGTAGCACGGAGACGAGATGACTCAATGACAAACTTTTAGGCACCTGAAACAACCCAGCTAACTGAGACAGGGCAGGCGAATCACACTCTGATGCAGCACCCCTTCATAAGAGCTGTGCTGCCTAGCACTGGGACAGTTTGATTGCATGTAGATAGAGCACTGGCAGAAGAATTAATGGGGCAATGTCGCTCTTTGGAAAAAAGAAATAGGTCATCACTGGCATCATCTCACACTGCTTCTGTTTACCTCTGTCTGCTCACTTTTCTAGTGGCATAGAGGTAGTTATCCCTTCTCCTTTACTGTGGTTATCTTTCATCCTTCCTCCTCTGTACTTATGTCTACCTCTTCATATCAATAAACCCACAACCTGAATTAATTTTGTGAAGAAACTATATGACAATAAGCAGCAGTAGCATCCTTTTTACTAATATTTCTTATAATGACTTCATGTACTTGAGTATACATTCCAGTTTCCTATGGCACTATTATTTGAGACTATATAAAAATCAAGATGTAAAAAATAAGTTTCTTGTTGACTGTCAGCTGCTTTTGACATTTTATTTCAGGTAATCTTTTTGAACCCTGTTTGTGAAGAACTTGCTTTCTGGGTTTCTTCCCAGAAAGTTTCTAATTTCTCTTTTACTGCATTCTTAAAAGCGTCCTTGTTTTCACACATAGTCACTGTAGACAACAGTGTAAACAATGTCTCTAATTCTGCAGTCCCTGTGTGGATAGATGAACTGTATAGCTTTAACAGATCCTTCCATTTGGGGAAAAAAGGAGGAGTTGCAAGCAACTACCTCTTAATGATTTTACACTTATCTTCTACTAAAATCTGCATAATTTTCTAAAGGTTAATCAGCATAAATTCATGTCATGGTTAATAAGAGGCAGCTGTTGTTAAGAACAGCAAATGAAGAAATTTTTACGATGGTGGACTTTAAAGTACTTGTGCCTAGATTAAAGCAGTCTGAATTCCATCTACTTCCCCGTAACTTGTGTCTCCTTTTGGTTGCCCCTGTGTCTTCAGGGGCACAGGGCACACTAAGCACGAGGACTATAGATCAAGTCTTCACTGTACTTTGGTGTCCAGATGTAACAGTGACCAATGCCTCTCAAGTTATTTAGCTACTTGTCAGCAAATGATTTCCAAACTTGCTTACTGGTGCCTCATGAGTTACTTCAGGTTTGGGGTTTTTTTGCTGCTGCTTATTGCTATATATCAGAATTCAGAAGTTACCTGAAGTGCCATGGGACACAGCCCCATATGCACTTTTTCTGAGTATCTAAGTGAGATTGTGGGTAATGGTGGCAGAAGTAGGGCTTCACTGATAAGATTTCAAGTCTTGCTCTGGACTTATTTCAAGTCTTTCTCCCACTGAAAGCTGCTTCCAGTCTGTGCAACTTACATGCATATGTGGTTATGTGAGCTGAGATCTGACCTAGATCTGATGCTAAACACATAGTTCCCTTTTGTGCTGCTGGCTACAGAATCATTGTATCTTAACCAATCTTGCTGCAGCAGCCAACTACTTATCTTTGAACAGATTCTTAGTCTTGGATAACGATGTGTTACTGTCGGTCAGATAACACTGGCTTTTGAGGAGCTGTTGCAAGCAGCTACAGTCTTTGCCCTTTGCCTAGCTTTCAGTCAAACGTTGGGTAAGAGATTTCCAAAGAAAGAAATTTTCATAATGTTGTTCCTGACTAGATCTTTCACAAGACTGCTGTATAGCTTTGGGAAAAAGTGTTACTCTAAAAAAAAAAAAAAACCCAGCGGAATCTCTATCACTGATTTCACATGAAAAGGAAGATCATTTCCATGGTAAACTTCATACTGCTGAGCAGGGAAGAGATAACACCTAACAGGAGAAAGTCCATCACAGAAGGTAGACTGATAGGTAAGAATGCATCTCAGATACTTTAGCACAAAAAAACTTTGCTGTAATACGCACCAATGCAGAAAGCTTTACAGTTAAAACTTTGAAACCATGAGTATTTAGGCCTGAATGTTCTCATAAAAGTCCCCACAATAATTTTATCATGAACACATCTAGTCTTTCATAACTTTACATTAAGTCATGTACAAAGACTCATCAAATAGAAGTAAAGAGTCTTCTGGCAAAAAAAAATCCTTAAAATGTTTACCTAGTCATAACTAATAGCTTTTGATTGTTCCTTAGTAAGCTTGGAAGCCATTATAGAAAGCGCAATTAAGAATCTTGACATTTACTGTGTGTTCCAGTTCAAATTTACTAATGGATACAATTCAGTTCCTTTTTGCACTACACAATGCCACAAATTCAGCTCAGAGTAATGCACACTTCCAAGGGTGAGCTGGGAATAATTACACAGAAGGTCAAAAGCCTCTTGCCCTGCAATAAGTACCATTTCTGTCAGGCTGCTAGTTTGTTTAAATAGAACATTATAATCAAGCAGATATTGGAAAAGATCTCAAGGAGATTACTTTCATACAATATAGAGTCACCCTCATAAAGAAAGATATACCTCATTTTCAATTATGTGGAAGGTCACCAAGAAAGAAGGACCTTTTAATACTGAGGTGCAATTGCAGCTCTGGTCATTGTGAGCTGCAACTCCTTATCCAAAGTAGGATTTTATTGCCAAACTTGAAACTAACAGTGTGCTGAACATCCGGCCCAGTGCAAACAGGCTGCATAGGTATCTTGAAACCAGCCTCCCTGCATGAAAGAAGCGATACTTTTGTGAATGAAACCGGATACTGAAGAATTAGAAATGCAGATACTCCTCTGGTCACTTTGCAGAGAAAGGATGGGGGAGGAGGAGTAGAAGAGATGCTGATTACAACATGCTGGCTACATAAACCAAACATGTGTGGAGGTGTGGGAACATGCATATAAAGCTTTCTCCAGTTTGTTGTTTCATTAAAATGAAGAAAACTCAAAAATGTACTCCTTCCTCTCCCTCCCTCCCTCCCTCCCTCCCTCCACTTAACAACTCTTGCTGAGTAAAGTATTACTCCTGGGCAGACATGGACGACACCATTTTGACTGATAATCAAGTTCTTGTAAGAAAATATCACAACTAATTTACCTGTATTTAAGAACAAAGACCTGTACCAGGTTGATATGGGAAATCTCTCAGAGAATCCTAGACTTGCTGCAGGATCAGTGGTATAGCTACTTTGAAAGGGGTACAGCAACAGGCACCAGGCAGGCAGGCATCACCGTGGTAAAAGCAGTCTAGGGCATCAATGGCATTCCTCAACACAAAGAGTGGCATTAGTCTTTCTTCTTTTATTTGGTTTCTCATTTGTTCCAAGTATCTGAGGTACTCACAAGCATTCAATTAAAAAGAAGTGCCATTCCCTGATTTGAGAAACAAACATCTTATGAACTCCTGAAGCACTTCAGCTTTGAAAGAAAAAAATAAGTAGAACCTTTTGCCAGTTTGCTACGAAACTGCCAAGAACTCCGCAGTCACTATTAGTTATTTTTATCAGAGAGGGAAGTTGGCTAAAAGCCTGAACAAAGAGGTGGGTCTTCAGTCCTTTGCTGAACATGGGGAAGCTCAGGTTTAGATGTGTTATTAACAGCAGGAAGAACTGCTAAGGTAGCAATTATCTGTCCTCTTCAACACCACACCCAGACTTCCTTCTACCTCTGTCACTACAGCTTGATAAAAAGCATTGGTGGCACAGAAGAGACAGTCCTCATCGTCTGGTGTCTGGCTCATGTGGTGATCACCACATGATACTTCATCTAGAGATGAAATGAGATATTCCTTCATCATCCAATTTTACACAAAAGCTTTTCAGTCCCCTTAGACTCATAGCCCCAAACAGAGTGTGCACCCCATTGGGTCCATATAGGACTAGGATGGTAGCAATGAGATCTATATGTAGTCAGCGATCATGAGATCATAGCTGTTCTGCTGCAATAATCTCCCGCTCGCAGCATGTGTCACAGATATGAACCGCTTGGCCTGTAAATCAACAGGTTCGATCTTGCCTCTGGATGATTCCTGAACAGATTGCCGAAAGGCTCTCCAAAGCACCTCCACCTTTTAAACAGGCTCCACCCTCTTTACTTACAGCGGGTTATGAGGAAGCTGCTGCTTTTTTTATTTGTTGCTTAAGCTGACCTGTTAGGGACCATAAGTGTATTTTATGCGATACATCAATTGTGGGGCTTCTTGCAAGCCTCACAACAAAAGAGTGCCTTAGGTATGAATGTGTTACCTTTGAGACATGGGAGAGGCTGTTTGTTTCAGGATTCAAAATGTGCGCACAAATAGGGGGAGCAGTGTTGATGCATGGACCTTTACAAATTTTACTTCCAAATATAGAAATCATTCACTTGTATTTCTGACCACATCTGAACCAAATCCAAAAACCAGAATCACAACAGTTTTGAATCCAATACCATGTTAAGGACAGATCAATTGACACAAGCCACATTTTTGGGGAGGGTTATTCATAGACACATACATTTTGACACAGCAGGTCAAGTGAGTAACATGTCATACCTCAGCACTCCAAAACACTGGTCTGTGATGGAGATGATTTCTTGGTACGGCATTTTCTTCAGCTGCTGGAGTGAATGTGTTCTGTGTCTGTAGGTTCATGCTTGTGGAGCAAGATGTTATTTAGTTCCAATTCCACAGGCCATTTTTATTTAAATAAAGATGCTATGGATTTTGTTCCCCCACCACCACCCCCAAGTTAGCCATATGTACATGTGCATGTCTTGGCCCAAGAATGCTACATCTGTAGCTGTGAATACACAATCCCATCTCCTGTCCACCTGAGGTCCTCACATGCAACCTGTAAAAAGTCCGTCCAGGTTTGTTTGGCCTGGCCTCCTCATGTGCACCCTGACCTTCTCATGGCATGACGACAGCTTACGAACGTGCTAGACGTGCCTGAACGCATAAAGCATTAAAATGCTCCAAAGGAAAGTTTCCCATTGCACCAACCTTGTGGCCTTCCAGACGGTCAAGAGCAGATTTGGCTTTTGGATGGCCTCAGGTAACCCTTGAGATGCAGGACACCTGCATCAATACACCTACATGTTCTCAGCAAGCAGAATTCTCTCTTGGCTTATACAATGGAAATTAGAAGTAGGTGTGCCAACATGTATCAGTAGGGAAATGCACCCTTAACCCACAAATGTTTGCTTTATAAAGACTAAAGTACTGTAAAAGCCATTCCTTTATGCAATGCAGCCTACAGATTATAAAACTCAAGAGACAAGGCATGGATTAAGTGCATTACCACACAATGGACGTATGTCAGTTTGGTTTTTATCACTGTCAAACAAGCACTGGGAAAGAGTCATAAGAAAAATATTTATAGCAATAAATCCCATCTTAACATGATAACATTCAGACTGAACACTAAAAGAACTAGAGGTATGTAGAATACAAAGTGACTCAGGTATTCCTGGTAACCCATGACATATTGTAATTACACTAATATATCTGGCTGGCTAATAGAAGTTGCAGGAGAAACTGCACTTTCCAAGTGTTGGATAAGAAACTAGAAAGGTCTGGCCTGGCTGCACATTAACCTTAGTGCAGTAAGTACAGACAACTTTTCTTACCATTAATAACACGATCTATGCCAGTAAACATCTTCCAAAATGTAAGGAGCACAAATTATAACTGCTTTCATAAGTCGTATAACAAGGTATGCACTGTTCTCCAGTCTCACATAATCACGGAAATATCATCACCGCAGTAGTTTGTGTCTCTCTGGATTTTTCCCCTTTACATGCTTATGCTGACAGTTTGCTTTGCTTTACTTTGCTCACTAATGTGGTTAAAATTTGTAACCCTCTTGATGACTGCCATGGTTACAGAGCACATCTCTTTCAACAGGTTCCTTTTTTCCTGGCGGTAGTACAATGTCTCTGATTCATAGGCTGCAGGGTAGTGGTGGTGAAATCACTGGAGCTTACCGCCCCTTGGCACCGGGAACCAAACTGAGAGCTGGTGTAAGATGGGGATTACCGTGGAGTGGAGAATACCGTCCCTGCCTTTGGCTTTTGAGGTTCAGTTTCTTTGTCAGTATTTTTCTCTTCCGCTGCTTTTCAGAAGCTGGGAGAGGAATGCAAGTGTTTCCATATCACACTGTATAATTTAACAGAAGACTAATATTTTGTCTGGCAGCCTTTGTAGCTTGTATAGATATTTCTTACACCAGGCTTCCCTTTCCTTTCTCCCTCTCTCTCCCATCCCTCTGAGTTTAAGTGTGATGTTTTGAAAAGCAAAGCTATTTGACCACAGAGTCCTTTCTAGCATTTAATAAATTAGGCATGGGTTAATATGGCAAATGTCTTTGGTATATGCTCCTCCTTTTTGGTCTGCTTTACCAAAGTCTGTTTTATCAAAAATACGTTCATTTGAATTGACTGAAAGTGTTCCATTGAGGTTGACTTTTAATGAAAAGGTGGGGTTTTTTTAAAGAGAGTTTTCAGGATAGAAAGTAGAAAAAGAAGGGAAAAGGCTTTTTTTTTTTTTTTTTGGTGCTAAAAAACAAAGGTATTTTGATTCAATAACGGATATTTTCAAAATTAAAAATCTTCAGTGTGTAGACTCCAAGACATCCCACAGAAATCTCCTCTCCGAGTCTGTTGCTTGGACTACATTTCCCATCATTGGCCATAGCCAGGAGGCCCACGAGGCAGTTTAGCAAGAAAGAAAAAACACTGCATGAGTGACTTTCTCCATGGTGTTCAGCTCATAGAAACATTCTGGTTACAGTTCCTATAAGGAACCTTGATACTTTTTTCACATAGAAAATGGTACTTTCCAGACAACATTTTGCAGTTTTGAAAGAAAAATCTGCTTTTGCAATGGTCCTTATAAAGCAATGGTAATGATAATAATGGTGATGAAACTATTTTAATGGGAAAAGAAATCCCATTTTCTGATTAGCTGTACTATTCCTATCTTTGTGAATCTTTTCTCATTGAGAAAAAGTTCAAAGAACAGATGAACCTGACATGAGCAGTGAAGAATCTAGAAATCCACAAATCTACACTGGGGGCCTGTTTTTAGCAATTCCTTTCACCAGTGAGCTCAGCTTCCTTCCCAGATGAAGTTAGGCTTCCAGAATACCCACTTAAAATCTTTTCTCAGGCATAGTCAATTGATTTTGTATTAAAAATATGGAATGACTGCAACTTGCTGCCCGTACAATTTTTTCTTGCCTTACAGTTCTGCCATCCTTTTAGTTATAAAATGAAATTTAATGCCATGTTCCTCTTGACTGGAAGAAGTGTAAATACTGATCAAAGCTTCCATCAGCTTAAAATATCAGAAATTGAAAACAGTGCTGCCAAAAAGATGGGTATTTAATATACTGCTCAGTACTTTCCTGTTTTTCTCCTTTGTGTTTATCAGTGCATTAATTTTTCCTTGTTGCACCAGCATATTTTTATTATTTAAGCAAATTATCATGGCTGAGGTAAGTAACACAATTATTCTTTGTTAGCTGGCACATCTCCATTCCTTTCATGTGTTCACGAGTCAGCTATGAATTATAAGGATGTAATGTCCCTGATGGATTTAGTGGTGACATCATAAATCCTCACTCTGATGAAGACACTAATACGTGCTGTTGCCAGTAATTTGCTGACACCACTGATAGTTAAGGGCACAAATAAAGATGCCTTTCTTGGCATAGTACCATGGAAGCCAAAGCTACTGTGAAAGCAAACACCAGCCAGGTGAATTTCAACTCCTTTGGAAATACATCTGTTAAACGTGGAACAATACATCTACATAATGAATGATGCTTTTCTGTGCTCGTAACATGCTTTAAAAACCATGGTCGGTTGAATGTAAAAAGGAAAAACAAATGTATTTCAAGGATTTGGCAATAGTTTTTTAATTATTTCAACTTAGCTAAAGCAGTTCTGGTGTAGCTTGGGGGTCACCATGGCATAAGTATGTGGCTGGATTGGACCCAGCACAAAACAGGACCCTGTTGAACTAGCTGCCTGCATGAGATTCCTTCCAACCCTTTCTCCAGTGGGGAGTCATGCCGGGCCTCCTCTGGTCACAGATCCTGATTTAGTACTGCCACCACACTCCATACCTGCAATCCAGTGAGGTCAGCACGTCCACATGGGTTTTGGGGGCAAACGTCGGGGACCGTCCCAGGTGAAATGGTGACCTATTCCTCCTAAACCAACAGAGACAGTCACGGCGGGACTGAAGGCTGGCTTGTAGTGAGATCCATTGGCACAGGTGAGTTTCTGGATATCTATTTGTGTAACAAACCAAAATACCAGACTAGCATAATCTGCAGGCCACAGAGGAGGTTTGGCCATGTCCTGTGAACATGATATATGGCAGAACATGATATATGTTCCACCTCTTCACTCTACCCATCATCCCTTCTTCCTGCCTAAGCTTTCCAAAAAGAAATTTATATCACAGCACATATTCATAAAACACTGGTTGGCCTCAAAACTGACTCCTTTAAACGTACCTTAAAAAATGGTCCCCTGTGATGTCTCCCTGCACCACCGTTGCTCAGGAGACTTTTGTTCCAGGACCTTGCAACCTCTCTTAATCTCTTTTTAGGTGGATTTAACAGGTCTCACATTTCTTCCCACCCATCTCTGACACTCAGGTCTTCCTTTCCTCTAATAAGATCCCACCCAGGTGCCTTCAGGTGGTACATGCTGAATCCCACAACACCACTGGGAAGGTGAAGATCCCAGATTTTGCTTCAGGAACTGCACATGGCTCTTGGGCAGCAATATGAAAATCTTTTCTGTAATAAAATACATTGGCTTAAAACAAATAACGCTGTAGAAATCTTTTCCTTCTCTTTGCTTTCTCTGTTCTTGGACAATTTTCAATTTTTAAATTTTCTCTGCAGCCCTGAGAATGACTATTTCCTGCCCCTAACTCAAATGGGAGCTGCATCACTCAATGCCAGGTGACTCCAGAAGCTATGGCTCTGAAAGAAAACCAAAATATCTGCCTTCTGCTGTGCAAAACGTAGATGTTATTCAAACGCCTTGTATGAAATACACTTTATATTATCTTGACAATAGATACGTTTATGCATTGTATCAAGCAGTGCTTGGCTTCCTTATGCCATATGGTGCAGTTTTATTAATAGTACTGATTTTCACCTAATTTACCTGAAAGCTTTCAAACCTCCTGCTTTTGTAAAGCGCCTGAGATGCCAACCTACAGCTCAATCCAGATTGTACCTGTTTTAAGCATTCCACATGAATTTCTATTCAATTTCTATCTATTCCAAGCTTGCTGGGATCTGTCAGTGTTTTTACTTTGTTCTTCGCTGGAAAAGCATTGATATGACATTTGTAAATGTTGCCAGATGAATCGGTGGCCTGGGTTTGGTACATAATTCAGAACTTCAGTTTGTCAAGCCCTCTGAAGCAGCAGCCAGCATTGGAGCCAAGGTTTAATATCATTAGTGTATTAATTTATGTCAGTGGTTGAGTCAATTTTATTTTTTTTTTTACCGCATTTCACAGAAAATCTCCTACCACCAGCAATTGATCAAACATGACAAGCTCCCTCTTGGCTATTGCCCATGATACGGGCTACTTAACTCCTGTATTCCTTCCCAGAATGGAAACTGCGGCTTTTGGCGAAATAAAGGAGCTTCTGTTTCTCTGCCACTGTCAGAAATGGAAATTCAGTGCAATCTTTTCATCAGCTTGAAATGCCAGATCAGATTAAAAGCCCTGATGCCAAGAGGAGGGCATCTGATGCACTGCTTTGAACTGCGGTTCTTAATGCTCTTCAGTCCACAACTTTGTAGGAGCACCTCGACCTTCCAGTTACTTCCCTCATTAGAGCAGTGCTAAAGTGTCAAGTCATTAACAGAGGCTGAGGTCTTCTGGAAACAGCCCCACTAGGGTGTATTCAAGCCTGCTATAGGGCTGCCAGGCTGAGAGAGAGTTACCTCAAGGTGGAAAGCACACTGGTGGGGATGTAAACTGAAACTCATGGGGTGCATGCAGACTCCTTGGTGGTCACATAAAATGGACACTGAGACCTCTCTATTAGGGACGGTGAGTGGCCTTCAGGTCAGCTCAGTTCTTGCTGCTCACCAGACTTGAACTTTTCAATGGGGAGTAGTAGTCACGCCACATGCACTCGTTGGACTAGATGGCTAACTAACTTTGGCATTACTCTCCATGGGCTGTAGAAGTAGCCAGGATCTGGCAGACCTACAGAGCTCTTGGTCTTGAATGCCTTAAAGATTGTGATAACTAAGCTGGGCGCAAAATAACAGAGCCCATCACAGCCAGCAGCCTGAGGAATCAACCACCATCCCTCTCAGACGCGGTCTTGTTACTAAACCTCCCCTTCATTTCACACGCACATGGAGCGCCTGGTATGAAGTGTGTTGTCATAATGAAATCATGGGGAATAAGATGGAAAAATGTGTGTTTGAGCATTTAAAGCTAGACTTGTAGACCACAAAACAGACTTCACAAGTAGAGGTCAAGGTGGCACCAATTAAGACAAGATTATATTTAATGGAGAGTCACCTGGATTGAATTAAGTGTATTTTCTTGGACCTAGCAGGCTGGAATCAGGATAAACAAACTGCTCCAGAATTCCTAGGTGACCTTCTAATAATTATGACCAAATTTGAGTTTCAAGTCTTCGCAGCCCCCAAATTATCTTTTATATGAGAACAACATTGCTACTCGGGAGGTCTGTTTGTTGTGATGAACAGAGCATAAAATAAATCCCTCGCACACAATACTGCAGGTGGAGGCTGCAAAGCGGTTTCTCCGACCAATAGAGCTAATGGGCCTCCAGTGTAAAACACATTTTTTGTAACTCCCTTTCTTCAGACCTTCTTTTGTTGTGAGAAACACAATGCCAAAAGAACTTAATGGCTTTGTTTTCCAGTTCATAAATTGCTGACATGTCACTGGTGTTGTGGTTTAGCATACATGGTAAGTCCACCAGAGTTCAAGCTCATGCTGTAGTCAAGCACTGGGGCCACCGCTCTTCTTTTTGTTGCAAGCTTTGTTGTTGTTGTTCCACGTTTAAAATATGAAAAAGTACCTCTACATGGAAACACAGAATAAAAACATGATACGTACACTTCTCAATCTTGCAAGTTCAATCTGCGGCGCCTTTGCTCCTTATGCGTACAGGATACCCAGGGGAGGAACAGAAAGTTGTACAGTTAGGCTGAATCTAATTCCTGTTTGTTTGCCAATCTTGGACTGTATAATCTACTCCTTCACATTAAGATGAGCATTGGTTAACCATTTTTCACCACAACAGTGTTTCTTTTCAAAATGTGTTAGTTCACTGAGCTCCACTTATCCAACCAAGACATTTCAGTATCTTCTTAATGACCCTATGAAAGTTTTCAGATCCCTAATGGGTATCAATTATTTGGACCCTATGAATCCCTGTCAGCTTCTTAGAGAATACACACTCTTGTTGACTTTTACCATTTTCTGTTAGCAGTGAAAACAAGAAAAACTCAGTATCTCCAGGTAGATGCAGAGGGGGCTTCCTTAAAGTTTACTAGAAGTGTCTAAAATTCATGATTTGAGTTAAAAATTGACTAGAACATAGTTTCAAATAATAAAACATTCCTTGTGGACCTAAAGTCATTTCATACAGGCTTTTCAATAGTTAGCCCAACTTCCAATCTCTTAATAAACTTAAAACTCCTGTGATAAATAAATGCATGTCACTCCCGCAGTATGTGCTTCACTTGATGTTGGTTTGAACCTTTAAGCCCATGGCTCATGGTCTTGCCCAGGAGGATTAGAAATACTGGTTTTATGCTACAAAAGAATGGAAGGACCTAGGTTTTTCATATGGGTTACAAAACGCTTGGTCTTTAACAAAGCTGGATGTAAATCTGATACAATTAACACTTCAGATAAGATATTGTACAAGTTTTTGAAATATGTCTTTTTGTATTTGTTTATTTTGAATCTTGGGGGTAGGGAACCATATTTTAAAGGAGAAGAAACACACCAGCATCAATAATTCTTACAAAGCTTGCAAAGACATTTCAAAAAATCTTTATGCAGGACGTACGGATAAAGGTGAAGGAAGGTATAAATAGTTATTTGGCTCCATCTGATTCAGTGTTTCACAGCCTAATTATTTCCAAACCTTAGTGCTGCCACCATCCTCTTTCCCCTTAACCCTGACCGCTAGGATCACTGTACAACCATACTTCACCCTCACCTCAGCCTCAGGGTTAGCAATACTGCCCTGTGCCCTCTCTTCCCTTTTCCTGACTTCACATCCCACTTCTTAGCCCTTGGTTCATGCTACAGGTGCCTTACCACCTCTTCTTACTGCCGTTACCTCGTCCTTCTCCCCTCAGCCCCACCACCCTCTGCTAGGTGGGAATTAAACACAACAACTTCAAGTAGACCCAGCTGAATCTCTACAACACTGGGCCCGCCCAAAGGCCAGAAGACCTGTTGACTTGCGCTTAGAAGTATGGTGTGAGACTTGCCTCCCCAGGCAGGAACCGGTGACTTGTATCATCCAGTCGTGCTTTTTGTGGTTGTGAGTAAAAGGCAGCTGTTTGCAAAAGGGTGCTGAGAAACCCTGAGTTCTGCATCCTATGCTCCTACCACATATAAAAGCACCAGCTCAGACTCTAGCTACTGTATTATTATCATCATAACTAAATATATTACATGAGAGTTATTAACTACTTCCCATCTGGGCCCTTTGTCAATTTTAATTAAGCTTACAGTGTCCCATGCAGTCAGCATAGTACGTGTACTTTTAAGAGACACGTTAGACATTATGTACTCAGAACAAGATGTGTTTGATGGCCTTTGGCTTTGGCACAAAGTGAGCCAAATGTCTCCAAATCTGCTACTTTATATAAATTGACTCTGGTAGGAAAACATATCAGATTCTGAGGCAGATTTGGGACAAGGACTTCCATCATGACTGACAGGGGACTCCCTGGAGATGTCTAGGAACAGGAATCGGTGATTCACATTTCAGAGGAGATTCACCTCAAGAGCACACCACAACGTTGCAGTTTCTGTCTGTGCTGCTTCCTGCCACCCATGCTCATTATTTCTGCCGAACAGATTAAATGACCAATCCTTCAGCACTGAAACTGGTGGTAACCCCGCTGCCCTCTCTGGTGGGAGTGCACGGGGGTTCCAAAGCCTCTGCTCCTCCAGGAAAAGGGTGATCCGGGGCTCTGGGGAGCCGTCCCGCCCGGCACCGCTCACGCCGCAGAGCAGGCACCACAGAGCACGGATCCCGACTGCCTCCGCCGCCCTCCCACGCCATCCCCGCAGGCTCTGTGCCCTGCCGTCACACCTTGGAGCATCCAGCCTTCCTCCTCTTGCAGCTATAAACCCGGGACTGCGGTCGACCGCAGCAGAGCCCAGCCCCTGTCCCAGACCCTCTGAACACAGGAAAACACACGGAAAATATCTGTGTCACGGGGTACACCCACACAGGGCCCAAAAGAGCTCCCATGTGTTACGCAGCATGGACACGGCCAGCCTTTAGTAGAGGCTGGGACCAAGTGGTAGGGACATGGGCCAGCCTTCCCCCCGTGCCTTTGGGGCTGCACCTCAGCCCTGCTGTGCTGAGCTGCAGAGACAGTCTTTCAATCTACCAGCAGTGGCCCAAATCAGAAGTAGAAAAGAAATAAAAAAGAGAAGAAAAAACCTGGTTTCGTATATTCCTAAGCCCAACCTGCCTCCTACAACAAGGTGTCACCTTCCACTGTGTCTTTGATAAGTGACTGTCTACCGAGTATCACACAGCTCCTGCGTGTTACGGCCAGTGAGCTAACTTCTGGTCTCTACTGCTCTGAGCTGAATTCAAGCTCGAAATTGCTGGCAATGCTGTCCCTACTTCCTACCAATAACCCTCCTGCAAGGATAGTCAAGGAAAATACTTCGAGCCCTGAAACCTCTTTAAAGTTTATGGGTACCCGGTGATCAATGTGAATCGAACTAAAGCTGACAGTCCCAAAGGGCCACATTAGTTTTCCCACAAAAAAACCATGATTGTAGCACTTCTGTCCCACACTTGGCAGGTTATTCATTTATTTTAATTTGCAGTAACCGTGACTGAGTTACATTCATCTTCCCAGATGTTGTTAGTGATGAAAGCTCAAGGAATAAGCCTTTTCTGCTGTTGATGTACTGTGTGCCAAACCTCGTCTTGAGCCCCTGGCTCCCGCTGTACTCTTCTTGTGTCTGTACTGCTGCTTTGTGATAAATGAAACTTGCAGAATCACACGTACTGTGGTACAGGAACAAGCATCTTGTCTGGGGAGTGGTCAGTGCCGGAGGCTAGAAACTTGGGTTGTGTGTACATCTGCGGAGGCTCGTGTAATAACTACAGCAAAGTTATTATAACTAAAGCAAAGGTGCTGAGGCTTTGATTACAAATGTCAAACAAAATGGGAAACAAAGCAAGGCTGAGGAAGGAAAAGGGCCCCATCCTCGCATTCTCCTCCCCCCGGCTCATCACAACGGGCTGCTTTTCTGCCTTTGTTTTATTTGCTTTAAAAGCCTTCGCAGTCTTCCCTTCTTGGCACGTTCATAGCGTCCTGGGAAGCTCTGAGTTTACTCTCAGTTACACTGAAAAGCCCCAGATGCTATAAATGATCATTTGTAAATAAATGAATAATCAGAACCAAAAAGCTCTGCATAAACGCTCTACCAGCCTTTTTAAATTTTTTATAAAACAGCTAAGATTGCATACTTCACCAGATGACTGAAACAGCCGCATTACCAATTTGTGCGTACAGAGATCAATTTCATTTCAGCTAATCCCAGGTTCTCGAGTACCATGAAGCTGCTTCCCCCACGCTGTGACTCCCTGGAAAGCAGGGATGTACCAGACCTCCGCGGGTACGGGGCAGGCAAAGCTGCCAGGCCCCCACTTAAGGAGCAGCCCCCGGTTTCCCGCTCACATCGCTTACCTGCGAACCCATCCACCAGCCTGAATGTGAGATGAGCCCCCAAGTATGTCCGAGACTAAAACCTCTGCTTCGTGTCCCTGCTGTCCCCTGGGGATCCGTGTCTTCCTCACCTGCCTCCGTCCATGCCTGGGTGCTGTGCTGGCGGTGCTGCATGCAGGACCCCAGGCTGTTCGGGTGACCCGTCTTTGGGGGCACCACACTGTCCCCTACCAGGTGCACTTTGCAGTCCGGGCTTGGGCTGAACCTGTCCTGTCTGTGAGGGAGATGAGAACAGGTCAGGTTTGGGGGTCACCTGGGGCTTTGGGGTACCCCTTGAAGCACCAGCTCAGGCTGGGGGGGACAGGCATAGAAGGAGCCTGAGCATTCTTTTCCTCCCCTTGGCCTTTCAGTTCTCACAGCTTAAAATAAAGATCTTCAAAAGTGCCACGCAGCTTTTGCATAGTTACGTGGACATCTGGCTCCTAAGATATTCCCAGTAACTCTCCTGGTGCCCACAGGCATGAATTCGTAGAGGTACCCCAACTACCTTTAGAAGGAACTAGTCAGACATCCATATATACATACGGTACATGCACACGTGTGCCTGTATATATATATATATGTATGCACTAAGCAGGGATATATATGTACTTGCATGCCTATACGTGCTACCAGTCAGACCTCTGACGTCAATGTAGACACAGCAAGTATTTAAGAACAAATGAGGAATTAAACTGGCTTTATCTGCTGGATAAAGCGATAGCTGGGGAACAGTTGCATCCCGCTTCCCGCAGCAGCCAGCCCTCTCTTTTGGCAGCTCCGACACATTTCCACCAGGCTGCGGAGGCAGGAGAGGTAGCTGTTTCCCTGGAAATCCCCCCGCCATCCTGGCCTCGGCCACACGCAAAAGGGCTCTGTACCACCCCGGCGATGAAGCAATTTCGGTGTGCTCTTCTCCCAAGTCTGCCGGTTCCTCGGACATGGCGACGTGTGGTTGCATCAGCCAGGGCCAGATTTGCCTCTGCTGAAATGAAACGGCATGGCAGGATGGCCACCCTCATCCCGGTGGAAAAGACTGAGATTTTGTTGCCTGAAAATCAGACCCAGTGTGTCAGCTAAGGTGCTACAATGGCTAATTTATTTATGCTATTTGTAGCAGTTTCTTTACATATACATTAAGTTTCAGTGTGAATGTATTTATACTTCTCTTCCATCCTGAGACTGCTGGATGCAGACAGAAAACTCCTTTCCAGACCTGCAGGCTTCCTTGTTCGCATTCAGTACCCAGCGACGGCGTTCGGCCATCAGCGGCGCCGCGTATGCCACGCCGCATGTGTCACATTTATGATCCTGTTGATCACAGGCGAGGGAAATTTAATAACTCCTTACAGACTGCATACCAGAGCCTCTTCACGGCATTGCATTAGTAAAAAACACAGAGGGGAGCCCATAATAAATGTTACAAGGGGAAATACCTTCAACTGATAAGGAGCTGAGCGGATGACAAATCACAAAAGCCTCCAGTGAACCTCTCAGGAGCAGATAACCTTGAGACGTACCTGTATATAAAGATTAAACAGCAACCTGAGCTCGGCAGAGATTTATAGAGCTTTGCAAGTGTCTTGGTTTCGCTGTTTGTTTTTGCAGTCATTTCTGGACTTTATTGTTAGTTTCTGTCTGTTAATATTCTGTACAGGCCCAAAAATACAGGCGTAGAGAAGTCACCCCAGAAAAGAAAAAAAGAATTTATTTGAAATATTTTACAAGGAGATTTTATAGATCAGTATCCCCAGCGAATGAGAAAGATAACCAGGAAAGGGCACAGTACACCTGTGAGCGAGGTTGTGCAAAGATCTAAACAAAAACATGAAGGATAAAATATATTGACATGTTTGAGCTTACTGGCTAAATCTGGTTATTCATTCCTTCGTAAGTGGCAGTCCTAGTTATTACGGGCTATATATTTTTTGCTAAGACAAATATGTGAGGCAGTAAATGCCTTCGTTAGTATGCTTCAACAGGAAGGGTAGTGGCTACTGCTGCTATTTGGGGCCTCTCAGGGAAAATACCCATGGGTAAAAAAACCATGGCTGGTTACGGACTGGGTCGAAACCTGAACGAGGGAGACCATTCTGTCTAATGGCTGAAGCGAGAGAGCAGGGACCTGAAACAGTTAGGTACTATTCTGAACGTCAGGAAACACTTTTCACGGTGCGGGTGGCAGAGCCCTGGCACAGGTTGCCCGGAGAGGCTGTGCAGTCTCCATCCTTGGAGACATTCAGAAGCCATCTGGACACGGTCCTGGCAAGTGGCCCTAGGTGTCCCTGTTTGAGCAGGGGGTTGGACCAGATGATGTCCAGAAGTCCCTTCCAACTACAACCATTCTGTGACTCTGTTGTTTCTTGCTCAACTACTGAGTCACTCCAGCTTCAGTCAATTGCCTCTGGTTCTTCGTCTATTAAAAGGGTATAACTTTGCCTGATTAGCAAGGATGGGAGGGTTGGCAAGCGACACGTTTCCACAGTGTGCACCACAGGCATTGCTGAAGAGAGCGATGATGTCCCGAGCAGTCTGCCCCACAGGCCTGGCTCCTCTTTGGAAAGGACAAATACCCAGTGACCGCCAAAATTTGGCTCCCCTAGCCTTGCCCTTTCAACTCCCAACCCATACCTCACACCACTGGGTCACAGTGCAGCACGCCGGAGTACAGTAAGCATGTCTTTCACCCAAACCTCCCATATGGCTGTGCTTCCCTATTGCAGGCTGGCGAGGAGAAATCGCATCATAAACCTACGGGTGAAAGTCTGCACTGCCAGAGCTCTGTCCGGGAGGCAGGCAGTCTCCCCAGGTTCAAGGACGATGCCAATGCGACTGTTTCTGCACGTAGAGAGGCGACCGTGCTTATCTGATCCAGCAAGTCAATGTGCAAAGTTGAAGGTGGTTACCAGAGGCCGCTCCTCGTCACGCTCGCAGAGAGCCAGACGTGCCATGTGAGGTGCATGAAACACCACGCACTGACTTTTCACTCCAAATGGACCGTTCAGTAACAAAGGGAAAAAAAAGGGGGGGGAGGGATTAGATGACAATTGAGCTGTTGTTTGTGCAAGTGGAAGAAATAACTTTTCAGGAACAGATCATGGGTCAGGGCAGTGGACGATGTGGGCGTTCGCTGGAGAAGTCAGACTGAACAGGCAGTGATGCGTTTTATACTTATGGCACTGTTGGGAGAAAAAATGATATTAAACACACGCAGGACACTGAGGAAGAACAAACAACTTATTGTGTGGAAAGCAAAAGTGCTTTGGAAGGGCCAGTAGGACTATCCGATTTTTAAATTCATTGGTGGTTTGAGAGATTCAAGATCTGTTCTAGCATGGCTTTGGTTTAGACAGATCTCTTGTTAAGGCCCAGAGGTCTCCAAATCAAATCACTTTGTTTACTTGTTTGTCTGCCTGTAACCATGTAATGCTATGTTTTTTATTAGATAAATGATCATACTGGTTAAAAGCCAGTGGATGGAAAGGCGAGGGAAAGGGAAAATTCACATTTAAGGAGAAATTTCACCGTTAAGGGCAAAGTGCAGCTCCGAGCCTCTGGCTTGCTGTCCACTGTTGTCCTACAGACCAGCTAGAACATAAAGGAAGCTTCTTCGTGGGACGGTCAGACACAAGGGAGAAGCCCACGGGCCTTGAAACGTCCCTAGGAGCAATCACAGATACCAGCCTTCTTCAACTAAGTATGGAGCCGATGTTTCCAGTTCACCGTTGCCCTCCTTCGGCAGCTACAGGCAGACGGGACAAATCCCCGCTCGGCTGCGCGGGTATCTCAGACGTGCTGCACATTCCCTGTGCCAGCTTCCCCACACACAGGGGAAGAAGATGGAAAGAAGCAGAGACAGACACGCAATTCCATTTTAAAGTACTTTGGGAACTCGGATTATATAGTAATGCAAAATATTTTTATATCATCCCAGGACATTTTTGTTTATACTGCTGAGTGCTATTTTATTTGTTTCAGCTTTGCCACAGATGCACAAACACTCTGAAAGGAGAAAGAATGTCTGCTCTATATGATGGCTTTTAAAAAAAAATCAGAAAAGCAAGTATAATCCATTTCTTAAGCAAACATTCAATTAAAAAAAATCACTATATGTTTGTAGAAAAGATTTTTTTAACAAAGGTTTAATTTTAAAAAGTTAATAACTGGGTATTCCAGAAGGTTTGAGTCATCCACAGTAATAATTAGGGGTTTTGTTCCATACAAAATGCTTTATTTAACCTTCATGCCTCCATTCAGATAATTATACAAATGCATACATTTAAAGGTTTAAACTCTATTTCAATTCACAGCTCAATTCATAGGAAAGTTGAATACAGAAAAGCAATGCACCAACAAAATATGTCTGAGACACCATTAAAAACGATAACATTTGTTCATTTAAATCTTTGAGAACAGACTGGAATAATCATCCTCTGACAGAATTTCATTAGGGGACTCCCTTTACATTATCATAGGGCAAAAAAATCACCATTTTACAGTAAGAGGAAAAAAAAGCTCTGAGTATATTTACAATACATACACTATACATAAATACAAGAACAACACTTACATAATATTAATAAACTTATAACATAGGTGTTGCCTAAACACTACATAGTATATAAATGCAGAGGAAACTATTGGGAAATTAGATCTTCAGCTGATTACTTTTATTTTTTGAAGAAAAGTAATTTTTGCATTTAAAAGCTTTTGAAAAGAAGGCAAAAGAAAGAAGACTCAAGAAAGTAATATGTTTGCTTGCTAGCACTGGTATTTTTATTCCTTTTAAGTGTAGGACCTCTATTGACACTATTATCTCTATGGGGTTACTGATAATGGCCCTCCCTTTTGCATCTTATCTAGGAAAAAGATTGAGGTGCCGTACATACTAATTCCATTGCTGTGAAGCTTCAGTCCCAGATTAATCACTTTGTAAACTAAGGGATGTTTTTGTATTTTTACACAGGAGGATCAAATGAACACTCGTTGGTACATACAACGCTAACGACCTGACTAGAAGGAACAATTTGGGGCCAAATGCAACCCCATCCTTCGGATTTTATTCAGCTAATGCCATAAGGGAATTTGCTTCTTCCATAAGTGACTTGGCCAAGAATGATATTTTTCATTATTGTTGTTTCTTCCTAAACACAGCTGAAAGAACTTTCCAACGTAATGGTATTTTTGACCCCACATGTTGATAGCAGTGTCCAAATCTCTCTTTCACTTGAAGGGTATGAATGTGTGTGTCTCTGGGTGGGGGTTGAAGGTCTTAAGGCTGATGGTGCATGAAACTGAAGTAATTCATTACTATCTCTGTGTAAAGTCTATTGCAAGCGCAAATGGGAGATACAACTTTTTAGGGACAGACAGCAGGTCAAGAGGGCATACTGTGTAGGTGTTCAGTGGAGAACTTTTACGTTACGGAGGAATCAATGTATAGGACAATAAGGAAAGAAATATACTGGGGGTGGGGGTGTTAATGAAAAATAAGATGCAAATGTAGCAGCGAAAAATAGTTTGAAACTAGAAATGATAACATAAACTCTGAATTGTGAAAAAGATTAGTTCAGCTGTGAAGATTATGGCTCAAACTGTCTTTCCAAAGCAGCTCATTACATCTAGAAAGGCAGGGAGAGGGAGAAAAGCAGTATCTGAACCTATTTCTGTATTTCATGGTTCATGCTTATGACAATCCATCAAAGCCATCACCTGTGGTCCCCTACCAGACACTGAACTACAGTTTTTTAAATGCAGAGGTCACAGCAAGGAGCAAGGTTCAGCACATCGATGTGTGAACCGCCATTCACTTCATCTTTTATAACTGGCAGTATCTTGCCTCACCGAAAATTTTGAACTGGGAAAGATGTTGCAGGTCACACATATGGACAATAGGACCTCAAATTTTTTCTGTTCTTATTTTCATAATAGCTAAAATTCACATGCCTAGCTAGTTTTGCTTGTCTGGAGGACCGAACAACTGTGTACTGAATGATCTAAAAATTACTACAAGAGCAACTCAGTTTATTTCATAATTTAAAGTCAATAAGCACAAGCTGCTATGAAAGCATGCTGGCAAATCAATAAAATTGAGAAAAAACCCAACTCTGTGTTTGTTTTTCAGAATGAAGGAAAAAAAAACTGGCTCATTTTGGGACGGTGAAGACAAGGTGCCCTTTCCTATGCAAGAACTAGCACTCGCGGGGCTGGAGTCAGCCAAACTTCCCAACGCTGCAAGTTTCTAAGGGTGCCTCCTCATAGTGTTGCTGCTTCAGAACAAAGAACCAAACCCTCCTCTCCAACAGCAGCTCAGGTACGAGGGAAGAAACTAGTATTTCCTTTGTCCTTCTGATGACACATTCCCTGCTGCCCTTCTAAAATCTCCAGCATGAATTGGGTTCTTTTATGTGCTTAATATCTGGAGATTAAGCTCAGGATGACAGAATAAGTATATGCATGTTCTGATGGGCTTATTTCCACCGGTGGCTAACATTTAAAAATAAGCTGTTACTAAACTAGCGGTCTTGCCACATGATTAACCGATGTGCACAAATGTCTAGTTTTTACAGGCGAGTCCATGCGTCTGGTTTTTTTTTCACCTGCACTCTTTCTGTATATGAGCATCTTCGTGCACACCCGATCCTGCCTCAGTGAATAAAACCCAACCACACATCCTCCCACTCCAGCAGCAACCCACCGGTGGCAGCAACAGTCTAGGCAAAATCTGGAACTTTTCAAATACAAAATTCTGCCCGGATAAATGACAGGTACAGATTCAGAGGATGGAAAGCAATCTTCCTTGGCAAAGGTATGAGGACAACCAGTTACATTTTGCTCTCCAACGAATTCATTTTTAGAAACAGATGAAGCATGAGGGATGGCATTGCACTGCTATTTTAAGAATCCATTAGCAGCAGTTAATATTCTTTCTTTTATTACAGAAACCTACCAGATTAAAAAAAAAAATAATTGAGAAATAATAAGAGTGGAAGAGTCACAGCTGGCCATTTTCTTGTAAGATCAATTAGGCTATTGAGGCAAATGTTTAGGCCACTCAATATAAAAATCTCCTTACTCCATTTCAGGAATATCGACTTCTTGTTTGCTATTCAAATAATCTCTAGACCGACAGTCCCCAATTTTTCACTCATTTGTCCCCAAAAGAAAGAAAAGTAAGTGATACATTTTGTCCACTCCTGAAGTCAACCAGTTCTAAGATGATATTAAATACTCTGAGCATTACATGACAAATAGAAAGGAGACATAAGGTGAACTCTGTGTTTCCAGAGTTCGATGCAGAGGATTTTTCAAGAGAATTCCCATTCTACCAAATACCCTAAAAAAGCTCCATTGGGTTATTGCTGGTTTTTGGATTATTTCACTAGAGAATACCATGGATACATGGGCACATCAGACATAAATTAGGAAGAAATCCCCTAAACCACTGCTTGACAATGACCTCCATTCACACCTACTGAGAATCGATATGGATACGAGTCATTTGTAAACTAAGATTCATTTTCTTCTCACAAGTATATGACAGATGTTATCTGAGAACATAACTATAATCTCTAACACAATGTCTTAATGTGAAAATACAAATGGCACTTTGTGTTTGTTTCTGTGCTGCATTATTGTTCTCCGAGTAAAATTTCATTTTCACCTTATTGTTAACAGAATCCTGTAAGTTATTGCTGTGTAAAAGTATAGGAACATCCCATCAGTTCTAATAACAGGCACTTTCAGTTTCTGTTTCATCTTTTAAAATAGATTTTAGGCTACCTTGCTGAAGTGTATATGCATTTTACATGTCACAACTGTCCTGCTACAATTGGTTTTGCTGACATGCTACTGCACCCAGAAGGGTAAACTCCCCTGGAATCAGCAAAGAGCAGCTGCCTATTTCAGCTCTGCAACCTTTATTCAAGATGCATTGTAGTCAGGGAAAAACAAGAAGTAATAAAATCAAGAGACTTTGCCGTTACTGTATCTGCAATTCACTGTAAAATGCCAGAAGAAAAAAACAAAACACAGAAAACCCAAAACCTTTCATATGGTTTTCATTTTGATTAAGTGTTTTGTAACTTTATTCAGTCAAAGACATTCTGAGTGTTGACTTACTTGACATTGAAGGACTCAGTACGACTTCGCTATATCGCACGCCATCTGCGAAACAGCAAAGAAGTGGCCATTCCATTTTGCAGAGAAAACGTGCTCTGACAAAACAGAATAATTTACTTCGTACATTTTGTGTTGAAGCTTTGCAAGGCATTATCTTACCAGTTTTCCTGATGAAAACTAAAGGATTTTTAAAGATGTACTTCATTCAACCTATTTACACCCCATGTAAAATTGTGAGTTTGAAAATACTTTTCCACTATCACATATATTACATTTACAAGTATAGTAAAATACTTTCAAGGTATTTTGATTTCTAAAGATGCAGTATCCTTATAGTTACATTTGTGTACTAAACCCTGATTTACTGCGGAAACTGATCAGAATTTAAGCATTTTAAGGTATCAATAGGCTTGACTTCATAGGCATACATTACACAGTAACTGTTATGCTATAATAGAACTGTGAAAATATAACAATCTTTAGATTTCTTTGTGCACTTCTCCAGTTATAAATCACAGGCAAAGGCATAATACAATAATACGAGCTGGTTTGTTAAGAAGGTAGTATTTTTTTTTTACAGTCTTTATTTCCAATTCTTCCTTTTCTGATTTTTTTTTTTTTTAAATAAACTTATTTATTACCTGTGCATGGGTGGAGGCATGTGGAAGTGCTGGGGTTTATATGCAGGGGTGTATGGATGAGCATGTGGGAGTAGGGTGGATTTACCGAATGATCTTAAGACTCGTCTGCTGTGGAAGAAGCAGTTTCACTTACAGACCTTTCCAAACCAAAGTTCAAACTAAAAAATAAGTGGGATATTAATGGTGAAACTTACTCCAATTTTGAGGTACCCACCTTCAATAAAGGAGAAAGAGATTTTTTCCATTAAACAGCATTTATTATCAGAAGATAAATTTATAAATGGCAACTAGAATACATTTTCAATGTGGCTAATGGAAAACAAGACTTATGATCACTGTTATTCCCATTATTAAAGGGGAGAAAGCTTGTCCAACTATTTGTCCATGCTCTGCACTGAGTTTACCCCAAACATCAACATCACTGATGTAATTTTCAACACTGTTAATTTTGTTATACATTACTCCAGCAAATAATCGTATATACAAGTCAGTCTAAATCTACGTAATTAATTGTGTAAGCATGATAGAGAATAAGGAATACTGCATCTTCATCCCCAAGTATAAACTGCTGTTGCAATGAGCCAATTTTACAGTGCTGAATAAAACAGGTGCTCAAAAACTAATGACGATTTAAAATTTTAAAAGTTCTGTATCAAAGCTGCTTGCTTGTTACGTTTTCCTATAATGCTGGCTACTGAGATTTCCTGACAAATCCATTGAATCTTTTTGAAAACATATGAAATCTGACTCTCTGTGGCATAGTTTCCCTTGTAAGCTGTAATGGGCACGGTGGCTATCACCCATCCTTTACTCACACTTAAAAGCATAAATCTCTGTCTTTCTGAAAGAATGGAACACTGTACATTTGTCTCTCCCAGATGCTCAATTAAGATGGACCTACTGTGTTGTGTCAAGATGAGATCTGATATTTCTGCATGCTACCTTTGCCTTTGCCACGGACCTGCGGTGGGATACCAGGATTTTTGAGGAAACTACTCCGGAGCAATCACCCTTGGTCTTTGCACAAGCACCGAAGTTTGGTGGGCCTAAACCACAGCCACTGAGGGAAGGACACCCTGACAATCTTGGGGACATCCGCTCCACATCCAACCACCCTCCTCCCACAGAGTAACTTCTCTTAAAATACTTCTGAAGAGGAAAACCAACCAGAAAACAACCTCACAGAGTATTTGAGGTCAAAGCCTATGGGTGCTGGTATGAAAAAAAAAAAAGAAACTTGCCAAGAACCATACCGGGTACTTGAAACCCAGTGGCGGACTGCTGCTGGTTGTGTAACTTGTCAAGAGGCAACTGCAGCACAAAAAGCCCTTACATGTGTGCTGGGAAGGAGGATATACTTCCTGCCTGTGAAATAAGAAAATTTAGCATACGCTCCTTTACCTTTTGGCTTCATTCTATTACCATTGACATGCTCTGTGCCTGTGTCCCTTGATGTGAGAACTGCTTTAACCCTGCATCATTATGGGGTTCCTCAAATAACACTAGACCCTCTTTCTGTTGCAGTGTTTCCTATGCATAAAATAATGGGCAACCAGCTGAATGGCAAGGGATTCACACAGACCAAGCTCAGCCTTGGGAGATGAGCCTCTCCAGGGTCTATGATACATATGTTCCTCCTTGGGGCAGCTCAGAGTTGAATGCTGAAATTTAAGGCCTCTCAATTTCTCTCGAAGAGTTTTTCTCTCTTCATTGACTACAGTGGAAGCCCAAAGAGGGCACTGGTATCTCGCAGTTATACCCTGCCTTTGTGAATAACATCAGAGACAATCTCTCTCACTGCTCCTCTTGTACGCTAACAGAATGGCCTTAAGAGTTTCTGGTCAAATAAACTTAATTTTCTATGGGAGAAAAAAAAATCGCAGATTCTGAAAGGAATTCTGTATGCCGTCAGTTCTTCAACTGAATTACTGCTATTCAAGTAATTAGTCGGCAAAATGTTCTTGGGCAGGAAAATAATTTTATCAATTGACTTCTACCTGACCTGACGTCTTTCCCTAAACGCTGAGAATGACAGATCCATTTAAGGGTCGATATTGAAGTACATACAAGACAGACGTCAGACGTAATCCATGAACCATCACACACACAACACTGACAACCAGTTTTTTAAACCAACAACAGTCATGCTGCCGGTAAAGACCCAGTTCTGCTGCCCCACGATGCCTCATGGTCTATCCAGAAGCCCTGAGCTGCCACAGCCTCTTCACGCTTTGCACAGACACATGGTGCCTCTGCTTCATTCCTGATTTGGAGCCAGACACTGAAATGTTGCCAGATTTGGTGGAAGTTGATTACCAGCACAGTCAATGGGAATCAATAGAGGCATTTTTCCCACAATGGCTGCAAATAATTTGTCCTGGGTTTCTCTGCTGACCACTTGGCAGAGGGGAGCCTGAGCTTTAACAATATTGCAGTTCTTTCAGAGAGCTGATAAACTATCCGGTACCAGGGAATATTAAGAACATATTTAAAGACAATCAAATTCTGGGGCCTGTGAAAGCTGTCATAAAGTATTGTTCCAGTCACATTAATCCTCAATTGACCATAACTGCTTTCAGTATCTGTATCGGTACTCTGTGCTGGTTTTCTTAAAGTTTACCTCGATTTCAGAATCACCTCAACATTACCACAGTTACTTCAGGAATCAGAAATTAATTCAGATTGGTCAAACATTTAAAAATGAACAAGTGGCATCACAAGTTTAATCTGCACAATTCCTGGAACCAAATATTCATAATTAAATGCATTGCAAAAGACCTTTATGTATACATCTTTCATCTCTAAGCTATAAAAATCTCAACACTTAAAAAATCTTGCCAAGCCTCCTCTGTCAATTTTAGCTGAATAGGCAGATCCTTGTGAGGAAAGAAAACAGAAAAACACTATTCCTTTTGCATGAACAACTGATGAGTAAGAGTTTCTCTCTTTCCTACATAATTCAATTAATACAAATTGGTTCACAAATATAGGGTTGTATGGGAATGATCAAGAATTTCCTTTTATTTAATCTGAAAAGGCTTGGATTGAAAATCCCAGCAGCAGCAGCCACTGGTACCCATATAAAGGGCCATTTATATCATACCAGACAGCTGGTAAAATCTTGTTATTCCCTAACTCCCAGGGAGAAACCTAATGTCTTGCAGAGCACCACTGCAGAAACATTTCTCCTTCCTACTTACAGTCCATCCACGGACCCCTCAACAATCAGCTCTTTCCTTTATCTTTCTTGCTTTCCAGACACAAGTATTATGTTGAAGGAAATGAAAGTACTTAATTGTGATACCTAGCGGGTCAGTGAAACCATCAGAGAGATTAACTTAAATGATCTTACATGCTATTTCTGCATAGCCCACCCCTTCTGTTGGAGTAGAGTAAATTATTGTCTCGAGAGCCATTTTATTCATTATTGCTTTTTCTCTGCAAGAGATGCAGCCATTTCTTCTCTGTTTTGTTTTGTTGGTACCTTCAATTACATTTCATGAATGGCTACGCCACTAACCTTGGTACCAGCGAGTTTAAGATCTGACTATTTCCTTGTGTTCAAATAATGGTTGTGGGGAAGAGGATACCTGTATGAAAGAAAACTGCATGTTGAGAACAGGATAGTTGTTTTTGATGGCTCTTTCTATACAAATCAGGAAATGGTTCTAAGTCAGTCCATGGTAAAATACAGATACTTAATATTGTACTTGCAGCAGAAATGCTGCTGCCCCTTGTTTATTATACAGACTTCAACAACAACAACAAAAGAAAAGAAAGGAAAAAAAATAGATAAAAGAAAAAGGTTAAATGGCTGGTGTCCTCTAGGGCATAATGACAAATTGTGGTACAATATTAAAATGCCACCATTGTTATTGCAACAGTCTGCTCAAGCGACCCTTCCCTCCAACAGCGGGACCTCTCCAGCAGAATCTTCTTGCCTACTCACACGCAGCTTGTTTGCAGCACAGCTCCGGCATGATGCTGACACCGGCCAGATGGCGTTCAAAACAAGGGGAAAAGATGGGATAATAAAGGTCTAGCGGTCTTGCTCTCATCATCATCATCATCATCATCTTCATCATCATCATCATCATCATCGGTTTGTGGTATCTAATCCTCCAATCAGCAGTGATTTTTCAGGAACAAAATGTCCGACAGCTGAGAAAACATATAAGCTATTAACATTTTTTGTCAAAGGAGGCAGCATGTAAAATAATGCCCATTCCTGTAGCATTTCGGCTGCTATTTCCCAGGTGATTGTGATGACACTTTCATGGGGTAGCCATGCTGAGGGGCAGATGGGGTTAACTTCAGATGGTGAGGAGAAGAGTGGCACTTCTTTTCCTGCCTTTTTTTTTTCCAAATTTCTGTTATTATTTTTTGTTATGGACATCAGGGAAAGCCCTGTCTGTTAACACTGTAGAAGGGGATTCAGCCCTGCTGAATTCACTCCGGGTAGTTAAGAGACCCAGCTCTTAAACTCAGCTGGAATAGGTAGCGTTTCTCAAACCAGCATGTGCCTGCGGCGGTGGAGCGCCAAGTGATCTGAGCGGGAAAAGCTGCGGTCACAGTCTGCACACTTGAATGGCTTCACTCCCGTGTGCTTGCGGTAATGCCTCGTCAGTTCGTCGGAGCGAGCAAACTTCCAGGTGCAGCCTTCCCAGGTACATTTGTAGGGTTTTTCTCCTGGGAGAGACAAAAGAGAGAGGGGAGGGAGTGGAAATACAGGTGGTGACTTTCCCCTTGTTGCTCTTAATCCCCACAACCCCCTCTGCACACTTCCCATGAACACCCACTGCCTAGGGGTTGCTTTAGGCCAAATTACACAATTGCGAGGTACCGAATTTGCTGAATGTAAGGAAAGGGCCTTGAGATTTATCATTCCTGTGGCATTCACATGACTAAGAAAATCAACAGGATTAAGGCAACAATATAGATCCTACCTTGCAGGGGTGATGCAGGGATTAACATCAGGACAAAGGGCTGTGTAATTATTCTCATTATTTTTGTACAAAGTTGCTACCATCATCTCGTCAGGCTACACTTTCTCCCCAAATGGCCAGATTACCGATATTTCAGCAATTTATCACAGGCTGTCAGAGACTTCCAATTCTTTTTATGAAGTTTATGAAGGTTTCTAATTATTTATGTAAACAACACTGCAGGACATTTCCTAGCAAGCTGGTAAAAATGAACTACAATTTCCCAATTAAACATAAAAAATTCAATCTGCAAAATGTCCTCTTTATTTATTGCACTTACTTTCAGTAAAATTAGTTTTGCACGTAAGATGTTACCAGGAATGGTGTACAATTTTAAAATGTACTCAGCCATGGGACTTGCACAACACCGTGGATAAATACCGTTTTACTTCAATGAGATCAGACTTGGGCTAAGTGTAGATTTTTGGAAAATCCCACCCTCTGCTTTTTATTTAAAGGCAAGTATGATGCATGCCCCACATTCTGTGTTCTATCATGTCAGAGGAGAAGATTAATACAGCAATACTGGATTTTCTGCTTTCATAAAGCAAAGTGTTATAGAACTCCATTTTTGCCATGTTTGTAGGCTATACTTATTTGTGATTTTGATCACCAACCCTCAATGTCTAACGTTGCTCTTGGCAGTTACCTTGATCTCACAGTCAAGCATGCACCAAAACTGAGGACGGGAAACTCTGTGAGGTCCATATGTATCTTTTTTGGTGTGTCAAAAATGACTTTTTACCTCCCCTTCTGAAAACCAGCTAATCACAACCAAGACAACAAAAGAGCATCTCTGCAACAACTGTTTCTTTTGTCAGGCACAATCATTCCTCAGTTATTTATTATCTCTTATGAATCACGAGCAGCTTGCAAGAAACTATTTCAATTACATGAAACAGTGATGCAACACTTGCTTTGTCGTAGGCAGTACCTCCCTCCATGCGTCTCTTCAAAAGTCAATAAATGCTTTGCTGAGAGCTTGCAGTTTCAAAAGAAAATTCCTGAGTAAGAATATCATCACAAAGACCAAACTGTCCTGAAAAGTCCAGCTGAAATGGCCATGGGTGCCTCTGTAAGGAAACTGGATGCTTTACAGGCATGTCAGCAGGGTTGTCAGCAACATTTGAGCTCCTTGGGTTGGTACCTTCTGTGCACCATCTGGGCTGTGCTGCAGTTTTGATGTCAGACGGGGGTGGGAAACAGTTGCTGTGAGGACAACCCAGCATTCCAGGCTCTGAGGTGACCACAGCCCATAGCTGAACCAGCAGCAACTTAGCCTAGATAATTTTATAGTCCTCAGCCAAGCACAAAGCACCAAATAGTGCCCCTGGGTGGCTGCAGCGTTGGGTGCCTGGAATCCGGCAGCTGCCGCGAGCTGGATGGGCACAAGCTACTTGGCAGATGGCAGGTTGCACGTTCTTGCCAATGACAGAGTGCAACAAAACATGTTCAGGTTCACCACCAAACTGTCTTACATACATACCCTTGCCACAAACAGTTGGTGCGGAGCACCAGACAGATATAGCAATCTCCCCATTTGACTTGGCAGGTCTATGCTACTGGTCTTGTCACATCGCATAACAGTTTCCAAGTGGAGCACTTGCCCCATCCATCTTCAAGGTACTTTAAAACTTTCTTTTTGTTTAGACTCTGGACACTGCCCCAGTTTGTTTCTTTGACCACAGAGACTTGCAGAGCAAAATGAGGAAGTATTTCCGAAGCTTTGGATCCTTATTTAAAATTCTAATTCTGAAAATAGAAATTCTAATTCTCTCCCTTGCCTCGAGATCCTTTCCCTGCAATGGCCTCTTTGGTACACAAATCCCAGCTCTTCTTTCCCTTGGCAGAAGACAAATGGAGAACCCGATATGGGGAGGGACGGTTGGTGAAAGAGAAATACCAGAAATAGTTCGTCTGTCCATTAAAACAGTACCACTTTGGGAAAGAAGGGAAAGTCAGCTGATGGAAGGACGTGAGCGTGGGTCACTTGGCTGGAGTGCCCAGGTGTTGCTTCCAGACTCCCTCCTCAATGAGTCCTGCTTACCCAGCCCCTATAGAGCTATGTGAAAGAGACAGGACTAACCACATTCCTCTCAAGCTATTTACACCACTGAAGGAAAATCACACTTACAAGCTCAACCGAAGAAGACCTTTCATTATTTTCAATTAAATATATGTGTAAAGCGTAAGAAGGAGAAAAACCAGGCAAAGTAGCATTACTCTGAAGACATTCACTCACATGCACCTTAAAAATCTTTCATTAAGATTAATCAACATTTTATGCAAACCTAATTTTTAGGGGAAGAATAATAATAGTATTACTTTTCCGTTAAATATCTGCATTATCTGTGGATGGACAGGTGCTAGGAAAAAATGTTCTTCTTCCCAGGCAACACTATACTAACTGTTAGCCTTTTGTTTAATAACATCCCAGACATGAAGAGTGACCTCTGAGTCCGTAAGAACTACAGTAAAAACCGCAAGATCCAGAAGTTCAAAGGATGGAGAAAGGAGCAGCAGAAACAGAATTGCTAGAGGATGGGAAGCTGTTGTCAGATCTCACAGATGTCAGAGAGGTTGTGGAGGCCCCCTCCCTGGAAGTGTTCAAGGCCAGGTTGGATGGGGCTTTGGGCAACGTGGTCTAGTGGAGGGTGTCCCTGCCCATGGCAGGGGGCTTGGAACTAGATGATCTTTAAGATCCCTTTTAACCCAAACTATTCTATGATTCTATGAACACATACCAGCTTTGGCTGATGAACCTGGGCACTTACAGCTGAAATTCTCAGTACAATCAACAGAGAGAAGCAGGACCTCAGCAGGGCAACCCAGAAAGCAGTGAGGAGGTGGACAAAACTAGTTCGTTAAGTGGAAGAAACTAGCCTCAGTGCTTATACATATATATATTTCCATTTCAAGACTGGATTGCAGTGGAGTTGAAGTCAAATACTCAACCACTTTGACTCAGACACTTCTGCCTCTCTGTGAGCACTTGAGCTTAAGTGTCTAAGAAACTCTCGGGTTCACAGCGTGGGCACGTTTCGGCTCCTTCGATGGCTTGGCAGCTGCTGGAGCATGGACCGTAGAGTTACTGTCATGCACCCGGACACTCATATTCTTATTCAATGCTAAGGAGGAAAAGCAGGTGAAATGAGTCTTGCCCAGGGTAGTGGAAACATGGGAATGAAGGAGAAGACAAAACAGTGGACAGATTTTAGAAAATGGTAGTAAAGAGAGCTGCAGAAAGAGACTAAGAACCTGTGGCAATTAACATGAGGAGAAAAAGAAAACTGGAAAAAGACAAATCCCTGTTAGTTAGTTCAATCTGCTGAACCTGTATGATTTTAGACTTATAGAAGCTACCCATTTAAAAATAAATGCCTGAAGCTGTGAGCATTTTCACAGGAGCTGACCCTCTTCTTTTGCACCTTTCTTTGAAAGCTCTACTGTTTTGTCCCCAAACCTGACAAAAAGATCCCAAAACACAGAAATTGTATTCTGATGCTATTCCGCTGCTCTGTCTTGGAATACATGGACAGTGAACAGTATGCCATGACAGGCATTTATACGGATCAAGAGGGACCCTGGAGCATGAAAAAGTTCTTCTAGACAGTTCCCTGTAGAAAATGAGTATTTTCTATTGTTTGGGGAAGTTAATTATGAAGTTTTAAAGGTATGACTCAATGCCCCAAATGGAACTAGCAATTTTTTTAATCTTCTATTAACAAAACATCTATTTCTAAGAGCCCTCCAAAATCCTGCCTTTTGTAGTCCAGATGCCACAATCCAAATTAGTTTAATTACTTTTACCATATTATTTTTCCTACCCCACTATGACTCCTCTCACTTAAGTACTTAAGAACAGAGTTACAACGGTTACTCATTAAATCTCCCTAAACTGAAGCAAATAATGAATTAATAAAGCTGAATAATGACCACTGTTGAGCCAATCCTTCCAAAATTTTCCACCCTCCCCACAGTTCAACATCTGTCTTCCCATCTCCTTATTCATGTACTTTAACATCCGGAAGATCATTCACCCACGGAAATAAATCTCTCTCAAAGTTTTACTTTACTACCAAATGACATTCACATATTCCTTAAAAAAAACCCCTATGTGGGTACCAATAGGAGACCATGCCATGTAGCAGATGGGGTCTGTTCTACCCCGGGCAGAATTTCCCATGCAGCATGTTCCTCGGCAGGTAAGCCTCTGCCCATCAACTAACTTGTATCATGGTATTTGATGCCAGATGCTTCAAAGACAGGCACCATAAAAACGCCATGTAAATAGTTATGGGTTATTCTGCCAGCAGGGAAACTGCTCTGGAGCTCCAGGAAACAGCCAAGCTTACGTTCTCTAGGCAAGGAATCTTATTTACTGCAATTGCAGATGCCCTATGTACTCCCTACACACAGTAGGGAGTTCCTTTCATTTGTGTACTATTTAAGCTTCATTTATTCTTCACTTTAGCAGGCTCGTGGCAACCATGTCATTAAGTAACAATGAGGTAATGCCGTCTACTACCAGAAATAAATCAATTTCTTTATTTGGCATAAACTCACCTCTCTCTCTGGTATTACAGGTGAGTGCCATGTCCCTTCTTATTTGTGTCCTCTTCAGACATTCCCATCTATCCAATTTTTCTGCACATGTTATTCTCACCATGACTCTGAGTTATTACATCACTTCTCTGTGGCCCCTTCCTGCAACAGTACTCAGCATTTTGAAATACTAGTAACATTTTTATTCCAAATAAGAATCAACTAGAAAATACGCATAAGGGACTGTTCAGGGGTACAGGCTTGGTCAGATTTTTCTGTATTTAAGCATTCACCACCCTGTGAAAGAGCCACACGCTGAAATTCCACTTTTGAGAAGGACAAAGATAGAAAAGCACTTGGAAATGAAACTTGGTTTATAGTTTTGTGTAGTGTTTCCAGACTGGGAGGCTGGGAGCATAGGAGAGATGCCATCTCTCATTCCATTCACAAAATGCAATGGGTTTGAGTCAAACTTGCATGGTTTAATAGGTAGCACCTGCCCAGCCCTGCTATGTACAGCCACATCTTTGTACGCTCAGTTCCTACTGCCCTCATTCTTGGAGGACTATTCCTCAGATAAAAACAAAGTGAGATCCTAGGGATTTAGCCCACAACAAGTCAAAAGAAAAGAAATAATCCAGCAAGCATGGCTATGTTTGATGATGTTAAATTTTCTAGTCAAAGTCAGCTTTGCAGGGTTGAGGACATCTCCTCATCACATCTCCTGGTGATTCCTGGTTTGGTTTCTGCTACAGGATATTATAGAACATATATAAGGTGCAGTATTTATGTCAGCTGGTTTCAGCTCCCACATGAACACCAGAAGTGTTTTGAAACATATGGGACAGTCACACTGCATGCATACTGACAGGACTTTAGAAGGGGAAATCATAAATTGAAAACCACAAATGACAGCTAATTAGATTTTGCATTTCTACTAAAAATAAGCAATTATTTCAGGCAGAAAATAATCTTTTTTACAGCAAAACCACTATCTGATAACGAGCATCCTCAGGCACTCCCAGAGGAAGAGGGCAGCTTAGCTTTTAGACACAGGGGAAAGGGGAAAATGACAACTCCTACGTTTTGTGTGATATTTTTATTAGTATAATTTTTTAATGAAAAACATCAGAGCACTTATAAAGCACTTTCCAACTTCAAAGTGCCTTATAAAGCTTTTTTTTTTTTTAAATCCAATCCTTCATAAAAGTCTGTCTTCATAATAGCACTGTGTAACAACTATTGTGTCCATTCTGCAGGTAGGAAAAACAACACAGCGAGCACCAGCAACCTTCCCAAAACATCAGAGAAAGTGAACAGCAATGCTATGACTCACATATTAGGAACATCTTACTTTCTGTAATGAAACTGCTGGACCTCAGTTTCATCCCTTTAAAAGTTTGAAATACTTTCAATCATTTTGATGCAAAAATCCAATTCAATTATTTAGATGTCTTTCTAAAGGTCATTTGGTATCTCTGTTTCCAAGTTACTGATTCACTATATCTCTTTGGTGAACATAGTGAATTTGACTTTCCTGTTTCAGTATTGTCAAAATATGCAAATAAAATATCTTTCTGGGAAGAGATTAAAGTTTCGTATCAGTGGAGTAAATCTGGGAAAACAATTTCTATGAGCAGAACAGGAACATACTGTGCTGCCTGTGACACGTCTTGAAATGCAGGGTTTTTTTATTCCTTGTTCTCAGTCTGACTTAGGCAAAGCACAGGGACATGGTTTCTTCATATGAAAACTGGGAACAAAACAATTTCTTCAACTCAAAAATGCAGTGATAATCTCCACTCTAAAACAAGAGACACTTTTGGCAGCTCTCAAACCAACTATTTACAAGCTCCACTTCTGATAATTCAGGCACAAGTCCTTTTCCCACATCACAACACACCACGGTCTTTTCATTTCATGGCACTGCTGAGCTTGGGTCCTGCTCGCCACCCTGGCCCTTCTCACTCCCTCTGCAAGACCAGTACTAGTGCAGCAACCTTGTCTCCTTCCTTCTCTTGCTATTGTCCCACATGCCCCTCTAGGTATACAGCTGCCTCAGTTTGCTGCTATTTTAAAACAAATCCCAGCAAAAAAGCCTTTATGACCAGCCTTACAAAATTAAATGCTCCGTATTTAAGAAGGCAAATCCATTACATCAGTCTCTGCCCTGTTCTGTCACCACACACACAGGAGAGAAATGAAGAGGGGGAATCCAAGAAACTTCTCTTCCACATTTTCTCTTTCTGGGCTTCTGCACAGGGATTTGCCCAACAATGACACATACCTAGTACGATGTGAGATACAAAAGAATTAACTCTCTGGGGCAAGGATTAGTTATGTCCATTGCCAAGGGCATTGCTGATGTAAAATGATAAATTTTAATTCCTGTAAAACCAGAAAAAATAAAATTTTTGGAAATGTAAAAGGCCTCTTCCTGTGCACCTAAATCCAGGAGCCACACCAAATCCCAACAGTAGATGACAAATCACATTTTATTACTCTTTTTGAATAATTTTTTCCTGCATGGTACATATATAAATATTTAAGTATATGTTAAGTGTGTGTGTGTGTATATATATATATATTTATGTAGCAAAAGATGGCATGAAGTTTCCTCCTTCCCTCCAGCCACAGCAAATATATGGGACTATCAAATTTCCAGTGTCGTCAAGAAGGCTGAGATTTTTCCTTTTTCAGCAGCCTTCACTCACAAAGGTATTTGGGAAAGGTGATGCAACAGATAGGCACTTCAATCAGCAGCCAACTTCAGAAGGGGTGCCAACAGACCTGCACACTCTCTTTAACTGGGGTGCTGCAGGCCTGGGTTTTAGTCT
The DNA here is from genome assembly GCF_011004875.1 of Balearica regulorum gibbericeps. NCBI lineage: Eukaryota > Metazoa > Chordata > Aves > Gruiformes > Gruidae > Balearica > Balearica regulorum. The sequence goes on along the minus strand of NC_046184.1, from coordinate 173,838,342 downwards.
GGCCTCCCCAAATAAAACACCTTTCCTTCATCGTGGTCCATAACTGCAAGGGAGACACCAAACAAGTGACACATCCCTTTCCATCTGCCTCCAATTCTGCCTCTGTCACACCTCCTGGATGTTCCAGGGATTGCTCCACCATGTTGATCAAGAGCCATACTGATGTTTCTCAGTATAAAAGTTAAACCTTCCACTACCTGTAAAAAACCAAAACAACCTCCCCCAAGAAATAAACAAAAAACAACAAAAATCCTCCAAGGGATGAGCTTCGTCTCACTCAGTTTTGCACAACCGATTATTTGTTGTTTGCACTGTGCTAGAAGTCAGGCTCAAGCAGAGGCTGAGACCCTGGTGTGCTGGGCTGTCTGCAGAAACAGAGCAGTAAAAAAACTATCATCTCCCATTTAAGTACATGAGTTGTGAATGGAATTAAATGTCCCAAATGAAGAGATACCGAGTTTTTTCACCATAAAAATCAGAATTAATATATATGATACTAAAGAAAAATATTAACTGACAAAAATATACAACAAGGGAAAATATCATTAGAGTTAATGTGACCAAGATGCCACTACATTTCATATCCTATGCGGAGAAAACATGATGTGCAGAAAATCACCCCTCATCCTACACAGGTGTCATCTGATCTTTTTCCTTTCCCATGAAACAAGAAGTTTTTGTAAAATTTCCCCAGTTTTCTAGCTACTGATTTGCGAAAAGTGGACTGAAAACACTAGCTTTCAGGCTCTACCTTTTGTTTTCTTTTAGCCATGGAAAAAAGAAAGTAGAAAACCAGAAAACCTGAGTAAAACACCTAAACAAAGGCTTTTGTGAAGCTTACTTGCAGTTTTGAGCATGCTCCACTCTCAAAGACTCTATTTCCGATCAAAGGCTGCCCTGAAAAGGACAGGGCAGGCACGAGCAACTCCAGACACACTTCCCAAAAGACACAGGGTTTCACCAGTAATTGGCATTTCAGTAGCAAGCTGTTATCCTGTTCTCTCTGTCAGGGACTGAGTGGGCTGCAAGATGTAATGTCCTTGGAAACACTGTACTGTGTATTTATTTCTCCAGGTCTGGGTGCAACATCCGGGAAAGCATTTTGGCGGGAATGGGAGTAGAGAGCTCTTTCTCACCTTCATGCCACTGCAGGGCTACACATGGTAGACCACAATCATGCCTGAGACCTTAGATGAACTGCAGTTCTTTGGAGGTAGAATATTAAGTACTAAATGGTTTGCTTAGAGAAAATTTTATTCTGCATAATGAAATCATCATTATTCCCTCGTGCCACACACAGACAAAACACATATGCACCCCATATTTACAAAGTCAAGGGGCACTGTTGCAAATATTTTTCATAACCTAGAGACTGAAAGCAATCACAGACGCAATTAGACTCGCTCTCCCATCAAAGTGCCTTGGAATAACCACGTGGGCATTCTTCCATATCGGCACAGCATCAGACCTACAATGCAGACGAATGACTCCCCATGCGTAAGGTGAATTCAGAGCTCACAAAATGTGCCAGAAATGAAATCATTTAAGTTTCCACAGAGCAGCTATTGGAAGAGAAGTGGATGTACAAGCTCCTTGTGGTATGGACACCTGCCCGTAAGTAGCTGGACTCAGACAACTATCTCACTACATCCAGAGGTTCCCATTTCTGAACATCACCTTCCTAGGCTGTGGTGGCATTAGTGAGCCTGCTTTACACCCTGGTACATACTGCACCAGCAGACATCTGCTTTTAAATATATTTCTGTCCTGAAATCTGAACCCAGTCACATCAATGGGAATAGGCTGAGGCTTCAGCTGAGGTTTCAGCAGCCCCGTTTATTAAATAATCTGTTTATCTTCTAAATAGAAACTGCATGAAGAAAGAGCAGAAATGCTAGAAGTGAAAACTTCCATGAAATACACTGGTTTCCACATTGGAAAGCTCTATTGTTTATTGAAACTGGCAGTAAACTTTAAACACTAAAAGAAAGTATTTCTTAAAAAATAAAAGCATCACCCAATACAAACAGAGCCTCCCATTTTACTTAAAGCAAATTATTTTTTAAATTGGCTTTGTTTATTTGAATTCCCCGTTTCTCAAACAGCATATGAACCTGCTGTTGCAGCTTTTTCACCCGATAGATTTACGTGGAGGAGGGAGAGCTCTGGGACAAGGGCCTAGGGAGCACGTACGACATGAGAAAGAAAAGCTGAGCTTTTGAAGAGCAAGTCTGGAGGGCAGGTGACAAAGAGGTGTTAATTTTAAAGTAGGCCAAAAATCTACACAGTTCAAGTAAAATCCAGAAGGACTATTTAAAGAATGTTGCTTCCTCCCAATATTTGCCTAAAGAAGGGATTACAAACCTGTAAATATCTTTCTGGAACTTATAGCTAGCAAAAGGCATTAAACAGACCTTAAGAAAACAACAGGTAATGAATGGAGTTTTAAAATCTACAGGGCAAAAATAACTTTTTTGGTGCCTCCAACTTCTTAAGTCCACTCTGAAATTGCTCAAAGGAAAATGTGAACAAAGACTAATGACAGGGGCCCTTTCATATTAAAATAATATATGGAGCAACAGTGAGTGAGAGGAATGCAATGTTTGAAAAAGCACAGACTAAATAAATCACCCATGTACTCACTAGCCCTCTCTCTTCTAGGGTGGTGTCTCAACCAGCTATAAAGGAACATCTTGGGGAGGAAATGCTGTCATTTTCTCAGGTACAAAACCGCATTTCTGAGATGTTTACTGTCTCCATGTAACGCCGCTGAAGACCCCCTGACACTGACAAATAGGCTTCATTACGTCTGTGGCAAAGGTATTTGCTCTCATCTCTCAGGAATGATATAGGCGTTGATCAAGGACAAAGCACCAAACACTAAAAAATTCATTTGGCCTGGGGGTTATATTCTGCCTGCCTCTGTAAGTGCCTAACGAAGCAGCCGCATCTTCCACAGCAGCGGCACTGAGAAGAGTGATTTGGACAGGGTGCTGGTTGGGGCTCATGGATGAAAAGCAGTAGTTGCAGCCCAGTACCTGAGCCCCACGAAGGTGCTCTGGTTACAGCCCTTGCCCCCCTCCACCTCTCTGAGGCAGGAGCAAAGCCACAGCTGTGGGTATACGATGCCCTACGCTCACAGACTAAGTCCATTCCCACTTCAAGCCAACTGGAAAGTCCCAGGCTTTTGCTGCCATTGACCCCAGAAAGCCACTCCATCACGTTTCTCTGGAGATTTGTAAATAATAACTGAAATAAGGTTGCACAGAAATACAGAATGCTGATTACTCCTACAAGGAAAGAAAATCCTACATCGGTGAGACACAGGGAGCAATCTCTTCTGTATCAGACGTTGTAAAACTATGTCCCACATAATCTTAAAGCAGGCATCTTCTTTCTTCATTGACTTCTTCAGGATGATTCACACAATGTTTTAAACTCCTTTGGCTTCTCCATATGCTAAGAGGGTAGCCACAATGAGCTACAACTGGATTTAGCTGTGAGCAACTTGAGATGTGAAATCCAAGACAAATCAAATTTCCTTTTAAATTACTATGTTGTTGGTTAGATTTCTCAGGTCACAGTCTGCATGCTAGGCACCGCTTTGAGACACATTCACACCACCCAGTGTACTCTGCATACTTAGAAAAAAGGGAAGAGCTTTAAATCTCTTCCACATGTACTACCCATTATATGTTTCAAGTCTCTGTGTTCCTTACCAAACCTCCAAACAGACAGCATGATTTGCATCTTCAATTTACATAATATGCCTCAAACTTACATGCTCTCCCTGTTTAAAAGGAGACGGATGATGTCTATGAAAACTGGATCATGATATACAAAGGTTAGCTTTGGTACCAACAGACCCGTGATTCAGGTTAAATCAGAACATTGCACACTAGGATTTGCAGACTAAGAAGTGGCTTGTGGATGAAAAGTGAAAGTATCTTTTAGCCACATGGTCAGCCAGTGGGACAGTTTGTCCATGGTTGGGTGTATCGCCACAGGCATGCCCTGGACATCACTCACAGCGGGCAGCCACTGCCCTGCAGCATCTCTGCTGGCAGCCAGAACCTGGTGTCTTTGGCTATTTGTGGTTTTCAGTATTTAATGCACTAACAAGGCAACTGAAATCAGTATGGATAAAAAAGGGTTTGTGTGTTTCTTCATATGATCACTGTTGTTTTCACTTTCTAATGTCTCCTTTGCACTGTTAAAGCAACTAGCCCAAAGAGCCCTGGGTGTTTGTTCTTGTTTTCCTTCTTTTCTCTCCCTAAAACAGACTCCCCTGTCCTGTCATCTTTCCATACACACCCTTTATCCACAACTATTATGCTGATAAAGGCTATAATGAAATGTATTATTTCACCAGAGACTTTACTGCCTTGCATTTGACCTGATAAATGGCATGACTGTAAGACTTTGTCCTGCTGCCTTCACCATAGCTAGCTTATGAACCTATTTTCATTACAGTTACAGATGATTGATTGAAAAATAATGACAAGTCAAGTGAAATTTTGCAGGGAAATTGCAAACATTTTTGACTACTTTGCAGCTTTCCATTGACATTTCAGAAACATCCAGCCAACTGGAGAGGAGGTCAAGATGTATGTCCTCAATTTTATGGCATGAAAATATCTGCCTGCTTTTTGCCAAAATAACGAAATTATTTAATGTGTTTTACAGTTTTTGCAGACACATGATTTCCAGTTTCACCAACTTCACAGATCAGCTATTAAAGTCTAGTTTTTATAAGCCATATCAGCCTCTCAACAGAAGGCATGGTTTGACTCTTTGATTTACAGAAAACATATCAGATGTTTATCTCTCTCCAGAGGGAAGAGTCTGTAGATCTTTCACAAACCAGGGCTAGCAGAAAAGGAAACAGCAATTCATTAAGATAAATTTAAATATTTTTAGAATGAAATTTTGATGGGGTCAAAAAAACCACAGTGGAAGGAATCGGTATTACTTAGCCTGCAATGCTCAGCTGTCCTACTGGAAGTGTCAATGGCAACTTTAGTGCCGCCTAAAAGGCCTGAAATAGCCATTACATATCATAAAATAACGCTACGGTTGTTTCCCTCTCCATCTTCAAAGTAAAAGCAGCCAACTGAAGAAGGCGACCCCCGCCAGGGCTGCACGGATGCAGACCTTGTGGGGAACAGGAGTTACAGCTCACCCCATTCCTGGGGCCAACATCAGCACCTATGTGGAGTGCCACGCAGACGTACGCACACCGGGAATGCAACCCAGGACTGCTGGTTTTCCCATTTTTAAAGATTACTCATTTGTAGAGTCACGCATTAGTAATTTTCTTTAGGTGCACCGAAGCAGAAACTAACTCAATACAACTCCAGCGAGCCAATTTCTCACAGTTTCGCCTTGTGGAAATAGTTGATAAACCTGAGCTGCGAGATTGCCTGCAAGCCCTGAAGGCTCTCCATCACACCCGATACCCCCTGATAACTTTATCTGACGATTTGGCAAAACAACAACAAGAAGCTGATACTAGAAAGAGAAATTTAATACAAGCGCGTCTGATTTATGAAATGTCCTAACTACTACAGGTTTCACTTGCAGTTTTTCTAGTTGGAGAGACGATGTGTAATTCAAGCTCGCCCCCCAGTGGACTGCATGTCCGCACCAGCACACGAAGTTTTCGGGACACTGGTGAGAAGTATTGGGCAGCTAGATGATAGCATACTTAAAAAAACCTAGGGGTCACTCAGTATTAAATGCAACTGTTACCATCTCTAATATTTTGTTGCCATTTTTCATTATGTTTAAAAGATGTATACTTTCCAACTGACAAAGTTGTTCAAAATACCGCATTGTTTTCCCTCCTGTATCCAAACAATTGCGGATGTTTTAGTGGCTATGCAAGTATAGCAAATAAAAAAAAAAAGGTTAGTTCTCAAACACGTCCTGCTTAGGTAAACAACTGGCTGCAAGATCAGCCTCCCTAAAAAAAAAAAAGTCCATATTATGCAATGCTGAGTTTCTGTGATCTTTTCTCAGAAAGTTTCCTACTGAAACTTGCTCACCCTTGCGTGCATAGCTGTCATACCTCATTTATACTTATCCAAAACTGCACACTAATTACTGTGGGTCATACGTGAATAATTAACTTCTTTACCCTGAAGCAAAAGTAAAGGCCAAGATAAAAAATGTAAGTTGAGATTAATGCATAGAGTATCCTCATGTTCGGTGCTACAAATAAAATCAGAATATGCTAACTTCTGACCATTACCTGTGAAGAGCTCTGTAAAACATTTAAATTTAACAGCACAATACAGATTTTTCTCACTGGATCTGTTGGCTAAATTCAGCGCTCACCTTCTCTCTAGACTAGACTTTTTACATTGCAGCAGGCATGAAGACATGACAATATAAACCAGTTAATAGCCGACCATTTAATGAAGGTTTTTGATTTGCTGTTATTTTTCTTTTCTCCCTGAAGGAATAAACCAACATCTAACATGACTGCAAAGTATTTCAAGCAGCTGCCTTTTGGGGTGGGGATTCATTCTGGCCAGCTAACAGGTAGGTATCCGGGCTTCCTCTGTAGTCAGCAGTGAAAGAAAAGCACTTTTGCAAGCCAATCCCTGGGTCTACCTGAAGAGGGAATAACGTGCCCCAGAGGTGCCAATCCCTCTACGCAGAGATCCCAGACAGATAGCATAGCCTAGACACCCATCTGCTAGGGAACCAAGGCTGGGCAGATGGATCCTACGATTACAGCAGGTACAAAAACTCCCTTCACGCTGCTGGAGAGTTACAGCTGCAAAAGCTGCAATTATCAACACCATTTCAAGTTGTCAGTGCTGAGTTTTGAGCACCCTAAGCGCACAGCCTGAGATTCAACAGTGCAGACTATCTAACACTGATGTGGGTGCATTACCTGCAAGCGCTGGTCTGCCATGAGATCACTAATGAATGTACTTCACAGTGATTTAAAACGTCACGGCAGAAAAGAGCCTTCTGTATTTCTGTGCTAACTTGAGTGTGACATTTCTGAGATTCTTCACATCTAGTTTTGTAACTCAGCTCCTTACATGATGCTTGCTTATACTCCTGGGCTGGTCGTCAGTCTTGCTAAAGACTTACACTCCTGGGCTGGTCGTCACTCAGGCTAGAAAAGAGTGACGTCCTGGTGGTATAAGCACGTAAGTGGTATTTTTGGTTCAACCCAAAAAGTCTACTGTTTTCATGCCTCTGGCTGAGCTCTCTGCCTTCTAATCTGTTACAGCCATATAATGCTCAAAGGGTGATACAGGCAAGAATAGAGAAACAACTTAGAAATCAGGGTAGGGAGAAGGAAAGGGACAGAGCAGGGTTAGATTGCGATAAAAGAAGTAAAACAAGAACGACAGAGAACAAGTTGAAAGGGTAAGGGTATATAAAATGTATCAGAAGGGCAGGGATGACAGACCACATTGAAGATGGGAAAGAATAGGGAAGAGGAAAAAAGAGTTAAGACAAGACATGATAAATTCAGAGAGAGGAGAAGTGACAAGCATTAATGGGACGATATGAAGAAACTAGAATAACTGGTCTGGGGGGAAACGTAATGAAATTCCCAGATCACCAGAACATTTCCACTGTTTAAGGAAGGGACTCTTACCTTACAGAAATTGGTTTAGTAGGGGGTATTAGGATGGAGCCTTGTTCAGTATTCCTCTCAACAAAAGTCCTACCAACCAAAAGACATATTGGAAAGAGTGATGGAGATGTGGCTTCATTTGAAATGGAGAAGCCATCACTTAATTTTTTAAAATAATATCTCATACTCTTTAGAGTACATCACACCACAGAAAGCACCAGCAGATTCTCAGCAAAGAACAACATTGTGCTACATGCTGGATGGACACCATCTTTTCTCCAAGGAGTTACAAGGATACTGAAGTACATTAAGAGCAGAGAGATAATTAATTAAAGCAAATCAGCAGCAGAGTAAGGAACAGCACTGAAACTCAAAGCATTCTGTCCACCACCTTTCTAGCCATCCAAGTGATCCCCTTTTCAATTGTTCTTGATGACTTCAAATTGCTGCTCCTGACTTTATCTACCATAAAATTACAACAATTACAAATCACTGCTTCAGCCAACCCTTACATGCATGTCATGTAGACTAGTAACAGCCCATAAAGTTAACAAGGACACCAGGTATTGATTAATTGTTAAGTAATCATCACCGAGTGGGACCCAGCTCATCTAGGCACCTCTCTTGCATCTCTGTTGCAGGGACCTAGTGCAACCTATTCTCATAAAGTGACTGACTTCCCTCTGCAGATGTGGAGGGTGCCCCTGAAAGCCTCCAGAAAGGAATACCGAGCTCTTGAGTTTACAGCTGAACTGAACTGAAGGCATTTAGTGGCATTACCTAGCATTCAAAGGCTACATCTGTAAAAGCAAGTAGGAGCTCAATAGGAGCAGGTCTGCAGAGTGAAAAAAATGTGCTGAACATCCATGTCCACACTATGCGCTCTTCTTGGACTAGCTATGGTTGGTCCCAAGCAATGACCGTTGTTGGGACCCATTGTTCGCTGAAGCACAGTAGGTGTGTCCCTAGAGGCCACTTTTCTGTTTAGTTTCATCTGAAAGGAGTCAGTTTGTGCTGACACCGCTCTTGTGCTGTGAAGTGGGGATGACAGGAAAGTTTAATTCAAAGTGCGCTTTTGATCTGCACCAGAATGCCAATGCTGATGCACTCGCAGACATCTCTGTTATTTAAGTACAGGCCTTTGGCTCTTGGTGTAGGATGACAGGTTCAATACGTCTTAAATTAGGCAGAAAGAAACTTGCTTGTCTTAACCGTAGTACACAGTGCCAGCAAAGTCTTACCTGTGTGCGTCCTCCGGTGAGCCTTCAGGTGGGAACTTTTTGTGTATACTTTGTTGCATCCCTCAAAGTCACACCGATGGATGCGCCGCTTCCTGGAGTCTGGAGACTCGGACCTTCTCTGACGCCTTGTGCTCTCAATACTGAATGGTGAAATTGAACTAAAAAACAAAACAGAAGCAAAAAAAATGAAGCAAGAGTATGGTGCATATCCTGGGCCCCCAAAAGATCAGCGGTAACATATCACTGTGCAAGAAGTGACCTTAACAAATAATATTCGAAACAATTTGTGCTTGAACTAGAGCGCATTTTACAGCATGAAATAATTCAAGTCTTAATTTACAAATGCCTATTGCCAGAGAAAATACCACAATCCTTGAAATACTGCTCCAATAATGAAGTAGCCTGACTTTAGCTGAGCTTTATTTCTATTTTACATGTGTCCAGATCCAAGCTCACTGAAGCCTGCTTTCTAAACAACTTTATACATAGACTACATAATTTCTCTTTGACAAGCTGAAATAGATAAAAATCCTGAAACCTTTTATGAAAAAAGTGTATCCAGTACCCAGGTCTGGACTATGGATCCTCACATTTGGCCAAACAGCTGTTGTTTGCTTGCATACAGATTGCTAAGAGATCCATATCACCCTGCAGCAGCGATTTTTCCATTTACTTATTTAACAATTCTCAATCTATCACCTGCAAGTCAATGAACTTTATTTCCTTTCAGACCACTGATAAATAAAAAAGTTTATTAGCACAGGGCCAGCAAACGATCCCCACAGAAACACTTACGCTCAGTGAAGATACTCCATTTACAGCAACATCCTAAGGCCTATGAGTTATACCAATTTTAAGCAAATAAAAAAGTAATGTTGAAGTCACATTGCTTTATTTTATAAATATAGTATGTACGGAGTCTAATACTTGAAGAAAGCCTGCTACCACAATGCACTTGCCTTGGTTAGATAAACTTGTGTCATAAACTATTATCAAGCTGGTATGCCAAGATCCAAACCCTCATTGACTTACACTGATTATATTACCCAGCTATAAATCATTATTAATTGATCTCCTTATCAACCCCATTATGATTATACCGCACAGTAGTCATGTTCACCTACAGTTATACTAGTCTGTTTAGCTGCTTTAAGTACTGGAACAACACTGGCCTTCATCAAGTTTCTGGGGCTTCCCCCACATTCCCAGGTTTATTGACATTGAAGGTAAATGATCTAGAGTTTCATCAGCCAGCTCTTTTGAACTCTTAAGATTCCAGTTCCCAGTTCTCCTGAAAGAATGTGTGACTGTGAGATGAAAATGAATCGGAGGAAAAGAAACTGAATCCAATCACAAAAAGAAGTAAGTACGACCCTTTGGGGAAGCTAAGATACTAAGAAAGGCATTTGAAAGAAGCACTGATGTTGATACATCTGTTGAGAAGCTCCTGTGTTGACACCGATCTTCAACCTTCTCTGACAATAGTCAGTTCTGTTACAGCTATAGGTGCTCTGCCATAAACTTCACTTTTAGAGATCTCCAGAGTTTGCTGAAGACTGCTTATATTGGGTTAAAACTTTGCCTAAAGCATCTCGTATTGTTAGCATGTGATTTCACCGATGTTCCAATTCACTGCATTACAAATCTTTCAGCCTTGAATTTGTGGTAGTTAGAATCATAGAATCATAGGATGGTTAGGGTTGGAAGGGACCTCAGAGATCATCTAGTTCCAGCCCCCTGCCATGGGCAGGGACACCCTCCACTAGACCACGTTGCCCAAAGCCCCATCCAACCTGGTCTTGAACACTTCCAGGGAGGGGGCCTCCACAACCTCTCTGGGCAACCTGTTCCAGTGCCTCACCACCCTCACAGTAAAGAATTTCTTTCTAACATCTAATCTAAATCGACCCTCCTTCAGTTTAAACCCATTACCCCTTGTCCTATCACTATGTTCCCTGATGAACAGTCCCTCTCCAGCTTTCCTGTAGGCCCCTTCAGGTACTGGAAGGCCACAATTAGGTGTCCCCAAAGCCTTCTCTTCTCCAGGCCGAACAAACTACGCATTTTTCTTTTTATTTCTTTTGTTTCTTTTTGTTTAAGTACGTTTACAGTACAACCCTAATTTAAAGCACCATTTTTCTGACAGCTCTCTTTTTCTCTTAACACTTTATATTCTTATTTCCCCTTCAGGCAAAGAGATTTTCCAGATTAATTATTTTTACCTATAATACAATGTGTATAAATGGGCATGTGTGGAATTTCTGAAATGGAGGAAGAAATGGACAGAGGGCTGTAATATCAACATTAACTAGCAAAAAGTAGTCCCCAAGAGAGTAAGACACATCATCATTTTAACTATGTGACAAGAATACAGATATGTTCAGCTGTCACAGAAATGGCTTAGGAAATGCATTTAAGCATCTGCATCTCAGGGCAAATAAAAGTCTTGGGTTAGATGATTCACTGAGAATGGTCTCGCTAGTCTGTTTTGTTTTTTTTTTTTAAACATGCCACTGGCTAAAATAAAAACCAAACATGTAAATCATATCTTAAAGCTCAATAATGAAGGTACAAAATCCAGTGCTCAAGACCAGAAAATCTTTATCTTTAAAAATAAATATTTGTGCACCATTTTTGCTTCATGTGATTTATGAGCCGTCTTAAAAGCCTATTTTGTAACAGGGCGTTCAGATCCTGGATAGTACAGCTTGTTTAAATGGGAGGAGGATCAAGCTTATAATGCTGCCACAGGTTCCAGCCCCGAGACAAAATGAACCTTGAGCAGAATCAGCACCTTGTAAAAAGCTATTTGTCACGTACAAGAAAGTGACCTCACTGCTGGGAACCGCTCTGTGCTTTCCTGGGTATTTATACAGGTGACAGCGGCATAAAGCAGTGCCACAAAGGTGGCATGTGATCAATGCTGCTGCTGCTGCTTAACTGGATTGCTCCCTCTTTCTAAAAGGCAAAGCATCCTACCCATTCCATGACAGGGAAAACAACTGAATAAGCCACAGAAGGTGCCATGCATTGCCATCGTCCCCCGCGAGCTTCACAGCCATCGCTTGTTCAGCATGCCAAGGAGAAAGGTTACTGTCAGCCGGAATCAGCAAACATAACCTAATGCCTTCCCTTCGCAGCAATGCAGGCTAAATGACCAACTAGCCAGCAGAAGGGACTTGTGTGGCAAGTGAGAGCAGACCTCCAAGGTGATCTTCCTCTGCCGCTCTAACCCACGTGGCACAGGGGGACCCCACAGTGCAGGCACACTCACCGGTGGAAAAGGAGCCAGATCCTACCTGATACCACCAGCCTTGTTTTAGCCTTACAAAAGCTGTGTGATTTTTTTTAAATTGCAATACCACAGGAAGCCCTAAATAGAGCACGAGGTGCTTTTTTGAGCTTCCTGAGGTTAGTCCCTCTCGCAGCAACAGCCAGTTGATTTGCTGATGTTCTTTGCCTTGGCCGTGCAGCAAGCAGTAAAGGGACACCCTCCTCTTCCTCGAGCAATTTCTACAAAATACCCTCACTGGGCACACAGAGAAACATAAAAAAAGTTCTCAAAACCATGTTTTGTGCCTTTTAAAGGCCATGGGGGTTCTGCCAGGTGACTCTGGTCAGCACAGGGATCCAGAAACTACTGTTTGATGGCACCATGGTGGAAAAAGACTTTGAAAATGGACATGACAGGGAACTCACAGGAATTTATTATTTTTACTGATTTTTTCTCTTTTTGTTTACAATGTGCTTTAAAATCATGTAAAATAAATAAATTAAACAAACAACCAACTATATCGTAGCAGCCTCTCTTGACTCTAAGTGTCCCTCACACACTGCCCAGAGCAAAGACCTGGGGACACATCAGCCATCAAGAGCTGCCAGGGTGCCCAGATGAGGAGCTGCCAGTTCTTCTGTTAACAGCCAAGATCTCAGAGAGACTTTAAAACTCAAGGTGGGTTTAGCAATAGGACTGATACCACAGGTAATGTCCCAGGCAAACTGCAGAGTGTATCAAATTACTGCTGATGTGTCAACCTTGAAAGATAAATTAACAAAAAAAGAAAACTGTGTTCTGACCTGTCAGCTTGCCATTTATTTATCTGCAGTTCGCTATTTCTAAAAACTGTAATTTCTATATTAGTGTAGAAACTATTACACTAACAGAAATCCTGGGAGACTGCTGATTGCCTCTGTAAGCAGCTGCAACACCCGTAGTCAGTACTGCTCGTAAGGTGAAATGAATGACACCAATGTGAGCATTTAGGGTGATTAAAAAACCTTCAGCTGTGTTATTTCCAGCTAGAAGTGAAAACATGCATCTCTGCGACTCTCACATGCCTAAGTGCTTGTCTCTCTGATGCAAAAAAAGTCTGCAAAGTAAAACAAAGACCGGGGCTTCGCCGGTAGATGGCCATCAAGTTCTCCTGAATGTGATCTATGTTGCATGCGACAGGGATTTTAACGACCCTGGTAATGCAGGATTATTTTTCCTTTCTACGAATGCTGCTCATGACCTCCTGGGTGTTTCACCTCTTTTCTACATACAGACTGGGAAAGGCCCTTGGGATATGCAGTAATGCTGTTAAAAACACATCTACTGGGTCTTTTTAAACCAATCCTGTTTTTTTCTGAGCGATACGCAGAGCAGAGCTGCCCAGGGAGCACGGTATGTTTATTAAAGCCTTGAACTGTGTTCAGTGCTGTGACGCACCAACAACATGCCATGTGGTGAGAAGCCACTGCACGCTGGCTGCTCCCCACAAACACCCAGCTTGCGTGTTCTCACCCTGCGGCAGACATGCAGCGTTACCTTTGCCCACCAAAGTACGAGCCTCCTGGCACTGCCAGTGTCTCAGCAAACTGGACAAGAGCTGGCTGACGTGGCCAGCACGGAGCTGGTGATGTGCAGCAAGCTGCCACCTTGCTCTTTGCTGTACAAACTCAAACAGTGTCTCAGTGTTGTGTTTTCATCCTTCTGATTGCCACCTTTACTCTTCCTCTGTCCCTCCACTATGAGCTCAGGCGCTCTGGCTATGTCTCCTGCCTGCCTCACAAAAGACCTCATGGAAAACACATTGACCCAGGGCCAACAGGTATAGACCAGTTTGTGCCCAAATTCCCTCCCACCTTACCTTACCATACATCTCTCCTTTACAGCATTCAGACTGTAGTACCTTCCTCCCTAGCTCACCCTGTAGTTAAACGAGAGACTTATGGCTGCACCTTAACAATAGTCCACGGCTGCTAAAAACAGATGCTAACTTCACTTTGGGGTGAGACCTAGACACGTATCAGCTTTGTCCCCTCCACTCTGGCTACCATGAGAAGGAGAACCAGACTGGGCTCAGCCTAGGGCGGCATGTGGTAAGCCTGAACGAGGGGCTCGGCAGGCCACAGCATGCCACACAAGGTGGGCATATGCAAGCTGTGGTCCTCTTGTGTTTCTCAGGTTCTGGGCTGTTGAAGGACGTGATCTGGCTAAGCTGGCGTACCCAGACAGTTCCTGCTCCAGTGCCTTTCCCTTGTGTCAGCACTGGCACTTCTCTGATCCTGCAGTTACCCAGTTCAGGGACCCACAATGACGATGTATTGGGTTTGCATGGCAAAGTTTTGGTAGTGGGGGGCTACAGGGGTGGCTTCTGTGAGAAGCTGCTAGAAGCTTCCCCTGTGTCTGACAGAGCCAATGCCAGCCAGCTCCAAGATGGACCTGCCAGTGGCCAATGCCAAGCCCATCAGCCACAGTGGTAGTGCCTCTGGGGTAACAGAGTTAAGAAAGGGAAAAAAAAATCCTGTGCAACAGCAACTGCAGCCAGAGGGAGGAATGAGAAGGTATGAGAGAAACAGCCCTGCAGACACCAATGTCAGTGCAGGAGGAGGGGGAGGAGGTGCTCCAGGCACCAGAGCAGAGATTCCCCTGCAGCCCGTGGTGAAGACCATGGTGAAGCAGGCTGTCCCCCTGCAGCCCATGGAGGTTGATGGGGGAGCAGAGATTCCACCTGCAGCCCATGGAGAACCCCACCCCGGAGCAGGTGGAGACACCTGAAGGAGGCTGTGACCCCACGGGAAGCCCACGCTGGAGCAGGCTCCTGGCAGGACCTGTGGACCCGTGGAAAGAGGAGCTCAAGCTAGCGCAGGTTTATTGGCAGGACTTGTGACCCCATGGGGGACACATGTTGGAGCAGTCTGGTCCTGAAGGACTGCACCCCATGGAAGAGACCCAGGCTGGAGCAGTTTGTGAAGAACTGCAGCCTGTGGGAAGGACTCATGTTCAAGAAGTTCATGGAGGACTGTCTCCCATGGGAGGGACCCCACGCTGGAGCAGGGTCAGAGTGTGAGGAGTCCTCCCCCTGAGGAGGAAGGAGCGGCAGACATAATGTGCGATGAACTGACCGTATCCCCGTTCCCCGTCCCCCTGTGCCGCTGATGGGGGAAGAGGTAGAGAAAACTGGGAGTAAAGTTTGGCCCAGGGAGAAGGGAGAGATGGGGAGGAGGTATTTTTAAGATTCAGTTTTATTTCTCATTACTCTCATTTGATTGGTAATAAATTAAACTAATTTCCCCAAGTCGAGTCTGTTTTGCCCATAATGGTAATTGGTGAGTGATCTATCCCTGCCCTTATCTCGACCCACAAGCCTTTCGGTGTATTTTCTCTCCCCTGTGCAGCTAAGGAGGGGAGTGATAGAGCAGCTCTGGTGGGTATCTGGCCTCCAGCCAGGGTCAACCAACCACAGACAAAGTCAATTCTGCAAAAAAAAAACAACCCCTGAGCAGCTTGCTAGCTTTTGTTGGTTTAACTCCCTAAATAGTGGAGTCTGCCAAGTACCTGCACTGCCACATGGGAGAGGATGGAAACCTGTAGCCAAGGATTAGGGGAGTGTCATCACCCCTTTCAGTGGCAACTAGCTGTGATTACCACCAATGCCACAACTTCCATGGAAATTCAGAATTTGTATGAAGGAATCGAGAACATGGACATAAGCGATCAAGGCAAGGAACAACTGGAAAATTCACCTTTTGCTCCACAAAGAAGCTGCTTCTTCTGATACTCGTGTATGTAAGATGCATAAAGATAAACATACTGTGTTGGTTTTGCGTGGCAAGGTTTTGGTAGCGGGGGGGCTACAGGGGTGGCTTCTGTGAGAAGCTGCTAGAAGCTTCCCCTGTGTCCAATAGAGCCAATGCCAGCCGGCTCCAAGACGGACCCGCCGCTGGCCAAGGCCAAGCCCATCAGCGCCGCTGTGATAACATATTTAAGAAAGAGAAAAAAAGTTAGAGAGCTTTTGCAGCCAGAGAGAGAAGTGAGAAGATGTAAGAAACTCTGCAGACACCAAGGTCAGTGCAGAAGGAGGGGCAGGAGGTGCTCCAGGCACCGGAGCAAG
Organism: Balearica regulorum gibbericeps; assembly: GCF_011004875.1. Classification (NCBI taxonomy): domain Eukaryota; kingdom Metazoa; phylum Chordata; class Aves; order Gruiformes; family Gruidae; genus Balearica; species Balearica regulorum. Next base: position 173,822,116 of record NC_046184.1, on the reverse strand, counting down.
ATTCCCCTGCAGCCCATGGTGAAGACCATGGTGAAGCAGGCTGTCCCCCTGCAGCCCATGGAGGGAGGATGAGGGGGTGTAGAGATTCCACCTGCAGCCCATGGAGGACCCCACACCGGAGCAGGTGGAGACACCTGAAGGAGGCTGTGACCCCATGGGAAGCCCGTGCTGGAGCAAGCTTCTGGCAGGACCTGTGGATCCGTGGAGAGAGGAGCCCACGCCAGAGCAGGTTTGCTGGCAGGACTTGTGACCCCGTGGGGGACCCACGCTGGAGCAGTTTGCTCCTGAAGGTCTGCACCCCGTGGAGGAGACTCACGTTGGAGAAGGTCGTGAAGGACTGTCTCCCGTGAGAGGGACCCCACGCTGGAGCGGCGGAATGATGAGAGGAGTCCTCCCCCTGAGGATGAAGAAGCGGCAGAAACACCGTGTGATGAACTGACCGTAACCCCCACTCCCCGTCCCCCTGTGCCGCTGAGGGGGGGCGGAGGTTGAAGCCGGGAGTGAAGTTGAGCCCGGGAAGATGGGAGGGGTGGGGGGAGGTGTTTTTAAGATCTGGTTTTATTTCTCATTCCTCTACTCTGTTTTGCTTAGTAATAAATAAGATGAATTCCCTCTCTAAGTTCGGTCTGTTTTGCTCGTGATGATAATTAGAGAATGATCTCTCCCTGTCCTTATCTCGACCCGTAAGTTTTTTTTTCATTGTACCTTTTCTCCCCTGTCTAATGAAGGAGGGGAGTGATAGAGCGGCTCTGGTGGGCACCTGGCCCTCAGCCAGGGTCAACCCATCACACATACAAATAGATAGGCTGAGAACAAAAATTCGGAGCTGGTAACATCCTAAATACTTAGGAGGTGACAATGTGCTTTGGCAATACAGGGTAGAACCAACAGGGCAAACATTCATATCTCACCTTTAGGCCAATTTTGGACATCCAGATATTTCTGTTTTTTCTTTGTTTTTAAAGGGAAAAAGATACAAATAAATGATATTCAAATACACAGATAGTGTACAAAACCACTTTGCAATGTGAATCATTATAAGACAAGCAAAGCTTCTGAGCCAGCCTTTGTGGTAACTAAAAGTGCAGGCAAATGAAATAAAAGCAGAAAACTAGAATATAACATGTCTGCATTCAGATGGTAAAGAGCAGTTGAAGAAAATCCCTGGATCTCTAGCATTCACTCGGTGTTCAAAGGGAACCCAGGCTGCAGAAACATTGTGGGTTTTGGCCATTTAACATTTATAAAAACTAGAGCTCTTAAGTGAATAAATATGGGCATCAGAGGCAAGATTTCTGTGTTATTTTTGAAAATCTTGGCCTTTGGATCCAGCAGTGGGATGGCACTCCCCCAGAGCATGTCAGTGGATCTCCTGCAAACCCACGGCAGCTGTTGGTCCTCCCTTGGGTGACACGGGGCAGCAGCACTGCTCAAGGCCGTGGCTCCCCACCAAGGACAGTCGGAAGCAGAGATGACCATGGTCCCAACTCTGGCACGTTTCTGAGTCAAGTGAACACATGCACAGCAGCACGCAGCTCATTCAGGGAGCTAATCTCACTTAAGATATTCTTTCTCTCTCAAGACTTAAGTTTCAGACGCTAACAGGCGTGATAGGGGTAGTTTGTGTGGTTTTGAAAAGGGGAATTGAACTGCGTTTCCTGGTTTCCAGCTATCAATTACTTTGTTTTGTAGTAGCTTTTCACATAATGTAATTTTATTTTCTGACAGCTTGTATAATGTTACCTTCCCACTCAGGATATTGGTGAAAGTATCCTTATAAGCACGACATATTAAACTGTGAAGAAATAAGATACAGATTATTTTTCATTACAGTTTACAAAACTTCACCTACTATAACAGCGAGATGCCAAAATGATACTATATAAAAACATAGTCGTTTTATTGCTTTAATATGCTTAATAAAGATCAGTGTAATCTCCTGATAAAGTCTTCCCCTCAAATATTTACTTGCTGCTTTTTTTTTAATACAAAGTTTCTACTGTCTCCCCTTCACAGACAAACAGATGCACATGCATACATACATATGTATTTTTTCCTCCTCTTTGATTCTTAGATTCTAATTAATGTTTCATGAAAGGCAAACATCTGCCATAGGAATGTTAGACATTAAAACATATCAAGCAGTACTTAAGGCGATCATAAAAGGAAAATATGTACTACTCTCTTATTAGCAATAGTTACTTCAATCAGTGTAGTTTAAGGTGATGTTATACTGGAAATTACACTTTTTGTCAAGAAAGAAAGAAAGAATTTGGCAGCATACACAAACAGCACACATATTAAATAGGAAAATCACATGGGTAAGCAAGACACAGATAAGAGACGATTTGAATACATTTGGTTCAGAAAATGCCTGAGCTGGAGAAGGTAGGAAATCGTGACAGGAGCAGACAGAAGTAGAGGCACGCTAAGTTTGCCCTGTTACGCTTTGTCCTAGGTGTCCGCTTCTGGCTGCTGCAGGAGGCAGAGCCCAGACAAGGGGATCCTCGGCTCCAGTTCCATATGGCCATATTCCCCTGCTCTTACATCCCTATGCCAGGTGGTCAGAAAACAAAATACCCTGCACATCTCTGACTACGACTTTTTCTGCAGTATTTATTCCCCCTGACACCAGCTAAAGTTACTTGAACTGTTGAGCTGCCTTGCAATACCTGAGCATGTTACAACATCTCTCTGGCTGGGCTGGACTATATACAAATATACAAAACAAACTTCTGGCAGTGGGACAGAGCTTTGGGGTCTACTAGGAAAAGCACCAATGTCAACCATGGCACACCTTAGCAAAATTCTCCATCACCTTTGTTATCAGCTGTGTTAAACTGAGACATGAGAATGAGGCAGTTACCTGATCCTCCTGAGGCGTGTTCATGCTGTGGGATCTGGGAGTGCTTTCTAGCTCCTAGGGCAGTACTGTCCTGGGGTGTATCCCAGCTCCACACCGGGTTGGGACCTGAGCACACACCACATTCTCCTCTTTCACATTGTTCCTCTGTGCTGGGTTTCGTAGGAAAGGAAGCAGGGCCAGAAGGTATCTACGACATGCTCCAGCATGTCCTCCAGATCTGATGACTGGAGGACCGGGATTGCAAAGCACATAAAGAAAATCTATAAATCAAGCCTATGATGAACTCTGAAATGCCACTAAAAATAACCCCAAAACCAAAAACTTTCCATCTATTTTGCCCTTATTAACTAAGAAAATGTCACCCTAGACACTTATTGTGTAAAAAAAGCAAAGGAATTACATGTTAACTATCATTGCTTACATAATTAGAATGTTTATTCCTGGTTTTGGGAAAGTTTACGGCCATATGAGAAGTTGTACCACCTGCAGCTCCTGCTGTAAGAACCAGAACCTGGGCCAGCCTCTAAGCAGAGATAAACTTACTCCTGCACAACTACATCCAGCCGTAGCCAAGTGTGGGCAACAGCAGCTCCCGGACCAGTGACTCCCCTACCGAATTACTGGGCTGCTGCTTAACAAAGACAAATTTCCTATTTCTCCTAATATGGCAGGACATATAGAGCTTGTTTCTACCTGTAAAAGTTTCAGAAACATTTCACAGTAAGTCTATGATGTTTTACATATAGACAAAATACTTTTAGTCATTTTAAACAAAATTCCACTTCATTGCTGTCTTCCCCTTGGTTTTGGATAGATGGACTCAAATTACGTGAGACACTTGGCCTTAGGTTTTGCCATAGATTTTGAGGCGACAAATGAAAGCAGTTGTTTAAATCTGTTTAGGAGTTAGGGTTTTTTTTAACATGTGCAACATACAAAAGATGCACGGCCACATGATTGACAATTCCAGCTCTTCAAGACGGCTGAACCACGGTGTAAAGACTGCTCTGGATAATGAAGCCCACACTAATGCCTCCTTTGGTAACATAGTGCATTACCATGGAATAGAGAGTAACAGAAAAATTCAGCTGGGGAGGGAGCTGTGGGGGGTCACCTGGTTCAACCTGCTGCTCAACAGGGTTAACTTCAGAGCTACATCAGATTGCTCATGGCCTTGCTGAAGTCTGAAAATGTTCAAAGATAGAAGAAAAAGCATCTCTCTGGGCTACATGTTCCAGTGGCTCAGCCACACTCATGTTCTAAAGGGAATTTCTAATGAACTTTTTCTAAATAGTTCCTACGTAAATGTTTCTATTAATAAATACACATATCTACACATTATAATGAAAGATAACTAAATGACCATGAGCTAATGCAAGCCTGAATTTCTTTCTTTTTTTTTTCAAAAAATAGCTTACTTTTTGCTTTAGCCCAATGTTCTTCCAATCTAAAGTGGGAATCCATGAAAATAAGGAAACCGCAAGCAGTGGGGAAAACATATCTTCACAAAGAACTTGCAGGTGGAATAAAGTGCACGAGCAAAGGTCTGTTCTTTGGATCTGATGACAAAGCATTGTACTTCTTCCTGAAAGCAGGAACAGTTCCTGAAATCCTGTATCCCAAATGTGTTTGATGCATGCTAGTTCAGGCCTGGGAGCTGAACCTCGTCTAGCAGAGAAAGAGCATCTTATTTCGTTCCCTTCCTTTCAGAGCTGGCAGAACAGCAGCGATCATTCACAGGATCTCTAACGCACCAGCCGTTCTAACACTCCTTCCAGACGGAGGCTGCATCAATGCCGAGTCTGTTCTTTCTTTTTTGTCCCCTTCTAAACAGAGCAGAAAATTGGGTAACTGAACACCTCCAACTCAGCTTTGAGAGCACAGGGCCCTGCTTTTTACCTTTCCCGTTCCTTTCTGATTCATACTTTTCCTTCATGTTTTTCTGGCAACACATATGCAAACAAGCTACGGCAATACTGGTTTTCTCAGCAGAGGAAATTAAAAAAGGGAAATAAAGACTACTCTGTTGGAGACATGGGCTGAGCTGAAATTTCCAGCATGGAAATTAGATGAGCATGTATATATTCACGTCTTTCACCTTTGTTCTGATTACTTGCAGAAACAGCACAGACACTCCACTTGCTAGTGCAGGACACCCTGCATGTTGTACCTTGCTCTCCAGATTTCATTTTCTTCTTATACCTCTAATTCTGATTTCTCACACCTGTGCAGCGCAGTAGTCACTTCCAACGTCTGTACAATGATGACTCTCGCCTGTGCATCCACCTCCTCTTGTTGGTCAGACTAACAAATGTGGAACTGATCACTGCAGTGGTGATTAAAGCGCCTCTCTTGTGCAGCCTTAGCTGAGAAAATTGTCGCATAATGTCTTGCCAGGTCAGTGACATTAAATGAGGACATTGCATCCACTGGGACTGAAGCTCATGTGAATGACCTTTTCTTCCTTCCTGTTCAGAAGGGTTATTATTGATACGTTAAATATTTGATTACCCTAGATACTTATGTATAATGCAATTATGGGTGGTCATCTGTCATATTCTGTGTCATCAAGCAGATTTCTGTAACTACTAAATAGTTGACTCCATTGAAGTGTACACTTTGGTGCTTATGTATGTAAAGATAACCTGCCACCCATGTCAGAATGTCACCTCAAAAAACCTACTTTGTATGCCCCACAGCCCTCTAACAAGCTCCTGTCTCTGAGAATATATATTGCAAAGAATTAATCTACTGTAGATATAAAATAAGTATCATACCTATCTGATCTGGCTAGGAGAAAAGGGACTAAATAATTTAAATAATTTAATTAATTTGGGGACAAAAAAGTTACTGAGCACAAGATCATACTTCAGGGATCTGGGTTTCTTTTTCTAAAACTACTTTCTAATCGATACATTTTGAGATTTAGAGAGGTTTTTTTCCTTCCAAAGCACCCTCTCCTATTGAAAGAATTTTTTATAAAAGAACATGAGAAAATATTCTGTAAATCAAAATTGTTACTATACCCCAGAGGCCATACAGATTGTGTTACCATGCATTTTTGTTAACAACAATGAGGAATCCTGATGTATTTATGTTGTACAAGAAGCTAGGTTTTCTATTCAGTATGCTAACTTGTACCTGGCTTTACAGCCATGCATGCTGATGAACTATCTCTTCATTTAGATTACGAGATCCTTGCTACACCTTTTTTGCTGGTTTGTGTTTGCAAAGCAAAATAAGTACAGTGAGGTCCAAATCCATGAACAGAGTACTAATACACTATTGCAATATAAAGAAACCTCACTACCTCTCCTTGCATCTGTGATTTTCCACACCTATTTATAAGATAGTCTCACCTGAAAACCAGCCAATGTTCTGGGCTTCACTAGATCCAGCTCCTCAAACTCCTTTCCTGGGGACTGCCATTTCTTTTCTCTTCCTGTCCTTTATTTTCCTTCTCTCTTCCCCCAGACTTGCTGCCACCTCCCCAGCTGGGAACTGCCTCTCTAGAGAATCACAGGGCCACGTTTTGTCACCGAGTAAGATATTTACACAGGCAGAAATTTATACAGTTGCGGTTTCACTGTATTTACTAGCATGTGAAAGACTTCTAGTGGCTTCACCTGCCATGGGATAGAAGGCATGCCTGAAAGCTGTATAAATGGGCCATATAATTTCTGAGAAAGAGGAACCCATGACTAACATCTACAAGCTGGAAGAGTTACCGTGTCTTTTTACTGGCCTTGCACTGATCAGTTGGACCATGTGGGCAACCATTCCTTTTCTTCTCTCCATCACTGAAATCAACCTAACTTCCATCCAACGAATACTCAGTCTGCACTCTGAGTAACTTCAGGTAGGTAGAGTCTTTCCACTTGTAATTAATTAGGCAACAGAACACTTACCTACTTCTCACACATACCGAAAAGGCAAATGTCAACAATTCCTTGTTTATCATTATCATTACACCAGTTCAGCAATCAAAAAGATACCAGTTTGGATATGGGCCTCGGAAAGTCCAGCAAAGCTGCCACTGTCTTCAGTGGAGTCAGACATACGTTCTCCCAACAGAAAGAGGAAACCAGAGTATTGTGGTTTTCATGAACTGGTGTCCTTAACCCTTTCTCACCAAGGCAGCACTGTGTTTACCATCTCAAGTGCTCACGGGCAGGGCAAGCTTCAATTAAGAGCAAAATTTATTCTGTAGGCAGAATACATATAGCCATAAGGTACGTTTTGTAGTAAGAAATCTAAGGAAATACATCTTTATCAAATCTGTTTGTCACATTAGAAATTGTTCCATTTGCACACAGAGTACACAGTCTCCACTCTTCACAATAAATACCTCACAACACTTTTTCAAGAGCATCAATTAAGCTGGTGGCCAAGTAGCTCCACTCCTCTGGGCTTCACTGGGTCGAGGTGGCTGTGTGGGCTTGTTCTCATGCTTCTCCACTTAAACAACTAGGTGGCCCTCAGTGTATCTATTTCCAGATCAGGAAAAACTACAGACACATTTAGGATGGCAATATTATTCTTTAGAAAGGCAAGAACAAAATCCTGAGAACTTTTTCCCATCAAAATAAAGGGTCAAGATTTCACCCTATGCGTGCTCCAGCCCTGCTAAGGTGAAATCAGACTGAGGACTTGGTTGGTTATATAAACTATATCACTTTGTATGTGAATTTATAGGAAAGTTCTCATGCGAGGATTTACATTGGGTAAGATCTAAATGAAGTTGCCTTTTCAGGTTTTTTGAAATGTAACACAATGCGTTGTCCTGATAAGAAATGTTTTCCCACTGGCTAAAGGGCGTATGTGTCCCTTTGGGACATCAAGTATTTAATTATTTGAGGGAAATTATTCTACTATTTCCAACAGACATTGAATGTTTTGTTCAGAAAAGGATAAAAATATACAAAGTTGAATAAGCTTTGCAACTGTCAGATTTTTGACCCAGCCCTTCCCTAAAGACTAGCAACAGGCAAAACTACATGTTTGTAGGCTTTATGAAATAAATTTTATTTAGTTTCATCCTTAAAAAAAAATATTTAGATAACTACTTAGAAACAATGCTGCCCAACGAAAGAGAGAATATATAGTCATATAGTATTGTAGTTAAACGAACACTTTTTCAGAGGGTGTTAAATAGCCACCATTTTCAGATTAGCACACTTTTTCCTTTGATTCAAAAATGGCTGAGGGAGGAGGGAAGGAACTTGGTTTCCATCCACACAGAAACATGACCTAGTCACCAGCAGGATTTCTTGCAGATGCCTTAGAAATGCATATCAGGTCTCCTTCGTCTGCATGATACTCTTTGTCCTATTTAGTGCTAAAGAATATTTCTACGGCCTTGATATTACTTGATGTATTTATTTTTTAAGCTACTGTCACTATAATTTATTTTTACACTTGGAAGCACACTCACATTACAAAGAAGCACAGGGGATCTGTCTAGCTGCTCTCCCTGAAGTGGGCGCATCCCTCCCAACTGCATCTCCTACAATGCTGAGAATCAAAGGATGGAAATAACAGGCCACTCTGTTTCACCTTGCTAATTTATGCATGTTACTCATTAGCGCACTGTCAAGCATAGTTTTTAAGTCCCGAAGGCAGGTCAACAGATCTGGGTGGCTAGAAGAGAGTGCTCTGAATTTCAAGCATCTTAAATGTGCGATCAGGAGCACCGGTCTGGGACTCAGCAGTCCCTTGCTTTGCTACAGGTTTCCTGCATATATTAGCCCAAAGCAGTTGTGCTGACCCAGGATCCAGTTCATTCATCTCTGGAATTTCTACTGCTTCCCTGAAAGCACCAGTGTCCCCAGTTTTCACCAACAGGATATTTGGCTTAATAACTTAAATCCACATGAGGACTTCTTCAGTAGTACTTTTAAAATTTCCTTTTTGGAAAAAAGCAAAAGAAAAATCCTCCACACCCACTTCTGGATATTTTCCCGTCTCTAATCTATCAAAATCTCTGCTTGTTTACTATCTGAGATCTTATAAACAGTATCAGTCACCAAATAAAGCACCAACTAGTACTGCCAATATAGTAATTAAGAACAACCGGCGTGCTTACACTCAAGCTTTTACTAGAGAAATCAGAGTCTGTTAAAATCTAGCAAAACTCAACCCTGCACATATGTTGTTTTGTATTGTTTTGTTAAATGGGATGGAACATACCAGAACTTTAAAGATCAAAACCCCCCCCATAATTTCCTAAAACATTTGGAGCCTTTGCATGCAGTAAAAAGGGATAATTATCAAAGCATTTTGCTGTCACAATTGTTCATTTGGAAGAGGCACAGAAAAAAACCCAAACCAAATCCAAATCCAAAACTCTCAGCACGACAGAATGATATTGCTGCAACTATAGCAAATAAGAAGAAGCGTTAGGCAGGTGGAGGGAGACATCAGAGCGGCATATGGCGCACGGTCAGACGAGACAATGATGACCATTGCAAGCGACTGTCTGAATAAGACAAGCTACACATCTCACTCTGGAAATGGGGTGCCATGCCCACTTTGTGCAGGCGTCCCTGCCGATACCGCCTGCGAGGTGCGGGAGGTTGCTTGAGGCACCTCACGACACCCACCCTGAGGTGAGGAAACACATTTCAGGGGAGAAGAGAGAGCAGGGCTCTCCCCTCCTACCGCAGTTCTCATTTCTTTGCCCTTGTTATATACTTTTATCCCATATGGGAGGGATGGAGGGAGGAGGACTGTCATCGCAGACTGAAATTGAGTTTGACACAAGATCACAACCTGCACATGCAAAACCCAACTTGATGTGCCCCTATCCATTTTTTTTTCAGAAATATTGCTGTAAGGAAGCCATTCACTTCAATTACACCCCTGAATCCTCTCTGGAAACTCCCATTTGCAAGTCCACCTCTTCCCCCTCTGCCTGGATAAGTAGAGATCTGTTCTAAGTTTTGTGTTAGCTGTAACAGCAGTCACAAAATCCATTTCTCATTTAAGTCTCATATTTGGCCACTCAAACGCAACCCAGCTTGTTACACAAATGGAGGTAGAGAAGTCTTGAATACTGATATAATGAAGTTTTTAATAGTAAAAATGTTAATTAAATGTGATGTTGAAGCATCTTGTGGCACGACAAAGTCCCTCTCCTGCCACACAGGAGGTAGGTGGAGGAGGTAGACAGGGATACCCACCCCACCACTCACCCCGCAGCAGGCACAGAATAAAGTTGTAGCACTTCTGCCACCGTATTTGTTTGAGGTAGCGCTAAAAGGTTGCGTTCACTGGCCAGTTATTTCTTGCTCTTGTTATGGTCTTTCCTACAAAAATGAGATGTTGGAATTTCAATGTGTTTTGTGTTCAGTAAATTATAGTTGTTTTCAAAAGAACTTTAACCTTTCCAGCGGCCGGTGGCCTGGCAGGTGGACCTCTTGCGTCTTTGCATACTAATTCTGACAAATCTCTTCTGCAAGAAGCAAGGCAGGCAGAGAGACACTCTGTAAAATTACAGAATATGAGCCAAACTGGTAGTGTGTACTGCACTGATCTCTATTTAACACTGGGATGTTAAATACTGCTATCTCATTTCTGTGACAAAAAATTGAGCAACAACAAAAAATGTCCCTATATTAATCTATTTTTGTGACAAGCTGCTTTCATTTCAATCTCTGGAGTTCAAAGAGCAAAGACGTGGTTTACATACACGTGCTGTGGGTGAGATTTTTTTTCTGAAGGGCTGAAGTCTAACTCTACCCATCTGAACGCGCTGGATTTAAAAGCCATTTTGAAGTACGACACTATTATGAAGTCTCACATTATTTTAGAGCCTATCTTACTCAACAATATCATTTGAAAGTATACCTAAATTAAATGCACAGCTTCTTATTAATGTGCTACATTCAAACAGTAGCAAAGGAGGATAACATCGTTTGGGGCTCCAGAGTGCTGTAACTGATTTCCAGGGTATCCTTAGTCCTGTCCCTTATTCTTTTAGTGGTTTAGTTCCTGATTTGAAAAGTGTGGGGATACTACCCTTCCTCCTTCTCTCCCTCTTCTTCCCACCACCTTAGGTGTATCATCTTTTTGGGAAGTGGCTGAATTGCATGTCTGTATGAACACAGCAGCAAGGGGGCTCCAACTGCACCCATGTTTTTCAGGGAGAACAGTAAATGCTACCTAGTACTGAACAATACTAACAAATCCTGAAAGCCTATAATATAAAAGATCAAAACGTAATCTCTCCTCATTTCTCACTCTGCTAGCAGTCAGTAAATGCTACTTACTGTTTGCAATGATGTCTAGAGAGAGTGTTTCATCCTTATTCTAGGTAAGTATTTTAGGTGAATATGGTTAGGAGGAAATCCTTACTAATGGTATATGGTGAACATGTCTGTGGTCCTACTGCTGATACTTCCATATCACAACAACATCACCAGACACAATGTGAGCCAAATACTGGTATGAGACTTATAAAAAAATCTCAGAAGAAAATGTTAGGGTTTCTTTTTTTTAAAGTAATGATTAAAAAATCCTTGAATAAAACAGCTTTGCAATCAGACTGCTTCTGCCCTGCTGGCAACCCTGACAGAAACTGCAGGCTCCTAGCTCTGGGACAAGAGAGCCCTTGTTGACCAAATGCTCGCAGGAACATGAAGCTGCTACCTCATGTTCTGGCAAACGTCCCTGCAAAAGGTGGTGCTGTGATTTATGTGCCATTCGATGTTGTTTTCAAGACATTCACTGAACTGAAGAAGCACCATTAGAACACATCAAGCACATGTCAAAACCCATCTAAATCAACAGGGACTGAAAATACATCATGTGCTTGACATACAATAATTGACATGTCATATTATATTTGACATTTCAAGGACAGTAGTGCCTATTTAAATGGAGACATGGTAATATAAGTATTTTTTTACTTGAATTGACCAAAATCTAATGGGTCATGTTGGTGAAGAGCTGTTCATTAAATAGCTGGGGAAAAAAAGAATTCTTTTAAAAGAGTAAAATCTCTAATGACTCGAATTATGAAATGCAGAAGAGCCAACTTACAAGAATGTAACTCTACCAACATGCCACTATCTTGGGTGGGAGGGGGGGGTAAATTCTGGTCACACTGGCTAGTGACCTCCTATTGATTTCCATGTGTCCTGTTTTTTGGCTGGGATAGAGTTAATTTTCACAAGAAGCTGGGAGAGGACACAGCAAGGACAGCTGACCGAAACTAGTCAAAGGGATATTCCATATCATATGATGTCATGCTCAGTATATAAAATGGGCTGGCTGGGGAGCAGGGGTTGCTGTTTGGGGATGGGCTGGGCATTGGGTTTCAGGGCGGTGAGCAAATTGCATTGTGTATCACCCGCTTTGTATCTTCTGTTGTAAGTACTGTTGCTGTTATTTCCTTCTTCCTTGCTGTCCCAGTATCCCAACCCATGAGTTTTATCTTTTTCTTCTGATTCTCCTTCCCATCCCGCTGGGGCGGGGAGGAGTGAGTGAGCGGCCGCATAGTGCTCAGCTGCTAGCTGGGGCTAAACCATGACACCATGGAGCCATAGTTTCACCCATCCCTCCCTACTCCATTTGCAGCTCTGCCTGGGTTTAGGCCTACGACTAACACTGCACAGATTATCGGCATGACAACTGATAGAGAAAAATGGATTAACATGATGGGAGTACAGGGAGGCATGCACACAGCACAGGCCACACTCTTTTTCCTTGCACAGACAAGACAAATTGCAATGCAGCAGAATTTTGTATTACATATGCTTCACCTGACACCTCATCCTCTCTCCTGGAGGCAACTGCATGGGGACATCAGCAGTAATAACAAAGGTCCTACAGGACGTGTTGACAGGAGAAAGGGGGAGGTAGTACAAACTACCCAAAGAAGAAGAAGCAGCAGCCACCAAAACCACTCCTTATAGCGAGACTGTGAGATTCCTCCAAATTTAACACCCAACAAATTGAGAGTCCACTGCCATACTTTCTTCTGGTTCCCACCCATAAAGGATCCTTGGGCTTTTTCCCTTTATTTAAATAGTCTAAAGGGTTTTTCCCACCATATGTTGTGATGCAAAGGAAAGGTACTGGCAGGAAGTTTTTAAACTGAGGATTAAATAGATGAAATTAATCTGCTGCCACTGCTTTTACCTAATACTTTCATGTACGGTCTTAATTGATTCCTTCTTGTTCCATCTTCTCTCCTCTACATTTCCATGACATAATGCTACACTCCCCTGAACTGCTGTTTAGCCAAGCCATACGTATTTAATTCTTTTACTCTGTCCTCTTAGCTATTCCCTCCAGTAATCTAAGCAGTTTGCTGCTCTTCTCAGGTCTTGTTCAGAATGCAGCACAGTTCCCTGAAATAACAGCAAAGAAGCATGACAATAGCATTTGCAGGACAAGACCCATATGCTCTATGTGTAATCTAATAACGTTACGCTGTGTGGAGCCCATATACGAAAAGCCATAGTAAATGAGGGTGGGTGGAACTGCCAGCATAAAGAATGAAGCAAGGATACAGAAATCTAAAAACCAGGTAAATACCTCCTGTGGACAATATTGTTCCCCTCCACATTTTCTTCCATGCAAAACTCTACTTCGAAGAATGCAATGAATTTATTAATGACTAAATGCCCAATCCTATAAATCTGTCAGAGAATACAAGCAAACTAATCTACCTTTTTTTTTTAAACCCAGATCCTGCTCGTAAATTCTGAGATGCTTATGCCCAAATAAGAAAGTAAACAGAAATATTGTGTTAGTTTAAAACTCTATTAAACCAGAAGAGTGAAAAAGAGATTGGAGGAGGTAATCACATTAGACCAGCAAGCAGAGAATTTTAATCCCCCCCCAAAACCCTCAAAAAGTTTTTGACATATCTTCTTAATTGCAGCAACTACAAAGAAAAATAGTATGAGTAATCTGTCATAAGTCTCCTCCTCCTTTCAGAACTGTGGAGAATTGAGCAAGGTAGAGAGAAAGATAGGGTGCCAGGGTTTCATTTTAGACCTCAGAATTAAATGCAGAGATCAAGTAGTTCAAAGGAGATGAAGGAAAAAAAGACTTCACATACTTTGTGAATTTAACTTCTTCTTAATAGTTGCGCCTAGGCTGCGTTAACAAGACAAGAGCATACTGGGGGAAAATGGAAAAAGACAAAACTACTAACTAATATGAAGTTATTTTCAAGATAATTCAAAGAACTGAGAACAAAAAGGAAGAGTAAAACTATAAAGTGCTTTTTGACAGCCTTCTTTTTAAAAAGTGGCTGAGCAGATTTATCAAAGTATGTGAAATGTTTGATCCTAAGCTGAACTTCCATGAAAACAGAATCATATTCCTTTCTGTTTGGAGGTCAGAGAAACACTGCCAGCACCAAAGAAAAGGACAAAGAGCATTTTCCGATTTTAAATTAGGGAGTGCTGCACGTATAGACACAAATGTCTCTATATATGGAGCTAAAAGGCAGCTCCCGGACACAAAATGTATTTACACATTTAATTGACTAAAACCCAGAGATCAAATCTGAATAGCTGAAAAGTAAAACAGTATCACATGACACAAGTGAAAAGGAGGCTAATTGAAACACAGTCTTTTATACGGAGAATGGAAATACGTAAACTTTGTCAAAATGTTTTTTCCAAGTAACAGCTATATGAAGACTCTGGAAGTAGGATGCACCAGTGATGAAAAGACAAAAGTATGCTGTAACGGCAATAGGTATCTATTCTGAAAGCACACCCAGCACCACATATTAGGGAACAAAATTTTGACTTGTGTATGTCATGCTGAGCCCAGCTCTGCTCTCCTCCACCTGATGGTTGTCCTCCTTCCCCTGCCCCCATCTGCAACCCACCGAGGGGAATGAGGCCATTCTACCACCTGCCAAGCCATACATTAGGGATGGGACATTCACATAGATTCTAGTCGGGACAGTCTGTTACCATTTTCACATCAAACACCGTACCTCTACTCCTTCAAGCATGTAACGAGATTTATAATGCCTTCAGGAACTGGATGGGATGTGCTGCTCTATGCGGAGGTTGTGCTGTGAGGCAGCTTGCTTCACAGTCCTAACAAGAACATGAAAGCGGGATCTTCTGCTTGCCCCAGAGCAGGAGAGAAGAGGTACCTGGTTTGCTTGTTCCTGCAAACTCAGACTTCAGTGGGGTGCTGCCTTGCTGGGAGAGAGGAGACTGGCCTTGCGCAAGAAGGACCCATTGCCAGGTCTTCCCTTGGGACTGTACAACTGTCCTGGTTCAAGGCACTACAAGGCTTCAAGTCGTCCAGACTAAGGTCGCTAATTCTGATTTCTAATTGTAATTAGAAGGGGAAAAAATGTAAAGCAAAACCAAACAAGCAGTTGTTATTTGTGATTTCTAAGTCAAAAGTCGCAGCCTTCTCCAATCAACTCTGCACTGGATCTTCTTCACACACCTGCCCTTCTTCCAGTCCTCCCCAGTATGCTACCACTTGGTCTGAGTGCGAACTTCCCAGTACAGTGTTACAGAAGGGACTGAGAAACTGGAGCTGGAGAAACGTCTGAGGGAAAGGAGGCAAGGGAGATGAGAAAAGCCCCACAACACTGCAGTGGGAATAGCCCCTCTGTATATGCCCTTCTACACACATGTTGCTTTTCCGTCTGTACTCCCAGAATATTCTGCAAGCCCTTGCAAAGAAGAATGCAATCAACTTGGAAAATAGTGAGCAGACTTTTTAAATCAAGCAAAAACAAACAAAAAGATGCCTGTCGGTTAACAAGTCCTAATACAGACCACAATTCTGATAGCATCTTTACATCTACTCTTCTAAATCCAATTTGCTTTCAGTGCAACTACTTGCAGGAATAACGCCACAAAAGGGCTCAGAAGGGTTTAAAATTCAGGTCAAATGTTAAATTGGTTGGAAAGTGAAAGAGAGGCCATGTCACTCCAAAAATATAATTCATTATTAAAGTCTAAAACCAAAGTAGGATGCCAGAGTGACTTATTCACATTTGGGAGCGATCTTAAAATGTACCTGTTTATGCTATAAAAATAGAGAATTTTAAAAATGAATCATATTTTTATTTGATTAGTAGATGTCCTTCTAAATCTCTCCAGGGTTTAAACTCATGAAAAATGAGTAACCTGTTCTCTTTCTCTCTGGACAGAAAGCTTAGCTTCTAACCAGCTTGGTTAGCTTCTACACACATACTTTTTCAGGTTCATCTTCATGTTACACAGTTTGTGCTCCAAATTAATACTTGAAAGAAAGCTCAAAACCCCTCTACAACTTGAACGTCAGGTGAAGTTTGGGTTTTAACAACACTATATTATAAAATTAAAAATTTTTAAAAGATGAAAAAAGTAAAACTTTCGTCTTGCTGCTTAATATTACAGCACATCCTAGTGATATCATAGATATGAATGAAAATTGCATCGTCTTGAATACACCATTGAAGGGAATGTTTTCAGCCACAATTGTCTGTACCCAGCTTGGTTGCAACTTCTTGTTGTCTCCTGTAAATGTGTACTTACATGTAAATTGTTGTCCTCTTTTTAGCACTATGTTATTTCTCAATTTTTATATGTGATCAGAAAATTTTAATCAGAATTAATATACTTAGATTATCTGTACACAAAAAAAGCACTTACTAAAAATCCAAAATACTTTTAGAAGTTCCCATTATTCCCACTGAAATGAAAAGCAAAGAAAGCAATTCTATTGCTCTGAGGTGTTTTCCTCTACTATTGTTTTCACATGTACATTAATTGAATGCCACTCTGGAAAAGACAATCAACGTTAAGTCTCGACTCTAGATGGCAGCACCCTCCTTTAGTTTTCAGTTTTCTTCCTTAGTTTCCTGGTCTTTGTTCCTTAACCCTCCAAACAATTCTATACTTCCTTCTCTTCCCCCAAAATAAAGACTTCAGTGCTCCAAGCTGCACAGTTTGGGGAAGATGACTGGAAGGCATTTTCACTAGTAGAAATCAGGCCATTCCTGCAGTTAAGCTACACGGTTCTTCAAAGCATACCAAATAATTGAGGCCTGAAGTGGGAAAAAAAGAAAGATTCTTCCCCTCCCCCTTCCCCTACCAGTCACCTGAGAAATGTTAGAAAAATAGTACTTCTTTTTGTCTAACAACAGCGCCTCAGATAGAAAGGGAGGGGGCAAAGGACAGAGAAAAGAAAGAGACACAGAAGAAATGGAACAAAAAAAAGTGTCATTTCATAATGACTTTGAACGGGGGAAAAAAGTCTACCTAAAGAATATGGCTTTAAAGCACTGAACAATTTTACAAATCTCACTCTTCAGGCACAGGGTACTGATACTATGCTGGTGGAGTTAATTAGATGAGCTGAGGCTACTTTATGTATTGTAAAATTTAACACATAAGGAAAGCTATCGCTCAAGCTAAACCACCTTGCCTGAACTCCTTTCCTTTTTCCCTTCTCCTAATATTTGCATTTAGTTTTGCCACTCAGCCACCAGTCTTGGCAAGTCTCTGTATTTTTCTACTTATGGCTTTCCCCCATGCTATTGCTAGCGTCTTCCCCTGTAATGGGTATTGGGTAGGGTACCGTACCTCCTCCAACTCCCACATTTCTCACACACTCTTTGACATGGTCACATCTCTGGCATTCACGTAAATCAAATGGAAATACAGAAATATCTTATACAGAGTTTTCTAAAAGTCCGTGCATGCGTAATTCCTTTACATCTGCAAACTGTTCCAATTAGAGGCTGATTCTGTGAGCCCTCAAGCACACAAGCAATTTTATTTGGGCAAACAATTCCAGTTCAGCTGGATCAACCCCCTCTGCAGTTTCACATAAAAGTGTTTTCAAAACCAAGCTAGTAGACTTTTAAGTTCACATTTACTGCCACCATTTTAAGGATTCCCACATACGCATGTTATCATGGCCTTATTTCTACTGGTAAGGACACATAGGGGAGACCACTCAGGAAACTGTCTTTTGGAATAGCTACTGCTGAGGGGTACCTCATGCAGTGCTCTAGCACATCTACATGTCAGCATTGTATGCTAGGGTTATGTTTGTGCTGTCTTCACAACTCACAGACTTGTGTTTTCTGTATAAAAACCTCCAACAGTTCAGTCCCCTACATGCCATTTTGAGGCCTCAAATATCCTAAGGCTGGTGAAGCTGAAATTAAGAAGCACAGACCTAGCTGCCTTGCTATGAGGCATATGCATAGTCTTGTGGAATGATAAAAGCTATAAAAATACAGAAAACTCCAATAGATATCTTAATCTTCATCCTTCTCCAGTTGCAGTCAGGAAATGCCCTTTTCTAGAGAAGCATGGAAACAAGAGAAATAAGGATTCTGTGAGACAAGGATTTAAGTCTAACAGACTGACATAAAGTACCATAAGAAACATATAAACACGTAAGAAACCAAAAAGACCAAGTTTAACTTCATAATTAATCTGTCTCACTCTACTGCAAGATGAGACAATTTTAAGAAGTCTGAATACAGAGCAGGCCTATTACTAGACTACTTGACCACCATTACTAATTACACAATCATTACATGACATTTCTCACAGAGTGGTTTTACCATACACCTAAAACAATGTAACCACAGGCGTCTAAAAAGGCAGCAATTTTGTCTTCTTCCCTCTCCATCCCAAGCCATAGGTGCCTCTAACCCTATAGAGAAGCAAGTTAGGGAGCTAACAGGAGCCACTGCTCTCCCCAGTGTGACTCACCGGCACTTTGGTACCTGCAGAAGAGAAGTGGCTAAAACCCATGGCTAAGAACGGGGACTGTATTCTGCCCATTAGATTTGCCCATTCATCTATGCAATCAACTTATCCCTGATACTTTTGGTAAAGTAACTAATATTACCACGACCGTGGTAAAGGACTCAAACACTAAGTCAACAAACAAAGACTTCCACCTACACACATGCCAAAACTTAACTTCCTTGTCCCATCACAACTGAAGCATCTCAGACATAAAGTGTCTTGGAAGACCACGCTAACACTATCCCAATGCTTTTTAAGGAGAAATCCCTGACTACCCAACACTGACATATGTAGTTCTGTGTTTTGTGGTGTGCCTCAGGGTAAAAAACTGAAATTGTTGGATCTCAACATTTAATCCTGCAATTGGATCCAGGTGGCCGAACCTGTTGCCCATGTGGGACCCCACAGAAGTTAAAGACATTCCCTGAAGGTAGAAAAGGGTTGCTTGCACGAGTGCAATTGCACCATTTGGGTCTAACACAATTATGATTCAGAAATGACATGTGAACCACAGCCACTTTAAAAACTGTATCTCAAGGTTACAACACGATTTATGAGAGCATCAGAAGTCACCAGTGGTCTCACCCTTAGGACTACACTAATGAACAATTCATTGTCGTGCTAGTACAGGGAGCAAAAAGAGAGCAAACAAAGCAGTAAACCTTCCTCTTCCCTTTCTCCTCAATTATTACCAGGTTTATCTATAATTCATAGGTTTTACTATAAGAATCAACATAATATCTGAACAGAGTTCAGATTTATGAATGTATTCTCTCAATACCCAAGTGAGGCTGATGGACAATGTTACTACCTTTTTTCAGACAAAGGAATGACATACAGAGTAATTAACTGCCTTTTTTTTTTTTCTTTTACATTAGGTATTATCTTGAATAGAAAATATGGGTGATTAGGGCATCCTTAAAAGTCAGGGCATAAGAAATCTAGGATAATAGGGATGGTATATGGTAGATAAGAAATCCTGAGTCACGATCCTGTATACCTACTGAACACAAAGGTCTACGTGATTCCAGATAACTCATCCTTCAAACTTCCTTTTTCTGGCTTTCACTGGGTGTTTGTTTTATGGCATTTAGGATTAGAACTCACATATTAATTTTCAAAGAAGGATTTTTTTCTCCAGGATGGTATTTTTACCTTACATCTCTTCTAGATTTGTTCTGTCCTCTTCAAAACTCCTTCTCTGTTCTAACTTAGTTTTAGACTCCTTTGATGGCCAAAGGGAAGACAGACAGGGGAAACTGGCAATTCTTGGGGTATTTCACCTCATGTATCTTAGACACACGTGTTTTAAAATGGGATGGAGACGTACACCCCTTTCCACTAAACGCAGAATGAACTCTGCCTATCTACTTTACTGGTGAAAGAAATCATACCAACAGAAACACTGAATATTTATTTATCCATGGTAATATCTTCAGCTGTTACACTGAAGGCAACAGGTGACACTGAGAAATCAAGGCATTTCACACAGTTGATTAAAAAAAGGTGGTAGTTTGCAAAATGTATTTAAGAGCAGAGAAAAAGGAAAGAAAAAAAAAAAGACTCATTTGTTTTACAAGTTGTTTGATTGCCCAACAAATTGCTTAGTCATTTGTCTACTCATATTTGCCATACATGTACATTTATGAAAATACAGTCTGAGCGAGGGACCATGGAGGGTGTCTGGAGGCAACACAGGGCACGTTGATACACCCTTGACTTTCATGTATCAGACTTGTAATGAGGGACTAATTTGGTTCTAAGTACTAGCTTGGCAGAAACAAAATACTTATAGACTATTAATAGAGAAACTTTTCACAGAAGCTGTGACCTTTATGACTTAGCATGGTTTACAGTCCTACCTCTGTTACAATTAAGCAGATCCTTGCCGCAAAGCAACATGTTTGTGTCTTTTTCTCCCAATTATAAGGGATTGCTAATGTAGAGCAACTCTTTAGTACACATTACTGATGCAAATTGCTTCTGCAGTGAAGCAGAGGTGTACTGAAACATAGTAGGGGAAAACATGGGGTTTATGGTGCTCGGAACAGTACTGTCCCCTAATGTCTCACAAAAGTCTGTCCTCAGTATCGACAGCCATTCTAGTCAAAGGCCTATGGAGATTTGAAGACAGTGATCTCTATGCTATGATAATAAAACTAATTAATAGGAGAAAATATTATCAGTCACAATATTGCAGTGGAATGGAGGTGAGGGAGGTGTGTATTGAAGTGGTTACCTCTCTCCCTTCAAAGTCAGACATATGTAGTAGATTTATAATGACTTTGAGTATAATTAAACATTTAAAAACAGTATTGCAAATGTCTGATGGAAAACAGTTATGAAACACATCAAAGATGATAGCCCATTTACTATTTCAGCCTTTATTTGCCAAGCCATGCGTCAACAAAAATACTGGTTGTTAAGGTCACTGAGACTGGAAGAACCAGGAAAATAACTGTATCAGGACCATTTTTAACACAAGTGGTTAAAGTATAAAACTGTGAAAATATATAATGCAAAACACATATTTGCATTTTTAGACAGATTAAATCAACTTTTTTTTATCATAAAAGATACTTATTCATCTGACTCCATCTGCTCATTGCTGTAACTCACAGCAGCACACTGAACATTAGCAAAGGACGTATAGTCTAAAAGTGCAGGTGCATGGGATTAAATGAAAAATCCCCTCCATAAAACAATGTAAAAAGACAGCAAATTAGCTCCAGAAATACAAGCTAGAGAAAGAAATTTGGAAATAATTAGAACAATTGGTACAGTAAACCTAATTCTTCCTGGCACTGCAGAAATGAGGAGCTGTATAGGGATATGCCAATAGCTCAAGCAGCAGAACAACAACAAGCATCATTTTGTCATACTTAAAAAACAGAGGGCTGAACAAGCTACCGACTCATTAGAAGCAAATGGTGAGAGCAGCTAAATGACTGGCATTTCAGTAGTTTTACGCTCTGCAACTATCTGTACCACAAGAAATGATTTGTAGTGATGTTCTGAATGTAAAGAGTGATAGAATAGTTCATGGGAAGCATGTTTCTTTAATTTATCCTATTCTTAGTAACAGATTTCAACAATGGCAGATCTAGGATTAATTTGGTCTCAAGAAGAGAGCAGAGAGTGAAAACTCCCCCTGTGAAAATTATTTCAGCCACATCTTTGACAGCTGGCCCACAACTGTGTTACACTGTGAATGCCAAATTTGTGAGATAACCAAGGGGAGATAGTAGAGCTCTGCACGGCCAAGAATGTAACGATAGGAAGTGATTATTCACTATTTTTTCTAAGAACTGCAGGCTTAAACTGAACAGAGGGAAGAACTTCTTCTTTTCATGCAACACATACTTGGAACTCATTGCCACTGCATACTGCAGAGGCCAAGAGAATAAATGGGCTCAAAGGAGGATTAGACGAGTTCACAAAGGACAGGGCCATATATGGATATTAAAACATTAAGGTCAACAAGTAGTCTCGGAGGCTAAAGGTGCATAAACTACTGATTTCTTTAAGCTATAAAGTAGAAGATGGATAGAGGGAGGGAACATAGGTATTCCAGAGGACGAACCACTCGATACCAACCTCATTTTTCTGTTCTTTTGGTAAACACTAGCCACGTTACTGGGTCTGCTTGGACTGACTCAGTAGGAAGGATTTTACACTTTGGTCAGTTATTTCTATACACACACTAGGGAAACGTGCCCTTTCGAAACCAAATGCCAGCTTTAGTGAAGGACTCCTGTATCAGAAGAGTAGGTAGGCTGATTCTTACGCCAGCAGGAATAGGATGACCTCCAAAACTCCACATTGCTTGGGGCGTTTACAAATACATGACACGTGCAACAAATGAAAGCTTTAAAAATGGCAGACCCAAGGAATCATGCTCATCAGAAAGCAAAAGGTTCAATTTGCAACATCCAGGCTATCCAGCAGTCCATCCACCGGTCCAACAAAGCAGGGCTCTTTGCTGTGCACTGTCCATTGTTTTGTTCAGGCTGAATCCAGATGACAAGCTGACAAGTACTGTACCATTTCCTATTCAAGAGTACTTTATAGTTGCGTAAGTACATGCCATCTTCTCAGTATCATCTAGCTCAGTAAGCAGGTGTAGGGAACATGAAGAAATATCTAAGGGCATGGGAAGGTGTTGGGTGGGCTTCTCAGTCTTGGTGTGAGAGGCTGGAGGAAGGGTGAGGAGCGATTGCGAAGGCAAATGGGGAAGGGACGACAGCAAAAAAGAACAGGATGTGTTGGCTGCCGAGGTGACTGAAACATACTGGAAGCAGCAATGGGCAGTCTGAAAGGTTGAGAAGTGGTGGAGATTTCAACAGCTAGCTCAACTGAATGAGTCTCCTTGATCTTGCTATTAAGACAATTTTCTCTAAAAACATCCCTACTCTAAGAGCAAGATATCTTAGCAACTTTTGCTCATCAGGTCTGGTGGTAGAAGCAACAATACCATGGAAACCACTTTAATTTTCTCCACTGAAATCATTGTAGGGCTTAGTGCTTGCACCAAGATCATACACAACAGTATTTAACGATATTACCATGACACAGTGATGGAGAGGGTGACCGGGAAAGGGGAACGTGAAAAACCCAAAACCAACAAAAAACCCTCCACAAAATTGCCTGACGAGTCATTTTTGTGAAATGAAAAGTAATTTACACAGCAGTTTTACAGAAAAGAGAATTATGCAGTTAATCGGCACTGCTGGATAATTATACTGTACATGAGGCCTTGCTTTTAGTGAAAAATATAAGCTAATAAAGAGAGTCAGACGATCGGTAATGGCAGGGCTTTTGGGAGATACCGGAGACACAAAGCTAAATAATTTAAAGCTAAGGAGTATAATGACTGTGAAACTGAATTATTTTAAGTTTACATTAATTCTCCACCCAATTACATATCTAACATTAAGTCCAAAAGCTAGAGAATTCCCCTTGGCTGCAAACAACCACAGCGACAAGAAGAAAGCCGAGGGGATGTGATCTCGAACATGACCAGACTCTGAATGCATTCTTCCAACTGCTGTGTACATCCTTAATATTCAGAGGTCTGCTAGAGAATTAAAGCCAGTTTACACTTCCCTCCAGTTACTGCTGGTTCAAGTAAGGTCTCTCCTAATACGGTCAACTGCAGTCAATCAATTTTATTTGCGGTGTCTTTCTGTACCTTTCAAGCACCAGCAGCAGATGGCTCAGCCTGACTGTCTCACTGCCACATTCGTAACAGAGAAACCAGTGAAAAGTTAAACAACATTGAATTAACAATCAAAATGATGACCGGTGTAATGAGAGCATTTCATTACCTTTGCGTTGTAAGTAATTTAGCCTTGATTATTATTGACCTTTGGTGATGCTGCATCCAAGTAAAATGCGCTATCCTAAAAAAGCACGGGTATACTGGAAGGCAGACATTGTTTCTGAGCGTATTCATAAATAAACTAGGCTATTTCCCTTCCTGTGTTAGAGGTTTACCTTACAGCTGAGTTATCAGCATTCAGCAGTCACCCTTACTTTGTGTCTGTGCAACAAACAATGCAAGAACAACTTGATGCAGTACACCTGGCAAAGTAGTAGTATTATTATTACTTCTGTGGCACCCAAAAGAGCACTAGGTACTTCTCAGAGTAGTTAAAAAGACAAAC
Source organism: Balearica regulorum gibbericeps (assembly GCF_011004875.1). Classification (NCBI taxonomy): domain Eukaryota; kingdom Metazoa; phylum Chordata; class Aves; order Gruiformes; family Gruidae; genus Balearica; species Balearica regulorum. The sequence goes on along the minus strand of NC_046184.1, from coordinate 173,797,832 downwards.
TATGTGCCACAGTGAGCTAATACTCGGTGAAACAGTAGAACTACACTGGGTGGAAAAACAGGAGGAGGTGGTGTAACAAGAGGAAGTATATGGGTTACAGGAATAACATTAAACAGTTACTAATCTGGGGGATATGAGGTTCAGTGCATGCTGCCTATTCTTCTTATTCCACACTGAGTTGAGAGCATGCTTTCCAAATCCACTGTTTATTCCAAAAGTGCCGTCTGCCCACATGCTAATCCGCATCTTTTTTTGCTTAGGTTTTGCAGCCTGAAAGCAGATACATTTGAAAGTTTTGTCAGTTCCAAAGTAAATATGACTATTAAGGATTTATGGTTCAACAAACAGCAGCCACAGATTTTGAAGCTTTCACTGATTTCACAGTGACGGCATGATAAAGTCTGTGACTTTGGGCCAAGACACACCATGCCAGACGCACAGGGGCAGCTCGCTTCCCTAGACACTACATAATGCACCAACAAACTGCACCGTGGGACTCTGCACGTTAGCAGCACAAGTTAGAAGAACTTGCGACCGATTTGTTTCTCATGCTCACTCTTCATTTGATTTTTAGGGCTCAAGGTTCAGGGAACTGTGCAGCCCACTTGGTGTAGCTGATCTACTCCCACTGAAGTGCTATGGTGCCGTGTGAGCCTGCCGCTCCCACGCACCTCTGTGTCCCGACAGCACTTCCCTCTCCTCTGCCAGAGGGATTACAGCATCCTTCACCTGCCGAGTGTACTGGGGACAGCCCAGGGTGGGAGCAAGAAGAGAGGAAGGTGCATTAAAAAACAAAAGACCAGGAAAAACAAGAGCACTTATTACCAAATCCATCTACCAGTATAAAAACTATTCCACACAGTTCCCTGCTCTCTGGACAACCACATACCATCCAGAACAAAGCATGCTGTTGGCGCCTCCGGACTATTAATAATAGTAAGGTATGTGCTGCAGCGGGAGGGAGAGCCGCGAGGGGTAGTGCTCTGCAGGGCTGGCATAAGGAATGGATCTGCTCCAGGCTGCCTGCCAAATGCACTGGAAAACTTGACTTTCTGGGGGCCGCCCAAGGATGCTTTTCTCCCTCCTGCAGTACTCTTCACAGGGTTTTTGCCCAGACTGGGCTGCACTGAGCCAATGCAGGCAGGAAGTATTCCTGCTTGCTTTCCAGCCTCCCCAACTGGTACTGCTGCCTCCTGATGAAATGGAGTCACTGGGCTCACTCTGACCACCCTACAGATAAAAACTTCCCCTTCATCCTGCAATGCCTGGGGTGGTGGTGGTGGGGTTTATAGATGTCACTGGAGACAGTGGTGAGCATCTGAGAAAGAAATCATTCCCACTAGCCCCTTAACCCAAAGGAAAGCAAGAGGGACAGCAGAGCCTGCCAGAGGGACTATTCAGGTTTGTCCAGGACTCACTTCAAATGTAGGGATTAGGATGACGTCACAAGATACAGAGGGGAGAAAAATTCAGAATGTTTTGAACACCTCAGTCCCTGCTAACAGCCTCATATACCAAAGGTTTTGGAAGAGGGCAAAAGCATCAGCACTGAGAAAGGAAGGGCCACAAGGGAAAAAAAAAATTGAGATGCTAGTGTCCATCGGTGCCCCATTTAGCATGGAGTGACATGTCCAAGGGAAGTAAAGTGTGTATTCACAACAGTCTGCTGCAGTTCAAGTCTTGGATCACTGTAAGTTTCCACATACATGACATACACCTGAGATGCAATGTGTCCCTGCTAGGGCGCTTCCTCTCCCTTCAGAAGGCTGACAAACCGCAGAACAATGCACAGAGAAACGATGGCTGGCTTAGTTAAAAGGATTGCAGACAGCTAGCTGCTAGAAGCATTACTAAATATGTTGATGTTTCATAACGGAGTTTACTATCATTACTGTTTGTGTTTCTGGTTTGCGTATAGTAGGAACAGTCAGGCAGGGCAAATACTTGCTGTTGTGCAGATCTGCTGCAATAGCTCATTTTCACTGGCGGAGCTGATCGAGGTTTCCCAGTTCATTTCTTCCAGCAGCCTACCCTTGCTGCGGAGATGTGCTGTGGTGCATTGAGAGACAGCCCAGCTCCTTACAGAAGTGCATACAGAAAATTTATACCTTTTCCATACACAACCTTCAGCTTTCAAACCACTAGCACTGACTCCACAGGTAGGAGAAGCAATTTGGCTTCCATGTGTACTGAGCAGAAAGAATTTGAGATATCATCTGTTTTGCAAGGGATTACGGCTACCAAGTGTCTATCTTAAAACATCAGCCTGCCTCACAAATACAAACATGCAGTTAGGGTTTCCAGGGACACATTATCTCACATTATAGTATATGCCAAGGGGTTAACCTAAGCCTTGGAGATACGTTTTGAAACTGGTTTTGTTAAGCCACTGTCATCTCCTAAATATAATTTTGTTTTCATTTAAAAAAAAAAAAAAAATCCTTTAGGAGTTTCCTCTGAAAAAAATAATTCTTTGAGGCTGTCTTGAGGATTCCTGGAAGTTTTTCATGTGTTCTAAAAATTATCCCTGCAAAGCCCCACACAGCCATGCCTCTGTGCTGGAAATGCCCAGAGATTGCAGAGCCTTCACAGCTCCTGCACTGGCTGCCCCCAGCTCTACAGCTCGAGATGGCCTTTCCTGACCAGACCTAACTCTCTGCCCAAATAATTTCCACGTGACTTCACAAGCTACTTCTTGTAGAGAAAAGCTTAACAGCATTATCACCTCATTCCAAACTAGATCCTATACAAACCAGAAAGCCCGTAAGCATAGCACCAAAATTTATTGAAATGCTTATTTTCCTGCAACGGTTGACAGAGTATGTATTACTTTTCAGCAGCTAATACAATTTTGCCCCTGTTCCTATAAAGGACCGACCACGGTTTCTCCCTATGATGGAGAGCACCTCTGTGCTCGCACAGCTGACATTCTTCCAGGACTGTTCATTAACATTTTTCCCTATGATGGCTGCTGCAGCTGAGCTGTTCTGCACAGATTTTCTGCTCAGTATGGGGGGTTGGGGAGGGGGGCGTTAATTATACAGAAAGATGGAGCCGGGCCAGGCAGCCCCTCTGGTGCACTGCCTCCTCCATGCACAGCCTCCTTCCTGCTGTTTTGCAGCTACAAGGATCACCTGTTGGTCTTGGCGGTCGCCCAAGCTGGGGCCTAGCGGAAATGACAGAATCAGCTAGAAATGAGAGCCAGCTCCTATTCCAGCCACCCAAATGAGGGAAATACAAAAACAGATGATGGCAACGTGACCTAGCTGTTGCACGCGGCAGCCAAGAGGGGGTGGGGTAGAAGGGAACGGAGAAAGGAGTAGACGTCAAAAAAAACCCCCACCCAACTCCCCCTAAAAAACCCCAAACCCCTAAAAAGAACCTTTTCTTCCTGCTGTTCCTCCCTTTTCATATTCAGCACAGCAAAAACATTAGGACAGTTTTTCTCCATACAAACACTTGTCAGTAGGGAGAACTAACTACCTTGTTCCTGCTCCTGCTGGAGATGTTGGATGTTTCCGTCTCCCACATGGGAGATGTCAAAGGGATATTCAGGTACGGGACAGAAACAATCTGCCTTTTTCCAACCGGCTCCTCTCTGTACTGCATGGTGACACACAAACTGTTCAGAGATGTGTGTTAGGAATTATGATCTCCCATAACAGCAGTGTGCAGCAAAACCTTTTACTTGATATTTGGGTGAGCTGCAATGTCACGCAGCAGAAGGATTAAGCACCACTCACCTCTCATTTTATTCTTCTGGGCAGAAAAGCAGCTAAGTAACCCAATAGAAAAGGTAACCATCACTAACAGTATTTAAATGAGAGGAATGCTGCTTTTTAAATGATAAAAATAGAAGCTAATTACACATTGCATTTCCAGTTGTAACTAGTGTAATACAAGATCTTGGAATCCAAGTTTACTCAAAGCAGTAAGCATCCTAACATCTGAAATTTCTTGTGAAATTTCTCTGGACCCTTGAGTCTGGTGACACAATAAATGCATACTCTCCAAATTGCTTAGTAGGCTTTAAATGAGCTTTTAAGAGGGGTTTTTTTAACCAATAATTTTTAGAAACAATAACAACAAAAGCGGGAAAAACCTAACTCTTAAAAGGAAGTTTTTCCCTTCTCCGAGAGCAATGGAATGAGTCCCCAAGAGCTTACTTCTTCCTGAGAAAACACTTCATGAATAATCAATGCACAGGCCAATCCTCAATAAGCACCGAGCCTTCAAACACACCCAGTATTCAGCAGTCTCTGTGACTCTGGCCTTTAAACTGTAACACTTTCTGCCTTGCCCTCCCCAGTTTCCTAAGCTTCCTTAATTCCTGTTCTTTATAGCAACTAGGTAGGTAAGCAGAAGCAGAATTTGAGCAGTGGGAGCAAGCTGGGGATAATTTGCACCTTATGAATTATTCAGGCCTTCCTGATTCCTGCACCTGCACCGAAGCAGGAAGCTTGCGAGGAACAGTCATTACTCTTCTCTTGGGTTTGCACAAGCTCGGTTACTGCTCAGACACTTTGTTCTGTAACCAAGGGCTTCAGGTCTTGTATTAAGCAGTGGAAGCGGGGGGAAAAAAATAACCTCACATTGTCAACCACCCCCCTCCCCCGCTGCCCTAAACCCGGAATAATCATTCAACCCCTTCTGAGACAAACGAATTGTAGCTTCTATCAGACTGCTGAATTCATCTCACATATGCTAATCCAGATCAGAGCATCAGTACAGAAAAAATGAATGTGTGCATGAGCTGGTCTCGTCAGATATTTACTCAGCTGTATTAGGCTGCACATTTAAACTTCTCCCTAGCTCAGTAGGAAGTATTTCACGTGCATCAAGTATTTCACATGCTAACTTAAAGCATCCTTCTCCACAGATACAGCCTAAATAAATTATGTCTCTGGCATTTTGGCTAACATCGGGGGTACTAATAGTTTAATACTATTGGAAGAGCCTATATCGTGCTTTCAACAGGATGGATTTAATGAGCAAATAGGTCTTTTCCATCTTCATCTACTATTATCTTGGTAAACAGAACGTGACACCTAACTGCAAATCCAGATATGACCCATGAATCTAGACAGCCATTAGGAACATTTGCAGAGAACAGATACAAACCAATTAGCACTATGAACATTTTAAGATAACGATACGTTTTTGAGATAATATGCTAAGGCAAACAGATCTACAAGTATTATGCAAATTCGAAGCACCAAACACCATCTTTACTGTATCTCATGTCCACAGTTGCACTGAGTATCTTTGGTTCTTGTCCTTTATTAACATGCTGTTACCAACAAGTTCTCCAGTTTAAAGATCATCTCATTAGTCCCATGCAGCTAAGCATCATGCTTTGATTGATTCAGTAAAACAGATCTGCGGTAACTGGTAATGAAACCTCTTTAAATCCCCTCTTCCAAAATAACAAGTCAAACACAAGTGTTAAGCATTCAGAAAGGTACAGTCAATCCTTATCAAATCTTCACTTTTCTTCCTTCTATGCCTAAAGAAGTTAATTCATTTTCCTTTCGATGCAGAATGCACGATTGGTCCTATGCTGCTCTTATCTCATTCCTATCCAATAACAGGTACTCTGGCTCTTTTTTTAAGGTATTCTAATCGGGCACGTAAACACATTTTATTCTTTGATGCTCTTTCATTCAGCATCATTAATCCCCAGCATGAAATCAATAGACTTAAAACATTTAATCATGTCAAAATGCAACATACAAATCCACAAATGACTTCAGCTCATCACACATACTGAATAGCTTGCAAGTTGGAAACTATGCCTTCTTTTTCCTTGGGAATCAGCAAACTCTAAGCTAGTCTTTCATTGAAGTAAACAGATTGTCTCTCCAAGTATCTGCCATTAGGCAAAAAAAGAAGTTGATAAACAAAACATGGGATTTTCTGTTTGCTCTGCCATCTTTTTTCATCCCTTGAGGTCACATTTGCCTTATGAGAAATACTTACACTTGTTTTACTGCAACCTCTTGACAGTATGCATGTTTAAAAAAGTTTAAAAAACAATTACACTAACTGGGTTACAGAATGTACTGGAGTTGCAAGGGAAGGGAAAAACATTTTTGCAGTTGTTTATTTTTCTTTTTTAACAGCACACATTGTTTCTCTGTTTGAAAAGAATGCATAAGGGACAACAATCATAGTTGCTTTAAATTAAAAAAAAGAAGAGAATTTGCTTTACCTGATACATGATTTTCAAAGCCATTGGGATACAGAAAGTGACAAGAATCTCTTTAAAGGGGCAGAAATTGTAGCTGAGATGTAAAAATTAAGGACAGCAAGACCCATCTTTTGATAGGCAAAGGGGCAGAAATAGGTAAATAGGGAAAAGGAATACTCTAGATAATGGAATAACAACTTTAATTCTACTACATTAAAAAGCACTGAAAGCTTGCTTATTTGAAAAGAGAAAATATAGTTTGGAAAGTGAAATACATGGTAAAGTGCGGAAACTGGCATGCTGAAACCCTGATTTGGGAGGCAGGCACCCAAAAGCCTCTCTAGGTCCAATGACCACATTCCCACCCACTGTCCCGTGAACAGCCCTACCCAGCGCGTCCCTAAACTCATGAGGTCCTTCACTGTTAAGTTGGAGCTTCTTCAGTTACCAACCACAAGGCACATGTTCACACGTGGTCATTCTGGCAGATGCCCATTTTCCACCTACAGGCAGGGCAATGTCCTGAACTTTGCCTGTTTTGTGAAGAAGCCCCAAGAGGCAGCCAGAGTTTTGATGGTGGTGGCACTGACAAGGTGTTGTATTCTAATCGGGCATGTAAACACGTTTTATTCTTTGATGCTCTTTCATTCAGCATCATTAATCCCCAGCATGAAATCAATAGACTTAAAACATTTAATCACGTCAAAATGCAACATACAAATCCACAAATGCCTTGTAGTAATTCACTCAGGGAAGGAGAGACTTTGGTTGTAGGTTGATTCAGCATCTCCATCATCCCACGAATAACCTGGCTATAAGGACTCGGGGTTTTCTGCATGATTGCCCATGGAAGCAAGGCTACTCTGCAACCAGGAATAATCCAAGAACCACTAGGCTAAAAGGCTGGGCAGAGAAGGGGGATCCTGGCTCCATACTAGAAATCTGGACACCCAGCTCCAAGAGGGGAATGGAGAAAGCTTTATTTCAGCATCCATGGCTGTTTCTGGCCTAACGTTGCTCCAGGGAACGGAGCCTGCAGTCACAGTCCTGTCCATGCTCAGGTAGGATTCAGGCTCTTCTTACCCACTCTCCTTCCCATCCCGTGACTTCAGTGCTCCTGTCTATACAATGGCCCATATTCAGCAAGAAGGGAGATGAGAGATTCCACTGCTCCCCAAGTATCTCATCTAATTAGACCTGTGCCAAGGATCCTAATGACTGTAACACCTCTGTGATGCTTGTGCATCAGTTCTCTCCCACTTTGTTGACAAGCTATTTAACGAAGCTGTCCTGCAAAAGGTGGGAATATTGCTGTTGCTGCTGCCAGCTTGTTTATCAAAAGAATGATCCCTGCTCCATTATCATCCAGAAAGGGCTACGCAGACTACCTCTGAGTGAAACAGATGCTTTTAGTTCCTACGGGTTCCCTGTATGATCCATAACAACTTACCTAATGTAACTGGACTGTATTTCTATGGAAGCACTTATGTTTCCTAGGCAGTCAGCAGAGTAAACTAGACAAACACATAAACTAGATATGTAGAGTCTCCTTTTTGCTTGCTCCCAAGACATGTAACTCTCTCCAGTGATTATAATGGGGAGTTCAGGTGCTGTTTCTCAGAGGTCAGATCACCCTGCAAAGCTTAACCTTAAAATACAGGTAGAAGTATGTGTCCAAGTCTGGCACAAGTGCTGTTTGCTCAAGCATTAAAAAAGTTTTGTGAATGCCTAATAGAGATACCACTGCCTCCAGTGGAGCACAACATACTCTCACTACAGCTGAGGGAATGAAAATTTCATAGCAGGTATGAGTAATCTGTACTTTAAGTATCAGGAGTCTCAGTGACCTCCTGATTTTACAGTTTTTCCCATCAAAAGTATGCACTGAGCTGCATGGAGGAAAAGATGTAGATCAGGGAATTACTTCAAATGCTTTGGCTATCCTAGATGCATTAATTTTTCATTACCTCATTTATGAAAAAAAAACAAACAAACCCAAACTCAACAACAGAAAACCTTAGGTAAAACTAAAGTATGTAATGAGGACATTCCAAATCAGGCAAAGAGAAGATCAAGCATTTTTTTCTGGCAGTGCTCTTAATTATTACCAGTAACATCCTATTTATTACCATCATCTTTATTCTTTATCCTTTTTCTTTTAAAATGATCCAGATTGTCTCCCCAAATGTGTTGGGTTGGGTTTTTTTTCTGTTTGACAGAGGCTCAACTCATGGTTGAAAGCAATCAAAGTTTAGACGTAAGAAATATATTTTTTTAAAGACTGTGCTCTGTAGTTACAGTTTGCTTCCGGAGATGAATTGCAAGTACAAACTTGGGCCTTACATTCCTACTAACTGAATGGGAATCCTAACAAGAGAAATAGTGTGCTCTGCAATGCTTATTTTCTTTTTGAACTGGTGACAAATGAGAACTACTGCTTCCAGTTAGTCTTACAAATGGCAGGAATAAAACAGAACAGTGCAAACATCCGTCTTTGAATAGTGGAGAGTCAAAGCAAACTAAGGTGAAAATGGTGTCCGGCAGGGTAATTCAGATCAGGAAAGTCATCCAACTCAATAGCAGCTTGACCCTAACGTAGCCCCAGAGGCAGCACTACAGCTGCCAGCTAGACAACTAGCCAAGAAGCTAGCAGAGGTGCAAGCCAAGAAGCCAGCCATGAACCCACATGCCAACGCAGGAAAGCTATATTCCAGAATTTGGCATCTGGGTCCTCCAGCTGCCAAACATCTCCCATCTGGCTGAGCCTGTGGAACGAGGTGTTAAAAAGAAGTACAGGGGTAAATTATACAAGAGCAAAAGCAGTACCGTTTGCAAGACACCAAGGACAAAGAGGCATATTGAGCCCGCTAACATCTGAAACTCACACATAGTATCACTTTGTCACCAGTGAAAAGGTGGATTGGGGCACTCCTGGATCAGAGGAGGCAGTATAGGCAAAATGCTCAACATTTTACAGGAAAAGAACAGTTAGACACGTATGAACTGGAGCAACAGTCGCAGCCTGTGGCCATCCACAGACATCAGAAGATGCAGAACATTTGTGTGGGATTGGTTTTGAGTAAAACTTACAGCATTTAATAGATTTCATGAGCCCAACAAAAAAAGGGGAAAGAAGCCTACAAAAAATGTTTCTTCAAGACTTTGTGATCCATTCTGTTCCCCCATCACAAAGAAAATCAATTATCTAAGAATATTTCTGTACTTTCATAAGTAGAATACTGTAAAGTTTGAGTGTAATTTTATGGAAGAATAACTTTCTTGTAATTTAGTGGAAAAAGATAAAGCCACTAACACAAAATTGAAAAAAACCAAACCAACCAAAACTGGGCATGCGTGAAATTTCATTCAAATGAAATGACATAGCTGTAATTGTAGCAAATTCACTTCCGACAAGCAGTTACTGTTCTGAAACTGCAATAGCTCTGTACTCCAAGAAGTGAGAGCAGCTGTAATATATACTCCTAGCAGTGTGAGCAGTTTTAAGTGCGCCATAAGAATTCATATTTTCCAATGATATACTGACTTAAATATTCATCTCTTTGGTCTCATTTCCACCTTTCACTCTACAGATAGGTCCACATGGCCTAAACAAGATTTGATAGAAGTGACTTTCTTGAACAATTTGGTCCTTTATTTTAAGAAGACATAGACAACACTATATCTCTCTTCCAAGTTTCTGGTTTTATTAGCAGCTATTTGGCTCACCAAAATATTACATTTCAGTCTCATCTCACTCCAGTCAGAGACAATAAACGTTCAGTGGTTTAGAAGTGGTACATGAAATGACTTACGCCATCTTCATCTACATCTAACTATGCATGTTATTCAGGGGGCCTCATTAGTAGGATCTCATTGTTATGGAATGTATAAAATCTACGTATAAATTCATGAGCAATTTTTTTGAGCAAAATATTGACAACATTAAAAAATTAGCCAAAAATTGACAACATAAGCCTCTGGCATGAAAATGCTTCCTGTAGAATAGAAGCAAATATAATTGGTGATTGTATCAGATATTATTGCTAATTTTGACTAAAGGAGCCTGTATCCAAAACTGTATCTAACATATAAATTTATTTTATAAACAAAACATTTTGGGAGACTAATAGGCTCTTCAGAATAATTTCTGAAGTTGCACCAATAATTTCAACCATATCAAAGAAAATTCTAACGATTTTTTTAAATCAAACATATCTCCTCAATGCATAAAATTCTCAAATTCTGTTAATAATATTACATATTTGTACCCGAGGAAACTTTAAAAGCTTAGTACAAGCTTTAACAGAGAAGTTGCTACTGCTGTTGCTGCTGCTTTGAAAATGTTTGAGTAATAAGATCCTGCAAATTTTTAATATAAATACATCAGTTGTAATGCAATTAACTGCAAATTGGAGATAGGACTAGATTTGAGGAATGATTTCTGTATTTGACTACTCATTAGCAATTTGAAAGTGTAATTGCTCTTAAATATGCTGTCTTCTTAATTTTATTATGAAGCTTGGATCTACTTATAAATGTGAAGAATTAAGATTTATTCTGCAATTTATTTGCTTGTACTGAATGTGTGAAGTTGTTTTTCCTCTACTCTGTAGACAGAAGGCCTATGGATTACTAGAGCAGATAAAGCAGTGAGTTGATGGGTTTACACTTGTCACAGGATGAACACTACTCCAAAGGAATACTTTTGGGGGCCCACAAAACAAACAAAAGAAGTGGGGAGGACAAACAAGCAAGCAAGCACACTGACAGTGGACTTTTCATTGCACTCTATTTTAAAACCCAGTAAAACCACAGCAACAAATCCAACAAAACCAGGAACCCTATCAGTGTTGGTACCTCCCTTCTGTCACATGACATCATTTCTACTTGGCAAGTGAGGTGAACCTGAGGCACCTTATGGCATCACAACACTCACCGAAACCTCCCAGTCCACCTCCCACTGGACTTACATATAAACTCTGCACTCTAAAGCAGGGCATCTACTACGTGCATTATACAGTAAGGTTTGAAAATTTTGGCCTCCTTGAAAAAAAAAAGCAAGGAGGCATTTGCAAATACCTCTTCCTACGTTTTATAGCTTTGCTTATCAATTATTTCATGGTAACTGGCAACGACCCATTACACCATAAGCTATGTTGATTCACATTAACTTTGTGTAAAAGGAGGTATTACTGAATTTCAGTAGACTATTTTGGACATTTTAAACTGCATTATCAAACATTAGACAGGATAATTTTTTTCTATTCTCGTATGTTAGTCATTGGGATTTGGAAAAAAAATTTGCAGCTTTCCCATGATGCACACCACCACCCTCCCAGCCTCCAAACAGAAAAAGCAATATGAAAAATCAACTTTGGACCTTGCCCAGCCCCGCGTATTCCCCAGCCATGACATAAAGAGGGAAAGAAAGTTGAAAAGCACTGCTACTAGACTTTGTCAATAAAACAGAACATTATATAATACACAATAAAATGCTTCATACCTGGAGTTGAAAAAACGAAAAGGGTTAACAGCTGACCTGGCACAGCCCCACATGCTCTCTCTGGAAATTGAACACAGACAATTAGGAATTTTAAGTTACCCCAAACAATTGCAGGGGACTTAGATAAGCTTGAGGAACACTTACTGCTAAGTAAGCACATAGCCTCAGTGTGGAAGGGACTTGAGGATTTTCCCATTCGCCTAAAACTTCTTAAACTGAAATTGCTCTGTAGAGGTCCTAACTAATGCTAAGCAAGTCATCAGGAGCTCTGCCATTAATTTGCATGGGAACAGAGTCAAAGCTTAAAGGCCCAGGTGTCACTTAGCAGTAATTCTGGGTCATGGTGGATCATTATTTTCTTATTAAAAAATAATCAGCGACCAAGAAGAAAACATTAACAAGTATCTAGAGCAGGCAGACATTCCACAAAGAGGAAATAGAGGCTGGAGTAAACGGCCACTCCCAGAATTCTGCTGCTTAAGTAGTATTATTCCCAACACACCACTGAAGAACCTAGCCTTTAACACTTTTTACTTAAAACTGAGACTCCAGGGAAAATAGATAATCTTCTAGAGTATTATTTAGAGTACTGAACAACACAAATATGTGACACAACTGTATAAACTCCTATGCTGGGATTTGGACTACGTGGAATGCTCCTTTTCACTGACAAATTCTGATCTACTGCATGTGCTCAAACAAGAAGTATCATACAGCTGGCTTTTGAAAACAGGTCCACCACGTTAGAAATAAAAAAAAAAAAAAAAAAAAGAACAACTTTGTAGAAAGCCAAGTCCATGAATAACCCCCTTCAGTCCTTCTCTCTGTGGTTTAGACCTCAAATGTACCATGAAATTAGTCTGAGGCCAACGCCCAAGAATCTAGCAAAAATATTAGAATAATAACATGAATCATAAAAATGTTCTAGGCACACTAGCAGTTGAATGCATTTGCACTGGAAACATTTTGGATCCTTTTTAATGCTCAATTAAAATGGCCAGGTTGGCATAATAATTGTTGAATGTGAAAAGGACATTTTCAAAGCAACTTGTCTTGATTTATATAATTGCACTTTCCATTGGCCCTTGGAAACCTACAAACAATCTATTTTTCCCAAGATTTTGCACTGCATCTTTTGAACCTCTCACATTCCCTTGCTTCAAGTGTACAGTAAGTATTTGTCTTCTTTACTGCTTGCTTGCTTTTGACATTTGTTAAATGTTAAATTTCTGTTAATGACAGAAATCTACTGTCGAGATGACAAAATGATGTAAAGAATTTTCACAGCAGAGTCTAAGTTATTAGCTCTATCATAGCCTGACACTGGTTTTTTCCACCCTCTTTTTCCAGTCTCCATGTAGAGTTGCTTCCTTCTTCAGAAACATATCCTGGGTGCCTGTCCCATCATATCACTAGGTACAAATTTTATTTCACAGTTGAGTCAGTACTTAATCAAAGGGCACTGGGACAAAATCTCCCCTACCCCATTAGCCCTCAATGGAAATCAACATGCACTGGAAACACGGCAACTGGATAAACATAACATTGACCATTCTCTTGCATGTCAATTAATTTATAATAATCTCTGTGTCTTATTGAAAAAATATTTATTCCTAAAGCTGGTAAGAACAGCAATACATTACCCAGAAATCATGACTCCAAATTTCGTACACTTCTTTTCATAAAGGTCCCTTTTTAACAGCAAAGCAATAGGGCAAGCAAAAATACAGTTGGTGAGGATGGTAAGTATTTTTGCATGCTGAATTTTTGTCAGTGGGAAATTTAGCAGACAACTAAAACTCTGATTAGAGCCTACAGTATCCAGGCACTGAAGCGAAAGACACCCAGACATCCCCCAACCAACTGCATAGACACCTACCTAAAACTTACTGTGTTCCTCTCTGGCCTGAAAGCCAAATGGCTGTGGCCTCTCACCCAGCCTCCACTCTGATCCAAAAACCGTGGGGAGAAACGCCCAACTCTTGCCTCTGGGGCTTGAACCTTACCTGTGCTACGAAAATTACTAAAATGCACCTGACAACATGGATTCAGCATAAAAGGGATCTGTAATAGTCACTTCCCAACCCAAAATATAAGTGTAGGAGGAAAAAGAAGAGGAAAAAGACGTTGTAGGACCACTCCTGGATGTCTTTTGCATCCTAGCCTTGTGTTCCGCAATTGGCAAATGTAGGTATCTATCTGGCTTCCTGAGTGAGTGCTCTAACCACTAGGTTTTTATGCCAGATGTAGGTGGCTGCACCACTGCTGCTGCTGGCCATCACATTTTTAAACAGAGTCAAGGCTAGTAGGAACAGGACAGCATGCTCTGGGCTTTAAACCAGGTAGCAATAGGGTAAACTCAGAACAAAGTCTTTGATCTCTTATTTTCCACAATGGGAAGTTGGGAACATAAGCTGGTTTTGCTTGGGTTTTTTCCCCAAACTGTATTTTAATGCACAACTACAGGTCAGAAGCTCAAGCTCCAAAGAGAGCAGAGATGACTCACAGCCAAGTACCCAGCAGGTAAGCGGAGCCAGCTCTAGGAAGCTGGTTGCTCTGCCCATTTCAGTGTTTAACTTTGTGTTGACTATATTATGGGATTGTTGATGCCTTGTGTAGGTACTCTGAAACACCACTGGACCGAATCATCTATTTTATAACCTCACAATGCCTCCACCAGACCCCCCCCCAAAGTAAGCAATCTGCACCTCATCTCAAGTGCCCGTACCTGCAGTATTTCACGCATGTTGCAAGCACACGGGGACAGCGGTACGTCTGTGCCATGCGGTATATTGACAAGGATCTACCTGTTACAGAACTGCATGTATTTGGTAGTTCCTCTCAAGCAAGAGGAAAAACACATTTTATTTTGACTATGCCTCAGTAATGGCTAAGAATCTCAGAAATTATGTGGTGATATGGACAGTAAGTAGTATGGAAGTGGAAATATTGTGTGCAAAGGGAATCAACCTGTTCAGCTGAGTAAATAATTTTCAGCAAATAATTTACTATACAGGATTATCCTGTTACTCTGCTTTTGAAACTTTTATGACTGAGATTTTGGTCATTATTCCAGTGACTCCTCTGAACTTATTTATAAATGGTTTGACTGTTTGGCCCTGATAAGCAACTGATCACAGAGACAGCAATGGCCATCAGTTCTTAGGAGAAACACCAGGGTGACTTCCATGTGAAGCTATCTGTCTATCTGACAGCACTGTGTGTCCCTGATTTAGCATGCAGTATCCCAGCCCTACGCTAAACATCATATTTTTAATGCAAATAATTGGGGGAGATATTTTGACAAGATTGAGACTCCTGCAGACTTTTAATGAATATATAAATGCAAGTTTTTCTTTTCGTGCCTGCTGGCAGATTCTGTTCATTTCCAGGTTATTTCATTTTTCAGGCTTTGTTTGCAACACTGGAGATTTCCACCAGCAGCAGATACTATAGTCAGGCCTTAGGATGAGCACTTTTGAGGGCAGCCTCTGACCTTGGTATCTGCCAGCCTGCTCCACACTGCCTGAGCTTAGCGATACATGCTACGCAAGAGTGGTTTGGCTTCTGCTGCCTTCTCTGATCCACCTCGGTTTCTTCCTTATTTTCTGCCTGCCTCAGTTTTCATATTTCCTTGCACCGCCATATCCTGTGGCAACTCAGTATATCCCAGAAGGGTCAAAAAATTAAAACGTGACCCAAAACTTCATTCTTGACACATCTTTTCTTTGTCATGGTTATAACAGTGAAGGTGCTCAGCTTGACTCTGAAACCTGTGACTATCATTACTTCTGACACAGCTCAGGATCAGATGCTATTATCTCAGCCCTTGCATTGCTTTACTCCTTGTTTCAGCCTTCCATTCCTTTCATTCTGGCTAGAGTAACTTCATACGTATAGTGGCTTTAAGCTCCAATTATCCTTTTCTTGATGCATCCGAAATAGTAACACTCATGTCCTCAGTCACATCCACATGGAGAACGACACCTCCTTGGCACACGGGCTCAGCACAAAAAACTCTTCCATATCCATCACCCAGGAGCTTCCTTTCACTCCTCTTTATCTCCAGCCTAAAAAGAACTTGCTGTGAGAAATGAGGTTGCAGTGGAGCCACTACTAGTGAAAGAGGATGGAGCTAATAAAGGGGAAAACCTAGCACAATCTTTTCCCATTGTGCAGGAAAAAGGAAAATGGCAGAACAATGTGATTTTTTTGTTGGTTTTTTTTTTTGTTTTAAAGATCCCTGTATTCACACATTTACTCAATTATGCCTTGGTAAACAGTGTTCCCCTCTTAACAGTGTCCTCCTTTGCATGCAGTTTTCATGCCTGTGACCTACACAACTTATTTTGTGTTTTTGCATGCATTGATCTAAACACTCAGGAAACATTTTTCCGTAAATCAGTATAAGCACTGCTATTAAGATTTAATTGTGCTGCATGTTTGTCTGTCACAAAATCACAGGAACTGCCATATGGAAAAGGAAAGATAAAAACTTATCTGATCTAGATAATGAAAAAAGAAGTAATTTTGGCTCAGGTGACAGCAGAGGACAATGCTCTTTCTTTTTCTTATCAGTAACTCAAGGTAGCAGTTCACTGAGGAAGTTTTATTGTGGCTTTTTCTGGCAGTGTTCTGCTATCTAATCCGCACTGATGAGTATTTGCTACAGCTCTGAATTTCTTAATGCACACAGCTCTGCCTCTGCTTTCTGTGCTGATTTAGAAAGAAAAAACAGAAAATGCTGAATAACGAATCACTGGGGAAACAGCTGCCAAATAGGTGTACAAACTGCTAACTGGGTAACAGTAATGCATAATGCTATTTGTAATTCATTCTTCGGTGTCATGCTCTTCAAGCAATTACACAACGCCTTCCTCCCTATCAATAAAATGCATTTCACATATCTAACCACTAATGACTCGAGCTTCACTGTCCTCTGGAGCAACACACTGTAGTGGATTAAGCATGGCACTAGAAGGCAGACGTTCCTGATGGGAGCTCATCCTCTGCTTTGCTGCATGGCCTTGAGCAAGTCACTAACCTGCGGATAATTATAATATTTGAACACACAGGGGACCTGTGCAATTTAATTAGTTAATGTTTGCAAAGCACTCCAAAGATAAAAAGTGCTATATGAATTATAATCATACTGTATTGTTTTGGTGAATTTTTTTCCAAAGCACATTTGTGTAAACATGTTTGGTAATGTAAAATCCCAATAATGGCAAAGTTTGATAACTACCTTGAAATGATTGGCACTTCTTAAACTAAAATTTAAATTCATTAACACATTTAATCTATTTTTGAGAAGACAATTATGTAAGACAATTCAATATAGACACTGAACTGAAGCTGGGAAACAAGTTCCTTGAAAGTTTGCCTGTGATGGATAGAAGTAACAAAAGAGACATACAGAAAGGTATATATGAACCCATATATGTTACAAATACCTCTCTTGCTGCACCACACTGGTCCCTAAAATAGCCTAAGTAAGTGGTGAGTTACTTTTTTTTCTTTTTAGCATCCAGACTTCTGCTACAGTTTCAGGGTTAATCATTAGACCCAATTAAGTTAAATGGTAAAACTCCTCTGGACTTTAACAGAACCAGGATTCCTTGGTTCTTCCAGCTCATTATGCACTTAATTTAAATATTTCTCTTAAAAGGAAAATATTACTCCCAGCAATGGTGTGGTAAAATATGTGTTGAAGAGCAATGTCTAGCACTTCAAAGTGATTCAAGAGAAGAGAACAGACATCCTAATGGCAATGTGTCCTTGCTCTAGATTCATCTACTCAACAGTCATGGTAACTTGCTGTTACAGGGGAGATAGGAAAACACAGTTTTGTGCAGTCCAAGCTAAAAGCACTTTTGTTTTCAAATTAGCTTTCTTCAGGGACCAATTTGACAATATCCCTATCTCCTAATACACTGTCATTTAAGCAATACCGTCCTTTCAAAGGAGGCAGTGATATCAATTTCTTTGTAGAAGCTGCTTTTGATTTACAGTTTCCATCCACTTGGCCCTTGTTCCTAATGGTTGCTGGCTGATGGGAAATCTGTTATCCTGGCAAAAGGTTCTGGGACATATACCGGCATATTTCCACACAAAAAAATCCTAAAAATCTCTGTGCATGCAGAGAATGGCATCCTTTGATTTTACTGCCCAACCTGTCAAGTTATTACACTTTTTTTCCCCAAATGTTGCATATGAAAAAAAAAAAAACCAAAAAAGAAAATGAAAAAAGAAAAAAAGATGAAAAGAACCTTTTTAGAATAGTATAGGTCCATTTGGACTACTGAAACCAAAGTCTCACAGTTAGTACCTAAAGAGCAATTCCCAAAGGTATATAGGGCTTTCAAGCTCTTGCAGTAGAAGTCCTTAGTACAGCTTTAGGCACATTCATTTTTATATACAGAGGATTCTGAGAGTTCAAATTCTACTAGAAGAAAGTTTGTAGAGAGCCATATAAATACACTGTAGAAGAAGTCTGTAGTTCTTTAGTTACCTGAATTGCATGTCGGTAGGAGAAATCAAATCTATAGTAGTTGCATAGGCTCAAAGTTTAGATATACTGGTTCAGTTTCCTCTTGAGTCACAGACTTCCAGCATGGCCTTAGAAAATCACCTAGATGGGGATTCCTCATATATAACTTCAGCAATGTTAAGTTTTATCACTCTCCCTAAGCCATTTGTCCAGGCTCCTTTATAAACCACTGGGGAAGGCAGGCACCTCCAAAAGGTAGATGATCACAACTGATGAGATGATCGGACCTGGAAGTATGCACATCTCTCCACTGAGGAAATCCAAAATACTTGAGTCTAACTTTTAGATAGATTGTGAGAGATGAAGCTTGCTGCAAGGGTATGTCCAAACCAGACAGTCCCATACTGCCCAGAGGTTCCCTAAGCTAGCTGAGACACAGCACACCCCTGCCAGCTCAATGGTACCCTTGGGTCATTAGCCAACTTCTGATCCAGCAATACTTTTCACTACAGAAACCTCTTCTTTTCTGCCACAGGATACATATCTGAGATTGCTGACAAGAAATAAACCAAAACTAGAACAGAAACATCCCTGAAATAATGACGCAGTGGGAGCATTAACCATAATATGAATGACTGACTGCCTTACAGGGCTCTATGTCACCAGCGTCTTTCACTTATGTAGCTGCATACACACTTCTCTCCCTATTAATGTTTAATAAGCCTGTTCAGTTTGTAGAGTGACTCTGGAGGAGGCTGAGGAGAAGCCCCACTGTGTAACAGCCTGGGGGGAGGTGACACCCATGGGCAGTTCTGCTTTCTGAGCATGGGGTCCAGTTTCTCTCCAGAAGCATTCCAGCAACCATGCAATCTTCTGCTCAAAAGCCTTACTGCAATGGAAAAACACATCCCTGACTTGGGAAATCTTCAGGAGAAAAGTAAAAATGGAATGGATGTATTCCCACGATTTTGCTTTAGACGAATTAACATTCTCCAGTAAAAAAAATGCTTTATTGTGAAATTCTGAACCAGAATTCTCCATCTGTAAAATCATCATCCAATTGTGTGCCAGTTTTAAAATGAGCATTTGTTCATGGAGGGCGGATGTACCAGCAGAGAGAGAAGCAAAGTTCACACAAGTACTGCCAAAACACCCTTGCTTATGTTTCTTGGAGACTCAGGACAAAGTATTTTGTCTGTAACTATAAGAAAAACTGAGGTGAAAGCTCCCTATAATGAAGAGCACAATGGCAGTAACGATTAGAGCTGAAAGAGGAAAACAGACAATATCCGTGTAGAAAATGAATAGCTGATGGGAACACAGTTATAAACCTCAAAAGAGATAAATATCAACCACAGAAGTTGATTTACATTAAAGAAGAGGAGGAAGAAAAAAAGAGATCTAAGGAGAAAAATTCAGACTTGAAAAATGCATACCAATTTAAGAATACATTGGTACTGTGGCTATGCTGTCTGTCTGCTGTGGAATTTCTTTTTCGCTAGTGCAATATCCAAAACTATCTTCCACTGTACTGCAATAATAAAACCCAGCAGAATTTAAAAATAAAGATGATCACATTAGCATCAATATATCAATCACATAACATAGCCAAAGAGAATAGGGAGGGAGGGGTAGGTCAAAGCCCCTAATCTTATTTTCATAAAACCACTCACCGGGACCCAGCTCAGCCCAAAGAAGAGTTCACGCTAAAGGTCACCATGGTCACATCCAAATGACAAATCATATTTCTATGAATTAACTGCAGCTGTAACTACAAGTAGTCAGGACTTCCTCTCTGAATTCTCTGTCTCTCCATTACCCCAGAAAAACAAGAAGCTACCTTAAACATCATTTTATATACACAATCCATCTTCTCCTTGACATTATTTGAAAGAAAAAATGGTTTCATCAAAGGGGTTCCCTCTGCCTACAACCCCTAAGGAGAAAAAAGTCAAGAGAGAGAAGGAGGAATTTCTGGATCTTTGGATTTTACCGATACACTGACCAAAAGTTCATGCTAAAAATCACCCTCTGCCTCTCCTTCTTCTGCCCTCAGCCTCTGCAAGTCGGAGATCTTATGATGTTGTGCGTGTTCAGGGAAAGAGAGCTACGTGCTGTAAAATAATGTATTTTACTGCGCAAGTGTGAGGGAAAGGAAGAGATGAACGCCCTGTTCAGGGTTTGCATTACTATGTACCATGGAGATGGCTCCTGAGCCCCGCTGCGTCAGGGCTGCCTAGGGATGGAAGGGCTGCCAGGCTGAGGGAACAGCACGCTGCCTCCGAGGGGGACCCTTAAAAAGTTTTACTGGTCTTCTAGGGCTTGATTAATGCCTTCTTTTCTCTTAGCTTCAGAAAGATTTCTAGAGCATATCTGAGATTTGACCCTGAATATATGATGCTATTCTTGCTGTGTAATAAGCATCAGTGGTGTCAGGCATATAGAGGCAAATCTGCTCTTTGTTAGAGAGCTACATGTCAAAATGAGTTTGTAAAACATGCTACAAAAAGGATAAAATGCTGCTTACAATGCAAAGCCCACTGAAATCTACATATTGCTGCAATATTTATTATCAGCCAGAGCATATTATCTGAGATTAATATATTATTCTTAGTCCATATTATAGTAAGGCATAGCAACTGCCATAAAGCTGCACTGTCACATAAAGAAATTTCACCAAAGTACCCTGCTTGAAATAATGACTTTGTTTATCTATAACTTTACATTATTGATTGGGTTTGCTGAACTGAAGAAAAACTATGAAGTCATTCCAAACAACTACTGAGAAGTCTGGAAGCTCAGCCAATATAAAGCTAGCAGCAAGAAGGCAATTTCCCTGATAAAAAAATAATCATACTTGGTTATTTTATAAATACGCAAGCAAATTACATTCTGTTTAAGTAAATAAGAACTAATGCCAAACATGTGGCTTTTAGTGTCTGATTATCACAATTTTTAATGGTAAGAATTTTTTTCTTCTAAGACTATAGTGCACCTGAAACAAAGCAGCAACACAGGCAGATGCCTTCCACTTTTAGAGGACATGAAAAGCAAAGCTTTCATATAGACATTCCAAACTGTCCTGGGACCCAGCCACATAAGGGTAATTTCCAAGACAATAAGCTTAAAAATGGCTGTATTAAACCAACAGTTCCTCCCCAAACACTGACTAGTCGATTTCCTCCAGCTCGTTGTTAAAACCTTGGCATTGCTAACCCCACCTGGCAGATTTAGATTCAAGGGAAGATGCTGGAGCACTCAGTATTGTCCTGTCACTCCCAACTTCTGGCACACTGACTCCCCGGTCAGGCGCCATGGATTGCCTTACCCTCACCTCACACCAGAGATCTGCAGTGCTGACACGTGTGTCCCAGGCAGCTGCCTGCGCTGCCTGCAGCGAATGGAGAGGAATGGGTGCTCGTGGGCTTGACTCACTCTCTCTCCCCCTAAATTAGACAGCTAGAAGAGGTCAAAAGAATTACCGCCTGGACATGCCAACTGCTGTCCGGTTCATATGCAGGGAGGCGAGATAACTAGCTCAGATGCAGATACCTACATTGCAGATGTCTAACTAGGCAAGCAATCCCCCACAGCCCCACATTTTGTGCGAGAGGCTGCACAGGACTGACCCAGAGCAAATACCCACCACAGGGCATTTGAAATCCATTTGCTCCTGGAGAATACGTGGCAATAGAGAAATATCTATATTTATAATCCTTATGCAGGATAATTTAAAACATGTCTGAAAAGCAACCAGGAAAAGGTCAACTGTTGTCTTGCACCTGGCCACCAGGATCTACAAACTAGGCTTGGTATGTTTTTTAACAAAGACAAGATTGCACAACAGCGACCTGGTACTGAAAGCAAGGATGCTGCCATCCCTTTGGAGATGCCATGCTGTACTTCCCAGACTATATGCAAGAATTTATTTTTTGTTAACTGTATAACCATTCACAAGAAAGAGTTTACAAGCTCACTTAAGAAAGAACACACTCTGTGGGACAATCTTCTAGACCCTGAGGTCCAGCCTGCCCCACAGGCACTTAGCGTAGACCTACGCTTTACCGCCTTCTGAAGCAGTCTTTCTATGCATGCCCCTACGCTGCCTGGTTATTCAGCAGAACAGTAGGTTCCTTCCCACATCCTCAGAGGAAATTCCTGTCTGCTAAGTTTAGATGCTGAAATTGAGCACAAAGGATCTCCCTTTGGAAGGCTTCAAAGGCACTTTCCTCTCTGCAACAAGGGTATGTAGAATGAGGGCTTTTATTTTCAGTGGACTGCTTTGCTAAACATCTGATATTAAGGTACATGTTAGATGCCTAAATTCAGAATAGAGCCTACCTGTAAGGCACTATATTATAGACCGAGAAAGAAACGGAGTGAGTGAAGTCAGTATAATGTGCTAACGTCTCTTTTCAGCTCAGCAGCTGTATGTGTGGTGTCTGTGACTGAGAATGAAGTAAAGACGACGACAAATTGCAGATCACAGTCAAATTAGATTTTCCTAATGGGGCTTTTGAAATAAACTAACAGATTACTATTTAAATAAAACCTGTAACAACGACGAGTTGGTGTTATATTATTAAATTTCTTAATTTAATTCTTAAGCTCCAGAGCCAGCCAAGTAATATTCAACACATTTACCTTCACAAACTGTGGAATGCATTGTGGAAAAGCTAAAAAACCTTTTCATGCTTTGGCCAGTTCTCTAAGTGTTCAACCAATATCAATCACAGAGAGCAGTATCTGCCTGTCAGTCATATATTAGAAGTATTTGCTAGACCCCAATGCTTCCTCTTTTCATTAATTAGACAGAACTATTTAGTGCAAAATGATGACGGGTTGTTTTATTTTTCTGGCTTGCTATGTGTGCTATAAACTGAGAAAAAAATACTTAGCACTTCAGGGCCTCATGTTGTAACTAGCAAATTCAAATATGTGTGAGGCCTGTCTATCAAGCAACAGTGTCACTGGTGAAGAAACCTTCCCTTCATTTATCACCATCAGAAGGGGAGCATGCTAAATACAGTGTGAGCGCCAACGCCTTGCCTTGCCCCTCTCTGCTTAAGGGGAATATAGGTTTGAAAATCACAGTTACTGTGCTTGACTCGAAGATGAATTAGCAGATGTCTGGTGAAAATGCAAAAAAAAGTAGTTCCTCCTCAAACACGACTTAGAAATATCAGTGCTTTTGGCTATTGATGGCCAGGAAAACAAAGCAAAACATAAGTACTTTTATTATCATGTGAAGACATTTTAAATGCATCTATAATAAAATATATAATAACAACGTCTAATGGCCTTTATTATATCCTTTCCTATTTAATAATGTCCAGAATGCCCGTATTTTGAACCTCTCCAATAAAGTAATGTGTTTTGTGGGTCTAGCACAGGCTTCAGTGCCTGGAGGCTCTAGTTCTATTTCCAGCTCTGCTTCAGACCTACAGGGTGACCTTTACACATAACCTCATTTTCCTCACCTATAAAATGGGGATATTAATACTTATTTACCTCACAGTTGGTTCCCTTCCAGCTGCTACAGTGACTGAGCAAGCTCATGCATCTACAGAATTGCTAATATTCATGATAAACTGTTTCTTTTTTTTTTTTCAAACAAGCAATACAGACATTAAATTAGGAACTTATTTGTCCGTCCAGCGAGTAAAAGTACACAGTAAAATAACAGCAATGGAAAAACTGTTCAAAGCCCCTCACTAATTTCCTTTCAATGACACTGTCCTTCAGGAGGAATGTAGGTAGTTCCTATTTGACAGCAACTAGAATGAACTCCTTGATGCTGCTTTCAGTCAAGAAAAAAATTCATGCTTTTTGAGTGAAAGTCTAACCCGGTCTCCCTTTGGCGAGGATGTAAAAACACTGCAAGCTTTTCAAGTAAATAAAGGGGAAGAAACAATTTCAGTTTGAAACTTCACCTAATAATGAGGGCAGGGACAAAGAAAGGAAAAGAGCATCAGAGTGAGATGAGAGATACAGCCACCTCTTCCTAAAGAGAACAAAGCTACAAGGAAGAGATGCTGGCAGGTATGCCGGCCTGCAGGTGAGGGGGCACCCTGCGGTGCCACCGAGGGCCGGTGCCTCCATTGGCCCGGGAGCGCCTCGGCAACACTCATCTCGCTCTGGGAACGTGATACTTACTCTTGTACTGCTCTGGCTATGGAGAGCGCTGTAGATCCAGTTTCATTAACGCTATCTAAGGTCACATTTGGCAGGTCGTCATCATCACTGTCACTTTTAATTTGTCTGGGAGATAGGCCTCGGGGGTCCATTTGTGCTGGAAAGAGACATATAATGGATTAATATGAGCGTGCTGAAATTAATCTCGTCCCAGAACAACATCAGGGCACACAACACATCCACTGAGCTTCCCAAATCAGGTGACGGATTGGCAAAGTCATGTAGCGGTGCTACAGCGAGGCACAAGCATTTCCAGTGGCATGCAGGTGTGCGAACACACACAGGCTACACCAATGCAGTTGGCGGACCTGAAACAAAACTGCACATATAATATCTGTCAACAACTCAGTTTACCCTCAAGTTACTTACTCTGCCCATCTTCAGAAAGTGAAGAGAAAGGGCTACATCTGCTTTGTACAACACAGCACACTTGAGAGTAAATTGTACAGCAAAATTTCAGGAGCAATCTTTGATTCTGAGTGTTCATCATCTGATACAAGGCTGGGACCTCACTCCAGTTAACTAAAATTTAGGCATCTGAAAAAAACCTGGTTGTCCTGATTTCTGACTCAATTCAACACCAGTGTCAACCTCTGAAGGAGCCTTCCCTTCACATTACACATTGCAAAGCCGCTGCAGGTAACTTCACATTGGCAACTAATCTTCAGGTGGACGGATGTTGCGTAGGCTTAGTCAGATTTGTTTGAAAAGTCACATAGTCTCAGGTCTTATGAACATGTGAAGATCAAGAATTGCAGGATTGTTTTTTCATGTACAGCTTACAGTACTCATGCTGTATGGCAGTGGTGCAGGTGCCCCGGCGCTGGCAGCAGCGGGGGCTGCAGGGGCCTCTGTGAGGAGAGGCCGGGGCTGCCCCATGCCAGACACATCCTGTTCCAGCCGGCTCCAACCCACCCACCGCAGGGCACGGCTCAGCCCCACAGACAAGCAGTGGTATCCCAAGGAAACTGTGTTTAAGTTAAGGGTAAAAAATTGCCACACAGGCAGAGCGAGGAAGAAAGTGTGGGAAACAGCCCTGTAGACACCAAGGTGAAAGGAAGGAGGGGAGGAGGTGCTCCATGGTGGAGCAGATTCCCCTGTGCAGCCCCCAGACGAGACCACAGAGGAGCAGGCTCTCCTGACGGGAACTGCCACCCATGGGGGACCCACACTGGAGCAGGGGAACAGTGTGAGCAGGAAGGAGCGGCAGAGAGGAGCTGCTACAGACTGACCCCAACCCCCATTCCCCATCCCCCTGCAGTGCTCTGGGAGGGGGAGGCAGAGGAGCTGGGAATGAGGGAGTGAAGCTGAACGCTGGAAAAGGGGCTTGGGGGGGTGGTGGTTCTCACCATCCTAATCTACTTTAAATTAGCAATACATTAAATTAATTTTTCCCTACATTGAGTTCGTTTTGCCTGTGATGGTAAATGGTAAGTGATCTCTCTGTCTTTATCTCAACCTGTGAGCTCTTCCACGTTATTTTCTCCTCCTGTTCTGGTGAGGGGGAGTGCAAGAGCGGCTGGGTGGGCATCTGGCAGCTAGCCAAGATCAACCCACAAGTTACGCATTGTGCCAAAAGGAGAGGAAGTAGGAGAGGAGAGGAAAGAGGAGAGGAGAACAGAGGAAAG
The DNA here is from genome assembly GCF_011004875.1 of Balearica regulorum gibbericeps. NCBI lineage: Eukaryota > Metazoa > Chordata > Aves > Gruiformes > Gruidae > Balearica > Balearica regulorum. Next base: position 173,771,826 of record NC_046184.1, on the reverse strand, counting down.
AGAAGACGAGAGAAGAAAGAGGAGAGGAAAGAGGAGAGCAGTAGGCTACCTGCCTTCCCTCTTATCCTGGCTCTTGCCCTCCAAAGGGAAGAAAGCATAACCCACATATGGGCAGGGGGAGGAAACCAAGAGATGCGCATGGGGGGCACAAGTGTGCCCTGGCTGGGACGGAGTTAATTTTCCCCACAGCCGCCCTCACAGTGCTGTGCTGTGCATTGGTAGCCAGCAAGGTGTTGATAACACACCAGTGTTTTGGCTGCTGCTGAGCAGTGCTGGCAAAGCACCAAGGCTGTCTCTACAACCTTTCTTCCCCCCTCAGCAGTGGGCTGGAGGTGCGCAAGATCTTGGGAGGGGACACAGCCAGGACAGCTGACCCAAACTGACCAAAGGGATATTCCATACCATATGGTGTCTGCTCAGCAACAAAAGCTAGGAGAAAGGAGAAGGAAGAGGGAGCATTTGTTGTTATGACGTTTGCCTTCCGGAACAACCGCTACTGAAGCCCTGCTTCCTGGGAAGTGGCCAGACATTGCCTGCTGATGGGAAGTAGAGAATAAATCTTTTGTTTCCCTTTGCTTCCTCACACAGCCTTTGCTTTTAGTAAACTGCCTTTATCTTGACCCACAATTTTTTTTCCATCTTATTTTCTCCCTGCACCCACCCCCGTTGCTAAGGAAGGGAGTGATAGAGTGGCTTTGGTGGGCACCTGGTGTCCAGCCATGGTCAACGCACCACACCTGGGATAGTTCCAAGAGGAACTGGGGATTGCTTGTGTCAGGGGACAGACCCAGAGACAAACTTCAGAGGTGATGTAGAGAAAGAGACCTTCTACCTCACTCATGAAATACCACATAGGATTAGTAAGTGCTGAGATGCACCGAAAGCAGCTGAAGTAGAGAGAAAAAATGGGAGAGATGCCTGACTCGGCAAGGGAGGAGCAGGAAGGGGAAAGACAAGCAAAGAGATTTGTTTAAAAATGTGTTTATTTTGTTTGATCAGGTGAAATAGGGGAATCCAAGATTATTTATGTAAAAAGAAAACTGCTGCAGTTTGTTAGCTTGTACTCTCCTGTATTGCAGTGTCAGAGATAGGACAGTTTCTGGGTCTTGTGACATGCTTTTCAAGGAAGGTAACTGTCATTCCTACTCAAGCCCGGCTAACCACACCTGGACAACAGGTATCGCAGGCTCCCTTTAGAGATCATGACCAGTTCAGTAGGCTTACAGCTAGAGCGCAGCTCCTAAAGTAATAGTTAAATCACCTTTTTGCCATGTTTCTTATGTTACTGTGTTCACTGACTTTAGAAAAGGGACTGAGTTACGCTGAAAAATGGGACGGCTGTAGTTACTCCAGGAGCTGTGCAGCCGTAACAGTAGCACTGATGGATAGCTGGGCTCTTGAAAAGAAAGCATTCCCCAAATGAGTGATGACTTGAAGGAAATAAATAATAATCTAAAACTTAAAGTCGCTTTTAAGAAGGAACATTAGGGAACAAGGCAGAAGTAGCACTTATTTCCAAATAGTTTTCTGGGGCTAAATCAGCTGACTAGATGGTTCCATTGCTCTTAAATCAAATAGATTTAGATTACTCCTAATGCTCGGGTACGCATTGAATACCATCATGTCTAAGTCACAATTTTAAGAAGCACAGTCAGAATGGAGCTCATTCTACCTAAAACAATTAAATGTTTTGAACAGTTTCTAAGCTGCTGTACGTTTGTCTCATGCAGGTCATTGTTCATTGTCAACAGTTGTTGCTTTGATAAGCAAAAGGTGTCTTCTCTACCATAGGTGAAGAAATAACAAGAAGTCCAAATGCAGCCAGAATTATTGAGACATTTAAACTGTGCTAGTAGAAAGCTAGTAGAAGTTGTGCATCTGTAAATGCTTTCAGAAGGGGTTGTTGCATCACCTTACTGAACATATTTTAATAGTATTTTCTTTATGAAATTCTGTAACATAAAAAAGTGCATCTTGTTACAAGTGAAGTGAATCTCGTTACTCGAAGTTGTATGTTTGTATCATCTGCCCAATATTTAAATGCTGGTGATGCTTTTGTGAAAGCTAATGTTTATAAATAAAATTGTATCAAAAAGCTATGTGATACTTTGTATTAACTGTGGCTTAATTTGACTTACAGTATAACAAAAGTTTTAAGTAGCTAGCTCAGAAAGTTTCTTAATATTTAAACCTAAGCCTAACTTGAAATCACGAAAGTTGTTACATAATTTAGTCTGCAATACAGTTATTATACACCAATTTTGATCATTTAAGCACGAATACACCTATGTAAAAAGAGACAGTATAAATGTGTCTGAAAAACCTTAGGTACTTTTGCTCCTTATAAAACACATTGTTTCATTATTATTGCAGATTGCCCACTCCTAAGATATTATGGAGACTCCTATTATATTTGGTGTTGGGTTTAGATAACCAGAGGAATGTGCTAGGATGAAAACTCTCATTTACCTTATTTTTGTTTCTGCTTGGCGAGGTAAATCCTACTCTGTATACTCCTGACAGAGCCACAAAGTTGCCAATGGGGTTGTGCTTTTGCACCCAGGGATAATTTGCCCCACCGGACGCCAGCACTGGAGCACGTCACGAGGTGCTGCGACACGTGAGCGTGGTGAGAACAAAAGGTGAGGAACGGAAACGTATTGGTGGGCAAATTCATAGGCAGGCAATTCAAGGATATTTTCTGTTATATTTTTGCAGTGAACCTAACTAAAGATAATTAAATTAGAGAATAATCTAGGGATTATTTCCTTATTTTTTACAGTCAGCCCACATATACATGCTTTTTTATCTCCCTCTCCATTCATGATCTCTTTTCAGCTTGCAGACTTGGGTGGCTGAGGTGCTGGGGAGCCGAGGTGACTAACCAGGAGGCTGAACTTCACCCGCTGCCAGCTGGTGTAAACTGCCCTGTTTTCTCATCAGCATGGCTGCAGCTGCTGCAGGGAAAAAACAGCCTTTAAAGCTATTCTCCTCCCCCAAATGAGCCATGTGAATAACTAACTGGCCGAAAGCCTGACAGAAATCTCCTCCTCACCACTCACTACAGTGTGCAAACTACAGTACAGGATTTTTATACATTCAGAGTTCATGACTCCTACTTATGTCAACAGCTTTGACTTTCTCTTGGACATCTAAGAACAACTGTCTGACTGCTGGCACCAAGGTTTATAAATACCAGTGGCAGTTCATAAACACTGAATTAAGAGTAATCATTGGCCTAACAAACATCAAACTGGAAAGAATTAAGAGATGCAGGCAAGAGATAATTTAGCAAATGAGATGAAAAAGGTGGAGGACAAGTGAGTAATGGAGTGCAATTGGCAAGCAAGGTGGAGGAGAGCCCACAAAACATGCCAGTGCATTTTAACCTCCCTTCGTGCTGTACCTTGCTCTGGCGACCGAGCTTTTCCTTGAACTTAAGCCCACAGGTTCAGAAGGGACCCAGCTGGGTCACTGAATCAAATCCTCCCTATCACAAGTGGACACATTTAATTAATAAAGTTCAGGCCTTAAAAATGAGCTGGTTTTCTTGCCCTTGCTACTCCTCTTGAAAGGCAAGATTTGTCTGACAGAGCATCCGGTGGTTTTGTGAAGTGTGAATGAGGCTAAGGGGAGGCAAGCAAAAAGAATTGAGTCAGAGACTGCTTTCGTGGGACAAAGGTGTCATTGAAAGAGTGCACAGGAGCTACAGAAGCAAGCTGTTAGCACTCCACGCTGAAAAGACTGGCGAGCCAGGGGAGTTATTTAAGAACGTCTGTGAGTACTGAAGGCTGCAAGCGGCCACATCGTTTTCCATCCTTGTTAGCCTCAAGGAACAATGATCCTTTTTGCTAAAGAAAGTACAGATCATCGCTCTTGATGCGCGTACATATATGCAATCACTTCTCAATGCCCCCTTTGCCAAACTGTACCAAAAAGGAGTTTCCCTTTGGGCGGTATGAGCGAATTCACTCTGCACTTCTTTTAAGGTAAGATGTGCAAACGGGTCTCAGGCAAGGCACATACTAGTGTGTAAATTCTCCAGAACTTGGACTACCATCATTAGTATTGTATCTGCTGTCAGCTGCCAGTAGGAAAAAATCTGATCTGGATCAGATATAAGCTTGCTTCTATTTCTATCAAACTAAACAGTTTCTTGGCTTTAAAATTTATGCTGGCTGTAGGGGCCAGACAATACTTGATCCTGTTTCTCAGGACAAAATTTCCCCTTCTACAATGCTGGAACAGATTTAAACTTGCACAGCAGCTTTCTAATGAGCACTGATTGAATTTGTGCTTTCTGACACACAGCTGTGTCATTTTTGACATGGTACAGGATTAGCCATGTCATGGAAGCAAAATCTCTGGGAAGGATCCAGCCTGCCGGCTGCTAAGAGCAGACAAACTCCTCGGGACAGGACACAGCCTCCATCTTCCCAGGGGAATAACCTGAGTAGAGGGGCATGCCATCTGGGTATTTCTCTCCTCCTCCGCTCTCTAAATTTGTGCTCCTATCTGCACTGGGGCATCTCTTGGGAAGTGGGGACACTATCACTAACATACTGATATCACCACTTAGCACAACCTGTTTGTTTTTTTTAATCCAGTCGAGTTGCCTGTGCATGAAAGGGATGAAAACTCATCTCACAAAGACCCACTAGAAGTAATTTCACATCTACACACTATCTTTGATTTAAAGGCAAATCTGAACCCCTTGGGTTAAAAATGAATGAAATATTTAAGAGCAGGAGAAAACTAAGTAACCACCAGGAGTTTTGCCTCTCTTTATAGCTAAGCCATGTAACATTAACTAATGCCAAAATGACTCATTATGAGATGATGCTTGCTGGTGTGAAAAAAGAGAGAGAAAATTTCAGCATCTTGAAATATTGAAGCCTCTGGCTCATTTTATCTTAAAACCTCAGTTTTCTGCATTATGTTAACTTCTCTGCTAATAGCTTTATAAACATACATACATGCAGGCCTGCTGATACAACAGAATATAATAAATACTGAATTAGGCTTAGCTGTTCTCTTAAAATAATTAAAAATCTATTTCTGCTTTTTGAAAGGATTTCCAAATTCAGAGACAGTTTGCTTTTGTTTCGCATATTAAACTCCCCATTCTGCTTTCTCTGAAGGACGCCTAATATTCAACCCGCTAATCAAAATGATTGCTAATGACGGGATTTTCAAGTGGCCCTGGCACCTGCCCACGGGACTTGCCAGCCACAAGCAGGGTTACACAGGTCTGCAGTGGGTAGAGTAATGCCAAGTCCTGCACCAGGTGAGACATCAGCCTGGGATGGTGGAGAAGTCCCTCTGACCTCGCTGGTTCTGACCCACACCCGGGTGATGTGTTCGCTCTCACAAACATAGCCACAGGTTTTTATTGCAATTCTGTGTAATTGTTTAAATTACACAGAAACGTGAAGTACCTCAAATAAGCCAGAAAGAGTCATGTTTGCTGTTGCCAAACATCTGTCTTAGAAACTCCTCTCCAGTTGCTTCCAGTGCATGCTGGCATGCAGCAGGTAAAAGAAGATCTTCTCTAGCTGTAAGCAATAGTTGCTTTGCACTTACCTCCATTAGGAAAGGAAAACAAAGTACTACCCCACACCCCAAAATTACCATTTACAAGAATCTCATTAGTCCTGCTGTTACACACGTGTGTGTCCCTGTGTCTGCACAGTATGAAGGACTGAAGTAACAAAGCAACATTTGCTGCTAAACTCCTAGAAGAATGGTATTGGAAAATACGGTTAAGAAAATTATATGGCACTCGTGCTTTAGCACAATACGCTATTAATCTGCCAGCGTCAGAAACACTGTGAAAGGAATAGTTTGAACCTAATAATAACGATTTGCCACTTACAGTGACCCCATAACCCAGCAGCACCTAACAGTATGCTTCCATCAGCCCTCATCCTCTCTCAGAGCCCTAGACCTGAGGAGCTGGGTGACACTAGGAGGGGAGGGAAGAGCCTCTCACCTCCTGTCTTCATGCACCTGTGTTGCAAATAGCACCACTCCAACCCTCCCATACAACCAGCAGAGGGAGATGGGTGCCTCCAGGGGTGCTGAGCCCACCCACCCCCGTGGACTGCACGGGGAATTCAGGGGTGTGAGCACCACTCCCTCCTCTTGCTGGGTGCTGGGGCACCAGTGCTGGCAGAGGAAAGTGGCTCGGTGCCTCCTGGAGCCACTGCAGACCCACTCCTTGCTGGGAAGAAGAGGAGAGTAGCCTTTGCCATGCAATTCTGTCATGCCTTGGTTTTCTGGGAAAGGAGCAAAAGGGTCTGGGGGATCTCAGTGAGTGCCTGAAGATGGGAGAATGGCAACAGCACTGCGCGGCCTCGCTTGCTCCCACTCTCTCCCTGCCTGCCACCGTTTGCTTAATGCCACAGAGGTGCCTCAGTCCCCAGCAGCGATGCTGAAGAAAATGATCTTTGGCCTCAGGGTCCTAGTGGGCAAATTTGGAAGACAAGTAATTCACAGCGTGACAGAGTAATCATCATTAAAACCAATAATCTGCCAACAGTTATGCACACTGTAGACTCTAAACCATAACTTTAGTGTCTACATTTGGCATATGGCATAGTTCAGTACCCGAAATATTGGAAGAAGCAAACTGCTGGCCAACAGTGACTTCTTTGCTCTTTCTTAAACTGACAACGTTTCAAATACCTCTGACAAAATAAATGCATCTTGGTGGATCAAATGCCAAGTAGAAGGACCAGCTCATCTCCATCCTTCTCGGTTACTCTTGGAAAATAGGTTTTACAACTGTGCAAGTCCAATAGGCTGCCCAGAGAGGTTGTGGAGGCCCCCTCCCTGGAAGTTTTCAAGGCCAGGTTGGATGGGGCTTTGGGCAACGTGGTCTAGTGGAGGATGTCCCTGCCCATGGCAGGGGGGTTGGAACTAGAAGATCTTTTTGAGGTCCCTTCCAACCCAAACCATTCTATGATTCTATGAAAGATGATACTCATGATTTTATCCTCCTAAGCTGGTCCATACTGTATGAAGCACATATATGGCATTTTTCTTCCTATTTAAAGTTCATTATAAGCACTTTATGTGTCTGAAAGCGCTCTGAGCTCACCTATCAGATTTTCAATCAAAACAGCTTGGTGTCTGGTAGGGGCAGCAGAATTGGTCGATTTATTTCATAAAACTTTATGTACAAAGCAGCAGTATCCATGAACATAATGGTCAGAACATAGAGTCTACAGGGGTAATTTTTATTACAATTTATAGCAAGATTACCCATACTCCACAGTTTTCAGATTTTATTGAGATTTTATGGGACTATATGGCTAGAGCAGTTAACTGCACCCAGCATAGCTATGGTTCACAGAGAATGGGAATTGGCACTGAATGCACAGTGTAACTAACCTACCAGAGAATATTAATTGCTATGATCCAATCAAAGGCAATATTTAAAATAATTTCACCAGTCAAATAATTTGCCATAAACCTGCAGAAGAATAGCTGTGTGGAGAAATACAGAGGTGAGAGTGACTGCATGGATGTAATATATGCACATATTTAAACATCTTTGTCATTGGGTTGTACGCATAAACATGCAACGCTATTTTTTTTAAGCAAAGGCCTTTTCTCTTTCTAAGCTATTTGAATGCCATGAGACCTCATCTACACAAAAACCAAACCATTGAGACTACTGAGATTTATATCTCACTGAGCACCCAATATACAAATACTCTATCACCAAAAGTAAACAGGGGAAACAATAAGGACAGAATATATTTAACATTCAATAAAATATTGCAAAGCCACTACAAAACAGTAGCAGATCACAACTTACACACTGCAACAGTCTAGAGATATTTTAGATACCAGAAGGTTTCCAGAAGGTTGGTCCAAGGCACAATAAAACCCAAGGCAGGGATAAAATAAATGAGAAGTTTTATGTGTGTGTTTCCGCGGGATCCAAATTTCTGGGATAAAAGCAACTACATCAAAGCTCAGCCCTGGTGAGAGTACAGAGCTGAAGGACCAGAGGCATTCTTGGTGTGGAAGACAAGTAATTAACAGCTTCCAAAAGGTGCAGGGACTCAGGATATGTTGAAACAGACTTCCTCATCCTCCTTATGCTGGGCTTCACAAATGAAGTTGGAATACACATCGGCCTCATTCCCTTCCTCAAACCTGCTCCTAGGTAAAAACATACATGATATTAAATCCACTGCTGATAAATCTTAGAAGAGCATGGACTTCTATAGTGGAAAAACCTAAGCATGTCAATAGTGAGTCATCAGAAATACAACTTTTTTGGAGATTTAAGTAGAAGACTGTTTATGGGACTCCCCACAGTTAACCCAAACTACTTTGTCTGCAAGCAACCTCCTTCTCCATTTCAAACACCACAGCATATCTTGTAACCTGTGTTTTAACTCCCTATTCTGGCAAGAATTACTATTTACTCTAGTTCTTAAATATATGCATCATCTCCAGAAACACAGGTCCCACCCTGAACACAAGCCTCTCCTCTGCCTGTTTCTCTTCCTGGCTAACCATTGCCAACCTGCTTCTCCTTTCCAAGAACCACAAATATTTCTTCCAGATGAACCAAACAAACAGGGGAGAGAGATTCAACATTTGGGGGGGGGGAGGTGGACAGGTTGGAATATATACAGCCACAAAAGATTTTGGTGTGTAACAGCAGAAAAAAAAAAACAGCTAAGAAGAAACTCTCTGCCTCAATGCAACTTAAATCCAAAATAACTATCTACTGAAATGTAGAAAGGATAACTTCTTCACATGAAATAAAAAAGGCAACACTACTGGTTTTAATTAAGAGTCTCTTCCATAGCATAATTTATACAAACAAACCATATAATCTGACCTTTAAACATACGGAACAATTCACTAAATTTCTAACTTTGTACTACAAATTGTGTTTACTTTTGTGGAATAAACTTTACAGTAGGCAGAAATAACAGGCTGTACTTTAAAGCAAACCAACAAGGGCAGTGGATAATGTGATCTAGTGATTTTAAGCCACAGAAAAATCTATAGCAAAAGGTACTGCATTTACTACTTATTATTGTATCCACAGAGAGGAATATGGCATGCGTAAACTGTGAAAAGACATAATCTGTGCATTTCTGCTGGGGCTATACACAGACATAGTAACACAAAAATAGTCCACGCCAATGTTGTGACTGATGTTTACGTACACGGGAAGTGGATGAAGTTCAGTTGGCAAATTTAAATTTATGATGTTCTGACTGCCAGATTTTGCAAGTGATTGTGTCTTCTGAAAACTTTAAAACCCATAAGAGTGAAGACTCAAAAACTGGAACCCCAAGCCCCAGAAATATCGCAGTTGCACCATCACCAGGAGGGAGCTTCTAAAAGGCCCTTCAATGAATGGAGTAACTCTTCTAAACTACAGAAAGCAATTTTTAAGGATATTAACTTTGTCAAAACCTGCTGCTAGAGGGACATGATTTGCCAGTAGTATTTATGGATATCTTCTGAAAGGAAAGCAGTGGAAAGACTCAGGCTAACGGGACCAGAGTTTGTCGGGGAATGTGTTGTTGCCATGGTGGGCCCTTTCACTTCTGTCTGTCCAAGCCTCTCCTTGACCCCTTTACCCTGCCCAGATCTCTTTTCTACCCTGCTTTTGCATCTTCCTCCTTCCTCTGCCTCCGACCCTTTCCCACTTTTCCTCCTGAACATGTTCACACATCTGTAGCCATCTCACCACCTCTCCTTTTCTCCCCCGCTCCCTTCCATCCTCCCCCTCTCCCCACTGCCCAGCCCCTTCCAACCTCCTCCTTGCCTTTTCCCAGCCACAATTTTTTTTGCTTTACCCTTTAAGGGGACTCATAATTTTTTTCAGATCTCCAAACTTGGCTTGGTGTCCTCAAGTGCTTATAAAGACCAAAAAAAAAAATAAAATACAATGCTCCAAACCAAACTTGAGATTCATGGCACAAAACCACAGAGGTTCTAGGGTTTTTCACCAAAAAAAGCTGTAATAAGGTTTTCAACCTTTCAACATGGAAAATACTACATTTTTTTCTCTACGCTCAGTCTCAAGAAAAGTGGAATAGTTTTTTCTTGAAACTTTCCTCAAAAAGAAAGAAAAAAAGAAATAGCCTGAGGCAGACATGCAGCATGGAAAATGTTAGCCTAAATGGTTAACATATAAACAGACTGTGAGCAACTGAAGACAAGGTTTTAAGGGAAACCATCAGGCAACCTTATCTATAGGTGCTACTACCTGCTGTGCCTCTAATTACACCTTTTAGCAATCCTCACCATTGCTGAACAGGAAGAAAAAAAGGTGAGGAAAGAGTTTTTCATGGGGTTTTAATGCTCTGGAATGCTTTAATGTGTAATAATGTCTAGTGGTCACCACCTACTCCATGCAGAAAAAAATCTCCAAGTGCCTTTTAACGCTTTGGATGACAGGAGATCAGCAGCAACCACTGAAGGAAGTGAACATCTCTTTGCCATGTTGTAGGGTTGGCAGAAGGTGCGGCCCGGACCCATGGTGCCCACAAGGACTTGTGCCTGGCTCCCGTCCCCTCCATCCCCTCCGACAGCCCTGACACATTACTATGCTTTCAGCATATGAAATAATGCAAGGATTAGGTTGTAGGGGGCAACTTGCACAGCTGGGCTGGCGGTGTGGGGGCAGCACACCGAGACCCCCACTTTGGGGGTCTCCCTGGGGTCCCTCCTCCCCAGCAAGTGCCTCAGGGCAATGGCAGGAGGGGAAGGTCCAGGGTCAGCAGGGTAGTCTGCATGTAACTCTGTGTGTGCGCGCACATTTGAGTGTTGTGGGATTACAGCACAGTGTTAAAAATTTGTAGGAATTACTGTAGTAAGGTTTTGTAAATGGCTAGTGTTGTATTACCCGTACTGAACATACCGACCACTGATTACTTTCTAATTATAATATAATAAATTCCTAAAAATGCTTCAATCACGATTTTGATTTATACTGAGAGGTTTTTATCCTGCAAGAAGCATCCATCTGACAGAAGGGTGCTTTTGTAGCATGATACCCCCAGCTCCCGTTGCCCCCCTTGGGGTGTAGCACGTGGCACAGGACCCGACGGGATGCTGCCGGCAGCTCATATATACAAGGGCTAATTCTCTGCAAACCCATCTGGTTTTCAATACTGTAGAAAGGATTTGATTTAACAGGAAACCTTGCAAGTAAAAAATAGGAGAGAGGGAGGACAGAGAGCAGAAACAAGCAGCACGTTGGGAGGCAGAAAAGGAGGTCTGAGACTCTCCTGAAGGAAGGGGCAATGGAGAACGCCAGGATGAATGACGCCAGGGAGAAGGATGCACAGCGGCAGAGGAGGAGATGACAGTAGAGGTTAGAAATATTAACTGATAAGGAGGGGGAGATGAAGCTGAGCTGCTGAAACTGGCACTCAAAGAACAGTCAGCGAGACGGGAAGGACTAGAAAAAAATAGAAAAAGAGAAAAAGAGAGGGAAACAGAAGAGGAGGTAGTGATTTCCTGTGCTGTAGGGAAGACAGAATTCAAACAGAAAGTGAAGAAAAAAGTATTTGCTTGAACTACCTAGAAAAGCAGCCACCAGGAGGACTGTTTTGTTCCAGAGAGAGGAAGGTGGACTGGGAAGCATCGGGGGAAGCAGAAAGCTACCCGAGCAAAATGCCTTGAGGCAGCATTAGAGGGATGGTGGTGGCCTGAGAAGGTTTTGCAATAAAATTAAAAATGAAATGGTTCTAGTCAAATCTGGAAGGAAGAGGAAAATTCTGCATGAGGAAAATAAAACTGGGAACGATGAAAAAACCTTTCTTTACGTCCTTTCTTGCATTTTTCCCCCAACCAACTGTATCTAGAAAAACAGGAGAGGTCTGAACTTAAGTCTGATGTAATTTTCATTAATTTTGGCACTGAAAGTATCTCTGTTCAGGAAAGTGCCTAAGTCTCATTAGAGTGACAAGGACTCAGATACAGGCTAATGTAAAATAGAACTTTAATTCCTTCCCTGGATCATCAACACGGTCTCTGATTTAGCACCAAGACAGCAACGACACGGAGATGATGCGACAAATGTTGCCGATGCTATCTGTGGGTCGACTTTGTTTCAGCGTGCGTAGTTTTTTGTTTCTGAAAATGATCAGTGTTCACATAAGAGTTGAAAGTTGTGACTCTAGACGATTCTGAATGTGCATTTCTCCTTCAGCTGGTAGAGGATTAGCAACCAATTCAGTCTGACAGCAATGCCCTGTTAGCATCTGTGTACATTTAGTTCTTGGTTTTAGCACAAGAGCTTCCACTGAAGGGGAGTTAGTCTGCACACATATGAAATTTATTTAATCGGTTAATTTGTGCAATATCATTGCATTTTATTATTCATACTATTTTACATTAAAGAAAGAAAAACATGCTCCAGCAAAAGCTGACAAAAGCTGACTACCTAGCACGGATTGTTACCCATTATTCTTCTATTGTATTTATTCAAATCAACCTGAACATTTATATCAAAAGAATTAGTGATAGCAAAACGGGTACAAGTGATGACAAAAATAAATAAATTAAAGAACGCTTAATCCCTTCTTTTTCTTTAGCTGTACATTAATCGGTGCTGCAGGACTGGTAAATGATCTCGACCAGTAATAGCACAAAGGCGATATTGTCAGGGCAGCTCAGGAGGCCTGGAGCTCGTGGGCTGAAATCCCCATGGCACATTAAATTCTGGAATTTTGTTGACAAAACGGGGGTAGCGAAGTTCCAGTTTTACAAGATCAGGGGGTGTTTCCTATAGAGGAGACTACTACCAGAGCCAACTAGCACCTTTGAAAAGAAAACACATGGCAAAAATTCTGGATGAGCTCAAGGTCAGGTGCGGCTCAATGCTCCAAAATCAAAATACAGACTAAAACTTTCCTTTTTCTTTTTTTTGCAGACAACATGGTGAAAAATTCTGCTTTCATTCATCACTTCTTGACATAATGGCACAAAGTCTTAAAATTACGACACTGTATGAAGTGCAATAAAACTTCTTAAACCGTCATTTTGAGGCTTAAAACAAAACCCAGATCACCTGTGAGCTTGTTTCCTATGTTCAAGCCTGTTGAGAGGACACAGTCCACACTCGGGTACTGAGGGAACGGGAGGAGAACCAAAGATTTATGGACAACAGGATGCTACTAAATATCAGAATGATCCCGTACAATAATACACAATCACCAGTATATCAAAAACAGATATGAGAATTGAAGAAAAAAGGTCTTTTAGTTGTAGAGACCTGTTCATTATGCAATTAGGTACACGAGAGATGTTATAAGATGTATCATTAAATGCCCTGTACTCTTATAAGCCTTAAAGTAAGGTTATCTGTCAGTACCCTCCCTTTCTGCCTCAAGCAATACCTCATTTCAGGGGAGAATTAGCCATATTTTACTCACACCCGATGAACCTTGAAATGAGTCTCTTTCATTCCTTTCCTCATGTTCCCCTCTCTGTCAGATATGCAGATATGCTTTTCAAAGTATCGGGGCACATTTGTTTTCTCCTTTCTTCTCCACCCACCATGTCACCATCTCTAACAAGTTTTTACGCCCTCAGTAACTGTTATGTTCTCATTCTTCTTCCTCTCCAGCTCCCCTTTCTGTGTTCTTTGGACACCGCTCCAAGAGTGTATCTGTCCTTCTGGCATGTGTTTTCTTCCTCCCTTCACACCTCTCCATGTGCCTCCCAGGTCCTGTGTCTGCAAAACTCATTCCCAACATATACACTCCGTGCGGCTTCCTTCCCTTCTGCTGTTTAATCTGGAAGAAGAAACCTAATTCAAAGTATTGCACTGCCACTCCTTGAACTGAATAAAACCTACCTCTCTGCATCTCCTATGGCTTTTTGGTCCAAAAGCCTTCCCTTCACACATTCCTACAGCCCAGCGACTGCTTCCTCTTTGCGTGGAAACAATCTCTCTGACATTCCTTCCCCTGCCAAATCTGTATCACCTGGTGAGTTTTTCACGTTCATCTATGATGTTTTATATATTGTCACTATTCTGTTCTACTTCTTCAGCTGCTGGGGAGGGTTTATTCTTCTCAGGACAAAACTAGCCATGAGTTGTCCAAGCATCTAACACCACTCTTCTATATGAAAATATTTATTTTAAAGAGCATCTGGGATGAGACTTTTAAAGGTTCCTCCCGATAGTGTAAGTTATATGTCTTTTCAGCAAATGACACAGTAAGTTTGGAAAGTAACGGTTTTATAACGTTGTTACATTTTCCTTATACAAGAGTGGTTTTAGAGATGCCACAGATGCACAAAACTGGTTCCACCTTACCTTTGACGTGGCTCCTCCCATCCTCCAACAGTGGTACTACTATAGTGTTGTTCATATTCCCAGGTGATCTCACAGCTGTATAGACAACAGGTACCGACTGTACCACCACGGGGATACGGTGCACGTGACTCATTTTGTTAGACTGCAAGTTCATGGGGCTTGAAGGTGGTACTGGATGGATAATGTGCAAAAACTGCTGGCCTCCAACACCAGATGCAGAGGCCACAAGAGGACCTGGAGTTAATACTGACGGTACAGATGCTGCTGAGGATACCGATGTTATTACTGTGGGTGATGAAGCTGGCCGACTAGAAGAAGAAGAAGTAGAAGTGGAAGAAGGGGAGGAGGCTGATGCTGTCATGGAAACCGGTGAAGATGAAGCTGCTGTAGGGGATGACCTGGCTTTGTTTATTGACAAGTCCACTGGTTCAGTCTGTGTTTGGAAATGGTCTGTAGATAATGAATCCTCCGTGGGGTCTGCCTTCATGTTGTTTAGTAACAAGGGTACAGCTTCCATATCTGGGTAGTTGTGGACGGTTGGAGACTGTTGAGGAAGGACAGAAGGACATAGTTACATATGTGGCTAAAGATGACTTGCACAACCAATTGCTAATGCACATCACGCAACTTGGTCATGAAAGCCACAGGTTTTGATTCCTTCTCCTGTGTCAGCTCATAATTTTAAAGGACAAATCATGTTAGAAAGCACAGGCATGTTCAGTTAGAACAGAATATTAAAAAAAGTACTCCCATTTCTTAGAAGGTGGCAGGATTAACTGTACAAAATCACCCTGTTTCTTTGCACTAAGCAAAGTCATCAGTGACAAAAATTTTAGTATCTCCAGGTAACTACTGTTTATATTGACAGGACATTTCTTCCCAACATCTAACTTCAAGCTACAGCATTACTCTCTTGTGTCACCTCCAATGGACGTGAAGAAAAACTGGTCACCACCACTTTTCAAACAACTTTCTGCATGCTTGAAGACTGTAATTTCCCCTTCTGTCCACCTTCTTCTAGGCTAGGCAGACCTTGCTTCTTCTTTCTATCATAAGTCAGCTTTAAAAGAACAAGCCTTAGCACTCTTGTTTGCTCTCTGCAGAGATCCTGGCAGTTTTGCCCACACCACTTTTCAAAAGGCAGTGCCTTACACTAAACACAGTCCTTCAGTTCAGTGTTTGACTTTTTGCGTTCTGCGTGGTTACTGATAATGAACTTACAGGTCAGTACAGAGCCCCACGTTTCTATGGTTGCCCTGTTACAGGCAGCAATGGCTACAGCGATTCGTTGCGCTGAATTAGCACACTAGATAGCCCTCCCCATTGTCATAATTTTATTTTTATTTTATTTTGCCATACTAACTAAGAACAATTTTCCTGACTTCCCAAAATAATTTTATGCTTTAGACCAACGCTTTCAAAGCTGGCTGGTCTAAATTTTTTCTAGACTGGTGCCATCTGCTATTTTTATAGTTTTATTCCTTATTTCCATTATCAAAGAGGTTAAGAGAATTTTTGTATAATGCTAGACCAAAGACAGATTCCTGGAGAAGCTCATTTGATGTATCTTTCCTTTTTGACAGTACATCATTAATAACTACTCTTTAAAAATGTTTTTTCAAGTAATTTTTCAATAGACAGAGCAAGGAAGGAAAAGCCCATCGATAATGTGGTAGTAAGACAAAGCACAGCTCTCAGCTCCCCAGCTAAGTACCTCCATGGCACTGCACTGCAGCAGAGCTTCTCTACAGGCACACGGTTATGTGCTGTAGTATGGAAAACCAACCTCAATAAAAAACACTGGCCAAGCTACTTCAAATCTCACTTGACCCAAAGCAATTATTCCATACACAGAGCTAACAAGCAACCTTTTAAGCAGCCCTAAATGTATTCTCTCGATCTCTCGATTATAGTATTTACTAAGTATCTAAAAATATCAAGTCAGAAGAAATATTCAAGCCACAAATACTTCAGTTCGTCTACTCTAAATAAGCTAACACTCAAGCAAACTATTAATTCACTTTGGGATTTTTATAATCAACTATGTTAAATATTTTCATGGAGAACCCTCCTGGTTTTGAGTCAGAGCCAAATTTCATCACAGGATGGAGTTCTATTGCAAAAGGAAAATAGAAACGCTAATATTAAAAATTGTAATAACAACAGTGTAAGTGGATATTATCCTCGGCATGCTGACAGATGAGATGTCCTAGTGGATCCCATCTATTCAGCTGATTTAGACTGGTTCTTGGATCTGACATTTTCCCCCATTTGAAAACAAGAACATCTCTGGAACAGTGAGCCTCTTCCTCTATTCATACACAAATCAACTTAAAACAAAGGGACCCCAATTCACCCAACTGCCGGACCCTGCTGTTCTGCTGTAATACAAATAACAAAAGCAAAAAATCCATCTATAAAGACAATGGGAAGTTCTCCTGCTAAAAAAGAACACAGAGTGATCAACAGGTTACTTTTCAAAGCTCAGAACCAGCTACGAGTGACAAGGTTATGAAAATCTCTTCCTCTAGAAGGCAAAACCTCCTGTAATTGCCCAGTGACGATTCCTGGTAACTTCCTCTGAAACACCTTACCTTGGCTGTTGTCAGTAATGAGAGTCCACATTAGACATACCATATGTCCCATGAGAAAGACAAAACCATAAACATACATGCCACAAGTAGTTCATTTGTCAAATCTTGACAAGTTTTATATACGCAATGGGCAAACAGACTGGTTCTGCTGAACTAAACAGATTGGTGGTGGAGCAAAGGCAAGGTGGAGAGGGACACCCTGCACAGGCTATACCCAAATGTTCATGAGGCCAAAGGCAACATCTTCTATCTTAAATGTTTGAGAGAAGGGGGATAAGTGGGATCAACTTGTGTACAGGGGAGATGAGGGATCCCCCTGCACACATGGCTGGGCAAGGGGCACCTAGAAGCAGTACGAATCGCCAGCTCCATCCACAGGGCAGATATATGTGCCACAGAGGAAATCCTACATGTTGACGTACTTCCAGGCTTCCCCTGAGTGCCAGAGGCAGATTTCAGGTTGACCCAATGCCATCAGCCTCAGCAGCACAACTCGTTACTCTCTGAGCTGAAGGATGGATTACCCCGCTGTTGCTGTCCTCCGTTGCTCTTCAGAGCACCCTGAAGCGCTCTGAGGGCACCAGGGACTTGATGTACCCAGCGTGTGCACATCAGACTGCTCCCAGGAGTCTTCTGAGACAGGGCACAAGGGATCCACATGGACCTCGAAAGCAGTCCATCACCAAACTGAGCGCAGTCTGCCCCAACGTCCCACCTGCCTTTGGTGCCAGTAGCATCAGGTCCCTTACAGTAAGAAAGAACCCCAAACCCTTACGTAGCTGATGCCACAAAAAGTATTTGTTCCATGGATAGAGTAAATTGTCTTTGAGACAAAGCACAGGTCATGACAGAGATTTTTCTCGACTGTGCTAAGAACAGGCCTTTTTTTTACTATAGTAATTACACCTAGTCTTTTGGAAATACATTTCTTTAAAAAGCTGCAGTCTTCTATCATACAAATCACTTTCCCTTTTAATATCTCATCCGCATTTAGTTTTGTACTGTACATTCCTTATATTGCATCTACCTTTTGGTAGGTTCCCTCTTCTTCTCCAGAGCTGCTAGAGGCACTGTACAGTCTCTATGTACTATGGTAACACAGATGATGTTATTATTTCAGTCATCAGTAGTGAAACTAAACTCAAAACCTTTACAATCCCATCATGAATTTCTCCAAACAGGATGAAAACTGGTACGCCCTTCAATGACCTCCTTTCCCTGCCAAAACTCTTAAGAACGCCCTTTCTTTGGTAAATTCAGGCTGCGACTGATGTCAGTCAACATTACAAAAGACAGCAGGATCCTTATCAAAACAGGTTTGTACATCCCGTACTTCAGATACAAACTGTAAACAAGCGTTCCATTTTGCTCTGGTGGTGGTGAACAGAGAGATCTACCCCAACAACTCACTCTCCCTTACAGTGAGAGTGGTATAGATGTTTCTCCGTGATCTCAGATTTTATCTAAGCTGCCAAAGCTCTATTTAAACTGTATTTGATTCAAAACTTTTAACATTAAATTATCATTATTTGCTGAAAATGGATGGTATAAGCAAACCTTTCCCAACAACGATGACTATTCCAGAATTAAGAACAGGATGAACAGTTACAATGAAGCCAAAAGGGATGGCTGAATTCTCGGCACACTATTTCTCAGCATCTCCCTAGAACATTATTAACTGAGAATTAACTGTTCATTTCCCCAGACGCTGAGTGTTGCCATTAGTTTTATTTAACAGAACCATGTATTTTTTAATTGAGAAGATCATAACACTATGGCTGGGATATTCAGAGGTACACCTTCAGCCATTCTGTCAGCTCATAAAGTCAATTGGATGAAAAACAAGTGGTTGCACGTTTTTTTCTTCTGTCTCTCTATTCCTACCTTTCCATCCTCATCTAGTGAACTGGGCTTCTGGTGGTGCTGTGGGCTCAGCTGATACCTAGTTTGGGTGTCTGAAACAGGTTTCCTCCATGTGGTTCCCAAAAGTGTCTTGTGTTGGTTTTGCAAATTTCATTTTGGTTTTAGGGGTCTAAACTCTGTTGTTGAGAGTTTGGCAGCTTCCAGAGCCTTTGCTGGGTTAGAAAGGGTTCAGCCTGAGGTCTCTGTAACTCTGTGGGCTGCCTTGGACACCAGCCCAGACCATGGCAATGCAACATGAAGGGGTACAGCTCCACGCGCCTTTCCTCGTCTCGCTGCTCCTGCCCACTGGTACAAAGGAGGGACAGCTTCAGCCCTGCCTCCAGCTGGGACTTGGAGGCGAATCTCAGCAACGCCTCCCTCTGCAACACCGCCGTCACATCCTTATGCCATTCACCATACACTCAAATCCAGGCTGAAACAGAACTGGAAGGCAGGTCAGGATGGCTCCCTGCTAGAAAAGGCTTTTTAATAAAGCTGCAGCCTCTATTAGTCAGTGCTCTTGGCTCGTGCTTTTTGTGCCTGCCCTTTAAAGCTGTACACCAGTATTCTTTGCAGTGCTCTGTTTCATTAGCTTGCCGTTAATAAACACCGCCAGGAACATAACACGTGATTTCCCTATTCACAAAGCTTTTTTGGGCTGTGTAAAAAAAGCATTCCTTACTGCCAGTTTCCCTGACCATTATGGAAAAACAACCACAGCCACAGAACCAGCCACAAGACCCTGAGGGAAGCACAGTGAAGTTATGGCTGATGATGTCTTACCTGCTGGATGGCCATCCCTTCCTGCACAGTTCTACTTCATCTTCTTTCCTGCCCCCTGAACTTCACCTCCTCTTAACTTCCTTGGGAGGAAATTTTACAACAGCCCCCTTCCACTGTCTTATTCTACTCATGGCAATCTTTGTGTACCAGCATTATCTCCCATCCACAACCAAGCCATGGAGAGCTCATAGTTTCCACACAGCTGAGGTTAAAACCAGGGAAAAAAGCAAAGATCATTTTGTTTTCAGCAACTCATCCTGACGCCTCGCAGTTTATCAGCTTCACAGGGTACTAAGCTTCAGGGAGTCTTTATGCCTTTGTGGAGTTTTACTGCTCCGGCACAACAGAGTTTACAAACCTCCAACAATCACTTGTCAGCTTTTAAAGTGTTCTTCCTTTCTGGCAGCAATCTCCCAAGGTCAAATAATTTGTAAGAAAGCATACCAAAAAGCCGTCCTTGATGACGGAAACCAAACAGACTAAATTTAGCATTTATAAAATAAGCTGGCTTTGAGGACAGGAAGTTAAAAAATAAATTGCTAAGCATTTTAACTCTTCAGCCAAAATCACACAAAATCCCTTCTTGGTTGTTATCGTGCTGCCCCACCTCATTCTGCTCTGGCAGGAAACATTTCAGGCAGGATGATTTTGTTTTGTCAGAGTTAAAGGAGACTGAGATGAGAAAAATCATCCTCTTTCTGAAAAGCTACCCACAATTCTAACCAGGTCTTTGCCACCGCTGGACCAAAACGCCAAGGCTCGGCAATGCCGGTGCAATCTGCAGGACAGGCAGTGCGGAACTGTGCCCGGCTAGAGCAGCTTTCAGCTCTGATCATCACGCTTGGGAGGAATAACCAGGAATATTCTGCAGGTTACAGATTTGCTAACACTTCACAGTAAATGAAACACATGCTAGGTTCGAAATGATGAAAAGCACTTGCTCTAGCAGAAGTAACTTTGCTTCTGCCTAGCACACAGATGTGCTTACAACTCTAACGCCACGAAACGTGCAGGTGGATTTGGTTTAGGATGCAGTGTGTTCATTTTTCTAATCTTTCATGTAGATAAGGGTAGAAAGCTCAACTCCCCTGAAACTGCAGTTTGTGTAAGTGCTTGCCATGAAGCATATCTGCCTGTATTGGGTTTTGTCCTGTCCTGCCCCAAACAGGCACTTGCAGAGCATGAAAGTTTGGTGCACAGCTAGCTTGGGTGAACAGCAGCTTGGGCACTTCAAAGAGCCCTGGAATTTACGGCTCAACTACCCAGCACTTTACTCAAAGTCTTTTTCGGTTTATCTTGCTAACCTAGGAGTGAACTCTCTTTAAAATTATGGGAAGAAATGTTTTTGAAAACACCTTCCCATCACAAGAAATTACATTCATGACACTCGCATGCCTCCGCCTGAAAATCTCCACTTCAACCAAAGCGACAAAATACTCTAAGAAAATGAAGAAGTAATACAACCTGCAAAAAATGTGAACTAAACACCTTCTACTTGAAACACTCTGCTATCCACCTGAAAAGAAGACACATCCAAGACTCAATTATGCTCACTTTGAGATGCGGTTATCATTATTATCTGTAATTATTATTATATCTGTATTATTATCCGTACATGAGAGGTGCATCACTACAGTGGTGACAGGCAGCTGTATAAAATCAGAAGGGCGAGCACGTAGGCAGCTGAAAACTGAGTCTGAGCAAAATAGTTAAAAATTTGTTTCCAAATGCAAAAGCACCAAGTGAACAGGCGTTTGTGCCTTTTTGCTGGAGGCTGCTGCTGCAGGCTTTCCCAGGCTGACAGAACTGCTCAGCTCGGATGCGTCGGACAAATGCAGGAGGTCACGCTGAAGAAGTGAACAAAATATGACACAGCTGGATCTTTCCGCATTTTTTCTGGAAGCGTGAATTAAAAAGTCTCAAGAAACGGTTGCTCAGGGTCAAGGTCAAACTTGTGTTCCAAGGAAGAAAAGAGATCTCCAGAGATGACACTCCCAAGTAACGTTGAATCAGACTCTGTTACAACAGCTCCCATTGAAGCTTTTATAAAAAGCACCAGTTGGCACTGAGAAAGACAGAGGGTAGAGTCCAGGAATTATAAAAATTAAAAGAGGTTCAATGAAAATGCATTTAAACAAATTGGAATCGATTCAACAGGAGAAACTGAGCGATACCCACTTTAAAGTACTCGTGATTCACTTAATGTATCATTATCTCTGCATAACACTTGGATGTTTGATTTCAAAGTGGATGTTTCCAACCCTCAAGGCCTAAAAATAAAATTTCTATTCTCTTTGTGAGTCTGAAGAGGCAAAAGAAACTCAGCACACACTATGATGCACAAGTGGCCCGGGTTAGCAGATTGTTCCTAAATACATAGAACCTACAGAAGATGCCACAAAATAAAAGATAATTAACTAAGAGCTGGGGAGACCAAATTCAAACCAACCATTCATAAATACCCAGAGAGGTTGTGGAGTCTCCTTCTCTGGAGATATTCAAACCCGCCTGGTTGCAATCCTGTGCAACCTGCTCCAGGTGATCCTGCTTTAGCAGGGGGGCTGGACGAGATGATCTCTAGAGGTCCCTTCCAACCCCTACCAATCTGTGAATCTGTAAATAGACAAGCAAAATTCAAGCTCCAAGGCTGTAAAAATTATCTCCTAACTTCTGAACAGTCACACTAAGGTGTTACTCCACAACTACTTCAACAATAAAAAAGTACCATGTGCTGCAACCTGTATTAACAGCTCAAACTAGGACTGGGGAAATGTGCTTCAAAATGATAGGAGATCCCTATGCAAACAGCATTCATTTTTAAACATGTCTAACAGTGAACGCAAATATATCTAGTGTGAAATTACTTATTTTTAAATAATACATTTGCAAAGACAGAGTAAGCATTAAGGTTACTTGGCATTTAATTCTCCTGTCCCAAAACTGACAGGTTTACCAAAGGGCTTCTCCAATGGCACAGAAGGAGAACAAGTGGTTACAGAGTTCTACAGCGCAATAAACTAATCAGCCCCTGTACTATCTGGTACATTAAATGTAAAAATAATGCATTTCTTGAACATGAGGCCAAATCAGTATCTCAAACTCTATATGGGCCTGCTGTGATTTTTTTAAAAACAACAAAACCTCCCCCCTTGATCCCTAAATCATTAACACATTCAGAAAATTAGATGTTCAGCTTAGATGTATTATTTATATTTGAGCAGTGTTACTAGAATGCTCTATCAAAGGAAGAATCTGTTGAAAGAAACTCATTTCTGCCCATCGCTATGAACCAACTCTTCAAGAGAAATGAGTCTAACAAACGTGTGGAGCAACTGTAGTGTAAGACGCTGCTTGCAATATTATTTCCTTAAGCATATAAAGAATATTGATAGTATATTTGTATCCGTTGTACTAATCCATTTTAGATTTGAGAATAATTTTGGAAAAAATGGCAGATCCCTAAATACTTGTTAAAGGGGAGGTAAAATACCATGAAAAAATTTTGTATTGCCCCCAATTCAGCATTATTTTTGGGATTTAAAAAAAAGTTAGTTTATAAAATCTCAGGCAACAAGAATTTCACACATCTACTTAGCAGCTCTCCTCATAAGTTTTCTCCCCATGTTTTTGGGGCAATTCTTCCCCTTTTTGATTTCACTTAGTTCTTTATTTTAATCAAATTCCAATTTTAAATCGGAATCTTTCCATTTAGCTTATCCAAAAAGTTGAGTTAGTAAATGATGTTTAGATTAGAAAATAGTAAGAAGAATTGTACTGATGGCAAGGTTAACTAAGGCATGTCGCATCAATCCACGACAAAGGGGATTTATAAGATCATCAGGATGTACTAGACATACACTGGGATTTTTAAATTATTTTTAAAATGAATTTTATTTTATTTTATCAGTCTAGACTAGTTACTTAGCCTGACATGGAATATATCCTTTCCACAAGTACCTCCCAAGCACATTTGCTGATAGGGAGGTCCACCACATTAGCAAGGCTTAGTGAGAGTCATTTTTGAAAAAAGTACTCAGTGGCAGTTACATTTATAGGTGAAGATATTCAAATTATATTCTAAGATTTATTTGTATCTAACATGGAAGCATTCAATGTTTTCACATGAACCAACTTGCACTGAAAAACAAAGAAAACCTGAAGAATAAGTTGCAGCCAACAATTTGCTGAAGATCAACAAGTTAAAATTTTGATGCAAAGATTTGGTAAATATTTTCCTACTCTGCACATCATCACAAAATATTCATAAATATATTAGCAAAAAAAGGACTATGACAAATAATGCACAAAACTATTATTTATACCCTTTAAACCACCTGCAAGCTGTTGCCCAGCTCCAGGCAAAACTCAGCCATGTCCCCACCAGCCTTGGAGCTCAGCACTCACAAACTGGTCTGGCGTTTCCAAGTCATTCCTCGTTGGGCAAGCAGTGCCAGATACCACAAGAGGACTCTGTCCACCTGGTAAGTACAGCTGACGTGAAAAAAGACTGGGCAATTAATTCTTTTCAATTATTCCTCATTATTCACATTCTACAGCTATATGATAAATACACGGGGAGTGGTGGTGGTAGTGCCATGCCTGAAACTCACATCTAATATGTTATCCATAAACTGCAACTGGGTTTCTCTCTGTCTCTCTCTGCTTGTCTTTGTTCATCTTAATTCCCACCAGAAGGATTCCTTTTCCCAAATGAACCTCCTCCTTCTGTTTACTGACCTTCAAGCTGAAGTTTAAGTTCATTTTGTTCTTCTGACCTCTCAATTGAGATTGCATCGCAATTTCGACACTCTTCTTTACTAAAACAAATACATTGAGTAGAACTTACTATAGTTAGGTCTGACTGAAATTAAGCCTTTCAGTGGTTTGGAGGGAGAAAAAAAAGGGTACACTTCAGAGAGAAAAAAAGTTTAAATAAATTTGTATTAAAACTACAACGTTCCAGTGTCGGTTCCTCAAACAGACTTCCAGGACCACCTACCCCAGAACTGCCTGTGGGTCCTAGTAAAACAAACACGCCTGGTATTGTTTGGTGGCACCGAGGGTCCATGGCCTGAATTCGTACAGCCAAAACCTCTCATCCTCTGAGTGCGCGTGGCTCTACCCCAGGCTCGTTAAACTGGGTGCAATGAGGTCGCCTCTAACCCCCGTGAACTCCTCCTGCTTCCCACTGCCACCCTTCCTCTGGGACCGGGCAGCACCGAGGAGGACATCAGCTGACCTCAAAGAAGGAAAAAGAGCCAAATTTGGGAGGAGAAGAATAACACTGGCTGGAAAAAAGCCCTAGAGAGGCAAAGTGCAGAGATTGGGTTTGGTGCTGTCTGGGAGAGGAAACCAATAGCAAGTCCTGGCTGGGAAAGCTGGGATACCATCAGCAGTGAGACCAGAGTTCCAAGGGGTCACGTGCGGTGAGTCTGCGAATTAAGGAAAGTAGGCATTTTAAATGCTAAGCAAGCCATTAG
The DNA here is from genome assembly GCF_011004875.1 of Balearica regulorum gibbericeps. Taxonomy (NCBI): domain Eukaryota; kingdom Metazoa; phylum Chordata; class Aves; order Gruiformes; family Gruidae; genus Balearica; species Balearica regulorum. Next base: position 173,746,750 of record NC_046184.1, on the reverse strand, counting down.
GTCACCTAATGTCACCTCAGATGCAACTGGGAGGACTAGGAGATGAAGAGAAGGGTGGAAAGGACAGGGTGCCCATCTCCCTGGGTGGTGGGGTTGGCTGGGAAGGCTGCAGGGCTTGGCTGGATGTGAGGAGGAGCTTCCCAGCCTGGAGGAGAAAAGATGGGTCAAATTTGGAGTGACCAGACAATAGGGTTTGTGCCAAGTAAAGCAAAACGCCTTGCCAGCGCCTGGCATGGGACCTGAAGCCGCTGAGGTTCACCATTCCTCTGCTGTCAGCAGATATCCCTGAAACCCACTGGTGAAACATCCCGTCCCTCCACAACACCCGTCCACAAAAAAATGAAGGAAAAAAGTGCGTATTGCAGTAATTGCCCGCTATAGGGTCTGATCAAAGTTAGCACAGCCAGCCCTTCTCCTAACACTGCCCAAAGGCAGATTGCTTCATCCTTCAGGCATACTGATGTTCTTCTGACACAGCTTTTGGGAAGGGAGGATTGGGATGGCTATTTTTGACTTTTTCCCCCCAAAGTGAATGTGCTCTTGTATAAACTATGACTACTTATATTTGGAAAATTAGTTTTTAATGCCTCTGGAATGGATTTTGGTTCAACTCACTGACCTGGTACATCACAGTACTTACTGTTACAAAAGAAAAGACCAAGAATAAAAACCTAACCTTCTCTGTGCGTCTTCTCTGAGTCTTTATATATATTATAAAAATTACAGTTAAAGGCTAAATAAGATAGGATATGGATTATGAGATGGACAACCTATTGACACCATAGATGGACCAGCAGACACACACTCAGGTACAGATCATTTAATGCAATACTCTGGAGCTGACTGTCAAGACTTCCTTGTTTCAGTTCTTATCCTATGGCAATAAGAACCACTTACTGATAATTGCAAACTGATTAGTCTTCAGAAATCTCCTTTAGATGGGGATAATACAGCCTACTTCCACTTTAGAGAAGGGGAAACATAGGGGGAGAATCTCAAGAGTTTTTCCAGTACTACAATATCAAAGCTTAGAGTTACAACATTAGAGCTAAAACATTATAATACTCAATAAAAAATTAAATGCACTCTAGCTGTGAAGCCCTATTTATATTATTTTATTCTTTCTGATTTTTAAGGGTACTGAATATAAATAGTGTAGAACAAAATCTATCATTATTCACTATAATTTTCCTGCTTTAAAGTAAAGCCTGCAGTGTGTATCTGTAACAACTCTCATTATTTGAAACTATCACATCTGAAATCTGAGACAACTGTACACAGTCATATTCTTATTTCTTTATACCTTTTATCTCAAAAACAATATATATCTCAGCAACTGAACTAAAACAGATTATTTTTAATAACTAACTATCACAGTGATTTTTATTACACAGCAGAAGAAACTGGGTATTTACTTGTTTTTCTCAGAACAGAGTAACACAAAACTAACATAATCACCATGTTATTAGTTATGAATTACATCACTCTAAATTTGTTCCAGAGGACTAACTGTTTTTAAACAGAAGAAACATCAATTTTCAACAAAGGTGTTCATAGCAGCAGCTTAATAACTTTTCGTTTCCTAAGCTTATATCAACTTTGGAATATATGACAGTCCCTAAAATTAAATTCTGTTAGAGACAAAATTGTTGGGTTTTGACAAGTAATACATACAAAATATGAGATTAGGCACCTGAAGCTGTAGGTAAAACAATTCTCTTGAGTCCCCTTAAGAGATACATATTTTAATTTAATGGAAACTTCTTATATGCTCCCCATGGTGACAGGGGCAACATGGCACAAATTATTTCTCCTGCTTATTCAGAGAAAAAGTGGAAGAAATGGAAAAGGAGAAAGGAACCCTTTTATTTTCATCCACAAACTATTTTTCAACAGAATGAAAAGTTGTATTTTATTTTCAAGCTCTTTAGAAGTTTCTGGTTTTAAAAAAAAAAGAGGGGTGGGAGGTAAATGTTAAAATGAACCATCATTAACGATGCACATTGACCCATTTAATATTTAGGCTGTCAAAGAACACACATTGGTTATTTTCTGATCTTTTTGTTATTTCTTTAGCGATTATAACAAGCTAATGAATTTGAAATAAATTCCCAAGAGTTTTCGCTTGACCTAAATCCCCTTTCCCTGCCTCCTCCTCCCCTTCCTTTGTTAACAAAACAACATTTTGTACAAAGTCTACCCATTTGGGCTCAATTTGGATGCCCAGGCACGTGGTGCCACCTGAGACCTCCCGGAGTGGAGCAGGCAGCACGGAGCTGGGGGACAGGCTCTGGCACCCTCACGGCGAGGCACTGGCAGCAGCTGGGGTACACCAGCACACCTCCGAGGGCACAAGGTGACGATGCTGGTAGCTGTGCAATTTGCTACCTGTGCAAACCCCAGCAAAAGACGCACACAAGCACCTCTTCCAAGCGCAGAGGGGCCAGAAGAAAAAAGTTCACGCTTTGCTTTGTACTGGTAAAAAGGTTCTGTAATGCTTTATTTAATTTTTAATACAGAAATAAACAGACTGCCCGCTGTGTGATGTTGTGTAACATCACAAGAGTGATGTTCAGGTAAGCACTGTCACACATACCCACGTTAGTTGCAACAGGACAAGACACCCAGTACTGCCTATGGAGCTGATGCTTTTGCCCTATCACTGAAATCACTCCCCATATTGGAGTCAAAATTATTGTTACAGACAAAGAAAGAAGGTCCTTAACTGTGTGTGTCCATCGACTCTGAGAATTGCTGCATTTTCAGATGCATATGCAGACACATGGATTCTCCCTACTCAACGGACAAAGCTTACGTGAAGGATCCAAAGCTACTGAGCATTTCCAAGTACTCCTCCTTACTGTTCAAGGAGCACCGTGGTTTAAGGTGCAAGAGTTGATCCTGGTATGTGTGCTGCTTTGCTGCTCTGACTCAGAAGGAAGACTTGAGCTACATGCAAAACCCACGTGATAATTTACTTCGGGAGGGGTGCATGAGGTAACTTTAAAAGAAGTATAAATTGAATTGTGTGCACAACCAAATGGAGATGAGCACACCAAATACATCCCTGAGTAGACATACGCAAGTTTCTGCTTCTCCTGAGACACAGACACTATTACTCTTGTTGACACATGGGTCTTATGTTTAAGCTGTTTTACACCACTAATTAGTACTGACAACTCTTAATATATTACAAATTAAATAGGAGAATTCACACTTAGGTTTAGAGTTTTTTTCTCCCTGAATTAAAAAAGAGTATCTCTAGCTTTAATATATACATAATTACATGTTACAGCCATGAAAATCTAACATGAGAAAACTAAAAGATGTAAAGTGCAGCTGTTTCATAAATGGCTTGGTGTCTCACAAGTTTGCTTCAATAATTCAACACTTCTGCATTCAAGCTGTACAGAAGACAGCTTCTGACACAGAGCAAGCCCTGAGCAGATAGGGCCATGGTTCTTCTGCGGTGGTACCTGGGGCAGATCCACAGTGTAATTGTGCTGATTAGCTCAGATACCCCCTTCTGAATGTCAGTACACTTGCCATGTTTGCTCCATTTCACCTCTACACATAAGCGTATCAGAAAATCATAGAATGGTTGGGTTGGGAAAGACCTCAAAGATCATCTAGTTCCAACACCCCTGCCATGGGCAGGGACACCCTCCACTAGACCACGTTGCCCAAAGCCCCATCCAACCTGGCCTTGAACACTTCCAGGGAGGGGGCATCCACAGCTTCTCTGGGCAACCTGTTCCAGTGCCTCACCAGCCTCATGGTAAAAAATGCCATCTTTATGTCCGATCTAAATCTACGCTCTTTCAGTTTAAAACCATTGGCCCTTGTGCTGTCATTACAGGCCTTGGTAAAAAGTCTTTCTCTTTCTTATAAGCCCTGTTTTAAGTATTCAAAGGCTGCTATAAGGTCTCCCCAGAGCCTTCTCTTCTCCAGGCAGAACAACCTCAATTCTTTCAGCCTTTCCTCATAGGAGAGGTGTCCCATCTCTCTGATCATTTTTGTGGCTGTCCGCAGGACCAGTTTTAAATGTCCTCCCTATGGTATTCTCATTCCACAAAAGAGATTATCCTTCTTGGTCGGTACAGAGCCAACCACTTCCTCACCTGCCAAAAAATATTTTAGAGGCACAGTGATGGTATTAATGAAAATCATGCTCTTATGGCATATATAACCCCCTTCTGCAGTACTCTCCTTGCTGCTTCAACAGCTTGTCTAGTCTATGATTTTCAATCCATTACACAGCAGCAGCTTTGCCAGATACTGCTCATCTTTACAGATATGTTGGCCATGTCAAGGAGCTCATCTTGTGCATACTTCCAAGCAACAAACTTCACAGTAACCACTGCACCAGCAAAGAACAACAGGTCTACCACTTGTAACTCCAACTGTGAACAGGTCAGGTTTCCAAAGCAAGGTTGCAGCAGCTATGAAAATGAGCAGGTATGGAAAATTCTGATTAGAAGGAAGGTTTCCTATGCCCTCATTAATTATAGACTAGAGACAGTTAAGCAACTTTGTAAGAAAAAAAAAAAATCCCCAACAAATAAAACCCATCACACTGCATAGAAACCCACCTAACTTAGCTAGCAGGGAAGTGGTATCTCAGAGCAGCAGAACATCCCGCTGCCAGTCCTGCTGGTGCTAGGCTAAGCCACCCAGCATCCTTACCACCTGCCACCAGGCTCCAGCACTGGAGTTCTCTTCTACAGCCCTGAAGGCCCTCCTGAAAACAAGGAAGCTACAGCTGGGAGACCCGAGTCCCACACTGACCTTCGTTTCGCATTTTATAGGAAAATAATGAATATTCCTCAGTGAGGAGACATCGAGGAGGGAGTCTTGAGTTCTGGTCCCATGTTATTTTAGATAATCACTGGATGAAATCAATGAAGGGTATTTTGTAAGCAACGTGTGAGATGGTGTGAGCCCACCTTCCTCTAGCACAGCTGTCAGCAACCTCTGGCCTACCTGCCAAATGCTGCTAGATTGCAAATAGCACACAGCAGGAACTAGATGCTAAAATCGTCTCTCACAGAATCAAGACGTCAGGAATTACCTGTCCAGTAATACACGACCAGTTAAGAGAAAAATCCTGTTGAGAACAACACTCTTGAAAATTTGCCTAGCAAGTAAACTACGTTCAAAATATTCTCTCTCTCGCTCCTGTCCTGTAAATCTTAAAACCTGTAAAACAGACCAGTTTGAAAAGGATGCATCAGAAGGATCTCACCTCAGAACAGCCTCATAACTGCACCTCGTAAACCATAAAAAACCTCATAAATAGAGGTCTCCTTGCAAGCGCGGGAGACAGATTTGAATCTCTTCAGGCACCAGTGCAAACTGAACCCAGGTCTTCCACATCATTAGTGGTTAAGTAATCCATGCTTCTAGGTAAAAAAAGAGGGCAGAAACATTACCTGCTATTTCTGTATTTTAAAATACAAGGTTTCAGGGCATCTAAGGCAGAGTCTGAGTCCGAGCAGTAAAAGTTTTAACATCTCAACTGCCAGGTCCAGATACCCTCATCAGGAGATATACAGATCACCTCTCTTCCTAGTCTTGATTAGATACACTCATTGCTGAGCTGCTCTGCCTTTTAAAAGGACTGCATATAAGATTTTAGGTCATAAGAAATGTAATATTATTTAAAAAAAAAAATAAAAAATTGAATTTTTGTGGCCAAACAGAAGATTTAAGGATTTCAGTTTTGAATTCTGGCATCAAAATCCCTACTGATGTTCCACTTCAGGAACAGAACAGGCTAATTGCCCATTTATTTTGCTGTGTAGAGAATCAGGAGAAAAGGAAAGTCAGATTCACCCTTGTGTATGACTAGGTGTCCAAGTGACATGGACATCATTTAACGTGACAAGAGTGCTGTGAAAAGACTGTTTATAATCCCATTACAAGATTTTAATAGAATGACTCACAGTTAATATAAACCCAGGTGGTCTTCACAGACAGATGAGGTACTTCATCATATTACATGGTAACAAGAAGTTTGATATACAAGGGCCTATTCCTCAAGTGCACTAAGCATTTCTGCGGATTCTGTTTAACTTCAAACCCAATGACTCTCAAGCTCAGACAGCAATTTACATTCAACTACTAACTAATCTAGTGCCTGCATAGGATATAATTGATAGCTTTATTTCTTTATTATCCTGGAATGTAATGACAAGCTTTTTTACTATCTTTTTCCCTTCCCTCCCTTTAAAAAGCGAGTTCTTCTTACATGGAGGGAAAATAACAGTTATATTTTACTGTCACAGATACTGCAATTTTCTTAAATTTGAAGTACGTTCATAATCATACTGAAAGGTCATCACTTGGACTTTACAAAGCCAGCTGTATTAGCCTAAAGACTGACTACAGTGGCTGTGCTACGTGGAGGAATACCACAAAGCCGATGATATACTCGTAGATTAAAGGAAGCAGATTTTGCTTGACAAATTCTAATTTTGTTTTGTATGTGAACGTATCATCCTCTAAAACTTGCTTATTTTGTTTTATGATGTATTACGTGTTCAGCATAACATTGGGCAGTGGATCAGCCCAGACCAGTCCCGTGGGATGCAGGGACTGCGTAGAGTGAGCAGGGCTGTTGCTGAACCAACTGATGACTCCCGTTCTGAGGGAACAGCTTTCCAAACGGCCAAGAAAGCCAGCTTACCAATTGATCCACTCTGACTATTAAAAATATGTCCCAACAGGGCTGATTGATAGTTAAAATAGTAGGGCCGGCTGGCTGCCAAAAAAATGACTGAATGTGAGAATCTATTGAGGGAAATCTCAGGTTATTTATTCATATTCAGCATCTCAAAAGAGAAAGAACATTTGTTTAAGCCAGAATTTGCAGACTGTGCCCTGCTTCAGGCATCGATGCTGTTTCAAAATGCTGGCCTTGATGTACCTAAATGTGAAAGATTAAGGAATCTTAGTAAGACAAAACAACGAAATTTTTTATACTATTACATAAGATATAAATCTAGGGAAAAGGAGAAGTTTGGCAAGTAAAACCTGATTCATGCTTTGCCTTCATCCTACCTGTCTCCAAAGACTTCTATATACAGAACAATATTAATGCATATGATACAGTTGATCTTAGAAATACTGATTACACACCAAAATCATGACATTTCAAATCATAGCCTCCTTACATCCCAAAGTAACAGAATACTATCACAGAGGGGTATGTTTATCATTGTGAGGCTAAGCCAGTTATGTCTGGAAAATCAGTTTACTCCATAACTCTTTCAAGATACAGAAATACGCCTTACAACAATAACGCAGCACTTGCAATAGCAATTGTGTACAACAAAGAGGACAAATACGGTAACTGGTGGTTCTTGGAATGGTATCATTAAGTTCATGTTGAGCTCAATAAGCCTCTCCTGCTTGAAAGGTTGTGAATGATGCGAGACATTTTTCCACTATTCTCCTAACAGATTAGCTTCATCCAGTAAAAGAACTAGTCCGGCTATTCTCCACAAGCAGTCAAATCCTCTTGGGGAACAGACATCTTTGGGTCTTGCCTTCAATCTTTCGGATCAGGCAGAAAGGCCAAATTCTTGGTATATGAATAGTAGGAAGTATGACACTCATTTTCTCTCCACATACATTTTTGGTAATGACACAGAACATTGTAAAAATTAAGGAAAAGGGGGGGAAAAATTAAAAAAAAAAAGACACAGAATAGACATTTGAATAGATTAATCCATTGAATTCATCTAAGTTGAGGATCTAAGAAAGAAAATTAGGAAAAGCAAGTCCTCTGTTTTAAATTCCTGGAGTCTTGCATTTCCCCTGTATGGGTGTGTACGCATATCAACAGGGCAAGAGAATATTGCTGGGCGAGATGATCTTGAAACCCCAACTAGCACTGAACTTTCTTTCCTCAAATAAAAGGATATGTGCAAATGAAAGTTCTCCCAAACCAGAATACAGTGGCTTAAACCCCAGAATATATCATGTTTAAAATACCATAATATAGTATTTCCGATATGTTACTGCTATTGATGAATTAATTTAGACAAAACCCCTTCCTTAACAAGATACGTAGCTTATGAAATTTGAGAGGTACTTAGTTATCAAATATTATTCTGCTTATGGTGCTCATGGGTCAACATGCCTCTTGAAACCTTGCTGTGAGTTTTGAGAGCTGGTTTTTAGTTCACTTTAATTTAACCGCCAAATAAACTCAATAAAACACTACAGCTGAAGCCAATGAACCAACACACATTACACAGAATAAAATCCAGAAAATTTACTGATGGTGAAAGGAGCAAGTCAAATTGCTTTTATTATGACAATAAAACAACAAAATGTGCATTAGACTTAAGTAGCCTTTATGAATATTTGAAGAGAATGTACTTTAATATTTTTAAAAAAGCACTGACACCTGCCATCATAATGGTGTACCACAAACAGGTTTCAGGTAGGGATTAATGTTCCCTGCTTCTGCATTTGGATGTCTACAATGTAAATGTTGGCATGTGAGCTATAGGAATTTAATCTTTGCCTATAGTCAGTAGAGCCAAGAGAGGCCAGAGAGTTCCTGGGCTTCCAGCAAAAAAGCTTCCCATTATTAACCAGGTCCAACCACCAGCCTACATACAGGCAGTGAAATGGGCTAAAGCTAAGGTAAGAAAATACATCACTCAGTGATTTTTTTATAATAATCCACCTGTATAATGGAAGAAAGCAACTCTTGCCCCAGTCACAACATACAAAAGGATAAGAAAGATTTCAGGTTGGGAGCTGCATACTTAGCCCTTTCCAATTACTAACTGTAGACTCCAAGCTGCAGAATGGGTAAGCAATGAAAAAGGGAAGCAAAGGGCCTCAGTAACACGGACAGACTCGTTCAGAAGTTCTGATCTACCGCGATCTGCCAACACCCCCTTTGTTTTGTCCAGGGTTAACCTTCAGCCAGAATGAAGCCGAAGTAAAAATATAAAGAGCACAGTAGAAAGCAGAAATAGCACGATGTTACCTGCCCAGACTAAACCAAAGCTGGCTATAGGATGCTCCAGAAAGACTTTTTTTCTTCTTCTTTAAACGAGGCACAATTTATAGGCTTTTAGAAGGCCCTAGACTTAAAGGATGTCCAGAATACTGAATTTTAAACTTCAGCCTGCTTTTCCCAGGAAGGGTATTAATACTTTTAGGGCAACCAAGAGAATCACAGGTATTAAGAATATTTATTACCAGAAACCATTGAAGCGGTTCAATTTATTCTCAACAGAAAACTCTGAAGTGACCAACAAAATGAAAATATCTATATAGTAATGAATGACTTTGATAAAATGGAATAAGATTCATTGTTTACATTTATGACAGAGACATTTTTGAATAGGAATATTAACAATACATAGGAGATTTGAAAGAATGAGCAGGGCACGTGAATTTCTGTCTTTTCTGTTTTACAGTGCATCATAAAACTATTGAAAATTAAGATATTTAATCTGAGCTGTTACTGAAGTCACAATGTATCCTGATACAACTGATGATTTACATACTATTACTATTCATAAACAACAAACGGAAAGATAACAAACACAACACTTGTGTGGTTACTAAACAGCACGGGTGCCTGTGACCAAGTTCAGTTTATAGCTGAGTTCGATGTACTGAATCAGTTCACCTTACGTAATAACAATTTCTGATGAAATAGACTGCAAACATGAAAACCAAATTTTATTTTCCATTAATAGCGACTAAATTCAACTGATCTCCAAGAACTATGAGCTACAGCTTTCTGCTTGCTTAAACTACCAAGATTACTACCACTATGAAAACAGGCATTAACATGAGGACTGCAGACCTCACGTGTCCCTAAAGCCTTGGGCAGCTACAAGACCACCACTGCGCTCCAGCAATGACTAACTTCATCAATGGTTAACTCTCTCCGCTTACACCACAGTCAGAGAGGTGATAATGCTTAACGAGGAAGAAACTGATGACTGGGTAGCTGGAAGCTACAATCAGCACAGCACTTATTTTTGGGTGATGAACCACCACTTTTATCCCAGCCACACAGTGCTGGTGCATTCACTGTGCAGAAAACCTCATTTACGGATGGGGCCAATGGCAGGGCAACTCTTGGTAGAGCCATGTCAAGAGACTTTGGACAAACCAAAAGATCTTACGGTCAAAGGTGTGCAATACTGCTCATCGTCATTCATCAGCCACACACCAAGCTTGGGAATACAGGACTACTTGCCTGGAGATCTCCAAAAGTTCATTTGTAGTTTCTTTCACGGACAGGGAAAACAAGACTGAGGATGCAATGAAGCCATGCAAGGTGTCAACAACGGCGCCCAGGGCGAAAGCTGGATCCACTCCCTTGGAGCCCACTTAATTAAAGTGATGTCACACCACAACAATAATACTTCAAGGTCTGTCAAAATCTTGAATGAACTCGTGAAAATTGGAAAAAAAAAAATGACTAAGCAACATTTTGATACACTCAGCTGAAGCACGTCTCTGAAATCCTGCTCTCCACAAAGCCCTTGGCAGCCTCACCACAGGCTGCCCAGGACCAGGGCCAGGAGACCTACCCGATGTGATCAAGGTCTAGAAATTTCACTCCGCTACCTTCAAAGCCCACCAAGATGACAGCGAGGTGAAGCAGCTTTATTTGGCACTACAGTGCAAGTGCTCTTTAGCCATACTGTAGGTTGTCAAGATTTATTTGCCTTCGTCCCCTTGCCTCTCACTCAGAACTTGGGACTCGTTCAGGGTCTGACCCAGCTGTTGGTACTTCCTCCACGGTCTCTTGAACACAGATTTCCACCACAGCAGCACTCATGGTCACGGTATAACAACATATAGGTCAGCAACTACTTTCTATGGCATATCAGCTCCATTGCAAATGACATGCCAATAAAATAACAGATCCACTGACATTTTGTCTCAACAGTAAGAGAGGTGACAGAGTCAATGAATGCATCACACACACTTTAGGGTAGTGAACGGGTCAGACCAATGACCCGTTAAGTTAATATTAACTTTGATGGAATCCAGAATCCCCAACAAACTCAGTACAAGATTTCCTTTTGCCACCTCGAAACAGGCACCTCATAATTCGAACACCTGCCTTAGCATTGCCTACATCCTTTTCATTCCATCCTTTTCATTCTGCCTTTAAATTTGTATCAGCAAGTGCCAAGGCTTTTACCTAAACTCAAGCCTGAGAATGCACCTGTCAATATCCACTCCAAATCCATTCATTTTGGGGGTCCATCAAGAACAGTGGAATAATAACAACAACTTGTATATAGATATACACATAAAAGGTATTAAAATATAAATTATTTAAATATATAATTCTATATAGTCATAAATGTTTGTGTATATATTCATATTATATAATAATTTATCTATACATATGAAGACACATATTATAAAGACATACATTTTTTTGAAACCAAGGCTATTCTTTGCATCACTGAGCATTCTTTGCACTTACTGACCTGAAGAACAGCTGAAAAAGCAGCGTAAGACATTAACTTCACTTGAGAATCTCTTTTTCTCTTTGTTTTTTCCCCTTTGCAAACACTTCAGAAAGAAACAATGAACACCAGTTCTTCCTTTTCAGCCAGTTAGTTTTTATTACGCTTCCCCTCAATATCCTAATGAACATTTTAGTTTGAGAATTTTCAACTAATTTCTGCTTATGACAGCTGATTTTACAACAGCACAACCCTAATATCATCCCACCAAAGACCAAAGGAGAAGAGTGAATTCTAATAAAATCAGTTCTAATTCCATTAGATTTCAAGCTGTGCTTATGAATTTGCTGCTTGGGGGCCAATCACTAAAATGCCTTTTTCAGCTCTGGTTTCTTATTTTTTGTATCTTCCTCAGAAATTCAGTAGCCACTAGTGACATTCAGCAATTAATATTTTTGCAGTATACCTACAACACACTGCAGTGACTATTGCCCAGAAATAGATCTCTAAATATATACTGCACACAAACTTGTTGCTTCCAACTTGCAATCCTTCAGTATGTAAAACAGACCTACAGCCACAAGGCTATTTCTATTCCTCATTTGCACTGTCACCTCTGGAGCACAACTGTAATCCATCATTTGCAATTCACATATAATTTAAAGGATATCACAGCAATGTGTCATACATCACTCTGTAAAGCAATGATGTGTACCTAAAAACCTGTTTGTCAATTGTAATGAATCTGCACTTAAGCTCTATTCTTAATTTTCAATTATCATACACAACAATAGTAAATTTTTCAAAAAACAAAGTTCTGCATGATGCTATGGGACACATCTATGTATTTAGAGTGACTAATAATAAATCTTTACATCAAAGCCACAATACAGTCAAGTGTTCCACACTGCAAATTATTCTTTCAGTAACATAATACTAGTTTTCAAAATAAGAACTTAAATAATTGATATTCTCTTAGTTTATTGTTAGTTCAAAACAGTAACAATTAAAGTTTCAGTACAGTGATCTATTAAGATCCTGTAACAAGACTCAGCGGTGCTGTATATAAATTTACCGATACAAGAGATTTCAGTGGCATAAATAAAAAATCAAAATTTGCAGATATTGTTTTCTAAGTTTACCCATTAGGATAATCTTTCTAACAGGACATGTAGACTAAGATGGGGGATTTCAGAAAGGATTATCCCTCTGCTATGGAATATTCTATTTCAAAATTTCCACAGAAACATTAAAATCCTTTTGAAATGCTATCAGGCTACCATCACTAGTATTGTTTGAAACACCTGAGCCCACATCTATCAAACTCCTTCAAATCCTTTGGCACCATATCGGAGTGAGGGTGCCTGACACCTTGCATCCTGAGCTATAAAGCCTCTGAAAAAAGAGCAGGGCCAATATTACAGCTGGAAAAATACTTTTTTTTTTTTTTTTAAATGAATAAGCTGCATCTGTGACTATATGCACATCTTTAAGAGATTGATAGAATTAAAGACCCGATCTACATATCTAGCTAGGTACCTAAATCCCCTTTGTTTAATTGGAAATTGGGAACGTAAGTGCTGTGGTGGGAGCACAGTCTGCTTTCTACAAAGCAGAGATTTACCTTCAAGTTCTGTCCACCTGTCTTTCTGCTAGTTCCCTCTCCTCCTCTACCATGTACATCACCACCACCACTGTAAAACCAAAGGTGATCATTTTTCAATCGACCTGTCAAGCAACCGCTGCTGCGCCGTAGCTGGTTAATCAAACACGTCCCTTTTGAAACGTACATGCTGGTACTTTATCTGCCACTTCAAATTAGCGGCTCCGAAAATTCAGGTCCATTTGCAAACCACAGTCTGTCCCAATCCATTATCACATGACACTTGGTCAGCAAGCAGATTGTAAATTAACATTTCCATCTTCTGCTGTAGCCTTTTAGTCATAGCAATTACAATAAAATCTCTTTAATCAGCAGACTCATAAAATAACCAAGACGGATGTCTTTTATTTGAGGAAGACCTTGTGATACACATTATGTCACCAGCTGCACGGGGAGAATATCAGGGTTTGCTAAGGTAGCAAAGTGGGAACCTTTCTCATACTCAAGCCACAACCAGCTATTTGAGTTCCTCACTGATGCAACGCCTTCAGCTACGATTAAACTGACACAAATAACAGATATTTCTCATTTTCTCTTGTATTCTCAGTGTATTTCTGATGATTTTAATAAAATGATCCCACAAAATGCCTGCAGATCACCTAAGCAAAGACAGACGTGCTCCTGTAATATCATTTCTACAGTGTTTGAGGCAGCCTTTTCAACGGGGCTTATAATTAAGAACGCTTTTGATGGCGAAATTGGGCCTCCGCTGTTAATCAAAGGACCAAAGACACCCCTCAGCATGCATAATTCTGCACCTCTTTGTTTCAGAGAAATCTTGACAGGAAAATAATGGTTCCTTGCATTTCTTTCTTCTCTGTCAGTTAACCAGGGAAGGTTATTCTGCTCCAGCCTCCCAACTGCTGCAGCATAAATTACCCGAGGGGGAAAGAGTCGGAGGCACATGCTTCCCAGGAAACCTTCTGCATGTGTTTTGCACTGGGGATGAATAAACTGACTTGGGCAAAACGGCCTTTGCCAGAACCTACAGGTACGACCCAGAGCGAATTCAGGGCTTGTTTAAAATTCAGGAAAATTGTAGCCAGCTGAAACAGTGTCTGCCCCCCAAACCAAACCCATTTCTCGTTCTTCCATTTTCCCCAAATATGATCTCATCTCAGACCCAGCTAACCTCAGAGGCACAGCACTGCCAAGACTCTTTGAAGGCTTGAAAGACCTGAAAACAAAACACAACGTATTTTTGCAAAGCTTCTGTGTTGAAATGAGGTCCAACCTTAGACAAATCTTCCAAGGTTACCAATTGCTTGCATTTCCAGCAAAAATTCTTAGGTTTATAGGACACATCCGAGTTCCCAACGTGTAGAGCTAGTCAGTACTCAAGGCACAAGAATTTCTGGTAACAGAGAAGTAACACCCAAAAAAAAGGGGAGGGGGGGAAATGTATGCAAACAGCAGAAATCTATGAAGCTTTGTTCAGTCCCAATCTTCAAGACAGGTCAAACAGTTCCTGATCCCGCTTTTCAGTGTTTTGATCCTGTCATTGATTTATCCCCCAGAGAAAGTAAAGAAGTTTAATCTTCAGACAGATACTGAAATCGCTGCAGCTAAAGAGGTAAAGAGCTCTCAGAAATAAACCGTCTTGGTTTGCAAAAGCTTTTTATACTTGCAAATTTCATTAATCATTCTTTTTACAGTGTGCAAGTTTCAGACAATAAATCTAAACCATTCCTAAAAATTATCAAACTTACAAAGGTAGAGGTCTTAGGGCAATTTTGACCACGAGTTAACTACTCCTGTGCTGCTGCCAAAGAGGCTTCTAAGAGATACAGACATCTCCTCACCTTGGCTGCATCCCCTCTGTGCCACATCCACGCACCTCCCCCATGCAGGACATTCATAATTCACTGAATTTACAGTCTTATTAGGAAAGGATCCATTTAAAGAAAACTCCAGCATGAATTTTACATCAGTTTGCTCCGTTGGGTATTTCAGTATTCTTCAAAGAGAATGTGTCAGTAATTAATGCAGGTTCATACGTTTCTTCCTAGGAGTCAGCCCACGTATGTGTTTTTGTCCAACAGGATACGTCCCTCAGCAAAGGCCTGAGGAGCACTGGGACCACCATTAGTCATCTAGTGAGCCGTCAGTCACTTCAGTGTATTTGTCTAGAGGTCCTTCTGAAAGAAGTGTGGTCTTTACTTTTCATTGTTCATACAGAACTTGATCTGATCTAAGTATTTCCTTTCCTGACATAGACTGGCTTTCTTCTATTCTACCCAACTCGGTATCCAAAGCCAAGTGAAAAAGTACCAGAAGCAGCTGAAATATTTAATTTGTTTTGGGGAAATGGAATTAAGTTTCTGGAGATAACATCTTTGCTATCTTCCCACCAGAACCAGGTAGAAGTAGTGGGAATTACAGCCATTTCCTTCTGGTTTGCAGTTACAGAGGGACAGGTGCTGCACTCATAGGAGACGGCACAGAAAGACGTTTGGGGACACAAAGATCAAAAAAGAAAGAGAACCTGAGATAAGTAACAGATACGGCATTACCAGTTGTAACAGCAGCTGAATCCTATTCTATCAAACATCATCATGTGGCTCTTACAGTAGACTTGAGGGCACAGTATTACAAGATATCTTAGAGGACTGCATCTAGTCTTATTTTTAGTTTTAAATCAGATAGCATTATAAAGACATTATCTCCTGCCACCCACAGAGCCCACGGGGCACAGCCTTTCCACACTCTACTTTGCACTCCATACTTAAGCAAACCATAATAAAAGCATCTTCTTCTCGGCAGCTCCCCACCCCCTGCCACTGAAACTACCTTCTCTTCCAGAATTACTGATTTATGCTGTTACACAACGTCTTCCAAAACGTACTTTGACTTTCTTCCCAGTTGACCACTGGAACAGCAGGAGGGAGATTAAATTTGATACCAGAACATCTCCACCAAGGAGAAGCCAATTTTTTAAATTAGGAGCTGTTTTTAATCACTGCCAACATTCTGTGGGCAACAGGGGTTTATTCTCATCTCAGCCACAGTCACAGCAAGGGAAAAGAGCTATTAGTCTGAAACTGAAAACTTCACAAAAACTGGAGGACATTCTTGATGGATTTTTTCATGCATAATCAAATGTTCTATCCACAGTCACGGTCAGAGGATGAAGATTACAAACTTCCATATTTAAGTCTGTAAACGCTGAAAATTCAACAGTAAACTTCTTCAGAAATGCTCTGAAGTCCTGGTGAGTGGATCCAAGCAAGTCTATGCACCAAGAATCCAAAAGTTTCTCTGTAAAGGCAATCCAAACCCAAAAAACTTCCATGGACTTGTCCAGTTTCTCATAACTTTTCTATGTCAAAGGTGCTGTATAGAAAAAGGGGAGAAAGTGTTCCTGTAACAGTATGTTCAAGAATGTAGAAAAGTTTGAAAAAATACAAGCAAGCAAGCAAGCAAAAAACCCAGAGATCTTTCTGTTACCAGTAGCAAGCAGAGTTTCTTTCAGAAAGAACGCAGTGTCATGACACGTGCTGCTCAGATTCCTTCTTTTTAGGGCTCCCCAGCTTTTCTTCCCCTCCCTGACATAGCACAGCAAGCTTACACGTGGTCTTTGTAAGCGAAACGTACTGGTTCACTATTTTTTCTAATACGTTCCACTAGGCAATGTTGGTTTGTTGGTTGTTTTTTTTTTTACTACTGTTAAACCAAATTTTCATCATAGTATAGCTATAACCCAGTAAACAGATATATCTGAGTTGTGACATTTGGACCTCACTCTTTGTAAAGTTGGCATCCTTGCAAAAAACTCGACTGTGAACTCAGATTCACGTGGTACAGCAAAGCCCGCTGATGTGTTATCTCCCTGTACCTCTTTAAAAATTCCATTTTTTCCAGAGCACCAGTCACTGTTCTGGCACTTTCAACTCCGATCCTTTGCCGACTAAGCCTGTATTTTCCTTTCAAAGTCCTTTTCACTACTGCTTTCAGCAGTAATAAACACAGTTCTTTCAGGTAACAGCTGTCTTGCAACTTGACACTCTATTCAGAAACATATTACAATGACTGCTACAAGAAGACATCTTAAAATCAGGCTAGTCTCCAGAAGACTTTGAAACTATCTAAGCTTTTAAATCTGAGTGTATGAAGCTCATTTTCTCTGTAACACTTGAAGTCAAGCAGTTACCTTAACTGACCCAGTGAAGAGGGAAATGCCAAGTAGCATCTCTCCGCACTGTGCACGCACAGCCAGAGCAGAGAGCCTGTGAAACAGCAAGGGCAGGAACAGCACTTGAAAGAAAAATGGGCATTTTTTGAGTTGCAAGCAGCGATCACATTGCTTTACGCATCTAAAACACAACAGCAGATCAGAGTTTGGTGAAACAGGATGCCCCCTTGACAGTATTTTTGTTCCCAAGGGCTATTTAAGAAAAGACTTAAGTGTCCATAGACATGTCCCAGGCTCCCTGTTTTACTCCAGCTCTACTCCAACAGTTAACAAGCACACCAAATACATCACTGCCCCTTTTTTGACTATAATTATGACTGGGACAGATCTCTTACCTACCAAGAAGGCATGAAAAGACAAGTGTATTTTTTTAACAACCAGCAAGTACAAGCGAGTAAGCAATGCAGTACGTAGCATTATGTTCAAATGCCTTGCTTTGGTCATGCACAACTTCTAGACATCACAATCCTTCAGAAAGCTTTCCTGCACCCTCCTCCATCTGATGGTGGGAAGGTATGAGGAGTTTAAATAAACATGGATACAGTCATTCTTCTGCTGAAGAATATTTGGAAAATTGAAAAAAAAAAACAACCCCCAAAAAACCCCCCAAAAAAACAGAAAAACAAACCCCGAAACAAACATGTTCTCAAATACAAGCATGTTTCTGCACTGATTAATCTACATCTCACCCAGAGATGCCAGAGATTATAACAGCATCAGCCACTCTGTGCTTGCATAAAGCATGGAGACAGAAACAGATTTATAAAGAAAAGCATTATTTAAATTTCTATGAAAAATTAGCAGATGACTCAGCCCTTACAGCATTAATAAAGTGTATTCAGCATAAGACATGGTCAAAAAGTAAGTACCTCAACTTATCATTTAACTTGGAGACTGATTAGCCTCGAACAAGTACCTCAGGATCTCTCTTTTCTCTCTGCTAGAATTGAACAACCATCACTGTCTAATACAAATAAAATAGGCCCCCAGGAATCTTCCTGTAGTTATGGTAAACTGCGAGTAAGCACAAAATAGTTGTAGGTCTCAGAGAAAGAATGTGAAAGAAAATGGTCAGGTTCACAAGGACTCGACGAACAGCCCCAAGCGCCTTTTCTCTTCTCCCTGCAGACACTAACCCCGTGTCCTGGTTTTGGCTGGGATAGAGTTAATTTTCTTCTTAGCAGCTGGTGTAGTGCTGTGTTTTGCATTTAGGATGAGAATAATGTTGATAACACACTGATGTTTGTAGCTGTTGCCAGCAGTCAAGGACTTTTCAGGTTCTCACACTGCCCTGCCAACAAGAAGGTGGAGGGCAACCAAGAACCTGGGAGAGGACACAGCCAGGACAACTGACCCAAACTAGTCAAAGGGATATTCCATACCATATGACATCATGCTCCATATGTAACTGTGGGGTTGGCCTGGAGGTGGGGCAGCTCAAGGTGTTGCGGAGCATCGACGTCGGGTGGTGAGAAATTCTGCTGTTCATGACTTGTTTTGTATATTCTATTATTTTTTTCTTCCCCATTTTCAATTCTCTCCCCCATCCCACTGGGAGAGGGGGGAATGAGTAAACGGCTGTGTGGTTGTTTTAGCTGCCTGCTAGGTTAAACCACCGACACCCAGATATAATTAAGGATTAACTTTATAAACAATAAAAAGATTTTGTCCAGGAGATGCTAAAATGATGACCAGAAAAAAAGGAATGCAAAATTATTTGCTCAACTCTATGTAGCTTGTCTTATATGTCTTTTTGATTTACATAAAATGCTGTAAAAGTAGTAAACAACCCTTTTTAATTTTTGTCACGTTTCAGATGTTGGTTAGGGATTCGCAAAGTTCTGCAGAGACAGGCTAGAAGTAACTCAAAAGCTGATCTGCTCCTGTCTTGATAAGCAGAGATGTCCCTCTGTTTTTATCAGATTTTCTATTATTGGGCCACTGTATTCTTGCTCCTGTCTCAGCTGAGATCATGTACCTACCATACAGTAATATGCAAAATGCCTCGTTACCAATATTAACAGAAGAGCACTGTACCATATTATTCATGCAAGATATTATCAAAAAATTATTTCACAAATCTATTTGCTACATTTCTCCTCCCCTCTTACTCACTGTTTACTTAGCTGCCGAAATCACTACATTTCAAGCGCAGACGTGAACCTTACCATGAATATCAACTAACATCTTCTGACTGAGCTACAATCTAAAATGTCAGTTCCAGGCAAATAAGTGAGCAAAACTCACGAGGGCATAATTTATTAACACTGTAAAATGGACTGCTGCTAAATTTTTTCCTCTGGTAATGACAGAGTTGGCCCCTAATCAGATGTGTGCACACTGTAAGGAGTTACAGGATCACCCTAATTCTGCCAGCTGATTCAGGTTTTCACATTCGCTTCAGTTCTTAACTGAAAACCAGGCAAAACATTAAAGCAGCATACTGTACGGCACTGGCGACAGACTACATCCTAAAACACATTCAAAGGATGCCCCATCCCCCGAAACAAAGAAAATTCCCTTTGTAGGAGATCACAGCCGCACAGATAAGTAAGGCTGCATGTGATATAAAAGGTAGAAACTAATTAATTTTGTTGTCCTAAAAATTGAACCAGATAGATTTGTAGAGGCTTGTTCTATTTATTGTTAAACCTTTAAGAACTAGGGGTTTACTACCTCAGCAGCCGCCCTGTTACAGTGCTTAGCTATCATTAATGTTACAGAGTTTTTCCTTTGAAAACTAAAACTTCTCATCACAGCCTCAGAGAATATGAAGAACAAATGTTTATTGTGCTGCCTGTAAACAACCTTTTCAGGAGTCTGAACGTTATAATTTTTTGTTCTTTCTAGACTAAATAAATATTTATCTGTCAGTGCTTCTTCTAGTCAGTTATTTCATGCTACGCATTTATTAACTTGATTTTCCATTCTAAAATTATTTGTCACTTTTCTGTATTGATCTTTCTCTTAAAGATTCTGGATCTCACCTCCAGTTTACTGATTTTAATCCCATTTTCTATAGTGCTTGCAAGTCTGGCTTGAAGTTTACAGGCTTTGTTTAGCCACAAGAGATGGCTCAGGGGGATCTTATCATCAACGTGTATAATAAATAGCTGATGAGAGGGAATAGAGAAGATGGAGCCAGACCCTTCTCAGTGGTGCCCAGTGAACAAACAAGAAGCAATGGCACAAATCAGAAATATCATTTCACAAATACAGAAAATACTGTTTAAACACAAGACAAAAACTCCGGTACTCTGAGGGTTGTCAAACACTGGAACAAGCTGCCCAGAGAGGTTGTGGAGCCTCCACCATTGGAGATATTCAAACACGGACTGGATACAGCCTTGAGCAACCTGCTCTGGGTGGTCCTGCTTGATCAAGGGGTTGGGTCCAGACAATGTCCAGAGGCGTCTGCCTGCCTCAGCCACTCTGTGATCCTGTGGTTCTGTCCAACTGCATCCTGCCATCCATAAATTGATAACCCCGCTAGATATATCCTTCTGCCAGACAGCATACCATCACCAATTACTCTGTATGTTTGCAGTCATCCACATAGTATGCTTGTGTATGTTTGCAGTCATCCACATAGTAATAATCACACAAACACGGTAAATCTCCAGATTGTTTCTGAGATGTCGTAAATGACTCTAACCAAAGCCTTACTCAAGTCAAGAAGGAACAGTTAGACTGTTCCCCCACCTCAGCTCAGCCTCAGGGTCACAAAGTCACTATCTCGAGCAATCATTTCATAAAATCCATTTCACAAACTCACTATATTCCACCATTACTTTTTTTTTTTTGTCCTCAGTACTGCAACTAGGAGACTTAAAAATCTATGTGCTCTATTACAAAATTATCTTAAAACTTCCAGCCTTCACTTCTTCATGGCCACTTGCTTTTGATGAGGTACGCGTTTGAGGATCTTTCATGGTACCAGATCTGGTTGATCAGTCTGCAATTCCAAAATCTTCCTCCTTTCTCCGTTTTAAGAACACACTCTCTATGTGACCTCTTACGGGATCTCACCTGTCCTTTACTGTTTTTACATTTTAATTGCTCATGGATTTAAAGCTGCTTCAATTAGTTGCTTGGGTAGACCAGAATAAACTCCCTCCTAAGCCCACAAACCTGAATGCATCTAACTCATGAAAATGTCCTTTAACCTGTTCTTTCCTTTTTCTGCCCTGTGTTCCTACCACCTTGCTGTTAGCTTCAACCATGCTAAGCAGCTGATCCCAATTAACCTTCTTCCTAAAGACAGAAGCAAGAAAGGTTGATCCTTATTCCAACTTCTGTCATCCATTATTTTCTCATCTTCTTCTTTAGATAACAGTCTTATAGTTTCCTTTGTCTCCCTCTACTTACAGAAGCTTTTTTAATTTACAAACCCTTATTTTCTTGTGTGTTACCTCCCTTACTATGTGTAGGTCAGCTTTTTTTTTTTATTTGTCCAGCATGCTTTAGATGTTCTTTTATCTTTAATAGTCATCGTGCTGAAAGAGTTTGAAAACATTTCTCCCCATCCTCCCCATACTGTTGTTCAGATACTTTGCTCTTATTAGCCAACAGTCTCAAATTAAGTCTCAGCTTACCTGCAGAGAGAAACTGCTAAATGATCTCAGGTTTTTAATATTCTTTTGTAACTATATTTCAAAGCTGTGCTAAACAAATCAGTCAGAAAGCATCAGCCAAGCAGTCCACCCACGTTCACAACCTTTCTTTACCTAATGATAATTACAGATTGTACTACAGACAGCCTTTAATAAACAGCATCAAGTTTAGAAGGAAGACATCTGTAGGGACCCTTCTGTTGCCATGGAAATATCTTCAGGCCAAGCTGTCTTTAGCTCCACATTACCTCCATATTAACCTATTATTATGCTTTTCTTTGGGTATTAGTACAAATTATGGACTAACTCACCACAATCAGATTATTATAAATGGTATTACATCTGATTTTGAGGGATTCCGAAGAACAAGGAGTCACAAATGCTCCAGAAAAGGGTAAATTCCTGGACTTCCAGATAGATAAACTGAATACCCGCCTGATGTTGCACTGATTTTATTCCACAAGGTCTTGAACGTTTTCAGCTTCCGGCAGTAACTGGGGTAAGTCAGGGCTCCCAGCAAGGAACCAAGCCCCACAACCACCGCTGCACTTTCTGAAGGCTAGGGAGCAGTTCACGACTACGTTTTTTAATATCATTGTAAAAATTTGGATGAAACGTAAGCCATGCCAGCTCAAAATATTAAACACATGATTACTTTTTGAGACTGATTAATGCAGTAATAATCATGAATGCAATAACAATAGCAAATGATGTAGAACGCTACAGCGATAGGCACAATAAATGTGTGTAACAGACACTCTCATGCGGAGGACCCCAAAACATTTTGCAACTATGTACACATAACACTGCTGAAATGTAGTCATCTCAAAGGGCAGAAGGTATTAAGCAACTTGCAAACAGCATATAGCATAACAGTGAGATCTTTAACACCCACATAGAATAAACAGGATCTCAGTTTTTAAGATCTCATCCAAAACACACCCACACAGCCAAGTGCATGGTATTCAATTTACTTATTTCATATAAATGAAGAAAGAAATTAACCTCTGCTAAGATATGAACCATTGGTCTCGAGAAGGGCGAGTGATCCAAGCTTGAAAATTACATTTTTCATAATTAACTATGACATTTTGACTGCTTCTCTAAAATTAAATAGGACGTAATTGAAAATGTTCCTTACTCTGATGATATTTCATATTGTCAATAACTTTTAAACAGAAAATCAATCAGAAGAGTTTTCCCTACTGGCTCGAATTGTGACACTAAATATTTTCAACAAGTATTTGATTATAGACTTTTGAAGATGATCATTAAGATTGCTGTCCAAAGAAGTACAGGCAATGTCTTAAGCAGGAACTAAATGACATAATTTGAAACCCACAAAAAATAGACATGAAGAAAATGCCAGGAAACACAAGGCTAAGGCTACTGGTGCTTACCTAGTATGAATTGCATCTGTTAGTGAAAAGGCTGTTAGCAAAGTTGCTCAGATAAAGAAAATCATAACAATTATTTTCTATAAAAGTATTTTCTATATTTTTCTAATACCTTATAACTGCAAGCCAAAAAAATATTATCAGACCATCCAGAGTGTGAACAGTGATTTCGGATCTACTTTTGCACTGCTGCCTCAAACAAAAGTCCACAGAAATCCTCCCAGGGACCCCAGAAAAATCTGTGATTATTGCTCAGAGGTAACATTACGTTCAGTCACCAATTTAAAACACCTAAAGCGGAGCTTTCCCTCTTCTTCCACACATCTTTGTTTCAACCTCTATTTTGTTTATGCTTGATCTTATTCCCTTCACCAAATAATAAAAAAAAAATATTACTCTTTCAATTAAGCATAGGGATGTCCCCAACTTGCCTCTTCCCTCATGCTGTCATAGGGACTCGCACAGAGACACCAAGGAACTAACAGGTTGAAAATAACCTCTTCCCCCCCCCCAAAAGGATTAATTTTTATTGTATATCAATTCCTCAATCTGATGCATTAGAAACACTTCTGTTGGCGATGGGGAAGGAGCTTGGGGTCAACCATGTGCAGCCAAGACGAAAAAGTGGGAGGATGCTGTGTGCTGGCAGCAATACTTCCTTACGCTGTGAGACGGTGATGATGAAATGAAGCAGAGGTCTGAGGGCAAAGCAAAAGGGTAAGGACAGTGACATCTGCCCAGGCGGCTGGGGTCCTGTACAATCAATTCATACTCAGCGGTGCCTTCTTCTGTCAGTAATCCCACTGGGATCAGCAGGATCACACACAGATAACTTGTTGTGCCACTGTCCTTAACGTGTTTTCCCGTGTGTTTAATCTACATGATCGCACACTATCACTTGTATAAAGCTCTCCATTTGTTCAGCGCTCATGATAAATGGCCATTAGCGAAGGAGACAACAGGTCGTACTTGTTATTCCACTGTCACCGATGACTGCTTGATGCTCTGTTTCGTTTGGAAGATGCTACTCGGACACTTTTAAGCAATGTTAAAGCTTTCTCATTCATGTCGTAGAAGACACAACCTGAATTCCCTGTACACTGCTGTACAGACCCACCAGCCAGGCCTCAGCACTGTGTGAAGCTGAGACCCTGCAGCGCAGAGGACTCTGACTTCATGAGCTCCACTTCTGTTCCCGGCAAGGCACAGGACATCTGTACTACCTGTCCTGCCAGCCTTCCTTTCCAGAAATCCTCCTCCACATCAAAATGCCACAGGGGTGAAGCTCCATGGATGTGAAAAACACAAACTGAACGGCCTCAAAGCAGATGGGGCAATAATGTCCATGATAAACTGCAGGTGGAAGAAAAGGAGAAGGATGGAGATAGGCACTCAGCATCCTCCCCTCTACACTTCAGAAGCTGAAGAAGTTAAAGACAAACAGCTGAATAACAGTGGAAAGTCAATCACAAGGCTTAATTTAAGCTTCATTACATAGAAACGATCCCTGATGAACAGCAGGCACAATAAGCAGGTCAGAAAAAGTAGTATTATTTTTTAATTAAAAGAGAAAAATTAAGATCTCTGCAGATCCTAAATTCAATACAATTCCAATTAAGCACAATGAGATAATGACAAACAATCTAGCAGCGTTTAGCTGTACAGCAAATGATCTTTGGTAGTGTTACTGGCTTCGCAAACAATGTATTTGCCAAGAACAACGTACCTGTTTAAAGAACTAACCAATAATCACACTACCACTTTCCATATATAAAACACACAATCCTGTGATTTCTGAGATTTTTTTTTACATTTCAAAGTAGACATAGAAATTTTTTTTTTAAATATACTTTCCATCTAATCAAACCCTGAATCAATGACAAAGTGGAAGTTGGTAGCAGCCAAAGCATGATGTACACGAAGAAAGTGCCATTTCCTAGACAAGAGGGCTTTGCACTCAGCAGCACAGTGCCAAGACAGAACTTGCCACTTGACATACAGCAGTTGCGTAAGTGAGAAGACTGATGCTAATTAAATCAAGAGATTGCCACGAAAGGTCATGTTATTTAATATGCGGTATTCTTGGGCCTTTAAAGAACACTTAACATATGGCACTTCCGTTTTTTAAGTCACATTTGAGAGACTTTTCTTGTATTTGTTTTATCGGATCTCCATCTACAAAGACTTGCAGAAAGAACTTGCAATACCAAGTGACAAGGCAGTAAGAAGTAATGCATGTGGGAAAACTAACCCTTACTGTGCATATACAATGATGACCTGTGAACTGGCTGTGCATGTAAATGTAGCTTTTCTGGTGGTAATGGGTTATATTACGGGTGTTCTCTTGGGAAATAAGACAATTCCTTAAAATGATGCCAGGTTATCAAGTAAGACGTGTTACACATTCCTTTAAATGCTGTATAGAAGACAGACATGGGCAAAGTGGTAAAGAACTCCTATCTTTCAAGAATGAACTTCACTTACATTGACGACATTGATTAAATCACCTGTTTTAGGCAGGGGCTGGGCAGGGTGCGGGGAGAGAGGGGGTGATGTTAAGTAACATTTTTGTTTTAAGTCAACCACAACTTCAAGTATGAAAACTCATTGTAAATCTGTATTTTACACCTATAATGAATGATAACACAAATCATAGACATAGAATCACAGAATGGTTGAGTTGGAAGGGACCTCAAAGATCATCTAGTTCCAACCCCCCTGCCTTGGGCAGGGACACCCTCCACTAGACCAGGTTGCCCAAAGCCCCATCCAACCTGGCCTTGAACACTTCCAGGGAGGGGGCATCCACAGCTTCTCTGGGCAACCTGTTCCAGTGCCTCACCACCCTCACAGTAAAGAATTTCTTCCTAACATCTAATCTAAATCGACCCTCCTTCAGCTTAAAACCATTACGCCTTGTCCTGTCACTACATTCCCTGATAAACAGTTCCTCTTCAACTGTCTTGTAGGTCCCCTTCAGGTACTGGAAGGCTGCAATAAGGTTTCCCCAGAGCCCTCTCTTCCCCAGGCTGAACAACCCCAACTCTCTCAGCCTGTCCTCATAGGAGAGGTGCTCCAGCCCTCTGATCAGCTTCGTGGCCCTCCTCTGGACTCGCTCCAACAGCTCCATGTGTCTCTTGTACTGGGGCCCCCAGAGCTGGATGCAGTACTCCAGGTGGGGTCTCACAAGAGCAGAGGGGCAGGATCACCTCCCTCGACCTGCTGGTCACGCCTCTCTTGATGCAGCCCAGGACACGGTTGGCTTTCTGGGCTGGAAGCACACACTGCCAGCTCATGTGGAGCTTCTCATCAATCAATACCCCCAAGTCCTTCTCCTCAGGGCTACTCCCAATCCATCCCCCACCCAGCCTATAGTTGTGCTTGGGATTGCACTGACCCACGTGCAGGACCTTGCACTTGGCCTTGTTGAACGTCATGAGGTTTGCACAGGCCCACCTCTCCAGACTGTCAAGGTCCCTCTGGATGGCATCCCTTCCCTCCATCGTGTCAACCACACCACACAGCTTGGTGTCATCGGCAAACTTGCTGAGGGTGCACTCGATCCCACTGTCCATGTTGCCGACAAAGATGTTAAACAGTGCTGGTCTCAATACTGACCCATGAGACCTTGAAGCTACCATGAACACTTGTTTGAGAACATCAGCAGCTCAAACATGTTTGGGCACGTTATCATGTGGGAAGAACATGCAGGGAGGGACCAAAACAGGAAAAGCCACCGCGCAAATGAACAAATCCAACATGCATGACATAGCTCTGGTTCCCCCCGTGGGACTCACCTCCTCTAGCTTCAGATGCATATTTGACACCTTAATGGTCATCCATGCACCCGTTCTACACAGTGGTGAAAAATCAAGGGGCCAGAGAATAATTTGTCTTGCCTGTCCTAGAGATGAAGGATGATTGGCTCAGACACTGCTATTTAACGTTTAAATAACTAACTTACTGAAGAGGAAGCCTGTATCTGTTATTTAAAAAGATATGTTAGTGCTGCAAAAAAGGCTACAAGGATGATCTGACAAATGAACATTCAAGAATATATAAAGCAGATAATATGTTTTGGTTTCAGAAAATGATGACTGAAGTCCTATGATAAACATCAAAGTCCTGACTGACATAGAAACTGTTCCTCACAACATAAGAACAAGTGCAACTGGCAGACAACAGCTATAAAATAACTGAAAATAAGTAGTCTTTCATGTAACACCTACAATTACCACCACGTTGCCACAGGTATTCTGGAGACCAGAAGCACAAATGAGTTAAAAGATTGATTAGACAGTTTCACTGGGAAGAGTTCTTTAGTGGCTATTAAACACAATGGTCCAAGTATAGAAACGGGCTTAAAATCACCTAAAAATTGCTGACTGATCAAAGTTATGACCAAGGATGGATCACACAACATGGATCTTTTTCATCTTCCTTGTTTTCCTCACCTGTTGGAGACCCTGCAGGAGTGTATGGTCAAATGGGCCTTTGGTTTCACTTGCCAGGGTGGTTACGGTGCTTCCACAGGCTGAAGGTGAAGCTTTTCCAGTGGCTGAGGACTCAGCAGTTACCACAAAGCAACAGCAATTCTAGGGACCAAGGTACTCCCTCAGCCTCACCATTTGTCCCACTACCTCCCACTGAGGCTACCTGATACCCTTGGTTGATGCCTTGTGTGACGTCAGCAGCAGGTTAACAGAGCATCTACAGAGCCTTTATTCTGGGGCTGAAGTATTAAGAGACAAGAACTGTACTTGGGTTTAAGAACCACAGTGAAATACACTGGGTTGATGGTTAGATTTTGAGCACGTTTTTATTTTTAGACTGAGGAAACATGACACGGGGGCCAGTACAACATGGTAAAGATGAGACAGTACATATTAGATGTAAAGCTACTATTTCCTATTACAGACACGAAGTTCATTCTAGTGCAGCACTCGTCCCACTCCCCAGAAAGAGCAACAAAACAAATACCTGTATTTTGCAAAAGGGACAGGTTCTTGTTCTTATCAGGGCACAACGGAAGCAGTTGTTTTCCATCTATGAATTCTTTACTGACTTAGAGGCTGGTTAGCCCAGATAAACTCTCCTCCATACATTCTTCCCTGACAACTGAACTCAGATAAGGTTCCCCAGCTAAAATCTGACCAGATTAAGATGTTCAGGGCATTTGTGACAAGAGTGTTTTCCTTGGCCCAGCAGAGCCCAACCTTTTTTGTGCCCCCCCACCCCCCCCCACCCCCGAGCTTATGAGAATGATGAGAAGTTCTTTTACTTCCTCAAGGTCAGGCTTGGTGGGTAGCAGTGAACTAAATGATTTACTTGGGAGGAGACACACTCTGAATTCAAAATTAGACTGAGACTTTAACTGAAGCTGGACCATAATGGATACGTTTATCTGTATCTCATATGAAGAGGGTTGGTTTTTTGAAAGCTTCAGTTTAGGCACTTTTTACCTAGAGCAAGTTGATAAGTGAATTTTAAGAAATATCTATAGAAATACACCATCATGCTACAGATAAACAAAATACAGAGAACAAGAAATGCATAATACAGTCTTACGCACGCTGAAGCTCATACTGAAAACTCTGGATGCTGCAAATGCTTCTAAACCTTTATGCTCTATGAAACGGTAACAATGTCCAACCAATAACAGTACTACCCCTATTGATCACCAATTTTTTAAAAGCTGATCTGATCAAATACATCCTGCTATTGGCCACTGACCTTCATTTTTAAGCCATTCCACTAACACAGGCTCTATCCAAGTTAAAACATTGCAATTTCATGTTTGCTGCATCACTTTCAGGTTATGAAGCTCCTCATACAAAAATGGGAAGCTTATTCATCTCAAGTTCCTTTCTCAGGATACATATTAAGATTACATTAACACTGCATTATTACTCATGCTCCCCAAAAATAATCTTATGACTGTAGACCAAACAGTATTATGTCATGGGTTGTATCTTGAGCTCGAGCTGTGCAGTCTCCTGTTGTTCCTGCAAACAGCAGTAACTGCTGGTTCACTACGCTCAGAAGAGAGGGAATGTATTGTGTGAAGTTTGTTTTTCCCCCAGGTCTGTAAGGAAACGATTTGGTCTTTATGTTTCTTCAGTGTAAACTTGCAAGTCATCTGCTCAGGGGCTTTTCCGTCAGGTTTTATACGAGCAAACAGAAGCCAGGAGGAGAAACTGTTCCCACTTACAGAGTCTCACTAACTCATGGACAAATGCATCCCATCTATAGAATACACTGAAGAAGGAAACATGATGTAGATCAAGCTTCCCTCCTTGAAATTACTGTCTTTGAAACTATGTGAAACAAAAGACCTCGCTGCTAAGGATGCCTCCGCTCCCGGAAATGTCTAGGGGCAATCAGTAGGGCGTCAAAATAAATAACGATACTCTCACACCATTGTTTTTGCTCAGTCATGCCAGGACAATCTTACTGTTTCATGTGAGATAATGATGCAATAAATCTTAACAGATCTGTGCCACTGCACTCTTCTTTTTTTTTATGACATGCTCCCAAGATTTCTAGCATGCAGATACATCGCCCTCATAAGAAAGGCCGTGATCCAGTGAGTCATGGTGTGGCTCAAGAGGTTGATGTACTCCGTTACCAGAAACAGCACAGGCGACACAGAGGATCAAGGATGAGCCTCAGATGTAGCTCTCCACAGTGTTTGGAAACTGCCTTTCTTTTGCATAAACGATCCCTCATGCTCAGAAAAAGAGATTTAAAAACAAACAAAAAAACCCCCAGCAGCAGATTCCGTCAGAAAAACAGAGTTGCAGGGAAATCTCTGTATCATCCTAAGAAGGGCAGGCTGTGCTGTCATGCGGCTCTGCCATTTCACGTCACGTCACTTGGCTGTCCTTTGCTGGAGTCAAGATGCCTACCTTATCCAGTCATTCAGCACCTGCAAACTGCACAGCAAAGCCTAAACCGCGTGTTTCATCCACGTGCCATGACTGAAAGCACGACCCATGAGTTAGGGCAGCACATATCCAAGCATTTATTGTCACTCTTCCCCTTCTGTGCACGCCCCTTCTGCTTTGGCATTTGCTCGACTCCTCAGAAAGCCAAAATTACTGCCATTTTTTTCCCCCAGGCTACTTTTATGCCAGAGTGGCCAGCTGAACTGGCTCACCAAGAGATCCCACGGGTATCAGCGTCAGCTCAGTGACGGTGGTTGAGGAGTCAGCGATGGATGGGGTGGGAAGAGCAAAGGAATGGGACAACCTCTTCCAATGCCTGACCTAGCCTCCACTACAATTAATCGTAAGATTATTACTACAAGGAGTATTAAATCTCTTTAAGACTGGCAATCACTGATATTGACCTTCCAGTAGCGCAAGTCTAGAGAAGCCACCACACTCTTGTCTTCAGCCAGTTTGCTAAAACAATGCCTTACCCTGCCAGAAAAAGCAGCCGTCATCATCTAAAACACCAGCACAGACAGATGGAAGAATCTTGCTGCTGCCCTGAGGTTTGCATGTCTGCAAGAGAAGCAACAGAAGGAGCGGGGCACTGAGACAAGGCAGCAGAGGAGCACAAGCCACCTGCACAAGGGCAGGGGCCCAGCAGCAGCCCAGAACTCATCAGGGGCTGATTTATACAGAGATCCTCCCTACTGACACCATTCCGCTGCTTCACATCCCAGAGGCAGATCATACCTTAAGTGCACAAACCCTAAGGGTGGGAGTGCTGCTCTGAACGCAGCTCACGGTCCAATTGAACACCACTTTAAGGGTGTTGGAGGTAAAGCAATGCAACTGCCTTCCACTGCTAATTCCTCCTGCAATGCATGAGTAAGACAAAAATTCAGCATTTCAGATAAAGCTTCATTGACTTTCCCCCTGCCCCCCCCCCCCCCTTTTTTAAAGTCAGATTTTACAGAGCTACAGACCAAATGCAAATAGCACACATCCAACTTCCAGGACACCTGGCTAAGCAGGGTTTAGAAATAAATATTTGTAAGAAATGCCAGTTTCAAAAGGTCTTCTCCTCAGCATTTTCACATTGTGTTAGAAGAGACAAGGAAGACAAAATTAAACATGCTAGTCAGTGATTTAAAGGGAAGACTCAAAACGGTTACTAGGAAAGACAGACTTGTGGAACCCTCATCTGGCTTTTGCAGCTGCTCAAGAAACGATCCAGGCAGGGCTCGGGTCAGCCTGCGGCTGCGGACTCAGCACTGGCACCCATCACCGCACCACGGGCGAGCACTTCCCAGGTCAGCAGATGGGCACAGCAGGGTCTGCTACAGGATGGCAGGAAGCTCCGACAGAGCAATTGCCAGCACAGGATTTCAGAGGCAGGATTGAGAAGGTCGATTATCAAAAATGTAACCTTTCAGTTTTTCACAGGGTGTATTTTTCTCTTAGAATTCCCACTTAGCAGTTGGCCATTACCAGTCTCCTCCTATTAGAGAAATTACTCAGTTGGCATGGCAACATATTCCCACCCTGAATTTCTATCCCAGTGCCTCCCTTCAGCTTCCCAAGACTGTGAGCATCACTGGTCCCTCTTCACCCTTTCATGCCATTACCAACCACACCCTACTCCTTCGCAAAGGCATTTAATTAAATTGCATCTGGCATCCAAAGGCGCACACAGTCATCTTGTTCTCTGGTGGACACGTTCTGCAGTGGAGCTGCAATTCAGGAACATGCTCAATGTAAAGAGTAACTCCTAAACATACAGAAGTGGTCAGGGCTCAGTTACTGACCTAAAAGATGTCATGCATCTTTTAGATGAGAAAAATTACTGTTTGGGAGAAAAAGATTTTTCCCTTATTCTAAAATGAGTAAGGCAAATCCATCTAATGAATGGCAAAATTTTTAAACAGAAAGTTACTTTAGCATAGCATGCACTCCAACAACATTTGCTGATGTAATTTGCACTCACCATTAATTACTGCTTAACAACAAAAAACATTTATCTTTTTAAAGATTATATGGTTCTAGAAAGCATTTGAATGGAATCAAGGAATGTACAAAAAGATTAGGGTACACAATGAACAATAAACCCTATCTCATACACACTTCACAACATCCCTCCATCTGATATGAACAAAATAAGTCCAAAAAGAATATTTAAAATTCACTTCTTCACAAAAACATCTCCTGTAGGATGTATTGGAAATGGATTAGTTTAACAGTAGAGTTAAAAAAAATTAAGAACAAACATCATACCTGACATGTAATATATTACTCTGCCTTAAAAACGAGGAAATTTAATCTAGTTGATTTCTTCCAATTATTTTAAAGACTTTTATACACCTCAATGGTTCCAGAGACTATGGTAGCAGTTTTTAGAGATTTAAGGTTCCTGCATGGTACCCTGGCACCAAGTCAGTGCCATGAGTAAGTAACAGAACTCCTTCTGTTCTTAAAAACTAAGCGGATATTTACATCCTCTGCTGGATGCTGAATATTCAGTACCTTTCAGGAACAAAGCCACAGCATGCTTTCCACTGTGGACCAGATATTGCACACTCTGCATATGTGACTTGGATTTACTTTATTTTGAGCACTGCTTGTTTCTTTTTAACTTGGTGTTCGCAGACAGGAACTTGCAAATACCAGTTTACAGGAAGCTGCACGTGTTTCTCCATAATCCATTTAAAACTACCAACTTTCTAGATAATCCAGCTATTTTATTTTTCAGCCTTTGATAAATATTTGATCCTTTTCTGACAACAGTAAGGTCCCAATCTAGTCAGTGAAAATGGGATAAAACTGAAGGAGTACTCTCGGGTAGACTAGAAACATTTATGGAATTTTAAACCAGGAATAAATTCATGCTTCTGTATTCGATACTAACAACATGCGTATTTATTTTATGCTAACAGCTGTCTTAAATTGCCACTTTATCCCATCAATACTCTGAATGGTTATTCAGGGGAAAAAAATAAGTGTATTTCATGTTCCAGACAAGTCATTCAGCCTAAATCAATTCATGAAAACTAACATGTATAGCAACAAAGGAAATAAACTCAAGCTTCAATGAGCCAAACTATGAACTGTTTTCCAAGAGCAGAAGTAAGTAATACTTACCTTTCCACTCTGGATTCTTTCAATTTATTGTGTAAAAAGCAATACTATTCAGAAGCCAACCGGAATAGTTCTGGCTTCTATTCCATTTCTATTTGCCATTTTAGAAGTTTTCTATCATGAAAATCAATAACATTTTGTGTGCCATGTTTGTACAGCATGATTTAACTTGCGCATCATACAAAACTGTGGATATTCATAGACTCATAGAATCACAGAATGGTTTGGGTTGGAAGGGACCTCAAAGATCATCTAGTTCCAACCCCCCTGCCATGGGCAGGGACACCCTCCACTAGACCAGGTTGCCCAAAGCCCCATCCAACCTGGTCTTGAACACTTCCAGGGATGGGGCATCCACAGCTTCTCTGGGCAACCTGTTACAGTGTCTCACCACCTTCACAGTAAAGAATTTTTTCCTTTAAACTCTTAAAGGTGTTTTAGCTTTTTCCCAAACCAATGCTCTGTGAGAAACCGGACTGAAAGAACTTTTGTCTCAAAGATCGCTTTGCTCAAGCGGGAAACCCCTTCAACTACTGAGTGCAATAAGGGCAATTGCCCTTATCGTAAGGATGATTGCCGGGTCGTCGAGACTTTCAATCTTTGAAAAACGCCTTGCAAGATCACGCGCCACGGCGTCAGATAACAGTCGTGTGAAGAATGGGGCTGGAACTGTGTGTACGCATGTGCAGGAATGTGGAAGCCGTGTCGTACGTGCCATCGTGAAGATCACCACGAGTATAAAAGGGGACCGCCAAGATGAGGATGGTGCGCCTTCGCCCACCTCCACAGAGCAAGGGATTTGGACTCTCCCGAGACGGACCTCCGAGACGCTGTGGACCCGCCTCTTCGTCCGCCGTCGCAGAACGAGAGATCTGGACCCCTTCCCCCCCCACACCGAGGCACCGTGGACTCGTGGCGGTGACTATTCTTGCGATTCTATCCCGGAGTCTTGCTTGGTTTTCTGCCTTTCTTTTCTGCCCTGTCCTATCGGTCTTATCGGTTACCATTACCTTTTCCTTTTTTTTTTTTTTTTTTTACTCTTTTCATAATAAAACTGTTTCTGGTATACGGCATTTGACCTCGTTTGTGTCTTAATCTCGCTCTTGGGATCATATCGAAACCTCCCCGATATTGGATCAGAACATGCTCTACCATAAAAACCACAGCCCAGACCACCACTGGGGGCATTTTTTGTTGAAAGTCGTTAATGACATCAGAACTTTATCTGCTTTTTATTCAACAATACAATTACTTATTAGTATACTAGGCCTAAGTACCCTATTCAACATAAGATTCCATGAAGTTATTACACAGCATTGTTCCACAACACCCAGTAGCCAAAGGAAAAAAAAAGGAGAAAAAACAAAAATCTTTTGCATGTCACAATATTCTCAAAGTTATAGCTTCTGCCCTCCCCAAAAACCATATCACATGAACTCCCTAAAAATCCACAGTTCTGCTCTGCTATGACTAATAGGAAAATAAATCAAGAGTCTATCACAGGAAATGCTCTCTTTGCCACTGCCATCTGTATCATTAAATCTTAAGCTCTTATTGTAGTCTCAGGATGGCAGCAGGCAGGTGCAAAACAGTTTAAGGTTTTACAGGTCAAAACCAACACCACAACCTCTAGTTATCAGGAAAATCTCCGCGGAGCTCAAAGAGCTGTGACAACTTGCAATACTAAAGGTCAGTATCTGCTCAGGTTGTCCCCAGTCTGCACACTAACAGATACTGAAGAGTGTACCGAGGCGGTATTGCTGTATGCTTGCTTTTTGCTTGCGCTTTCTTGAAGGTATGTGCTACAAGCTGCCATTGCACGGGTAAGAAGAACCTTTCACCTGACCCGCTGTTGTCACTCAAGTGTCCCATATGGACAAAACCAAAATGATCACTGTTTGTGTGGAAGGAAGAACAGGTTGGAGCTGTGGTAATCAGTGGTAGTTTTGGTGTATTGACCTTTAAGTAATGGAGTTTGAGACTCGGAGGAGAGTGAGGAAAAGAAGACAGTAACAGAGACCTAGTCCAGATTGATCTAGACCCTTGACTATAAGAGAGCAGAAGTTTTCAGGGAACTAAGTGGGATCCTATGGTAGATAGCTCCAAAAGGACCAAACAGCACAGGAAAACTGGAAGATCTTGAAGGAAAACATGAAAGTGCAAGACTAGTGCATCCCACTAATGAGAAAAGCAAAAAGTATCAGGAGACCAGTTTGGCAGATGTGGAACACGTGATGGAACTCCAGTGCAAAAAGGCAGCACAGCAGGAGGAGCAAGCAGGGACAGTATACGAAGTATGAACACAGAAATACCACACAAGCATGAAGGGATGGTGTCAGGAAAGCCAAAGCTCAGCTGGAGTTCAGATTTGCAGGGAATATCAAAGGCAACAACAAAAGCTTCTACAAACACAGCAGCAGTAAAAGGCTGGGCAAGGAAAATGCGGGTCCATGGATGAACAGGGCAGGTGAGTTATTGACCGATAAGGCCGAGGTACTCCTTTGCCTTCTCTGCATCAGCCTTCACCAGCATGGCCTTCATGCTTAGAGACAGGGTTCAAGGAGCAGAACCACCAGTCATGAATGAGGACCAGGGATTACATGAGAGGATTCAACCCACACAAGCCCATGGGATCCACCTTGCTGCATTCACGGGTGCTGAGAGAGCTCACAATGTCCTTGCAGCACCCTTCTCTACCATGCTTGAAAGTTTCTTGAAACCATGGGAGATCTCCGACAACTAGAAGTAATTCTCCTCTTCAGAGAAGTCCAAAAGGATGATCTGGGGCACTACGGACCAGTCACAGTCCATGGAAAAGTCATGGAGCGAGTCCTCTGGGAACAGACTTCTGGGCAATGTGAAGAAGGAGAAGGTGACTGGGAACAGTCAGCATGGATTCACCCAGGGTGAAGCATTTGGTATCGGCAATGGTACCCAATCCCACCTTTCCTTCCTCGGTCAACAGTTGTCCCTCCTCACCAAGAATTCCCTGTTCCATGGTGCAAAACAGAAGGTCACGTTCAATCTTTTATCAGTTTACATCTTCCTGTTCACAAACATCTGTTCAGTACTAAAAGAGCAAACCCACCAGAGAAATCCAGCAACGGGGACAAGGGAACATTCGGAGCCACCAGGCACCTAGTAACAGAGAACTACCAAGCCAGAATATGACCAGGCTGTATCCAAACCATCTATCTGACAAAAAAGCTATACGGTACTAAAAATATAACTAAGTGTATCTGTCATCCAGACAGGAGAGGGTGATGCTTCTGTCTTCCAAGGACAAACTGACACAACTGCTAGGGAATTTCCAGTAACTCACCTACAGCAACAACATAAGCTCCACGCACAGCATTACAGATGAAGATCAAAGCCAAAGTCAGTGCCTCGGTATCAATATTGAACTCTAGTGTAAATTATTAAAGTAGGAAACGGGCTACGAATGCCACCGCAGCAGCCTATGGAGGTGGGATGTGGGTGGCACTCGCGCGGCTGGTGTCCCCCCAAGGAACAAGGGGAGTGGAGGCACTTGGGAGGAAGCAGGGCTGGTGAGCCCTTCCGTGAACAAGCCTCGCTTGGCAAGACCCGCTGTTCTCCCTCTGTTGCATTCCCAGTGCCTCTCCTCCTCCTCCAGCCCCTTGCTCCCTGCCCACCCCAAAGACCTGGGGCTCCATCACGGGAGTGGCCCGCGCAGAGCTGCAACCTGTGCAGGTAGAGGAGGGTGAATGCCGCCTTTCGTTGCTGTTGGCTTTTTTGCCTGTGGTTCCTATGATTTTCTGGTGTGTTTCAGCGATGCAACAAAGCCATAACAACATTTGTAAAAGGATGTCTGTGGAAGCAGATGCCCCTAAATAACAGTTTATTAAATACTCATCTTCCCAGCATGAAACAAAGAGGGGGCAGGGGGGTGAAGAAAACAAATTAAAAAACAAACCAAAAAAAAAAAAATCAAAATTAAAAAAAAAATCAAGAAAACAGGATCCTTAAAGTAATTTATGTAAGAGTTCATCTCCACAGGGAGAAATAAGGGAAAAAAGCCAATAATGCTAAAAAATATACAGCTCTTTCAGTACTTCCCAGCAGGATACAAAACAAGAGTAAAATATACATTAAAAAAAACTATTTAGAAGGCAACCTCAAATAGAAAAGAAGAGTTAAGAGAACATCAACAAACAAGTGAAAACTAGAACTAATCCCTTTTCATAACAAACAATAAAGATCAAAATAATGTTGGTACTATCATAACATAGTATCATTTGTCTCATGCTGCTGAAGTGTTCTGTGATACTGTAAATTACTGAGTTATATTGGCTTATGCTTATTTTTCCTAAGCTAGTCAGTATATGATAAAAATATAATAACAATGCACACTTACACAATACTTCTCACTTCAAGTATCTCAGTGTCCTTAACGAAATAAAGTATAGTAATTATCCAAGTGAGAACCAGGAATACAGGAAGATTTCACTTCACCCTGAGTCAAAACAAAGGGAAAGGACGAGAGCCCAGTCACTTCCATTTATCTTCCATTCTGAACATACCAACATGCCCTGCTGAGCAAAATACAGACCATCACAATGACCTGACTACTCTAATGAGCATTTAAAAAAAAAAATAAAACCCCATTAAACTCACCAGTGAGTAGAGCAAGATGAAATGTAATGATCAATTTTTCTCCTAGCAAAATAATTTAAAGATTTTGTGATTCACAATTATTTCACTGAGATATTTCAATGGAAAACATTTTAAATAAGGAACTCTGAACCATGAAGAAGTTACCATGCATCAGCAGGTCTGCACTACCCATCTATATACATAATCACACGCAGAGGTAAACGTGAGGTAATTCAAGGTAGCTTTCTTCTTAATAAAAGCAGGATTACCTAGCTCACCTTCACTGGTTTCTCCATAGGAACAGAAGGACTATGTTCAATTGAAACCTATTGAATTACACTGCAGTTGCAACCTGAATTAAACTTCGGATGCCCTACCAGGTAAGTCACCAGATCAGAAGAGTAACTGCTTTTTAGATGCCAAGAATGAAGCCTAAAACTCACATCACTGTATCTTAGAATTGCATTGCACTGTGACATGAAACAACAGAGACCTGTGTTGAGTTTCAACGCAGAAGCGCAACAGGATTTCAGACTACAATGCTGTACACCAGCTGTTACACGGCATGCTCTGCGCTCTCGTGACTGTAGCGTTAATACCTTTCTGGCAGGATGCAAAGAGCAAAAATCTGTACCTCACTGGTTCCTCAATTAGGATTGCAAACTAAATCAAAATTACAGTTAAGCTGTAGGGTTTGGATTCCAAAAAGAAATAGAACATGGAGCACACACAAGACTCATTGGAACTGGGGTTACCAGGGGGAATGACATAAGTGTAGATATTTGGATGGTTGAAAATTTTCCTTATGCTTTTTTTAACATTTTCAACTATTTTTTAATGCAGTAAAGAAAATGTTGACCTGACCTTTCACATCTCTCTAAACCAAACAATTTTCAACCAAAAATGTGGATTTGGAAATTCAGTGTAACCGACAGACATACAGCTTGTATGTGCCATGCTTGTTTTTCTTTGTGGCTGGAGTTTCTCAGCTGAATAAATCTTCCATGAGATTCCCATCATAAGCTCTGGTAGCAAAGCAAGCTGAGAGGTCACACATCATCAAAAAAGCAGACTGGCTTCAAGGTGAGCTTACGAAATAATTGACTGGGGATAGAAGGCAACCAAACTATAATCTCATGACACACTTCAGAACTATGCTCAAATCAAAGGTCTGACTTGACTTCTCCCAAAACCAACATTATTGTTTCAATCCATATAAGCACGCAAAACTGTTATCAATTCATGTATTTAACATATGATATATTGTGTAACTATGATTTTTCTACAGAACTGTAACAATATTGCTATGTTAATTTCTGGGTAATGTCTCTTTGAAACTCTTTCCAGTCTTGCAGATGAAATATTATTCTTCTTTACCAAATACATCCTCATAAAATCTGATTTTTTTAGTAAGTGAAATCATCTTCTTGCTCCCCTTCTATCATTATTGATACGGGAAACCTCTTTCTGGCATGGCACCGTTAGCTAAACACGAGCTGTTTGGAGCAGATATCTTTCTCTGCTTCACTCCTTTTAGACTTCCTACTACATTCCTAATATGTGCGATCACTATTATCTAAAGATGCCCATTAAAACAGTGTCTAAACACAATTTCTCATTAACTAAACCAAGATATCCAGGGACCACCCTTTATTTGTATAGTGCCCAGTGCATCGAAGTCCTCATCCACAGCTGAAAATCACCCTGTCCCAATCATATGTACAACGAACGATACCAGGCAGAATAAGGACTACAGTTCCTGCAATGCTCTGCAACAGCCAACTTAAGTGCCTAGGAAAGGAAAGCAATGGCAGACAGCGGTCAGTAAATTAAGTCTCAGAGGATCTGAGATCCTTAGTGAGAATTTCAGACAGCATCATACATCTTACAACTCCATCTCCATTTTCTATCTGTAAACTCTGTTAACTTGGCAAAAAAGACTGCCTGGCAAGCACGACACCGAGTGTGCGGACTAAGCTGGTTATGCTATCATTTCCTATTAGTCTTAAATCCGTTACCTTTCTATTGCACTTTGTGTCTCATCCCAGGGGAAAAAAATCCCAAATAAATAAACCACACCTACAACCACAGTGCAAAACCCCCTTAGCTCTCTATTCTATATGAGGGCTGACTTCAAAAGGAGTAAAAGACATGTGCAACACTGTAAATACTCAGTGTTTGGCAAGGCAGCAGTGCAGAGACATGCCCGAAATAGGCAGTTTGGGTCCCAGAAGCAGTAAAGATGTCTC
Organism: Balearica regulorum gibbericeps; assembly: GCF_011004875.1. Lineage (NCBI taxonomy): Eukaryota > Metazoa > Chordata > Aves > Gruiformes > Gruidae > Balearica > Balearica regulorum. Next base: position 173,706,484 of record NC_046184.1, on the reverse strand, counting down.
AGGATGTAGTTTCAGATACAGTTAACCAGCTCTAACTGCAGGTCTTTGTCAAAAGCAGCACCCATGATCTTCTTCCCGCCCTTCCCCTCTCCATAGGATAGAAAATATATATCCATGATTTCCTAACAGCATGACTGCAGGATGTATACAGCCACTCCCTTTCTCCTGTTGAGCTGGGTTTTCTTGGCTCAGTGATAGGTCAACCCAACTCTCCCCAAAGTCATTCAGTTACCAGCAATGGATACAGCAGGAATGCCAAGTTGAGAGCCAAGTTGTAGGAGCTGGCAACCTCTTATTCTTCATGCAAGCTCCCACTTAACATGAAACAGCACCCACAGTATTTATCAGCTTGTGGTGCTTCACTAAGCTTAATTAATCCAACTGATGTAGCTGTGGTGTACCCTTCTGGGGTGTATCTTGCACCCTTCTGCGTTGCAAGCGTATTCCCTGAGCACTACTGAAGAATAGAGCTGTATCTCCTTAGGTACATCTCACGTGGCATTGCGTCATGCCCTGTAGGTTATGTCCTTACTGGTCTTTGGGAGATCCTGATCTCTTTCTGAAGAATGTCATATATTTATGGCGTTATAGAGCAACTAATGAATTGTATCAGTTGTGTTCCTAACATCTCGATAACACTCATCAAGTATCATCTACTGCAAAATGAAGAAAGCCATCAGAAAGTAAGAAGGGCTAGTTTCTCTGCAGAAGAGACTGATACGTGTGCACTGTCCATATGCCATTTGTTTCTCCTAATCAGTTGTGCTAAACAATAATTCAGAAAAAATATTATTCGAATGAAGCAGAGATTCATGAATTACAACAGCATACACTAGAAGTACTCTTTCTTCTAATAATACAAAGAATGTACATAAGCTGAATGAATCATCATAAACCAGTTCCCCATATAGCCAAGGAGCAAGCTTCACTATTGAAACTATTCTCAACTGAATTTCAATAGGTATTTTTTGAAATCTTCGGAAAATAAAACAGATTTCTGTCACTATTACCCAGGCTGAAGTAGAACATGTTTATATATATAACAACATAAGAATGAATGGCATTCTTCAGGCATGAGATGACAAGATAATATGGCTGGAGATGAAAGACACAGAGAACAATATGGAGTTGTTAAAGGGTTTTGTCATTTTAGTAATTCTTTTCATAATTCAGCCATGATAAGGCATGGGAATGGAGACGGATCAATGTTTTGGGTTTGCTTGGCAAGGTTTTGGTAGCGGGTGGGGGCTATAGGGGTGGCTCCTGTGAGGAGCTTCTAGAAGCTTCCACAGTGTCTGACAGAGCCAATGCGAGCCAGCTCCAAGATGGGCCTGCCCCTGGCCAAGGCCAAGCCAATCAGCGCCTCTGTGATAACATATTTAAGAATGGAAAAGAAACACTGGGAGGAATATTTTGCAGCCAGAGAGAGAAGTGCGAAAACGTAACACCAAGGTCAGTGCAGGAGGAGGGGGGAGGAGGCACCGGAGCAGAGATCCCCGTGCAGCCCGTGGTGAAGACCATGGTGAAGCAGGCTGTCCCCCTGCAGCCCATGGAGGAAGGATGAGGGGGTGTAGAGATTCCACCTGCAGCTCATGGAGGACCCCACGCCACAGCAGGTGGAGACACCTGAAGGAGGCTGTGGCCTGTGGGAAGCCCAGGCTGAAGCAAGTCCCTGGCTGGACCGGTAGACCCGTAGGAGAGAGGAGCCTATGCCAGGGCAGGTTTGCTGGCAGGACTTGTGACCCCGTGGGGGATCCAGACTGGAACAGTTTTCTCCTGAAGGTCTGCACCCCCCTGGAAGAGACCACACCGGAGCAGTTTGTGAAGGACTGTAGCCCGTGGGAGGGACTCCATGTTGGAGCAGGGGAACGTTGAGAGGAGTCCTCCCCCTCAGGACAAAGAAGCAGCAGAAACAACGTGCGCTGCACTGACCGCAACCCCCATTCCCCGCCCCCCCTGTGCTGCTGAGGAGGGAGGAGGTTGAAGCAGGGAGTGAAGTTGAGCCCAGGAAGATGGGAGGGGTGGGGGGGAGATGTTTTAAAAGTTGATGTTATTTTCGCATTGCTCTATTTTATTTTGTTTAGTAATAAATTAGATGAATCTCCTTTCTAAGTTCAGTCTGTTTTGCTCGTGACAGTAATTAGTGAGTGATGTCTCCCTGTCCTTATCTCGACCCAAGCCTTTTGTTATACTTCTCCTCCCCATCGTGCTGGGGGAGGGGTGAGCGAGTGGCCATGTGGTACCTTGCTGCCGGCTGGGCCTAAACCACGACAATCAAGCAAAATTAGGAGGTAAATTCAGAGTAAGATATTTATCTTCAAATAATGATTTGAGTGGACAAAATGTAAGTACAGGAATGGATGAGATTGCAAACCTGGAAAAAAAAAGCCTGATGAAAACCAGAGGTTCATTATTCTCTGTATTTGAAGATCATTTGTGGGACATAAGTCCCACGTTCATACCTACTTTTAACAAAAACTTAGGGCCCGACTCTGCAAATACTTGAGAAAGTGTAACTTAATGTGTCTGAATTAGACACATTTACCAGTTTTTAGAAACTGTGCCACATCCTGCAATGACCAGCAAGACTTTTCAGACTTCACACTGAAGCCAGTCAACACTGTCAATCCTCACTTCTTGATAGCAGCCATCAGCTATCACATTCACTGCCCAGTCTGTACTACCATTTAAATTCATCCAGCCTCTGTACATTTTTTACAGTGATGAGTATTACTTTTCAACATAGGTTTTGGTACAGGCAAAGAATGAGTATTTTTTCCCACTGAAGTACCCCACCTTCACCTACATGGGGAGGGACCAACTTCTTCATGTCCTTCTCTGAAGCTGGTTACTGACATACAAAGATTTTACTGCAGACCAAAAGATCTAAAGCTGTAGGTCACTGGAGGATATTAAATGATAAGCAAATTCACATTTCTAAAGTAATTCTACCAATTTATTAGCAATGGTAGCTCCTGTTCCACAGTAGGGGAGATGATAACGAAGCCTTGTTAAAGGGCAATGCGATATCTTTTATGTAATGTCTTTTTTTCATTTGTGATAAAGTCATTAAAGCAGCACTGTGTCTTCTTGAAGCCTCAAACAATAGTCTGCATTAAATCTCCTGTGCAAAATTAAGGACAGTAGTTCACTGGAAAAATAAGCATCTATTCTTGCTAATGCTGATGGCCTTCTAAAAATCATTAAACTATTCTAAATTGGCAGCGATAAACCAAAGCAGAATGGTTTTAACTTTTTCCAAAGCAAAGAGAAAATTCATTTCCCTTGCAAATATTTCTTTATTCCAAATTTGCCCAGTAACCTATATCTCATAAGGCATATCTCCCTTACAGGCTGCCTAAATCCCATTCTCCTCCACAATCATCTAGCTTGAATCCAGCATCTTTTAAACCCAAGTTTGCCTTCATTGCATTGAGGCAGGCTATAGCTCCTGAGTCCTGCCCACCTCTCCTCTAGTCACGGGCTCAAATGAACTGGTGGTGCATGGGGCACAGCTGAAACACAGGCGTCCGCTCCGATTTCCTTTCAGCCTCAGCTATAGACTGGGTTGGTTTGCAGTGGGAGTAGCTCGCACAGCTTCATTGTCCCAGGGCTACCCTAAAATTTCTGCTGGCCTATGCTTTCTTCGTTCACTTATTCCATCTGCTGAATTGCATTCATTCCACTTTTGCTTGCTCTAGACACATAACATTTCTGTAGTGTAAGGACTGAGATGCTATTTAAGAGTACTTAAAAACTTTTCAGAGGTATCAGCCCAGGTTTGGACACAGAGCACCCAAACCCAGTTCAAGACACAGAGGAATCACGAAACAAAATAAAACATCTAATAAGAAAGTTCAAGATCCTAGAGGTCATGCACAGATGGTAGAGGAGAACCTTATGCCACACTTAACCTCTTCTGCAAAAGGACTGAGGACCCCAATAGGAAAACAAAAAGCAACACATCTGCATCGTGGATGACTTCTACTACCACCACCACGTGTAATTAAGAGACAACACCAGGTGAACACCAGGTTACCCAGAGCAATACAGGGAAGAATAATTTCTGATAACTGAAATGCATGCAGCCAGATGGTGCCTTATTTCACCATAGCCACATGCCGCAAAAGGTTAAATGAAGAACCAAGTTAAGGTTAAAAGCTGGTGGCATTGTATAAATTCTTTTTTTTTTTTTTTCCCCTCCTATTGTGCTTCTGTTTTGGTGCAGTAGGTATAAAAGGAAGGGGAATGTTGCTTCTTTCTCAGCTTTTTATTCCTATGTTGTCGTGTTATTGCAGTGGTCTCTCTTCATTCTATCGAGGTTGCTAAGCAGTGGTATTTTCTACTGCTCAAGTCAACAGGTTGGTGGGTTACTGGTTCACAAACTATAAGGAGACACATGAATTTAAAAAAAGAAAAAAAAAGAAAGATTTTTAATGAAGTTCCAGGATAAACACATATTGTTTAATCATTAAACTCATCAAATCACAAAGTAAATTAAAACTTTGGGGTAAAAATGGACTCAAGCACCGTGCTCGTGTCATCTGCTGAAGCAATCCACCATGCCAGCATTGTATATTGCAATTAGACTGTCCTCTACCAGTTGCTTTCTCATCAGGCCAACACTTGACAAGTCAGGACAGTGGGGAGGCCAAACAATATCCATGTTCCCCCAGCAAGGCCCTTTCTGTGAATCCCACCTTGGAGGTAACGCACCCCAACCGACAGTTAATCAAGGCATAACTACTGGGAAAACCCCTTTTCTGGCTGACATATTCACATGCCCTGCATGAAAGAGCTCAGTACCCCTACAAGAAGTAGGCACATATCCTTGGAACCCATAATTAACTTAACCTTAATTTCAGTAAAGTTTTGCAATAATTGCCTTGTAAACATCCATTAGCAATAACACAGAGGACCCAAGACCAGGCTCCTCAGCTATTGCATGTGGCAGCCTCCTACACTGCAACAGCAACCTGAAGAGCAACCCCCATCGCTTCACTACGTGTTGTACAGCCTGTCTCCAAAAGGACTAAGCGAAATCGGTCACACAGCACCACAAAGGAATTCTCATGGGTCTGCTGCTGTTGGAAAGGGCTAGAAGCTGATGCTAGATAAATTTAGATTAAAAATTAGGGGCATACTTTCATAACAAGAACTGTGGGAGGTTCTACACCACTGTTGGTTTTAAAATCAGGAAGATGTCTATTTCAAAGACAGGCTCAGACTTAAACAGGAGGCAATTCAAAGTGGTCCCATAGCCCTTCTCAGCCAAAAAGATCAGATGCTACTACCCCACCCCTCCAAAGCCTCATTAGTGACACATGACAACTTGGCACTCTCTGGTCTATTCGCTCAGCGCTCACCGCCCTGGTCAAGGGCTGTTGGTGCTCCAGACTCCATTTGCTGGTTTCACTCCTCCACAACTGACACAGCCTTCAGGATCCCCTAACCACGGATGAAACTTGCTTTTCATAACCCTTAAACCATGTCTCACTTTTGCCCTTGCAGCAAACCTAGAGCCAATAGCAGATACAAAGCAGGAAGAGCAAGAAACCCAGATGTCTTCCTACAGGCTTTGGAAAAGTTTGCCTGGCCTTGTCTGGTGTTCAGCATCCTAAGTAATGAAGCTTTGGCCGCTACCTTCAGAAGATTCAAAACGCTGTCTTAGTTTGCAAATTTTCAAAGTAGAAATCATGTCTCCCTGCATACCCATATGCTGCAATGGAGGTGCAACTCTAGAGACTTTAAGCACCGTAATAACACAAATAATCATCGCAATTTCGATTTCATACTACTTGGATCACACTTTAGTTCCCACTCTATTCTTCCCAGTTATGATATTCATCTTCCCAAACAGCTCCAAGTGCTGTCTTCGGTAATCACAGCCTTCAAACACTTGTCCCTGTTATGTCTACCAACATCTACATATTCAAAACAGACTCTGAAGCACATGCTAAACATCTGTTTCAACCACCTTTCTCTTTAGAGTTTAAGCTGCTTGCTGGAAAATTGCCATCCTAACGGCTAGCTCCTCTGTTAGTGAACTGGAGAATTCATTTTGTATTTATTGATTGTTCCCTAATGAAGAGTCATAAAGGTGCCAGAGACTGTTGACCAGACACTACTTAATTAGTACCAAAGCACATAAAATCCCAAATCAAACCGAGCTCTTTGTCCAACGGCTCAGTCACTGGAGAAGAAAGAGATGACATAATTTTCTGCTTACACAGAAGTCTGTAAAATTTTATTAAAAAAACCCTAAGGAAATTAAAAAACTATATAAACTGTTCATTTCCTTCCAGTTCCTAAGACACCTAATAGGTCCTCCAGAATCAAATCACACTTTGCTAAAGGAAGTATTCTTCATAAAGGACTCAGCAATATGCATCACACATCGAATTTATTTTAAACTAGACAAAGGCAAATACCAATATAACATTTGTCTTCTGAACAATATAGAGAAAGGTTTGTGTTACATACAAAGACACAATGCAAAGCATCCGGAACATATTAAAAATTGCCTCTAATGATTTTGTCAGCTTTGTATTCTCATCATTGTGGCTCATACAATAGTCTAATTTTCATTTTTCCTCAAACTATGCTGTATTGGTATATTTTCTGAAGGTACTTAGTCTCAAAAAGGCAGAGAGATGAGCAAGAATGTCAAATGTCAAAGTTTTTTGCTCTTAAACTAAAGCTTCAAAACCATTGTGAATAACTGATCTTTCCTTGCAAATCTTTCAAATTAAGTCATCCTGAAAGTTAATTCCCTCTCTTCCATATCATTTAAATTCTCAATTAAATAATTGAGAAAATAGCAGGAAGGAAAAAAGCTGAATAACAGGAGGCGGCAAAAGCCCATCCCTACATGGCAACAGCATTGCTGCTTCTATTATGTGCTCTGTTGGAGGCATCTGTCTTCAAAGCAGAAAGGTGGCTTGGATTCTTTGGGACAATGTAAGATGCACACAAGGAAATGAAGATTCATAACACAAAATCCATTTAATAGTAAATCTACGATCCCTGATGTCATTATTACTATATATGTAGGAAAATGCCCTTAACAAGTCCAAAAATTTAAGTCTTCCATTTTCCTAAAATCTACCACTCCAACGCCAAACACTTGTTCTGCAAAAAATTCAAAATCTTATTCATGATCTCTGTCCTGTATTCAGCAGTCAACATGATACCAGCTTTAACAATTCGAAGCTTCTAGCTTTCTTATCATAAACAAGTATATTCCACCAGAAAGAAAGCAGGTTTGCACAAACAGAAAATGGAGTAGGACAAGCACATAAAGCACAAACCAACCACAGAAAGGCAAATATGCCAATAAGACAGAATAGCAAAAATACATATGGACATCATTAGACATATTAATTTGATTTCTTTGTCATAATCCATTATTTTTTCCTAGTTTTCAAACTGCACCTTTTTTTTTATATAATTGCAAAAATACACCAACAGCATCTCAGCTATCCCAGATAACTTCAGTAAGTCTTCCACAGAGTTTTGTTTTGTGCTCCCAGCAGATGAGACTAGACGCTCACTTGATACGTCTCGCAAGAAAATGAACTCCAAAATGGTAGACATGAAGAAAAATGTAGAAAAGAAAAAGACAATACAAGGGGAGGAACATCTAACCACAGAGAAGTTTGGGAAGGCACACCAGTGCGCTGCAGAATGAGGCTGCACAGAAACCTCTGCTTACCCCTTGCTCAGATTCCAGCAGCTCTGTTTTGACTCTGACTGCCGGCATCCCATCAAGCATTAACATTCTGTTCTCAAAGGCGCTGATGTCCTAAGGTAAAAAAGGACAAGGTTAATCAAAAATTGATGAAAAACACTTGGTTTCATTCACTCGTTTAGTTTTACGATATTGTAGAAGTAAGTTCTTTTAGTGGAAATGAAGTTAACCAAGATGCAATATTAATTTCAAGGAGTAGCTACCAAGTTACTAATTCTGTTAAAATAGTAAGCAACAAGGTAAAGTTATCTCCAATTACTATTTTTTAATTTGAAACTAATCACGCAGGTGCACATATATAAATTCCTTGCTTTAGAACTAGAAAGAAGAGCAGTGATCTCAAATACCTTCAGGTTTTTGGCTGTATACTTAGGTATACTTCATAGCATCACAGAATGGTTTGGGTTGGAAGGGACCTCAAAGATCATCTAGTTCCAACCCCCCTGCCATGGGCAGGGACACCCTCCACCAGACCACGTTGCCCAAAGCCCCATCCAACCTGGCCTTGAACACTTCCAGGGAGGGGGCATCCACAGCTTCTCTGGGCAACCTGTTCCAGTGCCTCACCACCCTCACAGGGAAGAATTTCTTCCTAACATCTAATCTAAATCGACCCTCCCTCAGCTTAAGCCCATTACCCCTTGTCCTGTCACTACACTCCCTGATAAACAGTCCCTCACCAGCTTTCCTGTAGGCCCCTTCAGGTACTGGAAAGCCGCAATTAGATCTCCCCGGAGCCTTCTCTTCCCCAGGCTGAACAACCCCAACTCTCTCAGCCTGTCCTCGTAGGAGAGGTGCTCCAGCCCTCTGATCATCTCCGTGGCCCTCCTCTGGACTCACTCCATGTCTCTCGTATACTGGGGCCCCCACAGCTGGACGCAGTACTCCAGGTGGGGTCTCACAAGAGTGGAGTAGAGGGGCAGGATCACCTCCCTCGACCTGCTGGTCACGCCTCTTTTGATACAGCCCAGGACACGGTTGGCTTCCTGGGCTGCAAGTGCACACTGCTGGCTCATGTTGAGCTTCTCATCAATCAATACCCCCAAGTCCTTCTCCTCAGGGCTGCTTTCAATCCATTCCTCGCCCAGCCTGTAGTTGTGCTTGGGATTGCACTGACCCATGTGCAGGACCTTGCACTTGGCCTTGTTGAGCTTCATGAGGTTCGCATGGGCCCACCTCTCCAGCCTGTCAAGGTCCCTCTGGATGGCATCCCTTCCCTCCAGCGTGTCGACCACACCACATAGCTTGGTGTCATCAGCAAACTTGCTGAGGGTGCACTTGATCCCACTGTCCCTGTCTCCAACAAAGATGTTGAACACTGCTGGTCCCAGTACCGACCCCTGAGGAATGCCACTCATCGCTGTTCTCCACTTGGACATTGAGCCGTTGACCACAACTCTTTGAGTGCGACCATCCAGCCAATTCCTTATCCACCGCATGGTCCATCCATTGAATCCATGTCTCTCCAATTTAGAGACAAGGATGTCGTGCGAGACAGTGTCAAATGCCTTGCACAAGTCCAGGCAGATGATGTCAGTTGCCCTTCCCTTATCCACGGACGCTGTAACCCCATCACAGAAGACCACCAAGTTTGTCAGGCACAATTTGCCCTTAGTGAAGCCATCTTGGCTGTCACCAATCACCTCCTTATTTTCCATGTGCCTGAGCATAGTCTCCAGGAGGATCTGCTCCATAATCTTGCCAGGCACAGAGGTGATACTGACCGGCCTGTAGCTCCCTGGGTCTTCCTTTTTACCCTTCTTAAAAATGGGGGTTATGTTGCCCCTCTTCCAGTTGGTGGGAACTTTGCCAGACTGCCAGGAATTCTCAAATATGATGGAGAGTGGCCTGGCCACTTCATCCACCAGTTCCCTCAAGACCCTCGGATGCATCTCATCAGGTCCCATGGACTTGTGCACCTTCAGGTTCCTTAGATATTCTCGAACCTGATCTTCTCCTACAGTGGGTGGTCCTGCATTCTCCCAGTCCCTGCCTTGTGTGACCTGGGTAGCATGGCTCAAGGATTTGCCAGTGAAGACTAAGGCAAAGTAGTCATTGAGTACTTCAGCCTTCTCCATATCCTGGGTGACCAGGTCACCTGTTTCATTCCGGAGGGGACCCACATCTTCCCTCATCCTCCTTTTATCACTGGCATACCTATAGAAGCTTTTCTTGTTGTCCTTGACATCCCTGGCCAGATTTAATTCTATCAGGGCTTTAGCTTTCCTAACCTGATACCTGGCTGCTCAGACAGTTTCTCTGTATTCCTCCCAGGCTACCTGCTCTTGCTTCCACCCTCTGAAGGCTTCCTTTTTTTGTTTGACTTTGCCCAGGAGCTCCTTGTTAATCCATGGGGGCCTCTTGGTGGATTTGCTTGACTTCCTCTTTGTTGGAATGCATCACTCCTGAGCTTGGAGGAGGTGACCCTTGAATATTCGCCAGCTGTCTTGGGCCTCTCTTCCTTCCAGGGCTTTGTCCCATGGTATTCTACCAAGCAGATCCCTGAAGAGGCCAAAGTCTGCTCTCCTGAAGTCCAGGGTAGCGAGCTTGCTGCACGCCCTTCTCGCTGCCCTGAGGATCCTGAATTCCACCATTTCGTGGTCACTGCAGCTAAGACTGCCCTTGAGCTTGGCATCCCTTACCAGGCCCTCTTTATTGGTTTCAATCAAAACATTTGTACTTCTGTATTACCTAGAGAAAGCATAGACTTGAATTCAGAGAAGTTATAGTGAAGGCCTGTGTGCACACACACCCCATAAATTAACACGCATTGACAACTCCTCAGATTTCCTATCATTATCTCGTAAAATTATCAGCGTTTGACAATGAAAATCTCCATGCAGTCACCTCTGACAGAAAAGGAATAAACAAAGCATGTTAAAAACACGCATCATCCTTGTAGTCATGGGCAATATATGCTGAGAGCTTCAATCTGAAGAGCGGTTTACAGAACTGTGCTTCCCTGAATCAACATCCCTGCTATGAATGTCTCATCCCGCTGTTGCTGGAGCGTTTTACAGACACGTGCAAAACAACCTCTTGTGCCTTCAGTTCAAACAGTACCTCAACCTGAGTCGATTTTCTACTCCAGCCAAGGCTCAAGGCTGGTGTTTGAAAGCTAGCCCCTTCACCTGCCATTTACTTTAGGTAACATGGAGAGAATAAAAGACATTTTATCTCTCAAGCTAGAATCTGACCTTACGAATCCAGACACCTTGGTCAGCGGTACGGAAATACGAAGATGTCACAGCTATTTTTCAAATAGCGAAACTACAGAACGCATCGCTTGTGACTCATTCACAGCCACTTGCTTATCTGCAGCCCTGTCTGGAAGACAGCACTCAAGACTGGAAACTCACCTCCGCTCTAACCGTTACCTCACAGTCCTCAATAACCACGCTATCATGGAAAAAACACTTTCCCTGTGTTTCACGGGCAACAGATCTGTGCAGCACTGCGTGGTATCATTATACATAAAGAGCATGTTCATAGCCCTGTTTCTTACCATGGCTGCTTCAGGGGAATTTTAAGAAAAATGGTCTGTCCTAATGGAGCTTCCAAAATACATTTTAAAAACTGAAATTACTTTAAACATATTTTTTTCTAATTAATGCAGGTCATCCCAGGGTCTGCATTTTCAAGGATATAAATATTGCAGCAACTGTTTATTTTTGTTTACTCCTTTATTATAATTTAAATAACATGCTGAAAAGCAGGGAAACCCATCGCCCATGCTCCAACATGGTGCCGCAGGCAGAGCAAATGACCTGCTTAAAATCCCATCACCCTCACTTTGAACCCCACGTGTTAGAGCACACAGAGCTGTGCCTTGATACCACAGGGCAAGCAGGAACTTGATGGTAAAGCAGATAAGCAAACATAACAGCAAATGCAATCTCTATTTTTTTCCTTAAAAAGTAGATTTAGATAGTTCATAAACAGCTCTAAATGCTTAAGGTATAAAATTTCACATCAAACAAGTAGTTTTTGGCACAATGTCTCTGCATTCAAACACGTGTGAATGAAGACAAGTCAAGTTGTTCAGATGTCCTGGTCCATGCTATGCTACCACTGTGAACCTACTGTATTTCAAGCTTGACATGACAAGGGGGGGGAAAAAAAAAAGCTCTTCCTATGTTTTCTCAGTCATTTTTTTCTGTGCACCTTGATCTTTATTCAACATTCGAGGCATGAGGTGGGGAAAGAGCAGGATGGACTCCGATGCCACAGAACAGCTGGCTGAAATTGTTCCAGGCTTCACATCCCTCTTCCCAGCAAGGGTGGTGCACTGTGCACTCATCAGAAGCGGATCTCAGGCATCACTGAGCTCCAGCGGTTTGGATGCGGTTTGGGGTGGAACAAGAGCAGGATCCAACCTGGCGTTCCTGGCTCCCCCAGAGCCTATTCTGCAAGCAGAGAGGTCCCTCTCCCTTCTTGATTTATATGCTGCACAGTTGAGTTTTACAGCAAGATCAGGGATATACCGTCATCAAGCATCCCTTAGGCTGTTTAGCTCGTAGACAAAGAAGGATGAGCTGATATTGCTTCGTGTCCCTGAGGAGGTCTTACCCGCCTGAACGAAGGGACGAGGCTGGCTTGCACGGGAAGCGCAGGCAGGAGGAGGGGAGAAGACAAAGCGCCATCGAGGAAAGGCAGGTTTAATGAACTGTTAGAATCTGATTAGAGGCTAATGTCCCTTTTAGTGCTTTGTACCAATTTACAGCTGATATACTTGAACCATTTTTCCCCACTGGCTGTGATAAACTCATTAGTTTTAAAAATGCAAGTTAACCAGAGCCTTTGAAGTTTAAAACTGATAAATCATGAAAACCTGACTAGTTCATGTACCATTTAACACATTTACATTTAACTAAATTTTCATAGCGCTCGCTTCCCCTTTTGTTCTCTAAAATCATATTTCTTAAAAGCAGCGCTCTGCCTTTGGAGCGTTGGTCTGAAGAGTGAATGTAGTGAATAGCTCTGGCTTTTGGGTCATTTATAATTCAGAGGAGCAATAATCACAGAAGTAGATTCTTTCCAAACTATTTGATCCCTCCTGCATTTATAACTGGAAGGACATTGTGTGACACATCCTGGGGGGGGCCACTGCCTGGTAACGCTGAGCAGATCCAGCCTGTGTGCTATACATATGGATGACGTGTTCAGCCCCATAGTCACCCAGAGAGCTGATCTTTCCAAACTGCGCTCTCCTGCCATAACTGGCGTTTGCACTACAGTATGTTCAAAGCCATTCAGCAAATAGGACGTAATTGCCGAGGTCTGCATATGGTCAGCAGTCACCTAAGGCAGAGGGGCTTCACTTGTCCCCACGGGGGCTGGGGGTGTGAACTGAGTTCCCCCGGGAGCCTCTCTGGTCAGCCACGCTGATGGAGCATCCACACCCGAATGAGGCCGGGCCGCTCCAATGCCCCACGTTAAGTGATGGCACTCAGGAAACCCACCAGCAAAGATTGACGATATGATGTATTGAGTCAACACATTTTTCAGGCCACAGTCCCCTCCTGGCTCACTCAACTCTCTTCATCAACTGTGGCAGCTAACTTCCAGGTCCCACCATTGCCCAAGTGAAGGTGACCTGAACTCATGTGACAGCTTTTCCCTCTCTATTCTCCTACCTCCCACTACAATCCACCTGGTGAACTCCAGTCACCCACCCAGATAAAACACATAGCAGATATATGTCCTAAACTGGGCATATAATCAAGCCAAACACTGCATGACCTTACCGAAACATCTGTTCTCTTGGATCAATAAACTAACACATCCTAAAAGAGATCAACCTGTCTTTCTCAGCATCATCCTTTAGAGCCTTTCACTAATCCCTTTTGGACATTTCTTCCCTTGAAAGATTAATTAAAAATATAAATCATACCCAGGTCTGTATAGGCAACTGCTATTACAGCATTTGTTACAGAAGATAGAAGCTTTTGGGCTTACAAGCTCTTCTTCTGAGAAGCTATGGCATCAGTCCAATAACAAGTCTCTCCCCCCTCCTAAAAGGATCTACGTTTTCAGGACAGGACCGCTGCGACTACAACTGGCATTTTCTTCATGCAGATGACTTTCTGTTGCAAGTTTTAATCAAAATTTTTTCGGCTACTTTAGAGGAAGAGAAACCAAACCAAAAACCTCATATCTCGTCCTGCAGTGCTTATTTAATTATGAATTACATTATTATGAAACTTGCCTCCATCCATGAGAAGGGCTGTGGTTTCATAGCCAAGTTTTTAATTTGGCCAAGTCAGAAGTTTGAGAACCATGCTGCAATCTTTTAACAACAGGAAAGCTAGTGCCACAAACAATCTTTAGTCCCAAGACACCAAAGACACTCCTAAAGCCCCTCCATAATTTCTTCTAAACACAAGATGACAGAAACTGCACATCCTCATCCCACACCACAGTTGTTGTCTCCCCTACTCACCAAGATTTTCACGTCTAGCTGCTCAGTACTAAAGCTTCAGAAATTAAACTATGCTCTCCCAAACCTGGCCAGACTGTGATGGGCACAACCCCAAGAAGCAAGCAGTGAGTTCAGGCTTCAAAGCACCCAGAACCCAATCTCACGTTTCCTGCATGAATTGACAAATATTCACATTCTGGAGCAAGACAGTTTCCTCCTCTTGTTTCACCTCACAAACGCAAGAGATATACAGAAGCAAGGTGGATGATGCAAGTTACTGCTGTCACTAATGAAGTCAATGGGCTGGCTTAGTCTTAGAAGAGCTGTACACAGGCCAGAAAAAGCCACTGATGGTTCTGAACATCTCCATGAGACACTGAAAATGTTCAAGTGACAAATCAATGCTTCGTAACTCTGGTGGGTTGACCTTGGCCAGCTGTCAGATGCCCACCCAGTCGCTCTCGCACTCCTCCTCCTCAACAGGACAGGGGAAGAAAATAAGATGGAAAAGCTCATGAGTTGAGGTATAGACAGGGAGATTGCTTATGAGGTAGTGTCACAGGCAAAACAGACTTGATTTGGGGAAAATTAATTTAATTTAAAGCCAATTAAGACTTGGATGGTGAGAAACAAAGACAAAAAACTAAAACACCTCCCTCCACCCCTCCCTTCTTCCCAGGCCCAACTCATTCCTTCATCCCAACTCTTCCTTTACTTTTCTGTACAAACTTAACTTCTAACATGACATACTTTCATTTTTGAGAAATGACATATCAGTTGGGGGAAGAGCCATCTCAAATTCAACATTCAAGCTACAGTAAAAAGTTTCAAGTTTAAGGGGAGTACGTCTGAACAGCTGAGAGTTGATGACAGCCCTTCAGCAGTCTTTCCATCTCAAAGCTATGACTTACAACTTTCCCTGCCCCATCTTCTAGTTATTTTTACAAAAGTTTTCTGCACATGCAGTAATTTCTTAATTCACCACTAGATTCTCATCTTATGGTTCCAAAATTTTGAGTCATTTTTGTAAAAACAGTATTATTCATAGCTCAGAAACAGAAATTTTTAAGTTTCCTTTTTTATATTATCTTAGAAACATCACTGAACTAACCATGAAACAGCCTACTTCACTTACATACCCTAGCAATAAGATTAGCTTGTTGATTCTTCTCAATGTGAATACCTAAATTCATATTCTCATTACTTACATTATTATACTGAAGTTTTCCATCAGTCAAAGCAGCAGACAGTGTAACACCTCAGGGTGAAAAATGTGAAGTGATCCACTCAAGGCAAAGCTTTTGAAGATATGACAGATCCTTTTAAGGATATGACTAGATAAGATTTCTAAAGTTTGAAATTGTTTTTTCTCTTTGTTTCAAGGGATAATAGAAGAATGAAAGATTACCATCTCTTCTCAAATATAACTATCTCCACAGGGAGAGGAAGCCAAAGAGAATGTCGTCTTTCCAAATTCTCACATGAAAGAATCACTAAATTGTCTACTACCTCTATCTCCTGAAGACCTTAATTTCCAAAGAAGTCCTTTATATACCACACAATGAGATTTGTTAGTCACTTAAATGTAGTTATCTTTTGGGTGAAGCATACCAGTTAACATTCCCACAGTATGTATAAGAGCAGTTCATTCCAAAAAGTGTAGGAAACAACTACCCGATAGAAAATAAAAGTAAATTTATGTGGCTAAAAGATAATCACTCAACTGGGAGTTCTGCCAGAGAATCGGGGTTAACAGCCCATGTCTTGCCATAAGATCTTCATCATATGTAATTATGTCTATAGCTGTGTGAAATGTTCATAATGAAAGCAGAGATTGTGGTAGTTTACTCTGAACTTGAATTTCCAGTCAAATTCACCAGTAAAGAAAAGGATCATTTGTATTTATTGATGCTTCAAGGAAAACCAAAACAATTTCTTAAGAAAAAAAAAAGTAGAGTGAAGCCTTAAACTTCATATCGTTTTCATGCGAAAGTGGGTAGGGTTGATTTGAGTTCGTCCCAATTAAAAATTAAATTCCTTTAGTGAGAAGAGAACGCAGAGTTTGCAGAAGCCTGGGTGAACAACATGGACGTACAAGCTGTGGTTTATGTCTTATCTCAAAATCAAAAGCTTAAAACACCACAGCAATGGACTTCCGGAAATATGCTAGGACAGCAGCTCGGCACATGAGTACAAAGAATAATTACCTAAAGCTAACAACAAGGTTATTTCTCACTGATCTACACAGCTCTCTCTGGTCTGCTTGTTAGCCCTGAACAGAGCTCAAGGTGGACACAAATGCAGTGCATGAAATTCCATACATTACCTCGCGGCACAGGAGGCCGTGGGAGGAGAGCAGTCTAGGTATAAGTATATATAATCACGGACATGCATCAGCATGGCATCCAGTGCCCATGGAGGCATCATAGCTCTAAGCTTTCCAGGAAGGCCTCTGAGCTTGGTCTCTTATTACAACCATGCATGTCAGGTAGAGCCCAGATCTCAACAGTGGCTGTGACCCGACGCTGTCAATGCCTGAGCAGCATGTGCAATGGTTGGCCTTCAGCTCGTGTTGTCCTGCCGAGATCCTCATCTGATGTACCAGACCATGTCCGGCTATATCCCGCTGCTACCGGTACAAAGATGTACACATGCAACACAAGCTTCTTAAATTCTTATTCTGGTGCCTAGATCCCTTAAGAAAAAACAAAAACAAACCAAAAAAAACCCCTAATTTTGCAGACAGCAGGTTTCCAAAAGTTGTTAAGTAGCAAAATCCCTAAGGACGTAGCTATGCTTTAATTTGCTACATATTTTTAAAAACCTGTCTCCAGGTAAAATGGTCAAGACCAGACAATATTCAGTGAAGAGAACCAAGATCTCATGTTTTGCTTCTAAAGTCTTTTTAGTTTGTTTGGGTTTAAATTAGTTTTAGCAAATATAATTAGAACCAAAGAGATGTGGTCAGCTTCCAGGTGACAGAAAGGTGTCAAGTACCTTGGCAACTAGAGGCCAATCTGCTATTGCTCAGATTCAGCAGGCAACCCTGTCAGCTTAGACTGCTTTAAATCCCTTCGCATCAGCTCTGCTCTCCTGCCACTTTGAGCTGTCTCTACAAAGAATTACGGGCCATTCCTACAGTCTGTAATTCAGACACAGTATGTTGTAAGTAACAGTAATTACACTAGAGCCATACGTTTAACTTTTATCAACATTAATGGCTTCATTGTTTTCCTTCTAATAAAACATTCACAAAATATTTGATAAGATTTTTGTGAAAAAAAAAAAAATATGGATTAAGTATTTGCGGATTTTCTTTATCTTACAGTTAAAAGTCCTGCTTAACAAAAAAAATCCACCACCCCCCCCAAAAAAAAAACAACAGAAAAAGAGAGCCCAAAAAGAGCCATCATTTAGGAGACATATACTTAAGAAAGTTTGGAAAAAGCATGCACTGCATTTATCTTTACATTAGAATTAATTAAGAAAAACCCTCTCTTCTCATAATACTTCATGAGGCGTAATAGTAAAATAAACTCTTGATAGTTTCCTTTGGGTTTTTAAAGCACAGACATGTAGTGAAGACTGCTATCAAGTGGAAATTTATGACTTTTTCACCAAAAAACCCTAGTGATTGGCCTAGATTGCCACTCTTCCTTCACCACAGTTACAAGTCAAGTGGTTTTAAAAAACTATTACTCAATTTCTAAAACAGTTTCCTGCTACTTTATGTCAACTGTCCTTGAGTTTGGAGAAGAGTTTGAAGAATGAGGCTTAAAATTAAAAACAAACACCACCCCTCAAAAAAAAAAAAAGAAATTGCAATGGGAAATATAAAGGAATTTCATAGTCCTACAAATATTATATTGATCAAATTTACTAAAATATACATTACTTAAAGGTTACCTTTATTATTGTGTGGGTTGTTGCCTCAATTATTAAACTTGAGAAAAAAATTTACGTGAACAGCTTGTGAGAACAGTTTCAGGTCAGATTTTCATTCAAGAGGTCCCCCGTCTTTTGCCTTTACCAAAAACTAAAATCAAAGTTTAGATAATAAAAAAGTAAGTTTCAGGTGACAACATGTTTTTAATTAACTTGTGGTGCTAGAAGGAGTATGCAGCATCAATAGAGTGTCACAGGAATAATTCTGCCATCTGACAAAATTTTCCTGTATCTGTTAATTGTCTAAATTGAGACTATTTTGTATTTGCTGAGCAAATGAGCATTGAAGGCATTGCCCAGCAGCTTACCAGCAAACACACTGTAACTGAAATTTTACTCTGAGTTCTGCCCTTACCTGGTCTAGTAGAAAAATGAGCTGCTGAAAGCATGGGGAGCTGGTTGGCACATTTTTCCCCCACCTGCCAACGTGCAAAGTCTGCTACCACGAAGACAGATACAACGTGGGCTCTGCATGCTGGAGAATAAAGGGAGCGTTTAACATGTAGCAGTAGCCACGGTTTAGTCCAAAATTTTTGTTGGAGATGTCGTGTGGCAGGACAAATGGCCAAACATAGCTGCTCTTTGCCAAGATGACAAGATGCCATCTACAGGGTCTGCTTGGCTCCATCACTCCTTGCAGCCCAAAGGGACCACCACCTCGCAGCGACCAGCGCCTGCAGCTCCGCGATCGCAACGCCTCAGAGGGAGCAGTGAAACAACCTCATAGGAGGTTTCATAGGCATGGAAGGACATCATCGCTTCCTCCATAAATTACGCTGGCGCCTTCCATCCTGGGTTTCAAAGAACGCAAACACGCTACCAACAATACTGCACGCACCGCTGGAGCATGCCTGGCCAGCAGATCAACCCAACCCTTTAGTTCGGGGAGAAAACTGTTGCTCCTCCAGGTGCTGAGTTCCCTCCCCTTGGATAAAATATTCTGATAAACTGATTGCCAGCACCAAAAGCTGACTTCTTATAAATAACAGACATTACAAACTGTATTCCCTGAATAAGAGCAATATAAGGTAATGCCGTCATTAAATATGCCTAACTGCCTTCTAGCAGCTGAGCAACAAAAATGTTAAGCAGCTGATATTGTTCTTAGCCAGCAGAAGTTTTTCTCACTTACCTGCGTGCTCCAACATATAGGCAGAACTAAAAGGAAACCAGCTTTCCCCCTTTGGGTTAAAAATGTAACCACTAACATTTCGGAAAATCAGTTAAGCCTTATTTTTATTTCAGATTTACTTTGTTCACAAGCAATTTTTAAAAACTACAGTGCTGGGGGGGGGTGTTGGGTTGGGATTTTGTTTGCTTGTTTCATTGTTTGGGTTTTTTTAAACTATTAAAGACAGAGCAGTATATGGCACCCCCCAAGAGAACCTCTTGTTCCCAGAAGCCAGTTGCTCGTTTCCAGCTCAGCTTGTTGCACTGCCAGCTACAGGGACAAAGCAAATTCACTGCAGCTTTGAGAGGAGGAGGAGGAGAATATGCTTGTGTGCAGCTGCACCCTCCAACGTCAGGTATCGTAGGACACACCTGCAAGGAGCGCAACTGGTTCTCACAGGACCTCAGAAACCGTCTGACACGGTTCACGTACAAAGTCATAGATAACAAATGATAGGCAATAAGCAACGAAACCAAAAAAGTTCTTTCAATGGCCCAATTCCAGCTGCTAGGAAGAGCTGTAACCACAACCTTTACCCCAGCAGCTCCACCGGAGCAGAAGCCCAGCCAGAGTGCCCATGTTTGCAAAACTGCAATGTAAAGATCATTTGAGTCACGCACGTCCCAAAATAACAAAGAAATAATTAAATAAAGCTGAATGATTACATGCTCAGATGAAAAAGTCAGACTCTGCCATAAGCTAATCATTACTGCACCACCTTTCCCCACACCCCAGCACCTTACGTGTACGTGGAGGAAAGGCAACTGCTTTACGCGCTTCTAGCTGTGGAGCAAACAAACTGCATATGCTGACATTTCCAAAGAAAGGGTGTAGGCTCTGATGAAACTCCCAAACTGCAAATGTTTAACATCCTGTCGCAACCTGATCTCTGTTCTATTTAACATCAGTTTGAGGTTTCCCGCTCCCCACAGGCTTCACTGCAAACCGCTGGGAAAATATTAGTATTAAAACTGGCACATAGCACTTGGTACATTTAAAAAAAAAGGAAAACTCCGACTTTTGTTCACTTACTGAATGAATTATAAAGCACCTCAAATCGTGAATGAGAATTTGTAAGTATCCACCAAATATGTAAAAAAATTGTCTAAAATAACATACCGCTCTCAGACTGCTCACATCAACTTCTAGATAGAAGCCGATACCTGACTGCTCACGAGGTACTTTCTTAACCAAGACAGGATGACCAAAATGCTTATGTATAAAACTGTCAAATTAGATTCCACAAGCAATAAGTTATTGTGGAACTAGGGTCCACTTTGAAGGCAATTCTAATTAAGTGTTAAGAATTTTTAATTAACAAGTTGGAAATGTCGCCAACACACATTTCTCTCAGATTCTCAGTGAAGTTGCAATTCCTCAAACACATTTTAAAAAAATAAAGTTACTACACATGAACAAAATTACTGCCAATAATTAAAATAACTGTATAACTTCAGGATTAAAGAGTATTTTAAGTAACTATGGGTAAAGCCATAAAAAAATGACAGAAAAACATCAGAAAGAGAGATGAGCAGCACATATAGCACTACATTAACAGATGCTTTGAACCTTCATTATAGCATCTTTAAATTCAGAGATATCAAATTTGCTATATAAAGCCAATCAAACTGGGCATATATATTAAAGTCATCCACAACATACATGTGTGTCTAGGGGGGAAGGACAAGATAAATGAGTAATTAATTTATAATATATCATTTTACAGCATGAAACATAGAATCATAGAATCTTTAAGGTTGGAAAAGACCTCTAAGATCATCAAGTCCAACCGTCAACCCAACACCATCACGTCTACTAGACCATGTCCCAAAGTGCCATGTCTACATGCTTTTTGAACACCTCCAGGGACGGTAACTCCACCACCTCTCTGGGGAGCCTGTTCCAATGTCTGACCACCCTTTCAGTGAAGAAATTTTTCCTAATATCTAACCTAAACCTCCCCTGATGCAACCTGAAGCCACTTCCTCTTGCCCTATTGCTTGTTGCTTGGGAGAAGAGACAAACACCCACCCGGCTACAACCTCCTCTCAAGCAGTTGTAGAGATTGATAAGGTCTCCCCTCAGCCTCCTCTTCTCCAGACTAAACAACCCCAGTTCCCTCAGCCACTGCTTCTCGTAAGACCTGTGCTCCAGATCCTTCACCAACTTCATTGCTCTTCTCTGGACACGCTCCAGCACCTCAATGTCTGTCTTGTAGTGAGGGGTCCAAAACCAAACACAGGGCTCGAGGTGGGGCCTCACCAGTGCTGAGTACAGGGGCACAATCACTTCCATACTCCTGCTGGCCATACTACTTCTGAATCAAGCCAGGATGCTGTTGGCCTTCTTGGCCACCTGAGCATGCTGCTGGCTCATGTTCAGCCGGCTGTCAACCAGCACCCCCAGGTTCTTTTCCACCAGCTTTTATCTTAGCACTGCTGCCTGGGGTTGCTGTGACCCAAGTGCAGGACCTGACACTTGGCCTTGTTAAACCTCACACAGTGGGCCTTGGCTCATCGATCCAGCCTGTCCAGATCCCTCTGCAGAGCCTTCCTACCCTCAGGCAGATCAACACTCCCGCCCAACTTAGTGTCATCCGCAAACTTACTGAGGGCACACTCAATCCCCTCATCCAGATCACTGATAAAGATATTAAACAAGACTGGCGCCAAGACTAAGCCCTGGGGAACACCACTTGTGACCGGCCGCCAACTGGATTTAACTCCATTTGCCACTAGTCTCTGGGCTCAGCCTTCCACAACCTGTTTTGTACCCAGTGAAGAGTGCACCCCTCTAAGCCATGAGCCACCAGCTTCTCTAGGAGAATACGTTGGGAGACTGTGTTGAAGGCTTTATTGAAGTCCAGGTAGATAACATCCACAGCCTTTCCCTCATCCACTAGGTGGGTCACCAGGTCATAGAAGGAGATCAGGTTGGTCAGGCAGGACCTGCCTTTCATAAACCCATGCTGGCTGGGCCTGATCCCCTGGTTGTCTTGCACACGCTTGGTGAGCGCACCCAAGATGAACTGTTCCATAACCTTCCCCAGCACCGAGGTCAGGGTGACAGGCCTGTAGTTTCCCAGATCCTCTTTTGGGCCCTTCTTGTAGATGGGCGTCACATTGTCAACCCTCCAGTTGTCCGGGAAGTCCCCTGTTAACCATGACTGTTGATAAATGATGGAGAGTGGCTTCACAAGCTCTTCCGCCAGCTCCCTCAGCACTCTAACATCATGCAACCCTGGAATAATCTGGGGTACAATGAATGCTATAGCCAATGTGTTTTTTTTTCCCTTAGGATCTCAGGATAATTCAGGTGGGAAGGCACCCCAGGACGTCTCCAGTCCAACCTCCTGCTCAAAGCAGGTGCAGCTCAGAGGTCAGATAAGGTTGCTCAGGGTTATGTCCAGTCAGGTCTTAACCTTGAAGGATGCAGATGGCACAACCTCTCTGGGCAGCCTGCTCAATTGGGAGACGGCCCCCATGAGGGAAGAGAAAAAAAAAAAAAAACCCAAACGTTTTCCTCACACCCAGCCTGAACCTCTCTTGTTTTCAATGCATCATCTCTCATTCTCCCACCATGCATGGCTATGAACTGATCAAGACCCCCTAAGCCCACAGATTCTTCCATTCTTTGCCTATCTGACACTGCATCCATCCAGGCTGTAATAATGGTAGCTCAGACAGAACACTATTGGAGACACTGTTAAAAGCCTTGCAGAAACTAAGGTGAATGGTGTTCGCTTCTCTCTGCTCACCTGCTATTCCAGTCACTTTATGCTGCAGATGGCAATCAGGTGGGTCAGGCATGCTTTATCCTGGGTGAATCCATGCTGTCCATCCAGTCATCTTCTCCTCCTTCATGGCGCCCAGAAGTCTGTTCCCAGAGGACTCACTTTATGATGTTTTTCCATGGACCGAAGAGAGGCTGACTGGTCTGTAATGCCCCAGATTGCTCTTCCGGATTTATCTGGAGAGAAGTGCACAATTTGCGTTCTTCTAGTCATGAGGGATCTCCCTTGGTCTCCAGCACTTTTCAAGCACGGTAGAGAAGGGTGCTATAAGGACATCAGCCAGCTGTCCCAGCACCCATAGATGCAGACAAGTGGGTCCCATGGGCTTTCATGGGTTGAGTCCTCTCGGGTAATCCCTGGGACTTGGTTCTCATTCATGACTGGTGGTTCTGCTTCTTGAACCTTGTCTGTAAGCACAGAGGTCTGTGAGAAGGCCATGCAGGTGAAGGCTGATGCAGAGAAGACAATGGAGTACCTTGGCCTTACCGGTGTTCGCTGTCAGTAATTCACCCACCGACCCACATTTTCCTTGTCCAGCCTTTTACAGCTAATGTAGTGATAGAAGCTCTTGTCATCTTTGATATTTCCTGCAAGCCTGAACACCAGTTGACCTTTGGCTTTCCTGACACCATTCCTGCATGCCAGCACAATAATTCTGCATTCATCCTTTGTAGCCTCTCTCTGCTTCCACCTCCTGCTATGCGTTGCCTTTTTGCATTGGAATCCATAGGTTTTGCACTGGAAGTCATGACTTCCCAACTTCAAGAAGCTGGTCTCCTGACACTTGTCTGATAAGCTGGAAATTGGTTCAAAAAACAAGTGAACTTGTTTATCAAGAGCTATCAAGCAAAAAAATACAGATACAACCTCTGGCTATGGAAGTATTTGTGCCTTAGACTTTTTGCGGTCTTGAAAGATGTACCAGGGCAACACCAACATTCATGCACAACCTTGCTACATCCTTTCCCTAAGCATCCATCAGTTATTGGCTGTTGTTAGAGGAAGCGTAAAAGGTAGACAGTCCTTTCCTCTGACAGAAAATGGCCATGTTAATATTCTTATGTCTTTTCTTTAAGTATAATACATGACAAAAACATGAAAGTTAAACCAGCTCTAAACCACACAATTCCAGTCTCAAGACTCACACTCAAGAATGAATTGACATTCTTCTGCCAAGTACCTGGTACAGATGACTGCCAAAAAGGGACCTTAAGCTAGGTAGGCCACTGTCTATTCTTTTGCAGCCTTTCACTCCCTGTCATTTGTTCCAGAGGTAAATGAGACGGTCAGCACATGGCATCTACAGGGACTTTAAATGATACCTTCAGAGCTCTCTCTATTTCCCTCAGTCATTACTCGATCGCTGAAAATGCGGCTATACAGCCTGTCCACCATTCTTGGCTAATTTCATGAACGGTCAAAATCGCAGCCAAACAATAGTGCCTGGCAAAGCACCAGAACACTGCAAGTTACTGTTATTCTCACCGAAATATACAGAAGTAATACACCAAGCTATACAATAAAACCATACTTTTCTACCTGCTGTTGAACTCTACCTTGCACCAGAGGTGCCCTATGCAAAAGCATTTGACAGAATTGTGTGTGACTGCTAAATGTGCCCCTGCTGGGTCTTTAAATCCTTATAGGTGTTAAGTCAGTGCACCTGATTATACATTGCGCAGCAGGAAGATCTAACAAAGTATTGTTATTTCTGTTATCTTTTTATAACTTAGCATCACGCTCCCATTAAAAATGTACAGTGACCTTACCCATGTCAAGACTTTCAAGAAATAATGCACTGAGATAATTGGTTATTTGGCATCATACATAGCCTTTATAGCGTGTGTCAAGCCCTGAGTCATACTAATATATTTAACATTTCTTATTAGGACATAATAAGAAATTGTGCCTGTATAAATCACATATTTATTCCCAACACGTGGCTTAGTTACACTGTGTAAAATGATGAAAATTATTTCCTGTCCACACTAGCTATGTCTCACATAGAATAAAATGCTTTTATTAGATTTACTTTGCACCACAAGAACTGGATGGGTTAAGCTGCTCGTATTTTTAAGCAATGATTTCTGCACAGGCATAGAGTGCTATGTGTACTGCATCTTTCTAAAGAGATCTGCACCACTAACATTAATAACGTGACAAACTGCCTCCATCATCATTCTGGAGGCTGAAATTCAATAAACATCACTAAAATATTCCAACCACTAAAATCACAGCCATAGTGGTTCCAAGAGCAGTGTTTATCAGACACTGAATGATGCTGGACACAAATCTGGGGAGTACTTCCCTCAGTCAACATACATGATTCACAAGGATGCTTTTCACGTTGAAAGCTCATGCCAAGTCACCAGTTCATATGTAAAGTAAAAAAGAATTCTAAGAATTCTGTCAGGAAAAGATACCTTTTCTTAAAAATCATTCCTCACAAGACTTCATCTTAAAGAATCTACATCAGGTACCCAGCTCATACGTTTTGTGATGAAAAGCACCAAAGCTCTGTCATTGTTGGTGCTGTTTCGTCCATCCCCTGGCTCAGCACAATCAACACAGAGCGTCCATCCAACTTTTCTCTGTGTGTGTATGCCTTATGTATGTGGAGGTATACTTTATATTGTCTGAAGACATTAGTAAATTCTGCATTTCAAGAATTATAGAAAAAAAAGCACAGAATTTATCACCTGTTTGGTGTCAGGAATAAATTATCCACTCAATGAAAATCTGTCATCACAGAATTACAGAATGGTTTGGGTTGGAAGGGACCCTAAAATCATCATTTATTCTGAAGTTTAAACTAGTCTCCAAAACATTCAGGTGGGGGTTATTTTGTTTGGTTTTGTTGGTGGGTTCTGTTTGTTTGTTTGTGGGTTTGTTTTTTTAAAGTAATGACAACTCTCTGTGAGTGGCCATTTGCCTGAAAAACAGTACGGCTCCGAATTTATTTTCAACCTGAAAGAATACTTGCAAGGTCAATGGATTATGTTTTTTATTCTAAAATACAAAATTATTCACCTGAATACACTAAAAGTGGAAAGAATAAGCAGTCATACCGCTGATCAGCTGTGAGGAACTACTAGACTGATTCAAGAGATCACTGTTGTGACTATACCTAATTATCAAGCCCTGTAAAACCCTACTCAGGCAAAGCAAGCCTTTTAAAATAGATTACCAAATAATCCTTCACATTTTTACCATCATCAGCTGCCACGCAACTGCTCTAGGGTCAGATATAAAGGTTTATGCCTGGATTGGCTAATTTGTGTTGAAATTTTGCAAGGTGAATACTAGTACTTCACATTCTCATCATGTTGAATGGAACAAGCAGCCGTGCAGGGTGAAATCTTGGCTGGCTACCTGGAACATCCCCCAGGGTTCAAAGCAGTTCAAGCTGATACAGGATGGAAATGCCCAGCTTCACTCCTCACTAGCAAGGAATACGGGTTCATCAGTTTAAGTGTAATAAGCATTCTTGGACTGCCATCTCAGAAAGAAGTGAGGGAGGCAGATGCTTCCATGCTACAATAACACAACAAGCAGTAAATGGTTACTCTTTTCTCCCTTTAAAATTTTTATAACTTGTAAAGTTTTCTAACTGAAAGTTTCAGGATTTTTAACTAAATGAACAACAGTTTAACACAACCACCACAGCCATGCTAGCTAGCACTTAGGTTCCTTTGCAAATGCAATGTTATCTCAGCCACGCATGGAAAAACACCTTTTTTTTCCCTGACTTGGCAGATATGCATGTAGGCAAATACTTTTAGGTCACTTATGGGTGGATTAAAAATAAGAGATTTCTCCCTGAGACAAATGTAGATGCATCCCAAAGTAGGGTAAGCTCTGGAGAAGCAGGGCGTGAGGAAGCTGTCCTAACCAGGGGGTTCCTTTGGACTTCACGACTCTTCAGGATCCTCTTCTGTGTCCTTAGGGTCTGGTGCTACGTAGCATGCTGGAAAGTCTGGCAGTTGAAGTGAACTTTTCCCCTCGCTTGCCTTGCTCATATCTTATTTACGGTTTTAGCGCTGTTTGGGGAACAGTTACAGACACTTTAAATCACATTTGCTTGGTGTGATCTTTCATTTATTTACTCTAAAGATCCCCACGTGGGAGAGTTCAGAGCCACCGCGGTAGAAGAATTTCAGTGTTTTAAAACATGTTCTGATGAAAACAACTCTGTCCTTATAAAACATTCCTCGGTCTCTGATCCCACCAGGCTGCAGTGTGGACAGACCCCAGCAAATATAAGCAAACAGGTTATTACTTTGGTACCCTCCCTTACATTCTGCAGTAGCTGTTACTGATACAGAATTATGACTAGACAAAAATAACTGATATACTAAAAACCGAGCCAGAAAAAGAAACTGGCAAAAAGAAAAATCTTTGTACATTAAATGATCAATAATAACCAGTATCCAGAGCAAATCTGGCAGTACTAATCCCAGCCTGCATCCTGGAATTAAGAGTGGAGCGTGCAAGTTTAATAGGCCGACTAGGTATTGTCCATCACTACTGAAATCACTGGAAATATTTTAAGATTTTTCATGAACAAAAGCAGAAACAAACCCTGCTCATGGAATGCTACATTCATGAAATTATCCCTTTTTTCCAATCACCTGGTTTCATATCAGGCAAATGAATGACTATGTTTCTGTGCAGCACCGTATGATGAATTACTTGCCCAGACTTTTCTAAAAATAGCAGCAATTGACATCAAGTTAATACAAAAGGATTCTTAAGCTGCGTATAGCTCTCAGAAACCATAAACTAAGGATATCATTCGCTCTTTGGGAAACCTGCTATGCCCAACAGTAAATCTTTTCCTTCAGGCAAAAGTGGTAAGTAGCCTTGATCACAACAAACTGTTGCTACAGATCCAAGAGTAACGGCACATTTATATTCGGAGTAAGGTAACAGCCAAACTCTTGCTTGAAGCCAAACACACAATTGAGAAGCACGCAATAGGAGCCGGGTGTTGCTATTACCATCTACATTTAACTATTCTACTTTTCTAGTGTTTCTTTGTCTATTTTCCATGATGAAAAGATATCATCAGCTCAGGTAGGAAAAAAACACCCACACCAACCAAAGTGGGTGAACTGGTTTCAGTACATTAAAGTCTGAAACCTCTTAATGTTAATATGAAAACGTCTTTCCAACATACACCCACTTTGAAATTATGAAGGTTCTAAAACCTTTGAAATTACTATTATTACCACTACAGAAATAAATAGCAGGTGAGCTTAGTTTATAAATGCTTTCCATATATTTAAATACGTAGCAGTTGGGATAATTACCCAACCTCTTATGAGCTTCTTTTATCAAGCCATGAATTATCAGCAGATAGTATATTTTTACTGTGCAAAAGCCATATTTTCACAGAGAGATGCACGTTGCTTGCCATTCCTGAAGAGCTTTAGAAGACCTGAATAAGACAGTATGATAGTTAAAGGGATTCAGACTATTCAAAAGAAAGGTCTGGCTCCTTGTACATGAATAGCCAGGATATTATGAACTCTCTGGCTTTCTTTCTGCATATAAAAAAAAGATTATCCTTGCTTTCTGCAGAGATTATTGAGGCAATTCACTTGTTTTACATTCTGCGATAAAATAAACTCCACTGTCATGCTGCCCGGAGCTCCCGTATCTCATCCATTATGTAAATCTCCAAAGAGTAGTTCAGCAAACATCATCTCAGTTCCACTGCACTTAATAAGACGACCTACACATCTAAGTTAATTTTCATCTTCCTAAGACCAACAGAAACTCCTTACTTCTTAATTTGCACAAGAGATTCTCACTGTCATCTCTCTTCATAGCCACCAAAGCCCAAGCCCATATAGTTTTAAATGAACTCAGATTTAACTCCAAATGTTTGCCTTTTGGAGGCTGCACAGTCTCCTGTAAGAACAGAAAAATAAAGCCAAGGAAAAATAATGTTTTGAATCTCACCATTTCTAGGACTTTTTTTTTTTGTTTTTTGGGTTTGGGTTTTTTTTCTTTGTTTGCTAATACATATACTGGAACACTTCTATATTACTACGAAATTAAGGTGGAAATTCAGTGCATGTTTACCTATACTGTTTGAAAGCCAAGGCTTTTGTTTTCACTTGAGCTATGCCCACATGTCCATCACAGCTGACTGCAGCAATCACAGCCTTAGTGGACTGCTATCAAACTGAACTGAAACAACAACAAAAAAACCCCTAAGTAAATAGCGAACTTCAAAAGAAGGTGACAGCCTCAAAGCAGAAAACTTGCCCTTTCCTGACTCATCGCCGAACCCCTGTGCAAGACAGACTGAATGAATCACCAGGAGTACACATGAAACGCCATGTGGGAAGCGTAAAGAGCGGGTCAAGGTTTAGATTAATACCAGGAGCTTATTTTCTCTTGTAGACACATGTCCTTGGGTATATGAAATACTGTATCCAGTGGAATCATTATTCAGGTCTGTTAGCAGTGGAAATCAGTATTAAAATAACTGCCTTCTCCTTACATGCTAGCTACTGAATTCTAACACGTTCTTCTACGCCTTCATATATGACAAGTTGCCATTGTTTGACATTATTCTCTTCATGGCATGTCAAAAATACTAAAATCCAAATGCATTTATTTCTAGCACTAAATGTTTATCATCAGATACGCAGAAAAAGGAAAACAGGAAAGCCCATGTAGTATTTCAGTTTCTGGTTCAATGTATCTTAATCAGCATCGCCATGCAGACCAAGAACCATGACTTTTTCCCTTCTCACTCAGAAGTAAAGATTAACTTTAAATGCAGCTAGCTGTGCTGCTTCATGATACTGAGAATTAATACCTCCCACATAAAAAGTATCCCTTTTCTCCATGCAAAAACTTACATCCTGATAACTACGAACCAGAAACTGGTCATGAAGAAACAAGCAGTAGTAGTGTGGTGGGTTGACCCCAGCTGGAGGCCAGGTGCCCACCAGAGCCGCTCTATTACTCCCCTCCTTCACTAGACAGGGGAGAAAAGGTATAACGAAAGGCTTGTGGGTTGAGATAAGGACAGGGAGAGATCATTCACTAATTATCATCACGAGCAAAACAGACTGAACTTAGAGAGGGAATTCATCTAATTTATTACCAAGCAAAACAGAGTAGAGCAATGAGAAATAAAATCAAATCTTAAAACACCTCCCCCCACCCCTCCCATCTTCCCGGGCTCAACTTCACTCCCAGCTTCAACCTCCACCCCCCCAGAGTGGCACAGGGGGACGGGGAATGGGGGTTACAGTCAGTTCATCACACGTTGTCTCTGCCGCTTATTCATCCTCAGGAGGAAGGCTCCTCTCATCATTCCCCTGCTCCAGCATGGAGTCCCTCTCATGGGAGACAGTCCTTCACGACCTTCTCCAATGTGAGTCCTTCCCACAGGCTACAGTCCTTCATGAATTTCTTCAGCATGGTCTCTTCCACGGGGTGCAGACCTTCAGGAACACTGCTCCAGCGTGGGTCCCCCACGGGGTCACAAGTCCTGCCAGCAAACCTGCTCTGGTGTGGGCTCCTCTCTCCATGGGTCCACAGGTCCTGCCAGGAGCTTGCTCCAGCGTGGGCTTCCCACGGGGTCACAGCCTCCTTCAGGTGCCTCCACCTGCTCCGGCGTGGGGTCCTCCACGGGCTGCAGGTGGAATCTCTACACCCCCTCATCCTCCCTCCATGGGCTGCAGGGGGACAGCCGGCTTCACCATGGTCTTCACCATGGGCTGCAGGGGGATCTTGCTCCGGCGCCTGGAGCACCTCCTCCCCCTCCTTCTGCACTGACCTTGGTGTCTGCAGAGTTTCTTACATCTTCTCACTCCTCTCTCCAGCTGCAAAAGGTCTCTAACTTGGTTTTTTTTCCCTTCTTAAATACGTTATCACAGAGGCGCTTACTGGCTTGGCCTTGGCCAGCGGCGGGTCCATCTTGGAGCTGGCTGGCATTGGCTCTGTCAGACACAGGGGAAGCTTCTAGCAGCTTCTCACAGAAGCCACCCCTGTAGCCCCCCCCCCCCCCCAAAACCTTGCCATGCAAACCCAATACAAGTAGTAAGTCTGTAAATCCTTGTTTTAAACTTGTTTTATTTGATGGATAATGCCAAACAGAACTGAACAGTATTCAGCTTCCTGGAAACCAAAAACCTGTGAGTATGAGAATTTAAACATTTTTCTTCCCATTAGGTGCTTTGGAAACTTGTGTCATACTTCTGAAAATACACACATCTAAATGGTCTTGTCAAACAGCTTTGAAATTAAATGCTTTGTGCTTCCTCCTCTGGAGCAGTATAAATTTAGTCATTATTAGAATTAGTATAATTGTTCTTTAAGTGCTCTAGGAATAAAAGGTGAAACGAGCTCGGTGACTGCTCTTTCATTCCCATGAGAATGTGCCGCAGCAGAGAAGTCAGGCTGCAAAAGCAAGGATGCTCAGGGATGCTTTGAAAACCTAAGGACTGGAGAATGAGTCCAGCAAAACGGAGGCTGGTGTACTCACCACGTCTGCACCAGCACAGCTTACAGGCAGAGGAGGTCTCTCTTCTTCCAGGGAGGATATAGAAATCCCAGAGGAAGACCTGCCCTCTGGAGATGCCAACTGCTGATAACCTCAACTGGGAGGTCCCTGAGTGTTCACCCAGCAGGACTGGTAGTCTGCGTCCCCTTCAGCAAGCAGCACTGTGCAACAGGATGGGATCTCAGTTTTGTTGAAGATGTCCACAGCCCATGTCTTTCAACAGCCCATGAGAAATCAGAGCATATTAGGCAAGCTCTTAGAGTCCACCTAGTTTGGTTTCTTCCAAAAGCCACCTAGGTTACACAGCCTGAAGTGAAATGAAGCACACCAAGCCCGGACATTGATGGAAGCATTTCCTGATCTAAGCTAAATCAGTAACAGGCTCACTTCCCAGCTCTGGTCTGGTCTGTTCCAGTCTGCTTCTTCCAAAACCAAAATCAGCCTGTGTTTTGTGGGGATTGTTCTTTCCAGGATCTTCTAGTAACAGTGTGGATAAACCTCTACCAGTTTGGTCCTACTGAGCCCTCCAAGCCTGCCCCCTCAGACCCTCATGCCAGAGCCCACAACATGCAATGAATACTTTCGTACCATGGAAACACAACACTGACAGGCCTCTAAGGACCTCCAACAACAACAACAAGGAGCAACAGGAGTACCACAGAGGTATGAGAGGACACCCAAACTCCAAAAGGCAGTAGCACGCCTGCAGCAAGCGCAGTATGGAGGGAGCGGACCCTGGCCGATGAGCACGCAGGGACCCGGCATCGTTTGCACCATGACCAGAGTTTGGTCCTTGAAGTGGGTGCATTCGGCACGGCAGATACGGCAGGTCCTACATTTAGGCTTGGCAGTCCTGAGGTACTAAAGGCACTGCAGCCAGAACTGAGGAAATGGCTCACGTCAAAATTTCTCACCTAGATCTTCGGGCTGCTTCCATCATTTTATTTCATGTAGTCTACAAAATGCATTTTGGAGACTACAAGAGGTAGCCGCATCTTTTTCTGCTCCTCCCAAGAAGCGGGAACTCTGTTGGTAGCGCATCTTCTCTCCCTCCCAGCACGGGAACGCCGACACGTCACACATTTCAAATACCAGAAATCCAAACCAAGGGTTCCCGCATTATAAAGCAATTTGTTGTTTTATGCTCACAGGCTAGCTTTTGCTACCTCTGTTCTCGGCTCTGGCTAAACTTTTCAAGATCAAGGTTTTTTGGGGTTTTTCACTCCCAAAATGAATTAAAAAACAAATATAAACCCCAACCCCCCCCCCAATCCCCAAAATTTTAAAAACCAAAGCAACAGTTACAGGAGAACATACATCACAGGAAGAGTTTAAGCTCTGTATGACTTAATTTAAGAGAAAAAAGTTAAATAATCACACACCAAGACTTACAATCAACAGCAGTAAGTAATACAAACGATAGATGCCAACACATTTATTAACTAAAATTGTAAGGGGATATCTAATAACTTCCAGAAGTAATGTAACAGGCACTCTACTGCACTGAGTTATGTCAATAGGTGCTGAAGCAGGCCCTTAAACACAGCTTTCACATACATCCACAATTTACTAGCCACAGACTCATCATCACCACCTATCTCTTTGTGGAGGAGTGATCCAGGCAACACCAGCAAGATCTACCTTACCTTTACAGAGAAATTTAGTAATTTCAGTGACATGAACTGTGGAAGGAACCCCGCTATTTTAAATATTCCATATTTTTGTCACATTTTGCCAATTCTAGACTAATTACTCTCCTGTGAGCTGTGCTACAACGTGGGCCGCCTTACTCCTCCACACACCACCTCACATGAAGGTTGCTGCCATCCCTTTTTATGCAATTCTCCATTCTTCCCGTTTCAAAAAACTGTTTAATAAATAGGATTTTAATCCAAGAACTACTGCAAAATCAATGCACGTGAAGCATCCCACAGCAGCTCCAACCAGAGCAGAAATCTGTGCAGCCACCGGGATGCAAACCCTGCACACCACTGCTGAGCAGCTGCTGAGCCTGAGACATTCCTCATGATTCTGAGTCTCTTGGCCAGCTCTGCACTGTCTACTTGAAAATACAACCTTATTTATTATATATAAAGAACTCTTTATTTATTGATTTTAAAGCAAAACTTGAGGTTTTTGCAGTAGATCAGGCTTTGAGAGGGAAAGTCTAACCCACCCCTGTGCCTACTTCTATTGCCTTTCCGAAATTTGAGGGTGCAGAAAGACCACAGCTATCCTCAACCACTAAAATAACACTTCTGAAATATATATTGTATTTTTGATATATGAAACTTAAAAGCAATGGTTACGATCCTCCATACGTATCTTCCCCCTGATCCACACTGGCAGGAATGAAATAAAAGGACAAAACCCTCAAAATTGTAATCCATCTTGATTTAAACAAGGTCAGATCACAAGCCAAGCACTAAATATGATTTGGCCCTCACTCTGATGAACTGATTTTGTGTATGTGTGTGTGCATATGTGTGTGTGTGCTTTGGATACCCGCCCCAAGCCAGCTGCTGAAGAGCACTATGTAAACACACCAAAATAGTTGGGAAATGAGTGGAATGGAGCCAAGATCTGGGACCCATAAACAAGAAACCATTTAGGCTATGGAAGCAACTGCCCAGCAGAAATGAAGCAAGAAGTGGTGTAGAACAAATTTTGTACTGCCGTTCGTAAGGAAAGCCTAATAAGAATGCTGAGGTCTTCCCAGAAATCATTTGTTAGTTTTACAGGGGCAAAGGGAAGAGAAACGAGCTCATATGCAACACAAACTCATCAAGCTGAAGGGGTTCACTGCAGGCATCTGAAATGTCTTTTTCTCCTTGGAAAAGATCAGTGTTGGAAATGACCTCAAGCAATTTTTCAGCCACAGGGATCAGTTCCAAGTCCACCTCACCCCACTCCCAGCTGGGCTCAGCCAGCAGCAAGCGAGCCTGGGGGTGACACCGCTCCCCGCGCACAGCCCTCCAGCAGCCCGTCAGCCGTGCCGGCACCCATGGGAAAGGATGGGAGCAAGAAACAGCACAGTACACTGCAGCCGACCTCTGCGAGGAACAGAAAAAGAAAAGAAAATCTCTGCTGCTCCTCCCTTTCCTGAATATATGGTTTGGAAAAAGTTCTCCTCCCTCTCTAGCGTTTCAGCATAAGTTTTACATTTTTAAGTGACAGTAAGTAAAAGCAGATCTGTCCTATGAATATGATTGGGTTCCAGACAACAAACTGCCTGCTATCTATTTACACTGTGAAATATTCATTAAATATCAACCACCAATCGACTGTTAAGGGACCAATCTTGATAAATGCTAGACAACAGATGAAACCAGAAGAACTTCACAGTCTCCCTGCCTTGCTGAATGGGGCCATCAGTCATTTTTAAGTGGTTGTTTGTTACATTGTTTTATCCAAGATATTTATAATCATAATTAATTGAGACAAAACATCAAACTACAGTCTCTTTGCCTGAGAGTAATCCAAACTGAAAAGCACTTGACAGAAAGGATAGATTGATGGCCAATGCAAAAATAACTCCCTTGAGATTAATATGGTTTATCCTGTTGATGTTTCTAGTCATAATTATACTCCAAGAATCCACTGAATGATGTTAGATTGAAAGTCACTTACTTTCTAGGAAAACTGTATTTGTTTGTAATAGATACGGAGGTGACAGCTGACAACAAAAACCAAACATATCACTGCACTGCTACTAATGCTAATACTATCCAAATAAGAACGTAAAACTTCCTCGAAACATCTTCAAACACATTAAAGAAATAATCATTTTTATCATGACCAGGCTTTAAAATCAGGAAAAAAAGTAAAGATTGGAAGTGCAATGAAGCAAACTCCATCTAAAACCAGGGTAGCTTGAAAGTTAGATGAGATGGCTCAGGGGGTTACCCAGCCTGCACTGGAGCACAGGGTCGTTCCTCCCCAGGTGCAGGGCTTTCCTGTCTGTCCCCACCAGCCCAGCCCATCTCTCCAGCCTGCCAAGGTTGCCCTGAAGGTCAGCCCGGCCCTCACTGCTCAGCTGGGTACCACTGCGCAGGTAGCCAGCACCCTCCTACGCCCCGCTCCGCACAGGAGTCAGGGGAGGTGAGGCAAGGACCCGTGAGAGGTAGGAAGACTCCTGAGATGGGATGAGCTCTGGAAGACTTAAGAAAGATCTCCTTTTTCCCTGAGTCCTTCCCTCTCAATAGCTGAGCCAAACTTGGCTCTTGTTTTTTGTTGGTGGTGTTGGGTGGTTTTTTTTCTTTGTTTTTTAAGAGATGACACACAGGTTACATTCATGAGATGCAAAACTTCTTCCGCTTATCACACAGACCTCTTCAGAAAATAAGCAGTCATCTCCCAACACCACTGAATTCAATGAAATTGTGTTGTTTATGATTTTTTGCACATTAAATAACTGAGAACATCATTAAGCCTGATCAAATGAACCACCCGGTAATATTTCTGCAAGCTGTTCGTGAAACTACAGTGGGAGTGGGAGACAGTACCCAAGGCCACTCGTTAAGTACAATGCAGGCCTGCCTTTTCAGTCTGAGCAATCTCTTCTCCCCTTTAATTTCACTTTCTGAGCTCCTTTCAGTCCTGCCCACTTCTTTTTGGTTTAAAGTCTCCATCTTTAATTTGTCCAGAACTTTAAGAGCTATAGTTCCTCCCTGTCAGTTACCAATTTCCTTACCAGCTCCTACCCTGGTCTCTCATCTCCATACATCCACATTCAAATCACTGCAGACTGAAAAACATAAACTTTAAATGTCAGATTCAACAGAGAACTGAACCTAAGGCAAACCCACAAATACCCAAAAAACCCACAAAGACCCAACATAACATACAGATGACACAATCCAAGTTCTTTACACCCCCAACATTATACCAACATACTCGTGTTAGCATCAGAAATCTTTCAAAACTTGGTTAGCAAAGCAGCAATAAAGTGAAAGGCTGAGGCAGGGTGCTGGGTGAAATTCAATCTCCTTCCATTTGGAGCCAGATCTTTATCAACTGATCTAACAGTGACCACAGAGGAGACCTCTCCACCTCTATTGCTTAAGTTTTCTGGAATCCGTCTTCCCAGAAAAGGAATTTTTAGCCTTGGACTTTGAATTCCTCCACATAACCACATTTTTTCTCTCATTCAGCAATATGATTTAATCATGGTACTTTCCTAATAGAAAAGATTAACAGCTGGATTCAGAGCCCTAGGTTTGCCAAACAGAAAACATGTAAAGAAATGACTCGGTATCCCCTTCCTTATCTGCAGATATTTTGTGCAACTTCCCCACGATTACTGCAGAATGTCATCAGAAGGGCATGAGAGAGTGGAACTATGGCTTGGCAAGAAAGAGGTCACCCTGTTCTCCTGTTCTTCCCTCCTTCTGCCACCACTCTGCATTGAGCCAGAAAGGCAAAAGCAGAGAGAGGAATAGAGATACAGAGCTAGCAGTGCTGCCCCTCTCGTGCAACTACAGCCTTTCCCAAGAAACTTGGGAAAAGGTCATGAGCTCAAGAGTCTTTTGCATTTGCCTGATCTGGATGCCCTCCCTCCTCTGCACAGATGATTATGATGGCCCCTGTCAATGATCTGACAAATCCTTAGTGTGTTCTGCCCCGGTGTCACTTCCCAAGCCCAATACCCTAAGACTGCCCTCTAGTCTGGCCCAGTTTCTCCTCATTTCAATGCAAAACATTACCATGCTATGGTAGTACTGCTCTGTGCCATCTTCTGGATCGTATGAGGAGTCCACTGTAACATAATGACATCCAGAGATAGTTTACAGATAATTAGGTTGGTCTTTGCACCCTCTCACACTTTCTGCCAGTAAAGAGCCTCTCTGAGTTAGTACATACAGGATTTTTGCACTGCAGTTCTGCAAGATGCAAGCCAGGTTTGGATGGTATCAGTTTTTCACTCTGCTATTCATAGCCAGGAGGTCTGAGCAGGGAAGCGTTTGCTCCCCCACGACACAAGCCCATCCCAAGCTATCAGACATTGGTAAGGACAGCAGCCACCGACGCATCAGCAATCAAACCAAAGAGAAATTCCTTAAGACTGTGCACATCGGTTCTAGCGGGCAACAACTACTGGTTCATATCTGTGCATACGGGTCCCTGATCCCATAGATAAATTGTGTACATTGCTGCAGAGCTACTAATACCACACGCTGTCTCTATTAGGGTTTAAATTTGGCTCATGGAGGCTGGAGGTGTTTTCTGGGACCTGTGGTATATAAAGCAGATGTTTTATGGATGCTTCTGAACTAAAGATATTTTTGCAGTTGTTACTTTGGGAAACTGGATTCAAGGTCATAGATGATTCCCTCAAGTCTTATGCTGCTTGTGACTCCGGAGGTAGATAGGATCAGCATGTCCACTAGCTGTTTAAAAACACTAAAAAAGTATACCCAGGAAAGAATTAAAGTAAACTTTTCTGTATCCAAGTCAGTTGTTGATAAACTGTAAAACGTCTGAACCACTAAAAGATTGATAAAACCAAATTACAACTGAGATAAATACGAATCTTTGTCCTCCTGAACTACTTTGCTCAAGTTAATAAAACTACAGACATATTTCTGGTATTGAACTGACACTGTACTTTTGAAAAAAATCTGGGGATTTTACTGTTTTTTGATTGTTCCCACTCCTAACTGGGATTCAGTTGAAGAAAGCTCTCTAGGAAAGAGGTTTTCCACCATAACATATCCTTCCTTGACCAGTAGAGTTTCCAGAAGTCCTTATTTAACTGAGCTGCTACACGGCATCCTGCTGTACCACGCACTGCATCTGTCATTATAATTCATTTGTTCCGGTGCAAACTCACAGGCACAGCCAGCTCTGTTTAAACATCCTTGGCAGGATTTGGTTAATGTAGCATCCCAGCCAAAGCCTATAGTTCACGGCTACCAACAAGTCAGATTGACAGATGTCAAGGCCTACTGAATTTTGCCACCTTACAAAGCATAACAATAAAGTCAGTAAAGCACGGAGGTCCAACTCACAGCTTCTTCCTTTTTAACTAGTGCAGAAAATGCATGCTGTAAGACAGCTGCCTCTCTACAATAAGAAAACAACACACCAAGACGCTTTCGAAGGCATCATATCCTGTTTGACTTCTTAAACAGCATTTGTCAATGAGGCGTCTGAGTGCCACTCATCAATGTATTAAACGATAGACGGTAGCTGTAATGGAATACAACGCCTCTCTCATTCTCCCTTCATCCTTGCACATAAGAATAATGAACACCACTATGCATCAGCCCATTCAAACACCTGGCTTCATATGAATTACATATTTTCTTCACGTACTACTAGGTTTTCCTTTGAACAGTCAGGTTTCATCAGAAAATGTTGCATTAAGCTACAGCTGGGTTAAGCTATAGTATTCCCCTGCCTGAAAGACAATACGACATATGAAGCTCAGACTGGTTATTTCATCTATTATGTTTTGTAACACAATATAAATTTTTTATAATAGCAGTAATATGTATAATGCATATGGCTGTAAAAATGTCAACCAACTTTTATGGCTTTCCTCTTCATATGAATATTCAGTCATCTATTCGTCCCTAGATCCACTTCAATCCTGAAAAAGAAAAGATGAAATAATTTAATTGATGTATTTTCTCAGAGGTTCATTAATTTCTCAAATATTATTGTATACGTAAATAAAAAACGCTAACCACGGATGTCTGTTCCATAGTAAAACAGAGGTCAGAAGAACAGTAAGTTTATAAGCACTTTAAATAAAACTGGATAAATACGATAAAAAGTATATTGGAAAAAGCCTTATGTTTCCTCTTAACTAATGATTTTTGTCAGCGCTCTCAGTGTCTTTAATTTCTGAGCTGCTACTTGAGCACACTAAATCCCAACTGCTTTATTAGTCTTCAGGGCTCATTATATATCAGTACCCTGCGTTTGTACAGGTAAACTTCCCAGCAGTTACCAAGTGCAAATATTCTTTGCTGGTATTTCAAAATATGTTTCCCAGAAATATTATGTGAGATCTGGACAATAATGCATTAAAAGCCAAAATACATTTATTAGTGAACTCAGTCAATACTCTAGCCATGGGAAATAACCGGGCAAGACCATTACAAAATTTGAATATGTATTTCTTGAAAGGTTTCCTATGGATTCCTATGATTATTCTAGCTATGTTTCCATGTGAATCTATAAAAGAAAAATTTATCTGGAGATTTAAATACTGTATTATACTTTCGGGAGGCTCCTTCAGGTTTAAGAAAATATACAAATCCAATAATCTGAACTTTTTCAAGGCTTGGGGAGAAAAAAAACTTCAGGTGTCCAAAATTTATATAATAGACAGCATGTCTTAACCCTCTTGCCAGAACATGTGCATATATCTGGAAGCAAATGCTACATACATATGTGTCTCTTGATAATGGAAATGGTGTGAAGTCAAGAATCTAAATCTGCTGTCAGAATTATTATAAACAATCTGCTGTTATTTGTATATCATTCAAAATAAGGTCATCCTTCACATAACAGTGGAGCATCACCTCCCCACTTTTAAACCACAACCCAGTATTTCTTTACTGCTGCATATACAACAACATGGCTAACGGGTTTTCAAACACTAAGCAAACTTTTACACTGAAAACAAGACAAGAAGCTCCCTTAAGCATGTAAAATTAGTAAATATTCATATACTGTGCTACTATTACACTGACTAAACATCATACACTGAATTTTTATTAACCTTAGTATTTTCTTAGAAATACAATTAAGTTCTAAATATTCATATGAATCATGAAAGGTTGCAAAATCACCACAAACACTGACCTCGCTAAATGTAATTAAATACTGTAGGCTTAGAGCATGTTAACTATTGTAGACCATTTGCCCCATCTCTCATGCATCTTGCAGACTTTCCTTTTTCCTGTTTAATCTCCCTTGGAATTATCTGGATTGCTTCAAAATCTCCATGTCATGAAGTTGTTTGTTTTTTTTTTTAAATTACACACTTGAAGAACCACCTTTGAGTTTCTAGCCGCTCTTTCTCTGTGATAACATCCAAAAATGAGACAAGTGGACCAGGTTTTCTTATATCCTGGACTTCCAAGATGTGGTTATTTAACCTGAGTAGGAATAACTTAGTCATCAAGTTCTTTAATTTTAAATGTTATGTATTCAAAAGCTTCATGGGGTCGCTGTCAGAGGAAGACA
This sequence comes from Balearica regulorum gibbericeps, assembly GCF_011004875.1. Classification (NCBI taxonomy): domain Eukaryota; kingdom Metazoa; phylum Chordata; class Aves; order Gruiformes; family Gruidae; genus Balearica; species Balearica regulorum. The sequence goes on along the minus strand of NC_046184.1, from coordinate 173,665,673 downwards.
CAGTTTGACCTGTAACATTTCCAGCTCTCCAGGTTTCCTCATCATTACTCCTCCCTACGTGCACACAGAAACACACGCTCCTACAACACGACTTAGCTTCAAGTTACACATGAACACTGAGGTCCTATTAGGTTACCGGGGCTACGGTGATAGAGCAAACGTGGGTATGTGTTTCAAAACTGCTAACATGCCGCTATCCAACTAGCCATAGCCCCGGCTGGTTTTGCATTATTAAATCACATACAGCGACCCTCCTCATGAAAAAGCTACTTTGTTAGCAAGTATAAGTAGTTGCATCTCATTAATTCTCTTCCAGTCTGCACAATTTATCAAGCACCGAATTGCCCATGTCCTTGCATCACTGAGGTGCTCTCCTCCATGGAAGGGTTTCTTCTGCTTGTCCTCATCTTTGCCAAGCACAAGTGACACACCACAGGCACCATCCCACAAGGCTGCCCCATCAGCATACACGCGGTTTGAGGGTAGGACAGGGGTTATCTCCTAGCATCAACTGCCAGCAAGGGTGACCAAGAGCCTTGATTTTGATGGCCAGTGCACACTTGCCACAAATGCCACCCATACAAGTGACACAGCTCTTCATCGCAACTATTTTTGGCTGCTTTTGGGGAGAAGATGAAGAGCAAACCATTCATCTGAAAATGGCATTTAACTAGTAACTCCACAAATCTGTTGCTTGATTTTCAGAAGAGCTGACAAGCTTTAGCTTCAGATGAAATGACTTTGAAATGCATATGAAAAATAGAGCCATCCATCTCTACAGATCTACTGCATCCATTCTGCCATGTGCATCACCGCTGTGAAACCTGCTCTGGACTTCGGTTTTCAGCAGCTTACTGTGAAATCTGTTTCTGCTATGAGAAATATGAAAATAGACATGAAAGTCCGCAGAGAAGCATCTTCCATTTGTAATAAATGGGTTTTATACCCGAAAAAAATCTACCCAACAAGAAAACTGCACAATATTCCTGATTCAAAACTTTTATGTCAAAAGGACTTTTTAAGTAATCATAGAGCAAAGCACCTAACAAGCCACCAGTTTCAACCAAAAGAAAGAAATGTAAATAGCAAACACAGAATTATGTGGACATAGAATCATAGAATGGTTTGGGTTGGAAGGGACCTTAAAGATCATCTAGTTCCAACCCCCCTGCCACAGGCAGGGACACCCTCCACGAGACCAGGTTGCCCAAAGCCCCATCCAACCTGGGCTTGAACACTTCCAGGGAGGGGGCATCCACAGCTTCTTTGGGCAACCTGTTCCAGTACCTCACCACTCTAACTGTAAAGAATTTCTAACATTTAATCTAAATTGACATAATTAGTCAAAGGCTAACCATCATCTTAAAATCCTGTTTTCAGACCCCAGGAGTTTATAAAGCTTATGAATGCCACCAAACATTAGACTCCTCCTCCTCCTACAGCAAGAGAAAACCAAAGAGAAATTGTAACACCTAGTCCATTTGGAAAACCTGTCTTGATCAGAATATATGCCCCGGTAGTCCCACTCTAGCCAGCATCCTCACCCACCAGTGGAACTGAGCAGGAATCACAGACCAGAGTAAGGAACATGAGAAGGGTTTCAGGACAATCATGCTGAGCATATTTCTAGACAAACAGAGGCTACTGTATGTAGAAGTGCCCTTATCTCTACAAATAGAACATTTTCGAACATATAAACCCATGTTAATTCATTAAAAAAAACAAGTTTATACTTGTATCACTTTGACATCTTTTACATACTGCTAACTTTTACATAAATTCCCATTAATACAGTTACAAATAATTCCTCATGCTATTTTCCCCTTTTTTAATTTGAAAAGATATGGGAACATACATTTGGAAAAGACCAACTCAGTCACAAAGTTAAGCCATTTGCTGAATCAAGATTTATTAACTTTTTCCTCTACAAAGCAATCCCCATACTTGGGCATAACTGTATTTCTGAATCACCTTCTTGCATCATTGACTTTCCTTTTAAAGTATTCACTTTTCTTCTTGAAAGCCCTTAAACCTGCACTTAGACTTCTGTAATCCCTTTCAAAGGCCCTGAGTCATGCCAAACTTCCCTAAAGTCGGAGTGCAACTTCTCCCAAACTCATGAAGGCCACCCTAAATATCAAGTAAGGTGGGATCACTGAAAGCACGGTTTCAGCAGCGTTTAGCGCTGAAAGAACACAGGTTACCCTCAACCCAATGTTGAGGGTGGCTACCTTTATGTTAATAGTAGCCACATACTTGTCCTTTTTTTTATTACGTTTCTGATTTCTGCAGGGAAATTCATAAACTCCGTAGAGCAGACATTCTGCAGAAACTACAGATAAAACCTACATTAACCACAAGCTACAGGTTTGCAACAATCCTCGACATTTAGAATTGATATGGGACAGGAGAGACTGAAATTCAGTGCAGCATTGCACTGCATCAGTGTACCCAAAAATCTACCTAAATCGCGCTTTGAGTGCCTACCTTTCTTGGCCAGGTCTAGCCCCAAGGTTCTTTGTAAACTGAGTTCTGTACCACTGTAATTGAAACTAGCCAAAACACTTTGCCACAAAGTTGTCTGTAAAAAAGGTACAAAACTTTAAATCCCAACATAAGCCACTGTCCCACTAGCAGCCATCACAAGCTGCAAGATGAACCGGATAATACAACTTAAAACGCATTCAGTTTTGGTTAAGTGTAACTGCTGTGTATTTTATAGAATTCTCAGGAGCAAAAGAGCACTTGCTACGCATTCTGTCACTCACTAAACAACTGTGATCATAAGATTTATTATGTCCTCAGCTAAAGTTTTTGCTAGTCTCTGATAGTGATTTCTGTTTTCTACAAGGCAAGCGGAGTTCCTTGCTTTAAGATGCCAGCCTCCCCGCCAACATCTTTGTTGCTCTGACGTAGTGTCATAACAAAAATATCTTAAGCTGCTCAAAATATTTCTGAAAATTAACTTAATGCTTCAACTTCTGGTTTTCACTGGTATTTTAATAAAAGTAAAGAGAAGCAGGAGGCAGAGAGTGGGATGCTTGTTGCTAGGCGATACCTAGCTCTCTTGAACTCCTACAGACTGAAATATTTATCCAGACTCCCACGAAGAATGACATCTAGCAGAGAGGCACTTGCCCAAGTACATCGTGACTCAAGGTAAGAAGCAGCAGCTCTGCCACCAGCTCGGTCCCTGGGGTACCTAAGCCAAGGAGGCTGCAGTCTGCAATGGGGAGGGTGATGCAGCTCCTCCCGAACATCTACCTTGATTTCAACTGAGCCTCATAGGACAATGCCTCCAAAACTTTTATGCCAAACCGGAACGATCTCAGTGCCACTGGGCTCTTGGCAGCATGAGAAAGCACATCTTTTGCTCACCTGACTGTACAGCTGTGTTATTTTTCTGTTGTTTGGGGGTTTTTTTTCCCCAAATCATTATACTCCGATAACAGGTTTCCATAGGAAAAAAAGTATGCAGCTGGCCAGATGTGGATGAATGATTCATTAACCGAACATACAACTCTGGCAAGAAGTCTGTGTGCCACGCACCTCCCCCTCCTCCTTTTAAAAGGTTTATTCAATGATTAAACTTTCAAGGAGTGTTTACATAGTCTTTCAGTAGAGGCTTAAAGGAAGAAGCGTTATTCTTCACAGGGTCTTTTATTTGACATTAATGAATTATTTTTAATTGAACAGCTTCAAGGAAAAGTCCCAGACCTTCTGGGACTTAAAGATTAATTTCAAGAACTTCATTCTCCCTAGAACTGAGAAGTCCTGTCTGACAAAAATCATTATATATAAACATGCTACATTTCGTAATTTCAGAGAATTATTACTCTTGGAAGGATGATGTCTCTCAGTAATATTTAAAAAAACCTGCAACTGTATCAAAGTACACAAAGAATTTTGGTACGGCAAAAGAAATTAGAAACTGTGTGTGTATGCTTTTATATCGTAAAGGTAAAAAAAGATTTAGTAGTTAAAATCTGGAGAACTAATGGAGTCTTCAAATGCCCGGGTTTAGGCAATAATCAGCAGTCAATCTACAAGAGTGCAATAAATTGCAGGGAGCTGACAAAACCACAGCAAAATACTACATCCCCCTTGTTTTTTTATTCTAAAAGTAGTGGTTATCTTTGACACTCTCAGTTGTTTGAATGGATAGCTCTGAAACCTTGATACTCCCTTCGCAACTCTAGTTTAAATAGAATGACATTGTTTTTCATTAGATCTAAATAAAATAAAATTTTGACAAACATAGTCACACATCACTTCAGACAGCTTCTCTGACATAAGGAAATGTTCATGTTACACAGTGCACACAGTCAGCGCAAGGTCTCTTAGCTCAGACAGAGTTCAAATCCCACATTAGAGCTTAAAATTCTATTTATCAGCCTGTACACAAAGTCAAAGGACTTAGTGGGCCTTTTCTTGTTACAAGAACTACAGCTTTACACATATATGCATCTGCCTACATACACCTGCATATATGCACATATAGGTATATGAATAAAAACATGCACGCATACAGTCACAAATTCTGGTGAACTCACTAAAATTTTTTGTAAATAACTGTCTTAAAGAATCTGCTGAAAGCATACTTTCTAATATATCAAAACCACACAAGATTTTCACCCAAGCTGTAAAATATAACTATGTTTCTGAACCCATAAAGAAATGGAATTAAGAAAAAAAAAAAAAAAAAAAGGATCATTTCCCCTTATCTTCAGACCTTCTTCAGCAAAACAGTAAGTATTACTCTCCAAATAACGACTCCAAGATTTCTACTCACAAGGGTTTATGAGCATCTGACAGAAATTATAAAACATTAATATTTAAAAACTGGTTATTCCTAATTTCAGGTTGGAATCATATACACTGCATTTCTACATTTTGTTTGCACTTCAGACAAAACAAACGTGATTAAGTGTAATAAAAATGAAGTTAAAATGTGAAATCTAAAAGGAGGGTATCCCACAGGAAAACTGCTCATGCTTCAAGTAGGATAAGAGGAAAGAGACTTGCCAGAGATTCTTCCATATCATCACAGTGGGGAAAGGACTAAATACCAACCTCTCCAGCAGATCTTTTAACAAGGGACTGGATTGCCCATAGAGGTTGCACAGAAAAAGACCTAATTGCACAGGTTTCACACTCTCATTTTGCCCTCATAAGGATTAGCATCACCAAATGCTATCACATCCTCTTCTGGTTTAAATACCTTTACTCAAACTAGGTTTATGTTCGGTCCAGAATCGAGCCAGCTCTACTTGCAGTACGGGCAGCAGTACTTATGCTCTCTTCTCAAAGCTGCAAGATAATCCTCATTTATACCCTAACCCAATCAAAAATAAAACGAGGATTTTCTTTATTTCCTGTTAACAGGCTGCTGAATCCCAGAGACCATTAGAAGAACAAACAATCCTTGCACTTGTACACAGTTATAAATGAAATAGCCAGAGCTTAAGGACGAGATCACCAGTTTCCTTAGGACACTCAGTGGAGGAATGGTTTCCATGCAGACCATGCATCTGATGTTTGTCATGGTGATGGCAACCCCTCAACTACCCAACCTAAGGGAGGGTGGCTGAAGACCTAAGGCCCCTTGCTACAAGTCCAAAGGAACGAGCACAAATTTGCTGCAGGCTTGTGCCAAAATCTGCTCTTGGCCAACCCAGCTGCAGCGAGCATCCCATAATTTGGTAACAGAGCACAGGTGTGTGAGATTTCACCTGCAACAAAGTCTGAAACATGAATGTCTGAAACAGATGAACCCTGCCTCAGATGGATACTACTCCTACATGGTGCAAAATTTCATAGTCTCCCCTCATAGTTCCCTTCAGAGGGAACACTGGGAAAATGGAAAAATCAGAGCAGGAAGCAAAAAAAAAAATTAACACTGCTTATATGTAGTAGCTTATATAAACCCTGGCATGTATTTTCCTTTTATGCTGTGCAAGATGTTGTAAGTAGGTTAAAGAACGGCACTAACCATCATCCCACTGCAGACAAAATACCACGCGGCTTTCCCCTTACCACAGTGACAAGCACATTGTGCTAACTTTCACAGCAAAACCACCTAAAGAATAAGCAAAACCAGAATAAGCTGTGCCATTTAAACTAGTCTTAAAAAGAGTGAACAAAAATCATTCTCACAAGCAGCAGAGAAAGCTACACAAGCTGTAACTTTAGAAGGTGGTTGTAAAATCAGTGTTGATGCCCCCGTGGCTGGCACACGCAGCAAGAGCCAATACCCCGTTTCACCAATCCCTAGCCTGGAGATGGGTCACCTCCTCAGAAGCACCTGCTGAGTCCCACCTCACCACGTCCATCAGCATAAGTTAGGGAAAACCCCACAAACTCCTCACACAAACCTGTTTTGCTCCTCCAAAACAGAGGTGGCAACAATAAACGTGAGGCAACATTGACCTCTCTAGCTAGCACAGACACAGCAGCTAAGGGAGGACAGACTCTCACAACTTAGTACAAAGTTGGGAAAAATGAGCAAAGAAAACCAAGCAAACGCTGTTCAAAGCTGTGATATACACCAAAGAAACTCGACCATCCTCATTTCCAGGCTCAATGTCATGCTTCCAAGAACAAAGAAAGTCAACAGCTGAATGCACCCTGCTCTACATAGTGGGTAGTTACATTCAGCTCCTACTCCTGCCCTTGCTCAACTCACAATAAATTTCCTAACTGCATCCGTTACAATATGGGTCCCTTCTTTTGCTTTTCATTAGAAATGTACCAATAAAATGCTTTTTCCAAAAAAACAGCTTGATATCCATGAAGGTGAAGGCGTGAGCACATATTCAGGCTCTAAACTGGGGACACTACATGACAGCGGTGATGCTATTAATCAGTTTAAGGAGTTTATTTGGCTGTGTCGTGGTTTAACCCCAGCCAGCAACCAAGCACCACTCAGCCACTTGCTTACTCACTCCCCCCACAGTGGGATGGGGCAGAGAATCAGAAGGGTAAAAGTGAGAAAACTCATGAGTTGAGGTAAAGACAGTTTAATAAGTAAAGCAAAAGCCATGCACATGCAAGCAAAGCAAAACAAGGAATTCATTCACCATTTCCCATGGGCAGGCAGGTGTTCAGCCACCTCCAGGAAAGCAGGGCTCCATCACGCTTAACGGGTACTTGGGAAGACAAAGGCCATCACTCCCAATGTCCCCCTCACCTCTTCCTTCTTCTTCCCCCAGCTTTATAAGCTGAGCATGACATCATATGGTATGGAATATCCCTTTGGTCAATTGGGGTCAGCTGTCCCAGCTGTGTCCCCTCCCAATTCCTTGTGCACCCCCAGCCCACTCGCTGGTGGGGTGGTGTGAGAAGCAGAAAAGGCCTTGGCTCTGTGTAAGCACTGCTCAGCAGGAACTAAAACATCTCTGTGTTATCAACACTGTTTTCAGCACAAATCTAAAACATTGCCCTGTACTAGCTACTATGAAGAACATTAACTCTATGCCAGCCAAAACCAGCACAGGCTGGCATCCTACAAATGTGGCTGGTAAGTGTCTATTTTAATAGGAAAGTACACTCTCTAAAATTGATCAATTGACCGCGAGTGCTTCCATTAATCATTTTTAATTTCTTTTCTCCTAGCCTGCCCCTTCTTGAAAGTGCAGACTAGCATTATTACTAATAATTATCCCTCAGCATACTGTAGGTAAAAAGCTCAGAAAATGGAGAAATCCCATACCTAAATATACAACATTCCCATCAGGCATTGGCCAAAACAGCTCCACTACCAGATTCAGTAGCTATAAATCTTTTAATAATAATCTGAAGTCCAGAGAAAGTCACTGAAGCATACTCATGCTCTCGATGTCTTTGTGGTGAGCGAGAAGAGTAAAATTGACCCCAGTACTGTTCCTCAAGAATTTCCACTGGAAACTCTCCATCCCAGCATTTCAAACTTCTCAACACATCATGAACCTCATTGCAAGCCATGATTAACCTTAGGAAAACGTGTGTCTGTCTGGGATCTACCTGATACATACCTGGTCAAATTCCACTGAGCTCCCTAGGCTTCGTCATTTCTCTCCTTGTTCCAATAGCCCTCATATTTTTGACAGGAGAGAGAGTTGTTCTGGTTATTTTCTTGTCCTTGCTTAAATAGAAATACATTTGCTTCTTCCCTGTCTGGTAGTTCCCCCATCACTTAAATTTTTTTGGGGGGACAGAGGAGCATTGGGGAGTAATTCAATGTACTGTTTCATTCGGTACTCCAAGGGGAAATTCATCTGCCCATCTGAATACATATTTAAGTGCAAAAACCAGAAGTAGCCTGATTTCCAAAAGGTAATTTGTACTTTCCAGTCCCCTACTGAGATCACTGCAGCAGCCTGCAGGACTCACCATCTGCATGCAGTAAGCCAGTGCCATTTCATTCTGCAGACCAACATGGACAAACAACCCCCCTTAACCGTGGCTCAGTAACTATTCACATTCACAGCCCAGAAACTGTAACCTGAAGAATAACTTTAGCAGATAAAGTTCCTGCCAGTTGGCGGGTTAACTTCACCTACCTACAGACACCTACCCCTGCGCTAGCTGCCCTTCATGGCTCTGTAGTTAAAGGAGAGAAAGAAGCAGCGCAAGGGCCTAAATCACTGCTATTTCAGTCAGTCCAGCAACCGCTCTTTACCGAAAGGTATTTTAAATAAAATGGTACTTAGCTGTCTGCAGAGTGAAGGGTACTAGAAGTTTTAAGAGCTCTGTTTTTTTTTTTTAAACAAGTCCTGGGTTCCTTTGTTATCCTGATCAAAACCTCCAATTTTTAAGACTTTAAAAGTCATTGTTTACAATGGAGCCAGTCAGACTTGGAAAGGCATCCCATTTTTAAAAGAGCCTGGAGAAAAAAGGCAAAAGAAAAAAAAGTAACTTGAGATAGTTAAATACTACTGTCAAACAGAAATTGGTGACACCGCCCACACTAAGCTTCCTGCATACCAAGGTGATACATAGAAGTTAATGCAAGTATACTGCTCATCAGTTACATGGACACCACCATAAAAAATTAATACAAAAATCAGAAACTACGAACGGTAAGGAAGTCGCGTTGCTTGGTTATTAAACTAGAGAGGCAAGCACTCCAAAGAAACAATCCTGCGTTGCACAGAGGAAAACACAATTTTAAAAAACCAAGGATCTTCACCCTGGAGACCCTGGAGCTTGGCCAGGCTGCCTAGTCCCATACTGTGTCACTCCAGCGAAACCACTCCCAGTTCATACTCCCACCATTCCCTTTACAAGCTAGCAAGTGGACTCATTTAATTGTCTTTCAGGGAAGAGGGTGCAACACATAAGTTAATAAAAAGCATTAATAAATAATTTAATAACAATAGTAGCACAAATACCAGAGAAGATTACCACCGAGGATATTTTTCAATATTCCAGGTGTAACAGATAAACAACACAGACGTGACAGTATGGACACTGTTTTGAACGAAGCATACCTGTGGAAAGGCTCAAAGACTTCTATACTCAAGACACCCAAAACTATTCCTGGCTAACCACCACGATCTGTAACCCCTACAAACCATCCTAACTCAGAAGAACATCAGTGACATGAACAACTACACTCACCACTTCCCTGAAGATCAAGTTCAGCAACGTGCCTGACAAGTAAAGCTTTTGTTTCTCTGTCAATTCCCTTTGATTACTTTTTTGATTTGCGGGTAACACCTGACACGATACATGACTTAAACTGCTTAAAGTGGTCAAACTAACCAGCAGCAGCAGAAATGCATTAGCTGAAGATGCACCTGGGGCTACACCCATCCTCAGTTTAATGCCAGGAATACGCCTACCTGGTATGTCTCATAAGAGACAGCAAATACAGCTTTTGCTGTTACAATTATACTGATTTCAAGTGGTTGCCCTTCACCTACCGTCAGTGTCGCAGAGTTCCCCCAGCCCTTTCTCCTATCTACTCCCTTCAGTCACATCAGTTCTTCTTCTTGCGTTATCCAACACAGAAATGTTGCAGATGTCCAGATCTCAAGCTTCAAGTGTCCTCGCATCTCTCTCAGGTTCACAATCCCTAAGGCCACCCATGAGACACAGCCACCACCAGACCCTGCTCCCACTGACACTTGTCCAGGCAGGGAAATCCTCCTGTCTTGACCACTGGACATCCCTTTCTGTCTCCTTTGCTGCCAGGCTTCTAGTACACGGGTCAGCGTTGCAAGGCAGCAGCCCCTCTGGCACAAGCATGGTTGTCCCCTGGGCACACCTGGGCACCTCCAGCCGCACACTTCAGGGGTGTGAGGCTGTAACCAGACCACCCTCTTCTCACCACAGGGAGTGAGCACTCTCACGCCCCACTGTCTTACATTCAGTGGCTTCAAAAAAGATTAAAATGATAATCTGAAACAAGGGGATGAAGAGTTTGTAAACCCAACACTCCTCCATGACTGGTCCCACCTACCCTCATCACTCCTCTTACCACAGCTCTCGCTTCATCCTCTTCCCTGAGCTCCCTTCTTTTCGGACCACTCATCCACCAACACTATCCCAACAACAACCCTCTCACTGTTTCACTGAGACTGGCTTTATTCCCATTAAAAAGACAAATCCTGACTCCATCCTGCTGTTTAATTAGCCACTAACTATGAAAGATTTCAAGTTTTGGGTTTTTTATACAGAAGATAATTATTTCATCTATATCCTAAGCTGTGCTCCTGATTATTCACTACATACAAATATTCTCTGCTCTCCATATTTTGAGCTTCCAATATTCGGAATTCACTGCTAGCAGTACAGGTGGTTGGTGCTACCTGCTCCAAGACACCACTGGAACAGAACCTGTCTCACACAATGCTCTCCTATTGAAAAGGTTTTGCTGCCAAAGACGAAGCAATTATAAAAGCATCACTACAGGAGAAAATTTCACTTAACACCACCACCACACACCATCGAAGTACTGACAGCGATCCAGAGGCAAACAGCATATATCACTGTTGCAATATTAAGATGTTCTGAGAACAGTTTTAATAAAAGAAGAGGTAGCTGCAGCAGTCTTTGTAATAAACACAAGGAATACTGCAAACAACTAAACACCCCCACAAGTGGCAAATGTCATCATCCTAATGATAACCCCTACAGAGTTGCATCTTGTTGAGTTACCACAATTAAGATTCTGTTAAAATACCCATTACAAATATCTATTTTTAATTAACTGTAATTCAGTCTTACAATATGAAACAGGTTATAACTTGCTGATTTTTATAAGACAATGAATTAAGGATTAGAAAACAAATGTTAGTGTCTTGGGGGGGAAGAAGTAAATCAAACTCATTTTAATGTACGTGGAAGAAAGTAATGTAAATCAATAAAAAAAATCATAAATTTTGGTTACATAGACCCAGTTTTATAGATAATAAAAAGTAAACCACTGAAAATAAAACTCCCAGAAGTGTACATTTACAGTTTAAAAAAATTATCATCACAAAAATCAATGTTACAGCCCTGAAGTCAATAGCAGAGAAAATACGGAAGTGAAAACAGCATCTACATACTGGATCAGGCTCTTCTAGATCCTTCAAGGGTTAGTTTCAAAGAAAAAAAAAATTAAATTGCATGTGGACATATGCACAAGCCCACATGGGGAATGCGTATCAAAGGGTTAAAATCTGCACCGCTCCCACCAGGGCTGTACTCAGCTCAGGCCTGTTCCCACCCTTGGTACCCAACCAAAGGCTTACAGCTGGGGAGGGCAAACAGGGGATGGCTTCTGGAATTGAAGGGCCATTTCCACCAGCTGCATCTCTTCTATTCTTAGTCCTGCTGATGCATTACAGTCAGATTATTTTGCTTTTCCAGCTGCATTTTCCAATCTAACATACGGAGGAAGCCCACTTTTCTCATCTCTCTTTCCCTTATCAGCTGACCAAATGACAATAATGCGAGATTGGTCAGTGATTCACCCACCCGTCCTCTTTCACGTCCCGCTGCTCACAGAAGGCATGCTAAAATACAAGTGTCAAGCAGTCAAAAAATGTCGACAGGCCCCTAATCTTTAGGGTATCAAATATGGTAAGTCATCCTCTTGTATGGAAAAATCTCATGGACTGAGGCCAGCGGTTTAAAGGGCTTTGACAGGCAGAGAAGGATTAGAACAAGGCAGCATCATTTCAAAATGAAAAAGCAGCGAGGTCTGCCTTCCTAACAAGCAAATTCACTAAAAAACTACAAGCTTAACTGGAAACATCTTAACCTGCAGTATGTTAGCAAATACAAAGTATGTTTTTTTTAAACACATACTGAAAGAAATAATGTCATTTTTTTTTCCATGTTGTTTTTCTTATCAGGGCTTAAAAAGAGCCCACAAGGAAACATTACATTGAATGAGTTCACAAGGAGTCTATTATCTAAATATAGAAGCACATTTGTACTAATATCCAGGGGTGACATTCACAAACATCTTGCTACTATCGTGTAAATGCCTACAAAATACATGAACATCTCCAGGCTGTACCCGGGATACAAAAGTTTCACAGAAGCTGCTGTTGAGAAGTTTCCTGAAGACCAGTGTGCCAGCATTGGCCACAGCAGTACCAGCTTTGTCTTCTGAGCTTTTTCACGCTTCGTACCCAGCGCTGTCAGACAAGTGCCATTTCTGGGTTCAGAAAAGAAAAAGAGAAGACGTTTTCAAGATAAAAGACTGAACTGACAGTCATAACATGCCCTCCCCTCCTCTTGAGAAAGGCAGTAAAGACAAGAAGTAGTCATGTTGAGTTCTGTTATGGGGTTGGAGCAGTAGGTGGTAAGAAGGAGGACGGAGCAACGCAAACCTTTACACATGTGAGCATAAAAGCTTCTTGCAGGTGTTTGTCCTGGTTTCAGCTGAGAGGGTTAATTTTCTTCATAGTAGCTAGTATGGGGCTATGTTTTGGATTTGTGCTGGAAACAGTGTTGATAATATAGAGATGTTTTTGTTATACGGACCTGTTGTTGAGCAGTGCTTACACAGAGCCAAGGCCTTTTCTGCTTCTCACACTGCCCTGCTAGCAGGATGGCTGGGGGTGCACAAGGAGTTGGGAGGAGACACAGACAGGACAGGTGACCCAAACTGACCAAAGGGATATTCCATACCATATGACATCATGCTCAGTTTATAAGAGGCTTGGGGAAGAGGAGGGACTGGGGGGGGGGGGGGGGGGGGGGGGGGGCAGCATTCAGAGTGATGGCGTTTGTCTTCCCAAGTCACTGTTACACGTGACAGAGCCCTGCTTTCCTGGAGATGGCTGAACACCTGCCTGCCCATGGGAAGTGGGGAATGAATTCCTTGCTTTGCTTGTGCACACAGCTTTTGCTTTACCTATTAAACTGTCTTTATCTCAACCCACGAGTTTTCTCACTTTAACTTTTCCAATTCTCTCCCCCATCCCGATGCGGGGGAGTGAGCAAGCGGCTGTGTGGTGCTCAGTTGCCGGCTGAGGTAAAACCACAACAGTGTTGAAAAGCAAGACAAGGCTCTGAGCTAGAGAAAGCTTGCTACGGACCTTAGCAGGAGACCACCACCATGCTGCCTCTCTGGGGCTCAGTTTCCTGCCCACATCATCCTCTCCTGTCCTCCAAGCTAGACCAAGACTCCATAGTAGTGGGAGGTATTAACACTAAATTAAACCAAGTTAAGGTTCAAGCAGCTGATCAACATTAGCTTGAGCTTAAGCTATGACCACCATGGAGGCAAGGTCCAGCAGACTACAGCATCTTCTGAGCTGTTCCCAAACTGAAAGAAATTAGTCAGGGTGGGATGGCTTAGCTAGGAAAGCACCAGCCCTCCTCCTCTGCTCCTGCTAGGAATGTGCCAGCGCAGGGTCCCTATCACCTGGCCCTCCTCTGCTTTCACAGCTTCATTTTCTCTGTTGCCACCTAAAGAGCCATCAATGAAGAATTCACACAAATCGTAAAAACTAGAATGGAGGAAACCTCAAGAGATGATCTAGTCTCTCCCTAGCAATTCACACCACTGTGATTACCTCAAAAATCATTACATCTTCATTATATCCATTATAGACAAGCTTCAAGAATGGAATCGTTGCCCTGCAAAGCAAAACTGCCTGTAGCACCAAGACTCATCCTGATTCACTCTGAAGACAAAACATCTGCTTTAACTTACCATCAGGACCACAAATAGAACAAAAATAGTGTATGTGGGCTGGGAGTTTGCCAAGCGCTCTGATATTTACTGCAATTGTTCCTACAGACATCTGTAAAGTAAACATTTCTCAATGGAAAATTAGGATTAAACACCCCACAAAATATGACTAATTCCAATAAATTCTATGCCTTTTAAGGATGTTTTGCAGATCAACTATCCCAGATGATGTCTGCAAAATTTTTTAAACATCAAAAGCAATATGAATTATTATCACAAAGTTTTAGCTGTCAAGAACAAGAGGAACTGTAAGAAAAATAAACTTTCACTCCTCAGTATGATATGAAATAATGCAGTAGTCTTTTAAATGGAAAAAAACCCTCATACACAATAGCAATCAGTCCTCCAGTTTCTTAAAAAAATATTTTGTACACAAGCTTCATGATCTGTGCCCCCCAAAAACACCAAAAGGAGTGGCAAAAGACAGTTACTTCATGCAGAAGTCCGTCTTCCCTTGGCTAAATCTATTTTCTGAAAGAGCCAAGGCTGCTGCTAACCCCAGCCAGATGAAGTTTTCGGATACCACTGAACTCTCTAATACTGGCACATCTAGGTCATTACAAAGGTCCCTGGAGCTGATGATCTAATTGGTTGTGACCCCTAGTGAAATACAAAAGTCAGTATTTGGCCCATATATTTTATTTTATTTTTTATTTCAATGCATCTCAACTCAAGGTATGTAAAGATGAAGTGTAAATCCGTACCACCAAACAGCAGGCTATATGTTAATAAAGAACAGTGGTGAATGCACCCAAAATAACACTATTCTCAACACTAAAATAAACATCTTTTTAGTACAGTAAAAAGACACATAGAAATGTAGACAACCTCAAGGTAACCACATACAGAAGGTGTTATTACTTTGTACAGCCACTTCTAAATATCTCTGCTCTCTTGGGATTAGGTGACATCTGATTAGTAAGACCCAATCACCATAATAACAGGATTTTTTTTTCTATTGCATACACAAAACTTGCAAGCTATTTTTTTTTTAATATTAGAATTTGATCATACTATGTTAATATCATTTTAGCTATAAGGATCCTAGATATTATGTATATATTTTAATTGGTAATGGTCAGAGAGAATACCTCACTCCTGTACTGTGCCATGGAGATGCACCGTCTGAAAAAGATATTAATAAATCCATTATCGTAAGCATTCATCTACACGGTGCAATTAGGTAACTTATAATTATCCTCCCTTACATGTTACAGACACATAAGAAAACAATGCTGTTAAAAGCAGTAACAAACATCAATTGTGAAAGACAAGGGCAGACTAACAGGAATGGAAAGGAAATAGCAGGAAGGGAACCAGAAGAAAAAGACTCAAATGCCACTGAAAAGCAGAGAAGGGAAATGAATACATGTTTACTGCAATTCGCCCTACTGCATTTGCATTTTCTCTGCTTCCAGAAATGGAAATGGAGGAGTATTAATGACAGTGAGGACCATCTAGCTTGCTGCTACCATGGCAGAAATCATCAAGCCCTAGAGTGTAAAATTAGGGTTATACACAGTATCTCTTTAAAAAGACTCTGTAAAATACAGGAAATGGAAAACTATCCTTTACATTTATTTTGCTCCGTTCATTTCTCTATGTAAGTCTAATATTTTTTAATTGAGATTCTTTCCAAGGAAGGAGCAGATGAGTCCAGCAACTGACTGCTATTTTATGACTGTGCACTCCTACTGACTTTAAAACAGGTGCATCTGTGAATTTTTCTTGCTTGCTTACACTCCAGTGCCCCGGCTTGGCCGTTTTTAGCAACTCCTTCCTGTGTGAATGAGCTCGAGGTCAGGTTTTCTTTCACACGCCAACAGGAAGCCCTGCCACCAAAGTTGCAAATGGTGCACCGGGGAGAGGTGCAAGGTAGCAGCATGACGAAGACATACATTTTTCAGATTAATTTCTATTTAAAGCGAAAAAAACCCAGGAAAATAGGATAATAGATACAAGGTCTAGAAGAGAAAGGGTTTAAATGTGGTATCTAGAGTAAAGGGAAGGGGAGATAATGGCAAAGAAGGAGAAGTGTCAGTACATGGTAGAACAAGAAGACAGGACAAAGCATCAGTAAAAGGAAGCAAAGTACCATGACCTTCGAAAGCCAGGACTGCCTCCTGTAAATATCCCACGTGCAAGTTTTCTGTATGTAAATACAGGGGAGGAAGGTCTGTTGGGAGTTATGAAAATATGAGCGGAACAAGCACCTTGCAGATGGTTGACAGAAGCAGAGTGATTGAAATAAAACCCTTAAGACCAAGGGAACCAGAGGGTGCCAGAATGAAATCATTCTTCAAACTATACCTAAAAAAAAAAAATCTGGAAGATTTCCAAGACAGAAACATTACTACTATGAAACCCATATAATTTATTATGCACATGAGATAAACTCTTCTTGATCTCCAATTACTGGACTACAAAGTAGGTAGAAAACCAGCTGGACCATCAGCTACTCAAAGTCCTACTAGCAGCCAATTTCTAGGTACCAGTACTGTATAGGACGGCTTCATGAACAATTGGTATGATGGGACAGAGCACACCCTCAGCAGGTTTGCAGGTAGTGTAAAATTCAGAGAAGCAGTCAGAGCATAGCCATTCAGAGGCATCTCAGCAAGGTGGAGAAATGGTTTGGCAAGGACATTGTGAAGTTCAGCAAAACTAAATGGCAGGTCTTGTGCTTGGGGAGGAATAACTCCATGCCCCAGTACATGCTAGAGGCTGACCAGCTGGAAAGCAGCTTGGCAGAAAAGGAGCTGGAGGTCCTGAGGGATGACAAGTTGATCACGAACCAGCAATGGGCCTTTGTGGCAAAGGCGGCCACCAGCATTCTGGGCTGCATTAGGAAGAGTATCACCATCAGGTTGAGGGAGGTGATCCTCCCTCCCTGCTCAGCACTGGTGGGACACATCTGGAGTGCTGGGTCCAGTGCTGGGCTCCTCAGTAGAAGACAGACATCAACACAGCAGAGGGGGTTCAGGACAGGCCACCAATGACACTTGTGGGCAGGTTGGGAGAGCTGGGGCTGTTCAGCCTGGAGAAGGGAAGGCTTCTGGGGGGCGGGGGCGGTGTGTGTGAATCTTACTGCTATCTGCAATTACCTACTATGGTACAAAGACAACAGAGCCCAACTTCTCTTGGGGGTGTGCAGAAACAGGAGAGGAGGCAAAGGACACAACTGCAGGAAGTGAAATTCTGATTAAGGAAATCAGAAAAGGAAAAGGTTTTTACGATAAAGGTCAAACACTGCAAGAGAATGCCTAGACAGGTCACAATCTCCATCCCTGGAGATGTTCAAAACTTGATTACACAAGGGTCGGAGCAACCTCACCGAACTTTGAAGTTGGAATCAAGTTTGAGTTTGGTCCTGCTTTGAGGAGGGACTGGACCAAATGAATGACCTCCAGAGATCCCCTCCAACCTACGTTGGTGTGTTGGTTTTGCGTGGCAAGGTTTTGGTAGCGGGGGGGCTACAGGGGTGGCTTCTGTGAGAAGCTGCTAGAAGCTTCCCCTGTGTCTGACAGAGCCAATGCCAGCCGGCTACAAGATGGACCCGCCGTTGGCCAAGGCCAAGCCAATCAGCGCCTCTGTGATAACATATTTAAGAAAGACAAAAACAGTTAGAGAGCGCTTTTGCAGCCAGAGAGAGGAGTGAGAAGATGTAAGAACATCTGCAGACACCAAGGTCAGTGAAGAAGGAGGGGGAGGAGGTGCTCCAGGTGCCGGAGCAAGATTCCCCTGCAGCCCGTGGTGAAGACCATGGTGAAGCAGGCTGTCCCCCTGCAGCCCATGGAGGGAGGATGAGGGGGTGTAGCGATTCCACCTGCAGCCCATGGAGGACCCCACACCAGAGCAGGTGGAGACACCTGAAGAAGGCTGTGACCCCGTGGGAAGCCCGCGCTGGAGCAAGCTCCTGGCAGGACCTGTGGATCCGTGGAGAGAGGAGCCCACGCCAGAGCAGGTTTGCTGACAGGACTTGTGACCCCGTGGGGGACCCACGCTGGAGCAGTTTGCTTCTGAAGGTCTGCACCCCGTGGAGGAGACTCACGTTGGAGAAGTTCGTGAAGGACTGTCTCCCGTGAGAGGGACCCCACGCTGGAGCGGGGGAACGATGAGTCCTCCCCCTGAGGATGAAGAAGCGGCAGAAACACCGTGTGATGAACTGACCGTAACCCCCACTCCCCGTCCCCCTGTGCCGCTGAGGGGGGCAGAGGTTGAAGCTGGGAGTGAAGTTGAGCCCGGGAAGATGGGAGGGGTGGGGGGAGGTGTTTTAAGATTTGGTTTTATTTCTCATTCCTCTACTCTGTTTTGCTTAGTAATAAATAAGATGAATTCCCTCTCTAAGTTCGGTCTGTTTTGCTCGTGATGATAATTAGAGAATGATCTCTCCCTGTCCTTATCTCGACCTGTAAGTTTTTTTTCATTGTACCTTTTCTCCCCTGTCTAATGAAAGAGGGGAGTGATAGAGCGGCTCTGGTGGGCACCTGGCCCTCAGCCAGGGTCAACCCACCACAGTTGGTTTCCCATCCTGAGTCTTCTCCTGTTTATATTAGGTTTCTCCAACCATTAAGACTTTGGCAATACAGTTTTTTTGAGAGTATAGGAGATCCCACTGCAGTGACACAAATTTTTAAGACCCAGAATTTAGGGAAAAAATCTGAACTAGGGAGCTTCACACAAGTTTTAGCATTCTTACAACTGGAAAGAAAAAAGAAAAAAAGAAAAAACCTCAAACTCCATTTCCCTTCTAAGCTATTAAAAAATGAATGCAATTTTTCTTCAGAACTCCTAACCATGAATATGCATATGTGTGTGTGTGTGTACAAATACATATTGTATATTTACATTTATTTGCTAATACATCTTGAAACCTCTGATTTGTGTTCATGACATTCTGAAGAAGTAAAAGATCCAGCAGCTTCATATTTTAAGTACTATACCACAGAAACACAGTTCACATAGTTAATTCTCACTGTTCAGAGATATTCCAGCTTTCCCATAATACAAACTGTGTTTTAAAACACAGTTACTGTGTCACGGGTTTCCTGTTCTTCCCACATGATGCCCACTAGCCTAACAGCAGCTTCAGCCACGGCTCACACAGACACCAGAAATGTGACAATACGTTTTCAGCTGAAAAGACAGACCCACACTACGTCAGTGTCAAATCACATGCAACTACCACATACTTTTAGATTACATCTAGGATACTTGAGTAGCTCAAATCACCTGCTCTGAGAAAGAATTTGCAAACTTTCACAAAGTGAAAAGTATAGTAATAATAATTCCACCAGTTGGTTGGGTTTTCTTCTTCTACACGCACATGGTATGTTTATGTAACATGTTATAATCTATCAGAGATAAAAAAATATCTTCCAAAAGGAAACTTCAGGTTTCCAATTTTTTATGTACAAACTAAGAATATGAATCACATGATGAAACAGAAGGAAGAACAGATTTCTGTAGTTTCCCATCATCTGTGAACAAAGTACCAGGACTCATACTGTTGATATTAATCAACTTGGACTCCACAGATTGCATTAGCAGAATTGCATATAGAATCCACAATTATTATTATACTTTGATGCTAAAGTTAGACTGCGCTCAGTACTGAGGACTCAGAGGACATGTTCAGTTCCCTCTTCCCTTCAAAACTGATGCAACTTCAGATGATATTGTTTCTCTCTTCTAGAAAAATAATGCAGTGTCCAGGTTGTGTCTCAGTTCCAAAATACTTAATAACACCGCACTAAAACACCGGTTTTCAGCAACATCTGTAGTAATTTTTTTGCAAGGGTGTAACCAATTTCATATAAAAGCAGAAAGAAGGAACACAAAGCAGGCTGTGGAAAATTCTGCCTGCACTTCAACCGTAAATCATGAAGGTCACGCTTGGTTTCAGGCCGTGGGACGTATCTATCCTCGGGAAATATCTGGAAGAGAGCGAGGGAGCTCTGCCTCGGTCTGGTTCACTACGCGCATGGCGCCTCTGGGCATCTCTCCAGAGCCCCCACCGCCTTCAGTGCTCACCAGCATGGCTCTCCACAAACTACACCATCAGGTGCCCACAGCAAAAGCCCAAAGGCAAGCAATCGAACCTTCCTTCCTGCGTTGTATCACACCAGGGATACTCAGCATTCAACATTTTTGTGAAAGCAAGCAGCAGCCGAGCAACTGGCAGTGGTACTCAATGAATAATAAGAAAAAACCCCAATAGTTCAGACCAAATATCTAGCGCTTTGTCCCAAAATCATCCTTGCACTGTAATTTCAAAGAAAAGCACCTATTATTTTTTAAATGATCAAGTCACATACTAAGGAGAATATACAGCTCTGGGGGTAAAAAAAGCCTAAAAAAAAAAAAAAAAACAAACCACCAATCACGAAGGCAAAGCACCCTCTTTCTCAAAATATAGTCGCAAGACTTAGATGTTTTAACTTTCAACCCACATTCTCCAGGGGAGGGATGGAAGGAGGGAGGATAAATCCATGTTGCCTAAGAAGGTTTAATAATCCAGATTCACTGTTATACTGTTGTTCATAAAATACAAAGCAAGTTTCACCCTCATGGATTTGGAAGTGGGAAACACAAGGGATTTAAGTTAATTATTATACTGGCAAGTCATAACAGTATTAAGAGAAGTATGACAAGCAGAGTTTTACATACTAGCTTTCACTGAAAATAAGAGTAAAAACCCACAGATTTATAACACTTTTGATTATGACTACATTGTATAAATATAGCCTAAGGCAGGAAAACACACACATCGGTCTAGCTCAAATTTTTCATATCATAAATTTGTAGCTAATCGTTCAAGATAATGTATTAGTAATGCTACAGACCTAGTGTTTACTTCTTCCATACACATGTGACTCAACTGCGTGAGGTGCCTGGGACACCCATTTAAGTTGGGAGTATGGGTTGTTTCAGAGCCCAGCAAAGGTTTTACTCACTGTCTCTGAGCATCAGGTCTCTTATTAAAATCAGTGCTGCCATGCAATTTACCCAAAAATAGGTTTTGACCATGGCAGTAACAGTTTCTAGATCTTGACATAGACTGAGATGTATCTAATAGATAAAAGCTGTACTTTAGAAAAACAGCTATAGGTTAATTACTTATTTTACTACTTGCAGTCCTTAATTCATACTTGATTTAATACCCTATTTCTTTTTATAAGGTTAAAAATCAAGCAGATCAAGGAGTGCAATGTCCTTCTAAGGAATAATCCAGATCCAGCACAAGTAGTCCACAACTGCAGTCCTGTGTGTCACACTGCATCACCTAGGAAACCCTTTGTGCAACCCCAGCTGCAAAGCACAACAGCAGCTCTACCAGGAGAAGACAGTCATGTTTCTTGGTGGAGGGCAGTTAATCAAAACAGACGAACCCATATAAAAGCACGGTGCCAACCAGCTCTTTCCTCCTCCCTCCCCACTCTGGATTCAGCTCATTGACTCTTGGTTCATGAGAGGTTCACCACCTCTGATGTTCATCTGAATACTCTGGAGAACTAAGGTCACCAAACGGGCAAAACTACAACTGACTTTTTAAAAATAATTAATTTTCAGCAAGATTAGTGAACTGAATCTGCTTGCCCAGAGGCCAAATCAGTACTGAAGCCAGCACACAGAAGGGAGTACAAATGGAAGGAGAAGGGGAGATGGAGACCACTGTTTCTGGCACAGTGAGGTGCAGGGTTTGCTAAGGCTGTCTCGTCAAAACCGTATCTGGTGGACAAATGGGACAACATGGCAACCACTGACTATTACTGCAGAACTGAAATGCCTTCCAGAATTTTTACATTCTTCAATAACGGCATGAATTTTGCACAGAATTTTTAAATAATGTAAGACAACACTTACAATTTTGATTGGTGTATCAAGATAGATGTCAGGAATTCATCAGCAAGAGCTGCTAGGATCATGTTCTGTGGCCTCATAATCATTTCATTTTTCCTGTAATTCTGGAATCATCTCAGGACTCATCTATTGTTGACAGAGCTATACATTTTCTCATTAAACTTCAGTGGGATCAATCCTTAATGTAATTGCACTCCCGAAACAGTGACTAAAACAAAGAGAACTCTCCATAAAAAGGAGATGAAGAGTCCACAGGAGTATTTTTATTTCTCAACACTCTTTCTCTTTACATTACAGACATGCTTCAAAAGAAAATTAAATTAACCCATGAGTGCTATTTAATTGTCAGATATGATGCCAATGGGAACTTTAACAAAGACCACACAGTCAGACACAAGAGGTAGGATACGCTGTAATGATTTTCTATAAGTTACTTCTGTACAAGTGAATGTGTTCGAATCTTTACCTGCACAGTGTCTCACAGCAGGTAGCACAAAAGGCATATTTAAACTATGTGTTTGTTTATGGAGGCAAAAGAAAATAAAATTACAATGGAACCTCCAAAATTTGCTTGCAGGTCCAGCAAAATAGACAGAGAAGCATCATTGACCCAGCTGCTAAGCCAATGGAGCACACATTCCTACATTCATCTAGAATACTTCGGCATAGTCTCTGCAGACAACACTTTATTTGAGAAAACTGGTCCCTTAATTCAAAGTCACCACTATTACTGGGCAACAGTAACTCCAGTCATATATAGACCATTAGCTTTCTTTTCTGGACAATATGCCATTTCTATTCTATAGCAGACTTTGCACATTTTTCTATATATATATAAAACTTTATATATTTTATATAGTATATAATTATAAATTATTGTTATAAATTATTATATATTTATATAACTTATTTTTGTTGAGATATCCTATTCTAAGTTTCTGCTCAGAACACATTTTTACAGCTGAGAATTATCAGTCCCTGAAAATCTGGATTTCCAGTGGAAGTATGAACATATTTAACTAGAGATGGTAAAAGAAATATGGGTTTTCAGCTACTTAATATTATCAAAACCCCTTACTGTAAGAATATAAAAAGAAATGGACAGTTCAAGGTAAAACATTATCTACAATCACTTCCATACACATCCTATCTTTATGACTGCTGGCTGCAACCTTTTTAAAGTCCTTTCACTGATAGTGCTTATCTCAGCTTTCATTTTAAAAGCTTGTTGTTTTTTTTTTTTTAACTTCTTGCAATGAAGTACCCTTCAAACTACAGATCAAACTGCTTGATTCTGACTTTGTCCCAATGATTTTTCACTGCTAGCTATTCATAATCTCAAGTACCTTCTAATATCAGAACACTAAGTAAAACCATTAAACTCCCTTCAATGTTTAGAAGGGACGGCTACCCAGTTTGTGGAAGCTGAGCGTTATTTGGCACCTACAAACAGACCTGAAGATCAGATCCAGTACACGGCAGCATCCACACCTGCCCCACTGCAGCTCCGAGCTTGCAGGCACCCGGTCCTCAAGCTCCAGCACCCAGAGGGAACAATGTCATTTATTTTGTTGTTTGGCTGGGTACAGTGGGGTTTTTACCTGCTTCTGTGTTTTTACAGAAACTGTTGGATCTGAAAGCTGAGCTGACTGCTGCCAAGAAGTGAAGTCATTGAGACAAGCTATGTCTATTGATTTTAAATGTTTCTAAATCACAAGAGCATCTTGCACATACATACTCATGAGCAAGAGACCACAATGAAGACACAAAAAGGTGAGTGAGCCATAAACAGAAAACATTAGACAAGTGTAAATGAGACACTAGTATGAAGATATGGAAAGTCAGATATAGAAAGGAAAAAAAAACTGTTCAAAGAAATGAGAGGATCGAAAAATTTAGAGAAATATAACTGTCAAGCTACCCAGCTGCAATGCTTGTGCTTTCCTTAATTTTACAATCTCTGTATCTGGCAAGTGTCCTGTATTTATGAGCATAATAAAAAGGTGGTAGGACTAATAGGAGTATTTTCTTCATATTAATATTTCTGGCTATTATGAATTTTAGCAAACCAATAGCAAGACAGAAGCATGAGGTAACCTCCACTGTACCTATGTTCCAGCTCTGCAGGAGCACGGGAGCCCTCCTGTGCCACGCAGGCTTCTGCTGTACTTGAACAATTTCTTGAAAGCACTTTCAATTGTTGGCAACTACAGCAACCTCAAAGGAAGGAGACAAACTGCAGCAAGAGTGAGCTGTACCATCCTAGAGGTTTTCCTGCTTTCTCCAATCCCTACCTGACGGCAATTAATTAATGCTGGAGAACTGCTTTTAAAATTTTTGGGCTAGTTTTATTTTCACCTCATCTAGATCTACAGCGGCACTCTGGGTCCAGAATGCTCATATTTTTTCTGCTCTCCAGCTAGCAAACATCTTGATTTCTTCCAACTTTTTGGCTGTTTTCCTACCCAAGCACATGCACATATAATAAAAGAATCCTCTAACAATGTTAGTCTGAGTATCCATGAAGAATTTTTTTTTCCCTCCCTGTTTGTGCCTCGTATCTTCCTGAAGTATAAGCCTAAAAAAAAGTTTCATAACAGTAATGCAACCTTTCCTCAAACCGCATGACAAAGATTCTTCCTGCAACAACCCCCTCTCATTAGACAGGCCAGCTTCACTTCACATCAGAAGTTGCAGGGACAGAAAAGTTACAGAGTCTCAAGAAACTGCCAAGGAAAGAAGACAAAGATGATACTGAATTGCCATTTCCAACCACTCTCCACACAGCAATAAAACATGTAAACAACTGATGGTTTGAGCACATCTTCTCCTCCAACCACCACCACTGAAGATGATGCTGCCCACTGCTGCTGAAACTGCCCCGGCCAGTGGTTACCCTCCCTTCAGACCTGATATTCCCCGTTAGGGAACAGTAACACACTCAACCAGGCAACACACCTGAGCAGGTAGCAACCTATGATGGGGTGAGGCTGGGGTAGCAGGTTTTTGGGATAGAAGCTGAAAAAGAAGGTGTAGTGAAACCTAAAGTTGCCTTGCCTGGCTTGCACAGTGCTATTACAGAGCTCCACGAACACAGGAACACACTGTCTTACGTGATAAATTGGTCCGCAATTTGTGCGCCTCTTACTGGTTTAGTTCAAAAGTCCTTATATATTAGCTTGAGATGCATTTTCAAAAGCATTTCAGCCATTCAGATACATCACATTCAGAGCCAGAGTCACATTTGGTTGCGTCAGTCATTCAGAAAATTTGAAAATCCTACATTATTTTTTGCCATCGTGGTCTATGTCCACCTCCCCCTAATGTTAGGCATCTAATCACCCAGATGGGGACCCAAGGTGTCCGAGACTCTCCCTACAGACAGTTTACACGGGGACAGGCATCTCTGGAGGTCACCACAGCCCACCTCCTTTGATCATAGCAGGAGCATTGTGCTGACTACACCTTTACCTGGGCACAGTGTCTCTACTAGGTGTTAAATGAAATATGCCTAGGTCACCTTCCCTTATTGTTGTTTCAGATCCACATATACACATAAATACATATCCCTGTATAAATATATACAAATTCATATGTGTTATGTACATATATGAACACATGGACTTAAGCATTCTTCAGCACAGTTGCTCTTGGCACGCTTGCACTCACAGAGTAAGCTGCTCTTGCAAAGAAATTAACTGAGCCAAGTCAGGACAGACTCTTATTTCTCCCATCCACTTTTACAGAACCTCTAAGCCTTTAGTGGGTGTGTGGGTGCATCTCCCAACACCCTTTCATACTGGCATAGCTGGAGTCATACACAGCAAAGAAATTAATCCAATTAAGTTAAAAAAATACTAGAAAAAAATAGTTGCTATCGATTGAAAACAGTGATAAAGATACATAGTTTTGCAGATCGCTCACAAACTTGGCAGTACCTTCCTAATGATCGCTTCTGCTTGCTCTCCCGAGACACCAACAGAGTCAAGACCTAGCGAGTGCCCATTTGCAAGTGAGCCCTCCACTTTTGCAAAGTTTTAATAAGGAAAGAGTTTTTTCATTGGTATGCAGTTTTGCTTACTACCTACCAGGCTAAGTCTCCACACGAATTTGCAAGGTAGCACAGCTCTTGCACAGTTAATGCTATTACAGACATGTTTGGCGACATGCAATCTAGCAATAGGAATTGGCCAAAAATACTGGTTTGTTTTTAACATAAAAAACTGTCACTCTGCCCTGCCACTACAGCAGACTGCACCAAGAGGAGATGAGAGGGTCCTCTGCATCCCACCTGGGTCACAGCATCATCACAGAATCATAGAATGGTTTGGGTTGGAAGGGACCTCAAAGATCATCTAGTTCCAACACCCCTGCCACAGGCAGGGACATCCTCCACTAGACCATGTTGCCCAAAGCCCCATCCAACCTGGCCTTGAACACTTCCAGGGAGGGGGCATCCACAGCTTCTCTGGGCAACCTGTTCCAGTGCCTCAGCACTCTAACAAGAAAGAATTTCTTCCTGATATCTCATCTAAATCGACCCTCCTTCAGTTTAAAGCCATTACCCCTTGTCCTGTCACTACATGCCCACGTAAACAGTCCCTCTCTGGCTTTTCTGTAGGCTCTCTTTAGGTACTGGAAAGGCTGCTCTAAGGTCTCCCCGGAGCCTTCTCTTCTCCAGGCTGAACAATCCCAACTCTCTCAGCCTGTCCTCATAGGAGAGGCGCTCCAGCCCTCTGATCATCTTCGTGGCCCTCCTCTGGACTCATTCCAACAGCTCAATATCCTCCTTCTACTGTGTACCCCAGAGCTGGGTCCCCTCACATCATATTTACCAGACCTCACGCAGATAGTACTGCAAAGTCAAATTCTGTATTTCTACTTAAAATATTGGTCATGTTTTTGCAGGGCACTCTCACCATCAGGTAGCCAGATGGAATCACAGTCTGTTGAAAAGAAACAAACACAGATCAATAACTACAGAATGATTCGTGTGCTTTAAATATTGTCAAAACATGCATGAGGAAAAGGCTGGTGGACTTCACAGCGAAAGCTCGATGCACTCCAGTGCTCCTGTACAGGGAACTCGCATCCACAGGAGTTAACTACAGAGGGAGAAATATCTGCAAGCAGACAAGTAAATACATAAATAAGGATGGGGAGCATTTCGCATTCTTTCAGCCATTTATATTTAATGATCTCTATATGACACAGTCTACAGTTCTCCAATAACAGAGCCATGCAACATGTGAATGAGAACAGGAAAGCATGAACTCAGAGATCAAACCCCAACTCCCCTGGCTTTAAATTGAAAATAACAGTCCTTTCCCTATTGATTTTTTTTCTCTTCTTTCATTTGTGAAAAATTGATTTTTCTCGCCTGTGTTTGCTGAAGTGTCCACACCTGCAGCTCACTGCTTGCTTTAATCTTTGCATTTGTTCATCCATAGCTCCAAGTAAGCCATGTCAAATAAGCACCTAGGAGCCTGTCCCATACTCACCATTGGCTTTATCAAGTCTCAGAAATCTCAGCCCTCCTGCATTATGACCAAAAGACGAGGAGGCTACTCCTGCCTTCCCAGAGGATGTTCAAAGTCCCCTCTGGTAGCCAGAGACCCTCAGGACAAAGCCCATGTCACACATTTTTGCAGGAGACCATCTCAGAGCAGCACCAACAACCGAGGAAGATGCAACAGGAGCTCACTCTCTCTCAGCAGCTCCTGAGAAAGCAGCAGAGTAACAACCCCAGGCTTGCCACCCCTGAAGGCCCTCAGGAAGCCTAGCATGAAAAAAAGGAAAACCCTGGAAGAAGAGAGAGTTTTGGGAGGTCGAGATGAAAAGGTGGAAAGTACTCACACAATAAAGCCCTCACCATGACCACCGCCCGTTTCTCTTGCTCTCTCAGTGATGGATTTAACAAAGCAGCCCACACCACACTCCATCAACCTTCTCAGTTCCTCTGAAGACAGCTGGACTAGCTGGAAAAATGCCACACAACTGCGATCCTTCAAATCCCACGGCTATAAAACTTTAAAACTGTAACATACATTTAAAATTTAAAAAAAAAGAAAAAAGTAGTAGTTTAAGAAGTCTGACTGAAAGTTTTCCAGTAAGAATTATTTTGGGATTGATCAATAATAATTAAAAAAATAATAATTGAGGTTATATCTGTGGTGCTTATTAAATACTAGTATTTTAGCACTGAAGAGCTAAAAGGAAAAGGAGCTCTTAATTGTCAAACCAGGCCAGCCTGTGCAGCAGTATTTATGATGTGTGCACATGTCCACTTTGAACACGTATGGCTTACTTCACTTTTGATCTGAACTAAGACTTGCAGATGTGAAAGGCATTAATCCACTTTGGCAATCAATCTCTTTCATGCTAAAAATAACTGCACGTAGCACAGAAAAATAGTAATTTGCATGTAATAGGCAACTGAATTTTAAGGTATCCTTCCAGTATCCTTTGAGTGTTAACTGTTCGGGGTTTCACTTAAATTATTCTAAGCCCTTCACGACTGTCGTTATAGTTTTTCCCTGGCCCTTTGGTCCAGACACACAAATAACACACAAATTGTGGTTTAAGCCCACAATTATACAATTCTACGGCTCATTTATCAGACTGGCAAAAGAAAGGAGACCGAGCGATTGCGACACACTCAACAGATACACAAATTCTAAAACAAATCTAAAACTCTAATTTTCTATTTGAGATTCACTATAAGGCAACACAACCTGCTTGTAGGCTATAGGAAAATTAAAGAAGGAAATTAAGTGACCCTCCAGGTATCAAAGGGACAAAGCCCCCAGGTGAGGGGACCTAGGGCAACAGTCCTCTATATGGTTATATCCTAAAGGGACAGCATCCACATGGCACATTGCACTGTGACAAAAGGCGATTTGTCTTTTACATAGCTATGTCCTATTTGGTTGATTTTCTACGCAGCAGCAATTCCCAAGGAAAAAAAAATGTGCAAGTTCTGCCACAATATTATTCATTAAAAAAAAGAAAGTGTCTCTCCCTGTGCAGAGATGAATGATTCATCGTTGTGCCCTGAGGAATATCAAGGCCAAATGAGGATGCCAGATAAAGAGACAATCACTCCACAAACCAAGTGCAGAGTAAATAAATAAAATGAGACCTCTTCCGTTTCTGAGAAGAGGAAGAAGCATTTTAGTCTGTTCTAAACTTCAGAAAATTTAGTGTGCAACAAATCTTTCATTGAAGCAATAACTGAGAACAGAGAGCTATAACACAGGACCACAACTCCATGGCAAAATGAGAATCTTCTACTATTCTTTATGTAGTTGAGCTTTACTCAACATAAGCTCTAAACTCCAAAACTACCCTAATTAGAAGTTTGGTGACCCCAAGCTTCAAGTATAGTCACATGAAGAGAGACAGGAGAGCTGAACTGCCGCTGCAGATGTGTCCCTCTCTGGAGAGACCTTGCAACATGGAAGCCACCTCCGTACCACCATGTTGGCTTGGGCTATCAGCTTACCCTGGTTCCCAGGGGGGCCGTGGTGCACACAAACCAGGTTGCTTTTGGAGGAAGCTAAACCAGAAGCCCCTCTCCAGCTGCACACCAAATGCACTCCAATCCCCAACGGGGTCGTAAGGGTCCGCAATAACAACTGCTCTCATCGTTTCCATCTGCTTCTGCTGCTCCAGATCACCTGCTTGTGTACATGTAGCCTCCAACAGGTAGTTAGGTGAGACAAGTCTAAATCTGGTAGTTCCAAGATTCCGCGACTACTTCGAATCCCTTTTAAAATAAACTCACACTGCACGACATAAGACATATGTTTTGCTAATATTACCAAATCAGTATTTGTTGGATCTTTCATGGTTCCCTTTACTCTCCTTGACTCCTGCTGCTTCTTTGAACGACCTTCCCCTATTTTCCATTCAGGCAGAACACTGAAGCATGTTTACAAATAATTACAAAATCATGGGAAAGAACCTCACAGGCTGAAGTACTGAAGCTGAAGAATTTGGCAGCTTTACTCCTGGGAAGTAACAGTAGATGTCCTGGGAACACATAAGGAAGACATTGCTAGACTTCACGAACATCCTCTGATCAAAAATGCAGGCATCTGATCAGCGGTATCTTTGGGCAGCAGCACATCTGAAGCCATCACCTAAGGTTCCCCTTAGTGCCAAAAGGAGGGGAAGACAGGCTTCTAGAGCTGAGCACAAATCTCATGGCAATCTTCCAGGTGTGCTTGGCAAAAGGACTAGCCCAAAAAGGAAAAGTTCGGGTCAGGTCGTTGCAGGTGGGTGACCACAACCAAAATATGTTGAATTCTGAAAACCAAGACACAAAATATATCAAGAGCAAGTTGCGAACTGCTCTCATAAGACTGTTTTTAATTTTAAAAATTAAAAATCCTTCTCTTCTGGATAGTACCCTTCACTGATAAACTAGTTTTTAAAAATATGAGGCATTAAATATATATATTATTTATATTATGTATGTGTTTATATATAGGTATATAAAAAATATAAAGTCTGTATGAGACCATCTTCATGCTACAATCTCCAAATTTAATTGATTTCCAAACCAATCATTTCCAGAGCATTAACATTTCAAATGACTAAAGCACACAGTGAGGTGCAGAAGAGTTGAGTGGTTCAGTACCTTCCTATAGGAAGCCTGTCGCAGAAGGAAGAATGCATCACTAGTCTTCCAGCTGCTTGTCCTGAATCAAAAATAGAGCTTCGGACTTCTTCCATCTAAAAACCGAGCTGCTTTGAAATCAAAACAAATGCCACTGTCTTGACAAAGACTAGGTAACAACTAAATTCAGCCATTAAGCAGCCAGATCTTTGTCACAGAAATTTTAGGTGATTATTTTGTAAAGAGTTTCACAACTGCAGAGACCAATTCACTAACAGGAAAGCTCCTCTCGTAACATTCTGGTGCCTTTTTTTTTTTTTCCATGTGTGTTCCTAGGAAAGAAAAAATACTTGAGTCTCAAAAAGGGTTATGTGAATTATTAGTATATTTAAATTGTTTGCCCCAGGCAGGAAAAAAGATCACGCAGTCATAAAAATCTCAAGTCTGCCAACCATAAAGAAAGCAAAATATAAAAGGTACGAGGATATTCAACCAAATGGAATTAATTCAGGTCCTTTGCTCTGTAGTATCTGAGCATCTTCCAAAAGGATGTAAAGAAACATAACTAACATCTGTCATCTTAAGCTCAGTCTCTCTCAAATCTTTCCTGGGAAAAAACACATGTGCACCGTAGTGTTTGGGGGATTCAGAGTTATTTCATTCTTCTTTGTCCCCCACATGCATCTGCACATTTGTTTATCCTTAGTCATGAGAACATGGATGATTTGAGAATGACCTCAGGGAAGAGGGATGGAGGAGCAAGATCTAGAAGAGTCTGAGCATCATTAAGGAAATAGATGGTCTGTAGCAAGTAACTAAGTAAAAAACAGGAGGAGAAAAGAGGAGATACAGCTCATCTTATCTAAAATGTCTTGCTGTATAAAAAATTCACATGCACTATGTGCATCTTCAGTTTTCTAAAAGGCTAGGAAAAAGAGAGATCCAGCTTTTCTAAAGGTCGTAAGGTACAGTCTCCTGAACATGCTCCTTTCATTTCAACCATCTCTCACCATAAAAGCAGCTCCCCTTACTTTTTCATCAGTATTTTAAGGCAATCACAACCTGAGTATCTGGAAACGTAGTTCCGAGCTTCTAAATTGTTTTTCACAAGAAATGTTCTGCCTCCCTCCCGTGCCCTTGCCATTCTCAAAACAGTCCAAAATTCCTAGTCTTTGGGACGATGAATCAACAAAAAGTCAGAGAAGTCTCTTGCTGCAACCCCACCATGTTCAAATGGGAAACAGCCTCAAACAGGAAGACACAACTGCAACGTATTTGATAACAACCACCAGCACCACCTGAGGGGGTGACTTAAGCTTCATTTCATCTTCCGGCAATGTAGGTAATTAAAAAGTAACACAACTGTTAATTGGTTATCCTACCACAGATCTGAACACTTAGAGAGGAGCTATTTATGGTCATCAAGTAACAGAAAGTTAACCTCCCTGTCTTCAGAACAGAAGGCACTCAAAAAGTTAAGTGAGAAATATGATTCACTACAGGGTGTTGAATTGGACAGTCTTAACCGTAGGGTCACACAGGCATTGCCATGCTAACAGTCTCTCGGTCACTTCCAGAAAGAAGCTCCTACCATTCAGTTTCAGATCTTCCATGCTTGGACTGTGCCTGGAAAGCAGCGTTTGGTTTGGAAAAGACAAAGATTACAGCTTTCTGCCCAATTTTGAAGCATAGCAAGAGGCAAAAAGGTAACCATGTCCAGAACTGGATTCCTCTTCTCCATCATGACTGTCACCATCATCACCAAAATGCCATCAAAGATTTTTTTTTTCCCTTTCCCTCCTAAAAATCAGATTTCACTTAATGATTTGCAATGGTAAACATTCTCGCATCAATACGCATACATCCCAGAGCTTTCCTTACTGGTATTTCTGTCTTCCCACCACCTGCTCTTTCATTTGGCAAATGGATTGTACCTTTCTCACCTGTAGGCAGGCTCTTAAGATGCAGCATATTTCTGCCCTCAGACTTCAAGGTAGGCAGGAGAAGTCACTTTGGCCTTCCAAAAATCAAGTCCTGCTCTGGTCTATCAGCATGTTTTTAAGTTCTAGATCTCAGAGCCCAAACCCAAAAAGCCCTCAAATGCCTTTTGAAGGCAAATACTAAAACAGGAAGCTCTGGACTGGTAGGTGGGAGCAGCCAAAATAAAAGTTTATCAGAGAATCTGACAAATTTTGCTTAGTAGTAAAGAAAAACCTCATGTGGGTTTCTGCTACTTCTAAAAACCATTGGCTTGTGCTCTTACAGGCAGCTGTCACCTGCTCCGGTTGGACTCTGGTTGCATGTGGGGACTGCAAACCTCTTCCTTCCTTCCCGCTGGAGGATGTCTAGAGATGTGGCAGGGTTCAAGAGCATGCCCATCCCTCCCCACTACTTATTTCCCACACCCACACTCCCATCTCAAATGGATCCCTCCTCTGGGCCTGCTGATATCTCACCTCCCCTGATCCAAACCAATGCCATCAAGTCTTTGCACTCAACCACACATTGCTCAACTTGTGCCACAGTAACAAGAAAGCAAACCCAGGGTTCTTCACCCAGACGAGGTGCTCCTCCAAACCCCTGCTGCTGGGGGTTGGACAGACATAGGCATGAAGGAGAAAGGGGGTCTGATCCCAATGCACCCCTACCTCCCTCACAGGGCTCTCTCAGGCCACTGCGAATCCTCTGGGCTCAACTTTGTCAGCTGCTGGAGTCTACAGAACCAAAAAAAAAAAAAATATTAAAAAAAAAGAAACAAAACCTGCACTGTCAGCCAGGATATTCAGATGAGGCTGGGCTTCTCAGAAGTTAAGCATCCAACTCAAGACGTCTTAAAGCGGTTAGATTTTACGTATGCTATAGCTGTCTTAAAGCTCGCCTTTAAGGCTGGGAAGCACATAATCGAGAAACTTAAAAGACTCTTGTGGCTTTTAGGGGGCGTGGGTGTCAACGCAAAACGGCACTCTGAACTTTAATTCTTCCGTACAGACATTACAAGACTAATTTGTTGTAATAGACTTAATGGTATCACAGCCCCCTACATATTTGCATTGCTCTGTGATATCAAAGTTTTCCAACCCAGCAGCTTCAGATCTGTATGACGGGGGGCAGGGGGACAACAAAAAAACCCCACAGTTTTAGGCACCTCCCTTGTCTGGTAAATTTACAAACACAAGGCGGCAGCTAGAAACCGTTCACTGAACTCCCCAAAAGACAAAAACCAATCCAGGTGCAAAATTAATTTCTTAGCACACAAATTACAATGCTCAGTGATCCCCTCTGTTCCTAAGATGGCTAGGCACAAGAGGTTTGTGCTGCGCTCTACAGTAAACAGAGGTCTGAGCAAATTCAGAAAGTCCAAAGTCCAAAGCTCCCCATGGAAAATGCGTTGCTAATAACTGTTTTTTAATGTAGCAAGGACTCCAGCTAGAGTAATTTTTCTCATCACAACAGCAGAGGTATCAAAGAGGAAGAGAAAGGGGTTCTTAAACATGTTGATCCCAAGAGATTTATTACATGATATGCCAAACAAAGGCACACCAAAAAAACCTTATGTGAGGGAACTCCACTTTCTCTACAAAGACATCACAAGACGGGGGACTGCAGTCATCACCTCCTCCATAACCCATCAAGACATTTTATGAAAGCAACCGCTACATTTCACCAAGACAACATGAACCCAGACCACCTGTAACTGCAGGTTCTGTGCAAATGCTGCCCAAGAGCAAGGTATAATATAAAAAGGAGCTAATCCAGTTACTCAGTTACAAAACAAGGTGCAGACCAGCCAGATTGGAGCTCTTTGTTCCCGCCTCCCAGCTGGAGAGTTCATCATCCGCCCAACCCACATGCCATGCTTGTAATTCAACCCCAGCAGTGACCAAAACAAGCCCAAGTCTGCACTTTCCTGACCTCCGCGGAAGCAGATAACATCAGTCAAGTTCAGAATTAACTGCTAAGTTTCGTCAAATTTCCCTCCGACGCAGGATGCCAAGAAGCACCAAGTAAGAAAAAAAACTATAAACGTGCAGCAACTAACCCTGCGCTCCCCCCCACCCCCGTGCTTTCCTTTCTGCACTGATTTCATGCACCGCGCTTATGCAATTCATCAGCTGAGCTTGCGGCAGGTTAGCAAAGGGCA
This sequence comes from Balearica regulorum gibbericeps, assembly GCF_011004875.1. Taxonomy (NCBI): domain Eukaryota; kingdom Metazoa; phylum Chordata; class Aves; order Gruiformes; family Gruidae; genus Balearica; species Balearica regulorum. The sequence goes on along the minus strand of NC_046184.1, from coordinate 173,630,867 downwards.
GCAGGGACAGGCTGCCCTTTTTCTGACTCCCGGGGAGGAGCGAGCAGAGCAAGGAGCCATGCCACTGGCAAAGCAAAAGCTGTGCAGGGCACTGAGCTTTGGCAACCAGGTACCTGGCCCTAAAAGGATCAAGGCAAGCCCAGCTCGGAGCTACAAAATGGCAGAGATCTCATAAAAGTTGGTACTTACATGGAAGAAACAACAGGCAAGACTGAGCCCAGTACCACAAAGGTTCAGCATCTTTTAAGCATTCACAGGAATGCACCAGAAAAAGATACCCAAGACTAGAAAGGGTAAAGAGATTAATAGGCTGCAGAATGAAAAGCGAACAAAGAAAAACTTCTTTTCGAAGTTGATTAATACCACCTCCTATGTGGAATAATATGGCAGGTTAAAAGCGAAATCCATGCCTCCATCAGGATAGAGAAACAGATTTGCAGTGGAAAAGCTTGGCCAAAAATTCTTAATTTATCTTTGGCAATTTAACCATTTTCACATAAATGATGTTGAGAAGGCAAAACTGACTTACACTTTGTTTCACAATAACACATCAGCCAAAACTCCTGGCTCATTTGTTATCATAGCCAAAGACTGGCAACTACACTTCTGATGTTTTATGCATAAATATAATCTACCTACACAGGAAAGCACGCAGCACATTGGGCTAGATTCAACCTTGACGGAGGTGTATAACTTCGAGGGATCTCCCTTCACTCAGACAGAAAAACACATCCCTTGTACAAAATAAAAATTACTGCAAAACTTGAAATTTCTTTGCCAGTTTCAATCTAAATCCCAGGTCAGGCTGCAAGTTAGATGTATTTCTGTGGCATTCAAATGATTACAACGAGATACTATTTCAACAGTTGGATTAATGCAGTCTATCATTTTCAGAAAGCATTTTAAAACAAAACCAAAGTCACTTGATTTCTGCAACAGAACAAAACCACTGACAGGAGAAGTCTTTTATCCTCATGAAGTGAGCAGCAGACTGCCAGGAGCCCATCCTCTCCATTTTGACTGAAACAAACCAAAACAATGGTGGCCTTCCTTTTTCCCCACTTCTCTCCAATATCAACTTCATATTAAAAAAAAATAATTGGTGTTTTGGAATTATTTTATCTTTGATCCTTTTTTGTCTTACAGCAACCATGCCAGATGCACAACCAGAAATTTTATTGTTAGTGGGAGACAGAACTCACGCATGTCCTTCAGAGAGTGCCTCCCGCTGGTATTTAATTTTTTTTTAACACAAGTTTTCAGCAGCCCTGCCTGCTATTCATAACGAAAGCCACGGTGGAATCTTTCAGGGCCACCAGCAGTTGTGGTTACCCCACTTCTTATAAACACGGCGGCTTCCTGCCAAGGCTCCCCTGCTACATCAGGTTGAATCATGGCATCCTTCACCGTCATGACCCCTGAACGCAGTCATGCCACAACTGTCTAGTTCCATTAACTACACGTTGCAGTGAGATAGCGCTTCTGTGCCTACCTCCAAAACAGCCTGCCTCTTCCCTAAGCCAGCTGAGAGGCTGCCAGCACTCCTTCAGGCTGCTTACAGTTAATAGTTAGTATTTTCATGTTTCAGAAATAACAGTTTTTGATAATTGCTCGCAATATGAGGTTCACGGTACACCTTTAAATACACTGTGGTGGCAAATAACGTAATCCTCAAGGCAGGATCCTATGCGTCATTCGCTCTTCTAACCCTGCAGATACAAGCACATGAGATAAAGCTCTTGATTAAGTGAACAATAAAGTACAAAAGCGACTTTTTTTTTATCTAGGTGAAAAGAGGTGAATTAAAAAACAAGCCGAGCATCTCATCACTCTTTGGTGATCCTGTAGTGGATACATTTATTGCACAGTGGGACATTAAATGTGTTTTCCTATATACTGATAAATTATAAATGATGTGTGTCCTACTTCTGCTAGTACCACTTTTCTGATCATCTCTTGCAGGATTGAGTCAGCTAATAGCAGCCTTCTGACCTTTACTTGGTCAAAGCATTTCCATTCTGTTGTTTAAATCAAGGATCCTGCCTGCAGCCTGCAATGGTCACCATTTCACCTACCCACAGTGACCCGGTCAGTTCAACAACGGCATCACAGCAGCTTGACACCGAGCCATGTGCATGTGAGGTTGAGACCAGCTTCTTTAGATGACAAACATTGATGTGCCCCTTCAACACTGCTGGCTGAGAGGTTTCCAGCCCCTTCAGATCACTCCACCTACCAAAACCTCAACAGGGTTGAAATGGTGATGCTGTCAATCAGCAAGAAAACAATTTCTGCTGCTGGGGGAGCAAAGGAAGGGAAAATATGACCCACTATCCCTCCCTCACTTACTTGCTGTGCACCTGCACCTCCAGCTGCCTCGGCGCACTGTGTCAGTGGATGAAAATAGACAGGCTTGACAACTTCACTGGCGCTCTCAAAGAGGCCAGTTGGAAGAAGCAGCAGTCTGCTCCTGGGTAGAAAAGGGTGGGTTTATAATTTCCTCCCCTCTACCAAGTCTGAATGTTCACTTTCATTTTGACTACAGGGGGAAAAAAAAAAAAAAAAAAAAATTCTCTTTTGAACACAAAATCTGAAAAATCCATACATGTGCCCAGGCCTGGCAAGCAGAAAACCTTCATGAGCGTCATCTGGTTCTGCAGAACCTTATCTTTTCTATGAGAAAACCTAAAAGTTACGATTGCAGAGATAACCTTCCAAACACAAGCAAGCATATAATGAGGCAATGAGCTACAGAAATGCTCCTAGTGCTGCTGTTGTATCTCCCTATGCTGCTTCAGAGCAAAAGCAGTCTTGTCTAGAAAACCTGGGGGCAAACCCCAAAACCAACAAAAACAAGCCTAAATCTCACACTACTGCTATTCTGTCATAATGCATGTAGACTCTGGAGAGGCAGACTAACAAGAAAGATGTAAAGAGCTATGAGTCACAGCAAAATCCAAGAGGATAATAAAGCAAAGTTTGCAGGAGTGGAAGTGCCCATAACACCTGTGATGCACCCAGGAGTTGGAGGAGGTGGAGATTCAGCCTGCTAAGCAGTACAAAACACTCAAGATGACGACTTAAGTTAAATAAACTTTCTTAAATAAACTTAAATGCATACCAGCAAGTTCATCATAAGATGATCTGTGTCGGTAAGCTTTGCTCCAACAAGACCATAAATCACTGGGTGATATTTTACAATCGATGCTTTACATCTCAATGCACAAATGAGCACAGAGTGCAAGTGCCTGTGATGCATCACAACTTCACAGCCCTGCCTCCGGACAAAGCCCGAAGAGCAATGCTGCCATGGCTGCATCCCCACCCCCAACCGCCCAAGCCTGCAGAGCTGCTTTTTGGGGGGATTGCCAAGCCGGAGAGGAGCGACCTGGAATTGCATTTACGGATCAGGTGGCACTGTCAACACGCTTTTTTCGGCTCATGACCACTCCACACCTTTTCAGTATCAGATTAGCAAGGACATGAGTCACCCATGCAAGATTTCAAGTAGGGCCCAGATGTGGTCACGATGCAGACAGACAACATCACTGCTCTGGCAGTGGTCATCGATGCCAATACCACATGGGTCATTTTCCAAATCATCACTTCAGATGCTTCAGAGCCATTGCTAAAGCTGCTAGGTTTTGGAGGCTCTCTCATTCAAAGTCAAAATGACTAAGAGGCTTTCAGAAAATTTAACTCATGATTTACGTCCAGAAATAAAGACATGGGTGGTTTGAATACACAATTCTGCTTATTTATGATGGCGCTCCTAAAACTATTGGTACAACAGCACATAAATGCTAGTACGGAGGTCACACACAGAGACCGGTTCTGAAAGGCACTTCTGGAAGGTCATAAGAGGACCAACCTGCTTCCCCCAAAATGGACATCTACTAGCAGCATCTCAGGGGTAGAATGCTCCCCCCAGCACATCCCCTCACCAGAGGGCTGTCACAATGCAGGAGTATACCCTACGTCTCTGCCATCGATGGTCTGAAGTTGCAAAGGAAGAGCCTTCTGAAGAGAAGAGGAAATTACACTAAAAGGAGGAATAGTGACAGAGAAAGAGAAAAGAAAAAAGAGCATCAAGTCAAAATACTTTTTTTTGTGGTTTGTGCTTCCTTCATTTTTAAGGCAGAGTTATTTGTTACATACAGGAGGCGGATCAAAATCCAACGTGTGTCACATGGAGTCAGCAATTTTACTATCGAGAGGAAGCTGAACATATTTATTGGACTTGGACAGGCTTGGAGTCCAATCCCATCACTAATTCCCATCTCCTGTCTGATCTTTAGGTGTTTACTCTCTCAAGCTTTCCTGCCACCACTGGAAGGGAATATAACTCATCTGGGTTGGAGCTTTCTACCTGCATCCCATATTTGGTAACATGGTGTTCCAAGTTTTTAATCCTTTGTTCCAAGTTTTTAATCCTTTAGCCTTCAAAAACCTCCTTTTAGATGGAATCAAGGAATTTGGGAGAGGGCTATAACAGAGAGCAGGAGCTCCTCAAGGTGAAGGACTGAGGAATGCTCCACTGAAAGACCAAGAAGCCAAGCAGAGCCACGAAGGGGTCTTTTCTAACCCAGATGAGCCATCTTCAGATCTCTGACAAAAATAAACCAAATGGAGATATTCAAAACCTGTCTGGACGCAATCCTGTGCAACCTGCTCTAGGTGAACCTGCTTTAGCAGGGAGGTCAGACTAGATGATCTCCAGAGGTCCAACTCTGACCATTCTGTGATTCTGTGAAATAAAGCAGATGGGTTGCCACATGACAAGGAAAACTCAGTAGATGGATCACCAGAAAAGCAATAGGAAGATCCTTGAGTACAGAACTACAAACAGGTTATAGTTCAATGCATGAATGAAAAGTAGATGGAGCTCTTAGACTCAGTACAACCCGAACGTACCTGGAAGAACCTGTGGGAAGAAACCTTTTTTTAGTATTTTAAAGCATCTGCTCTGCACACAGCAGAAACAAACCCAACAGAACAAAGTAACCACCTCAACTTGTGCTTACAGGTAAACCTTCACAAGAAGGGGTTCCTAAGGAGATATTTGTACTTTTAACAAAACAACCACTACTTACTGTAATGTTTTTGGGCTATCCTGTGAGAGCAGTTCTCTGTATAGCTGCTGAGAGACTTCTGTGAACACTCTCACAGGTTGTACCTTTTCTGTGAATACTTCTGAGAGTTTTATGCTGAGAAAGAAACTAATCCCAAGCTGACAGCCCAACAGCATAGGTGGAAATTTCAGCAGCAATTAATTTGGTAGGTTATTTGCAGATGAGTGCTACCCAGAGTCAGGATGGCCACAGCTCAGAATGCAGCAGAACTGCTCAGATGTCTCCAGCCATGTTGGCTGTCAGAGTAGCATCAGATCACTGCAGGACTAAGGTGAAGCACGCTTTGTACATCACCTAGAAATTATTACTAAAGGAAAGCACACATGGTGATATCATCAATTAAATACTACAGCAGTGTGGAGAACTGCTCACCAAGGAGTCATTTCACACACCAGTCACGCTCATAGCCTGCTGAAATGGCTCAGTGGCACAAACGATGCCAGCGATACAATCCCAGTCTAACATTGCAACTGGGCCACTGAATGCAGAGATACTAGCTGGGAAAAGCAAGTAACGCTTCTTCTGAGGGCACAGAGACTCTGCTGGAGATGCATCAACCTCCTAGCAAAGGAGAGAGGTCAGTGGCAAGGTTTACAAGCCTTTCACGGCAGGGAAGAGAGAGAGACAGAAGCAGCAGCTGGGAAGGAATGCAGCTGCAACGAGTGACAGCGCTCAGGAGAGGGAAGGGAGTTCCTCGGGGAAGCAGCAAGTCAGGCTGGCCAACCTTGCTAAGACTACATACCGAAATCTCCACGTGCTTTGAGAAGCACAGAACACATACCTCACACCTCGGAGGAGCTGGCGGGGAGATGACAATGGATCTCCGGAGGTCTGATTTCTTCAGCGCTGGACACAGCGCTCTGTGTGAGGGGGTCCAGCAGCGTCAGCCTCAGCAGAACCTGTTGGCTTGCCTCCTCCTACAGCTGCGCGTTCACGTCACCCAAAACCCCCGTCCCAGCACAGCCCTGCTTCTGGACACACGATGCGGTTGCCTCACAGAAGTTGCACGTGAACCACGTGTACTGATCCAATCACTTCGGCATAGTGATCTATCTTCTCCTTGCCACCTAAAACAGCCCAGCTGAAAACTGCTGACAGTGCACAGAGGAAGGGATGGGCTAGGGCTTTCCTGCAGTCTCCACAAAAAACTCAGTTACATTTTCCATCTGAACATCAGTGCATGAGTTTGCTGGTGCTCTGCCCAGAACACCAAACCCACCAGCCACCTGGTACTGGATTACCTTACTGGGTACTTCAAGGAAGCCTGAAGCAAACTTAAATTATCACTTTATCAGTGCTCTAAAAATAGCTGGGGGGAGGGTCCTTCCACAGAGAAAAATAAAAGCTATTTAGAAGAACAATGCTCTGGCAATCACCTTGCATTCACTGCACATGGGAGAAGAAATCTATCCTTTATGAGCTGCACTTGGGAATAAAGAAAATTCATGAACTTGCCCAATAAGCTTTTCAGAGGGCAGAGAGGAAGACGACCATTTTATGCCCCTTTCCCAGTCAAGACTCAATACACCTAGGAGTGGGAAAAGGGAAAACGTGAGGGAATAAACCCTATTTAGAAAGAGATAGATCGGAAGTGGTGAAGAAATTCAGAGAAAAAAGAAAGAAAAAAGCAAATAAGTATTTCATTGAATAACTCCACTAAATCATGAAACAGAAGAACAGGAATTCAGAGCAAAAGGAAAGAAAAGGGTGACTAAAGAGAAGATGTTCACATGCAACTACCTCAGTGCCTGACTTATTTGATAACCATCCCTTGCACATTATGCAAATTGAGTTTTCAAGAAACCTTTATCCTTTGTTCAGGCCTTGTTGTGGGGATACATCAAACACCACAACCACAGTATTCCTAGGGGGTTTTTTATTCAACGTTTTCTGCATTATCCTCCTTCAACAAGAGGAGGACAATGCAGAAAAAAAGGCTACCTCAACTACTCAACTTGTGCTATAAACTAAGGGTGAAGTTCAGTTCACCTGACATTAGCTATCTAAACACTTTAAAGCTAACAGTCCAAGGCTCCTTCTGTAGTCAAGGAAAAAGACTACCACCTCTAGGCAGCAATTTCATAGGATAGAATCAATTAGGTTGGAAAAGACCTTTAAGATCATCAAGTCCAACCATTTAACTTAGCACTGCCAAGTCCACCACTAAACGATATCCCTAAGCACCACACCTACACATCTTGTAAATACCTCCAGGGATGGTGACTCAACCACTTCCCTGGGCAGCCTGCTCCAATGATTGACAACTCTTTCATTGAAGACATTTTTCCTAATATCCATTCTAAACCTCCCCTGGTGCAACTTGAGGCCATTTCCTCTTGTCACTTGGGAGAAGAGACCAACGCCCACCCGGCTACAACCTCCTTTCACATAGTTGTAGAGATTGATAAGGACTCCCCTCAGCCTCCTCTTCTCCAGGCTAAACAACCCCAGTTCCTTCAGCCACTCCTCATAAGACTTGTGCTCCAGACCATTCACCAGCTTCGTTGCCCTTCTCTGGACACGCTCCAGCACCTCAATGTCCTTCTTGTAGTGAGGGGCCCAAAACACAGTATGGGGGGGTGCAGCCTCACCAGTGCAGGGTGAGTACAGGGGGACGATCATTTCCCTAGCTCTGCTGGTCACACAGTGTTTCCCACTGGGAAACATGTACCATCAGACTCACAAAGTATTTCCACTTCTGAAATGCGCCACGGGGGTACTTCTGAGTAGAAGAGGGGAGAATGAGGCTGATGGGCAACACTCAAACTACTGTGATTTGCTGCAGTACCTTTAACAAACTGCACTCAATTAATCTCCTCTGGCTTCTTTCCATCACATTTTATCAACTTATTCAAAGTGAGCATTAAAAGCTCTTTAGTACCTTGCTACGTTTGTTACTGCTGAGCAGAAGTAATTGCCAAGTAAGATATCTATCTGCCAGAGCCTGCTCATGCCTGAGACGGTGGAGGTCATGTTCTGGAAGAGTTCGACTTTGAACTTTTCCAAGTTTCTAATTCCCACTGAAGTTACACACGTGCATAAGACAACTGAACGGCACAGAAAAACAGAGGTGAAAATCAGAGATGCAGCAGAGCTACCACCTACCCCAGAACAAGTTTTACTTCTGAAACTATCTGAGCAATTGTAGGAATTTGTTTGCCCCATTTTCAAGTCATGCATCTGAAAAGCAAAGCTATCAGTTACCATCAGTGAAGATGTAAGTGATCCCTGACATACATGCTGGCCCTCACATGCCTGATGCTGCTTCCCCTCTCCCACTTGCTCCCTCCCCAAAAGATGTATGGAAGTACTAAATGCCGTTCAGAGCTCCTTGAGGAAATTCTTTGTCCAGAATGTTTTCTCTAAAAACAGTCCACAACTGACTTTTTTGACTCCTAACGTAGTGGGATTTAATTTCAGTGCCCCAGATGCTGCATGAATCAGAGGGGCAGGGGCAAGCTTTGAAGCGCGGCCATGCAGGGGCTGCCTCGCAGGATGCCAGGAGCTCCAGCACACAAAGCATCAGCACCACTGAACCACAGGGACCAAACCATTAGAGCACATCACAGAAAACACCTCAGACCTGGAACCAGTCCTGGGCAAGTCAATCTTGTCTGAAGATATCCTTACACATGCAGTAATGCAGACAAAAAACCAAAAAGGCAAGCATTTAACCGCTGATGGCATTTGCAGGCAAAAATGTGACTAGAAGCCTACTTTTCACAGTGCCAAAACCCAGAAAACAGTAAGGCAGTTCTTGTACAGTACAGTGACAATCAAATGAAGGATGGGTGAAACACACAGAAAAGACTGTGTGTGTGTATATATATATAGAAAGTATAATATAGACAGATTTATATATACACACATGATATAGTGCATTTTGTAGTCACTTACAAGAGGGATTTGTCCACCCTCAAACTTTGTTTTCCATGATGCTGATGTGCTGAGACCTGGGTTGTTTTTCCACTTGTTTAGACTTGTTTGGGGTTTTTTCTTCCTTTGTGATAAGTATCCCCCTCATTGCTCTCCTACATGTCTGCTTGTGTATCTACTGCCAGCTGGTTTACTCTTAAGACTGTGAGGAGTTTGTTTGTGGACCACCCATCAAAAGGGAGATTCTGACCTATGATCAGGGCTGGTACAAATAAAATAAATTATTTGAAAATGAAACATTTGTGATGCATTTATGGACAATATTCTCCAACAGAACAAGAAAAGCACAGCTCAACTCTGTGATGATGCAGAACCACTGATTAACGTAATTGAATAGCTTTTGTGCTCTCCAAGCAGATGAAACAATTTACACTCAGAGTCTTTAGACAGACCCAAATGAGGAGATCAGTTTCTCTTCGAAGGGACTACCCATGTACTCTGTGTTATTCTCCACGGCCTTCTGATCAGGCACTACTGTTAGTAAAACTGAAGTGTGCTTTGGGTACTGATTTAATTATAACAAACCTGTATGAAAGATCTCAGCGAACGGGTTGATCATAGTATTCATACACTTCCTGAAAGACTTACTGAACAGCAATAATCCATTTGGATGCACTGTAACTCTGATATAATTCAGTGTAAAGAGAGAAAAAAATAGTTTTAAAACTTCACTTTTCTAATTTCAGTTTAACTGAGTACTGATGCACTAAACACAAATATGGTAAGCATTCATTTATTCGGTATCTAGAGAAAAAGATCAAAATTGTTCTTCCTCATTTCACTCTAGTAGAATCACTGACAGAAATCGCATACTCCCCAAAGTCGGCCTCTCCGAGATTTCAGCTCCTTGTCACTGCTATGCTACAACTTGCAAATGTGAAAACCTGAAATGCATTTTCATCTGCTTGAAGCCATTATCCAGGTAAAATTCATAATTCTTTAAAGTGACATGGTGTGAGGTGCATCTCATACAGTTTGTACAAATGATAATGAAGGGAGCACTTTTTGAAAAAGGATAACTGCTACCTCCTTGGCATTGACATTAAACCAAGCTTCATGCCTGTGAGCAAAAAGGCAAAGAATGCAAAGTTAGTAATTTCTCTGGTTGCTTCTCAGTTCACTCCCAGATGTGGAAAGGTAATAGTTGTCTCCAGTTACTTATGCAAGAACTTTTAAGGATAGCCATCTATAAAGAATGCTTCTCGTTACTATCCTATGTTTATTAACAAATACATGCACACCATTTTTTAATGTGTCCATACGAAAACTAATACCAGCAGCTGAACTGTTTCAAAAGCACACAAATATTTTCAGTACCCAACTTCAGATACCCTGTGGGTAAATTTTCAGACTAACTTTACTATTTCAGTACTGAGCCTGAAACAACTCTGTACCTCTAGATCACACCCAGGCTGTCTCAAGCCAAACTAACATAACCTCTCGTTTTAGTACCTTTATGAGAATGCTCTTCTCCCTCAAGTATTATCATCAGTATTTGAGTAAGTAAAGAATGAACACTAAGACCATTTCATACAGACAACCCATACCAGGGATGGAAAGGGAAAGCCCCTGTCCACACTCCCTAGTCTTTATCTTCCTCTGCACGTTATTGCATCGTTACTTTATACCAGAGATAGGAAGGAGGGGTTAGAGAAGTCAGTCACTGTTATGTGAATTTCAAGAAGGCTGTTGCTCAATTACCTGGTTAGATTTCAAATCCCAAACAAGAAAGGACACAAAACAAGGCCACCAAAAAAAAGGGAAAGAAATTGTACACAGAGACTAATTAAGAGGGAATACCTGGCAACAAAACAGAAGGAACTTCTAAGTCTTATAAAGAATGCAAGGGTAAGCTTGAATCAGTAGTTTCTCCTACATATTGTACTCAGGCAAAATGAACAATGCTGAATTCCTATATTTTCCCAGTTTTGAATGGTTTTTCTTCTTCCCATTGAAGTTACCTGTTCTCTTACCCAGTGAAATGAAAGCAGACAACGTACTAGAATTTGTATTTCATTCCTTTGATATCACCTGCATTTTTTAAGACAACACACTTACACACAACGCACTTACACACGTGAGTAGAGGCTTCTATTTACCTGCTGCACTTTTACTACTGATGAGGAAGCAATCTCAGCTCAAATTTTCAAGTATGTTAAAGGAAAAAAAAATCAACTTCTTTTAACTTGAAGCCCAGACACAATGATAAACCATGAAAATGAGCAATTTGTATGTGCACAGCCATCCATACACACTTAACTAAGTACCAAGTCTTCATAGCCCTGAAGAAAAGTTGGCTTTAAGTATCTAAGTAAAAAAGTCAGCAAAGGAGGCCCTTAAAGTGTCTACAAACTACAGGATTTTTCACTATCATAAATCCAAACAATACGATGAAACTATGAAGGAATAATTTCAGTTTAGCTACCATGACATTCAGGACACACTGACTGAAATAACACGCTCCCCAGGCAAAAAGCTGCTAGTGACAAAAGTGGGTATCCACTCGTACCGAAAGTGAAACTCCACCATGCAATGTCCCTGCTGCTTGCAAAGTAAAGGACCTGATTTTTTTAAAAGCGCAGTTGCTTCAGAAAAATCCCTGTTTAGATTTTTGCTGGTTTAGATTTTGACATGCAGTGCTTTACTTCCTCTAATAGATACGCTATCTACTGTGTAAACAGTGAGAGCTTCGCTGTTTAAACTTCAGTAAATCCAAGATTAACACTTGGTTTTTTTCCCCCCCATGCCACAATTTTTTGTCTATTTGTATGGCACCTCCACTCCAGTGCCTGAGAATATCTGGTTCACAGCGCCATGCTCTCCGGACCTCTGCAAGGACAGAACTACTGCTGCTGCTCAGCAGAAAGGGAGACAGAGACAGGAGAGAAGTGCCAGATGCAGCATGGGTGCACAGCTCTGGGCAAAGAGCTGCTCTTACACACAAACAACACGGGCGTACCCCTGCAGAGGCACAGGCTCTTTAGCTGTGAATTACAAAACCTGAAAATGAGTATTTTCAGTATTCCCCATGCACAGAAGGCTGGCGGTACCCTAGCACTGCTGACGCAGCACTTGCCAATAATTTAATTTTTCTGAAAAGCGCAACCTTACTCCCTCATTCCCCAGCACTACGTGAGTGCACCTGGATCTTGCTGTCCTTGTGTCTTCTCTGTTATTATTCTCCTGAATAGCTTGTTGGCAAGTGGGAACCCAACCAGTTCTCATATTCACTAGAAAGCCCCCAGATGTCATGGCCCCCTCTACCTCTCATTAGCCTCACACCAAAAGCCACTCCTTTGGTCCTCCATCGGTTCCTGCAGCACTCCTTTTTTACTTGCTCTTTCCATAACTCTTCCCCCCTTTAGTTCAATGACTGATTCAGTTAAAAAAAAAAAAAAAAAAAAAAAACACCCCAAAAAACCAACCACACAACAACAAAAAAACACACCACACACAACTTCAGCTCAGGAAGAAGCAGATGCTCCCCCTCCCTCCTCTCCATTCCCACCTCCATCTCACCTCACCACACACACAGAAATACTTATAACGATTGCAATTAAGACCAGATTCCTAAGTCTTGTCCCCATTCCTAAACCTTGTCCTCAAAATCTCAACATTGATAAGTTTGGGACTGTCACTATGACTGAGGTGTACAAGCTGCCTCTGGTGAGCCTGGAGAATGGTATAAGTTCTTATGTATACAGCAAAGTCATCTTTCTTGGAATCAGGGCCAACTGCTCTTAACCCAGCTTCACTCTTGTTTCTATATGACCACCCCAGCTGCATTCTATGTGCAACCTTCATGTGTTGCAAAGTGATTTTCTGACAACATGTTCATTTGTACATTCTACAGTATTTCACAACACCTTTAATTTTTCAGTTCAGAAAGCTGGCGAAGCAAACACATTTCTCATTTTGCACAGACATGCTTCTGCAGTTTGCTAACTGAGGAGGATGCCTGCCAGTATGTCAGATTTTTAATTTTTTTTAAGAGTACCTTAAATCTGGGCTTTTCCCACAAGACTCCCTTTGCCACGTGAATCTTTCCCTCTTAAACCCAGCATTTCCTATTGTCTCAAAACCTTCACCATTTACATATGCCCAGTCTATTATATTGCTGTTTGGTTAATTTATTTTCAAGTCGTACAGGGTGTAGATTTAAATCCAGACCAAGTAAATCTGACACACACGTCAAGAATAACTAGTTCCTTTCAGTCAATAAGGAGGACTCTGTGGGATTTGCCAATTCCACCATCAGTTCTCTTCCTCGCCCTTTCCTCTTCTTAGGAAGCCATTTGCCCACTGGGTCTAACCTCCCCGGGCGGTCTTCAGCAATGACAGCTTCGTGACAAACACACACTGGAAGACACGTAAGAGCCGATTCTGATTCAAAGGAGATGACATCTCCAACTTGCCTCCACACTAACTTCTCTCATTTAGAATCACAGAGCAGGTTGGGTTGGGAAGGGACCTTTGAAGATCAGCTAGTCCAATCCCCCTGCCATGGAGGGACATCTTCCACTAGATCACGTTGCTCAAAAGCCCCATCCAAGCTGGCCTTGAACACTGCCAATGGTGATTTTCAACATCAACGTGAAGAATGTCTTGCCATGGAGCTGAAAACACAAGTCTCCATATTTCCTCCAGCAGAAATAGCTCTTTCTTTCTTTCATCACATCAGGCTACAGAGAATTCAAGTGCTCGGTCCAGAAAGTTTTAAAACCTTGTAGCTCTCATGCCCAGTCAGAGAACCAGCTGATAGTCAGAGATTCATCACGCAAGTAGAGGCTGAAGGCAAGTAAGAAAGAGATATCACTTTCTACTTGAATTGATATTTCTCTTATCTGCAACTAATGTCATCTCTCAGTTCTTTTCATCACCTTACTCCCAGAAGTCAATAAAACCTATGGTAAGAGCTAACATATCTGAGGACTGACATTGATGCTGTGTTGGACCTGCTCTGGAGCTACTACAAGGCTGAGAGATTCTCTGAGCCTCCAGTACTATAAAAGCAACAGTTAAATAAATATCACATGGCTATTTCTAAAAACCTACCTATACTTGCTACAAACAACAAGGAGTTTAAAGCTGAAAATAATATCAATATTCTGCCAGGAAAACACTGAACATTTAAAGTTCCCCTGATGTTTCTACAGGCTGAGTTTTCACAATACCAATTTACTGGTGACACCCTAGAAAATCAGAAAAAAATTGGAAAAGAGCAGTAGGTCTAAGGGTATATTTTTCCCCAACTGCTGCCTTAGAGGTTACATCCTTTACTTATATGGCTGCTGTTCTAATGACTTCAAGTGAGTGATATTCAGAAGACATCATATTATGAAAGAACCCAGAATAATCCTCCCTCTTCAAACAAAAGCAATATCACACTACATCTCATACATTTCCATCTTTTATTTCCATATTCAGAGAATTCTCTGTACACCTTCACTGCAGTTACCCCTTCTTCCTTCTAAGTAACTACCAGTGACTTCTCTCCAGCTCTGGTGCTTAGGGACATGGTTTAGTGGAGGACATTGCAGTGCTAAGTTAACAGTTGGACTTGATGATCTAAAAGATCTTTTCCAACCTAAATGATTCTATGATTTGGAGGCATTTATCTTACAATCAGTCCTGCAGTATGAAATTCAGTTTGTATTGGCCCAATGGCTTCACATAAAAACAATCATAATTTTAGCAGAACTTCTATGCTGCAAATCCTTGTTCCCGTCTTGACTCACTTTGCAGTAATCCATGTAGTTTATACTGGTTACACAAAGAACCACAGTTCATTTGACATAATTATCTTCCTTTTCTGTTACTATCTATGTTCAGCATGCTAAACTACCATATTCACTTTTTTTGATGCGTGTTCACAATCCATCAGCGAATGACTCTGTACACCTGCTGTTCTGCCTTCAGCCATACAAAACTCTACCTTCTCCTTTGATTATCTGCAGACTTCAAAACAAGCAAAAAAAACCCCACCCCACCCTAAGACTCATCAAGCACTTCCCTTTCTCAGTCTTCTTTCTGCAAACCACCAACCAAGAAATCTTTTTTTCTGATTTACTGACCTACTCTTCAGCTTAACACTTCTGTACACAAGTTGCCAATAGCACGAGTCTCCAAGGGATTCTGCATCACTGCCATTTTCCACGATGTCTTTCTGCACACTCACTTTCTCTCTTCCCATAGGTACCCAATTCCCTCCTCCCGTTCATTAACTGGTCTGCCATCTCACAGCCTCTGCCTCTGTAGTCCATAGCCCATTGCAGGTGGCAAGTCACGACCAAGCTGCCTTCATCTGCTAGAACCAGCCACTGAAAAATAATACAGCTGAATCCTTCCTTAGCACCCACAATCAGAGACAGACATCCTTGTAACCTGCAGCATGTTAAGCATTATTTATAGAAGCATTAAACAAAGCCTTTCCTTCTCAGTTAAACTGGCTTGATGAGAAAAGCAGCATCGCTCAGCCCATGCACAGAGGGCTGTTGTGGTCTGCTATTTGCTCTTAATGTTAAGTTCCACAAGACATATAGCCATAGATACAGCTGTCTTATCTGTGACACACTGACCTACAAGTTTCAGTGGTCCTTGCTTGCCTACGCTACCAATGCCTCTGGACACTTAGGGACTGACCCCTACAGGGACCTGGGCAGCCACCCGCCCTACATCCCATCTCCTACTTGCAGTGTAAATCCTCCTGCAGCCCCAGATGTAGGTAGACCTAGATTCATCCTGCTTTAATTAACGTAGCCACATAAGGCTACCTTAGGCCACTCGCCATAAATGCCACTCACCATAAACATCTTTATAATCACCAGGAAGCCACAGTTTGTAAGGAGGAATAATATTTTGGCATAAAATATGTAATACATTTTGGGGGAAAAATCCAGCAATTTGAGACACACAGAGTCTTATCCAGGCCTAAGAAAGAAGTGCAGGTTTGCATGCTCACGTTCTTTGCAAGAACGTCGTTTGTTCACCATAATATATCATATCTCCTTAAAATTTGCCATCTTCTGATGCCATGAAACAACCAGCGCTACAGCCAGCAGACAAACACACATGGGATGGGCTTTCCCCAGGGAAATCCAAGATCTCATCTCTGCTCTGGAGGCGTTTCCCCTGGATTAAAAACACGAGGGACGGCTAAAGGTGCTTTCCTGGTCTCAACCACCTGGTCCACTCCTGCACAGCCATAGCAGTTTTGGGGCATGAACTGGGAAAATAACCTGAGTTAAGAATAAATCAGTAAAACCCAGGAAGTTAGGGCAGTTTTTTGATCCAATCCAGTCTGCTGACAGCGGAGGCAGAATGAGTCCTGGGGAGACAGGCACCACAGGAGATGGGTGGCAACAGGGACTGCACAAGCCAGCACTGACACTAAAGAGAGGCACAAATAAAACCACAGCCAGCAGCACCTCGATTAGATTGACTGAGCCAGGACCTGTTCCTCGCTAACAAGTGCACACAAGCAATCTCTATCCACTCTGTATACAACTTAGCACTCGTAACATGTATGTAACACTCTGCTTTTTCTCCCATACAGATGCCCCTTTTCACCCCCCCAGCATGAAACTAACACCGGCTTCAGGATAATCTAACACCCACATTCCACGAATAAAGGAGCTTTCATTTTGACAACCTTAACAAGCCCAGCAAGACTAAATTATGATCAGCAGCCTTTAAAAATAGTGCATATAAAAATTCCTATACAATAAAAATGTTATCCAGTAAATGTAATTTACTTAGGCTTATCACACAAATCTCTTGCATAAACGTAACAAAGAGCATTCAAACCACTCTCCATGGAGTTTAGAAACATTTACAAGACATGAACTATGATTTACAGTTTCTAACTCCACCAAGAAGAAAACATTCTTGGTTGCAGTCCATCAGTTGTAAGGCACTAACAACCCTGACCTTTAGGAGCATTACTCTGTTAACTCCAGCAGGAGTTGGGTGTTTAACACAGGTGAAACTGGAGCCAGGGATCCCAGTTCAGGGCTCCTTATCCAGTAAAACTCTCACAGATTCTCTCCAGTCCTCCAGTATCCAGAATAAGCTATTACACTAAGAAACACAGAAAAGCAGAATTATTATAAATATCATTTCATGGACGTGCAGTAACTTTCAATATGGCCTAAACTCTTCAGAGATATTAATTTAAAAGCCTGAACCAACAGTTTAGGATTTCCTCTAAGCTGCAGCTTTCTCAAGTCAATATTTGTAAATCATGTAATCACGTTTCCAAGGAAACCAAGTGGGTAACTACCTCTTGCAAACAGCCTCCAATATATTTTTTCACGGCTACAGGGTTCATAGAAGTTATTCTCTGACAAAAGAAGAAGTTATACTTTTCCTTACATCTTCCAAAAAACCATCAGCCTGCAGAAGCAACTGAAGCAACGTATGTAGCAAGCGTCTACAGAGATCCCTGTGCACTTTGCCGTCTGAAGCACGTGCATAACAACCCTTTACTCAGCTTTTCTACATGTTTTTCCCAGTGGTAGATCTAAAGGCATCCCAGGTAAACAGCATTATATTCATTTGCAACATTCAAATATGAAGCACTTTCTTAAATGACTTCCAAATTGTCAGCCAGCACACCACCTATGGAGGTCTGAACATAACTCACCATGCTCTCTAGAAATGTATTATGCATCTCACGGTAAAGTTCAAATGTTAATGAAGATAGAGACCAAATCTAGGGATAGAGTGGCATGTTATAATAGAATGCTTCTTACTTAATTTTTTTCCTATTATTTTTCTTATTTGACCGATATTTAAATCAATTTAAGGCATGACTAGCTATTGGATCCTGCAGATATAAAATAAATGGTGAGGAGCACAAAATATCGTTGAAGTGATTTTGTTGATGGGATCTTCAGAAAAAGTAAGATTATCAGCAAAGCAACAATGACATAATATCTCTATCTGAAGAAGAGAGGAGGAAAAAGTAAAGCCTGACAGTAAATAGAAGTAACAAATCTATGAATTCCACTTTGATTAATGTGAAGACATAAAACTTTAAAACAAAATGCCTGCAAACACTATTTTTGTGCTCTTGCACACTGAAGACAGATCAAAGCAACAAAGAAATCCATTTTTCCTGTTTGTTAGAAGTTCTGTAAGACTTCTGCTTCAAAAAGCTGGGTAATATGTTTTTAAATTATATACTTAAAGAGCATTATATGTCCAAACATCCTTGCTGAAAAATGAAGACTCTAAAGTTTCACCAGAAGAATCCAGGACTAGAAAAATACACATCGCACTCTCACATCTGCTCGCATCTACCTACAAGATGCCCTCGACAACTGTTTAATACACAAAACACATATCCAGAGTTTCCTTCAGCATGTTGCATTCTGTTCTCTCAGAGAAACTCGACACTGGGTAAGAAACGAATGCTCTTTGGTGGCTCCTTGGTAACAACAGAACCATCAGCCCTTCGAGAAAGCACCTCAACCTCCTCCTGACATAACAGGCATCGAGCCCAAATCCATGGACTTTGGCTGTAACAAAATTTACTGCATCCACACAGATCTCCAGCCTACAAAGGTCCACATCAAGAACAACACTGAAACAAACGTGCAGCTTCTCAACAGCCCAGAAGGAGCAGCCAGGAGACTCCTTTTGACATTGCAACAGAGGATTGTTCAAACAACAAAAATTAACCCATTACAACAGAATCACTTTACGCAACATACCGGGCATCATATTAGCTATGTAAACTTCTGCGGTGAGCAGTGAAAACCAATTTCTGTCTTACAAAACATCTCAAAGTTGTCTGCAGTATAAGAAATGTCATTCCAGAGCTGATGACTGAGCTATTAGTAATGGACAAGATCTTCAGTGGATAGTAAATAGTGCTGCAATAAGAGGAATCCATGCTGCATGGAAAGTATATTTCATCAGCAAATAGTTTTTAAAAGACCTTAAGTCACCACTGAGAAACAATGGGCTTTCTTTTTGCCACGATTTACTAATGAAACATATACACATTTACTTTTCTCCAACCATTTGTGCCCTCCCCTCTGCCCTTAATTTAGTAGTTTCTCTCCCTTGTAACCTGCCTTCACCCCAGAGAAGGGCAACTCACACGGAGTCCAACAGCACAACTGGGAAACAGATGGGAAAGAAAGAGCAGAAACACTCTCCCAAGCTCCTGGAGCCAGAACAAATCCAAGGACACATACCAAAGGCAGCCCTCACCCAGAGTGCAAGGAGAGGAAAAGGCCCAAGGGGACCCTCCTGCTAGACCACAAGTGAAGTCACGGTCATCTCAAACCTCAGATGCCCCAGTTACAGAAGAGCAGGACATGAAAGGAGCCTGACCTGAAACTGAAGAAATGGAGCCGCTTTCCACACAGCAACTTGTGAGGTACCACAAGTTTTCCCAAAGGTGACGCAAGACACCAGCACCGAGACACCACGTGCAGCTCCAGCTGTCTACTGCACCGTCCCAGAAACCAAGGGGTGACTGCTTTCCTCACAGTGTCTTCACAATCCACTGCAATAAATCTTCAGCAGAAATTCAGGCTACAGGGACCTGTAAACATGCTATGTCATCTGTAATGTGGAAAATATAAATTAAGGGATGGCTCTTTTTTACATTTAGAATTGTGTGCAATGGAACTAGTTCTGCATTAAAGAAACACAACTTGAACATAAAAAAGATAAAAAAGGCTAACAGACACTGCATGGAGAAAACAAGAACAACGTTACTGGTGAAGAATAACAAACATTTTAAAATTCCACTTTAGTAAAAAGGAAATCATTATTAGCCTTTGCAGAGAAAGGATTTTAAGCTAATGACTGCAAACACTTTAGGCTCACATTTCTTCTGTGCAAGAGCTGTACTCAGAAGACAAAGTTCAAAAGCTCCGTGGAGAGCTGTTCATGAGCCTCACGCACCCTGCTGAGCTGTAAGGAGCTATTTCTTAATAAACTGTGGTTCATAAAGAACATAAAAATCATGAATAGCAGTAAGCCAAATACAGGAAAGCACAAGCCTACTTCAAGCACCCCTGTGGAAGCCTAAACCAAGACAGTGCAATGTGCACTGGAGAAGAGTTCATCAGGAGGAGGAACAGGAGCAAACGCTGGGACTGTAACAAGTGACGGAAGGCGCATGGATTTTAGAAAGGTGATTGCTTCCCCACATGGGTATACGAGATGTGAGTAAATTAGCTTTACAATGTATTTCACTTTCCTTTTTTAAAACACAGATAAGTAAACACCCATTTGGGCTTCTCTCAAGAGCATAAGGAGATGTTCTTTTGGCAGAAAGTCTCCATCGTGCCTGGATGTATTTCTAGTGCTCGCTACCTGGTTCACTCTCCTCTTGAGCAGCTCGAAGCGTTAATAAAACCTTTCTCCGACCACCACTTTTCAGTTTTCTGACTTGCTGCACAGGGGCTACACCACAAAATGGTCCTTGTTCCCAACCTGATCCTTCTCACAGGATCTGCACTAGTTACGTCAACTTAAAAACGAAGTGACAATGGCCAACACAATTTCCTTTTCTCTCCTTGGGAAGGAGGAAGGGAATTACATTTCCAGTTGTATTTTTTTCTTTTTTCATAACTCTGCATCCTACATCATTTTGCCTGGCTCCATGAGAAATACAAGTAGAAACGGAGTTATCACACTGAGCAAAACTATACAATGAAAAAGCTGGCAAAAAAAAATAAATCTTGCTTTGGCCTTTTAGTTGCTATTTCAAGAATTTAGGGAGAAGGCAGAGAAAAAAAAAGGAGAAAGGCCCCATCTTTAGTTTGGTTTCCTTATAAAATAAGGTTACCTATGATCACAGTTTTAAGTCAGAATAGGTAGAAATTAAGTTTTATTTACATAATTATATCTCCTTGAGAAGACTGAGGAAATAGAAGGATATATACGTAAGCATGGAAGAAAGTCTCCAAAAAGGATGAAATAATTACAGGAAGAACTCCAGTTTGTTCGAGTACCAGTAGGACTTCAATGATAAGATCACTGTGAAGGAGCAAAAATTCTTCCCTGTGAGGGTGGTGAGGCACTAGAACAGGTTGCCCAGAGAAGCTGTGGATGCCCCTCCCTGGAAGTGTTCAAGGCCAGGTTGGATGGGGCTTTTGGGCAACGTGGTCTAGTGGAGGGTGTCCCTGCCCATGGCAGGGGGGTTGGAACTAGATGGTCTTTGTGGTCCCTTCCAACCCAAACCATTCTATGACTCCCCAAGTTGAGCAGAGCTCAGCAAAATCACCCGGTATGCTCACTCACTCTTTTAAAACTGGTATAATTAATAAACAGCAGCTATGGGCGGAAAAAAGTGAAGTATGCAAATAACAGCATTATTAAATTTTAAATGATCCTGGAAAAACACTGGTAGAAAAAAAAACAGAGAGAACAAGAGACAGAAAGGTCTGAAAAGCACAGCACAAAGTAAGCACACCAAACACCGAGCCGGATGATTCTGCTCAGCTGGTACCTCCAGCCATCGAGCATCCTATTTCATACTTCAGATATAACACACTGAATAGACATGTCCAAAAAGGCACCTGAGAAATGGGGTGTCAGTGTCATCAGCTGAGATAAAAGAAATATTTGAAAAAGATATTTTCAGAAGCAGCTTCACAAAATTGAGAATAGATGGCTACTCCTATCTTTTGACAATGTTTAATACTCCTAGAAGAAGCAGGCTAACCAACAGTGCTCCACAATCTGGTAAACAAATGGCGCTTTTTTTTTGTAACATTATTATATGTTACAATGAAAAATTCTGACTCTTATTTAAATTATTCAACAAAATTACATTTGAAATTATGGAACAGATTCACATTCCTTCACATCAATGCTCAAGTAGTACTCATTTGCTGTGGAAGTTTCAAAGAAACAACACACACAAAAAATCACAGATTAAACAAATTGAAATGTAGTAATCTAATAAATAAGCAGGTGTATAATGGAGTTATCTTCTTTCTCACAACTTAGTCCAACCACCACAGACCAATAACTAGCTCATTCAGAAGCTGAAAAATCTACCGGGAGCAAAAGAAACTGGGTAGGTGTGTTTTTCTCTTCCAGTCTTTGAATATAAACAATATGCTGAAGGGTGATACCTACTAGTTCTAAAACTCCTAAGGATATTTTCAATAGAAACCACGAGTTTCTCTCAATAAGCAAGCATTACTCTTTCCTTTAATATGAAAGTAGTTTTAAACACAAATACTTTTTAATAAGGTTTTTAAAGTACCTTGGCACATGAAAATAAAATATTAATAAAAATAATTTCAGTTACATTTTCTACAGTTTATGAGTTCTAAGTACAGCTGACAAAAGTCAAAGTAAAATTAAACCATCTAGTAATTAAGAAACACATCAGTCATATTGTAATATTAAACATGCAAAAATTAAAACTCAGTAAATGAACATTAACTCCATAAACTTTTGAAATAAATAGGTATGTATACAATGTATTCTCTCAGCTAAAAATTTGAGCATACTCTGCATAAAGACTATTTTCATCTGCTGCGTATCAGCACACTAAACGTCACTTATCTGACGGACATCACTGGAAACAGAAAATCAGTAAGAACTGCAGAAACCAAACAAGATTTAAACTGATTGTTTTAAATCAAGTTTTCCTGCCCGCTGCTTTAGAATCAAAATTATTTAAATCAATTCACCCTCTTCAACAGCCGCAAATTAAAACACTGTTCAATTATGCAAACTCTGAAAATGAAGACGGAGAAGGAATTGACAGGAGACTGGTTGACCACTAACTTAAGAAACAGAGGTGTAACAAGGTTAAGTGTCTGGAAGCCAAATATATGGATAAATTCAGGGTACAAATAATGCATAGAGATTAGAGTCATTATAACCACTGGAAGAGCTTACCAAAGACGACAGTTGATTCCCCATCACATGAAGTTTTTATGTTACAACCATGTATTTACAAAATGTTCCAGCTCCTAGAGACCATGCGTGCCTTGTGCAGGCCAAAGTGATACTCTACTGAGGGCATTATTTAAATTGAATTAGACAATCATAACGGTCTTTTCTTGATCTTGAAATCAATGACTCTACAATTTGATCCCATGTTGAGATCTTGGATTTTTTCTCACTTCACTAAGTCCTGCCCTGAGTGAGTATAACTTCATTTGACTTTACAGTGCATTCCTCTACTATCTGCTTAAATGCCCACATGTCCACCACCAACTTTGAACAGAACCAGCCATCATCTGAAACCATCCATCGGGATGCACTGAATTTGAAATGCAGCTTCACTTTTCCATTACAACCTCAAATACACACTTTTTCAAAGCCTTTTCACTAAGACATTACAGACTTAAACTGTATTTTACCATGCTACTCTATGGTGGATACCTAACATGTTCTGTGGCCCATGACACAGAGAATTAAATCCCCCTTCTCAACATGGGACTTCATGCTTAGGCAGAGGATTGCTGTACATAGAGCTAGGAAAACCTGCATCAGTCACTATCCTGGTTTTTGGCTGGGATAGAGTTAATTTTCTTCCTAGCAGCTGGTGTAGTACTGCGTTTTGGATTTAGGATGAGAACAATGTTGATAACACACTGATGTTTGTAGCTGTTGCCAGCAGTCAAGGACTTTTCAGGTTCTCATACCAGCCTGCCAATAAGGTAGGGAGTACCCAAGAACCTGGGAGGGGACACAGCCAGGGACAACTGACCCAAAACTGGCCAAAGGGATATTCCATACCATATGACATCATGCTCCATATGTAACTGTGGGGTTGGCCTGGAGGTGGGGCCAGCTCAAGGTCTTGTGGAGCACCAGCTTCAAGTGGTGAGAAACTGTGCTGTTCATCACTTGTTTTGTACATTCTTTTATTATTATTATATATTATTGTTGTTGTTGCTGTTATTCTGTTCCTTGTCTGTCCTATTAAACTGCCTTTATCTCAACCCACAAGTTTTACTGGTTTGGGGTCCCCCCCCCTTCTTTTCCTTCCCTTTTTTGATTCTCTCCCCCATCCCACTGGGTGGGGAGTGATGTGAACAGCTGTGTGGTTGTTTTAACTGCTGGCTGGGTTAAACCACGACAGGCACCAAGAGCAAGCATGCTCGTTTTAAAGCAAAACAGCCTAGAGTGCTCCTAAACCACTGAACTAAGAGCTCAGTTTCAAGCTGGAAGACTCCTACTAGACATACAGCACTAGACAGGTCTCCAAAACAGGGCTCATATTACAAACTGGGAGAACGAATTGAATTTGGCATCTGTGGCTAAATTCAAACTTGTTCATCCAGGCAGAAACCCTTAAAAGTCTTTGCAACTTACATATCGGTTAAATGTGGCTTCACTTTTTCTACAGCACTTGGCAGCGCTGTCAAGAGGCTTTTAGGACACAAGTCCCATACTTGACACAGTTGCCTATCCTCAAGCTTCCATAAATGCTGCGGTCTGGTCGTTCAGCTTTTAACTAAAACACTATAATGTCTGATGAACACTGACTAGAATTACTGTTTTAGATCATATCAAATGATTGCCATAGCATATGTCTCATTTTCTGCTCCCTCCTATAAAAATTACTCTTACAGATTCTTTGATATAGATAAAAATTTTGGGTTTGCTGAATTAGTTTTAACGCTGTACACACAAGGAGAATATTTCCACTATTTTCACAGTTTCTAACGAAATATGAGATGAAAAGAAGACGTTTTGTGCTACCCTCACATTTCTATTCATGCTAGCACAGTAATATCCAAGGAGGCAGCCTGGATGTGGAAGTGACCCTGGCTCACTCTGGTCTGCCAAGAGACCACTCCAGCACCCACGGCCAAACGCAGGGGAGCATCCTCACCCCACCTGCCCCGCTCTCTGGCCAGGCAGAAGCCACAACTGAAAACCATGTTCTCAGGAAGGCAGCCCTCCTCTGAGGCTTGCCAGTTAGGCACTGAACAACTGAGAAAATATCCCTTATGTGGAAAAAGTAGCAATTCTAAGCATATATATGTATATATGCTATGAATAGCATTAAGGGCCACTGGC
Organism: Balearica regulorum gibbericeps; assembly: GCF_011004875.1. NCBI lineage: Eukaryota > Metazoa > Chordata > Aves > Gruiformes > Gruidae > Balearica > Balearica regulorum. Next base: position 173,605,779 of record NC_046184.1, on the reverse strand, counting down.
TTCTTTGGTCAGATGGATTGAAAGCACAACAGTACAAGTAGAAATGGTTTTAAGAAAAAGCAGGGATGGGGAAGAAGAGTAAAGCTGCTACACTTTCATAAAATGCTTTAAAATAATCCAGGATCCAGAAAGCATGGCTGGAAATAACAAATAAAAAAAGCTTTTTAATGACAAGGCATTGTCCATTCAGGTCATCAGCAGAAGGGCTACAGCAAAAGGAAGAGGATGTCACAAAACAACACTCCTCACCCGAAGAGGGGCAGGGCAGCGCTGCTGGCAAGAGGCAGAAAGCAGCACAATAGCTGAACACACAGGATGAGAACTGATGCATTGAGAACGTGCAACATCGACTGCGGTCAGAATTCATCACAAGAAGAAACTTTCTCCTTTTACTTTAATTCCTCTTTTTTTTTCCTTCTTTTTTTCTTTTTTCTTTTTTTCTTTTTTTTAAGGCAAGGAAAAAAGACAAAAGCCATACATACGTGGAACTTCAAAAATATTTGGGAGGGATCTGAAGGTACAAATATTTTTCATTTCTGCTGATGGACTCCAGGCTATGCCCACAAGAGGACTTGAGTACCAAACCACTAAGCTCCCGGTGCTGTCCCTACTGTAGGAAGCCACAGCCTGGCTAGGGGTGCCTGCTCGCACGGCACACAGGGTAAGTTAAATATCAAATAACGAAACCCACGAGAAGAGCCCAGAGAAACCGCTATTCCTTCCTCCCACCACCAAATCCTGCAAGGCCAGGAAAGCTTCTCCAGGATTTCAGCAGAGCAGGTCTCCTCTCAACCTATCTTTAAACAAGCACAGTGCACACATCTATGCCTGAGCTAAACATCTGCAACTTCCTCCACTGTCAGCCAACGGAGAGGTTTTCTGATGGTCTTTTGACCATGAGAATCATTCTGGTGTCATGATTTTAGCACATGCCTCTGAGGCAAGGATGAGCTAGGCTCCTCTTTTTTGGGAAAGCAATGTATTTTATTGAAGCTATCCTCCAGAAGTGACTCAGGCAAGTGTCTATGATTGCTATGCATAGACTCAAGCCTCCCATCCCTGCCTAGCCCACATGCTTCTTTAGCACCACAAATGAAAAAGAAATATTGTATTCCTAAATCCAGCAACATGTGAAACCTAGAGAAGAGCACATCTCCAGCAAGCACAAAATAAATCCATCTTGGACAGTGGGATGCAAAGAAAAAAAAAAGTGTACTAAATCTCATAATATTTTTCAATTCGTTGCTACACTTTTTTTTTATTTCTATTATATCTAATTGTTCAACGTGACTATTGTACACTTCATCTCAATAGAGTCACAACCAAAAATTACAACTCTATCAACATTCTTAAAATAGAAGGTCCGTAATTATTGATATATACTCTTTAGACAAATGTCAAAGATATTTTAGCAAAATGTTGATTTAGCTGAATATAGATCTGCAAAGTAAAAGTAAAAACGGCAATGTTTTTTGAAATAGCAGCCTCCAAATCTGCCTGCTAACGAGACTGAGCTTGCATGCTCTCCCCTTCAAAAGGGGAAAAATAACCCACTTTGCTCATTTTTTTCCTTTCAAAATTCTGTAGGGCACTGTCTATACAAAAGATTTCCTTGGTTAGATGGAACCAGTGAAAAATTAATTCACATTGTAACTGTTACCGATCTATAGAAACTGGAAAGGAATGTTTTTCCCCACCTTTGGTGGTTTTTTTTGGTGTTTTGTTTTGGGGGGGTTTTGGGGTTTTTTTTAAAGAGAAATCTTTTCATTTCTCACTTATCCCAAATTTTCTTGCAACTGAAAGATTCTCTGAAAAAGGAACTGGAAGACCTCCAACTACTGTCCAACACTTAAAAAGATTCTAGCATGTCATCAATCACAGCTCTTTACATGCTATTCTAGAGCACTGCCAACCCATACTTGAAGACTAACTCAAAACTGTTTTATGTCAGCATTGCACACTCAAATAAAGACAGATACAAAAAAATATTTCTATATTATTCTGATTTTAAGTCAAGGCCTACTCAGACTCAGGTCAGATGTTACCACATAATACTTACTGCCGTTATCTTTCTTTTTTGTCCTAGGAAGAACTGTCAACCAATACTATTAATCCTAAATATCTTAGTGGCTACCTTGGATACGTGTTATCACATCTGCTATAAAAGGTGCCCTCAATTTGTAGCAGACCATCTGAAAACACTGGTCCCATGTAAAAAAAGGAATAACATCCATGGTAAATGACAACAGTCACAGTTACTCTTTGAAATTCATGTTACAAATTTCTAATATTGCATTATTCCCTTTAACAAACTTCAATCCTTTCAGCTGAAATTCTCAGTGACCGCTTCTGCAAAGTTTGATGTGAAAGTTGAAGAACACACCAGTCACTTCTGACAGTTTTTGGTAAAGGAAAAAAGGCAAAAAATAATTCAGAATATTTGGTTTGGAAAGATTCTCCCTCAGGGATCCACAGAAAAAAGACAGAAACTGCTGGGGTTAGACAGTTCCCTTTATCCATACCAATGCCAGTCTGTGGAGACTTGAACAGAACACCCAAGAATTACAGTTCACCCACACTCGGGAAGACTTCCAGAGCTCGCTGGTAGCATCTCCGACTCTGCTGATGGACCTGAACTTATTTCCAGCAGCCTGAGCTCTCTGCACGGACCCCGGCCAGCCAGCATCACTGCACTTCCCATACTGCTGTCAGGGACCTCTAAGGCTCCAGAAAAAGAGATGCAACACCAACACCGGCAAAGCCCTTCTTGGCCAAGGCAAGGAAAAGAAACTATTTAGGTAGTCAGCAGGAGGATCAGTATTAACATGCATAACCTTGTGCTCTTCGCAGCTCTGACCACTGGACAATGCCCCACACTAATTAGGAATTAGGGTCACTGCTTCCCACCTTACAGAGAGGGTAACAAAGTGGCTGTCCTAGGTGACATCTGACAAAACCAAGACCAGAACTCAGGTCTCCCGACACAATACATCATCTGATTAATTATCCCCTTTGCAGCACTGATGTCTAAGGTCATGCATTTGATTGTTCTAAGTTTAAACGACAAGAACACACTCGCCCCACAGCCAGGAACAAAGCTCAGGATTTTTGTGTCCCATTACTCTGCTATGTAGCAAACACCATGCCAGCCATTAGCAAAGAGCGTGCTTCATTCTGTCCTGGAGGCTGGTTCACAGAGAGGACAAAAGCTTGCTACTGCTAACCAGACATTCCTTAACTCAAGTGGCGCTGGTCTGTGCTGCAACTCCAAAGCCTGTCAACACCAGCACTACCAGCGACCCACAAAAGGATAAACATCATTGCATGGCATTTGTTTCAAGGGAAAAATTAATAATAATTTATAACCAAATAAACAAACCAGGAGATTAAAAAAAATATACAGACACTGCTAGGATTGCATTCAGAGGGTAGGAAATGACTTCATATGACTTCATATATTCACTCCCAAGTTTTACCATATATTTCAGTTGAGAAACACTGGGATGGCTCATGCCACTCTCCCTTCCCAAAAATGCAGGAAATGACAGAAATAGTTACAGGACCAAGGCACACCATAATTTAAAGTCATCTTCTCCAAATCAAAACACATCATTCTGCAGTAGACATAAATGCAAAAAAATATTTCTATATTATAATTTGATTTTGGTTTAGACCAAAGTCTAGATCATGCTTTCTGATAAATACCACTGAACTCAAGAAAGCAAAGCCCACACAAGCTCAATGGTGCATATAGCCTAGATATACTGACTTTTTGGCAAAGCCATGTTCATTTTTCCTCTTCCATCTCTCAGTATTATTTTAAGAATTCTCTGCTGCCAAAAGGTAAATAAAACTAATTAAAGAATACCTTACCATTTTTGCATTATAGTTATTGCTTGGGAGCAAACATGAGAACACAGACTCAGAATAAACTTCAAACCTATCAGTCACACCAAACTTTGGAGAAGTATGAGAAAGTTCACAGATTTTAGGGCATCAAGTCTAAGCAGACCTCCTGCACAGAAAGAGCTTCCAAATGAAAACACTAGCACAGTTTGGGGGGGAGGGGATTTTTTATATATATATATAAACCAAAAGAGACTGCACAACTATCCTCACATTGGTCCAATTTTACCCACTTTTGCAGTGCCGCATACATACATTAGGTCTTGTCAACACTCCAGTCAATTTTGTCAACATAGTTCTATGCCTAGCAATAAACTAAAACAATCATTTTGACTCTGAATCCTCAAATATAACTCTCATTGCTCTTTTTTTTTTTTAGTACCAACTTTAAAAAAAAAAATCATTCAGTTGAAGCAAGAGGACTGTCTAAAGTTCAGTTGTTGAATACAGGGTAAGGTTACATGGAGCTTTTTCCACTGACGAACAGTGTTGAAAGTGTCCTTAGTACTTACAGTGCAAAAGCATTTCTCTTTTCTAGAGTAAGCATGCATGTATTTTAAAAAAAAATAATTCTTTTTCGCTGCATAAGGAAGCATAGTCACTTGATGCTTTCACATTTGTACTTCAAGACTCAAAATTTTTCTTACAGATACAGCACACCTTGCACAAAACAAAAGGAAAAGCCACAACCTGACTGCTGAATACTTTTTTTTACATCTCACTTTGAAACAGCATGCTCATTATGTGTTTTCCTCTTAGCCGGGGAAAGTGAGCATGCTTGTGTTTGCAGCTCCTCCTCTTTCAAAGACGCACAGCTGCAGCTGTAGTAAACAACCACTAGTCAAGAGCTGAGAAGGTCAAAGTCTCGGTGTTGCATCCATTTCAGCTTTTCTAAAAATGAAATTTCCATTGCAAGAAATTAATTTTTCTGTTTTCATTTTGCAGTTACGTCAAGGAAAAGGCAAACCACAGTTCTCCTCCAACAAAATAAATCAAGATAAGATACTTCAAAAACCACAAGCAAAACACTTCAGTAAAAATAAGTATTTCTCCAGCTTTATTAATATACAAACACCTCGTTCAGTCTCATATTTACCTGATTCGAAAGAAGACTTGGTCAAAACCAACCTTGAACTGATGAGACCTGTTACACAATGCAAATGACACTTACTGAAGCCACGAGCAAGGAGGCTGGCCATCCTGAAAAGCAGCACCAGTGGCCGTGCAAGGCTCACAGAGGTGCTCCAGGAGCCTTAAGCACGGAGGCCACAGAACTACAACTTTGGGAAGGCTAGTGTAAGCGGGCATCATCCACACAGTGACGAGAAAAGGCACACACCTTCCCTTTGTTTTACAAATTACCCAAAATCTAAACAACAGGATGCTTTTCTAGTGCTGAAACCTACACAGAAGCACGCAGCAGACCTTCTGCAACCCTGCGGTGCGGCCGAGTGCTCCTAAGCACCCAGGAGAGGCATCGCCCATTTTCCTCAAAGACATGGTCTGTATTTCTATTTAATTTTGGTGGGTACTGTCACACACTGCCTTGGTCTGGGTGAAGAGGAAGACAGTAGCTACCACAGGGCTTTGCAGTCCAAAGCCCTTTGCTGACCCCACTCTACCATCTCCTGGGGTAAGAAGAGCTGGTTCAGCCCCGACCCATCTCAGCGTCCTCTCATCTGAAGTAAAAACTCTGCTCACACACGTTTAGGTCTGGCTCAGCCCTACAGAAACAGCTGGCAGAGGACTCCACTATTAGCCTGTCCTGGAATCTTAAAGTTTATTTTTAAAAGTTGTTACACACAGTCTTCTTGGGCTCTCAGGGGCCTTCCCAGCACAGGGTTTTCTACAAGAGAGCGCAGGAAGGCCTGGAAATATTACCACCAAGTATTGCTGGGAAAAAAAAAAAAAAAAAAAAACAGTTAAAAATACCTCATTTCAAATTCCCCTTCTTTACACATCTGATATCGCCTCATTATCAGAAGCAGAAACCAAACAATATCACCCACATCCTAAACTCCTTCCCAGCCCCTCCAGCACACGTGCAATCGCTCATCAAATGCCCCATGGCATATCTCCTCCTCAAAAAGCCTTTTTTCCCCCCCACAGCTGAGGGATAGAAAATACGATTTTTCACAGCCCTCTTAAAATGCTATTGACTACTCCATGACGTGGGGAAAATAAAAAGGGGGGGGGGGGGAGCCCAAGCCACCTTTCTAAAGCTGGTAGTACCCTAAAGAAAAGATTTGCCTAAAGAAAGGTGCTTCCCATACCCCCCCCCACCCCCTCAGTTCCAGGTACCAGACACAGGAAAAGAAAGGGGGGGGGGGGGGGGGGGAAGTAGTAAAGGGCGGGGGGGGGGGGGGGAGAAGAATACCACCACTGTTCTGGACGCAGCGAGGGGTGAGCGGGTGGGGGTGCTGGCCCGGGGAGGGGCGTGCATGGGTGCTTGCTCCCCGGCCGCCAAGGGGGTGATGTCATCCCGCCAGGCTCCAGCCCGGGCACCCGCCGGCAGCGTAGCGGCAGCAGCTCTGACCAGCTGCCAAAGCCTCAGGCAGCACAGTGAGGGGAAAAAAATTAAAAATTAAAATAAAAAAAAAATCCGCATGCAATGTTCTCTCCGTTATGCCTGGTCGGTTTGTGATGATAGGTGACACGCCGGCTTGCAGACAGCGGTTTCAAGTGATTACGTCCCATTAGAAAGATATTCCCCCTTCCCCAGCACGAATAATGTATAATAAATAAATAAATAAGCAGACTCGGTTTATGCAGCCTTACGTCATTAATAAAACGCTCCTATCGCCCCATCTGTGACCTATTCAGCACAGTTACTAATCCCACACTAAGACCACTTTGCTGTTCCTGTACATTTCAGAGTTGGAGACCAACCAGAAAGCAGAAAATGGAGCCCATATGCCAGCGCTATATAAAGCAGCCTCGCAAAGTTGCCGCGAATATCTACCTGCCATGGCGAGGGCAAAAACGGGGAAAAGCAATTAAAAAAAAAAAAAACTGTGGGGAGAACAACACCATTTATTTCATGATGGATAATTAAAAAAAAAAAATTGGTTTACTTACTTTATTCAGGGGGAGGGGACCACTGCCAAAAGCTAGCAGGATTTTTACAAGCTCAATATAAACCCTGATACAAGTGAACTTCTCTTCGGTGCCTCCTACCAAACTGCTCATACCTGCTCCCTAAGCGCGTAAAAACGGATTATTTTCACGCAAGCCTGTTTGCGGGAGCGAACGCCACGCCAAGATCCAAAAAAAAAAAAACCACCTAACCCGCTGTCTAGAGCGGAGCATCTCATCCCTGCAAAACATGGAGGGAGGGGGATAATATAAAATAAACCAGCCAGCTGTTCCTATCCGCCTCCCTCAAAATCCCGCACCACCCTGACGGGTGGTGTGGGATTTGGAGGCAGGCAGATAGGGAACCCAAATTTCATCCCAGACCATTTACCCAGCTGCACCAGCAGCAGAAAGCTTTAGGTGGGCTTCACAGGGTGACGCCGATGCCATGGGGCACACATCTCTGGGCACACGCTTTTTAATGTAAATACCAGCGGTTTGCTCCCCAAGCAACGCCGGCCGACTTCTGGAAGCGCAAGTATTTTATTTTATAGAAGATAATTATTTTTCTAAGAGGTAATACAGCGTTACACGCTCATTTTTATTTTTTTTTTCACCCCATACAGCGTTTACACTACGGTTTTTTCCCCTCATATTGCGTTACACCACGGGTTTTTGGGGTTTTTTTTAATATATTTGTAATTTTTTTTCGCGCCCCCCCCCCCCCACAAGGCGCAGGGGCACCGCGGCCCGCCCGCACCCCCTTCTCGGGGACGGACAAGCACAAAGGGCTGGGCGCTCCCAACCTCGCTGCTCATCACTCTTCGCTTATTCGCTTTTTATTTTTTTCCCCCCGCTTTTGTCACCGCCAACCCCCCCAACCCCCAAAGCCTCTGCGGGAAAGTTGAGGAAAAAGTCGGGCCGGCGGCGGGGGCGGCCCCCAGCACCCTGCAACACACACACACACACACCCCCCCCCGGCATCGCTGCCGCTGGGGCACCGGGAGGGATGGAGGGGAGGGAGGGACGCAGGGGAGGGGAAGGAGGGCACCGCCGTTAACCCCCGGCTCGCCCCGGCGGCGAGCCCGCTCCGGCGGCGCTGGGGGAAAGGCGGGGGGGATGGGGGGGGGCGGGGGACGCCCTGCCCCCGCTTTTTTTTTAAATTATTTAACTTAAGTATAGGAGCGATTAAAAAAAAAAAAATAGAAAGCTGATTGGGACAGCAGCAGCGAAAAATCTACGTGTTAGCCGTTTATCCTGATAAGAAAGGAATCGGCACAGACCTGAGCAGAAGCGGCAGAGCAGGAGAAACTGTTTCCTTCCCCTGACACAGGGTCCCCGCTCTCTGTCTGTCTGTCCTGTCTGTCCGCCCCGCTCTCCCGGCAGTGCCACTCGCACACTCCCTCACACACAGCCAGGCGGAGGCAGCCGGCGGCCCGGGATCGCCACCGTCCCCGGGAAATGAATGGGGGCAGCCCGGGGAACCGCGGCGGTCGCCGCCGACTTACCCGCGTCACATGATGAGCCGGGGGCAGGGTGGGCCGGGGGTGGAGGCTCCCGGCGCCGCCTCACCTCGCCTCGCCTCGCCTCACGGTGAGGCCGCCGCCGCGACACCCCACCGGCCGCTCAGACAAAGGGCCCGGTCCGGACCGGTGTACCCCTCCCCAGCTCCCGGCCCCTGCTCCGGCCGCGGCGGGCGCCGGTGGCGTCGCTGGCATGCGGCGCGTCCCCGCCCCCACCGGCAGCCGGGCGGGGGAGGGGAGGGGCCGCGCCCCCCGCCCCTCGGCCGCCCCGGGGCCCGGTGCACCGCCCGCCCCGCCCCGAGGGGTGGGGACGGGAACGCCCGGCCGCACCGCCCCCCGCCCGGCCCCGGCCCCGGCCCGCCCGGCCGCGGGGGGCAGGGCAGGGGGGCGCCGAGGGGAGGGCAGGGCGGTGGGGCCTCCGGGGGCGCCGCGGGGAGGGGCAGGGCGGGGCCGGCAGCGGGGGCGCCGAGGGGAGGCCCAGGGCGGGGGGGCGCTGAGGGCAGGCGGGGCGGGGCGGGGCGGGGACAGGTTAATGGAGCGCTGGGGGAGGCTCGGTGGGGTGCGGGGCGACGGAGGAGCCCGGGGGAGGGGGTGGGGTGTGTGTGTCACGGGGCATTGGGGAAGGCCCGAGGGGGGCGGCGCGGTGGCGGCGTTGGGGGGAGCCCCGTGGGTCGGACACGACAGGGCGGTGGGGGCGCTCAGGAGAGCCCGGGGGAGGCGACGCGGTGGGAGCGCCGAGGGAAGTCCCGAGGCGGACAAGTCCATGGGGACGCTGAGGGGAGCCCCGGGGAGGGACGGGACACGGGGTCCCTGCGGGGGCCCTGGAGAGTGAGCGGGGGTGGCGGGCGGGGCCCGGCGCGGCGGGCCGGGGAGTTGAGGCGCGGAGCGGGCGGTGCCGTCCCAGGGCCGCGCTGCTGGCGGGGCAGCGGGGGCCGGGCGGCGGGGGCGGTGTTGGCCGCCTCTCTTCGTCCCCGTGGGCCGTGCAGGGCAGAGCGGCCCGCACCTGGCGGGCTGCAGGGCTGAGCGCTGCAAACCTTGCCTTTTTCTTCTTCTTTTTTTTTTTTTTTTTTTTTTCCCCCACAGACACACTGCAGCCTGTGAGAAGTATGTGAGGTGGTTTTTTTTTTTTTTGCATGGAGGGTCGGTGTGTAAGTCTGGAGTCGCGCGTCTGCAAAATGAGAACTTCCTTTACGGGAAGGTTTTTCACATGTAAGGACTGCAAATACTGGGTTGTAAATGCTCTAGTAACAATATACTGAGAAACTGATTCTGAAATCTTAAAGTTTGTTTAAACATAAGCTCTTTTTATTACATGGATGTTTTAAAAGAACTTTTAAAACCTTAGGAAACAGAAATCCAGAGAGCGTTAAACTTTAAGAAGCAAATCTCTAATTCTTTTCAAAAGCGTTCTTACACAGTGAAATATTTTGGTGGAAGGATCCTTGCCCATGCCTGATCAGTGTCAAAGCTATTAAGCTGGCCCGACAGGTTACCTAGGGATTGATTCCCTTGCCTTGGAGAGCCTTTTGTTAATGTGAAGCTGATGTGGCTGTTTTCTGCCTCCTCCCCTATGGTTCCTGTTGCATGAAGTAAACACGGCCATGGCTAGAGGGCAGGTGAGCTTTGACCAGCCCTGGCTGTTAAGATGGTTTCTGGGCAATGTTGGGGGGCTGGGATTCATTTAAGGAAGCTTAATAGCCTTGGGAATAGTCCAGCGTGCTGTGCTGGACCCTGGCAAAAGTCACGGTCAGAGCAGATAGAAAATGGCAAATTTTTCTTGAGTCCCACACCCTCATCTTCCTTAAATTCAAGCTCAGCAGCTCCAGAGGATTCCACTCGTAGCAATAATTTGGTAAATAAAATGGAAAAAAGAGGGATCCCTTGTCTACTAGGTTGGCACATTGCATGAGTGTCTTTGTAAAAGCCTGTATAGCTTGCGTATTTACACAGAAAGCCAGGCTGAGCTCAGGTAAATAATTACTGCTAAAACGCTATTAGTTTCAGTAAATACAAACTGATGTTTGCTGCTCTACACAACGTTTACTGAGGAAGCCAGAAGAACCAGAACCGATGTTTGTTCCCTTAGAGGATTTCGTGCCAACTGCCTGAAATACATCTATTGCATCGCTTCGTGTGTTCCCATACCTTGGTCCTCCGCTTATGGTTTGGCATAAACAGTTTAGGTAACGTAACCCCCACACTGTTTGTCCCTGCAACCTGCCTCTATTTCCAGAAGGTTAAAAAAAAAAAGGCAGAATAGCAAATAAGAAATGTTAAAATAGATATTAACAGAAGTGTACCTCACAGTCTATATAAATATATGTCTCTGCAAGATATAAAGGGGATTAGGTGTGTTTTGTTATTACAATTTTGCCTCTGGTGTAATCATTTCCTTTGACGAAAAGTGAGTAAAAATTTAGTCTAATGACCTGAGCAACGCATTTCCTTGTATTATTACTTTAGATACAGAACCAGTTCCAACAACTCACCAGAAGTTACATATGTGATTCATTAGATTTCAGCAGATTTTACCCAAGTCAAAAGTTAACATTGTAACACAATGTTTTAAAGATAAATATGCAATCCCATAGGAAGCAGGCTACTATAGAACACCACTGGAAACATTCCGTGGATTAGATGCATAGGTTATATTCACATTTATCAATAAAAAACACGAGTATTAACATTCATCCTTCTTAACCCCTTGCAACAGGGAGCAACAATTTCCCAGTGCTGAGCGTTCTGCAGAGAAAAACTGGTTTCTACCTACTGAGGTTAAAGGATTAATGAATACTTGGCACATGAAAAATGAATAGTGATAGCGGGAAGAAGATTGCATGTAGACAGTGTGATAAGGTGCATAACAGAGGAACATGATGTTACATGCATTGCTGTGCCCTGAGAAGCAGACGAAGCTATTTCCATTGAATTTCAGATAAAATATTTAAAACCATCAATATTTATTTTGTCATACTTAGAAATATTTTATTCATTTATCTAATATATCTAAGGAAATCAGCTAGAAGAAGGGTTGGCTGACTGACATTTGGTGATAAAATTTGTTCTCCGTGAGCTTCATTATGTGCTATGTTGGCTGTTTACATCGTCTATCGCCTGCTACTGAGAACTATTACCCATATGCATGAATTTGCAGGGCAGTATCTAAAGCAAAAAAATATGTAGCTACATTTGCAGGAGAAACGTATTACATGATTATATATCAATAGATTGATACGGAAGTAGGGGATATTACACATTAGTATTTGATATATATCACAGATTTATAGAGAAATGTAGTTCTCAATCACATGCTTTTATGGAAAACCTGTCCTACTAAATCACCATCTTGGCTCACTCCATATACCTGACCCCTCTGTTTCCATTCTCATCTGGCTTAACAAAGCTGAGCATATGTTGCCTATTTGAAAATGTTCTGGCTTACATTTTTGCACAGAAATACTTCGAAAACATTTAGTATTTCTAAAGATTTAGAAAGTTCTCTTTTTTTCTTCATTTTTTTCTTGAAAGAAGGAACTTTAATCACATTTCCAATTAATCAATGGGACTTTTCAGCAAGAATGCCTTTTTTTTTTTTCCCCAGAAACAAGAGTCTTAAATTTTGAATTGGGAACCTTAACAGTGTATTGCCATATACAATTCTAAAAATAGAAAAAAAACATACTTTTGGAAGCCAGGGAGAACAAATGCGCCCACGGAAACATTTTGGTTACTTACTTTTTCATAAGCTCCACAAGTGTGTTTACATGGGTATTTTAGATTTTTTTTCCATAATCCTTCTCTGGCTTCTGTCATACTGCCTACAAAGCGGTACTACTAATTCACTTTTACAGAGTCCCATCACTTACAATCCCAGATGGCTCTATCCAGTCTCCCTGTAGCTGTTCTTCCGCTAATGGAGTTTCCTAAAACTTACTAAAAAGAAGGTCCTATAAAATCTCGCCGTACTGCTCCTCAGCCCCTCACCTCTCCTATATTGTCTTCCACTGGTGCAGAATTTTCTTCACCATTCTTCCCCAATATCCATTGTCCTATCTGCATTTTGTCCTAGATCCTAATCCAGCAAATGTGCAAATAAATAATACTCTTGAAAGCATTTAGCAACTTCTACCTTAAGCATGTTTTAAGTCTTGGCTTTTTTTTTTTTTTTTTTAAATTTAATCATAATGAATCAATCACTTTTCAAAATGGGGAATGGCATCACCAGCAGAGAGCACACTGGAACCTCAAAACAAAAGAAAACAGAAAATCAATAGCATATTTTAACAATGCAAGCCTGAAACAACTAAAGACACATGTGAAATAAATCAGTAATGTGCTGAATATTGAGAGATTTTGTCATTTAAATTAACACCAGTTATAAAAAAATCACTCTTAAGCTATCATTTATTCCATTTCAGCTTGTACTCAATTTTCGAACTCAAATAAACTAAAAAAAAAAAAAAAAAAATCAACCTTACTACTCAAACCAAAACCTAAATGTGTTTTTATTTGGATGCATGGTTAGACAAAAGCTTTAACAAATTACATGATATATTTTAGAGACAGATTGTGTTTCATTTGCTGAACTTAGGGAAACCTTTGGGTTGACAGATAATCAATTCAAATACCTGCAGTTGAGGGATTGTGTTACTAATTCCTTTCACAAGCCTTCCCTTTTGGATACAGGCACGTAAACGGATTGGTTGTTTTTTTGCTAAGGAATTGACCACATCAGCAGATAAAGCCTTTCGGGTATGGTTGCTGTCTTGCAATCCAGCCTGTGATCATCTACCGAGCGCTTCCTCCGCTCCTTCTCCACTCAAATTGGTGTTAAGTTCAACATGAATACGTGGGCCTTGCCCTTTTATCCAAGAGTCACCATCCAGCATGAAGTTGCAGACTTCTGGGGCAAGGAGTTCAGCTTCTGTGTCTTTGAATCTGCTTAGACAGTGTTTCAGCATGCACGGCACTCTGCCATCAAACGTTAGGGTTACAGTCAACTTCTAGGTGGCCGTTAACCAAAACGGTCCATCTAAAATGTGGAAGTAGCGCTATCGTATTTCATGTGGCTCACTCAAACATCAGCAGGAATATTCCTCTGGTATGAAAATTGTAGCTTTTGTATACCACATTTATGGGGTTTTTCTGTACTTTGTATAAACAAATTGTTTACTCTTAGACAGATGATCAGGAAATCTCCTTCCCTTCAGCTCACTCTCCTTAAAAAATACCAACAAAAGCAACCTAGCCCGGCGCATAAATGGCAATGTTAGTGTACACAATGCAGCTTCTCTGATACAATAAAGTATATAATGGAGAATAGCTCCATTACACTGCACAAAAGAGGAAAATTATAATCTGATATAATAGGTGCATGTTTTTCTCCAGGGACAGAGATCAAAATATTCAATTTGCCAGATTTAGACTAGCAATGTTGCAAGACACTTATTCTAGGAAAGTGGGGCCGCAAAGTATTAGTGCTTCACTCCCTTGATCGAGAAGCTCTGTGCCCTTTCTATAACCTTGGACTGAGATCATGCACTACTTTTTTATTATTTTTTTTAAACTTGCCTTCTTTTAGCAAGAGCCCTTGAAGGGTTATGATCTTATTTAAAAGGCAGAAGAACAGGAGGGACACTTCCTTATTTAGTACAATCCAACACTGGCAAAAGTTAATAGGGAATAGGAAGTCATCAAGGAACATGTTCTGGGGAAAAAAGGAGGGTTTGGTTTTTTTTCATCTCTCCAATGTTTGGTTAATGTTTTTGTAAGACAAAAAGAAATGGAGGCAAGCACTTCCTGGCTTTGGACACCGTCTCAATTTGACACCCAGGAACGGAATGGGTTGCGCTGGATTTTCCTTTCAAAAACTCTTTAGTTTGTGGCTGAATTTATGAACCTAAACATCACCCTGAGAAAATTTCTTTACGTCGTTCTAAGCTCCATGCTCAATTCCATTATCTTAGCTCCCCAAATTGAACACTGTGTTTGGTTGTTTAGGAGACAAAAAAATGGCGATCACTTAAACAGTGCTTTTATAAAGAGAGGCATACTGTATTCTTATATGAACATTAAAGCTGCTACATCGCTTTTGGTATGGCACAGATATGGTGTGGGATGATCTTTCCAAATTTTCCATGTAGCTCCCACTGTGTTGTGTTCTCTGTGGCTCCTGGTTATTTTGCACTCCACTATGTCTCTGCAAAATTGGTGGTGTCTAATTTGTTCCCTGTGCATTTGGTTTCATAGGCTGCAAAAGAAGTTCTGCATATGAAAGACCTGGAGGAGCAGTTTCAAAGCAAAAAGAAATGTTTCAGAAATGGTTGGGTTCTGTGCACAGGACTGAGAAGCGTTCTGCAGGCAGGTTAGCAAAGGAACACGTTCAGCTGGGCATGGATCTGATTTCATATCTAGTAGGCAACCAAAAACATCTGGGATATCTTCTATGCAGATATTATCATAGCAATCTTTCACGCTTTTCTTGACAGGTCTTAGGTATAACAAATATTTTCAAGAAATTCTTTTTTTTTCCTGGTTGTTTTTAATTCAGCAGAGTTCTTTGTTCTCTGTGGAGGTGTTAAATAAATTACAAGAGAATAAATCTCCAAACAAATAAGCACTTAGATGTTTTCTCTTTACTCAGACAGCATTCCTCCCTTCCCATCTTTCCACCCTGTCTTACAGATGCTTTCTTGCATTATTAAGATATTCAAGTTGATAACCTTTTTTTTTTTTTTTTTTATTTTTATTTCAAGGCCACACAACTTGACTTTTCTGGTACCAGAATCTCTTGGATTTGGGAGATATTTAGACAGCCTCAAGAGTGGAAAAGATTCAGAATCAGATTGGAAATGGGACACATTAGAAGTGGTTCTTTTCAACACTTCTGCTATTTCATTAGGTTGGCTTGAAATGGCAGGGTTTGTACCTGGACATCATGGACATATCCACAGTCGTAGTGCTTTCTGATCATATGCTTTCTGGATCAAAGGTTGATGACTCACAAGCATTAAGAGGCTTCATCATATTTCAGATGAGTAAAATTATTTTTTAATTAGTTATATTTTGGTTTGTTTGGTTTTTTTTTTTAAATGGGGTGTTCCACAGATTATTAACCATAGTTGTGCCACTGAGTATCAATCTAACAGCTCAAAAACCTAAGCATCCTATTGTAGCAATTGCTTACTTAAAGTCTGGGCTTGATTGTGTGGGTTTTGTTTTTTAAAACTAAGAGAATGAATTCATTTGAGTGACTGCAAAGCTCAGTAAATACCAGTTATCAATTCTCTTTCTAATGACAACTGATGACATGATTTTTACAAATGGTTGAGCAACTTGGCAAATGCTAACCATAGAAATCGAATGAGCTGAAAGAAACTCCAGTCTGCCCTATTGTCGCTGCTGAGCTGACAGATGGGAAAAAGAGGAGGAGGTTGTGATGCTCTCCCCAGAAGCCCAGGGGCACACTGCAAAATGACTGCTGAAGTGTCTTGAAAGACCGTCAGTGAGAGAGGAGCAAGATTGCCGAAGAGCAGACATCACCTATATTTTGCTTTAAAAGTTGCCCTTTCTAACACAGCCCCCCCCCCCCCCCAAGCAGGTTGACCAAATTCTCTGCAGAGCAGCTAGCACCAGAGCTCATTCCAGCCTCACCAGTGGAGGTAAAATTGAATTTTCCGTGAAGAAAGAAGGAGCTGGAGCCAGGCTGCTTATTCCAGCAGCTGCTAGGAGAGCGGAGGGCAGGGCTACCATTACAGCTGCCCCAGGCAGGTGGCCCAAATGCCAGCATCTGCCACTGCCCCAGACACCGTCACCTGCCTGGGCACCATCAGCATGGCCGGGGCGCTTTGCTACCCCAGCCGTCTGCTGCTGTGAACAGCTACCCCGCTCTGCGGTGCCTAAGCAGCAGGCAAAATCCCCCGGTATGTGGAAAAGCCTGTAATCCCCAGAATAAGAATTGAGATAGCGGCAGTGGCAGTCTGCTGAGATCAGATCACTCGGCCTTGCCTTTCCTTACCTTTTTTTTCTTTTCCTCAATTAGTCTAATATGTCTCCTTTGGTTTTGTAAAAAGTGACTCGAGAAGTTAGAAGTACCAAACTTCAGTAGCTTCACCCATATGTGCTGCGCGCCTCAGGCTAGACAGCACATATTGGTAGCCAGACTGAGAAGAACATTTACCACATTACCTCTTAAAAACTCACTTTATTTTTCTTGTTGAGCTGGCTCCCCTCCAATGTGACACTCCAGCGTGAGCCATGCAGTGACAGCAACAGCCTCCATGGAAACACACCGGAGCATGAGGCCAGTCGTGGGGAGAGAAAAGGCAGCTCCGTCCTTTTCCTTAGTCTGCCACGTTTTCCCTCTGAACAAGCTTTCTTTTATTAGGAGTGCCCCCTCCTATGCCACCGTGTCTTTGGTATGTCTCTTGTAGCGATGCAAAGTTACGCTGAACGTGGAAAACCTGGGGCTGATTGCAAAGCATCACCATCTCACAGCCCCAGCGTTAGGAACTTCCACTCCTCTTTTTTACCCACTGGAGCCAGGAGGGAAACCTGCCTCTCCAACTAAGACACAAATAAATGCCGGCTGCAGTGGGTGGAAGTTTGAAAGCACACTGCGGAGTGAGGGGCTCTCATGGAGAGTGCCCTGCCGGCAGTCTGGGTGTTGCTCTGCCGAAGATCCCGCAGGCTAAACGTCTCTTTTCAGCAGCAATGAGGTAGCAAATACAGACAGCATCTTAGAAATTTCCTCGACATCTTTCAGAATGTTAGGTACCCCCCATTTCGCCCAGGAACAGGTTTATTGGGAAAAGGGTGGGTGCAGATGTTAAGCAGGTTGCTCTCCCAGTACAGTAACCAGGGAAACTTTGATGGTCAGGACGCCCTGAGGAGGAAATCCCTTATAGTCATGGCTATCACCATGCCTGCCTCTCCATCCTACTAAAAACTCACTCCCTCATCTAATAGCAGCATGCAAAGTTGCCTAATGCCATTATGATATAATTGATGATATAATTTTCCCTTAATATTTCTCTGAAGTCTTCATTTTTTTCCCCCAGACTGCCTTGAAGTAAATCTCTCGGCCTGACTATCCACTGTTCTATGCAGATAGCGAACCAGGTAGCTGTTCGGCATTGTTCCAAGTGTCTGAGCATTTCACAGACAACAGCTTAAATCCAGCAAAAATTTGTGAGCCTACGGGCTAGCTGCTACTGTGCTTAACTTCTAAATGCCTGGCTTTACATCCACAGACAATATGACAGCACTGAGTTTTGCCACACATTGCTTGGTAGGCTCCCCGTACTGAATTCGTACTGTGCAGCGTGAAATACTCATTCTGTGTATGTCACAGGGAGAATCAGGTGCCAGAGACTCACCACAGCCAGAGTTCTGAGCAGGGAGCCTCTTAAACTAACCGAGAATGATTGAAACCAGCTATATAGTAGAATTTCCCCTGTCCCAGCACCCAAGGAGCCTAAGCATGGGCTGCAAGGCAGTAGCTTTATGGGGTTGGGAGTTACAGCCTGGTACTCTCTCGAGCTGAGCACTTAGCCATCATTTCCAGGGGCTGAATCAGCTCATACTTTATTTTCTTAACGATGCATCAGTACTCTGACTGTCATATATATATGACATGCAATACAATATGTAATATACACATTTTAATGCATAATGATTTAATACATATGTTATGAATAATAATAATAATACACAGCAGGCACCTAGGTGATGTATCTCCTATCTCTCTCATCTTCCAGCACCACCCCTTATATTAGCTGTGCTTGCCTGAGGGACTGGGATATTTCTGTTTAAACACATACATTTACATCAGCACCAACCACCCTTGCACCTTCTCTAATGGAGAAAGATACTCACCTTTAGGGTCTGACTCATCTCATCCTAAAATAGGTTTCTAAATTTTACTGGCATCGCCAGACATCTTCATTGTGCCAAATGCTTCAGTGGGCATCAGGAGCACACTTGGCTTCGGCATGGACTCCAGCTCTGTTGACACTGATTTGGTCGCTCCTCATGTCTTTGCTGTCCCAAATGCTTTGGGTGTTTGTGACACCAGGTCACCTAGGCTAATTCTGCTCTGAAATCTTTTAGGCATAACAACAAATCTCTATAGATCTGGCCACTGTTTCCTTAGTTAAATTTCCTCACAAGGCTCTTTGTCCCTGATGTCTCAGACACACAGGAAAACTAATTGCACAGCAAGCCATCATAAGGGAAGCCAATCACCTGGCTTCCTAAGTGATACTCTCTGATCTACTGGAATTGCTTCTCTGAGATCACCAAGGGCTCTAGGACTCCAGTTAACATCCTAAATATTTATTTTCAACGTATGAGACCAGGTCCTGAAATGATGTCAGTTTAAACATCTACATTGAGTTAGTGGTCCTGGGCATGTTTATCAAGCTGGGGATGTGGCTCATGAGCTCTGTGTATCTTCCCAGTATCTTTCACATCACTTTTCACCTTTTCTCCTCCTTTTCCTCATCTATCTCCCATTCTAAGAGAGCCTGATCATTCCAACATCTTTATAGTGTAATACATTAAAAAGAAACTTTGTTGGCTACCTTTAAAGCACTTTATATCACTTTAAATCACTTACACTACCACAGCAATACTGCAAAGAATGCCATTTACATTTACATAAAGTCACCCAGAGGTTAATTAGTAGATGGAGGTAAATTTCCAAAAGAGTGCACCAGGAATAAAGCAGCAAAAAGCAATTCTTTCCTTAATTGGTTTTGTACACACACGTCTCATTCTATGTTTTACAAATGTACTCGGTAATTTCTGTCTTCATTTTCTGGGAAGATTGCATGTCAGGTAGAAAGGAAGTCTGTCATTGTGTCTGCCTAAGTGGTTACTTGCTGACCTTTTGTTGTGGGATAGACTATTTGGAAACGTTGCCATCACATGCCATCACAATTGCATGGTAGGTGCTGTAATGCTACACTCACATGCATCCTCTACAGTGGAACCAAAAAAAAATAATCCCCAGTTATCTTTCTATTTGAATAACTGCTGGGAAATGTTGATAAAAACATCACATTAGAATGACATAAAATAGTACACATCCCCAGCTCTGTCCACATGGTGGAACAGAGGAAAGGCGCTCACCTGGCGACCCCACATGCCAGAGGAAGAGCAGGGCATTTTATGTTAGTAGGGAGGGGCAAATGTGATTATTTTTCTGTTTGAAAAGAAACACTCTGAGGGACCATCAGAAACTGTCCACAGGTGACAAGGAAGAAGGCAATCTCGGAGCCTTGCTGGATTCACCTCTGACTGAGGACACCCAGAACTGCATATTGCTCCATGTCCATTTCTGGATCCTGAGACTTCAGTGGAAGTGGTTATGCTTTTCCTACAAGAGCTTTAACGGACACAGTCCAGGTTAATTTGAAGGCTCTACTTCTCTCAGCAATAATAGCATACACTTCCACTATCAAGACGCAGAAAACATGATGGGTCACACTGTTTTTCATGAGAGCTTTTAACGCTAGCATTGACTGCAACTAGACTTCTCCCTGAGCCTGAATCTTGATAACCTAGAAATGCTTAACAATCTTGAGTATGGCTTTTTAAATTTGATTTAAAAGCTATGTTTTCTTAGAGGCTTTGGAGCTATTCTAACCCCAAAACGTGTCTTTCTCCAAAGCAAGTAGGAGAAATCCCTACAGCAGTGTTGAATAGCAGTAGTGGACTATAAAGACTTCAGCTTTATTTCTGTCTTCTCCACCAAGCTGGTTAGACACCTGGCAAAGCAATCCCGATGGTGGAGCCAAGGATCTACTCAAGTTCATGCCAGAAATAGAGCACCTCCCACCCCTGGATGCAGTGCCAAAGCCAGGGGCACACCATGCTGTACGGCCTCCGCTGCCTTCCTGGTTGCTCCTCTCCTCTCTCTGTAGCAGCAAGGTGGTGGCTCCATCACTGCTCCTTTGAAGGATGAAGTGAGTTTGGAGTTCTGTAAATGTTATATCTGGTGAACGTTTCTACAAAGGCTGCCTAGAAAGCAGACCTGATGCAAACATTGCCATGATGAGGGGAAATACGGTGGTGCAGCCTCTCCCTGGTCATGTGAAAGTAGATGTTACATTCAGCAGTAGTAATAAGGTAATCAGAGCCCTTCCATTTTCCTTGTTCATGAATAAATCTATCCATGACAAGTAACATCCCTGTGTTCCCACAAAAGTTGGAATATAATAAGAATATCAATAATCAACATTGAACTTACTTATTCTATTTAGGCATCCATTATTCCTTATTATTCTTGGTGCCGAAGAAAGTGTTCTTTCTCTTCCTTTAAACAGCTCTTGTCCATTGTTGGTGTTTACAATCTTCTTATTGTTGCTGAGGGTTCTCCTATTCCCTCCCTGTCATCGTTTAGCAAAGCTAAATGTGTTTTGTTATTTTAATCTTTCTTGAAAAGTCAATTCCTTAATTAGAATCTATCGTGGAGTTCCACCGGGTGTCTGCAGGCTAAACACCACTAAGGCTATTTTCTTACTAATTGTGCTCACACACAGGACATTTGTTAGTGTTGTTGATGGCACTAGTGTTTTGGTTTTGTTTACTGTTTTTTTTAAAGGCTGTTTATCTAGGTGAGAGGCAAAAGGCAGAATTCATTAAATCAGATTTTCAAAGGATCAAAGCCTACAAGGCATAGAAAGTGATGATTTTCTTGGCTGGGATTTTAAACTGAAACATGCAAAGAGAAACCTAAAAGCCAGGGGTTTGGAGAGTGAGCATGTCAAAATCTCTCTCTAAAACACAGAGATTTTAAGATTATGCTTGTGAAAGAAGGCTGTCAAATGCTGATCCGCTCTCTTTCCTACCAATTGCTAATGAGCATCACAAAATGTGAAAACACTCCTTGATTCCTAACCTATCATCAGATACGTTTTGCTAAAGAGACATTTGGAGATTCAGTGGGAAGAACAGTAATGCCAAAAAAAAAAACCAACAAACGTATATTGTCCTTTCTCACCTTTGTCTCCAGTTTTGCTCACTAATCAGCCTGCACGCAAGTTTTTAGAAAGGATTTAGCTCTTCTAGCATGCCATGGAAGACGAACCTTTACACAGACATCACAACAACTTTCTGAAGTAAGTTTTGATGGGCTTCTCAGTGTGTCATTTCTTTTCTGTGTACCTTAGGGATATAAATTTTTTACATATACAATTGCCCTCCACAGCACCACATATACTAGTCTAGACAATAAACACAGTGACAACCTACCTGAGGGATGTATCTTTACTCTGCCCATAAATTTACTGTAGCTTGAATGTTTCTTATGCTAGGATATATCACATTTGATTCAGTTCTATCTAATTAATTAGTTCATTGCCCATGAGCTAAAATAAAAGTTGCGTTGTTTGGACATACAAGGTAATGGTATTCCATCAAAATATGCTCAGTGTGTTTCTGTCTATCATCTCCTCTGTCCACAATTTCACAATACAAAGATTACTGGGATCAGCGGTGTAGTGTGGCTTCCTCTACAGCGCTCAGGTTGAGTCCTGTGCTGTCACACTGCTGTGTTATCCAGTCACTTCTCCGGGGTCCCGCATTGTAATTTACTGCACGCTTCCAGTTTAAAAAGTAGGAGTTTTAAGGCATTTCTCTTTCACTTAGGAGATGAGTCCTAGCTGGGACTTCCTAGTCCTTGCCATGCCAACAACTGTATTATTTACATAAGTCCTAGACCTGATGTGGCCTTACCCCTGGTGACCATTGCCAATATAGCAGCCAGAGGATCACACTAACAGTTTAGCTATGTGGCTAATCACACGTTAATGTTTGGACCTGTGCTCCAGCTACTGGCATGGAGGTGACTTGAGAACAAGTACCTGTCGGGCCATACCGTTACTGTGCCTTTGGGGATGCCCATGTCTTTCTATATGAGCTTCATATCAGACACAGCCTTCTGTACCACCTGTAGCATCTATAGCTCCCTTGAGAGCAATCACTGTACCATGTCCACATTGTCCATCTCATTCCCCTCTTTCACCCCTCCATTGCAGCAGCTGAGGGAGACAGGTGTATTGGGTTTGCATGGCAAGGTTCTGGTAGCGGGGGGGCTACAGGGATGGCTTCTGTGAGGAGCTGCTAGAAACTTCCACCATGTCCAACAGAGCCAATGCCAGCCGGCTCCAAGACAGACTCGCCGCTGGCCAAGGCTGAGCCCATCAGCCACGGTGGTAGCGCCTCTGGGGTAACAGAGTTAAGAAGGGGAAAAAAAACTGCACAAGAGAAACTGCAGCTGGAGAGAGGAGTGAGAAGATGTGAGAGAAACAACTTCGCAGCCACCAAGGTCACTAAAGAAGGAGCATGCCACGCCAGAGCAGGTGGATGCACCCAAAGGATGCTGTGACCCCATGGGAAGCCCGCGCTGGAGCAGATTCCTGGCAGAACCTGTGGACCCGTGGAGAGAGGAGCCCACGCCAGAGCAGGTTTGCTGGCAGGACTTGTGACCCCGTGGGGGACCCACGCTGGAGCAGTTCATGAAGAACTGCAGCCTGTGGGAAGGACTCACGTTGGAGAAGTTCATGGAGAACTGTCTCCATGGGAGGCACCCCATGCTGGAGCAGGGGAAAAGTGTGAGGAGTCCTCCCCATGAGGAGGAAGGAGCAGCAGAGACGACATGTGATGAACCGACCACAACCCCCATTCCCCGTCCCCCTGTGCCGCTGAGGGGAGGAGGTAGAGAAATCAGGAGTGAAGTTGAGCCCAGGAAGAAGGGAGAAGTGGGGGAGGTCTTTTAAGATTTAGTTTTATTTTCTCATTGTCCTTCTCTGATTTGCTTGGTAATAAATTAAATTAATTTTTCCCCAAGTCAAGTCTGTTTGGCCCATGACAGTAACTGGTGAGTGATCTCTCCTGTCCTTATCTTGACCCACGAGCCTTTCGTTATATTTTCTCTTCCCTGTCCAGCTGAGGAGGGCAGTGACAGAGTGGCTTTGGGTGGGCACCTGGCCTCCAGCTAGGGTCAGCACACCAGAACAGGCTTTCTCTTCCCTGCTGTCCTTCTGCCCATCCAACTTTTCCCGTGCCACCTATACAGTGGCTTAACTTCAGCGGCAGAGCTTACTCCCTCTCTGAGTATCGCCAGGACTGTGATTTAAGCATTTTTTTTGGTATCTTGAGCTGCAGCTTAACCTCCTGACAGTTCAAAAACTCCCGTTTCAAGGTGAGATGGATCACCACAGACCCTGAAATCTGAACTCAGAGTCCAATAGGTTAAGGCCCCTCTAACAATTTCAGAAGAGGTCAGGCATCTTGTCTGGTCAGTCTGGAGCACAACCATCTGAGATGGATGACAGGGGGATTTCCTGACACCGGGCTGCATATGAGTTGGCTCAAAACTTCTGGAAAGTAAATGTCTAGTGGTTAGACAGTGCTGAGAGTAGGCAGTCTGGATCCTTGGGATTTAGGCACGTGGATTTTGTCCAGGTCCCAATATAATTTTGAAAGGTGTATGTGTTGCTTCTAATACCTGCTCCTCAAAAAATCTAGTCAAAATTGCATGTGCTAATACCTATATACCTATACCCAAATACCTACTGACAAATTTGGTGGCCTTCTATGACAGTGTTGGTGGATAAGGGAAGACGAACTGACGTCATCTACCTGGATTTGTGCAAAGCATTTGACACTGTCCCGCACGACATCCTTGTCTCTAAATTGGAGAGACATGGATTCAATGGATGGACCACGTGGTGAATAAGGAATTGGCTGGATGGTCACACTCAAAGAGTTGTGATCAACGGCCCAATGTCCAAGTGGAGAACGGTGACAAGTGGCCTTCCTCAGGGGTCTGTACTGGAACCGGCACTGTTCAACATCTTTGTTGGTGACATGGACAGCGGGATCAAGTGGCACCCTCAGCAGTTTGCCGATGACACCAAGCTGTGTGGTGTGGTTGACACGATGGAGGGAAGGGATGCCATCCACAGGGACCTTAACAGGCTGGAGAGGTGGGCCTGTGCAAACCTCATGACGTTCAACAAGGGTCAAGTGCAAGGTCCTGCACGTGGGTCGGCGCAATCCCAAGCACAACTATAAGCTGGGCAGGAATGGATTGAGAGCAGCCCTGAGGAGAAGGACTAGGGGGTATTGATTGATGAGAAGCTCCACATGAGCTGCAGTGTGTGCTTGCAGCCCAGAAAGCCAACCGTGTCCTGGCTGCATCAAGAGAGGCGTGACCAGCAGGTCGAGGGAGGTGATCCTGCCCCTCTACTCCGCTCTTGTGAGACCCCACCTGGAGTACTGTGTCCAGCTCTGGGGGGCCCCAGTACAGGAGAGACATGGAGCTGTTGGAGACGAGTCCAGAGGAGGGCCACGAAGCTGATCAGAGGGCTGGAGCACCTCTCCTACGAGGACAGGCTGAGAGAGTTGGGGTTGTTCAGCCTGGGGAAGAGAAGGCTCCGGGGAGATCTAATTGCGGCCTTCAGTACCTGAAGGGGCCTACAGGAAAGATGGAGAGGGACTGTTTATGAGGGGGTGTAGTGACAGGACAAGGGGTAATGGCCTTAAACTGAAGCAAGGTAGATTTAGATTAGATATTAGGAAGAAATTCTTCCTGTGAGGGTGGTGAGGTACTGGAACAGGTTGCCCAGAGAAGCTGTGGATGCCCCCTCCCTGGAAGTGTTCAAGGCCAGGTTGGATGGGGCTTTGGGCAACCTGGTCTAGTGGAGGGTGTCCCTGCCATGGCAACGGGGTTGGAACTAGATGATCTTTGAGGTCCCTTTCAACCCAAACTGTTCTATGATTCTATGATTGTATGATTTAATGAAACCTCTATATTTGCATGACTAAATCATGTGTCTGCATCAAAAGGCCCTTGGCATACAGCTCACCACTGTGCATTGTACACTGCAGCTCCATCCCAGGTCAAGGTGCCAAACACTCTCAGGTTCAGCCATGCCAGTACTGTAAATGGGGAGATTCATTCCTCCTGTGTAAACAGGAGACAAACTAGCTTTCAGTAGCACAGAAAAAAAACAGAAATTGTTTTTCACCTTAAAAAGAGTAAAAAAGCATCTTACAAGGAAGATCCATCCTTTCAAAGCATGAAAAATTAAAATTCAGCAGAGAACAAAATATTTTGAAATGATGCAACACAAAACAGTCAGTGACACCCCTACTGAAATGCGACACAGGTTCCAGGATGTTCAGGCACTCCTGCTGGGACAGATAATCTGCATTTAAATTACAAGATTCAGCCATATGTCTGGCTGGGAAATGAAAAGTTTGGAGCGATAGATACCACCTTGTGCATCTGCTGTTGGAGTCTTTCATCCTGCTCAGTCACTCTCATGCACCATGGCCTGTTCCAGGATAAAGTCTCTTCCTATTAAATAATATCTGAATGTCTCCAGGGCCCGTTTCAGAACCAAGCAGTCTCTTTTTTTCTCAGAAACTATATATCAAATCTTTGGTGGGAGCAAGCTTTTGACTAATGTTCTCCTCTGGTTATTTAACTTGTAATAACTTACCAATTTAACCCATGCAACATTTATTTGAGATTTAGGCTATGGCATATGACTGGGGATTCATACTGTTCGATTTAGGAAAAGGTAAATCTTCCTCATTTACAAAAAGGGTACACCCTACCTCCCCACTCTTGTGTGTGTGTGCATGTGTTTTAAAATAAGAGTGCAATATTTCCCTATAATTCAAGTAATTTTTAATTTTTTTTTTTTTTTTTTTGCCCAGCAGGTATTGGTTAGCATTTGCCATTATCTTTCAGTGGGAAAAAACAAATTTTTGTTGCGCCTTCGAGTCAAAACAGCATCTTCTTTGTAGCTGCTGGGTATATTCTGTAATGGCTTGGATTTTACTTCTTTTAGACTGTGAGAAATTACTATTATAGTACTGCCAGTAATTTAGCTGTACGTCCTTAACAAAACCAGAATTAATTGGTGAGAAAAAATCTCATTTTTAGTATTAGGAAGAAGAAAAAATAAAATAGCATAAACCCAAAGATGTCTGAAATATAGAGCCCTTTCCCATGTTTTCAGTGTGTTACTGTTTCTGGACTTTTTTATTTATTTTATTTTATTTGCCATTGCACATGGTTTAAGAAGCACGGCATAATGTGGGCTTAGTGATATCATGATGGTACCAGCGAGTGGTAAAGGCACGATCTGGGTTTAGAAATCTGGTTGCTGTATTCTTTAAGAAATACTCCCAGAATTTATAGTCTTTGCTGCAACCTTTGGAGGCAGCCGGGGAGGACACTCTGCACAGCATCAGCGCGTTGCCGTTCTTGTAAATGCCGCTTAGAATTTGATGGGGACATTTTTAAGCTACACATGCAAGGAGCTGAGCTGGAATCTAGCGCTCTTCAGAGGGAGAATCTGCTCACGAGGATGTCAAAGGATGATGCCAATGCAGCACTTTCCCGGGGAATCTTTCTGGAAAAGACAGTTTTGCAGGTGAGTGAGACAAAGGTCAAAGAAGCCTTGCTGTGGTCTATTTTATGTCCATCCAAGGCACTTGCTGTGGTTTGCCCCCCCCCCCCGTTCGAGCCCCTGCTGTTGGGCTGAGCTCCTGGCTGAGTCTTGGCCAAAAAATCGGTGTGGCATGAGGGGGGTCACAGTCACTGGCAGTGGCAGGGGGTCTCCCCACGTCCCGGGCTCCTGCCCGGCTTCTGCTGTCTCCAGCCACTGAGGCAGAGCTTTGAACTCAGCTCTCACCTGCACATCTCTCTGCTTTTATCACCACTTCAGAAAAAAAGGAAGATGACCATTAGTTTAGACCAAGTGTGAACTGATAAAAAGGGATGTTCTTGTGAATTGCTCCCAGAATTGTCACTGGCCTCTAGTAAGAACAAAGAAATACAAGAATTAGCGTAATGACCATGAAGGTACCTATTTTTGTATACTTTTTATTGTTGTTTTATTTCAGGGCCATTTTAATTAAAAGTAAGCACTGGCAGTAATCATATGATATATGTTTCCTTTTGGTAGCTTTGAAAGATCTTTTTTTTCTTAAAAGATCCTGATAGTGAGGTTGATTAATCATCTAAATGAGCATGCATGAAAACTTGTAAAACCTAATTTGGTACAGAATTTTTCCACACATGGCATATATATTCTAAGTAAGTGTTTTATAAGAGAGACCAGAGAGTTTTATGGAGCGTGGTTTTGTATATAGTATAAATACATACAATTTTGTATATATGCCATACAGAAAATACTATAGGTATCTGTTTAAAGGAAAACAGCACGACAAACCCCTAGGAGCCACAAAGTCTACCTGGTACATATTATACATCTTAACAACAGTTGCCTAATGAACACCCTGATGCCAAAAGAACTCTTCGGGTCTTTCTGAGAAGAATACATACATAAGCTTCCATGAAATATGTCATCCCTTTCACTCATTTATACTAAGGAAATACCAACAAAACACTGTGTTTAAATAGCTTTAAGGATCTGATATAAATCAACAATAGCCAGGAAATTTAAGAAAGCCAAAGCCCGACACTCCCTCTTCAGCACATTACACCCTGTTTTTGCAAAGCGAGTTAGAAGCCTTTGGTATCCCACCTCATTTTCAGTTCTTGATTTACATCAGACCTTATGGGAAAAGCACCAGCAATAACAGAAGCTTCCACCTCGGACCTTGCGCGGCAAGAGTTCAGACGAAATCACAGGAAGTCACGTGAGCTTTACATAAAACATCAGCAACTTTTTGGCTTGAGAGACACCATTACCCAGCGGCTGAGACCGAGTCCCCGCTCTTCCCGGCAGCTCCCCATGGCACCCCCAAGCCGCCCAGCTGGTGCTGGTACAGAGGCAGTGCCCTGCAGAAGGGAAGGAGGCTGTACACATGCCAGAGGAGCAGCTCTCCAAAGCCTGTAGGACATTTTCCACACTGGCTTCGGTTCACTGGCTGGGGTGATCCCAAGCGGCAGAGCTGCCTGCATCGCTGCTGCCAGACCCGTATGCTGACAGCGGCTCCAGAGCTGGCCCGTGGTCAGGGTGGTACTGCGCCGCAGCCCCCCTGCACTGTCACGCTGCTGGGAGAGGGCCCTGCTGCCCAGATTTCAAGCTTCAGTATGTATTTCAGTATATACATATTGGCATATGTAATGCTGATACATAGTCTCAGTCTTTCCTCCGATGCTGCCCAGAAAGTCAACTCATGCTAAGACCCACTGTTTTTTTGTTTTAGATTAGATTAAGACAAGTTGAAAATATTCATTCCAATGCAGAGTTAGTTGATGCAGGAGGATTAGATTAAGGCTTTTTTAGCTACACTCCCCCCCCTTTTTTTTTTCCCCTCTCTCCTATTGCAGTGATCAAGCCGCAGCATCTGCTTTGGACCCACAGAAAAGGAAGGAGGCATCTTCTCCAAAGCTTCCTGGGCAGCTCTAACCCCAGCAGCCTCATCCTACCCCAGCAGAAGCTGCTCCCATCCCACCCTTGTCATCCCAGGGTCCTACCCCTGTCGTCCCCGGGCCCCAGGGATTCCTCCTGGCCGGAGGCAGAGCTGTCAGCACCTCTGCAGCTGCGGGAACATCCCAGGAAACAGAGAGGTTGGCCAGGTCCTGAGGGCTCGGGGAGAAACAGGGTCTGAATGAAAGCCCCGGCTCCCCTTCCTGCTTCGTAATTCTAGTTATAATGTTGAATCATAGTGAAACAATTTGATGAAAAGAAAAAAAAAAAAAAAAGACTTCCCTGTAAGAAGATTTCTTTTATTGTCAACTTTCACACAGTCAGAGGAAGAAATTCCCTAGGCAATTAGAGCTTCTAACATTACAGGCACAAGGTTTGTTTTGAGAAAACAAACATGTCAGCATTTTTTAAGTTATTTTTTTCAACCTTTAGACATGGTGGCAAAGCATCGATTCAGTGGGTTTTTTTACATGAAGGCATATAGACAGGAAAGCACAGTACCAGCTGCGAGTGCAATATGCCGCTGGTCTGTTAATGATAAAGAGCAACAATGCGAAAGAGCCATAAACCAGACAAAGCAAAAGGAGAGAGGCATCCGCACAAGTGGGTGTGTGTGGCAGCTACCCATTTACTGCAGATTTCCCTGGTAATAGTATCTAAAGTCATTAGCGTAAAAGCAGCATTGGTTAGGGACATCTGCACAGCTGTGAGGAGCTGAGGGGTTTGGTTTGGTTTTGTTTTTCCCAAATCCTGCTTTCCATAGTGGCAGCAGTGTAAAAATAAACTTAAAACAAAATTAGTTTACAGGGAATGTATAAACGCAGTATAGCAATGGCTCCACTCTTGTGGCTTGCACCCTCTATTAAATATTAGTCCTGAATTTTCATAATATACCTTGACAAAGATAGTAGCATTTAATAAGAAATGCAATCATTTTAACCTTTTATCTTAAAATTCTGCCCTTATTTATGCTAAGTAGTCCCTCTGACTTAAATCTGTTTATACCGTGAGTTGCACTTGTAGCAATCAGTAGAAAACATGAGATATTAATATAAAAATTTCAGTGTTCCTAAAAATATATTTGAAGAGTGCGAAAGACCCAGCACGTGTAATATTTTCAACCAGCCTGGTGAATTTGTGTTGAACAGGTAAAATAGGAAACCAAAAAACCCAGAGTTTGAAAAAGGAGAGGAGAGCTTAATAAAAACATGCTAGAGCCAGAAGCTATCAATTTCAGATCATTTTTCCCCTGAAGTGTATCCGTGACGTGCAGAGTCCATAGTGGAGGTATTTCCCAAAGGCGGCCCCTGACCGTGCGGCTGGACCCTGTCCCCGCGCAGCCTCCCACCGGCCCCGGCAGACGTTCAGGCAAGCCCAGATGGTTGCGCATACAGATGTGATAACTTGACCAGCGGCCTAGATAAGACACGTTTCCTAACCCAGAGGATGGGCAATTTTAAGGGCACGTTACTGCCTCCCCTCCGCGGGAGAAACCTGCATCTCAGCCAGGAGGTCTCCGCTCGGACCAGCCGTGGTTTCAGAGGACGGTGGGGGCTGTCATCCAGGGGCCATCCACCGCAAGGCAGCTCTGCGAACCGGTGCAAAGGGCTGGAGGGAGGTACGAAGAGAAGATGAATCTGTTCAGCGCTAAACATGTTTATTTTAACTTCTCCGAAGCTTCTGAAAATCACTGAGCAAAACTCCAGGGTATAAATCAAAGTGAGAGAGAGAAAGAAAAAGGGCGAGCGAAAGAAAGTCATTACTTTGATTGGCAATGAAAGATTACTCGGGATCCATAACCGTGTTTACCTAGCTCAGCTCTAAGTTCACCATTCCAAAACCCTCGAAAGACACCCTTGTTACAAACAAAAACAAAACCAAAAAAGCCCAAAGTGTCCACAGGAAAATGACTTGTGTAACAACAAGTGCAAATTTGGGGTTGCTACCTATGCTCACACTGCTATATTTTCTTTACTATTAAAAGCATATTTCATAGGATTCCAAGCCTTCTCTATTAAGAGTTCAAATTACAGAATAAAGGCTAAAATGATGAACACAAAGATAGCTATCTGGTATTTTTTTCTCTCTTCAGTTTCATGTGCTTCAGCTACGCCTTAGCGCAGCCCAATTTATAGTATAAGGCCAGAAAGTCAGTACTAGGCACGCAGTTACAATAAGTACTGTTCTCACTTGTTCACTATAAGCTCCCTATTTCCTTCTTAAAAGTTGTTTTCAAAAGGATCTGCTTGCGTAATTGTGCAGCAGCAAGCCTCGGTAGCCTCAATCCCCAAGAATGTTTTCAATGACCTCTTCCTGCCCAGTTTTTCCATGAGAGAGAGAGAGAACTGTTGGGAAAGGGGGCGCCAGCAGTGTTACCAGAGGGTAAATGAGTAGACAGATGCAGAACAGAGATTAGTGTTTTAAGGAAAAAAAAATAATTTTTTTTCTGTCCTTTTTTTTTTCTCCCTGGTGTTAGGATCGCTTTTAAACCCCGCCCCCTCATTTTAACATTTCATGTCCTTTTGGTTGGCACAGGCCTTCCAGCAACAAAGCAGACCCTAATTTTAGAGGTGAGAATATTAAAGCGGAGGAACAGGCGCGTTTCACCCACACGATGGCTGCCGGCATCAAACCCAGAGTCTGGATCCATCCTGGCTGGGAAGGGGCTGGGTGGCTTTGCAGTGACTGTATGAGTCGACGACGCGGCCATTTGCAGGACAGATAAGTAAGTGCAAACAAAGGGTGGGAGGGAGCAGCCAGAACATCAAAAATAACATGCCTGCTTCCCAGGGGAGCCGAGCTCACTAATGCAAACACATACCTGTACCACGTGTGCAGCAAATCAAGATTTGTTTGTTTACAGTATCAGTTTTGGTTATGGAGAACTCTTCAAAAACCTAAAGGCAAAATGACCTTGAGAAGTTCACATTATTAAGAATTAATTATTACCCTCTGACAGACCCCATTTATCACCATGAAAACCAGATACATTAATTAGAGCACTTCTGGCATTGGAGCAAACCTGTTCCCTTCATGGTAGATTTTGTTTTAGATTTTGTTCCCAGAGGGAGCACAGGAATTCTGAAATATACCAAAGAGCAGTTTAAAGATTTTCCACAACGATGAGTTTAAAGGTATTTTTTTTTGGTCCCTGAATCAAGCTCCGTAATAACCTCCATAATCGAAGAATTATCTCTGCTAGTGACAGACAAAATTAATAATCAGAGTTTTGGTTTTTAACCCTGCCTGTCACCTACAGCGCTGACACTGAGGACCACAGGGTAGATTATTCAGCAATTAACATTATGTGATGTTGCTGAATGCAGCATCTTTCCTGTAGCTTAAAAACATGCCACGCTGTGGCAATGCAGAGTAGGCAGCTTTTAAAGTTTGGATTAAATCTAAGTGAAAGTCTCTCGTGACTCGTTCAACTTCTGCCATTACCTTATGTATTGTGATAACCGTGTAATGCAAGGTAGGGATTTAAAAGGACAAGAACATAAATCTTTTGTTGAGATTGATGACATTTTGCTCGTTGCCTGTGCATCAAGAGGATGGAGGGAGTTTGCTGTGCTGCAGTTTCCCACCCTACTCCTAGTAGGAGTGCAAAATGAAAACTTTACACTTGGATTAAAACCCGTATTTGTCTCCAGGACAAAATTTCCCATCGGATTAAGACCTGCAAAATTTGGTCTCACAGGGAAGAACTCAGGAGTGCTCAGTAACATCCTGAAGAGCCCTTACCACTTTGTTTCCCACAATCAGCCGCAAAGTCCCCACCATCACTTTGGTCCCATTTTTCCCTGGATAGAAAAAAAAAAAAAAAAAAATCCATGCAAATGCAATGCCCCAGCGCTCCGTATTCTTAACTATTCACCCCAAACGGTCTGCCTCTTTAAATGAAGTGCAGGCTGGAACACGCTATCTGCTTTTCAGAAAGCCGAAGGTGGATGCGTGCCAGGGATTTGTGCAGCTTCCTGGCTTTGCTGATAAAGAAGGGCCACTGCGAGGTAAACCTCTGCTCTCTCCCCGACACGTTTCCTCTGCGGCTGCCCGGGAACAAGGGACCTGAGAAGACAAGGAAAACATGGAGACGGCGGCACCAGAGCCAACTGCCTGCGCGGGAGGAGGCCTCTGAAGAGTTCGTGCTCTTCTACATTTAGAAATGTGAGCTTCGAGCCCGGGCATTTGCATCAGCGGGTGGAAAGTATGAGAAAGCACATTTAATGCTGAAAGTTAATGATGGCATTTGACCATGTTAACCAGTAAATGGCAAGGCAGGGTCATGGCAGTTAATTATTCAAATAAGTGACTGCTAAAAGAAATGTTTAAGAAATGGTGGTAGTTTGGACCGACTGCAATGGGAAGTGACTAATCATCTCAAAGTTTAACCTCGACAGCTCTAAGCAGACCCTTCTTGCCCCTTTTCTGGTTTTGTTTTTTAAATCAATATTGTCTGCCTCGCAGGCAGAACATTAAAGGTTTCACAGCAAAAAAACCCCAAACCCAAGCTGGCTAGAGAGGCACCTGTGACCTGAAGAGAAGAGCTTCAGGAGAGAAGCCATCTGGTTTAGAGGGGTTCAGCTTTGGGAGAAAGGGGCTCTCGCCTCAGCTCCCGTCCTGCCGCGTGCTGCAGGGCCGCTCTCCTCGCCCCTCGGTACTCGTGTATTTAGGTTATAACCTCTTTGGGGCAAACTCTGCCTTGTTTGTTCAGTGACAAGTGCAATCAGGCCCTGCTTACTGCTGATGTCCCTCGGCACTGCTGCGATATAAACGCTAACGAAGAGAGACTGCTCATACCTGCGTAGCCCCAACTGAATCCACCACTTAAAAATTTTCATTATTTTTTTGGTGCCTGGATAATTTAAAAAACTCCCAGGCAAAATACAATTACTGCCCTGCCATAACTGCTAAGCTTCTGTGGGACATAGCTGCATAATTTTAAGAGCCAAACATTCCACTAGACCTCTTTGTTTCAACAATCAAATACCAGAGAGGGAGGTAATACTGGCAATGTATTTTTCTTCTTATGTATGCTGAACTGTTTTACAACTTCTAATGCTGATATATGAGTCTACAAAACAAACAAACAAACAAAAGGTAAGTATAAGCTAACACTTTATAACACTACAATGTATGTAGAGCACTTCTCATCCCAAGTGTACTTAAATCAGACATACAGTCGTCACTCGACTTCTCAGGGAAGTGCAGCTATCTCCAGACTGGGACAGCATGTGTTTAATAAACATATTTGAGGTTTGGGCATGGACAGGAATAATTTTTCCCACTTAGAGTTCTGGTAAGGATAAAGCAAAAAATAAAAGCACATTTAATGTGTATACACCTATTAAGATACTGAAACTAAAAAGAAGACAGCCTTGGAGAACTTAAATATCAAGAATATATTACAGAGAGTAAAAATAAATTTGAGCTGGAAGATGGGAGGGCAACTAAGTGAATATTATTTTTTTCCTGAAAAAAAAAAAAAAGCCTTTGAGATTATAATCTGGTTATTTAGAAGCCTGGCTTTGCCCATATCTGAAAACCAGAACCCCCAGTGTTACTTGTGCCCATTGCTGGGGTGGGCACTGCACCTGAATACAACCTTCAGGAATACCACAAAGGGAAGACGGCAAAATCCTCAGTAGAATTGCCTATGGGAAAAAATTAATTCTTCAAGAGTAATTTGTTCTTGATGTGTAGCACAAAATCATGGAGGATGTGGGAGCTTCCTATTCTCCCTATTGGGTTCTCAAAGAGACAAGGAAGTCCACTTCTAAGATGGGTCAACATGTAGGCTTGGTCAACCCTCTGTTAAACGTTGCCTTGCATCTGTTGTCCAAAATGTCTCTTCAGCAGCAACCCACAGTCCCCTGGGTGTATACTACAGTGATTACCCTCATCACAAGTTTAAGTCCTGCTGCCCAGGGTGTCATTGTCCCTGGAACTCCTGGAACAGCTTTCAAATGGCCGGTATGACCTGGAAACGGGCCTTCCTCCCTGCTAGCCCACCCTTGTGAGCACAGTTGCCACCTCTGCAAAGAAACATGCACAGGTGGGAGACAGAACGTTCAGGCTGACCTTGAGGACAGTGTCTGGTACCAATCCTTGGCCTCCAAACAGGGGCCGTGCAAGCTAAACTTCAGAATAAGCAAGTAGAGATGTTCATTTGGATAATCAGATGACTTGTAAAGCCGGGTTACCACAGAGATTGCTAGCAACACGGAGTGACAGACATATGACCCAATCTACCAGAATACATGAGAAGACAGGAGAAAGTCCAGGACCATGCTTGTGACTGAATGCTGTTTTCTGTATCAATGGAGTGGTCCCAAACGTTATGGGGAGCTGTCGGCAGCCAGGAGGAAGGAATCTCAGCCTTGGCTGAGAAAATATGCACTTGGTGAGCAGGGCAAGGGTGGTGGGAGGCAGGGGGCATAAAGGTAAAAACATTTAATGTAACTCATACCTGAAAATAAATATAAAAGAACATAAAAAATGTTAAAGTTATCATTGCAAACAATCCAGTTCCAAGTCAGCCTACATTAAGGGTAAACTTGTAAGATAAGCATGTAAATTAAAGATTGCACTAAGCAGAGGTTTGGTTTTCAAGTCCCATTGCTCAAGTCAAGAACAATTTACTCTCCTGCGGTACTTGGACTGAGGCAGAGGGACGCGGTGAAGGCAGCGTGGGTGGTTCACAGTGTTCACTTGGCTTTGGCCTGGGAAGCTAGGAAGCCACAACCGTTCTTTGCTCATAGATTTTTTTGTTGCTCTAAGCATGAATGTCCCTTTTGTCCTCTACAATCCCATTTTTGCGTTTAGGAAGACAGTCTTTGACCCTTTCCTGGACTAGGAATGGAAGCCAACTGAAGCAGCAGGATGCTGTCCTTCCAAAACTACTTTGTGGTGCTCTCTTCTGATGCAAGTCAGGGTGGTTTTAATAAAATTTGCTAATTTGCCTTCATCAGCTTATACCAATGGTGATAACCACTGCTTATAATACATTTTTTCAATCTTCCCTGCACCATTCTTGCACTCATTCCCTAGGAATAATTTCAGCTGGTGGTTACAGATCTTCAGCTCAACATCATATGTCCCAGAACAGGCAGAGGGGATGAAGAGAGGCTCTGCACCATCCTCTCTTGATGCCAGCCTACTTATCTTTCTGAGTATCTTTACAGGGAAACTTTCAGTCAGTTTTCCTTCCTTCTGTAACCTATTGGTTTTAGATAGTGTGGCAGTGGTACACACTGTCAGACAAGCGTTGGTACTTAGATGTGCCTGAGCTCCCTTTATAGTCATTGGACACGATTCAGGTGCAACAGTCACAGATTTAGTGCATTTTTAGGAACTGTGAGGTATCCACAGTTCTGTCTACTTGTCTAGCCTCCAGCTGCTACTGTGGAAGGGTCTGCTGTGGGTCAGTCCCGGCTCACATCTGCCACCTCC
This sequence comes from Balearica regulorum gibbericeps, assembly GCF_011004875.1. Classification (NCBI taxonomy): domain Eukaryota; kingdom Metazoa; phylum Chordata; class Aves; order Gruiformes; family Gruidae; genus Balearica; species Balearica regulorum. The sequence continues at coordinate 173,569,397 of NC_046184.1, read as the reverse complement.
ACGTGGATATTTTGGATACCACAAGTGATCTCAAACAGCACGAGATCCTTATCTGCGGACAAATAAATTAAGCTTGTATCCCACATCATCTAGCTCCATCTATATTTACTGGTAAGAAATAGGTGTCCGTTTATCTCACCTATCTGAGAATAGGCTGGTGTGCCCCCTGGGGATTCCTGTCTCTATCCATTGATTTAATAGGAATTTAGGTGAGTAGATGAGGTGCGATGACTTATTTTTAGATGGCTGTAGTGAGGTGAAATGAATCCCATCCACACTGGCACATGATTAATGTTGGAACAGTAAGCACCTTGCACTTTGCTCTTAAATGTCATAATAATTTTGGTTAGATTTAATGTGTTTTAAAAAGTGTTCCCGCTTTTATTAAATTGATCCTTGTTAATTATAATCCAATAAATTTTAGAAGAGGCTTTAAAGGGTAATGATTTATGCATCCGTGTTCAAAAATCAGAAATATCAGACAGCAAGCCAGCAAACTCCTACTGAATTCAGAACATGCATTTGAGAAGTGATTTCAAATCCCTATGCAAGTCAAACAGAGGGAGAAGTATGTACGAGACATATTGCTATATTGTGACAAACCATAAAGAAGCTTTCAGCTATATAGCATCTTGACAGGCTGTTCAAAATCAAGTGTTTAACCTCACTCTTTACCTTGATAATCAGGTTTCCCTCTTTGCTTCACACATATATTATGCCATACTTAACACACAAAAGAAAAAAAAAAAAGGTAATATTTTCTGTACTGAGAGCCAACTTTGTTGTGATTCACTCCATCATTCGTCTTGTCTTTTACCATAAGAAAAGTATCCTGTATACGCCTGTATAGCAAGCAGATCTTTCCTAGCAGTAGTCCTGATATCCAGAATAGAGATTTATGAGGCCAGAAAGCAAAGTGTAGTCTTGCCCCTCAAGCATAACTGCTAGTGTGTTAATCTGAAAAAAAAAACAAAAAAACAAACCCAAAAAAACCCCAAAAAGCAACAACAACAGCCAAAAAACCCCAACCACATAACATTTTTTTCTTAAGTCTTGTCTCTCTAAAGATACGGGCTTTTATTTATAGACTCAAAGATACAAGTCAGGGCATATGCCTATCATAAACAACACCTTTTTTTGCAATGCTCATTCCACAAATTTATTTATTCATTGCTCAGTCACACCTGGCATGGTAGTCTTTCTGGACAATACATACCTACAAGACCTGGTCATTGTCATGCATTATCTATGTCACCTACTTTCTTAGGTTGCCCTTTTCTGATCATTATTCAAACAGCTATTGCAGTTACTGAATTTCTCCTGGTATATCCCACTCAGCTGCTCTGTCTCAGAAGAATTCTGCTGGTCTGCTGAGAAGCTGCATGTGAGATGCTAGAAGGAATGAGTAACAGTGCAGGGAAATCTCTAAAATGTCTAAAAAACCCAAGAAAAACTAAATTCTATCAGATAAAAGGAAAGAACCTGTGCAAACTTGGCTCTGAGTCCTTGTAATTCTCTAAGTGCACTACTTATATTTCACAGTTCATTACAAAAATACCTCAGAAAGGACACTGTGAGGAAGTGAATGGTGATACTTGCCCATAATGTCTTGAACTTTTTGTGAAGATGCATGTCGTGGGCATAGGCAGCGTGCACACTGTTTGCAGCAATGTTGGTGGCTGCCTGCTACCAATAACACTTTCAAGGTATAGAAATGGACTCAGTTGGTTTCTGCTATTGTTGTTTTTCTGAGCTAGGGAAATATAGAACCCAGGACTACTTCCACTGACTAAGATGACAGCAAGAATCAGGAGAAAATAAGCTGATAGACACCATTATAATGATTATATTTCCTCTCAGAACCAGTTATCTGTTGTACCACTCCTAAGATAAAGGTGCAGCCTATGTATATAATAAAAAGCAGGAAGAAACAGGTGAAATATTTGGGGCTAATGACATGCTGAATTATTGTCAGCTACAGAAATACTGGCACAAATTTTCAGAATCACTGCTACACATTGGGTTTGATTGTGTCACTCTTCCTTCAGCATTTCTCTAGATCAAATGTCCTCAAATCACTGTATTTCCTGAGTAGGTACCAGCCTTTATGCCCAAATTCAGTGGAGGAATAATAAGTGTAACACAGGAAAATCATTTTTTACTTCAGTTGATCACCAATTTACACATGTATCCTGTGCTGTATTTATCCTTATAGCAAAAAATTGTCTAAAAATAGCCATTTACTAGCAACAGAAACTCCAGATGAAGGGACCAACTTACTTAAAATCTGAAAATGAATGTGTCTTTTGAAAGCACCTATACTATTGAAAGGTCAGGCACACGCTGCTCTTTCCTTGCTTCTTAATAATGAAGCAGTAAGCTTGTTTCATGGTAACAATAGCTGCCACTGTACCAAATTCAATCCAGCACTCTACATACAGTGATACTGACATCTGACGATACTTGTGACAGATTATTAGGGTCCTCCATCATCAAAGTGCAGTAAAAAATCAAGGCTGCAGTAAAAATTAATCTGGCCGTGAAATTGGCCTATAGTTATTTCTTTTTCACCCAACTCCTGCAACATTGATGTACACAAATCATCAGACATGACTTTGTGACGGTATTAGACATACATAAAGCTTGCTAAGAGAAACGCATGATTGCTACAAAATATTCAGAAACGCAACTACTTAAAGTGCATTTTTTTTACATCTCATTACAGATAGTACTGCAAGTGTCTTAGCAATATCTAGGATGTTTTGAAAACCTACTACCAGCGAGCTGGTAATAACATTTCACCTTTCATACTGAGACAAATTCAAATACTGAGACTGATTCAAAGTCTGGCCTGACTCAGCCTGACCAAGAAAATTATTCTAATTTCATAGCGGATTTGAAATAAGTCAGTAGTTTTAGTGAAAACCCTAAGGATGGAAGTCTTCATCACGAAACCACAGCCATCCCTAGGACTCTCCTGGATCCTCAGAAAGGTGAAGGAACTGAATACCCTGGAGAACCTGGTGTTGCTGGTGGCAGGGCAGTGTAAGAGAGTGCATCTCCTGATGATACAAGACTTTTCTCTGAGACTTATCAAGGGACTAATACAACATTCATTCAATCCAATACTGATATTGGAGGTCAAAAAAAGTACTGTCTCCTGTTAAGGAGAGGAATATAAATATAAACATAACGGGATATAAACTATATCCTTGCGTTTTGCCTCATTTGCTTAATCGCTTTCGTATTCTCAGTTTGCAGAGCATCTCCATATGTGGTAATAATTTCATGCACAAACTTTAGTGCGCACAGTGCTGCAGAAGTTGAACAAACCTTGTCAATCACCAAACACAGCAAAACCTGTTGGTGGAACAAATTTGCTGCATGCTTTAATTGTAGTCAAAGACGCCAAGCTTCCCCTAGATTTTCATGGTTTGTTGTTCAACTAGAATTTCTTCCATACATCTGCAATTTGCTCCAGGTTGCATGATGTTTTGTGGTCCATCACAACATGGCATACTACCAATTGATACTATATAATCACAATGAAAATATGCCCTTAATGCTCCATGACAAATGGAAAGAATTTGGATATCTTATTTAAAACAGTAGAGGGGAAATGGAATTCAGCCCAGCTATGTAGTTTAAATTTATCCTTTTTGTTAAAGCAAAAGGGGTATAAAAGTAAAAGGTATCTGAAACTTAGATTATTCATAAGAAGGACTCAGTGGTTTAAGCTTTTCTGAGTTGGCTTGCCCATTTTTTTAACTGCTTCCTACCCATACTTATTTATGTAATAAATGTGCCAGTATAATTTTGGATATGCTTTTATGATATTAAAATAGGCCTTCTGGAAAACTCATTTAGCATTCAAGTATAACACTCCTATAGAAAGAAGTGAAATCCTTTTGAAATCAGTGAAAACAGCCCTTTTGACTACTCAAGACTACAGCTGCACCATTTTTTCCATTTTTTTAACATTCCACAGCATGATAGATGCAATGCCAACACAAAGAAAGGTATATGGTCTCTACTTCAAACAGCAAGCATTGCCAAAGACAAAATTTTCTATTATATTCTAGGAACCAGTTTCAACTCTATGGACATGTGTTTAACTCTATGGATATGTGGTTTTTAATAAATTCTACAGGCTTTTAAAATGGTATCCATAGATTCTCTCACTTTAATTACTTTGAAAAATCTATCATCTTTTTTCCCAGGGATCTGCTTATTAATATTTACATGATAATGTTAACACTTTTGGTTCAGACTTCTTTGTAAGTACTACAGTGGGACAGTACTGTAGGAGAATAATTAATTATAATTTTAAATGCATCCAAATATTTTGAAAAATAAATAAATACATTTGATTACTGCTTATGATCTACTTAATGGATGTTGTGAGTAGATGTTTAAATACTTTGCATTTGCAACTGGAATCGAGCCTTTTATTCTACCTGCAGCTGGGCTACAAACTGAGTGCATAAGTAATAGGTGTTTAGTTTCAGTGACTCATTTCTCAGCTTCCTCAGGATCAGTTAAGCCACTAAATATTTCTCAGATGTGCCTTACAATATAGGCCCTGAAATCAAAACACTATCATTGTGGGATGCCTCATGTGGAGATTAGCCATTCTCTTATTTGAAGATTTTTCTTCTGGATCAGTGACTCGCTGTTCCGGAACAGCCAATGTTTATGGCTGATGATACTACACAGACGCAAAAAAAATCTCATTTTCTTTCACCAAAATTTGACTTGGTTTTCCTGATTCTGCACAATGCGTTTTAATTAAAAGGTTTTAGGGAGCAGAAGTGAGATAGAGCTTGGAAACTATTTTACATTCTTCTGTGCTTTCCCAGTTCTTCCCTTTTCTTCCCTCCTCTCTTCGACCATGTGAGATGGACTGCATTGTATCAGTGCAGTGGCAGGATGACCAACAGTGCTACATTTAGCTATTTGTAATAAACATTCACTGAATGATGGGAAATACATCTACCTTGGAAGCGAAGAATGATGCACTTCTCTCTTTTTTTTTTTTTTTTTTTTTTTTTGGTTTCTGCCTGAATGAGCAAGACACAAGAACTGAAAATCAACTCCAGGAATCTTGCATGACTCTGCAAAACATTGCTATTCAACTTAATTGTCATTGGTAAAGCTGGGATTATTTGTAGTCATATAACTTCACCTTTGCTGACTGAAGCTTTTATTATTGCATTTGGAGGCAAATTTTTTTGTGTAATATTGCAGTTGAAGACATTTCAAGATCGTTATTAACTGGCAGACGTAACACTGACTGAGAACCAAAACCAACTCAAAATCAATACGAAACATGATTACTTCATGGGACCAAACCAGTAACTGTAAGAAAGTATTCTTCACTGAAGAGGTATATTCCTAGATAGTTTTGGCCTTGTGCTGTTGAAATTGTTATCACAGACCCCTAAAGAAAAAACAAAAATATTGCCGCTAAAGTCTGTGGAAGATTAAAAGAATAGGGGAGTGACCAGTCAGTATCATGCAGAACTTTGTACAGCTTGGTAAATAGTTTAATAGAACTATTTGTATTCCAACATGGCAACAGGAAAACTCGTTCATCTACAAAAAATGGAGGAAGAAATTAATTTGAAGAAGCTTGTGAGAAAAAAATCAGGTGAACAGGCTCTCCCATGATAATGCAATGCCTACGTGTAACCCAGGAATTTATACTCACAAAGTGTAGGAAGGTGAGGTACTGCTGTGTGTCATCTTCCTGGAATAATAAGCCCAACTCTGATGTCTACAATTTGATAAGGATTTTGAAAAATCAAAAACATTTCAAACAAGGTCCTCAAGGATGATTAGAATAGAAACTCTTCCTCACAGAACTCACAGAATAAACTACTTAAGACATTGAAGACAGAGATGAAAAACTACCTACCTAACTACCTGGAGAACAGGAATTCCATAATAACGGGCTCTTTGATCTCACAAATAAAGGTGTGACATTCTGAAGGCTCCAAAGGGCTGTTTTCACTGATTTCCAAAGGGCAAGGTTTCCTGTTCCACTGGAGTGGCAGAGATATGGTCAGAATTAAAGTGACAGGGTTAAAATTTCATCAGTTTTGTGTCTTCAAGAAAGGCTCAGATCCCTTATGACAAAAGTAATGATTTTCATGCATGTGGTAGCCGACTACGCTGAGGACATGGTTCTTTCAACTGCAAAAGGGAAAAGCCTTATGAGCAGGCTATTATATCGGACACTTCTTACAGAAGCACAGTTAAAGCATCTCAGCTGGATGCTGAAATGGATTAATTTATAGGAACTTTTGAAGTCAGACGATTCAAAGAAACTGAAATGAGAGTGTGGCCTTGAAACATAAAATTCTCAAATATATTTGTGATATACACCAAGTCTCCAGTGGAGAAACAAGCCCAACACATGAAGAGTTTCCTTGTGTTACTCAGCAGTGTCATATTGAGATGACATTCCAGTGACCATCAGGCATGTGCGAGGCCACTGGCCAGGTGTGAGGTCAATCCAGGATGGCCAAGCAACAAACAGGGCAAAGGGACATTTCCAGTGTTTCGCAGGGCAGGGCTGGGTACCTGGGGCTGAGCTGAAATGGGGCCCCAGGGCCATGGACAAGGTGTGGGGGGAGGCCCAGGCAAGGCTGGTCAAGGCCATTAAGGCCCTTTGGCATCTGGACAGCAGCCTCGTAAGGCTCTGCAATTAACATTTGTTTTGGTTTATGCCAGAGACCTTCTCAGGAAAGATGTCCTCAGCATGATGGGTGTTTTCTGGCAAGATTGCTAATCTGTATCTCTTACTACCATTTGTGAGAAAGGGTCACCCATCCTTTCATAGTATATATGAGGAGTGATGTTCTCATACAATCATGACTTTGTCTTCTGAGACCATTATTCCCTGATGCATAGCATCAGTTTATGAAGTGATGGCAGCTCTTGGGTCACGAGATCATATCAGGCTTTTTATACTGCTGTACTCCTTTCTTTATACAGCAGACATATCAGGTTTTAGTAGTTTTCAGCATCCTGTCAAGTAAAATGTCAATGGATGACAACTTAAATTTAATCATTGCCTTTCTGTAATTTAATCTAAATACAGATCAGTCTGGTTCTGCAAGTTATTTTACAGTGCTTTGTTACTTTGATACTATTTTCTAACAACACTTTAGATTTGAGATAACAAGGACTGGCAATTACATGACTCCGCTTCCCACAAAATTCTTTAAATTACCTACTAATTTTTGTGGCTTGCGTTTTGTTCTTTCTACACCAGAAAATAATTTGTTATGTGTAATTGCCTACTTAGTTGCAATATGTTCTAGTAAAGCTATCTTCAGAAAGTGCGAGGACAAATAATTACTCTTCTTCAGCCAGCAATAAACAAACCTACGCCTTACCTTGCTCCAGGGGTCCAACAGTTTCTGTGGTGCCAATACGAGCTCTTTCATTTGACTTGGCCTGTATTTTTGGCATACACAAAAAACTTAAAAATGCTTCCTTTTTCATTTCTTGTGTTTCTAATACCTAAGTTCCTTTTTTGTAGCTTTTGAAACAGTTTTTGTGTAACATCTTGGAAACATTATTTCAGCATATTTAGAGAAAATCTCATCTAGTGTGGTGAGGACCATCCATAAATCAATAATAGCTGGGAATACGCTATTATTATATTGTTACTATTTGTGGTTTTATTTTTATATATCGTAATACAACAGTAGTATTAGTGTCCTTAGTGTCTCACCCCAGCAGTAACCCAAATTGCATCGAGATCAGACAGTTTGATATTTTGTCTTTATCGGGTGCAACAGACACATAGTCTGACTTTAGACTTTGCTCTGTTGCACTTTTGCCAAATGTCCATGCAGGGATGTCTAACCTTTGAATCAGGGCTGGATACCTGTTCTGGAAACCTCTACGGTTTTGCTCTCTCACACTACTCTGCTATGTCTTATGGATGCAGAGTAGCAGCTCACAGGACTAAATATCTGGTAACGCGTCAATGCATTTCAGAAATGTTTAAAAATACTTTGGGAGCCAGGTTAAATTGTCAGTTGCCGAGCCCTGCAATTGAGAATGTACCAACCGATGCATTTTCCCCAGATGTGAATTCAATCTGAAATCATATATGTATAGCTGAAAAAAAAGAAGTATCTGTTCTTCAAGGTGTAGAAAGGGTGTTCATGAAGTGCTTTTGGCAACGACAAGAAGTGGTTTATGGTTAGCTTCCATCCACACCTCATAAATAACATTCTCACTAATAAAGACAAAAACTTTCTACACCTAATTACTAAAGCCAGAGAGTTCCTCTCAATTGCTTTCATCACCATTCTGCATTTGTTAGCCTCTCTGAGGCAGTGATCTCTAGTTTTGACAATACAGTTATGAGAAACATGAAAATAAAAAGAAAGTACCTTCCGGCTTGTAAAGGCAGGCAGGTGATGGCCTCAGACGTACTTTCATTTCCTTCTACATACTGTTGGGTTAGCTTCTGAATGAGATACGCTATTTCCACCATATGAAATTTAAATTTTTGTTCTTTTTCCTTTATTCCAGAAGCTCTAACTCTTTTCAAAGCTGCCAGGAGTCACTTATCAACCTACTGGTTTTCTCACACAAAATTTCCTCTACGTATACCTTAACGACCTCTAGACTGTCAGAAAGGTGTATTTTCATGTGAAACATCATTAAAACAATTCAGATGGTGATTTTTCAAAAACAATGTTTCCCAATAGGGAGGAAAATGGTCAAAAAGCTACTTTATTTTCTTTTGCATCAAGTGCAGAAAAATATTTCCAACTCTGCAGAACTGTGGTGGAAAACATTCACACTTACAGCTTTTGGACTCTACAGAAGTGAAAGACTCCACCCTTTTTTCTACTGTGCTTCTTGCTCTGGCCTGGAAGTTGCACCATGATAACTGCTGTTTCACTTGTTTTCCTCCTGCAGAGCCGTACCTCTGTCCTGTTCCAAAGCAGTTTTTATTTCAGGATGAAGGGTAATCTCCTAGGAATTTGAACAGGAGGGCACAGGAGAGAGGCAAAAGGAAGGCAATGTGGTTTTCTCATCTATGTTCTGAAACCCACTGCGATCTTCCAAAGTCCTTGGAAGACCTACTCCAATGCTTTTGTCCTTTTCCTTCCCATATAGTCTCTGTACGAGTGTTAAGCAGGCTTGAGAGGTGGGCCTGTGCAACCGTTCAACAAGGCCAAGTGGAAGGTCCTGCACATGGGTCAGCACAATCCAAGCACAACTACAGGTTGGGCAGAGAATGGATTGAGAGCAGCCCTGAGGAGAAGAACTTGGGGGTATTGATTGATGAAAAGCTCGACATGAGCTGGCAGTGTGGCGCTTGCAGCCCAGAAAGCCAACCATGTCCTGGGCTGCATCAAAAGAAGCGTGACCAGCACGTTGAGGGAGGTGATTCACCCCTCTACTCCACTCTTGTGAGACCCCACCTGGAGTACTGTGTCCAGCTCTGGGGTCCCCAGTACAAGAGAGACATGGAGCTGTTGGAGCGAGTCCAGAGGAGGGGCCATGAAGCTGATCAGAGGGCTGGAGCACCTCTCCTATGAGGACAGGCTGAGAGAGTTGGGGTTGTTCAGCCTGGGGAAGAGAAGGCTCTGGGGAGATCTAATTGTGGCCTTCCAGCACCTGAAGGGGCCTACAGGAAAGCTGGAGAGGGACTGTTTATGAGGGAGCGTAGTGACAGGACAAGGAGTAATGGGCTTAAGCTAAAAGAGAGTAGATTTAGATTTGAGCTTAGGATGAAATTCTTCCCTGTGAGGGTGGTGAGGCACTGGAACAGGTTGCCCAGAGAGGTTGTGGATGCCCCCTCCCTGGAAGTGTTCAAGGCCAGGTTGGATGAGGCTTTGGGCAATCTGGTCTAGTGGAGGGTGTCCCTGGCCGCAGCAAGGTGGTTGGAACTAGATGATCTTTGTGGTCCCTTTCAACCCAAACAATTATATTATTCTATGATTCTATGATCTTAATTACATATTGCTCATTTAACAGTCACCCCTTTGCTTAGCCCCTCAGCCCTGTAACTCAGCTCCTTGACTTCTCTTCCCACATAAAAGAAGGAAAAAAAAAAACCCTCTAAGAATGCAAGACTGTCTGGGTGGGCTTAAGACTTTGACAGATAAAATCCAGCAAATCTTGCTGCAGTGGTTGAAAAGTTTTCTCGTGCCTCCATAACCATCACCAGTGTGGGGCTGGGACAAGGGAATGTGTGCTTATGCCTCTGCTGTGCTAATGCAAAGGCTGACAGCCAGCCTTAAATCACCAAAGAAGGTGGGCTTGAGTGAGATACAGTACCTGTACTGAAGTAGATTGTGCATGGGCATATATTTCCTCCTGTCAATTCTGCTAAAGGGTGATAACCTGTTACAGAGGGACCATAACAGCTGGGAAGCAGTAACATCTTAAAGCACCTGAACTGTTTGCTAAGCGAAGCTGAATGAAAGCCCTTAAATCAGTCACAACGTGCTTATACTTTCATTTTTGATTTTATTCTCAGTTTAAAAACATATCATTCATATTTTTCATTTTTATATGGAGTAATATTTTCCCTGAAATTTCTACAGTACTTCCATGGTCAGCCACCTCTACCAACGTTACTGAAAAGAATTAAAAACATTAAATGATTCTGAGCCAGCTCCTGCCAGAAGTAAAGTTAATTTCTCACTCTTCTTTCTTCCAGGCACTACTTGTCAATGGAGAAGAGCTACTTAAATCTTTCCTAGTTGTCTTCCACATTCATAGAGCTTTAACTCCAGTGGGATTTTCTGCTGGCGGGTCCATTTCTCCCTAACAGCAATTTTTAGCTCATTTTATTGCTCACACCATGTGTGATTCAGTGGTTACTCAGCACCAAATACTTTGACAGAGTTTTGCTTCATTCAGAATCTGAATTTTAACTCTTCAGCACTTGCCACAATCCTCTGTACAGCTTCTGTGACCAGTGACCCAACTGGATCATGCATAAGAACCTTATAAAATACAGTTCCCACATTTTTCACTTCACAGTATTTGCATTCATTGACAAACTTCCTGGAAACTATCATGTTGCAACAGTAAAAGCGAAAGTAGGATTTGACTTAACACTTTTCTGAGTTGCTTTTTATATGTTGCAGTTCATAGGACTTTTTTTTTTTTTTTTTTAAATTTCAGGTGGCAGGGACTTACACTTTTGGAGGACAGAAGTCTAAGTTCTGCTGACAGTCACTGTTGAGATCCAAGGGCTCATGAGTTGCTGCATAGTAACACCTGAGATGCTCCTAGACAGGTACTGATATATTACTATTGGTTTCTTGTCAATTGTGTTCCCCCAAGTGTAATTATGCACAGAACGTGAATACATTAAACCCATTTCAACCATTACGTTTAGCCTCCTCAGCTCTTGTGAACAGACACGCAAAAAACACTCCAACATTTTTTCCTCACTCTTAAAAACCCCAGTATCTTTGCTTCCCACCTTTAAAGAAAATCAATGTTTGGCAGCTGTCTTATGTTTTTGCTGGGTTCCTGATTTCCCTCTGTTTTTGGCATTGCCAACACATTCTGCAATATGCTGCAATGCCCTTAATAACATTTTGGAACGGTCCTCGCTAGAAATGCCAGTTCACAGAGGACTGAATTAGCATGCATCGTCTACACTGTGTACAGTTACAAGTTTTGAGCCTTTCCCAGTATTTTATTGTTGATATTTCTTTTCAGATGGGTCATACTCATGTGAGGAATGTCCCAATTTTGTGACATGTTTCACTTTTTTGCTTTGCTCTTACATACTTTGGCCGAAACATTACTGATGGCACAAAAAATTCTGCATTTCTTGACTGACCAGGCATATCGTTATGGTTATTATTTTAGTTCAGTTTCACATTCCATTATTAGTAAGTGCATTTGCCATATACAGGTTGGCTATCTCTGTTCTCTGGCTCAATATCAATCATTTTCAGAGGCTGAAACTGGATTCTGAGCCTCCAGCTACCCAGATAAAAATAGGATCTGTAATTTGTCACAGGTATTTACTAGAACAGCAATGAACACAACCCTAAAAATTGCAGGACAACACTAGATTTACATGACATGGTGGGAACTCCCTCTACCACTACCTGGGATCTGTTTCTAGAGTACTATGGTTTGTGACCCTGTGTAACCATCTATGCTGACTTGTAGATGTTGCTTTTGTAAATATATCCTCATCTACATTTGAAAAATTTGAAATATTTTTTTAAAAACCTATTCCTTCCTCACATTACGCATTTTATAGTAGGAGCATTAGACCGTGTGATGCAGAATCATGGATTTGCAGAATTAGGTAGGCTGGAAGGCACCTCTGGGAGACACCCCATCCACATCTCCTGCTCAGGGCAGGGCTAATCAGATCAGGTTGCTCAGATCTGTGTCCAGTTGAGTCTTGAACACCTCCAAGGATGGTGTGTCCATCCCACAGTGTCTCTGGGTCTCTTCCAGTACTGGACCAATCTCATGGTAAAAAAAATATTGTATATCTAATTGAAATCTCCCATGTCCTCCTTTGCAGCCACTACCTCTCATCCAGTTCCTGTGCACCTCCAGGAAGAGTCTGGCTCTGTCATCTTTACGTCCTCTGATCAGGTAGTTGCAGACACAACTTTTAGCTGCAGATCTTCCCTTAGATCTCTCTTTTCCAGGCCAAACAGGTCCAGCACTTGCAGCCTTTCCTCATAGATCATGTGCTTCAGCTCCAGAGCAGGTCACTGGCCTTTTCAGGACTCAATCCAGTATGTCCAGGACTTTCATGCATTTGAGACCCCCAAACTGGACACACTATTCCCGATGCAGTCTCACAGGTGCCAAATAGAGAAGGAGGATCGCTTCCCTGGACCTGCTGACCACAGTCTTGCTAATACAGCCCAGGATGCTGTTGGCTTTCCTTGCCACAAGGTCACATTGCTGGCTCACGTTCAACCTCTTGTGCTCCAGGTCTTTTCAGAAAAGCTGTTTCCCAGACAGCCAACCCTCAACCTGCATTGTTGCATGAATTTATTCCATTCCAGATGCAAGACTTTGTATTGGCCTTTATTAAACTTCATGAAATTCCTGTCAGCCCATTTCTCCAGCCTGTCGAAGTCCCTCTGAATGGCAGCCCTGCCCTCCAGTGTGTTGACTGCTCCCCCTAGTCTGGTATCATCTGCACACTTGTTGAGAATGCAGTCTGTGTCATCAACCAGGTCATCAATGAAGAGATTAAACACTGCTGGTACCAGTATTGATCCCTGAGGGACACCACTAGTTACTGGCCACCGTACAAGCTACTTTGCGTCACTGCGCACAACCTGTTGAGCCACAACAGTACAGCCAAATTTCCACTCACCTTATCATCCACTTATCTAGCCCATATCTCACCAGTTTCGTGATAAGAAGTCTATAGGAGATTGTGTCAAAGGCTTGCTAAAGTCAAGGTATACAACACACACTGCCCTCCCCTTGTGCACAACATCATCACAGAAAAGAAATTAGGTTGGTCAGGCATGGTTTGCCCTTGACAAACCCATGCTGTCTGCTCGCAATCACCTTCTTGTCCTTCATATGTTCAGAAATGGCTTCCAGAAGGATTTTCTCCATAACTGTCTCAGGGAATGAGGCGAGGCTAACCAGTCTGTAGTTACCTAGATGCTCCTCCTTGCCCTTCCTGAGGATGGGTGAAATGTTTGCCTTTTTGTAGTCATCAGGAACCTTCCCACTTTGAAACTGCCATGACCTTTCAAAAGCGTGAGCAGCATTACAATAACACTATCCAGCTTCTCCAGCACCCTCAGGTGCATCCCATCTGGTCCCATGTGAATGTCTAAGTGGGTTAAGTGCTCCCCAATTCTATCTTCTCCTACTGTGAGTACTGCTTCATATCTGCAGACTGCTAGGAGGCTCAGGGACCTGGGAGGCCGGAGAGCAGACCTTACCAATGAAAACTGAGGGAAAAAATGCAATGAGTACCTGAGCCTTTTCCATGTCCCTTGTCACAAGATTCCCTGCCCCACTGAGCAGTGAGCTCACTGTCTCATTAGTCTCTTTTCTGCTTACAGAAATCTTTCTTGTTGCCCTTTCTCTCCCTTGGTAGTTTCAACCCGAGTTGCACTTTGGCTTTCCTGAATGTATTCCCACATGTTTGAACAGTGTCTGTTCATTCCTCCCAAGTAGTCTGTCCCTGCTTCCACCTTCTGTGTACTTCTTGTGTTTGAGCTCAGGCGGGAGCTCCATGTTCATCCACACTGGCCCTCTGCCATGCTTGCTCAACTTTCTGAACATTGTGCGCTGTTCTTGTGTTCTGAGGAGGCTGTTCTTGAAGATCAGCCAGCTCTCCTGGGGCCTTTTGCCCTGCAGCACAGTTTCCCATTAAAGCCTCCCAGAACAGACGTAAATCTGCTCTTCTGAAGTCCAGAACTGTAATTCTGTTATTTATCTTGCCCACTTCTCTCAGGATCTTAAACTCCAGAGTCTGACAGTTGCTGCAGCCAAGGCTGCTCCCTACCTTCAGATCTTCAATCAGTTCCTCCTTGTTTGAGTAGCAGGTCCAACATCTCCTTGTTGGTTCACTGATCACCTGCATCAAGAAACAGTTTTCAATACAGTCCAGAAATCTCACAGATTGTTTGTGCCATATTGCCCTTCCAGCAGAAACTGCGGTGGTCAGAGTCATCTATGATCGCCAGAGCCTGTGATTTTGAGGTTTTCTTCAGCTGCCTAAAGGATTGACCTACCTTCTCTTCTTGATCACGTTATCTATAGGGATATCTACTACAACAGGTCCATCCCCTGATCCTTACTGTTGTGGAGACAGCAGGTCTGGGAGCAGATGTCTGAGCTTCTGTGGTACTGGGGGGAAATGGTAGGCCATTAGCATGGTATCACTTGCCACAGCACTTCATTGAGAAGCTGTCACCATTATCAGCACTTCACCATTGATTGATGCTGGCAGGCACCAACTGAGATGGCAAAAAGAGGCTATTGAGGAACAGTGAAATTAGCACTGGTGGGACTCAGCTCCAGATTATGACATCTAAATTTAAGTGTGTGGTTATATATGGGCAGACAGTGTCTAATCTCAAGATATGAACACAGCTTGGTGCTCCTCACTTCTAGGTAAGGCAGCTGAAATAATAGCTGTGGAGATGGGCTACCTTTCATCAGTGAGATAAGGAAAAGATCCCTGCAGCTGGAAGATGATAACTAATAAAATGCTCACTGTAGAGCAGTAAGCATTTAAGAATCCCTAAGAAGCAGCAACGGAGACGCTTCCTGGAAAAAGTCCCATGAGAAGTGAGTACATCTACAAAGAGGAGAGTTTGTACTGAGCTGGGGGCCATCCAAGCCCCCCAACAAGAGAGGTGGTTTAAAATTTTAAAACATGGGCATTCATTTATCCTGCAATAAAATATCTCATTTAAAACTATTTACATTCTCCAGAATGTTAAACAATAATATTAAAGTTTCAGACAGTATTCTTCTTTCAGGTAAGTGCCACAGCCCTAAATAAAACACATTTTTTTCCTCTCTCAGGGGTTGGGTCAAGATTTTATGGGTCAGATACAAATTTCTTCATTTTTTTTCTTTCTGCTCCAAATCTATGTGTATTTGTTTTTTCCTCTGCCTCAGACACCTCCTTGTTACGTAAGGCAGGAAAAAAAACTTGGCAAAGCTGGTGTTTCTTTTCATCTATCTGTTTTAGTCTCTCTACTCCTTCATTGTTTGTAGTTGCTTATGTGGGCTCTCTTTTTTAACTCTTACCCAGCTCCTTGGGCTTTACTTCTGTTTGCTGTTTGCTTCAACAAGCAAGCCAGCTGCTTTCTCCTAAGATTATTTCACTAACCCCATGGAATCTACCCTCAGCTTCTCAAGGGTGATAAATGCTTCTCACTCTGTCTATATGTTGCTATCAAGAACAACTACTCCTGGGCATTCCTGTAAACCTGATGGTCTTGTTCTCACCTTCTGGCAGCCTGGCTGAATTCAGGCCTTTTCCCACCCTTGATTATTCAGGACTTGGCTTTTTGATGGTGCTGGCTGCCCACAGTCCTCAACTATTTCAATTTAAAAGTTCCGATTTTTCAGATATTTTGGAAGTCAGGATACTGATCCTACAATTCACAGAACCATAGAATCATAGAATATCCTGAGTTGGAAGGGACCCATAAAGATCATCGAGTCCAACTCTGGCTCCACACAGGACAAGCAGAATCAGAGCATATGACTGAGAGCATTGTCCAGACGCTTCTTGAACTCAGTCAAGCTCAGTGCTGTGACCACTTCCCTGGGGAGCCTGTTCCAGTGCCCACCACCCTCTCCGTGAAGAACTTTTCCTGATATCCAACCTAAACCTGTCCGTCGCAGCTTCATGCCGTTCCCCTCGGGTTCTATCACTGGACACCAGAGGGAGGAGATCAGCGCCTGCCCCTTCGCTCCCCCTCGTGAGGAAGCTGTAGGCTGCGATGAGGTCTCCCCTCAGTCTCCTCTTCTCTAGGCTGAACAAACCAAGGGATTTCAGCCTCTCCTCATATGTCTTCCCTCTAGACTCTTTGCCATCTTTGTTGCCCTCCTTTGGACACTCTCCAATAGTTTTATGTCCTTTTTGTACTGTGGTGCCCAAAACTGCACGCAGTACTCGAGGTGAGGATGCACCAGTGCAGTGTAGAGTGGGACAATCACTTCCCTAGACTGGCTAGCAATGCCTTGCTTGATGCACCCCAGGATACGGTTGGCCTTCCTGGCAGCCTGGGCACACTGTTGACTCATGTTCAACTTGCTGTCGACCAAGACCCCCAAGTCCCTTTCAGCATGGCTGTTCTCCAGCATCTCATCGCCCAGAATGTATGTATAGCCAGGGTTGTCCCTTCCCAGGTGCAAAATCTGGCACTTGCCCTTGTTAAACCTCATGCGGTTGGTGATTGCCCAGTTCTCCAATCTATCCAGATCTCTCTGCAAGGCCTCTCCACTCTTGATGGAATCAACAGCTCCTCCCAATTTGCTGTCATCTTGCTCACAACACCTTCTAGTCCTACATCCAAGTCGTTATATGAAACATTAAAAAGAACTGGTCCTAAAATTGAGCCCTGGGGAACCCCACTAGTGACTGGCCGCCAGCCTGATGTAACCCCATTTACCATAACTCTTTGGGCCTGACCCATCAGCCAGTTGCTCACCCATCGCACTATATTTTTGTCAAACTGTATGCTGGACATTTTTGTCCAGAAGGATACTGTGAGAGACAGTATCAAAAGCCTTACTGAAATCTAAAAAAATGACATCAACTGGCTTCCCTTGGTCAACTAGATGGGTTGTCATAAAAGGAAACTAAGTTTGTTAAACAGGCCCTTCCTCTCATGAACCCGTGTTGGCTGTGACCAATGACTGCGTTGTCCTTCAGGTGTTTTTCAATAAGTCCCAACATAATTTCCTCCATAATTTTACCAGGCACTGAAGTGAGACTGACTGGCCTGTAATTACCAGGGTCTACTTTCTTGCCCTTCTTGAAGACTGGAACAACGTTTGCCAGCTTCCAGTCAACTGGGACCTCTCCAGATTCCCAGGACCGTTGAAAAATAATTGAGAGAGGTCTCACAATGACATCAGCCAGCTGTCTGAGCACCCTGGGATGAATCCCATTGGGCCCCATGGACTTGTATGCATCCAGGTGGAGCAGGAAGTCCCGCACAATTTCGGGGTCAGCTGGGAGTTTATCGTTACTGCAGTCACGGTCCTCCAACTCGGGGCATCTGGGGTCCCAGAGCCTGTCATCAGCGTTGAAGACAGAGGCAATGAAGGCATTAAATGTCTCTGCTTTGTCTATGTCCCTACTTGTAAGGTGACCATTCTTGTCGAGTAAAGAGCCAATATTCTCTCTGGTCCTCCTTTTGTTATTAATGTACTTTAAAAAGCCCTTTTTTTTATCCCCCACAGTACTGGCCAGCTTCAAACTCTAACTGATCTTTGCCACATGAATTTTCTCCCTACAAAGCTAAGGCAGCATCCCTGTAGTCCTCCCACGTTGCCTGACCCTGCTTCCAGCAGGCATACATTTTCTTTTTCCACCTAAGCTCTAGAAGATCCTTGTTTGGCCAAGCCGGCCTTCTGCCCTGCCTGTTTGACTTGTGGCATTTTGGAATCGCCTGTTCCTGAGCTCTTAGGAGGTGTCCCTTAAAAAGTGATCAGCACTGATGGACCCCGATGCCTTCAAGAGCAGTTTCCCAGGGGACCTGACTGACTTCCCCCATGAGACCTTCTCTGTTCACAAGTAACAGATCTAGGAGGGCACCTTTCCTCGTCGGCTCCTTTAATAGCTGTACCAGGAAGTTGTCATCGAGGTGTGAAACTCCTGGACCTGCTGGTATCAGCTGTGTGGTGTTCCCAGTTGATGTCTGACAAGTTGAAGTCCCCCATAAGGACAAGGGCAGTTGATTTAGAGGCCTCTTTTAGTTCCTTAAAGAATAATTCATCGGTGGCATCATCCTGGCTGGATGATCTATAGCAGACTGCCACAACGACATCCCCCTTATTTGCTTGTCCTTTAATCCTTACCCAGAGGCTCTCAACCATGTCGTCGCCATCTGACAGCTCCGTACAGTCCAGCCCCTCTGTTACATAGAGTGCCACCCCCCACCTCTCCTGCCCTGCCTGTCTCTTCTGAAGAGCCTGTCCATCCATCCAAACCATCCATCACAGCACACCAGTCACAGGACTCTTCCCACCAGGTTTCACTTATGCCAATGACATCATAGCACTGGGACTGAGCCAAGACTTCTAGCTCTTCTTGCTTGTTCCTCATGCTGCGTGCATTGGTATAGAAGCATTTCAGATGTGCTTCCACATACCCAGCACCTCGTGGAGCAGACTGCAGAATCTTACTAGCACACAACCCCTCTGATTGTGGCCTGCCTTCCCATAGCTCGTCACCAGCGATGTAGTTACACTTCAGCTGGGCTATTGGTCTAACCCCCATCTCTGACATGGTGCCCTTTTAGGCTCATCTCTAGCAAGCCTGGTTCTATCCCCTTCCCCCTTCAGATCTAGTTTAAAGCCCTGTCCACAAGCCCTGCCAACCCCTGGGCTAGAATTCTTTTCCCCCTTTGAGACAGGTGAACCCCATCTGTCACCAGTAGGCCAAGTGCTGAATAGACCATCCCATGATCAAAAAACCCAAAATTGCACTGATGGCACCAACTTCTGAGCCATGTGTTGACCAGGTGGGTTTTCCTGCTCCTTGCAGTGTTTATCCCTGCTACTGAAGGGATAGAGGAAAATATCACCTGTGCACTCGCTCCTTGGACCAATCGCCCCAATGTCCTAAAGTCCCTTTTGATAGCCCTTGGGTTTCTCTCTCTAACTTCATCACTGCCAACCTGAAATACCAAAACTGGGTAACAGAGGGCTGTAACAGGTCAGGGAGCTGCCTAGTAATTTCTCCAGCCAATACAGGGCACACGTATATCTGCATGGAAATAAGCCCTCTAAAACAAAGAAAGGTTTGTATGTAAAGGAAAGTACATTTTTAGATACATTGCTATATCCGTTACAGTAACAGAAATGATTCTCATGCTTGATTATCAGAAAAGCTAGCAAGTGCCTTCTCCACTGGAATCCCCAGTAATATTATTTCTGAAATACACTTTTGCAAAATTTCATGATCCAGTATATGACATTTACTGCAAGCAACTGTAAAATATGAAGCTCCTTCACAAAAAAACATAGTAGTACCAAATGACATTCAATCTACTGTATGTAGTGTAAAATCACCCTTTGTGATTGTGGATAACAATAGGGTTTTACTGTGCAGGTGGTTTATGTTGTCAACAAGAACTCACGATAAAAACACAACACTAAGATCAGGCTGACATTAGGAATGACTGTAGATTGTCAAGTACAATCTGGCAGCTAACTTAAACCACAAAAACTAATTGAATCACATTTTTCTCGCCTGTTGTGGGTGTTTATATAACAGTATGTACCTTAATCTGCTGAACCCCAGTTTTATTTCTCGTCTTGGTGTTTCAGAAATTGCCTTGGTGAGAAGGGTGTCAGAGGGGAATGTCCATGTGAATTCACCCAAATCACTCCCCTCCCTCCCAAAAGTAAAGGTCTTGGGAAAGACCATTCTGAGATCTTGACTGCTATAAAGAGGAGCAATAATACCTTTGCATTCCTGCCTGAAGGATGTATGACTGATGTCTAGGAAGAGCCTGGCTAGCTCTCATAGTTGTAGGCAACTGGCCCAAATGTTACCTTGCCATAGTTTACAGAAGCTGCAGCTTTCGCTTCAGCTAAGTTCCATTTTGGGTTTTTTAAAAAAATTATTTTATATGGTTTGTTTTATTCATGTACCTAATTATGTAAATGTGTAATCTAATATTCAATACTACTTCCTATTAAAAAAACCCACAACAAAACCAACCAGCCTGACTCCTGATTGGCTCATCTTGTGTCATGAAAATATCTCATGCTTTCTACAGTATCTCTCTCCAAAAATCACACAGCCTGGGACTGCCTTTGATAACTTTACTCAAAGCTCTGTGTCTCCTTACAGAAGAGCAAGCCCCATTTATTTCAATGCTGCCACCTCTGGATAGAGATGTACTCGTTATAAATTAAGCTATCCAAAACCTGGCTCACT
Source organism: Balearica regulorum gibbericeps (assembly GCF_011004875.1). Lineage (NCBI taxonomy): Eukaryota > Metazoa > Chordata > Aves > Gruiformes > Gruidae > Balearica > Balearica regulorum. Next base: position 173,548,750 of record NC_046184.1, on the reverse strand, counting down.
GACATGGTTAATAATTTATTGAAGGCTTTCAGTGCATCCTTCTGCTAGAATCAAAGACAAGCTACTATAACGTGAAACCTAGGACTGTACAGAGAAATTTCCAGCATGTCTCTCAAGCACTTTCAGAACATCTGCAACAAAAGGTATGAGGCTATTACAGCAGTTCTTTACTCCAAAGACAGAAAATATATAGTGCACATACTAACTGATGCAGGTACAGGTAATTAAGTTGGCCAAGTTCTGTTCTCATGTATTCCAGTGAAATCGTAGTCATTTCACTCATTTCAGTGGGCTTCCCTTAGTCTTGAATATTGTAAAGGAGAATTTGAGCAGTGCGTATGCATTAGATTCATTAGTGTCAGAAAATGACATTAGTGTAGTGTCTGAAAATGACTTCCTCATTTGTGAAGCCTGCCTTGCCAGGAAGATATTTACTTTAAACAAAACCCAAACTTGGAGCCAAAGATTTCTCATGATCAAATCTGTCAGCTTGAAAGACATCCTTTCTTAGTTTTCTTTCTCCCACCACATGCCCACTATATGTGAGTCTCGCAGATGAGAAAATATTGCTCTGTACCATGGATTCATGACAAGTTTTTTTCATCCAAATTAACCTTTGCAAGCTCCATTACTTTCCTGTCAACTTCCCAGTTACTGTCATAATCAGATATCTGAAGGTTTAGTTGTTTTTGAGACACAAAACTGCAATGATGGGCATTGAATCACTCTGGCCAGAGCTCTGGAAGAAGAACATTGTCATGAATACTGAGTGGGCACATGCTGGTATATGCTACAGAATGGTGAGGATGAAGCTCTCTTTCAGTAGTGGTCAAGCCTCACCGGCTTATAGGGAGGAGTATGGTCACTGTCTTTCCTTATCTCCACTTGTGTCACGATATGTAGATAAACTGCTCCAGAAAGGCTTTTAAGAGGGTTTAAAGCAAGAAATCCTGTTTGGAGAATATGTAAGCTAGGAAAAAGAAGTTCTGCATCAAACATCTAAATAGGTACCTCAACAAGCTAGTATTGAACAAGCAATTTTGCATCATCTTTGGAGAGAGGAAGCAAATCTTTCTTTTGCACTCTGGTTGTTCAAATATGAATATAAGCCTGAAGACAGCGAGATGTTCAGCTGCCTCTGTGAACAGCCAGACAAAGCTGTTAAGATGAATCAGGAGTTCGATTCTATGAGGCTGCCTGGTTTCATGACGAAGGGAAGAAGGTGCCAACTGCCAGCAGTCCAAGTGCCCTAAAGATAGGACTTCCAAGAAAAAAACACATTTCTCTCAATTGGACAAGTTTTTGCTCTTAAAATGAGGTATGTGAATGATTATTGTATGAATTAAACAAGTAATGACATCCGAGGAACTTAGCTTAACTGTCAGTCATATTAAAGGGTTACACTTAAAAGCCCTGCAGGGTAATGTGAAGTGATAAGAATGCACTTGCCATCTCTTTGAAAAAATTAAGAGTGGTTTCCAAGCATTTCTAGAGTTCCGAACCGCAACTCTGATAATACTGTTGATTTCCATAATATATCTGAGATATCTCCAACATACTGGTCACTGTATGCTAAATAGCCAAGGACAAAGCTTATGAAGAAGACAGACATAAATTCAGTGTACCTTGCTTGCACTTTAGCTTCTCTGCTACTGGTTTCTTCAGACAAAGGGAAGGATACAACTGTGGGCCTCCACAGTCTGCCAAAACATCAAAGCATTGGAGAAGTTCTACTTGTTTAAAATCACATTGCAAACAGCTACACTTAATATGTGGAAGACATATAGTGTAAATAGTGTCTGTAGTGGAAAGATGTTCTTTTGACAAAATACCAGTACTGACCTTATTCTTTTTACCAACTTTTATCTCACCAGAAGTTACATCAGTGGATACGTTCACCACGTCTCCATGAAAGTTCTTTTCAGTCTTTAACTTTATATCCGTCTGCTTAGATTTATTTCAGATAGTCGCGGCATTTTTAGATACTGTGCTTGAAGATTATTTTGTAAAACTGCTGGTTTTGTCAATCAATCAGCAGTATTTCTTCTGACTTTCACAAATGTCAAACATATTTGAACTCCTACATTTTCTTTAAAATACAGGTTTTTAAGTAATGTTAAAAATAATTACTGTCATCTCACACTGCTCAGTAACTGATTCAACTTAAAAATAAATTATATTTTTCATACTTTGCTTAACACACATCTGCATCAGCCACAAATAGTGTTTTTCTAGGTACTGAAGGTAGACACTATAGGTTCTGCTGCCCATCCCAGTTGAGACATTCACTTATGTTCAAAAAAGACTCCATGCCCATCCTCTAATCCAAGACCTAGTTACATATTCAAACTGAATGCGGTATGGTTCTCAGAAAGGGTAATGAATGGAAGGTTTAAAAGAGCTCCCTCCCTGACAAGATCATCTCAACAGAGGTTTCTGGGCTAAGGGACCACAGTCCCACCAAAGCACAAGGTGGTGCACAGTTGTTGCTCTAGCCCTGGGGCCAGGCATCATCACGCAGAGGGAGATTTTTGAATGACTGATAGCGAGTGGAGCTTCGGTGCTGTCGACAACCTGGCTTGAATTTCTCTTTTCACACAACAGCAAAAATACTGCTAGGTCCACCTGAAGGAATCTTGTCTGACAGAAATGACGCATAGACAACTCAGGCAGTCGCTCCGTGTGCCAGCAATGATCCAGTTCGACCTATCAACAATCCAGATTAAAGGCTGTAATGTCCTGCTAATGCATTGTTCTCTACAAAACATTTTCCTATGCTTTGTTGCTTAGAGTGACCACTCCTTTGCTGGTCTGCAAAGCTTGGTATTGTGCAGCTGTGTATCAGCACAGCGCACCTTTGGAAGCTGTACCTGTGGAAATCATTCTGAAATCAGTTAGTTACTCCCAGGAGAATTAGTTCAGGATCTGATCCCACCATGTCCTGTGTGCCCTTGGCTCTCAACTTGGGAGATGCTCAGTGACAGGTAGGAGACCTGAAGTCCTGCTCCTGGTCTCGCACAGATCATCTGCAGAACTTCAAATGCCTTGTGCGGTGAAGGATCAGAATGTCCCTGGGAAGAGGATACAAACGAGCGAACCTGTGATATCTTTGCACAAAAGATCATTTCAGTGCCACTGCATAATGTGAAAATTCACCAGATATTTTCTTCAGGCTTTCACACACATTAATTTTACACAGAGAATATTATAATGATGGCTAATAGTTTATCTCCAAAATACCATGTAAAATATATAATGCTGAGATCACTGGTGAGTAAAAACACTGAAATGACAGTCTTTCAGTTCAAACAAAGCATAGTATTAAAATTCTGGTGAGTGAGTTTGGAAACAAAAATTGTCACCTTCTGACTGATGTAGTCACCTCCCTGGCTGAGTGTCAAAATAGGTCAGTAGAGCTTTCGTTTCACAATAGCTAGAAGTAAATGGAAACTTTGCTGTGTTCCAGCCTAGATCAGTAGGAAAAGAGACATTCTCACTGTCATGTAGCTTTTATATTCATTACATGATACTCGGTGATATTAAATGACAGCTGGCAGGTTTTCAGCAAAGGAAAATACTCTTGTGCCTGAGGATGGCACCAACCCTTGCATGCTCGCACCTTCAACGTTATGGCCCAGCAATGTAAAACACTGCAGCACCTCAAGGTTCGGCTCAGCCGAGCATGGCGAGGTCAGTCAGCAGAGCAGGAGGAGGGCAGGGGAGGAAGGCAGGGGTGGAGATGGCAGCCTGACCATAACCCGAGCAGCTAGGGCTCAGTTTCTAATGGCAACAATCTCAAAAGTCTCTGTGCACAGCTTCATAATTGTTAAATAAAAGTGCTGGGCTGTGAACAGGGCATCCTCCCTTACAAATTCTGACTTCATTTTCAGACCTGGTAGCCTATTAAATAATCCAGTCCGAAAATTCCTAACACTTAAGCAGGGACTGTGAAATTAAGACATGGTCTGGGTCTCAATATTGTTAAACAGACTGACTTCCTTCAGCAAGTATTGCTTGTGATCACTGTGTTCCTACTACTTGGGACGACATCTCCATGTTAATACATTGCTAGGACATTTTCTAAATGCACGTTTAGCTTCATCATAAAAACTAAGACAAACTTGATCAGCATAATAGATCACAATCACAGGATCTGTGCACAGAAAGGTGTAAATGGAATGAAGGTCAAAAAAGATGCGTCTTTTTAAAAATCGCAGCAGACTTTTTCCCAAACGTGAAAAATAATCATTTTAAAAACAGGCTCTCAGTCATACAACAAATCTGCAACAAAGCAAGGCTACCATCAAAACTGAGTATTTTTAAAGGAAAGACAGAACTCATACCTCAGTAGTGAATGACAAAGTAACATCCTAAAACATCTAAATGACTATATTATTCATCATGATGCTTTCATGATTACAATTAGTACAAACACATTTGCTGTGCTTCCAAACATCCACGGGAATGTTGATATGTTTACATTAATGTCACAGACATTTGTGCATTTTCCTTAGAGCAAACTATTATTTTTAAAATAGTGTAGGAACAGGAAACAGGAAAGTAGACATCTGAAAAAGGGGCTGACCTACTAACCAGTGCATAGCCAGCACTATTTTTGTGCATTTGGAGAAATTCATATACAAAACTACATTAGAGTGAGATTTTAACATCTTTATGCACAATCATGTGATTTTATGAATTGTGGATTCTGCCGTGTTACAAATGCTACCAAAACTGTTCTGTGCGTGCTCTGGACAAACCTATTTCGGCGTTGGGTGGCTTAGTGTACTAAATGAGGCATGGTTCAGAGAGGTTAGTGCAGAGGTTACTTCTGCGATCTGAATTCCTCACAGTATAGGTGTACCCATGGTGCCCTATAGCACTGTATCCAATTTCTCAGGCAATTGCTCAGAAATTTTTTTCTGCTCTCCCTTTTTCTTTTGTGTGTATGTGCATGTCTTTATGTGTGGAGGCAATGGGGGTGGGGGGGTTGGGCTCAATAAGTCTTCCATGACTCTTTAAGGATCCAAGGCCCAGAGCTAAAATAGTATTTTTCGTTTTCTTTTTGGGGAAAAGGACTAACATTAATTAAACAAGGCAGCATTTCCCATTCAGCAAGAGGTGTTCACTAGGAGTTCTGGCTTCTGGCCACTGGGAAAAAAAAAAAACCCAAACCACTTCATCTTGCTTCTAAATTAAATACAGCTAATACTCTTATTTTAGTTTTTGTATTTTAATTGCCCCCCAACCCCAGGAGGCGGGTACCTCCCTATATCCCCGGTGACACCTGCGGGCGAGGGGGCACCCCATGCGCCGCGGGCTTTCGTGCCACGACGGGCCCAGGGCCACGGCGCCGAAGATCGCTTCCCCCTCCCTCCCTCCGAGGGCTGGGGCAGCGGGGCAAAGCAAGGCTGGAGGCGCCAACCCGCCGCCTCCGCGGCCGCTGGGTCTCGGCGTGCTGGGCCGTTGTTCGGCCAAAGGGGCGACGTGCCGTGAGGGCCGCCCGCCCCTCGCGCCCGGGGCTCGCCGGACTGCGGGGGAGCCTCAGCGAAACGGTCTGGGACCGCAGCGGTGCGTTTCCCCCCTCCCCGCCCCTCGGCAGATGGGAGGGCGGCCAGTTCCCCGCCTTCCTCTCCCGGCCGCTCGCCGGTGGCGCGACCCTTCGCCTCGCCCCTCCAAACATCTGCACCCCGGCACAAGAGCGACTTGTGTGCGCAGCTCCGCTGCCGGATGAAACCCGCCTTTGTCCACCCTCACACCCCCGGCGCGGCGGCGAGGCGCCGCGCATATCAACGATCCCTCCCCGCCTCCTCCCTCAGGCCCGCCCGGAGACCCCAGGCAGACGTTAGGCCTGAGGCGGCCCGCCCGCCGGTTGCCGTGGTAACGCCGAGGCCTGCGGGGCGGCTGCCGCCCTGCCCTGCCTACCCTGCCCCGCGGGGAAGGGAAGCCCTGGAGCCGCCCCCCCCCCCCCCCCCCCCCCCCCCATGAAACTTAATGTGCTCAGTGTTGTGCTCTGGTTTGCCTTTGGAAACCTGCAGCCCTAGCATCTGCGAACTGTTTGCTGAGCTCTTTCAAATCGAGGAGTTCGCCCCCCGCTCCAAGGCTGCGGCCCAGGCCCGGGCAAGGCAGCGAGGGCCCGGCAGCAGGCCGCTCTCTGCGTGTTCCCATTTCTGCAGCCCCTCTAGGTTAAAGCGACGAAGACATCGCTGCCGTTTTCCGCAACTGAATGCCACTAAGCACCACTTCACTAATGCAGCTGGAGGGCTGACACAAAAATCACATTTCCAGAGGTTTTTGCGCCATCTCGATGCTCTTCCCCAGCTTACTCAGGTTATCAGAGTGCCCTGTGCGCTGAGTAAGGGATGAGAGCAACAGAGTTGCTCTTTTAGCTGAAAACCGTAGGCGACTGTGCTTGGGTGCTGATGATCCCAAGTTGGGTCCTTGCTGATGACGGGTGGTGTGTGTGGACATCTGCTCTGGGAGCTGCTGTGCTCTCTGTGGAGAAGTCCTGGAGTTGGATTTCCACGCTGAGGTTTCTCGGCTCCGCACACAGTGTATTTAGAAACAGAATTTTCTGCTGGGAAGAGTTAAATTGCCAGCTTTATACAGTTATGTAATATTTGCTGGGTTTTGTGGGTTTTGGTTTTGGTTTTTTTTTTTTCCCTTTAAGATTTGTCATGACAGACCAAAAATAAAGCAGAAGGGAGCAGAAAAATATCTGGGCTGAACTGCACTTATGATCTGGATTCTCTACTCCCATGAGTTCATTTGTGGGATAGGTTTTGATTTGGTAAGCTATTTAACATGAAATTGGACAGAAAAATAAAAGGCGATAGGAGATTAAACACTACTTTTTTTAAAAGCTAAAAGTCAGCAAAAATAAGACTTCAGCTAAATAGCGTAAATTAATTTGTTTAGGAATTGTGCTACCGTAAAAGCAATAAGCAGTTTAGTCTAAGAGTGGGCTATGAACCCTTAGAAAGAATCACGTCATGTACGTGCAGTCATAAATTAAAGTGAAGTCCTGGCACTCGCAAGAGTGACATTGCTTTCCTGTGTGCTTTTATCTTGTCATTTAGTGTATCATGTCATTTACATTACGTAATACATAAAGGACCCCAAAATACTAATTCTCTTAAGAGATTGCTGTTTATTTAAATACATGATCCCAAGCATTTACGGAGGGTGATACCAGCTAATCCTCACTGTCAGATTGCCTAAATCATTTTAGGGATCATTTGTATTAAAAAAAAATTACTCTCAACTGGCTTTCTAGTTGTACTTAGCAATGTATCCCTGTTGTACTTAGCAAGGTTGCTATCATACAAAATGAATGAAAGATGTCAAAAGGCAAAGATTGAAGAAGAGCACTGGGAATTTTAAAAGACTTTCAGTTCTGCGTTGTCATTTCTCTCTTTCACTGTGTTCTCTCCAACAGCTTAAACAGCTGCTGTAGGTAAACCAAGTTGTGCAAGTGGAGCCGGTGTTTAGGAAGTCACATGTAAAACAAAATGATCTTGGATGTTTGAATAAATGCAGTTGTTCTTACTACTTTCTTGGTCAACAATATTATCTGAACCATAGCTTGGAGTATTCACCTAAGAGCTAAGCACATTTGGAAAAAAAATAACCCAGTAAGTATTCAGTCAGTATTGATGACACTGGGGTAGTCTTCCTTTGTGAGAACATGTACTTGTTAAAAGCTTCTCTTTTTGTCAAGCAAATCATGATGTGCTGTGCCTGTAACATTTTTCTGTGACGCTTTGTAAAAAGGGGCTATGACCATAGGGGGCAATAGAAATACATGTGAGTGTGATGGGGAAGGGGGACCACTGCCTGGAGAAGAAGTTTCAAAGCAACTCGGAGAAGTCCAGACAGGATGCTGATGGGGTTGTAAGAGAAACAGAAGTGAGAAAGAATCTAGAAGCCTTACCAGAGACCTGCTGCTTATCCTCAACACTTCAAAATGGGGTTTTAAGTCTGAGAAATAAGTACAAAAATGAATTATCCATGCTCTGTGGTTCCCAAGGTATTTGAGAGTGTCTTTAATGTTTCCACTCTAAAAGGGGGTTAGTTCTTTTCTCTGTACACTGCATTTCAAAGGCAGTCCCCTAGAGTGAAGTTCAGCTTTGGCTTCAAGCACAGAAATTTAGCTATGAGAATGTAAGTGAGGTATCTTAACTTTCCATTGCGGACAGTGGGGGTGGGATTCAGGTTCCTCTGCAGGAGCCATTTGAACCTCGTGCTTTCATACATTGAAAGGGGACCTTTGGATACAGCACAATGTGACTTCTGGACAGACAACTGGAGGCCAGGCAGGATTAGCCAGGACACCTCAAATGGCCCAATATGCCTGTTTAGGCAACTGAAGTTAATCCAACACACTCAAAGGAGTTTGTATCCTGAAGTAGATACTTCCATTGGTCAGCTGAGTGAGTCTGTGTACTCCACTGCCTGTACTGGCAAGTCCTGTAATGACCATGATAGTGACTTGGACACCTAGCTCACAGCAAGGTGTCTGTGCTTAGGATCTTAAGTTCAGGTGTTGAATCCTGTCCCAGCAGGTTTAATTTATCTGACTAAACACTTGTGACCAGCATTGTTTGAGATAGCTGTACAGCACTGTCAGTTATCACATAGGACCTAAGGAAGACCCACATCTTTTGGAGTGGCAGCCAGTCCATGCATTCAGCTTGTCTGAAGCTCTTTTTTCTGTGAAAACTCACCTCTGAAAACTCAATTCTTCAAACATTTTCTGAGAAAATACCTCTCTTTTTAAGTTTCCTTTTTTCCGCCCACAAAGAAGTTTTATATACAGCCTCAATCTTTTCTAAAAATTCAGAGCTGTCTAAGCCAAAGTATGAATGAGCTGAAACAAGACCTTTCTTTTCCAGAATCTTTATTTCTATAGAAAGCAGACCCTTGTTAAATGGGAAAAAAAAAGGTGGGGAAGGGAACCTGAGTGCCATTTCAGAAACTGAAAAGTGTGAGTGGCTGAAAACTTGCTGTTCTGTGAAGGTAAGGGTTGATCAAAACCTTTAAAGATAGAGGGCTGAAAGTATTCAGCTTCAGTGGTTTAATTCAGGAAAGAACTGGAAGTGAAGAAGGGTAAAGGAAAACTAGCGTAATTGGAGAGTAACAGCAAAAACAAACAAGTATACAAACATTGGGAACAAGTCCAGGGAAAATTACAAGCAAACACACTTTTCTAAAAAGGCAATGCAGAGAAAGAAAATCTGATGCACATTGGGCACATCTATCAGAGATTATTCACTATTGAGCATAACATTCATTTGAATAGAACGGTGGGAGAAGACCCATCCCTAGCTGCAGAGATACCCTACCACATCTTTTCCTTATGACATTTCTTTATTTCTGTTCCCTCAGAGAAACATTCTCACAGTTAGCTCCAGAATTTCTCTTACTCTTCCATCTTTTTTTCCTCTGAAAATGAAGAGACTTTCTCTGCCTTCAGAGGACTTTTTTATGTGACAGAAAGTCAGGTCATCTTTTTATTCTTTTCAATATTTTATGAGACACTTGGCAGGCTTTAGAGATTATTTAAGTTTTAGGACTGAGAGAGAAGCGACTCAACCTTATGCTCTTGTGCCAAGAGAGAATGCACTTTTCTTGGTGAAATGTTTAAGCCAGCCACTTGAACATCCTCCAACCTTTTCACCTTTTCACATCAATATCAGCTTGAAGTCATAGCTGCCATAGATACCATGACCACGCTGAAGCCAATAAAAGAGTTAAAGCATCTGCAGCAGGACTTAAGTGGAATTGCATTGCCTGACCACGGACTGGTGATCCAAAAGCCAGCTGTTCATCTGCTGCCTAGCTTGATTAGGTGCCTTCCTGTAGGACTGTGAAGTTCTCGAGACACTTACAGCCAAATTAAAGAACTCAATACCTTTCTTCTGTCGAAAGTCAGGGGAAAGTTGGGAAAGCAGGCTACACTCCATCTACAAATGCTTGAGGGACCCCATCTGTTAGATATTTTCGGAGCATGCCTAATGGATTGGGCCTCACAAAAATGCAATGGATGCTTTCCCCTGAAACACAGCTGAAGAGGAGGCAGTAATGCTTCCATGCCAAATACACATGCACGCATGCATGCACACCAGATACAGCACCAAATGTTCAGGGCACTCTCACCCCCAGAAATGGGAAATGTAACACTCAGCCTGAAAAATTCAGTGGACATTGACTACCTTTCACCCATTTAATATTAGAGTTCAGCTAGAAGCAAGGACCAAAGCCTACCAATGCCACTGTCCTGCTGATGACCGTAGCTTCTGGATTACAATGTCATAAGTGGATGTTGGCACCACTTCTAGTTGCATTTTAACAACAACAACAACAACAAAAGCGTGAGTTTTGTTGTGTTTCTTCAAGAAAGAATCAGGATACCATGTCTTCAAAGACAGAGGAACTTTTCTATGGTCCTGACTAACCTAAGTTCTACATAGGGATGGGTGTAAGGTAGGCTCATGTTGTCAGTATTTCTTACTCCCTCTCAGTAGCTCCTCGCTCAGTGTGTTGGCAGTTTGAGATCATTGCTGAGAAGTTCCTAAGGATTCCTGCCTGAGGAATAGCTGCTTAACGTAGGCTTTGAGGGCAAAAACATGGACATGCTGCATGTAAATATGAAGTGGCCAAACCACATTGTATCTACTCCTCCTTAAACTGTTTTTGTTAGAAATGTTGCCCTAGTTTTTCCTCTTCCAGCACATACTCTTCTCCTTCAAATCAATGAGAGGAGATACTGCTTTGATCAGGCTTGATCCTTTCATAGATGTCCAGTCATCTTTCATTGTCATGCGACTTTGTGATAAGCATTAATTATATTACAAGGTGGTCAGCTGTTTGGTTACCAGTCCTACTTGGGTGGGCTGGGCATGTCATGTGCATCCATCTGAATAAGAAATTATCAAGGGATAACAATCCTCCACTGTTAGTCCTATGTCAGTCCAAGCTGGAGGTAAAGCACAGACCAACCTTGTAATCAGAATGTTTGCAGAGAGACAGAAAACAGAAGAAAAATATTTATCCATTGTCCACCATTTACCTAAGTAATCACTTTAGCTGATAATGCTTTTGGAATTAGTAATTACCTGTAAAATTGTAGTATCTTTTCAACTCATTAACTGTTGTTCTCTCTCTGAAGAATTTATCTTTCTGAAAATTTTCTACTGCACATTCTGAAATGGCATTTTCCCCTTTATTGTTCTAGAAATTTGAATCTGATCTTAGCCAGACAGATCATCCCTCCGCATTTCAAATCCAACACCCTTGGGGCTTTATGTTTTCCCTCTGTCCATCTGTTGATGGGAGGAGTTTTACCTAGTGTTTGGGTTTGCATATTAGGGCATGTGGAGAAACAAATTAGCAGGTAAGAAATTACCATTCTTCAGATTCTTTTTTTTTTTTTCCCCTGCTTTTTTTTTTCTTTCTTTCCCAGTAAGAGGCACAAAGATAAGTGGCAACACATGGCTTGTAGCTGCCCTATTACAGCAGCCCTCCCATGTGGTCAGTTCAAAAGTTAAGTAATAGTTCTGATACTAGCTAATCTGGCAAAAGGATTCTGATGGGTGGATGTGAGAATAACATCTGCCTTTCACATCTTAGGCTTGCCAACATAGGCATGTGAGGTTTTTTGTTGTTCCAAGAACCTCTGAAGCATAGAGAAGGTAAAGGTCCTATGAATTGGAACCACCTGCTTGAACTAATGTTTTGGCAAGCTCCTGTTTTCCTGGAGCTGGTTCAGAGTATTCTGGGCTATGTGGAATGGGAAAAATCCACAAAAATTACTTACCGCCCCATAAATTTTTTCTATACTATTCTGTTCAGACAGGAAGAGTATAGTGAACAGACTTAGTAAGTGTGAAGCAGATACTGTGTCTGTATGACCATTCCCTTTACTGCATAGTCTATTGTATTCCTGTCTGACACAATAGATACAGAGCTTAGAGACCTAGAGGAGAGCAGCTTTCAAAACTGATGCTGCAAATAGCACAGTGGATTCATTCACTGTTTTCTTGAATGCTCTGTTTCATGGTCTCAATATTTGGTTTGGATTAGTTGGACAGAACAATGTTGAAAGTTTCTGAAAGTCCCTGTCGTACTTAAATTTGTATATACAGCCTGTACATCCCTCACACCATACCATTTTAGTGTGAAGGGCTTCTTTTTAAACCAAAGACTTGTTATGACTCTTATAAAATAGCCTTCCTGAAGACTTGCTTCTTTATCCCTCAAAGGAAAGACAACAATGGGATGTCCTCAAATATTTGTGAATTCATGTTAAAAATGGCAAACATGAAAACAGTACATTTTTCTATACATTTTGTCATTTCAAGCTGGATCAAAAAAATTAAATTCCTACCATTCAAAAAATCAAGAAGGAGTTGTGCCTCATTGCTTAGATAATTAAAAATTGAACCATTTAAGTTTTTATAACCACGGAGCTAAAATGAGCTGTAAGGTTTATAAAACAAACCAAAGGTCCCCTTGATCTGAGGACGCTCATAGCCCTCAGAGCTAACGCACCCATAAATGCTTAATTTATGCAAAGTAAAACATTCAACAGAGACAGCTAGAAAGTCTAAGCCAGAATGCCATCGAGTAGACCAGCCAGACGGCTGCTCTGAATCGGGCATGAAAGTTGTTAACGTCTGTATCTCTATACCTCTTAGACAGGGTATGCAGTATAAGAGTGTAATTACTTTTACGAATTTTGTAAGTGATGTGCACAGTCTCAGTCTGGATCGTTTTACTGGGCTTTTCTTGGTTGGTCAGATTCTTGCTGAGCTGCTCCACCAGCTACAGAGGAAATGCAGCTGAAATAAATAGATTTCTAACGTATGTGTCCAGATACCTAAAGCTGTGTTGTATGAATAAAAGCTTTTGAGGATATTGTTCTTCCTTTTGTTAGTCCTTTTTAAATTAATCCTTTAATTAAAGTGATAACTCAGGGTTGATCAAAAAGTTTAATGTGACCCCAAAGTGTTTATTTTTCAATTATGCAATTACTGTGGATTTTTTAAAAGGGTTACTTTAATTTCAACTCGTGTCTGCTTTTCAGCTTCCTGAGTCTGAATAGACTCCAGCACTGACTTTCTCCTTTGTCCCTTCTGGTGCATTTGCTGGATTCAAACTGTATGTTATTCCTTCATTAAAGTGGCTACTTATGATCTATCTTTCCTTGGCATTAGCACCGGTACTGACACTTTATAGTGCCTCAAGCATTTAATCACATCTTTTCTATGAACTTTAATGTGGTGGGCATAATTTACCTCTCCAGGGAAAAGTTAAGTACATAAAACAATTTTTAAAAACATTGAGAGCCTCTTTGCTCTTTAATTAGAAAGCACAAGGGATATATGGACTCAGTCAAAACAATAAGATTCATGTATGCCATTTTGACTTAGTTTTGTTACCACTCTTGGGCATTCTTTGGAGGATGATGAACATCCTCCAGTGTATGCTAAATTTCCTTCCCTGAGATGCCTACTTACCTACATCTGCTGGGGATTTGGGTCCTTTACCGTTCATGCAGTATGTTCATTCATTCATTCTTTAAAATTACCAGTTATCCTTTTTCTTATAGGCACTAATTCTCCTTGTCAAATGACCAGCCACAACATTTTCTTTACAGGTGATTGAAATCTATCACCTGCTTGTAAATTGCCAGTCTCATTGACTTCAGACTGGAAAAACTGGTGTTTGCCTGAATAATAGCGAACTTTTTCTTTGCTGATGATAGGATAATGACAGTTTAGCAGCTGTTGATTGTTAGCCTTGTGCTAGAATGTCTTTTGTCCAGCTTTCTGGGTTTTAAATCAGTAGCAGGGCAAAAGATAGCAGGGATTCTAAACACAGTCTGCATTGAAATAATTTGTACTCTGACATAGCATTGTTAATGCTGTATATAAAGAGATTTCCGAGTTGTCTCACCTGGGGTTGTTTTTTAGAGCTGCTGAGAACTGGCAGTTCTCATGGTTTTCAGTTCATAGTATGGTATCTTAGCATGCCTGAAAGTTAGGGCAATATTTTTTTAGATATCATTGTGCAAAGGATCCACAACAAAGGTCACCTCAACCATTTAACCCACCACAGCACTCATCATTGTGGTATTTTAAGTGCTTAAGTAATTACATGGTTACTAACATAGCTTGGATTACTTTAGACGTTTACTGAAATTAACTGGTTCCATCAGTGCAGAGATCAGGTTGCTGAAGTTCTTAATCCAAGTGCAGATGCTTCTTGCGTTGCATGCTGTGTATTATTTTCATAAAACCATCTCCTTAACCAAGAAAAAAAATGTTTACAAGTGTTGCTGGAATTGATGTTGCTAGCCTTTCCCAGTTCAAAACCGCTTTTTGCAGTATTGTAAAACAAACCATGAAAGTGTGTGTTTATTTGTCTTACAGAGTAAAGTATTCTCAAGAACTATGCCTACCCAATATACTTACTCTTTACAACCCATGTATATTGCCTCTTTGAGGAAGGGACTGTTTCTTGTTCTGTAGAAAGCTATTGCTTGCAACAGGAAAGGGATGCAGTATTCATGGCAGAAGTCATAGGAACTAGAGCAGGCTTCCAGAAGGATTAGAGATGACAGTGTTTCAGGAGTGAAAATGAGCAGATTTACAGAGATATGAATTAATGTAAAAACATACAAATGTTCTGCTGGGTTAGACCAGAAACCTGAATTGTCCAATATCTTGTCTCCAGCATTGGTCAGTACCAGATGTCTCAGGTAAAGTAACAGAGATGGCAAGCACATGATAGAAATCTTTAAATAATACTTTGTTAATGTTCAGCATATTTCAGAGCAGGGAATTCCTGAACCTGAAGTCGTGTGTCAATACTTAATGGGCCTCCATGGATTTTTCTTCCATGAGCTACTTTTTAACTCAACTTCTGAGCTTGTCATCTGGGCTCTCATCAGAGCCAATGGCAAGATGAAAATAATTCTACGGCATGATTGACCTAATTTATTTTCTCACCTAAGGATAAGAAAATAGCTGTCCAAAAAGCACTGGTTTTTTTTTTAGCAGAAAGAAATGTAGGTGATATTAGCTCAGATGTGATACGCTAGGTGAAGTGAAGAAATGAATGAATCCCATTCTAGACTTGAGATTCAGATCACAGATCCTAGAATGGTTTGTCTTGTGTGAATGTTCCTTGGTTCAGCCACCTAAACATAGGCATTTACAGCCATTTGAGATGACCTATCTGCTCTCCAATATCTTTTCCAGAAGCATGTGGGTCTTCTCCCATTAATCCCATGCCATACTTGCCAGTCTTGCAAGAATGCCTCAGATGATACTCCAGGACATCTCAAAAGGCACTATGTGCCTTTGTTTAAGAGACCGAATTGATCCCAAGGTATCTAAGCTCTAACTGAGGAAGGTGAAGTCTATGCAGTGCAGCGTGTGAAGCCTAAAGGTGATGTGTAGAGCTTGATTCAGCTGGCCCAGACACTGGTGAGTGTTGATGCACTAGAGTGCTTGAGACATTCTCTTGGAGCCAGCAGGTGTGACACGGGACCTACTAGAGATGACACAGCAGTTGGAGGCCGGGCAGAGTAATGTAAGATGTTTCAAATGGCAATAGACACCAGGCCAGGAGACTGAACTGAGCCGGTTCCACCATGGCATTTGAATTGCTCCCTAAGTTTCATTGACTGTAGGGGCTTATGCCCAGTTGGCTAAACATAAGTGACTAGAGCTAATTGAGATTGTTTAGGTTACCTGAGCCATCCATGTGGGAGTGGTATATATGAGATGATAGGTAAGACCTAGAGGAGACCCCTGCCCCTTCTGGTCCAGCAGCTGGAGGCTAGGTGAGTACTCAAATGATGCAAAATGTCCATGTGGGGAACAGATCAGACTTTTAAGTGAGAGAAATGTGGCTAAAGTTGCAGAAGGGGGGGATTAAAAATGAGGGCTGCTTTAAGAAATTAAACATTTAATGAATTTTTTTTTCCACATGAACATTTAAGTAGTCGTGGATGAGAGCCTTGGATATGTTCAGTGGAGGATACTGAGACAAGGAAACACTGTTCTGTATTCTATAGTTGTACAATGCAAGGTTGCATTTTTACTGGGACTACACTTCTATTTTGAAAAAAAAAAGAGGAAAGGAGAGGTTAAGATATTTTTAAGAAGTTGAAAATAAAGATCAATCAAATATAGTTGCAACCAAGTTTAAAGATCAAAAGGTAGCTGATTACAGGAGGAAATACAGATATTAAAATGTGGAGGAATTCATACAGGAAAAATACTGTTACAAAGAAGAGGGGAAGAATGCTATGAAATTGGAAATGGATAAATTAAACACCAGAGTCTATAATTTCTAAAGAAAAATTTTAGGGAGGATTTGGGCAATGGACAGGTGAATCACTGCAGTTTCATAATAATTAATTAATTTAGTGCTTTTTTTTCCATTTTCTACTTACTACAGTTTTCCATTGCTGAAATTCAGAAACATTGTTAAAATGTACTTGCTTCAACTATTAAATGTTGATACTATGTTAGCACATTAGACAATAAGTGAAAACAATTAGGAAAACTTTACTTACGAGTTAATTTGTTAGCTGGAAGAACTTCTTAATTTTAAGTGTATACATAATCATCTATGTTACTTGCACAGTGTTTGTTTAATATCTAAGGATCCCTGTAAATAATCTTGTAACCCATATTCATGAAAGCTGTAGAAAATTGTTGAAATGACCCTAAAAATTTAATACAAAACTGAAAGTATTTTAAACAAGAAAGAAAAAACCTTTACTAAATCATACTATGATAAACATGCATAGAAATTTCCGCAAAAATCAAACGTAACTTACAGTTTGTTTTGCTGTAAAAAAAAAGTGACGAAGAAGAAAAAAGAAATACAGTCCTACATTTTAACTCAGAATTTATCCATATCTATCTTTAGTACCCACAAAAATGATGTAGAAGAAACCACACACAGATATGCGGAGGACAATGATTTAACACCTGAGATTGTCAGAAAAAATATCCTGCCATTTCCAATCAAATTTAGCTTGTATATTATGGTGAAATTCTGTAAGAAAAAACAAAGAAGCTGTCATCACTTCTAATGGCTCGCTTACATTCAGAATCCCCTCAGGAATAATAATTACATCAGTGTATCCGTACCGATGTCTCCCTGCTTTGCCTGCTCCCACTGTTGTGCCTGCACTGTTAGATGTGACCTATGATTTACGCCAGGCATCTGTACCGCTCTGCGCTGCATTGGTGGCTGCACATATCCATACGGATGGGTGTCCCGTGGTCTCTGGCACTGCTCACGGGCCCTGCTGAATTCCAGGCTGTTTTCATACTAGATTGCGAGGTATGTTCAGGAGGCTGGTGGAATTGTGGGGGTGGGAATCGACTGGTTGTCATTGAGTTCTGCTGTATCTCGTGACTCATTTGGCTGATCAGTGTGCCCAAAATTTATATATGCCCAAGCACATACGCCTGGGTGAATTTTCCCCACAAGCTTTGTGTGCAGGTATGAATATCGTAACCGTGTACCTGAAGACATCTTAGCTATTAATAGAAGTCTTTCAGGCTCTTGCAAAGTTCGTTGAGTTTTAGGAACTTGTAAAGCAAGCTCCCTCAGTAAGAGTAGGAAAACCAATGGAATCAGTAATTTCCATCATACTGAAATTACATCTGTATCTTCTTGAAAATCTTGGATTTTTTTAATGCCTTAAACTTAATGAAAAATGTAGACTAGCTTTGGGCTGCTAATGACATTCATCCATAATGATAAACAACTATTATTATTATTGCTCCTGCTGTTTATTTTTTTTCTGTGGTATTACCTAGAACTCTTTCTTTCTAATGTGTTTGAATGAGCATCTCCTTCCTTTTGTTGCCTTACTATTACAATATAGATATTGTACAATACTCACCTTTTTACCATTATTCTATTCTCCTGTTTTGAGAATGCAAATTCCAAGAACCAGGGAGAGAACAACACTGCGAAGGATTGCAGTCACCACAGAAATGGAGTGTTTTGTGTCCTTTAGATAAATAAACTGGCCTTGAGAAACCCACACTCGTATGTTCCTGATTTTATTCCTGGTGGGAGGATGGAGGTCGGCATTTCTAACGCTTCAGGAACTCATAAAAAAATATCAAGGCGGTGGGGATGTGAGGAATCAGCTGGAAATTGTTCCTGGCATATTTTACATTTTTCTCCATGATAGCAGTGTATCAAAACAAGTGCTATACCAGAAATCGTACGTAACTTGATAACAGGCCTCTAGTCAGACAACATAATCTGGTAAAATTTGCCTTTGGCAACAGATGCTGCACAGGGAATGTTTTATATTGACAACTTCAGCAAGAGCAAAGAAGCAGTGACACTGTATAGTCTGAGCATTGTATGTTACATTTCCTTTGATTTGGCCTTCACATCTCTCAGTCTGTAATTGCTTTCTGCTTTTGGTTTGGTGATGATCCAGGTTACATAAAGACTGTTTGACTGGAAAGATTTGGATGATCTCCCAGTGGCTGAAAGGTAATCTATGTGAAATGACAGGAAACAATTTTTTTTCCCTCCTGACTTCTTCAGCATACCAAGTAAACTTCTTGCTTCATTGGTTTCCATCCTCCTTGTGCCTGTCAGTCACAATTGATTCAGAGTGACTAATCATGGCAACGAGATAGCTTCCCAGCACCTTCGTGGCTCTTGGCAATTAAACATCTGCCACCGTCCTGTGAAAACTTTTACCAGAGTCACTGTGGAACTACTTTTTGTAGCTGGAAAAGACATTTTAATACATCTGCAGTTTTGTCTGCTTCATTTACTGCAGTGTTCACTGTAACAGGTCACCACTGCAAAGCATGTTTGCCAGGCAAGGAAGCTGTTTTCTAACCTCTGCTGCAACATCTAACAATGCTTCTCTTTCTCCACCACTTGTGAATAGAACAATATTTTTCCCTCAGCTTCTATGCCTGATCCAATAGACTTCAGTAGATGTTTTGAATGCATGGTACTATAAGTGGACGTGTCTCCTGTAGATAGATTAGCGGTTTCAAATCCAGCAGTCCCTAATCGCTTTTCCAGACAGCAGCGCTTATCCAAAGTAAAACACAGCTACACAGAGTAATCTATGAAGCAGTCGGTGATACTGTTTCATAAATCCATTTGCAAGCAGTTTGCTCCTGGTTCACTAGTGCCATGACTTCCACTTTAACATGTTGGTCCTTGTGCTATTGTCATTGTTTATGTCAAATCGATGGGACCGAACGCCCATTTTGCATGCCCCTTTAACTTGAGCATTCAAATGAAACTCAGTGTTACATGAACATTTATGTATTTCTGTTGCAAAAGTGCTCTTGAAAAGCTACTTAACCAAACTAGCTGTGCAGCTTAAAGGTGTGTAGCACTGCAGACAGAGTATAGAAGGGGAAAGCTCTAGGTTTGGTGAAGCTTTTCAGCAGCTGTAACAGTAATGTCACTTCTCTTCAAATGCAGTTCACAATCCACTGCCAAACATTGCAACAAACTGCATGAAAAGTTGAGAGTTTATTTCATAGCAAAATAAGGCCAATCACAGAGCTTGTTCCAGTTTATATTTCCATTTGTTCTTCAGACTGTATCTACTGAATACAAATACCAAAGTCTTATCATTTTGATTTTGCAAGAGGACCCATCACTGTTCTGCTGTGACTTAATGCAGAAATACTGCCTCACATTTCTCTGCGCTATTTCTTCTCTTAATGATGGTGTAGTCCATGGAAGGAGTGGGGGGAATAAGAAGTTCTCTTTCCAGCTGGTGCTGGCTTCATTGGCTTTCATTGAAGCCAGTATGTGAAAAGTGGTTACAGTTAGAAAAATGTTCATGTTGATTATTATGATGTAGTTTTAAATAGTCCTCACATTTACAAGCTTCTCTTTCATTCTACATGCTCAGGTTGTATCTGAATCCCTTCTCACCTTCATTTACTTGTTTGTTTATAAAATAGGCTTAAAAAATCCCTGTCTCCTATATTAATTTCTCTCCTGTAGAAATTAATTAATAGTGTGAAACACTCAGGATCTATGAGCATCATAAAACCAAGAAAAAAAGTTTTATTGGAATTACTGGTTCATGGAAAAAAAAAATAATTGGAAGTTAGCTTCACCCCAATGCAATTTAGAAAAAAAAAAAAAAATTTTGATCTTTTGGTGAAACAAATTTTTTGAAAAAAAACCCCCACCAAACCTTAATGTGTTCTTTCTGTCATAAAAGTCATATCTTTCAAGATTGATCTAATTTATAAGTGTATATAGACAAGAGTACATTTTGTCTTTAAT
The DNA here is from genome assembly GCF_011004875.1 of Balearica regulorum gibbericeps. Taxonomy (NCBI): domain Eukaryota; kingdom Metazoa; phylum Chordata; class Aves; order Gruiformes; family Gruidae; genus Balearica; species Balearica regulorum. Next base: position 173,528,419 of record NC_046184.1, on the reverse strand, counting down.
GACAAAAGACAATATGTTTCATTTTGAATATATAAAAAAATCACAACATAATCAAAATGCTTTTGAAGCAGGGCTTTTTTCCTTCCTTCCTTCCTTCCTTCCTTCCTTCCTTCCTTCCTTCCTTCCTTCCTTCCTTCCTTCCTTCCTTCCTTCCTTCCTTCCTTCCTTCCTTCCTCCCTCCCTCCCTCCCTCCCTCCCTCCCTCCCTCCCTTCCCTTTCTTCCCTTCTTGCCTTCTCTCATTTTGTATTTCTTTCTTTCTCTCTTTTTTTCAGAATGAAATTTCTTTATGCTGAAGGTCTGCCATAGAAAGTTTTTGTTTTGACAAAAGGGTATTTTTTTAACAGAAGATTTTACACTGCTTCTACTCAGAAGGAAGTGAATACATTTTCAGGCAGTGCTTGTCTAGTGTGCCATAAATAAAGCTCAGGGCAAGAGACTGAACTGTAAGTATTGAACAAATAACTGCTTATTTATTTTAAAGCAACCATCTGCTTTAATGGGGCAAGATCCTGTGGAAAAAAACATGAATCTATCTTTAATTCCTGTGAAAGACTGAGCAATGTAAACATTGTGCAGAATTAATGATGAAATTGCCTAACTTTTAAGAGCTTTTCTTCATGACCTTAACATTATTTTAACATAGATCTTCTGCATAAAGTATGTATATATATATTTTTAACATACATATATATATATACATTTATATATATGGTTATATTTTGAATCATCTGCCTACCTGGCCTTGTACGCAAAAGGGAAGCCTCCTCTTTCCACCACCTTGTTCAGTTCAACTGAGTCCCAATACTACAAGGGCTACTGAGAAAAAGAGTAAGGCGTAGGTCTTGTCCAGACTCTCTAAAAATGGCAATCCCATCTGAGACAGCAGAAAGGATGTCTAGCATAGGCTGTTAAACCCATTTGCATGTCTTATTCCTTATGGAAGCAGAGACATAAAAGAACTGGAGTCTCAAATCCAGTAAGTGAGTAATTCTGGAAACCACAGTGGGGTTCTTGCTCTTTCCTAGGGGCAAAGTGGTAGTGCATTTCTCTTATGTAGCCAGCACTGGAGAGCAATAATCTAGACCATTTATATCTGTCTTCTTCATGACACACCATTCTACAGAGAGAAGGCCCTCAGTTTCCCACTCCTCAACACAACTGTAGGAAAATAACAGTGGTCATACCAAAGTCAGATCTTAGGTACATGTCACCCAGTATACTGCTTCTTACAGAGGTTTAGGGAAATAATTTTTAAAAATGAATGAGAGTGAACTGTCTTGAGCGTGCTGTCTCACCAGTGTTTTAGGGATATCTTGAGGCAGGCTATGTGTCAAGCCCATTGCATGTGATTGTCACTGGTGGAAGCATGAATATGTCTGATACTCTCTGGAATCTGTCATAGCTTTAGCACCCAGCCTTCTTGAGGGAGCACATTCCACAATGTAACCATGTGTTGTATGAGAAAGGACACCCTTGTCTTCAGTTTGAGCTTGTCGCCTCATTACGTAGAACGTAAGGCTGGAAGAAACCAGCTGGTTGGTTATTTGCGCTGTCCTGCTATTGGAGGTGACCACAAGAGTGGGTTAGTACACTGGGGAATGGGGGAATTCAGTCTGACGTGTCCCAACACACCACAGCCAGCAAAACATTTTCCAGCACTGCAAATAAGGCCCTTTACTGTATATCACATTCAGATGGCTCTTTTGGAAGCTGAAGAGTACTAATCTTTATCGGACCCACTCCATATGTAAGCTTTCTCCTGCCCCCAATCATTCTTGTTAGCTTTATCTATACTTTTCACATTCTGCTGTATCCTTACTGAGGAAGGAATTTAGAGTTTCATGTGCTGTTCAAGAGATAGCTGTACCTGTATATATCCCTAATAGTTCCTCAGCATTATTTGGTACTGTGCTGATATTTTTAGTCAACTGTCCAAAATTGTTCCAAAAATCTATTTAGGTATGAAAAAAATCTTCAGGTTATATCTATGCCAAGGAATCAGAAGGTTCCCAGTCAGGCACTGGGCCTAGTGTATGTCCTGGTCCTGTGTGCCTTCTCCCAGATGTGACCCAGGTAGACATGGGTTCCCAGGAGGGAGCTCCAGCTGAACAGGATCCTACTTAGGGCAAGCTGGGCACCACGACTACATGGTGTGCCATGAAGCATACCCACCTTCTAGCCACAGCCTTCCAGCCTATCATTAGGTGTATGTATAGACATACAGATAGATGTGCCTTCATGGTTGCATGCATATATATGTATATACACACACATACACACACACACGTATATATCTTACTTTCCTAAAGAAATGGGCTTATGTGCTGTAATTGCCAATTCATCTGTTAGTTTCTTCTTGATAACTTTTAACTGTTTAAATTGGTTGAGCACTACCAAATTTCACACAGGGGTAGTGATCTCAGAAAAGTTACTCATTTCACAAATACTGCTGGTTGAGTTTGGGTAGACACGTAAACTGAGCCTCTACTTTGGCAGGCATTTTCATTTTAAGCTGACATTATTTGACACTAATCACATCACTGAAAGCATTCCTTCCCTCCATGCATTTGAACTAGCAGTGAACTAGACCGGGGAACCAAGCCACCTGAAAAAAAACCCAAAACAGAACAAAAAAATGAACCAAAATACATCACTGCTTACATAGGCACAATGTGAAGAGGGCAGTAGCAAGGAAGAAGGTCCTGCTCCTACTAGTGGCAGGGCCGCCTGATGCTGTTCAGAAAGACTGCTGAAGGACAGCTCCAGGAAAGTTCTTCAGCCCAAACTCAGCAGTGAATTGCTCTATATCACCTGCCGATGGCCAGGTCGCAGGGACATACCCTCTGGCTTCAGCTGCAGAGCTCTGGTGGTTTGTGTCACGGATAGCAGCTAGGATATGGGGTTTGAGGGAGGACATGAAGAAATGGTAGAGGTGAATACAGAGACACAGGACACAAATCCATAGGAAACCAGGCTTTGCTAGCTCTGCTGCTGTTGGATCAACATGTTGCCCATCTACTTCGGCCATTGCACAACTAGAGATGTGTGGGGAAAGAAAACAGGCAAGAGAATTATTGCCCAATATACCATATTTGTTTTCCTACTATTCTGTTGTTTATTGTAGCTTTTTACCGGTTTGTCTGATACTGTTTTAAATATATTAATCTGTAGTTCCCAAGATTGCCCTTAGACTTCTTTGAAATTATTATGTTCCCACATTAGCAAAGACATTTCCTGTCTCGGTTGGAACCAGACGTCTCTCATTCATTTCTATACTTTAGGAGAATTTAAGTGAATATATTGAGAAGTGTTATTATTTTAAATATAATGACCTTTAAAAAATCTAACTTTACAATAAATGCAGCAAAAGCAGATCCATAAAAAGACAAAAAGATGTGTGTGTGACAAGGCAGGAAAATCAGTATAGCTTTGTATATTTACTATATGTATGTGTAATTGCAAAGCACATCATGATGCAGGAGATCTATCTGCATGTTGCTTATAAGAGGTATTGTAGAAGACACAGGTAATAAAATAGTTCAATTAAAGCTGTGTGCAGCAGCAATGGTCTCAAAACAATGCATTTGGAGGAGTCCTGTATGAATATTTTGCACAACATTCACCAAATGGTGGCCATATCTTGGCTGTATCTCTTCATAAAGTGGATTCATAAAATCTTCTATATGTGTTTTGCATTGGTTGATTTTTGGTTTGCTTTGTTGTTCAGTTTTTATCATTATTATTATTGCTTATATTTAGCTATTTCTAACAACCTGTTATTCTGGTAATTAGAATAGATTTAGGAGTGATGAAAATTTTCCTGCCATTAAAATTAATCTTATTGTAGCAAAATTATCTCTTAGAAATTGTTTTCTATTAGACTTAGATTAATACGTAAGATGGGAGGACTCTTCCACAATTCTTACTGAATTGCTCATTTTACAGTACTTTGACACTGATCATCAAGCTTTGATTAAATCTGCTTGGATATCTGCACATGATATTTTGGAAAACCCGGATGGTTTGTGTGGCCTATCCTTGGATGAATCAAATAGCTGTCCCTGAAAATAGAGACAGCTCACTCCTGTTTCCCTGTGCTAAGCAAATTCTCTGTCTGCCACATTTTTGTCACGAGCAAAGTCATGTTGATGTTAGTTGTTAACACAGTAGCTGATCTCAAGATGGCATATAGAAGGTGGGAAATTTCTTTTTACAAAAATGGTGACAGCTTTATATTGATTTAATCGGAGTATCTTTGGTCTCTGTAATTGTCATGCAATGTGGGAAATTGGATCCATTAATGATCCAAGAGTTCTCAGATACCCTTGAAAAAGAAGAATTTGTTAAAGATTTTATGCCATGTTGCCATATGATTTTTGAACAGACTTAATTTTGCTAGTGTAAATACGAGAAGTTTGAATTAGCAAAAAATCGTACGTATGGCAAGATGAATGAAGAATTAATAGAGGCAGCTCATCATAGCCAGCTACCTGAAAGACTGCATAATGTATGCTAACTTCTAACTTTCAGTAAAGAATCTGCATGGATTGAAGCTCCAAGGTGAAACTGGGCGATGTCTTGCATTTGAACTGTTTCACTGATCCCTGTACCTCTCAACCCTGACTGTGATGTTGTTTTAGGAGATCATAGGGTCTCTCAGGACAGGAACACAGTAATAATGAAAGATGCTAATTACCTCCATGTGATCTGGATAAATCTTTCTTTGGAGTGTGATGCTAAGACTAAATTTGTAGCCATTAAGTTAATGACTGCAGCAAATGGCAGCTAGTGAGGAAATGCACAACTGGTCATCCTGATCTGCATGCAGGTCCTGGTTCAAAGCAGTGTTGTCCAAGAGCTGCTTTGTACCAGTGACTATAACACACATCACTGCAGGGACAAAAAAAGTAAACAAAACAAACCCAAAAGAAAATAAAATAAAACCCCTCAAACACCATCATAGCTTTTTAATTTCCAAAACTAGCAAATAAAAAATAAAAAAAGGAATGTTGCTTAAAAGAAATTAAAAGGGGCAGCAAAAGGGTATAAATGTACAGATACGCTTTGTTTAAAAATAGAATCTTGGAATCTTAAGGGAAATGCACATAATACCTTAAAAAATATCCTGTTAAAGCAATGAAGAAAAAATAAAAACCAATAAAATCCACTCTATTGTGAGTAAGGAGTGACTTAAAAGGTAAAAAGACTATAAAAATAACTATATATCATTCCAGGCATGATATATTCTCATGCAAAGAATGAATCATTCATCACTCAAAGACTAAATGATGTCCTCTTCAAATAAGGAACTATAGAAGAACGTAAAATATGGCAAATTAAATGTAAAAATGCAGTCAGATTTAAAAAAAAAAAAGATTTTGAGTAATGACTTGCTTGAGAATTAATAAATAAATGCAATTTAAGAAATAAATCCTTTGTAAACACATCATGTACAGGAAGCTTCCAAGAAGCTGTTGGCTGCAAGGCTAATAGATGGCCAAAGTGTAAACATTGTGCTTATAGACCACTTATCCTGGAGAAGACAAATGAATGAACTCTTGACATGTATGTTTGCCATGGAGGAGCTGAAAAAGTTTGTTTCGCACCAAGGAAACCATCCTTATGGGAGATGGTTCAAATGTCTGTGTCATATCAAAACCTCTGTAGAAAAGATTTCCAACAGAACAATAAATGAACTGCTGTTCACAGATAACTGAGGCATTATCATATTCACCTTAGATCCCTAAAAGAATTCAAGGATGAAATATTTAACCATTAATTGTTTAAAACTGCCAGAGGAATGTGTAAATGTGAGAGAAGAAGTCTGAGCAAGATCTGTGGAACTGCAACATCTGTTGCCTGTGCCGGGCAGGCTGGTGGAGGCTCTCATAAAGAGCAGAGGTGGAAGATGTGATCAGGTATTGGAAATCTGTCAGTTTTCTAAAGGAACCACAAACATACGGGAGCTTGGGTAAATATACTGGGATTTCCAAAAAGGTTTTTGTTAAACACCCTCACCAAAAGCATTTAAAGAAGATACAGGATGATGATGGTCCTCTGATAGATAAATAGTGGTTAAAAGATTAGAAGTTGAAATAAATTACCAGTTTTCAGTTCTTCCAGTTTCTTAGTGTGGGAGGTCACAAGGAAGAATCTCTTTCATGGTCTGTGTAAATACCCATCCATAAATAACTGAAAAAGGCAGAAATGACAAAACGTAGTTATGATATGACAAAGCTTACTTATGATACTAACCCATTTAAAGCTCCAGAAATGAAAGCTGATGGAGAAGATCTACTGAAGGATTTCAGAGTACTGCGTGCATGGCGCCTGAGCATGGTGTCCTGCTTTCTCTGGTGTGCAGCAGAGAGTGCATGGTAGCACATTTCACAGGTAGAGTTAGTGCATGGAGCAGAGGAAGCGAATGAACGATGGGGAACATGCGTCTGACCCTCACCAGTCCAGGAGAGAGTGGGTTGCACAGTGTAGACTCTTACACTACTCTTCTGGAGAGGCATCATGACATGCTAGGGATGTTTTCTTTTTGAAGAAATAAAAATGCATGATGGTGTGGAAAGTAACTGATTGTGAAAGATATCTGAGGTTTTTATACTAATCTTTGTTGACTTTGTGAAGTCAGATGATGTTTTTGACCTTTGCAGAAAGGATCAAAAGAAGAGTGAACATACAACAAGGAATTCCAGCTGGAAGGACCGGCAGCAAAGGGGAGAGAGATTGAAGGGAAAGTGTTTGGTTGGTATAAGGTGAAGGTAGAAGAAATTTGACAGTTACACAGCATATTAGATAGTAAGAAAGATAAATCATAATGGGTTTAGGTGAAGGAAAATGGAAGGATACATTTAGTTAGATAATAAATAAAATAAGATGTCTACACCTTACAGACAGCCTACTCCAGATTACAAAATCCTGTCTCTGAAAGCGTTGAATAAATGATGATTCTTACCACTGGATCCACTAACCCTCCTCTCTGTTTCATTCACATATATTCAAGCACTTTGTTGAGAATGTAGATGTGCTAAGAATTAGCATGTCATAATTACATATTAAGATTTTCTTCTTAATATTCGCAATAAGACTAGGGTGAATATTGCTAGACACATTTTATAGATGATGAGTAACATTAAACTGAGGAGAGAGGCCAGGCATTTTAAATGATTAACAGGAGAGACACTCTTAATCTGGGGGGGGGGGGGGGGGGGGGGGGCAGGGTTTGCAGTTTAACCAGAAGGGGAGAAAATACTCAGAACCTCAGCTCTAGACCCTGGACATGCTATTTTCAGCAACAGGATGAAGAAACTTGTTTCTCAGGAGCTTTTCAGAATATGCCAGTTTGTAGATTATGCAACCTCGCAGCCTAACTAATGAAGTAAAGGAAGATTCTGATAATTGTTTCATCTATTAATAATACTTTCCATTCCTGCAAGAGCACATTTTAATTTTTAACTGGATAGAGTAAGGTTAGATTTTCTCCTTGATCCTATGCAGGGGTGGAATTCAATTGCGCAGAAGAAGAAGTCTGCATCTGAGCTTGTCATTGGTGACCCCCCATAGCGTTGTTGAAGAGATACAAGCCCTTTAGGGCATGCTATTTATTTCGTCCTAAACTAGACATTTTCATTAGAGGAATCATGCTGTAGTGTTTATTTCTCTGTTGACTCTGCAGGATCCGAAAATAACTACTTCATATCCAGCTTTCTGTGTTGTAGCTGTCCCAAGTTACATAAAATTAATCTCATTCTGAGTTATCTCATACACACAAGGCGTCCAAGGTGTCCTGTTCTTGGGAATGGCATATGAAGGAAGGTGAACCAGAAACCCTTAACAGGTTTTCATCCAGAGCGTGTGGAGGACTCTTTGAACTGGGCACATACTCTACTGTGGTCTGTTGACCCTGGCTGGAGGCCAGGTGCCCACCAAAGCCGCTCTGTCGCTCCCCTCCACAGCTGGACAGGGGAGAGAAAATATAATGAGAGGCTCATGGGTCGAGATAAGGTCAGGGAGAGATTGTTCACTAATTACCATCATGGGCAAAACAGACTTGACTTGGGGAAATTAATTTTAATTTATTGCCAATCAAAATCAGAGTAGGATAATGAGAAATAAAACCAAATATTAAAACACCTTCCCTCCACCCCTCCCTTCCTCCTGGGCTCAACTTCGCTCCTGATTTCTCTACCTCCTCCCCTCCAGTGGCACAGGAGGACGGGGAACGGGGGTTGTGGTCAGTTCATCACACACTCCTTCCTCCTCAGGGGGAGGACTCCTCACACTCTGCCCCTGCTCCAGCATGGGGTGCCTTCCATGGAGACAGTTCTCCATGAACTTCTCCAACGTGAGTCCTTCCCACAGGCTGCAGTTCTTATGAACTGCTACAGTGTGGGTCCCTTCCACGGGGTGCAGTCCTTCAGGAACAGACTGCTCCAACGTGGGTCCCCCCATGGGGTCACAAGTCCTGCCAGCAAACCTGCTCTGGCGTGGGCTCCTCTCTCCATGGGGCCACAGGTCTTGCCAGGAGCTTGCTCCAGCGTGGGCTTCCCATGAGGGGTCACAGCCTCCTTTGGGTCCATCCACCTGCTCTGGTGTGGGGTCCTCCACGGGCTGCAGGTGGAATCTCTGCTCCCCCATCAACCTCCATGGGCTGCAGAGGAACAGCCTGCCTCACCATGGTCTTCACCACGGGCTGCAGGGGAATCTCTGTGCCAGCGCCTGGAGCACTTCCTCCCCCTCCTTCTGCACTGACCTTGGTGTCTGCAGGGTTGTTCCTCACACATCTTCTCACTCCTCTCTCCAGCTGCAGTTTCTCTTGTGCAGCAGCTTTTCCGCCCTCTTAACTCTGTTGTCCCAGAGGCGCTACCACCGTGGCTGATGGGCTCGGCCTTGGCCAGTGGCAGGTCTGTCTTGGAGCCGGCTGGCATTGGCTCTGTTGGACACAGGGGAAGCTTCTAGCAGCTCCTCACAGAAGCCACCCCTGTAGCCCCCCACTGCCAAAGCCTTGCCACACAAACCCAATACTTCTACCTCCCTTAAAAAGGCTGCTTAAGGAAATTTGTCTTGATAAACAACAAAAGGAAAACAATTTTTAATTTTCAGAATTGCATCTTCTCTTCATACTATCGCTCATCATCTAAGTGTTAAGGAAGCTCAGATCAAGATTCAGATGTCTTGAGTTTAAGCACTGCTGCCCTATGGCTGTTTTCTGATTGTCTGTCTGCAGGGACTCTTCACATTTTCTGTGAACACGTTGCTGAAAAACTGTCCACTGTGGATCCATGAGTCTGTCTCACCTTTCACCTCACATTTCTACTCTCTTTCTTAACCGGTGAAGGAAAGAAGTATTGTTATGTCAGCGAAAATGAGATACATTTGAACCATATTGTGTTATTCTCACCTTCAGAAATGGATTCATGCTGCTAAAGTACCAAATGAGAGTGTGTTTATAACACAGACCTCTTTAGTTAAACTAAAGTCTGAAAAGGAAGATTCAGTCATTGTTACTGCATGTATAGTGTACTTATAATTTGTTCACTTGAAGTACAGGTAAATTTTTACATTTGTCCTCATTAGTGACACACTTAATTGTAACTGCTCCCAGGCCAGCCTTTCATGTGGCCAAAGCAAATTCTGTACATAAAAATTCACCTAGATATTTTTAATGCAATTTGTGCCTACACTTGAGATTCATATTGCATGGCACAGCCATCTCTGCAGTTTAAATAAACATATGGTAGAATTAAAACTTAATGTATTAGCTATTTTTCTTGTAGACATGGAAGCCTTTATTTGGTAGGACAGTGATCTGGCACTTAGGAGGCCGAGGTTAAGTCTTGGCTTTTTTTACAGAGTCTTCTCTGACTTTTGATAAGTTACAGAACGGTCCACAAAAAAGAGATGTCGATGGTACATTATCTATAAGTCTAGTGTAATATTTAGTCAGTGAGATGGTTTCCTAGAGGAGATAAATAGTTGCATGGAGAGTACTAGTGCAGATAATGGGATTTCTGAACAGGATGCCCAAATCACCAATCTACAGGGGCTGAAACCACATTTGTTTGTCTTATCTTTGGATACTATAGTGTATTTAGAACTGCTTAGTCTCTCTCTAAGGTTTTAGAGCAGTTAGTATCACTGGGCTTTCAACGAGGGGCCTCCTGTAACTATTGCAATGAAAATAACCAAAATGCTGCTAATAGTAAGTTAATGAAATCCAGACATCTGCTTTCATTTACTTGATCCTTGGAAAGTTTTAACATTAGATGATGAAGATGAGATTTCCACTACACATTGATATGGGGTACAGCACAACTTCCTTCACATCTCTTGTCAATTAAATGTCATGGATAAGCCCATACACTGTCTATAAACCAGCGATAACTCATCAAGGTGGGAAAACAAAACCAAAACTCCCACCCTCAGAAAAAGGAATGTGGGAGTCTATGCAGAGAAAACATCGGCTACTTCAGGCAGCTAAGGGATTGGAAGCACACTTATGCCCAGTGGCAGGGAAATAGAAATACAGCCCATTCTGTTCTCCCCTTAATAACTGATAATGCAAAAATAAATACATAACAGTAATAATAATATCAAGAATACATGGCTGAGTGAAAATGAATGGTTTGAATAACTCAACTTCATTAGTGCAGCCTTATTCAGCGAGGTGCTAAGTACTCTTTTCTCTCACCTGGTGCATCTTGGAGGTTCAAGACCCATCGATAGACACATAATTCAAATGAACCATTCCATTCTAAAATACTCCAAGAACTTGAATGAAAGTAATTATGCAAGCTGCTTGATGATAAACTCAATAGGAGGCATGTTAGCATGTTCAATCATCAGCGCTATTTTTCTTTTTTTTTGCTTAATTATTTTAAAAAAGAGAAGTATTCTACAATGTGCAGTAAATTGATAAAGGCAAGGAGAGCATTTGTTGCAGGGCATTAGGCAAAGCAGGGAGCTGTAAGCCCTTTGATCCACATATCTGACTCTACTGAAAAATGAGATATAAATAAAGTCAAAGTAAAACAATAAAAGTTATTAAAAAATTAATCTTTTCCAAGAAGTCAATACCTTGGTTTCTTCTTACAATAATTAGAGTCATGGCTCCACTGCAGAATGTAGTACTCGTATTAGAGGAAAAGGTGGGGGTTTTCATTTGAAAATTGCAACTAGAGCGTACAGCATGGCTGGTATACTGTTTGTAACGTTGTATTAGTTGTGGGTTGCTGAGTTGTATTGCCTTCAGTGAATATATGTTCACTTACAAAGTACAGTGAAACTTTCTTAGTAAGAGCAAGGATATACAGTATATGCTTTTAGGTAAAAGCTAAAATACTCCATGACCCAATAGGGATAGAATTCATACTGAATATCAAAACTAAAAGCTACTTTGAAAAAAGGAAGGAATGCCAGAAAAAAATTGATTTCTATGATACCTACTTACAAAGAGCCATTAAAAAAAGGTGATTTAGATAATGCAGCTAGAGAAGAAACAAGTTGGGTTTTTTCTTCTACTAGATAGAAAAGCAGATCCAGTCTTGAATCAGAGTGAAAATTAAAGTAATAAAAATTTAAATTTTCAAATAAAAATCTAGTCACCTGAAAAATTTTGGTTCAATCATTTAACATTTTTGTTCCAGTCTGAGCTTTAATGTGTTTATTCCTCTAAATTAATTTAAATGCAAAAAATTGGCTTGAATTGAAAAAAAACTTTTGTTTTTCAGCTGTTAATTCATACCATTTTGAGGATTTTGGGTTTTTTTCCAGCATTTTTATAAAGTGGGAAATTTCTTGAAACCTATTCTTTACTGTGAACACAGAGGTTTCCATGAATCAGTGCCTAACGGTGAAAAAATGTTTCTTTGAAAACGGTCTTACTAACCAGACCCCAAAGCACACACGGTGAGCACAGGCAGATTCTTTGTCCCTCAGGAAGGGAAAGGAAGAAGTTCTTTTCTTGCCATAAGCTCATACCTGGCCCACTGTACAGTGCTAGCCTGCAAACTGGTTTTACTAGCCAACTTCTACCAGAGTTTCTAATGCAGATAAAGTGGTTTAATGGGAAGGGAAGATAACTGGGGAGGTGACCATTCAGCCCGCTAATGGTCACCACTGAATGTTGCAAACAAAAGCAGTTCCCCTTGCCTCAAAATGCATAAAAAATCATTCGCATCTATGCTATGCTTTTAATATGGGTAAATGTAAGGACTGCTCTAAGATACCTTGCATAGTTACTTTTTTGGGGATTCATATGTCTAGCAGTTAAATATATGTATGCAAGAAATCTTTTATGTTTAGTGCCAAGTCTCTAGAAATCAATTTTCTCTTTCTACTTGTCTATTTCAGCCTTCATTTCCCTTCAGAACTTCTCTCCTTCTCCCCAAACTAAGCTCAAATTCATACGCCTGTTCTTTTTTCTGGCCTACTTAGACGAGTCAATGTCTCTAGGTACCTCCTCCACCCAAGAGAAAACCTTCCATTTTTGGTATTGGAGGAGCTGATCAAACCCCAGATTTCTCTATTTTATTAAAATTTTGATCCCTTTCCAACCATATTTCATACACTATTTCAGAAAAAAAATTGTCTTTTTTTTTTTGCAAAGCGCTCCTATTTCTGTTCTGGAAGTGGGATAATAAGCATTGCTGCTTTGTAACCACTAAACCTAGTTCTTGTAAATAATTTTTTGTGGTTATTTATAAAGAATAACTTTGTTGATTGGATGTAGGAGTGGGCATTTGAGAGCTGTGCGAGACTGGGAGTGTAGCATATGCCACTGGTGAAATTCTCTGTAGCCTTAAGGCTTCCCACAGATCCCCCAGCAATGGAGACTTCAGCCAAGGGATGCAAAAATATGTGTGATTCCATAGGTAGCCCAGGATCATGAAGGTATGAGAGAGCTTAACATCATTACATCTTTTCCTCTTCCAGTCCTATCATCTTCTGCATGACATTAAGTAGGGACAGTGCCCCCACAGGCATTTAACCCATTACCCAGAGTCCTGCAAAGCATACGCATGGAGTACCAGATAGATAATCAGCACAGTAGTACATAATCGTGTAATCTTTAAAGTGACTTAAGAAAGAATTTTTTTCTCATCTTGCCTTCGGCACTTTTTATTTATTATATTCTTTAGGTTTTAAGTGTAATGTGCTTTGCCTGTAATTACAGAAAGAATATAATCACTGAGAGCCATTTGCTGATTTGTTCTGAACTATGAAATATTTTATGCAATTTTATCAAAATTGAGTAAGAAAATAAAACCAATCTTTTAAGAACCCCATATAGCAAACAATCCATGTGTGAAAGCTAATAAAAATCTTCAATGCTCAGACTATCAGCTTCTGTGGTATCACACACAGAAGCCAGAACTGGAGTTTTAACTTAAGCATTAACCCAAATGGATATGAATCTCTTGGGTGCCATTTAGAAAGCAAGCTGAGGGGTGGAAGACAAAAACGCAAGTGCACGCATCGCATTTCCACAGGGCAAACCAGAACTATACTTATTAGACTTATACTCTCTGACCTTGCGCATAAAGATGTGAAATGAGGCTTGAAATAAAAGAGAAATGTAGTATGATTTGCAAGAGTTAAATGAAAAAGAAAGGCCTAAAGCAAAAAAACAAAACAAAACAAAAAACCCCTCACCCCAAACCAACCACAAAAACTGAAATCCAAGAAAACAACCCCCAACCCAATTTTTCTGATAAAAATTAACAACTGCATTGGTAAGTTGTCATTTGTTTCTGTAGTTCCAAAGGTGGCCATACTTGTTATGGTGAGCCCTGGGGACACACGGGATATACTCATATTATGAACTGTAGACCAAATAAATCATTTGGATTCAGTTATTATTCCATTAAATAAGTCACAGGATATTTTTGTAAGTCTCTGCGTGATTCTGGATTTCAGAAATAATTTGCACAAACAAAAGGTCGGTGGGTTTAAGCTTCATGGAAATAGAAGACGGTATAGAATTATATTATTATGCATGACATTTTGGAGTTAAGTATTCTTCAACAAAGGTATGGTAGGGCAGTACCATGAAGATCTAGAAACTCATTGGAGTTAATGGCATAGCTTCCTTAGCTGGTTTCAAGTGCTTGTCAGAGCCTCTGGTTTGTTCTTCAGCTGTACAGCCAAAGACTTGCATGACAAATGCTCCTGTCTTTTTCCTGTCCTCACCTCTGTTTGCTGATGTCCAAAGAGATTTGTGACAGAAAAGACACTTTCCTTTCTTCCTTCTCTTCCCCAATTTTATTCCTCTTCTGAGAAATTCATCTTATGGTACACAGAAAATGAGCCGTAGTGTTGCATCAGTTAAAGTATTAGCTTGCAAATATTAACTTAAGAGTTTGGACCTGTGAAGCAGATATGCTTCTATTGACTTCTCTGTGGGGTTCCAGCCGGTTCATCTACCTACTCCAGAAACTGACAGTTAACTAATTTATGTCTTCTCCAAACCAATGTTTGTTTTTTCAAAAATACTGTGAAATTGTTTGGGGTACAGCACCCTTGCTATTAGGAAATGGTCACGCTTTTTCTTTAGGCTTTTTTCCCTGATGCAAAGAATTGCATTTCCCAGCCCCAAACTGTTTTTGCCTGGTGTCATGGATGCTAGACTGAGAGAATCCAGTCTCTTTTCACCTTTAAATGAGTAAGAAGATATGCTGGATGAAACAGAGTTTTTCCTCCACTGAGCAACTGAACTGCAGTAAGTTCCCAACTTTAAGTTCAAATGTTTAAATAACATCAAGTTGCAAAGAATTACTTCATAAAGTCATTAGCTCCTTTTAGGTAAACCCAAGTAATATTTTTAAAAAAGCAATCCACACAGTATTTTCTTCAGATGGTCTAAACTTAATATAGTTTATTCAGATTTCAAATACAGTTGTAGAGCTAAAAACAAATGCTATCTGAAAAATTTCAGTAAAGTCTCAGTGAAAATTTGGACAATTAATTTTTATATCAAGCAAAGCTTTTGCTAACTTTCCATCAAATCATGACAAGTTCTGGATGAAATCTGTACATTTCTGGGGTGTGACTAAAAATGTCGAACCTCCAATTTTTCACTGAAAAATAAAAATTATCCCTGCGGTCTGTGTCATCTCCCGATGAGTTGGACAAATACCATTACAACATTGACTGTACATATGAGAAAAAGGAGATGATACCTGCCAGCCTCTCTTGCTCCAGGGTGTATAACACAGCCCCCATTTTGTCTCCATTTCAGATGGAAGTATTTGCACCGCTGAGCAGAGGAGCTGGAGCTCAAGCAGTGAACCTGGTCCTTATGGTCAGCCCACTCCCAGGTGGTGCTGCAGACCAGCTCACTCCAAGACAAACCTGCTGTACTAGATGTGTGGAGAGAGCTGGTTGTGCCACTCCTCCTAAGGGCTAGAAACTGGTCCCATCACCTCCTCGTTTCGCAGCGTTGACCTACTGGAAGTGCACAGAGCCTGAGCGTGCCATCAGCATCCAGAGACAACTACGGCAGAAGGCGGCTGCTACGGAGAGGGACTTGGTGGTGTGAGATCAGTCCACACTGGGAAAGAGGTTGGCTGTTGACGAGGAAATCTACACCCCTCCATTTCCCTGGGCCACCTCTCTGGGCCAGGGAGGGCACAACGTCTCTCTAGGTTGTCCTGAGTCATCAAAGGATGTTTGCGCTCTCACAAGGAGGAAGGTTCTCACCTGGCAAGAGAGCATTCGCAGCGACCTAGTTTTTAGTCCCTGTAAAACAATAGGCTTATGATAGGTATGGGGAAAAGCATTTGCCTTCCAAAAAGGATAGTCTACACTCTTCCAGTTTCAACTTACTGAATTCTCCCCTCCCCCCCGTATTTAATTCAGAATAGTAAAGGATAAGGGGATTGAAGAAATAGACAATGGAAAAAGAAATGGGGCACGAAAAGCTTCTAATGGAAAATAACAGCAATACATGTTTCATGTCAAAGACATTAAACCGTAACACACACAAAAAATGTAGTAAAACAGTACAAGCATTGTGCCTACAAGAGCAGAAAAATTAAGTGTTGCAGATATTCAGCTACAGCCAGTGTTTTTTATTAGAACATGTGGTGTGTATAATGTCTACACAAAAATAACATTACAGAATTATAATCATTATGTAAAACGTGCAGACATGGCTTAGGAAGGTTAAATATTCTGAGTGGAAATCAAATCCTTTCAGATATCAAGGGAAAAAAGCGTTTTTGCATAGTCCTTCCTGAAACTTGTGATACAATGACTGCAATTTGTTCACCACATGCAGTTTTGCATACAGACTAAGTACATTAAAAGAATTTTGAGCCCCCTGATTGTAAGCAGCAAGCAAAATGAAATGAATGAAAAGTCAGATTCTACGGCAATATTCTAATGTATTACACCTATATGCAGTTAGGGAAAATTATATAATTGAAAATAAGCGATCTGAAGAAAGGAAGAAAAGAACTGTTGGAAAGCTTTTACATGCCAGCCTGACAGCTGAGCTTGGACAATGAAAACTTAGTATCAGAAAGCAAATTCTCAGAAGGAGTTAATGCCTTTTTAAAAATAAAACAAAACAAAACCCCCAAAAGCAGAGGACAGAGATCACAAACAATGAGCAATCAAGTAGGCTGTGCAACAGCTTCTGAAAAGCACCTAACCTGCACTTCGAAGATCTCTGAATACTGTATTATGATCAATTCAGTTAGAGGACCAGAAAGAAAACAGAAAAACCCAACGAAATGTGTACAACAACTGTCAGAATGAGTGGGAGCAAAAAGGGAACAGATCTGTTGATCATCCTTTCCAGCTCAGCTGAAGTTTCAACTTACATCCGTTGCCCATCGTTTCTGAAGACTGAAAAACTGTGCGGATCTAATGAAGATGAGAATGAGAAAGAATATGATGGCATTAGCAGAGAGACAAAGAAATTTTGGCAGGGACACTTCTGATTTGGTGGGTAACACTGATCTCAGTGGGAAGGAAGAACATACACTAGAAACAAGGCTCAATCCCTGGCAGTAAAACCTGAATAAATGAGCTAGTCAAAGGAGTATTTTTGCTATGAGCTCAACAGAAGGCGAGTACCATGCCCCAGCACTTTGAAGTCAACTCAGCAAAATACACTGTATTGAACCAAAAGTCTTAAAATACTACTTTTATGCCATGTTCAGTGCCCAGAAGTAAATAGCATTGATATTCCCAGGACAGTTATAAAACACTTTCAGGGCAACATTTACTAAAACATTGACAGAAGCACAGATGGGAGACAGTTTTGGATCTTGCCTTCCCTTGTCTTTAATGTAGACTTTGGAGGATGTGAAGGAAGTTTGCTTGCTCTCCTTTCTGCACCCCCATGAGAAGCTTGCTAGACTCGAGATCAAAATACAGTAGTGATTATTTAAAGTTAGTATGATGTATGAAAAAAAATATGGAACAACATGTTTTGCTACGCCTTGAGGTAACTGAAATGAGAACCTGTGCCATTTGCAGGAAGTCTGAGGCAACCCTAAATCAAAAAAGGAAAAAAAATCACTTTTAGGCATGGACCAAAGTACTGATTCAGCACAATAATGACACACACTGAAGCCTTCTTCTTAATACAGGCAAAGTAAAACACAGCCTTAAAGTTAGGTTTAACAAAGATACTAAATGGAAGCCGGAACATTCAAATAGAGCTGTGCAGGAGTAACAAATGCATTGCAAGTCAGCCTAACGCATCATAGTACATCGTCATAAATGAGCAAGGATATGAGGTATGATCCACTGAGAAAATGATGTTTCTGTGGCACGTACTCACCATTCTTTCTGGGAATGTCAGTATTTCCCTCTTTGAATCTTCCCTGTTCCTCTCCCTTTATAATAAAACTCCCGCAAGCAAAGGAGAAGGGCCCAAGAAAAAGACAAAGATCAGGCATTCAAAATAGCACAGCCACTACAAAGAAAAAGCCCAGAGCTACAGCGATGTTTCATGAAGCAAAGTAAAAATTACCCAGGAAATTTAGTAACAGCAACAATGAACTGTTCTCTTATTTCATGGTGTTTGTTCTTAAATACCCCTCTGCAGAAAAATAAGCAGCACACTCTCTCTTTTGATCATTCCTTTTTACATAGACTGTCCATTCTTAAACACACTTTCAGAACATTTTGGGGTTTAACTTTGTAGTTCTTGCACTCCCTAGTTGCAGGCTATGTAAAGAAATATTTCTATTGCTCTCTCATTTTATGTATCAGCTGCAGTTTAATATGATCAGTCTGAAAAGACTCTTACCGTGTTGCTGGCTGGCATAGTGGAAAATACCTTTTATGGCCTAATGCATCAATGTATACGTAACCCTTTACCCTTATGCTTCTTGTTTGTTACTTTTTATAGTTGTTCGTGTGATTATATAATTAGCTGACCTACTTTATTATGTTTGTTCCGTCATTTGCTCCTGGATCAGAACAAAATCATAAATAACAGGGAAGGAAAAAAAAGCATTTGTTTCCATAGAGAGTGACTAAAAAATTTTCCCTCTGATAGATTTTTGTAAATAAGGTATAGTAGGAGAAAAGAAATTCTGATATGAGATTTAAGCATGAAATATTCTTCATCTGATGGAGAGTGGATATTTCCCCCTTTCTTGGAAATTTTGACTTAAAAAGGAGAAAGTGAGACTTTATTCTAAAATAATTTACACATTATTTGAGGCACTAAGGAAAGCTGGAAGCTCTTAAAAACTCATGTGACTGAGGCTCTAATACAGCAGCTAATGAAAAGCTATAGAGAATTGCAGTGTTTACTAACAGTCGTTTAGCTGGCTCCATTCATACTTTACAGCAAAAATAATTGTGATGGAAATTATACCATAGATCTGAATTTTTCCCCTTGTCATCCAGTACCCTGTTATTTTGATTATTTGTTATTTTTGCCACTAGTTGTTCCTTGTGTGTCTGCTCAGCATGCGGTGCTAGTTCGATCTGTAGGAACTACAACAGCATAAATGCCAGCCATAAAGAAGATCCTTTAAAATGGACAATTAGGAAGTAATCTGTCCTTGAGGAAATTAGCTCCCTAATTCTCTATTAGTGGCAGATGCTACTGACTGATCTAGAAATGTTTTCATTCCTTCAACCTAAGCAAATCACTTTCCCATTGGACAGGCTTTCCACTGTGTTTGAAGCTAACATTATAAAATATAGCTGTTCTGGAAACAGAAGGCCTGTAAGATACAATGGGAAATTATAATTTTGCTGCTTTTTTTGTATAACTTTTTGTAAGATTATATTAGTGCATATTCTGTAAGGTATTTCATGCCATTAAATTTTCTTCCCGCAGAAAGGAAATCACATTTTATACTCTGTAGCTTTTTAGAATAATTGTTATGGAAGTGAATTCTTGAACTCTTACTAAAATTCTTCAGGAAGTTTATCTAAAGACCTTTTAACAGAGCACTTAAAAGACTGGAAATATTTCTGCATTAAGTGCTAAATATTCACTTTAGAAATCTCTCCTCTGCAGAAAAAGTTAGGTTGCCGCTCTTCTCAAAGGAAGTGGATTCTTCCAGCATTATCCTGAAGCAGAGAAAAAGAGTCATTCCCTCCCCTGCTCCAGATAATTTAACTAAGGACTGACTCATTTTCCAGCCCAACAGTTCTTTACAAAGTGCATACATTTATCAGACTTAAGGTTTAAAAGTGTAATTCTGCTATGTACCTATAACTGGTGGATGTAGGTAGGCAGACAAGTTTCATAGCCAAACATCTGTCTCCTGCAAAAGCAAATGAGGTGAATGGAGCTACAAGGAACAAATTAAGACAGAGCACAAGGCACATGTTTCTGTGACTTCTTTGTCCGCTGGCCATGCTAACTCAAGCCTCTCCCTACGTGCATACCAACAGTTTGAAGCTGGTACCTCTGTCATTGTAGCCTCAGTGCAGGAAGAAACCAGCAGTTAAAGCAAAACCAAACTCAACATTTTAAACCTAAGTTAAGACCCAACCTCTCTCCTAAGCAGAAAAAATTTCCCAACATGTTTTATACATTATATTATACTTTAAAAACTTTGTTTAAAAAGATTTTTAATTATTATGTGATAAAAGGACACCTGGATTTACATTTTCATGAGGGACAGCAAGAGATATTTTCTGAAGATTGCACATGTTTAACTGTATACAGTGTATGGTAGAAACATGATAGGAGACTACAAAGAGACTGATGGGAGAACCTTCAGAAATGCACAGAACAGCACAGAGACGCTGGAATAAATTGTTAGCCCTATTTAACAGTATAACACTACTGCAGAGCTACTGCGACTGCTGTGTCAGCCTGTGCTACTCCACCTTAACAAATTGTTTGAAACCTTATATATAATTAAGCTGTATTTTCATTTTAGCACCCTGGTGTCATGTACCAGCCTATTATGCTTTAGGTTTGCAATAAAATATACAAACCTATTATGCATAGTATGAAGTAGAAACCAAGAACATAATATTATTCCTTTTCTCTCTGTTTGCTACTTATTTAGATGCTAAAGTCTTCTGACAGGCATTTGTCTTACTGTGTAAAGTATCTACCATCTCTGGGTATTAAATCCATAGAAGACTAATGAATAAATAATAGTGATACATAGACTTCACTTCCATTTGCCATGAGTTTAGAAGTTTATTCACAGTAAATGTAAAGTATCAATGTAGTTTAAGAAATATACTAGTGATGAGATGCCAAAGAATACCATTTCCATCACCCATATATAAAGGATTTGTTATGGAGCACATTAAGCTATTGTTGCATTGAAGGTGCACTCCAAAAGCTTATCTTACCCAGCATATGCCAATGATTGTCCTACTAGAAGCCATTGATTGACGTAAGAGCTTTCAGGTTTGGAATATGCTAAATTTTTCATCACTTCACACTTCTAAGAGAAGAGGATTTATTTCAAAAAGACAAGGGAAATGTAAATAAAATTCTAGGCTAAATTCAGAAATCATTGTGTCCTGCCAGTGTTTTGTAAAGCTCTGGACTTACTCCCTGATCTCTTTTGAAAGTGTCTGTATCCTAAATCATCTTTGCAATCCTCAGAGACTGCAGCAGCTCAACTCTTCTTTAGGAATGGAGACCAAGATCTGTTGGAGGTGCCAACATTTGTTTCTGTTGTGAAGGTGACATCAACCAGCAATTGCAGACAGTTAGCAGCTATCCTGATTCATCCTGTAGTTACAGCAGCTTCTCCATGTCCTCCCAGCCCTTAGGAAAAAGTGAAGTGGTGTTGGTATAAACTGCTTTTTCTCATACTTTGCAGCCTCCAAGGGAGATGCAAATACAGTCTGAGAAATAATCCTAATGAAACCAGTGGCTTTAAATTCCATGGCTCTAAGTCATGATATACCTAAAGTCTTCCTGTGACTCATATAAAACTCAGGAATATAAAGTAATCTAGTAATATCCTTCAAAAAAACCTGAATTTTTCCACATACAAGGAAAAGAAGTTATACTAGACTTCAAGCATCTAGTTCTTAAGCTGCTGCTTCTGAGCAATAAACATTTCAATGTTTTTCAAAGAAAATCCTTTTATTTGCACCCATTTCAAAAAACGATTTTGTGGTTATTTATTTTCATGGAGATTGTTTTCACTAACTATTGGAAGTCAGACAATGGGAGATCATAGAATCATAGAATCACAGAATGGTTTGGGTTGGAAGGGACCTCAAAGATCATCTAGTTCCAACACCCCTGCTGCAGGCAGGGACACCCTCCACTAGACCACGTTGCCCAAAGCCCCATCCAACCTGGCCTTGAACACTTCCAGGGAGGGGGCCTCCACAGCTTCTCTGGGCAACCTGTTCTAGTGCCTCACCTCCCTCACAGGGAAGAATTTCTTCCTAGTATCTAATCTAAATCGACCCTCCTTCAGCTTAAAGCCATTACCCCTTGTCCTGTCACTACACTCCCTCATAAACAGTCCCTCACCATCTTTCCTGTAGGCCCCTTCAGGTGCTGGAAAGCTGCAATTAGATCTCCCCAGAGCCTTCTCTTCTCCAGGCTGAACAACCCCAACTCTCTCAACCTGTCCTCATAGGAGAGGTGCTCCAGCCCTCTGATCAGCGTTGTTGCCCTCCTCTGGACTCTCTCCAACAGCTTCAAGTCTTTCTTATACTGGGGCCCCCAGAGCTGGATGCAGTACTCTAGGTGGTGCCTCATGAGAGCGGAGTAGAGGAGCAGGATCACCTCCCTTGACCTGCTGGTCACGCTTCTTTTGATGCAGCCCAGGATACAGTTGGCTTTCTTGGCTGCAAGCGCACACTGCCGGCTCATGTTGAGCTTTTTGTCCACCAGCACCCCCAAGTCCTTCTCCTCAGGGCTGCTCTCAATCCATTCTCCACCCAACCCATAGTTGTGCTTGGGATTGTGCCGACCCACGTGCAGGACCTTGCACTTGGCCTTGTTGAGCTTCATGCAGTTTGCACGGGCCCACCTCTCCAGCCTGTCTAGGTCCCTCTGGATGGCATCCCTTCCCTCCAGCGTGT
Source organism: Balearica regulorum gibbericeps (assembly GCF_011004875.1). Lineage (NCBI taxonomy): Eukaryota > Metazoa > Chordata > Aves > Gruiformes > Gruidae > Balearica > Balearica regulorum. Next base: position 173,505,909 of record NC_046184.1, on the reverse strand, counting down.
CGACCACACCACAGAATTTGGTGTCATTGGCAAACTTGCTGAGGGTGCCCTCGATCCCACTGTCTGCGTCACCAACAAAGATGTTGAACAGCGCCGGTCCCAATACCGACCCCTGAGGACACCTTTCATTTAGCCTCTTAAATTGTGAGTCTACTGGCAGATAATCTTTCATACTATCATGCTGTAGTGCAATCGATACTAGTAAAACTGGTTTAGGAAAGCAGTCAAAAGGTATTGAGCAAATACATCTAAGGAGCTGTGAGTTCTTCCAATTGCATGAAATCTTCTCTCTCACAAAGTACTGTTATTGACAGCTTTGCCAGTCAGTCCCTGAGCTGTATGTTGGAAAAAAACCTTTGCAAACCTAGGGCGTATCTGCATTGATCTCTGAGCCACCTGTAAAGTAGGCTGAATGCAAAGAGAGAGAAAGGAGGAGTAGATGGAGCATGACGGGCAGTACTGTCCTACAAAAGCAGTGTAGTAGCCTAACTGCTCAGCACAGAGCAAGTTTTCATGGATGAAACGATTTCTCTTGTACCTGCAGTGATTAACATGTTTAGTGTATAAACAGCATTTTTTTTTACACTACAGAAATCTTTGAAATTTTCCCAACAGTTGCTAACAATGGTTAAATATTAAAACCCTTTATTGACTGTTTACCTGCTCTCAGCACTATCAAAGATACTTTCCCTGATAAATATTAGAAGACATATGGGTACCAGACTCTATCAAAGCTTTTCTAAGCAAAGTTTTCTAAATACTGAAATATTTTAGTTCTACCAGTCTGAATTTTTTTTCCTCCTACTGTAGGTATGTCAGATGCTTTCTGCAGTACAGACTTTGTAAGCTTATGAGAATGAGCAAATATTGAATATGAACTTCAAGGTTTAGTTAATTAGGGGCCTGAAACTCATGGAAAGTTCAAAGAAGTCAGTGTTTCAGATGAGTTCATGGCATCTCCCAAAAAGAGAGAATGATTGTAACTGAAATGAGCCATCTCCTACATTGGAAACATGCATGAAAAAAATAATAAAATAAATCTGTGAGTTATAGAATGATGAGTCCTAACAGCCAGTGAATTACAAGATAATTTTCCTGAACTAAGAAAAAATATAATTTAGCTTTACCTCCTTTATGTCCATTTGCTTCTGTCCCTTTTGTTTCTTTATGGAAGGATACACCACCTTGGAGTGTTCCCTTAGAATCAGATTGATGACTTCATTGACAGAGCTTTTAAAATAATTTCTACTGCTGAGAAGATTCTCCTAAAACCTTCCTCACTGTTGCATGATTAGTTAAACATTTTTATTCTTTCTTTAATTATTCTGGTACCTCATATGGCCAGTCTTTAATGCATTGGTGTTAAATAGCTGATTTTCTGCTCTTGCCTGGGGTTGGGGCTTCCAGTCCACTGTGCAGAGATTATAATCGTGAAGTGTGTCCAGGTGGGTTCTTCTATAGTTGTAACTAGTGGTAAATACAACTTCATGTGACCTTCTTAAAACAAATTATTGTTTAAAATTAGCAATATCTACACTGAGTAGCAAGTGAAAATGAATGTTAAAATCATCTGTGCATTTATTCATCTTACACGCTTGGTTACTTAAGCTCTTTCTGTCCTAGGCTCTAAGCTGTGGAATTTGTTTATTAGTCTCCTTCCTCTCCATGACATCCTCTTCTTGATGTTTGCCTTCAGCTACCTGGTATCACCAAGAAAGTATATGATACACTAAAGTTTTCTGAAGTTGTGACCTCCAGATCAATCTGGGAGGCTGAAGCACTCGGGAACTATTGAGCATGACCAAGGATAGACATAACCAGACCATCACAAATGAATGGCTCCTGATGGTCTTCTTAGGGTGCATTTTTTGACAGCAACAGCTGAATCTACCCAACAGACGCATTATAGAAAACAGCACCAATTGCCTGCTTAAGAAAAATTTGGGACTTTCTAGGGGCAGTTCCAGCTCTTTTATCCCATCTTATTTATGACTAGGGGATTGATTCACTAAGCTTTTCTATGAAAAATCAATTTGATGTATAATACTTTCCACATATTGTATTCCAGTATTTTTAGAGCAAAGCTTCATGAGTCTCTGATGCATTATTTGGCTGTCTTACATTTTATTAATATTATTACTATAGCAGTTTTAGCAGCAGGAGTTCATAGGAAATTCCCTATCAACTACTTTAAAGGCACAAGAAAAATAAACTAATGGTAGGAGGCAAATTGCGCTAAAATCTTTCAGGTCTGGGACACTGGGTCAAAGGCAGAATACAAGAAACTTCTGACAGGCAGCCAAGGACTAGGAAGGTTAGAGGTGTACAAAAGAGTATGATAATTTCATTCTACGTCTGAACTCCCTTAAAAACTCTCATCTCAACAGTGGGGAAAAATAGCATTTAATTAAATGTATTCTTAAAGCTTGTTGCTGTGTTTGATCAAATGCTAAATGCCACTATGTTCTAGCAGTGGTTGCCCTTGCACAATTCTTACGTTCCCCCCCCGACCCCGCATCTTCCCCACTCTCCTCCCAATACCTTGTTCACAGTCCAGTCTGAACTCAGCCGGCTAGTCAAGGGCTGTGAGGTCAAGGTGAAGTTGTGCCAGCACGCAGTCAGGTTCCAGCAGCACCGTGGTGTTCTGTGTTCTTCAGGTGGTGTTTTACAACTTGGCTGATTTGATTCAAGGAATTAACCTGCATGTAGATAACTTGAACTAACACTGCAGGGAAGGTAAGTGCTAAGTAGACCTTTTGACATGAGATGTGCCGCTCCTTAATAAGTTAGAACAAAAAGGCTGCTTGAGGTGGGCCAAAGGAGCCACAATTACCTCTACAGTTGCAAAGGTTGTGGGCGGCTGAGTAGTCACAGCACTGCTAGAATTTAATTTTGAAGCTACCCTGCCACGTAAGCAGGTGCTTTGCAAGAATCACATTAGCAGAGGCACAGTCAATACAAATACAGTCAACAGAAGGGTTAGAATAGACCTTCGGTAGAAATAAATTGTGCGTGGGTGTCCATGGATGCATGTATGCGAACAAGCACACAGGTATAAACTTACCTATTACACCGTTTATATGTTTTCTGCATAACCATCCCCAGCTGAAGAATTTAGTTTTCCTCACTGTAAAGACACACTGAATTGACACCATGTGCAGGTGTTTTGCCTCACTGGGATAATTAGCCCTAATGGTGAGACTGTCAGGCTTTAAAAGAACTTATGGAAGCAAGCAGGGAGGAGAGTTGTTTAGGAAAGAAGCCATGCTGGCCAAGAGGTGTGCAGTGTGGGATTTTTGGATGGTGAGAGCCATCCCTCTGGTTCATCCCTTCCTTTTCAGGAGATATACCCAGTGTTGTAAGAGTTCCTAGATGTTCATCAGTTCCAGGCTCTGCTGCGTGTTGCTGCAACTACTTTCCATGACAGCCTGTTTTATTCCGTAACAACTCTGTGAACTGAAAGGGCTCTTCCTAATCTTCAGTATATAATAGACATAGACAATCTAGCTCAGTTAAGTAAGAACTGGCCAGGAGCCTTGTTCATCTTTAGATGCCAGGGCAAACTATTTCGGGTTTAAAAAAGGTTTAGGGAGCCTTCACCTTCTTTTATATTAGCCCTTCTTTGTGCTGCTCCTGTTGGGATGTGCAGATGAATACGCTGTTCTTGTTTGTGGAATATACAACATTTATCATACGGTGGGAATATGTTTCTGATATAAAGATCACTGAAAGAGACTCTCAGTTACTTGGCTCTGCCTTGACAGTTTGCTGACTTTTCTAAAACTGTGTTGATGGGGGTGATGATACAAACTTTTGCGATCTGACAGTACGTAGGATGGCAGCAACACAAACTATTCCCATGGAGGCAAGTTCTAAGAAGGCCAAGAGAACGACTAATATTGAATAATTGCATTGCATTGCATCTCTCTTTCTAGAACTGATTTATTACACATATAAAAGTATTATGATCTTTCCTCCCATTATTTCAAAGTGAAATGCTTAAAGGGCTAATAAAATCAGTATTTAGCACACTTTTTATTTTGCAGTTCAAAACTTCAAGCTTGGCATAAAGAACATTACCTCTAGGGAGTGAAAATAGCCTTACCCAGCAGCTTCAAATACAATTATCTAAGTCATTCTTTCTTCTGCTCCTTGCAAAATACCAAACTGAGGTAAAACTCCTTTTGGCTGATAGACAAAAGGAAATTACAGCTGTCCGGAGTTCAAAAGAGTTGCAATAAAACTTGAATTATGACAAAAATATACTGTTTGTTATTAAAGCCTCAACAGTTCAATTAAACAACTGTATGTTTCTCTGCATGTTTGATATTGCTTATGTTTTCCTGGGCACATATATTTCTGCAATATAAAGTCCATTTCCCTATCTCTGCATAGAAAATTGTTTTATTTGCGTCCTCTTGTACACTTACATGATGATACTATGCCAATTTACAGTAGATGAGAATTGGGTCCATTGAAATGATTCACTAGGCCAGTGGACAAAGGTAAATACTTACAAACACTCATGTACGCATGAGCAGTCACATCGATTGTTAATAATTTGCTGCTGTCACCACCATATTGTTGGAAGAAGTTCCTCCATAGGCAGAATATACTTTATTGACTACCCTGGGTAAAATGTAGACCAAGAATATTTAAGCCACTACATAGAAAGAATGAAGCAAGGATTTGCCAACGGTACTGCAATATTTATTTTTAATTGAACAAGTGCATTAAGGTTCCACTTTTGAATAGGATCTTAGGATTAACAAGTTGTTGTTCACATTTAATGTAAGGATATGTTGGCAATTACCTTCATTCCAAAAATTTCTTTCATGTTACAAATGATTCATTATGGCTTATAAAACAAGTAGATTAAGGGGAGTGGACTTTGAATGCAGCTCGTGATCACATTTTTGGCATTTTTTAAATGGTGGAGGCTGCCCACGCCCCTGTCTGCACTGCGGCTGCTCGGGCAGTTGTTGTGCCCTGGTGGGGCGGAGGGCTGTGGAAGCGTCAGTACCACTCCGGCCAGTAACCCGGCGAGCTCAGGGCGCGCTCTCCCGCCTACCAGTACTGGATTTCACTAGCGTATTTTCAAACAACAGTCAACAAGCAGCCATTTAACTATCTGCTCAGAGTCTAAATTGCTTTCTCTTGCCACTTCGTTATCTGCACATACCTCAATGTGTTGGGGGACTGATATCATACCCAAAACTTTGGACTTAGAGCTCAGCATGTTTTAATTATCTGTAAGAGCACACTCTGTGCTGTGGATTCAAATACATGTTGTGCTAATTGGGTCCTCACAGGCGGGAAAACAATGTTTAGCTTAAAGTCTGTCCACTAAATGTTGCTATCTTTTGATTTTATTGGCATTCCCTTTATCCTTGTATAGTCTTGTAAGAGTATTGTATTGTGCTCTGCTGAATACCGTAGCAAAGTCTCTGTGTCACTTACATGGGTCACCTTTTCTAAGGTTGTCTTTTTGCTGAAGTAATGGTCCCAATCTTTGGAGTTTTTCTTGAAAGCGTTATCTGTTCCCGTAGCATGCGTCTATGGTCACACTCATCACCCACCTGTGAGCCCCTGAGTTTCTGCTGTATAGTTCGAGGTGCAGGTTGACCAGAACCAAACGCAGTGTTCAAGAGGAGAACATGTTACTGATTCGTGATTTGGCTCATTCCCATTCCTGCATCTTACTCTACCTTTTGTTAAAAAAAAAAGAACCCCAAAAACCCCTCTTTGCTGCCCCTTAAGCCTAATTCAAAGCCTACTCAATTCTTAAGGGATCTACTCTCTTAACTTCCTCCTCACCAAAGTTTTAAATTTTGAAAGAAAATGTTTCATGTTTTCACCTGAGGAAACAATACTTATTTTTTCTATTTTCAGCACCTTTCTGGAGATCTGGTTAAAATAAATTGCCCTAGTTTGAAATGTAACATTAGCATTTAGATACTAAACTAATATTCGACACTTTAGTTGAATGTGTATTTTGTAAATATACATTTTAAAAGTGTTTAGAATTATTTATTTTAAAACTTCTCTTTTTCTCACAGACAATCTTGTTTTGGTGGAGTTTTTCAATAACCTCAGTTAGTTTTTTCCTACTCTTTGTTTATTCTTTTTTTAAATCTCCAGTCCGTGATAAGTCTTTGCATTTCACCCTTATGGCTTTGTATTCTTGGTATAAAAGAAACTAGGATTTCATATAATATTCATTGGATTTTTTAACAAAAGTTGGTCTTGAAGCAAAAAATCTTGGTATGTTGCAAAATTAGTCATTGTTAGCTCACTTCCATCTCACTTTAATGGGAATTAAATAACACGGGATACCAGTATGTACTTAGTGCTGAAACATTGCCTCGAGACACTCATCATTCCAGTGATCTTATCACGTACTTTACTGCACACCCTCAATGCTAAAAATATCTTGTCACTCTTATTGATACCAATCAATCTGTGATCGAAACTAAACAATTTAATGTTGATAAGCAAAAACATACCTAACATATGTAGTTTTGGGGGATGTTGTGGAAAAATTATGATTTTGATTTAACTGCCTTGTTACTTTATTTATGTGCCAGAATACAGATAGCAACATGCAGAAAGTTTCTTTACTACTAGGGGCTGTCAAACCTTGTATCCTGCCTCAGTGTGTGTGACTACAGTCTAAAGAAAGATAAAAACATCTATAATTCATTTGACCAACTATACAGACCTATTTTATTATTTAAAAAAAAAAAAATAGTTCTTGATCCTGGCAGCAAAAAGTTGATTTTATGAAGCATGAGATTTGATTAGTTTTATCTTAGCACATGTGATGGTGTTATTATTACATAAAACAGTATTCAACTTCTTAAAAAAAAAAAAACCAAACAGCTGCAGTGCTGACATCTTCTCTCAACTCATCCTTTAGAATATTTCTAGCAAGCTGATAGCCTGGTCTGCCCAGCCCAGCAACGACACTTCTTAAACGTGTAACTTTTGAACAGGTTCTGCATTAAATATTTGACTCTCCTCAAGCATATTGACTCTGCTTTGGTCAAGATTTTCCAAGTTGTTTCTCTGAGTCTGAGCCTTGAGGGTGTCAGTTCCAGACTCAGGGACCCAACTGCGAGTCAGGGTCCAATGCTGTTACAGGCAATGAAGATCTGGTCAATACAGCCAGTGGACTATAGAGAGCTGTTCACTGCATGCTGCAGCAGACACTTGTGTCTGGTCCGCTGAACAGACCTCAGCTGGCTCTTTGACCAGATCTCCATTGATATAAGAGCTTAGATACTAGGATAACGTGGACAATTGCAAGTTCTAGATTCCTATTTAGGTCTCTGAATTTGCAACTGAATCCCATCTTGATTTCCCTTTATCACTTCTATCTCTTCAGCTGTGGGTAAAGATGAGGGTTAGCTGAGAAATGGAAACCTGCTCCAAAATACTGCAAGACCCGTGGCTGGTCCCTGTTCTCCTGTTGTTTTTTTACAGAGACATGCTGGGGGTTTTAAAGCCATATGCTGTTTCTCAGCATCTTCTTCTCTCATTTCCTGGTGCTGTCAGACTACGTCTGCAGGCACATGTGCATCCCAGCCAGATCTCTACCCTTGGGACCAGGATCGCTGGTTTCAGGTCCTAGTCTCCACAGAAGTGGGAATGCCTGGTCCAGAGGGAGCACCCTCCTGCAGCCTGGCAGGACCCCAGGGTTACTACAGCATCTGTGATGGTGTGAGCCCAACAGATTCAGCCTTCTTCACATGACCTTCACTGATTTAATAAGGCCTTTTCAACGTCAGAAGTCCCACTCATCTTAGACACTGCTAAACAGTATGCATAGCACTGTGTTTGGCCACCTATAGCTTTCTGGTCCAAATGCCCAGATAACCTCTGGTTGACTGCAAGAAAACATCAGCATTCAGCCCAAACCTCAGATATGGATATGGAGCAAGTTGCTTGAAGTACTATGCCACTAGGTCCCTACAGAGCTATGTAGAAATAAAACGATAGTATACAAAGGGGAGTATTTCTTTCAAGATTTATTGCCTTAATCATAATTTAATTTGATGATAGGATAAATAACACTGGGATAAACAAAAAAGTGGAAAAATGAGTGAGTCAGGGTTACAGAATGCTGGAGACATAAATTTTCCATGAACACAACTCATCAAAAACAGAGCAATATTGCAAAAGGTTTCCTACCCAAGCTAGGGAAACAGCAGTATGCAGGCAGTGTTCAGCAGACTGCCTGACAGAAATACATTACTAGTTCCATGACCATGTTTCTACTAAAGATTAAATGTAACAGTTTCAAAACGTCATTAAATGCTAGGTTATTTTTTACTTCAAATGAGCCTGTTGTAGCTTCAGAGCTGAGAGAGTGCATTCTTGCTAGACTTCCTCATTACATTTTCAGTAATAGCTGATATTCCCAGTGCAATTTCCCCTCTGAGAACTCCTCCCAAGTCACTTGGTTCATGATGCTATTGTAAAAAAAAGACATTACAATGCGTAAATCAGTGTCTAATCATGGCTAAACCTAGTGTTTACACAACTGGTCTGGCAGCCACAGCAGAAATGTCTGGATTTGAATTAAATATTTTAGGGGACTGTATTTGGCATGTATACCATTATAAAGACATCCAGATTAAGCATCCAAAGAGTTGGGGAGGAACCGTGATTATGTTTGATTCCCTGACTCGGACATGGCCTTTTTAATATTTAAAAACAAGGAAATCTGTTAAAGAATTCTTGCTGTAGAATTGCTGATTTTGTAACTAACTTTTTGCCTGAGGTCTGCAAATTTCCAAAGCACAGCAAGTCACCAGGAACTCAAAATTTAATTGGAGAAATTAGTTGGTAGCCTTTGCTAGCAACAGTGAGGCTACTCAGGAGTCAAGCTCTGTATTTAGGTATTTCAACTTAAAAGTAGTTTTAGCGTGGTCTGTACTTCTTACTATGATTAATAAGTTGTGTTTAGACCACTAAAAAAAATAAGACTCTGTTTGGAAAAAGCCAAGGTCTGCCAGACATGGAAGCAATACCTTGAATATAACAAAAAGGAAGCCAAATTGTACCTTTAATATTAACAGTTCTGAACATGATGATGAAAAAGCTTTGTGCTGGCGAGCACGGAGGAAACACAGGAAAATTAGAAGAATTCTTGGGTAAAAACAGAAAGCCTTTATTAGCTCTTGGGAAATTCCTGCTTTGGTTTAATGGCTGAACACTCTTAGGGGAATACATGTATTGATCCTTTTTCTAGTCTCTGCAATGTCCTCTACTGTAATTAGTTCCCTTTATGTCTAACAGAGCCTGAAAGGCAGATCCAAAATGGAGCTCAGGGTCTTGTATCTGAGCCGTGCTATATGCTGTCAGAAAACAAAACAAAACAAACCCCAAACTTGAGCAAATTTAACTTAAATGAACAGCTCTCATGTGATTATTTTTAAAAGTCTTTGCCATTGAATAAATCATCTTTTTGTTTAATGTAATGTAATTTGTTACAGATAAGTGAAAACCCTGAACAGTGTTGTCTTTAGCAGAGAACAGACACTGATAATGAGGCAGAAAATTATGTGAGCACCCACAACACTGATTCATTGCTTAAGCTGTCTTTTAAACTTGTTTATGAAAGTAGTGGGTAGTCTGCAGCCAAATGCCTCACATGTCCCATCAGAATTAAGGAAGGCACTTTCCTTGCTCTAAGCTTTCTTAGATCTTCTTAATAACATCAAAAAAATTAGAATCTGGTTCTTAAGAAAGCCCCAAGTGCCTGACATAATTCCTACCTGTGTGAAGATTTGGCAAATCTATCTATGAATAATCTTGGGTTTCAGTTTGTACTACCAATCAATGCAAAAAACCCCACAACAAACCCAAAACAAACAAACAAACAAAAAACTTTCTTAATGGATAAAAATTCACCATTCTTTGACAACTTTTGGGTTAAAAAATAAATTGTAAAACCTTAATGACTGAAGAAAAACACATCAGGCAAGCCTAAGACTACAAAAAGTTTTCTTGAAAAGTCTTTCTGCAGGGTGTGGTGGCTTGGGAGTGGCAAATTCCCAGACACAGCAAAACGAAGCCATATGTGAGTTAGGTGAAATATAAACCTGGAAAGACACAGAGTCAGCTCTGAGGCGGAGAAAGAATTAGGTGGGTATGCTTTCACAGGGAAATCTGAAGCTTGGATTTACACTTAGGGCGAAGTGAAGTTAGACTAAATAGCTGACCTAAGAAGTTTTGCAATTTTGAAGAGAAGTCCTGAGCCTCAGGAGAAAGACCCTGGGAGCTAGACACCCAAAAGAGCACTCCAGTGCAATGGAAGGAAGGCCTCTAGGAAATTCTGCAGTGCCTATGTGTTCAAGAAGCAGCAAAACCCAGCTCAACCTACAAGAAGTTTGCACGTTTGCTTTCACTCAAATGCCACTGAAAAAAATTGGACACAAGAGTCTGAATACCCAAGCATGGTATCCTGGCTAATTCCTTTAGCATCCAGGGAACATCGAGAGGAGAATCTCAGTTTTGTGCTAGTCTCTGAACTGCTAGGTGGGACTACTGGTGCCAGCTGGGGAGAGGGGGAGAGACCGTGTTCCCTCAAGCATCCTGCAGCTTGGGGGTCAGGCGCAAGCAGGGGGGGTGAGTTGGAGGGGATCCAGCCAGCACTACTACACCCTGGGCTGGAGGATGGCATCCGTCCTGCCACCGCTGGCAAGGAAGTATGGGGACCTGGCACAGGGGAAATCCTAAAGGGAAAGGCCCACAAACATAGCAATGAATGTTGAAGATAGATACAACCGTGGCCTCAGCAGTACCGGCTGCGTACTGTAGCTACACGTGAACATGATACTTAGGGTGGCCTCAGCCCTCGCCCTTACGTCCGTGGGAAAGATGCTCAAATGCACAGCTTTTGAGCTTTATGTCAGCCACAGCATACTGCAACAGCAGGTAAATGTAGAAGTAACCGTATGGCAACTGTCTCTATGCAAGTCACATTTTCCACACCGCTGGAGATTTTAGATTCAAGGCTCCCACTGACTCTAAAAGAGAAATAAATGGACCTTGTTTTGTTTTCTGCAGACGCTGCATTTTCCACAGCCATTTCACTAGACAGACCAGTGGCCTCCTTCAGATGTATATCTCTTACGTAGACAGGTTACTTTCCACAAACGGAGCTGTGAGATGTTAATGGCTGTAAAGTGGATCCTGGCCTTTTGCAACAACAGGTGTAACCACGGAGGTCTAGTCAGTGCCCGTTTATTAGGTCCTCAACTAGTTTTAATAAGTATAATTAGATCCTATAATTTATAAGAGCCGCTGAACCGTGCAAGTCTACATCAACAAGAAACACTGGGTTCTGGGGTGTTTGCCCTGAGTAGCCTCTTAGGAAAAAAATATTTGAAGTAATTTGCAGGGCAGGCTATTGTTCTTAGAGGAGGTCATGAGGAAATGAATATTCCTGGTTTGGGCAAATTAGCAATAATATCCATTTCAGTACACTTCTGAAAGAGCAGGCAAGCGGACAGACTAACATTTTAAGACTGCTATGGTAATTAGAACAAGGTTTTCTTTAAGTGATTTATTCATCTAATACCTTGCTAGTCGCCATGCTGATATTGATGATGCTAGAAAATATCAAACACAAACCTCTTATCCCACAAGTTATGTCCCCATGTATTGTCACATTCACTTCTGTGGGATTCTGCCTGAGTGCCAGGGTCCACTTGCAGCTTGAATGACAGCAATAGTTTATATATGGTATATACATGCTAAGTTAAAATGATTGAATATTCCACACTTTGCAGTTTATCCAGCAAATTTAACATCTTTCTATGCTCACCTAATATTTGTGGAAAGATTGTAATTTCTCAGATTACATCTTACTCAGATGATCACGTACACTTTCTACATGCAGCTCAGCAGACATGATTGAAGTGTTGATCAACTGTGTACAGCAAGATGAGAGACTACCGCTATATAGTTGTTGCTCCCTGAGGCTCACATCCAGATCCCAGCAGTTCTCTTCCCAGTTTATTGAGCTGTAGTTAAGACAAAAGGGGACAGTAATCTTGCAGTGAGCACTCACGGGAGTGCTTTAAAAATATGGATGGCAATGAATTTGTTAGAATAAATGGACATTGAAAATGAACTCAAAGATGACATCAACAAGACAGAGGGAACTCACCACAGCCACTGTGTGTGCATTCACACTAATTCATCCTATTGCATCCACACAGTTTCAGTTGAGAACCTTTTAGCTGACAGCAAGGTTTTATATTTATTTGAGGGGAAGAGCTGCCCTTCCCTAAAATACCTTTCCCACTTAACATGTTTTTATTTCAGAAGATAACTTCTCCTTTCTTGGCTGAATGATAGACTTTTGTTCTAAGAAAAAAGTGGTACTGTAAATGAGTGGAAAGGGTTTAGAAATGTACTGAGCCTTGAGAAAACATGGACAACATACACTTGATAATGCTACAACTTTTTTTTAATTAGACTGACATATGTGAGGATTCTCAGGAGAACAACAAGGGTATATATATTTTTTTTTTTTCAGGAATTCAGAAATGAAACTGAATGGGCAGAGTACTTAGTAACACATCCTGTTGAGCAAAATGCCTTAGAGCGTTGACAGATTGTCAGTACTAAGTTTTGCAACATTTGACTGAATTCTGTAGTGAGTTTATTAAAGTGATTTAGTGTGGTGCGAGCAAGTGCAATATGTGTTCCACCCATTTTGATTAAAACAAGGCAGAGAACTGGAAAGATGCCAGGAAAAAAAAAAATTAAGTAATCCATTCATATCTTTTTAGAAAGTTTCTACAAATATGTGCCTACTTCATGAATGATGGGACATGCTGAGAACAAAAAAGAAATTAGTAATCGAGCAGGCAGCATAAAACCCCCTCCTCGTTAGCATTTAGGAGTTCACAGTATGAGTATGTGGGAATAGCTGCTGACAAATAGTTCCCTGGGGGACTTGACAGAGCATTGTTAGATTAGGTCAGCTAAGCAGGGAGAGGGTTGTGTGTCCATGTAAGGGTCTAGCAGGGCATGCAATGGCAACGGTCGTCTTTGCCAAAACAACTCGGCTAACTTTAGCAAAGACTGCAACTTAACGGCATGAAAAATCCCCTCCAGCTGTACTAGTAAATAAGAAAATGGAAAATGAAACCCTGTTAACAGCAACCTGATTCTGTTTCAGCTAACTGGGTGATTTACTGGTTAGAGGTTAGAGGTTTTGTCAGTAGTTCAGTAAACAGACCTGATGCATGAGCATGCGCTCAAATCACCATGGCTAAAGTGGGCCTGCTGCAAAGAATGAGCGGCTAAGAGATGATGTTCAGGCTGCAGCTATATGACAAGTGGCTTCTTAGAGCTAAATCACATACTATTAGTGCTGACCTACAATCTTTTGCCTTGTCAGCCACTGTCAGAGCATCTTGATCTCATTCTACCTATCTCTGACAAACACCCTAGCTTCGTACCCTTATTTTCCTTTGGCAACCCATATAAACTTTGATATGTCAATAGAATATTTTGCATTGAGTGCTTATGAGAGATGAAAGTGGGTTTGTAGCTGAGCAAACAGTGCCCCACTTGGCTCTGAAGATTTCTCTGCATTGATGTTCTTGCCATTCTGACAAGAAGAAATATAATCTGGTGAGGATTTTGACACATATCACACTCTGTATACTTCTGGACGTTATCCATTTAAGATGTACAAAAGCCTGTTGAAAGGATGTTTTTATTAAGTGTAGAAAATATGGTCCTGCTGCAATATTACTCTAGGCTGCAATACAATCAGGGTTTGGATTTGTTTTTATTATTGTTTTACACCACCACTGGTTGGAGGGAAGATTTTATGAAACTGTCAGCATCCAAAATTGTCAGGGGAGCCAGGTTCAGGATGTAATAACACCCATATATTCAAGCAGGATGCTTCAGAGGCAGGATAGCTGGTTTGTGCAACATATTGACAAAACTCAGCTGCTAAGCCTGTCTTGATGGCCTAGGAAAAACTGTGTCTGTGTTGGGGAAATGTGAAAGTGGCAAATGCTTAGCGCTGGGGCCCGCGTAGCGTTTGTTCACACTAGAGGAGCACCCAAGCTAAAAAGCCCTGATGAAAAGCAGACCTAATTTTCTTGGATACGGTACTGTAATAATGCGTACTAGTACCACAACATCGGGGATCATTGTGACGTTAGTTTACCAGCAAGTGCATAGAGCTATCCTGGGTTCATTTATGTAGCGTACACCTGCCAGCGTGGCTTATTAGTAACACCTCAAGGCTTAGCCTCGTGCTTTTCTGCATATGGTGCACCTATAAGATGATAAGCCTGTTCACAGCACATTGGTCTGTCTGGGATAGGTCTTCTGCAAATCTCCTCGTCTTTCTTTAACACTTCCCTCTAAGAGCAGTAACACTGCGGTGTGTATGTTTTACACACAGTATTTCAAACAAGTTTGCTGCACTTGAGAGTTTGACTTGCTTGTTTGTCAAACCATGAGGTTTATGTAATGTCCTTCCTTTGACACCACTTTATGCCTGACCTTAGGCAAATCACTAGATCCTCTGTTGATGAGTTTCCCCACCACTTTTAGACTCCTGAGATTCAGTGAAGTGCTCTTTAGAAGTGAAAGCATTTACTATTTTTAACTTGCATGTACACACTGATGAGAAATGTGTATGAAGACTTAGTTATGGCTAGATTCCATAATCTTTATTCATCCTAATTAGCCTCTAAATTTGAATGGTCCATTGATTGTAGTACTCCAAAAGACTGATAGAACATGCTCATTTATGTTGGAAATAGTCATTTTAAGAAAGCTAAGTGTTATTGAGAAAGATTATAAAGTTCACATCCCAAGTCACTTATTACAAGCCTACAAATGTTTATGCGGTAACGTGGAAATGCAAGAAAGGTGTTACTAAGGGTTAAAAATACCGTGTATCTCTAAAACATAGGCACAATGCAGGTTTTATGTCCCCTTTGTACCTGAGATTTAGAGGTCACGTGGTATATTTTATTCTATATAGTGACTTTCCTTGCCTTTTCCCTTCTCACCCATAATATTCTATGTATTTTTTCTAAACATAGGTTGTTGGACTCCAGACATAACACTGTAAAAATCTGTCAGCTCAGTTCAAGTCAGATAATGCCCTCGGCTACTTTTATTTTCCAGTATGTCACAAATGACCACTCACTTCTTGACAGAGGTGTCTGGGTCGGAACACGCCCAGCTTCCTGCTGGTAGCAATTAAAATCATCCACCACCCATGGGTAGATTTGAATTAAAGTATCAGCGGAAGAATGACTCTTGTAGCCAGCTAGGTCATGCATCAATAGCAAGGTATAAGCAAAGGTGGCACAAGAAGGAGAACTGCATGTTACAAAAGAGTGAAAGAGAAAAAGGAGAAATAGTCTAACCTCAATGTTATATGAGCAATGGAGAAATATTACCACTGGCATGAGAACAGGCTAATGCAATGCTGAAGGAGAAGTGACACAAATGGCAATGATGGCTGTAACATCTGGAAAAAGAGATGGAAGAGCAGGTGAAGCATTGGGGTTTCCAGCAGGGTAATTCCTAAATCTGAGAATGGCAAGGATGCTGGATCCTCAAAGGAGTGGTGAAGGTATAATTTCCAGCTGATGCAGATTTCAAGCCAGGACAGGCCCTGTTTCTACCCTTAGCTGATTTCAGTAAGTTTCATGAGCGAATGTGATGGCAAAATACAATCATAAAATTACCTTTTGTTAGTTTGTTACAAATCAGTGCTTAAAAATGACAGAAACAGAAGATGAGCAATTTCTGTTGGTCCAGCTCTTGAGGTTTCCAAACTGATTTATGATCCCTCAACTGATCGTGCAGCATTTTCTGTCTGCCTGCAGAGGATTGGGTTGAATGTTGATGGCTCTAGCTCTTGCTAGATTACAGTAAGGATTATCTTAGTTTTACTTGCCTACTGCTGGCCATTGCACGTGGCATTGCATTATCACACAGTTGCAAATGAGTGGGGGGAGTTTCTTGCACATCTCTGTAAAGACAGAAGTCCATAAACAAGCATTGGTATTACAGTGTGTGATCATCCTATGGAAAAGCGTGAGACCTGTGCTCTTGCCACGGAAAGTTGTCCCTATGTCTACGTACCTTTCGCCTTGCTGTTCTGCTTACTCCAACACAAGGGTCAAGTTAAGTCCAAGCCTCTCCGTAGCAGGGCTTATTTTTCTTTGTCTATCTAGATAGTTCAGGGTCAGATTAAGAAGCAAAATATTTGTTCAAATTATTTTTATCAAAGTAATTCTACTGGAAACTGCAGAACTTTCACAGCTGCCTAAGGCAAAAAAAAAAAAAAAAAAAGGAGAAGGAAATGTTATTAAAAGATGGCATCAGCTTTTAATCATGCACAATATTTTATTGCCTTGTGTATTCTTCCTCAGTGAAATTTATACCTCTAAATAAATGTGTGTTCTACACAGAACATACCAAAACAATTCTCTTTGAGGACTGATAGTGCATCTAATTTTAGGGAGACCAAAAAAAAACCACCAAAAAACCCAAAAACCTGATCCAGGTAATACCTGGGCCAAACTTAAGATATTAGATATTTAGTACCTAGCTATAATTAAATGCATATTTTAAAAACCCAAACATATAACCGTGTGTCGTATCTCCTTTACGCCCAGTTATTATGTCTACTGGTGTATGCATGCTGGGTGCTGAAATGCAAGTGCCCATGTTCCTTCAACAGTCAGTGGGGAAGAGAGAGATGGCACCAGAGATGTTCTCTTCAGAGTATGATGTTTGTCCTTTGACTTACCTTCTTTTTCCATTTATTATAGGATGAAAACTGGACAGTGTGCTTTGGCTGAGTAGCTGGGATTTACATGGCTGAAATTAAGTTCAGTAAATCCTAGTTTTTATGCCTAAAAGTACTGATGCAAAGTTCTGTGCAAGAGGGATAGAAACACAGCAAATGAAGAAATATTTAGTTCTTTATGAATATTAGTAGTTTTTAAATGAGATTTATTTTTTTATTATATGTCTTCCTGCTTGCTAATGTACTCTGCCACAGAGCTTCTGCAGTGCTTGAAGTTCAACATCATGATTTTTGGACCTACTTTCATATTTGGAGAACTTACCTATGATGGCAGAAGAGCATGGAAGCTATAGGAGTAAAAAAATTTATGCATGTATCTCTAAAAGATTTGGTTGGTTACAGTCTTAGCTGGTCTTATATTTCACCATCCAGTTTCCATACCTGGACTCTCACATGGCTGATGAAGAAATTAATTACATAATGATTTCATAAGGATCTGCCATGAAAAATTATAGATGCAAGATTACTATTTTATGGTTATTTATTAGCGCCACTTTGTGTTGTAAGGATAAAAAATGTTTAGTCTTTCTGTAATCTATCTTTCAAATTGTGCTCAAGAGCACAGTGATCAAAAAGGTGTGCACAGCATGGCAATTATGGTTGCGATATTCCAGGAAAAACTGCAGGGTAGTTGGATAATCAGTGAGTGAATTAAACTCTGGAAAAAAACTGGGAAAAAACCCTAGAGGAGAACATGACATTCCTACGACTTGCCTCCACTGAACACCCCTCTGTAATTGTGCCAGACATCCACAGGTAACATGGAAAAGACTGAAGGGGTAACTAAACACAGCCTTCTCCTGGAGAAACTGGCTGCTCGTGGCTTGGATGGGTGCACTCTTCACTGGGTAAAAAACAGGCTGGATGGCCGGGCCCAAAGATTTGTGGTGAATGGAGTGAAATCCAGTTGGTGGTCGGTCACAAGTGGTGTTCCCCAGGGCTCGGTACTGGGGCCAGTTGTCTTTAATATCTTTATCAATGATCCAGATGAGAGGATCGAGTGCACACTCAGTGAGCTTGCAGATGACACCAAGTTGGGCAGGAGTGTTGATCTGCTTGAGGGTAGGAAGGCTCTGCAGAGAGATCTGGACAGGCTGGATTGATGGGCCGAGGCCAACTGTATGAGGTTCAACAAGGCTAAGTGCCGGGTCCTGCACTTGGGTCACAGCAACCCCATGCAACGCTGCTACAGGCTTGGGGAAGAATGGCTGGAAAGCTGCCTGGCGGAAAAGGACCTGAGAGTGTTAGTCAACAGCTGGCTGAATATGAGCCAACAGTGTGCCCAGGTGGCCAAGAAGGCCAACAGCATCCTGGCTTGTATCAGGAATAGTGTGGCCAGCAGGACTAGGGAAGTGATTGTTCTGTACTCAGCACTGGTGAGGCCCCACCTCGAGTCCTGTGTTCAGTTTTGGGCCCCTCACTACAAGAAGGACATTGAGGTGCTGGAGCATGTCCAGAGAAGGATAACAAAGCTGGTGAAGGGTCTAGAGCACAAGTCTTAGGAGGACCAGTGGCTGAGGGAACTGGGGTTGTTGAGCCTGGAGAAAAGGAGGCTTATCTACAACTACCTGAAAGGAAGTTGTAGCCAGGTGGGTGTTGGTCTCTTCTCCCAATTAACAAGTGATAGGACAAGAGGAGATGGCCTCAAATTGTACCAGGGGAGGTTTAGATTGGATATTAAGAAAAATTTCTTCACTGAAAAGGTTGTCAAGCATTGGAACAGGCTGGAAGTGGTTGAGTCGCCATCCCTGGAAGTATTTAAAAGATGCGTAGATGTGGTGCTTAGGGACATGGTTTAGTGGTGGACTTGGCAGTGTTAGGTTTATGGTTGGATGTGATGATCTTAAAAATCTTCTAAGATTCTAAACTCTGGAAAGGTTTATTTATCCAGTCCATGGGGTATGCACCAAATCACAGGTACTTTAGTGACAGTAGAACTAATGAGGTCAGGTTTGCCGTGGCTTTGTTCCTCATAGATGCCTTCTCCAGTGTGCATGAGACCCAAACCGAAACTGAGAGAATGAGGACTGAACTCATGCAGTAGCCAGAAAACAAAATGGGTCTCTCTCTCCCACCCAGCTCACCATAAGCACAACACATAGAGGTGTCTCACAGGTTCAAGAGTCAGGAAGACATATGTTATCTGCACAGAATACAAAAGCCTTATTTTATTAGAAAACCTGGCTACAAAGGTCATCAGGTAAACCCCATTGTTTGAATTCAATGTGCTAAACATTACTTAGCAATGCTAATATAGGAAGGATATCAAAGCTAAAGGCAACTCAAAGCTGGGCCTACTTTGAACCTCTCTACTAGCCTCTAGACTCAGCAGCAGTTTAAGGTTTTAAGACTCCAGTGGCACAACATGAACCTAATGCTGGCATCCTTTACCCAAACTGGCATCAGAAGAACAAACTATCTCACATTACCTGTCTACTTTCGGCTTCATACTTTCTGACATAGTGGCGAGAAAGAGAGAAGCTGAGAATTTAGCATTTTTGTCTGGACATGGAGGAGATAATTGACCTTTTGTATCAGGATCTGAAACAAAATTTTATCCAGATTGTGTGACAATTCAGGAAGTGCCTAGCTATGAGCGCACACTGAAGTCCTGTTAGATGTTCATGGATAATTGTATAATATTAACAATATCACCCAAATATACCCTTGAAGCATTAACCCCAACAAATAATAAGCCCTACGAAGAAACTATAGATTAGGAGGTAAAATAATTTGATCGAACACAGAAAATGAAGTGCAACAAAGCTAACCTGTGAACACAGATTTATAGTATAATTGTATCCTGCTGTTTGCTGAGTAAAATAAAAATTGCAAATGAGGTCCAAAATTCATTTACCCAAATCCATTAGTAGATAATATCACTAAACAATCACATTTACAAGGAGAAAGAAGATTTCTGCTAATTTTAGTATCTTGAGATATATGTTCCCTGTCAGGAAAAGCAGCCAAAGCTATGATCTGCAGAGAAGTAATGGGTATGTTACTATTGCTATAAATGGAGCACTGCAGACAGCAGATCTCATCTTGTTCCACCTGCGGGAGACAGTGTTGTCAGTTGTAACAGGAGACAGGTTATGAGCCAAATTCTGTAATCAATCAGCTACATTAGCTCAACCCTACTGATTTCAATGAGGCTTAACAGGTGTAAATGAGGACAGACTTGCCCCTACCTGAGAGTTCATAATGTCTCATAAAGCAAGAATGAAAAGTCTTTGAAACTTTCTATATTTTTCTCTTAGTAAACTTTTTAAAGTATACAGGCACAGGACTAGCTGTTATTAAAGACAGGAGAGAGGCTACTATTGTGAGGTAATGTTGTCACAATACAAACTAAAGAAGGAATGATTTTTTTTTTTTTTTTAAAGTGACTGGCTGTAATTTAGGGTTAAAAGGCAAAGTCACCATTTAAGGCTTGAAAATTTGGATTCTGGGGCAAGGAAAACTGGACAAAATACTGGCTTTGGCAGTTCAGTTTATCAGAAAAAATAATAATTAAAGAGATTCCACATAAAGAAAATACATGAATTAAATATAATGTAGGGATTTTCTCCCTAAGGTCTCCATGGTGAAGTGAGTCTTTTTTCCCTGCAGGAGAACATGTTACTTGCTTTTTTCAAGGAAACAACTTCTGTGCTTTGCAAAGATGAAACTTCTGCCTCCAAGTGGGAAGTGGAAGCCGAATGTCAAAGGGTAAATTCCATGAGAGATGACAAGTGCTGATGGGCTTGGATTTGCACAATCAGCGGCATTCAGTCTCTCCAGGGGAGGTAATGTGCGGAGCCGAGAGAAAGAGGGAGAGAAAACGAGTTCAGGCTGTCATCTCAGGAGGAAAGATTGGTAAAAATATGTTCAGAATTTGGAGTTTGCCAATGAAATTAGCTGAAGTGCCTTAAAATATTTATTTGTTGTGTTTGTTTCATGTTAGTAAAGAATGGAACAATCTCTTCAAGTTCTTGTTTTGCAAAAAGAGGAGCTGGGTGTGGTGGGTTATAACACAGGGAGAGCTTATTGTTTACCCATTTTTTTTCTTTCTTTGTTTTGCAAAAATAGTCCTTAAGAAATGTCAGAAAAAATTGGCAGAGCAGGATGTGATTTTTTCATAGGGTTAAGCACCTACTTGAAAATGCAGAGGCACACAGCTGGGTATCACATTTCCCATGCCATATGAATTATATGAATTACATGAGAAGAGAATCTGCTAAGAGCTTGTCTCGTGTGAATTTGAGCTTCAAGAACTATCCCTGAATAGCTTTTTTTGAACTAAAGGTGCCTCTACACGATAGAAATAATACCTTAAAGAATGAGGCAGTAGTGAATTCCAACCATGGTTATGTAGTGCACATATAGCACACTGAAAGAAGGAAACTTTCGGTTTCTTGAGGAGAACAATCTCCTTTAGAAACACATCCTGGTCCCCTCAAAAGTAGTCTAAAGTACCAGATTGGCATGTATCCACAGGTATATGTATATGGATACACGTACTTATGCATACACATAGACACATAGAAAAAAGGGTATCCACAACAAAAGCAGAAGATGAAGATAAATAATCCTACTGGAACAACTAATTGCTCAGGTTGCTCTTTCCTCTGTTTTTATGAAGTCTGGAGGCACAATACATGAAGCTATCTTTCCATGAGTTAAAAATTAATATAATTTTCCTACCATGCTATTCCCCCCCCCGGCCCCCCCGAAAAGTCCCTTCAGAGCTGAGGAAGTAGGTGTTATACAGATAACGGATATAGGATAAAGACTAATATTATGTATGTCAGTTGTATGGATAACCAACCAAAGACCGGAAGGAGAAAAGACCAGGCTTACTACAAGAAGAAATGACTGTGAACATGTTATAAAAGAAATGCAGCCACACACAGTGGTACAACATTCTGCAGAAGCCTGGCTTTTGCAGGGACAGAGAGTATCTTCTGGAAGATTTTTAGAGTGTTTTTCTTACTTCCAGAGGTTTTTAATGCAGCAGCTAACAATCTGGTTACCGTCATGCGAAACAACAGCATAGGCAAGGCCCAGGAACGTTTCACACAGCAGGTCTAGCTGAGGTCAGTGCTATGAGCCTTCCCGAAGCTCGTTACGCTGTAATGGAAGCTGGAAGCCTCTGTTTCCCCTGGGATTTTGCAGCGAGGCAGCTGGTGTGCATTCATTACCTTTTTGTCAATATGCACCTTTACAGCGGTGAAGATGTAACCTTATTCTCGAGTTGCTTCAGAGACTTGATGTCTTCTGTGCTTCAAAGGCAGCCTGGATCTGACGTTTCCCAGACCTACAACCAGGACTCCCTTCAGCTGGTACCAGCCTGTCCCCCACTGGGACAATGCTACGGGATCAGACCCTGACATAAATGACAACTGACAGGAATCGTAAGCCTTGCGTAATATTCTTCATTTCCTGGCCTATTCCACAAGTGAGAAATGGACCAAAATGGAAAGATAACAATTCTTCATCTATCAAAAACATTAGGTACGAGGAATCAAGAGGAGACTCTCATTTTTGTTATTTGCAGGGCTGGGCGGAGGAGGAACAGTAATATTCCGTAATGTGGAAATTCCTACTGCCATACAACAGTTTAGGGTTTTATCAGTCTTACTAGTTTGTTTCAAAATTGAGGGAATTGAGTTGTAGTGATAAAAACATCAGCCTGACATTGTCTTGACAGAGGAATTTCTACCAGGGATGTTGCCTGGTGCCTCTTTGAAAGTTGATCTTTTATGATTGAGCATTAGCAGGAGAATGAAGATAATAATATGGATAGGAAACACTGGAAAAGGGATTATCTTCATTGCAGAATGATTTTAAATTATTGATTTGTTTTTAAAAAAAGAAAGTTACAACAAAGGGTTTTTACCCCCTGAATGTGGGAGAAAACATGTAAAAAGATCAAGCGTAAAACCTAACTTCTGGACAGTATATTGTGTTGATGATATGTATGAGGAGAGGGGGACCTTGGATTTTGCAGATTGTCTTTTTCAGGTATCAAGAGAACTATTTAATGAAATAAATCTAGGTATTACTAAAGAGAAATAAAGAAGGAAATCATACTAGTGTTCATTTTATTGTAATTACAAGAGAAGCAGCTGAAGAAAATTAGAGAAGATAACTAAAATAAGGAATATATCCATAAAGGATCTTACATTGGCCACAGTCATGAAGATGTCTGACTACCTGTGTGGCATCCTAGAAGGATTAAAAAAAAAAGGAAAGTCTATTTTATGGTGTAGTTTCTCATAGAATATACATGTGAGTGTGGCAGTCTGACAGCTCTGCCAGGTACTTTTCTCCATTTTGTCACAGAGGATACAGAGCACAGGACTGTCGTGATTAATATTTATAAATGTCCAGACAGATGGAAGGGCTGGTAAAAACAGTGAATCTGGCCAGCTACAAGTCAGGCTGAGCAAGCAAGAGCAGAACACTTAATGTGGCATAGTAAGCTGGTGAAATCAGCTCCAGTATTGAAGAATTAATACTTCTGTAACTCAGAACAAGGATGACTAAAAATTATTTTTTATGATATCAACATAATTAAAAAAACCCCATATTTCTTACACTCTGGAAGATATGAATTTTATTATGAACAGTCTTATTCTTGAGACACACAGGTGCTGAACCACCTTGAGAAGTCCAAAAAAACTAGGATATGTGCCAGAAATGGGGATTCAAACTCAGTTCAATCACTGAAATCATAGCTAGAAAACCACTAAAGAAATATGGCCTCAATCTTTCTTGCTGGAGTATACCAACCATCATATATCAAAACCTGGAAAATGACATTTTTATATTAACGAGGAGAAATACTTCTCTCTTAAATCAATGACTAAACTCACATTATTTATGATCCCACCCATAAGCAAATGAAGAATGGATTTTTGTTGGATTCTTTCCGTATAAAAAGCAACACAGTTATTCTTGTATAGGCTTACATTTTAATTCACCATTGTTGGCCAGAATAATTTTTATCAATAGGAGTGAGGATGTCTATGATAATGCAAATGTCACACAAAGTCACACAGGTATTCAGTATAACAGTGCAGGGAGTTGCATGCTTTTTTTTCTGCATTTCTTCGAGGGATTCTTCTGGTTTTCTGGCATGGATGCTGATGTGTGAAGACTTCAGTGCAGCTCTCTAGTCAGATGAAGTCATCTGGAACATAAAGCAAGTCCAAAAAGCTGCTGGTGTTTCCCTGTGGAGTGGTGAACAAAACATGAGTTATTTGTAAGGAAGGGTAACACTGCTAATAGTGCTTCAGAGGCAGGATGGGTGAGAGCAGCATAGGTACTAAATTGTGATGGAGAATCAGAGCCTTCCAATCCATCTATACAATAATTCAGAAAAATTCTTAAGAAGTTCTTGTTGATGAAAATAAATAACCCCCCCATCTACCTAAATAATGAACTCTTGTGGCATGCCTTTGTTTGACTTGCCAGTACCTCTTCTTTCAGCTTTAAAGCAATGGATGGTTTGATGCTACACAGAGAGCAACTTAAGGGCAGGGAAAACAGTTAATCAGTGAGCAGGAACTATAGAAGATCCTTTAATCTGGTGGTCAATGGGCCCCATAGGTCTATTTACTGAAACTGCCAGGAGAAACCTGGGATGGTACCAACTTTCCACTCTATCAGGGAGGGAAAGTGCACTACATAAAATGAATGCATTTCTTCATCTATTCCCCTCCCTCCCTGCTGAGGATAAGGCCAAAAGCTAGTCATTTTAAATGAGGAAGTTATTGGGAATTCAAAATTTCCACGTGACATGTGCTGTGTTGATCCTTGCTGAATGTGAAGATTCTGAACAAAGATTCATGTGTCTGCAGCAACGTAGCAAGGAAGGGTCTGAAAAACATTCAGCTTTTTCAAAGAATTTGCTTCTGCACAGAAGGCCATCATTTCACCATGTACCTTTACTAATAGCAGAAGGAAATACTGGTGAAAAAAGACACATTTGCTCCCTGTTGTCCCAGAGCAACTCATGAAGAGACGTTTCCCAGAATCAGCAACTTCAACTGAGACCAGTGGGTTTTCTGCAGATAAAAAGTCTGCAAGTTTGTTGGAGTTTTTTGGTTTTTTGTTTTTTGGTTTTTTTTTTTTGGTGTTAGACAAGGTAAACTAGGTTTCCTCAGACTTTCTTAAGAAACAGAGAGGAAGTCTGAGGAACTGAAAAATTAGGCTCTGAAGCTGGAATTCAAACCAGCAAGGCAGAACATCTGAATTTAATGAGGCTCTGCTTGACATCAGCAGAAGCATTGGAAGGCCAAAGTATACAGGATTAGGCCTCAAATTAATGATGCAATGAAAAGGAAAAATGCATAATTTTAGGCAAGATAATTTTGATGATTGATTTTATAATTATTCATGGCACCTAATGTGAATTATCAGGATGTTTTTATTGATGGCATTTATTAATGCATTAAATTTTAAACTGTGCTCTGGAAGACACTACAATACAGGCAGGAAACAGAAAGAGAGGTCAAAAT
Source organism: Balearica regulorum gibbericeps (assembly GCF_011004875.1). Classification (NCBI taxonomy): domain Eukaryota; kingdom Metazoa; phylum Chordata; class Aves; order Gruiformes; family Gruidae; genus Balearica; species Balearica regulorum. The sequence goes on along the minus strand of NC_046184.1, from coordinate 173,480,520 downwards.
GTTTCAAAGCAGGCTGAGAAATAAGGATGTTTCATGCAATTAAATGGCACGTAGAGCATCCAACTACTGCTATCTCACTGTTTTAAGTCTACACCTTTATTACAGGACTAATGCAACAATTTAGGATTAAAATGTTATATCAGAACTTTGAATTTGTGGTAGTATAATCAATCAATAAAACATTTAAAAAAATCCTTTCAAGTGTGTGTCCCAAAAGAAGATTAATTAATGTGAGCTTTAAATCCCCTTGTGCTCTCTTCACGGCTGCTTTACTTATACAGTGCTTCTGTGGGCCAAAATTTGTGAACCTAGTAGTTCAGACTTGCGTCTTTCCCATAGTCAGTACGGACTCCGTTGCTTCTGAAGCTGTAGTATTTAAAATCTGACTTTATTGTGGTCACAGTAGGAACTTGCACCTGAAACAAAACTGTGGTAATTTTCCCACAGTGAAGCAGGGCTTGCTACTCATTAGGCCACAGGAGACCAAAATAATTCATAGTGTAAGTGGACTTACTGATTTTGAGGTCGGAGTACTTTGCCTGATAAGAATTTAGTGCAGACCATCCATTTTCATGTAGATGGACTCCTCAGCTGTCTGAAACCTTACCATGCCTTCACTGTAAGGTAACTACAACAACTTTAGGACCTGAGGCAATCAGAGTTGCCTTACTTCACCAATAGTGAGAAACATGGTCTGTCAGATAAGTGAGGTGGCGGAAAAATTTCCTCTGCACTCTCATGAATATCCAGCTTCCTCTTTATCACCTGGTAGCATTTTATCTTCAAGCAGTAGAGGAATAGGAAAACTCTGAATACTAAGAACAGTACCTTTTATGCTAAAAGATTTTCATTTCCATACTGTTCTCTGGAACAATACATCAAATACCTCTGCATCAGGTGAAACACACACCGTGATTTGTATACTCTCTCACGTAAAAAGGAGGTTAGAAAGACAAATCCCACTTAGCAGTCTAGATATTCCAACAGAACAGAGCTTTGTGAAATACAGAGCATTCTCCTTAATCTTTTTTTATGCAGCTTCCAAAAAATGCAATGTTTTCAGCAATAAAATGTGTGACATTCTTCAGCATATCCCTGACATTAAACACAGCACTGTTTATTTCGTGCCGGCAGCACTGGCAGGACAGCTTTTGCTGGAGCAGCCTCTGATTCCAAAGAGGGTTGGCTGAGTTTTGTCTTCAGAAAACTCTGGTCCAGCTGCAGCCAGGTGCTCGCTAACTTTCTTTTCAATATCTGACTGGCTGAACTCAGAAGAATTAACTTGCTCTCACTCCTCCCTTTGTGAAAGGGTATAAGGAGTAAAGCCCTGAAACCCTCTCAAAGATTTCAAGTCCTCTGCAAAAGCTACTGCAGAACTGGGATTTCTTCTTTTCACTAGCAGATAGCTGATCTCCTCTAATAAATAATCCAGCTACGGATTCACCAGCTACGGCAAAGAGCCCTGAGCAGAGCCTGAGGTGACAAGTCTGCCTCACGCTCAGGTGTCTTTTCTCACCTGAGCATCCTCACCTTTCCTGCTGCAGAGAAAGATGCGCTTATACACAGGAGCCGCTCCGTGCTTCCCAAAATGCTCGTCCAGTCACCTCTGCCCATGGAGGGTTTCCTGCAGAGCGATCAGGCTTTTGAGCCTGTTTTTAGTGACAGTCTGCCCATCACTTCAAGCGGCCCTGAACTGATGATATCCAGCTAGTGTAATGGCTGCCAGTGATCCAAACGAGATCATCAGCACTAAATGTACATGATTTCAAGTCTCCTGAGCTGCATTTCTTCAAGTGTGTGTCGTTATTCTTCCTTCTGTACGTGCTCAAAAGGAAGACTGGTTTAAAGACTCTCACTTCAGCTGTTTATTAGCTGAGTTAACACAAACATTTCATTTCGATCACTTGAGCGAAGTTTATGGTTTCCTTTCCAGGGTGTCTGACCTGAAACCCCTCTAACAACACTCTTGAGGAGAACCATAGAAATGTTCTTCTTGAAATCAATTTCAGATAGCTATTAACAATCACAATCAGTATAGCAAGAGAAACCAAGATGCAAACTTTATTATAACACTTTCTAGGCTGCTGTGTGTTTAATGCAATACCATATACCTGGGTTAGAATTGATATTTCCTTTGATAGTGCTATTACAATGGCACATAGTATAGAGAGAGGTATTAATCTTGTCTGCACTGCTCACAGCCTCTGATGACCTAAAAATTAGAGCTCAAGTTCAGATCAGGTCTGTGTTTTACTGTGTGACAAGGTAGAGCACTGTTACCCTGTTTGTAGGACAAACGATTGAGCTCACAGTTGTTCTGCACTGGATGGATGCTTTTGCTGGTGAGAGAGATGTTAAAATCATAGTTCCTGAGACTTTAAACTTATATTCCAGTTAGTAAGAATATAAACAAAATTTCTTGGTCCCTCTTTTCTCATATTATTTGCTTTGGCACACAAGTTTAATCCTGTAGCTGGGAAGGTCTGATAATCGTTTAAATTGTTGGTCATGTGCATCAAGCATAAATCCATACAATGTTTCAAGTAGACAGTACAGTCAATTTTTCAATGCTAAGAAGCCATCAGGATGACACAACTCAATCATCTTTTTGTTAGGTTTTATAAGACATTCTCTAAAAAAGTGCTTTCATCCCACAAGAAAACACTTATTTGTCCTCACCGTGTTTATTTTTATGTAGTCCATACTTCTTCGTGGATGAAGCAAAGCAGCAGTCTGCATGCCAAGTCTGAAGTCATTTGCAACCCAAGTATGCTGTGATTAAAAGTTATAGTACTGATATCCTCAACTAGATTTTAATAGGTATTGTGATAAAAGAGGTGTTATTGGATTACCAGCCTTAAATTCTTATCTTTCTTTCTTTTAATTAATCGTTTTTCTGTCCTTCCTTTCTTGCACTGATGGTCCAGTAAGACCTAGTGGGTACTGGGGAAGTGGGGAGAGTGGAGAATAAAGGGAATATAGGGTTGTAGAAGCAACATTTTTCTTAAATAACTGAGGCCAGGTAAAGTAAGGAATTAGTCTTTTAAATTAATTAGACACATTAGGAGAATAAGATTAAAAGGACTGGAGATTGCCCTTTTGTGATCAGCCTGAAGTTATGAACCTTTCAAATTATACCTGGCATTATTCAATCCCTTCAAAATGAAACACAGTTTCATGTTTTAAACAGACTTTCAGCATGTGGGGCAGAGGTTATATTTGTAAAATATAGTGGTTGTTGCTTCAGAAAAAATGGTGAAAGGAATGAGAGAAAAGCGTGAACGTTTGTCTCGTACATGTCTATAGAGAGGAAGGTTGATGGAGATCACTAGATTGATTACAGAATCATAGAATCGTAGAATCATAGAATAGCCTGGGTTGGAAGGGACATCAAAGATCATCTAGTTCCAACCCCCTGCCATAGGCAGGGACACCCTCCACTAGAGCACGTTGCCCAAAGCCCCATCCAACCTGGCCTTGAACACTTCCAGGGAGGGGACCTCCACAGCTTCTCTGGGCAACCTGTTCCAGTGCCTCACCTCCCTCACAGGGAAGATTTTCTTCCTAGTATCTAATCTAAATCGACCCTCCTTCAGCTTAAAGCCATTATTCCTTGTCCTGTCACTACATGTCCTTGTAAACAGTCTCTCTCCAGCTTTCTCGATGGCCCCTGTAGGTACTGGAAGGCTGCTATAAGGTCTCCCCAGAGCCTTCTCTTCTCCAGGCTGAACAACCCCAACTCTCTCAGCCTGTCCTCATAGGAGAGGTGCTCCAGCCCTCTGATCAGCTTCGTGGCCCTCCTCTGGACTTGCTCCAACAGCTTCAAGTCTTTCTTATACTGGGGCCCCCAGAGCTGGATGCAGTACTCCAGGTGGGGCCTCATGAGAGCGCAGTAGAGGGGTGAATCACCTCCCTCGACCTGCTGGTCACACTGCTTTTGATGCAGCCCAGGATACAGTTGGCCTTCTGGGCTGCAAGCGCACACTGCCAGCTCATGTTGAGCTTTTTGTCCACCAGCACCCCCAAGTCCTTCTCCTCAGGGCTGCTCTCAATCCATTCTCCACCCTGCCTGTAGTTGTGCTTGGGATTGCACTGACCCACATGCAGGACCTTGCACTTGGCCTTGTTGAACTTCATGAGGTTCACATGGGCCCACCTCTCCAGCCTGTCTAGGTCCCTCCGGATGGCATCCCTTCCTTCCAGCGTGTCGACCACACCACACAGCTTGTCATCATCAGCAAACTTGCTGAGGGTGCACTCGATCCCACTGTTCATGTCTCCAACAAAGATGTTAAACAGCACTGGTACCAATACCGACCCCTGAGGAACACCACTCATCACCGTTCTCCACTGGGACGTTGAGCCGTTGATCACAGCTCTTTGAGTGTGACCATCCAGCCCATTCCTTATCCACCACGTGGTCCATCCATTGAATCCATGTCTCTCCAATTTAGAGACAAGGATGTCATGCGGGACAGCATCAAATGCTTTGCACAAGTCCAGGTAGATGATATCAGTCGCTCTTCCCATATCCATCATTGCTGTAACACTGTCGTAGAAGGCCACCAAATTTGTCAGGAACGATTTGCCCTTAGTGAAGCCGTGTTGGCTGTCACCAATCACCTCCTTATTTTCCTTGTGCATTAGCAGGAGAATCTGCTCCATGATCTTGCTGGGCACAGAGGTGAGACTGATCGGTCTATAGTTCTGTGCGTCTTCCTTTATTCTCTTTTAAAAAATGGAGGTTATGTTTCCCCTTTTCCAGTCAGTGGGAACTTCACCAGACTGCCACAACTTCTCGAATATGATTGATAGTGGCTTACCTCCTTGTTCATCCATGCAGGCCTCCTGGTGTTTTTGCCTGACTTCCTCTTTATTGGGATGCATCACTCGAGAGCTTGGGGAAGGTGATCCTTGAATACTAACCAGCTTTCTAGGACCCCTCTTCCCTCCAGGGATTTGTCCCATGGTTCTCTACCAAGCAGGTCCCTGAAGAGGCCAAAGTCTGCTCTCCTGAAGTCCAGGGTAGTGAGCTTCTTGTGCACTCTCCTCGCTGTCCTGAGAATCTTGAACTCCACCATTGCATGGTCACTGCAGCCAAGGCTGCCCTTGAGCTTCACATTCCCCACCAGCATCTCCTTGTTGGTGTGAACAAGGACCAGCATGGCACCTCTTCTTGTTGGGTCCTCTTTTACTTGGAGGAGGAAGTTATCATCAGTGCATTCCAGGAACAACCTGGATTGCTTATGCCCTGCTGTGTTGTCCCTCTGACAGATATCGGGGTGATTGAAGTCCCCTATAAGGACCAGGGCTTGTGAACGTGAGGCTGCTTATAATTGTTTATAGAGGGCCTCATCTGCTCAGTCTTCCCGGTCAGGTGGCCTGTAGCAGACCCCCACTATGATGTCCCCTGCCCCAGCCCTCCCTTTAATCCTGACTCATAAGCTCTTGGTCAGCTCCTCATGCATCCCCAGGCAGAGCTCCATGCACTCCAGCTGGTCATTGACATAGGGGTTGACACCTCCTCCTTGTCTCCCCTGCCTGTCCTTCCTAAAGAGCCTCTATCCTTCCATTCCTACACTCCAGTCATAGGAGCCATCCCACCACGTCTCTGTGATGCCAATAAGATCATAGCCTTGCAGGTGTGCCCACATCTCCAACTCCTCTTGTTTATTCCTCATGCTACATGTGTTTGCATAGAGGCATTTAAGTTGGGCCCCTGATGAAGCTGACTTACTGTCTGGAACTCCTTTTTGCTGCTCTTCAGGTGTTCTCCTGCTGATCTGTGATCCTTGTCCAGGCTCTGGGCTTCTATTGCTGGCACTAGCATCAAACTGGTAGGAGCGGGATGGATTGAGGTTTCCCTCTCCCAGCAACTTTTTTTAAAGCCCTCTTCACCAGCTTAGCAAGCCTATGACAATCTCTTTCATACTGAAATGTTTCAAGGGCCACTCAGATTTCATGAAACATACTCACTGGGGTTTTAGGTCATACTTCGGTCTTCTGAGGAACTTCAGCTATATGTACCATGTATAGAGACCAGGTCACCACTAACATGCTAGGCCTTTGAAATGTAAACAACTGATGAGTTAAAGTATACCTGGATTAAACCTTATGGCTAGCCATATCTAGGCTACAAATACCATCATGGTCCCAAGATGGTACGAGATCCCTTCCTTATCCAGAACCAATGATGAGTCTTAGGCCACATATTGACCAAGACAACTGGCAAACAGCTAGGAGTTGTTTTAGCAGAGCTCTGGTTCAATATTCTCACCTTCATCTAGGTCCAAGCCCCAGTGCTACAGAGAGAGAAAACCCCACAAATTATGCAGTGATGGTGATGGAGGATCCTTTTAATCTCTGCTGACAAATGGTTAAGCCTTGAAGTATGACATTTAATTATTTTCATTGTCTTTGGTTATCTACAGTACTAAGAATGTGTTTGGAACCTGAAAAGCAGGGGCTGAACATAGTACTCTGCAATCTCCTGTTCTGGTCTCCCAGTCAGATTTCCCTTCATCTCAACTGTATTATTATCCATTCAAAATTTCAGTTCACTCACTTCAATAAAATTTTAAATTTTTCAAGTTTAAAAACTTATTTGTGCAATTAGAAATACTATTTAATATTTTGTAGAAGGAAACCAGAAATCTAATACTTTAGGTGCTTCATGCATGTTGAGGAACTCTGATCAAATAAGAATACATTCAGCTGGATCACTGTAAAGATAAGCAAGAAGAACAACATCCTTGCTCTGACACAGTAGATAATACCTTGGCAACAGTAGAAGCAATGGCACAATGCAATGGAGCCAAAACAATGATCATTGCAATGGAGCCAAGACTTCACAGCCAGTATCAATCAGGATTCAACCATTATCAAAAAAAATTGAGTCACTGAGACAGAGAACACCATAATAAATGCCTAATAGGAAAACAGAAGTAACTGTTTGACATTGGCCTAATTAATATAAAACATACTTTTCTGTCTGGCTTTTCCAAGTTTAAACCAGCATAAGCCAAAATGGCACTTCTGACAAAAATTACTCAATCCAAACACAAATTCTACATATGCACGCGTATGAACTCTGGATGATTCAAAGCCAGTACTACATTCTGTGACTCTGAATGGGAGGTTTACACTTAGAAGTGCTAGGTAGGATGTCATTTGGTAGGAGGTCTAGCTACGTGGTCAGGAAGAAGCCTGGCCTTCCACTGTCATCTTCTCAGGCTGCCACCTTTAAACAGTTCTCTCAGAGATGGAAAATTATTTGTCAGCTTCTCTAAGGATAATACAAAATGCTTCCAGTTCATATATACCACCATATATTCACAGAAAATAACAACTCCCATCTTCCTTATAAAACCTGAGCAATTAGGTTACTCTGGCATAGGCTTTGGGGGGGCTACCTCTGAAACCCAGTACTACCCAGTGTGTGTAAGCAGAGGGAGATACAAAATCCATCCATGTGATTCTGTAGTGATTTACTTTCTCCATGTAGTTCTGCAACAGAGCAGAGAGAGACAGCCTTTCTCCAGGCCTTTGCCACCTAGACAAATTTCTCCCAAACAGCAAAACTGGTGAGCTTACTGTCATTCAGTTTAAGTATTGCAGTAGGTAATGAGGAGGTAAAGATGGAACTGATGGCCGAAAAAGGTTTCTTTCAGTCTCCTTGATAGAAGAAAGGTGTCCTGATTCAGGCCTTGGGTTAGTGCACTATCTTTTGGTGATAAAGCTTCATAACAATGCAGATAGAATTACGGTGATGTTTGAAACAGTGAGAAATCAGGCAGGGATTTATTTCTTCCTCATGCAAAACAAAAAGTCCCATAAGAATTTCAAGAAAGCAGTCAAATCAGCAGGAAATGGAGTGGTGAATTGGAATGTAAGGGGGACAGTTTTTCTTGTCCTGTGACAAGAGGGAGCAGTCTTGGGACTGTGATGTTAGTCACCTAAATAAGATATGACTGAACTTAATTTACAACGTTGACTCACGAGAAAACAGAAAACATGAGCTGGAAAATACCTGTGTGTTTCCTTGTTCTCTAGCAGTTGAAATACTGAGATTGGTGAACATAGCTGTATTATAAGACCAAGACAAGATGTCATGAATTTGTTTTTCATTTGACTCAGAAGTAATTTTCTCTAGCTAAAAAGTTATCTGATTTTGTCAACTATCTCCCCAATAAGAAGAGTAATAAAGATATCTTTATAGACTATGGCACTGGATTTCAGATGTTGAAATCCAGTGAACAGCCCCAGAGAATTGGGGTTGTTCAGCCGGGAGAAGAGAAGGCTCCAGGGAGACCTTATTATGACCTTTCAATATATAAAAGGGGCTTGTAAGAAAGACAGAGACTCTTTACCGAAACCTGTAATGACAGTACAAGGGGCAACAGTTTTCAACTGAAAGAGGATAGGTTTAGATTGGACATAAGGAACAAGGTTTTTTATGATAAGGGTGGTGAGGCACTGGAACAGGTTGCCCAGAGAAGCTGTGGATGCCCCATCCCTGGAAGTGTTCAAGGCCAGGCTGGATGGGGCTTTGGGCAACCTGGTCTGGTGAAGGCTGTCCTGGCCCATGGCAGGGGTTTGGAACTAGGTGATCTTTAAAGGTCTCTTCCAACCCAAACCATTCTATATGATTCTATGTTTTAAGCTACCACCAAAACCATTAACTGGCACTAAGAATGGCCACTCTTCCAAAAAGAAGGCCAAATTTATGCATATTTATATACACATAATATATATACACAATATATAAAAGCTAGTACAACTTGGTAAGGGCATAAATACCAAACTGCAAATGTTCTCAGAATATTACAAAACACTTCGGAGAAACAGTAAGCACTTGGGGACTCCAGTAAGCCCTTTCCTGAGAGCAGCATGCAGATCAGCTGAGCAGTCAGAATGCTAGATGAACCCCTTCCCTTTACTCACGTCCTGCTCAATGGATAAACCTCAACATCACGAATGGTTTAACCTAGATAAGTAAGCTACGTGTTGGCTGATTGGTCAAAGCTTATCTAAACCACTTGGAATTGCAAAACCAGGGAATGAAGTCTCATGGCAGGCTTTCTTGTGAAATTTCCAGTATTTCCTAATACTGAGGCCAAAAATAATTGGGAACTGATTTGCCAATGTTTTTTTATTATTATCATTTACTATTATTACTTAACCTCTCTACTGGTGATGCCAAAAATTTTGCAATGTTCAGAAAACAGAAAAATAAAGCCAACATTTATTAGTTTGTGATCTGCATTTGTGCCTCAGAAGCAGCTGTTTCTACCTGGAGGATTCTCAGGGAAGTTGTGTGACAGGAGACAAGCATCAAGATACTAAAAGCAGAGTTACATCTTCTCACACCAATCTGGATAATGGAGATAGACGGTTACACCGGAGGGAAACAGGAGTGGGAGTATCTTTGTATAGAATAGTTTCAGTAGTGTGTGAGATGTTTGGGGTGTGGTTTGCAAAGCAGTGTGAACTCTATCAACATGTATCACAACAAATAAGTGCGCACATGCTCCAGTAAGACTGAAAGGCAGTTGGCTTCACTGTACATTGGGTCTTGCCTTCTGAGTAACAAAGAGAAAGGTGTGAAGGAGAGCCCTGCAGTAGAGTACAAGACAGAACAAATTTCACTGGATAAACTAGTTTCCTTCGGTGGGAGAGAGATTTTCAACTTCAGATGCAGTGTGTTATCCTAGGACAAGCCCTGGTTGTGTGAAACCACAAGCACATCTAAATTACAAATTCTCCTGTTCATGGCTTCTCCCTGCTCTTGCCTTTTCCTTTGTCAAGACCCCAGAGACAGGAAGAGAGTAAGTGAAAACAGAACATCTTCTCCATCAGAATGGCAGAAGGGGTGTAAGGAATAAGAGGATTCTTGTACTTTTTCATGAGAAAAAACTAATGTAGTGTTTCATCTTTTAAACACTTTATTAGGCTAGATGAGTGTTTCTGCTAATAAAGGAAGTTTCTTTTTTTTGGGGGGGGGGGGGTGTTTTTTTTTGAGAAATACTAATGCTTCTGGAGAGAAAATAGAAGCAAAACACCACTTGGCACTTTCTGTAGTGCATAGAAAGTATTACGTCCCATTCTGAGGGACTGCCTACGCTGCTCGGATGCCTCCTTTATACAGTCACATTAATAAAGAATGTCTCCCCTTTTAACCACCCTGAAGCTGATTTCTCATCTGGGAGGTTATAAATTATTTTTAGAGGTTAATTGTTATGCAAATCTGCTCATCATGGGGTTCCAGCATCCAAAGAAATGAGAAAACATTCCCTTCCCCAGTGGCAGAGGCTCATAGAGGACACCTTTTCATTTCTAAAACCATTTGGAGAGGATTATGTGCCATATGTTTTCTCAAACATATCGCACTCTAAATGTAAGAAACCTATATTAACACAGTGTTAAGGTTGCACAATTACAACATAATTGTATATTAATGTGCCTATTTTGCGTGTCCATATTTTTCATAGCATGCATTTCAAAACATAGTTCCCAACCCTGTAAATTCTGCTCAGATGAACAATTATCGCATAAGCAAGTATCCCCTCTGACATCCGCAAGTAAGCTTTGCCGAATCAACCCACGAACAATGCATAGATTTTCAATGTGTGTTTAACAGGAGAAATGGGGATAGCAAATACTATAGGCCAGATGATGAAGACAAAAGACTTTTGCCATGAGAGGTTTTTTTTTTAAGCTAAGAGTAAACAAGGAGAAAAAAAAAAAGTTAATTTCTTATTAATTTCTCATTTCTTATACTGTAAGATTCGTCTCACATTGCTACCTTCACTTACCAGGTTAGCTAGTGGTAAAAGCCCCTTTGGTGTGAGTTTGTGTGAATATACTGTATAGGTAACTACTGGTGTGGATGGAGAAAGACTTCCCAGAAAACAGCAGGCTGAAGGATGGAAAAAAAACATGTGCTGAAAAGTAGAATGTGAGTCTCCCAAAAGCTGAAGAAGCTCCAGAGACCGATGGTCCTGTGGAATCCACAAGAACTGATGAACTCAGGACACCAAGAGCCTGCCACATCTGCTGAGGGCCAGTAACACCCACTGGCATCAACAATGGGCCATATAGCTCATTCCTGATTCTATTAATAATAACAAATTGAACAGTAAAAGATGTTATAATAAATATTTGTTGTGATCTGTAGCCTCCTAACTTGATCTCCTGTCAGGGGTTTCTACACTAGCCGTTGAGACAGTTACAAAAGGTTGTCACTGGATAAACACATGGGCCTGATAATTGTCCTGACTGTTTTTCTTAGAGGTTTTCAGGGATACAGTGTGCTCCCATCATTCAGGAACCACGGAGATCCTGAGCAGCCAGGTCCCTTGCCTGAGATCTCGGTACAATGCTGTGGAATTGAAATTTACAGAATCCTTGCAATGAGGAAAACTAAGAGTGTACAAGGCCCATCATCTTTGCTAGGTCTTTTATGAAGAAAGAAAAGTCTCTTTTCCATCAGATAGGGGATAAGGTAAAGAGTAGCAGGACAACAGTAACTCAGATTAAGGAAAATTATATTATAGCAATTATCAATAGTACTCTGTGCTGCTTGTTCCTTCTAGCATATATAGATATACCTACAGTTCCTTTTAACAGTAGGAATAATAACTCTGGCAGTGAAATTTGATCAATAAGTCTCTAAATTGGAAGTTAATATTCAGTCAAGTTCCGAGGCCCAAGAACTCTATTTCTTTAAATACAAGGAAATGTAACTAGGTTAGGAACACAGATCAAAAGATTTTAGACATAGTCATAAACAAACAGAAGGTCATTCTGAGGCAGATGTGGGATATTAATTTGCACAGCACTGATTTATTGAAGTACCTTGGGATTATGAAGAATAAATTTTGCGAGATAAACCACACCATTTAAAATGGTGGATGGTAACTTTTTCCTTCAACATCAGATAATTTTTAGTTTTATTTCCAAACTTTCATCGGCAAAAAGGTGAAATCATCCATAAGTTTAAATTAATAAATAACTATATTTTTTGGCAAAAATATAGTACATAAAAATATTAATGATTGTACTATACTTTTTTTCCAAAAGTATCCACAAAATGCTCTAAGTACTCATTTTATTCCCACTCCATCCTGTTCCAAAATTCAGTGCCTTGTAGGGAATAAGTATTTTCATTGTGTTAATGCTGTGGGAAAATCTCTACCTTTTAAGGCTTTCTCTTAGCAGACCAAAAGTCCTACTTCCAGGACACTTCAAAGCCTTCCCCTTTGAATACACTCCCTCCAGTCAGAGTAGGTATTGGGTCTGGGCATCCAAAGTCCCCTTAAAGGAATGGACACTATAATACTTGGTAGGGTCCAAAACATAGTTTCCCAAAAAATGGAGGTACCTAAAAAAACCCCAAGTAGCAACTTTTCAAAATATGGTCCACAATTAACAACTTTTAAATGTATATTTTAAACCTGCAATCTATTTAGCAATAGATTCTGACAGCTACCTCATTTTGAACTGGAAGGTATTGCCTCATTCAGTGATAAAGTATTAAGGTGAATAATTTTTATTTTAAATAAATTTACTTATTATTTTATTATGTATGCAAGTTGACATTTAAATGGTATTTGGGAGCAGTAGGGAGCAGAGAAAACAAACAGCCCCTAGTTCTTCCTAATTACTTTGAGAAAGATTAGGTGCCCTCTGAATCATGTTGAAACATTTTGAACCAATGAAATAAAGATGGTATTTTAACATGACTTCAGCACATCCTGAGAACAACATGAATTTGAATGAGAAGAAATTTCAAGTGAGGCAGTACTATGGAGGTTACCACAGATGAGGAGCCCTTAGAACCATAGAATCATAGAATTGTTTTGGTTGGAAAAGACCTTTAAGATCATCAAGTCCAACCGTAAACCTAGCACTGCCAAGTCCACCACTAAACCATGTCCCTAAGCACCACATCTACGCATCTGTTAAATCCCTCCAGGGATGGTGACTCAATCACTTCCCTGGGCAGCCTGTTCCAATGATTGACAACCTTTCTGGTGAAGAAATTTTCCTAATAACCAACCTAAACCTCCCCTGGCACAACTTGAGGCCATTTCCTCTTGTCCTGTCATGTGTTACTTTGGAGAAGAGACCAACACCCACCTGGCTACAACGGCCTTTCAGGTAGTTGTAGAGATTGATAAGGTCTCCCCTCAGCCTTCTCTTCTCAAGGCTGAACAACCCCAGTTCCCTCCCTCATAAGACTTGCTTCTAGACCCTTCACCAGCTTCGTTGCCCATAAGACCAGAGTGTTATTCTATAAAGAGAAGAAAGTGCTTGAATTTAACATCTGGATCTTATTTCACAAATTCCTCAGGTGAAAAGAGTCAACAAAAGCAACAGTAGCTGCCCTAGCAGAAGTGGGTCAACAGAAGGAGTCTGTATGGGCTAGTTTCAGTTTATTTTTATAAAATCTCACTGAAATGGATGAATGCTATAGAGGATGTGGTGGTTTGACCTTAGCTGGAGGCCAGGTGCCCACCAAAGCCACTCTGTCACTGCCCTCCTCAGCTGGACAAGGGAGAGAAAATATAATGAAAGGCTCGTGGGTCAAGGACAGGGAGAGATCACTCACCAATTACTGTCACGGGCAAAACAGACTCAACTTAAAAAAAAATTCATCTAATTTACTACCAAGCAAAACAGAGTAATGAGAAATAAAACCAAATATTAAAACACCTCCCTCCATCCCTCCCTTCTTCCTGGGCTCAACTTCACTCCCAAATTCTCTCCCTCCTCTCCCCCAGCAGCACAGGAGGACGCGGAATGGGGGTTGTGGTCGGTTCATCACATGTCGTCTCTGCTGCTCCTTCCTCCTCATGGGGAGGACTCCTCACACTCTGCCCCTGCTCCAGCATGGGGTGCCTCCCACGGGAGACAGTTCTCCATGAACTTCTCCAATGTGAGTCCTTCCCATGGGCTACAGTCCTTCATGAACTGCTCCAGCGTGGGTCCATTCCACGGGGTGCAGACCTTCAGGAGCAGACTGCTCCAGCGTGGGTCCCCCACGGGGTCACAAGTCCTGCCAGCAAACCTGCTCTGGCGTGGGCTCCTCTGTCCATGGGGCCACAGGTCCTGCCAGGAGCTTGCTCCAGCGTGGGCTTCCCATGAGGGGTCACAGCCTCCTTTGGGTCCATCCACCTGCTCTGGTGTGGGGTCCTCCACGGCTGCAGGTGGAATCTCTGCTCCCCCATCAACCTCCATGGGCTGCAGAGGAACAGCCTGCCTCACCATGGTCTTCTCCATGGGCTGCAGGGGCATCTCTGTGCCAACGCCTGGAGCACCTCCTCCCCCTCCTTCTGCACTGACGTTGGTGTCAGCAGAGTTTCTTACATCTTCTCACTCCTCTCTCCGGCTGCAAAAAATCCTGTTCCTTTTTTTTTTTTCTTCTTCTTAAATATGTTATCCCAGAGGTGCTACCACCATGGCTGATTGGCTTGGCCTTGGCCAGCGGCGGGTCCACCTTGGAGCTGGCTGGCATTGGCTCTATCAGACACAGGGGAAGCTTCTAGCAGCTTCTCACAGAAGCCACCCCTGTAGCCCCCCACTACCAAAACCTTGCCCCACAAACCAAATACAGAGGGATATAAATTTAAGGAGGAGGGGTTGGACAGTGCCCTCTATAAAAATGAATACAATGCATTTACCTCTAGAATTGAGTCCTTTGGTGTCCTGAACCCAAATGGAAGTCTGGATTCCCTGCAAAGTTGCCAGAGCTCCATGCAGCCATAGGAATCAAACCCTACATATCACACCGAGGCCCATGCATAAAGCTGTTTCTGCCAAAGCTGCAGCTGCCTATAGTTATTGGGGCAGGCAATGAGTTCCTTAATGTGTGTTCTGCTAATAATTTCAATGCTGTGTACTTTTCCTGTCTATGACTTTGCACTATGGTGGATGCGAGGTTTTTGTTGTACAAGAGTCAGGAAATTCTCTGAAAGTTCTAATACCAGCAGTAACTTGGTTTTCTATGTGCATGAGGATGTTATCTTATGCTGCGACATATATGTTGGGCATATAGATGCCATGTTGGGCAACGTGGTCTAGTGGAGGGTGTTCCTGCCCGCAGCAGAGGGGTTGGAACTAGATGATCTTTAAGGTCCATTCCAACCCAAACCATTCTATGATTCTATGATTCTATGATTCTATGATACAGATGTAGTTGGCAAATGTTCTGAAACTGAACTCAGTGATGTGAAAAGAAAAATGACTATTCATGAAGCATTTTCCACAACACCCCTTTAATTTGGAAATTGCATGGCCTCCTTGATGTCCTTCTCTGTTTAGCATTGCCTGAGTTAACCTTTATGCATGTTGCAAAAAATTCTTTATTTTCCACAATTTTTTTTTGTTGTTTTATGAGGGACAGAGGCAATTACAAGTGAAGATAGGTTTAGATGTAGAAATTTTTGAATTGCAATAGGAGAGCTTTGATATCATTAGTATTTTAGATTAAGCCAAGACCATCTTCATCAACCGACTGGTATTTTCACTTTCAATGGATTGAGGTAAATAATTTAACAACTGTGTTCAGTTTGGAGACATATCTTCAATATGAGTTTCAGTTAATGTAGGAACATTAAATATGGATTTCCTGAATTTGTGCATGTAAAACATCAATTTGAACACTGCTTGGTGCAACCTTAGATCAAACAGAATATGTATAACTCTAAAAAGAGAAGCAGAGAAAGAAACATTATTAAATATCTAGCAAGAAAAATTATATGTAAAAGTTTTGGATGGGTTCTGTCCATCAGAAGTTGGTTTTCTTTTAGGCAAAACCTTTTTGTCAGGTGCTTTCTTTATCAGAACAATTTTTATGACTTCTTACTCTAAATTCTATTATTCAATCAGTAAAGTTGACAAGTACAAATATTTTCCTTCTTTGCCAATTTAGCATTTTTCTCTAGCATTCTGCGTGCCAAGTAGAATTGTAGATTTTCCTTGTAAAAGTACTTTAGATTTTACAAGTTAACAGGGGGGTGGAACAAAAGAAACACGGCTTGTTTTAATAAAAATATTGACTCATGGCTTTACAGAACCGAGCTGAAAGGGAAAATTTTCCCTCATCTTTTTTTCCTCCTATTATTTTAAAAATAAGGTTTCTCATTAAAATCCAAAGGGTACCTTTGTTTCAGTCACAGAAGACATGCTTTTCCTTTGTAGAACATCCCAACTGAGTAATTCATTCCCATCAGAGCTCTATTGGCAAGAGGAAGGTGGATGTTGGTTAAAAAAGAGGGCTTAGATCCAGCAGAGCACTTAAGCAAGTGCTTAACTTGTCAGTACTGCTAATTGCATATTTAAAGTTAAGCACGTACTTAAGTGCTCTGTTGGTTTGGTGCCTACCTCCATAACTTTTGGTCAGGAATGATTACTGCTTGTTGGTAGTGCCCTAACTTAAGAAAATTCATACCTTTCATACTATTTCTAGAGCCTATTTGCCAAACACCACTATCTTAAAACCCCTCAACACACTCAGCAGAGAAGCTGGAGGAGGAGCTGGCAGTTAAAGTCATTCTTTCCGCTCCGCCTGTAACAGCAAAGAGGGGACTATGGGGTCAGACTTTAGTCCAGATTTAGGCATTTACATCTGCCTAGCTCTCTGGGCTCTCCTCATGGACAAAGGAGAGAAACAGGCACATGTAGAGACCAACTCACCTCGGAGTACTTCAGCAGCAAATGAATCATTGTGATTCGTGTAAGTGCCTGATTCTCACCATTCACTGTAGAGCGAGATGAGAGGATTGAAAGTGAGCATCTTGGTTGTAGACAGAATGTAAGGGCAGCTGAGATGAATCCGTCATCCCTCCACTCAGTGCCTGAGAAACTATTCTGGATCTTCACATAAGCAATATATTAAAGAAGAAAAACTCACGAGGTTAAATTCACATTTTATAGAACAGTTTAAAAAACTGTTGGACATGGTTCTAAAAACTCATTGCATTTCCATTTGTGTTCTCCCTGGATGTGGCAAATAGTTTTAATTCGCATAAAATTCATGTTAGCACTAATCTGCAGGCTGTCATACTTATTCTCAGAGTGCTTCTAAATACTTCTCTGCAAAAAGTAAGAGCTGTGGTCCCATCTGGTACACATTAAGCATCCATGGTTAGCTTCCCCATGGCAAGTCCTCAGAACAATAATCACAATTTCCCCAGCCGTAGCTATGCACCTGAGGGTTGTTTGGTCAGCACTTCCAACGTATAGTAACTGTGTGAGCTCAGCAAGAGGTTGCTCTGGCTTCCCTGATCCTCTGATAAGGACTTGAACAAAATTGAAAAAGGGCAGAAATCAGTGAGGAGATGAAGCACTTGTAATTCTTAAGGTTGTTTTCCTACCTCACCAGCAGCTACACATCTGCTTTGTCACATTTTCAGTGGAAAAGAATGCAGCTCCACCATCCCACCCTCAATTCCCCAATTTGTTATTGATTTACCAGTTTAAACATATGTGTTGCATTGTAAACTACTCTGCACATTTAGTAAAACTTGCATAAACATAATGAATAAACTTTGGGAAAAGAAGAACACATATGCATTTGAAAATGCTTATTTTCTCTGGTGTTTTTTAGGCTTGTGAGAGGTTACAGAAGGGCATTGAGCATAAAGTTGCTAAAGCACTTACAATTGATATTAAATACAAGGCAGAATGCCATTATTAAAATGAAAGTCAGCAAGAAAGAGTATTTTGGAAACTGCAAAGGAATCTAGTGCTGAGATTCATTGAGCAATGGGACATGTGGACCATAACGGGGAAAGAATAGTGTGGCAATATGCATATGACCAAGGTCATTACCTACCAACAGGTAGCACTCTACACAGAAGTGCCTTGAACCTTGCTGTTTTGCAGTGTTATTTAGAGAATTTAATTGTATTTCCCCTCCTCATTCTAGTTATAATCACCAAGAAGGCTGGAAAGGACCTTGAGAGGTCACCTTGAGACCCTGAGAGCTATTTAATTGCCCCAAGACAGGATCTGTTGTATTTGCAATAAGTAGTATGTTCTTAAAATCTTCCACTGCTGGACGTTCCATGTCCTCTCCAAACAAATTACTGAAATGCCTCCTGCCAGATATTATAATGTCTCACCTAAATCTGCCTTACTGCAACTTAAGTCTCATTACTTCTTTTCCATGTGCCATTGGATGGACGTTAGGGATGTCAAAGACTCAGTCCCAGGGATGGGAAACCTCTCCTCTAATTTTGTCTCCTTACATCTGAACTCCTTATCCTAGTAACCCACTTCAATGGAAATAAAAAAGCACTTTTAAAACTCAGTTAATGTCATCTATTTAATCTCTGGTTTAGAATGAAATTAATTATGCCCTTGAAGTACCTTTTCTCTACTAGGTGTGTAATGGGAGTTCAGATGTAGGTATCTACATTGCAGATATCTCTTTGGTTAAATGAACCCTCCCCTGTTCATAGTAGGATGAAGGCAATACTAAATTTTCATCCTGGGAGCTCCTATACGTTGGGCACTTTAGGGATCTCTAACTGTGAGATGGCACGTGCACCAATGTGACTTCAGCTTGCTCTTTTATCCCATTAGTCTTCTTTAGTATCTCAAATTGCCACCAGTGGAACTAAAACAGTATCTGATTTTAGGGAATCTTTCATTTTTTTGCCTACAGTGACATGACTACAGTATTATGAGATGAGAAGATCCTGCACTTTTTTCACCCCATCTAAGGAACAGTAGTAGTGTAAGACAGCCAATGTAAGTTTCCAGATGTGTATTTTCCTAATACTGGGATATTTCTGTTTGTTTGGATTCCTGCAGAGATGGAATGTGTAGCTGCAGTAATCATGACTCTCAATAGCAAGATTAACTCCTCTTAATTGAAGAACAGAAGACAAATTAAAACCAAGCAAATGATTTCCTGAATTTATGCAATGTTTCAGAAAAGTGGTCAAAGGCAGTAATTGTTATTAGGATGCAAGCTGATTCAAGTCCAAAGAATTACTCAAAGTCCAAAGAATTACTCGACTGCTCATTATAAGTGGCTATTGCACTATACACAGCTCATCGCTATCAGTGCAATTGCACTAGTTGCAGTTGCACTGATAGTTTGTTTCGTTTGGGGGGTTTTTTTGTTTGGGTTTTTTTTTTTTGCTTTTTTTTTAAAAAAAGTAGAACCACTGTTGTTGCCCAGTAGACAAAAAGGCCAGAGTGTCTGATGCTAAGGATGGTCCATGAAATGGCTCCAGACCTCTGTTGGTGTAATCAAGATCAGCACGCAGCTGTCATAGTTTTCAATTAGGGTAATGGGATCCTCAGAGCAGAGCTTGATGATATTTAGTAAGGCTCTGTGACAGATTCTGGTTACATTATGACAATGAAATCTCTGGAGATAACGGAAATGTTACTGAGTCACAATGTTCTGGAATGAGGCAATTGAACAGGCCTGCCACCATTTCTTGGTGCTGCGTAATAGTCTAAGCTGAAAACACAGTATGTTCTCATGTATAGGAATATTCTAGTACTTTTTATTTTCATGTTGTCACATTAAAGTAGGCCCAGCTCTGTGACTGCTTTGAAACGAAGTAAGGAACCTAGCTATGGTGCAACAGGAGAACATTTTCCTTCAAAGAAAATTGTGATGTTTTCAGTTGCAGCCCACAAAGCAGCTACCTTCATCTGCAGCAAAAGGATTATCAGATCTTTCAAAAACTTGTATTCTTGTTTTCACAGTGCTTCTCAGTGAAGAAGGTTGTGAGGCCTTCTGGTTCCAGAGCTTTCTTCCTCTGTGTAAATCAATTTATTTCTGTCTTACTTTCCATGCTCCTTGTCTGACTGAAACATATAACTAAGTGTGCAATGCCCTTCCTTCATTTGCCTTTACAAATAGAAACTTGAAAGCTTGTTATTAACCATTTACTGGAATGGTCTCAAGCAAGTTTATTTTAATATTCTCTCAAACTCTATGAGAAGGATGTTTCTTCTTTGAATGATGAGGACCAAAGATTATGATCATGCCAGCACAGATGCACAAAATGATCAGGGTGAGTAACTTCCCCACGATGGTGCAGCAATTTTTTAAACTGTGTCCAATAGTAAGTACCACAATTACGTAGAAGCCACCTTCACCAGCAAACCCCTTTGCTTTGCCAGCTGTGTGGTAAGAAAGCAAACCAAGCTGAAATTTTGGCCAAGCTAGTTGGTGTACTGAAGTAGAACAGTGGAAATGCACAATGCCATGATGGGCATGGTGGGTGATATTGCTGCAGGTTGTGGGGAGCTGTAAGATATTAATCTTGTTAAGAATGTTAAAGCTAAGAAATGTTAATGTTAATGCCAAGAAACCATCTTTTAATCATTGCCATTTTGATGTGCGTTTCTGCTGGATAGCAAAGCTGATCAATCCCACTGTTTATAGCAGCGATACTTCTCCCTGCATGGAAAACAGGATCATAGGGAACTCCTGGATTAAATTATTTAAAACAGCATAGTATGGGACAGAAGAGCTGGCTAAGGCCTTAGCTGCTTCATCGTTATTTTAAATGCTATTATTATTAAAAAAAAAAAAAAAAAAAAAAAAAAAAGGGAGGAGAGGAAACAGAAGCATAACCAGACTCCTGCTCTGTTGGTTCTTTCCCCATTGGTAAGACACCTGCCACAGTAAGTGTTTGCAAACCATTAGGCCTATGCAAACACACTGCTGTGGGGTGGATTAAGTAATATCATGATCTGTGTGTGTTTTGTTGGGAAGTTGGACCTTAGCCTTTGCGCTTGCTACTCTTGACCTTAAAGATCCCAAATGTGTAGGCACCGTTTGAACTAATTTCCCCAAATCAGTTTGATTTTTGCTCTCTCTGTGAGTGTACATGTGGCTCTTAGTCACGTGCAGAAGCCCTACATGTAGCAGGGGGAGTACACCTTCGGTTAGAAAAGACCAGAAATCAGCCAAGGCCAGGATTGGTGAGGGACACCATAGGGATGACATGCTGGTCCTACTAAAGTCTGTGGGACTTTTGCCATTGATGTTAGTAAGTCTAGCCTACCAGTTCTGTCTTTTGGAAGATGATTTGAATGGTTCTGCTTTAGGCATTAAGGTGAGTTGGTAGACACTAAAACTGAAAAGCAGATGTGGTTTCAAATAGCACCAAAAATGATCTAAATATTCTGGAAAGTGTTTTATTAGTATGTAATTAAGCACAGGTTGTGTTCCATAGGTGAGCTTTTGCTCTCGAAACAATAAATCCACAAACTAAGTGCAAACTTGATTTCTGCTTGCCAGCTTTAAAAACTGATAATCACATCTATTTTCCTCCTGCCTAATTCCCCCTTGCAGTTTTTGTTCTAAGTGACCACCACAAAAATTGCTACAGTACATTTTATGAAGAAATGTGCAAAGCTTGTATGACAGAAAACTGCAGAACTGATTAAGAAAATACAATCCCAGCAATTGCAGGTCCTATAATCTCCTTCCAAATTAGCTCAGACAAATTGACTAGTGTGGAAATGAAAATATATTTCTAGTCACTGCTACATACTCAGATCCAGATGCTGATTATCACCCTCTTTTCCTTATTTCAGGGTACTATAAGAAAAATTTTACTTGAATTTTTATATATCTTGATGCTGACACTAAATTCTTGCAACAACAAGAATAAACTTTTGAGGTGACTCAGAGGAGGAACAATCCCATTTGTCAGATACAGACAATAACTCTTTCTCATTTACAGGCAGAAAAAATGACCTATGGTGTGAAAACCAACTGCAGTTCATTCGTTGTCATTCACTCTTTCTGCCCAGGTGTGAAATGTTTTTATCATACACAGATACAGTCCTGATTTCTGCTCTAAATGTCTCATTTTCATTGCAAAACATTTTGTTTACATTGGTAGCTTGTAGAATGGCTGATTAAGAAAAAAAATCAAAACTCAGAGCTGGCGTTGCTTGGTTTTGGTAACCCATCATTTCCCTCTAAAAAGATTATTTTCTGAGTATTCAAAGTTACACAGGAAGCCTGAGGAGTAGGGGATTCTCTAAAGTCTGGCACATGTCATCACCTAAGGAGCACGGAAAGCTGCTTGGGAATGTGAAGCTTTGCACAGAAAGACGCTGATAAGATAGCAAGGATGTAGAGAAATCTGGTAACTCGACCACATTAAGAAAGGGAAAGAGAATGGTTCTGGAATTGTCAGTTGAAATGGACTTGGAAATGTATGCAAAGAAATTACCTCTCGCTGTGTGCAGATTGTTTTTGGAGACGCATTATTGAGGTTTTAAGATAGTTGTGCAGGCCAGATCTGGTTACAATTACCACATTGCCAACGTTTTGATCAAATAGTGTTATTGCACAGCACACCCACTTGGGTCATGTCTGTCTGAGGTAGAAGCCGGAGCAAAGTTGGACATTGAACATTGCTGCATCTTCAAATTGTCCCTTTCTGACTGTAAGGGATGTGGTAGACTGGGGCAGAGGGGGGATTTTTCCAAAAAAAAGGCTCAGTGAATCCAGGCTTTCAAATGAAAGTACATCTACTGTGTACATTCCTTTTTCCAACTGGTAACTGGATGCATTTTGATGACTTCCCCACCATCATCTATCCAGCTCTACAGCACAAATGCCATGGTCTTCAATGGCACAAACGATGCCAGAGTCATAGGAATGTTTTACAGGTCTCTAAATAGTCTTTCTTTCAATATCTTGTCCAAGAACAGGCTTCTCTTTTTCAGGGATTAATCTGTCCTTAATTCTGAGAGAGCATCACCTGGGGCAGTTCTTGGCTTCTGTGGAGTCAGCTGGACATCAGCCAGAGCTATGAACTGGGCCCAAGGCTGGCAAATGCCTTCCTCCTTATCGCTTTGTGAAGTACCACTCACACCAAAAATGCTGCAACAAAAACAACCATGAAAAGAGGATCTACCATTAGTTCTCTCTCTCCCTATCCATCTTGCTAACATTTAAAGACCAAGGGCTTATTCTTTAAACGTAGGTTCCCATTGCTGGCACAATTAGCTGTGTTCATAACAACTAATGGGAAGACATTCAGCTAATAGGAAGCGTTGAGAGAACAGTTTTTTCAGAAGCCAAATCTTATCCTTTCTCTCCCACGCTGAGTAAGCCTGCATTAAAAATTAAGAAAGATAATGTGTTCTGATTCTTTTTTTTAATTATTATTTTTCTCCCTTTAAACTAAACTCTTCAGCACTTTTCCCTGGAAAATCAACTTAATTTCTCAGCAGTCTTCTACCATTCTCTCTTTTTCTTCCTTTTGTGGCAGTCTTAGAGTCTATTTAAAAATGGAGGACCTATAAAAAACCCTGAACACTTCTGACATTTGTGACAAGATGAATTCACATTTCTGTGGCAATGTTGACACCAGTCTCTCCAATATCCTGTTTATCACACTCGCACAATAGCAAGGGGGTTTTTTTACTTATATGTTAAGACTTGCTCCTGCCTGTAAATATGTATATGTGCTGATGCTCACAACACAAATAAGTAGGTGACAGAAACAACAGCATACTCTCAATCTTTGACAGCTTGTTTCTTCACCATCACCACCAGTTTCCCACAGGGGCAAACCAGTTTTGCTGCAGCTCTACTCAAGGGTTAAATTAACATGTGCTTCCAGACACAGAACTCTCCCTGAGGGGAAAGCATATACAAAAATGAAACACAAATATCCATTATTATGAAATTCTCAAAGGCAGATGTGTACAAAAAAAAATCTCCTTGTTCTCTACTAACATTAGACAGCCCTGGAATCTCTCCAATCACAACACTTAGATGAAGACAACATTTTAAAATAGGGGTTTAAAATGGTTAAATAAGAAGAGATATTTCGGAGAGGTGCCATTTGCTTTGCACTCCATAGCCCTTTGCCTGCTCCTGTTAGAATAATAAACACACATGCCAGATGACAGACTGGCAAAGATACTGTCCTGTAGGGACATCTAGCTTCCTCCCACATTCTGTAAAGTATTGTTTCAGTAACTTTGGAGATGTCTTTTTGACTGTAACATTAATAAGTGGTTGCAGTGGCCTAAGTAATAATATATCCTTTGTTGAAGAGTGTTCTTTTTAAACTAGCTGATACAGGGTTTTTTTTAATCTGAACCTCAAGTGCAAAGCAGTCCTTCAGGAAATGAATCTACAAAACCACCCCAAAATCTCTGAAGTTCGGAATTTAAAAAAAAGGAAGATCCCACTCTGGAAATGACCACAGCAAAGAATGTGGTAAAAAAAAAAAAAAAGGCATATGTGTTCAAAGAAAGACTTAATAATTTACGTTTTGGGAGCTTGTACATCCTTCTTGTCAACAAGTGGCAGCTTGAGCCTTACCTACCTGCACCCTCATTTATAATCGGAGCTGCTTGAGAAGAGGAGCTGAGCCATGGATCCATTTAGGACTTTCCAGCCTTACCTTTTCTTCTGATGCAGGCAGCTTGCCCCAGCTTTCTGACACAGCTCACGCCAGCACTGGCTAGATCAGGATCATGCCAGCTGATTAGCTTGGTTTGCCATGGAAAATTTTGCCACCAGGACAACCAGTTGTCACTGCTATGCGGGGTGTCTTTACGAGGAATATGATTTTCTTTCGTAAGTCCTCCTAGGGTCAGGTCTCTTCAGGAAGTCCATGAGCCAGGCTAATGGAGAAGTTCAGAGTTTTTCATGCTTGGATGAGGAAAGCCATAGCAAAACAGAACAATTAGACATCTCTGTAACCGAGCATTTTTCCCTTTCTTTAGTTCACTGTACCCAAGATTCAAAGTTCAAGCTTCGTTTATTTTTTGTGCCCTTTTCATGATCTCTCTCTCGTATGAGCTCTTCTTTAGACAGTAAAGATAATAAATTCTTATACTTAGTACTTGGAACTTAAACAAATATTGAGCAAACTGAAATTAAAACCCACAGTTTTCAATGAGGTGTCTCGCTGACCCAACTTTTCTTTCCCATTTCTGAGCTGAGGAAGGTCCCAAACTTCTTGGAGGCAGCAGAGGATCCTCCCAGCCACTTTTGCACATTAGCACAGTCAGGTCACACTCCCAGAAGGTTTGATCCTGTCCCCACTCAAGCCAGCAAAAAAAATTTTGTTAGCTTTTCAAAGATGCAAGTTCCACCTCATAGGGCCTCATTGCATATTGTGTCACTTAGGTGGTTGACTGCTTCTGACTGGAGAGCATCTCCCCCGGCTGGGAGGGAAGGATGGCCACCAGAGAAAGCGGGAGAGCAGGCAGAGCAGGCAGAGCAGGGTGCTTGCATGTCCACTCATCTCATGGGTGTCACAGGCAACCTGGGGAAACACCAGTAACCAGTTCACAGATAGTTTGTCCAGGAAGGTCCAGCTGTGTCCGAATGGTGTAGTATCGCACTGACACACACTGTGCAAACAGGAATGGTGTGCAGAGCACCTCGTGCTCCAGCCACAGCCTCTGGCCAGATCCAGGGCTGCACTTCCAGGTTCTTCTGCTCAGGCAGTGAATCACGTCTTATGGGAAGTTCACATATGCTCCAGCTAAACAGAGCATGGGTTGCTCTTGTGATTTTGGAAGCTGTGCACAGCAGAACATGGTGTAGCAGCAGGACCACAGTTTTCTGCAACTCTTCTACAACAAAGATCAAAGTTAAAAAAAATGTAAAGCAATACAATATCTCTTTTTAAAATATATCATCTGTCTGCAGCAATGCCAATAATGAACCACAAGTAAAAGCTGATGGCTTATGAAGTGCATCTAATTGTAGCCTTCTTGGAGTATGAGCAAAGACAAGTCAAATGCCACTGCCATAGCTGTTTCAGTTCTTACTGTCTCACTGTTGAACTTCTTGCTGGTGTAGATACAAAGGCACAGTACCTGGTTCTCTCACTGCTGTTATTTAAACGTATAGTAGTCTTATCTACCTATGTATTATTACCCTATGTTTATTTCAATAAATATTTTTAAAAATGCCATTTAATGAGGTTATTGAATTGTAAGTGCATATTTAAGGAAACAGGAGAAAGAGAATAAACCTCACCAGGAATGAAGACGCTACGAAAAAACCACAGTCTTGCTGAGCTCAGGGGCAAAACACCTATGACAAACCCCCAAGGCAAAACTACCAAGACCCAGCCAGGACTTAGCTTAAGTTATACAAAAGGCATAATTCTTGTTCTGCTAGACATAAAGAATGAGGACCAAATGGACCTACCTGATAAAACCTGTTTAAGAATATACACATTTCTTTTTGGAACCTTTGGTCCAAAAAAGACTCTCAAAATTCATACAAAATGTCATTACTTTAATGATTACAACACATTATTGCAACTAGCCTATCTAGTACAATATACTATCACAGATATCTCACAGTTTCAAATTACAGTGCCAAGTAGCAATACCCAACAAATGGACATGAAAGCTCCGAATGAAGACCCAGTAGCAGCATCACATTCATCAGTAAGGGAGCAGATGGGTTCAGCTGGCACTGTTTTTTCCACTGGTAGTATAAAAGGAAAATGGAACTCCCTTCAGTCAGTGGTTTGCATATCCCAGGAGTCCCATATTAATCTCCATGTCATAGTCGGTATGCAAAAAATGTGATTCCATAATGTGAAAGAAGTTAAAAAGTCAATATATTTTATGGCTCTACAAGGAGCTGACAGATGAATCCTGTCCTTTCCAGAGTCACTCAGTGAGGCAGCACAAAGGAAAAACTGGATTTTCTTGCTGGGTGTGGGACTCCTATTATTACCATATTTATCATTAGCAGCATGAGCACACGTGGCACAGCAGCACTTCATCAATATTCATGCCTTATGTGTTGGTGCCCTGCAATCAAAGTTTAAAGCCTGTGCCCCATTGCCTAAAAGTCACACAGGTGTAGTGGTGCAAGTCACCCTGGTCAGCAGATGCCCTCCGGAGGTATCAGCTGTTCAGACAAAAGGGAGGATGAGATCTGGGAGATAAAGTCACGTAAGATGCATCATGAAGAGGATTTGCAGAAAAGGATTAAAAACAATTGATGCAAGCAGATATTAATAAATAGTATTACTTCATTCCTAGACATTGTTTTTTATCCTGTCCCTTCAAGTGACTTTACACAAGAAGTAACTATCATGATCCAAATTTTCCTGAAGCACAATAGCTCCCACAGCCTCACAGTCCTCCCTCTCCTTCCTTCAGGGCCTGCCTTGCTCCGGGCGTTTGGGATGGCTGACTCTGTTTCTTCTCTTCCTGAGCAAGGCACGGCACCAAGGACAAGGTGAACAGGCAGGCTGTCTCCCTGCTGCTCATCTGCACCCATAATATACAATGAAAAATAAATGGCAAGGAGATGAACTGACCTGGTGTTATCAGTCATGCAGCATCACTGCTGTTTTCAGAGATTGGACCTTTCTGAACTCATCTGAGGACTCTTCAGCTGCAAAGCCAATGACCTCATTTGTCACCTCGCAAATGCCTCCCTCCTGTGGACCTTGTGGATGATGTACATCTTTGTTTAACAAGACATTCGGCTTTGAAGAAGGAGGAAAAGATTACTGATAGTGATGTGAACTCAGAGCAGGCATAAGTCACCTTTCCAGGAGAGCTCAGCTCTGATTAAAGCACAGTTAAAAAAATGTGCCTCTCCCAAGAATTCCCCTTGTAACATTCCCTGTTAGATTTTCCAGACTAGATCGGTGCATGTCATACCAGGAAGGAAATATGACTACAATTTTGAGCATAGAAACAATTAAAAATTGAAAGATTTTTTGAGTGTTGATGGGAAAATCATAAACCCTTGCCACGTAGTTAAAAGGGGCAGCAATTCATTTAATGATATTAAAAATTCTATAGCCTGTGTGATACAAGACATCAAAAAAAATGATACAGCAAGTCCCCACTGTCTTAAAATCCTATTGCTGATGAAAGCAAAGTAGATCAGGGGCAACTAAAGCAAGACCAGGCAATGAAAAAGGGTGGGGTTTATGATTTTGTTTTAAAAAATTAAATAAAAATTTTAAGGTGCAGCATTGCTTATTTAAAAAAAAATACCAAAAAGCAGGTTTTTCCATGTTCCTATGCAGGTTGCATAGTGAGACTGAGTTCTATTTTGAGTATATGATGGTGCTTCTTAGATGTCATTAACTTCAGCAGGAGGTCAGCAAAAAACAGGCTTGCAAGATTGGGATCAGATCCTGATTTGTTCTGTTTTGCAAAAAAAAAGTTTCAAAGAAGAGAAAAAACACTTTGGAACTTTGGTGACAAAGAGAGAAAGTAGTTTCTTAAAATACGTTTCGCTGCAGTCTTTGAAAGCTTCTGTGTCGCTAATAAGGATGTCGCACTTGAAGGAGCATTGTACTGTTTTGTAACGTACCATACGAATTCTGGTGCCCAGCCACAGGTTAAATGCACACAATGAAATTCTCTTTCCTCCCACTGCCAGTTCTGTCACTTACTACACTGAAGTCCACAAAAATACAATATGACTCAGAATATGTAGGCTGTGGCTAAGCAGAGAAAGTTCATTCAGAATTGATTTTCTTTCAGGCATCCCTGATATTCCCTGTTTCAATTGCTCACCTACTGTACAGCTGAGTGAACGCTTAAGGAAGTTGCAAAGCAATGCAGGCTGTCTGGGACATGAAGGAATGTAGAGCAGGATAATCACAACATCATCAACCCAATTCTCCAAGGTAACTGGCCAATAATGCTGTTCTAATTGAATAACTTATCCACAGCTATTTCCCTCGGGAGAGCCTACGGCTTAGGCTCTCTGTTAGGCAGATGGTGCAGCATACACAATGAAACCTGAAATTTTCTCTCACTACTGGGCATGTTAACAGTGAGCTGTTCTCCCAGTTCTGCTAGCCCGTTAATATTTTATTTTAACTGTTTTCTTCAAGTTATTATGCACCATGCAGCAGAGAATGGAGAAATCTGTGATACATTTCATATTTATTTTACAGCCAGCTCACTAAGCTACCCCATGCTCATTAAGGCTTCTGCTTTGCTAATCAACAATTGTATATGTCATCATCAGGTATATGTTGAAATGAAAGTGTCATAATTAAAAACAAAGGTGCATGAGTCATCGGAGCCCTGAATTACTAAGTAGCAGCAAAGCATAACAAATAGGCTGCAAGTGAATTCCAAATCTGCAGGGCTGGTTTTTAAAACATGCATTAACAAGCGTGTGCCAAGCGTATTTCTGACTCTGAGAATGCTGTCCTGGTCTTGCACTCTGAACTACATGTCTTAGCAATGTACTGCCATCCCCTCGTCCTTAAATGTTGGAACAGCAGCATAATCCTCAGCAGCAAAAGTGGTTGAAAGGCAAATGCAATCTGGGAGGGTGAGGCGGCAGAGACAGCCCATCAACAGCGTAACAACATGACAGATGACAGACCCAGAGGCAAATCCAGGCCTGCCAGCAGATCAGCCTGTGGAGCCTGCCAACGAGCCAGATGCAGCTACTGAAAAGATATCATCCCTAGCTTAGCATCTGGGTCTTGCTGTGGCCAACCATACTTCACGTGCTCCATGTCCTTAGCGCTGACCCCAACTGCTGGGGGAGGCTGGAACAATGAGGAAGAGCTCAAGTGCATTAACATGACTGCATTTAAATTTTGCTAGTACAAACATTGTGACTATAAAAAAAAAAAGTCAATCTGTGTACAGTATAATTATCAGTTTGCATTTATTTTAGGTTTTCTGGCAGTACATATAAATTGGTTCCCCTCTCCCACTGTCTCTGAAAAAAGACAGCTCGGGGATTCATTCTTTGTTTGCCATTCCCACTCAGAAATACATGTTTAGCTACTTCACCATCTCTTAGAAGTAGCAGTACACTGTAAATCT
The DNA here is from genome assembly GCF_011004875.1 of Balearica regulorum gibbericeps. Lineage (NCBI taxonomy): Eukaryota > Metazoa > Chordata > Aves > Gruiformes > Gruidae > Balearica > Balearica regulorum. Next base: position 173,450,706 of record NC_046184.1, on the reverse strand, counting down.
ATGTGTAATTAAACCTCGGCATGGAGATCCAACAGTCCTTGTCCCTGGAAAGGTACAATTCTTTCTAATTCACGAGTATTTCCACAGCTCGGCTTGTAGTATTGGACATCAAATAAATCTTTGTCAAGTGACTAGTGTGACAATTAAAGTGAAAACTAATGATATGCCATCATGGAAAAGATAATTGCACCCATTGTTAGACACTTCCCAGGTCAGGATACACGCACAGCCTTTCAAAAGTGGCATTCATTTGTTCACCCTGGCATGCTAGTCTGACTATAGAAGTGTGCTAATAAAGTCATCATTTTTCCTTTTATAGAAGTCAGGGACATTCTTTTTGGATGATCCTACCCCCCCTGAAGTTCAGCACTGCTTTTTTGCATACTAGTAATTGGCTCGATCAGTCAAGCAAAATGTAAACGCAGATACTCAAAAGCATCCTGTTGAGGACAGGGTGGGAAAGAGGAAGGTCCTGTTCTCTTATTTTCTCATATTTAATAGCTATAAGAAATACCTTAAGCAAATGTTTATAAATGTCTTCTTCAGAAAATATGTAGTATAGGAAATTTTTGATCTGTAATGGAAATTTCCTTAGTCTTGTTGAAGTCTATGTACATTTATAGAAACCAAGCCATATTGTCCCTTTAGGTTCAAGGTAGGATTAATCTCACTTGCCTCAGTCATCTAAGTCACACTAGGGTCCCTTTTAAATCAATGGAAAAAGATAGACACCTTCAGAAGGCTATTCATCTCATCCTAATGTAGGCATCAGAACAATTCTTCTGAAATGAATCCTTCTGTGAAGGTACCTATGTCTTTCTATTAATTATAAAGGAAGCCTATGGAGACCAGCTTTGAATTAGGTCCCTATTTTTTACTCTTGTAAGGTCAGGTGAGATGTATCCCACTCTCGGTGTCTCTTTGGCTGAAGAGGAATTTGTACACAGAAAAATGAGAAGTTAAAAGAGCATAGGCTTTCATTTTACATTTATATATATTCCCATAATTAAGAAAGGATTACCAAATAAGCTGAACCATAAAGCTACTTTTCTGTGTTTAATACTACAAAGCCGAAAATAGCACAATTCCCCACCTACAGCCTTTGAGCCATTTGCAGTGGGACTATCTAGTTCTCTTAGTGAATCATGCAAAGCTGGAAGATCACTCAACGCCGATTCCTTCTTCTTTCCATTCATTTATTCAGACAGATAAGAAGATCCAGATGTATAAAGGCAGCCTGCACTGGGGACCCAGTCTATTCTGATGTTAGCAATTCTTGTAGTTACCACAGGGATGCTGGGCAAATGGGATATCGAAAAGGGCACTTGATGTGTTGCAAACCATGCAGTCACAGCTGTTTTGAGGGACACACTTATGTGATCAGTTCTGATGAAGATATGGTCCTCTAACTAAAACAACTGCTTCATGACCCTGTGGATGGTATAAGAAGATCAAATTATATTTTTCCCCAGTAAAATCTCATTATTTTTTCTACATTTTCATGGACATAGTATAAACCAATTCTTTCAAAATCCTAAAAAGTCTAACAAACCCCCAAACATTCAGCTTTAAAATTTTTCGAAATAAACTTTTTTTTAAAAATTAAAAATTTAATTTTAAATTTTAATTAAGCTGTGCAAAGAAATATCAACTCTTTTGAAGAAATGCATCATTCAGAGCTGGAATTGTTTTTCCTTTTGCTTTAAGCTAGCTGAATACTCTGTATGACAAATTACTTTATAGGTCAACCTAAAACAAATTCAGAACTGCCAGAAAATTGAAAAATTGGTTATTTGTATAGCAGTAGTGCAGGGTTAGTACTTCATCTGTTGTTCTGCTTTTGCTGTGTAATAAAGATAGTCTTGAAAACTGATGCTGTTTCTCCTCAGAAGGGGTAGAATATGGCAATACAAGTTTTCCCACAGCATCCTGTTGTTTGTCTGGGGTCACCAGTACAAAGGAAATGGGGTCACCAGCACGTGTCTATATCCACAGAGTTCTCTGAAGAGAAACAAGTGTGTTAGCTAATTCCACTTATGCTGCTATTGCTATTTTCTGTGCTATTTATACTTCACTGTACTGTGCCTATGGAATTCATTTCAGAAAACCTACTAATACTCTCCAATTTGATGCAAGCTGCAATGAAAGTTTTTTTTTTAATCTATTAAACAGCCACTTGGAGCAACCAAAACTTTCCTTGACACCTTTTATAGAGGTGTTATTCTGCTACATGGACAAACAGAAGTAGATTTCTGTGGCAATGTAAATGAATTCACATGTATTGGAGAAAATGGATCTTTTTGAGTATACATAGGTATTCTGAATATATAAATATGTCTTTAAGAACAGAGGCAAGAAACGAAGCCATCTGGTGCCTTAAAGTATGGAAGGGATGTGGAACTGTTTTTTTATGGAAAACAACACTGTCAAAAACTGCAACTGTTTCCATGGGTCAGTCTCATTTTCTTTAATGCAGAACCACAGGCAGATGGTAGGAACTTTTCCAGGTAATTTTTTAAAAGCTAACATTCAATATTAATGTCATGAAGTAAGATTGCTTGCATGGGTGTTTTCATCAATACATTAGGTCTACAGAAAAGCATCTCCATTGAAGCAAAATTTGCAAGGGTGTGGCTTACTGCAAATTCTGAAGTGGGAGAAATTACCTTGATATCCCTTCCCTCTGTTTTGTCTCATCTTAAAAGCAGGAGAAGAGCACAGGAAGGCAGATAGGGCCTGATCCATTTCCCAGTGAGATTAATGGGAGGCCTTTTATGGACTTTAGTTGAGACTGAGGGTGACAATAAAGATACCTGGCTCACAATTTTGTACTCAAACCTACTCTAGTAAAATGTGTTTTTAAAATCCTTCCTTAAAGGCCTTGAGTTGTTCTGCTACTGCTGATCACCCAAGACAAAATCGTGGCTGGTATCTCCATCCATTCATAGAAATCAGACCAAAGTCAAGAATGGTGAAACCATTATTACCTGTAGAAAATCAGCAGAGTTTTTTGCAAAAAGAATAATGACTTACAGCTGGATGGTTCAAGAAAATCATGATAATGTCCTTCAAAGTCTACAGGATTTATTCAGGTGAGCTGAAGGAGAGAAGATGAGATCCAAATAATTCCCAACTTTGCATCAGCACAGTTTCATTACCGGACTGGTTCTCACACTGGTATAGTGTGAAGTAGCAGTGAAGTCTCCTGAGCTATGTGGGATCACCCCAAATCCATAATCAGAACCAGGCAACTATAATCAAGAAAAGGGCCCATGCCATGATGCTCCTCTATATGAAAGTAAAAAAAAATAAATCATTGTAACAAGAACAAATCTGTCTCTGACCTGTTTTTATCTCTAATATTCCTTCCCAGATTTGTAACGCAAGCATGTAGTAAATGTTACACATTCTGACTTTACCTGCTGTCATGATTCTTTGCTCACAATATTCAACATACTGTAATATGACAGAATGCAATCTCAGTGACAGAATGCAATCAAATCAGCTAAAATTTAATATCTTCCTAATTTTTATCTAAATAGTTTGATACAAGAACATAAACTGTTTTCAGGAAAACATAAGTATTTGGGAGAGAACATTTATATTTATTTATGTAAAGGAATATATGTACATATATAAACAAATTGGGGATAAACAGAGGGAAGAAATACCAATAGGAAATGGAGCAAATGAGTTATAAACTCTAAGCATAGGAAAAATAAATCATATAAGTGAATGCTGCAGTAAAACCCTGTTTTATAAGCAGTTGTGACCTGTTTGAGGGGGAAATGCGAAAGCCTGCCAAAAGCATATCATATCCATCTGTCCAGTTTAGAATATTAGTTGGGCTTTTACTTGCAGTTCTCAGCCCAATCCTTTTAATACTTACACATATTAATAGCCTTGTCCCTAAACATCTTCCAAAATCATCATCTCAACAAGACTCAATGATGTGTAAGATGACATGTAACCAGGATGATGTGTAGGGCCAAACATGTGCGTAGGCACATGCAGGATTAAGCTGAAACACGGTAATATATGACCATCATTATGGTGCTAGCCCCAATTCTTGGAGGCATGGCTTAAGTTCCTATTTTGATCTAGATTTCCATGACTTCAAGAGCATCATTAGGATGAAGATTTCCATGCTTTTATTCAGCACTGCAGTTCTGCAAAGTTCTACAAGACTCATGCATGTATTTCTCTTTCATCCTATGTGCAGAAATTTTTCAGATGAATGTGCACAGAATTGGATTTTGCTCCCTACTCTAATGAAGTAATACTTGGATAAAATAAGTACTCCTTGAATAAGGCTTGAAATTTCACCATGACAAGCTGATTTCTCCAAACTCTCTCTAATCTTTACCGTCACTATCCTATTATATCTTGTGTTCTTCTCTGCACAGTCTGAAGCTTGGTAAGCGGGGCATTCACACAGGGAGATGAACCAAACTCAGATTCCAGCATCTGCATATTTTGAATTAGAGGAGGACTATACCAATAAAAAAAAAATACAAGTGATGTCCCCACAGGTGTAACTATAACTTAAAAATCCTGGGTAGTTATAGGGTTTATAGTACACCTTTCTCCTCATCATTTTCCTAGGGGCCAGCTTTATTGTCTGTCTGTCCTCTCATCTGGTGGATGCATGATGAGTGTTTTGGTTATCCCATCCGATGTCCATAATTCTCCCCAGGCTCCCCAGTGTAAAGCTAGGCATTCGGCACTTCCAGCTACCAATATTATAGATAGTGACAGTGAAGTTCTTTTTTTGGATCTCTAGTGCATCTGTGTCTCATCTCTGTGTATATATCTCACCAAATACTATTTTCCCAGCTCAGAGAGAGTTGTAAAGATCAATCGGCTGTTCAGATAAGAGTATGATGAAGCTATGTAAATACTAAAGCAAAGATAAAACATGTTATTGGGTCATTTAGGGCCTTGCCTCATGGGGAAAAAGCAGTATTTCCCTGCAGAGGTCAACTTGCCTGTTAAAAAAAAAAAAGGCTTTTCCAGCCTCAGAAATCACAACCATGATCTTCTGTTATTAAATTATTAACACCCAAGCATAGATCTTATTTTCCAGAATGTTTTGACCTATTAAGAACAACATAGGGCAGCTTTATAAGATTGCAGTAAAACATACATGTGTTTTATTTAGGAGACTTTTGATTTTCTTGGCAAGTATTGCATGTATAGAAATTTGGATACTTGTCCACTATTGCTATGTGCTCAGCCTTTTTCACCAGTTTTCTAGCACATGATGTAACCTGAAGTATGTTAAAGAGTTTTAATGACAATCCTTATCAGACACCATTCATTTCTCCTCTGTGGCTACTTTGCAATCTTGTGATACAGCTCCAGTTCATAAGCCTTCTGTGTCAATCTAACCTAAGATTTCAAGCAAAATGCAGGGATTTGCTGTTTTGATTGGAAACCAGGCAAAACTTTGCAGCTTTATTCTGATTTTCCTTTTTTTTTTTTTTTTTTTGAGTGGGAAGGTGACAAAGAACAGAACCTCTGTGAGCTGAAAAGCAAATCCATCCCACATCAGTACAATTTTTGCTCCCAGACGTTTAGTGTAGCTGTTTGCAAAGTTCCTATCATATCCTATGCCAGGAAATGTACTTTGTCTGACTATGTCTAAAAAGTACATGTAGCATAGAAATAATTTATTAGAGGTGAAAAAAGAAGTTATGTTTCTGACTTCTTTTCTTTCCTAATAAGGATTTTCAGCCTCCTTTTGACTTTAGACAGCTATTGAGAGACCGATGTGTTATCTTCTCTTTGGAAAGAAAGAAAAAAAACAACCCCAGAATGGCAACATATGAGTCATGTATTTCCTTCTGAATGCCTGTTTTACATTTAAATGAAGTTGTCAGTAAATTGAATACACATACAAGGGGTTTAAACAATCTGTCTAAAAACCGGCCATGCTATCCCACTCTGTCCATTTCCATCTTTCAGATTCTAAGCTTTTGGGACTGCACTGGACATAGGTGTTTATAATGACAAACAATGTACATTGGGAAGATACTCATCCAGATAGTGTCACATCCACATAGTGTCACATCACCTTTAAGCTCACGTCTGGATGAAGTTTAGTTTGAAAGCCTGGCTCAAATCATCCCAGTTGCTCAGCTCTGTGTCTCTGCAGGGCTCATTGATCCATGAACAGTCATGTGAATTCATTTTCACAATAAACTAATGACTTAGCATATCTCAGTGGCTACTGAGTGAGATCTCTCCAAAGACACTGCTACACAAAAATGGCTGGCGACTCATACTCTGAAAAACCCGGACACAAAATAAGAATTTGGATAGTTTGGTTTCCAAGAACTTAATCATGATGCTGAATATTTAACAGGTGTTCATGCCTTTTGCTCATTCTTACTAAGATGCATTACTATGCAACAGCCTTCTAATATGAGGCAGAAACTTTAAGTATTCTTTTTTTTCCTGTAGTTTTCCAACCGGCTGTTACTTTACATGTCCTTAGTGTGTACACAAGGGGAAACCAGTGATGCATGGAGGAAGACAAGCTTGAGTATCATCGATAATAATTACATTAGGAAAACACTGGGTTTGTTGCTCTCGCTTCTTTTCCAGCAAAATTAAAAATCACACCTTAGAGAGGCTTGTCATTAAGAATCTAGTAATGTTGCCTTGCCTGTACGCCACGTCCAGGAGGCTTAAGAGAAACAGACATCTTGAGCTGTGATGAATCACCTTGGTTGCTTTTTTTATGCAATCCTAATATTCAGCTCAGTGAAGCAGGATTTTTCCTGCCCCAGGAAAGATGGCCTCTTCTTTGTGCTTCAGATCAAGGGGCTGTTGAAAATGATGGAGAGTAGCGTGAATAACAGGGAGAAAGTACCAAAAACTTAATTACTGAAAGGTCAAATGAGCTTCTCTTTATCTTCAAATTATTTTTTTAACTCTATGAGAGATTGAATTTGGCCGTGAAAAAAAACAGTGTGGCAGGAGACCTACCTAACTCACAGAGTTATTCTGAGGATACATACATTACAGCCCATAAGGCACTCAGCAGCTGCGATAATGACAACCATAGAAGACAGATAGATAGACAGACAGACAGATAGACTTCTTAATCCTTAAAAGACTCATTTCATCCAAGTGTGACAGTCCTACACCTCAATCACATGCAGGTGTTGTGGTTTAGCCCTGAGCCCTGGCTGGCAACTGAGCACCACGCAACTGCTTTCTAACTCTCCCCTGGTGGGATAGGGAAGAGAATCAGAAGAGTAAAAGTGAGAAAACTCATTGGTTGAGATAAAGACAGTTTAGTAAGTCACGCAAAAGATGTACGCAAGCAAAGCAAGACAAGGAATTCATTCTCCACTTCCCATGGGCAGGCAGGTGTTCAGCCATCTCCAGGAAAGCAGGGCTCCGTCACGTGTAATGGGTACTTGGGAAGAAGAACGCCGTCACTCTGAATGCCCCCACCTTCCTCCTTCTTCCCCCAGCTTTATATGCTGAGCATGACGTCATATGGTATGGAATATCTCTTTGATCAGTTGGGGTCAGCTGTCCCGGCTGTGTCCCCTCCCAACTCCTTGTGCACCCCCAGCCTCCTCGCTGGTGGGGTGGTGTGAGAAGCAGAAAAGACCTTGGCTCTGTGTAAGCACTGCTCAGCAGTAACGAAAACATCCCTGTATTATCAACACTGCTTTCAGCACAAATCCAAATCATAGTCCCATACTAGCTGCTATGAAGAAAATTAACTCAATATCTCAGCTGAAACCAGGACAATAGACCACCACAGGGAGGAACACGTTTGCTCCTTAATCTTAATGGCACCTAGTCAAAATCTTTCCTATCATCTTGAACATTTCCCTTGCAATACTTCCCTGGTCTTCTACTCTTTTCTTTTTTTCTTCCTTTTAAAACACCTCCCTACTGTAACATTCAGGCAATTGCAAGACATTTACAAGTTTCTCATAGGACATATGATGTGAGATACAAGGAGCTTTTTGCTCATACACAAAAGCAAGATAAGCCCTTTCTTTAGAGACTTTAGCATCTAAAAAGATAAGGCATAAACACACTGAACTGAGATACATCTATTACACAGATAGACAGGCATCCGTCTGCTCAGGCTGGGACATGGCTGTGGAGAGCTATGTTGGGTCTGGAAGACATTTAGGTGCACTACTATAGCTCAAGCAACAAGAGAAGGATGAACAAATATGCAGGTATATCCTCAGAGACCAGAGGAGAAGACAAGATGTGATGGGGTAGGAAGGAGAAAAAAAAGTTTATTGGCCACATCCTGATAATTGAATGTTTTAATGGCACTTTCCCCTCCCCCCCCCCCCCCCCCCCCCCCCCCGGAGTAGTTGGTACTACAAGAAAAGGAATGGTGTTAAAAACCCACTGAAAGCTCTCTGCTGCCGTTTTCAGAAGATGAATGCAGTTTTAAACTGCAGCTTTATTGTCTGTTGGTAAAGTGACTGCCATGAAGGGATTTAAAACTGCAAATTCTTTAGCATAGTCGGACATACTTTTGAAAAATGAAGTCCTCTCCTGCTCAGGGGATTAGTTTAACTTTTTATAACATTCATTTTTGTAATTCTTTACTACTTCTTCATCTTGTGTTTGCTTTATGAGGTTATTATTTTTATACGTAGTTTGGTAGAGTCTTAAGAAGGCTCAGAGAGACAGGTGTTTGACATTCTAGGTGTAATAAAGGGACACAACATTTATTAGAAAAGAAGAAATGTGGCAGAAATGGGAGTTGCTTTTTGTTTCTTCAATACCCAGCTCAATTCCCACTGCAGTAGTTGGCAATGATGTTTGAAATGGGGCTGCTTTAGGTCCTTAGGTAAGGAAACACTGACAGTAACAGTATAGCTGAGATACAGTGGGCCAAGGATAAGTCACTGCAGTTCTGGATACTGAGGTTCCAGCTCTGCCTGTCCTGTCCTGGGCTTGGGTGAGTTTCTTGGGGCCACCTGTCTTCACTTATGTTCCCTCAGGTTGAGAAGTCACTTGCTCAACAGAGGCCTAGTCAGCTATCATGGTTTTTAAATGCCATCACACAGGGTATTCCTTTAATATTCAGTTCCTAGGGTTTCCATCAAACTAGCTCCCATTTCAGATCTATCAGTCAAAGATCAACTAGAGAGTATGTGTTTTAGAAAACCATCATAAATCGATTGAAAATTCTCCATATTTGGGAAATTTACCCGTAACCCTTGGTTATGTGTTCCAGGCGTCATTTGCCCTGCACCATTAACTATCTTTATCTCTTGTCTAGTATGAATTTATACAAGCTAAATTTCCCATTACTGGATTTTAGACAGTTATATTGACAGACCTGGTTGATCAAAATTTCAATTGGTAACTCACAGACTGATCAAATCATGACTTAGCCTTCTTCAGTAAGTTAAATTGACTAAGGCCCTTGAGTCTTCCATTATAAGGCATATTTTCCAATCCTTACTGTATGCTCCTGGGTCTTTTTTGATTTCTCAGCAGTCTTTCTGAGAAGTTTACAAATGAACCGGCCTCAGTATTCAAACAACAGTGATAAAACAACCAAAGAGATATTAACTAGAGTGTCTCAACCCCTTTCAACTGAGTGATTGTCAAAGATTTCTAGGGAAAAAAGATCTTCAGGACTTCTATGAGTTCTTATTCACAAAAACTAGAAATCTAACTAAACTTTGAATGTGTGCTTGCTACTGGATTTTTCTTCATTTCCTCATTTTGCTGATTTTCTCACTTCCATCTGTGTTTGGGAATGTGCGTGTATGAGTTTTTAAATATGCTGGTGAAATAACTGCAGATCATCTTCAGATTTTCTATGAACAACCACTGAGCATGAGCTGTATTCTTACTTGAATCCCTTTTCGCCATGCTTATTCCTTCAGGCCTCTGGGGAGTCCATCCCCAAATATTCAAGTGAATCTTCACCATCTCCCCACACGGCAGCTACGCACTGTCCTGTACAATCTGATAATTGTGCTCTACCTTCTGTCTTCCTACATGTATGGTGTCACAATCACGTCTATTAAAAATAGAACATTTTTACTTACACTCAATTTGCTAGTAAGTTAAGACAGCCCAATCTCACCTATCGATCTCTTTCATTATTAGCTGCTCCACTAATCTTTAGATCATCTACAGGTGTAATCAGTAGGAGGTAATGTTCATTTCAGAACACTGATAAAATTGCTGTACTGATAAAAAGCACTGTAAAGCCGAAGAACAGATCCACTCAGGACCGTGTGCGTGACACTTGCTTAGTGATGACTTCTCACTCATATCTTTTGAATGATCAATTACCTAGCATTTGCGCCATTTAATATCCATTGTGCTGATTTTCTATTGTTTTCAGTTTTAATCATAAGGCTGTACACCATCAAATCAAATGCCTCACAGAAGAAAATGCAAATATAATTACCTTTATCAGCTGAAGTTCTAACTTCATAAAAAAAGTATGTATCAGGTTAGTTTGACAACAATTCCTTACCATCAGTCTGGTAATGTGGATCAACATTAATCGCATTACTGTCATTTAAAATTTGATGTACTGGGCTCAATATGATTCCATTACTTTTTCCTGGGACTGAAGCCCTAATGACAAGGCTGAGCTTCAGCCATCTTTCCTTCTTTCCTTCTTTTCTTGTTTTCTCCCCTCTCGACCCACTCCCTCCATCTCTTCCTTCCTCTCTCTCCTCCCTCCTTCCTTTCTTTCTCTCTCTCTCTCTCACACACACTCCCTCTTCCTTGCTTTCTTGCTTTTAAAATAGCTTAAATAATGAACAGAAGGGAGATGAGAAGCTATTCTCCATTCTGTTTCGCAGCTCTCTGACCTGTACAATGAGGATACTGACACTACCAATTTTTCTGAAGGCATTTGAACTCCATAGATGGAAAACACTCTAGAAATGCAAAGGATTATTGCTAAGTATTGTTGTTGCTGTTCTTAACATCAGCGGCATTGGCTTAAGCGCTGCACTTTAGGAGGACAATATCAAAGAATAACCACAAACTAGCGAACAAAAGGAAGAGAGATTAAGAGCTCAGACATGTAGAACCTGCTTCTCTCAGCAACTGTGCCTCAGCCTCTGGACCAGCAGTCAGGTCGGATGCATATGGCAAGTTTCCAGGTCTTGAGGGCTTCAATTGATGGGCTGTTCTTCGGAGCACTGTCTCCCTAGGGCAGGAAAAATTGGAAGGTAAACAATTAGATGGCTGCACTGCACAGGGCTGTGTGCGCTGATTAGGACATTCTGCCTGACACAGAGGGATGTCACTGCCTGCAGTGGTATCTGCTCCTGTCACTATCAGCGTGCAGCAGGACGATGGAGGATGAAGCTCAGCTGAGCTGGCTATGGAGTTAAAAGGGAGGTGGCAGGGGAAAGGGGAAAAGAGGAAGATATAGCTGACAACTGTAACTAACCCTTCAGTGCCTAAATGAGGAGAGGAGGGATGGGGCAGCTGGATGCAGAGTTGGTGTGTCACAGCACAGCTACTGCAGCTGGATCAATTCTAAGACAAAACCAGCTACTTATATCCTCTGCCACTATAGCTATCGCATAGAAGTCTCTGATAGAGTTACATGATGCAATTGGGCCTCTGCTTACGCTACATAGCTAAAAGAGCACCCCGCAGTCATCAGACCTAAAAAGCTGCTTACAAAAACCAGCATCCTCTTCCACACACCCCCAGTCACCCCCCCACTGTCATTACTCTCTAAGGAGGGGTGAGGAAGCAGACCCTACATGGGTAGCCAGAGCTAGGCAAAAGGAAGCATGGCTGCTTTAGGAAGCTTTTTTAAGGATTCACTTACACTGTACCTAGCACAAAGCAACATATGTTGGTAGCCACCTGACTGCTGGTAGGCACTGATGGTGCTTTGTGTGGGAGAGAGGTGCAAATACATTTCAGACACTGACGACGTACCAGTGAGCTAGGAAAGCTCCTAGAAAAGCCATAGGATACGTTGGAAAATGGCTACATCCCTTGGGAACTCACTCCATTGAGCTTGTCATCCCTGTGGCTCGTGTTGGAAGACTGCTCCTCCTTCGTTTTATGTCATCTTTGGGATTGATCAGGCAGCCTTTATGGAACAGTTCAACCAGCTGTATATTAGACAGCTGAAACTAGTGTGGTACTAGAAACACTCAGTAAAGGTGTGTAGGAATGACCATTCACTTGCTATAAATACAACAGAGTTGTGGTTTTTTCACTTCTCTTCAAATATTATCAAAACTTGATGATAAAAATTATTAAACAAAATACAATCACTAGGAAGGTATTAAATTGGGTGAGAATCTTTGGTCAAGGAAGGGAGTAGCGGACGAAATGTTTTGCACTGAATTATTTTTTCCCAGACTGTATCACAGAATAAATGACCCTTCTAGGAATACAAATGTGTCTGGATTCCTACTGCGTGTAGGATAAATAAATACATACATTACATAAATAAATAAATACATTTACAAATTCTTTCCATCCACAAATTGAAGACATTTTATTAAATTAATGTTGGGCTTGTTTAAAAAAAAAAAAAGAAATTCTTATGACCTTTATACAAAGACAATCAATTATTTCATGATGGCCAGGATGAATTCTGAAGATTCATAAACAGATGCCCCCAGTGCAGGGATGAGGCACAGAGAAAGTGTAACCACCATCCTTCAGGCTTCTATGTCCTGTAGAAATGTAGTCCACTGGCATGGTTTTATTCTATGAATAAACTGTATTTCCTGGAGGAAAAGGACCTGGGGGTGCTGGTTGACAGCCAGCTGAATAGGAGCCAGCAGCATGCCCAGGTGGCCAAGAAGGCCAACAGTATCCTGGCTTGTATCAGGAATAGTGTGGCCAGCAGGACTACAGAAGTGATTGTCCCCCTGTACTCAGCACTGGTGAGGCCCCACATCGAGTCCTGTGTTCAGTTTTGGGCCCCTCACAAGACACTGAGGTGCTGCAGTGTGTCCAGAGAAGGGCAATGAAACTGGTGAAGGGTTGTCATGGTTTAGGCCCAGCCGGCAGCAATATTGGCCGCTTGCTCACCCCTCTCCCAGCACGAGGGGGAGAAGTATAACAAAAGGCTTGGGTCGAGATAAGGACAGGGAGAGATCACTCACTAATTATCGTCACGAGCAAAACAGACTGAACTTAGAAAGGAGATTCATCTAATTTATTACTAAACAAAACAGAATAGAGCAATGACAAAATAACACCAAGTCTTAAAACACCTCCCCCCACCCCTCCCATCTTCCCAGGCTCAACTTCACTCCCGGCTTCAACCTCCGCTCCCTCAGCGGAACGGAGGCGGGGGGGGCGGAATGGGGGTTGCGGTCAGTTCATCGCATGGTGTTTCTGCCGCTTCTTTGTCCTCAGGGGGAGGACTTCTCTCAACGTTCCCCTGCTCCAACATGGAGTCTCTCCCACGGGCTACAGTCCTTCATGAACTGCTCCGGTGTGGTCTCTTCCGGGGGGGGCAGACCTTCAGGAGAAAACTGTTCCAGCCTGGATCCCCCACGGGGTCACAAGTCCTGCCAGCAAACCTGCCCTGGCGTGGGGTCCCCTCTCCTACGAGTCTACCGGTCCAGCCAGGGACTTGCTTCAGCCTGGGCTTCCCATGGGCCACAGCCTCCTTCAGGTGCCTCCACCTGCTCCGGTGTGGGGTCCTCCACGGGCTGCAGGTGGAATCTCTACACCCCCTCATCCTTCCTCCATGGGCTGCAGGGGGACAGCCTGCTTCACCATGGTCTTCACCAGGGGCTGCAGGGGGATCTCTGCTCTGGTGCCTGGAGCACCTCCTCCCCCCTCCTCCTGCACTGACCTTGGTGTTACATCTTCACGCTTCTCTCTCTGGCTGCAAAATCCTCCCCCACGGGTTTGGAGGGTTTTTTTTCCCTTCTTAAATACGTTATCACAGAGGCGCTGATTGGCTTGGCCTTGGCCAGGGGCGGGCCCATCTTGGAGCTGGCTGGCATTGGCTCTGTCAGACACAGGGGAAGCTTCTAGAAGCTCCTCACAGGAGCCACCCCTATAGCCCCCACCCGCTACCAAAACCTTGCCACACAAACCCAGCACAAGGGTCTGGAGCACAAGTCTTATGAGGAGTGGCTGAGGGAACTGGGGTTGTTTAGGCTGGAGAAGAGGAGGCTGAGGGGAGACCTTATTGCTCTCTACAACTACCTGAAAGGAGGTTGTGGTGAGGTGGGTGTTGGTCTCTTCTCCCAAGCAACAAGTGATAGAACAAGAGGAAATGGCCTCAAGTTGTTCCAGGGGAAGTTTAGGTTAGATATTAGGAAAAATTTCTTCACTGAAAGGGTGGTCAGACTTTGGAACAGGCTCGCCAGAGAGGTGGTGGAGTCACTGTCCCTAAAGGTGTTCAAAAAGCATGTAGACATGGCACTTTGGGACATGGTCTAGTAGACATGGTGGTGTTGGGTTGACGGTTGGACTTGATGATCTTAGAGGTCTTTTCCAACCTTAAAGATTCTATGATTCTATGATTCTGCTTTTCTGAGAGCCTGAAAGTGTGGTCACTTAAGTGTGGATGCTTAATCGTTAAGTGTCAAGCTGTTGTGTTCGTAACTCCGTATAAGCTGGGGTTCAACAGTGCAGGTGTGAGACACTGCTACCAAGATCCAGAGCCATCTAAGTGCAAAAACACAGATAATCAACCAGCCCAATGGCAAACATTTCTGTAGGGAATGAGGGGAGAGGAAAAAAAAATTATTTGTGTTTGTCCATGACAGACAATAAGGTATCACTCTGGGACTAGAGGAAAAGCTTAACTGGTTATAACTGGAATCAACTACTTAGTTTAGTTTAACTCTTGTGAAAAAAATAAGCATGTATGCTTAGCTTGCAGCACTGTGAATAGCAAAATAGCTGCCCTACCTGAGGACCTTCTGATGTTTTCATACTGAGGGCTAGATATTTGTCTGTCATCAGGCCATGTTATTTTTTGCATTGTATTTAACTCAGAGGATCACCGTAATATTGCAACTATTCACATCTTTTATTAACAATACCTGTATCTTGAAGGGGCGTTTTGAGTCTTCAAAATGCTGCACAAACATTAATTAATCCACTTTATTGATAGTTTAGTTCTCTCCTAAAGGGCTAGACAATGACTATGCATATGGAAGAAGGCATTGAAAATATTTTACTCCTTTATTCCTTCTTTACTATTGTACTGTAAGGCACTGAAAGGTAGTTTGATAATGCACTGAAAGAATAAGAGTGCATACAAAAATATTGCAACAAAATTCTTGCTAGTGCTCTGCTATATTTCTTAATGATCCTAGCTGAATGGAGTCAGGGAGTGAGAGGGAATAGCACAAAAAAAGCTGGCATTCTTCAGCAAAAGTATAAATCCTCACTATCTGAACATCAACTTTGGAAACTACATTTATATAAATGACAATTTCTTAAAATACCATGTGTGAATCATTAGCTGATGGTCTATGGGCAACAGGCTGCTGTTAGCTTTACCTTTCTCTCATCAGTTGCTAACAGGGTATTAAAAGCATAGAAAACAAATGAGGTGCCTCAAATTATTTTAATTGGAGAAATGAGGGGTTTAAGAGATGCTCAGCTAATTTACTTCGGATATAACACCTTGTTTGGAAGCAATGTACCAAATGATCGAAATAAATAAAAGCAAATCCTGGTAGTGCTTATAAAACTCTAGTTCTTGCTTTACGGAATGGAGATACAGAACATGGGTTAAATGCTATAATAGATAGACTGTTGCTGGAACTTTTTCCATTTATTTCAGTAAGTTTTCACTCAGAATCCAAATATTGGTGAAAGCTGAACCAATACACCGACTTACTTTTCAGTATCTGATCCCTGACAACTATTTGATAAACCCAGGAAGCGAGGAGACATTCTAACCTTTATAGGCTGGAGCTGGACATTCAAAGCCTCATGTTGTTGATTTTGCCAGGTTAGTACAGCCAAAAAAATCATTCTGAAAAAGAAGGGTGGAAATAATTGATCATCCTTCTCTCTCCCTCTACCCACAAGAAAATTTTATGCCGTGAAGCTTCATGACACGAATAGTTTGTTAGCATTTAGAGCAAGTAAGGGGATGGAAACATCCAGAAAAGATCAAAGGATCTAAATCCACCTTTGATCAGTAAAACTTTTTCATGTATCACTGACTGATCTATTCCCTCTAACACCAGTTTCCCAGAAATTACTTGATTACTCATATCTGGAAGTTTCTGCCACCTCAGTTTTGCAGATTGTCAAATCAGTACTTTAATTCCCTGAGCAGAAGTTTATAGCTGGATATATTTAGGTAGGCACTAGAAACTCTTTAAAATTGTTAAGAAACTTAATCACCTCTGTGCAAAAAATAATTGGTAAAAATGTGGCTTCTTAATGGCCCTGTTGGAGCAGAGATTGGTAACTCTCATTAACAAGGCAAAGCCATGGAAAATCAGCATTTTTAAAAAAGGAATCAAGTTTACCTTAAAGAGTTTTTAAACATAAAGTGTTTTGATTATTTGTTAATAATAAAAAAGAGTTTATCCATTTACTTTTACTTTATTACTTCCATTCTCTCTAAGCTTCTATATTTCACTGACCGTGATGATATCCAAGACAGGGTTTAAATTCCTATTCTAAGCATTTAGAAGTCTGACATTTAGGTCTAAAGCTCATAATTGCAGGCTCCCTTTATAACAAAAAAGAGAAAAACAGGTACCTTTGGGTAGTGATTCATTTAATCCTAAAATAGGCCAGATGAATCATCCTCTGGAGGTACCTATTTCTCTGCTAGGAAGCTTAGGGTGACTAGTTCAGACTGACATTGGACTGCTAGACTTCCAAAATCAAGTTCAATGGGTCCCACCCCCAGGGGCTCATCTTCATGCTAGGTCAGCTTGAGAAGTGCTATTAAACTGAATGGTCCACCAAGAAAGACTGAGGTCAATGTGCTACTCATGAAGTGCTACTAATAACAAGTGAGGCTTTTGGTCCTCATTAAATGGATACGAAAATACTCACAGGTATTGCCACTGCATTTTTGAAAGCTCAAAGTGCAGTGTTTATGGTTCAGGGTACAATTCGAAACTTTACAAACCTTACCACAGCAAAAAGTCTCAACATACGACATGAAAAAAGCCAGATTTAGATTAATATATCTGGGGCACTAAGCAAACCATGGCACTCTCCGTCCTTGAGGTGACAGGGAAGTGAGCATGCATTACATGTAACAGCTTTCTGCTATGCTGACTGTAGGATCTTTTTTTTTTTTTTGGTCTTTTGTAAAAAGAAATGTTTCTCCCTGTCAATATGTTTTCCTTGACTCTGTGTGGGAGTTCCTAAGGAGAGGAAACTCTCTTCACAAACCTGGCCAGAAATTAAGAGAGCAGCATCTGTTAAACACTACAACTTTAGTGAAGCTTTAATGATGTGGGAGTAACAGACCAGACTGCAGCCTGAGGTGGCAATCCTGAGTTTCCTTAGAGGAACATTAAGCAGAGGTAAAATGAACAGAGATAATTTTAGCTATCATCAGAACTACGATTTTTGTGGACTATGGTTAACACTAATCAAACTTAAGTTCCATTTTCAAAGCATTCCCTAGAGGCCATAAGGAACAAAATGGGGTTTTTTTTTTGAAGAATCAGAGTGAGATCCAGATGTAGTCCCATGTCTCCTGGAGCTGGGAGTTTAGCCCATGTCCCAGTCAAACTGAGGAAGATAGAATCCATGCCCTGCATCCTCCCCCTGCACCCATTTGTACTCATCATTCTCTTGTCTGCCACACCTCCATTGCCCTGCAGTACTGAACTTCACAACCATCTTGCTGATGCTTTCACATCCTCCTAGTGCTCCCTGAAGTTGCTGGCTTGTTAAGTGATTCAGAGTTTGAAGACCATGAGTATCCTGTCTACTGTCAGAAGGTTATGGTAATGAATGGCAACCACTGAAAATGCAGATGTCAACACGTGCTTCCACTGCACGGGCTAGTAAAGAGAAGCAGAATCAGAATGCTGGAAATGTTAAGCAAGAGACAGGAGTTTTTATTTCTCTTTGAGAAATTATACTTGAGTCACGAAAGGAAAGGACATGACCTCTTCAAGAAGCTTGATTTTACTCTCTGCCTAGCTGAGAGTGCAGGAGAATAACACAGTTTCAGCTGTGTGTCTTTTTCCTCTGGACTTTGTTGGTTTTCAGACCAACACAAAGTTACTGCTTTGTTTGTTTTCAGACAAACACAAAAATGAAAAGTCAAAGGGAAACAGGAATCTTGAAATGTGATCAGTTGCAAGTTGTTAATTAGAAGAGATAGATACACCTTTTCAAAGAAATCCAAACCTCCTACTGGCAGAATATAGTGAAATACTAAAAAGTCAAGGACATGAGCTTCCCACTGTGGCAGAGCACTAGGTAGGGAGCAGAATTAATAACTGCCAGCTGGTTTTGGTGAAATCATGCCTGAGTATGCCAGTTAAGGACCAGCTTCACTCTGTAACACTGCCCATCTTGCATTTCTGCTGCCTCATTTCAGAGGTTTTTATGATATCAGAAGCATGTGGGCAGCCCCTTGGAACAGACCAAAGGCATGTATGCCAGAAAGATTGGAGGAAGGTCTGCTATATGAAAAAGGCATGAGGTACCAATGCAACACAGATTGGGTGGAACAATCATGGGACAACAACAGCTACTGTTACATGAAGGCCACCCAAGTTTATGTGAGTAATTGGCATATTGACTGAATCATACTAGCGAAAGGCTGTGCGTGAACATAAAGCAATGCTCCTTTGGGCTTTGAAGTTTCTACAATGTTCTTGAGGTTTGTACTAAAGATTTATTGATCCTGGTCCTCAGTAAGACCTCAGTGAGCCCTTCCTCTGATCCTGTTTTCATCTACTCTTCTTTCATGGAGTGAAGGACTCCTGTGGGATAATGTATTCTGGGTTCTAAAGTGCCAAAGGACAGTCTTGGTGTACTCCCTCCTTTTAGTTACTCTGCAGATGTGCAAATAGCTTGGGATGAATAATATAAAAGCCATTCCGCCCTTTACACACTTCTATTTTTCACTGCTTACCTCTCAAAAGATTGCATCGTTGACCAGTACAAGGAGATGTTTAAAACAGAAATGCTTATAACATATATTAATAAGTACATTCTCCGTTTGAGTGACAGAAAAATGCTTATCTTTGCCCTGCATTCCTTTGGGTTTTACTCTGATTGCTTGTGCATTGATACTCCAACATAAAAATAGGTGATTATTAATTTAAAGTTGGCCTATGTCACATTCATGATATTTTTGGCATTTATGCTCCCTAGTCCATTCTGCATACATTACGCTGAAGACCAACACAGATTAAAGCATTAGACTGTGCCAGAAATGGAATTACTTCACAGCAGTAGCCATAAGATGCTGGTTGTAAACCTTAATTATGTCAGTTTGCCTCTTCTGACGGCACACATCTGCACTTACTCAGAACAAGATTCTACCCACAGCTTCCTCTGGGTAAGCATGTTCCTTGAACCACAAGAAGACACATGCAGGAGAGCACTCACAATAGCTAAGTTTATTGTAGGATCACCAGGCTATCTCTGTAGTCAATGAAAGCCTTTTTTTTCCTCCAGAAGTCAAAGCAGGAACCAACTGTCGGAAGAAGCAGACAGCGAGATTTTTCAAAATACTCACGTGGGGTTTCTGGGACCCCCACGTATAAGAGTTGTATCCTCCAAACCTCCCGAGAGCAGTGGGTGAGAGGGACAAGGCAGGCCAAGAGCCCCGCTCAGCCAGGAGGCCTGGTGAGTAGGCCGGCCACATACCTTGTGTAACTCGGATTAGCCTTTATTAGACATAAAGGGCTGAAAATGCAGTGAGGAACCACGAAGTGGCACAACTAATATCATCCTTATCTATAATAAAAGCATAAAAGGATACATGTAATCAAAATCTCCCACAGCATAAGTGTGTCCCTGCTTTGCCATGCCTTGTAGTTGGATGTATCGAGAAATATACACCAACAACGCAATACAGAGTGTACCTTCCTCCAAATGGTAACTTTCTACTCTTCTGACATTTTGGGTTACGCTCTTCTCTATTCCAGTTGAAAAATACAGTCACCTTTCAGAACATGTACTGAAAATGTTGTCATAAAAAGAGCTTCCATCAACACTTTTGTGTGGTAGTATTAATTTGCGTGATCTGGTAGTAGAATGCCCAAGAGTGTGGGTTTGTATCACTTATCTTTAACCATTTCATGAGGGAACCATGTAGACAATTAGTTGCATTACTTACCAGCTATAATCTCAGCCTTACTGAAGGAGAGTTTTACCTCTGTTCCATATAACAGAGAGAAAGAAAGGCACAGAGAGATGGAAAGACAGACAGCAGCTTACTTTCCCTTGCATGAGTGAACTCGGGCAGCAATGGAGTATCACTGGTATCTCAGACTCCTTCAGAACTTTCACACTGTCTGTAACAAACTCCCGAAGGCACTTCTAACAGCAAAACAGTGCTTTGTAATCCTCGGCTGCCTTCTTTTCTATCAGGTGGTCTACTTATAACTTCCGTAGCTTTCCCCATAGAAGCCTGAATGGCTGTGCAACATATTAGAAGGCGAAACACACATTTTCTCTGACACCTTGAACATAGAAACCAACACAGTTTAATATGAACTTTTTTACATAAGCAACCTTTCATATTACATATTTTCATTCTATTACAAAGCTTGTGTCTCTATATTACATACATATTTATACGCCAAAACTGCCAACGTAATACAATGTTTTTCTATGTAACCGCCCTGTTTATGTAAACTGCATTACAGACCATTGTTCACTGCTTCCATTTTGCTTGTTCTTATCTTCCATTAAAACCTGCATAAATTTACCTTGGAGGCTCTTCAGGACATCAGCTTTTATGATTTTTATTGTTGGCGTTGGTGGTTTTTTTCATCGGGCTCAAAGCAAATTGCTTCTGAGCACTGTTAGGCTAAGGAGTGATATCGCAATATAGTTAACACGTAAGAGATGTACTGTCATTCCAGCACACCTGTCCGGTCAAACAGGAGAAAACTCACAGCTTGCCTGTATGATGCAGCTACATAGACACATTCTTTCTAGCATAGGAAGATCAGCACAAAAGGCCAACATTTCAGTAGTGATATGTGTCCCCACAAATATGCTTGTATGCGAATGCAGTAGGGAAATCATTTTAGAGTTTGCGATCAGTTTTCTCCAACCTGGAGAAAATAACTTCAGACAAATGCAGTCCATTTCACTACCTACGTACTTACAGGAAAGTCTGGCAAATAATACGTGCCTTTTTACAGTGTGCAGTACGGGGTAATAGTAAAAGTGCAATGACAGGAGCATTTTTAATGAGTGTTACGCTCCTGGTAGCAACAGCCCACTGGGGTTTGGAATAAACCAGCTGCAGTTGGCTGACAGCTGGGGAAAAGGTGCGTTTGCAGTGTCACATAACGCAGTTGATGTAATTCTTGCCAATGATCACAAGCGTAAATACAGCAGCACCACTGCTTCCACCTTGCTGGATCACAAGGCACTCAATCTGCAGCTCAAAAGGGATATGTGGCTCTAAAGTATTTTTTCTGTCAAATGAGAAAGCAGTATTCAAAGATGGTCCGAATATGTAGTGACTGCTTTTGAAAGGATGTGCACAAGGTATCTTAGGTCATTTCTAGCAATACTTGTCAGTACAGTGACTCGTTAACATTAAATTGATTCTAAGCTTTTGGGGAAAAGTGTCTCAGCTTCCTACAGACTGTGTATTTACATACTGTTTAAAAGGAAAAGCGAAACATCTTGGAGAAATTCAGCTTCTGTTCACTCTCTAGCTGACAGCACAATGGTCGTCTACTACCATCAAAATGCCTTTGATGATACCAATCCTGAGAACCTTTTGAAGAAAACCCCACAGCAGTCCTATCACACCATTGAAGAGAATGGGTAAAAGTGAGTTAATTCAAGGATGTCACTCCTCCAAAGTCCCATTGATGTCGTGAACAGTTAGATTATCCTTCAATTGGTTTATGAGTGACAGCACAACATTACATCATACTGACCTGCTCTATTCTGTACATAGCTACTTACAGTAGAAACTAATTGGCCCTATTGGCTGAAAAAACAATGCAAATTTTTGAAAGTTGCAAATTGGTATGTGAAAAAAATGCATTAAAACCTCCCAAGTGTCCTTTGTTCAGTTATTTTGACAGTTATAACATATATTATTCATTAGACTTCATATTGCTGGTGAACGTTCTGGAAAAATAATGAGTTGTGATCACACTCTCCGAAGCTCCTCTAGACCATCCATCTGAGTAAAAAGGGTGACAGCATGAGGGTGTGGTAGGTTTTTCAATTGACAGAACACTTTTTTGCTCAGAAGAATAGTCTGATGAACCATTAAGGTATACAAGAATCGCATCCCATGTGACACATTTCTTCAGTAGTCTCTGCAAGCTCCCTTGAGAAAGAGAGGGAAAAAAGAAGACAGCAATTAGGGACAAGGGTGAGAGGATAACAAGCAACTCGTGCATGGATGTGAAATCCAATACCTATTCATAGTCCTCCTCTACAGGATTCCTTATAGCTGGGTATTAGGGATCGGTATTATCATACTAATGACTTAGATTGTGGATGTTTAGGGAGGCTTCAGTGACCGCAAGGGCTTTTGACTCAACTGCTATATAAATCTACACTTAAATGGCCAAGCCTGGATACAGCTGCAATAAGAATGGAGGGAGAAACTGAACATGAGTAAAACAAAGGAAAGAATCATAATAGAAATCAACAAGTGCGTACAAAACACAGAAACAATTTCTTACTGAAAATGGTGAAATTTTAATAATATGCCAAAGATTTCCTCAATCTCAAGAGACATTCCAACATAAAAAACAGACCACAAAACTATTCCTCCACTCAAAATTCTTCTTTATCCTTCAATAGCAGCTGCAGAGAGGCAGAGAGAGCGCTCTAACATGGCTGAATGGGTAAGTTTGGACTCCCAGGGAAGGGCTTATTCTGCCAAGCCAAAACTCACAGTGAAACCTTGCTTCCATTAAAATCAATACTAGCTATAATGAAAGAACAGGGGCCCAAATAACCGTTCATCATTGTTTCCTGTGTAGGTACAGCTCCTTCCAGGTGTTTCCAAGTGTGTTCAGGAAGTCTTCATTTTTGTTTTTCATGTTATGCCTTCTGAAATAGGCATATCAAACAAAGGCAATGCACTTGGCCAGACATACATTCTGGGGACCAAAATTCACTGTAGTTCCTTTTGTTCCCCTGTCATCATCATTTCTCTGAATATTGTAGCAAATTTATTTCATGGCAGAAACATCCGTTTGAACAGTAAGTTTGGGTAATATATCAGAGAAGGAGATTTCTGAATGTAGAAAAAGAACAAAGAAGAGAAACACACAGCACTTGCAGTCAAAACTAAACAGCTTGGTTTAAATGCCTCAACTCAGATTCCTAATATTGGCAGTGAACATCTCCCTACCACCCCCCAAGATTACTAGCATAAGCATAAGTCATTAAAACATGCTGATAAGAAAAAGAATGCAGTGGATGGATGAGTATGAAGGCATATATGTGACATATATTTGTGCTTACAAAAATGGTGTCATAGCACTTTTCCACTAAAAGAAGGCTGTAAGGAAATGATGAACTGATTCATACCAGTAGGATTATTCTGCAGGTCATTATGCAGAGGACCAACTGGTCGTTTGTTTAATTTAACCTATAGAGTCTACCAGTTCCCTTTTGGGAAGCAGAGTGTGAAAGAATTCAGTCAGCCAGGCTGTATACAATGTGCACATGGGCAGACTCCAACTACAGAACAACATTATTTCTATTGCCTTCTTTCATCCCTAACATCTTCAGCAGTGTTTCATAATCAAATTTTTCTTTCTCTGTCGTCCTGTTCATGGAAGAAGGGTATGGCTTGCACGTGGTTTTATCAAAAAATTAAACCCACCAAAAATTCTCTCATAGCCAAAATTTCATGCAAGAAAAGCATGGAAAGTAGAAAAAAATTTTTTGCAGAGAAAAAAACCAGGACTGGGAATGCAATGGATACAGAAGACAAACAACAGCAATCCTCCCTATTAGCACACCTAATAGTGGCATAGATTCTGCAACACTATGCCAAAATTTATGCTGAAATGGTTTCAAAGTACTGGGCAGCATAGGAACACTGGTAAAAAGAAAGGTAGGCCTAAGATAAACCTAGGCAGAGCAAGCTGGTTGGGAAGAGATGTATTTTCTCTTCCTGTGACGTTTCCTGTCTTCAGCTATTATTCACAAACCTTGAGGGTTAGAAATCTGCGATTAAAAGAGACAAAACTCTAACAGGGAGCCATGAGGAAAACAGGAAACCACACATGCATCTACAGGGTTTCTAATGGGCAGGGGGAGAAAGAGAATCAGGAAGTCTTGGTCTTACTCCACAGTTTCCCCTTACATTCTCTATAACCTTGAACAAGTGGCTTATCTTCTCCCCAGTCCATTTTCTTCTTTGCAAAATTACATAAATGCTAATGACATACTTGGAAGATATTTGGACTTACGCCTGAAGAAAAGAACCAAAACAAAATATGTGGACTAGATGACTTTCTCACATTTATGCCAATCCAGAATGAAAATATGGAATTGTTCACACAAATAAAGGTGATAAAAAAGTGGGGTTTATACTCAAATCTCTAGGCTGCAGACTCTACAAATAAGAGATTTTGGCATCTAGTGTGGGCTTTTCCCAAAAGGATGTGACATCAGCATCCTTCACTGAGGAACACTTATCCTGACCTGCTGTCTTTGGAATGAAATTAAGTATATTCAGAGGACTTCTAATACATTTGCAGTGGCACCAAAAGTGAAAAAAACAAGTCAGAAATTTTGCTTTGCTTTTTTTCGAGATGAGACTGACACATTGCCCAACTCATACTGGTAACCAGTTGTAGCAAGGATGTCTGCGGGACAGAAACAATTGGTATTTTTGTGACATCTTGTGGCAACTAGTATCATACTACCTTTTTTCTTTCAATTCTAAAAACTATATTAGCGAATCTGGACAGGTTTTTTTTTTTCCATTTGAGAAGATTAAAGAACTGTCTAATCCTTCTCCAATGTAGTCAGCACAATCGACTGCTCAGACAGTATGTCCAAAGTGTTAGGGGTACTCATCTGACGAAGTGTCCTGTTTGGTTGATTCTAATTGGGCTAACTCTAATCTCACCCTAACACAGCTGTACTATCTTCACAAGAAACTCCTGCATTATACTGATCTGAAGAACGTTTGCCTTCATCATTTTACGTATTCACCTTTCCATAGAAGCAATTCTGCACTAAATAGTTCCTGTGAACAAGTTCTCCCACTGCAAATTCTGATAGAATAGCAATATATATATATATTTCTGACAAATGTAAATAATTTTGACAAGAACTTTGGCTCTTGAAAAAAGAGTAAAAAATATAGAGGCAGCTGTAGACACTTTGGGCTAAGAAGAACTGAAAAAGATGACCTGAAATGCATCTTCTGGCAACCTCACATTTTTTATTCACTTGGAGTATTTGTTTCCATCATTAGGATCTTTACTCCTCAAAGAAATGATATTTCTTCCCCTTAACAGTCAGTGTTACAGCAATTGCTGCAGAAGAGTTTGTTCCCTCTATCTTTCTACAAAATGTTTGATTCAAAGTGCAGGTGAAGATAAAGTCACTCTCAAACCTAACTGCACCTAGTGTAATTGCTGTCATCATTGCTTTCTCCAGTGTCTGTGAGAATATTAATATATATGTATTATGGGAGATATTGCCTCGCTGTGTTCTAGTGAGGAAGTGATAGCCTCTGTTCATGAATCCAGTGAGAAGAGAAAGAGGAGTGGAGTTGGAAGGGACCTACAATGATCACCTAGTCCAACTGCCTGACCACTTCAGGGCTGACCAAAAGTTAAAGCACGTTATTAAGGGCACTGTCCAAACACCTCTTAAACACTGACAGGCTTGGGGCATTGATGACCTGGCTAGGAAGCCTGTTCCAGTGTTCCCTCTCAGAAAAGAAACGGTTCCTAGTATTTAGTCTGAACCTCCCCTGACACAGCTTTGGACCGTTCCCACACATCCTTTCACTGGATCCCAGGGAAAAGAGCTCAGCACCTCCCTCTCCACGTCCCCTCCTCAGGAAGCTGTAGAGAGCAATGAGGTCACCCCTCAGCCTCCTTTTCTCCAAACTAGAGCAGCCCAAGTCCTCAGCCAATCCTCATAGGACATGCCTTCCAGCCCTCTCACCAGCTTTGTTGTCCTCCTCTGGACACACTCAAGGACCTTAACACTGCAGGGCCCAGAACTGCACACAGTAGTCCAGGTGAGGCCGCACCAATGCTGAATACAGTGGGACAATCACCTCTTTTGACCAGCTGGTTATTCTGTGATGCACCCCAGGTGGTGGGGTTTGCCCTCTGGGCTGCCAGGGCACACTGCTGTTGACCAGCACTCCCAGATCCCTTTTTGCAGGGCTGCTCTCCAGACCCTCCTCTCCCAATGTGTATTTGTCTTCAGCGTTACTTTGTCCCAAGTACAGAATCTGGCATTTGCTTTAGTTAAATTTCATGTTAAACGCCTTGCAATAGTACCCAGTATGATCTTATGCATAGCTTTTCCAGGTACTGAGGTCAGACTATCATGCCTGTAGTTTCCTGGGTCTTCTCTCACACCCATCTTGTAAATAGGAACAATGCTGGTGAGCTTCCAGGCAGTGGGAAACTCTCCAGATTCTCAAGACCTTTGGTAGATGATTGAGAGGGGTTCTGCTCTAACATCCACTAACCAGTGCAAAATGAAAACTGCCAACACTGCAGTGGTATTTGTCTCCTGAAGGCAGGTGCATGCTTCCTCTCTGGGGCCATCTCTGTGCACCACAGAAATATTTCCTATACTCAGAGCACTTGAAAGAGGGATGGCAGGGTCTGCTACACACCTGGGCTCCTCGTTCTTCTCGCCCTGCCTGGATTTCGTCTCAGTCGCCCATTCCTGAAAGCTCTCTTCCCAACCTTCTCCTCTTCCTGCCTGGTTGCCCCTCGCTTGTCTCTTCACAGCTCAGTTTTCGCTTTCTGTTTTCTTGTGAAGAGCCTGGTAACCTTTCCATTCAATAGTATTGTTAGACAGGGAAAGCTGTGATAAATATGAACCAATCCTGCTCTTAATCAAAGTGAGCTCATTTTACCTTCTCTCCCCAGAGGAGCTCTTCAGGTGCTGGCTTTCTGCAGCAACTGGAGGCACCTGCAGTGGAAATGTGGAAGTTACCAGCTGGCAAGGACCTACCTGCCCAGTTGCTCCCTTAGCTCTCAAAGGCAGATCCCTTGGGTGGGTTTGCTCAGCTCAGCCCAGACAGTTCTGGCGGGATCAGCGCGCAAAGCGTGACGGCCAGCCTGCACCAGCCTCTCCCAGCGCTTTTGCAGGGCTGCAGGCTGGGGGATGACCTTGCTTGTCCCTGCAGCGGCGGCAGTCCCACCTTCTGAGGGGGGAGGCTCCTGTTGTCACGTTGCTTGTGGCCCTGACGTACCTCTGCTGTCTCTGCTTCCAGCCCTGGTGCCGGTGACTCCTCGGCCGATGTGCCGCCAAGCCCGGCCACCTCCTCCCCAAAGAGTTCCCTGTGGTGCTCAATGAGGAACTCCACCAGCTGTGTCACCTGCACACAGCAAACCAGTGGTTTGCACCTGGGTGGCTGAAAAGGGGACAAACAGGAGCCTTTCCCACTCCTGACCCTCGCTTCTGCGCAGAAAGCTGCAGCTGTGGGGATGCTCTTCCCAGCAGCTCCCCCACCAGCGTTTGCTGAAGAGAGGAGGCAGCCAGGCACCTCTGAACACCAAAGCTCGGCTGGACCCGCAAGGTAAAGCTGGTTACCAGCTGGTAAACACGGCGTACCTGCCCCGTCACCTGCACCAGGGCGTCCAGGGGCAGCGTCTGCTCCTCGGGTGGGCTGAGCAGGTTCGGCCCCACGCAGATGGCCAGGTTGCTGGCAGTCATCCTGCTGCTGGCTGCATTTCTGCTGATCCTCTGCAGCAGGGACAGCAGGCTCTTGAGGAGCGGGAGGTTGGCCTGGGGCAACTTGCCGGCCACCCTGAGGCAGCAGGAAGGCAACATGAAGAAAGCAGACCTTGTCATCACCGCTCTCCGGGGCTGATCTCACCCAAGCCCAGCCCAGGGAAGGCTCCCTGGCCACGCCTGGTCTCCACTTACTCCCTGAGTGCTGCCAGCTTCTCCTGCCTGCTGGTCTTCTGCAGAGCACTCATCCACTCCTCGTAGAGCTCTGCCCCGAGGAGCTTAGAGGGGATCTTCCGCAGGAAGTTCTGCAATGTCAAGGGCTCCGCGTGAGGCTTGGAGCACTGCCGCCGCCAGCACAGGCAGCATCCCCGGCACTCGGGCTCCTGAGCAGGCAGCTGGCTTTCGGCTCCTGCTCTCGCAGGTGCCCAGCAGCAGCATCCCCAGAGCCGGGAGCTGCCGGGCTCCAGGTCAGCAGCGTTCATCTTCAGGAGGACGGCCAGCAGGTGTGCAGGCTGGCTTGCGAGGTGGACCTCTGCTCCGCTGTCGAGGGCCTCCCTCAGCTCCCGGGAGACGTGCTCCTTGACCGCCAGCCGGAAGATCCCCTCCGTGGATGGCCCGTGCTCGGCCAGGAGAGCCAGCAGGTCCTGCAGGAGGGGACAGAGGAGGACAGTGGCCGGGCTGGAGACAGGCCCTGGGCCAGGTGAACCAACCTTCCTTCCTTCCTTCCTTCCTTCCTTCCTTCCTTCCTTCCTGGGCAGGAGCCAGTGTGGCCGGCTCTGCTTTCCCCGGGGCGGGACAGAGGGGTGGCCGGAGGTGGGGGACCCCCGTGGGGAGGAGCCGGCTTTGTCCCCGAGCCCCAGCCGGGCTTCCTCTGCCGGGGACAGCGCCTCTCCGCAGGAGCCAGCGGGATGGGCACCCCCTGGCCAGGCTTGCTTACCTGGATGGGCTGGGGCAGCGTGCCGTCCTGGCTGCAGAGAGCTGCCAGGGGCCGGCCGAAGAGAGCCCCCCTGCCGCCAGAGCCCGACTGCCCGGCTGCCTCTGCAGCGGCCGAGCTCCCTCGCCGCCGTGCGAAGGGCCAGGGCAGCCCCCTCCTCCTCCTGCGGGTCCCGCCTGCTGCCAAGGACAAGAGAGCAAAGAGCCGTGGAGGAGAAGCGCCGGGCGAGCGCTCCCGGGGCCTCTGGGCGCTGTCCCCCCGCCGCTGAAAGCAAGGCAGGGGCAGAGGCAGGGAGAGAGGCGCCGTTTGGGAGCGAGGGGCCCCGGGGCTCAGCTCTGTCCCGCCGCAGAGCGATGGGGACGGCCGTGCCCTGCGGGAAGGGCGGCAGCAGCGCCAGTGCAGCACGAGTGGCCGCCGGGCAGAGGAGGGGAGAAGGGCCGGCCTGCCCCCGTCTTCTCCATCCGCACTCACCAGCCGAGGGGCCAAGGCCACCTTCGCTGCTGCCGGAGGGGACGGGAGGTGGCCGCTGCTCTGCACCAGCCTGCAAGAAAGGCGCTGCGCTCACCGAGCGGCCCCGCAGCAGAAAGGGCCCCCCCGGCGGGGCCTCCCCGGCCAGCTGCCTCGGCCCGCGACCCTGCGTGCGAGGTGAGGACGGCCGAGCTGGCACCCCGAGCCGTGCGATCCGCGCGATCCGCACCTCTGCCTGGCCCTGGACCAGCCTCTGCGGGCTGCTGGCGTGCAGCGTCGTGGCCTGGGCAAGGGGAAGAGAGCAGCAGGTGAGAAGCAGCCATGCCCCTGATGCTGGGCTGGAGCAGCCTCGGGGCTGGGCAGAGCGGAGGCAGGAGGGACACTCACGGCATTGCGGCCGCTCAGCTCCTGCAGCAGGAGCTTGATGGAGGGCAGCTGGGTCACCCGGGCTCCCTCCACTCCTTCTGGTGGCCTGTGCCAGGGGAAGGGGCAGAGAAAGAGCCCTGTGAGAGAGACCCCAGCTACCTCTCCCCAGCGCCGGAGGGGGATTTCCGTGCGCGTGGTCGGGCCACTATGCCTCGAGCATCCCTCCACCCTCCCTGGTGTGAGCATGGACCCCCAGGCCTGGGCTTACCCAAGGAGCGCGCGGAGCCAGAGCTCCTTCAGTGCCCGGGAGCTGCGGCGAGAGAGGAGAAACAGCCTGAGTGCCCGCTGCTGCCCAGGCTGCGGGCAGAGGCGGGCGCCGGCACAGCCCTGCCCCGTGGGGACAGCCGCAGAGGCAGGACGAAGGCCCGTGGGGCAGGACAGAGGCGCTGCCCAGCCCTGCCGCGGGACGGGGCAGCCAGACTCACGGGAAAGTGACGGCGCAGAAGCCGCAGGGCCAGACGAGGACGAGGGAGTTGGTGTGCCGGCCCTCCTCCTCCTCCTCCTGGGCGGCATCCCCGGCTGCCCCCTTGCCGCCGCTCAGCACCTGCAGCTGGCCCAGGGCCAGGCAGAGCTGCGGGCGCGGGGCGCTGCCCCGTCTGCAGAGAGAGAGGAGCGGCAGGGAGTGACCTGGAGGTGGCCCAGCCCGGTGGCTCCCCTCCAGCGTCCGCCTGCCACGGGCATGGCCACGGGTGCGTGCGGCGGCAGCAGGGCGCCGGGGGCCTGGGGCTGCTGCTTGGGTGTCCCTGCCCTGGGGCCAGGGCCAGGGCTTGGGAGGCAAGGCAGCCGGGCTGCGCGAGTCTTACCTGGGCTTGGCGATGACCAAGGCGTCGCCGAAGAGGAGGAGGTCCCTCTTCCTTGTCGCACGGCCCTGGCTCAGCTGCACGCGCTGGCGGAGCAGCGGCTGGGGTGATGCTGGGACAGGCGTGCACTGCTGCACGGGGTCGGGGTCGTCCCTGCAGAGCAGACGGCGTCGGGCATGAGAAAGGCGGCTGCTGCGGGGCCCGGCTGTGCCGGCGTGTCCCCGAGCCGCGGGGGGAGCCTACCTGGGGCCGCGGCAGCAGTTCACCTGGCCCATCCCGCCGAGGCCAGGAGAAGTCTCGCCTGGAACACGCTGGTGGGGCTCAGGGCGGTGCCCAGCCGGCCCGAGCGAGGACACTAAGGGGGTCGCGGTGCCAATCGGTGCTGCCGGGCAAGAGCTGGACTGTCACCAGTGCCGCTCCGTGCACCGTCCCTGCAGGCACTGGGGCCGTTGCCGGGCCAGCGTTGGGACAACACAGCTTGGCATTCTAACCCCAACGGTCGCACTGGGGGGGGGGGGGGGGGGGGGGGCCCTGGGGGGCTCTCCCCAGGATGTCCGTGTCCCTCGTACCAGGGAGCCCAGAGCTGGGCACAGCGCTGCAGGCTTGGCCTCCCCGGGGCTGAGCAGAGGGGAAGGGTCACCTCCCTCCAGCTGCTGGCCATGCTTTGCCCAGCGCAGGCCAGGGCACCACTCGCAGCCGCCTTTGGGCAAGGGCACCTTGCTGGCTCCTGGTCGACTTGGTGTCCGCCGGAACCCTCAGGGCCTTTTCTACCATGCTGCTTTCTAGCTGCTTAGCCCTTGTAAACAGTCCCTTTCCAGCTTTTTTGTAGCCCCCCCCCTTTAGGTACTGGAAGGCCACAGGAAGTAGCTCCCTATGTAGCTTTAAGTTTGCTCTCTTGATATCTAGAGTAGCAGTTATGCTGACCTTTCTTCTCATTACACCGAACATTTGAAACTCAACCTCTTTGTGATCAGTGTGGCCATGACAGCCTCCTACCATCACATCTCCCACGACTCCTTTAGTCACAGACAGCAAGTCTGGGAGGGCACCTTTCCTAGTTGGCTCACTGAGCACTTGTGAAAAGAAACAATCTTCAACAAACTTCAGGAACTTCCCAGCCTTACTTGTCCCAGCAGTGACGGTATGGTATTCCCAGCTGATGTGTGGGAAATTGAAATCTCACATAAGGACAAGGGCTGCCAGTGCAGAGATTTCTCCTAATTCACAGAATTACAGAATGGTAGGGGTTGGAAGGGACCTCTGGAGATCATCTGGTCTAACCCCCCTGCTAGTGCAGAATCACCCAGAGCAGATTGCACAGGATTGCGTCCAGGAGGGTTTTTAATATCTCCAGACTCTACAACCTCTCTGGGCAGCCTGTTCCAGTGCTCGGTCACCCTCAAAATGAAGAAGTTTTTCCTCATGTTCAGATGGAACCTCCTGCATTCCAGGTTGTGCCCATTGCCCCTTATCCTGTCACTGGGCATCACTGAACAGAGTCTGGCCCCTTCCTCTAGACATCCACCCTTTAGATATTTATAAGCGTTGACGAGATCCTCTCTCAGTCTTCTCTTCTCCAGGCTAAACAGACCCAGCTTTCTCAGCCTTTCCTCATACAAGAGATGCCCCAGTCCCTTAATCATCCTCACAGCCCTCCGCTGGACTCTCTCCAGTAGATCCTTGTCTTTCTTGACCCGGGGTGCCCAGAACTGGACAGAATATTCCAGATGTGGCCTTACCAGGGCAGAGTAGAGGGGGAGGATAACCTCCCTCAACCTGCTGGCCATGCTCTTCTGAATGCACCCCAGGATACCATTGGCCTTCTTGGCCAGAAGGGCACATTGCTGGCTCGTGGAGAGCTTGTGGTGCACCTGGACTCCCAGGGCCTTCTCTGCAGAGCTGCTTCCCAGCAGGTCAACCCCTAGCATGTACTGATGCCTGGGGTTGTTCTTCCCAAGGTGCAGGACTCTACACTTGCCCTTGTTGAATTTCATATGATTCTTCTTTGCTCAATTCTCTCGTCTGTCAAGATCTCACTGAATGGCAGTGCAGCCTTCTGGTGTGTCGGCCACTCCTCCGAGTTTAGTATTGTCAGCACATTTGCTGAGGGTACACTCTGTCCCCTCATTCAGGTAATTGCCTATAGAATAACTCATCAGTGCTATCATCCTGGCTGGGTGATTGATAATAGACACCTACAATGACATCTTTTTTTTCCATCCCCCTAATCCTCACCCACATGTTCTCAGCAACATCATCCCTAACTGTAAGTGCTGTAAAGTCAAACTTCTCCCTTACATACAGTGCTGCTACTCCACCTCGCCTGCCATGCCTATCCCTCCTGGACAGCCTGTTCAGCTCTCCTGAACAGCGATGCTCTCTTACCTTTCTGCACCAGTGACAGTAAAGCTTGTGTATATAAGTTCCAGATTCACAAGAGAAAATGGTCACCTGAACCATGATGTAAATATGGTTTTGGCATATCGTGTAAGGGATTGCTTAAAAAAATCATTAAAAAATTAATTAAAAACATTAAAAAATATTTTTCTTCAGTCTGGTGACAGAGTTTGTCAGCACCAAAGTTTTTGATAATAATATCTCCAAAAACTTAAATTTCTTTCTGGATGTTCCAAAAGCACTTCAGTCACAGTTGAGCATGGACAGCCATAGCCCACTCCATGAGGCTCTTTCCCATTGCACATGACAGCTGAATCCTGAAAATCTAGTCCGGGAACACTACTAGTCAGCCTTTGCATATGATAGAGTAGTAAAAGCTTGTCTTCAAGAGCTAGCCAGAGATGCTAAGACCACCCATTCAAACATGAGACACCCAGGTTGAGATTCAGCTCCTCTGACTTTAGATAGCTATATTGCAGATACTTATATTTAAAAAAAAAAAGAAGGCTCAGATCCCATTAAGTTAGTGGAGTAAAAAGTTATTAATGATGTCATAAAGTAGATGTCTTTAGGACATCTCTAGACTTAACTGACTGTATTGACTAGGGTCTCAGTTTGATTTCCTACACACAGACGTCTTAATGCCATTTAAGAATCTGTAATGAAACTAGCACCTAAAGCCTAGCAGATATGACACAGGACCTATAGACAGCATTGCCCTTCTGAGGGGACAGTTGGAGGCCAGAGGACATACCTGTAGAATATCAGATCATACCCAAATGATGCCCAGGTGTAGGCCACTGCATCAAGCCCTTGATATCCACTCACTACAATGGCTGTGTGGACACCTTGTCCAAACATAGACACAGAAGTTAGAGTGAGCTGAATCCCACTCTAGTTTTAGTTCCCTCTTCTACCAAGGAAGTTTGTATCCTGTATCCCCATAGCTGAGACCTAGTGGGAGCATACTCCATACATTTTTCATAGCTTGTGCAGTTGAGAGCAAATATTGGGGCTAAAGTACTCTTTGTTTGTTTGTTTCTTGTTCTAACCATCTGCATTTGGCCAGTTTCTATAAACACAATGTAAAGTACTTATTTAAACAAGTTTTTGGCATTTTAAAAAACTATGTGTTGTTAATTGCTAATAAACACAGTTGAGTTATTTAAAAAATTATATTAATATATGACATTTTAAAATAATACATCTGCTGAAGAGTCATTTTAAAATTACAGTAAATACACAGCTCCACCTGTTACTCCTGCTCTCCCTTTAATACCAGAGTGAGTTTCACAGATAGTGTCTGGTAAATTAACATGTTGAAAGCAATAGGTTGTGCCCATAGCAAAATGCCTGATTGCAGCTAGTTCATTGTGTGGTACTAGTTTACCACCGGATTAGTTTAAAAAGCACCAAGCAAATGATAGGTCTTTGTGAGCTATCAAGAGGTCCTCCAGCAAGACTAGCTGGTCTGTGAACAGAAGCCACTTCCCTTTGTTGCCATCAGTCTCTCTTGTCATCTGTTGTCATCTACCTTGCTTTCCTATAAAGAGTCTCTTCTTACAGCTTTGTCTGCCTCTCTACACTCATTTTGGCCCTTCACTCTCTCAATTACCTTTTGGATTGATAATCCACCCTTCCTACGGCAAACACATAAGCTAGAAAGCCAGCAGCTCACCCTGACACTGTCTCATTTTTCTGCCCTGTTCCTTAGGCCTCAACTAAAGAAAACGTTAACATAAGCAATTAGATTATTCTTATATTTAAGCATAAGTCTCACAGAAGTCAAATGCATGACAGATTTGGCTACAGTCCCTGAAACAGATTAAATGTTGGGATCTCATCGTGTTCTTTACTGTATTCTCTTCCTCTCTATAGCTCCATTTATAGGTTGTGACTGGAGGAACAGCTCAATAACTTTCTTTCACGAACACTGTAAATGCAGAACTCTTATTTTCCCTGTATTTGTGGAGTGGAAGGTTAAATTTTCAGGTCTTGCTAAAAGCAAAATTCCTCCTTGCAAGTTTCCCTCAATGCAGACTTCAGCTCACTGCCTAAGGTAATAGAGGTAATAGAAAATTAAAACTCTGTAGAAATCAATTGTGCAGGATAGAAATACTGAGGATAAGCAAATTGTATCCCTGATGGGAAATAAATTTAAAAATATGAAATACAGACCATTTGGCTAATTGACTTAGATGAAGTAATATTACTCACCAATTCATAGGAAATATGCATTACAGAAGAACAGAAAATATTGCAAATGCTGAAGTAACATTTTCCTATTTCCCTAAGACGGTCTTCCAGCACTTTTATCGGAGTCTGTTGTATTAGATCATCAGGCTTATTACCATTTTAAAGATATGCCAAAACCTTTTAAAGAGTATTTTAATAGGCCAAGTTGGTGTCATCATCTCCCTACAATGACTCTGAACTTGGCCCTCATATTCTAAAACAATAAGCTTCTACAGCAATGAGAAAGCCAATCCAAGCTACTGTGTATCCCTTCTCAGTGAAAATTTGGGCATTTCTTCTTAAGGAGTTCAGGTAGAACATCACAACCAAATACT
Source organism: Balearica regulorum gibbericeps (assembly GCF_011004875.1). Lineage (NCBI taxonomy): Eukaryota > Metazoa > Chordata > Aves > Gruiformes > Gruidae > Balearica > Balearica regulorum. The sequence continues at coordinate 173,415,067 of NC_046184.1, read as the reverse complement.
GACATCTTGCAAGCCTGGACCATGGAATATAAAGTTTTCAAAATTCCACCACAGCAATTCATCCACTAAGCAATTTATTGCATGTGTGAGTAGGCTGACCTTGGCTGGCTGCCAGATGCCCACCCAGCTAGCTGCTCCTTAGCAGGACAGGGGGGGACAGGGGGAGAAAATAGGATGAAAAAGCTCATGGGTCAAGGTAAAGACAGGGAGATCACTTACCAATTACTGTCATGGGCAAAACAGACTCAACTTGGGGAAAGTTAATTTCATTTATTGCCTAATAAAATAGATCTGGATAGTGAGAAACAAAGACAAATTAATCCAACACCTTTTCTCCCTGTTTTCCCAGGCTCAACTTCACTTCTTCACTGCAGACTCCTCTGCCTCCCTCCAAGCAGCACAGGGGGACAGGGAATGGAGGCTGTGGTCAGTCCATAGCAGCTCCTCTCTGCCGCTCCTTCCTCTGCACACTTATCCCCTGCTCCAGCGTGGGTTCTCTCCATGGGCTGCAGTCCTTCAGTCTAAACTTGCTCCAGCGTGGGCTCTCCATGGCCTGCAATCCTTTGGGGCATATCCACTTATTCCTGCGTGAGGTCCTCCATGGGCTGCACTGGGGATATCTGCTCTGGCATGGCCCTCTCTATGGGCCGCAGGGAAGGAAGTACCTGCTCCAGTGTGGTCTCCTCCACGGGCTGCAGGGGAATCTCTGCTCCAGCACCTGGAGCACCTCCTCCCCTCACCTGGGTGTCTGCAGGGTTGTGCCTCACACATTTATCCCCCCTCAATCCTCATCTTCTCTGTGAAGTTTTTTTCTGTTTCTTAAACCTGTTTTCTCTGAGGTGCCCCCCACCGTGTCTGTGGGGCTGAGCCGTGCCCTGCGGTGGGTGGGTTGGAGCCGGCTGGAACCGTCTGTGTCCGGCACGGGGCAGCCCCGGCCTCTCCTCACAGAGGCCCCTGCAGCCCCTGCTGCTGCCAGCGCTGGGGCACCTGCACCCGGTGCAGTGTATCTGTTCAAAAAAGCTGTAATCACACAAATACAAATTTCAGCCCTAGCTTCTGTTTAAATGTTAATTATGCTTCTATACAAAAAGAGACACCCCCAAAACCCCAGGCAACGAACAACCCAGATGTGCCCGCTCAATGCTCTTATACCAGCTGTGCAGGTCTTTCTTCTCAGGGTGAACCTGAGTAGCCTGTTTAGTCATATAAGTAGCTAATGCCTTTTAGAAATTATACAAAGTTTTTTGGATTTTTTTTTTTTTTTTTTACTTTAATCACAGTAAGCTCCTTTGGTTAGTTAAGCATCATTTTAAAATGCATTATACTTCACTAACATTTTTATGTCATCTCTTGAGGACATTAGGAAAGCACAGAACTGGATACCAGCTTTTTTTATTATTACTGTTATTTGTATGACTTTATAAAGTTCCCTTTCTTACCTAAGTACCTAAAATTCTGTCTGGTCAGCACAAACCAGCTCCCAGGGGTCTCTTGAAAGCTGAGTTTCAAGTGGTCTTTTCAAGAAGAAATGAGAGAGAAAAACCCAGAAGTCATTGAGGAGGGGGGAGATTTTTAAACAGCTATTTATAAATTTCTATTTCATGGCAATATGTTGAAGCTGCCAAGAAAAATAAAGTTGACATTGCAGAAGCTGCGTAATCATGTGAGGAGTGCTTGTGCTTTGTAACAGGAGACTGAAATATATTTGAATACTCCTTGGTTCTAAAAATACCTGAACCTATTACCAAATCTTCTGGGAGCAGAAAAAACAATTGTAATTAGGGATTTATTTATAAAGTCAGGTTTCAGTAAGAAGACCTCAAATTACAATTGAAACTTCATTTGTGACAGTATTTTTTGGTTCTGAAAATACATACATTACATAAGGCCAGAGGGCCTTTAAGTACTTTAGTCATGAAGTTAATTTTGCAGTTATTGAATTACTGTGAAATGTTATGGGATAGGGTAAACTGCATTATAACGTATCTGAGGTGTAATACATCCGGAAGAGTCTGAAGAAATGTCTACTCAGACATTTTGTTTCATTTTCAGATTATACCACTACCAAAACATTTGGAGTTTGAGAGCTGGAAAAGTTATAGCAGAAAAGCCAGGTTCTCAGAAATGTAACAACCAGATTGCTCTGTTCATTCCCTTAAATAATGACTACATTTTCAAAAGCTCCCACACAGGTATATTTTGAAGTGGAAAACACTCAGCTCTGAGATGCTCCTGTGTGGCTTAACATATGCTACTGGATCTCAAGGAATTTTTAAGGTCTGGACACTTTCCTGGAGAGTAGTCTTTCTGCAAGTCCTCATGAGAATCCGGACTAGAAATTAAATGTGTTCTCTGAGACTGCTATGCCTATAAACTCAGAATTTTGAGAGAAGTAATAGAAATTAAGTCACTGTAGTGCAAAACTGTTCTTGCATGTCTAATAAATGGTACATTAATTTTTCTTTTTGACCTCCTTTTCTTCAGAACATTATCTTCAGGGTGTCTCACCTAAACCATGCAGAACAGTATAAAGATTGAGCAGTATCTGGAGTGATTCCACTTGCTTATGAAAGACTTACTTTATTCAGTCCAAAATAGTATCAAATACTGTATGTACTGAAATATAATAATATCTTAGCCTTTTATCCAAACTCTCATCTTGCTCTGAGTGTAAATGGAGAATCAGCCCATCTATGAAAGTGGCTTTCTCAGCCCTCTATACCTTCCATCCTTCCATCTGGGGGGGAAGGGGAATCTATCATAGACTACTTAATTCTCCTTCCTAACAACCACAACTTTTATTTCTAAGAGGACTGTGTCTGGTTTCCCACAGAGCTTCTTTGGGAAAAGTCTCTAATTAATATTCTACCTAAACGGTCTGGAGTGAGACTTCCAAGCAAGACTGATTAACTATTTCCCACTTGGAAATGAATAAATTGTAAAAATGTAATTTTCCATTGAAATTACTTACCTGGTTTTCACAGAGCAGAAAAAAAACCCAAACAGTATTTTTCTATTGAAATAAGACTTTTCCCCAAATCCACAAGATTTTTGTGCTTTCTGGCCCTCTTCTGTTCCATGAGCTAGATTTCCTGACCAAATCATGTCACCCTTGATCACAGATGTGCGAACATCTCTGATGGAATTCCTTGGTAGGAATGGAATTCAGGTTTTGCTCTTGCAGGATCCTTATGAACCTTTTTTCCCTTCCCAATAAAACTGGTGAAAAGGCTCGCTTCTGTCACAAGCAAAAGAGTCTCTATTTCAGTCAAACACCTCTTCTCCCCACTTTCTAGCCTCGATTTTGTTTGGTTTTGCCATGTAATACACTCATCCCTTCCAATTCCTTTGGTGAGGTGTTGGAAGATGCAGGAAGTTGGGGTTGTGTGAGTAAGGGTTTCCATCTGCTGCTTCTTGCTGAATTGGTTTCCTTTGCTCTGGGCTTCCTCCATGGGCTGCAGTCCCTGAGGGGTGTCATAGATAGCCCACAGCTTCAGACCCTGAGTGACGCCCCTGCGTTGGTGTGGGTCACCTCCTTCCATGAGTGAATCTCCACCTGTGCCATCGCATGTCCCCTTCCATTTCCAAATTACATTTCTTCACGTATCTTCTCATGTGTATCCTGCCCTTGTTTCTTAAACATATGTGAGCCAGAGCGCCAGGGGCTCCCTGCCTGGCTGCAACTTTGGGTCACGATGAGGTGCTCATGCTGGTTGGTGTTGGAGCTGGCTGGACCTGGCTGTAACCATCACAGGACAGCTCATGACCCCCTCCAAATAGGGTACCCTGCAGCTTCTGCCTCCCCAGACCTACAAGTTAGTTCCAGTACTGCCTCCCACATGTTCCCAGGTGAAGGTCCACGAGTCCTATTGTAAGGACTGGAGAAGAAACCTCCAGCACTGGCAAGAAATTAGCAGACAGTACGCTGGTTTAAAAAAGCGTGTGTGGGGTTGAATGTGGAATCCCCAGGGATTAAAAAATGATTTAATTGTCTATCTAGTGTCAGAGTCAGGGTAGACAGGCAAGGGTTGTGGGGGAGAGAACGCAAATGAATAATACTCTGTCAATTCAATATTACTACTGTTTTCTATTGTAACAGTGGTTTGGAAACATAATAGGATGACCAAAATGGATACACTTTAGGTTTATGTTATTTCTGCATTTACTGAGGAGCTATATATGAAAACCATGTTCTTCGGGATTTAGAAGTTTCTGATAAATACAAAAAGACACACTGTTAAGGTAGCTAGTAGGACAGAACAACATCTGATCACAGCCTCGATGGAAGCCCAGACTGCTTTTTCAGACCCCTTGGCTAGGAAGCCAACTCTAATCAAAATTGATGTCTCAGCAGAAATAATACATTTAAAGATGAGAATAGCCATGCTGAAAGGAAACACTGTTTTAAAAACAGTGAAACAAACCACAGGACAAATTTTTTGAAGTCCATCGATGCCCACAAAGGGTATTTCAGCAGTCAGAAAGTAAAGTACATTAAGCATTCTCAAATATGCTATAAAAAATGCTAGTGATCTTTAAACTCACTTTAAATTCAGGGATCCTGGCAACTACTCTGGCCCTTTTAAGATGATCTAGCAGTGTGCTGAAAGATTCCTTGCAAACATGGGCATCTGGCTGCCACACAGAGCAACTCTTAGGCAGCCTAAAGGGCCAAATCAGCTTGCCGCCCCAGGAACACGATGACAGACATGATCAGGCTGAGTCCCCTTGGCTTCCCCTTGCCCTGTCCTACATCTTCTGCCATCCTGTACTGAGCACAACTCAGACAGCATCTTGGCTAAGATTAAAAAAGTCAGTTAAGACCAGCTGACATGGTAGCTGAGAGTGGTCATTGTCACATAGGAGTAATTCAGTTATTTAAAAGGATGGAGTTACTGGTTTGCTGAGCCTTTGCAGTGTATTTCATAATTGGCATTAGAGACCATAATGTGGTCGGAAGCTTTTTGTACTCTTAATGTGGGTCATGTCACCTGGATGACATCATTAACTGTTTCTGTACAGATGCTTTTCAGCAATCGCATACTAACTCTAGGACCAAGCACAGCAAAATTGTCATCCAGACCTTACATCTTATTCAGTATTCGGTCTGTCCAGATGACAGGTGATACTATAGTGCCAACATCCACTTTCATTACTTTTTCTATCTTCACAGTAAACCGGACACTTTTCAAAGTAGAAGAGATCACATACACACACATTATTAAAAAATCAGAGACCATTTGCAAAAAATAATTTCAGCATTTAGCAGAACATGCATTGAGGTAATGTGAAATTTTACTATTTTCAAGCATTGGCTCCAAAAACAGCATGGTAACAGCTGTCAGCCTGTCTGCCTTTCACAGAAGCAAAGCATGATAGGTGATCTGCCCAGGATTCACAACCTGAATATTCTTTCTGTTTCTGTTTGGAGAGTCCTAGTTTTGAGCAGTGCCTGTGTATTCCCTGAAATAGTTCTCCAGGACTGACTAATTTATTTATTTTTTTTTTTTTAATATGTGAATTTACCAGAATTAAGACACTTTTGGGATCCAGTTTCTTGCCAAGCCATTGCACAGGTATGACCATCTTCCTACAACAGCAATTTCAGTAAGATTCAAAGCAAAAGTTTACATGTCTTAAAGGAAAGGTGTAAAGTCTTCAGGGTCATATTATCCTATTCCAGTGAAGGAATTTTTAAGACACACCTGAGGGCATGGAAAATAATGGCAGAGGAAGGCAAAGGTGTCCCAGGATAGTGGCTTTGAAAAAGAGCTTGTCCTCTGTATCCCAGTGCTGAGAACCAGACCCTTGAAATGGATGAGGAGCTGCTCTGTCTGTCCTTCAGGTCTTTTTGGGAAACATAGTCCAATGGACGAATTACTGTACAGGTCTTCACATCAAAACATAGTAGGAAGGAGGGGCAGGGGAGGCAAGGTTCATTATGAGCAGCTCACAGTGTATCTTGCAGAGACCAGTCCACTGAAGTTAGCTCTTCCATATAGGCTCCATTGCAGAAGGTGAGCGACTAACTCCCTTTCTCTCATAACCTCTTGCAGCTATTTTTTTTAAAACTCAGTCTCAAAGAGCAAATGCAATGACAGCTGCAGGAAAAATAGAATCAGTGAGGCGGAAAAGGAGCATTTCTTGAAGTTGTCATAATTAAATTATAGCCATTACCAGAGTAAGCAGAAAAAACTGTAAATCATTCTAGCATACAGATCCAAACACAAAATGTAAGTTTTCTTCCTAATTCATTAGTTTCCCCACATTCATATTGCTAATTGTAATTACTCCAAAGGAATTATTAATTAGAAATTATTTTGCATTAGGCAATTGGAAGACGATGCTCCCTTCTGAAATAAAAATCTATAATGACATTACAAATACTGCTATGGTTTTACAGTGATGTAATGTGATTAACTATTACCAAAGATACACAAGCATGACTAAGCAAACTAATTAACAATGCTGTTTAGTATGTCTCTATTCTGTTAATACTCTATAGTTTGTTTCTTCCACAGCAATATTACTTATGGAAGGAATACATTTTTCTTATACAAATAAGAATTTTTGCTATGACAATACATTTTTAAGTACCTTTACAAGTTTTTAGACTGAGAAGTTCAGGCTGGGAGAGGTTAGAATTAATGAATGAGAACAGCCTGAATAGTCTCCCAAATAAAACAGAGTAAATACACAAAAAGTCATGTGGAATATGTAACAATAAAAATTTATATATGCTTTAAAAATAACATTTATCTTTCCAAATTAAATGGTGGACGTTGTTTTGGGTACCACCACTGGGAAGTGGACTCAGTATTTCTTCCTGAGGTCTTTTCTTCCTCCCGTCACCATTCTCCTCCTTTTTCTCCCCAGGAGCAGAGAAGGAATCCTTTTCAGCCCTCTCAAGCAGGGTCGAGGGCACAGTTGTATAAAAAGAGTGAGGCCCTCATATCCTGGTGTGATGAGTGTCCTTGATTGCCTTAATGTGACCCTGAAGAAAATCTGGATATGAATGCTACTAACTTCAGGAAGAAAAACCTCATCTGAATTTTATCACTTGGGCCCATATCTATTTAAAACTATGTTATTACACAGTGCTCTAGAATAGCTCAAGAGGATAATCCTTGCTTAACAGAAGCATCGCATGATAACTTAATCAGCCTTTTCCATTTGCAGTGTAGGCTGTCTGCATCAATCTACATTGTTAATGATCCCAAAGAGCTCAGAAGGAAGTGTGTTATGAGGAGGAAGAAATAGCAAAGAAAAAAACCCTAAGTCTGTGATTTATCCAGGAGGACAAACCACAAAGGTGAATATGAACTGTACAGTAATCATGCTAACCTCAGACACTACAGGGAGACTGCTTGCCCAGTAATTTAGTGCCATTTATCTTAGGATATACCATGCTGAAGATTTCAGGATAACATAGCGTAGCTTTACATGATCTGACTCTGAGTCCCCGAGACGATTGGAGCTAGAGGACAGCCTTTCCTTCAGGAAGGGTTTGCCTCAGCTACCCTACTCCCAATACCAAAAGCACCTTTTGCTGGTAGGATAGGGCTGTGCTACACTACAATTTGAACTCTTATTTTCCACAAAATATGTAGGAGCAGGTGGTTGTAGCACAATTTTCTCCTTTGTCTGCAGTTACACTGTAATACACACAGTCCTGGCCATTGGTAAGTGCTGCAAACAGCATGGGAAGTATGAGAAATCACACTTTTCTGTCAGCAGTAAGGCATATTATGAATTCCAGACATTTGTCAAGTAGGGTACAAGAAATTCACATCTACCATGATGGGGAAGGTGGCCAAATGCTTGCTTGATTTACAAACTCTGTAGCTGCACTTATTGCGAAAGGCTTATAAGAACTGTAAATCTGTCAGTCCATTTTGGTGATAATCAACAGTCAAAGAAGTTAAATTTGAAAGTAAAAGAAATATAAAATGGAACCAGGCTTCTCTGGAGTGAAAGAGTTTGAAAATTGCCAATGGATGGATGACACAATGTGTCTCCAGCTGGACTCTTCAGAGGATAAGTTAGACTACAAATAGCACAAAATCAAACTCCGTCCTTAATTTTCTAGTTTTCTGTGCCCTGAAAATACTGCTTTTCCGAAATTGGTATTTGCAGTAGCAGTTGGAGCTGATTGTTAGAGCTACAGTTCTTTACAGTTTTGAATAGAGTTAACTTACATTTTTAGAATTAGAAAAAGTAGCACTAAACCAGAACACAGTCCAAAGGTGGTTTACCTTCTCTTCAGTGAAATCAAAAACATTTGCTCTATGTTTGTAGAGTCTGAGAGTTATTAAGAAGTTTTATTTAAAAAAATCATATCTTAAATATCTATGCATATCTATATGACAAGACTTTCATATTGAAATACATTTTTAACATCTATTCATAGCTTTCAAAAAATTGAAGTATGTATAAGACTTTAATTGATATTCATGTAATCTCTCAGAGGCAGGGTTTGGGGTCAGCTCACCCCAAATCCACTATTAGCTCAAAGGGGTTGGTTACCACTGTACCATCCTCATCAAAACCAGCAGTGACCTGCATGTACTAATCTCATTCAGTTGTTTCTAGAAGCACGGGCTGGCAATGAACATGTCTATGTGAAAAGCTGGGTTCTGTGTATGATATGGCTGAAGTATGAACGTAATTTTCTGTGGTAGAAACAGCGTTGTATCATACCAGAGGTTAACAATTCACTTTTAACTTAGCAGTCTCCCAAGCAGTTAGGGTTTACCATGCAGGTAGATAACTGCGCTTAGCTATTCTAAGGGGTATTTGGTATTTTGAGAACCAAAGGGGTACGGACCATGAACATGACATTTTCAGTGACATTCCCAAGCAATCATAAGCATTATGTGGTATGATCTCTTCTTGAAACGAACTAGTTTCATTTTAAAATCAATTAAATTTAACTCCCAATACTCCTATCGAAATTCAGTTTCAGAAGCTGTTTTCTCTGATGGTTTAAACTTCTGCTTAATTCTAGTCTGGATTTATTCACGGCTACTTTATATGTTTGCTCTTGTGCCAGCACTATACTTCATCTTAAATAGTTCTTTAACCTCCCCGATGTATTTATAGAGAGCAATCACATCCCTTCTCAATTCAGTCTTGCTTTGCTAGACTAAACACATCTTTTTTTTTCAGTCTTCTCTCATACAATTGCTTTGCATTTCCACAGTCATCCTAGTAATCCCTTTACTGGTTTAATTCTCTTGAAGTTGAGCAATCAGAACCGTAGGTGGTATTCAAGATGAGGACTAATTAACACCTTTTATACAGCAGGAATATTTCCATGCCTTTTACTGGGAATATTTCACCAGAATTGTATACCTTTTTCACAAATGTTACCTTAGCCACTGTCTGACAACCCTCAGACATTACAGAATCAATGCTCTTCCTTCCCCAGTTTCCCAGTGATGAGCTCCCACTAGTTTCTCTTCCAGTTCCCTCAGCAGCACAGATTCCCTCAGCTGCAGCCTTGCACTTGGAACATATAGAAAAACATCCCATTTCTGATACTCCCGTCTAACACTTCTTGTACAATACTCTGCTCACCTTTCATGTTAGTGTTGTCTCCTACCCTTGTAACTTCAGCATACATCTTCTTTTGTGTGCCAAGACCAGTAAATGACTATAGTAAATAAGAGGAACTTCATAGAACACTAATAATTTCCTGTCAGTACACACTATTTTGGTTTCTCCTTGAAGTACGCTTTATCCACCTTTCAATTGTTTCATCAATCTGCATATCAGCTTCTTTGCTGAAGTGACATAGATGCTCTGCATTTCTTCTCTCTATAAAAATCCAATCTCTTTTTCCAAGTCAGCTCAATTTGCCACATCCACCTTTGGTGAACGTATGCTTAGCATTAATCTCTTTGCTTAGATGTCTCTTTATCCCTTCCTATTTAGGTCAGGCTTATAAGCCCACAGATGCCCAGATCATTTCACTTTCCTTGAATACAGACCCTTCACTTGCTGCTCTGTGGTGATACAGTACCTTATGTAGTTCACTGGAGTTACTTAAAATCTTTCCACTGTCTGGTACTTTCCTTTTTAAGCACCATTTTCTCTTATGAGAAGAAGAACATAGGGAGTACCCAAATGGTTCAGTCTCCCCGAGCCTACTCCAGAAGTAAGGAAAGATATTCAGCCTACAAGGACCCTAGCTTCCTGGCCTGCTGCCCACATCAGATATCCTTCAGTGACTCAACAGAAGCCTTAAAAAGACTGATAATTTTCAGCCTTTTCCCAGCCAGCATACCTAAGGCTTTGAGTTCTCAGACTACTCCCAAAGCACTTCACTACTAAACTGTACCTAAAGAGTCTCCTTCAGGCAAGTCCCAACCTCTCCGGCAGTCACCCCACTTTGCTTGGTCTGCAACCTTCTATCCCAGCTGTTGTGAGTCAGTCACTGAGCCACAGCTGGGGAACTGGCTGCTCGCTGTTAACCCCATCGTGCTTGTTCATGGCAGAGTTTATCCAATTGGAATTGCATGTATTTTCAATATACAGACAGCTGAGGTCCCGCCTCAATTGTGGGTTTGGCTTATGGCATATCTACTCCTGATGTGTTATTGGTGTAAGTGAAAACAAGTAAAGCTGAATGAATAATTTGGAGAAATAATTCAGCTTGGTACAATCAGACATGAATATTGAAAAATAAACAAAGCAAAATGATGTATGAATAACATGCACATCTGAAATACTCCAAGAAAGATTCCTTGTGAGAAGTAGAAGAAATGCCATTATCTGAATGACTTAAAAATGAAAAAAAACAGGGGGAATACATAGCAGAGAATAATTCCGTATGTTGTAAAAAAATGTTTATCTTAATTCCATAGACCTGAAAATGACCATCTGATTTAACGAGACGGAAGGGTTACAAAATTTTTCATTATTCTTAGTGCTTGCCCTGAGAGTAAAAGAGAATACCGAAAAAGAGTCCTTTTATTTGAAGATTAAAATTCCAATGATTTAATGTCTCATAAGGATCCTTTTACTTTTTTCCCCCTCCATTTCACTTATTTGTGGGGAATTGTCTAACATAAAAACTTATTTTTTCTCTCTGTGGAGCACCACAAGAGTGCCTCAAGGAATTTAGCCAGACAAAGTGAGACAGATGTGTTAAACATATGGATGCCAAGGAAGTGGCTTGGTTTCTCAAACAATGGACGTGAAGGACTGGGGAGTAAGTGGAACAGAGTCTTGGCTGGATTGAGCTGGAGGAGGGGGACTTGTATGTTATTGTAATGGAAAGCAAGAAAATAATGTATTCTACTTTGATAAACTGATGCCTGAATTGTCCACTTTTCTGACTATTGTAAGTGCATATTCCTCACACTGGTAAACAGCTCAATGCTGTCTTAAAAGTAAGCAACAAATAAACATAAGGCACTGCAATCTTACTTCAGCCCTTAAATTTAATAGACTAAGCCCAAGTGCACACCCTTGCCAGCTGAATGAAGTAGCAACCATACTTTTTTCTAGGGGATACCAGAGGCTATGCAATGTTTCCCTTGTCTGCCGCATGACCGGAGCAAGTGTGCACGTACAAGTGAGTGACTATGCAGTGTCACATCCACAATCTGCCTGACAGTGCCTACTTGGTAGCCTTTTGGTTTACCATTTGTGAACTCCGCAGTATTTGTGTGGAAAGTAAATAGCAGTGAAGTCCTCATGAGAAAGAAAGTGGCAAAACCCCAGCTTGAGCAGGGGAGGTTGGACCAGATGACCTTCCAACCTCAACCATGCTGTGATGCTGTGAAAGAGTGGCTTTGTGTCCAACTATGTGAGTGCATATGATCTACTACATATGTCTTCTTTCTCAGAACAGTTGAGGAGTAGATGGGTAGTAGTAGGGTTTGGTCCAATCAATTGTCTAAGAGTTGCAGTCTGCATTCAGTAGCCAAGTGGTTTTTGGTGAGCCACATATAGGTCTCATCCAAATCATAACATCACTGGATTAAATTACTGCTTTGAAAAGGTGTAATTAATCTCCTCCACTGTCTAAAGAAAATAAACTAGGTTTTGGCCATCTAACTTCAAATTCCCTAATGTGGTGGGTTGACCCTGGCTGGGGCCAGGTGCCCACCAGAGCCGTTCTATTACTCCCCCTCCTTAACTAGACAGGGGAGAAAAGGTAGAACGAAAAGCTTGTGGGTTGAGATAAGGACAAGGAGAGATCACTCACTAATTATCATCATGGGCAAAACAGACTGAACTTGGAGAGGGAATTCATCTAATTTATTACTAAGCAAAACAGAGTAGAGGAATGAGAAATAAAATCAAATCTTAAAACACCTCCCCCCACCCTTCCCATCTTCCCGGGCTCAACTTCACTCCCAGTTTCAACCTCCTCCCCCTCAGTGGCACAGGGGGATGGGGAATGGGGGTTACAGTCAGTTCATCACACAGTGTTTCTGCCGCTTCTTCATCCTCAGGGGGAGGACTCCTCTCATCGTTCCCCTGCTCCAGCATGGAGTCCTTCTCATGGGAGACAGTCCTTCATGAACTTCTCCAACATGAGTCTCTCCCACGGGCTACAGTCCTTCACGAACTGCTCCAGCGTGGGTCTCTTCCATGGGGTGCAGACCTTCAGGAGCAGACTGCTCCAGCGTGGGTCCCCCACGGGGTCACAAGTCCTGCCAGCAAACCTGCTCTGGCGTGGGCTCCCCTCTCCACGGGTCCACAGGTCCTGCCAGGAGCTTGCTCCAGCGTGGGTTTCCCACAGGCCACAGCCTCCTTCAGGTGCCTCCACCTGCTCCGGCGTGGGGTCCTCCACGGGCTGCAGGTGGAATCTCTACACCCCCTCATCCTCCCTCCATGGGCTGCAGGGGGACAGCCTGCTTCACCATGGTCTTCACCACGGGCTGCAGGGGGATCTCTGCTCTGGTGCCTGGAGCACCTCCTGCCCCTCCTTCTGCACTGACCTTGGTGTCTGCAGATGTTCTTACATCTTCTCACTCCTCTCTCTGGCTGCAAAAGCTCTCTCTGACTGTTTTCCTCTTTCTTAAATATGTTATCACAGAGGCGCTAATTGGCTTGGCCTTGGCCAGTGGCGGGTCCATCTTGGAGCCGGCTGGCATTGGCTCTGTCAGACACAGGGGAAGCTTCTAGCAGCTTCTCACAGAAGCCACCGCTGTAGCCCCCCCCCCACTACCAAAACCTTGCCACACAAACTCAACACACCTAATAAGACTTGTTTATAAAAGGATGGTTGCTCAACGTTTTATTGAAAATCAAGTCTTTTCAAAGTGTGCCTGGTCTGCCACTTAACTGATCTTCCTCCAAACCACCATGCACTTTTGAAAATGTGAATATAGTAATGTATACTTAGAGGTAGCATTCCATTTTCTAGGCTTCACAAAACAAGTTCTATACATTTTCAAATGTATGTGTCACTAGGTTGTTCCTGAAGTCTACTTCTTATTCTTCACATGAAATGTATGTGCTGAAATATGTAAAATTGAGGCAGTTTTATTTTTTCATGACAGCAAATCTTTTCAGATAGGTCAGAAAAAGGCTATTGCAGTTCAAAAGGGGAAGGCAAGGAGTACATCCTGTTTATGTCAAGGTTTTCAGAAATAAGATGATGTAATTCATTACAAGCAATTAACAGCACCTTGCCTTTATTATCTCTGAGAGGTTACATCTTGAGCTTTGAAATATCAGAGTTATACTGGGTTGTTACTACAGCTTAATAAAACAAAACAGTCTCCATTTCTGAAAACAGATGTTTTCATTTTCAGATCAGGCTAACACATATAAATCAAAAGTTATTAATTGCAGTGTGGTAATACCCAGGAATTATTTAGCCACAGGATCCTAATATTTGTGTATCTTGAGCTTTTTAAGAAAATACCAACTGAATTGTTTTCTAGTCTCTTAGCCAAAAGTCTTTACTTCCTCTGTAGGATAGCAGGGCCATGCTTTTATTTAGAGGAACAGAGAATATAGCTCTCAGCATCTAGGAAAACAGATATTGGTGAGCACTGTTTAAGCAAGAATCATGAGGAAATGAAGGCTGTAGATAATTCTTCTTTGTGTCTTCCCTTCTCCTCAGACCTATCAGTCACTTAATCAGCACTAACAGTTCCCTTGCGCCTGCACTTCACACTGCATTTAGGTACCAAAAAGATAGGCAGGTTTAAAGAAGGGCAGCTAAAATGAAAATATCACCTCCGAAGAGAAACTAAAGGAACTAAAGCCCACATGCTGCAGTCTGTGTACTGAGTTCCCAGTTACTTCTTGGGGAGTTATGCACAAGAACTACACAATCATTAGCAATCTTCCTTTTAATATCCACGGTGTAAAGGAGTGTGTATTTCTTTATATAGATGGCTTAGGGGAGAGAAGCTTTGAACCAGATGAGGTCCCCTCTAGTAATTGTGTAGGACAGATATTGGTGACTAATTAACTCAATAACCAAGAGGGGGAAGAAAAAAAAAAAAAAGATGAGAAGTAAAGCAGTGGTATTTTTCAATACTGGAACAGAATAAGCTGGGACATGAGGTTAAATTTGTAAAAGGAGGGACTCCCTGGGAATTACTGAAGAACTTTCACAAGACTTGGTGAGGCAGAGCTTCCCTGGCCCAGTAGGAATTGTCCTTCTCAATTTTGGGACATGTAAACAGGAAATCCATGTGCCTTACAGCTGTAAGACTGTTGTTCTTGTATTTTGCAGCTTCCTCTACATGAATGTGTAAGATATCACAATATTGTAAGCATGATCAGCAGAGTCAGTGTGAACATCTTGGTGTGTTTCACCTTCTGTGTGAAGAAAATAGGGACCACGGCTTTCTGTTAAATGATAGGAGTGTGCAATAGTTGTTGTGAGAGCCTCAAGTGGATATTGAGTGGGGAACCAGGCTAATGGTAAAGTCATAGGCATCTCAGGATATAGTTTGTGACTTAACATTTGCTGCAGCACCACCCTTTTCTCTTTCTTTTCTTCTAGTCTACTTTCCTTCTGTAGGATCATTTCCCTGCCACTCCCTCAAACAGCTTCTTTCTTGAAACCTCCTTGAAATCTTCAGTCTAGGTGCTACAGACTTCCCTACTTCCATTTCTGCCCCCTCTTACTAGTCCATACATTCCTAATCTTGTTCCAGACTAAAGGGTGAGAAGAGCCAGAAAAAACTGCAGACAGCAAAACTCGTTACTCCTGCATCAGCTGGAATATCCCCTCTCTCATTCCTAGACCTTTCTATGCTGTTATATGCCTGTAATAGAAACACGAAGAGGCAAGGACTGTGCAGACAGGACGTTGGGATGAGCTGGTCGAACTAGAACAGAGGCAAACTACAAAGTTTGCCGTCACTTGCTGTCTACTGACCTAAGCTGTGGTCTACACTCAGAATGTCTGTGTTCCTGTTAAGAGAAAAGTTTGATACTGTGGTCTGACCATAAACCTCACAATTTTTCCAGGTACCCGAATGGCTGCAGATAGCTGTTTCAGCAATAGAGTTCCGCAGGTTCCTAGATTGCTGTAAACAGTCTTTCTAGACCTGCCAACCCTTGCAGCTGGGCTAAAAAGCCCCATCCCTATTTCATGCCTCAAACCACTCAGATTTGAATTTTTCCCCTGACATATATGGTCTGGTTGAATTTCCTATGAACTAGGGTTTATTTAAATTTTAATAAACCATTTATTTTATAGCATTTTCCCCAGGATTTGCAGCAGATTCTAAAGTGTCAATTAACTTGACAATAAAGCCCTTTCAAAAATAAAATACAGCTTTATTTAAACAGTCAAATAGTCATTTAAATTATAAATGAAGTGGAACTAAGATTATTCCCGGTATTTTCACTAGTGGAAGAACAGCTGAGAATTAATTGGATCAGTTTCTCTTCAAACTGATGGAAGGAGTTCTGAAATATCCTGCCTTAAATCTCCATTAAACAGTTTCAGATGTATTCAGTGGAGCCAGGCACTGTAATTTCTAGCCTGCAGAAGTTCCACAAGGATTCTGGGACCCGCTAAACACTGGAAAGATGTAGGTTTTCTTCTTGGAATTACCTTTGATAATAAGGCTGCCTTTCTTCCCTGGAGGTGGCTAGTCAAACTAGCAGGAAAAATGTCTGTGTCTCACTCCTCAGAGATCTCCCCAAACTGTAAGAAAGTGAACAGGTTGTTTCCTGATTGCTGTAGTCAGTTGGGCAAGAGCCAGCAGCTGGAAACTGCTGTGACTTACAGCACTGAAATAGGGATCATCCAAAGAGAGGAGAAAAATGTTGTCACAGTGAGAGACAGCAGAAAAGAGGTTGATTGAGATTTCAAACTTTTCTGATTGCTGAGGATAGCAAAGGCCTTTTGTCCCTAATCCAGAAACTAAAGAAGAGCTTTCCCAGAGGGTTTTATATATTTCTGTCTCTTCCATATTGAACTGTAGGGGATTATTCCAGTTGCACAGCAGTAGTCCCTCATACAGTCCATGTTGCCCTAAGAGACATAGGCTCAGCAAAGGACATGGGGATGCAATAGTTGGATTAAATAGTATGTATGAGTTTATTTAGAACTACTCTTCAGCTACCTGCTGGAGAGATCAGAACTCAGGTTTTTTGTTTGTTTACTTATTTAGTTGCTCATCATTTGGTTGTTTTTTAGGTTTTATTTACACTTCAGATGCTTTGCAACCAGTCCATTAAATTACTGTTTCAACATTTTGTGCAAATTCTATAACTATTGGGCAATTTGTGAAAGTTGTGAAATTAAAAGACTGTTTAAAGAGAGACATATGTATTGTCATGTAAGGGAACTCTGCTCTACAATGCTTTACCAGAATACCTCCATAAATGTCCACTGCTTCTTTTCCCAGCTCTGTCCTTAAAAATACCACTTTCTATGGCAGTACTTACAGGTCACAAACAGTCATTGATAGCCTCATTAAAAGTTGCAGGCTTTGAAATATCTAAGTGTTAATACAATTTAATTTCAAAATGGCACTGCTTTATGGGATCTAACATTTTAACCTACTACTCTTTATTCCCCTATCCCAACAGCAATGTTCTAGTAGGTCCAACAAAAGCACAAAAACTATGATTTAGGGCTACAACTCTACCCTTTTTCCACCTTTTCCACATTTCTACCTTTGCTACATTAAGATATTGCCTCATTTGCAGGAAGTTACATAAAATGTTGTAATACTTTTAGAGATTCTTGTAATAGCCAGGAAGGACTGAGAGCTGTTTTACCTTTGGCTTTTAATTTTTCAGCATATTTCAGTTCAGAGATAGACCCCCTGGAGGAACGTTTTCAGTATGCTGTACTGGGAAATACTTTAAGTGTGCACACAATTATAGCTCATTACTACGGTGGGAATCATTTGCCTGTCTGCTTTCTCAGTCTTCATGTTGAAATGAGACTTCACTGTTATTTTTGGATTGATAAAAAATAGGGGGGGGTATTTATGGCAACATTATGTATACTTAGAGGTGTGTGTGCATCTATGGCATTCTCATATGTACATGCTAAAAGTCTAGTGAGAAGAGGACATCAGCATCACATTTTACAGTTCCAGCTACCACCTTATGGCTTCAATTGCTGTATGTCTACAAGGTAGTATTTTGTTACATTCACTTATATACATTAAACTGCCTTTTATTTTGTTCATGAGCCTCTGATTAAACTGGTAGTTTTTTAATCTGTCTGTGATTAAGCACCAAAAGAACAGTAGGGAGTCAATTCAGTTGCCTAAATGCCATTTAGTGCTATTTGAAATGCTCTAGGATACCTGGGGCATTCAGATGGGGCTGGCAGCCACAACATCGGATACAGAAATACAGAAGTGCCATTCTGGAATGAGACCTGGATGCCAGATGGCATACCCTGGAGCATCTCAATTGCTCCTACATGCCTATGTGTGCATAACTAGGAGAATCCAGTGAATGTTAAGGTAGTCATTTAATTTAAGCCCCTCCAGTATAGTCACTAGAGAGATCTAGGTGCCTTAGAAACCTACATTTAGGCAGAAAGCACTTCAGGTCCTCAGAAGCCTCTAGTTATTTTCTATTAAATAAACAGTGAATATATGCACTTAAATCTGGATTTATCTGTCCTAAGTTTAACTATCTAAAGCCTGTAATCATTTACAGGTCTTTAAAAGTTGGATTCAACCCCAGAGTTCAGTAGCTACCACTATGTGAGATGACTTAGGCTAATCAGGACAACTGCATGGGCATGGCAGATGAGACACAGGACGTATGGGAAACCTGCACCCTTTTGGAACAGCAGCTAGAGACCAGGCCCTGACAGATCCTATGGTGCTTCAAATGGCACTAGATAGTTGTGTTTAGATAACTGAATCCCTCCTTTCATGTGATGTAGGTGTCTAAACTCTATACTAGTCAGTGGAGATCTAAGGCTTGATTCGGGCAACCTGACAAGCATCTACTGCTGTCTGAGGTGCTCCAGATTACCTAAGACATCCTTATCCTCATGGGCCTGGCCTACAAGAGATCCTTGCCTTTCTTGAGTGGCCACTGTAGATTAGGAGAGATACCTTAGGGAATCATATGTTTTCTGTTTAGTCAAACAAATTGAGCCCTATGTCTTCACTCACTGTACTGGGAGCTAAAACTGTATTGTAGTCATACAAAGTTAGTTGTCTGAACACAGAGCTCAATCTCTCCTCAGGTTTCATCTTTCGCTACCATTTCGTGCTCTCTAAGAAAGGGACAGATTAGGTACAGGAGGAGGCCTTAAAACTCTTAAAGTCCAGATCCTTAGCTCACACATTAATACTTACATTGTAGACTACTGAATTCCAATGTCTGAGTCTGAAAGTAAATCCCACGACAAGCACCTCCAAAGGGCAATTCATCCTACCTTGTAGGTTGGGGTCTATACTTTCTTGGAGGTATTTCTTCACATTTAATATAGAATCACAGATTCACAGAGAAAGTGCCTCTGGACATGACCTAGTCCAACCCCCATGCTCAAAGCAGGGTCAGGTACAGCAAGTTTCCCAGGACCATATCTGGTCAGGTATTGAATATCTCCAAGGATGGAGACTCCACAGTTCTCTTGGCAATTTGTTCCAATGTTTGTTCATCCTTAAAGCACAAAAGCTTTTTCTCAAGTTTAAACAATTTCTTATACTTCAGTTTGTGCCCATTGCCTCCTATCCTTTCACTGGATACCACTGAGAAGAGTCTGGCTCCATATTCTTTAAAACCCTCCTTCAGGTAATTATATACATTGATAATATTTACCCCTGAGCCTCCTCTTTTCTAGGCTAAATAATGCCAGCTCTTTCAGCCTCTTCTCATATGTCAAATGCTCCAATCCCTTAATCATCTTTGTGGCCCTTTGCTCATCTTGCTCCAGTATCAACATGTCTCTCTGGTACTGGGGAGCCCAGAAGTGGATCCATCACTCCAGATGTAGTCTTACCAGGACTAAGTAAAGGGAAAGGATCATCTGTCTTGAACTGCTGGTGGTGCTCTTTCTAATGTCACCCAAGATACTGTTGGCCCTTTGCCATGAGGGCCCATTGCTGGCTTGTGTCCAACTTATTTAGCACCAGAACCCCAGGTCTTTTACTGCACAGCTGCTTTCCAGCTGGTCAGTTCCCCAGCATGTGCTGGTCTGTGGGGTTATTCCTCCCCAGACATAGGACTTCACTCTTTCCTTTCTTGAAATGCATGAGATTTCTGGCACTCCCTTTCTCCACCCTGCCAAAGTCTCTCTGAAGGACAGCACAACCACGTGGCATATCAGCTACTCCTCCCAGTATTGTCTGTAAAATTCCTGGGGGTTGACTCTGTCCTACCACCTAGGTCATTAAAGCAGATCTTAAATAGTACTGGATCCACTGTTGACCCAGAGTATTCCACTAGTGACTGGCCTCCAGCTGGAATTTGAGCTGCTCATCACAACCCTTTGCACCCAGCAGTACAGCTAGTTTTTGGTCAACGTCACTGTCCACTTACCTAGCCTGTACTTCATCAGTTTGTCTACGAGGATATTATAGGAGGTGATCTTGAGAGCCTTACTAAAGTCAAGATAAAGAATACCTACTGCTCACCCCTCATCCACCAAGCCAGTCATCTCATCATAGAAGGCAACCAGGTTGGTCAAGCATGATTTCCCCTTCATAAATCCATGCTGACTGCTCCCAATGATCTTCCTGTTCTTCATGTGCCTGGAAATAGTTTCCAGGATTTGTTAATTCATCACTTTCCCAGAGATCAAGATAAGGCTAGTCAGCTTCTAGTTCCCCAGATTCTCCTTCTTGCCCTTCTAGGGCAAGGAATAGGAGTGGCTTGCTTTCTTCCAGTCCTCAAGAAGCCCTCCTGATCACCATGACCTTTCCAAAGTAATAGTGACTAGCCTCACAATGACATCAGTCAGCTCCCTTAGCACTTGTGGGTGCCTCCCATGAAGTCACTTTTGTATGTCTAATTAATTTCTGTGTTCCCTAACCTGATCCTTCTCCACTGAGGGTAACTCTTCCTTGCTCCAGACTTTGGCTCTGGTCTCAGGGGCCTGAGAGGTCAGTGAAGGTCAGTGTTAACAGTAAAGACTGAAGTGAAGGCAGCATTAGCTGCCTCAGCCTTTTCCATGTCCTTTGTCACCAGACTCGCTGCCCCATTCAACAGCAGTCCCACATTTCCCCTACGCTTCCTTTTTCTGACTTTTTGCCCTTGAGGTCCCTCAGCAGATTCAAGTCAGAGATAGGTTTTGGCTTTCCTTACCACATCCCTTCATGCTTGGAGAATAGAAGGAATCTAGATGATTAGCGTGGGCTAGGTAATGTTTAGATGGAATACCACCTTTCTTTCAGCAGGTCCATTTCACATGAGGGCTGATGTATAGATCCAAGTTAATTACCTAAGTTACACAGGCTGGAACCTTAGATTTGATTTCAAACTGCAAGAGTTCTGCACTTCTATTAGAACTGTTTTCTCCTATATACGTCATGCTCTATTCAAATTTACCATACTGTACACAGTTGTTACATTACAAAGAAGAACTAGAAACAGTTAGGGAGAGGGAAAGCCAGCCGGTTTGTGTTTTGCTGCTGCTGCACAGTCAATGTATCCAGGGCCTTTTTGCGCTGCCTCAGGCTCCTATCAATCTGATGGATCTGGAACACTGCAGACAGTCAGGTGTAACTGCTATAGATGCAAAACACTGCTGAGAGAGACAGATTTTGGTACAATACCAAAGGCAAACAACATGCAGGGCACTCACATTATTGTGTAGGCTTTAAAAAGAATAGGAAAATACAGATTTTTACATGCACATGGAAGAGTAGAAACCATTACAAATTAATACAGTAACAAAATTTTTGTCAATGCTAAATAAAAAATGAGAGGTATACTACAGCTGACTATGCTAGGGTTCATGTTGAATTCTGCCACAAGGAAGCTGAACTCTTTTACTGTTAAATAGTTTTAGTTAATCAAAATAGACTTTCTATTCCCACTAATTCATATCAGCTTAGATATTGAGCTAAATTATATAACTTATATTCAATAACGTTACTATTTGGATACAAAAGACTGCATATTTTTTTAAAGAAAGACAGTATCTGTGTCTGTCTGTGACTTGCTATGCATATATCTATATGTAGCAAGCCTAATCTTGAGGAAGAGCTCATGATGCACTACAGGGAGTGTATCTAGCTTTCATTTACTTTTTTATGTGCTACAGATATCCTAAGATGCATGTAGTAGGTGAACAGATAAAATATTCTTTGTTCATAAATAGGTAAGACTGTGGAGTTCATGTCCCAAGAATCATTCATGTCCCGTTCATGAACCACTCCTATGCCATAAAGGAGAAGAAAAATATGTGGGACTCTTCTTTTACCATAATTTTGCAGCTGCCAGCTGCTTCCTCATGATCCCTGGACTGCTGGGAAAAAAGTAGTACTTAAACAGGTGCTGATAAATAGCACATATGCAATAGGAGCACTGCAGTAGAGTCACAGATGTCACAGATGTCTTTTTTATGGTGCATGTGCTATGCCATTGATCTGTTGTGGCCACTAATCCTGACATGCCCAGCCTCCTGTGCCTACATAGACTGATTTGGTGCCCCACATATGAAGCAAGATTCAACAAACACTGATGTAAGGTCATTTTTTGTACATGCACAGAACTGTGTAGGTGAGATTTATCTGTCCAGGACTATCATGCCTCCCAATCAGCACTGTGCCTACGACCTCTTTAAGACAGCCCCTTTCTGTGTGATGAACATTCCTGCCAAGTCAACATGCTGATTGCTGAGAACCTGGCTATTTTATGTTTTCTGTCATTAACGTCAAATCCGGGGGGGGGGGGGGGGGGGGGGGGAGAAAAAAAAAAAGTAAACCCATATTTCTCACTTACATATAGAAATGTGTAGACTTATCACGACTATCTCTCATGAACCAAAGTATGGTAACACAGAGTCACCTTCCTTTACACAATATTGAGATTCTCTGACGCTTTCTTTCACTATTTTTTCCCAGAACACAAAATGGCTTCAGTCATTTACTGATGCAATTCTGAATTACCTGCTCTTTAGTATTGACTCTGATTCTCTACATATGAAAAAAAGCTACATGACAGTGCTTTAATTCCTTTCCTAACAAACACACTTTTCGCACAATATAAGAAAGGTCTTGATTTGACTAAATGGGACAAATGGACAGCTATAATGAAAAGACATAACCACAACATCTGGTGCACTTCAGACATAAGCAAATCTGTGCCTCAGGGCTCTCTCTTTCGTAGTACTCCAGCAGACTTCTTTGGGGGGAGCCCAAGACTTCTGTTTACTCTGCCTTTTTTAGCTTTTTGAAATGGTGCAGGCACATTAACAGCTGCAATGTTGTTACTAGATCAGGTACAAAGAACAAAATGCCAGATAAAGTTGTTTACTGTACTGGTAACTTATCTGTTGCTTACTCAGAGAGACTGCATTCGGGGCTGAATTCAACCAAATACCATAGCTGATGCCTTAGTGTCCTTCTGGTCCCCAGCTCCCTCTGCAGAAGGAGTTGGCTCTTCTATGGGTCCTGTGTCCTGCCTACTAATTCTGTGCAGAGTCTCAGATGATACCTTAAGACTTGTGACGTAGGTCTAGACATCCATGTGTGGCCACTCACTGAACCTACAGAGTGGGAGTCAGCTGCAGATTGCAGACAGCTCCATTTAGGCATCTCGGTGTAGGTGTTTACACATGATTTAGTTGTTTAAGTTCCCATTAGAGTCAGCAAATATCTGTAGTTTGTTTCAGTTGCTCAAACATAGCCATCTGGTGCAACATTAGTGTTCAAGACATACTCACAAGGCTGACAGATACAACAGGGAAGACTGGAAGCTAGGTTTGATAGCTGAGATACAGGTGACTAAATAGAGCAACAAAAGTCACTTTAAACACCTCAGAGCACCCTGCCAAATTTTCTGATGCCACTTCAGAAAGGCACAGGTCAGTTGTCAGTAATATATCAAACCTACTAGCCTCATGGAGATATTCTATGAATCTATGATTCTATGATTCTATGATCTTGGCAATCCTAGGACAACTGTGGCCTCAGCAGAATTCCTTACAGAATCCAAAATGAAACCTGATGTCTACACTTAGGCAACTGGATACCTCTCCATTGACTCTGAAGTCTTAGACATCTATTTCATGCATCATTTTACTTACCCTTTATTTAGGCAGCTCAGGAGATAAATCCCATCTACAATTTGTGTGTCTTGGGTAGCTGCAGTGCACTGGTAGCCAGCAAACAAGAAAATCAGTAACAATAGTGACTAACAACCTCTCCCCTATTACAGTTCTTTCGTCCACGTTTTAGAAATTGCTGCTAAAGTGTAACTTTGCAAGGGCTCAAGTCACTTGCCTGTACATGGGCATCTACTACCATTTGAGATGTCCTCAACCAAAGAATTCTACCTGTTCTCCAGCTGCCACATACAATAGTGTGGGTCTGTCTTAGGAAGTGCCACATCTGCCAGCCTCTCCCTGTGTCTGAATGCTCTAGGAAAACTCATATGGCAATAGATATCTATGTGTGAGCAACTGAATTGAGTCCTAGATGGTGAACTTTTACATGTCTAAAGTTACTTAATTGAATCTATTGAATCTACATCTCATGTAGATGTTCAACATCTACACTCAATCTAGTCTTTTATAGCAACTGTATGCAAAGCGGTTTCATTCTTTTCATTGTAAATTTGTACTTTTATGGATATAGATTCAGTCACAATTTTGTTCTAGGCTGAAAGAAAATGAAAGAAATGTCTGGGTAAACGCTTTTTTTTGTTGTTTGTTTGTTTAAAATCTAAAATTTAAGAAACTTATTCTGTAATTTAAAATTGATGGAAGAGATGTGTTCTTTAGCAAGATCTTGTTGCTCACACATTTCTAATTTGAAAAGTATTCTATTCTTTAAAGTGAAAATAATGGTTGATAATATGGATAACATTATTGTACACTCTTATAAATATAAAATTATAAACACCAAAATTCACAGATTGCCATTTACCAGCTGCCAATTTCTTCTGGATAAGTGATCCCCAGGAGGTTGTAATCTTTGAGCCAAGAAATTGTTTTGTAGCAATAATTCATCTCTCCTAAGCAACCTTTAGTTATTCTGCTAGCCCACTGTGTACATAAGGACACCAGTGAGACAGCTGGATCAGAAGAGCTGTGAGAAGAAAATGACTGTTTGGGGGCAGGATACCCCCTAACTGCTTCAGGGTACTATCTTGACACTGTATTAAGTCAATTTTTTGTTTGTATTTCTGTAACAGTTATTATTGATCAAATTCCAAACCCAAGGTAATTTTCTTAATGTTTATTCAGACATGTTTGAATCTCTCAATATACATGTGCCTTTTTATTTTTGAGTTTTGAGAAGAATCAGAGGCATAAATAAAGAAACCCAGTGAGATTTGGAATGGAAAATGGAATTAGGAAACTGTCCCTCTTGTATTTCCATATGAGGCAAGATGCCAAGCTGTCTTAAGAATTTGGAGGGCTGGAACACAGGGCTCCTTGGAGGGCTGTACCTTCCTGGTCACAGTAATGGCCCACAACAAGCCTATATTTCATGTGCAGTGTGCGAGTCCAATCACACACTGTGCAGGGAACACAGAATTGCTCAGAGAAGGTATGGGTCAACTGTGCAACCATACAGTCTGAAACATGTCACATCAGGCTGTCCTGCTCAGGTGTGCTTGACCTCAGCCTGCACCAGCACTGTCTCCCTGCACGCTTGGCAGCCTTGGCTGTTGGGCCTTCTAAAAAGTGTCTTATTGCCCTGAAAAATGACCAACCTATGGCTTCTGGGTCACATGGTGAACTGAAGTCTGTGTTATCCATTGCATATAAATTTCCTGTCATCTAGCCAACAGGCTAGAGAATTGGGCAAAGAGGAATCATATGAAATACAACAAGGGCAAGTGTAGAGTCCTGCACCTTGGGAAGAACAACCCCAGGCATCAGTACAGGCTAGGGGTTGACCTGCTGGGAAGCAGCTCTGCAGAGAAGGCCCTGGGAGTCCAGGTGCACCACAAGCTCTCCACGAGCCAGCAATGTGCCCTTCTGGCCAAGAAGGCCAATGGTATCCTGGGGTGCATTCAGAAGAGCGTGGCCAGCAGGTCGAGGGAGGTTATCCTCCCCCTCTACTCTGCCCTGGTAAGGCCACATCTGGAATATTCTGTCCAGTTCTGGGCACCCCGGGTCAAGAAAGACAAGGATCTACTGGAGAGAGTCCAGCGGAGGGCTGTGAGGATGATTAGGGGACTGGGGCATCTCTTGTATGAGGAGAGGCTGAGAGAGCTGGGTCTGTTTAGCCTGGAGAAGAGAAGACTGAGAGAGGATCTCATCAACGCTTATAAATATCTAAAGGGTAGATGTCTAGAGGAAGGGGCCAGACTCTGTTCAGTGATGCCCAGTGACAGGATAAGGGGCAATGGGCACAACCTGGAACGCAGGAGGTTCCATCTGAACATGAGGAAAAACTTCTTCATTTTGAGGGTGACCGAGCACTGGAACAGGCTGCCCAGAGAGGTTGTAGAGTCTGGAGATATTAAAAACCCGCCTGGATGTGATCCTTTGCAACCTTTGATCTTTTGATTCTGCGCTAGCAGGGGGGTTGGACCAGATGATCTCCAGAGGTCCCTTCCAACCCCCTACCATTCTGTGATTTGTAGAGCCATACTGTTTCTTATGCATCCACTAAGACACTAAAACCTCATTCTGATGCTTTTTTGAGGGAATCTGCTATTCAACGTGAATTAGGGAGGATTGCGTGAAATTGCAGTCTGTGATTTACATAGCTCCAAGAAGGGCTTCTTTTGGAGCTGGATGCTGCTGCTCATGGCTGTTAAGATCTGTTGTGGGCTGGTGATAATAGATACTTCTGCAGTGATTGAAGAGAAAGGGTTGGGAAACATCTTCAAACTCTCTGAACACAACCCCTGGATTATACTAATACTCTGTTTCTGCTTTTTTTTTTTCTCCCATACATGCCACAAAGCAAACACCAGATGTTTCAGTCTGCAATGCAGTGCCAGCCCACAAAGAAGAGTGAAAACAAGTAGAAAATAACATCCTCAGCTTTTATTCTATGTGTATTTCAAAGTAAATAAAATTCATATGTCATCTATCCTTCAACCATGAAACCAGTGTAACTACCACAGTATGCTGCTCATGACTTGGTCACATCCCAGTCTTTTCCACAAGTCAGATAGATGAACATTTTATCCACTTCAAAATTTTCAATGTCTTTATCTCTTTCTTTCATTCTCACAAAATAATTGTGATGTACTCTTATTGCTCAGACATCATTCTGTACCAAAATGTACTCTCTGACAACCCCAGTATTAGCTGTCTAGTGCTCTCAGCAAAGTGAGTGGCACAGGTTTTTTTCCAGACATGACTCTTTGCGCAATATCATGGAGTGGGAAACTTAGGAGAGATGAAAATTGGTCCTTGATTTTAAAATCTGCTCTGTGATGCCTGAGAAGCACAACGAAGACTAAACCAGAAAAATCTGGCTTGAGGCCTTCTATTTATTAAATCACAGCTAGATTAATATGTCCCCTACCCCACCCCATGGCTTTGCTCAGGCCAAACTCACATTAAATTCCATTGGTGATTTGTCTTGACTAAGGATTAGAGCCCAATCCTCCAAGGTATTTACATCTCTTGGAAGTACCAGTTCTCACTGGATGTTATGTGAAGGGATGGCACTCGGCCACGTGGAGAGATACTCAGAACACTGCAGGATTAAACCCTCAGAGCCCAGAATTCTTCCCAACAGCTCCTAAAAGAGCAACCACATTCAGTGTTAAAGTTGCTGCTATAGGGTTTTGCTTTTTGACATGTGTCCAAAGCACGCTGCTTGTACAAGAGCGTTACCAAAGCCAACATGAAGGTCTTTGTTCCCAGACATTCTTTCAAATCCAGGCAAATTTAGATGGAGCTTAGACACGGCAGAGACTGGTGCAACAAAGGCTGCTTAACAGCCTTGATTTTTTTGTCTTTGTGCTGCAGAGATGAAAAGTTTAATATTTTAAGAGAAAATTGAAGAGAAAAGGTAGGCTCCTCCCTGTGAAAAGCACAAGCTTCACAAAATGTTATGCATTGGGAGCCTTGTAATGATACAGAGAACTCTGAGGATTAGGATGTGAATCACAAGACATTCAGCTTCTGCAATTCATTTTGAAAGAGAAGAGTCCAATATAAATCCTGTGGATTTCATCATCTGCTGTCAGCCAAGGTTTCTATTCATGAAATATTGTTAGCACTGTAACAGGTAGATCTGTTGAGCCAGATCCACAATCAGTGTAAATCAATACATCTCTACTAAAATGCTGAGAAACAACTCCCGTTTACAGCAGCTAGGAAACTAATGCTCTGTCTTTAGACATTAATGTGGCTTGGCAATGCGAAACTTTGTAAATACTACTGATAAGTCTTATACTGCTCTTAATAAAGAGCTATTTAGGTTGTGATGACTGCTTAACACAGCTTATATTTGGAAACATAATGAAAGCACACAGGCTTACATGCATTTTAGTGAGCTTGTGTTTTACTCTGCCAGGTGTGAACTGGCCAGAGGAAAGGGTTACAGAACAGATGCATGCCAGCATGGAAGGAAGCTGGAGGAGTGGTCCTTAGCACTAGCAAATTCAGTGCATCCCCTGCAGGTCACATCACATAAAGCAGGTGCAGTCACACAGCTGCAGACACCTCTTCCCATATTCACGCTGAAGCTATTTCTGCCTTGGAGGTCTTTGGGTGATTTAAGAGGTGCGGTGGTTTCATGTGGTTGCTATGCCAAGACAGGATTTCAACTGTTAAAACAGACAGAAACGGGGTAGTCCAGCATGCATTAGGGGAGTTTAGGCTGATAAAGTATCTTCCTTGTAGGTAGCACTACCTGAGATGCCAAATGTAATATTCTTTTAATAATTCTAAATAAGGGCAAAACAAAAGTGCAGACAGATGGAGCTCCATCATAGACATGTATCTGTGTAGCTGATATATTTGAAACACTACCACCAGCAACCAGCAGCTTAAGTTTCTGCTGTAGCATTGTTTATTCCATGGTGTTTGCCAGGCTCATAACTATTTCAGACCTTGGTTGTCTCTGTCTGAAAAATCTGCCCTCCAACCAAATAAAGCCAACACTAGCCAAAGTGAGTCAGCAAAGCTACCCTCTAGGTTCAGCACTTGCCAAACTGGCAGGGTGTGAAAAGAAATATCTCCCTTTATACTAGAACCATATGCATCTCCACTTATGTTTTGTATTTAGTCTATATACGCTGGCTTTTTCACTGAACTCACCAAAGCTACACAACAGTCAATCATTTATCTTTTCACCTCTCTCAGTGTTTCACAAAGCAGTTATTTGCCTTTCAGGTGAGGGAGTTGCAGAGAATCATAGACATGATTTTTAATGAGGCCTTTAAAAACAGCTGAAAGCATGTACACTTTTCTTCCCTTTTTATAACAAATTGCTTTACTGTTAACTGAACCGCAATTCAAAAAAATTATTGATGTTAATTTGATCGAAGTTTTCTTGCAGTATTAATTTAGAGTCCTAGCAAATCAATAGAAATCAGATCATAGCTCACTCTTGTGCAAAGTAACAACGGAATATAAAGCCTGAGCCAACTCTAAAAAAAAGCTGTCAATGCAGCCGCCAGGTTGAACACTTCAGATTTCTATGCTGTCAAAAATAGTCACATGTTACTTACATGAGCCCTGCAGTATTCTGCAGAATTGTCATGGTTCTGAGTCTAATCAAAGAAGAGATTTAGGATTTAAGTACAAAACCAAGGAGGCATGTGAGGGTGTTGGGTTAGAGGAGAGAGGAAGGCATCCCCCTGGTTCGTTCCAGAGACAATCATGTGGCCAGGAAACCCTTCTTAAATAAACAACATAAGTCATTGTTATGTTTCATTGGCCTAGAAATAAACAAACAGCAATGTGAAATTTCCCTTAGCTTCTACAAATCCTCATACAATTAGCTGAACATTTTTAGCCAAAAATAGCTTTCCCATTTTGACTGTGGAAAAGACTTAACTGACAAAGCACATCATCTTGAAAACTGATGTAAGACGTATTCAGAGTGACTGCAGTTTAAATTGACTCAATTCACAGTATTGCTTTATTCAGTGCCTCGCATCTCACTTGTTTTCTATACACAGCTTTTGTTGTAATATTTTACAGAATGGTGCCATTAGAGTTGAATATTGATCCAAATCTAAGCTTCACACTCCGAAGGAGCAGTTTGGGGAACCATGTGTGAGAACATCCTCATGTTGGACTTCATTTCTCTGTAGTTCTCTCAGCTCTGATTTTCAACAGGAATATGAGGATTGCTATTCTCTTATCTATAAATTTCTGTTATCAAATGCTGTAGCAGAGGACAGGAACTGAGTTTACAAAGAGGTCATGTGCTATCACAACAAAAGTGCCCAAGAAAGCATTCACAGTCCTGCAGGACAAATGTTATGTATTCTGAAATAGGAAAAGAGGTGTTAAAATTATTTTCTATCTTCCCTTTGCTCTCTTAAAGGTACTTGGAGACAAAAGCTGTAGATTAAACCATTTTGCTTTGCTGTCTTTTTATTTGACCTAAAAGGACAGGTGAATCCAAGCACTTCCTTTGTTGTCTGCAAAAGACAACCACAACGTATCTGCCCCTCCAGTGAAGCACGACAACAATCCTCTCCTGCTGTGATTAGCCTGCTATCAGTTTTCATGTATCATCGTGACATATCCTTAGCTTTCCTAAAGTGATATATTTCTCTTAAGTAATCTTATCTATATCATGTCTAAATGAAGTTGTTCCATATCCTTATAGTTACCTAGTACAAGCATCTTAAGATTTATACAATCAACATTTAATTAAATTTAGAGGAATTCAGGATAACAAACACTTGTTCATTGTTCAGATGTGATGTAAGACACAAGAGTTAATTTTTTTACAGAATTTATCAATGAAGATCTATAAACACTGATAATACTGAAGTTCTCCAACACAATTCCTTTAATGATTATTTCAGCTGTGCAGTTGTACAGCATTGTTATAGGTGACACTATCTTCCCATTCAAGAAATGAATAAATCATTTCCTATTTACACAACCTCTTTGCCTTTTCTTACCCTCTTTCCATTTTAAAATCTGCTTTTTGATCAGAACAGCTGTTAAGCTGCTCTTCTCTCCACCTCAAGTATTTTGATTGTTCTCAAACTGAAAGGTGAAACATCTGTGAGCTGGTGTCTTAGGTACATCGCCTGGGAATCATACTTCCTTTAACACCTTCCTCTTTGCTATTTTCCCTTATCATCCTTTACCCCTTTCCAAATTCAGACTGTGGGATTCATCTCACCTGACTTTGGAATACTGCAACCTGGGGGTCCCTATCTGAGATGGGTCTCTTGGTTTCCTTTATAGTTTGTGGTGACTACAAGTCAGTGGAGACTCAGCACAGTGGGGCAAAGGTGTTGGGTTTGGCAAACAGTACCTAATGTTTCCACACAAAATTATCACTGAGCTATCTGAACATATGACCCCTTTCTGCCTGTGATGATGGAGGTTTCCAGAGACAACTATATAATTAGATAATAGTTAAAACTGTATGACTTCCATACTGGACAGTTTTGGTTTCTTTGATAACTATTCTCATCAAAATCCTTTTCTTTCAGTACCTTCAAGACCCCACTTTCTTGCTTCATTGGATTTCCTCAGTGACAGATAATTAGCTGAGTTCTATTCTCTAATTTGCAAGCATTTAGCAATCTATGAGGGTATCTCAGCTTTCCTACCCTAGGAAAAAAGTCTGATTCATTCAGTGATTCCCTACTTACTGGTGACTTTTTAAAATGAAGATGTTCAGGCCAATGTCACATGAACAACTGCGGTTACTTAAAAAAAAGGAAGAATATTACACATGCAATATTGATCCCTGCAATTATCTATTTACCAGAAGATGGTTATTCTGAAAGTAATTGAGAAAATTGAGAGAAGAATAGGCTGTCTTGGGAACTGTTCTCATTAAGATGACAGCTCCTGTGTTATCCCATTGTATTCTTACCTGTCACTCCTACTCATTCATTCATTCATCTATTCATATCAGATTCCCTTTGTATTTTATTCTGGTTTTCCCTCTCCATATCTAGAGTGGGATCATCCAATTTCCTTTGCAAATGTCTGTTTGTTTTATGTCCTAGGTAAGCAGCTGCAGTGCAAGGTCCATTAGCAGCAGAATTTAAAGCTGATTGTACTTAAAATATAGACAGCCTAGATTCTATTCCCTAGCTTTGGCCCCACTCATAGTAGTGCTGAAAAGATATGGATAAACGCTCTAATGAAATTATTTGGTTTTTTTCTTTAATCCTCTTGTGGCATTCACAAGGTAGGTAGAGTAGGGCAAGAGGACAAACCTAATCACGTGTGCAATGCTGTAATCATCAGTAATTAGAACAACTCTCGGCATGCTTTTAGTCAGTTGTGAGGCCATCTCATCATCAAAATCAAGAAAGTTTAAAGGTGACAGAGTATCTCAGTCTTCAGCACAGACCGCATTAATATCATTGGGTTTGAACTGGTACAGCTCAATCACACATAAACACATAGCAGAAAAATAAGTTCTTTTAAATGGTCTTTATGGCATTATAAAGATCCTGATAGCTAATGTTAATCTGTTGGTGTCATCACTGTAAACTTGATCACATTTATGAATATGTGTCAGGAAAAGAAATGCAAGTATTTATTTACCTAACAAGACTATATAACAATGCCTTTTGTAGCTCTATGCATATGATCAAGAATAGATTTTTAAAAGCATTTTAAGGTGGAGTGCTCTTCTTACCAGAAATGTTCACAAACTAAATCTGAAAGCTGACATAATAGTTTAATACATTAGTGAGTCAGCAGAGACATGCTGTACACCCACTAACATAAAGTTTCCATTTCACTGCCACCAGCTAATAAAAATCTTATGTCTTGTACTTCTGAATCTTAATAGCCCCCAGTTGTTGGGAGAATGCATGTAGGAGGGAGAAAAACGCTGCTTCCACTATCCCCAACTTAATTCTTCATAGATCTTAACAAGCGTCCTGTTGATTTTAGGGCATTTGATTTGGATAGACATTTGGTCTAATTCAGTGTAATAAAATGGAGACATTGAAAAATAAAAGAACCAAACAGGTTTCAAGGTAAGGACAGACAAGTGACATCCTGACAAATGCACTACCAGGTAGATGAGCCAAAATGCCTCTATTAGCCCTGATAGCAGCCAGCTGGAGTCTTTGTTGTGCTCACATATCGTACAGTGACAGGCACTGGCTTTGGGCTATATAGTCTCAGCCTCTTGCACCTGGATTTTTTTGGAAATACAACATAAGACCTTTTTCTCAAAATTTTGGAAAGGATTATTTCCCCTCTATCCTTTACAACAAAAGATACATTATTTTCATTGGCAATTAGAAGAGCCAATTAATTAGTTTTATTAAAGCAGCGACTAAGTGTAAAACCAAAAGAAGGTGTGTGGTGGGTTGACCCCGGCTGGAGGCCAGGTGCCCACCAGCGCCTCTTTATCACTCCCGCTCCTTAACTAGACAGGGGAGAAAACGTAGAACGAAAAGCTTGTGGGTTGAGATAAGGACAGGGAGAGATCACTCACTAATTATCATCATGGGCAAAACAGACTGAACTTAGAGAGGGAATTAATCCAATTTATTACCAAGCAAAACAGAGTAGAGGAATGAGAAATAAAATCAAATCTTAAAACACCTCCCCCCACCCCTCCCATCTTCCCGGGCTCAACTTCACTCCCGGCTTCAACCTTCGCCCCCTCAGTGGCACAGGGGGATGGGGAATAGGGGTTACAGTCAGTTCATCACGCATTGTCTCTGCCGCTTCTTCATCCTCAGGGGGAGGACTCCTCTCATTGTTCCCCTGCTCCAGTGTGGGGTGGGTCCCTCTCACGGGAGACAGTCCTTCATGAATTTCTCCAACGTGAGTCTCTCCCACGGGCTACAGTCCTTCACGAACTGCTCCAGCGTGGGTCCCTTCCACAGGGTGCAGACCTTCAGGAGCAGACTGCTCCAGCGTGGGTCCCCCACGGGGTCACAAGTCCTGCCAGCAAACCTGCTCTGGCATGGGCTCCTCTCTCCACGGATCCACAGGTCCTGCCAGAAGCTTGCTCCAGCGTGGGCTTCCCATAGGCCACAGCCTCCTTCAGGTGCCTCCACCTGCTCCGGCGTGGGGTCCTCCACGGGCTGCAGGTGGAATCTCTACACCCCCTCATCCTCCCTCCATGGGCTGCAGGGGGACAGCCTGCTTCACCATGGTCTTCACCACAGGCTGCAGGGGGATCTCTGCTCTGGTGCCTGGAGCACCTCCTCCCCCTCCTTCTGCACTGACCTTGGTGTCTGCAGAGTTTCTTACGTCTTCTCACTCCTCTCTCCAGCTGCAAAAGCTGCCTCAAACTTGGTTTTTTTTCCCTTCTTAACTATGTTATCACAGAGGCGCTGATTGGCTTGGCCTTGGCCAGCGGTGGGACCTTATGGAGTCATGGACACACGAACACTCACAGTAACATGTTTTCCTTGAAA
Organism: Balearica regulorum gibbericeps; assembly: GCF_011004875.1. NCBI lineage: Eukaryota > Metazoa > Chordata > Aves > Gruiformes > Gruidae > Balearica > Balearica regulorum. The sequence continues at coordinate 173,380,960 of NC_046184.1, read as the reverse complement.
CTGATGCAACACAGTTCTGACACCCACACTGGTCTCTATGGATTTAGCTTGAGTCTGATAGGACCTGCAGTAAGCTATTGCTGATAAACTTTGCTGAATCGAAGATTCACCAAAGAATCTTTTGGACCACCAAAGAAAAGAAGTATGGTTATATAATAGAAGAAGCCATGAGAAGGAGGAAAAACTCTGGATTACTTTTAGGACTCTAGCTTAAAGGCCATTTAAAAACAGTAAGCAAACTGATTACAGTAAATAAAAAGGGCTTGAGTTTATAGCCTGTAGCAACATGTGTAATAATTTCTGGTCTTGTGTATGAAAAAATGAACTGTAAACCCTATAAGCCAATGTGGAAGTCACTTAATGGACATGCTTAAGATCATGGCTCTGCTTCCATCACTGGCTCTTGTCTCCTTCCTGAGCTGAGCACTGAATTGGAGACTTACAATGCTAAACATGGATTGAAAGCCTGGAAGTCCTCACGTCTGTTTTTCAGACAGTTGTCCCTTTCCCTTCTACCCAGTCTTTACTCAAGATTGGACTACACTCTGTGCTTGGCCACAGTCCTCAATATGTTAGTCATCCTTCCAGTCATGCCCTGGGGATTCTGGACCCTCAAAGTGGAATCCAGAAGCCACTAGAATTTTTCTCTTTTCAAGATGTGACAGGCCTTGTGTTAGACTTTACACACAGTAGGAAGAAACCACATGTCTTCTGTGGAGAGTAAGTACCAAAAAGGTTCTTCTTCATATTGCTGGGTTAACCCCTAAACAGACATAGCAGGACAGCAAGGATGTGAATGAAGAAGTAATAAAAAAATTGTCTAGGTCAGAAAATGTGCCAGGAAATGGGTCAGAAAGACCTAGATGAGAACCGAGAGGGCAACCAAGTTGCTAAGAATATGGTGGGATAAACTTGTACTCTGCCACTTCCTTTCTCCTGATGTTTCTCCCTTGCTCTGAATGACAATGAAGCAGCAAGGTCTGTCTGCAACACTGTATGCAGTTTGGCTTTTGTTCAGCTCAACACTCCTTTCACAAAAGAAATAGTAGCCTAAGACCATGTTCTCAATCACAATGTGATAGACTTTTAAAAATCAAATACAAAGATTGTGTCCTTACTCATTGCAAATGATTGGCATGCGTCTGCTACTTTGCTTTGCTAATATCAAAGTTATGAGATTCAGGAAAATACTCAATGACTATGTCCCAGAGTCTTCCTATAAAAAAATAAGTGAAACTGGCTTGGCTATAAACATTTTAAATAAAAAAAAAGGTCTGGGTGATGGTGGACAAAGGACGATGACAAACAGAAATTCATTACATAGAAGGGGTTGTCCAGCGGGATCTCTGGAGATTAGTGTTTCATCCAGTCCCTACTAACATCTCCTTTAGTAATACAAAAGAGAGAATAATGATGCTAATGATGTTTGTGTACGGTAGTTCATATGTAGATCAAGATATTTCAAATATATAGTGAAGTGAAAGACTAATGAAAGATCTAGAGAGGTGATAGGTAAGGCATTAATAGGATCAGGAAGAAATAGTGAAAATCTTTCACATATTGCCTGAGGAATCAGTCTGCATGAGCGAAAATGGAATTCCTTTGTAACCAAAACTCAGATTTCAGTGGAAGGTTTAGAGTCCAAATAAAATAATATGCAAAGACGATTTGTCTTTTGCAGGGATTATTAGGTAGCAAAGATAAGAAAAAAGGAAATATCACATAATTTCACATTTGTTCTTAGTAACTTTTCTTCCCCTAAAGAAATGGATTTGTTCAGAGCTTAAGATGTTGATAAACATTGACTATTGGGTATTCAGAAATTTGGCCTGATGATAGCTGCATTTTTGTATTTAGCAACATTACTTAAAGATTCTATGTGATAAAATTATTATACTTCCAAAAAGAAATTTGGAATATTGTTATGACAACATAACTACAAGACAACAAATGTGAGAGTGCAAAGTCACTGAGGAACAAGTGAACACTTAAATATATTGCTGCTACTGCTATCGCTATATCTTCATATTTACAAGTAGTATTCACATGTCAAGGCCAAGTGCACTAGTGAAGACAGGAGCTTTAGATGATCTGTTGGTGTTGGTCTGTGAAACAAGACCTTTACAATAGCATCAGATGCTGCCTTATTTAAGCTAGTGCCTTCATTATTATTGCCACCAATAAGGCTGAAATTGCAAAATTTCCAAGCACAGAAAAAAACCCCTTGCTCATGGTGTTCTTAGATAAGCCACCTGAACTTTCTGTCCTTTACTGAGTCAACTCAATTGCAGTGCAAGCACAAGAAATGTCATACAAAAAGATCAGTGGGTATGCTGGTACACAAAGCCACAGCAAATAAACTCATGTTATTTCTATTTACGCTAATGTAGTGCATCCCTTCAAATAAACTGTCACAGTTATTCTTGATGAGGATGTCATGCATGAAATGCAAATTATAACCTAGTTCCAAACAGCAAAAATGTAAACCCATGGATTGCAACAGAAGGAAATAATATTGATGAAATTGTTCTTATTGAGTTTATTCTAACATTTTCCATCTAATGGTGCAAATTAGTCAAGCAAGTTATATTTAATTTAATTTTATGGTTGTTTTCTTTTTGAAATCAGTACTGAATAAGACAACTCTTGACTAACTTCCTTATTCATAGATGTGTAGCTGAATGCTCCCATTGAACAAACAGCTTATGAATGTGAAGGAAAATATTTATGTACTATGTGTCAATATTTTAGCAGTAGCAGATGTTTTTCTTTGGGTCAATGGTACATAAAATACTCTAGATGTCTGTTCAGTCCAGTAAAGGTTTGCAGGGTTTGTTGTGTCTTCTTCAATAGCATTTAAAATGTATGATTAAAATTTTTTTTCTTAACTTTGCATTGGGTAACATACAGAAACACCTGACTCTTCATTCATGGAAACTCTGGCAGGGGTGTATTAGGCCCGAATGGGCTGAGTAGTTCTCACATTTCTGCACTGTGCAGCCAAGTGGTCCTGTTCTGGGAAAGTTGTAAAGAGACACAGGGCTTGTGCAGCTAAAAAAAAAAAGCAGATAACCAGCTTCCAGCTTATTTTGTGCTGCAAGCAGTTAAATACAGTGTTACTGTGTTGCAGGGTCTCAGTTAATAGGCTCTCCTGGACTCACATGGATCTAGCATGGGTTTCTCTGTTCTAGTGCGCCAGGTAATCTGCAGCTCAAGGACCTGCCTGAAGAGAAGCATGGACCTGACTCTGTTGGTAGTGGTTACAGGTCTAAATGGTCTCATTAATCTGATATTACTTTTTAAAAAGGCTACCTCAGATTCCAAATCTTGAAGATAACAAATATTTACTGAAAGTAGTACATAAGTATTTTATAGTTTTGTGTATCTTTTACAATTTATGTATTTCAGTCATCAAGATGTTTCTAACATATTGCACACCATATGCTTCCTTAACACCACAATCATCTTTAGTGAGGATCATCTTAATACATATACCAATATTATTAGAATCTGATGTAAGACTTTTTACGTGTAAAAGGAGTATTCTGGAACAGGTAAAATCTAAAACCAATCATTGATAGAATAAAAATCTGCATTTAAATGTTTTTTTTACTTACAAGAAACTGAAAGTAGAAATTGTTTTATTAACAAAATGGAGACATTTTAAGTTCCTCTTGTGGTTAGAAAAGAGAGGAGTAAGAAGAAAAATAAAAGTGTACAGAAGAATAACATGTTTGGTCTTTATCAAAAAACAAGAACAAAAGATCATTCAAGAAAATTAAGAAGGAGAGAGACAAAGCTGATGAAAATCTTTTCCCTGCAAAATTTGTCTTTGAAATATAGAAACTGTTGCCACCATAAGCTTCTGAAATGAAAAGGATGCAAAAAGGATTTGTTTTTTCTTTGTTACCAATGATATTCAGAGTAATCTTATTTAATGATGACAAAAAATATGGAAAGGATATTACATCTGTAGCTGCAGAGCCTACACCCATCTCTAACTATTAGAGAAACAGATTATCCTACGTGTGCCCACAGATGGGTTTCTTGCACTCTTATCTGAAGTATTGGTACTGCTGACACACATTTGATGGAATGTACTTGTGGTTAAAGCTGAGGTGCAAATTCCTAAGTAATGGCTAGGCAAAGCTGCGGGTCAAAAAAAAAAGCAGGCAAGCAGACAGTAGGGAAATTCCTACAGACTTCAGTGATTTAACTCTCACTCTCGTATTCTTTCTCACACAGCCTTTTTTTCTATCCTTTTAGCATGGTTTTTATTAAAGGTGCAATTCACTTTTAATTAGAGGTGAGCTGACACAAAATCATTAGAGGTAGACTGAATGTTTTATTCTAGTTCTTCATCTGATTCACAATGCCTGCTGTTAAAATAATTAGAAATGATTTAAAAGATAAGAATGCTTGTGGGAAAGAAAATGTTATCCATGTTGGGATATTTTGTATAATGTCAAAAGGGAGAGGATTTTTAAAAACTGAATGTAACTTGTCCACATAAATTCGACTCTGTTATGTTCAATCTGACTATCCTGATTACACTGTTGTTATTACATTTTCTGATTACAGGAGACTGGAAAGAAAATGATAGGGGCAGCCGTATCCAGACATAACTTCTTATTTGCTGTGTGCTTTGGATCACTCTTCTCCTCTGCTTCCCCATTTAAATGAAAGAGGTAATACTACTACTAACCATGTACAGGTTATGTAAATGTAACTTCTGATGTTTGCATTGAAAAGCAGTAGGTGGTAGCAGTACATCTACACAGCGTAACACTACATCATACAAACACCTGAGCTGGCATTGACCAGATGAGACACGGCCCAAATACACTAGAAGTAGTGTATCAGCTTAGTGCAAAGTTTGTCAGAACAGGACTATAAAACTTTCTTCTCTCAGGCCCCTTTGAAATGACTAGTCTTTATTAAATTGCCCATAGACTTCTGCATTCTAGGAATATCCTTGATTGTTTGGATTCACTCTGTCCGTGATACAACTTTTGTGACTTTACTGTAGAGAAACATAATATTTCACAGCATGAGAAACAAGAGGAGGGGGTGATCATCTTCTGACATATGGATGACCATACCTATCTCCAAGAATTCTCCAAGGTGTACCTGTGCATCCTTGTGTCCAAGCTAGCTGTGATTATTGCCATCCGGAAGCACTACAGAATACACTGGAGTACCAGTAGCCCATTGGAATAAAAATAAATGTTGACTGTACAAAGCTATGTGTTGTATTTGGAGCAATGTATATGCAAATAAAAATCAATTAAGGCTTTGGAAAAACACTAGATCTTTGTTAGTGTCATTAACAGACATAATTGTGTTTGGACATTGGACATAAAATAAGTATAAAGTAGCCTACCTTGACATGAAAACGTTACATGGTTCCATAAAAGTAGTAATATGAGCAATTAGCCTTGTAGTGAATTTATATGTTCTGCTTAAATGTTTGCAGTCCAAGCAATTAAGGACAGTTTTACACCAGACAACTTTAGATGTGAATAAGTCCAACTGTATTTTACACATTTGTGGAGTTAATATAGGAAAATATTGCATATCTGGTGGTACTAGAACACAGCTGTGATATAAGTGAACTATGCACCCAGTATACCTTGCAGGATGTAACCTATATAATTAATGAATACAGTTTATGAATACAGATATAAATTAAAGAGCTTACTCATAAAAGGCATGTGCAAGAATTTAAACTGATTACCTGAAAAGGAATCTCTGATATCTGTTATTTGTTTTGTCTCCTCTGTACCAAAATGATTATGAACTTGACAGTGAACTGCTGGGTTTATGTGAAAGAAAGGTTATTTGCTTGTTTTAGTTGAGCCAGACTAAAACAAAAGAGTTACTTATATAGATTTTGCTGCTGTTTACTGACTGAGCACACACTGCTTGTTAAGATTTTTCATGTGACTGTTCAGATGGGCAGACCATCTTGAAACAATTCTTAGGCTGACCCTTAAGAGTTGGATCCTGCTGCTTAAATGAAGGCGTCTAGCACACCGTGAGATGCTCCACAGTTTCTGAGATATCCACACAGAGCTGGAAAATGCTGTATAGCATCTTTAGGAGCCCAGCACCTTCCTGGAGCAGTAGCTGGAGATGAGAAACCCCAGGGAGGTAACCTTCACTTAGGAAGAAATTCTTTACAGTGAGGGAGATGAGGCACTAGAACAGGTTGCCCAGAGAAGCTGTGGATGCCCCTTCCCTGGAAGTGTTTCAGGCCGGGTTGGATGGGGCTTTGGGCAACGTGGTCTAGTGGAGGGTGTCCCTGCCCGTGGCAGAGGGGGTGGAACTAGATGATCTTTGAGGTCCCTTCCAACCTAAACCATTCTATGATTTTATGATTCTACAACCGAAGATGTCAGCAAAGGCTGGAGGGCAGCACAGCACCTTCAGCAGTCCCACCAAGAGAAAAGCTGCCTCTTTACTAATGAAAACACACATGGCCCATCTCTGGCGCAGGCCACAGAGAGATGCACATCTGTATTACTGAATTCTCTCGCCCTCCAGAAGAGGGTGGTGGACTAAAAACTCTTGATGAGGAATGGCTGCTGGCCTGGCCCACTTCCTGAACTGCTGCCGGAAGATTTGGGGGATAGTGCTAATAAGTGGCCCAGAGCTGTGCAAACAGCCATATCTGTGCTCAGGGTTGCTCCCAGCCAGGCAGGTGCTGTTTCTCTGAGCAGGATGGCTGATGGCCACAGCAGGGCAAACCGGGGTGCAGCAGCACCCCCAGAAACGCCCCTCTGCCTGTGTCTCCCTGTGCGATGGCCAGCAGGAGGAGACACCTACCTGGCAGCCCCCACATCCACATGCAATGGGATGTGGTGGCTTCCAGAGACCCACCCACCAGCCGAACAAGGGGGCTTTGTCCCTGTGCCCCGGGCACCCCATCCAGGCCTCTCAACCCACAGTGAACTCTGCATATGGCACCCTGCCAGTTGCTACGCACCGCTGGTCACCACAAGGCAGCCAGCCTCCCTCCCAACCTCCCCGGCTCCCCGCTGCCATGGCAGGCCCTGCTTGGCAGGACCAGGGCTGCAGCAGGGCCTCCCTTTTGGGTCACCGCCACCCTGTTGCCCTGCTGCAGGAGGCCGGTGGCCAGGGCCTCTTGGACAAGTGGCCCTGGCATTGCTGGCCTTGGTTGGGGAGCAGGTACTGCTGGCCGGGGACTGCCCAACTGGCCCCCCAGATGCCCGGAAAGCCACAAGCCAGCTCTGGGTATCGGTGGTGAGGAAAGAAACGGACATGGAGGGGAAACTTGCAGGGAGGCTGACTGGTGTGGTAGCCTGCCCGCAGGAGGAGGAGGAGGAGGGAACGGGTGCTCAGGTTTCACAAACGCATCTCACTAGAAGCAAAAGTGGGAATTTTGCTTCTGATAAACCCTCTCTTCATAAAAGAGCAATTCTGGGGCTGTGAGAAACTCATACCTGATCTTGTAAGAGTGTAGGCCTGGCACAGACTTGCTCTCAAAAAGATTTTAAGCTCTTGTAAGTAGGTCTTCTGTCAGGCTTTGGGCCGGGGCGTCACAGCCCTGACGTAGCCTAGAGGCTTAAATCACGAGTGTAATAGAAATGAGCTAGGACATCAGTTGGGGGAGACTGGTAACGAGTGCTAGGACAGCCTTCGTCAGCAAGGGGACTGCTATGGCTCCTTCCTGCTCTGTGTTTGCCCTGTCTGCACCTTGCAGGGCAGGAGAGAGCAAAAGGAATATTTTTCAATATTTTTACTTTGCTAAATGTAACTTCCCTTGTAACGTGAAGCACATGCTGCAGGGGTAATTTTTGTTTCAGGTCACAACAATCCTATTGTTAGCAAAGAAGATTTCTATACAGATCACCCTGGCAATACACTCCTTACCTATGATTTGTCAGGCCCTGCTAAAACAAGAGCTTGGTCTCAGTGTACAGGAGCTCAGGTTTCAGCTGTTTCACCTTTAGTCTTCCCACGGATGCAATGTAAACTTTCTTGTTCAAATCATTCTATATGCAAATTGTGCCATTCCTCCTTTTTCCAGTCCTTTTCTTGCTGGGCAAAGAGTATTTTTATTTGATTGCTAGTTCTATCCTCCTTAATACATCTTTGTATTTGAAATTTAAAAAGCCTGGCTGGCTGCTTACTTTTCTCATAATTCCACCATGATTCTTGCGTATGATCTTAGTAATGCATGAAGTTGGAACCAGATGACCATCTGCCATGGCAAACTTGTTCCATTAGTTATTTTTCCTGCATGTCTAATAGCAGGTAACATATGCACATCCCCTTTTGGAATAAAAACATCTGCTGGGTATCTGCCTGCACGCCTCTGCATAGGTGCTTCAAATATTGATTGCAGATGATGCTATGAGCTTGATATGAGGAAGTTATGAGCTATGTTATATGTTATAAGCAACCTGCTTGACCACTCTAAAAGGTTGAACAGCCAACAGAGGACGCTGAATCTTTGTAGCTACTAACCTATTCTGGAAAGAGATGCAAGAGAAATGGTGCTTTGCTCTCTCATTTGCCAGAACCCTTGCTATGTAAAATAAATAATCAGTGAATGGCTTGCATTTTTGCCCCTAATGAGAAATGTGTGTGGAAGAATGGGGGGATGCGAAAGGTCTCAAACAACTTGCCTTACTACTTTTCTGGATTTGTCGAGATTTTGTGGTAATGTTGTGTTGTGGGTTTTGGTTTGTTTGGTTTGGTTTTTTTTCAGGTGGGCAGAAAAAAAACCTCAGCAGAGCTTGAATGTAAAGAACAAAAGTTGCACTAAATGCCAGCACTTTCATAAATAATAGTGCTGTTCTCAAACTTCTAAGATTTAGGAAACCAAGAACGCCAAATACCAAGTAGGAAATAAATCTCCACAGTAAAAAAGTTACAATACTTATTATTTTTTGTCATTAATAGCTAAGCTATGGAGACATATAGCAGAACTGTGATAAAATATATAGCCTGAAGAATGTAATCTTATAATCTTAAATGGACTGTGAACATGTTTAGATTACCCTCATTCATCCCTGTTTGTTTTCCAGGCAGGCACAGAGAAGATCTAACTGCCTTCTTTAAGGACAATTTATTTAGTCACAGAAGACACCTGTGAAAATTAGTGAGTTTAGGAGACCCCAGGTAGTGAGAACAGTAATTAAAACAGTTAACATCCTTTGGGGACCTTTTACACATTGATGTTCAACCTGTGCACCAAAGGCCTGCACTTCACATATTTCTGAGCCTTTGAAAAATTCTGCTTGCAGAGCAAAGTAGAAACATTAGGGGTTTTCATGACATTCAGGGGTGTCTCAACTAATTTTGTTCATCTTTTACTATTTTCCATAGCTGAAATGAAGTTAAGAAGTGAGCACCTTAAGTTGAACATGCTAAATATAATTTTACAGAAGCATGAATAATTACTAGGTAATTCTAGTGTATGGCCTCTATAAACATTACAACACAGTTGAATGTAGCTGAAAAAGAATAAAATATCTGTACTCAATGTCACAGATTTCTGAGATTTCATGGGATTTCATGTTTGGTTTATATTACGCATATTCCTCCTCCTTTCCTTAAAAGCGCTGTCAAGGCAAAAACTGATGATAGCCTCTGAGGAAAGTCTCCCTGTGGCAGCATAAAGCTATCTGTCCAGCTTCTGACTGGGCTTGCGTGCTCCCCTCACAGCACTAAACCTTAAAGAGACATAATTCCATGGGCAGCTCAAAGATGGCCAAAGGGAGGGTACAGTTTGGCAACCACAGAGAGTCACTTTTTCCTGTTTTTTCCTGCACATTGCAAAGTAAAAGACCCCCTTAGAGACAGAACCTGAAATGCTTTTTTTATGTGAAAGGTCCTGTGTTGCCAGGGTAGTGGATACATACACGAGAGAGAGGAAGAATCAGCATGGATTTTGTGAAGCTAAGTCATGCCTCAAAACTATTGGAGGGTAGAAAACAGTGGACAGGAGTAAACAACAGTTTTGATGGTGGAGGAATATGAACAGAAGAGTTTCTCAGAGATCTGCACTGGGACCATCTCATTTGACACGTTCATAAATGCTGAAGTGTCTTGAAGGTAGGGTGAATAGTGAGGAGACAAATTTGCTGACCGTGCTAAATTATTTAAAGAAATAAAGAACAATTGCACTGAAAACCTGCAGAAGCATATTACACGACGCTTAGCAAATGAATGTTAAAAGGATGAAAATCAGTGTAGATAAATGTAAAACAACATACATAGGGAAAAAATCCAACTTATCTGAACTTTACATATATAGTAATAGACTCTTGAGTTTTTAGGATTGAAACTCTGGGATTATAGTAGATTATTCAATGAAAACCTCCATTCAGTGCTCAGCAGTGGTCAAAAAGGCATAAAACCCACAAGTTCTGGCTCAAGCAGTCCTTCATGTTTTCAAAAAGCATTTGAATGACTGAGAAAAAAAGAGCCAAAAGAGTCCATGTAGCTAGGAGTCTTCATCATAGAAAAAAGATAACTAAGGGAGGAAATAGTACAGGTCTTCATTATCATATGTAACAGAAAAGGTGACAATCTTAATTGTTCGCTGCTATTTTCTACCAACTGTCGGAGTACTAATTGAACACAGGAGACAGCAAATTCAATGCAAACAAAACAAGACTGTTCTTCACGTGATTTTTAGTTATTTGTGAAACTCTTGAAATGTCCACATGACATTAATGTGGATGCTAATGTTGATAAGAATTGGTTTTGACATTATACCAACTAGTCATAAGAGCACAACTAACCTTGAAATCCTAAATTTGGTATCACCTATATTGCTTTGATCAGCTTCAGATACTAACATCCTTTTTGTCAGCCCAACAACATATGAATGAGAGCAGAAGCAGGATCTTAGTGTCTATGGTAAAGATAAGTACAATAAATATAAGAAAAAAGTAAATTATTCTTAATCCTCGAAACTGGACAGTGAATCGATCTGAAGTTTTTGGTTTTAATGGAGGTTTAGCAAGTTGATTATTCATTCGTTATTTTCCTTTCTTCTTAAAGCTACGTGCATTAGATATGAGCACATCATAAATACTGTGTGAAAACCAATCTTGTCTTTGGGTTAATGATAATAATCTGTGGCAAATTTAATTCTCTTGCTTCTTTGGCAATGATGCTATGTTAGCCCCAGTCTTTGCCACATCATGCATATATGAGCACAATCTTTCCCAACAAAAATACAGACGTTCTCAATATATAAAGTGAACTTCAGTTAGAATATATTCACAGTTTACTCATTTATTAGCTGATAGATTTGGTGTCATAATCAAAAAACTAGATAGGGAGAATCATTATAGCTTAAAATGATTGGTTTTTTCTTCATTACAACTAAAAAATGCAGAAAACACAAAAAGTCTGAGTTTATAGGTGTTTCCACTCTTTTAAATTAGGAAACATCTTAAATTCAAGAAAAAATGTAAATCAGAAATTAAAAATATGAAATCTTGAAAGTAGAATTGGAATAAGTATAAGTGTTCCACAGCATCTTTTTTTAAACTTCAGAAGCAGCATGGCTTGTATTTGGGGAAAATTCAGTCATTTTTAATGATAACAGAACCAGCCTAAAAATGTGAGCAACACAGTACATTTCTTACATTGTGTTTTTACTGAATATAAAGAAACACAAAAGCAGTATTTTAGCTTATATGCTTTCTAGAAAGTAGTAGGCTTACTTTCTAAAGATTGCCTTTTTTCTGAAAGAGAAGGAAATCTATTCCCACCTCCTAAATGTGGATATTTATTCCAGTCTGCATTTTGATGAATTAGAAATTGTACGTTGTTCAACCTGGCAATATTTTAACATATCAGTCAGTATTGCTCCTCTTTTTCTTTTCATTTGGAGTCCAGTGAACATTTGTCATGAAAGTCAAAATACATTCCTCTGTTGTAAAGGATATAGTGCTTATCTCAGGATTAAGAAAAAATGAGACAAGTCTTTTTCCTACATAGCAGAACATCTTAGTCCAAGTCTAAGACAGGAGGAACATACTACACCTAAGAAATTTCTGTGTACAATTAGTAGGAAAGTTCACATAATTAGATTTTGGATAGATATAGATTTCTATTTTAAATAAAGTGTTCTAGATTTTGAAATTAAATGAATCAAGATCCCTCCTGTTCTCTAAAAGATTACATCATGTTATCAATGTGGTTTCAGTTCTATGCAATGCAATTGTCTTCTACATTTCACCTGGTTTTCACAGCTGCACTGTAAAATTGTGCCATGTTAAAAGCCATATTCTTCAACTCTTCTGAACTTACGCACTCTTAAAGGGGTTTGGTGGTCTGGAGAAACCTGCTTCTCATAGAATAAGAATTTTTGCAGTAAGAGAGACAGATTCTCTGTTCTTGGTATGTGTATGGTAAACATCCAATGTCTAGACCTGCATGTACAAAAATAAATAATGGTCCCAGAAAATCCTCTTTTTTATAAAAGACATTAAAAGTGGCAACTATGTTTAGAAACCATGGCTCATGCTTGGAAATATATGTAAGCAGTTCTTGAGCTGCTGGAGGTTGGTGTTTCTGCAGCGTGTTTCTTCAGGTTTCCAGGGACTTGCAGTCTCTCCAGTCTGTTTTAGCAACCCCCAGTGCTAACTTCTCCCTCTATATATTTTTCATGGAGCATATGGTAGGTAGCATTACTCAGCTAACAGATGTGCCTTTACGATGGCTACAATTTGTACTGTGCATGCAGGAACTTGGAGTATATAAACAGAGGTTGGTAACACTTGATAAGGTCATTATACCGGCCATTTTTGTTATATGTGTCAGCAAACTCCAGGACTAAGGGAACCCAGAGCAATATATCTGACAAAGACCACATTTTTATACATTGCTTATTGTAGATGGGCTGTTAAGATTATTTGATTTATTAGCTTTTTATGGGCCCTCTGCTATGCTAGTATGATGGGTACCTTGGCAGTCCCTTTCATTAATATCCCATAATAGAGTATTTATGATACCACCATTGACTCGTCGAGACATATTTTACATCTCTGCATAGTAAGTTAAAAAGCTGGATAGACATGGGTTTAATGTCAGGGAGTAATAAAAAGAGCTGGTTACAGTTACCACAGTGTGACTGTTGACTAGGCTAGTAAGAATGAGGAAAAAATTTCCACTTTAAAAATCAGGAAAAACGCAAGTTTATTGGCCTTCCTTCACAACCAAATACAGTAAATATTTGTGTCAATGAAGAACGTTGAAAATGGACACTGCAAGCTGCACTGGATAATGCAGCCCCCTTAAGGCATTGTTTTACGTTGTTCTGAACCTTGGGTTTGGGGGGGCTCGCACTGACCCAACTTGGTTAGTCCCAGCAGACTTGGTCCTCTTTCCTGCAAATGACAGTGAAAGCAAATGAGGCCGGTCAGTTGTGAGGTCTGAAAAATCCCCTTTCAGTGCTTTTAAATACAACATACCACATAACATGCACTGAAGCCCATGTTCTTTCTGAATGTGCAGAGATGAGCTATTTTAATCTATTACTGGGAGAATAAAAAAGGAAGTTCTTTAACAAGGATGAAAATGCTGCTGGGCAACATTGAGTCAAATTTTGCTCTGCTTCACATCTGAAATCATTGGAGTGGGTGCAGAATAAGCTATGGTACAATGCCTGTTGTCTTCATATATTCTAATAATTTCTTAATAATTGCTGCCTGAGTTGCAACGCAGTATATCAAGCTGTATCCATGTTTGGTGTTTTGGGTTTTTTTCCCTCTCAAATACACCGAAGTGTACTAAGAAAGCACTAAACATAGTCTGAGATATACCCCACCACACTGTTTGTGTGGACACATGTGTAGGTATTTTCAGACCTTGATCCTTCCAGCACAAAGGAGTGGAAAATGCAAACAAATCAAACTGTATTTGTCAATTGTTCTCCACGGATGTAAACTAATAAGCAATTGATCCTTCACCCATTCCTAGGACTCCCTTGCCTGTATTTTTACTTTTGTGCAATGACTTAAAGCTTCAGTGATCAAAGCAAAAAAATCTGAATCAGATTACAGGCATTCACCCAAGACAACAGGCAACTGGGAACTGGGCCAGAAGACCCTTCCTATCCACAGGGCAAACCTACAGTGACCTAAAATGAGCACAGTTTGGCCTTGAGAGAAGGGGTGAGCAGCACAGTGTGCTGATCTGTCAGCTCCTTGTCACACCAATGGGCTGAATCAAATTCTGGAGGTATATCTTTCTCTAGTTGATAAAGTAAGCCTAGAAAACTGGACGCCTTTTAGATTGCTAATATTGTGGATCTCATCAGCTGTATGTATAAAACATACAGGATTTTCAGCATTTATTCTGCATAGTGCAATTTGACTCCTTTACGAAAATTATGGTTAGATCTAGCCAAAGCCATCTTTAACACATTAAATTTCTCTTTGCCAGAACTAAACACAGATTTAGATTTCTCACTGAAAAAAATCAACGTGGACCTTAGAAGGCTTTTTCACATTACAGAATACAGTTTGGTGGTGATGGCAGCATAGTATTCAGAAGTGACTTGACTAAAGAAAAGGTGTGAGAAAGTTCCAGCAATGGGAGTAGTGGGGTAGGAGAAGAATGGCAAAGCTCAGTGAAGGCTTCATGACTTTGTTCCTCTCTTGTAGCCTAATATCTGCCATTCTCTCCTTTCCCTCCCCATATTCACCTAAGTATCAGGACTTCCAGATCTTTTCCTTTCTCCGTGGATATTTATCATCTCCTTTAAATAAGTATTTACCTTTCCTTTAATGAATCAGTGTAACCTCCTTGCCTACCAGAGAAAAGAAGGAAGAGCCTGCTACAGATACTAAGTCCATGGCCGGGAGTAAGGAAACACATGTAGTGGCAAAAGAGCCCCCCGTAGTGCTAGATTTTCTGTTCTCACCAGACTGGACTAACAACCCACCTTTGCAGTGCTAGGTGGGTACACATGGTACACATCTAGGGATGGGTGCACATCCCAGCCTCTCTTTGTATGGTAACAGCAGAAAGGGAAGCAATGGAAAGAGGAGTGCACTTGATACCTGCCTTTCCACTCACTCTATGCAGCTGCCCATTTTATCTGTTCCTAGTACTGGCCAGTGCTCTGACCATCCAAAACAAATCACGCTTACAAATAAGCATCTGTTAGTCAGCTGGAGATTAGACATTTTTATAATCACCTTTGAATATACCAGGTTCAGGTGGGAGAAATGCTTTTGCTATTGAGATCATCAGAAGGGCTGCTGTATTTTTCAAGGCAATTTTCATGAAAATCATATTGTGGTTTCTATTTCAGTACACACCAATTTACTAGCTGAAGACTATGATCAGTCTCTATTAATTGATCTATACAGTTAAACCAAAATGCTTTTTATTCCCCATGATACTGTAGCACTTGGCTTATAGATGAGACTACAAAGAATCTATATGCTGAGTTTTAAACCTTTCTGTGCCAGTGGTTAGTCACTCTTACAGTAGAAAAGAGTTTCCTGATGTTCAGATGGAACCTTCTGTGTTTCAGTTTGTGCCTCTTGTCTGGTCACTGGGCACCACTGAAAAGAGCCTGGCTTCATCCTCTTTGCACCCTCCCTTCAGGTATTTATATACATTGATGAAATCCTCCCTGACCCTTGTCTTCTCCAGGCTAAACAGTCCCAGCTCTCTCAGCCTTTCCTCATAGGAGAGATACTCCAGTCCCTTAATCATCCATGTGGCCCTTTTTTGGAGTCTCTCCACTATGTCCATGTCTCCCTTGTGCTGAGGAGCCCAGAACTGGGCACAGCATTCCCAGTATGGTCTCACCAGTGCTGAGTAGAGCAGAAGGATCATCTCCCTCGACCTGCCAGCAATACTTTGCCTAATGCAGCCCAGGATACCTTTAGCCTTCTTTGCAGCAATGACACAAGTGTTTGCTCATGTAGAGCCCAGGTCCTTTTCTGCAAAGATGCTTTCCAGCTGGGCAGCCCCTGGCATATACTGGTGCATTTCCCCCCAGGTGCAGGACTTTGCATTTTCCCTTGTTGAACTTCATGATGTTCCTGGCATCCCATTTCTCCAACCTGTCGAAGTCTCTCTGAATGGCAGCACAACTCTGTGGTGTATCAGCCACTCCCCCCAGTTCGGTGTCATCAGAAAACTTGCTGAGGGTACACTCTGCTCCATCATCCGTATCATTTATGATGATATTGAACAGGATTGGATGTTGGTATTGACCCCTGGGGCACACCACTAGTTTGTGGCCTCCAGCTAGACTTTGCACTGCTGGTCACCACCCTCTGGGCACAGAGGTTCAGCCAGTTTTCTGCTCATCCAGCCCATATTTTATCAACTTCTTTGTGAGGATCTTACGGGAGACAGTATCAAAAGCCTTAATGAAGTCTAGTTAGACAATATCCACTGATCTTTCCTCATCTACAAAGCAAGTAATTTCGTCATAGAAGGTTATGAAGTTGATCAAGCATGTTTGTGAAGGTTGATCTTCTTTCAGATAAAGTCTAGATAAATCAGTTTCTTTCTTTTATAATGCAGTTGGTGCAACAATAAATCATTATTTTGAGAGTGTTTCTCCATTATTCTATAAATAAAGATGATTGAGATCTCCAATTGTAGATGTGTTTATTTCATAGCCAGTATCTTACAAACTTTTGGTAAAAAAATTTGCATCTTTGGAAGTATGCTTCCAAGATTTCCATGTTCTTTATGTAGCATTTGGCTTTATAACTGCAGTCCCTTTCTGTTGTGCATTATTTATATCAAAAGATTTTTCTTTCCAGTGGGACTGGTGATGTCAATGGGTGTTGCATTCACCTTACCACCAAATTTGTGTAATCTGTTGACCCTTTTTTTATAGACCCTATATTCGTCTGTATTTTTTTAATACAGTTATCTACTTTATGGTTATTTCTCCATTCTAATCTACCTAAATGATGCAAAATTCCTTCTACTGTTAACATTAATGGGTTTCATTCTTACAGGTGTCAGCTTGCTTATTTCTTCGGTTTTGATACCTTATTCCAATAGATATCTTAAATTATTCATGTTTGTTCCTTGTCATACAAAATGGTTTTCCATTCAAAACTTAAGGCTTACTCATATCTCCAACATATGACTGAATAGATATCAATACATTGAAAACTTCTAAGGGAAGAATATAATAGTAGATAAAATATTGATAAAAGGATTGTAAACAATGCACAGCATGTATTAACATACGATAAACTATTCAAATTTGACAATCCAGTGGAAGAAAGATTTTTTTCCTCAGTCTTGCTTCTCAGACAGCATCAAATGCCAATGTCTAACTGAACCTACAAAGCCATCTTAAAAAAAAACCCCATGGTCAAAATTTATTATATATGCCACTTATGTTGTTGAGGTTAGCTTGATTTCCAGAGAAACAGGGGCTATATGATCTTTATGTTTGTCAATAGAATCCGCTAACATTGAACCAACTATGCAATCTCAACCAAATTTGACAAACACCAGATACATACTCTGGTTTCATGTCTTGCCATTGCCAGCTCCAGTGAGAGTTCTCACCACCAAGTCATAGCACCTCTTTCTTTCCTTCTAGCTCTCCTTCTGATCCCAGTAAACTTCCAGTCCAGTACACAATGGACCAGTCCAGCTCGTCCAGTGACCCAACTTAAGCAATAGGAGAGACACTTCTGACAAATACCCTTCAGGCTTGTAATAAGGTTGCTTTCTAGAGATAGTTTGGATGCCTTTGAATTGAGGAATGTCGCACATTCAGGGTGGTAGCTCTATGTAAAAATGCTGTATCAAAGACAAGTGGCTGCTCTTCTAATGCCTTTTTACAGGGAAAAGCACCTCCAACTGCACTACATCAAGGCACAAAGCCCTCAGATGATTAGGTATTTTTGAATTCATATCTGAGCATGCCACTTCAGAAACAGTACTACCTCTTTCGTTCCTCTCTCAGTTACGTGGAAGAGACAGTGCAGCCTTCCAGACCTGTTGGCAAGAGAAACTTTTGGGCCAAGCAGGGAAGCATCCAGGACTCAATGACTGCTAAACTAGTTGCTTTTGAGATTATATGTTTGGACTTACGTGCCTTTGTGCATCTGCAGCATGTTCTTTTATAGATGTGTAACCTGGTGGACTAAAATGGTTGCCTTTTATAATAGTATCTAAAAAATTTTCCTAAATAACAGCATTCATCCAATGCAGCCACCTACCAGGTTCTCAAAGCTTTATTCACTCCAGTAACTATTACACAGTATAAACACAGATTCTGAGTAAGTTAAAGGGGCCTGAAATCCATATGATTGAAAATATGTTGGCTCTGGACAAAGACCTGCAACTTTTATGTTCTTCTTCACGTAAAAGACATTCACTTCTTTAGAGAAATGTTTTTTAGTAAGTAATTGGATTTACATAACTTGTTAGTGATATAAAGTGATTAAAGGGGATCACGTTTCAAACAACATTTCTAAAGGGGTATTTTTTAGAAGAGTCTGGTCTTCCAGCTTATTTTCAGCTTGCCATTGAAATACTGCCATTTTTCCATTTGCTCTGCCAAATTATCAGTGAGTCTCCCATGTGCCTACTCATACAATGCTCACAGTGGTGAGAGTAATGGGACTCTGAATCAGCTAAGCACTCAGGTTTCAATGTAAAAGTAAAAGTATCCCTGTAGCGTGTACTTTTGTCAGGCATCTCATCATCACATGTCCCAGGCGAGGGATTTTGGTCTCAAGAGAATAGCTGAAACAGAGAGTTTCATTTAACTTACAAGGGAAACACAATGATGAGGTTCAGACATCATTATTACCACACCACGGTAGAATATGAACAGAGCTGTAAATGGAGAGACTTGGCATTGCACTGAATCAAAAAGACAAGAGTTTTTCCAATGGCTCTGTTTCTCAATTCAGGGCTTGGCTGTTGAGCAAGTTAATAAAATACCTAATCGTTAATTATATAATTTTATAGTCTTTTATATCTAAGTGTCATGCAGAAATTAACTAAAATTAAGTAATTTAGGAAATATTCCAACTTTACCAACTATAACACGTGTCAAGTTTTATTTAAAGGAGTAGGGAGAAGCTGTAACTTGAAAATAATGCTAAACACTAACACAGTGTAAAATATTAAGGCTGTATATTTTAAAGCCTATACACTAATACAGTATGTTATAAAGATTAATTTGAAGCCAGTGTGAGTCACTGAATTTCTCCTTTATTCCTTGTGGTATACTAAATATTAAGTTTGCAATAGATGTAATGATAATACAGTATTCTAAGGCTTTCTATGTTTACGTAGAGTACAAGAAATAAAAACTAGCTATATCTAGTGTGCTTCGTACGTGCATCTATAGTTATTGTAGTGTGAAGTCACACTGAATAGAGGAAAATACTTTCTAATACTATACTTATCAGAGCTGGTTTTATAGTAATCATTAGTAGTGATCTCTACATAGAACTCAGAGCACTTTACAAATTTGTGTACCAGCATCTTCCCCATTTAACAGATGAGGGTATTGCAGTCCCTAATGATAAAATGTTCTAGATAATGTAAAAAACCCCTATGGTTTAATCTCAAATGTTGCTTAACTACAGAATGAAGTGTTGTGGTATTTGATAGGAATCATACAGTTTGGATTAACGTGATTCAAAACATAAACATTGATAGTAAAATTGCATGCATACATATTAATATGTAAATACTGCATAGTGATAATTTTCTTTGTAAAAATTTGTATTCAAAGATCAACCAATGGTAAGACACCAGCCCTGGGAATACAATACAAGTTTTCTGCCTGCCAATGCTATTCACAAAGATTGTGCTGCACTGGCTCTAATTTGCAAACAGACCTTTCCCTGTGGAAGTCCTCTTTTACACATACTGCTTCAGAGGAAGAGAACTACTATGCCTGTCAGATTAATAATATATGTATTTAAAAAAAAAAAAATCCCCAAGAAATATTAAAATTATGTTAGACTGGGAAAGTTCCAGAATATCTCTGATCATTAGGTTTATGCGTGTAACATCTTGTTTCAGCCTATAGAGTCATGCAATTAATATAGATTTTTTTTATGTACAACAATTTTGTAAGAAAATCCCTTTCTCAGTGCTGCTGGTGGGAGTGGAGAGATTCTATTGTCAATTTCTGAGAAAGATGAAAAAACAACCACAGCACAGGGGAGAAAAGCAATAAATGGAACTTTCTTCCAGGCATTCTGGCCATTAATAATTGAAAACCCTTACAATGATCTGAGTCGGATTACTAGAACAGGTTTTGAAAAATAACGTGTTGTGTTACTACCCCACTAACCTTCTCTGCACCTTTGGTGAACAGCTGATAGTCTGGCACCTATGAAGCGTACGTTTCTTACAGCCCTGAGTCCAGGGAAACGTGGAAGTCCTGTGCTATCTTGTCTCTGTGAAGAAAATATTTGTATCTTGGGAAACAAAGATAGCTTGATTTGAAGTACCGCTCAATAGATCCTAGCACTTGATTGAAATAATATAGCTTTGTATTAAAGTGATTTTTAAAAATAGTAAAAGCGTGACTACAGTGTAATTACAGCCAAGTCTGCCTATATTCTGATGCTGAAAACTTGGTAAAGCAATTTTCACCTAAGAATAGTCAAAATCTAGCTTTGTGGTACTTTGGATACTTCCAGAGTGATTTACTATATTTTGCGAGACAAGATTTTTACAGTACTCCCAAACTCCCTTCTGCACTGTGGCTTTCCCTCTCTTGTCTAGAATGATGCTGAGTATCCTTTTCATTTGCCCTCTGCTTTGGGTCAAGAAGACTTTTACCACTAGTTATCACTGAATTATGAAAGTATACACCTTCTTCTCTTGTATTCTTCAAAAACATAAAATTAATACAATTGTGATTCCCCCTCCTCAGCCTCTTTTTTTCTCCCCAGGCTTATAGATAGACTGTCTCTCCTTTCAGATGGGTATACTTGTCTCCTTTCTTCTGGCACCCGGGCCTCAATTAGCTAATTTAACTATCCATGTTTAACATTTTAGTAACCAAGTCATTTTACGTTCCCTCTCTATTCCATGGAGCAACAGAGACCTTTAGCTAGATCCTAGCTGCACTTTCTATCCTAGCAATACAAAACTTTACTAAGACCCTATTCATAAGCTAGATGGTGTGTCTTCACCAGCTTTCAGGCTGGGTGACACCAGTCCTCATTTTTGTTAACCAGATTAACAGTACACTTTGTATAATATATGTGACTCCCATTTCTTCCTCAAAACATTGTGTATGTGGTTTGGTGGGTGAAATTGGAACATCACACGTTCCTGCAATCTGTCCATCTCTGACAGCTTCATTTCTTTATTCAGTGGCTGATCTGATGCTGATAGAGGTGTCAGAAGAAATTGCCTGTCATACATGTGGGTTTGTCACTCATATGAATCAGTTTTATCACATCTCCAGAGCATCCCCAGAGACAGTACTAACTAAAACTGCTTTGTTTTTAATTACAAAGTCACTCTTTGGGTTTCTTAATATGGACAGCTGTGTAGCCATTCATAGCATCCTCTTTTTCAAAATTTAGAATACAAATACTGCAATTTAACCATCTTTTCTCTGAATTTAGCTATTAAGTTTTCAAGAGCCTGCATAGCATTCATCCCAATTACTGTTCAACTGTTTCTAAGGTATCATGTCTATCCCAGAGACAATCCATATTTCAGCACATCTTGTCACAAAGCACGTTCTCTTACCCAAAGTGCCTGAAATAAAAAAAAGGCTAAGAGATTTAAAGCATAATTGTCCTTAGTTCAAAGCCAGGGTTAAAGAGATATGGGGCTTTTTTGGTTTTAGTTTTGGGTTTTTTTTCAAATTGCATCTTAATTGCATGTCAAATAGAAACAAATTCTAGTTATTTCCTTGGGAATACAAGGCAATCCCAGAAACTGAACTCAAGCTCTGAAGTAAATGTAAAGCCTTGTCGAGATATCTTAATGTTTTTGTGTTTTGTTTTGGTTTTGTTTTTTTTTTTTTTAAATGAGCTGTTTAACTAGTGGGATGGAACAATCATGACATTTTAGCCTCTTTTGACATTTCCAGTTAGCCAGTGCATGGGTCTTTCAAAACATTTTAACACCAAGGAGTAATTTGGCGATATAGTCAGGTATTTCTTTGATATGGTCCTATTTATTTACGAAGAATGCACACAAAATTCTTTTTTCTTAGACACCATTACAGTTAAACAATAAAAGGCTATTTCTTTGCTCAAACTCTCAAGTGTCATTCTGCATAGAATTCTCCCACCTCTTAAATGTATGATTCTTACCGCTGCTTCTTGTCTTTTGGCTGCTTCGTTTTCTCTGTTTCTGGAGGTTTTTTGGCTGTTCCTAAAACACACCTCCATCAAATGATACCCAGTACATTTCTAGCACCCATTTCCCCTTTAGTCTTCCACTTGGTCTGTGTTTTGGTAGGGGATCCTGTTGTTTCAGGTAAAAGGAAATATACCTTTTATGTCTCATCTTAAACCTATTGTGAATGATAGGCTTGTCCCAGCATCCACAAAGTTTCATCTAACTTCTATTGCACTTCTTTTATAATCTCAGTCTTGTTTAAAATGAAGTAGATCCAATCTGCTTGACATTTTAACCTAAGACAACAAGCAGAATAAAATCTTCATGTTCTAAATGCCCGCCTTGTTGTGCTTTTATATAATTCAAAAAGTATCTGTAGTAGATGTGATATCTAAATGGTATGGAGTGGCATAGGTTGTGCTGCATCTAACTTTGGTAGCTAATTTTAATCTAACTTCAGAGTGACTTAGTGAATAAGCTGCCCTTAAGTGAGTGCCTACAGCACCTATGTAGAAGCAATGAAGAGAAACTGGTGCTTTTGAAGGCCTTGAGACTAATGCCTAAAATTAGGCATAATGTGAAATCAGAAAATTCAGATTTGATCCTATGGCTATATGTGCCCTCCCCATGGCCTGGAATGGGTCAAGAAGCAAATTGTCCTGATAAGCACGTTTAAGGGTCATCCTGACAGGGGGCAGTTAATTTGCTACAGAAGGACACTGTCAGGGTTTTTTTAGCCAAGTCAATGTTTGAAACTTATGCTCAAATAACACTCCCTCTTAAATCCTCTAAAAATACTCCTTAATTGCTCCAGCTGCAAATGGCTGAATCATTAGCAGGATTCTGATCACATCATTCAAATGTAGTTCATATGTTTATACAAAACTTTCTTGGCTTTTATACAATATGACCTTCCATAATGTTTGAGCAGAAAAATACCATAGAAACTGCATAAAGTTTACATAGGACAAAAATCATGTACATGCAAATCTTCACAGCAATCTTTCATCCGTGGCTCCTAATATGACAAACTTTTCTGGTTAGTTTCTCTAATGGTTCTTATTGTCAAGGACAGCTATTCATACTTCACAACATTCAGCCCATGACTGAGGGGTATCCACTGTAACGTAATTTATAGGCGTAACAGCAATATAATAACTAGTATCAACCAGTGTTCATGAACTGTTATTCCTGGCTAGCACCATTACAACCACCTGGCTGATATTCATTGTTCTCCACCTCATTCT
The DNA here is from genome assembly GCF_011004875.1 of Balearica regulorum gibbericeps. Taxonomy (NCBI): domain Eukaryota; kingdom Metazoa; phylum Chordata; class Aves; order Gruiformes; family Gruidae; genus Balearica; species Balearica regulorum. Next base: position 173,357,384 of record NC_046184.1, on the reverse strand, counting down.
TGCCCTTTTATTGTCCTCCACCTTTTAAAACCTAGCCAACAACTCCACTAATACAGCAACAAATTTACTGGCAAGCTCTGCAACAGCTGAGCCCATCCCAGTTGCTCTGTGCCAGTCAGCCAGCTGGTAAGCTGGGAATGATCTGAGAACTGGCTGTAATGCTGTTTCACAGATCAAAAAGAGACTCTGCGGTATTTGCCTTAGAGAGTTTTGGGGTTTTTTTCCTTTGCTATGGCATTGTTTGTTGATCATGGTAGTTGGCATAGAAAAGTTAATATGGAGAACGGGAAAGAGAAACATAAGGGAATAAGTTAGGTAACTGCACTTGGAGAGTAGGAAAATATTTCCTAAAAGTGAATGAAGAATTCTGCAAAATACAAAATTCAGAATAAATGTGGACAGTTAAAATATCACACTCATTTCCATAGTTGATGTAATACCAATGACATTACTCAATTTAAACTAACTGCATGGGCAAATTGCTAACTAAATCCTTGGTGCTATTGAGTACTTCTGGTTTTACTATACATACATTCTTTCCTTCTGCTATGTCCCACTGCTTGTCTTAAAACCTCTGTTTTCTTTCTGTTCTGGTACATTTCTATTCTGCTACCTTTATTCTAGTACAGGTTTAGGAAAAGATGAAGTTATGGGGCAATCTCATTCTATTGAGGTGTCCTTTTCCAATCCTGGAAGTATTTGTCTCTCCTCAGATCTGCTGGCATAGAGATCTAGTGACATAGAAATTATGTTCTTAGAGTTTTAGTTACCTCGGTGCTTCAATTTATGTTGTTCCAATACACTGAGTTATGCCCACATTAATAAATTAGGAAGTCATTTGAGCCTGGTCTCCCCCAGCAAGGTGATTGCCCAGCCATTCAGTTAAGGTCATCAGTCTCTCTTCCGCTTTAATAAATGTTTAATTTTATTCTATACAGATTGGAATAGCTCTAAGAGTGTTGCATTCCTTGATGATTATTTAGGAGAAATTTGAAGACAAGCTTTTAAGTACAATGAGTTTTTAATGATAAAACAGATAGGTTAATGTAATACTGAAATAAAGCCTTTCTAAGGGATGAGAAAAGAGAAACTTATGCCTGATCCAAACTGCTAACACTAATTATTAACTGCATAGCTCCATATCACATACTCCAGCAAGTTCTTGATTTCATCACCAACCTCTTTAAGGAATTTTTATCTTTACAAACAGAACATACTGAGAAAATGAGGTAGAGGTTGAGAATGAGATAGGGTATGCCCCCTTGATAACAGAGGGAACACAGGTCTAAATTAAAAAAAACAAACACAAAACAAACAGTCAAGCAAAACTTCTGTGGTTTAAATTCGTCAAAGTGACCATTGTGCATATGCAGTTCCCAAGGACTCTGATGGTTCTAGAAAATATGTCTCCCCAGTTCTCAAAGTTTAGTTATATCCTGATGGGGAACCTGAAAGTTTTTAAAATCTTGATGAAATTCACAGAGGATAGGTACTTCCCACTCAGCCGATTTTTCTACAGGCACTTTGCTAAATATGTTCAAATTCAATAAGGAACGTGTTCCAGTGTGTCCTGTACAAAATGTGATGTAAGTCATGGAGAAATGCAGTTGCCATTGAAACCATGGTGGCAGCCTGTCCCCCTTGCAAGTCATCGAGTCTCCATGGGAACTCCGAGTGTAGTCCTCAGGCTTAGGCATGGCTCTGTGTCTCGGGACTACTGGTGTGTAACTTGCTTGCTCAAGGCATAATTGCCTTTAGAAGCTACTTACAAATTCTGTACAGTAATGAATTTTCTCCAATAAATTAGTGAAGTCATTTGTATCTACCATAGTCCCACGATGATAATCACTGAATTGACTTTCACCTTGGTAGCACACTTGTTTAAACAGCAGCTAAATTTTCTAAGCTCCAGAGAAGAAAAAAACCACTTTTGACCATCGGCCTGCTACTGTAATCACTATAAAAACATGAGACTCTATCTGAAAGAAATGAAATCTGTTTTCACATCCTCTGTAACCAATATATGAAAATGAGGAAACTATAGCATTTTTAACAGCAGGGATTGTATAAAATATTGCATCTGCAGCCCAAGCGCCACTGCTTTGTCCTGGGATTTCTGCCAAACCAGGAGGCTGTTCAGTTGTAATTAACATTTCTCATCCCAATATCATTGTTGATGAGTCCCCATACAGTTTCAAGTACAGCTGCCTGCTACAGTAGTTCATTATGAACACAGGACCTCTGCTGACTCTCTTCCCTTCTGCTCTACTTATCGTGGGCACTTTTCACTTCTTCAAAAGAATCACACAGTTCCCTTCCTGCCAGACTTTGTGAGGTAGCTCCGTCATCTCTTATTTGAAGATCTGCATATTGCTTTTGGCTTGATCCATTTGAGCTTTGTTGCCTCTAGGAAGTCTTTCATCTTTTGTTTGGATCTGCTGGACTCCATTTCTTACTGGACTGATTCCACCTTGAGTTAGACATCCTTCACCCCTTGTTAAATTATTTGCCCATTCAGTTTGGTGCTCAGATTAGCCAGATCAGATCCTGACGCATTTCAGCCTGGCTCTTCTGAAATTCCTTGGCACCACTTCTCTGCAGCCTCTTGGAAGCTTTGCTAAAACCAAATGGAAGGCTAAACAATTACAAGTGATGTAGTGATGTGAGCAACTGTTCTTGAGGATACATTATATAAATGGTCAGCATGAAACACAGTGGTAACCAGCCAGTATGGGAAAATTGCTTAGGAAAATGCAGACTTCAATTATTTTCCTCTACCATTCTTAATAGAGACATCAAAAGAATACACTGGAAAAGGACCTATTTTTCAATAGAATTAGTAGCTTTTACTACATTTAACTATTTTATCTATACCTTTTATTTTATCTGTTTTATCTATACCTTTTATTTATTCAACTTCTTACTTCTGCTGGAGTTATTATTACTTACTGATTGATCTAGCCAGGGACCAGAGACTTTGCTTCAGCAACATTCTTGTTTCAAACAACTTATCACCAAAGCATAGAAGAGGGAAAACAACAACTTACAAAGGGAGTTTAAGGACCCAAAGAGACAAAGCTGGGCAGTTTTAACAATCAGCTTCCTACAATGATAGCAGTCTTAGCATAGAGGGTTTTCTCATGGTGTTTTAGAAGAAGAGAACAACCAAATGATGAAGTCTAGCTAACTTGGCTGATTAGCAGGGGTAGACAATCTCACAGTAGTGAAGAAGACAGAAGCACCTAAGGTGGGTGGAACTAGGTCATGTGTACTCTTTAAAGCAGAGACAAATTATTTTATTTTTGCTGCAGTATAAACCAGGAAGCCATGAAGGCAGGAAAATGAAGGGATGACCCTACTAGTGACCTGGGAAAATGATCTTTGCATCACTTTTCTGAATGGAATGGGAAAAGATCTATTTTGACCAAAGAAGGGTCCTTTTATTTCTGGCTGGCAGCAACATTGTCCTTCATTATTAGGAAATGTTACACCAAACAATAAAAAAAAAATACCGAATTGGCAACAGATGAATAGTAATCCAAGTTGCAAAGTGACACTTTTTGACAAACATTGTTCCAATGAACAATCCTGAGAAAAAGATAAGCAATCATTTCTTACACGTATTTGGGGGGAGAGGGAAGGAATTCTGACGTTGAGGAAAAGGACAAAAATTAATGAGGAAACTTCCTGAATATAGATGACAGAAATCCAGATTCTATTCTCAGCTGACTTAAACAGACTTGCTCTAATTTAGCATGGATATAATTAAGAATAAGATGTAGTCCAGTAAGGCCACATGGGTTTTAAGCAGGCACAGAGCTTGGATTGTGGATATATGAATTATTGCCTTAAGCTGATTCTACTGCGTGATCAATAATGTTTGAGAAAAGCAACCTTAAAGTGCAGTAAAATGTATTAAATATTTATTTTTGCTCAAGTAATATGTACCTCTCTAAAAAAATCTCCAAACATGAAGGAAGAAAAAGAGGTATGTCAAAGATCTGGCACCAAAGAGAACTAGATAGCTGATTTTATTATAATAGCTATTAACTTCTCATGCTTCAGGATTGTTAGTGAAGGGAGGCTCATCAATCCTGAGGGGTCCACTTAGTGTTTAACTTCCGAATGATGAGACCAGTTCAGATAAGCATTGTTTAATAAGGACTTCACACAAAGCAATTAAATAGAATGATTTAAAAACAACTCAGCAACCCCAAATTCTGGATATTTTTGGAAAACAGCATTTCCAAGACTTTCTGATTGAATTATAAAAGACAAAAAAAAAAAAAGAAATTGTTGTCAGAAAGACAAAGTGTTATGATTATTTTCTGGTCAAAGATGTAAGCCTTAATGCAATTGTCAGCCACAAAATTCTGAATTAAATAAGCGTTTTCCTCTCAGAAAACTGATTTCTTACAAACTAAGCAAGAATATGCATCTAATGTGCATCCAAAGAACAACCATTACAATAAATTTTAAAATAAGTATTGTGGATGATCCCATGGTGCTGGAGGAGATGGACAGGGAAAAAAAGTCTTCTGAACATCACAGAACAATTTCTGGTTGACAGGGTTTATACGGGACCCAACAAATCCTTTCCCAGGAAATGACATGCCTTCAGTGACATGAGTGGAAATTAAGGGTTTACTAAAACTCCTTAGATCTCAGTTCTGCAATACAGTCCATGTGCAGAGCCCTAACGTCATCAGTGAATGATTTGGAGAACCATGCGAACAACTCCACAGGTCTCCTGGAAAATTTTTCTACTCACACAAAAATGATTTCAAGAATGAGTGATGGCACTCAAGTCAAGAGAAAAAGCAGATTTTTTTTTTCCTGCTATCATTTTGCTTGAAATGATTCAGCCCTGCTGAAAGCAATGAATATGAATCAGACATATTTATGAGGTAAGGACCCTACAGTGTCTGGAGTCATTAAGATCTTTCATTTTTCTTGTTCAAATCAAAGTACCTGTCATTCTCCCTTGAAGATCCTGCTGCTTCATGGAGCACCCACTAGTCTCAGAGAAAAGGTTCTTTTCATAAAGAGCAATAAAAATTTGTCATTTTATATCTAGGGTGACTGTTTTTGACACGATAAAGTCTTGTTTAGAGCTCTGATTTCTTTCAGACATCTGCAATTTTTTGTTGTAGAAAAGAGAAGCATTAAGTCTTACTTTTGAGAGCATGTTTGCATGAAACACATATTTTAAAATTGGTTAAAGCCTGAACTAACTCCCAGCATCTGACTGAGAAAAGACTCTATAATATTCTGAGGGTGTTTCCTCTAAGGTCGGAGAATATTTTTTAAATCAACACATTCTTTCACAGATTCTCACATGGAAAAAATCTTACCAAATTCTATTTACAGTTCAACAGTGTAACATATTAATGTTGACCATTACAACTTTCTTAAGGCAAGAAAGAGGGATCTGAAAAGTAGGCTTGTTCTGGTATGTGCTTCAACTTTGCTATGGACATAAATGGAAGTGGTGTAATGTACTGTGTTGCTTGAGTTTGGGAGTATATGCTTTTTCCTAAAGTGAAAACATGCAGAAGCCCTGAGATTGAGGAGAAAAGATTCACTTCTCACTATGAGAAGTTGAGAAATACATTTGACTTTAGCAAATTTGAAGATAAATATTTTGTGCCACTATCCCCTCAAGTAAGATGAAGCACCTCTTTTCTTTGTCAGGAGGCCGCTGTGGGAACCAGGTGGATAACAAAGCTCCAGAGAGAAGCCAGATGGATGAAAAAGCCAGACTTAATAGGCCAACGTCTGCTGCTGCATCATGGAGTAGCTTAGTGCACAAAACGTCACAAGCAGCAAATGTGATCAGCACCAGGAAAGTTGTATTAACTATTATCTAGTAAACATTTGACTTTTTTGCCATTAAAGTTACCTTGCTACAAGCCATAGTGGGAACATTGTTATATCTCTTAAAATATACTGATAAAGCAGTTAAAGCAGTACAGTGCCCCTAATACGGACACATTAGATCAGTATATCTTTTCCCCTTGGTATACAAGACTATCTCTGCTGCTACCGAGCAGTTTTATAGTAGTATTACTGCACCCAAATGGGCATGTCTATATAGCAGAAGGAAGAACTTTTTGGTGAAGACGACTGAAATCCATAGTAAAATGGCTCTCTTTGTGCCTGCTAAATAAAATAGGACCTTCGAGTAAGCGCTGTGCTGCTGAACTGTTAGCACGTTTCTTGGCATGGTTTTGATGCAAACCGAGTAAGCTCTTCTCCAGGAAATACCTGTGAGGAGTGCAACACGCCAGGGCCATTCTCTATGTCAGGATAGGACTGAACTCTGTTTGGTTCCCTCCTTCTCAGATAGTTTTCCCAAGCTATTCCAGAAGATTGTACATCCTCAAAGCTCCCTTGGTGCCTTCACATCACAGACCAGAATACGCACCATGACCTTAATTTCATGATATTTAAATATTGTTCTAACGAGCTACAACATAGCCCTTATATTACTATAGCCTCTTATATTGTTTGAACTGAAAAATATACATAAAAACAAAGAATTATGTTCTGGGTCCAGATGTACACCACATGGGCCTTAGGGGAGACCTATGGCCAAGCACTGTATAGATTGGACAGCAGCCAGGCAGTGCTCCTTGTCCTCAGGACACAAAAATGCTCCCTCGCCCTGTTTTAGTTAACAGCATAGACATAGCTTTACACTCACAGACAAGTATTCCAAGTGCCAGAGGGTGATTTAAACCCTCAGCTTTCCAGGATCTCCACAATGGGAGGAGGCAGTCTGAATGCACTTCCTCACACCCACCAAAATCATCATGATGTTATTGTACAGGGGGAGCTGCAAAACTAAAGTAAGTTTCCCTGTCTCTTATCGAGATGAAACAAATGTTTTGGAGTCATGCTTTACATTCATTTAAGATACACAAAACAAATCAGTGTGTTTATTCTCCAGAGTTTATTTTGTGTCTGTCGAATGTAATGCATTTTTAATGTGCAATTAAATGTTTTGATAAAAAATACGTAAGTGTAGTGTCACATCATTCAAAACTTTTTCACTGCACAGTAAATTCCAACTTTATTTAAAATAGAAGTTGTGCTATTTGCAATGAAATCATTAATGAAACTAACTAATTAAAATTGCTAAGGTTCATCCCTGTCCAATGAAAAACCATCCATGTGCAAAATGAACTGTTACGTGGCTATTTTCCTTTTAAATTTTGCATTAAAAATCAAGGGGAGGGGAAAGGATATCACTGTAATGTTGTTGCATCTTGCATGGAAAAGCAACATGTTCCCTAGGAAGTCGGGAGCTCAGTTTGGTCTGATGCACGAGCAGACAGACTGGCTGAGCCCTCCCTGCGCTTCAGAGGAATTCCCTGCTACGAGCAAGAAAAATTGTGGCCTTCTTATGGAAGAGAGCAAGTAATGGTCCCCAGTCCCCAGGGGAAGATGATGGAGGACACAGCACTTTATGTCCATCTAATCTGCCTCGGGGGCAGCCTCTGTCTTCGGGCACCATTTTGGTGGTGTGTGCCCTCAAGGTGTTGTTCAATCAGATAAGCAAAACTTTGAGTAACATGTTGGCAACAGAAGACTCAAGTCCTTATTCTTCTTTAGTGATCACAAAGGTCCTGCACTTCCATAACATCTGTTACAGGCACCCACTGCAGTGTAGTCTCCTCATTATGCCCCATTAATCCTCTTTTTGTGAGGAATAGATTGAGGCATAGAGAGGGTTTAGCTTTAAATCATGCATCCAGTGCACATCAGAAACACAAATAGGATCCAGAACTCATGACTATTGGTTTATATACTAAGAAAAGGAAAGGAAAAAAAAAATTGAACTAAAATGGAAGAATTCTGGTTTCTTTTCAGATAATTAGCAGTCTCATATTGATTGTGGATAACTCACTTTTTACATGAGGAATATTAGGAATGATACAAGCAATACACACACAGTCTCTTGGATTTGAGACACAGCAGACCAGCGTTCAGCACTGTTAAACATCGTTTAATGGGAGGGAGGCTTGTTCCTCTTCCTCAGATTCCCTGATTACAGGTTAGTTCTAATTATTTCAGAAATCACATTCTTGAGAATATTCAATTATTTGTGAGACATAGATTGAAAATATGAATACATATTTTCTCCCTGAAATGGTAAGTGAGGTTCATTTATATCTGGATACAGAAAGAGCAGTTCTGCTGGGTTAGAGAAAAGAAGGAAATTAGTCATACTTAATCTTAGAAAGAAAGGTAGAATTTCCTTTAGTTTCTTGCCATAGCAATGATAACAGTTCTAGAAATGCTACAAAGCCAGAATTTGCCTCTAGGAAAAAGGAAGAAAAAAAAAGATTCTACATAAGATTTTGAAACAGAGAATACAAGTTTGTTTTTACTGTTCCACTATCTTGTTCAATCGCTGTAAACAATTTTCCAAGACTGAATTCAAATATTACATGTTCAGAGACAGATAACATACAAGATGGGATTAATGAGATTCACCTAATTGGGGGAGATAACATACTGAATAACTAGGTATTTTATGGTAGTGCTGATAAACAAGATCAATAGTACAGCCAGAAAAGTGGAAAACTGGTATCATCATCATTTATCTGCCATGTAATGTAAGTACCTGTCAACATGTTATATCTTCAGAAGGGCAATATTAATCCATTCCCTACACCAAAATCCAGAAAATTCACTTCACTGTAAAATACAAATACTCTCTGTTTACTCACAGAAGTGCTTTACTAAATCTTAATATCCAGAAGTGGCAGAAACTAATGCAGTTAAAATAAAGATGTAAAGAGAACAGCAGCAAGGGTAAACACAAAACATTTACGATAATTAAAGAGTGTGAGCAGTAGAAAATTCAATGGATTGAAGAAAGCAAGCACTGTAGCAAGTAAAAAAATAATAGTGGACCGAGGAAGAAGAAGAATAGTTTTTTGAAGAGAGTAAGCAATAGGCAGGGGAGGAAGAAGCAGTTTATCCTCTTAAACATGATAGTGGGAAATTGGAGCCAATGGATTAAAAAGAATAGCATTAGACATTAAACACTTTCAGTTCATTTAAGGAATGGAGGTGGAGATTTACTTAAATCAGGGATCAAAATCAGAGGGATAACAGACAAGGAATTAGAAAACACAGATAACGTTGAAACTGTTAGCAAGTAGATCTGAAGAACTTAGACATGGAAGAGAACATATCTGAATAATGCTCCGTATACTGAAGTATGTAGAGGAAAAAACAGAAAACTGTTTTGAAAGCAGTTTCAATAACTTGATAACAGAGAGATACTAGGATCGGGAAACAAAAACTGCATTCTATTGTGAACAACATATTGAAGACATCCACTCAGTATGTGCCAGTCAACTAAACAAAAACATGATTGTGGAGAACAATATTATAATATTTTAACACGATCATATAAAGTCAAGAGCATGCCCTCCACTGGCACATTTTACTCAGTAGTTTTCACCTCAGCTCTGAAAGGATAATAGAGAAAGAGATGGGGCTCAAAGATGAGGGTGAGAATGATGAAAAGGTGTGAAATTGTCTCATATGAAGCCCAAAGGAAAAATGGGCTATTTAGAACACACAGTTTGACCAGGAAACTTAGGCCCTTAAGAAACAACGTGGCCAAAACACATTGCTGTCATAAAAAGTGCCAAATACATTGATAATAACAACTGTATGGCCAATAAAATTACATAGAAAGGCAAGATTTTAAAAGGAATCTAAATTTCCATTTTTCAGAACGTAAATCTATCTCTGCTTATAGGGGTTAGAGATTTTCTAGTCGACAATTGTCTGTTTTGTTGTATCTTACTCTGAGTTACAGCATATAAAGTATAGAATACATATTGACTATAGAAAGGTCATTAGTCTCATCTACTCTGGTTGGTCAGGTCTTGTTATTTCTTCATTCTGGTGTATGCCCTGTCTATAATGTAACTTGATCTTTAATGAAAACCAAGGTCATTGACAAATCACAGGCCAATATTCTTAACATAATATTACAACTTTAAAAATATATATTATGAACCTCAGTTCTGCAACACACAGAATACAAGGTGGGTTTTATCTTATGAGTGAACTGCTATGCTAAAAAAAAAAAAAAAAAAATCACCGAAACAACTTAAAGTTATGATATGCCCTATAAAGACCAGCAGCTACAGTGTCAGGTAACTATCAAAGAATCTGTAATTTAGAAGATATACCCTGCAAAGACTGACCATGAGGAAGCTTAGGGCATCCTTCATGGAGGTGTATCCCCATGGACTATTTTGGCAAAAAAATGCAATACCAATGCCCTATCATGTATTGTTAAAATTTTGTTACGGGCCAAGTCCTTATGCAGTGGAGCACTGTACTGAGTAGCTGCTGTGTTGACTGGTTCAATTCCATGGCCAGATCTCACGTAGGTAACCTTATTCTCAGTTTGTGTCTACTGCAACACTTGTGACAAAAACCCCATGAATTCCCTATCCCAATCCTTCATCTTAGCTGGATCCTTCACCAGCAGTGAACATTTGTGACTTGACTAAGAACTGAGAAATCTGGTCTTGTGGCATTCTTCAAAGGGGGCTCTAGCAGTGTAGTTTCTGATAATATGCATGCTTGGGTACTTTCATCTCCTGTGGCGTCAACCCAAATCATCACCTTTACACTGTTGTGTTGCTTTAGCTGCAGCTTTGTGCCACTTGTCAAAATGTAGCTACATTACCTCTTTTGCTTTGTAACACCAACTGTTTGATTTCACACTTATTATCTCTCATTCATGCATGTCACTAATACCTTGGATTTGTATAGTTGCTGTCACAACCGGTTCACATTTTATCCAGTAGTAGAGCTTGTTTCACAGCTGCAGGAGTTGTCCTTGTTGGCAAAAACTAAATAGAGTGGAGACAAATGAAGCTGTTCACCTTCTCAGATGCTCTTTTGCAGGAAGCCATAGAATGAGTAGCATACGTAGGCAGTCTCCCAAACCCCAACCAATGTAAACACCTGCAAAACACATGGCACTAACTTATGCTGCATTTGACATGAGCTACAGGGATTGTTACTGATCTCGTTTGTCAGTTATGGAAGTTTCTGCAATACCAGGCTGTGTTGACTTGACCACATATTTTCCTGCCTTTCTCATCTGCTCCGGCTCATGTGGTTCTTTAAATACTATCCTTGACTTTGACTTCAAGAGCAGCCACTATGTGTAAGAGGAGCATGGAAGTTATTGCTATTGTTTGTAACCTACTTTTCCTGATCTAGTTTCTGTGGTCTTCAAATTACTTTTCCTACTCCCTTACTTCTCTGATGATGGTCTGACAGAAACAGTATAGATGTCTCTTACAAAATATTCTCTTTCGCTATACATTCTCCATTGTACTTGCCTAGACAAACCATAAATTGCAGTGTTGCTTCAGCTGAGCTGCAAAACAATGGCATAAAGTCAGAGTCACAGAATGGTTGCAGTTGAAAGAGACCTCTGGACATCATCTGGTCTAACCCCCCTGCTCAAACAGGGACACCTAGGGCCACTTGCCAGGACCGTGTCCAGATGGCTTCTGAATGTCTCCAAGGGTGGAGACTGCACAGCCTCTCCGGGCAACCTGTGCCAGGGCTCTGCCACCCGCACCGTGAAAAGTGTTTCCTTGTGTTCAGTTACTTTCCCAGTTCTCTCAATATGGAAATGGGGCAGAAAGGAAGATATTAAATTGGACACCTCTGAATATGATTTCTTATGCAATTTTTTTTTATTCTTTCACTTCCTTTCTCTGTCCTTTTCCCATTAATGATATACAAGTGTAACTTTAAAAAAAATCCTTTGAATAGAAGAGTGATCACAACACTGCCAATAAATATTGAAACATACAATGACTGTTTCTGAAATGTCTTATTTAATGGTTTGTCTTGATGATTTATTTAAATTCAAGTAAAACAAAGATTAAAGCTTGATATTAAAAAATGGACTCATTATTACAAAAGAGTCACATAATTTAGGATTGTCAATTTAGATTTATAATTGGCAGACAAAGTTCAATGCAAATAGACACAGCTTAATAGACAGAATAAAGAAACCAGGAGGGAATGTTTCAAAGCAAAATGTTAATGTGGGAATTATTTGTGGTAAGACTGAAAAGAGAGAGAAGTCTTCTTTTATATAAAAGAAGAAAATCGATGATGTGGGCTCCTAGGAAAAAAAAAAAAAAAGGCATAGATAAGATATTTTCCTGTTAGTAACTGAAGAATTGATTTGCACAAATTAAAAAAACTATCATAGTTTAACCAAACCTGATATAAAATCATTTTAAAAGCAGATGTCAGAACATTTGCTTACTATCTTCTTCCTGTATTCATTAGTTTTGCTTAAATAGGGAAGTTGAGGGCCAAGCTATGAAAAGACATGCAGTATATAGCAAAGTAGCATTAATGGACATTTACACACTTGACCACTGCTGATGTCACCAGCGAAAACCATTTCTTCCCTTCAGATTTCTGCAGGTTAATTATTTTTACTGTAAAATCCGTTTCCATTGTAGATTTGTGTGGTTTGATCTGCAGCCTTTGACTCTCATTATTTTTTTCTCTGAGAGATTTATGGTCCACAGAGTAACTGGGTCTTTTTTGGGGGGATGCCATTTTTATAGTACTTATACACCATAAACAAGTCTCCTGTCAGGGATTTTTTGGTGATAAACTACACAGTATACCACTTAGCCCCTGACAGGACATTTTACTGGGCCCCTAGTCCCATTTGTGAATTTTCCACATCCTTTTCAAGCATCTTTTTTCCAAATACTGCACAGCGTACATCCTTCTGCATGCTTACCCAAGCTACTTTTTAAAAATGTATCATTACTAGCTGTGATTTTATGAGTCAGTAGTTAGCCCTCACCTAGAATTTGTACAAAGTATTGGCTTGCAGATGTTAGGATGACAAAGCCACATCTTGTGGACTTACAAAAGTGACCCTTAGGCCTAAGTGTGAAAGAAAAACTGAAGTACTCAGAAAATAAGTTATATTTATAATGCAAAGGAAGCCAAATGGAGAATCTTCCCACATAACTCTGCCAGAGCATATGAAAATGAGAAATATAAAGAAAACATGTTCTCTCTCTAAAATTATATTTTCATCCTATCCAACCTGCAAATAAACAGCTCCACTGGGAAAGTTACTAAAAGAACCATGATAGTACTCTAACTGAAGTTTGGCAGAATATGAAGTACTGCTTAAATCAGTTACAGTGAGAATAAAGATTTGAACAACTTAGAATCAATATCGGTTCCTGTAAAGAGTGTAACAAAAATATCCGCTTAGGTAAGGAGGCATGGATCCTTCAAATCATCAGGCTATAATAACAAAAAAAGACAAGGAGAGTAGAAGACTATAAATCTGGGAGGGAGCATCAAATGTTAAGGTTAAGTGATTTTTGCAGAGTCCAAAATTTTTTTTGTTCATAAGCTCAGTAATTGGCTTGTCCATTTATATTGCTAACAGTTCTCTGCCTTGATGAGACAAGTGCCTGATTCTATACAGGCTTTCTAAGCTTTTTTCCTCCTCCCAGTCCGTACTTTGTTGTATACATCTACATTGGGAAAATGTTTGGCCTATGGGCACTAGGGATCATTTTCATTGGGGTAATAGAATGCATTTTTCTGCAGTACCTACGTTACGGGCTTATTCATTGTATGAAAACATTGAAGAGAGATGGCACCTCTAGGAGACACATCTAAGTTCTGATTTTCCCTCTGGAGATGTATTTCAGAGCATTGATTCCGGGGGAGTCTACAGTGGTTCACCTTTAAATGTATGATCCAGTTAAGTTCCTGAAGTTCTTCAGCGAAAACTCATACTTACTTGAGTGTTCATATTAACTTCTTTTCTTTGTTATATTTCTGTGCAAGAAGAGAGGATGTAGGTCAAGGGTGTTTTGCAGGTAACATAGACTTAATCATGGCAACTAAACTCACAGTCATTGTTGTGAACATTCAGCTACTAATCTTGATATTGCTGACTTTCCTATTTCTAACTTGGCTTGAATAAGTTCACTATTGTTAGAATACATGCCTTATAAGCAAAGTTTACACTGAGTGGTAACACACATTCACCAGAAATTCTAGTTTCATTGACTCTGGACAATTTTAATCAATACTTATTTAAGTTTTATACTTTGTGCTGCATCCATGTTCTGTTGAACGTTAATTTATGGAAAAGATTTTATAGAAGACAAGCATGAAATTGAAAAGTGTAAAATGAGCTAAGGTTGCTACTTCATCACTTTAAATAATACTGTAGACCTCCAATTATCCAATAGGAGAGAAATAATAAAGGCTGTATATAATGCCATAATAGATTTTACGCAGATAAGGCAATATTTTACCTCAAAGAAGAAATTGTTTCAGTTCTTCCTGGCCACCAAAACAAATCTTATGTTAATCCAGTGAGGTTTATCACAAACCAAAATTATATGAATAGTATATATTACTTGTTTCATTAAAATCTGATTATATTATAATGTAGAAATCTAATTTCTGTAAGTACCTCATTATTCCTTATTTCATCTGCCAAGTCCAAGTGCGATTTTATTGTGAGAGTGAATTAAGCCAACGCATAATAACCAGATTGATATCCTGAACAAAAGTCACACTACGATGAAAGTTTCATTCTTAAGAAATGTACAGATGGCTGTGTTAAATGATCCACGATAAATGTACATTTTTCTGTGGGTCACATGGTTCCATTACAAATAAAAACAATTTAGATAAAATTATGAACCTGATCTATCTCCTTAACAACAATTTTACACTGAAGTAATGCCAATGACTTTATAAGATTTTTTACCAGTTGACATCTAAGCAGATAAAATAAGAATACAGCTGCTCTGTGAGCAATTTAGTGCACTTAAAACTTGCTGTGAAATTAAAAATACATTTTTTATTAATAGTAATATTTTTCCTTTGATCACAAGGCTCAAGTCCTTTTATCCAAATACCCGTTCTCACTGAAACCTACATATCGTCTCCACCACTGGTCCTTAAACTGCCAAGAATTCCAGGCAAAAGGGAATTAAAATTGCTACACAGCTAGAACACAGTATTAATTAATATCTTCCATGATAGTACTTATTTTTGACAACCAAAAAGTAAAATTATCCTTTCAAATGGAAGAGCTACTAATATTCAATAATTTTTCCCATCTCCCACGATGTAGTGGTGATTCTGTGTTTCATGACATAATTTGTGCACTGCTGCGCCTCCCCTAAGTCTTCTACCTCATTTGGGTCATAAGGCCCATATTTAGGAAGGTAAATGTTTTCACCTATGGATGATTAGCTCAGACTGCTTGATGTAATCATTTGGCTGCAGCTCTTTTTTTTTCTTCTTCTGCCTGGAGACTGACCATTTCAAAGAACTAGTCATCTATAAAGAAGCAGAGTTACTCACATGCACTGTTGAAGCATATCTTTATCTCATATGGTCATTTTATGCAGCCAGGAGATATATTTGAAGGGCAAAACACTCTGGCTATTAAATATTTTTAACTAAGCATTGCACTCTACTGCACCTTCAGAGAAATGATGTTGCAACATTGATTACTTGGACCAACAACCAAAAAGCATCTGCTCCAAGGAATGTCTGTTCGCATCAAATAATCAGTGCTTCATTTTAAGGCAGGGTGCATTTTGGAGGTTCAAAGGCTACAAACACGAAAATAACATTTTTAATATTTTGCTTTCAAAGATAACTCATTCTCTTTGCATTAAGCTTCCACTGAGAGCATAAGCTTCTTAACAAATTGGAGAGCCTTTAAAAATGTAAGGTAATAAAACTGATCTTGTCAGATAGGTCATATTAATCAAGAACAAACCTCTAGTGAAGTATGGACATCGGAAAGGGAGAGGGGAAAGGGAGTAGGGAAATGAAGATCTGCAGCAGACATGCATAGATACTGCTTCATGGTTACAGCTTAAGCAGAAATGACTCCAGGTGAGGTGCTGTCTTAATTTTGTTGTACAGTATAATGTGATAAGAGAGGATGGACACGTATAATCAAAGCTTTGCTTGTAACTAAAAAGCAGAGAAAGAGGAGTCCTTGGTTATAATTTTGTTACTATGCTGGTATGTCTTATCAAACTGGTTAAATTGAAATCCCCAGCTCTTAGTAGAAACCATAAAATGCTCTAGTCAATAATAACAAAATCTCAAACCAGTAAAATATCTTTTAATCCTATGACTTTGTTATGACTGCCCTTGGTCTTTATCTGGACTAAAATTTCTTCAAGTCCCAGAGTATGAGAGAGCTTTCTGATGCTGACTTCAGTCAGCAATTATCTTCAGCATATATGACAATACATTTATATGTATGTATACATATTCAGACTTACATAATATTAATATCAAATATATGAAAAACATACAAACATACTAAAAATGCATATACTTTAATATCTTGCGGTGCAGATATCAGTATCTATTGAGTGTGAATCAATATCTTCTTCAATTGTGTAAATATTTTCCTATCAGTGGTTTTACTGTCGTGTCAGTCTCTGATATGTAAACCATTTCTTTAGTTTCTGTCTCAGTGGTCATAGTATTTTGTGCTTCTCCTCATGTGTAAATGATCTGGGAAGAACCATGAAAGGAAGAAAGGTTTAAGGTGGCTAGAATACAAAATCTGGAAAAGTAATTCCACTATCGTTACCATCACCATGCTCTCTTGCCTAATATCATCTCATGTCCTTATGATCTCAAAACATATCACATTACAGGAACTATTAGCATTACATTTTTCACTAGAAAGAAGAAGAGTGTGGACTGTATAACAGCAATTGCTTAATGCTACCAATTGCCCAAACAGGATGTACCTCGAAGGACATTTGAGGTAGAGGGGGAAAAAAATCACAATTTGCACAATATCCAACTGAGCAGAATAGTGAGCTAATCATCCAGTGACACAGACTCTCAAATGGACTACAAGGACAGCAAGCAAAAGATACAGGTTATGGTGCAGTAAGGGATTTTTGATGGGCATCAGTTGCTTTGAAGCAACAGCCCATGAAAATACTGCTACCTTTTGATTATTCTTCTTTCAGTAAGAACTGCCTGAAATTACTGCCAGTTTATATATCTGTGGTATCTAATAAATATGGGTGGAAACATTACATGTCGTATATAAATACGTGAATCACTTCAGTCGTGTTGGCTGCCTAATCGTGCTGGTGCAGGGAAGCCCCTGGTCTGGGGCAGGGTGCTGCAGCAGGGTGTGCAGGAGGGCTGCTGTTCTCACCGCGGGCGCCAGGCACACTCTGCACCCACCCAGGGGCCGCTGGAGGCTCCTGTTTCCGCTCTGGGTGCTTTTACCTGGTGTAAACATCAGAGACGAGGTGAAGGTTGCAACTACTACCTCCGTAACATGAACCATTCTTGTCCATCTTACCTGTAAATTATTCTCCAGAATAACCCCATTTCACTGAGGGGAGAACCTCCAACCTTTCTGTTCTTTTTTTTTAAAAAAAAAAAAAAAAACCCCAACAAACAACAAACAAACGAACAGTGGTTTTAGGGGTTAAGAGAAAATTTCAAAACTGCATAAGAGTTTTGGCTAATAATTTTTTTGTAGTGTGCTACAGATATTCCTTATTTCATTTTAATTTAGCCTATTTTATGATGGGATAAAATAACTTCAGGAGAATAATAATAAAAAAAAGAGACTGCATCAATCTATGTGTCCCTCCCTGCTAAAAGAAAATTAACTTCAAGCTAGTCAGCCTGATCTTCAACTGCTATAAAATGTCCCTGTAAAATCACTATTGGAGACCTGCATTTATGCATTCAGGTGTGAATTATGAATTATTTTTTTTAAGAAAACTTTTAGGATGGCACGGCTCCTCCACCCATACTCCATCATGCCCTGAATGGCATGTCCTAACCAATGGCGCTTTATTCTGTTGAACTGTTGCTCCTTCACCAGGACATGCTGAGGTCTCATAAAGTTTGTTTAAATATTTATCCTGTGACCTACACTTTGCTCTAGGTCATTAACTGCAGTGTAATTCCTGCTGTGGTCTTTCCATCTTTCCCATGAGAATGTCCTTGCTTGAGTTGATTGATTGCATATTTTACTTTATTGGAAGTAATTCTTTCTTATCGATGTCAGGAAACTAATTTCTTCAATTATTTCTTTATCAGTGTCATTCTTTTCTTGTATAACCATCACTAACTACAATAAAACCTTCTCATATTGCTTATTATTACCTCCAAGCATGGTGAACTTGATTGTCTCTCCAATTTAATGAAAATTATATTGGGTTCTATTTGACTGACATTTTTCACCTTTCTATGAAACATTATTTTAGATAATTTACTTGGGATTAATTTCAATTATTTGTTAGCCATCTTTTCTCTATTGGTTTGTTGCATGTAGTATTTACATTGTAAGTAAGTGTGCAATTATTTGTACAATGTCCACTGATTTAAATTAGATTATTTAAATTATATATCTCAGTTTCCTTCTCTTCTCAAACAATGGGTGTTCTTCCTACAATTACCTAAAATTATTATTATTTTTCTTCATGAAAAATTTCAACAGTACCCTTTGGGAATGAAAAGAATTCTTTAGTTACATCTTCAGAAACACATGCAGAGTCCTCTTAAAAACAATCTAGGTTTACATAAAAACCAGTAAATTTGCTGTAGATCCAATGTTTTTTAGTAACAGATGGATTTTTGCTAACAAAGAACTTTCTTTTCTAGACCCTGAAGATGCCAAACATAACTGTTCTTTTCCCAGGTAGTCATGTAGATTTTCTCTCATTCCTTTCTGACACAACCTCCACATTTTTCTCATTGTGGAAGAAAAGCCAAAGTTCTTTTACTTTGTGATTCCTGTGTGACAACTTAGTTCATTTCTGATGCTCACTCAGTTTCCTGGCAATTACTTTTACTTGTTTGCCTAGCGGCCTGGCAAACATTATTTCATTACTGGAGAGCAAGTCTGTCAAAGATTTCAAATAGCATTTCCTCTTTTTCTCTTTATGTAGGAGATGAACATCTACAAATAGTTCATGTTTTCAAGTACAGTGCTCATTCTGTACTAAATAATGGCATCCTCAAGAGCATTAGAACGGCCATAATCAAAGGTCCTTCTTACCTGATACTCTGTCTGCAACAGTGGTCGATGGCAGAGGCTAAAAGTCAGGCAACTACGTAGTGATCCTTCCCTGATACGTTCCCCTAGACTCCAGAAGTATATTGGCATTGGTCCTTCATGAAATGTTATCTCCATGGCCAATGGCGCCTTAAGGATTTTTATTCCTCAACCTTACCTCTTTGCCTTTTCATCTTGTGCAAAGTTCCATTGCATCCTGAGGATGAGTTCACAGCTTTAATTCACTACAGGAGAAATGTGCTTGAGGGGTGTCTTTGCAAAGACCCATCAGTAGCAATTGAGGAGTCATTGCACAGCCCTGGCTTGTTTAAATTTTGCTTTATTTGTGGTTTTTTTTGTTTTTGTTTTTTTTTTTTTAATACTAGGTGCAGCTAAATAAACAAAAAGAATAATTTTCAAGTACCCTCATTTTCAAATTCTAAGCCTTTTTCAATAGTGAAAGTGCCTCACTTTTCAGCTGTAGTGCCACAGTTGACGTATCTTGTAATTTTGCCTCAGGTAGGGATGGAGCACAGATGCCATATCCTTTCAAGTCTGGGACTGCATTGTCTGTTTTCCTCCTTTTCTGCAGAAAATATCATTCTATTATTGTTTGCCAAGCTCTTTTGGAGCTTTCCAGGAATAACAAACTGGAAATTTTGCAAATTCTGTCTATTTGACTGATTTCATTTGATCTGGATGGTGTTATTTAATGTCGAATTCATCACAGAACTCTTAGAAAGTGGAGGATTATCAGATGAGCTGATAACTCCTGCTTCCAAAATTCTATAGCCTTTTCAGGTATGAAGGGCTTTTCGTAGGAAGTAGTCAGTATCTTAAAGCTGGATTTTTAAATGTTTGTCTGCTTGCTTTCTGACAGTGCCTTCAGAGAGTCATATGTAGAGTGTATGGGAAGTAAAGCATTGATCAACAGTTTCATGGTAATCTGTTTGAAATTGAAACTAACATTTAAGCTGTTATCAAAACTGGCCAGGCCTTCTATTATAAATAATATTCATTTTATAGCTCCTTCTTTCTTTGTTTACCTAATAGCTCTCAAGTAACACTGTGTTTTAAGGATGGCTTCATTATATTTAACTGCTCAACCAACAGTTTCCAAAAAGACATTTTTGACAGTAATTTGTTTCTTCTTTCTCAGTATTCCTGGTATGTGAGTAGTTTCCAGTCATGTGATATGCTCAACTCTGCAAATGGATAGCTGAATTTTTATGCTAGCCTATACTGGTAATTAATTTCTGATGTGACATTCTAAGCAAATAATAACAACCTGCTAAAGTGAACGAAACTTCTGGAATCTGCAAACAGACACGCTGGCAGATAACGAATGTCTGATTTGTGATCCCCAAAATTGCTAATAGTCAGTCTCATGCCTTTTATGCACAATTTCATTTAACATTATTATTTATGTATCAGTATAAAAAACAAGAATCTACCTTAAATATATCTGTCATGCAGATTAAACCTTTTTTTCCTTCAAAGGCATGGTTTTTATCCTTTCTGTATCTTGTTTCGTATTCTGTTTGTCTTCTCGAGACAACCTCTTCCAGCATCTGCAGAGCTTTGTAGTGAGTCAGAGATCTAGCTTTTGTTGTTGGTTGCTCCTGTGACTTTTTGAAACATCAGGTGCCCCCAGATCTTTTTTTCTTCTCCTTTCCTTCATCCATTCTTGTCTTTGCCTGCTCATACAGTAAGTTCCCCGAGACAAGTGGGTTTCTTTCTGTAACAAAGACATTGACATGGGCTTTGATGGAATGAGATGTTTCCCCTGATTTTCCTGTCTCCTGTCAATGCTTAGTGGAGGGTAAATACTTGTAGTGCAGATTACAGGACCTACTCACTGAACAAAGTTGTATTTTTATTTACAGTCAGGATAATACCCCAGATAAACCCAGAATGTAAGACATACTCAAGCTGAATTTGTCCTGAAAATATGTGTGTTTAACACATAAGACTGTGATTTGAAAATGTTGGGTTTTCAGCAGAAGTGGTCAATGATCAAGATTTGGACTTCACTATGCTAGGCAGTCACTGATTTAAGAAGGAGCAGGGTGAGGTCCTCAGCCTAGGTAATTTGGAGAGGATGAAAGAAAATCTTTTTGAGACTGTTTTTGCAAGCTGCAAAGAAACAAAATACTAATAATAAATAGGAGACAGTTAATTTGTACATTCTTCCAAAACGAGCTGTGTTGCAACTTAAAAATTTCCATCACTGACACATATTTCAATTACCAAAAGTTAGTTATACAGTGAGAAACAATGAAGAGACAAGGAAATGTAATGATTCTCTTTTCCAAAGAAACATAAATAGCAGCTTTATTGGTTTTGCATTTAGTTTTAGTTTTCTTGAATTCCTAGCAATAAATAATTTAATCCTATAAAGCTATCATTAGAGTAACTGACACTATAAATCACTGCTTTTAGAATGGACATCCAAACAGGCTGGTTTTACTGCCTCAGTATTTTGAATTAACTGAATAAACATTAAAAGCATTTCCCCTAGAGATTTACAATAGAATTGGGTTTGGCCTTTGTAAACAAAATCAGATATTGTCATAAAAAAATGTACTTCCAGCTGCTTTATAGAAATTACCACACACATGAATCTCAGAGGATTTCTCTTAAAATGTGAACTTGTGGCCTTCCTAGCAGAGAAAGAATGAGACAAAGGGAATCAGGCCAGTGGAGCTTGCCTTTTCCCAGGCATTGCAAAAAAAGCCTTTGGCAGGGGAGCAAAGAAAAGAGAGATGAGTGACTAGCAAAACAGAGGTGTATGTTGCCTTATTACCTGTACAACAGCT
Organism: Balearica regulorum gibbericeps; assembly: GCF_011004875.1. Classification (NCBI taxonomy): domain Eukaryota; kingdom Metazoa; phylum Chordata; class Aves; order Gruiformes; family Gruidae; genus Balearica; species Balearica regulorum. The sequence goes on along the minus strand of NC_046184.1, from coordinate 173,335,415 downwards.
TGTCACTGTTTCCTTGGTGAAAGGAGCTGTAATAAGTTATGCATATTTTTAATAGCAACTTACAGCTGTAAAAATAGAAATCACAGAATTCAGTATAGAGAGGACCATAATCTTTAGGTCCAGAAGTCTTTAATTGTAAGAATAAACAATTGTGCTCATTCCACATTCAGAGCAGTGTACAAACATGAGCTAAATAATCCTTACTGCTCTTGAAAGGTAACTGGGAGCAGGTATGACATTTTATTCTCAGTTTAAAGAGAAAAGCTGAGGCAGAAGAAGAAGCAACTCAGCATGGAAGCAATCTAAGAGTTGACAGATTCATATCTTAGACAACCAGACCCCTTTTCTCTATTCCCTTTTGCCAAAGTGTACATATTCCTCCAGCCCGGTAGGCGTGTTTGTGTGGGATACTACAATGAAAGCAGGGAGAATCCGGACTCTGGGGGGTTTAAACCAGGGCTGTTTTCCACAGCCAGAATGCAGACACCTGTTAACAGACTCCCTGATGTCCGTGGGAGCCTAAAGCAGTTCTGTGCCACTGACTTCAAAAGGATCACAATCACATCAAAGGTTGGAAAGTAACACAGGATCTTAGGATATCCACAAAGTTAAACATAATAGTATGCCATTTTCCTTCTCTATGTATCTTTTCTGTCCTGTGAGAACATATGAGTAATACCTCCTGCTGATAACAAGCATACTGCATCTGGAAGAGACATTTCTCAGAAAAACAGGCAGAGGATAAAATCCCCAAGAATAGTAGGTATCCTCATGACGTGGTTTTGCCCCAGCTGGCAACTAAGCACCACGCAGCCGCTTACTCACTCTCCCTCGGCGGGATGGGGGAGACAATCGGAAGGGTAAGACTCAGAAAACTCATGAGTTGAGATAAAGACAGTTTATTAAGTAAAGCAAAAGCCACACATGCAAGCAAAGCGAAACAAGGAATTCATTCACCACTCCCCATGGGCAGGCAGGTGTTCAGCCATCTCCAGGAAAGCAGGGATCCATCACATGTGACAGTTACTTGGGAAGACAAACGCCATCACTCCAAATGTGTGTTGTCCTCCTTCCTTCTTCTTCCACCCAGCTGTGTACGCTGACCATGACATCATATGGTATGGCATATCCCTTTGATCAGTTGGGGTCAGCTGTCCCAGCTGTGTCCCCTCCCAACTCCTTGTGCACCCCCAGGCTACTGGCTGGTGGGGTGGTGTGAGAAGCAGCAAAGGCCTTGGCTCTGTGTAAGCACTGCTCAGCAGTAACGAAAACATCCCTGTGTTATCAACGCTGTTTCCAGCACAAATCCAAAACATTGCCCCAGCTACTGTGAAAAAAATTAACTCTATCCCAGCCAAAACCAGCACACTCCATTAAAGAAGAATATCTCCTATATTGGATAGATCCCTGAAAGATCTCCTTTGCTTCCTTTATTTGTGGTGAAAACATATCATAACATAGAAGTCCTTTGTACAAAATCACACTGCGTATACAACATTCTTGAGTTATAATTGTATAACCTTGTCAAGATTGTAACCAAGATTCAATATATAATCAAGATTCTTCAAGAGGATCCTCTTCAACATACCCTGAGTTCTGAGTTCAGAGTCAAAACTTCACTTGAGTTTTAGTCGCACATGCATGAAGTTATTAATTTACTGTTCAGACTGGGAAATGAATTATAATATTGAGTTAATTGGTATTTTGGAAACACCTAAGGTCAGGTAGTCTCAACCAGTTATTACTTGTATGGAAGAAACTTCTCCAAGATATCAGTATTATTGGATTTCCTAATAATTTTGAAAAACTTTTAGGTTTTGTATCTGGAAATACGCTCTCCTATGAAAAGTTAAGCCTGAAAACCTCCTCATGGGGACAGACATTGGCAGCAGACCAGTGCCCTTTGACTCCAGGAAAAGTCTAACTGGGAAAGTTGGCAAGATAGCATCCTTATTTTGTATTTCCTAAGGCCTTTTCTTTTTGTACAAAGTACTGAATTATTCACACTATGCTAATAAAGTTCATTTGAGTCATCTGAGCAGTCTCCTGAGTTTATTAATAAATTATTTAATAAAGGAGTGAATTTGGTCAAGTTGTCTCTACATTAAACTGGCCAGCAATATAGTGATAATCAGATACACGGCAGAGATTAATTACAAGACAGGGAATGCAGGCAGAATTGTGCTGGGAAATGAGACTGCCAGTATTCCAGCCTGAAAGAGCGAGCCTGGGGAAATTCAGCTGGCAAAACCTGGAGAAAGCCTGAGGTGGTAAAAGTGTGCTCACTTCAAGGCAGAAAAAAGTGTTTCTGTGCATGGAGTCAGGACACAGCCGAGATGACGGGGCGTTCTGACAGCAGCTTCATTGACCTTCTCTGACACAAAGCTCCCGTAGCATCTACAGACATCCATGCCAGAGTGGGCATCACAGGGGGCACTGATCTGCAACAGAAATAGATGGAGCTTATTTTAAGCTGACGTTCTGCAAATACATCCATTCTTTTCCATCTGTGAAGTAGGTATTTGTTTCCCATTTATTGCAATACTGAGAAAATAGCATCAATATTCCCTTTGTTCAGCCCTCCCTCATGTATAATTCCATCCAATTCACACTTTGAATCAAGATTAAGAAACACAGCTATTTCTCTCTTCAGATGATCCAAATTTTCCATCATTCAACACATACAGTTCTTGATAATTTCCCAGCTGAAGGTTTTTTGGTTTGGTTTGGTTTTGGTTTTTTTTTCTTCCCCTAAATACTCCAGTTAAATGATATGCCCAAGGAGTTTCTTAGGCATAGCTAAGGACATACCTATGTGAAAGACGGAATCTCTAGGCAGATCATACTACTATATAAAGAAAACAATGGAGCTCCTTGGTTAAAGAGTGTTGTTCTGTTCTATCTGTGTAAAGGCCTGGTGTATTAATTCAGGAACACTTTGCATACTCCACCTACTACTTAATCCATAATAGCTTGAACTGGGTAACCTCCCAACTGATTCTCCCAAATTTGGGGTCAGTAGTGAAAGTGGGCATAGATAACAGCGGAGAGACATCTATTTTTTTTCTTGATGTTTGTATTTTTGGTGGGAGGTGAAAGAAGAGATGAAATCTTAGAAGGAATTGTTGCATTCTCTGGGAAGGAATTTCATAGCCTTGTTTTTCTGTTCCCTGCTTTAGTGAGTTGACCCTTGCAGCTGACAGTCTCATCATGCCTGCAGAACTTAGATGTGGAGGGATGTTATGATCTCCTGACAAGAAATGAATTTTTAGAAATCTTGGTCAAGTGCCAGAAGATCACTATCTCAAAGCAAATGCAATGTTCCCTGGGGAAGCAGTATAAGAAGTCTTGGATAGACAGCACTGAATTTGCCTTTGAGTAAGAAAGGCATCAGTCATTCTGCTGAGGTTTTCTTCTTTACCAAACAGAAATGCAAGAAAATATTCTCAGTGTGAAGAAAAATTCTTATAAAAAGGGAGTCTGTGTCTTTGATAACTGTTGAGAAGAAACCACTGACATTTTGGAAAGTCATGCATTGATCCCACAGGATCTTCAAAATTATTCTGTCTGAATCGTATCAGTTGTACTTTGGGCTTGAGAATATATATCACGTGTTCAAGCAGACAGAATAAAAACGGAATTGCTACTTAGATTGTCCACCAAAAAATTAGAGCAAGATTAAGACACACTTTGGCAAATCATTTTCTTCACTCATCTATAACATTGGTAAGAAGAAAGACAAGGTAGTCTTAATTTGGGGCAACGTGGCAATGAGGCCACGAGGCAATGAGGCTTTGGGCAACGTGGTCTAGTGGAGGGTGTCCCTGCCCGTGGCAGGGGGGTTGGAACTAGATGATCTTTGAGGTCCCTTCCAACCCAAACCATTCTGTGATTGATTGTATGATTCTAATTTGCTTCTAATACTCAGGCAAATGAAAGGACCTGACATACAGAGGATGAGATGTATTTTTCGGTGGTGTTTGTGACGCATTATCCCAATTGTTGATTCTGTAGTAAGTGCGGTATGGTTTGAAGACAGTGTTCAGCCCACTTTTTGTTTGTATATTTAGTTGGATATATCCATGGTAATGAATACCTTTTAACATTCTTGTGTTGCTGCAAAGTGCTTTGAAGCACTGATGCAAAAGACATCGATAAGTTAATTCTGTTATCATTTCAACATTTTATACTGCAGATCCTGCAGACTAAATATAAAGATTTAGGCAACAGGGTGGATTCACAACAACTTGTGATAATTTAGGTTCTTACTGCACAGTTTCTGCATTTAAATAATTGCCAAATTATGTTCATCATGTTGGATTTAATATTAAATTTAATGCACAGAGCATCATCAACTGTTTATTTTAATACTTGGCAGGTAATCGGCATTTTGACTGACAACCTTCCTTTCTCTTTTCACTCTTCAGTGTGGACTATTGCCAGCATTCACTGCTACCTCTATATCAGTGTATATGGCCTTCGGTTGAGACTTGTTCAATGCATCACTACACAGCTACTTACAATGAGGCATAAAGAATCTCTTTGAAACTGCAAGAGGAAAATTCTCTAAGTGGGCTGAAAATAGTCATAACAATTAGAAGCCAGCAAGGACAGCAAACCACAGTCCTCAAGCACAGCAGTGCTCCCTATCACTTAAGTGAGCAAAATAACTCAAGAGATGAGAAGCAGCATGTAGTGAATCACCACAGTCACATTATGCAGTCCCTCAGTTCACAGGTTCCCAAGATACGATTTGTAATATTTTGGAAACATCAAATACTATCTTTCTGACAGCTTGTTTACCTTATGTCATCAAAGCCCTAAAGACTGGCTGCAGCTCTTGGGTTGCACGTCTTTGAGACTGCATTTTGTTCACCACACCTCTCAGCATTAACCTACACTGGAGGGTACCATACCCAACCATCCATTCTCCAGTTTGACCACCTTAAGAGACACAAAAGACAGGCCTCTACTATGAGTCCAGAACAAAACATGAATTTACATTTGCAGTGTGCTTTAACTGTCCTGCCACTCCAGATTCTCCAGTTCCACAATCTAGAATTAAAATATACCTTTATTATATACTTTAAGCATCTATCAAGTGCTGACATATATACACTATACGTGGAGAATTTCAAAGGCTTCTGGATACTCTAAATCATGTTGTACAGAAAACACAGGTCTTTTCCTCGGTAAACAATGTAACAATATGTATGCCTAATATTTAACTAATTAAAATATATTCATTTAAAATGCTTTTTCTTTCTATCCAGCTCCCTGCTAAGCTAGCAGACACATCCCTAGAACCATTCCTTGTAAGGGTGATTACACTATTCATAATACTTCAGATTAAAAATGTATTACATCCTCAGGTCTCTTCATTATAATATAATTTTTACACAGTCCACGTTACCATTAGGAGCACAGTATGAGAAGTAGTTTCAAAGTAGTGTTTGTCCGTGGGATTCATAGACTGAAATATGTTTATGATTTATATTTATTTGCTGAAAGCAATTTGCGAAGGATTTTGAATATTACCTAAAATCTCTAAAAGCAAAAGCACAAAGCTTTCCTTTTGATTTGATTTTTTCTTTGTTGAAACCATATACATTATCCTTCACTTGTACATCTGAACTGGATGAAAGATGAGAGTGTTCGAAGTCCTCTACCTTCCCTCTAGTACAGCCCATGTCCCATCTGTTCCCCAGACTGATGTGCTTAAGTTTTATCACGGTGGACAGTTGCCTCCTTGCTGGCACAGCACCCTGGCACTCAGAGAATGAGGTGATAAACACTAGGTACCAACACTGTATGGAGGGAAGCTGTATTAACTTTTATCTACTCACTATAAAATAAGAGAGAACAGCAACATGCCTTCAGCAGCAGCATGAACAGAAACACATCCTGAGAAACAGGGTTTTTTTCTCAGGAAGCATCTTCCAGAAAGTTTCCCAAATTGAACCATGACCATGCCGACTACAGAACCTAGCAAAACAATGAAATCCAAATCAGCTCACTAAAATAAAACAAATAAATCAGTAAGCTATTTTTCTCACTAGTCTCAAAGGGTTTTTTTCTTTATTTGGCTTCTTTTTCTATTATTATTTAAATTAAAAATTGGGTGGCACTCTGATCCCAGATGTATTGTAAAATGTAGTCATTTTGCAGGAGATGTTTACAGGAAAGTCAAGGATATTAAGACAATTTAAACTAGATGAAATGCAAGATAGACAATAGATCTTAGACAAAACTTTCACAAGGTCAAATAGCACATCAGCTGCAGAGCTGGGACTAGAACCCTGGTCTCCTGATACACAGCTTAATCATACATTTCTCAACCGCAAAATTTGCAAATGAGATACCACATGCAAAAAATTCTGTTTATGTATGGTATTTCCTTAGTGAGCAGGGGCAAATAAAAGATCAATTATTTAAGAGCTTGCTTAATGAGGAGAGTATGTTTCCGTAATTACTGAGGCCAACTAGTGGGTTGAAGGTCTTATAAACTATACAATGTTTTCTCATTGTACTATGGAAGATGTTCTTGATTAGCCCTCTTGTGGTTTGTGTGCTATGCCTCTCCTATAATGAGTAGGGTGAATGCACATCGTACCGATTGACACGTGGTTCTTACATGTAGTTCTTTAAAGTTGAATTCATTTCATTTCTATCAGAATAATTTTATTTTTCCTGTTTATGTGAACCTTAGAGGGTGTTGATGAAGGGGTTTTAGATGAAGATTTGCCATTTAAGTGGTGACTTTAAGCAAATGATATTTAGATTTCTGTGACAATAAAAGCACATATTATAAGAGAGAGATCTATGATGATCAAGTGATTTTCATTTTTGTCCAATTTAGATTTCAGTGTTTATAAGCATTATGTGTTCTTTCAGCTATGGTATGCTTTGAAGAAACTTGCAAAAAGCTAAATCTCTGAAGTCATCCAAACATTCTGAGCATGCCTTATATAGGAAAAGGCAGTGGAAAATCCTTTGGTTTGCAATACAATAAAACAGGTAACAATTTTGAATGTAGATAGTAGCAGAGTTTCCAAGAGACCTCAGTAAAATAAAGCAGTAGTCAGATAAGGTAAGTCTCTTATTCCAGGTAGAACGGACTCGGGTGGGGACTTTACAACCATGTGAAGGTTGAAGTCCATTACTCACTGTTAAATTTGGTTCAACTGTTTTTCTCTGTCAAGGGGTCTGAAAAAAAGTCTCGGTGGGCTTATATCGAGTGTATTAACTTACATCAGTTTTTGCTGAGTTTCAGTCTCCCATATCACAAGACACCATATCACATAAGAAATGTCAACAAGAGAAATGACAGAAGGGCAGTATAGGAGACCTGCAATAAACGGATGCAGTTCACATAACCTGAATCTATACCGTTTCTTTCAAATAGAAGCCAGCAAAACACTGGACATTTCCTGGGGATTAATAGTCAGAAGAAAGTGTTGATGGGATGAGGTGTACCCAAAGGCCATTAGGTTACACTGGTCACTCATTCTCCAGGAATGGCCCTTTGTGAGGGTAATACACATAAACATTAATGACTGAAAAGGAACACAGTTTACCCATTTACAAGGTATGGGCAGTAGTATCTCTTTTTTTCATTCAGTTTTCCAAATTATATTGGAAGTTGCTGAGGCTTTTTTTTATTTCATATTTCCTGTTCCCTTCCTCATTTTGCACTGCAAAACTTGTGCATAACCTGGTGTCGTGGTTTAACCCTCACTCATCTCCAGGAAAGCAGGACTCCATCATGCATGACAGTTACTTGGGAAGACAAACACCATCACTCCAAATGTGTGTTGTCCTCCGCTTCCTTCTTCTTCCCCCCCAGCTTCATATGCTGAGCATGACGTCATATGGTATGGAATATCCCTTTGGTCAGTTGGGGTCAGCTATACTGGCTATGTCCCCTCTCAACTCCTTGTGCACCCCCAGCCTACTCGCTGGTGGGGTGGTGTGAGAAGCAGAAAAGGCCTTGGCTCTGTGTAAGCACTGCTCAGCAGTAACGAAAACATCCCTGTGTTACCAACACTGTTTCCAGCACAAATCCAAAACATAGCCATGTACTAGCTACTGTGAAAAAAACAGCACGCCTGGAATGGTCAAACACCTCCATAGTTCTAGGAATCAAGGCATCTTAGTGTTTTTGGTCTTATTGTCTTTTCTACTTCTGACAACCTCTGCCAAAAGCAACCTTTAGAAGATGTTAACATGCCTGGGGTAGCAAACTCTAATTTTTCACATTCTGTTAGATGTCACACAGTTCTAACAAACTGAATCCTTTTTTATTTCCCTATTCTCACAAAAAGTTTGTACCAGCCACAGCACATATTCCACTAACGTTCACTGCATGTGTGGTGAGGTGCTAAAGACTTGCAGGAAAGTCTGATCTTTGCAACTTCTTTTTATATTTCTTCCAGAAAAGGATAGTCTACCACTGCACAGAAAAGGAAGAGAGAAGGTAAGGGGAAAGGATGTAAAATGTGCTGTTATCTCAGATAACTAACATGCTTAGCTATCTACAGTGAAATGCTACTGAAGATAGCTAGATCCTCAGGGCAGCGAGGAGGGCGTGCAGCAAGCTCACTACCCTGGACTTCAGGAGAGCAGACTTTGGCCTCTTCAGGGATCTGCTTGCTAGAATACCTTAGGACAAAGCCCTAGAAGGAAGAGGGGCCCAAGACAGCTGGCGAATATTCAAGGGTCACCTCCTCCAAGCTCAGGAGTGATGCATCCCAACAAAGAGGAAGTCAAGCAAAAACACCAAGAGGCCCCCGTGGATGAACAAGTTGCTCCTGGGCAAGGTCAAACAAAAAAAGGAAGCCTTCAGAGGGCGGAAGCAAGGGCAGGTAGCCTGGGAAGAATACAGAGAAACTGTCTGAGCAGCCAAGGATGAGGTTAGGAAAGCCAAAGCCCTGATAGCAATTAGCCTGGGCAGGGATGTCAAGGACAACAAGAAAAGCTTCTATAGGTATGCCAGTGATAAAAGGAGGACGAGGGAAAATGTGGGTCCCCTCCGGAATGAAACGGGTGATCTGGTCACCCAGGATGTGGAGAAGGCTGAGGTACTCCATGACTTCTTTGCCTCAGTCTTCACTGGCAAATGCTTGAGCCACACTGCCCGGGTCACACAAGGCAGGGACTGGGAGAATGCAGGACCACCCACTGTAGGAGAAGATCAGGTTCGAGAATATCTAAGGAACCTGAAGGTGCACAAGTCCATGGGACCTGATGAGATGCATCCGAGGGTCTTGAGGGAACTGGCGGATGAAGTGGCCAGGCCACTCTCCATCATATTTGAGAATTCCTGGCAGTCTGGCGAATTTCCCACCAACTAGAAGAGGGGCAACATAACCCCCATTTTTAAGAAGGGTAAAAAGGAAGACCCAGGGAGCTACAGGCCGGTCAGTATCACCTCTGTGCCTGGCAAGATTATGGAGCAGACCCTCCTGGAGACTATGCTCAGGCACATGGAAGATAAGGAGGTGATTGGTGACAGCCAAGATGGCTTCACTAAGGGCAAATTGTGCCTGACAAACTTGGTGGCCTTCTATGATGGTGGATAAGGGAAGACCAACTGGCGTCATCTACCTGGACTTGTGCAAGGCATTTGACACTGTCCCGCACGACATCCTTGTCTCTAAATTGGAGAGACATGGATTCAATGGATGGACCATGCGGTGGATAAGGAATTGGCTGGATGGTCGCACTCAAAGAGTTGTGGTCAACGGCTCAATGTCCAAGTGGAGAACAGCGATGAGTGGCATTCCTCAGGGGTCGGTACTGGGACCAGCAGTGTTCAACATCTTTGTTGGAGACAGGGACAGTGGGATCAAGTGCACCCTCAGCAAGTTTGCTGATGACACCAAGCTATGTGGTGTGGTCGACACACTGGAGGGAAGGGATGCCATCCAGAGGGACCTTGACAGGCTGGAGAGGTGGGCCCATGCGAACCTCATGAAGTTCAACAAGGTCAAGTGCAAGGTCCTGCATGTGGGTTGGCACAATCCCAAGCACAACTACAGGCTGGGCGAGGAATGGATTGAAAGCAGCCCCGAGGAGAAGGGATTGGGGGTGCTGGTGGACAAAAAACTCAACATGACCTGGAAGTGTGCGCTTGCAGCCCAGAAGGCCAACTGTATCCTAGGCTGCATCAAAAGAGGTGTGACCAGCAGGTCGAGGGAGGTGATCCTGCCCCTCTACTCTGCTCTTGTGAGACCCCACCTGGAGTACTGTGTCCAGCTCTGGGGGCCCCAACACAAGAAGGACATGGAGCTGTTGGAGTGAGTCCAGAGGAGGGCCACGAAGCTAATCAGAGGGCTGGAGCACCTCTCCTATGAGGACAGGCTGAGAGAGTTGGGATTGTTCAGCCTGGAGAAGAGAAGGCTCTGGGGAGATCTAATTGCAGCTTTCCAGCACCTGAAGGGGGCCTACAGGAAAGCTGGTGAGGGACTGTTTATCAGGGAGTGTAGTGACAGGACAAGGGGTAATGGGTGTAAGCTGAAGAAGGGTCGATTTAGATCAGATGTTAGGAAGAAATTCTTTACTGTGAGGGTGGTGAGGCACTGGAACAGGTTGCCCAGAGAAGCTGTGGATGCCCCATCACTGGAAGTGTTTAAGACCAGGTTGGATGAGGCTTTGGGCAACATGGTCTAGTGGAGGGTGTCCCTGCCCATGGCAGGGGTGTTGGAACTAGATGATCTTTAAGGTCCCTTCCAACCCAAACCATTCTATGGTTCTATGATTCTATATATTCTGCTGCTTTGCCACCGGTGAGGTACATACTGATGTCCTGACCTGTCCTTGTTACCTTTTTTCTCAATACAAGCAAAGTAGCTTGTCTTGCTGTGGTTCTACTCAGGACAGCTGCTGATGGGATTTAGTTATGCAAATGTTGTAAGAATGTAAAACCCATTTGTTCTTAGATTGGCTGATCCAGTCTTTCCATTATACATTCGAGGAAGGTTTGTCTTGCCTAACTAGACATTTACTACTAAATCAGCTACGTCTGGCCTTGCTACTCTAAGTTCTTGTTACTCCCAATGAAGAGAAAACCAGCATTTTTAAGCTGTGATTTATTTTGTGTTAGGTCAACAACTGCTTGCTCCTTTCAGTCTTGCCTTTGAAATATCCATTTCTTTCCAGTGATTATAAGTGATTAACAGTGACGTTTCAGGTTAATAGATGACTGTTCTGCAGTTGCCTACATTCAGCCAGATGCATACATGTCCTTAGTTAATGGCTTACATTCTGACCAGCACTTGAGTAGATAATTTCTGAAGAAATAAATGAACTCAAAATCCCAACATTTTTAAATGATCTGTGTTGGGCTGGGTCTTACAAGACTTCAGGAAAGATATAACTCTGGAACATCTGGATTTTATCAAATAGATCTTCTGTTTTCCATAAGTATCAGATGCCCTTGACTCCACACACTATAGCAGGCAAAATTATGTTGTATTTCATAGTCAATTTCTCCAGGGAGACTCTAGTCTCTTCCTTCTCCTAGGTTGGCCCCTCCTTCTGGCTATGCTGGCTACCTTCCAACAAAAGCAGAAAAAATTGACTCAGTCACATATTCACCCAGCCCTGGATTCCAAGAACATATTACTTAAGCATCTTTAATTGGGTTCCTATTCTGAGGCCTGCCTCTTTTCAAAGGGTAAATGATAAAGGAAGCCTAAAATTTTAACTTGGACACTTAAATTTATGTTGAAAGTGAATTATGTGAGAAAATGCAGTAGTTTACTAAATTTTGTTTCTGTTTTCTTGAAAAGATTTTCAAAGTGTTATTTCCTCAGTATATGTTAACATCTTCTACAGTGCACTAGTGAAGAAATCTAAAAGCCAAGGATTTGGGGGGGAAGAGAATAGTTTGGGTGTATTGAGGAGCCTCAGAGTGCAGCTATTGAAGACTAGAGGTCCAGTAAAGACCTGATTTGATCCTAAACCCTCCACAGAGCCTTGGGATCTTCCCCCACTCCCTCCGGGAGGGTGAGTGGGTACCGATTTCTGTTCCAAGGTTTCCATCCCATGACTCCCACCATCTGATGTCCCAGCCCCTGGGTCAGTGGAAACCAGCTTGAGACCTGCGCAGCAACCCAGCCTCCAGCTAAGCCATCAGCAGGGTGCCGACCATGGTTGTGTCCCCCTCCCTCCTCCCAAAGGGGTAGAGTTTCTATTATTTAACACTTTCTGTAACAGACGGTTGTCAAAAGCCATCAAGGGCCTTGCTAGTCACACAGCCCCACATCACTTCACTTCCTCTGTACCTCAGGTCAGTTAGTAGTTGCCACCAGGGTTTCCATCACCCTCTGATCTCCTGCCTCAAATGCATCACAAAAGTGTGAAGTTAGACACAATTGCATAAGCATTTTCACCTATTGCTTCCTTGTTTTTTCCAGCTCATCCTGAATTAAGCTAGTCAAAGCTGGGCAGATGTAGACAAGGTCTTGCTTATCTGAGAGGTGCTTTTAGTTAGGGACTATCCCGTGATATCTTGTGATCTTGAATGTTATCCAGTTATAAACAGCCTCTTGACAGTAACAAATTAAAGATTCACCCCACTCCTCCCCATTCCTGGACCGCAGGAAGAAAAGAAATTATCCACATCAAAATCATAATTCTGCAGCCTCCGGTACTCAAAGGGATACAGCAAACATGATTTACTGAGGAAATAAGATGTAAGTCTATATAGGTGTTGATAGAGAGGTAATGGTTTATATCAAAAATTGTTCTGCAGTCTCAATTTTCAGATGAGGTATTTTTTTCTCTTACAAGATTGCCTTCAGGTTGAATAGATCCTTAAAATTCTTCATTTTTCCTTACAAATGTTTTTGACACTTACAAACATTTTGTATGCTGCTAAGTAGTGTACATTTGCTGGAGGCGAAGTTACAACTTCTGCAAATTTTTACTATTATTAGGCACAAATCCAAGTCCCCAAAGTCTAGTACATCTGACCTTTGAAGAATTTCAAATCTGATCTACCTTGAAACAATACTGCTTTGGGCTGCCTCTGTTGGTATGGTCTGCTACTGCAAATGATCAAGTTAACATGTTATAAGAAATTCTCCACATAGCTAAAACATAGTGGCATATTGTGTAAAAAAATTGCAGTCAGCTGCAATGCAGCATAATACAGACTGTGATCATGCCCATGCAAAAGCAAAGTAATCTGTTTCATAAGCTCTGTTACCCTCATCATTCAGGTTACTTGCCAGGACTAGAACCACACCAGGATGCAATGATAAAAGGGCTAAATATTCCATTTGTAGCAGCCGATAAAGATTCACAGAAAATAACTGCCGGAAAGCGTGCGAGCTCTGATACACTGATCAAAATTACTCTGAAGGATTTCTGAGGATTACATGGGTTAAAGAATCTGGGACTGATTAGTCTTCTTGACCCTGAATTGATATAGGCAAATGTCAGAAGGTGGACATGAGCTTTGGGTAGATTGTCCTTGGCTATGGACAGAACCAGACTAGTAAGGGCCATAAGCAGCCCGCAGAGCCTAGGAGTCCTCTTTCTCCTTCTGCCCTTGCTGGAGAAGCTCAGATGAAACACCATCAAAGGAACAGGTCTCTCTGTTCCTTCCTACAGCCTCGATCCAATCCTATACAACCAGTTATTTAGGTAAATCTGATTATATGAGCTTTTGCACAGTTCAAGAATTATTTCTTTTAAATGTTGTGAACAGCTGTATTTTTATTTTTTTTTTTTAAATCAGAGGCGAAGCTTTCGGAAAACCTCTTATTCAGCACAGAAATAGAGTTATGCAGAATACTGGATTTTAGGCTTATCTGCCACCGCCTAGGTTGTCTCACTTGAAGTAATCTGCTTTCCAGTGTTTTCTTATTTTCCTTGACATTATCCTTATTTATGCACAAGCCCTAGTCTGTAAAAGCTTTCCTTGCTTACTGCTTCCTGTTTCATTTTACTTTTCGTTTGCTCACTGGTCCTAGCAGTTACCTAATAACAATTTTAGAACAATCAATCAGCAGTCTGTGCAAGCAAATAACTTAGCAAACACTTGAACCCTGTAATTGTGTTCTGACCTTGGTTTTACTAGAGGTTAGAGTGATAGATTCTTTGCAGCAATGCCATACTTTGTTTTTCTGTAAATGCAGTTCACCTGCCTAAGGTGAACTTTACTGCAGAGGAAAAATCAACTGCAGCCACATAAAACCTAGCAGTACATGGAGGAGTCGGTGACAGTGTAAAGAGTGTTGGCAAACACATATTTACAATATTACCGAAACCAAAGAAAGCTTAGGGAGAGAAGGCTTTGTCTAAGGCAATTGGGTAAGAGACTTGACAGTCCTTATACTGACACTGAAAGAATGTGAAAGGTTTTAAAATATCTCATTTTCCTCACTTTAGATTTTTGGAATATGAGTTTAAGAAGATTATTAAAGGATTTGCAGTGAGATAATTTTTCACTCCAAAGTCCCTCTTCTACCCTGAACTTATGAATAAATGCTGTCTTCCCTGTAATTAAATAAACCAATAGAGTTGTTCATAGAGTGGTATGTGATTCAGGTGTGATTCCTACTGGGCAAATGACAAAGTATAGAGATTGCCTACTACAATGCTATTAATACCACCACTTATTATGCAGCCCCATTAAGAAACATGCACTATTTCTATGCTCTCCAGGAGAAGTATTTTGAGACTGAAGACTGATTGGCTGAAGCACATGGGTGTTCTTTAGCTGTTTAAAATGAAATAATTCTCCCTTGCTAGAGATGACAGTTTTGAGTTATCACCAGAAGCTGTTCTAGGTTTTGAAAGTGGATGATGTTGCTGAGAGGAATATTGCAGACACCGTGTGCACATGCATGTGTGCCTGTGTGGGTGTGTGTGCAAGACCAACGTGCTCAGAAGACAGTAGTTGGTAGTGGGCAGAGATGCAAAGGGAAGTGACAGCACCCCGTGCTCCTACGCGTGCCTGTCATGGTGAGGGACTGCCCATGCTATGACCTGCTCAGACATTGAAAGACAAACTTTCACACTGTGTGTGTCACAAGAGGTATAACACGTGAGCACAGGCAGATATTTGGAGGAATAAAGGGAACCAGGAGGGTAATATTGGTCTCTGATTGACAGTAGTATTGGTGCAACTAGGACTGAATTGTTGTCAAGCCTCAGAACAAAAAAAGGAGGAGGATTAAATTCTTTCCAGCCTCAGAGGAATCATTACAGAAAGCATGGAAGAGCTTGTTTAAAAGCATTAGAAGGGAGCAATGGTGTTTGATCAGTGGCAAATTTGATACAGCAGCATCTTTCTGAGAAGACCAGTGAGATGGAACAAAACTGTGATGACTTTAAAAGCCAAATGCTGAACAGAGCCCAGTAATCACTTCCCTAATCTTCTGCCCAGACTCTCACAGCCCACTGTGTAGTAGCCTTCCATCACAACAGTGCAGCCCTGGCTCGTGTCAATACAGTCAGTGGAGATCATAACTGCTGTTCCTCTGACTAAGAGGTGTCCTCTTTAGGGTTTACGTTCTCCAGATTTGGGCTTGTTTAGTTGACACACACAGGTCTAGTGACGTTATGAGATATTTTCTTATACTTTAGCCACCCTCCAGCTGCCACTCTGGATGCCATCTCCCATAGGGAGACAGCCCTGTAAGAGTGTTTCACAGAGCCTAGGAGATCTCTGGTAGCCCCAGTCACCAACAGTTTGGGAGGAAAGCAGATGATAGCCCTGGTGGGTTTGCCCTGGTGGCTGACAGGAGGAGAGGAACACAACAGGACGACTCTAGGAACAATGTTCAGTAGGCTGTGAAGTGAAAAAGGAGAGAAATGGTCTCTGACAGGATGTGGAACAAACATATTAGTTAAATTTCAATCAGTTATGAAAGCATGTTCAAGCTGTGAAGCTTGAATTATCGATTGATGGCAAAAAACAGGGAAAGGGAGTTGAGAGAAGAACATATGAAACGTGGTCAAACTTAAATTACCAGAATAAACTTAAATCACCAGAACAGTGGTCTTATCAGAGGACATGGCTGTTAATAAAGACGACAATGTTTCTCCAGAAGAAACTTAAACCTCTGGCACTGAACGTGTAACTGGTGTCAGCAGCGTGGGAAGTCAGCAAATGCAGATGAGAAGATGGAGAAATGGCAAAATGAAGCCATTAGAAACTCATTGGAGTATGCCACCTAAAGCTTGTTTCCTTTTGGTGATTTTGTGTAACTGCAGACTCATTAAAGAACAGAGGAGCAACAAAAGCTTCAAGTGTGATTTCCACAGCCCAGGTCCCCACCATGCATTTTCTAAGGCTCTGTTTTTCACGGGGGGAGTGCTGGTGGGTTTCATTTGAAATGCTTCTTACTTGAGTTGAATAAGGTGGACTACAACGTCTTGTACAAACTTATATTTCTCTGACAAAGACCCTTTTCAGACATTCCCTTTTCTAATTGCCAGTGGAGATTTTATTTAATAGGCTGCAGCACCAAGTGAGACGAAGCATCTCATTTCCCAGTGTTGCATGCTAACACAAAACCAGAAGTAATGCACACTAAGTTATATCAGATAATTAGCATGCACTAATAGAAGTTAATCAAAATCAATAAGCACAATGCATGTAGCACAAATAATCAAATGCAAACATTTGAATTGAATTTTCAGAGTAATGTAGTTCAAAATTATTAAATTCAATTAGTAATTCAGCACGATCTGCAGTCATATACCCCTCTTACTATAACCTGGCAGATATTTGAGCAAGATTTGATTCACATCTGTGAGTCTCGTTGATGTGAAATATCGTACAGGCTTGATGCCAGATGTGAAATTATCCTTATTAGGTGTTTTTCTTTAACAATTGTGTTTTACCACAGTGATTAGACCAGATGGAGCATAAATCTTTTCTTCCTTTTTTTTTTTTTTTTAACCTACATCCTTTCAAAATCCAGTTACCATAACAACTTGATTTCACTGTTTTTTGTTAACTCATCTTCTTTTTATATCATACCTAGAACTTTTGTCTGGCTCACAAATGAATACAACTAGTTTTTTAGTTAATTATTTGCTGTCAAAAATCTATCAACAACTTCTCTTTTGTTTTCTCCTTTTTTTTTTTTTTTGGTGGGGGAAGGGAGAAAAGGAGTAATGTCTTTTGTTTGGCATGTTTAATATCAGCAATAACTAGACAGAGTGGTAATATAAACCTTCTGCAAAACAATAAACCAGAAGGACTCCCAGCAGAAAGCTTAAGAATCTCAAACCATACTTACACAGACTTCTAATGATATTTTTTAAAGGACATTTCTTTCCATGAAAATTAAATACTCCTGGTAATTTTGCAACACCAGAGCTTTGTATATATTTCCCTCTTTGTTTGAATGAGCCAATTCAAATCTTCTTTTATGATAACAACATAAAACCATATTGCAGTAAAATACCTTCCCTCTGTCTCCTTTTTCTCTTGCTTAGTATCTGTTTGACTTTGTCACGGAGAAAAGAGAGACAGTGGGAGGTGTGATAAGTTAATATCTAGGAATAAAAAGGCGCTACCTAGCAACATTTCTCTGGAAACTAAATCTCATTTGTCAAGCAACTCTAAAACAGGGGCTACATTGCCCAGGGGATTGATAATGGCATACAGAGCTTTTCACGGCAAGTCACTAAAATATAAATGCAGCCCAGGTCAGTAGCAACTGAACACTGTTACCATCTGACAGCTGTTTAGTGGCCTGTATGAAATGCCGCCTTAGTCTTCATCCGATTCCTAGTGGGAAGGTGGCTGCATCCCAATTAGCATTAATTGGCTCCCTTATTGTTAACTGCAGCAAGGCAACCAAGGAGCGTGCAGAGTCAGGGAGCGGAGGGCTGCGGGGAGCACGCCGTGATCCACTAGGCCAGCTGTGTCTCCAGTTAAACCGGTGACTTTAACTACAGCATTCCTGACAGACTCTTGTATAGCCCCTGTCTAAAAGCTGGGAGAGGAGGAGCTTTGACAGCATTCCTTGGATGCACCTGTTTCAGTGGTTCATGGCTCCTGTCCTTACAGCAGGTTTCTTCCCTCTCGAATCTAGCCAAAACCATCTTGTTTGAAAACGTAAGGGATTTCTTTCTGTCCTACTAAAGGGAATCAATCCATCAAATGAAGTTACCAGATTTCTCAGCCTTTTATCATCCTGTGTACTTCCTTCTGGACTGTCTCCAATTTGCCTACATACCTCATAAAGTACAATGGCCAAAACCAGACACGATGCTCCAACTGAGGTCTTACCAATGCTAACTACAGGATAATTATTATTTCCCTTGCCATACATTAACGCTCCTCTAAGACAGCTCAAGATAATGTTTTTCTGCTACAGAATGTCATGTCAACTCATGCTTTCTAATCTGTAATGCGGTGACCATTGAACACACGTGTTTCAAGTGGTTCAGACATTATTTCAGCTGGATTTCTAACCATCAAGGACAAGTTTTCAGGTCCTTCTGCATGGGTAATCTGATTGACCTAAACACTCTTTAAGCTTTTCTTTCCTTGTTCTGCTGTGTTCTCCTACCTCTCTGTTAAAACACACTTTCTTAATTGCCAAATCACACTTCAGGTTTTGAGTACAAATAAGGCAAAGGAGGTACTGAATGTTTCTGCTCCTCCTGTAATTCACTCGCCTTCCCTTTTTTGCCATAAAGCCTTTCCTTGCCTTTGTGTCCTACTTCTATGTTTATAAAAGTTTCCTTATTATCTTGTATGTTCCTACTTCACTGAAGTAATGTATTTTTAATGTTTTGTATTCTGTTTGTTTTCTGCCCACTTGCTTGTGCTATTTTTTGTACTTAGTACTATATTTTATTTCTCTTTTTTGGTGATTCCTTTTTGAATATCATTGAAGAGCTTTCTATATAGCTGGGAACAGACTATTGCTAAACTTTTTTTTTCTTTTTTTTTCTCCCCCCCCCCCCCCACCCCCCCCCCCCCCCAGAAGATAGCTTGCTGTTGTGCACTTGGTAAAACCTATTTAAATAGCTCCATCTATCCCATTCTTCTTAGTCTCGTGGATCAGGAATAATTAACTAAATGTCTACAATTTAGGTGAGCTAAATGAGAGTTATGAACTGAAAAGCAGTTCAGTCACCAGAATATCTAGTCTAGTACCATTTGAAATGGTCTAAGTTACATCTCCAGCCTCTGGTCACTACTCCAGAAGGGCATTGGGACATCTGTAGATCTTGTGCAAGATCTGCCAGTCTTGTTGGGGTGTCTCCCAAATCCTAGGGAGTCTTGAACAGTATCAGAAAGCTGTATCTTAATGTCACTCAAGCCCAATGTCATCCAAGGAGCTATTCACCTTATCCTAAAGCAGACATCTGTAGTTAACCTCATAGCACTCTACACTTCTTTGACTATTTTAAGAAGCAGAGACTTCTTCTTTCAAATATCTAGATGCAGATACCTAGTGCTGTTTGGGATGCCACAGTCCCTAGCTGTCCTCCCAGAGGGTCATGAATATTTTGCAGGTCCTGTGTCATACCTACCAGCCCTATGCAGGTGTCCCAGATACCTCAGGACATTTCCATGGTACCGCATACCTGACTATGAATCACAGTGGAAAGATGGACCACACAGGAGCATCCTGAGGTCATCCAGAACTTACTGACTTTAGTTCAGTGTGGTCTTGCAGATTTGGAATTAGTCAGTATTGTCTAAACATGACAGGAGTGTTTACGAGTTGCGTGAGCCTCTTTAAATATAACAAAGTGGGTAATTAGCCACATCAGTAAAAAAAAAAAAAAAAAAGAAAGAAAGAAAGAAAAAAAAAGAATTCATGCACATATAAGCTGATTGTTTGTACTTTACTTCTTGTTGCACCAGTACAGGTTCAATTTGTGTGATTTCTTTACAATCTGTCATTTCTCAGTGCACATCCAGAAATAGTTCTCCATTCATACTGGTTTCTTAAGCTGAAATGCACAATTAAGTTTTGAGTTGCTTATTGCCACAGCTGTGTTAAATTTTGTGAAAGCTGGAGAGTGACTTTTTAAAAGGGTATGTAGTGATAGGACAATGAGTAATGGCTTTAAAATGAAGGAGGAAAGATTTAGATTAGATATAAGGAAAAAAATTCTTCACTACGAGAGTGGTGAGACACTGGAACAGGTTGCCCAGAGAAGCTGTGGATGCCCCCTCCCTGGAAGTGTTCAAGGCCAGGTTGGATGGGGCTTTGGGCAACCTGGTCTAGTGGAGGGTGTCCCTGCCCATGGCAGGGGGGTTGGAACTAGATGATCTTTAAGGTCCCTTCCAACCCAAACCATTCTGTGATTCTATGATTCTATGATTGTTGTGGTTTAACCCAGCCAGCAGCTAAAACAACCACACATACGTTCATTCACTCCTCCCTTCACCAGTGGGATTGGGGAGAGAATCCAGAAAAAGTAAAACCTGTGGGTTGAGATAAAACCGGTTTAACTGGACAGAAAAGGAAGATAATAATAATTATGTAAAAGAATACATGAAACAAGTGATGCATGACACAATTGCTCACCACCCAGTGACCAATGCCCAGCTAGTTCCCAAGCCACGGCTGCTCCTGGCCAACTCCATCCAGCTTCTGTGCTGCACATGATGTCATATGGTATGGAATATCCCTTTGGCCAGTTTGAGTCAACTGCCTTGGTCATGTCCTCTCCCACCTTCATGTGCACCTCCTGTGGAAGGCTCATGCTTCCTTGCTGGCAGGGCCTCAGAAGCTGAAAAGTCCTTGACTTAATTGTAAACACAGCTTAGCAGCAACTAAAACATTAGTGTGCTATCAACATTATTTTCATACTAAATCCAAAACACAGCACTGTACCAGGAAGAAAATTAACTCCATCCCAGCCAAAACCAGAACAGCTCATCAGCACAGCCACAAAAGGAGCTCAGAGAGACAATGGCAGGAGAGCCCCCCAAATCCTACCCTGCCAGGCTACTCCCAGAGGCTTATCACAGGGGCCATCAGCCCATCAAAGGTGCCTTCCCACAAACCCAGAGGAGCACAGGGGCACAATGGCAGGCAGGAACCCAAATCAGGGACTCCCAAGGAAGGAATGGCCTGTCCCAGCCCCTCCCAGGGCTGTCCCAGGAGAGACATCAGCCTTGTTGTCCAAGTGTGGAGCCCATCCCTGTGAGTCATCAGGAGCAGCTCTCCAGATAGCCAGCAGTTGGGGAGACTGGGATCCAGACAGCAGCTACTGAATGGACTGAATGTCTGGACACAGCTGCTGGAAGGATGCACTTGTAGATATGTACATATACATAGTCTCACTAGTGAACCTCCATCCTGTCCAGCTGGAGAGGGCAGGAGATGAGGACATTGGTGCTGCCTGTGTTCATGTGAGCACTCTGAGTCTGTGAGCTGCATGGCTGGCAATGCATATGTGTATATATATGTGTGGGGTGGGGGTGTGTGTGCTCTGTGTGCGTGTGCCTGCTGGGAATACATTTTCTACCTTGCTACTGGTTGGAGTCAGGGACACGGACCAGCAGCAGCCTTGCCTCTCTTGGGCTGTCGGATCCTGCATGATACATTTTCCTCTAACAAACTAGTCCCTATATACAGTAATTTTAAGGCACTGGGAAGAATTCCAGTGTGACAAGCTGGCATAACCTCTGTGTGCACTCTTACACGTTCTGTCTTATCACCTCATTAAATGTCCTGTATGAGAGCTTCAGATTAGCTGCAGGTTCTTCTTGTGATCTCCACCTGTCAGGTGTGTTAGACTGTGCAAGTCACTAATTATCTAATGTGAGGAGGGGCTCACAGGGTGACAGACACCAAAAGGCTTTTAAAAACTGACTTTTTACCAGTAACTCTTGCCTGAAGACGAATGATAAATAGCCCTAAAAATGAGAGAAAATTGCTATTTGATAGTGTTACTCTTATAACCTTAAGGCCTTATTACAGTATTGTGTCTCTCACAATGAAAGTCGCTAGGAGCTGATGGAAAATTCAAGCTGTTAAGTGTGTTTGGAAATGTTGGGGAAAATACCATACAATTCAGTACTAGAGCTTTTAGAGCTTTTATCCCATCAGTAGTGTCTTCTGTGAGATGGGTTTCTTCTAGATTTGCTGCAAGGACTTGCACAGTTGAACACTGCAGCCAATCGCCTATTTTATGGTCAGCATGGACATGATGAAATATTCTTCCATCACAGCATGTTCACTTGAAATGAGCTTTTAGGTTGGAAGAATGATACTCTGTCTTCTCAGGGTGTGAGATTCTTAAAAGGCTCAGGAAGCTCAAGCAAAGTGACTTCAAAACCATTAATCTTCAGCCAGCACATGAAACAGAGATGCATCCTTTGCACTGGAAGCAATCTCTTTCCTGGACATGGCCAACATGGTTTGTCGCTTTTAAAACCTTATGCGTATCACCCCTGGTTGCTAAAGAATTCATTATGAATGTCACGTCATGTTGGTTCAACATGACTAAGTTCAGACTATGTGTGATGCAGTAGTTCTCCTGATATGGGCTTCTAGGCAATTAAAGTGGCCATTTGCTGCTGCAGTTCCATCAGAGCTATCACTACATCTTACTTCTCTCCAGTCGGTGTGAGAGATGCTGTACCTTCCCTCACCATGTCGCATAAACTGCAAGAAGGACACTCAGGCAATGTGCCGATCACAGGGCATGCAACGAGCAAAGACAAGTGCTGTAAGATCACAGTCTATGTACTCTTACCTGGGAACACAAAATAACAGCTTTTTGTGCTGATCTTCTTCATGGAAATCAAGATGATTGGGCAGTTCCATATTAAAATTGTTTTATTTTAGACATTGAACTATTTCTTCTGGGTTTGCCATTTAACTTTAACTTTTTCTTCAGTATTACATCAGTCTTGGCACATAAGCTGAGAACAGCACGGACTTTGCTGTCACTTTTCTCTGAGCTGCTATTGTGGTGCAGCAGGAGTCTCTGTGTCCCTTGAAGAGAAGGCCTTGGCTCTGGAAGAGATAAATGATAATAACTTTCTTGACTGTCTGACATTTTATTTCACTCTCTAATTGCATGGAAATTTCATGCTGCTTACTAGATATCACCTTAGACAGGTTTCCCAAATCCTCTATATTTGCTAGCAATGTTGGCATTTTTCACAAGCGGCAAAGTTCTTGGCAGTATCTTTCCCATTGCCCACTGCTAATGTGCATAGCTATCCTAGAGGCTGCACACCCAGTGACAGTGAAATTAGCAGGAAGAGTGCACAATATTTGCAAAACGTACCATCTTGAGTCTTGGAATAAGCCAGCTGCTTTTTCTGAAATCAAAGATTCCCAAGTCCTTTGGCAGGAAAGAGGAAAAGCTGGTCTCAAGGAGCCGTAACTTCTCCAAAATCTGTATTTTCTGGTCACTGCTTCTCCTTTTGTCCAATATTGCTCCTGTGATCAAAGCACGGTAAGATCTGGGAGCTAATGCAGTGAGCTTTGGTTTGTCACTGCAGCGCTGGCCAAAGTCAGAGCTTGTCTGCTTGTTTCATTAAACGCTAGTCGATGTTTCTGTAGGTGCCATGCCATTTGCCCTCCATCCCTTATGACTATGTGGTCTTTTCCTGACACGGCGGAAAGTGAGATATGTCAGCCTCTTGTCAGACATGTTGAAATCATGTATTAAACGATGGAGTAAAAACTCTCTTGCTAGTCACCGTACCCAACACATGCTCTCAGAAACCACGCCGCAGTTATCAGTCCCTCACGCGGACACATGCTGTACAAAGTGGGTTGCCTGCTGTGACTTGGGAGATAGCCAGAGCGTATCCGAGCTCTCTCTAGTGCAGCACGCCCAGCGTCACCACAGCCATGGATCGGTAAATGGTATGTTTCACACATATAATCCCAAGAAAATGCTACCGCAGGAGTGTGGAGAGCTTAAATATCTGCCAAGCCAGTGACAAAAAGACATTTATCCTCCTCACCCCACTGAAACGAGTACTTGTAAAATAACTCTGTTTGACAGTAATAGATGATTTCCACTTTATTTAACTGGAAAGGTAACATTGGATAATTTTTTACATGATTCCAACCCCATTCTGTTCCTCTGAATGACTTTAATAAGGAAATCGTACCTCTGCCAATCAACGAGAAACTTCCATTTATCAGAGTTTTGCTGTGGGGAAAACATCATAAATGTGATGCCACAGGTGGTAAACTTGGGAAAGAGTTGTTTAAACTGAGGACGACAAGCCACTTCTCTCTACATATTCTTGTAGGGTTTCCCCTTGGACACCCTTCACATTTTTCTTGTTATATGTGCTTCTTCCCATTACCATTTCTCCACAAAACACTTTATTTTGTTGCTTCCTGAGACTCCACCAAGGGACAGATAATGAAGTGGACTATGGAAGATATTTCAAACTACACCATCACACCTGTCTGACGTCTCCTGACTTAGCTAGTATAAGACCAAAATCATTCAGACAAGCTTTCTTTATACTGAAGTGCGACATCCAAACTTCAGAGGGAAGGATCTTGGCCCTCCACCCCCCACTATAGAGACTTCTGCTTTGAGGTTTGCAGGTGCCATTTTCATTGCTAACAAAATGGTAACAAAAATAGCAGTTGTTAGAAAGGTACATTTTCTTCTCCCCTCTCCTCCTCTGCTCCAGTCATGCTATTCTGACCATTTCTTCTCAGTATCAAATATAACTCAGTCATACTAAGCCTGACCTGTCATAGATTCTTAATGCTTTATCTATATACCTGCTAGACACTTGAACAAATTGCTGACAAGCAAGACTAGTGACATTTGAAAGAAATGCCATTCAATCATCAGCAGATTCAAATTAAGATATGGTACTTAACACAGAGATAGTATTTATTGTTTAAAATTGAACCCATCTTCCTAAGCCCATAAAACACATCTTACATTTAGGGTAAAAAGCCATTTCAAGCCCTTAATAAAAATCATATTTAGAGATGCAGATCTGAATTAATATTAATATTTCAAAAATTAAATCCCTAAGTCTTTCAGACGCATATTTTCAATGGGCAAGCTATCTCTAAAAACAGTCAGAGAAAAATGCTTATGTATGCGTGTGTATGCTTGCCTGTGCAAATGAATGATATTGTCATGACTTTGTTAGAGAAAAATATATCACGTTTCTTTCACACACACCTGTTTTTACCAACTATTCATACATCCCTATAGCATGTTGACATTGCAGTTTCTTGCTTCATGGCATTCTGTTTGCAAATAAGTAAAGAAATGTTTTATACATCATTTTGAAATTGCTCAGTTATCACAGCTTGGAAGAAAAGAAACATTCTAGGTCAGCTCCCTTATTTTCTCCCAGGGCAAGTCTGTTATAAAAAAATCTACACGCTACAGCTTTCACCAGCTCGACTTCTGCTGAAATAGAACTACCTGAGCTTAAATTACAACAGAAACTGCATCATTAAGACTGATTAAGGGATGACAATGTTTGAGGAATAGTACACAAATGCACCCAGGTGATGTTGCAAGATAAGGTCGGAGTATCTGAAATGGCTGAGACAGCCCAGGGAATCTATCTTTGTATACTTATGAATTCTGCTTGGTTTTCTGAACTTTACCTCTGACCAAAACCTTCAGTGTGGATTAAATCTTCCATTTTATGGGCAAAAGCAGTCAGTGTCAGAGAAACTGAGCAAGACCATAACATTTGAATAACCTTGTCCTGCTAAAACAGGAGAGACTGGTAGCCCCATCGACTGTTAAAAGCCTTCTGCCTGAACACTGGCAGAGGTTGGAGAGAAAAAAAATGAGATGTTCACAGTAGTGGGAACTGTGTTTTTTTAATGAAGAGATGGTCTCTTACATTTTGTTTAATAGCTAGATTTAGCAGAAGGCAAAGCAACAGGCTACCTGTACACCTCAAGGTCCTCTGTATTTCAGTAAGATCTGAAAGGCACAGAATTAGAGTCTATAGTTTCCAAATATCTGTGTATTTGGAGGCCTTGCATTCATTACACATTTAAAGACATTAATTTCCTGGGTTTTCCTGGTGCTTTTCCTTCTGCTTAGTTCTCAGCTGTAAACTAGTAAGGCCCAAAGGTGTGCATGATCTACTAGTGAAACTCCATAATGGTTGGCATTGGTCTTGGGGCAAACGTCTGAGGTTCCAGGGAGGGAGCCTGACTCCCAGAGCTAAACTGAGGAGCTGGAGAGGGTGATGATGACCACTCTTTCTATATTAACAATGGGCCAAATTAGGTGTTCAGCTGCCCTTTGAGTACCTATGTCCCATACTCAAACACTACAAAGATCTTCAAAACTAGTACTGAAATATTATCTCACCTGGTGAATCCCTATCTTGTGCTGGTGGACATTACAAAATCACCTAGCTCAGCAACCTTGCATCCCTTGTTCACCGTTCGGCTTTAGCAGGATTCTAAAAATCAGATTAAAGAGCCATGATTCTTTGCTGCGGAAAAAGGAAAGAAGTTTGCATACAGCTTGGTAGGACACTCACCTGTGGTGTCATGCTCTAATTCCTGTACTATATAAATATTTAGGTAATGGAAACATTAAATAGAAGGAGCTGAAGATAATCCCACCCAATAGCACCCATAGACCGAAGTTAGGACATCCACCTGGGACACAGGAAAGCAGTCTTTAAACTCATGGTCCAAATACAAAAAAAAAGAAAAAATAAGGATTTGAAGTCAAGTCTCCAACTCCAAGGACAGTTGTCCCCTAAGCATGACTTAATTGATCTATGGATTCCACGTTTCCTTCTGGAAAAGACCGTATTTACTTTTAATGCAAGGAAATAATTAAATATTTAGGACAGTGAGTGAAGACTGATGATTTCCTTCAGTCCATAGTAAACAGGCTATTCCTCAGAGTCTCTTATTAGCTATTTTGCATGGCTCCCTGCTTAGAATGATGTTTTATCCTACTGGGGACATTCCATTGGCTTATAACAGGAGTCTAAAGAGCTTTATGAGAAATTAATGAAAGAAGACATTTCCACTAGACTGTGACTTAAATATCATCATTTTCACTACTAGCTTTGACAGAGATCTCTTGCATGATCTAATAAATAAATAAATAAATAAAATAAAATCTCTTTTCAATTCATTCACTACCTTTTAAAAGATGTCAATGAGCAGGGTCACAGCAAGGCTGGGGAAAAATCAGTATTCCAAGCTGATGCAGGTTCACCAATTCACAGATTCACACATTGGTAGGGGTTGGAAGGCACCTCTGGAGATCATCCAGTCCAACCCCCCTGCTACAGCAGTATCACCTACAGCAGGTTGCACAGGATCACATCCAGGCGGGTTTTGAATATCTCCAGAGAAGGAGACTCCACAACCTCTCTGAGCAGCCTGTTCCAGTGCTCGGTCACCCTCAGGGTGAAGAAGTTTTTCCTTATGTTCAGGTGGAACTTCCTGTGTTCCAGTTTGTGCCTGTTGCCTCTTGTCCTGTCACTGCCATCACTGAAAAAAGTCTAGCCCCTTCCACTAGACATCCACCTTTTAGATATTTATAAGCGTTGATGAGATCCCATCTCCTCTTCTCCAGACTAAACAGCCCCAGCTCTCTCAGCCTTTCCTCATACGAGAGATGCTCCGGTCCCCTCATCATCCTTATAACGCTCCACTGGACTCTCTCCAGTAGATCCCTGTCTTTCTTGAACTGGGGAGCCCTGAACTGGACACAGTACTCCAGATGTGGCCTCACCAGGGCAGAGTAGAGAGGGAGGATAACCTCCCTCGACCAGTTGGCTGTTATGTCCTTTTATCAATACTGACAAACAGAAGGCATGCTGTTTCACAAGAGGATGACCCAAGAGCAATGTAATACTGACTGAAAGTATCCCAAGATGATGTAGCAGTCATCAGAAAAGTCTGCGTAGAGTTGTTGCTGTCTCCCACTCTTGTGTGAGGAGAACATCTGTAATTGGGAAGATCACATCTCAGTGGCATCCTGTATATGTCAGTCTAATATAAATAGGAGAAAGTCCCCATGATAAACACTGCCATCAAGAAAAACGGGCTGAGTTAGCTTTGGTGGTTACCTGTTTTCAGGGAGCAATTCAGTAACGTAATTTTAGGACCTTTTGTCAGGAGATATGATTTAGCGAGAATGAAACTGGAACAAAACAGTGGAGTGTCAGAACGCATTTATTACTTCATAGTAGTTTGCAGGAAGCAAGGGAAGACACTCTTTAAGAGTCCTCAACAGAGATTTGGAGGTTTTGTGATTAAGGGAGGGAAGTTTCAGTCTTAAAGAAGAATGCTAGGGAAAATGTAGAAGAAATTGACAAAGATGTGGCTAAGCAGTGAAATTTAATAGATTTAACATAAGTGAAATGGGGTTAGATACAGATCCTGAAGATCTGGGAGGAGTCCTGCTTACTTTTCTATAACTAAGATTAGAAATATTGGCAAGCCAGTTCCAGCGGTCTTAGTAACATCACCAGGTCTGCATTGAGTCCAGATTATGTTGAAATCTGGACCTTGGTCTCCTAATTAGATCAAGAAAGTAAGTAGCAGATGGAGAAATTAAAGAAAGAACACAGGGAAATTAGGAGCCTGTGAGGAAGACAGTCTGTTGCAAAAATAAATGTGCTTTCACATTACTGTACATAACATAAATGGAGCATTTATAAACAATTTTGTGTTACATTTTCTTAAGAACTCCCATCGCCTCCATTTAGAATATTTTAAAAGTGTTTTGACTTGTTCTTTGAATATGTATATGTGACATGATTCCACACAAGCAGCTTGGAGAGTACTTTTCTGCTCTTTTTGAAAAAGGAATGAGGAAACTGTATTCTCAAAATGAAATATCACTGCATAATAATACAGCAAAAGGTGAGCGAGTGATATACAGTGAAAAATTTGGTTGAAACATTTCCTCTTTTTTTCTTGATGTTGGAGAACAGATTGCATAACAAGCCTCAGGTTTATTGTCATTCAAAATTACTCATGAATTTGTTTTGGACTTGAGACCCTTTGAATACCAGCTTTTGATATTTTTTATTCAATAGATAGGGAGAGGAAAGGTTGTGCATATGTTTCAGTGAGGTAGAATTAGGCATAAGAAGCTACATATTTTATTTTGCATATGGGACTTGGGGAAGAAAAACTTGTAATTAGACATGAAACAACAGCTGATGATTCCATGGTCAGCCTGCTGGTTTTTATGAATGAAACAGTCATCATGCAAACACACCAACTAGAGGAAGACTCAAAATAAGTGACTTCAGATTATGACACCAGATCTTGCTAAAAAGTACCAAGAATGAATGTAACACTGGGTAAAGTAGACGATGATGGTGTGTAGAAGTCTGGGCTATTTGGAAAGCAGCATTGACCGTATCTTTACCTATTAATACAAGAAGACCAGAGACCAATACCTAGGCCAATAGCATCAGCTGCTTTGCATCCACGCTCCTTAAGCACATTTGTCTTAGTGAAACCTAAACTGAGTGGTAGAAAACAGAATGAGAGAACAAGCTGTGGATGATCTCAGGCCCATTGCTTGAAATGACTGCCTTGTTCTCTTTCTTAGCAGTAGAAGTGTCCCCTTTAGATCATAACTGGAAGATATAGAGCATAAGAAGTTCTGAGAAGGAAGCCCCAAAATGAAAATGTTCTTTTTCTTGTACCTGAGAGTAAAAAGGTATCTGTCAATGAACACTGTAAATGACAACTGCTTCATTCTTAAACAGAGAGCAATAATGTAAAAAAATAATCTGCCGTGTTGGGAGTTGTGTTTTGGTAGTTTTGCATTTCTATGGCAGCCTTCACTGAAAACCTGTTCAGAGTATTTGTAAGAAACCATTTTCGGAAATAAAGAGAAAACTGAAGGTGACTCAATATGAAAAATTCTAGTTGAGAGTTGGCTGTTGAGAGCAGTTTCTCATGTCTAAAGCCTACAAGTCCTAGGTTATGACCCTGCCTCGAAAAGTTATGCTGTCTGTAAGGCTCTATCAGCTCTTTCCATTTCTTTCCATACCTTTAATCCTTCCTCTGTATAGCATTCCTTTCTTCAATCTCTCTAGTGAATAGGAGGATGAGCAAAGAAGTGGCAGAACCTAAACATTTCTTTCCACCGTGCACTATACAGCACTGCTGGTATAACTCCAGAGAACACAACAGGGAACTACAATTCCTCAAACACAAATAAATGAGGAAGATTATTGCCAAGGAATCTATGAATGTGAAAAACTTTTAAAATTATTTCCCTGTGTGGATTCCATTGGTGACCAGTAAAGATGGCAAGGCTTAGTCCACTTTAAAAGTGCCATAACATGGGGGAAAAAAAAAAAAAAAAAAAAAAAAGCATGGACTAGATTAGAATATGCTGGAATAGACATATCTTGCCTCATCTTTGAAGTAGTGTTAGCAAGCTGACATAGGGTGTCCACATGGAGATTAAGTGTGAACTAGCTAGTGAGCTGGAAATAGATTATCCTTTAGGTGAATTCAGTCTATTTGTATTGTAGCCGTTTACAGTATTTACAATTCATATTATGTAGGCCAGTGCAAATTGTAAAGCACATCTTGTACAATCAAGCTGTAATCAAAATTCACTTCCACAGACAATCCAAGCATTTCAGCGAAGATTACAATTTTTGGAGTGTTCTTGATAGTAAATTCTAAGCATTAAATTACCCCAGCAACCTTTCATAAAATGGTGTTGATTATGTTTGTATCATAATTTTATTAATATTCATAGGAAGTCTTTTTCACTATTTACTCAGCTATGACATCCAATCATTTCACACTGATATACATACAACTTTGTACTTTACAATTTGGCAAGGCTAGCAGGATTAAGTAGTCCATCTAACAAGGAGATAGGTGTACTCTTCACTTCTGTATCACGGAAACATTGAAAAAGAGTTAATACAAACCAGCAAAAAAGGAAGGGAGACCTGTGAATGTAAAACAATGTAAGAAACATTCCTGAAAAGGCATAGTTATCATACGGTACTGATTTTGAGAATACAATATTTTAATGAAATAAATGATGAGACTCAACTGTCTTGTACTGCAAGATCATGCATTGAAACACTTGTGTAAATGGGTATATTATGGTTATACATAGCTATTTTCATCCTCATATTCATTTCAAACATATTTCTTCAGACTGAAAAAAAACATATTCCTTCAGTGGCTTAGTCTCAGACATGTACTCAAAGCAACAATTTTGTGACCTTACCATAAAAGCTCATTCTAATACATTCACTAGGTTGTAACCAGCTTTATTTTGTATTTTAATGTTCAACACCAGTCATAACAGTTCGATTTGGTATTCAAACAGCAGCCACACATTCCTGTTGGGATTCCATTGTTGGTTAATATTAATGTTCCCTTAAAATGAAGTAATACCCAACTGTCTTCACATTTATTCAATGTGAAATCCTAGCCTTCCAAAAGATAGGTCACGCTGATGTGACGCTACATCTTTTTGTCCTTAGGGTTTGGACGCTCAACCTTAGAGCTGCCAGGCAGATTCGGGAAATTTGATCTCACTGCTCAAGCCTGTGAGCCGCAGGATGCTCATCATGCGAGCAGGCGGGAATTCACCTGCGCAGGTCAGCTGGTAGGAGCCCAGGTGAATGAGAATGCTGATCATTAATGTCATCCCAGAGATGTGAGGGTCTTCCTTGGTGACAGAAAGAGATTCCAGTGGCACCAAGAGCATACCTTACTGATGGAAGAACTGCAATTGATGGCATGTCATGGGAGCAGTGGAGCGGGTTTAAATTAAATACAGTGGTGCCTGATTATTTGATAAAATCACTACTGAAACAGAACACAAAATTGTCAAGTGCTTTGGATGCCAAAATAAATGTAAAGAAAATAGACTGATTCATGAGTTGCACGTGCTTTAAAAAAAAAAATAAAAAAAAATCAAATGAATAGTTTTTACCTCATATAGCAGTTTATAAAAGTGATGTATGACCATGGCAAGAGCAAAGGAGATTTGATACCAGCTGATCCATTGCTTGATTGTGTTATAACTAAAGTTCAAATCATGTTTTTTGCTGATCAGATCAGTTCAAAGATCTATATCAGAGAAACAGAAAGAGATTGGAATCAGGGATGACACATCTACACAGGACTATTCTGAAATAATTCTATGTGCTTTTTCAGATACATACAAACACACTAAGAAGAAAAAGAGATAACAGATTTTGTTCTCCCTTCTGAGATTCACAGTGACAAGGAATTCTCCCACTGGACACTAGTAATAACTAACTTCAGGGTGACCCAAAGGACATAATAGGACATTCAAATGTCAGCGTCCTCTCAGCCGACATCAGTTTGGCTGAGGACTCAACACAGAAAGCTGCTGAGGATTCAGTGATATGTAGTCACAACCTGTACACTTCTCACCATCCAGCACTGTCACCAGGAGTGTGGCATATCTAGAGAAGGAGGAGAAATAAAGACAGTTCATTAACAAATAGGTGATACTCTCTTAGGTATTCTGTGGCTAAGGTCGCAGGCATAGTATCATTTTTAACACAAAGAAGTCTATGCCATTATTATTTTATGTACTTGTCTAATATAAAAGCAATGATTACAGCAAAGTTCCATTTCTAGTTGTCCTACAGCTGTAAACACAGAGGAATGCCGGCCAATTGCTTCTTAGAATGTCATGTTTCATTTAAGAGCTTAGATTAAAACAGAGATTACACGCAGATATTATAAATAGCATATATTCCAGTGAAGTATCTCCTAACAAAAAAAAGCATACCAAAGGACTCTATGAAGCTTGAAGAAGACCTCACCATGTCAGCCAAACTTCTGGAGGAAATATTTCGACGTGTCAGTGAAGAAAAGCATAGAAAACTCAAGTGTAGACAAGAACTGTAATATTAAAGGGAAGCATTCTGCCTTCCAAGATGAGCATTTTCCCTGCTTTACCTAGTGCCATCTGTACAGAATATGGAATAATTCCAAAACTTGGGATCTACTGCCCAAAAGGCAAATAGAAATTTGAATTGTAGATTGGAGTTAAGTGCTAGGTTAATTCTTCTGAGAACTCATGTTCAAAATGTACATCAGAGCATCCAATGGGGATCTGCACATTTAATAAAACCATCTATTCACAGACACGAGACCTGCAAATACAAGACATATAGTGACCAATCTTGAACCAAACTGTCTTATTAAAAGAATCTGCTTGCTTGCCATGTAATAGTATTAGAACATAGTTCTATTTAGTATGCAATCTTTTATACAATGACCAGTCCTGGCTGGACTTTCAATTTGAATTCCAGTAATAGTCATTTCAAAATGGAATTATCTAGCAGCACAATGATCAGGTAAGCAGGTTGCTGAAGATGTATGAACATCTTTAAACTATAATTGTTCAGAATGTGCTAAGTTTTATTGGCCATTTACAGTACTATCTACCTTTCTGAGGTATTTTATGGTATCATTTCTTTCTCCCAAATGGCTTCTTTCAATTAAGTGCTACTGGGCTGGGTTTTTTTTTCTGGACCTCACTGCTTCTACAGTAATATTTTCTCATAGTGATGGACATAAATTGCACTGTGGGAATATTACCAGTACAAAAACCTGGCTGATAATTACTATTACCCCAACCGCATGAATATATACAACTGTACCAGATCACACCACATTCACTCTGTAGATGCAAGGATGAAAATCCATTCATGTTGTTCCATTTGCTCACATGACTTGCATTGATTAAAATATCAGCACAAAAGTTTCAAGTTCATCAGGTTCTTTTATGGCAGTCTCCTGACTTCTTTCAAAGCAATAATGTGGTTTCTGACGCTTAAATTAACATTCAAAAATAGAGGAGCTTCAATTTTATTGTAACATCATAATAAAAGGTTCTGTTCTAAGTCATCTGGAAAAGCCCAGAAAATGGTCATCTCATTCATCTTTTGCATTCTTCAGAGTTTATATTTTATAGTCTAAGACTCCAAAAGGCATTTCCATTGCCCTAGGGACATGCACAAACTGTCTACACTAGAATTCCCTGTGTACTGAGCT
Source organism: Balearica regulorum gibbericeps (assembly GCF_011004875.1). Classification (NCBI taxonomy): domain Eukaryota; kingdom Metazoa; phylum Chordata; class Aves; order Gruiformes; family Gruidae; genus Balearica; species Balearica regulorum. The sequence continues at coordinate 173,301,423 of NC_046184.1, read as the reverse complement.
GCTAAGGAGTTACCATCGGAGTTTCAACCAAACAGTGACTTTTCAAGAGAAAACTGGGTGTTGTCTCTTGGAGCTGATAGTGTTTGTGCTGTCTAGACTGGTATGATTTCCCCTAGGAGCAGAACAAGCAACAGCTAAACCTCAATATCCTCTTTCCTGGGCAATCTTATATGCCATCTGTTCGTATCATCAGAGCAAAAACCAAAGTACCAGCAAACCTTTGTGTAGATATCCCCCTGCTCAGTTCCTAACAAAGCACCCAGTTCTCAGTGTGTTTACCCAAGAGTGGCAGCTTCTTTTCTTTTTTTTTTTTTTTTTCCCTTCCCCCCCCCCCTCTGTGTATGAGTGTGTGCATACATATGCTGGATGCATCAGAGGTGACTTCTCAAAGTCAAGCTCCAGGCTGGTGGCCAGATGTGCCACCTAAATCATACTCAATAGGAATCACACCTGCCTATGTTTTTTCAGCCACACAAAAAAAAGGAATGGTGCTACCCAGATATTTCCCTATGATGCATTAAAAGAACAATTTACCTTTCGCATGTTAAGATTTAAGAGCAAAACCAGCGCTGCACAGGGAAAGGAAGTAACTTGGGTGGATAATTCTTCATGGTTTTCTTATGAAGGAGCCACAATAATTAATTTATTTTAATGTGGTTATGTTATTATTGAAACAAAGCGTCAGCTTCACTCATTCCCATCTTTGTCGTATTTATTGCTTACACAAAAGTTGCACAAAGTGCCAGTAGTTATAACCTCTACCAATTTTGAACTGAATTTGTAAAAAACAAAACAAAACAAAAAACCCCTCCAACCTTTTGTTATCAGAAACAATACTGATTTGACAATTTGAAAGAAAAAAGCGTTTACTCAAGCACTGTACAAAAGAGCTTGCTGATAGCATCATCTGGTGAAGCGCAGCAATGACCACTAGTTTTTATGTCTGCTTTGCCAAATGGACTTTGTGAGAATACAGTTCTCCTCTACACAATTACTTGAAGAGGAAATGACTGCTCCTTTTTTGAGATTTACCTTTCTCAATAAAATATTTTTCATAATACTAGTGGCCGTCCTAGTATGAAAACATGAATTTATGTTTAGTAGGACATGCACTTTGGGTGTACAAAACTGATTTCTTATGTGAATATTAACCAAAAACCGTAACGACAGAAACTGTCTCTAAGGCAAATCGCTTCAGCAACCTGAACCGAGTTTTCTTCAAATTCTCATCGCTGTTACTATTAGCAACACAGCAAACAATTTTGGTGGCATATCAATGTAATCGAAAACAAGCTAGAGGTGTAGGTGTATATTTATCTAGCTTGCTAAGTACCCATCCAAATGAAAGGGGAAATATGGCTGATAAGGTTTTATTCAGTGTAGTTAAATGAGACAGTTTTGCACGGTATTTTTAGCATATTCCCCCCTTCCTTTCTTCTCCGTGAGAATGTTTAACCTACACTGAGCTGCATTTCTTTTCCAATTTCCAATTCATTTGCCACGTACTTTATAACATAATTTGTTCAGTTAGGATAATGTTAATGGCACCTAATGCGATATCATCCCATTGTGCAACCTATTACTGCTAAATAAAAGAAGACCAGCTGGCCTCTGCTTGACCATGCTACCTAACTGCCAGGTCATTCTTTAATTTGTTTTTTACTATTCTCCCTACAATTCAAATCTCTTATAGAGGAGGGCAGTGCTCAGCAGTATGGTGTGGGCAGGTCCGTGACACCTGGACACAAATACCGAGGTTATCCCTTGGACGACTTCTTTAGTAATAAAGGCATAGCCATATTGGCTCAGAGTCTCTTTAACTTCAGTGAAGATATATTTAATTTTGAAATGCCTGGGCTTGCAATGAGGACCAGTGCTGCTAAAATAATGCCAAAGTATTGTCTAAGCCCACTATGTAGTTGCTCTAAACTGAAACTGTAGGTTTCAGTTGAGTTAGTCACCTTAAGACAAGAAGGGAGATATCACAAAGGGGAGTAATTTTGCCAAAGTGTTGAGCTAGGAAAATTATCTTATCAGTTGCATTCTAGAAAGTTTGTATTTGAGAGCACTTGGAAAAGTATCATTACACTGACACGAGTCAGAGTAAATCTGGATTTTAATATTAGCTGTGTGGATGGAGAGGAAAAGACTTTTTAGAAATATTATGGAGAAATAATCTGCAAATTTCCTCCATACTCTGGTTTTGTGAATGTAGTGGCAGGCAAGACAGTGGTGTTTCCCTGCTATTTCCTGCTATTTCAGCAGTGACATCCCCTTAGTAAAGGACTTGAAGGCCTTTTTTGCTGTGTTGAGCTGGAGCTGACAGACAGACATTCACAAGGAGATGTGAGAAAGACAAGCTGGAGTTTCAGATGAGGCGGGGAAAAGCAATCTGAATAGGATAAGATCTGTGAATTATCAAGGCTGAAAGAGAAGCTGAATGTGAACTTGTGGATTCTGCTGCTTGAAGATGAGATGAAGGTGGTCAAGCTGAAGAGAAATCCCTGAGAAACACTCACCAAAAGCTGAGGGTTCAGGAGAGCCCACAAAGGAATGGAATTGCTCAAGAAACAATTTGAACTCTTGAAGCCATCCAGGAGAACAAACAGAGGAAGAAGATAGTGGAGGACAAAATTTGAAAGAGTATTAAAAAGGACTTAGGAAGGAAATGGAGCATTGCTTCTATAATCTGGGTTAAAAAGAGTTATGGTGAAAGTAGTATCCGACAGGGTCCTGAGTACACTAATAGGTCTTAACGGCCCTGACCATCTTAACTTGATCCAAGGCTTAAACTCTAGCCCTGACCGTCCTCACCCCCTGCCTGTGTCCCAGAAGTTCCACGTGAGTTCATGTCTGGGTATCCACACCTGCCCTGAGCTATGGTGTAGGAAGGCCAGTCTCCAGTCTTGTCTTCTGCTGGTCCTGACTGGATTTCCTTGACAGCCTTAAGGCTTGATTTGTTACTTTGCCTTGACTGAAGAAGTGATATTCCTCTCATGCTCTCATTTGACTTTTAAATGTAGCTAGCAATGAAAAGATAATTGTGCATCTTTATTGCAGACTGGCACAGGTATCCTGAATCTTCATTGCTTCTGGTGCAGTCACCCAGAAACAGAACCAAGGTGCATTCTACTCAAAAAAAAAAAAAAAAAAAAAAAGGGAAAAAGAAAAAATAACTAACTCGTTTTGCCCAAAATGATTGAGAGATTTAACCCATGGTAAGTGCACAAAGCCATTGGTTTTACTACATTTAATGTTCTACTTGACTATGAATAGAATATTATTTTAGATTTCACTAAAAGTTTCTGAAACTCTTGAGTTCATATTCATTTGTTTTCTTGAAATCACCTTGGCCTTACTATCAATTCTTTACAATAAACAGTGAGGTGCAGTTAACAAGATGCTGTCATAGATATTAATAAAGGTGCCTGTGCTGTGAATGCCAAAACCATCTGGGATGGTGTATTCCATTGGAAAAAATCTTGACACTTTTCAGCAAGGATGTGTACTGATCTCCATTATTCAGTTGCTATAAATGCACTATAAAGGTAGCCTGAAGTACTGACTAAATGTAAAGTGATCTTACCAAGAAAAATGGCAGAAGTCCACCTTAAGTATGAAATTCCTCTTTGTACATTAAAAAAAATAAATTGTAAGATAGGTTTCTAAGTTTGAAAAATAATCACAAATTATTTTGTACATAATGCAAAAATTAGTTCTAACAATTTTTATAGAGAAATAATAGAAAAATATTGTGAACAACAGGTGTATGCTTTGAGGCAAATTCTAAGAACAAGAGGCCTGGAACAGCAAATTTCCATTTCCTTATTGTTTTACCATGTTTATTACATTTTAATCTGAAAGTATTTTTTCATTCTTATCAGGTAACCTTTCATCCAAAATTTATAGTCACTAAAGAAAAGATACTTGCCAGATGCAAAACTTGAATCAGTCTTATCGTTATAAACACTGAATTTTAAATTAAATAGAATTGATTGATTCTAGTCACTCATTTTTCCAGTTAACATCACTACAAGATTTTAAAAGATGGTACCTAATGCAGAAATCTATACTCATGTGTGTCTCTGTCACGTTTTTCAAAACTAGTCATACGTTGTGGTCTGTGACTCTTTATGCAGGCAATCAAGGACCAGACCCAGGAGCAAAATTGTGTTATTTGATCATATGTATGTTTATGAGATCATAATCTGAACTTCCTCTTTAAACAATGGAGACAGACAAATATCTAACACAGCTGGGCCCCTACCTTAGAAGGAAATGAACTACTTTCTGGCCAAGTTCATCAGCTATAGAAGAAACCTCTATACAGCTACATCTAAACAATCTTAATCTTACCTGCAAAGTTCTCAAGTAAAATACAGTTATTCTTCTGAGCTTAGCTCCTAGTAAGACCTAGTTGAAGTTAAAAACTATTTTCATAGATTTATTAGAATATTATGGTTTTCCTTTACAATAAGTAGTAGTATGGATATGTGTAAAGCTAAAAGAGATTGATTACTCAAACATGTAGAAAGCAAGTGCTAAATGCCCAAGTTACGTACCCAACAAAAAGGTTTGCTAATGTCATCATCCATTCCAGCAAAACTCATAGGTGAAGGAGAACTGGGGTGAGGGGAAGCTAAGTTACTACTTTTTACAAGTGGTATTTTTTAAATTTAAGGAAGATATAAAGAATACTGTTACCCTGATAATTCAATCACAAGTACAAAAAACCCCAGAGATCATATTATGAATCCTAGAAGAACTAAATGCGCAAAAATTATGCTTTTTCAGTAGCACTCATTTTGTAAATGGTCATAATAGTACAAGTGCAGAAAAAGGGAACCTGTGACCATGCACTGTTGATTAAGGAGTAAGCATCCCTGCTTGGTTATCAAGGCACAGGCAGGACATAGTGACAGTCCTTTCAGAGGCAGACATAGTTATGTGGATGTTATGCTCCTAAAACAAGTGTTCAGAGATTTACAGCTTCAATCCGTATAGAAACTAATGCTGGCTCAGAGCATATGAAGCTGACTGTGATGTTGAATACCCCACTGTAAACACTAACTCAGCATTCCACAAGCTAAACTATGTGTTTGTGAGCTTGCAGGTAAAGTTTAAGTTGTTGATTTTGACTAACAGAGCCATAAGTTAGTTTAGGACCTCATAGGCTCCATGCTCAACAGCTCAGATAAACTGCCAACAGCCTATTCGACAGGCAGTCCTTTAAATTTACTTTATTTCCAAATAATAAAATAAAATTAACCCTTGGCTGAGCCAGGAAAGAGCAAAGCCTGCTGCTTCTGTTAGTCCTTTTAAGTCTTTTTTCACACATGAGACTTCTCTGGGAAAATCAAAGTGCAGCTGAGGGGCTACTTAGATCTTTCAGCTGGGACTAATTTTAGCTGATCCCTGGCACCTTAATTATTCTTTAAGCAAACAGTGCAGATCCTTATATACTATTGTAAAACTCCTCCATGCTCTTCACCACTGTTCACCTCTCCATGAAACAAAAGACTCTTCAACAGCCATAAGTCTTGTGATTTCATGAGATAACGCAGCAATTACTTGTGTAGTCCAGGAGCAGAGACAGGCCATAAATACAGCACCGCAGTCATTTTTATCACGGCAGTACTAGTCAGAATAAGCAGTGGAATCCTCAGGAGATGCTACTTGAGAGTTTCAGCTGCCCAGGTGACAATGAGGCACTCTTTTAATGTTTCACTGTGCTCTTCTGGAAGAAGCTCTTGGCTCAGACAAGAGTAACTTTCATCCTCAAACTCACCTCCTTTGAAAATACCCGTGTGAAAAATTCTTTGGTAAAGTCTGCATTTTCAAGAATTAAAGCATTAAAAATATGCACACAATATGTCTGTATAGGTAGCTTAGCTTTGCCTGCTCTGAAGTGGTTTACTACCCAATAAACACACTTAAGGTAGCTATGATCACAGCAAGTCTACGCGTAAGTCATCAGTAATAATTGGCTAATAAGGAGAAGGTTTGCTCTCTTTTTAAATGGTGGATATTGAACTCTTTCTCTGTCAAAGAATAGGAACATTTCTTCCCTCAAAGATACACTTTAAATTTTGGTCTTGGCACACACAGCTGGGTATGTAATGTGGGGTTGGCAGAAGTCCTCTACCATAGCAAGTTTAAGGGCCATTGCCACTGCACAGATTTTCCTCAAGTTGAGGTGGTATCACAACATCAGCTATTTTCATTTGCTTACCTGAAATGAATCTGATGTGTTTTGCGACAGATTCCCAAACCAGTCAGCTTGGTGGTTTGCTGTGGCTGAAGTTGGGCTGAACCAAACAATGCTTTGATAGTGATGTCAGTGGTGCTGAAGCAATTCAACATACAAGGAGGTGGTGTGGGGACAGATAAAAAAGGAAAGGGGAGCAACGGTCTTGAAGCATCAGCTGAGAAGAAGAATTGCTCTTCAGGCTCAGCAAATATTTTCAGAAGAGATCAGCCTAAGCTCACTCCTGCTTTTGAGAATGATGGACTTCCAGGAAGCCCAGAGAGTCAATTCTCCAGCCAATACAGACCATGGAGCAAGCCAGTCTGTCAGCTCCTATGGCCACAGGACCAGGGTAACCTGACAGCACAGTTTTGACATGTCAAAGGTGGTTATACATTCTCCTTTTTCCACCCTCCTCTAGTATTTTGTCAGTGTGGTGAACCAGGTTATATATCAAATTGATGTCATATTTAGCCCTGTAAATCACTACAATATCAGATATACTGTCTGGATTTGGGATCCAGTTCGGCTAGGTTATGTATTTCATCACAAGTATTACTGAAGAAACTTACAGCAGCACTTGAATACCCAAGTGAACATAAAAAGGATTTGGGAGTAACTTTCTGCAGGCACTTCTCAATAACGTCTTACACAGCCTAATTTAGAAAAACAATATTTGCCCCAGATGCTGGCCAAAAAGCTGTTATGATTAAAATCAGTCATGTTTGATTAGTCTTCAACAATAGTTTCAAGACTATCTTAATTCTTCTGCTGTCTTTATGAATCATGTGTAACATATTGCACAGGATTTCCTAGTGAGATAAAGAGCTATTTTAATGATCCACTCATCCAGTAGAACATGGAAACCTCAAATAAACACTCAAGAAGGCTTCTGGATCTCTTCAGCCCCAGTTTTAGTGAAGTCTTCTCTTTTGCTAAGGGAACCCACCCTGCCTGCCTGCAACCTTCCATCCTGACAGGCCATCCATCAGAGCAAGAATTGCCATGGGTATTTCTTCTTTCCAGCTAGAATTCCTGTGCAGCAGGAGCAGTTAATTGGCAAACAATATCTTCTGGCTGGTTTTGCTGTTCTCCCCCTCCCTTGCCTCAAATATTTTATCAGACTCACAGTCCTGATATATCTCCATCAAGCTATAATAACCCCAAATTTTTCTTTACCACATCTAGGCTACTCTCCAACTCGGGCAAATAAACTACCTCAGCTATTTACAATGGCCACAAGCAAGCAACAACAAAACCCTAGTGAAACCCTTAATTAGTTCCGTGAGTCCAACCAAATTCCCCTCTTTTTTCTGGAAGAGTCTGAGTTTTTTTCAGCCATATGTGAGGGTTCCTTTCCCATAAACATTATGAAAATATGGTTATAAGAACAGCCATTAACAGGAGCAGAGTGGCATGTTTAGAAACATATTTTGACTATGCCAAAGATGCCTGGAGAACTTATGCAGTGGCTCAGTTGTGTTGGAAATCCATAAGTCTCAGTATGTAATAAATAATACACAGCACAGTCATATGCTCTTTTGCCCTTGATATACGTTTTATAAGAGATAGTAATCTCACCAAAGAAATAAACCCCCCCACTAAATAAATAACAAAAACTAAAAAGAAGTCTCATTTACAAATGTAAGTGCAAAGGCAGAAGGGTTTTGGTCTTGGACTGGTTAAACAACAATTCTATGTTAGATAAAGAAATTGAATGTGAAGTTTTTGATTCTCCTTCTTCTGTCCTAATTCCAAGACTGCTTTGTCCTAATTCCAAGACCACTTTTTCATCTTCCCCCCTTCAGATTTTACAATATTTGAAGGCATGGAAAGAAAACACATACTATTATTGGCATATACTATGACTGAATTTAACCTTGAGAAAAATATGTCAAAGAAGTCCTCCTTTAAAAAATGAATGGAAAACTTGCACATAATAAGTTTTTCTTAAGACCATTATTTCTGTACCTAAAAGTGTTAGGAACACAGGAATTAGCTACTGACAGCTAGCCACTATGCACCAGCAACAAGCAATCAGCTGGTAAAAGTCATAGATAAAAATCAGATCCTCCAAATTAAATGTTTAACATACTTAAACAGAGATCAGCAAATATGAGGAATAAATGGCAGCACTCCAAAAAAGGCAAGCTGCCAAATAACAATCATTGCTAGGTTAAAAAGCATAAATAAATAAAAAAAAGAGAGTCCTGGAGCAAACCTAGTGGCAGGAAAAGCAAGTATAAAGACAGAAAAAAATTTCAAGAACTGTTTCTTCCACTGCATCTGAGCAGCAAATTAACTTTGCTTTAGTTCTACCATCCCAAGACACAGTCTTTGGCTTCCAAAGGGTCTGAGGATTTCTGCCAGCTCCCTGGGATATACAAATGCCTTAAGGAAAGCGGAGGGGTAGCAAGGCCTTTGAAGGAGAAATGGTTGTTGCAATTAAAAGTTTTTCCCATGATGGGTCTGGGCTTAATGTGGGAACCCAGAGGGATCTCCCACCCATGGCCCTACAGACCATGTAATCTCAGAGAAAAGCTCACAAAGCAGATCAGAAGAGTATTGTTACGGATAGATGAATCTCTGGAGACAGCAGACCCAAGACCCCATATAGAATAACAATGCTGAGAGCATCCTCAAAAAGATTAAGGTTCACAGGCGTTATTCCGACAAACAAGTCATTTTGCAGCTGACTTAAGTGAAGACCTAGTGAGGTCCCCAATTAGTCCAACAAAGAGAAGGCACAAACCTGTATCATATCAGCCAAACGATGGATTATTCCCAAAGGAGAGTTAACATGTTTCCTATCAGTATTTCTGTGGTTTCTACTTAAATAAGAAGTTGCTTTTTTTAGAACCAAGGCATTGTGTTCCTACTCCTGTTCTTCTTTATTGGTCTTGGTGGCTTTTGAACAATTGTTCTCCTTGTGAAAAAACAATTATTTGTCATAAGAGGTGCTGTATTCTGTAATTGAGAACACACACCCCAACAGAGAAAAGGAAAGGAAGCAAAGCAACTCTATTGTTTGGGAAAAAAAAAAAAAAAATTGTCTTAGTTCACAATACTATAAAATGTAGTCTTTCTCCCACCCCATAGTCAAGTAGGAAATAACAATGAATTACAAGTTTTTCTAAGATGTAACATCTGTTTTGTATATATAATCCATAAAAGGCTTCCAAATGCCCTTAAATGAGTCCTCAATCTTCTACAAATTTGGGTCCTCCATAAATCCTCTGTTTCTTAACCTATGTGCAATCTTCTTATAATGGACTGATCTCAGTAAGAATTTCCATTCTTCTTAGGCTTGGGGCAGGAGGAGGTAAAAGAAAGCGGGGGGAGAGGGGAAGTTGCAAAATAGAAAAAAAAAAAGGAAAAAAAACTTGAGTTTATATGTTCTGTACTTTTTTAATTTAAAAAAAAAAAAAAGATTGGTAGATGCATGATGACTTTTAATGAATTTATATGGCTTTCCCAAGAGATTCAACCATTGTCCTAGTATTTTATGCAAAAATTTCCCTCCATGCTAGAAGATACTAAACAAAAAGACAACCAGGCGTGTTGGCTCATACTATCTGAAGCGACTAGCACTGGATCTACTAATGGTGGATCTTGACCACTGTTTCTCCTAGTTTTGCAGCCTCACTCTGGCATTACACGTTGAGGAGTGATTTTATTCCATGTGAAGTAAATGCAAATTACTACCCCATGTGAATGGTGGAATTTCACACAAAATTGTCAAAAGGAAGGCAGTATGGTATGAGAAAATATTTCAAGATCAGAATCTATTTAATTACTTATAGCAGAACTCTGAATGCATTCAAGCAGGTTTCTTTTTCCTCTCTGAATAGGGCTAAACAATATGGTATCACAAAAAGGGGAGAAATGTGTTATCAAAGCTCCTGTTATTTGAATTAAACATAAATGATCTTTCAGCTATTGACTTATATTAGTGATTCCATGAGTGTGCTCACAAATGCATTGCTAACTACAGGTTTTTCAAACACGGAACACTGTTCAGATTGGGGGTAGGAGTTCACTCATGCACAGGTCTACTTCCTACAGGTATGTAATCAGAGTCTGGGTAATAAAGCATGGAGTATCTTTTGGGAAGAAAGGCAGCTAGTAAAGAAAAATCAGAAATAGCAAGAGCATTTCAAGTGATGGCATTTGCTTACTAATAATATAACAAAAATTTTTTACCACCACCCCCATATTCCAAATCTCTTCTTCTGCCTACTAACCAAGTACACTATGCAATAGGCAGCTCTTTGGACACTAGGAGCAGGAATACATGCACCAAGCAGCAGAGCACTGACTTGAATCTCAGGCTTCATTTTCAACTTCATTTTTCAGCATTTCTGTGGGAGAAATGACTAATGGATACATGCTGGTGAATGCCTTAGCTCTGTCCCTTCCAATACCTGATGCACAGTCCAGAAAAAAACAGCTTTGTAGATATTGGCAGTATAGTATGGAAACAGTTTTCCCTAAGGCTGCATTCCTCACTAACAGAAGGCCTCTCTAGATGTGTTGCTAAAGGGATGACAATGTTTACCTTCATGGAAGATGCCTCTAATGAGAGCCAATTATGTCTTCCACAGCAAGAAAAGTGAACCTCAGGTCTTTGCATTGTCCTTGCAGTTTTAGATATCCATTCAACCCCAACAGCCTGGCTATGAAATAATAGTAGCTAAAAACATTTATGTTAAAGTAACCAGATGAAAATTTTAGAATTTGACCCTAACTCCTCTACATTGTAACAAGCAGTAAGGAATAGTTGAACTATTGGCAGCATTGGAGACATTTCTCTAGATTTTCCTTCAGTACGATTACTCAAGCAGTATAAAATCATAGTCAGCACTTTGGAAAGCTTTTTTTGTTTCATTCATGACAACATGCTGGTCAATTTTCTCTGAATGTGTAGCAATTTCAAAAGCTGGATTTCTAGGACTTCTGTTTAAGCATAATTTCTCTACACAAATTTTGCTGTAATGACTGATTGTCTCTGTTCAGGGACTACACAGCATGAATGTTATGCAGCTGGCTTTCACCTTAGGTTTTTCGCCAAATGGTAAAGACCACATACCAAGAAATCCATGGGAAGGCCTCAGTGTCAGTGAGAATTGTCTCTCACTTTGCAGTCTTGCATCTTGATGGACGATATGTGAAGCAATCACAATTTTCTCTTTTTTAGACTCAGCATGGGTTGAAACCTCATAGTATTTGTGAATTTCAAAGTAAGCCTTGAAAAATGGGTAATGCATGTATTTCGGCGTCACACCCTAGCCATTCCTTTCAGAAACATACCTTTTTGGCTAGTGTTTGCTCTGTACCCAAAAAGTGTACTATTGCTAAGATCATAGAAATTACATGTCCATAAGAATATGTTTCAACTTGACTGATAAGAAAACAGGAACAAATTTTGTGGGTCTGGCAAAAAAAAATCACTTTGAATCATTAGAAAGAAGCCTTATGAAAGCTTGCACAGAAAATCATTTTGGAGCATTTGAAATCTGCTGTTCACATCAGGGTTTTTTTCAATAAACTGCAATTTTTTCATGATCAAACCTTTCTGTGTAAAACTATGCTAAATCAAAAGAATTTTTTTTTTTTCATTTTCACCCTTTAAACTAACAAAACAGAATAGTCCAACATTCTGAAAGCTACATTTCATCATTAAAAAGTTAACCAGTTTGAACTCATCTGATTAAAACACTCTAGAGAGTCTTTGGCTTGATTCTTTATAATGGCTGCAATAGCTTTGAAGGTAAATGCACCTTATAAACCACTCAATTGTCAGTGACAGAGATCCAAGAGTGAGACAAAACCGTCTCTCTGTAAATTTTGTTGATTCAGGCTCTGCACCAGTCTAACTAGTGCTCCATGGCCTGGAGTTCAGAGGTGATTTATACTTCTCTCTTCCAGAGTATGGCCTGAATTTGCTTGCCTTTGACCAAAACCAGCATTTAAATCCAATTTGGGGTGTCTTCCGCAGAACTCTTCCACGCTCTAGGACAATGTATTGATGTACTACTAATCTCTCAGAAAACATGGGGTGGGGATGGGAATCTCAATGTATGAAATGAAATCTAGGGAAATGGGAAACAGTCCATTAAGTTCACTTTGCACAACTTTTCCCATATTAACGTCGCTTCAGCTCTCCACTTCTTCCATACAGACCTTTGAGCAGTGCATCAGGATGGCTGTCATTTGCTTCCCAGCACTTTGACATAACCTGTTTTCCTCTCTCATCCAGTAATTTTTGATCTAGAAAAGCCCAAGTCCCGTGAAAGGCAGCAAAACGGTTTGCCCACATCATGGACTATGGAGCCTTTGGCTGCCCGGCAGCCTCCCGTTCACACGTCAGTAGCTAAGGCTACCGTTCACAAGCAGCCTGTGCAACGCTCCGGGGCTCTGCAGCTCCCGCTCACTCCATTTTGTTGCAGGAAGGACTGCCAGAAATAACATTTCAGCTGGCGAAAAGGAATTTTCAACTCAAAGATTTACAAAATCCAAGTGCTCCGGGACTACTTGCTTTCTTTTCTGCCTCTGTGCAGATAATTGGCTATCTATCTGATTCTTTTTTCCCAAAAGAAGTCATAGCCCATGTCACATCCACTGATACAGTGACGTTCTTTTCAGCCATTTCATTTTATTTAAGTCAATATATTATTTAATCAACCTGCTCAGCTTGAATCAAAAAATCATACAAAGCCACCTCAAAAATGGGATAAAACCTGTGCAAATTCAGATATTTTGTCATTTCTAATCCAAACCTCCTATTTCTGGTCTAAAAAATCTCTCTACTCCTCCCAGGCAATCCCAGTAACAACTGTGATCCGTGGGCATGGATAGCTGCAGAGAGTGCTGCAGAGGCGCACATATGATTTCATCTTGCTTTTCACCCCACTGGCCAGGAGAAGTGGGCAGGCTGCTAGAGAAATGATTTCTTCTGGAAAACAACAACAACAAAAAAACCAACAAAAAAGCAAACAAACAAAAAAGCCCTTGTATCATCTCTTGTCCTGTGACTTTATGCTGGACACAGCGGGTTTAAGGAAATGGCAATGGTCCTGGTATCTTTTCCAAGAAAGAAAGGAATAAAAGTAATGTTTTATGCATCCTTTCCCCCACATCCATCTGTATGCTAAAGCTAATTTTCAGTAATTCTTGGAATATTGGGAAAGTTCCAGGTGGCTGAAAGGAAAAATTATGCTGTGGCAATATCTTAAAAGGATTAATGAGGCCTGAGTCCACAATAAGGCTGTCAGCAGGACTGCAGTCTGTGGTAAAATGAAACAGGAAAAGAGAGAGAACTTGATTAATACAGCATTAAAGGACAATAATGCAATTAATGCCAATCACCCTGGATTTATGGAAAATAGACTTTGTCAGAGAAAATTTCCTATCTTTTTTGATGAGGTTACAAATCTGATTCATAAAAGTAATAGTGATAATGTAATATACTTAGATTTCTGTAAGGCATTTGACTTAATACCACATAATATTTTGATCAGGAAGCTCAAATGATGTAAAATCAATATAGCAGACACAATATTAAATGAATTAAGAGCTGGCTAACTGATAGGTTTCAAAATGTAATTGTAAATAGACACTCACTACTATATGGGAGTGTTGCTGATGGAGTCCTGCACAGATTGTGTTTTGGTGCTTTCAAGAACCTGGAAGGAAAAAAAACCCAATCAAAAATCATTGCTGATCAAATTTGCAGATGACACAAAGATTGGTGGACTGAGAAATAATGAAGAGGAAAGGTCAGAGACACAGAGCAACCTGAATCTCCTAGTAAACTAGATGGAAGCAAAGGATATATGTTCTAGTAAAGCATAAGTATAATGATCTAGAAATAAAGACAATAAGTTTTAGATATTTACACTATTTTTACAGTGGTCCTTTCCAAGTTAACAGTAATGTTCTTTGCATGACTTAATGCTTTTTAAATATAATTTGATCTTTATGTAAACTTGTTTAGCTTCTAACTGCCTTGGGGGCAGAGGGGGGAAGAAACCCTTCCCATGCAGACACCTTGTTTGTCCAGAAGTAGATATCAACCTTTCAATTAACTTTATGATGGAGTTGTCAACTCTGAAACTACATAATAGAAAAAAAAAAAAAAGCTATAAGATGATAGTTCTCGGCCATCTGTGGGTCTTGCTGGAAAAAAAAGAAAAGGATTCAGTTTAAAAAATCATAAAAAAAATTCATTAGAGTTGTGCACCAGGGTAGAAATAAGGCACTATACTAAAACACTCAAAGATTATTCACAATAAATATTCAGGAAACTGGTGTAAAAAGATTAAGCTGAATAAGGTTCAACTCTAAGGAAAACATAACTGCTCAAGACATGTGAATTAATAAGAAAGCTAGGCTGCTTCCTAGTCCCGTTACACGTGTGCCAAAACCAGACCATTAGCAACAGAAAATGACTTTGAGATGGTACGATTACTTTTTCATCTCTTTGCTGCCGAATGTGCAGGACTAATTATTGGAGGTGATCAGAAATTCCTGCAGGCTGCCTTCAGAGACGTGCTCCCTGTAGTGTCTGGCAGGGCTGGGGAGGGGCTGGGGGTACCTGCCAGCCCCATCGCCTCCTGGTTTGCACCCCGTGTTTGCAGCATCCTGCCTGGCCAGCTGAGGGACAGCCCAGGTGCTGAGAGCGTGAGCAGTGGCGGTGCTGAAACTCTTGAATTTATTTAAACCCACTTGCAGAATATAATTTAGAAATTATCTGGACAGGCTGGGTCTTCTTCTTTATTTTCTTCCCCCTTCCCCTCCAAAAAAATTAGTATATTATGTGGTTTGGTTTCATAGACAAACATGAAATTGGATTTTTCCGAAACAAACTTAAACAAACTAAAATTTTATAGTTCCCGTGACACTTTAAAGTGGACCCATGGCTTTTTCTAGCACAACAAAAATACATTCCATTGCTTAGTTTCTAATTTTACCCAAGCCTCTTGTCTTTATTCACGTGACTAATTCTGCTGTGGTTACACAGTATTAATGAATGGATTTGTTGCAGTATAACTAAAACATTAGCAATAAAGGAGCACAGGAGCTGCCTTCCTAAGTCAGAATACAGTTTTATCTGAGCAGACTAAAGGGTTAAAACTGAATTACCATAATCCCATCCCTATTTTGTCCTTAATAAGCACAGCTAAATGCTACAGTAAGAGTAGTAGGATCCTACACTGACATAGCAGATTTTTTTTTTTTTTAAGGAGTTTTTGGGGGTTTTTTACACTGGAAATTACTCATCCTCTGCAGTACAGGTCTTTTAAAAAAAGGTCAGCCAGCCTGCTAACAGAGGTAGTCTGAGTACATTTTCCGTGATCGTTATTGGGATGGAGAAGACATTTTCAACTCTTACCTAGCCTGCCATTCTCCTGTGCCTGCAGAATGTGGGACAGGGTGGGGAATAGGAAGATGACGATCTTGGCAGCTGAGTACATTCAAGCTTTGTTGGAAACTCACAAGGCACAGATATATATTTGGATTCTAGAAGGCATACATTAACTATGTATTTCTGCAGCAAGAGTCTGTGTTGGTATTTCAGCAGTTTCCAGGGTTTCTCAGTCAAGCCCTTTATTAAAGAAATTGGACATCTTATAATTTCAGACTGCCAGCTAACTCAGGAAAACTACGTTGTATGAGTTTACATTTGGTTCATATATTTAAAACCTGTCCACAAGTGTAAGAAGCAGAAGCCCGTTAATTTTTAAAAGGGAGGAAGAAATTCATGAACACAGTTAGTGCAGATTGAATTCTGTAAATGAAGAATATACAGGCATTTCGTTAGGATGTAGCTGAATGATAGTCCTAGTACACCTTGGAAATATGCCTTCCCGCTCCTAAACATTGATTACTTCTGCATTCTTCTCATCTGAAAGAGCATTCAATTCAGAATGGGACAAAGTGATTAACAGCCTGAAACATAAACGTTCAAACAGATCTGCTGGTTTTGTCTGCCAGGCTTTCTTTGGCAAGTTTGAAAAAGTCTTTTGCTTTGAGATCATCTATTGCTGTTTTGATTAATAGATGTTTCCACACATAACTCAGTACTAACCTCTTCTTCGTCTTAAAGTGAGTGTATTCCTTGTAAATATGCAATTGAAATTGTTTATGAAATTTCCAGCAGTGACATTACAGATGTTTTATTTGCCTGAGGGTATAGTTTAAACTTGCTTTGCTGCTGAAGAAAATATTCATGTAACTACACCCTTACATGCTACAGAATAATATTGTAAAGAACATAGAAAAATATGTATTTTAAAGCCAGATTCCAGAGACTCTCAGACTCTCAAACTCAAGTTAATAACAAGTACCTTGTATTTCTCTTCTCCATATAAAAAGAAAACAGCAATCAAGCCTAAAAGAACATAAATGTTGAATATGCATGGAGGAAATGGAGACTCTCACCATCCCAAGGGACAAAACTTAATCACACACCCTCTGTTGAAAGCTCAGATGGTCTACTGGGAACTCAAACTTTGCATACATAGCACTTGCAAGCCTCTGGAGCCTAAGCTGCATCTAGGAGCCCCTAAATCCCTGATGTATATTCCCAAAGAGCACATTCTCTGTCTTGCAAATCTTCTGGGACCAAGAACTCAAAATGCATTTGCACGTCCCAGGGCAAAGTACCAACTTCTCAGATTCCTCTTGCATGCCAGGAATAAGAGCCTTCCATCCTTGCATGTTAGCCCTTTAGCAGACATGTAAGCATGTATACAGAGGCTTTGCAAGGAATTAAAACACAGCTCCTTTTACTTAAAGAACAAATTAGAAGTTGTTACTCAAGGTTATTAATCTGCCAAGGGTAGGATCTCACCCACCCAGCATGCAGCACCTCACACAGACGTGATCTGTCTCTGGAAATCTCCATTAGCAGCTGCCTCCCCCAGTGACTGGAGAGGGATCCAAAGCATCTCCGTGAGGGCTGCTTCAATAGACACCAGAAAGTTAAGCACCTAAGTCAGGTGGGCTGACCCTGTCCACCCCTAATACCTGAAAACTGCCCTTCATTTTATCTTGTTCTTCTCTCCAGGTCTGTTTGTATTCAGTTTCCCTTCCACCCTGCTGAGTTCCTGGAGCAGATATCTCTTCTTCAGCTTGAGCTGCTAAAAATGGCCCGTTATCCTTTTTTATAACCTTCTGGTTCATCTGTCAGGTGGCATCTTTTGTAGGCTGATCTGGAAAAAACAGACCCTAGGTAGGTGACTTTGTTGCCTAAGTGACTTGCTACCTATTGTACCAAATCTGAGTAACAGGAGCTAGCTCATTGCTTAAAGCAATTATGCTTCAGTGATCCAGGAATCACATCCATTCCTCTGTTGTCTGTGCCTTCATGATGTGAAGAATCAGGCCAACATGCAAGCAAAGACAGCAGAAAGAATAAAACCCCACCTAACCAAAACAGAGCTGGCAGCTTTCTAACCACAGACACGACACTCACAGGTCATCCCCCACTCTCCACAGCCTCCTTCTAAAAGAAATAAAAAGCCCCACAAGCACAACTCAAAGTTATTTAGACATGTACAATTTAGGTCACAGGGCTACTTTCTTCTCTCTTTTCCTCTCCACACTCTGCAGATATTTTACTGGTTTAGTAAAGGCTAATGGTGCTCTCATCTTTGCCCAGTGTACAAGTGCTGACACAACTCCACTCAAGCCCCATCCCTCCTGCCAACATCCCTCTGGCAGAAGAAAGGGATGGTAAAGAGCCTTCACAACTGTGCCTCACAACTTCTTCACGTCTTCTGCAGACACTCATGAATGCAACTGGAGAGGTAAAGAGGAATGGAAAACCCCTTCAACTATCTACTGGAAAGACTAAGCCACCAGCTTCCATGGTTGTGTGTGCATCACCCACCACTCACCTGATTTGCACATCTTTAATAATGAGTTCTTTCAGGGTAAAGAGGGCTGTGTGTGGATCAAGGTACATGGGAACATACATTTAAAAAAAAAAGAAGCTAGGAATACAGCAGATATATAGAAGAACCATGCATAAAGCTGGTAAAGCAGTGTAATAAATGTAAGAGCAAAATATTATTGAGATACTGCTTTGATAGGGAAGTCACAGTACACAGAGGGTGACTAGAGGGCTGTTACATAAATTAGTTGCATTTACTTGTTTCCAAACACAGCCTGCTATTTTTAATTACATTTTTTAGCACAATGCCTGCGTAGAGGTTTTCTAACTCCAAGTCTGTCCAAAGTTATTTTTATATTCTAGTTAGAAACTTCTAAAAATAGGGCATTTCTAATATAAAACCAGTGGCTAAACTTTAATAACTGTTATAGTATGTCAGTGTGGTCTGAGTAAATTATATACTGTGATGACTTAAAAATGAAAAAAAAAAAAAAAAAAAGACGAGAAAGAAGAGTTTAACAGACCGAAATGTGGTGCAGGTAGGAGTCCCAGCTTGAAATTCTTCAGGACTTCTTGCACACACAGTGGAATACTCCAAAGTTTCATTTATCATGGCTTTCTGCAATATCAGCTGTTTTTCTACACAATGTTAATCTGTGCCAATTGAGAAAAAGTTTGGCCTTAGCTACTTAGATCATTATAAAAATCCCTTGCTTTTCCTCACCACAGCCAACCTTTCAAGAATATAAATAACACAGCTCATCCTGCAATCAGAAATAAGAACACCTCTAACAGCTAATGCATCAAAGCTGGGATTATGCTGTTATAACTGGTATTTTTCAGAGAAACTGGAAGTCTGATGAACTGAATCAAGTACCATTTGCAAGGTTTCTCTTGAAGAATATTACAGATTTCCCTTTCACAGAGCACTACCTAAACATTTTATGACTTATACAAATTCCACCAGCATTTCTAATGACAGTAGAAGTATTTGCGGAACAAGATAGGTTTTCCAACAGGTTTGCATCATGAGATGAGAAACATTTCCTGATGAAAAACAAGTAAATAAATATATCTTTTTTTCATTTTTAAATAGTAATTTTTTTTTCTATCAGAATGAATTTAAGGCCAACATTTGAAAACTGCTGAATACTAGGTGAACTTCCAAGCCCATGTTGTTCACATAAGCATAAAAAGTTATAGTGACACTTGCAAAACATAGACTCAAAATGAACAAGACAAGGGTTGTGTATGAATGAGTTGCTTGTATTTGTTTTATCATGACTGACATAAGAAAAGAATTAGCATTGTATTTTAAAAAAACCCAGAAACTAATTATTAGAAGGGTAAATAATGCCCTGCTTCTCACAAGCTGCTATCATTTTCTACCTCAAACTACGAATCTGAATTATTTGACTGAAGACATGAAATTATCCCCATGGTGTTGTGGTAAAAACCAAAACCCTCTCAGTTCTGATTTAATTGCTTGTTAAATATCAGTCCTTTAGATGACATATTGTCTGAAAACAGAGCTCCTACAAGTGATTATCCTATGAAGTCTCCAAGATGTTCCAAATCAGGTTTTTCGAGTACTTGGACTGCTGTAATGCTGAAGAACATTGAGCCAAGTCAGAGAGGATGGTTATGTGACTTTTCAGCTGCACCAGAAAAAAAGAAAACTACATCTGTAACACATGATGTGCTCTATGAAGCAACACAGAGAGAGTAAGAATAAAAAGGTTTCACAAACTTAAGCACATTTCTACTTATATCACTAGACCAGTCCAATACATCAAAATGCTTAAGGTACAAAGTGAAATGAGTAATTATTTCTTGGGAAAAAAAAATCTCTTTTCCTCAAATACATTAAGTATTGAGTTCTATTTTATTCTTTTTTTTTTTTTCCCTCCAGATTTTGCAGGAAAGAATTGCAAACAAAGTAAGGGTCAGTCTCAGACATGGAAATAAACTGAAAAGGCAGAAATTGATATTAGTTTCACAACATGTAACACTGCTTCATTAAGCACTCCCAGTTCATAAGTTCATGAATAAGCCTTCTGCATATTCGGAAGTGATCTCAAAAAGGGGTGGAGAGCAAGGTGACAGAATTTACTGCATGCTGCTCCTGCGTAACATACGCTACAGATGGTGGCATACCCAAGCACGTCGTCAAGTTTGTCTTCTCATATTTTCCAGGGTGCTTTCTTTTTGTAACCACATCCTGAGAAATTTAGCTGTAGAGCTGAAGGCCAGCTTAAATCTCTCTCCAACTGTAACACTTAGGATCTGCTGAGGTTGGAGCAGAGAGAGACCAAAGGACACCCTGCCAAATCGGAAGGAGCTCTGCAGGCAATGGGGTGAGAAAGAAAAGTGGAGGCAAGCCAGAGGAGGACAAGAGGACAGGCTGCACGGATATTACACACGTATATTCATGGCCCTGACGCATCACACACTTGGCAAAAGGAGATGGTGGAACCAACATTAGAATTAAAACAGTAATGCACAGAAAAGGCAGACAAGGGACTGTGTTGTGACTCCTCTTCGTGGTCCCATGAGGGGGCTGAGAGGATCCAAGCTGCATCTGCAGTCTGTGTGCATCTTCCCCACCTTGAGCACACTTCAGCTTTAATGAAGATGAAATAAGTTTCATCTTTACATCAGGATTTTTTGCTTTGCTCAGAATGAAAAGCTCAGTTTAAGAATAAAGGTGTAAGCTGGAGTTCTTCCACACTCCCTACTGCAGCCTGGTCTCAATTCCAAACCTGACAGCATGTCTTCAATCACACATATCATTTTAGAAACACTGTATTTCATGGTGAAACCAGTGAAGGTAGGCGATCAAGCTTTTCAGCAGGCCAGGCAATGCTCTCTACTGCTATAAATACTCTTTCAACAACGCAGGTATATTACATGTACATTTAGGCTTAAATCAAGATTGAAACTGTAGAGATTAAAGCTTTATGTATAGTATTTGCAAAGATCTCAGTAGTGTTGGATTTGGTTTGAATCTCTTTTATCTGCTAATAGAAACTCAACTAATGTTAAACTGAGTGAATGCCTCTGAGACTGTCCCAGCCTACAATGCTAAGGCTGCGCAGAGTGTGTTTCAATACTCAGATCCTTTACTATAATTGACTGAGGATGAATGAGTGTTCTGAAGATTTTCCTATCCCTTCAGGGGTTTTCAGTAAATCTTTTAGTCAAGTTAGGCGGAATAGTAGATTCTTCTATGAATCAGCATGGCGCACAGTTTGAATTTTTCACAGATCTACTCGGAGAACAATACTAACTAGGCTGTAGAAATAAACCTAGATCCAACCATTTAATTCCACAGATGTCCCTAGGGAGACAAGATTTTATATATATATATATATATATATATATAAAAAAATAAAACAAATACCTGGATTCATGTATAGCAGTTGCCCTCTCAGCATGATGGACCAGAGGCAGCATGCATTCAACTGTAGGTAGAGTCATATTAATACAACTGATTTCTACTTAGAGAACTGTATTTCTTATGCCCCTTTTGGTGCCTACTTTTGATAGCAACAGACCTTTCCCAGATGCAGTATCTTGGGCTGATTACACTAAAAAAGAAAAAAAAAAAAAAAAAGAAAAAAAACCCATTTGCAAACATTTTCATGAGAAATAATTGTGTCTGAACACCAGCAACTGCTGCTACTTCTTATACATGTAAATGAGTACACATTCTTCTCAGGCTTATCTTTAGATATTTTTCAGGTAAGCTTTATGCCACTATGCATGTCCCACATGCTAGGCAACACTGTACTAGGCACATTTCAAACAAAGAGCAGCAGCAGGTTTTTGAAACTTCCTCAGCAAATGTTCAGTGCATTGGGGGAAATGCTTGCTACGTATCATTGTACTGTTTCAAATGTGTTGACCTGAGAGGATCACAAGAAAAAGATAGCATATTATCTGGAGGATATTGCCCACAATTGCAGAAGGGAGAAGCTACATGGGAAGCTTTGATTTTGGATGCCACATACAAGACTATCAAAAGAACCCTGTTTTCAAGAATTTTACTGTTCTACACTATCTGACTTTTAACACATTTATATTATAGACCTGGTTCATTGCACTACAATAGCTGGCATTTGCCTATCTTGTGATGACAGAAGCTGAATAAAGAGTACACTTCATGAATAGATTACCTAATTGAAGATCCATAGAAATAAATGTGTTTTCATTGACCGCATTGGACAATGGATCAGGGCCATAAACATGATTAATCTCAGAATAAAAATTAATCAGTTAGTTAGTCATATTTAAGACTTTTTCAGAATTGGTACTTCTTTCCCCACTGCCTTCAAAGTCAGACCTTTTCTGTTTATGATTTGTTCACACTAAGGCAGCGTGGTCATTAGTAATCTGTTGAGAAGATCTCTAGCAAGCATTGATTTTCCATGGAAAGTTAAGAGGACACCAGCCTTCCCCAGTGGCCCTTGGTGGTCTGTGCAGGATCTTGCCTCTGATATGCCTGTGGTCCTGTAGCTGTGAAGCTGCCCCAGCGTGACTGGTGTTGCATTCACCCTTATCTGCTATGGTGTGTTTTGTGATCTGAAAAAAGTCCTGGTTGTTTATTTTATATCTTTCCTCATGTAAATATTGGAAACATTTCAGTTTACATCCAAACAGCATGATCCCAGACATATCACAAATCAACTTTCCTGCACACTCCAGAGACTTCAAGATATCCTGTGCCCACAAGATACATCTCACCAACTGTCCTTCCATCATCCAAGAGACAACCTACCTCCAAGCAATCTTGTTCTCCCTTCATAAGGGGAAGCAGATCAGTAACTTGTTCATCCCCACTTCCCACATTCTCCACGGCTGTTACACCTCAGTAAGCTCATCCCTCCCTCTGTGTTCGGCTGCATAAAGACATTTTGCACAGAACTTGAAAACACAACAGCTGATCAGGTTTAGCACTTTCATATAGATCAGATGACAAATTCTTTCCTGAACCACAACTCTTAAAAAGGTACAAGTAATCACTGCAAGTAATCCTCAAAATTCAGTGCTAAAGACCTCCAAGTAGGTTACTGTAATCAAACAGGACTGTAAAATGAATCTAATTGGCAAACCTTCACTCAAATCACTAACATCTTAAAGTAAGAATAATATCGGAGCTCTAGCATTTAATAAGAACGCTCTGATTTTAGGCAATGTTATGGTATAGTGAAGCCTATACCTATAATTGGGCAAGGTTTGTCTCCTGCATGCTTATACGCACATTTTGTGGGAGAAGATTCCCATATAACTATGGTAACTGTGAATTACCAGAACCTCTGTTTGGCAGCTGCAGAACTCTCCATACAGCATTTGACACTGTCCCGCACAACATCCTTGTCTCTAAATTGGAGAGACACAGATTTGACAAATGGACCACTCAGTGGATAAAGAATTGGCTGGACTCAAAGAGCTGTGGTCAATGGCTCGATGTTCAAATGGAGACCAGTGGTGAATGACTTTCAGGGGTCAGTACTGGGACCGGCACTCTTTAATATCTTTGTCAATGACATGACCAGTGGGATCAAGTGCACCCTCAGCAAGTTCGCCAACGACACCAAGCTGTGTGGTGTGGTTGACATGCTGGAGGGAAAGGTTGCTCAACATGACCCAGCAATATGCACTTGCAGGCCAGAAAGCCAGCTGTATCCCAGGTTGCATCAAAAGAGGTGTGACCAGGTAGGTCGAGGGAGGTGAACTTCCCCCTCTACTCTGCTTTCATGAGACCCCGCCTGGAGTCCTGTGTCCAGCTCTAGGGCCCCCAGTAAAAGAAAGACATGAACCTGTTGGAGAGAATCCAGAGGAGCTCCACAAAGATGATCAGAAGGCTGGAGCACCTGTGCTGTGAAGACAGGCTGAGATAGTTGGGATTGTTGAGCGTGGAGAAGAGAAGGCTCTGGGGAGACCTTAGAGCAGCCTTCCAATCCTGAAGGGCACCTACAAGAAAGCTGGAGAGGGACTGTTTACAAGGGCATGTAGTGATAGGACAAGGGGTAATGGCTTTAAGCTGAAGAAGGGTAGATTTAGACTAGATATGAGGAAGAAATTCTTTATTGTGAGGGTGGTGAGGCACTGGAACAAGTTGCCCAGAGAGGTTGCGGATGCCCCCATCCCTGGAAGTGCTCAAGGCCAGGTTGGATGGGGCTTTGGGCAACATGGTCTAGTGGAGGGTGTCCCTGCCCATGGCAGGGGGGTTGGAACTAGATGATCTTTAAGGTCCTTTCCAACCATTCTATGATTCCATTATTCTATGAATATCCCACCTATCCCATCTCTATCATCCTCTCTTCATAATTTAAGTCCAAGCTTGTCAATGTGTGGTACTTTCTTTTGTACATGGCCAAAGAAGGCTTGAAAACTCTAGGTAATGCGCAAGTTTACCTGAAGAAGTAGTTCTAACAGTCTTGTCTTTCAAATATGGCAGAACATTTCTTCCCAAGTCTACAAAGGACTGAAATCGTCAGGTAAATCTTGACAATTCTTTTCAGAAAGGCACTTGATACAAGTTCCAACTCCTTCAGCTTAGGTATGTTACTAAAGCATATAGTTTTAAAGAGCCACTCAAGAGTCAATGGAGTAGTAAATTTGAAGTGGTTTCCTACTGAAATATTGACTGAATCTAGAATATATTACTATTATGCAACTTCATTTCATTCATTTCCCATGAAATAAACTCATGTTAAAATTTCAGCAAACTTTTCCCCTCAGCTCTCTTCTCTGCGTATAGTCTACTGTATATTCACTGTATACATCTTTACAGAAAAAAAATATCATTATCAAACACACATTTTCAGGTTACTGCTTTCTAACAGAAAAAGGACTCTGCTGAGAAAAAAATGTAAATTGAACATTCTATGTAAAATTTTAAAAAAAGAAAAAATAAGTATTTTTCAGGTTCTCATCATTGGTTTTTATCAGAAAACTATGAAAAAGTATTTTTCAAAATTTAGCTAAAATCTAAACATGAATTTTGTTAATTGCTGTACAAAATTGACACTACCAAATTCTTTTTTGCTGGCTTGATTAATACTGTGGTACTTCAAACGGGCAACTTCCTTTCTAGAATCCTTTTCTTTTATGATTAGAGTATAAATCTCACAGGATTACAAATCACTGAAAGGTAAGAAAGATTCATAACATTAATGTATTTCATTAATTGTCAAACTTTTATGCTTAAGTTTATAGCTCTGGAGAGATTACTACCTTCAGTAATCAAACAAAGCATATTTAGACATGGTGATGCCAAGCTTGATCTCAAAAAGGCAATGGGAAATTAACTGCAGCCCCTGGGATAGCTGAAGTCAACAGAGGTATTCTGATGTTAAGACCTTTTTCATCAGCTCCACAGTGGTCCTTCACAATGATGCTCATAGCTTGATTCAGCAAAATGAAGCCTCTGTTAGAAGCAGGAAAGGTAACAGTGTCCACCCAGTGTTGGAAAATCCTCATATATATATGCAAGCCCACAATTAAGATGTACAAAGTAGGCAAAAGGAAGTCCTTCAAATATGAGGGGAAGTGTCCAGATTTCTTGCTCTTCTCAGTTAAAAAGAAAAAAATTGGTATAGACACAGATGTGTTTACCAGACTTTGGTCACTGAAGAGATTTTATTTGTTTATAACTAGCCTAAGAAATTAATTCTGGCAGATGTTTTTAAAAGGTTGTTGTTGAAGATGCAACAGAGTTCCCAGCTTTTATGGTTTTATATTTCAACATGTTTCCCTGCTAGAGGCATATCAGTGAAGAGATTCACATTGATGCTAATTTGTTTTTGTTAATTAACATAAGTGCTTTCTGTCAGTTCTGTTGGACGCAAACAATATTTAGATACACAAAGGTGATGAGGTAAAAGTGGTGAGACAAGAAATAGGGAAGGGTAAGAAAGAGGGAAGATTCTCTCCAGCTTTTTTTTTTTTTTTGTAGCATCAGAGATGCACCTTTCATTTCAGGTCCTACTGCTTCCTGTCTACTCTCTTGGGATTTATGCACCACTGGACAGAATACCAGTTTTCCATTGTTACTTGCATCAGCTGCCCCATACAGTGAGTTTAAAAATACATGAATCTATAATGCAAGAAAGGGACACCTTTTCCTACTGTATAACTCAAGTACTGCACAAAGGTCATGACACAAAAAGCCTGCTGGAATTAAATGGGGTCTTTTTGCTTCATTTTAAAGCACTGAAGGGATGTCTATATTAAGAAATCATTAAAGTTGTTTCTTACAAAGCCAGCAGCCCAATGAACTGAAGAGTCACTGGTGTAAAAGACGGATCCACTTACAAGTGGTTCAGCTCTCCCCAGGGAGAAATGCCCTGATAGAAGGAATCAGAGCCACGTTTATCTGGGTTTTTTCTGCCCTTACATCTAAGGCTTTAATTTCTCCTTTATTCTTTATCTCCAAAACTTGTTATTACACTATTTTCCTCCCTGATTGTGAACTAGACAAGATTTTGGTCATACTATTTAAGAAGAGACAACAATGATACAGACCAGTATTGATCCACAGCTGTCTGCTTGTGAATCCTAAACCATGGCTCCTTCCCACTGCAGGAGTCTGGCCTTCACATTATCTGGGTAACCTGGAAGGTAAGAGGCACATCTGGCCTCTCTCACATCCTGCCTCTGGCACTGCAGCCTGTCTTCCAAGAAATGCAAGGACAAAACCAGACAAGTCTAGAGCACAGGGCTGCGGTTCTTCTGACCCTGGCACCATGCAGCTTAAGTTCACCCTACCAAGCTGTAGGAGGCCATCAACGGTGCTTTTCCTTTACCGTCTACGTAGGTTCGTTGGTGAGAGAAAGGTACTCGCAGTGAGTAATTCAGCACATCTAAGTCATCAACAGTTTTCTGTGTATTGCCTGCATTGTCTATAAAAAAAACAAGGAGACCAAGGACTTGCCTAAAGTAAACATTTCCCTTACATATCTAAAATTAGGTAGAATTATACTAGGTTTCCATGACGTTATTGACTGCCTGGCCATGCTATGACACAATGGAGTCTGGTCTTCTAATACTACCTTTTTGATTTTTTTTGGTCATGATGTTTTTTCATTTTCTGCTTGCCAACAAAATGAGCAGGTAAACTATGGTCCTTGAGCCATAAACAAGCAATTTAGTGTGTTAGCATATGTCAGTGATCAGGGTGAAACCTGTTGTGACATGGGGCCTCACTGGGTTGACTGGGTCTTTGGCTGTGGGAGAAACTGAACTAGCAAGGAAGCAAATTCAGACATCATTATGTCTTCTTCATTGTAGTTAGATTTCTATAATCCTGATCTTTTGATTGTCCAAGTGTGTCTCATGCTAATGAAAAAAGGCCAGGGACCAGTCTTGGCCTTATCATAGAATCATAGAATCATGGAATACTTTGGGTTGGAAGGGACCTTTAAAGGTCATCTAGTCCAATCCCCCTTGCAATGAGCACTGAGATCTTCAAATAGACCTGGTTGCTCAGAGCTCTGTCCAACCTGATACTGAATGTTTCCAGGGATGGGGCATCTACCACATCTCTGGGCAACCTGTTCCAGTGTTTCACCACCCTCATTACAAAAAATTTCTTCCTTATATCTAGACTAAATCTACCCTCTTTCAGTTTCAAACCATTACCCCTTGTCCTATCGCAACAGACCCTACTAAAAAGTTTGTTCCCATCTTTCTTACAACCCCTCTTTAAGTGTTAAAAGGCTGCAATAAGGTCTCCCCAGATCCTTCTCTCCTCCAGGCTGAACAACCCCAACTTTCTCAGCCCGTCTTCATAGGAGAGGTGCTCCAGCCCTCTTATCACCTTTGTGGCCCTACTCTGGACTCACTCCAACAGGTCCATGTCTTTCCTGTGCTGAGGACTGCAGAGCTGGATGCAGTACTCCAGGTGGGGTCTCATGAGAGCAGCATAGAGGAGCAGGATCACTTTCGCCAACCTGCTGGTCATGCTTCTTTTATTGCAGCCGAGCATACAGTTGGCTTTCTGGGCTGCAAACACACATTGCTGGGTCATGTCCAGCTTTTCATTCACCAGTACCCTCAAGTCCTTCTCTGCAGGGCTGCTCTCAATTCCTTTATCCCCCAGCCTGTATTGATACCAGGGGTTGCCCTGACCCACTTGCAGGACCTTGCACTTGGCCTTGTTGAACCTCATGAGATTCACATGGGCCCACTTCTCGAGCTTGTCCAGGTCCCTCTGGATGGCATCCCATCCCTTAGGTGTGTCAACTGCACCACTCAGCTTGGTGTCATCTGCAAAGTTGCTGCGGGTGCACTCAGTCCCACTGTCTATGTCATTGATGAAGTACTAGTCCCAATACAGACCCCTGAGGGACACCACTTGTGACTGTTCTCCATCTGGACATTGAGCTGTTGACCACTGCCCTCTGGATGCAACCATCCAACCAATTTCTCATCCACCAAACAGTTGATCCATCAAATCCATATATGTCCAATTTAGAGAGAAGAACGTTGTGTGGGATCATGTCAAAGGCCTTACAGAAGTCCAGACAGATGACATTCATAGCTCTTCCCTTGTCCACTGATGTAGTCACTCCATCACAGAAAGCCACTAGGTTGGTCAGGCAGGACTTGCCCTTGGTGAAGCCACGCTGGCTGTCTCGAGTCCAATGGTCCATGTATCTTGAGTCCAAGCGTCACTATCTGAATAAGGCCTCCACTGCAGAGGACTGGTCTCTCTACAATAGGCTTGTCTTAGAGAGACCTGGTTGGACTAGCCCAAGAAAAGGGACTAAAAGTGGGCTAACAACTGAGGCTGTGTGGGCAGAGATACAGGGCTGAAGCTTACTTGCTGCCATGTATTAATTACACATCCACTCTTGGAGCTGTGCTGTAGCTTGGGGGTGCACCTAGATCTGCTCAAGGAGCCACTCCTGGCACTCTCAGATCCAAGCACTGTTCCTATGACCAGGACACACTCCATGGCCCAGTTTTCTCTTGCCACTCCCTTTGAGCGTAATGCCATTTTCCCCCTGAAAATCATTCACGGAACTCCTCGTTTTTGACTTTCTGAGGAAAAGACGGCATACACAGGAAACCTTGAGCTAATTCTGCAGCATGTCTATTGTACCTTGGGCTGTGTTTACAACAGAGTTAACTCCAGTTATCCATACTCAGGTAAGCCCAGCTCAATAAAGAGTCACCACACTGTGAAATAACACTTAAGCTGAAAAGCAGTCATTGTGTTATTGTAGAAAGGGATGGCATTAGAGCTGGCAAATTGTACTAACAAGGTATAGATTTTACCCTCTGAAGAGCCAGGAAAATGAAATATGGAGACCTTCACTCTCAACTTAAAGTGACTAAAACATCACATTAATGTAAATTACTGTGTTCAAAAACTAGTGCATTAACTTAACCATATAGCAATCTAAGTACGGAGCTACCTAAGGTGAGACAGCAGCCACCTGTAAAGCATAGTGCTGGGTGAGTAAAGTCTGTTAAATTACTTCCAGAGGATGATACATGCATTGATTCTAGACCTTCTCCGTGTTTGTAAAATATTGTTTAAAAAAATCTAGTTTCTTGTTGGAATAGCAATAGACACAGTTTAAAAACTGTCTCTTTTCTGGGGACATTCGTTCCTAGGGACAAGTTTCAATAAACAGCTTTGAACCAACAGGCCTAATTTCTGTTTCTTTTTAAATATTTTCTACTATTTTTCAACTGTGAAGAACTTAAAGATGTGTGTGTCTGTTCCCCCACTATGACATGGTTTGACTTTTTATCTTTTTGCAGTATTTTGTACTAAAAAAAATAAGAGCATGAAGAAGAGATAATTGGGGGGAGGTTGGGTATTTTCTGTTCTTTCATCTTAATCTTCTTTCAGTGAGTAAGAAGGCAGGGGAAATTGTAAAAGAAGCTGATGAAAGGAGAAACCAACAAAATTCAACGTTTGGAAAAATCCAACACTTAGAACTGAAAGCAAAAACCAGTTTGCCTAAATTAGGATTTCAGAATGGAAAATCCAGTGATGTGCCTAGCAATTTGGAAACTAGCTACTCTGCAGCAATCCTCAACTCCACAGACACCAAAATCACGGAACAACCCTATTTCTGGCTGGCTAGTTAGTTCCCTGAGTGCCAAGATTTTTTATTTCAAAACATTTTACTTTCAACATTTATTTAGCTTTTTAAAGAGAGGTTGAAGAAAAGATCAAATGGCAAAAATACGAAGAATAAAAATAAATCTGTCTGGGGTTGAGAAAAGTGCTTTAAAATGTCCAGAGTTGGTATGTTCTCTTTCATCTCCTCTCTTTTTTTTTAACCTTTCAAATTATTTTTCATATGTTAAATTAAAAAAAAAATTATTCCCATAATACGGGCAGGGTGCAGAACACTTAATCCAAACTAGTCCCCCTACCCTAGTAAATGAAAAGAAACTGTTACCTCTATAACACAAATCAGATAATGTTAAAATACCTTCAGGAGAATTGTGCTATAGGAATGTTTAATTCTCTCCATTCACTGTATAGGAAATGTGAGGACTTGTCTCTGATGCATACAATATACATTCAGTTCTAATATATTTGACATTTAGTCTAATAAATCTTAATCCCGGTGCCTTCAAAGTCCTCCAGTGTTCCAGAAATCCCATGCACCTAGTTCAGGCACCTATGTTACGCAGACAGGATTTTTCCCCAGAGGCATCAAAAGACACTTGCCTTCCTTAACTGGCTTTGTAAGAATCTTATTTTAGGTGGACTGGTTAACCAAGCACCTAAAGTGAAGGTGTGATTTAGACAGCAGACTGGATCTTCCCCCAGTAACTTCTCCAACAGAAGCACAAAGTTGCTACCGTAGATGCAAGCTCATTCCGTGAAGGACAACAATGATTTTAAATTCAAAACTGTTCACCCTTTTTTATATGTTTTTCTACTGGAAAATACACAAAAATCAGAAAAATACAGGAAAAATACAGAAAATATCACTGATTGCCCAGCTGAAGGAATAATAATTATATTAGCTGGTAATTAAGATTGGAAAGGTAAGCAGTTAGATGAATCCAGGGAATGCCATGTGAATGCGTCACCCCCAACAGGCTTGCGCATGTCCCATGTCATGTGCAGAACAGCATGAACACCAGAGTATATACTGGAATATACACCAAGCAGGGTGTAGATTAGATTATTACTTTTCACAGTAAAAGCAATGCATTTCACAACTGAGGCTCACAGTTTTCATTTCAATCACTATACAAAATGTCCAGATCCCAGAAGAAGGAGGATCATTCATCCTATTAATTCCCATCTTGCTAAAAAGGCCTCTACCTTCTTTGCCAGGCAACAAGCCTAGTTTCAGTCATGAACAATACTTGCAAAAAAATCCACTGACACTGGTTGAAATCTGGGAAACTCAATTGAATCATAAGCAATACTTCCCAGCTCACAAGCCGAGAGTTAAATAAATTGTTTAACCAAAAGGAACTGCTGAGGGTGAAGGAAGGGAGAGAAAGGAAAAGACAATACAATACATGTTATAAGTTGGCCTCAAATCTATTGTTTAAATCAAATCCTCCTGCTATTAACTACCAGTGACTGCTGGCACAGCTTGTCACTGTCTTCCTTTTCAGTGGCACTTCATGGACAGTTTGTTGTCCCTATGGGGTGCATGAAGCTTCTGGGACTCAGCAAACTATGCTATGGTTAGGCTGCCATGTAAAGAGATTTCAGTGCAGCTGCTGCTGATCTTGATGGTCACCCTGCTCAGCTGCAATGCTGTCACCCATCATTTGCAGGAGGCAGATGCCCAGCAGCATTAACAAAGCGTGCAACCTCCTGGGCCACCTTCACTGCTCTCATCTAGCAACCAGGCTGCAGGTCTCACCCCAGCATGAGCAGGGCCTTTATAAAACCTCTGAAGATGAGAAGGATGGCAAAAAGGATATATCTTTCCTTCTTTTCCTACAGGTCTCAGGTGCCTCTTCTTCCCAGTCATCTGCCCCCAGGGCAGCCAGTTAGATCAGTTAGAGCTGCTACCTGCGGCCAAGCCTTGTGGCCCCAATATTTCATGATAACAACCACAGCTCCTACAATTTTTAGCAAAAAAATCCCCACAACTTCCAAGATATTGACAAATACACATGTAAAAAAGAGTTCTGCTAGTTGACATGTGCCGTCAACTTTCTCTGACAGCAGCGTTTCAGTCCCTTTGGGCATCTGACCCTTTGTGTCTTCTGAAGGATGCAGCTCTCCTCAGGCCCTCAGTGCATTTCTGAAGGCTGCCAAGGCCACATAAAAGCATTGACTGGATGATCTTTTTGTTGTTTATTAAAATGAGAGTGCACAAACCCAAACTTTTCAGCACAAAGGTAGAAAAGAGCACTCTTTCTCCTTCTAACGTATTAAATTCTGTCTCTCTCTATGCTGTACATAGAATCATAGAATAGTTTGGGTTGGAAGGGACCTTTAAAGGTCATCTAGTCCAACTCCCATATATTTTGTACCAATTTGATAACAGGCCACACTCCTGTTGCTCTTACATGGGGCAGTAAACCTAAACAGGAGAGCAACCTGAATTTACTAGAAAAATAATTGGGTAAGAATTTTCTCCTGAGTTGCAAGCCAGGGAAGTTGTTTTCTGGGTGAAAGGCTAGTCTGTATTTTACCCTTTGGGACTGTGTGTTAACCAAGGTTCCAGAAAACAACAATGAAAAGTACTTGTTTAAGATAATATAAGAAATGTGAATATTTGTAAGAATAAAAATATATATAGTCCTTTACAACAGAAACCAGAAATATATTACTACCTTCCACATCATGCCATATAATTCTGGCAATATTTAGATAAAACTTTGCTATGCTCAGAGATAAAAATGGCTTTTTATCTCTGGATATTTGAGTGGTCTAAAATGCACAATATTCATCAAGGACACATTGCCAGCAGCCCCTTTTTTTGTACGGATGGCATGGAGACCACACCATGAAGACTAACTCAAGCCTGGGAAGCCAGAATACCATTTCTTGTGCTACCCTACCACAGAGATTGTCCCAGTGGCTCTAGTGCCTCAAGCAAACGTGAGGAGACAGGACACCATTAAACATAGGCCTCTATATTCCGCTCTTGTGAGACCCCACCTGGAGTACTGCATCCAGCTCTGGGGGCCCCAGTACAAGAAAGACATGGAGCTGTTGGAGAGAGTCCAGAGGAAGGCCATGAAGCTGATCAGAGGGCTGGAGCACCTCTCCTGTGAGGACAGGCTGAGAGAGTTGGGATTGTTCAGCCTGGAGAAAAGGCGGCTCCGGGGAGATCTAATTGCGGCTTACCAGGCGCCTACAGGAAAGATGGTGAGGGACTGTTTATCAGGTAGTGTAGTGATAGGACAAGGGGTAATGGGTGTAAGCTGAAGGAGGGTTGATTTAGATCAGATGTTAGGAAGAAATTCTTCCCTGTTAGAGTGGTGAGGCACTGGAACAGGTTGCCCAGAGAAGCTGTGGAGGTCCCCTCCTTGGAAGTGTTCAAGGCCAGGCTGGATGGGGCTTTGGGCAACCTGGTCTAGTGGAGGGTGTCCCCGCCCATGGCAGGGGGGTTGGAACTAGATGATCTTTGAGGTCCCTTCCAACCCAAACCATTCTGTGATTCTATGATTCTATGATATTATTTCCTTCACCTTGGCTAGTTCTACCTTGGGTACACAGGCCGTGAAGATTTGGCAGTGTCAGTGACCCCTTCTGCATCTGGGATCTCAGGGATTCATTTGCTGCTGGCCGTTCAGCAGGAGCTTTGCCACTTCCCGTTTCTGGCTGAACCCTGAGTTCCTACAGCCTTTTCTGAAATTCAAAGAAGTGAGTGACTTTCCCAAGGTCACACGGGAAGCGTATGGCAGAGAAGAAAGCAGCACTCTTCACACCCTTAACAGCATATGTCTTAACACTCAGCACTCAGATCTTTTAAGATGAGTTAAAGCCCTGTACTTCAACCTCAACTCTGTGTTTGCTTATTAGCTAGCAAGCAGGGGAGAGTGGAAGCCCAAGGAGTCTCATATGGACCCAGTGGGAGACATCAAGTAGCTCGGCTGGGCTGTGTCACTGTAACAGACCCCTTTTCACTGTGTTTCTTTGTGTTCTATAACATACAGTACATGTGGTAGATTAAAAGAAAGACCATACTTATTATAAAAGTGTATCTGTGATTGTAAAAAAGTTTAGAATTACAGCATGAAATGAGCAAAGAGAGTGCTGACAGAGAAATAAAAATATTTTAAACTTATAAAACTCTAAACAAATACTTATTCTTTATTAACACGTATTTAATTTCAGTGCCTAATAAACAAAGATTAAAAAGTCTATGTCAAAAATTCAACACCTTTCCCCTTTGGGGAATCCCTCATGAAATGTTTTGCAATTACTGAGGAGGAAAAAAAAAAAAAAAAAAAACACAACTGAGAGAGAGAAAAAAAGGCATTGCAAGAAATATGACAATCTAAAATTATCAGATCAAGTAGGAAAAATACTACAAAGCCCCTCCAGCCACATAGCACATCCACAGAGTTTCAGGATTTATGACAGGCCGTAAAGAAGCAAACCAGACATCAGGGGTGGGACACAGTGCCTAAATACAGGTGCCTGTTGTGTTCTAAATACCATACGGTCTCTAGCTTTGTCTTCAGCTGCCAGCCCTGGAGGGCACAGTGTCCTGTAGAGCCTGGTCATGTCTACCTACCTAACAGGTGCCTTAGACACCCCAGATGGCAATAGATGCCTATGTTGAGGTAATCACTTTGTTGTGTCTCTTATCATGAGATCTAGAGGATATAATCATAGAAAAGTAATGGTATGAGTCACAGATCTGGACTAGTGGGAAGCGATTCATGTACCTAAGCTTAGATGTGTCATGCAATTTGAAATTCTGTCAGTTATCTAAGACATGACACAGGAATCCCAGAAGACTCGCAGCTGTCTGGGTAGGCAGGACTACCTTGAATATCTTAAAGCATTAGATTCCAAAGTAACTTAATCCCATCCTTTTAATCTGAAGGAAAGCTGCTAATGCTTCCTTTTCCTATGCAAAATTCTGGAAGGAAAGTGTAGCTTCTGCCACACAATCAAATAAATATGAATATTCTTCTGCTGCTTATAAGTTTTTTTCTCAGTGGTTCTACATGTTTCAGATATTTTTTTAGTAAGTTTTGTCTGAGTTAGCAATGTCAGACAAAATTAGAGAAGTGCAGTAACATTTTTCTTATACACCTTTGTGAAAGATATAGAAAAGAGAAAATGTCACCATAGAAAGCAGAATAGCTTGGTTTCAAGTGTACCCTTTGGGGAATAACAAAAAGCCAAGTAATGGAATAAGGAAAAAATATTTCCTTTTTTTAAAAAAACAACGTATGGGGGAAAGTATGTTCAGAGTAACAGTAAGACAGCCAGTATAAAACAGCAAAGCAAAGATATTGTCCTTTTAGTACTGTGAAAAGGAAATTACTTGTCTATATCACTAATTTGTGTAGTGTCTATCATCATAGCCACTAGGTGTTCTAATTACAGAAAAGTAATGATGCAAAAGCTGCTAAGCAAATGTTAAATAAAACTAGTGCATATTCTGTAAGCCCTAAAGGGCTGTTAGATTTAAATACTAGAAGACAGAAAGAGGAATATGTTCCTCAGAGGGGAAGAAAATTTTGGGGAGGAAGAGCCGTGCTCCAAACCACAGTGTTCAAACTAAGGATGCCATCCGTAATATGAGGCCTGGCAGATCTATGCTACTATTTATATTGCTAATAGCGCCATTGAAATCAAAATAGTTTTTCTGAAGACTCTAATTAGTATCTATTATTATCTCTGTTACATTTGGCCTTGAATACTGTCGTGAGTACTTAGGACTGCTCTGACGCAGAATGTGCCAAGTTGTGGTTCCTCCCATGCTCGGGGGGAGGGCGGAAAGTATGTTGATAAGTCCATAAAAAAGCTTTTTTTTTTTTTTTTTTCTTTCTTTTTTCCCTGTTGGTTCTTTCTCTTGGCTGACAGGTACCAAGAGCAAGCACTTCCCAGCCAGGCAATGGACGAAGGAGTGAAATGGGATTTCTCAAACAACCAAATGATCCAGAGAGCACTCAAAGGCAGGCAGATGTTTTCTCCATTAAAGTGAGCCTCTAAGAAAACAATAGGGCAACATTTCAAAATTCTTATGCAAATTTCATTTATTCAGCTCTTTCTCTGAGTCCTGGGGACTATAAAAAAAAAAGTGAAAGATAATTCACATGCTCATCCCAATATGGTACTCATCAAAAAAAGCTTCTTGCCTTCATCCATAGGGATTGTGCAAGGCTGATTTACACTTAGTCGTCAGTAAATCTCCTTAAGCCTGAAGAAGTTAAAAAAGGCATTTGATCTATGATACTTTAAAATGCGTGAGGTATCTTAGCTATTTCTAGATGGGAGCATGTTTGTGCCACCTTTACAGAGCTCCAGTACTTCCTTCCTCACCCTGGTTGCTTTGTGACAGCCTTCACAAACCCTTCACGCTACTCTGAGACGGGGATCTGGCTGCTGTACGCAGAATATCCCTCCTTTGTTTTACCAGGTAAATCCAAGTGGTTTCAAGTGCCTTTATTGCTTCATTCTGAGAATCTGCAACCAGAGATACTATGACCAATGGTATTTCAAAACCCAGGTGTAGTTTACTTCATATTTGTAAGTAAGCACTTAGACATAAGAGATAAAAGGGGCATATTAAAGCAACAAACTAACCTACTTTCATGGTTACTCTTATCTTAACCACCACTTTCATACAGTTACAATAAAAGGCTATCCTTTACATGAACAGGGATAGTATAGTGTTACCTTTGCATTCTTCTGAATGACTCAGAGTCCTTGAATTAGCCTCATCTTATTTCTCAGGTCTTTCTGGTATCTTCAACAGAAAATGTTGCTCCTTTGTGGTTTCTTTTTTTTTTTTTCCTTCTCAAAAGCTGCCACAACTTACATGCGTCAATTAGTCTTCAGCTTACTGATTTCTATTAAAATATTCCTTCTCTCTTTGAGCTTTTTTTCTTTTTCTGGGTTTGTTTCTGGAGTTTGTGTGTTTGTTTTGTGTTGGTTTTTTTGATGACCATTAAATTCTCTGAAAAGTTAGACCTATCAGATGCAACATCCCTGTTGTGGAAAAGCCACCATGTATATGACTGAGGCACACCACTTTCCCTGTACAAGAGGCTTCAGATAGCTCTGAGCCAGCCCAGCTGGCCTGACTTCCAGTGAGAAAAACTCAGCTTGGTTTCACCTATTAGCACACCCCTTGCACTTGGGCCAGGCACCCTCATCCGTCCCACCAGCTTTTGCAGCAGGGTGATGTGACAGGCAGCATTTCTTTGAGCTCTTTCTAGGATGCCTGATGTGGTTAACAGAAAGAAGAGGTGGAAGTCTAGGTGCCTGAAGCACCATGCTGTGGGAGGACTTTCTGCACATAGTTCTCCTGGGACACCATACCTCACATTCACATGCCTATTGCAGTGACTAGATACAGAAATAGTTTGCCCCATGTCATATTTACATGTAGCCAAAGGAATTCTCCTTGACAGTCTGACACTTCCTTTAAAAAAGCCCGTTAGGGTTTCCATTGGTCTGACTGGTCACCGTTCCTACAGGAATCTGCTGTAGGAATCTCCTGTGGGAATACTGAGGGATCTAATGACAGACCCACTCTGCTTTGCCTCAACAGACACACATACAGAGAGAGGGGGTTTTTCCATGCCACCAGTCCCATTTGGCAAAAACACAGAAAAAAAATGCTGTAAAAATTATACAGGCACAAGCTTTTTTTCTCCAGCTAAAAAAATCAATTCCACATCCCTGGCTTAAGAAGCTGTCAGATCTGTATCTTAACAAGGCACCAATTTCAATTAGTTCTTTTGTTTCCCAAATTACTGGATCTCAAAAATACTGTAAATCTAGAACTCACTCATGTCAAAGATAAATACCAGAGTAAACTGTCATTTCCAAATCCCATATGCAAATAATATGTTTTTGGAGGAAGAAAAGGAAAATTTTTTGTGGTAATTCTTTCTTTTCTACCAGGAGAAGAGGCTATTTGACATCTCGACAGAGGTTTGGAATATTAGAAGTAATTCCAGCACAGTTTAGTGGGCAAAGGAGGATGTTCAAGGAGGCAAATACACATAATTTATTTCATGGTTCCATGTTTTTCAGAGAGAGAGAATGCAAAGATATAATGTACTGCTCTGCTTACAAAGCTCCACCATCAATAATAAATAAAGTATATGGACTGTTTTCTTGTTAAGGAATAATTTTCCTCCCACTTTTTCCCCCATTAAATAAGTTATTTTTATCTGAGTAGTATTCACCAAATGGAAATTCTTACTCTTATGCTGGCTTGGGCTACTTCAATCCATTTGTTTTTTCTGAAGCTCTGCTTCCAGAGAGAAGTGTGTGGAACTTGTTCAGATTCATGAGTTTGGAGAAGGTAGAAAAGTAGCTTTTAAAAAGCTACTTTGCACTTTTCAGCAACCCCATCCAGACACAAAAATTTATTTAGTTTTTAGAGTAATAAAGGCAGCAGGAAATTAGTTGCCAACTGGCCTCTTTCCTCTTCCTGGATTGCACAGCTTACTCCAGCCCACGGCTTTTTTTCAGCATTGCAATCAGTGTTTCAGTGCATGCCTCACAGTTGAGTGGATGTGTGTTTGCAGCAGAAGCTGGAACATCTGTCCCACCTTGATTTTGCTAGAACAGATAAAAACCAGTAGCAAGATGCAGCGTTACACACTTTTATGGCTACGCCACAGTACAAACTTGACAACATTGACACTTGTCTTGGTTGTTACTGAAGCTGTTGAAATTACATTAGCACAGGTACTCCAGCTCAGGCTCTAATCCTGTCTTAATTCTGCTTTGTAGATACAGCCTTATCCAAA
This sequence comes from Balearica regulorum gibbericeps, assembly GCF_011004875.1. NCBI lineage: Eukaryota > Metazoa > Chordata > Aves > Gruiformes > Gruidae > Balearica > Balearica regulorum. Next base: position 173,262,364 of record NC_046184.1, on the reverse strand, counting down.
ATATGATAGGACTGTGAGAGCTATTTGGATGCTCAGTCCCGTGACAGATCTTTTAAAGTATGTCTGTCTGTTAATGGCTTTTGCTAATAGACAGTTTCAAAACATGCAATGCACTGCACTTTGGGGCATTGATTGGCTAATTCTTCAGCAGGATATAGCTGAGATATCCAAATTTGTTAATTAACGAATAGGGAGTTTAATATTGCATCAAACTTAATTGCACATCTGGCACATTATCTAGGTAATGCCCAGTTATATTGTCTCTGTTTTCAAATCTGTCATGATGCTTTTCAAAGGCAAAATCTGAACATAAACAGGGATACCAGATGTCTCCAGCCATTGCTACCTTGGAAAGTGTCAAGTCCTGAATATCATGTAACTGGTAAAGGAGGGATAGAATTTAGGCCCTACTGTCTATTGTATAAATGCAGAACAAGGGGTTAGATGATGAGCTCAGATGTATAAAACCATATCTGAGACAATTATTAATTTACCCCGTGTTGAATATACAGGCCTGGTGTCTTGAATCCTAGTTCTGAAAGGAACTTGATGCACTCCCATGCATAAATTGCTTAAACTTCAAGAGACGTAGTTTTCTCCTGAGTAAAATGATGAATCCTGCCTAGGTGTTACGACTAAAAGTACTTTAATGTGAGTCACTGAATTTGGGGTGATTACATGCTCCTGGTGGAAATCTCACATCTCCTGAATCTGAATTCCTTTTTATGAGCTTTTAAGCGTGATTAATCAGTCTTTTGGGGTTATTCATACACTCACACAAATATCTTGTATGTAAATAAGTTTAGCAGTTATTGAAATTTGAATTGATTTGGTTTAAGTTTTGAGAATTCAAAAGCAAACACATTTTTAGGGGAGGGGGGGAGTTTTTTATTAACAATTTAGTGAGCATCACATGAAAGGTCAGAGAGGTAAAAGTCCATCCCTCCACTGTGAGTGATTCACTCAGTGTGATTCTATCAAGACTAAGCATGATGATCAAAAGGTGAGCAGAAGGGCATTCAGTAAATATATTTATCCCATCTATTTCCAGACTTACTGGCATATTTTATTCAATTAAAGTAAATTTCAAAGGTAAATTTCAATAATGCCCCTATTCCTAAGTGTTATGAACGGCTGCTAAAGATGCATTAGAAGATTTATTTTAAAATCACTGAAAAACAGTCCATATAAGATTTCATCTGGAAATAGGCCTACCATGATTTATCTTTATTCAGGTAAGGTAAAAGTCCCATCAGTGTTTGGTGTAGGAGTTGAATCCTGTGTACCACTTGGTGCTTCTTCATTCCACCACGCATTATTGCAATTAGCTGCGTATAGAAACCACCAGCTAGAGATTTAGCTAGCCATGCTACTCAAGCTGCAAAACTCTACTTGTGAGCAAGACCTTGAATCACATAAGTTGGCTCATTGAAGCTAATAAATCATTCATATGAAAGATGGTTTGCAGGCATGTGCCTCTCATTTTTGCTGTTTTCCCGCAACATTCAATTTCATAGAAGACTGTCTTAAGGAAAGGGTGTTGAAGCTGTTCTCCATGTCTGTGTTGGACAGGGCAAGAAGTCAGGGGTGCAAACTCCAGTGCGACTCCAGTTGAACATCAGGATGAAATGGGTAAACAGTGAGGATAACAGAGCACTGGAATGAGAGTGTCAAACCTGCCTAGGTAGGTGGGGGAATGTCCATCACAGGAACATTGTAAGAACAGGTTGTGCAAAATTCAGTCAGGATGTCAGCAGAGCGATAACTAATCCTGTAACTTATCCCGCTTCAAGGCAGGAGGATGAGTTTGGGCTTTACAGACTCCCTCAGTGGTATTTATTCTGCTGTGAGTGTAGGAACTAATTGGTAGCTGACATCATCAGATTCTTCTTATGTATAAAAGTCCAGTGCACATATAGGATACACCCTGCTGATTAGAAGTATTATTATTATTATTATTGAGCCATTGCCTTTCATCTGTTAATTACTAAAGCCAGCTCAACTATGGAGCATTAATAATTCTTATAGGTGGTAAATGCCATGACTACAGTTGCCATGGCTTCAAAAGGAAAGAAGGTTAAAGGAAGTATTTTGTGGAAAAGAAGCAATCTCCCAAAAATCAGAAATTACTAACATCCCTATATGCAAAAATAAATGGGTTATTCAGGATTAAACACCATACAGAGCATGACTCTGACTTCCAGGAAGATGATGAGGTTCTATACTTCATACTTTTCCTCTCTTTGATAAAAAGGATACCATTTTATTTTGTCCAACGGAGTCTCTGATGAGACCATGGTATTCTCTGCAGTCACACTGCTTTAGTGTTTGCATATCTGACTCCCAGGGAGAGTTTTTAGAGATGAAGAGCTATGGTCTGTAGGACAGTACAGTATTATGTGAAGTATTATCTGGATAGCTGCAAGCAAATCTTTTTTGAAAGCATTCGTGGGACCCCTGTGTATGCTGCAGAGGAATCTCAAGAGGTACTCTTAAATATTGCTGGAGAAATCATGGAGGCTTTTTTTATACTATTGCACCGGGACTAAACTATGAAACCGAGCTAACTGAACAGATGTCCCGCTCGAAGAGGAAAAGACAGCAACGATTCCAGATGACCTGCTGCACTTCTGACTTTTCAAATTCCATTTGTCCAACAGTAAGAGCTTTTCTCCTATGAGAAAACATGGACACCGAGGACACTATCGGCTGCTTCTTCCAAACTCCAAGTAGACAGCATGGTAGGAAACCCTGAAGAAAAGCAGAGAGAAAGAGAATACTATGCTTGGGGTGCAAGGGAAGGTAGAACTTGGAAATACTAATTTCTCTGCAATGTTATTTTCTCCTCATTTTGGACAACACTTCATCCAGGGAAATCTGATCTTATAGTGTCTTAAACAAAGATTTACTGGCTGATACCAGAATCTGTGGGTGTGTGAAAAGCCTGACAAAAGCCTTAAGAATTTATTTATGGCTGCAAATATTACATCCATATGGGAAAGTTCATTTGCCTTGAACTTTTTTTCAGACACTGTAGAGACTGTTATTGATTTAATAGTCGACTGGAATATAGAAACAAAGCATAACAGGAGAAAAGTTAATTATGATAATAAGAGCAAGACATGTATAATTCCATTAAAAAAATTAGTTACTTCTCTTCCTCTGTCATGATTTTTCCCTAACCGCAATTCTCTGTTCGTTAGGAGATAATTACCTTCACTGCCAAGCAGACTATAAATGCACTGTTTACACCAAGAGCAGAAAATTTTAGAATTACATTTCTTGTCAAAAATGTTATTGCTATTGAGGTACTCTTGCTGTATTACATCCAATAGGTCACTAGACATGCAAGTATATCTGTGTACATTTGGTAATGGTTCAAAATTATTTTATTCCTAATGGACAGATTTAACAAGGATGGTTTTACTGATTAGCCTTTTCATTCCAGACCATTACTATCAACACACTGAAAGCCATGCCAGCAAGAGCTCCCTTTCTTCACCCTTCTCTGCCCCTCCCACTTTTCAGGTACAAGCAGCTTCTGAGTAATGTGTCTTGTTTCTCACACAAGATTAAAAAGTGGCACTACAGCAGTACAGCGCTAAGCTATCTTGCAACTGAATAGTACATGTGCTAATTAAACTTCACACCACCTATGCAAGGTAGGCAGTTAATTACCATCATCTTTATTTTAATAGATGAGAAAATGTGAAATATGGGAAAGTGAGAGCATTCAGCAAGCCAGAGCTCAAGAGCCCCACCTGCTCATCTGCATCGTTATTCCTCTATTTTGACCTGTGGTGCTGCATCACAATTGTCAGCTGCCCGAAAGCTAGAGACACTGTGTACAGCCACATGGAAAACTCTGCCTCAGTCCCCAGGCCCCTGTACCTTAGTCCACTAGTGAGGACCACCATGGCAATAAGGAAGGTCCTAAATAAGCAGTAGGGCATGCCCAGCCCTCTTTGCTGGACATCTTCTCCAGACCAAGCATGCAGATAACAGATAATAGGCAATCTGGTCCATATTTAGTGAATTAAGTACCCACGTTGCTCTTCCCTCCCCCCCCCGCCCCTTAATGGTCAGCAAAGAGTTTGGTGCAGCCTGAAGATTCGACATGCCCGAGATCTGAGTTGCCCATGTTAATAAAAGAAGTTATATCCTCCTGCAAATAGCTCAGCTCCTAGTTAAAAAAAATACTGACCCTAATTTCTCTTCTGTATTATATCTCCCCTACTACTTGCTGAATGTGTTGATTTCACACTGGCATCTGAATTTGCACACAGTAATAGTCATTAAGCAACAGTAATGTGTAGTAATCCCTTTACCATAGACTTTCTAAATCCTTCATTCCCACAAGTTCCTGGATGGCCAATGCTGTAAAGTTAGGATATGTTTCTTACTTGAAGGATTAAGGGATTTGAAACATTAAAAAATGACGCACAGCACACTATGCAAAACAGCCTAGAAATGATTGCAAAACTCTTTTATTCTCTGTCTTGTACAATAAAGCATGACAGAAAGAAAAAGTTCCCAGAAAAATGAAATAATGGGAAAGTAATATAATCTGTGGAGTTTGTGTCTTTCATGAGCTATTTTTAATGGGCCAGACCATGAGGTCATTATTTCTGAAGCAGAAATGATGATTTTACAAAATCAGTGGAGTGCTATTAAACAAGGACCTAACTAAATGGAAGATTCAGTCACCCACTCCTACAGAGAAAAGAAAATATATGTTTCGTCTTTATAAATTTCCACTGGATTGGAAGTCCAGTAGGAAGGTGATTAAATGCCACAAGAATGACTTATAATTTGATTCAGCATGCGAACTGAAAAGTTGAGGAAGCAAAATGAAAATCTGGAGGAAAAAAAAGTGTCACGAAATGAATAAAGCAATGTTTGGATTGAACAAAACATGAAAAATTTCATTTAGCTGGAAAGAATAGGTTTCTTTTCATTTCCAGATATTGTAGCATTTAAAAAAAAAAAAAATAGTGTGCATGAAAAGCTAGTCTGTGGAGCTATTCAAAAAACCACGAAAAGGATGCAGCAGCATTTGTTGCCTCTCCAGAGTGAGATGATTAAAGCGCTCATCTGGGTCCAACTCCCCCCTGCTGAGCAACTTGGAAGAAAGAGTTGAGCTCAGGTTTCCCTCCTCTAGACTCCCAGCTGATGGAGACTCTCTTCTTCCCAGTGAATATTTGTTTATAACAATTTGATTTCAAAGTGGAACAGGTCCAACAGAGAGAAAGAATAAGTAAAGATGCAATACTTGATTGCTCAGTGGGAAAGGTCTCCTTAGAAGGAGAAAGTAGATATCCAGTTTCCTTTCAGAATCAGATAGGAATGGGCTTTGGGGTCTTCAGCATGTTGGGCTAGTGCCCTAATCACAAGGATTATGAGATCTGGAATTCCTTCAGCATATGCTCTTTCTGAATCCAACTTAAAAAAAAAAAAAAAAAGCAGCACTGTGTTTTGGAAAATGCTGAAACTAATCTTTTTTGACATTGCCAACACTTTTTTGTTCTTTTTTTTTTCTTTGATTGCTTTTCTTCAGCCAGAGTTGTTCTTTCAATTTGACCTGAATTTGCCACTAGTTTCAACTTGAATGTTTTCAAGTCATAAGTAGCTTGCTAGAAAAATAAAGTAGCTAGCTGCAGTCAGCACTGATCTCACAGTACCTCTGCCTCTCAGCCCAAACACCCCCTGCTCATTTACTCTCCTTACCAATCTCCTACTACTCTGCTAGAGCCACAGGCCTGCATCATCTTTCAGTGGATGCCACTATCAGAAAGTTGATTTCATCTCACCATGGGAGGTTAAGGAAAATTAATTTAGTCTAAAGCTGCTAACCTTTTGGCAAATTTGCCATGAAGTTCTGTAAAAGCTTTCACACGTAGTCTTGAACCCCTTGTGTGCAAACTCCCTTAACTCTCAACCTGACACCATCTCACAAAGTGAGCAAAAAGAAGGTTGTTCTGCTGCCACAGCCCTGCAGGCTCTGTGATATCAGAAGAAAGATGGAGAAGGACTTTTTACAAGGGCATGTAGTGATAGAACAATGAGTAATGGCTTTAAAATGAAGGAGGAAAGATTTAGATCAGATGTTAGGAAGAAATTCTTTACTGTTAGAGTGGTGAGGCACTGGAACAGGTTGCCCAGAGAAGCTGTGGATGCCCCCCTCCCTGGCAGTGTTCAAGGCCAGGTTGGATGGGGCTTTGGGCAACCTGGTCTAGTGGAGGGTGTCCCTGCCCATGGCAGGGGGGTTGGAACTAGATGATCTTTGAGGTCCCTTCCAACCCAAACCATTCTGTGATTCTATGATCCTAAGAAATCTCCACGAGGCTGAGGCAATCCTCAGAGTCAGTGTCTGCTGCCAGGGAAAGGGGCAGCACAACATCCAGCCCATCAGAGAGGTCCTGTAGGAAAGATCCAATGCTTTCAAATGAACTTAGCAAGAATGGTTTCTGCCCACCTCCTTTAGGTATTTCTCCTTGATTTTTTTTTCAGCGTGGGCTTTCCTGTGTGCTTCCTGGTTTGTTCCTGTTTTTTGAACTGTGACATGAATATCTACATGCATTATGATATGAACATCAAAGGCATGGAAGTGGCCTTGCTCTCTGTGTCTACAGCTGATGACAGGGTTGTATTTGTGATAGCTGATTCCAAGTCTATAACACTATCCGGGCAAAACATGTAACCACCTGCAACAGTTTAATGTTGAGCATGGTTAAAAGGCTTTGACTTCCTGTGGTTTTGATACAGCTCAGCTCTAACAAAGGAATGACAACATATGAGTTCTAGCAAGGGAAATATTTGTTGTTATGGATAGGGCTGGACCTCCTGGAAACTGACAGGTGTAACAACCACCCTTCAATGGAGATAACTTAAGAAACTGTTATGGTACTTTATGGAACTGTTCTACTCAGACATCTGAGACCTCCTCACAAACACTGCACTAACAGGTTATTCAGATATTTGTCTAGGGAAAGAGGCTTTTAGACATGTTTTAGTGGAAGTATCTGTTTGAGAAGCAGGAAAAGCACAGGAGGACACAAAGACGCAGGCATAATTTACATGAAGGTGTTTGCCCACAAATGGGAGCATAAGCATATTAACAAATCAGAAAAAGGACCACGCTATACAGAGATATAGTGCTGAAGGACAGGTTCGCTACACTGGAGAATACAAAGGATAAATAGGGACAAAAAAAAGGAGGTGAGCTGACAATGAGTATGAGAGAAACTAGTGCTGTGGTAAAGCAATGGGAGATGATTGAGATATTTGAGAACCAGAAACTGAAGAAGAAAATGAACCGAAATGCAGACTATTCAGCATCAGAACAGAAGATAGAGAGATGTACAGCCAAAAGGCAGAAAGGAATAGAAAGGACAACACATGCATATCAGTATCAGAAAAAAAAAAAAGATTCTGAACATGATTGTAGGCTCTTGCTAAGGTTTGTCACCTGAGCACATCCAGAGCAGAGGGGGCTGTGCAGTCTCCCAAGAGGACAGGTATGTAATGTGGGCCTCAAGCAGGAAAGGACCAGGGAAGGAACGGCAAAGATCTGCCAATCATTCTTCATGCCAGAACAAGCAACACTGGCAAAATTAAAACCAACTGAAACTGATGTTATTGAACAGCCTCCCAAAAGGAGGAGTATACTACAGGAATGACGAGATACAGAGCCTGGCTGAGTTTATGAAAGGGTCTGAAGACATAGTTTTTTGTCATCACTGCTTGTGATGCAGGAGCGGAATCAGTGATGACAGCAGTCTACTTCCAAATTCCTGGAGAAGATGCTGTGGAGGCAGGCGTAACACTTGTGATCCTAATATCTTTTGAAATCAATGGCAATGATTTTTCAAGTAGAGCACGCTGCATGAGACGTTTGTCTTCACTGTAGACATACAAATATCCTTTTGGTCTAAACTGTGCTCGCTCAGTAGTCAGTGGGGAAAAGATACACTGACAAAGAATAATTTATCATCTCATCTGTCTTGGGTGCCCATTTTAGTATGGGATGAATTGCCTTTTCAGAGACACTTCACTATCAGCCGTAGAGGGAACCAAACATTTTAGATTTAGCCAAGAAATTGTAGATGGATAAACAAAACTGACATGAATCCCACACATGATGTCATCTTTCAGTAAAACGATTTCCAAGTGGTGGCTGGGAAATAACTTAATCCAAAAAATGTTCATTTCCAGTATATGTGAGAGCTTATATTTATAAAGAGATTTTATTTCTATTTGAGATTTTGAATAACTGTGCCAAAGAAGCTACTTTCTAATAATAGACTTAATATTCCTAGAAGAAAACTTCATCAACGGCATGCAGTGTGATTTGGCCTGCATAGAAGTTACACATAAATATTTTTGTTTTCAATTATTAAAGTTGGAGGAGGAGTGAGAAAAACACTTTGAAATATTGATATTTCAATGTTTTATTATCACAAAATCTGATCTTTCACAAGTGCTAAAAATGTGAAATTTGGGGATATTCTTACAATAATAGTATGCATGTTTACATGTCACATTTCAAGCTCTCAAAAACATTTACAGGGACTGTTCAGTATTGCCAGTAAGTATTTTCAGACAAATTCCTGAATGAAAGACAATTTAGGTTGGAGTCATCTGCTGTAATTCGGCTGCCTACCATTTGGACATTTGAATCCAATGCACTTGCACTATGTTGCTTTTATAAATGTTGATGGATCCTATCTCCCAAGGGTAATTCATCTTATGCTAAGACAGGCATTTATAATAGGTCAGAAGAATAGCTTTCTACCTATTTTCCTCCATTCAGTATCAATCAAGCCTAAGGTAATTTTCTCAGACTTAGGAGCGTAACTTTTCAATATCCAAAACTGAGGAAGACAGCCCTACTCTAAAGATCCCAGAAAAACTCAGCTCTCAAGCATATGGTCTCCCCATCCCCATTAGCTGCTCCGACACTCCTCTTGAACATAAAAGATTCCTTCCACCATTTTCTGTCCAAAGGGCCTCCCACCCAAGGTCAGAAAGTGAAGCTGGAGCAGAGCTGCAGAGTCCAGCACAACGTTTACTGCACTGTGCTGCCTCCTGTTCCCATGCCTCTGTTTACAAGCAAAAGCAAGATCAAGTCCAATTTATGTAGCTATTTGTATGCAAATTAGGGGATATTCTCAGATGTTTTCAGCTTCATGTAGGAGGCAGGCAGCATTTAAAAATGTGTTTTTTCCCAGGATGATAGTGAGGTTTTCACTTTCTATTTCGCTCATCCTGCATTTGTTGGCAGACTTGTTCCTGACACTGATTTATAAGGGTTTTAAAGCCTAGTGCATCACACCCTTCATTGCATCCAACTGGGACTTTGTTTAAGTTTCCTCTCCTTCTCCCCTCCAGCAGAGCCTACCTGCTGCCTTCCCCTCTCTCGTCATTTCAGAGCACCCTCTCATGCAGTCTGCAATGGCAGATGATCCGTCTTCTTCTCCCCCCCAACATGGCTGACTCATGCATACAGCAGAACTTCCATCAATGCTCCATTATCCTCATGCCAGGCTGTTTTCTGGCAACCTTTTCTCCAGTGTCAAGGTCTCTTTCCCTTTCTTTCGAGTTTCCCAAGCACTCTGACCCCTCCAGTTCCTCATCTGAGCCCCACAATTCAGCCTCTCCATTCCCCTCACTGGATCCAGATTTGTTCTCTATCTCCCCACTCCCAAGCCTCGAGTGCCTGCTCCAAACTGCGCACACACTTCATTCCTTCTCCTAGCACCCCAGCTTCTCCCTTATATGCTCACTTACTTTATCTCCCTGTCCATTAACATATCTTTATTTCCAGGTCTCCTATCTACCTCCTGTAAGAACATCTATGCTGTCTCAATCTTTGTTGTATTTCTGCTCGATCTCTACTCTTTCCATGTGCATTTCTTCTTCCAGTATCACTGTTTCCTGTTCCACGTTTCTGCTCTTTCCTACCTCTCCACATACATCTCTCTTGCGAGATACTTATTCTCTTACTCCTTTTGATATTTCATCTCCCATATTCATCTTTGCTGATTTCTGTATCACTACTAACAAACTTTCTCTGTAACCAGCCCATTTCTGCTGACATCCAAATTATAGATAATTCTCCTATGTAGGGATATGTTCATCATTTAACCAGCTTATTAGCAAGCTGGGCTTTATCCATGCATTAAAGTGTAGAAGACAGAGTTATAAGCAGGAGAAAGTGGACGTTTTTACTTCCAAAACCATGGGAGAAAATTTTTTATCTTGATCACACCAGGGTGAATCTAAAGTAACCTCACTGAAGTCAGTGGAGCTACACTAGCATGAAATAAAAGTATCACAATGGTTGTACAGATCCCAGATAACTTGCCTCAGCCCTCTAAATCTCTAAAACCACATACATAAAATAAATTAGTTTGTGTCAGGAAATGTTTCAGGGCAATAGAATTCGATCATCTCCCAGTACTGTTGGAGCAGACCTCTGGCATGGTTTCAACACAAAATAGCACTCTCCCAAAATAGTTCTCTCCTGAGCACAAGCCAGGGACCACGCTCAGTTTGAATGCTGACACCTGGTTTGTAAGCTAAAAGGTTTAATCGCACGGTCAAAGACCGTTCCACGCCAGCTGGCCTCCATGTCAGAAAACTGTCACAAACACATTTGATTCCCTTGCGTATATGTCAGCCCATGGGTCCACACTAAGGTCCCGTCTCTACTGCACATGTGTTAGTTCACCAAGACTCCACTCTGGAGCAAATACACAGTTGTCTTGGTAAGCTCATCTCAGTGCAGGAAAATCCACCCCGAGGTCTATGTCCAGTCCTGAGTATGTGGTAGCCCACACTTCTTCAGCCAAAGAACATTTTGAAGTGCTCCAATGTCAGTGACAAAGACAGGATAGGTACTGGTGAAGGGACCACTTTTTAGCTGGAGAGAGCAAGATTCAGGGTCTGGTTCCTCCAGACCACCCAGAGGAAAGTATGGGACTCTGGGACAGCAGCTACTGGGTCTCTGAGCCCTGTGCTCCTCCACTACTACAATCATATTCATAAAGATTTTGAGTTCTTATCACCCTTGACATGCCCCATCCTCTACCCTCCTGCGACACGTCTGCAGTGACACAATCAGAAGTGCCATGACAGGTCTCCACTGGCCAAGGCATTGTCTGCCAGGATTTTGCCACCATACTAACTTCCTACCTGCTGCAGGTAAACAAAACAAAAATAATTCATCTCCCAAAGGCTTAATTTTTTTTTAACATTGGTTACTATAGCCTATTATTTACTCATTGTATTTACTTTCATACATTTGAATGTTGTCTTTGATACCATAATGATAGAAAATGATCAAATTATACATGTTTTTCTTTTGCGCTATGGACTTCCCTATTCTGGTAGACTGAAGGACAGATCTTACATCTGTCAATAACTTACAGACTCTTATTCAAGTATTTTCCCCAAGAAACAGTTTATTACAGTAGTTAACAAGCACTCACTTAGTAAACTGCCCTAAGACAAAGCTAAGGACAAGTTAATGTCGTTATGTTAAATGATCAGTTTCCACTGTACAGTATTGTTGCTTTATTGACCCCTACTTAAAGATTTATCACAGTAATATTTTATTGTGGTTATAGGACACACGGTTGTAATGCAACAGGGTGCAGTTTAGCTTATGATTCTGTTTTATTTTTAATTTCATTTAGCACTTGCTGTGGACAAAGAGCTGAAAAATTTGGAAGTGCAACACATGAGGATAAAGAAGCTCACTTTTACTGAATGGAAGCAGGACAGTAGGTACTGGGAGAGTGATAGAACTGGGGGATGCCTCTTGTTTGCCTCAGAGCTGTGATGCAAACACAGAACTAATGAGACTGTAGACAAAGACCCACAAACCCTTCTCCTAGAGATTTGCCAGCCAAAGAGGTTACTACTCCCAACCCCTCTTCCTCTGTTTTCCTGGCTATTTCCTCTTCCCATACACACCAATCAAGAGTGACTGCTCCCTCCTATCTGGCTACAGATCTACTTTCCTTATTACTTCCTTAACTGTTTCCATCAAATCGATGCCAGGTTCCAAGAGAAATACTGTGCCAGTTTTTCTGGAAGGAAATTGGCTTATTTTGGCTAACGCTAGAAAGATATCACATACATCTATACTGCAAAACGTGAGACGGACCATAAACTAAAGCAAGAGTAACAAAGAAGAGATTAAGGCTGTAAAGCTAGGAGTCATCTCTGGGGAAAATTTAGGATGTCCTAAGTCACCTACAGTAGGACTTTGCATATGTGTTGTGAGCGAGTATGGACCTGGGGTGTGTGTTGTTGGGAGGAGTTCCCAGGCCATTTGGGAGGGAAAAGGAAAGGATGGGAAAGAGAAGAAAGTCAGAATGGAGATAAAATCTACAGCAGCAATTGGTTCTTAGTGAAGTAAGCCTTCAGATTTAGCATGTATCAAGCTCAGTTGGCTGGTTCATCAAAAACTAAGTCTAGACCACCCATAACTACTGCATATCACCAAGTACTCACTGTTCCATACTTTGCCTACAAGTGGGGAGAATTAACACACAAAACCTTCTCTTTCATGGCCCTAACAACAGGCCTGAAAACACTAAACTCTTCATCTGACCTTGCTGCACTCAGATGAGGATGCATCTAAATTATTAATTTTTTGCCACTTTACAGCTAATTAGCTTCCAAGATGACAAGCTTCTGTTCTTGCTAACACAAGAAGACTGTCCAGTTGATAAATGTGACTGAACTTGGACACTTAGTGAACTAAACATCTCCAGGCAGTGTCTCTGGGCACTCCAGCTCAGTCACCTACGCTGCTAAATTGTTGGAGTTGTCCTTGGTGTGACTTTGGGCCAGGCCAGGTAAAATACTCCTATACAATTCCCAGGCATAGCTTAAGGTGTAATCTGGTCCAAGGATGACTACTGTAGACAAATGCAATCACCCTTTTTAGGAGCCCTTTCTGTGCCAGCTGACCACCATGCTTTAGAACAGTAAAGGCCATGTCTACTTTAGTAGTGTAGATATGGCCAAAGTATTTGAATCATCATCATCATCATCATCATCATAATCCCAAAGGAAAAGTCAGGAGTTTACAGATGACACCAAAGTTGGGGACCTGGGGAAGTGGTGAGTATACCGTGAGGCAAGACTACCAGTCAGAGGGATCTCAGCAAGTTGGAAAAGTAGTCAGGCAGGAACCTCATTAAATTCAACAGAGGGAAAAGCAAAGCTGTACATTGGGGAGGAATAACCCCATGCACTAGTATACATTGGGGAGCCACCAGCTGGAAAACAATTTGCAGAGAAGGATAAGGGATCTTTTTGCACACCATGTTGTTCATGGGCCACTAATCCGCTCTTGTGGCAAAGAAGTCCAGCATCATCTTGGGCTACATTAGTGGGAGCATTAGCCAGCATGTCTCAGGAGGTGATCCTTCCTCTCTACTCAGCTCAGGTGAGAAACATCTGGAGTGCTGGGTCTAGTTCTGGGCTGCCTACTTCAAGGGAGACAAGGACACACTAGAGTGAGCATAGAGGCGGCCACCAGCCTGGCTGAGGGCTGGAGCACATCGTGTGCAAGGAGAGACTGTGAGACTTGAGACTAGCTTTAAGAAAAAGAGATCGTTGCTGTCTGGAACTACCTCATGGGAAAGTACAGAGATCTTTGAAGGTGGTCTTTGAAGTTGGCCCTGCTTTGAGCAAAAGGCTGGACTAGAGGTGGATGTCCCTTCCAACATGAGGTTTTTTTCTCCTTTTTTTTTTTCATTTTTTTCTGTGATTCTGCTATATGAAGCCAAAGATGGAGAGAGAACCCATGCATGCAGAGCTACCCCTGCATATGGGAGGAAAGGAGACGCAATCTTCCCCTCAGCTTATTTCCTCTCCCCTACAATGCTGGACCTGTAGGCAGGAAGGAGAATTGGTAAACACAAGTTCTGGCAAGAGCATTGAGAGGGCAGCAAGATAGAAGTTGCCCCTTCATTTTTCTGCAAAGATAATGTGGAAAAAGAAGGAGGCAGTCCTGAAACAACTGGCTCCAGAGAAGGCACTATAAGCAGCAAAAGAAATATGGCCTCAAAGCCTGTAAAAAGGCATGAAGCTTTCCTGGCTTCTCAGAAAGCATTTTTGGTTAAAGATCATTCTGGAGAAAAAAAAAAAAAAAAAAAAAAAAGAGGAACAAAATACTATTTTTCAGCTGGTGAAATTACAGGCGACAAATTTGTCAAGAAAAGCCACTCAGCTCTGACATATGTATTTTGCTACACTCATTAAAATGAGCTTTCTTTCAAGGTCAGTTGGAAAAGAGCAGTTAGTAAAGGATGGCATCCTGGGGCACCCTATGCAGCCACAAGCCAAGAGGGCTGATGCCTGGTTCTTACCTCCTGTATGCAAAAATAAATCATGAGCAACTCCACTAAGCGGTATACAGGAATGAAGAATCAGGTCGTTAATGTACTGCTGGGAGACAGGTAGTAAAATTGGTATTTTGGACATCAGTGTAGTAATATAGTATTTCTACAAGAGCATGTATAAAGACAAGTTTTATATTTACAGAGTTTCTTAATTTACTTTTGTGCTAGTCAGGATCCATATTTGCAGTGGTCAAAGCCATGACTGAAACACATACAGACATGCTCAACTTTGTCTGGTAACAAAATCCACCCAGACACCGAATAAAATGTTCAGGTAGTTCCCTGTGCTGAACCCCAAGCATCTTCTTGTGGACAGTGGAATCGAGTGCACCCTCAGCAAGTTTGCTGACGACACCAAGCTGTGTGGTGTGGTCGACACGCTGGAGGGAAGGGATGCCATCCAGAGGGACCTTGACAGGCTGGAGAGGTGGGCCCGTGCGAACCACATGAAGTTCAACAAGGTCAAATGCAAGGTCCTGCACGTGGGTCGGTGCAATCCCAAGCATGACTACAAGCTGGGCGAGGAGTGGATTGAAAGTAGCCCCGAGGAGAAGGACTAGGGGGTATTGATTGATGAAAAGCTCAGCATGAGCTGGCAGTGTGTGCTTGCAGCCCAGAAAGCCAACCGTGTCCTGGGCTGCATCGAGAGGTGTGACCAGCAGGTCGAGGGAGGTGATCCTGCCCCTCTACTCTGCTCTTGTGAGACCCCACCTGGAGTACTGCGTCCAGCTCTGGGGGCCCCAGTACAGGAGAGACATGGAGCTGTTGGAGAGAGTCCAGAGGAGGGCCATGAAGCTGATCAGAGGGCTGGAGCACCTCTCCTATGAGGACAGGCTGAGAGAGTTGGGATTGTTCAGCCTGGAGAAAAGGCGGCTCCGGGGAGATCTAATTGCGGCTTACCAGGGGCCTACAGGAAAGATGGTGAGGGACTGTTTATGAGGGAGTCTAGTGACAGGACAAGGGGTAATGGGTTTAAGCTGAAGGAGGGTCGATTTAGATCAGATGTTAGAAAGAAATTCTTTGCTGTGAGGGTGGTGAGGCACTGGAACAGGTTGCCCAGAGAAGCTGTGGAGGTCCCCTCCTTGGCAGTGTTCAAGGCCAGGTTGGATGAGGCTTTGGGCAACCTGGTCTAGTGGAGGGTGTCCCTGCCCATGGCAGGGGGGTTGGAACTAGATGATCTTTGAGGTCCCTTCCAACCCAACCCATTCTATGATTCTGTGATTCTGTTTTGCTGGTATCCCTACCCAAATGAGACATTTAAAGTTAGCTTGAGGTATGTCCACATGATCAGCAATCACAGCAAGGGATGCAGTGAAATACAGCCCCACTCAGCTCCATGCATAAAAGATTACCCTTTAAAAGACGATATTGGTTGCAACAGATGTTATCTCCACATGCGCTCCACCTCTGGATTTTACTAATCTAAAGACTTCAGAGCTTCAGATCACAGCCAGGGCCAAAATATAGAGCGATTTCAAATCAAGTTATCACAGCAAGACTTTTGGCATTATTAACATTTTATGGCATTTGGGAAGAGAGATGTAGATATTGTTTAAGTAAGGAAATCAGAAAGACAGACCCCATTTTCTCTCTTAATCAATACACAATTCTTTAGTGTTGTCTTTACAACTTTTTATCTATCTGTCATATTTTAGTCCTATCCAGAGGGAAGGGAAACAGAAAGAAACAGAATGGCCAAAATATTAGGATACTTTATGCAAAACATCAAAGTCTTACAAAAAGCAATGGTATATTCAGTGATGAGCTCTATAGCGACATAGCTACAGAAATTGCAGTGGTCTATCTTCAACCAAGGTGAACAGAAATATCCTCAGGAACATAAGATAAAGATAATCTGCAGAATTTTCTGTCAAACCTTGTGTTAGAACAGCTGAAATCAACAAAGAATTGCTATCTGTACTGATTACGAAACCATAGTGATCTAGCCTGAAATACCTTAAATTTCATATCAGAATATGACTTGTGTATGGCTGGACTAAAAGGCAAGGCCACCTTCACCTGAGAGCCTGGCTCAATGGTTGGCAGATGTTATTCCTAGCTAATCTATTTTATGATTTATATTGTTAAGAAGAAATTTATTCATGTTATCCACCTTCACACCTCTGAGCCTGAACAGCACAACTAGCAGTATATGACCAGTATAACAAACCATACTTTATAATCTTATATACTGTAATATAATTATTAATCGAGTTTCTCTATATTCAATTTGCAGTCAACCAGCTTCAAACTGTGTAGCGATAGGGATGACTATATGACAGGAACTTGCCTAAACCATGTAATGATTTTTTCTGTCCCCCAGCAACACATGTCCTTCATGTATTTATGGTGAGTTATCCTTGATGAACCAAAGATTAAGAGGATCCCTGAGGAAAGGGACATGTCTTCTGCGAAGTGCCTATCTGTAGGCACTGCAGATATACACACAAAAATATTTATGTGAGGTCAAGTTTGTAAGAAAGATCCTTACACTGCAGTGGCACACACAGCCAGTCAATTCCTGGAGATGCTTGGGTCTTTGCACTGCTAAGTGGTTGTGGAAGCTATGTAGAGACATCTTTGAGTTTAATATCAGTTTTTTCCATTTTAAGGTGGACAAAGAATGACCTCAGGGAGCCTGCAGAGAGGATTGCTATTTTACCTACGCTGGACTTGGCTCTGAGGAGACGAGAATAAGCCCAGAACTCTGGAGAGTAGCATAGAATGGGCCAAGTAAGGGAATGGAAATGCTGGCAAGCACATAGAGTTCGAGCCTGCAGGCTTGCAGAAGACTGCAGTAACGTAACAGCTAACAAAAAAAAAAAAAAAAATTGGGTAGGTCACATGACACAATTTCTACTAGTTGTATGACCTAGATTTACCATGCCTTTTGACCCTGTTGTAGTAACTGCCACTGACACAGAAATGTGATGAGAGAGAGAGGAAAACGCATCTATTCATGAGCACACAGGACACCATGAAGTGGAAAAGCTTTCGGAGCTTTGGTCTCTGTTTGCTTGAATTCACATTGAGGATACATAAAGAAATGTCACCTAGTACAAGGGGAGAGTTCAAACAAAATAGTCCTCATCCTACATAAGAGCAACAGAGAAAACAGGAGGAAATATGTGGGGTATTCTCAAAGAGCCCACCAGTGCCATCCAAATGCGTGGGTTAGTGCTGGTCAGAAAACTGGATAGGTTGTTGGATTGTTTTCATCTTTCTTTGGAAAACCTTTTAAAAATACTGTTCTCTTCCCCAAAACCATGAATTTCAGGCACAGGAGGGTCTTTAAAATAAAATATCAATGTTTTCCACGTGAAGTGGAAATTTTCATTAAAGTTTTATCCAATAACAATTGTGTGCTGAAAGAAGCCTATAATTTTCACAGAAAAATAAAAAAAATTTCAAGTAGTTTGTTTGAATTGCTGTTGCTTTGCATCTAATTTTCAAATCCCACATATTTTCAAACTTTCTAGGTCTGGAGCTGTTGTCTTATCTCTGGATCCCAAAAGTACACGTCCCAGGGGCAGGCCTGCCTCCTGATACTCTTTCTAAGCAGCAAGACCCCAGAATCCATCCACCTGAAACAGGTGGATCATATACAGTTTCCAAAACTTCATTCCTGGGACCACTGCAATGTATCCCTTTAGTCCTTGGTGGCATGGAAAAGGAAAGAAAAACATAATTTGCAAATGTGATCTTTTTCAGTGTGCAGGCACACACCTTATTATTCATAAGCACAAAGACTATAGCTCCCTGACTTATGGTCCCTGTGCCAGCCTGCAGGCAGCAATGCCCCTGTGATGTTGCTCCTGGCAACGAACAATTCAAAAAGTAAAACATTGATTCGCCATGCTACTGTCCAGACTGACAGGCAGAGCGAAGTGTAATGTCACTGGCAGTGTGGTTACTTGCTCAGCATTGCTGCCCATGGGCCCCATCAGGGTCGATGGCCATTGCATTAGTGTTTTGCATATTGGCTATAAATATTACAATATACATTGTCCATGACACTCGGAGCTGCGCTGTAATATACAGATGTGCTCAGGTGGACAAAACACATGACATTCATTCTGCCTGTAACATAAAGTTACAAAAAGTAAAGAAAAAGGGTCTGGAAACTATACCTCATATGTATATTTTTATATGTACCATGTAAGTGCCCAAGTGAGAAACCAGAGTCTTGTAACAAATGCAATTTATTATACACATCTGACTGCTTTTCTTGATTTCTGGTTACTAATCCATCTTCCCTGGGATTACCTCTTAACGTTTCAAACTCTACCCAGCTTTCAACAAATGGTTTAAGAGCACATTTTCCAGCTCCCCCTTCAAATGTGGGCTTTATTCCATATAATTACACTTTCCTGAGGTCTGAGATGAGTAATATTTAGTTCTGGAACAGTTGCAGGTATAAAATCCAACACAGTACAACTCATCCAGGCTGCAAATGTAAGCTCTGTCCCATTAGAAAACCAGGAATCACAATTAGAAAGGATCTAAATTTTTTTTTTTTCTTCCTCTTCCCAGTGCTATATATTAGGTATAAGCTAAAGAATATTAAAAAACTAGCGTAATTTAAATAATTACTAGAACGTCTTTGAAACCTGTTTGGCTGGATAACTGGTACTAAGCAAGTCTGCTCAGATACATAGTCTGCATTGCAACATTCGGCAGTGGTCAAAAAGAGAAGAGCACGGAAAAACATCATTATGCCGCTGTGTAATTTCACAGGACAATCACCCTTCAGATACCACATGCAGCTCTTGTCACCCCACTTCCAGATCAACCTAACAGAGCTGTGAAAGGTAAGGAGAAGGGCAATAGGGATCATCGGGAGGATGAAGTAGCTCCCATATTAAGGGTCACCCCTGTAGACTATTGACTCTTTAGCCTGGAGAGAAGCATATCCAGGAGGATATGACAAAGATCTGTAAGATCCTAAGTACTATCGAGCAGATGAAATGGGTCATGATTCTTATTATTTCTCATAATATAAGAATTAAAGGGTTCCCAGTGAATTTATCCAGAGCAATTTTAAAAGTAAGCAGATGTAAGTCCTTTTTTATACATGGCATGGAGTAGTATCATGGTATCACGGTAATAGTATCACAGTACTCACTGACAGCCTGTGGTGAGAGGCACCCGCAGGAAGAAGAGTTTAGAAAGTGATTGACTGAGTGAGCAGCGAAGAGGTACCACCTCAGCATGATCACCTGCCTGCAACCCTCACCTCCAAAACTCCCAAGCAGCTGATTTCTGGGACCTGAGGAGTACAGCAAATTCAAGGGCACTCTCTACACATCCTTCTCCTCTCACCCTTCTCCTCAGCATCCGCCACAGGTCGTGATTAGAGACAGCAGGAGAGATTTCTAGACTGACCCACACAGCAGTGTTTGACTCAGAATGTATATTCTCTTGAACACTGGTGAGATTATTTTGCTGTAAAGTGACTGAACACAGAGGGAAGAATAAACCAGCAACCACTCTGGAGGGCAGAGGCTTCTTTTAATCTCTTGGTCCTTTCTGCCAGCCCCCTGGGGACAGCTTGGCTGTATAAGGCATTTAAGAGGGCACTGGAGATTTATATTTGTGCACCTGCATCACTCCCAAAGAACACGGGATACATATGCAAAGAGTACACACATGCAGCACTCCTTTGGGATGAGCTGGATAGCAGATTCCAGCTTGGCCAGCCTAAAAAAAAAATTATATTTTATCTCACCATCCTATAAAAGCATATAAAACAGGGCAGGTGCAGGAGGGGAGGGAGAGGAAGGGGCAGGTTTTCACTCCCAGTTTACAATCCAGACAGCTGGCTTTGCGGCGATACCACACCCCAGCTTGCCAGAAAACACAGCAAGCTGGGGATTTGGGAACAGCTCGTTTTGCTGGCCAGGCTGATGGGAGGGCTCCTGCTTCATTCGGAGGACTAAGTCGTTCCACGCTTTGCCCTGCTCTTCCCTGACAGACTAATTTCACGGGGCCCGTGTGTGCTGTAAATTCGATAAAGCAGGCGGGCTGGCGAGGAGGGGTAACCAGACAGAGGTGTACACAAACAGAACTAGCTGGTTGATGGCTCCTATTGCTCCTCGTTTTTCCAAAAGTCAGTGGAGGCCGGTTAAAATAAAGCTGACATGATGGTGAAATAGCGATTACCCTGTTTTCTTGCCAGCATTCCTGGAAACGCAGCTCATAAAACACACTGAATCATATAAAAGTCTTCAAGGATTCAGCAAGAGATGGGAAAATTAATCTTTTCTTCATTGGCATCTATTTTTGCTATAATGATGAAACCATACTCCTTCAGTTCTTCTGAAAGTTAAAGACTTTTATTCAAAGAGGACCTGACTCTGCAATCTAGTCATGTTGAGTAACGTTTCAAGGAGATTTCGCTGTGACAGCTTGCACAAAAATATATTGTTTTCCTACGAATCAGGCCGGCAGAACGGCTCTTTCAGCTTTTGTCACTGCTGGTGTAATTTTCAAGCTGGCAATCAGGAGCAATATGAAGTGTCAAGTAAAATTTTTTGTATCCCTTCTTCAACAGTCTTCTAGAAACTACATGCCATGCCAGCTTAGGGGACCTATTTCTTAGAGTAAGAAAAGGGTTACAACAATACACCATACTTCCACAAAAAAAAAGCAAACGCAGGGCACTCTGCTCTTAGACTGTTGTGGAAACGGAAAGCACAAAACTGCCAAAATTATTCTTTTCAAAATCCATCTTCTGCTGCTAACACCTCCACATCCCTGTCCGCCTCAGAAAACACAAAAAAATAGATGTAATTGCATAAAGGGCTTCCCTTTGTAGGTCAGGTGAAGATGCAATCTGATGTTTCCTGATAGCCCATTTAAGAAATGTTGTCATAAGTAAGAAAGCTTTCTACTTAGCTCTTTTTAAAAACTTAACACCATTGCACCCTAAAAGCAGAAACAACCTTTACACTAGCTAATAGATATTCTGAATGTGGGTTATTTCTTCTAAAAGCATCCTGTAAACCGCACTACCTTTTCCCGTAGCGCTCCCAGGAGGCATCTCAGGGGTCACCTCTTGCGGAAGGGAACCAGGAAGATTTTGGTGGGTTGTAACTATGGTGGTGGCAGGAGGGGTACTGCGGCTTGGGTTGCAAGGGGACAGATCGCAGGGTTCAGAGATAGAAAGGGTCACCGCTGCGGCGAAGGAGAGAGCGCTGCTGCTCAGCCCTCCTGGGGAGGCCAAATTTATGTCTGCTCACCTCAACTCAACCCCATGGAGGGGAAATAAAAAGTTCAAAGCCCAGCACAGAAATAAGAGCATTTTTTTCAGACAACACATTTCCTTATGCACTCTGCAGCATCTAGCTCTGCCTTCTTTAATGTCATTGGTGTTTGTGGCTATAAAATTCCTCATCACGAGCCTTTTAATGCAAGATAGACTTTTCTACAAAATCAGTAATAGTCACTGTTCACCTCATAAATACATGAAACAACTGATATTTTATGGTGCTATCCATGCCTCATCAAGTATTAAAGTATTCCTTGTAAACACATATTCTTTATTTGGTTAGGACAATAACAGTGCCACGTGCCAGGCTTACCATTAAATCCCAGTTCTCCTATTTGTAATGGGCTGTAACAGATGTTTTATCCTCAAAGAATATCCTTAATTCCATTTTCTGCACTAAACACCCCAAAAATCCTGCATTATTGATCTGTACCAGTTTTCCCTCATTGCCTTTCAAATTACCGCACAGAAAGCACTTTGCTGCAGACACATGAATAGCTGTTGGGAGGTGAGTGATTTATATCCTCGAACAAGAGTGACTGAGAATCACATCAATGATTTAAAATGTAGCTGGTGGATGGAAAAAAAAAAAAAAAAGAGAGAGAGAGGAAAAAAAAAAGAAAAAACCCTCATAAATTACAAACACATCATCATAAAGCTCCCCCAGACTATAAACATCTCGCAGCTTAGCAGCCTGCACCAGGGCCATTTCAAGAGCTGGATGTGCCATCTCCGCTCAGCACAGCCACCAGGTCGGCAGAGCCCCATGCCCTCGTGCCAAGGGTGAGCTGCTGCCAAGGCTAGGCTTGGAGAAGTGCGGGTCCAGGGATGGTTTTAGTGGCCGCACCGATTCTCCATGTAAATGCCACCTTAGCCATGGGTGTGCTTCATTAAAACTTCAGGAAACACTCGCCATATATCAATCATATGGAAATGCTTGACTGATCGCCAGAGCTGAGACCGGGTCATGAGCTCTCTGCAACTGCCTCTTCTTTTTCACCTTGTTTCACATGCTATGAAGTAAGACCAGAAGAAACCAAATTAATTGCAGTTCAGCTAATTTCATTTAATTTGGTTCTTTCAAGAATAACCGCATCATATATTCCAGAAATTACCGTGTTTAGCTCAGCCAGGGGTCTAATAAACATATGTTCTCTTCTAATAGCCTACTACCAAGATGGATAAATCAGCTAGCAGCTTTAGATCTGGCACAAGCTCCTAACCTGTCCATGTGAAACCTCGTGTAGCTTGGCTCAGAGCACAGCTGACTTCCAATTTGCTTTCTAGAAAGCTGGCCACTGTCTGGAATTGAAAGCGCAACATTATAAAACCTTGTCTCTAATACACATAAGCCACCAAATCCATCAGCATACGCCACCCTGTCTGTACATACCTGTGATGCACATCGTGAGACAAAAACTACAATGTGCTGTCAGGCAGGGAAGAGGTCCCTTCCTGTGCTCTTATTAGGTTGCATTGAATAAAGCTTCAGCTGCCATCAAGAAGGTGGAAGTCAAATAAAAATGACTACTATCACAAATCAAGCAAAGAGATATTTCCCCTAATGTTATTAAGTGGGATTCATCTCAGCAGAATAAGCCTGCAATAAATATAATCAAAGATACACAGAGAATGCCTGTTGATAAACTGCACTGTAATTTTATTTGATGTTTTCTTACAAAATTTTGGGCTTCTACCTGCAGTAGTTTGATTAAGGGGTATATGCATTTACTAACAGCAACATTACATTTCATGTCTAGACAGCTTTGTGGACATCAGGTGAGACGTTTATCTTTTGCATATTTTTACGATTCTGAAGAAAATTACTCCATTAGTACTTTCAGCCAAGATGCTAATTGATTTTCATTGCTTACTCAGTTCATTTTCTGATTCCTCCTTTGACTATACAGACACAAACAACAATATTGGTTCTACTCTGGGTGATTTACAGATAAAAAAATTTATTGACCTTGTTTGTCAAACCCATTTTCCTCTGAATATAAGTCATGCTGATTTTACTACTGATTCATATTAGATGAATTTACATTCCACATAGAAATTATTGACTCTTAAACACATTTTCTTGCTACCTAGATGAATTATACACCACACAGGATAAATGCATCCTATGTAATATGCAGCATCACATGTTTGTCCTGGTTTGGGCTGAGATAGAGTTAATTTTCTTTCTAGTAGCCTGCTGTGTTTTGGATTTAGTATGAGAATAATGTTGATAACACACTGATGGTTTTAGTTGTTGCTAGGTAGTTGTAGTGTCCACACTAAGTCAAGGACTTTTCAGCGTCTCACGCCCTGCCAGGTGCACAAGAAATTGGGAGAGCACAGCCAGGACAGCTGACCCGGACTGGCCAAAATGACGTTCTCTACCGTATGACGTCATGCTCCATATATAACTGGGGAAGCTAGCCAGGAGGCAGTTTCGCTGCTCGGAAACAGACTGGGCATCATATTGTTGGGTTTTTTTTCTTTCCGCGTATGATGTGCAATTGCATTTGGGCATCGTTTGGTTTGTTATCATTATCATTATCATTGTCATCGTTGTTGTTATTATTATCATCATCTTCCTTTGTTATCCTATTAAACTGTCTTTATCTCAACCTACGATGTTTTTTTCCATTCTTCTCCCCATCCCCTTAAGGGGTGGGAAGGGTGAGCAAGTGGCTGCATGGTCCTCAGTCACCAGCTAGGGTTAAACCATGATAATATTGCAACATGTAATTCCATGTTGTGATATGTAATTATGCAATAACATGCTAAATATTTACCATTCTGAGACTGCTACAAAAGCCAGTGGTATTAGATAAAGTGTTCTAGGTTTTTGGGTAAGGGGCAGGATCTGGAGGGTCATAACTGTAGCTGGAAATTCATTTTGGTGCAGCTTAGTCCCAGTCACTTACTATGTGCTCCTGAACACCATGGTCACGCCACCTCTGCCTCATGTTGCTCATCTCCCTGTGCCATCCTTCCCACTCACTACATGTAGAAATGCTCTCTTCTACTCTTATTCTAAAGAAGTCTTAATTTTCTCTATCCCCCTTCACTCTAACCATAAATCAGCTTCCTGTCTTCACACTAACCACAGAATCTCCAGCTTGAGGCATTGCTGATAAAATATCTTGAGATGCATCTATCCGATTTTCATGGAGGGAATCAAACCAGCAAAATTTGTTACTCAGTTCAGAGGTGGGGCCAGCTGAGGCTGAGCTTGTCCTGATTCAATTCCAGTTCAAGTTTAATGAAACTTCAGAAAAAAAAGCTCAGGTTCAGGGTCAGTCCTGATGCCTGAAGCAGTTGGTAAGGGTTTTTAGCTTGGTGTTGACTCAGCTCCTTGATCCTAAAACCCACTTCTACTAAGGAAGACAGTTCTGTGCCCTGCTTTTGGGACGTGGGGTCGTTTTTTTAATGATTGTGAAATTTCAGCTGCTAACGTGTGGAGAATCCTATGCGATCTTAGTACTGGTGATTTTGTGCCATTGTGAGTTTAGACAGATTATTATCCCATCCTTTATTCAGGTAAATCCTTAAATTATTTTGTTAAATTCTAATAATGAAATTTTTTTATTACAGAGGAAAGAAAAGAGAAGCCAGAAGCCGCTGTGGGTACTTTCTGAACAAGCAACATTTGGAAACCCTTAGAATAAACCTTATATTCAGTGAGTGCAATTCAGGAAATCAGTTGTACCGAAAGCTGCTTTATGGTGTTAGGTGCTGAAATTATGGCCTTGTTAAAGGCAATGACTGTTTTGCCATTAACTTCAAGTGGGCTGGGATTTCATCTTCTCGGCCTTGCTACCAGAGACAGAGGCTTGCTGGAGGAAATGGGGCCAGAGAAATGCCACCACAAAAACAATACGAACTATACGTACACACAGCTGCATCAGGTGATAACTCAAACACCTATTCTATATAGGTTGAGGTGATGACAACGGGTGCACAAATTGTGGGGAAAATAAAAGCACAATTTTTGTTCTGAGTTTTTCATTATATCTCAAAAGCACCTCAGTATAGAAAACAAGAGGAATGATTTTGTAATACAAGACTCTTGCTTTCCACTAAAGTAGCAGAGAAAGGGAATTTCCATCTTGTTGCCGTAGTGAGGTGTACAGGAAGGATGGTACTTGGCGGTGTGGACCAGTTGTTAGAGCAAAGCCATTTGTGTAAATGTGACACGGGCTCTCCTTTGCCAACATAGCCAAAAGGCTGTTCATCTTTCCATTTTTTTTCCAGTGATCTAACTGGGGACTCATCCAAAAGAGATGAGCTGCATACCATTGTCTTCCACCCATTTGAATGCTGGAAGATATTATAAACATTAGCAAGTCCTGTTAGGGCAAAATATGTTTAGAAATCACCACAAGCAGAGATGGGGGAAGCTTAGAAACTCATACTTCCAGTTCTGTGCTCAATTCCCCAAACCAAACTTCCTCTAGTAAACACGAATGGTCTCCAAGTACTGAGGTTTACAGCCCAGATTTGTTCAGAAGCTTTTCAAATCTGAAAAGTAAAATTGCTGTGGTAGATAGTTCAACAGATATGTTTTACTCCAAGGAGACCTTTGTAATTTACTTTTTTTTTCCAATTTTAAGAAAGAAAGGAGAGAGGAATAATCATCATAAACTGGGAAATAAAATGAGAGGGTGTCATGGTTTAGCCCCGGCCAGCAGCTAAACACCACACAGCTGCTCACTCACTCCCCCCTGGCAGGATGGGGGAGAGAATCAGAAGACTGAAAGTGAGAAAACTCGTGGGTTGAGATAAGGACAGTTTAATAGGTAAAGCAAAAGCCACACACACAAGCAAAGCAAAACAAGGAATTTATTACCCACTTCCCATGGGCAGGCAGGTGTTCAGCCATCTCCAGGAAAGCAGGGCTCCATCACGTGTAACGGTGACTTGGGAAGACAAACGACCCTTCCAACTCCTTGTGCACCCCCAGCCTGTTCTCTAGTGGAGTGGTGTGAGAACTAGAAAAGGCCTTGGCTCTGTGTAAGCACTGCTCAGCAATAACAAAAGCATCTCTACATTATCAATATCATCTATATTATCAACACTATTTTCAGCACAAATCCAAAACATAGCCCCATACTAGCTACTATGAAGAAAATTAACTCTATCTATCTCAGCTGAAACCAGGACATTCTCGACCCCTTATTGCATACCATTTATGTCATGCTCAGGTCCTACACTATCCAATACACCCCAGCCCTTCTCATCCTTTGATAAAATATACAGATATCATTCCTTTAGTCTACGGACCACCCTTCTAAAATGCCCACAAATGTCCACTGAGTTCATTTAGCCCATGACTTTGGGCTCTATCTGTCATGGTGGTCACTCAGGACAGGAGAGGTGGTGTGTTGCGTGGAGTTACTGGGCACCAAAGCCAGCTCAGGTCGGGTCACTGCTGCGCTTGCGCTGCTTCTTGTAAGGCAGCCTCCATTGGTTCAGGTGGTTCCTGCTATAGTAAACCCTATAACATGCAACTCACATCATGGGCTGCAACAATTTAAAGGTATTATTTCCATTACAGTCTCCAGAGCAAGTCACCTTGGGAAACTGCTCAGAGAGGAAAACCCTGGGCCAAAGGAAGAGCCAGCCTTGCAGAAGAGACGTCTCAAGGAAGCTGCGGTGGGACAAGTGGGAAAGCAGAACTCAGTCTAGAAAAGTCTCTGGAGAGGTCAGCATAGTAACAAAAACAAACACACACGCTATATAAAAAAATGTCTGGTATGAGGGCATCTCAACTATGCGTCTAAAGAGCACGGAAAGTGCAAAAATGCAAAAAAAAAAAAAAAAAGGATGCTGTTCTGTTAGGTGTGGTTTTCCTTTAAATATTAATGCATCTCAAAACCAGAATTTCTTACAGTTTCTTCCAGTCATTAGCACCGGATGCCAGGAATGCAAATGAGCAGCTGCCCTTCCCAGCCCCTATTTTGGATTTTACATAGTTGAGAGAATCTTTAGACCTTAGAGCATATTTATTCTTTGATGTCTTTTGCTAAAACAGTCTGCAGCCTGGGTAAACACTGAAGAGGGCATTGAGCCAAGTGGTTTGTCTACACAGGCAGTTTTTGTTTCTCCAGCCTTCATTCAGATTTACAGCTGAGCAGTTATAAGCAGTGGATGCACCCTGGAGAATCGCTTTCAACCCACGCAAAGAAAGCTGAAATCTGTGAAGTTTCCTTCTCACGTCCAGATTCAACCAGTTCAATTATTCCTATATATCTCAGAGATGATCTGGGCAACCTATTGAATAGCCCATCAAAAGCACTCACCACCATCCCAGTCCCACCAGGTCCAGGTCTGCTCTCAGACAAGTTTATGCTAGCACAGGTTTTTTAGCACTAGCAAAGTTTCTTCTGATTTATATCAGTATAACAGGTTGAATCAGACTGACCTAGGGCCGAAGTGTTGCTACTCAGTCAAAAGTTCATGTCTCTACCTTATGGTTTGAAAAAAGTTCACTTAGCATCAAAGTGCTTAAAATTTGTCTTTCTGTAAAGCGTGTTGTATTTCCACTTGTAGGAGTAATGAAATATAAATTAATGGTTAATCTAACAGCTCATCCAATGGCTAGAAGATGTGATGGAGAGTGATGAATCACTGGTTCAGGGCCCATCTCTGTCAGATAAATAGTTTGTTATGTCATGCCTCACCTGTCACATTGGCTTGAGCTCGCACTGCCTGTCCATGTGATAAAGCTCTGCCCCGAGCCTGGAGCGAGCTGAGAGAACCCGTAAATACTGAAGCACACCTAAGTACGTAATCCAAATTATATGAATAGCTTCTACTTCTCCTGCAGACAGCTACGTAATTAACGGAGACTAATCAATTATAAACAAGACAATTGGCATTTCCTAACTATGAAGTTCTTGATTTCAGTAATTTAAATAATTTTAGTGAAATTATACTGTTTGGTTTGATGCGCAACAGTTTTATATTCATAGAGCTTTCTTTTATGCAGCACTTCTGTAGCTCTCTGAAGTCCACAGGAGGGCTCAGCAATTATCCTTTCCAGTGGGATAAAGCTCCTATTTTAGCTTTATTGAGACTGCAAATGGAAATCAACCACTGATCAAAAGCTGAATTTTGCCCAGCCTGCATCCCCAGTCAATATTTGTCTGTATTTAGATGGATGAATGAAATGTACTTGCGGTAGGCTCATTTATTTTGTTTTAGTTGTAATGGCAGATTACAGTCTGAAGCTACTCGGAAGTTTAGAGGAAGAGCCAGGGGTGAGGAGGCCATGGATGGTACAGAGCTGAGACTGGTAAACCTGTAAGTATCTACCACCTCTACCTCGGTGACACATAGCGCTAGTCAGTCTGTCAATGCTGAAGACAAGTGTATTGACTCCACCTAAAGTGAGGTGAAGCATGAGGTGGGTAGCACGATATAGGTGTCTTTAGGTTCTCAAGTTGTATATAAGTATGTGTACCTAAATATATAGCTCTCCTTTCAGTTTTGGGAGATTAGGCTTAATGTTATTACACAAAAGTTTGCAGATAACAGAGAACACAGGGAAGAGGTGAATTTATATCTAATTTAATAAATTCATATGTATCATATATACATACACATTATATACATAAAAATATGGTCTTAAGATTTCTTTTGATCCAAACTAGCTTAAAATAATAAAAAGGTCTACATTTTAAATGTTTTACACAGAAAAGTTTGTTTGATATGATTCTGTTTGTTCTCTCTGTATGCAGGCAGAGCTGGTTATCTTTTTAGCTTACACAGTATGGTCGATAAAGTTTTAAGCATGGTGTAATAAGATAACTGAAAGCCTAATGTTGGAAAAACTGTAGGAACGGGGAAGGGAAAGAAGGCCAATTTAATTTAAATCAAATATTATTTGTATAATAGATTTTCAGCTAAAGTAAATTAATCCTTAGCATCAGCAATAACTCTATTTTCCTAAGACTTTGTTTCCTGGACTCTCAAAACAAAAGGCTACAGTGTCATTTTCTTCCTGCTGCCCTAAGTAATGTTAAAGCCACAAACAGTTGATCACAGGATCCTACAGAGCAAAATGATTGTGGCAAATATGTCAAACCTGGAACATGTCTCCACGAGTGAGACTGAGGGATAGTACTCCATCGTGTCTTGTTTAAGCTTCAATCCATATTAAGACAGAAAATTAATTTTTTTATTCATTGACTTCTTCCTAGTAGGTTATGCCTTTTGACAGACAAATAATCTTGTTTTATCCTCTTCTACATTACAAATAAGGAGATATCCAATGTTTATCATAGTTTATAAGCTTACACTCTTTATCACAACTTTCTAGTAATCATTTTTGCCAATTTTCCTCTGGGGAGTTAGGCTTTGGTCACAGTGATTGACTCTTTTTGTCTCAGTAGGTACATCTGCAGTGTATTTCAAGCAAAGGTCCAAGACCAGCCTCAGGTTCAGATTTCCCTTCAAATCCTGTGCCAGCATGAGAAAACTCAGCCTTGTGCTACACCTTTGCACTAGCTCAGACACGGAGCTACTCGCACTGGCAACAGGCTGAGCGTAGCATCTCTCATCAGCCAGCCGCGTGCCGGCCAGCAAGATCACATCCTCGTGGGTCTCCTTCCAGAAGGGTACCTGCACTGCCCGACGCACAGGCACCGGGAGCAGCCGAGCGGCAGAGCGTGTAGGCATGCAAGAGTCAGGGAAAATGCCAGGTTTTAGCTCACTGCCCGGCCCTGGTTTTTAGGGAAGCAGCGTAGGTACAGCCAGTCTCAGTACCTCCTTTTTCCCACCGCACTAATAAATTTAGTAGTATATCTATACTGTTGCAATGCAGCATCAACATGCAGAAAGTACTGGCTGCAATCCCAAAGCACCACAGATGGTTTAGTACTGCATATGGGAGCAGATAGGATAGTGTTTTGCACCACGGGATGTATAGCTCCTGGGCTGGAGCTGGGGTTGAGCTTCAGTTTGGACAGAACAAGCCGGTATCTGTCTGCTCTGGTCCACGCAGACGCAGCCCAGGACTGCTGTATCCTCTCTCTCCAGTGGGGCTGCAGAAAGAAGCAGCTGCTTCCACTCCTTGCTCAGCCACTGACAGGGAAGCAGAGAAGCCTTTGAAATTATTAATTAGTGCCAGAACTGCTAACAACAGCTATTAAAATTCTTGCCAGAATGGGTTTTTTTTCATGCTTGGGGATGCGCATTCAACAGAAGGGAGGGGAACAAAGAGGACACTAAACAAAATGAAAGAAGGTGGTGATTTTTTTCCTTCCAAGAAACAGTGAAAGTGATTATTTCTCAGATTGTTCAGCAGTTCAGGATTGTATCATTTAAACTAAACTGTTTTTAAATCAATATAAACTAGGGTCAACTCTTATATGAATGTTCTTAGAATTTTTTTTTTTTTAATTGGACAAATTAAGGCAGACAGCTACAAAACCAACTAGAACATGAAGTGAGCAAGAGCTGCTAAATGCATCTTCTAGCATTTAATTTTTTATTTCATTTTTGCTTCGATGAAGTTGGGCTCCATTTTGCAAAGGTGTTATCATAAAGAAGGTACAAGATTAGTAAATCTGCTGACTCTGTAGAAACATTTTTTTCCTTCTGGTGATAACTGCCTTTTTTTTTTTTTTTTCTTCTGTAGTGAATTTATCCGAGGGAGAAAGGGTTGAACCTGCTTTTTATTGGTTATCAAAATAATTATTCATCACCTTCCAAAAAAACCCCCAACATTTGGTAGTATCGCCTGGCTGAGAGAATACCAAGGTAGGACACCAGAGAGACCTCTTCTACTCATCTGCTGTGTGCTTGTGAAACACATCATATCATCTCTTCATTACTTAGTTTCCCCAGTAGCCTAATTTGTGAAGTATTTGAAAAAACATTTATGAAATACCTCCATTTTGTGAGAATCCACTGAAGACAACCAGGCTGGACAAATGTCACCGGTGGAAAAATTTGCCTGTTACTTAGAGGAAAAAGATCAGTGCTGATATGCAAATAAAAAAGAGTACAGTCTATCTTTCAAATCTCAGGCTGAAATTGTAATTTGGGCAGCTGGGAAACCCAAAGAAACACATTTGCCTTGAAAACTAATGAGACAAAACCATGGATCGCTCTAGTGCTATTCATACTATTGCTTCTCACAGTAAAAGCACATTGTGGGCCATAGCACATGATGAATTATACCTACTTCATGTTATAATAGAAAAAACCCACATATTATATGACAGAGTGGTACAAGATGCTATCACACATCTTAGTTCAGGAAGCTAAAGAAAGTACTGTTATTCTCCACTGTCTTTGTTTCCCCTATATTTAGCATCAGCTCTGATTTCTCACTTCTGTGAAGGTGAGTGAAAACACCAGGTTTTTAGCTGGACCTTAGGCAACAAAGACTTTAAGAAAACCTCTGCACTTTCATCCTACAGGCTCCATCCAGCCGACACAGGTGCTCGACTTTAGCCTGCTCCTTCCTCTCCATTCTCTCACAAGCAGTCCTTCAAGGGTTCATTCCTGCCTCTCTCCATGGAGCATTTAAGGTGCAAACCTGCACCTTGGCAGGACAGGGATGATGGGTCAGTGCTGGTGCAGGACCAGGACCCAACCTCCCCACACAGCCAGGCTGGGCTCCTGCTGGAGGGTGCGGGGCTCAGCAGACATGCACACCGTGTTGCCTGGGGACCTGAGAGCTAGGGAGGAAGAGCATGAAGTAGGCAGGAGAGGAGGTTCTTCCCATTTCTCTCTTTTAAAGGAAAAATGTCTCCGTCCCCTTATTTCTACCTCCTCTAAAAGAGGAGGTAGAAACTTCCAGTGAGCTGAAACTCTTGACCACCCCCTCCTCCCCGTAACACATATTTATTCATGTCTCTCCAAGCAATCTTCTCAGCTCCCTGCCCACATCCATCAAAGAGTTATACCCTCTACCTGGTTTATGTCCCTTTGCCTAGACACATGACTCTACCTGTTCCCACCACAGTGCTGCTTCTGCATCCTGAGCTAGAAGTGCTCAGGAGAGACACTGCTGGTGCTGAGCGGTGGGATGTGCCAGCAAGGACAAGGTTTTGATGTAGCCGAAGCTGTGGGAGCTCTTGTCACCACATCTGAGCCCTAACGATGGTTTCAATAAGCAAGTTAAAGCTCTGGTGCCCCTGTGAGCTCAGTGCTTCTCCAGCAGCTGAGCCGGTTGCAGTTTCACCGGCTGCTCACACCAGCATTGCTGGGGAACTCACCCCAACCCCTTCCATCCTCCTCTCCATGCCCTGACCCCTAATTCCCACAGCTGCACTGGCTCCCCTGAGCCCAGCACAAATATCTCTGTGGCCAAAAAATGAATCAGAGGGGGGAACCGATCCTGACCAAATTCAAAGTGTGATTTTGGGACACAGCTGAGCTGACCCAGGTGGCTGCTGCAAGGCTAGCCCGGACTCTCCCTCATCCAAAGCACATCATCCATCCTCCTCTGCTGGGCCGGCAGGTGTCTAGGTGAAGGGACCTAAACCAGCAGGAAAATATTCCTCTTGCTATTTTAGTAGTTGCTTTGCTGACAGGTGAATTCCCTGAACCGGCACACCACAAGATCAGCAAAGCTTTCTGTGCCGGTGCAAGGGAGCAGTGGGATGGGAAGGTGGGAAAAAGCAAGATCTCTCCCTGCGGCAGCACCTGGCAGTGCAGTTCATCAGCACACCAATAATTAACCGCACATTGCACCCAGCTACCACACACGCTCCTTAACCTTACTCTGGAGCATCCTCCTCCTCACCTACGTGACGCGGGCCCAGCAGAAAGGATGGGCGCAGGGCAGGAGTGAGGAGGTGGGGATGGGAGAGAGGGGCTGCTTCTCCCAGGGGCTCTCTTAGTTACACCAGCAGGCATATTTGTGAAACGATGGGCTTGGAAATCTTTGCGCAGCACTACTGAGTATTTTTAATTGAGAATTTTTCTCTGATTTTTTTTTTTTTCCTTGGAAAGTGTTAGTTTGCTGAATATGGGACTGTTCTCTATGATTTGAAATGGTGAGGTTTTAATTATTAATACATGCCAGGTTTTACCTATTTTTTTATAGTAGATATAGCTGCTTTTTGGAGATCAAAATAACTGTTCTTTAAAGTTCATTTATAGTAACAAAGCCTAAAGACCTTGAACAAAAATTTCCAAATGGCCTTGTCCAATTTATGTGGGATTTTTTCTTTTCTTTCAGGTTGATCCCTTTCCCCACCCAGGTTTTCATCCTTTCATCCTGTTAAAGGCTAGGAAAAGCCTCACAGATTCTCTTCCAGACAAGAAAATTGCTTGCAATCTATCTCTAGCTCTGAAGCAATGTTAGCAATAGCTCGTGTCCCCTTGCATTGTGACCCCCTGTGCCAGGGTGGGCTACGCTGAAAGCAATGGCTAGTGAAGGCAGCAGAAGGAGCACGAGCTGCAGTTTGGATGCAAAGAGCCCCTGCAAGGTTGCCTACGACCTTCACCACGTCTTGGAGAACACAAGCGTTCTGGGACCTGAATCCCCAGACAATTTTTTTTTAGCAGGAGCCATTTCCCACTGGGAGAATTATGAAAAGGAAAGTCGATGAGTGAGAACTTAAAGAAATGTATTTATCCCTTGTTTAAAAAAGATGAAGTGCTGCAGGGAAGCGTTGGTCTCTAGTGGGCACTTCCTAGCTGTAGCAAGTTTTCTTCCTAGTTAGGTAGTTGGCAATAGATCATCTGCTGCTGCAATAACATGACTCTGAAGTACAATCCCTGATGCTGGCTTGGAGTTCAGAGAAGAAAGACCTTGCTTAGTTATTAGTGCACTCCCCATATGTCTTAAAGATGGCTGAGATGTGCCTTCACAGGTACGGGGCTCCGGGCGAGACAGCAGTACTTGCAGCCATGAGGATAGGGCCGTTTTTACAAAAGCTGATCACCATCAAAAGTGGGTAGAGAATTATTTCCATATAGTTGAGGCTGGTTGTTTGAGAAATCAGTGGGTATTTTAAACCGTATTTGAAGTTTCTACTGCTTAAAATTAGAACGGAAATTCATTGGAAAAATACTTAGATAGTATGACAGATCAGGTGAGGTAAGAGGTATTTTTTTTTATCTCTGACTTAAACCATTTTACAATTCCTTACATGGGCATCACGTTCAAGGTGATGGAGTGAAGGAAAATGTTCCTCTTTGTAGTAGCTGAAGACAGGGAAGTTGAAGTAGATAAAAGATTTGCCAGAGTGTCTGTCAGGGGCACAGATACGCACAATGGAAGAAAGCATAACACGTTATTATATGAAGGAGCAAAAGGCTATAAATACTAGGTAATCAGGTTTTTTGCTTTTATGACTCTACACATCTACCCATTCCTTGGACACAGTACTGCATTATTTAAAGACAAGCGCTGGACAAAATCATAAAGCTCCAAGTTCTTTTCAATTGCCTCACATTCCCTGACTGATATTAAAAACAAAACAAAACAAAACCCAAAAACCCAAATGAGAGACAGAAAAAGAGCTTGCTAAACATGATGTGTAGCCTTAGACTAGCCCATCAAGTGCTGAATTATTATGATTGGTATGTCATAGTACATTTTTTTTTAATAGGAAAGGCATGTTTGATAGACTAGACTTGTGTTAAGAGAATGCTAATAAACACTAATAGCCTACACCATGCGAGGTGGACGTATCTCCCAATCAGACCCAGAACTGCTTTGACACACTATTCAGAATGAAACTGTAGAAAGGGAGGCACACATGGCTGAAACACTTCTGGCCAGCTTTCAGGGTTTATCCACTGAATATCAGCATCGGTACAGCTCACTGTCAGCACTTGATGTGCTGCATTTTCAGGCAGAGAAGGGAATCAGGAATCCAGCAACATCTTTAACCACAAGAAAGTTCTAGCCCATGGGAAACAAATTTTCAAACACAGAAGGGTGAATGCCTGTGCTGCTTGTTAATGTCCTCCTTTAAACTGAAGTACACCTTTGCTTGTCTCTTTCCACAAACTTCAGAGAAAGTAAAAACTAGGATTTGCGAGTGGGAAAAATTTCCTCATTTCAGTCATTCCTGTTCCTGAGCACTGTGGGTCAGAAACAATAGCTGCAGTATTTGGAAACCCCAAATGCAATAGTGTTTCAAAGTCAGTAAAATTGATTTCCCTTGTCCTTCTTGGTAATGCAAAATATTGAAAAGGAAGGTGGAGCAGCAAGCCCTGTAAGGCACAAGATAAATATTCACTATGCAACAGGAAGAAAAAATCTCTAAATAAGAAGATAAACACCTTCCTTCATCCACTCTGAGTATCTCCTGACATTTTATCTCTTCGTGAACTAGACGACCTCATCCATTTTCATTCCTCATTGTGACAAGTGAAAAGGAGACTCTCCCCCTGTACTGCAGCTGGATCCTGTGTCCGCACCTCACAACTACCACTGCCTTCTTTTCCTTCCCCTGCCGCCTGTGGTGCAAGCGGTGCACGAAACAGCCACGGTCAAATGTCCACTAAAATATCTTCACTTAGGACAACCTGGCAACTGCTTAAAAGTGGGACGTACAGATGGAAATAGCTGCCACAACCACATTCATAGAAAATCAGGTCATAGCCATTTAGGATAGGATTCACTGGCCATCTCAGTTTGCCCAGATCCCATAAGGTCATTTTATACATAGCGGAGAGCACAGGCATTACATCTAGCCTAGCTAGACAGCTGCATTAGAGTGAGATGAATCATCCTCTGAGGAGTCCTACTCCTAAATGAACTATGGAGGGACTAGCTCAGGCTTTTGGCGCTATGTCAGATGCCCAGCTTAGGGCAGATAAATACATAAGAGTTCATAGAAACTCTTCTCCAAGTTCCCTCTCATATCACAGAATATCTTTAATATCTGTTACCAAGCTTTCAGTCTCCAGTAAAAGACTAAAACCACAGCTATAATGAGCCATGGAAAAAAAGCAGGACAGCTCACAAACATCAGCAGTGGTCAAGATTCCTACAATAAAAGAGCATACAGAAATTCTTAAAAAGTTGTCCTAGCTCCTATGCTATGATCAAAAATACCATCCAGTGGTCCCTGCCAGTCTCACCTGGAGGAAAACTTGGTGTGCACATGGGAAACAGCTTCACCTGTGGCAAGACACATTGCAGGTATTCCACAGACAATAATCTGAAATCTTTTAGCACCAGCACACTCCTCCTGACGTACGTCCTCTCTGTCTGAAGGGTCTGGATGTCTTATGGCCAACACTAGCACTCCAACAAGGGGAGAGAAATGGGCCGAGTCAAAGCAGAGGAGCTGGCTGGCTGAAAGTGGCTACAAGAGCTTCGTGATGTGTCCCTACTCTGCCAGGTGTCTGGAAATATGAAAGGTATTTCATATTTCAACATATTTAAATGTATTTCAACAATGGTCTTCAAGTCTTTATCCACATTTTATGGATGAGCAGATAAATGCAGCTTCCTCTGGTTTAGGAGGAAACATGAAAAACCCACCAGCAAGAGCCATATAGAAACATAAGTCTGAACAGTATTTGGCAAGCTGACCTTGGACCTTCTTCAAGTGACTGAAATAGAGACATGCTGGCCATTCTCTGCACAGTTCCTGCCTCGGCCAGGGGTTTCTCCAGGGAAAGGACCAGGGTTTGCAACGCAGAGCACCACACACACTCTGCCCACTTTCCTGAGACCCTGCCATCTGCAACAGAGCTATTCATCGTGCGTAGCTACACTTTGCAGCATACGTGTGCCTGTCATGAGGATTAAACCTAAAGACAAGAGGACTATAGATTTCCTGCCTCAAGGACGTTCCCTCGCTCCTGATGGTAGTGAACTGCTGCTATAAAGAAGGACTCTCTGTCTTTCTGAAAAGAGGAAGTTTAGCTTTTGAACAGCACCATCTGTGCCTGTATGTATGTCAGGAATTTCCAGACGATTTTCCTGCAGCTTTCCATCCTTCAGGTTTCAGAAGATGCAGGAGCCCAGTCTACTGGCATGTCTCTCTCTCTTTCTTTCTCTTCTGCCACTTCAGTGACAGAAGTAATACACTGTGCTACACTCCCCATGCACTTGGCATGTCATTCTTCACCAGTTTAAAGTCTACCATGGGCCAGATATTTAACAGTGCTCAGTAGTTGATAGTAAGGCCTGAAAAGCTACCCCGCAATGAATTGCAAGTTTGTCTTGTCAAGTAGAGGACTGTTTTATTGGTTGTAATAAAGGATTCCCTAAAAGTGGACATAGAATAGGTTCCCAATACCTTCTTCTGCTTAAATTTCTTATATATTCTATGTAGCTTTCGGTATTAAAACAGTTACGATACAAGGAAAGATTTTTGGTTTGCTTTGTTTTAATGGGAAATGTCTCAGAGTACTGAGTGACTCAGCTAATGTGGCTTTTGAAAACGTACTGCCACAGCAAGACACTTGGAGATATGGGGATTTCTTAATTTCCTTCCCTTCCCACCCACTTTCTCATTGTTTGTAATTTCTCTGCCAGATGAGCTGAAAATCAAAATCTTACTGCTGGAGGGAATATACTGTACATCTGTTTTCAAGTTCAGAAATTATTGAGATCATATTGTTTGTGGATCTACAAAGACATTCCCTTGTTCTAACAAAGACTAATGCCAGTCCTGTCTTGTTCCTGCTGTACATGGTTATATTATTGCTGCTTTATATTTTCCTTATTACTTTTGAAAATTATTGCACTTCATCTTGATCATCAAATTGGTACAACACACAACACCATGTAGCTGCTTAATTATGCATGTGAGCGTTCAGCTTATCAAATCTATACCTTTCATGTGCAAGTCTCTAGTAAGGCATTGACTGCCGTGTAGTTGTCTTGTGAGACGCATCTCTGTATGACTTCGCAGCTACCTGCACCATAGTGTCACAATATTCACATCATAGCGTGCAACAGCATGCCACCATGAAATGCAATGAGAAAATAGGAAAGTAATGCTATTATGTCATGCTGGTGTTTTCTACAGTAAAATTCATGGCAGCCACATTTCCCCAACAAAGCACAGGACTTACTTTCTCAAAACCAGCCTCATCGTAGACACCAGAACTGAGGAAAGAGCCCTTGGGTGCACTTCCAAACATTACACAGATGGTGTTTTTTGTCTGCAGCTTTCTTGCCTTCAGTGTCACACTCATGCAATGGCACTGGGAGAGAGGGAAAATTTTCCCCTTCATCCAGCTCAAGAGGAATTCATTCTCCAGTGCAATGACCCAACAATCTGAGTCCAGACCAAAGTGGGCTAGCCTCCATTTCAAAAATCACCCCAGACAACACTCCTGGTCATCTCAGCACACAGCTAATGATTGAACACTCCCTTTACTCCAAAAGTTGGCTCGATGGATATGGCAGGACAGTGCACAGAGCAAACACTGCCAGAGTCTGTTCTGTAGGCACTGTGAGGAGAGATTGAGTCATTCTGTTCAATTGCTTTCCACATCTTTCAACATTATCTGGTCAAAATACAGAGAAACATCAATGTGATTTCAGTACTTTGATTGTCTTATATCTTTTGTAGATTGGAGGATTACTTATCAGCTAGCACTGTCTCCCTTGATTTCTGTATTAGATAGGTCTATTGTCTTGGACAAGGAGTGTTATGCTTCTTAAACTATGCTTCTGCAATGAAGGCCTAAATGATTTGCTTCTTTGGCTCATTAACTTGTCCTTGCTGTTGAGAAAGGACACTACTGCTTATGAGTTAAATGTCCACTTCAGCTGATGAAGAATGCCAAAGAGATTAGCATGGCTTCATCTACATTTTGTCCACACTCAATATTAAATTTCCTTGCAGATTAAGAATTATGTAAAATGCTTAAAACTGTTTTGTGTGTGCTGGCCTGTGGGTATAAGATATAATACTGCAAATGGCAGATAGGCAGAACAAAGAGCTAGAATATGGCAAAAGTAGGCAGGATAATAACATAGTAATGAGCAATGCAGCAGGGCAAGAGGCTGTGGACCTATTTGGAAAGTAAGAGACACTGAGGAAAGTTTCACTGCAAACAGTCATAGAATCATAGAATCATGGAATCGTTTAGGTTGTAAAAGACCTTTAAGATCAAGACCAACCCTTAGCCTAACACTGCCAAGTCCCACCACTAAACCATGTCCCTAAGCACCACCTCTACACATCTTTTAAATACCTTCAGGGATGGTGACTCAACCACTTCCCAGGCAGCCTGTTCCAATGATTGACAACCCTTTTGGTGAAGAAATTTTTCCTAATATCCAATCTACACCTCATGATGAATATGTCATTTTCCTACAGACAAGTGTCTACAGATCAGATTAAGGACATTTCCCAAAACACTGATAAGTTTATTTTAGTGAATTACGGTGTAAGATAATCAGTTTTCCCGTGACTGTTATCTGCTTTTCCATGTGTAATCACAGGTAGCACATTAACACATGAAAGAGACTCCAGATATGAGGTGGGTTCCATTGTTCAGCAGATCTTAGCTGTGGACCTCCTCTTTTTCTCAAAGCCGGGCCCCTTCCCATCCTGACAAGTTATATTGGGATGCAGCCTGCTGAGAACCCACATTTTACCTTTAAAACCCTTTAATCTTACATGTTACCCAGAATTCCTTGCTTTCTAACAGCTGAAACATTTTTTAAGTAGTTAGACTAGCTGTGCATTCATGACAGAATTTTCTCTTCAGTAGGGACATTGCAGTTAATAACCTGAATTCTGTTCAGTTATGTCAATGTAAATATGTTACTCTCGCAAAATACGTAGTTTCCCACTCTTAACACTCACTTGAATGTGTTTGTAGCTACTTGTGGGTTCAAATTGTTCTAATGATAACTCTGGTGTCCTTAGTTTTAGGAAATTAGCATATTAGATGGATTATCTCCCTTTTTCTTGGCCTTTGTATAGAACCCTTTCCTATTAAATTCAGAAAATCAGGATTCAGTACTTACCTTATTAGACCATGAAAGCAGATTGGAAGCATGATTGCTGCTTCCTTTTATTCCTATAAACAAGAAAATCTGTCCAATTGCTAGAATGGATTTATAGTGATTCATAATGGACTAATTGTTCACACAAGCCTACCAATTAACAATATTACACCAGAGATTAACTTGTCTTGTGACATTTAAGGCACATGTTGCCCTCACCAAGGTTATATGTGGGTACCCATTAATGTAACCTGACAATCACATCTTTGACTAGCTCAAAGTTTTTCAGTGAAAATCCACCAGTACCCATAATCACCTCTGTAGAAAACAACAAAAATTATACTCAGGGCAGTTGCTGCCTTCAGTATTTTACATACTAGCTTCACTAGTGTTTTATATCATAAAATGTCCTTAGCCACAAGATATTGCCATTTGCAAATACTTCTATTCATCAAAAGCAGAATGCGTGGAGTGTTTCTACAAGACTGCACCCTTTAAGTCCCTGATTCTGCAAATGCTTGACTTCGATGACACTTGAATGTGGCTATTACTCAAGCTTCTAAGGTTAAGCATATTCATGTCCACTGGATCACTCCTTAGCTCCTAAGCATCTTGAAGCAGGAACATTGCCTAGAGATGAGTATACCTCTGGGAATAAATTTTCATTGATGTGCTTCCATGCACAGTGCATAAAGAATCAATGATGTATGTATTTCTTTTCTTTTAATGAAAATAAATCCAGCCTGTGTCCTCAGCAAGACTAGTTTATCACCAGTACATCACAGCTAAATGAGTCACAAGTCAGTTAAGGCCAGCCCTGCCTCCTCAGACCTCTCTTCCATGTCCCATGCTGGTTTCTACCCACAGAAAATACAGCCTTTAACAGCACCTTGTCAGGACTTACTTACTTAGTGGACGACATGATTACAAGTTCCAATCTATGCATTTTATGTATTTAGGGTAAATTCCATCCTATGTTTATAGGGTCATAGTGGGATGGAGCTTAAACAGGGAAGTTTGAATTAAACCACTGTGGCAGCAGTCAACCCAATGAGTACAGGGTTTGAAAGGATCAAGGCTGTAAAAAAACATTAGTCACATATCATTATTAAATATCGTTGCAGAAGAGCATACTTAGAGTTCATTCCTGCTAATTCAGCAAAACAGAAGAATAACTGCAGTTTATTATTCTTCACACGGGCATTTACCACTTCAGAGGATCAGTAAAACAGGAGAGCATTGGGACTGCAGCACGTGAGCAGCAGAGCAAGAAATACACAGGTTCAGGCAATCACAATGTTTTCACTTGTACAAGAAATAGTTGTATCCACCCAAACAGACTCTGTTGAAATCAGCGGCCAAGGTCTCAAAAATAAAGTTGTAGAACTGGGTTCTTTGTTTAAGAGAGAAAAAAGCCAACAACAACAATCCCACACACCGTAACCTCCAGCATGGCACTGAGCACACACACACATGCAGACACACACTTCTGCAATGCCAGTTTTATTGCCACTGCTGGCTCTGCATCTGCCTCACAGCTGGAGAGCAGAACCAGAGGTTTCAAAGCACAACCCAGCCAAATTTTGTGTGTGCGCGCGCACACACACACAGAGAGAAATGTTAAAGGTATGGCTCAGAAATGACGCTCTGAACTCTTGGGGCACAACTAATTCACCCCAAGGCTAGGTGCTGTGACAGTCACCCCGCCATCACCCCCGTGGGGGGGATGCCCCACTCTTGGCAAAGCCTCGCCCAGCCCCAAAAATCCATTTGGCTTCTCCACCATTGGAAACATCCCCGCTGCTGCCCACCCCACCCACGGGCATCCTCCACTTCCTCCTTCGCCCCAGACAGTCCCCAGCGGTGCTGCCAGTGCCCTCCCATCAGCAGATATCCATGGCAACCGGTCTCCAGCCCCAGGAGGAGGCAGCCGAGCCGGATTTAAAGTCTCCCTTCCGCTCCTGCCTCCATCATGCGCGGCTAATGGGCAGCCGAACAGTTTCCCCGGCTCCCTCGGATTAGGATGTGCATGTCTGCCTCCCTTTGTTCCCTTCTTTTGAGCCAGCACGCTCACCGCAAGCACCCTCACACTACTGATGTTGCTCACTTAACAAAGATACTGTCTGCTGGCAGTCCTCTCACACCCTACCGAAATTAGCACTCGGTCGGCAAGCCTTGCAAATTATTGACAACCACAGAGGCCATGCCAAGTCTTTTGTTGCACTGCCCTCAGAAACCAGGCGGCCACGTAAGAAATAGATTCATATAACACAATTAAATCGGGGGAATCGCATAACTGTAATAATTATAAAGTGGTTGTTGATACCACAGATATTGAGACAGGATAACAGATTGCACATCGCA
Organism: Balearica regulorum gibbericeps; assembly: GCF_011004875.1. NCBI lineage: Eukaryota > Metazoa > Chordata > Aves > Gruiformes > Gruidae > Balearica > Balearica regulorum. Next base: position 173,219,412 of record NC_046184.1, on the reverse strand, counting down.
TCCTCTCTGCTTGCCGGCGGAGCCCCAGCAGTTAATTTGCACACCGTGGCCCCGCGGTACGGCAGCTGAGACCTCGGTGGATTTGCAGCAAACCTGTCGGTTGCGGCCCGTTTGGTTGACAGCCAGCAAGCACGCACAGATACAAGCCTTTGCACTGATTTCTGTTAATTTGTGGTATCGGCAACCCTGGACTGAGCAGGGCTGCCAAAGAATTTTGAACTCTGTTGGGAGACTGTTTCCATCCTCATTTGTGAGCTAATATTTTTTTGCTCTCCAGCTAAATCTGAGTTGCAGTTTGGCTTTGTGTTCCTTGAATGAAACACTTTTTGTTTCACTCTGTGGCACTCCTTGCCAGATCCTTGGAAGGAAGACAGCGGAGTTTGACGAGACCGTAGCATCACGCAGCATTCTGCCTCACCGAGGTTGCAGCAGTTCAGAGGCTGATGTTAAACCTCTGTGCTGCATCCTGGTTGCCCCTGACTCCTGCTTTATCCTAAGGGAGGCTGAAAGACAGGTGTCTTTTACCTTAGTTTGGCCAGGGAGAGACCGGTGTCAAACTCCTCTGGATTTACATTCCCAAGAATCTGCCTTTCTTTGGCCGGTGCGCACAAAACCCTGTACAGCTCTGCAGTCTTAGGAAGGCCTTTCAGGGTTAGTCATTGAATACAGAGACCATTAAAACACATTAGAATATACTTGTGAAACATCTGTGGTAAATTTAATTTTTAAGAAAAAAGGCCATTATAACTATTTTAAATACTACGGGTTGTCTTTCCCCCCCAAATACACAGAAAATTAAGAACATCTGCAATCTGAAGAACATCTTTATACCCTCTGTTTTAAATCCAAATTCTGAAGACTGTAGCAAGCGAGTTCCTGCTAGCTGGGATGGCTGAATGGCGTGGGTCGCAGAGATGCTTCAGGTGACTGATTGACATAACCAGCTAAGACGGCACTGACATCTTCTTCAGCCGTGCTGTGAAAATAGCAACCTATAGCAACATCAGAAACCTGTGTTTTCCCCAGACAGATGTGGTGGATGGGCCACATATGTAGCCTATTAATACAGAGAGATGATATATACAGGCTTTCTGCCTCATCCTTCTAAAAAGGTTATTAACTGTCTTACTTACATCTAAGGGGAGAGATTGGCCAGAGCTGTCATATGTTCCTGTCAGATTTTTCATACTAGCACTGCAAATTAGGGCTTTGGGGAGTTAGCGAAAAATAAAGATAGGTGGTGTGGAGCCGGGAGGAGGAAAATGTTGAATGCAGTATTTGCATAGGGTTTAACAAAAACGAGATCAGAGTGAAATTCAGCCCCGTGCAGAGCGCTAGCTTGAGTCCCATGAAACACCCCATTAAACCCTGACAGATTGCATTATGCACCCCACAGCTACGGTAGATCCTTTGCACAGAAACAGTACCCCCATTAAAAAAGAGCAGCCTGGCTTGGAAGCCCACAGCATTTCCAACTGACTCCAAGAAGATACGACGCAGTGTCAGCATACACTAATACCATCCTCAAGTACGTAAGACGCAGCTATCACTAGAACCTGGAAGGGGAGATGGAGATAGATAGAGATATCATAGCAATTTTCTCCTACACAGGAACAGCCATTATCGGTCAGGAATACAAGGGCTATAGAAGTGATGAATTTCTGCACTAGAAGTCCAGCTACAAGAATCCTCCATTTTTTGTGTGATTTGTTCACTGCATGTTCATATGTTCACAAAAACAACATTATCAGGCTTTATTCTTTCCTGTTGGTTATTTCTTTATGATACTCTACGTGTCACATCTTGTCAAAAGCCTGGGCATCTCAGAGATGTGTACGATTCCCGCATGAAAGAAAGGGGGAAGAGGAGCTTTGCCAAGCTCCCACCACCCCTGCCCTGGGCTGCTCCCGTGCTAGAGTAAGGCATGTCATGCCTCGGTCGAAAGAAGTTTTTTACTGAATCGAAATGGCTTACAATATTTCAACCCCCCCTCATTCAGGCTGATGCCTTTGCTTCAGCCCCGCTCTGGCTCCCCACTGCCTGCACTGGCTCACCGCCTGCTCCAGCCTGTGCTTGTGGTCTTAGCTCCAGTGCTCTGGAGCACCAGGCTCAACCCATCTGAATGCATCGATTGCCCTGACGAAGCTGTAATAACTGCCTAGAAATGACTTCCAAAGAGAAGAAATGCAGAAAAGATTAAATAATCAATTCTGGTAAGAGTAGGATTCACATCAGGAGTTGCCTGAAATTTGACAAGCCTTAAAAAAAGAGCATGAGTGTTTTGAGAAACTGGTTAAAAACCCGGAGCAAATAGTAAAAATCATTAACTGCCTGCATTTAGAAGTTCAAAGTACAGAACGACCACAGGAGAGTTTACTTCCAGCCTAACCCAAGCTTCACTTTCTCCTTTGTTTAGATGGTTCATGGCAGCCGTAGGCAAAGACTCGTCATGTTCTTTATCTGTAAAGTACCATGCATACCTCTTGCCCCATATATGCAGTAGAATATTAATAGTTATAATAGCAGCAATGAAAGGCTCTTGTGAAAATTTCCTCTTTGGAGATTTCAAGACCCATCCCTACTCAGTTAAAAAAAAAAAAAAAAAAGTCTAAATACATCAGAGTAAACTACAAATGAGCACTAAAAGAGTTTCCAGAATTTGAGAATTTCTCAAAGATTTACTGTGCATCACTGGAAGGCTTTGCTCACCAGGAGAAAGATAACAAAGCTTGTTTATACAACTAGCAATTTGACTTAACAACAATTTTCCTCCTATTGTTTCTGAGGATATTAATGTTTTGTTAAAAAAAAGAGCTTTCCCTATGCAGAGCCTGGCTGCTTCTGCTTGATCCTGCAGTGAAGTCATCATAATCCTGTTTTATGATGCCACAGTCTGTTGCCATGAAAATAATTGCCATGTCATAAATTCAGCGTTTTAACTTTACTGTGGGATGAAGAAAGAGAAAACAGGCTTGTGGGGTTAAAAATACCTGGTGAAGCAAACAAAGGCCTTTGAAAAGTAGCTCAAGGGAAAAAGAAGACAAAGCACCTGAAACGTAAGCAGATGTAGGCAATGACACAAGTCAAAGTTGCCCCCAGTGTGAAAACTCTCCTCCACAAGACAAAGCAGAGCATTTAGGTCACAGAACAGTCGTGCCTGCGTGAAGGGTGGAACATATGGAATTTTTTGCTGTTAATTAGGGTGTGCCTATGGCAAGGCCACTGCAGTTGGATTTGCTTCAATTCAGAAATGCTCAGCTCAGCATAATGGTCTGGTTGGAATTCAGAAAAGAAAAACCAAGCGGGGCTGGTTGTTTTTTTTTTTTTTTCTTTCTTCTACAAATGCCAGAAAAGGCAATGTAGAATTCAGGAGGAGTAACAATACGAGGAATGGAGCTGAGGTGGTGATGCCCCAAGTGAGAGACCCAAGTTTGGGATGCCAGCTAGGACACAGGTCCCATGCCTTTCCATTCTGCTTAGGGTCAGTTTTTGCTCCTCACAAAATGAGGATAGTGATGTTTAGTGACCTATTTAAAGTTCACTGGGTCGGGATGAAGGGGATCTGGACTCTGTTCTTGTCACTTCCATCACTGGCTGAGTGATGCTGGGCCAGTTACTTTGCTATACCCCAGTTTCCTCAGCTTAAACAGGGCTAACAATACCGACCTCCTCTATAAAGAGCTTCCCAGTCCACAAAAATCTGGATGTTATTATAATGATTGGCAATCACATCACTAGGGTGGGATTAATTTGTTCAAATTCAGATGCTGAAAATATTTTAACTCTTTCATACCAACCCTATGGTTATTCCTATAGTTGGTTTAGAAGTTAACATTCTCTTTCGTGTTTGTGTGCAACATTTATGGGACTCAATCCAATCACCAAATGTAAATGCAATCCTGAATAATGAACTACATTTAGAATCACCTTTTGAAGAAACTGTTGAATTGTCAGGAATTGAAAACTTAACCTATGAAGTGAAACACTCAAAGAAATACGTAATGGAGCCAGCTTGTCCAGGCTTATTTTCTGTATACTGATGACTCAGTAATAAATAGAAGTCTTACTTGTGACCCCTAAAAAAAGCAAGGCCACCTGTTAAGGTGATACCTGTTTTTCCAGTGAGATGTTGTTTGTCGCTGTGCTCTTCTTCCACGAGTTGAACTTCAACAAAAAGTCAAATTCAGGACTAACAGTGACGTGGAGTTCTGTGGACATTGGATAAGGTCCATGGTGAGCCATAGTGGCACATCCACACCGGGTCTTATACAAGTATGAACGTGTCTTTCAGATGATTGTCCTTGTCACAGCCACCTGTGATGTATCTTATAGACCTGACAAGGTGGGACGATATGATGCTTGGGGAAAACCCTCAAGTTTATTAAAGTCCCTCAATGCTCATAATGAACTTAGAAGCTGAAAGAGGCTTTTAAAAAAGCCTTTTAAATTGTACTCTCTCACCTGAGCATGAATGGGTCCAAATTAACATTTTAAATGAGATAATTTTCTGTAGATGTAAGCAGGTGATCAATCACACTTTATCTAGGTCTTTGCAGGGGAAGAAGCAGTGAATGAAACTGCAGCATTTTAAAGAAAGAACAAAGACCCAGACACACCAGCTGTGCTGCCTGTCAGCTCCAGAATAAAGAGAAGGAGATTTTAGAGAATCTCCATGTGTTGGTTTTGCGTGGCAAGGTTTTGGTAGTGGGGGGGCTACAGGGGTGGCTTCTGTGAGAAGCTGCTAGAAGCTTCCCCTGTGTCTGATAGAGCCAATGCCAGCCGGCTCCAAGACGGACCCGCCGCTGGCCAAGGCCAAGCCAATCAGCGCCTCTGTGATAACATATTTAAGAAAGAGAAAAAAACAGTTAGAGAGCGCTTTTGCAGCCAGAGAGAGGAGTGAGAAGATGTAAGAACACCTGCAGACACCAAGGTCAGTGAAGAAGGAGGGGGAGGAGGTGCTCCAGGCACCAGAGCAAGATTCCCCTGCAGCCCGTGGTGAAGACCATGGTGAAGCAGGCTGTCCCCCTGCAGCCCATGGAGGAAGGATGAGGGGGTGTAGCGATTCCACCTGCAGCCCGTGGAGGACCCCACGCCGGAGCAGGTGGAGACACCTGAAGGAGGCTGTGGCCCCGTGGGAAGCCTGCGCTGGAGCAAGCTCCTGGCAGGACCTGTGGACCCGTGGAGAGAGGAGCCCACGCCAGAGCAGGTTTGCTGGCAGGACTTGTGACCCCGTGGGGGACCCACGCTGGAGCAGTTTGCTCCTGAAGGTCTGCACCCCGTGGGAGAGACCCACGTTGGAGAAGGCCGTGAAGGACTGTCTCCCGTGAGAGGGACCCCACGCTGGAGCGGGGGAACAATGAGTCCTCCCCCTGAGGATGAAGAAGCGGCAGAAACAATGTGTGCTGAACTGACCGTAACCCCCACTCCCCGTCCCCCTGTGCCGCTGAGGGGGGCGGAGGTTGAAGCCGGGAGTGAAGTTGAGCCCGGGAAGATGGGAGGGGTGGGGGGAGGTGTTTTAAGATTTGGTTTTATTTCTCATTCCTCTACTCTGTTTTGCTTAGTAATAAATAAGATGAATTCCCTCTCTAAGTTCGGTCTGTTTTGCTCGTGATGATAATTAGAGAATGATCTCTCCCTGTCCTTATCTCGACCCGTAAGTTTTTTTTTCCATTGTACCTTTTCTCCCCTGTCTAATGAAAGAGGGGAGTGATAGAGCGGCTCTGGTGGGCACCTGGCCCTCAGCCAAGGTCAACCCACCACACTCCACTATGAGGAGATGGCCCTTTTATGAACAAGCTTCATTGAAAAAAAGCTCACAACTTTCATTTCTGCAGTAAAACCTGAGAAATGGACCAAGCAAGACCAGCCAGTTACGTTCGAGGCACCATTCTTATGGTCCGTTTCCCTTTGACATTTTCAGTTACACATTTTCCATTATTGCAGCATGTATTTGCTAGTTCGTTTGACAGCCTGTTCTGCCCTGTATGTAGACCCGCTTATTATATCAGGTTCATTGAGGTTCAAGAGTAACTCAAATGTGAAAGGGAGCCCTCATTTACCTTCTCAGTGGTGTTGCCAGTGTTGCACAAAGGTACCTGTAATTTCCTGAACAACACATTGACCCACAGACCGCAGTGGGACACCATGACTTTCCATCGACGTTGCAGGGATTGAGAGCTTGGAATGTTTTTTGGTGGCTTTTGTTGTGGTTTTTTTCCCTGCAATGGTTTAAGAATGGAAATCTACATCACATGAGATCTTCCAAATATAGCCTGTACTGATGAGATGAGATATATTTATCACCCTTTGTACTCCTTTAAGACCACAACAGATACAAAGAGTAGAGGTTATTAGGAGTGATGTCCCAGCTGTATTAGCCTTTCTATGGTGCAGCTGAATACATGGAGTTGAATTTATTGACTAGGATTACACTACTGAACACAGGAGCCCAGATAAAGATTTTCTTCACCGAAATGGGGAAAGAGATTGGATTAAAGCAAGAGATATTTTGGCTTTTATTCAATTAAGAACTTTCAAAAAATATATATTTGAAAATATACAACAGCATCAAGATGTTTTCCTCTGTATATGTCTTGGCAGTCCAATGTATTAGAAGCTTGTAAAATTATTCATGGTGTTTTCCTCAGAGATAATGATCAGTTCAGAAATAAAGTATCTCCTTTCAACTACTTTCTTCTAGACCTTGAGATAACCTCTGATGTTCAGCATGATGGGGCTAGAAAAATCAAATACTAATGATGAACAGAAGACAAACGTTGGGTGTTTTATTCAAATAAACATCCATATTTTTTTCTGGCTTATTTGAAATAAATACACACTATAATATCTGAAAAATTCCTGAAATATACACAAACCCCCCAACAATTTCAAGACTCACTCTTGTTGTCATGTCTAGGCAGACTCTCTGCAGAGAGACATCCTTATTTATGCTCATTGCTACCATTACAGAGCACTTTTTTTTTTTTTTTAAACAGAAATGTAATGAAAGCCATTCACTCTTGAGTGTTTTCACCTCTGTTTTACCACATGGTAGGTGAAGGACAGCAGTCGCCCCTTCGTTAAGTTACAAGCAATTAATTTCATATTTTCTGCTACTCTCCCTTCAGGGTAGGTCAGGTTTGAAGCAGTAGTTAGCATTCTATTTCACTGATAACCATGTCCAAGAAATGAAAAGAACATATCTGAAAATAATACCTTTTCTTGTTAAGGAGTCCACAACTCCATGTTTGTAGATTCAGCTGAGCTGCACATTGCTTAGGTGCAAAGTCTTTGCCTTTCAGTATGGCTAATGCCTTTCCTTGGCCAAATTCCGGAGAGATTTCATTACAAGTCTAGACATGACCACTTAATTAACTTATGTCAGAAGGAAGATGATTTATTAAATAAAATGTTATTTGGCTTAATCATGTTTCAGAACTGACTTCTCCATTGATGATCTGGAAAATCCAGGAGTTAATATGAACACCCGCATCCTGAGGCCAGTGTGAGCAGTAGCTATACTACCCCTAAATTGTGCTTCTTGAACAGTTTGCAGGTAGAGGAAAAACTAGCAAGTATTTATAAAACTTCACCTGGTCTTGTACTTTGAGGCTTAAAGACCATTCTTGGTGATTTGGTGGCAAGAACCCCCAACTCAAGTCAATTCAGCAGATGGGTGAAGAAATACAGATGAGTTATTGGAAAATGCAGAAGTGTTCCCTGTCTATCACTGTTACTATCTGCACTTAACGTGAGTGACAAGCATTACAAAAAGTGTCAATACCTTGCTCAAACAGTCCATGCAGTTTGGATTTTTTATTCAGAAGTAGCCAGCTACAGTGAAGGGATGTTTGGATCGGCATTTATACATCGGTGGGATTTAAACCAAAGGGTCCTCCCGCAGGCATCCCTCTACACAAATTGTAGGTGGTTTTTTTTTTAAAAAAATAAGATATACCACGGCTGGAAACAAAGGGCCTGGATAAGTAGGTGTGATCCACAAATGACACCTTTCCTCATCCCTTTTCCCCCACCAGACTGAAACAACATTCGGAGGCAGCCTTGCGGAAACACATGGCAGACTCCTCCAGCTCGCTCTGCCATGTGGCGCACGTTGCCATCCTCTCTCCACAGGCTGCCCACAAGTCTGGTCTCTGTCCCAGGCCCACAGATACTCATCCCTGGGCTGCAACAGCAGCTGCAAATTGCTTGGATATACAGAGCAGGTGGCAAATCCCTGATCTGTGCCAGGGCTGAGAGGTTATTTTTAAGGTGCTTTAGACCTTACCTGCGTTCATCCTGCAGAGATAGAAGTGGCAACACAGCTTAGAGGACTTAATCAGACCCGCTGTGCTGAATCCAGAGATGCAAAATGCATACTTTGGAGGCATGGCAGAGATCTCGATACAGTGACTAGAATAGGAAAATGTGAAAGTATGTATGTGGCAGAGGGTGAAAATTAGTGCAGGCAACTGCCCATCACATAGCACAGGAGTATGCAGTGTACTGAGCAATAGTCATGGAGGCACAGGGGGTTATTTTGTCCTCAACTCTGTCTTCAAGATGGTCCGTGCTAGGTGGCTGCTTCCCAGTTAGCAGTTCTCCCCGATACAACTGGAAGAGCAGCAATCATGTGTTTAGCATGTAAAGTAAAAGCTACTTTTCTGAGAAAAAAAAAAAAACAAACAAAAAAATCTCATTAAAGACACCATTCCTCATATCAAAGAACAGCAACATCAAAAATGCCATGCACCTACCCAGATACAGAGGGCATATTTGACAGGCAAACCTGAGAAGCCCTGCCAGGTTCCCTTGTGTACGGCAGGAGAGGTCATCTCTACCCCAAAGCATGAGCCACTGCTGGGAATGTTCAACTGACAGGTCGGAACAGAAAGACATGCCTGGTATACCAGTTGGGTTAACATTACCAGAATAATTTATGTTATTCAGCCAATTTCTGAGCAACAACAACAACGAAATTCACTGCTCACTGAGAGACTAACTCTATCAGGGTAGTAATTTTCCCCATGAAATACGCAAGTAATTGAAGGACCAGAGATCTTTTCCAAGAGACATGAAGAGTTGTTTTTTTATGTATCAAATACATTTTAGCTTCACTATCATGATGGAGCTTCAAAGGAGAGTTAAAATGTCAGGTGTGCTTCAGTTTACACATCCGCATGTGCCAGAGGTCCAGCACAGTACCTGTTTGAAATGAGCTGCTTTCCACCACAAAGGACCGTGGCTCCCCATGCAAGGGGGCAGAGTTGGTAGCGTCGTCATCTCTTTTTCCCTTTTTGCTTCTATCATCAGCTCATATATTCTAAGCATACACAAACGCGTTGTCTTCTTAGAAAACAGGCTTCAAAAACAAGGGGAAATATGTGGTTTTTCCAGGTCTGGATGGCTTAAAGGATTATACAGCTACAAAGATCTACCCAGAAGGGGATTCACATGAGGAGACACAGACGATATGATGGGGGGAATAATTAAAAAAACCCACCAAAAACTAAAGCTCACGGTCCTAAGAAAAAAAGAAGGCATTAAAAAATGTAAAAATCCCTAAACCTGATGCTTCTCAGGATCCTGACCAGTAACTGCTGAAGCTGTGAGAAGATAAAGATCACTGAGCTGGAATATTGGTAGTACTTCTTCCACAAGGAGAATAAAAGACCACAATGACGTCTTCCCTCCAAGATGTAGTTTCCTAATTTTCTCCGCCGTACCAGGAATGAATTCACTGAGAAATCTGTGCCCTTGTGGAAGGCGTGAAATCTTCTGCTTAATATTTACATCTTTACCGCGCGGTAATATGGAAAACAGGTTTGGGGAATGTAGAAGCAGGCAGCTTGGGGAATACTCTGGCCTGGGCTGAGCCTCTGCAGAGGCAGACAGCCACCTACTGCCAAAAAATGAAATAGAAAGCAGCCATGCAGGCTTCCAGAGAGCTGCATTACAGAAACCATGCCTCACATGAAACAGCTTTGCTTGGCACACCAGGCAATCCATACTAGCCAGCATCAGGACAAACCTGTCTCAGGAAACATAATATTTTTTCTCCCACTGACATGTTCGTGCTGCATCTAGGGGAAAAAAAAATCAGAAGCAGATGATGGAGTGGAAGCCTTTTCCATATAGATATGCTGCAGGTTTTCGGCTTCCATTTGTGGAAATCCCTTCTCCCTCTCCCTCCACCCCCCTCAACATGCACAGTCTAATTCACAATGAATCCCCGCAGACTGAAACGCTCTGAGCTCCGACAACGAAGGGCAGCGAAAGGAGGCCAGCAGTGCAAATTGGAGCAATGGGAGTACCCTGCAGGTAGCTGAATATCAGATTATCCAGGCACCACAGCCCACAGATTCCACCTGGAAGGAAAAGAAACAAAAGCCTCCCTTTGTGTCCCAGGGTTTTGCAGGAATTAAACACAGCTCCCCTTTGTGGCAGACCCAGGCTCTCACCAGGCACAAGGGGCAAGCAGTAAACTCCCCAGGCTGTCCTCAGGGAATGGCCTATTTTAAGCCTGCTTGCAAACATCTCCCTGTGTATGTGCTGTATTTTCATGGAAGAATAATTTAATCTTCATTGCCATCATTAATTTTTGACAGAGAGCACCATACGACATCCTGTTTACAGCCCACTAAATCTCCATTATGAAGCCATGCTTACAGAAAGAAGAACAATTTGAAGAGCCATGTTAACTTTTATGATTACATTCCAGCCCTGAAATACAGAAAGATAATTAAAGTTACAAAAAAAAAAAAAAAAGTAAAAAGCCCCCCAACATTAACATTTTGTTATGCTGTTTTCAGGCTCCAGAACAAGAAAATCTCATTTAAATAACCTATAGTAATACAGCAGATACCTTTAAAAAAATGTATGTGTAATATATTTGCATTCCTCCTTATTGCAGTATTTCCTCTGTTGTCTCCAGCTGTGTTGAACAGCACAGGTAAATGCCACTATTCAGAGCCAACAGAAATTCGGTGACAGAAGCAGAGATTTAACTCCCATGGGTGGGATTTTGCTAATGCTTCTTGCACTCATATCCTTTCATTTAGTTACCCAAGGAGAAGTTTGGTGGGAATTAGTAATTTGCTCTGGGGTAAAACTATGCAGAACCAAACCCCGCCATCAGCGATGAGAACTGAGAGCCAAGAGCTTGAGAAGACTTTCAACACGGAGGAGTCATGCACAGCCAAGGTTTAGGGGCACTTGTAAAACTATCAGCAAATTTGACCCACTAGCATCCATATGTACAGAAAACCTACGTCAAGGTAACCACCACTGAGCAGGTACAGTAGATCTCTTGCTGTCATCTGCTGCTGATGCATGGCAAGAGCACAAAGGTGTTTCATCACCATTTCCCAGTGCAACCACGTTACCAGCGTCAGTCCTGGCTGGGGTTGGATCTTCTCATCTGCAGTAGGACTTGACACTGAAACAACCTGCAACGCTAGTGCTGGGCTGGCTGCAACTTGGTCCTACACATCTGGCCATTTTAGTGATAGTCCCTTGAACAAGCAAGGGCCTCCACATTCAGGCTCTGCCCTGAGAAGCAGGAGGTCTCTGGCCTAACACCTCCGCCACATGCCTGTGCTCTGCTAGTAGGTCCAAGTAAGGTGGGTTACAGGCAGACATTTTACCCTTTGGCGTACTATGTGACACACAAGGTGTTCACCAGCCAGGACACGGCACGCAACGATAGCACCATTTCAACAAAAGGGAAATCCCATCATTTAGGCCTAGGTTTACCCAACTAAGTTAGGCACAGCCAATTAATTTAACACTTCCTCAAAAGTCAGTGAAACAAGAGAGGACCCCCCCAGAGAGTAATTCCAGTCTCAGACAGACTAAATTACTTGAAAATTAGCATAAGGTCTGGATTATCCTCTGGAGGTCTCCCACTCCTCCCCCTCCTGCACAGCGCATAGCAACACTCAAATAAGTGCCTCACGATGTGGGGTAAAGCTGGGCAATAACTGTCCTCCAACCCACCACCTTCCCTTAGATTTGAGATGAGACTTTCTCTTTTGCAGTGCTTTGAAGGGCATCCAAGACACAGCCAAGATTTCTAGCCCTACCTAACTATTCCAGAAGGAGATTATCCTCTTCCAGTATATATTTTAGTAAGTATAAGTATATATTCTATTAAGCATTTTGTGAAACATTTAAGTATATATTTAATACAGTACTTCTCTTTCAATCCTGTTTCTAGCAGCAATCATTCTTTACGTACACCCAGGCTCCTTTGGATTTAAAAAAGTTGAGTCATGACTCAATACTCAAATAATCCTTATGAATGTTAGCTCCCAGTCATCAGTTTCTAGTAAATAACCTCAGTGGCACTACTGAGGTGACAGCTCACGAGTATGTAGGACAAATCCAGGTTTGTGTGAGTATCTCCATTCAGTGGGAGTCTCCAGAAAGAATTTATCTGGAAATCAAGATGATAACAATTAGACCCTACAACCAACAGCACTGTGATTAAACTAGTTTCAAAGATTTAAAAAAAAGTTCTATAAAAGCTTATCATTGTATATGTTTTGCAAATTTACAGATTCATTAGTCTTTTCAGTCTCCCAAAACCTAGCAGCAAGTACCCATAACTCTCTCTGTTAGAGGAATGAATAAAATTCTGCGGATTTAATTTTTTGGGTGCTATTTTTCTATTTGGGAGATAGAAACAAAATAGAGAATGACTAACAGTTCTGACTGTTTCTACCAAGTTCCCTCACAGTTGAGCATTTTGCAAAAAAGAGCAGGAGACATTTTAATCACCACCTTCAAGTACTCCTATTCACAGCCTGACACTACTGGTGGCTGTCAGATATGACCATCTTTTTCTTTCTTTTTTTTTTGAAATTTTTATTATTAGTATAGCCTGCTGAACCTCACACTCCAGCCAGGGCATCATTGCACAGCCTTCATCTGGGAAAGACTGATGATGTCCTGTTTGACACCACCTCTGCAACCCACACGTACACTTCCCCAATTCTATTTTTTGCCTCCTCCACCCATTTTTTTTAAAAGAAAAGTTGTTCTCCTTTCTCAGAGCTTTATGTCCCCAACTGCCTCCTGCCTATTTTCCACACTGATGACAACTGCCCTCCCCAAGTCTTCTCCTCCCTCAGCCCTCATAGTCCCTATGCTCCTTTTTGCTTAGAGCCACCCGCTCCTGCTTCCCAGCCCTATCTCAGCCTTCACTGGGGGTTTGCTAAGAGGTTGGTGAAAAAAACCAAAGGAAGACCACTCCTCAGCCCCCAAAGAGTCCACCTCGCCTTTGCTGTCCGCACTCCTCCGTGGAGCTCGCTCTGCTGCTGCTGGTTTGCTCTACCACCACCTGCATCTGCCCCTTCACTTTAGGTTTCTGGGCTGAAGCATGAGGAGCAGGGGTAGGAGACGGGCAGGGAGGGCACACTGAGATGGTCTTGTTTTCTCTGAAGATTACATCACTTCTCAGTTGCCCGTGTCACCATCTCAGCCTGGTGCCCTGCTGCTCTACCCCTCCCTGCCACACCTGGAGTGATCCTTGCCCCCCGTGAGGCACCTTGCTTTCTCCCTCCTTTCCCTCCAACGTGCAGAGCAAATAACAAAGCTTTTAGTGCAGGCTGCGGTCAGAAAGGAACTGAGTGAAACGGTTACTTTTACTGACATTTCTTTCTTTCCCTGGCTATGAGGAACAAAATTGAATAAGGAGGTAGAATCAGCAACCACATCAGCTCTGAACTGTGGTTAAAGGGTCACAAACCCTGCTGAGAAACTGGTGATCATCTTTTCGCTTTCTTTTTCTTCCCGTCTACATCTAACGCTTTTCTATTTAATTGCTCTGACAACATTTGTCTAGTGGAGATGAGATGTAGGATTTAGAAGAGAGAATAACTGTTAACAAATGTAACAATTAGATTATGTAAATGAGAAGAGTGCTTAAACACTTAGGTAGCAGACTGTGCAGAAAGCTCAAAACCCCAAACCTTTGCAAGCTCAATGCTTAATCCTACATGGTATAATAGCCATGACTGTGTGTGGCTTTTCATGTGGAGGGAAAGGAAGTATTAAAAGCTTCTGTAAAAAGATGCCCACAGGAACTTGGTACACAAGTTTTATTGGCCCTGCAAAATCAAAGAAATATGCTACATGCCCTTGAGCCCTCTGTACTGAAATTGTATTTATCATTTACATTCACAGAGCAACGTATATTTTTAACATTTAACATTTTAACATTAAAAAAATCCCACCAAACAACAGACCAGATTGATGCTCTTGCATTTGGAGGGTTACAAAAAGCTAACCCCAAAGAGGCTGCATGCTCTAACTGCCTGGCTTGGAATTTGGATTTTTCTGAAAATGAGTTCCTCTTCACCCGCAGTTCAGAGGCCAAGTCCAATAGATGCAGGGGGTTTGTGTACCAGATCTTCACTCAAAAGTTCACCTCTTTCTTTCCTGGATTGCAGAAGTTTAAGTGGTGCTGAACTTGCTTTGGGGAAGGGGGTAAAGTTTTCTCGCTTCAGTGCTGCAGTGTCTTTGGTTTTGCGGTAAAACCTAGTATGTGGCTTGTTTCAAACCTAGCACGTGGCTTGTTTCACGTGGGAAAAGGAACCCTGTCTGTGGGGAGCTGTGATTGTGGGGGCTGTCAGGCTGTTTCTGGGGCTACCAAAAATTTGTTTGTAGGTGCTTTTTCCTCCCTACTTTGTTACAGTGAAAGGGAGGGAACCATTATATCTTGAAACGTTTACAGCTTAGAGAGAGGTTGTTGGCAGAGCCCAAGAGAGGTATCACCACCCTGATTTGTGACCCATGGTGACAGGCACCTCCAGAACGGTGGCACAGGTTTCTCCTCGCACGCCCAATGCAACCCCACTCCTTGTTCTCTCCTGCAATATGTGTTTCCTCCTTCCCTTTATGTTTCTCCTTTTCCTTCCCTGCGTTTGGGCCATTACACTTCTAGCTGTGTCTGGAGTGGTTTGCTGCTGCGCACACATTACAGATGGTGGTAGAGCGCATATTTATTTTATGATATATTGAACCAGGCCCTAAACTCCACCACACTCTATCTACTTAAGGCATCTGCAACAGCAAATCCTTCTCCTCCACCTTTCCCTGCAGCTCCAGGCAACGTTTCTTTGCTATTCATTTTCCTATCGCGCACAGGATGGACTACAGTTAATTTTCTGTGTTCAGAGGTTTACGCTGAGACTCTCTTCAGACTCTAACTCCCCTGGGATGAGGGGAAAGAAAAGGAAGAAAGAAAAAAAAAATAATAAAAAAGACTACTAGCTTGGATGACACCGCGTTTGAGAACAGCAGTGCCTCAGGTCTTGGCATACGTGGAGGGACAGCGAAAGCACCACACTCCCCTCTTCTCCCTTTCCTGCCCTCCCAGACATGGTGGCCAGAGACCCCGACTCTGGGGTGCAGGAGCAAGGAAGGGTCAGAAAGTCCTTTTAGGATCCTGGCTCACACAGGGGAGCAAGGAGGGAGGCTTGTGCATACTCCAAGGAGCAGAGGATCTGCTGTAGCACAGATAGCCTGAGGGTTCATGTTTAGTTTAATAGCACGTTCATTATAATTTCCCTCAAAGCATGCCATAAATGGGAGAGTCAGTAATTGAGATCCTTTGAGGGTCTAATCACGCTCATTATTTGAATCTCTAAGTATAAGAATAAACAAACAGGCTGTGGAGGCTGTGTTATGTATTTCCACTTGCATTTTTTTCAGGGTGCATTTCTGACCAGGCCTTTAGCTTCCTTAACAATTGTGCTAGCCATTAGGTTATTATATAGAGGGAGAAAAAGGACATGCCACACCTCTGCTCTTCTTGCTGGTATTTGGGGTAGGTGGGACAGAAGAAAGGAATAGGCAAATGTTTTAGGATCCACCACAGCCAGAGAAAGGTGGATATCAAAATTAGACAAATGAGTTTTAATCTTTGGAGGTATCTCTATAGAGTCAGTGCTGAGCCAGAAAGCTTGATAAAGACTAAATCAAACCTTTCTGCTCCTAAGAGCGGGCATCTACAATATAGTTGTATGTACATCTACCTAAACTGATCATAACTGCCCTAGGCCCACCCTGCTGCTCTTACCAACTTACTCTCATCTTTCTTCCTACCTCTTTGATTTAATTGTAAATTTGTTGGGACGCTGTACATCTTTTGCTGTCTTATCACATTTATGTTGTGGCATCTCTACAGGCCCTGTTATATCACAAATAAATATTGTTTCCAAAATGCAGGGTTCTCCACTTAGCAACTTTGCATCATTTTAGTGTTTTGGCTCTCTAGGATGCTATGATCATTTCAGGTGGTGCTAGGAAAAATACATACTTATTGTAAGGAATAGGTAGGACAAATGTCAAGAAGCCAGAAATCCTCAAAAATTGGCATGTTATCATGTGCTTTGGTATAAATAAGATACTGTAAGAGCACAACTGTTTGTCAAATCTACTGTATGATTTCCTGCCGTAATTCCATTTCTTCCTGCCGACCCCCCCACACAACCACTTTACACGTCCCCAGCCCCCCAACTAAACTAAACTGAAGTTTTCTCCAGGGCTGTTTAACTGCATCAGGCTTACTTCCACTGAGAGACAGTTAAAAAACCCCCGACACCTTCATGTTCTAGGGGTGTTAGAATCATCCAGATCCTGGACTTTTAACAAGAAGCCAGCTATGCCAGGCTTACAAAGCATCTTCTTGCATTGCTTGTGCATAACCTGCGCAGGAACGTGTGAATTAACCCCAGGGAACTGCCAGACAAGGCACTCTGCCTTTTCATAGGAGATGAGCAGCAATGCTACTGCCCATCGGGCTGATAGAAATGCATTTCTTGGAAAAACACAGAGCTTTGATGCTACATTTCTCCAGCAGGCTGGAGATGGTGAGAACATTGCCCACAAACCAAGGAAACGGTCAGTGATCTCACCCTTTGTGAAGAATATGAGCAGGAGGGGAAAGACTAAACAAGAGGGGACCAGCTGGCCTGAAAGAAAAAACAAGATAGGCAGCAGGATCCCGTCCTCCTGCAGAGGATAAAAGTTGGAAAAACGTGAGGAAAAAAGGACACACACAGAGAGTTTAACACTAGTTTGCACATTTTGTTCTGAGGAGAAAGTCAATGGGGACCTGCTCAGGTCAGGCTGTGAAGAGAGTTGGTACCAACCGTCAGAACTCAGCTACCCTCCACTGAGCTCTTACGTTTCCCTCCATGCATTGACAAAATCAAATCACCCAACCCTTCCCTACAAAGCAGAAGTTTACCGCAGCACTATGTCAAGCTTATTCTTTTATGGAAAAGAGGAACCAAAAGCTTTGTGGAGAACTTTACCTATCAGTCTCTATTAGAAAACTGTTAGAAGTTACCCTCCATTTGACATATTATTACACTTATGCACAAGCACATGTTACCGTGAAAGCAGTTATGCCGCTGTAAGCAATTTAGTGGTTCGGCATACCTCGCTTCCCTTCACTGGTCCGTTTGGAGTAGGAAGAACCACGTAGCTTTTCCTTGTTTCAGCAAGAAAGTGATAATTTGATGTTCTTCCAAAAAGAATGCTACCTTTGCTCCTTCCACAATAAGCAATACCAGGAGTCAGTGGAAAAAATAACCATGCCAGCCCATCAGAGCCCTCTGAAGTTTTCAGGATTACCACAAGGGCAGAGGATAAGAGTATCACAAATTTCGGTTGGGATGATGGCTTGGCAGTGCATCCAGCCCCAACAACGGTGATTGCTCAGCAGGCAACGGATGGCAGGGAATCACTGCTCCCTGGGCTGCCCAACCCCATCCCTGCTACTGGGACCATTGGCTATGCAGGATGAAGACGTGCCTGATCACCAAATTTTTAAGATCTCTCTCTCCCTCTCCAAAACCTTAAGCACCTCTGAAGTTAACTATTAACTGAAGTTAACTGTTAACTGAAGTTTCTAATTGTTTCTTAAATAAACGTGTGACATCAAAAAATTATTCTGTAGATTCTCCTTCATCTATATTTACCCAGGCATAATACCAGCTGCCTACACAATTTTTGTCTTGCTAATGCAGAGCAATAATCATAGATCCACCCACAGCCCATGTATTTCGGTAGAGTGCAGAAATAGACATTAAACCTATAAATGTCAGAGCATGCCTTCATTTTAGATGGTAGTATTCAGTATTATTTAAATTAGCACTTGAATGATGTTTCCACAACGTGATAGCTTTTCAAATGATGGTATATTGCACATGAAGTGCACTGGCCCTGCTTTAAGCACCTTCAACCCATTAGGCCCATCTATAATTTGGTGCTTTTAGAAATGCAAACGCATTGTAGAAGAGATGTGGTCTCTTTGTTTATGCCCAGAAGTCCCCAGGGAAACGTTGATGCCATAATTACCTGAGTATGGTTTGAACATTAGGCTCCGGTCGGGAGGTAAACATACCTCACGCTTGTCGTCCAGACGTATTTGAGAACAGCTGTCTCGGTGGCTGGAACAGCGTGCGATCTTCAGTGTGTCCTCCGTGATTCAGAGTAATCGTGACATCTGAAAGCAATGCAGTTGGGGGGCGGGGGGGAAGTGTTAACTGGAAAATGGAAGTAGCAAATCATGTTTTCTCTGTAGCTCTGGAAAAAAAAGGAGCAAATTCTTAATTTTTGTTCTGATCACTGAAAACCCAGTAAGATTGATTAAAAGAAAACATGGGAAAAAGGACTCGTTCTTTGAGAATTAATGGGGATAGGGAAGCTTATTGCAAGGAAGCCTTGTTTTAAAAAAACTAAAAATGAGTAAGTGCAGAATGGGACTGCAGTTAGACCAGATCAGTCCAATGCTGGTTTTGAGAAACATAAAACTAAATCCTGCTCAACCAGAATGGTACAAAAGGAGATACCCAGGATCAGATTGCTGGGGACAATATACCTGTTGTAGGGTGTAAAATTGCTTCCATAGTTCTCTCAGACAAGAACAGAGGCGAAACACTGCAACTGAGGCATCTGGTTCTGAAAAGGCTGTATCTATCATTTAATAAGTCCTCTCCTTCGGATAAATTCTTTGACCACAAACATCATATTTTATTACAAATAGTGTGGAAATGAAGCATCATGCTTCATCAGGCAGGAGAATAAGTTAATTCTCTCTGAAATAAGAACCATAGTGTGCTGCTCGCACGCTGTGCGTGGCACAGGAGCCGTGCAAGCGGGACATCCCTCACACTCGCACGAGCTGCACGTTCAAAAGCAACAGTGACACCTCGTGGGTAATATTTAATGACTACAGTTTCTTCTGGAGCATCAACTTCAGCAGACTTAGTACTAAAAAAATTAAGGGAAATGTTTTTTGTAGCACTGGAAAAAAAAAAAAAATCACCCTTTACTGAGTGCTGGAGAGGACAGTGCAGACAGCCCAGCAGCTTCATACAAAACTCGTCTTGTGAACTCCTGGGGAAGTGCTGATGGGATGCTGACTGGCTTTGGGGGCCTCAGGCAGGGTTTTAGTTAGCATCAGACATACACATTGAAGGAAATCTCCCACTCGTGCCCACTTACTCTGATTTGGTTTGCATCATAGCGCTGTTGCAGCACATAAAACTAAACTGGAAGAGATCTTTCAGGAGTACAAACTGCACGGGACAAATAGCCATTCAGTCCACAGGACCAGACTTGACCTCGTCTGAAGGAAGGAGCCCTGAGAAGCAGCACAGCAGCGATGTCCAGCCCTCCGAGAGCCAAGCACAGGCCCAGCTGCATTCCTGGATGTTTAGCAAGCCAGGCTTTGCACGGTATTATTGCGGCTGCTTCCAGGCTCCAGCTAGCCAGGATCTACTCTTCACACTGTGGCCCTGAGTATCTCTACTCCCCAGGACTGTCGATGATACTAAATTAGGAGGAGCTGTGGACTCCCTTGAGGGTAGAGAGGCCTTAGAGAGAGATCTGGATAGATTATAGAGAGCTGGGCAATCACCAACAGTAGGAAATTTAACAAGAGCAAGTGCCAGTTATGTGTGCAAACTGGGGGATGAGAGCCTGGAGAGCGGCCCCACAGAAAGAGATCTGGGAGTTTGGGTTGATGGCAAGTTGAATATGAGTCAACAGTGTGCCCTGGCAGCCAAAAGGGCCAATGCCTGGGGTGCACCAAGCACAGCATCACTAGCCGCTTAAGGGAGGTGATTGTCCCGCTCTGGACTGCACTGGTGCAGCCCCACCTCGAGTACTGTGTGCAGTTTTGGGCACCTCAGTAGGAGAAGGAGATTAAACTATTACAGTGTGCCCGGAGGAGGGCGACCAAGAGGGCAAAAGGCCTTGAGTGCAAGACTTATTAGGAGCAGCTGAGGTCATTTAGTTTGTTCAGCTTGGAGAAGAAAAGGCTGAGGGGTGACCTCATTGCAGCCTACAACTTCCTCAAGGAGGACAGTGGAGGGGGAGGTGCTGATCTCTTCTCTCTGGTGACCAGCAACAGGACACAAGGAAATGCAATGAAGGTGCATCAGGGGAAGTTCAGATTGGACATTAGGAAAAGGCTTTTCACTGAGAGGGTGGTTGGTCAGTGGAACAGGCTCCTCAGGGCAGTGGTCACGGCATCAAGCCTGTCAGAGTTCAAGACATGTCTGGACAATGCTCTTTGTCATATGGTTTAGTTTCAGGTAGTCCTGCGAGAAGCAGGGAGTTGGACCTGATGATCCTTATGGGTCCCTTCCAACTTGAGATATTCCACAGTTCTATTTTGGGTAGCCCATTTGCCCAGCCAAGGGAAAAGTAACTATAGGCTTAAACCAGCCCTTTCTTCATTGTGTGTTTCTTCTGTTCTGGAACAAGGTTTTCAGCTGGATGGCTACTCTGGATGTGAAGAGAATGCTTATACTATACAGAATGCCTCATTCACGCTGAAAATTGGATGGTACAGACAGTTTAAACTTTTTAGACAAAAATGGCCGTATACATCTAAATATCTGCAACTCCAAACAGTAAGTGTATGCAGGTGATTGAAGAAATCATTTGGACACGTAACAGCATAGAGTACACACAGCCAGAGCAACTAGGTCTCTGTTTTGTAGTCAGATATAGACCTATTTTCCACACTAGGAAGTGACGTCTCAGTCCAGCTGTTTTACAAGCACAATCTCACTCAAATACTTCTCCCCCATATGTTCTGGCAGGACATGTTGTCTCTCAGCACACACTCTAACCAAAAATGAAACCAATATATTAAAACCTTCTAACTTTCTTTTATCAGAGTGAAAACTTGAATAGGTTGTAATTTGAGTACAGGAACAGTTTGGATAAGCTCCAAGAGAAGTTCTTCTGATGGTAAGACTACCAACGACAATTCCCAATTCTCTTGTTAAAAAGTGTTTGCTGAGCAAGTGTTCTGAAGAGAATAGTAAAGGAGTGGAAAACCTTTTCAACTCAAATGAAAACACAACACAACATTTTCGTAAAGGAGCACTGCCAGCTCCTTCCTTCGGTCCAGAATTAAAGGTCAGCAGTAAAATAAAACCAAACAAGACACCAAGAACCAATCTGCCCAGATTCCACTTCATTGCAAGCCAGTCAGCACACAACCCATTAGCTGCTCAAGGCATGCAGTAATCTCTGCTTTACTCCCCAGCTTTTTACTGTCACTGCCGAGTTTAATATGCTTTCAGAGTGCGCTAACATAGTAAACTTTAAGCATATAAACTCTATCCCTTGCACACCAGATGTCTGGGGGAAGGACAGAGCTAAGCATTCAGTATGTCTTTTTGGAAAAGAAAGTTAAATTTTGTTCTTTCTAGTCACTAGAAAGACTGAGGAAGGCAAAGCATACATTAAATGCATTCAATAGCTAACACTGACAGTAAAAGCTGAACTACAGAAATACAGAATCAATTACAATTCTTCAAATGGATGGTGTAAGCCTGGCATAAAGCTTGAAATGTTACGGCCTGCACATGCCTGTCAACACCCATCTATGACTACAAAGACAGAGCGGATAATCACTATTAGCAGTGCCTGGGGTTATTCACCTCAACACACAAAAGGCTATTCACACCAATACCTATGTGCTTTTAGGTTCAGATTAAGTGTCCAAATGTAGACCCTCTGGATCATGCTAGTAATATCAAAATCTCGGACCAAACCGCTGAAATTCTTTCCTATGTTAGAAATTGTTCATCCTTCTTGTACCGATATTAAGACTAAAGCAGTGTCAGGTTGAAGAGGGAATAATCAAACCACTTAAGATTAGCTAGATTTGTGATTTCAAGTCAGGTCTTCATCTGGAACATGACATTTATCAGGAGACTGATTTTTCAGTAATAGCTAATTATTTTTTTTTTTAGAGAAAAGTGAAGAAAATGCAACTTAAAGGCACCCTAAATATTCCTCTTTTAAGGAGAGAAATACAGACTCTCCTTTTTAGGATTAAAAAAAAACCCACAAAAAAAAAAAACCCACCCACAAATTTCTGGCCAAGTTTTTCATCCATGAAAGATACGAATACCAGAGCTCCCTACGTTAGTCCTTCTTACCAGACTGACCTATTTAAACTGTGTTCCTGGCAAGTAGTACTCTTAATTTACAAGCTAGTTTGCTAGCTAAAAGGATGGATCTCTTCCCAGGCTTCTAAAAAGGCCCTCTGCCAGCAGAAACCAGTCTAAAGTTAGTTGTTCCTGAAAACAGCAGATACTTTTTCCTCCTGAGTTAGTTCTCCACAGGTGGACTGCAAAAACTGAGAGGGCTGTTGTACTTAGCTCAGACAGAACAATAGCTTTATTCTGAAAACTGTTCTTCCAAAGAGAAAAAAACAAGATATAGGAATAAACGAGCAACTTGTCCAAACCCAGGAACTATCCCTTCTCCCGAGCAAATATCCTTGCAGCTCTGTCTCGCTGTACCTTAGACACTTCCCTCTTCACAGTTGCACAACCAGAACAGATAGACAGGGAGAGACAAACAGATGGACACAAACACACATGTCGTTCACAGTCTTCTAGATAATGTTGCTGGTTATTCATCTGAAAATGGTCTGGAGCATACCTGCTCAAGTGCAGACTTCAAGCTAGGCACCCTAGAGATACCCAGTTACAAGGCACGCTTGTGTGCAGAATACAAATGCTATCACAAATGTCCTAATGTCAGGAGGCGCTTACCTCATTGTGGTTTTACTTCTGTAGCTTATTCTTACTTGATACGGCATCTTCCTCCTCCTCCCAAGCTAGATGCACAGCACATAGTTCATCAAATTACTATTCTCAACATGCATATGTACTAAATGAACTACTACAGAAGAAAAATACCTTTTAATCATTTCATCTTCAGTTAAGAACAATGCAAGACTATTTTCCTCGATAAGAATTTCTATCTTCCCTGTGTCCTTCTACGAATCTTGTAGGTTTTTCTTCCGCGCAACTAGAAACTAAAACCAGATTCTTTTCATCCTTCCTGTAAACGGTACTATTGAGAATGAGATTCGTACTTGAAATGTAGAAAAATAAAAGTAACCAGAGGCCATGGGAAATGCAGCAATGACATTTATTGGAATTTCTCCAGGCATTACATGAAAATTTGTTTAAGTGAAACAGAGGATAAAGCACATTCAGTGCATCTTAAAAAAAAAAAAAAAAAAAAAGATGTATCTGAATAACTTTGATTCTTTGTAATACACACTACTGCAGTTCCTGGGATTGGTTTTGTATGTACACATCAGCTAAAACTTACTCTGAACAAAACTGCAAAGAACCACCTTTTCACTTGGCATTTTCCCACCTAGTACAATACAATATTCTTGAAATAGACAGATTCCACATAATTTTATACGCAGTGTTAAGACCTTTCACTCCAACTGTAAAAAGAAAGACTGTTAAGTAAATCAATATCTTTAATCAAATAAAACACCATGGAAGTAAAAAACAACAACAAAAAAAACCCAGGAGACCCCAAGCCCCTAAGTTCCACAGCAGCGTGCAGCAAATCAGCATTGTTGTTCCTCACTTTTATGTTAACATAAAGCATAATACTTAGAAAGTAGTGATACTCAGTCCTTGCTTTCTAAATTGGACAATCTTATGCATAAAGACACTGCTGGATTTGGCACTTTGCTTAATTGCTTTTCTTACTAAAAAGAGTAAGTGCTTCCTGAAATACAGTATAAATGGTAAGAGATAACATGAGCCACTGTAACACTCAATTAACGGTTCAGACATGCACTCCAAAATACGTGTCTATTACACATTTGCCTAAGCCTTTTCAAAAATTCCACTCAAAAACATTTTCAAATCTATACGCATCTTTTTATACCTTTATAAACATATTTTCTCCCTTGAAATGATCTGAGCTTACCTCACCTTCTGCCTGGAACACACAAATTCATGACTTGTTTTAAAAAAAAGACCACAAAGCAGTATTAAAACAGGAATAACCTGGAAAGCCAGTATTATAACTGCACCTGTACTTCAGAATCCCCTTTCAAATGTATATCCACTGTCTATGTGAAAACTGAAAGGTATATAATATTTGAAACTTCCTTGGTCCTCTCCCGTGCACTTATGCTCAACTTCCTGCAACCTGCCACAATTTTCTCTTCAAATAAAATTTAAGAGTAGCTTTCTGGCTCCCACTATGGTAAGACAAGTCTTCTTGCAGTATTTCTTTGGTTAAATGAGAACCTCTTACATGCCTAACTCTTATGACAGCAAGTCTCCTGCAGAAAATTAACATCCGAATAAATACCACCCTACAGCCTTGGTTCCTTCCTCCTGTCATCATGACCAACCCAGGAGAGGTGGAAGCAAACAGGCCGGGAAGGAAGTAGTAGTCACCGTTAGCTCTTGCCTTTACAAGTTCTGTGAGCGTGTCTAGATAACTATTTCTTAGCTCTGAGTTACAGAGGCGGAGCTATGACGTGATGCTTTTGGTTTCCAGTTCCAACATGCATGTGGAATTACATTGCTGACTGGTACAGCCCAGACAGTGGATGGCACTAGAGCTCTTTCTGTACAAACCAAGTCACGATACTTATTCTGCTTATTGGTCTGTGCACACAATGTCAGTAGAATTAAAAAAAAGAGGCACGCATGAGTTCACACAGATTTTTCCACAGAAGATGTGAAACATGCTGCTCTTTGGAGGGAAAATTACATTCTTTTTTTTCTTCAAGTATTATTCAACATACATATATATAAAGACACGCTATCCTCATTTCACTATAAGACAAGCATATCCAGAGTGAATTTGTAGATCACCATTATCTTCACTTTGATTACTGAAATTTCTCTTTTCCTTTAGGTCAAATCTAAATATACATCTACTCATCATAATTACATGTGAGAATCCTTTATTTCCCCCTTGTGATTTATTTACACAATCATAAAAAAATTAATAGCCTGAATTTGCATACTGACATTTGAAGGCCCATCTGTAGCTATGAGTGTCCCAGCACTAGCGTTTTGGATAATACCATTGCCTATTGCTAAGTCCTTTGAAAGCAGCATACTCATCTTTTCTTTCCCTTTTTTTGAAGAAATGCTGCCAAAAAAACCCTGGTTTATGGCTTACTCATTTTATTTTATTATTTGGATTGTAGTTTACTTCCTTCAGGAGCAGTTCACAGTCAGACAATGCTTCTGCTGGCAAATACTTCATTATCTGTTCAAGAGTCTTTTGATATGTTATCTTCTCCTGTTCCAGGGACTGAATTACGCTCTTCATTTTGTTCTCTCGAGTCAAAATAGTCTCCAGGCTGGATTCCAGACTCTGAATTTTAGCATGAGCAACCTGTAAAACAATAACATTATCTTTATTATAAATTGAGACGTTCTGAATAACTTTTTTTATGGGAGATAAAGGTAGCGATATTTTGAGAAAAATCAATCTAAATCAAGAAGGAATACTCCAAGGAATGACAAAGGACTTAAAAATATGTCTAACAGAAGTAAATCACTGTAAATGAGAGAACTGCTCAACTGTATAAGGTCTTGCAGTTAAGAGATTTCTTAGGTACATTTAAAAAAAAAGACACTTCTCTATTGGCTGAATAACTGAAGTGACCTCTCCATGAGTTTGTGATCTTAAGTCATTTACCTGTAGCTTCTCCAACAAATCCATGTTCTGTCTCTTCAGATGACTGTTTGCCCTCTCCAGCTTCTCCAGGGGTTCACCTTCATCACAGGGATTCACATTTTCCTGCAGTTCATCCTGTAGAACGTGGTACTCTACTTCGTAGGCATGGAGCTGTTTTGAAATATCCATCTCAAACACCTGCCATGAGAGAAAAAAAGCAATTACAAATTACAACAGAGAACATTTATTCCCCACGAATGTTTGGCTAAGAGGCAACTTTGGTTGATTAACTTCATGTTTTTTCCTGTTCCTCCCACAACACTATTTTAAGGGGAAGTCTACAGTAAGAGCATTTCAGCATCTAGAGTTCTTATTGTAGCCATAATGAATCATAGACTTTAGAATAAATTGGATCATCACTTTTACAATTATAAATACCACCTCTTACTATCAGATGTACCAGCAAAAAAAGTGTTATTTAATCCAATAATTTTATAATATGACCAAGTGCTATTATCTCTTGCTCAGGAATATTAAGTTCAAGAAGAAACTTTTAAATTCAAGTCTCACCAGCTTGTGATGGGAACAGGATCACACAATGAGGAAGAATAATCCAGGAGTCATCAGATCCCCACCCTCAAAACTAGATCTTGTGACTCCAAGCGCCCATTTATAGACCTCTATAAGAACAATCTTCATGATTACAGTTTCCCTGTGCTGTCTCTGCATGAAGATACACTACTTTCTTCCTGGGATGCTTTGGTTACAAAGCGTTATGAAGACTATGGAACTGAGCACCTAGCAGTGATGGGGCCACATGATCTTTATCTGTTTATACATCTAGACACAGCCTCCCATCTCCCAAAAGTTATCAAATAGCTTAGACTAGAAGGAAAGGATGTCTACAGTGACATTAATTCTGTTCCTTATTCCAGAGATCACAAACATTACACCAATAAAAGACACAGATACTCCAGCAAAACAAGTTCTGCATTACATTCACTGTTCTTCAGGTAATTCCAGTAAGGTAAAACTTTAAATTACATATGGTGTGCAAACTGGGCAAGTGCCATTTTCCTATATGTAGCTACTTGGTCAATTGTTCATCTGTGTATGAGAGTCCTGCATGCTGTCTACATTTTCTTTCATTATCCACTGTAAAATGATGATCCTGGGAATGCCAACGCTGAGACAGCCAAACAACTCCACCTGCAGCCAGCCTAGGTAGGAGCAATACGATATAGGCAGCAGTCTACACGTGCATTCAGATCCAGAAGGCTGCTCAGCATGAAAGCACACCACAGGCAAGCAGGCGACCTTCCTCTCAGAGCTGAGCTGACCTGCGTATAACCACATCCACCTCCACTCAGGCTATACAACCCATTGTTTACTCAGACCTGGCTTTGCACAAAGCCACTAAGATGCTCACCACAGCATGATTGCTTTGCAACCCATGCAGACCACAGGACACATTTAATTTCTAATAGTATCAGAAATACCGAACTACCATCTCTATCATTGCCAGAATCAGTGAGTTGTGAAGACAGTCACTAAAGCACCCGACACAGGTTTAGCACGACAATCACAATCAGTGCAATGAGGAAATGAAGATTTACACATTGACTAAAAATTAATTCTTAACTGACAGAACCTGAAACATTCTAGTGTTAACCAAGCCATAGGAATGCATCAGAGTTAACTGCACTCCTGCACACAGAGATGGTTTTCTAGAGCTCTTCTGTTATCTCCAAACTGCCACCTGAAGGGGGAAAACAGCTCACACGTTCACAATTAAGGTACTAGACTGAGGCTTATTTTCAATTTGCAGCTTCAATGCAGAGGATGTAGAGAGATGAAGATCCCAGCCACTGACAGTATTTCACAAGAAGCTTTTCCTGTATCAGCATCAGTAATTCTTTATTTCTCTTCTATTCTTGACCTTTGTCACGAAGTTGCAATGATACTGATGAAATAACACTACTCCAGTCCTCCTTTCCCTTACCCAAGGCAGGCAGAGATCAATCCTGAGGGGTTTTTATGTCTGGCACCAAGCACCTGCCAAACATGATCCCTCCAAGGGGGGGGGGGGGGGCAGAAGTTGCACAAGGGCACCCTAAAAGTGATCCCTAGAAGAACAGAAGCTGTCCACGCAACACAACAACAAAAGCTTGCTTAACCTTGATTTTAATACAGAACATTGAAATAGAGTCTCACCAACCTCCCAGCCTGTAGGATTTTAAGTTGGAGGTGTCAGAAAAATTTCTACAGGGGTACCCAGGCCTGTGCAGCCAAAAGTTTGAAGGATCAGGAGGAGAAGCTGCTGTGATGCTGCCTCTTCCCACCATGGCAAGCTGTGACTCCTGTCACAAACTGTTGGACTGCTCACCCACTAGCAGGGAGCAACAGCTGGGTTTAGGTTTGGAAAATAGGCTACTTTTACCTGTCTGATAGTGACATGAAATTTATAAGCAGAGTCACGTTTTCCCAGTAGCTGGGGCATAAAAGAACCTTTGTAGTAAACCTTGAGCAACTAAAGTCTTGCTAAAATTGCAGTTCAAAACCCATTGAAATTAGCTCATATCCTATTTCTATACAAGTTACTGGGAAGATGACTCCTTTGCATTTCAAACCAAAAGGAACGTACTGAGAAGACTTTTACATATACTTTAGGCATAATTCTTTTAAAGTAAACTAAATGGTGGGGAAAAAATGTAAAGAGAAAAACAACCTTACCTGGGTAATAATTTTTTCCATTTGAGGTTGAGTCATATCTGGAATAGTGGTTTTAAGAAAATCAACAATGTTCTCAAAACTCTCACATCCCATTATAGACGTTTCTTGACTGCTAAGTAGGCTCAGTGCTACTTTAAATATGACTTCCGTTCCTTGAAGAAAAATAATGTCTAAAAAAGAAAATCATTAAAATGTCTTGAAAACGAGAGCTAATGTCATTGGATAAATACATGTATTTGCTGGGATATTTTTCTTTTTAATCAATCATACTGCAGATTTATTCAGTTCAGAAGGGCAATCTGTCTTATTTCAACATGAGGTTAAAGCATATAAAAACATTTTCTGTCATCTTACAGATGTGAGAGAACATTAAAGAAAATATCACATGCTTGTTATGTCTGTAATTGCTATCTGCAATAAGGATTTCATTACTGTCTACTGTAGACTATAGACTATTAACTAAATGCTAACTGCTTTTAAGTGCATCTATGACTGAAAAGCAATTGGAAAGCAGATCACAACACAACGTACTGATGTTTTACTGTTTTCTACAGGCAGAAGCTAGTCCTTAAAAAATGATCACGTCGATTCCATAACCAACCATATTATTTTCAAAACCTATAGTAGTGATCACATTAGCTATAATTTATGCCCCAAACCCTTACTTTGAGGTATAATTACATGGATGTGAGAGCAAAATCCGGGCTCTGCAGAAGTCAGTAGACACAGACTGCGCCAAAACTGGACACTTGATCACAGTAACTAGAAACCTGGTCTCGGTAGCAGTGGTGGACTTGCAGTTACTAAGATGAATGCAGCACATGAGCAGTTCAAATCAGCCTCCTGCGCTGTTGGCTCTGTCACAATGCCAAGGGCAGGGCTATGCAATTGAACAAACTCAAACTTCTGATCCCAATACTGAGAGGTCACCCCTGGCCCTAAACCAGTATCACAGGGTAGCACCAAGGACACTGGGGAGGCAGTCATCTCAAACACAGCTCCTAAAAGTCTCCCTTCTCAAGTCTATGATGTACATTCAAGCAGCATAAATATGTAATTAATGATGGGTAGACATTAACCGTCTGTTCCTGGTATGTGACAATGGCCCATAAGACACTGAAGATGCAGGAATTCACAGCATTAGGAAGAAAAATAACATAGTGACTTTTGAGTTTTAAAATGAGAACGTGCCTTGCTCAGCTCTCAGAGAAATGAACACTGACCCTCCCCACCCTTAAAAAATTCATTTTCCAAATTCAAAGCCTACCAGAAACAAGCAAAAAAAAAAAGAACAGAACACTTTAGTCTTGAAAAACAAATCAAAAAGAAAAACCCTAAATGCTTAAGTATCCTGAAATTCAATAATCCCACTTGGAAAGAGAATGTGAATCATGTGAATACCACTGAAAAACAGATATACCAATAATTTGTTCACCCAAAGAGCAGTCAGGAAAAGTTTGCTGTAAAAGAAAAAAACCCTCTGTAATGGAGAAATCACCAGTCAAAATAAAAAAAGAAAAAAAGGAAAGAAAAAAGAAAACCAAAACCAAAGTCCTCTTCCCCCCCCACAAACCACCACACCAGACAAATTAAAAACCTAACACACTCCAGTAATAGAACTGAAGAAATTCAACCTAGCTTTTGTCTTATTAAAAGACAAAAGGTGCTGTATGAAAACAGAAAAATCAAATGGAAAAAACCTCTGATTTAAGAGGAAGTACATGACATATGCTCCTAGCTTCTTGGTGCATATCTGAGCACAGCGAGTTTTACATTAATAAGTAAATTAAAACCCAAAACCAAAAAACCCTGCATTACTAGAAATTTGATTAACCTGCAAGTTCTTACTGACACTAAAAGAATACAAAACCACGTACTTGACATGTTGATACTGTAAACACTACAAGGCATAATCACTATTTAAGCTTCTGTACTAGATGTTATCTGAAGAGGAGCATATAATGAAAAAAATATCTAAATGGAGTAAGAGGCATGCTTAGATAGAAAACTGTTCAATATATACATGAATACCTGAAAACAGCCTTTAAGTTCAAACTTATTTGAATTTTTATTAGAAAGCACTTAGAATCAGTTATTCAGAAACATTTTCTAGAAAACCAATGCATTCTCCTTTTTCAAATCGCAAGTTCAACAAGATGAACTTTTCTATAGACATAAACTGAACGCTTGATGCATAAAATACATTTGCAACAATAAACTTCCTGCTGTTCACACTTCTGAAGTCTCTTGGCTAATAACAGCAGACACACTTAATTGCTCAAGTCTGATGTTTCAAAGAATACATTTCTGTTTTCCTCTTTGAAAAGGAACTGACATCCCACCACGAAGAGCATTCCTACTTGCCACCCACAACAGTCACCCCAAATGTCCCTAGTATGTAGAACACTACTCCCTGAGAGTTTCAAAACACAATGGCCAACATTGTTCTGTTTATTATTGCAATAGAATAAACTTTCTTACCAAATACCCTGGCTACGAATCCTAACGGAAACTGAGATGCGAACAGTGTAAGAAACCACGGTGCAGCATAAAGACTGGGACTGATTTCATTTTCTTCAAGATGATTATACAGGTCTCTGTGATAATCATGAAGAAGCCTTGAGAGCTGATACATCTGAATCTACAGTGCATGAGGGGGGAGAAAGTAGAGAAAAAAAAATTCAGCTTTACTTAGTTTTCCAAACCATTCACATTTCATCGAAGGGAAATTACCTCCAGTACAGATGGTACTGTAAAATGAAGCTTAATTGTTGCCTAGGGCCTCAAGTGTATCTACTTGTGTATAAACAACCCACCCCTAATGAGTTAAAACCAACATAGTAGTCAATAACAAAGAACAGTTTGAACCTGATTATTAATGAAGTATCATTTTAGATTCACAGGCTTAAGGTAAGAGGAGAATATATTGATCTAACTTTATCAAGAAACCAGAACTTTCAGTCTTGCAGCAATGAAAGCAGAAGTACCTCTTCCAAGATGCCACAACTCTACATTACAGAGCTGAACTATTTCTGGCTAAATTTACACATTTCAGCTTTTACCCTTTGAATCTTGGCCATATTTTTGCTGCATTTAGAACTCCTATGCTACAGTCATCACTTTGTACTCTGACCCACAGAGTACATTAGACACAGTGCGTCAGTAGAGGTGTACCACATACGTATTTCCCAGCGCACCTCCCATATGCCAGTGGTCCATAGACATTTAAGATACTAATACAAAAAGTGCTTCTATGCAATCTGTAAAAGGTTGCAAAGCAAAATGGTTAAAAGTTGCTATTCATTGCTAAAAATACCGCTCTGTGGCAAATTATTTCCTTGCAATTTTGATAGTTTATACTCCACAGTTAGTTACAGCACAGAGTAATGCTTCTCTCAGAAAGCAGAAGATGAGAAACAGAAATATATTGATTAGCTCTCAGGTCCAATTTTGCTGTCAGCAGTGCCTTACGCTTAAGGTGAATCCATCCCTCAATAAGAAAATGACTTACTGGATCCAGCTACGTTCCTACTTTTAGTGGTCATGATTCTTCCCTACCAAAAACTGACTGCACTTGAAACTATCAGTCAGCAGTGTCCTCAAGAAGACAGATCACGTCTCATTCAGGCAAATTAGCTGAATTTGTGCATGGGTTCGAGTCCTTGTTTTAACTGCCAAAGATACTAATTAAGCACAGTTTGGACCGTGTCAATACAAAATACATTTACGTGTGAAATTAGAATAGTATCACAGAGACAGTAAACCACTTGGGTGAGTTCATTATGAACTAAGGAGCTAGATAACTACTTTTTCCTGACAAAATTAAAACGTAAGTCAAATAAGTTTTCATTATCCTAAAGAAACATCCAACATTTTTCTTCTACAGGACAGAAGCTAATTCTGCATATAGGCTTACTTGTGTTTCAGTACTGTAAATGCAAAAGAATTTGCAAGTGCTCTACTCCTGTTAAAAACCAAACCAAAGGGTTAGGCTTTAGCGAGATCCTCTAAGTCATCTTCCATAGTCTACCTTGCCTCGAGCAGACAAAACTTGTACTTTTGTCTAGAACAGGACAACCACCTAGGAGCAAACTGTGGGTAAAGAGAGATCATTTCATTTAAAGGGCAAACAGTACTACAGGCGGTAAACCTTCTCAAACTTGAAGTATTCTTCCTAAGAGCTTCTGACAGTGAAAGTTTCAGACTTATTTAAATCAAAAGGTGAAATCCTGGAAAATTGACTGCTCTCAAACCATCAGATGTTATTGAAAGTCTACAACTGCAGTATAACATACAAACACTAAAAGAGCATCTTCTGGGGGAAAAAAAGTGCCACAACCATGCATTTATCACACTTAGACACCCCCCCACACACTGGTTCTAAACATATTGGGGGGTGGGGGATGGGATAGGGAAGAGGCAGAACGATGCTCTTCATGACTGTTCACCCTTAATTCATCACAACAAACTTGTTATAGCATACTTTCATCCACAATAAAACACCCCCCTCTATAATTTTTGGAATAAGCACATACAATTTCTTTAACTACAATCTATTCTATTGTTCTGGACATTTGCCAAATAAGCACTTGAAGTGACTGGTCATGAAAAGTGGACTGAAACTCCCCCTCAAGTTTTACTTAATTATAAATGTTTGCTATGCAGGGAGCATGAAAAAAAAAAAAAAAAAAGTTTTTTTTTGTATCTGCCTCTTAGTTTTCTCCTTCTCCACTGTGGATTTCAAGCTTTAACTCAACAGTGATATATCCCTTTATAATATTAGGGGCTTACAGCATATAGTTATTTAAGTCAGCGTACTGTTGTATCTCAAGGTGAAAGATTTCTCAAACTTTAAACCTTGAAGTTTACACAGATAATGATTTTCTGTCTCTTTCCTAAGCAGCCTTTAGTATCTATAGCTAGGTGTTAAAAAGACTAATATTGCAGAGCATGCATCGTTTCATAAGCAAACTAAATGATTAAAAATTCATCTGTTTTCTCTCATCATCCTCTACCCACCACCCTTAACATGGAGAGAAAAGAGGTGGAAATAATGAGGCAAGACAGAGCAGCTTTGAGTACAAATGCCTGTGGAATGCATCAAGTGGCCGCTGGGTGTCACAATTGATTTGACATACAAGAGAAAAATCTACATCTAAAGGCTTATGGGCTGAAGAAAAACAAAATCAAATTTAAACTCTAGCTGTACAGATATATGCATACCAGTGTTTTGGCATAAGGAAGAGAAAGAAGTAAGGAAAAGAAAAGGAACAGCAAAATAGCAGAGAAAGCAGAGTTTCCAAACAGGAGATGATGGGGACGTGTGACAGGAAAAGCCTGCAAGTTCTGAACTTCTCTGTTTGCAAATTCAGAGTTGGAGAGGGTTTGACAGTAACATTTTCATGTACCTCACAACCACCAAAACAACACAAGAAGCTTCATAAGACCCTGGAAAATATAAGCAATCTCTGAGACCTCAAAACTTATTTAAAACTCTGGTTTGATTTAGGAGAAAGAATGACTTACCTGTAGCGACATCATGTCTGGTCTGTACTGCTTACGGAAGCCAAGGTCATACATGAGGAATTTCAGCATTTCAAAGGCCTGTTCCTCACTCATATGTAGAAGCAGCACTCCAGCTACAAAGCTTATACCTTGACAGTAACCTACTTCTTTGTCCAGCAAAGAATATGCTTTCAGGAGATTAAAGAGTGATAGCTGTCCTGCTCCCAGGTGGGCAGAAAAGTAAGGATGCGTAGGAAATGTCCGTCCTGATGTAAAGAGAGAAGAGTAGTTGATATTAAATTCTTCTCATTAAAAAAACCAACCAAACAAAAAACCAACAGATCCATCTGACAAGCAGCACTTCTCTCTTCCCATAGACCTTTTCTCTTTGCTTTCATATGCAGGTTGATTTTAGTCAGATCAATCTGTAATTTACCTGATTTTAGACCGTATCCATTGAACTCCTTTCATATTCTCATCTACATAGAACTTGCAGAAGCAACTGCTTGATTTCTCTTTTCAGACAGATGTAGAAGAGCATAAATACAAACAGCATAACCTATGAAATCATCTGCTTAGAGGACATTAAGTGGCATATACAAAATGTGTCCTGATGACATAGAAAGTGGTGCTGATACAGCAGCATCAATCTCCAGCAACAGCTTCCATTAAGAATGGTGTGTTTCCACTTGGACACATGAAATGAGTCAACAGTAATCTCCCAGGTACAAACACACGTACCTAGATCTACAAGGATGGCGTGCTGTTGAGCAGTCAGTTGTTTCAGGAGTTCTTTGTAAGAGATGTCAGGAGGCTGCTGCTTGTTTGGCAGTCTGTGTCTGACTCGATGTTGCACAGCCAAAAACTGCCAAATTTCTCCCCGACGACTTTTTGGTACACCTGCAGGTCAGTCAAAAAACAAGAGGCCTAAGCAGGGGCATATTTTTACGCTACAACAGAAGAATTTGCAAATTTATTGTCATAACCTTGCCTGTCATAATCTTAGCCAAACCACTGTGGAGGATCCCTTTCAAACAGTCAGCTTCAGAAGTTGTCCACTCTGCAGTGTATTCCCTCAGTAACCACAGTTCAGTCCCACTAACTAAACATTAACTACACACTTCAGGTAATTACTCTGAGCAGTAAACTGGGCAACTGAGGTACAGACATCACTTGTTTTGCCATCTCTGAGCTGTTAGTCTCCAGCAGGAAAAGATGCATGACCACATGTAGAATGCAGACCATCCTGTTTAGAAAGGCTGAACTAAATCCAGAGGTACAAAATACAAAGAGGTCCATCTCCTCTTCCGCTTCCCAAAGGGCTGCTCACGTCAGTCCATAGGCTTGGAGAAAGACGTACAGATTACAAAATGGTCAGTTTATACCTAAAAGCATTACTGCTGCATACCAAAGGAAGGGAGCTGGCAGATGTTATTGCTAAGGCACTCTTGATCATCTTTGAAAGATCATGGAGAACAGGAGAGGTGCCTGAGGACTGGAGGAAAGCCAGTGTCACTCTGGCCTTCAACAAGGGCAAGGAGGACCACCCAGGAAACTACAGGCCAGTCAGCCTCACCTCCATCCCTGGAAAGGTGAGGGAACAGCTCATTCTGGGGGTCATCTCTAAGCACGTGGAGGAGAAGGTGGTTATCCGGAGTGGTCACCAAGGGGAAATGATGCCTGACCAATCTGACAGCCTTCTGTGATGGCATGACTGGCTGGGTGGACAAGGAGAGCACAGTGGATGTTGTCTACCTTGACTCTGGCAAGCCTTTTGACACAGTCTCCTATAACATCCTCATAGGCAAGCTTAGGAACTGCGGGTTGGATGAGTTAGACAGTGAGGTGGGTTGAGAACTGGATGAATGGCAGGGCTCAGAGGGTTGTGATAAGCGGCGCAGAGTCTAGTTGGAGGCCTTTAGCTAGCGGTGCGCCCCAAGGGTCAGTGCTGGGTCCGGTCTTGTTCAACATATTCATCAAGGACTTGGATGAGGGGACAGAGTGTACCCTCAGCAAGTTCGCTGATGACACTAAACTGGGAGGAGTGGCTGATACACCAGAAGGCTGCGCTGCCATTCAGCGAGATCTGGACAGGCTAAAGAGCTGGGGGGAGAGGAACCTTATGAAATTCAACAAGGGCAAGTGTAGGGTCCTCCACCTAGGGAGAAATAACCCCCAGGCATCACAATACAGGCTAGGGGTTGACCTGCTGGGAAGCAGCTCTGCAGAGAAGGCCCTGGGAGTCCAGGTGCACCACAAG
Organism: Balearica regulorum gibbericeps; assembly: GCF_011004875.1. Classification (NCBI taxonomy): domain Eukaryota; kingdom Metazoa; phylum Chordata; class Aves; order Gruiformes; family Gruidae; genus Balearica; species Balearica regulorum. Next base: position 173,182,904 of record NC_046184.1, on the reverse strand, counting down.
CTCTCCACAAGCCAGCAATGTGCCTTTTTGCAGCCAAGAAGGCCAATGGTATCCTGGGGTGCATTCAGAAGAGCGTGGCCAGCAGGTCCAGAGAGGTTATCCTCCCCCTCTACTCTGCCCTAGTGAGGCCACATCTGGAATATTCTGTCCAGTTCTGGGCACCCCAGGTCAAGAAAGACAAGGATCTACTGGAGAGAGTCCAGCAGAGGGCTACAAGGATGATTAGGGGACTGGAGCAACTCTTGTATAAGGAAAGGCTGAGAAAGCTGGGTCTGTTTAGCCTGGAGAAGAGAAGACTGAGAGGGGATCTAATCAATGCTTATACATATCTAAAGGGCAGATGTCAAGAGGATGGGGCCACGCTTTTCTCAGTGGTGCCCAGTGACAGGATAAGGGGCAATGGGCACAAACTGGAACACAGGAGGTTCTACCTGAATATGAGGAAAAACTTCTTCACTCTGAGGGTGACTGAGCACTGGAACAGGCTGCCCAAAGAGGTTGTGGAGTCTCCTTCTCTGGAGATATTCAAAACCCTCCTGGATGCAATCCTGTGCAACCTGCTCTAGGTGATCCTGCTGTAGCAGGGAGGTTGGATTGGATGATCTCCAGGGGTCCCTTCCAACCCCTACCGTTCTGTGAAGGACACAGACCCACTCATATTGAAAGACTGCATTTCTCTCAAGTCAGTCAAGCACCTATGAAAGCACAAACTAAATTAAAATACTACTTTCAGACTTTCACATACATCCCCCTGACTCTGTAAACCAACCTTTGAAAATCAAAATAAATTGTCAACTCTGCTAATACTTTCCAGGCAAATAATTATTTAGCAAGAATACAAATTAGAAAAAGCATATCCTTGTTCCAAACTCTGAACTGCAGTCCAGCAACAGTAACTAGGTTAGGAAGGAAAGACGTTTGTTGGCAGTCTTTGGCAGGTCACTAACAGGAACCACCTTATTTCTACCACAATTTTCTTTGGTAGCAAATTAAATTTCTCTTCTATACCACAGCCAGATTACACTGAACTATAACTTTTCAGCATCTGTAATACAGACGTGAGATTACATGGAGGAGGGCACAACAGTGCAATCAGACTCTACATCTGCATTATACTAACAAGGCCCTCTGGCTCCCCTTCTGGCCTATGGCTAAGCCACAGGAAGACCTATTTCAAGCCAAAATCCCCAGCCTTTCACTCAAGGAAACAAAATACTAAGAGACCATAGTCCAGACTCCACAAGATGTAGTCCTTCTGACTCTCTGAAGTTCGCTTGTGAGCTTTCCCTGGGTTTTGGGCACAGTCCACAAAAGGCATTATGGTCCTGCCTTCTCAGTAAGCAAGTAAAGCCAGAGCGTTTGAAATTCAGAGTCAATTGGATAAGAGCCACAAACTAGAAACCAGAAGGTCACAGTGTTAGCTGCAGAAGCTCCATGTTCCAATCTTCACTGTAATAATACTGGGCACAAGATGCTACTTTCAGGACTATGACTATACACGTTTCTGCATCACTGTCATTGTAAGCTGTAGACACAGCAGAACCCATTTTCTCTTTGACAGCGGGATGTGGGTACATTTGCAAAAAGAAGGCAATTTTTTCATGATTTTGTGATACTGGAAAAAGTGTATTGCTGGCAGATTTCCTTTGGCATCAAATGGCAACAAAAAATAAATCTTCAGACTTTATAGTTAAAAGCCATCCTACATAAATACCTTCTTTCAAAGTAGAATGAATATCTTCCATGTCACAGCGGATTTTGGCTCTGCAGTTCAGTAACTTCTTATCCCAAACATTTATGACATCTTTCTGACATGTACCAACTTCATCATAATCCAGTTTTACTTTTCTTGATAGGAGCTCATCTCTGCTTGCTAGAACAGAGAACACAAAGGAAGAGCACTGAGAAAACCAGAACATCAGAAAGTTATATGACACCAAATACGCAAAACCCATTCAATTTAGATATATCTACCTGATTATCTGACAAGAGATAAATACACCTTCTACAATCCATCAGCTAATAGCTGAAATGGGGCCAGTCTTTTGTCATAAGATGCTGCAGGTAACAATTTAACTTTAGTACTGGGCCATGAACATTAGTAATTCATGAAGTACACGAAAACATTTTTTAAGGCTTGGAGCAAGAAGAAAAACACACTCAGAGTCAACTTCACCACATCTGCTGCTTCTTTCAACTGCAAAACCACCTTTGATCATTTTTCTCTTGTTTATATTGAACATTACAATTGTTTTAGTATGGAAAGTCCCAGACATATGAATGTTTATATTAGAGATTTAGGCAAGCAAGCTAGGCAAGTCTTCTAAACTGAAGTCTGTCACCCTGGTTCCAGTTTTTACATGTCCCTTAAGAGAGTGGTAAGAGCTCTTGGCACTGCTACCTGGCATCATCAGGCTGACTAGAAGTAAATAGAATGAACCAACATAAACCATACCCAGAAAGGTACATCTATGCTGAAGCACAGAACTCATGTTGCTGTAAACTTAAAAGATTTGCTGCACCGGACTTCCTGGCACACAATATTTATTCCAGAGACCTCACTATTTCTGAAATAAAGCTGCATTGTTACTCTGGAATTTCATGGAGGAACAGCTTTCATTTCCATTATGGAGAAATTAACTGTGGTTATTTTATTATACATGATATGCATGTACAAAACCACTCCAATTCCTCGTACTACTGGTATAAAAAAAATGGAATCCAGACCTGAATGTGTCTTAATTTACAGAGATAGGTTTAGTTATCATTGGACTGAATTGTACATTTTGCAACATGACCTCTGAAAGCCGCAATTGAATTTATCCCAAATTTGCCTTGATCTGCGTGCAGAACTTGCTCCTTGCAGAAGACTCTTTCCTCTTACAGATGTAGCCTTCCTCCCTCCTATCATCTCTAGGTAAAAGCAAAGTCTCACTCGTGCTTTTATACAACCTGCAAAACAAGACAATCAGTTCCTTCGCCTAATCATCTCACTTTGGATACAGCCAATATTGGATGAATCCGTAGAATCATTGCCTAGCCCACTCCAAAAATGTAGGTGACAAATTACTTCCAAAAGCTGTGTGTTACACCTCGGAGACCATGTCTATTCAAGACTACAGGGGGCCTTGTAGAAGCAACTATTATGCAAGGTACAGTACACTTCCATAAAAATGGGAACATAACCTCAGTACAAGAATTTGCAGTCCAACTGGGGCAATTTTAAATGATACCCTATTACTGTACAATTTCATCTGAGAATGCTCACATAAGCGATATGGAACAGATTCAAGACAGCATAACATATTTCAGCGTGACAGCGAACTCCAGGATTAAGCACACAGGTTATCGTTCACTGAATAGTACTTTGGCTCTGCAATTAACCCTAGTGAAAGCCAGCAAGCTTGCCTGTTGATTGTACTTGCTCTACCTACTCTGCCAACCTTGGCTGCTTGCAACCATCCTTGTTAACATTCTTCCTAATCATTGCTAGGTGGCCTGCTACTTTTTGTAGTTTTTATATTTCTAGGTGATCTACTGGAAAAAACAGCTTCTCAGGGAAAGCAAAAAAAAAGCAAAAATAAAAGCAAGTTTGTGCAATTCACAGAACTTACCTTCTGTAAAACAAAGAGCTAACAGTATTCAAGTCTCCTCGACAGCAAAAGGAATAGGAAAAGAGATTCTATTAATATTTTGTAAATAAAAATTGACAAAACATTAACAGAAAACCACTAAAAACAATTCCACAGCAATTCCTGTCTTAAACCAGTCATATACAGCTGAATAAATTCACAGCTAGGAACCTGGCTTCAAGTGGAGAAATGGCTGCATTTCAGTTATTACATTTCCCATTCCTGAGATCTACATTTAATTGTAGGCTAGGATGCCAACCACTGCCTGCACCAGCACTTGTTTGGAATGTATCAGTTCTGCACGTTGTGTCTGTAAAATGGCCCATGTTACAGCAGCCCACAGGAAGCCTAGAGATAGGTGTTAAGACAGTTCACTTTTTACCCTTTGAAAATAAGGTGATGAATTCTAACTAGCTAGAGCACCATTTTCACTAGCAGTACTTAGGAACCTGCACACAGGAGACATGCTCCTTGGAGCACAAACCAAGATGTGGGCTGCAGATGAGTGCCAGTTTGGAGTCTCCACGGCCGACACTCCTGTTTTCGCCACAAATGAACAGGCAGGCAGAATTTATTTTCTGCATATCTGCTACAAAATGGAAATAACTTATAACTGAGTCTTAAGGAACTGGACTGATTTAACAGTTTTCAGTACCTCCAGCCACACAGGGTGGGTACAGAAAAGCGTTTGTCCCTCAGCAGCTCATACTACCAGAGGGAAAAACATGAAATTAGTTACTGCAGCAGACGTCCAGCTTCACCACCCCACAACAGTAGACTAACCATTTGCTAAAACAATAAATGAAGATTTTGGCTGAAGTTAAAACACACTTCTCTGTAGATGTTCCCTACGAATCTAGGGGTTTCCACAGAAGTGTGTGTCAACAGGGAGACAAACTATAGAGAGAGTGCAGAGAAATACGCTACATTTGTAGGAAATATATTCAAGGATGTATACTTGTAGGGACGTGGAAACATTTCTATCCTGCTGTTTTATTTTCCTCTCCCTGCCTTCTCAGTAAGCACCATTAAAGAAGGAAAAAGAGTTAATTGACCTTAACAAGATCATTATGTTTTGTTTGAAGAATCAGACTACCATATAATGAGGTTATACACCACACAGAAGATGAGGGCAGCAACTGCAGAGAGGACATTTGACATTTTCAACTTGCCCAAAAACTATTAGTCTATTATACTGAAGAACTTGTATATGCTAGGACAGACATTGCATCCTATCTTTCATTTGTGTAAGTCTTCACCAGTCATAATAAAGTATCTTAGCCAGAAGCTCTGGCAGCTGACAAGTCAGCATGGCCAACTTCAGATCCCTCAGTAACAGCTCTCAATTTTCAGTGTACAGTGCTTATCTTCCGAAAAAAGAACTTAATGACATCCTCAAGAGCCAGTTGTTCAAAAATCATATTTGGATTCAAATATTTATAAATTGCCACTGTGATGTGGTTGATGAAGGACAGAAAGCCTGGACAGAAACACCATGCACTACAAAGGACTGAAACAAGATACAGAGGGTAAGGTTTGCCATACCTAAGTGTTCACACGGCATCACCTCCTGACTCCACATTAGAATTCCTAGACTTAGTCAGCTAGAACACAGACTGTAGCAACCTTTGTTTAACATGCACTAAAAAAAGAAAAGTTATCACTTTCTTTGTAATGAGTCACCTTAGTTAAAGTGTTGGTAAGTAGACAGAGAACCTGAAAGACTGTGAGATAGGACTGGGCGAACACATTTTTTCCTAGCACTGTTAAGCAAAAAGTTACAGAAGCATATCTCTGAGATGCCCAACATCAGTACAATTTTCAGCTTAGGCAGCAGAATTTGTTATAGTTTTTAGGGTTATTTTCTAAATAGCTAACCTTCCAGCTTCTGGTTTTCTTTTTCCATTCGAAGTAACAGAATTTGTTGATGGATGGCTTTTCTCCACAGACTTTGTAGTTCTTCTGAGTTTTTCCTCTCTCCAGTTTTATCTGGACCATCCTCATTTTGCAATACTAGAACAAGAGGGTCCTCCTCCAGGGGTGGAGCAAGAGGGGATAATGGTAACAATTCACTTCCATCATGACCATCTGCAAAGAATCAGAGAGCTATTACAGGAAACTTGGATTGTTTGACATATCACAAAAATCTAAGTCACAGCAGAACAAAAGTAGTTGTCTTCCACATTCAGCAGCAAGGTGCCGATTCCAAAGATAGAGAAAATGCAGTTCAACAGTAAATAATTATTGTTAAATAAAGTGTTTAATTTAAATTAAAGTTATATTTAAACAAAATAAAGCTATATAAAAGGTCACCCAGTACTTCAACCCTTTGCCCTGCTAGCTCCTTCTAGAGTTACCAAGGGACATTTATCCCTAAAGTCGCCTTTACAGCTGAACTTGTTTACTGCTGTGATTTACCACAGGCTCTATACTAAAAGAAACTTTCTCCATGTGCTAAGCTGCAGGCAGTGCTATAGCACTTGATGGTCACTAAATAGAGTTTGTCATTTACCCATGGTTGTCAATTCCGCCAACGTGACTTTATCAACATAGCAGGATTTCAGATATTTCAGAGGTTTCTATCTTAAATGACCTAAAGCTATAAGAATTATTAATACACTTCAACAGGTGCTATATGCAGTGCAAGGACAAAGCAGAAAATTTGCCGTTTTCTGCAAACATTGCTATCACATAAGCAGTCTAGGGTAAAAATCTGCTAACCATTAAAAAGGATATCTTTGTCAGCAAGAGGCAGTTCTTCATTTCCTTGCTATCATTGCAGCCATGGCAGATTGCGATTCATTTGATTTTGATGACAGAATCCTCTGTTCAAAGCGACAAAGACTTAAAGCCAACTGAGCACAAGTGACCTCTAGCAAGGCTCTAGCAAGAATATTGTATCAAGCTGACTCCCTTCTCCCTTTCATATTTTCCTATGTTGCAGTTCACTATAGTAATAACTATTCAGTAACAACTGCTTGTTTATTGTCTTTAAAAGCACACACAGACCTGGATGCTGCATCTTGGAAGGAGATTTATTCATAGGTGAAGCTACCTGCAGGAATATTCTCCGCCGCCAGGAGATGCGGCGAGGTGTGAGCGTGGCCCCCACAGCATTTAGAGATTCACTGCTGCAGACAGTTGATGTTCTTTTCTTTCCCTCCCCATCACTGAAGGAAAGAAAAAGCATATGGGGTGATCAAAGTCAGTCATCTTTCGAGGGGAAATAAAAATAAATTAAAAAAATCTTTATTAAGTCTGCCTAATGTACAACCAAACCTGCAGGAGCATTTGCTGGGAAGCTTTAGAAGAAAACGCATGCTGTGTGAGAGCTTCACCTTGAATACACAAGTGCCCAATTGTTTTCTTGTGACACAGTGCTGTGAAGTTTGCACCATATTCCACCAGGAAGAATTCACAGCATTCGTACAGTGCTCAGCTGGAAGCTCAGAATAAAAGCTAAAAACTTTCTGAAAAGCTAAGAGGTAAACATGGTAATGTTTAGCCTTTAAAATAGATAGCAATGGGTTTTGTTTGCCATACATTAGTCTTAGAGAGGCAAACTGATGTAATACCCCTAAAAAGCACAGATGTTGCTTTAGCAGAGCACAACACTCCATTTAGTGCCATTTTAAATGGCATGATGAGCTCACAGGTGAATATTTCACTGGAGGCAATGTTCTGGCCTTCTCATGCAGCCACTTTCCTATGCTTCAAGAAGTGGACACTTCACTTGCACAAATGGGGCCAGATGTCCTCATGTTTCATCAGCATCTCCAGCTGATGGGACAGAGCTTTTGCAAACAGAAGGCAGCTTCAGTTCCTACCACAAGGACTTAAAAGGAGCTCATCTCCCTACTTGCCATATAGAAATGCATTTACACAGTAATTTTAATGGTAGCTTATGTTGCTGGAAGAAGCAAGGAGAAGATACAGGGAAGCTTTGCTGGGAGGTCATTTTAAGAGGACACCAAGTACACCTCTCTACCGACTATTGCCAGAGGAAAGGGCATTTAGCTTTCATAAGTACTTGAGCCACTTTCAGAAATATTTCAGCATTTTACATTTGTGGTAGTAAAGTAGGTGCATAGACTTTGTACAGGAATTGGTACACTGATTATCTGCCACAAGTGCTTCCATGCAACATCAACAGCGTGACGCACAACTACAGGCTTCTTGGGAAGACAGGATCAAATACAGGGAGCTGTGTCTGCAGCTTCATCTTCAGCACAGGGAAAACTGCTATATCAACACAGCAGTAGCTACACTCAAACCTTCATCCTGTGAAGAATTTCCATGCTACAGTGCAAAGTCCCTAAAGAGAGTTAGATGAAAGGAAAGCCCAGCATGTCAGGTGTTCACTATGTTTTTAGTGGTAAGTCACTTGCAGATGATCGCAGTTGGCCAGCTGCGGTCTGTCTCCCCACATTTAGCTGGCACAAAAGGAGAGATCTGCAAGGGGGGCAGACTAGGAAGTTTCAGCTACACCAGTCTACCAGCTACGCATCTCAATCAGCACTGTTCATATCAAATGCTCTGTGTTGAGTGATAATCCACCAAGGTAGAATTGGCCTTTTTGGTGACCAAAGCTGTCCTTATACTAATGATCTACAACAACTCCCTGACATCTGTAAGCCTCAGTGAGCAAACTAGACTCACTGTCATACACAGGCATCAGATCCTGCTTCCATGGCAGAGAAATAATTGTGTCTTCAAGTTCACCTACCCAGCATTAGGCACCATCCCTGCTACCCTCTAAGAACAGCACTATGGGCTGGGAGCCCTGGATAACACAGACTGAATTATTCTCTGCTCCCTATTTAGTTTCTACAGTGCCTCAGTTCCCTACACATCCTCAGCAGAGCCCCATGTTGCACTAACCAAAATAGCAACAAAAAAAACTGTGACAATCTTATTTGGCTAACTCTTACACAGTCTTTGGTGATGGGGTAACCACTGCTAGTGCTAGCTAGGCATAGCCTACAAAACTAATTTTGAATCTAGAGGTGCTGTTTTCCAGAGTATTTCAGTTTAATAACTCTTGGAAATAAGGTATTGAGTTTGGATATATTAATCATTGTAACTCAAGTTTCTATAAATAACAGTGGCGAAAATACTTCTCACTATTTCAAGTCTTACATATCACATGTTAGAATACAAAAAGTGAGTCATTCCAGGGCTTACTAAATAGAAGCTACATAACAAGGGAATGAAAGCTCCCCCTTGAAAGTGTTCAATTAACAGTAGTAAAGTTTACAGGAAAGTCAGAATAAGAGGGTGGTTATTTCAGGGTATGAAACAAAGCTGTTAATGTCATTTGAGTCGCCGTTTACAGTGGGATGGATTAGTCACATGTGCTACCTCGTGAAGTGTGCAAATCATACAGTTCTGAGGACCTGTATTGCTGTGGTTAAACCCTCCCTTCCAAAATTCCCCTGGCATTTTAAGCAACTAACATCAATCACCTCCTCTTTCAAAGAGCTGCCTGATGAATGAAGAAAACTTTTGAAAGTCTCATGCACACATCTTGCCATATTCAGTGGAAGGCAAGCGCACCTGTGAAAACACCGAGATTTAGGAAAGGGAGGCTAGAAAGGGAGCAAAGAAAGTTTCCTCATCTCAAGGCAGACAGACAAGTCGTAGCTTAACATCAGATCTGAAGGTGTGAAACAGTACTCTAGAGAGTAAAAGCAGGAAGAAGTCAGAGTAAAATGGTAGTGTCTCATATCCTGTGATAAAAAGGTTCAGAAGGTTGGTGCAGAAAACAGATGAGTTAATCACGTATTTCCCACCTTGAATCAGGAGTTGCACAATACTTCTTCTCTAGACTTTACCATCTGTCATACCTAAACTTAACTGTCTGGCTTCGCTCTTGGTCATATTTGCAAGATTACTTAAGGTTTTAAGGTAGCTGTGGATTTTAATAGGCAGGTTGGTGCTCTGCTCAGACAGGCCAGCAGCACCTCATACAGTTCCTCTAAACAGGCAGGGGTAAAGAAAAGGAAAAGTATATCTGACCATCAGCTATCAGTTCCCTGCAAAATGGAGAGGTTAATTAAATATGAGCAGAGAGAGTAAGAGCAGAAGCAACTCTGAAACAACAACAGTACCTTCGTTTCAGTCATTGCTACTGAAAAGCAGAGCAGAGTTTTCACCACCTCCCAACCCAGGGAAACAGAGACTTTCACAACTTTCCTGTCAGGACGCTAATACTGAACCTCACACACAGGGAAAAATTCTTTAAAATTCTTAAGAAAAGACCTTGTTCTGACAACGCACAGGCTTAAACATCTACAAGGGAAACATATTGGAAGGTCAACTAGCAGAAATAGTCCAATCATTAATTACAGTTTTTAATTATGTTTTCCACATTAAGAAAGAAGTTGCTACCTTGAATTCAAGAAATTTATAACTGCTCATAAAGCCTAGACACTGGGGCAAGGCAGAGGATGACTATTTCTTGGGTTATACAGTGACATAGCCTCCAAGAAGGAAAAAAACCAACTACTTTCTAGAAGTTCCTGTCCTGCTGCAACCTACCAACAATTGAGCAAAATTAAATGCACCAGAGTCAATGTGCGACAAATTACAAGATAGCAGTATATAAAATCTTACTGAACTACAGAAGAGAGATTTAAGAACTTAACTGCAAACTAGGACACGATCGCAAGAACTGATTTTTTTTTTTTTTTTTAATTTATTTTAAGAAAATGACAACTAGATTATGGTACAGCTTCTATGTCAGAATATTTCAGCTTGGTGAAACAGACATAGGAAAGGGCAAAGCCAAAGAGTTCAATAGAGAAATTCCATAAAATGGAGTATTTCCAATTTATTTTACTTACTGTTCCTGTTTTAATCACTTAACATACCTTCCATGCAGCTCTGGAAAATGGTAACAATGTAACACACTATATTTAAGACAAATCACAGTTCAGTTTGAAGAATAATGGTTCTCCATAACACTACTTAGCCTATGCTCCTGACACAACATGAAACCAAAATGCATTCATCAGCTCGTGTACAATAAAAAGTGAAAAGCTATAAATCCAATATAATGCCTGAGCTATTTCAGTCTGTACTTTCATTCTTAATCTGTTACAAGCAATAACCCAAGTACTCAAGAGTACAGGGTACTGATCATCTAATCTTTTTATCTCAGGTAACTGCAAGTCAGTTTCACCAAAGCATCATCCCATTCACTATTCTATCCGATAATGAACAGTATGAAGATGAGACAGCTAGTTTAATGTAAAAATTTAAAAAAAAAAAAAAAAAAGAAGAAACCCAAAAAACTTATTCAAATTACAAACATGCTTATTGCTTGGTTTCAATTACCTAAATCTCTTCCCCAAACTGTTCTTTAAAATGCTCCCAGAGACAGTCAAAAAACCACAGATAGTCAAAAAACCACAAAAAACCCCACAAAGCTATCCCATTTCTTGCGATCTCTTTACACAATACTTATCTGAATTATTTTGCACTTAAGTCCACAAAAGCCAACTGACTTGAGAATAAACACTGTTGCTGCTCATGCCAAGGTTTGCATTCTTCCCCAGTTCACTTTCATTTCAACTTCTTCTCTTGATTGGTCTAAGTAGCAATTGAATCAACTCGACCTACTTTGAAATTTGGAGGCCGAGATGGTACAAAATCCCCCAGGATCAAGTACAGAAAGCTAATATGTCAACTCCCAGGATTTAAACTGGCAGAAGCCTATATGTAAGCCTAATACATGAAGTATTCCTCCCCCCTGGGAGGAAGAAAAACTAGTTCTGATCAGTTTACATCTCTCTATTGGTTCTCAGTCCTGTCATATATTTCCATTCTGAATAATTACTTTCTGCTATATTTTTTTAAAGAACATTCTCAAGTATTTTACTTTCTTCATGAGAAATGAAGCTATTTTAAAAAAGCAATCTGTTCGAATTCAAGCGGTGATAAGTCAGCTTAAATTATCCTTGCATAACAATGCAATGAACAGAGACGGTGCGGGCTAGTCAAACCTATGCTGAAGGTTGTCCCATTTTTAAAAATGTTGCTTTTATTTTTATATTAAAAAACCAAACGGATTCTTCCAATAGTCTAGCTTTCAGGAGTAGCTGTTGAATAAAAGCCAGAAATTCCAGAAGTCACAGAAATGAAAGTCTAAAAACAGATTATGCTCTCAGATTCCTGTTTGTTTACCTCTATATTGGCAAGATTATTTTTTTTTTACTCCTTATGTTCACACACTTGTCAAAAATCAAGATTATGTGGATAATTTCTACCCTAGACTTCTCTCTAGACAAACAAATCAACAATGCAGTAAAAACATTCTGAAGGCACCTATTAATACTGTGTTGATGCCCAACTTTACTATACTGTTCATTCCTTAAAGAAAAAAACATATCAGTGTTTTGTCTCTTCCACATAAAGCATCACAGTAGTGATCATTAGAATTAAACCCAAAAAGCTCAGCCTCCCCACAAACATTAGAAAAAAAGATATGTCTTTCACCACAGTGAACTAATCTGGAGAATAATTTTTATCTCCTGGCTTTAGTTTTCTCCAACACAACCATTTAAATCCTAGCAAGTCAACTGAGCCTTCCTTTTTAAATGAAGGTCAAGACACTTTTAGGACATGATTAATGTTTTCTAAATGAAGATGTTCCCAGTGACAGGCACAACTGGCTATATTAGTGTTCAGGAAGGAAGGTTGATAAATAGGATCAGCTCTGTAAATGTCAGAATATTAAAGACAATCACATTAGGATGAGAGCAACTGTGCTGCCAAAACACCAACTTCACTCCATTGATTAGATGAGATGACTACAGTAGGTGAGAGCCACTGTACCCTGTATCTCCAACATCCTCGTATCAGTTTGAGTCTGTGACCATATGCCAAATGTGACGTAAACATGGATCAGAATCATCTTCTATACAGTGGTTATTACATAAAGACACATATATAATAAGCAGAACTGCTTTTTAACACCCAGCTCCACAGCTGACTCTGGCTTGGTGTTATTTGCATAGGCCCATCTGACTGCTACAAAGCAAACACCTTTCTAAAATTAATTCCAACTGAAACTGGCTCTGGTTCCTGCACATCAGAGTTCAGCAGAACACCAAGAAAAGCTGCCTACTGCATCATGTGTAATCTCAAAGCTACATGACATGGAAAGTCAGATGATAAAGAATTTTTCTCAAGTGCAATGTGGCTAGGATACACTTCATGAATGCACAGTAACCATGATTACTCTTAGAGAGGAAAACGCACTGAAGGTTTAATTAGGGTTCTTAATAGTTAAACAGCTATAGTCTTCAGATTGTAAAGGACTGCCACACTGTGCTCAATTTCAACTTCACATACACTCACACGAGAATGCTAAGAACACTTTGCATTGAGCCTACTGGGATAGAAGATGGTCTTCTCTGAAAAACAGCCAAGGGGGGGGGGGGACACGACACACCCCACCCAAAAGCAAACAAACACACACAAACCAACAAACCAACCCACAAGAAAAACCACGCTGTAAAAAATTTGAACTTCCTCTCATTCATAAACCTGATGGCACAACTCACATTTGCAAGCTAAATCAGGGAAAGCTTAAAGAAGTTCAGCCATCATCAGCTGGACAATATATTTCATTCTCCATTAGCCAGTTCAAGTGACAGATTACCTCAGTCACTCTATCACATCAACATTATTCATTTGGCACTTCTTTCTGACTATATTTGTTGTATCACTTCATGAACCCAACTAGATGCCAACACTTTACTCTTGCTACTGCAATTTCCTTCCCATGACAGCTCAGGCCTAGTTGCTCCCAGCAAGATCTATACCTAATGAGATCCCATTTTCACAGGAGTTTTCTCACAAATTCAAGATTAAATGGTATCAGAAACCTGTATACTATAAAACCTAAGTAGAAACAGGGTGATCTTCTGGGAATTATTCCAAATTTGAAGATCTCCCTACCTTACAGTTCAAACCTCCATTATAATGAAACGTGGTATCTCGACTAGTGTGCATAACCAATTCAGAAAGAGTAATATCTCAGAAATTTCAGCTTGGAATTAGCTGGCATTAAAGTACAGTTTTAGTACAATACTCAATACCTACATTCCTCAAATCCAGAAAGCTAGGTTTAATGGGATCCAGCTGCCTGTACAAACCGATCAGGGCACTGGTTCAGCTTGGACCAAGTCTGCTAACTGGAGGGAACACAGAAAAAAAATTGGACTAGAACCCAAATAAGAGATAGTCTGCAAGAGACAGGTTATTTTTTTGCCATTTCTCTGCACACCCTGGTGTGCACTCATTCATTTCTTTAATTTCAAGTTTAATAATTCAACTGCTATGTAGTCTAGTGGTACTGCAGTGTAGTAAGTGTAGTAGGGAATTGAAAATCTAGGCATCCAATTCACGTATATAGTAACTATTACTGGACACAAGGTTTAGAACAGGCAATATTAAAGCAGGGGTCCTGCCACTAAGGCTCTGCAGTCACGTTCCTGTAACGACATCTCACCTTATTCCACTTATACACAAGTTTGTTCTGCTGGAAGGACTAAACTGTAGAAATTTCACTCTAGGTATTTTGTATTTGTGTCTATATTACAGGTTTTGGCTGCATGCTGTACACCAATTACAGATTAGAGGCCAGAGACACTTTAAATGTCAGTGAAATCAAGGCAGGATACAGTGTGCTTAAGATGATACAGACTTTGTATTCTAACCTATATATTACTAGAGATTACTAACCCAAATTGAACCTTAAAGCCACCTTCAGGTCAATTGCCCCTCACATTAGTTTGTATATTTACACAATTTCTTACAGTCTGCCCTAAATGGAGATGACAAACTAATCTGTGTTTAATGAAACTGCATTCCAAGAGATGAAAAAATATCTTTAGACACCCCTAAAAACTTCCACACCCATCTCATAGAACTGAAATCCCCATGTATTAGTCCTCACACACCCAGAATTCAGATCTCATCAACACTTGGTTTTGTTAACAATGCAATCTGCTGCTATTTTTCCAGGGAGAAACAGTCACAAAAGAACCTTCTACAACTCCACAGGTTTCTGTTGGGAACAATTAGGAGAGAGCCACACTCAGAGATGAAGAGTACCAGAATCACAAGTACAGTTCAGTGAACAAGGACAGACTGACAAAGGAAAAAGGAGTTGTCATTGACAGAAGAGAAATGAAAAGGCCAGCAACTGACAAAAAAAAACATTATGAAGCTCAAAACTATGGCTCCACCTTACTCACTACAGGCCTACTTCAGAAACATAACGCATACGCAGTTTCCTCAAGCACCCTCCTGAAGGGGAGCCTATTCTTAGAGTAAAAAGAAGTGTGACTTCCATTCAGATACTCAGTCTTTCACATTGATGTCAGAAAGCCCTTCTTGTCTCTTCGCTGCTTCCCCACTCCTCTTCAATTGGAAGTTATTTGCTAATTCTCTCTAAACATCTCACAGCTGGTACCACCCAGCTAACCTGGCATTTTCCCTTCCTCATGCACAGACATCCCATGTTAGTATTGTACACTCTTCACGTTGCTCTTATTTTCACATGCCAGTGATCACAGCAAAACATGCTGGTTTGCATTCAACAGAGAAAGCATTAAATTGACGTGACACTGCTAAAAACCATTGCATTTCAAGTGACAAACCAATGCAGCAGATTTGCAACACTGCAGCAAAAATAGGTCACAGCTACTAGATGTCAGCAGACAACTCTCTGTTTTTAGCAGGCTTTTTTGGCCAAAAGCCTGTTCGCCCATTTGCACCAAGTACTTAGGAAGTCTGTTAGAAAAGCAGGAGCACAAGGCAGAGTGGGAGTGATCCTATGCGCTGCATTGCATTGGGAATCCTGATATTAAGCTGGTGGCACTGAAGAACTAGGCAGAACACTCTCACCTCTTGGAGAGGTCACTTTCTGAGGGCTGGAGCAACCTTCCTGTGCCCTGGTAAAAGCTTTTCAGGAAAGAAGGGGCAGAGACAGAGGAGGGGAGACCAGATGATGCAGATTCACTCTCATTGAGAGCACGCTGAACCCCGACAATAGGACTGTGCGGGCAACAAGACAACATAGCAGATGGGTCAGCATTGGATTCAGATACGACAAAACATCCAGATTAAAGGTAGTGGCCAAGTACTTCGTCTTGGCTTACGGTAACTTTGTTTCCCAGAAGATAAAATGTACCAATGCACTACTGGGCAGTTTCCCTGATGATATCGATTTTCCTGTTACAGCTGATTTCTTTTAAGAAAGATTTCAATGCCATTGCAGAACAGGTAGACCACCTTATTTCTTTAGCCTTATTTATTCTCAAAGCAAAATCAGAATCTCTGAAACATTCAGAAAATAGCCTAAAAACTTGCTTCCAATAACATGAACCACCTTGTTTCTTCCCTTCAGTTTTCTGTATTTTGTAAATAATGTGTATTGCTAGAACACATTATAAAGAATAGATTATTTAAATGCCATATTTTTTGGATACATTGTTTTGAAGTGGTTAAATCAAGACAGATAGTCCTACACAGTTAAACATTACTTAATAATAGCAACAAGTGTTCGGGAGGACATAAATTTAATTCAGTTTCTTTTACTTAAGATTTTTTACTAACCCTCAAAAGGAGAGAAGGAAAAATCCCATTCTAGAACCAAGTTGTTACAAACTGTTTTGATTGAAAATCTGCTGATGATGCCACTTAATCAGCAACTTCTTAAAAATTATTACAAAGAAGTTAAGTCAGCAAGTCCTTCAGTTTGAACTGTCAGGGTTTCCTGTTTGCATACAACATGGTCAGTGGGGGGAAAAAAAAAAAATAACCAAAGTTTATCTCAGTAAAAACCACATTATTTATCTCTTCAGAAACACAATGTAACAAAGCTACTTCAAGGCTAGTTTCTTACCCTTCACCCCTTCCATTCTCTTAAACAGAATAAAGTTTTTTGCCTTTCTCTACAAGGTGGTGCTGCACTCACACTGATATTTTAATCTAGACAAATGGGTGAGAAATTATTATTTAAAGCAATTTTTAGAAAGAGCCCAGAAAAAGCATAATTGCAGCCAAGCACTGAAATAGACAAGCAGTTTGGAGAAAGTGCTCCTCCAACAGAAAAAAAATAATTAAAAAAATCAGCTCATCTGGGCCTGAATCTTGCAAAGGTTTTGGAGTTTGCATGGCCACTTACTACAGATAGCCAGGATGGAGGCAGAGAAAGAAAGTACAACCAAAGAGGCTTGCAAGGAACTGTGGGGACCTCTTCTGACTGAGTGAAGGAACTCCTGAAGGAACAGTGCTCCACATGTTAATAACTGGAGAGTCTCCAAAAAGGAAGGGGAAAGAAGTTACGGAGGGAAGCTCTGGAGCACGGCAAACACGGAAATTCGGTGGAGATGTTTAAACCTTCAGTCCTTTTGTAAGACTTCTCATTGATTTTAATTCTGGACATACTCTCTGGAAGCTTTGGCTAACACACCAACAGACACTTGAAGTTGTCGGTGCCTTTTTAATCCTGGCATAAAATCGTCACACTACCGTCTCGGCAATTAAAAGTGGCGAGGACCTCTTCTCCAAAGGGCCTGACTATCAACACTGTCAAAAAGACTCAGCTCGGAGGTGACAAATAAGTAAATAAATAGATCGGCACTGGCATCCAGCCCAACAATCAATTTGTTGGATTGTTGCTTCCCCTGAATCACTAATTCAGGGATTAGCGAGTTACTGCAAAGCACCAAACTACTTGGAGGCAGAGAAGACAGACTGCAAATAAATAAATAAATAAAACCCCGAGCGGTGCAGAAACAGCTTCCTAAGAAGGAACACGGGTGAAGCTCATGTACTGAAATTGCAGGAGACAGCAGGCGCATGGCATGGCGTGCCCCGGCTCACCTTGTCGCCTCGACGCAGCTCTGCCGCAGCAGTGGGGACCGGATGCTCTGGGATCTCCCGTTCTGGAAGGTTATCCTCCTCCTGGCGCTGGAGGGGGGGTGGCTGAAGGTGTGCGCACGCCTCCTGAACTGGGGGGAGTCAGAGTCTTCCTCGGGAAAAGGCTGCCAGGCCGAGGACACGGGGGACGCCGGAGGAGTAGCTGGTGGGGAATCACCCGGTGAAAAGTCCTGAAAGGAAGTGCCGGCGGAGTGAGGCCTGCCGCCCTGTGCCCTGCGAAAGCTCTCGCCTAACCCCACGGGTCGTGCGCCGCATCGGGGCACCAAAGCCTCTCCCCCTTCTTGGTCATGGCCTATTGTATGCTAATTATCACCAAAACCAGACATCCTTTGATAATTTACTCTGAACCAGCAGCGTCCTTCTTTAAAAAAAAGAAAAAAAGAAAAAAGAGGAGGGAGGAATAAAAATATATATACAATGCAAACAACACACTAATTACTCTAGGCATCCTCTCACAGGGACTGGCATTCCAGCTACCGGACTTCTGGCTCTTTCAGGAAAATACAGGAATTGAAAAGACTAGGGAAACTGCTTTTAGCTAGTTTCCTCGACATATCGTGAGCATACTTCCGGTACCGTCATAGCGATATCCTGGAAGAGAGACTGTTATTACACAGCCAGCTTATGAGTAACTGTAGCAGGAAAACCATAACAGAATCTTCACCTCTTGGGAAAACTAGCAACCAATCCCCACATGAGGTAAAACATTAAAAACAGGAAATAAAAAGAAAGTGAACAGAGTTCCGCCCGCTCGCCCCCATACAGCATCCCCAACAGCTGGGTTTAGGTCAAAAATTCTTACTTCCCTAAAGCAACTATTACTTACAGAAAGGATTCTTCACCTTCAGAGCATTTCCTCTCGTTGAGATATGACCTTTTTTTAATTACTTCAGCAAAACAAGGCAGAAGCTGACCAGAAATTCCCTGCTTTTTGTAAAAACAAGGGAAGTACAGAAAAAAAGGACTGGCAATCCAACAACAGATTAAAGCTGAAGCTTCAAGTCAACATATATGCCAGGTTTCTTACACCCTCTGCCTCCCAGTGGAAACTCTTATTTGAGTTTTCTAAATTGATGTGCTTTGTGCTACTTCCTTCAAATTGAAGCAGAGTGCCATATTTATGTTTAACACCCATGCGTGACGACGTGCCAATTTTAACTAAGCTCCTTACGTACTTTGTCAGAAGCAAGGCTGTTGCAGCGCTCAAAGCTGTCCATGCTTCCCAGGCGGCCTCGCATTCTGTTGGCTCCCTGCAAGAAAAAAGATGAGTAATGTAATCTAGTCTTTTTTCTCTTTTTCTGAAGGTTAAGCAAAGATGGCAACAGCTGTGCAGGTGAACACAGGACAGTTCAGGCACATGACACATTTGACCTAAGATCGCAGATTGTGGGCCAAGCACTGGATTCCACAAGCAGTGACATCTTTAGCTGGCAAAATCATATCTTCTCCCCACTTGCTCCCAGGAGTTTTAAACCTGCAGCTCTGTTGTCTGAAGCAAATGAGTATTTCTTGATCCATCTGAGGCAAACAGCTGAGTAGGCTTAAACAGCAGAGTTCAAAAAGCTCCCGACTTCACTACTGCACATGCACTGCAGCTAACAGACGTGTCTGACATACTATGATCTCCACAGAGAGTTTACTCCATATCTAGATGTTTCAGACAAATTAATTCCACCTCAGAAAAAGTAATGAAAGCACTAAAACTGGGAAAAAACACTCTCTGGCTGCAAATCCAGCCAAATAGCACCAGATACAAACAAGCCTTTTCAATTATAATGCAGATAACCCTGAGGAAAATTTGCTAGATATTAGCATTAGCAGATCCTTGCTGAAATGGTTGATGGTCATCTGGTTTCACAAGAAGAAGTGACAGAGCCGCAATACTTCCGATTACCTTCCACTCCTAACTAACTCCCATGAAACATGGGTGATGTATGCTGTTGGCCACTTCCAACTGCTGAAATAAGTTGCTTTCAGTACTGTATCAGGTGAAAAATAGCCTAGGTTTTAGGAAAACTATAGGCAGAACTCCTCTTGGTATGCTTGCAACTACAGGGGAAGTTTTGTCAACATCAGCAGTATTTATTTAGCCTATTTTTTTCCTGATAAGGTTTATTTTCAAGACTTAGAGTTCCCTTTAAGTACATTACCCCATTTAAGCTCGTTACCAATGAATACTCTGCCTGAAGCATCTCTTCAATGACCTCACAACAAAACAAAAGCAAAGGATAACATGGAAGTTTCTCACTAGCTTTAGAGCACACACGTTTGGCACTGTAAGAATGGCTTTTTGGTTCAGAAAAAAACAACAACAGAAGAGGTTAGTGCAGCATGGACTGGAAGAAATCTGTTCATAAGGTCAAACAGAGGTTATATTTATTTTTCTGAGGTACCTCATTAGGAAGCCACAGCCTGTTTTCAGTTCAAACCTGACAAAAATAAGATCAGTCCAGCAACACAAACAAGTGAAAAAGTGACATTCCTCTGGGACTAAGGGAAGCCAGAGCACAGAACCCAGCATGTTTCCCTATGGTGATTAGTGAGCAGCTACTCCTTCAAGTAGCTTAAGATGTCACTTGATGCTATTTATCTAGCTAAGAAGCCATCCACTTAAAATGATCCTGGATACGTGGTTACTACTTACTTATTTCTAATTTTGCTAAAATTGAGGATGTGTAAGTATCTCCCCCACATATACTGACTTTCACTTTTTTTTACTTATTTTTTTTTTATCTACAAAAAGATGCTGAATGTCAACTTTAAAAAAAAACCCTGAATTTCTTCCCACTTTCTTTGTTACTAAATATACTTTAAAATAAAGATGATTAAGTCGTGCAATAATTAGCATCCCATTACATCAATACCATGTAATTTGCAGCTGGCTTAAGGAGGGGAAAACCCACCACGCCAATAGGTATTTGGTACCTAAATACCTTTAGGAATTAGCCACAATCCATTAGGCTTGTTGTAATAGCCTGATGAAGAATAATAACTATTGAAACACTCATTGTAGAACACACATATGCATGTAACAGTATACAGGCAGAGAGACGCTCGTCATGTATATCTGCTTTAACAAAATAATTAGTGGTTGAGCTGCACTGTAAATTATTTCTCTCGGTCTTGCATTGTGTAACCTTTAAATGGATCTGCAAGGATGAAGCCCTGTTTGTATCATGATTCACTACAACATACTGCTGTTGCTGATCTCTTGCAGTTTGAAGTTAAAGATGAGCCAACCTTCCTCACAACAGCAAGTCTGCTTCATAAATAGCAAACTTAAAATGGCCCTAATCCAGATTCAGGTGTCCACTTGAACTCAATCATGGACTGCGTAGATCTTTATACTGTAACACGCAGTGTGTCACAGTGGCCCTGGTGAGAAGGACCATATTATATCAAAACCAACAATACATTAGCAATTTCCCTTTGGAGACTCTTCAACTTAAGCAGGGTATTTCATCTAAATGATTTTTCCTTGACATGATCAGTGTGCTAGTATGTCCGCATATGGCAGGGCTGCTTTACTGTGTTATTTCCAGTGATGTACCGCAAGGTTAGTGACCCACCGTCAGAGCTAGATCACTTTCCAGTCACATGTCTTTTAGATGTGGAAAAGAAATCAGACTCAGCAGATGCATGACTGTAGCTGTCACCATTTGATGATACTCCAGACTGCTGAAATTATCCAGATCTTCTGACTGTCATCGCTCTTTTGAGCACTCACTCTCCCTCTATTCAGATCAAGTCCCTAGTGTGTAAAACTTGCTACACAACATAGGCCAGATTTGACCAAGAGAGTTTTAACGCTAGCTTTAGTCCTAGGTCAAATTCACATCTAACCTTAAGTACAAACAGTTCTAAGGATTCTCCCTGGTAAACAGTATTTTGCCTCCTTTATAGGGAACATCTGTGGCATCCTACATTTGCAGGTTACTTTATACCATACCCATATAAGCCGCAGGACAAGTGCAATTTAGGCCTTGATTTAGCATGGTACTTTTAAAATTACAAGCAGAAGAAACTTAATTTCACTGCTCCAAATTATATTTAGACCTCGCCATCCAATATTCACAGCTCACCACACTTTCTCTGTAACGACATACTGTATCGCAGGCACCCAGCCTTCTTCAGTTACTCCTCTATATGCCTCTTCTCTGCTTTCAGGACTCTCCCTGTTGAGCAGGGGACACTAAGCAAAACTTGCAATTCACACTTCTCCTTTAAAAGGCTATTTAATATAAGAGAGTTCCAGTAATTATCTGCAATTCCACATCATACCTGGCTAGTAAGACTGAAATGAACAACTCACTTTTAAAAAAACTATTGCCTTTATTTTTTCCTCCTGTAAAAGGACAACTTTGTTACTACTTTCTAAAGATTCTTAGTGACCAATATGAGTAATTTTAGCTATGAGAGATAAGGCATTACGTCTCAGAACAGAATGATTTCCAGTTTATGCAGGCATACTTAGTCACACTTTCAAAAAAGATAACATGCCTCTTTATGGGATCATGCAACCATCCTGATGATTTTTTTTATACTGAAGCAACACATTTGATAATGCTCAGCTAACTCATTTGCTACCTTCAATCAGCATTCATTATTCAGAAGTTGCCTTTTTTTCCCCTCTGTATGTGTGGCGTTACCATAAACTTTCTAGTACAGTTAAGTCACAATCAACCCAGCTATAACCCTCAGATTTCACAACAGGGATATCGCTTCATTAAGTATTTATCAGACTGAGGAGAAAAAACAAAGAAAAAAATAAATGTCTGATAGGTCTTTACTGTCAAGGATACTTGGGAGAGCTGCTGACAATGAGTTGATCTTACCCTTGAGAAGATATTTTCCAGAGAGCTAGTCAAGGATTTCTTGGCCTTGTTTTTCAGAATGTCAAGTTTAAACCTGCCACCACTAGTAGTGCTTTCTGGAATCGCACTGTTAGAAATGGTCTGTTGAAATAAGCAAGGACACAATTCAGCTTTGGCAATTCTTTTTGCAATTGCAGACCTCCAAAGACTAGAGTGGAATCAAGTTACATAACAAACAACATACCCTCGGCCTTTAAAAAAATAAAAACAAGCGACACTCCCCCCCAAAAACAAAACAGCCACACCCCCAAAAAAACCCCAACCCCCCCCAAAAAAAACCCCCACAGTTAAAGACTTATTTAATCCCTAAAGACTATCTTGTAAAAACATACTAATTTAACAATACTGCTACTCATTTCCTTTGCTAGATAAGTTTGTAGTTTAAACTGAAACCAATACCCTCTTAATTCCTACTCCCCCTGAAACGACTGTTTGGGAGTAAGGACAGACAAGGTATCCTTACACTGTAAGGAAATCTAGATCTAAAAATAATTGGTTGTGTCTTCCCTCCCTTCCTGCCCCCCCCAAACTTAAAAAACTCCAAGCATATCACTGTAAATCAAATCAAATTACTTCTCTTTCACAGTCCTCTTTTAATTACAATACCAAGCTTCAGCTACCCCTGATGAACTGTAGCAATGACCCTGATACTATTCAAGGTTGTATTTGAATAGGGTAGGAGGAAGAAGAGAAATAGTACAAAAATAAGCTTTACCGATGGTGCTTCACCAATGTGAACGTGTGTTTTCTGCTTAGTTTCACAGAGTTGGCGTAGATGTAAGATCACAAGTTCATTTTCTTCCTGGTCATTGTCAGGCTTCATTTTCTGTCAGTAACAGCAAACAGAAAAAAAGTTGTCTTTCAAGTCATGATTTGCTTATTTTCCCTGCCATATGTATATATTCTTTGAAGTTAATGTATTGATATGCCAGATGCCAGAGTGCACCATCAGCGTGTCAAATTGCACTACAATTTGCGTGCCTTCATGTTCCTAAACAAAACAGACCAAAGCTTTCCATATGGAGAATGTTACAGGCTGTGGAGAGGAGGGAGCTTTATGCCCCACATTTTGTTCCCTAAGGTTTTCTGTCTTTGTATATCCTTATAAATGGAATAAGGAACCCACAAAACACCAAACAGGCATTCCCTTCTTCAGGAAGCTAGCGAGGAGCACAGCCTTTGGAAGCCTAAATTACTGTACACTTCATCTGCTTGAGTACAATTGCATACACTTCTTGCCTCAGAATAAGTCAGAGAGCTGCAAACACCAACCACCTCTGATACCTGCATATCTCACCCACTCTCAACTCATCCCCACATCACTTTCAAGTAGGGAAATGCATTTACAGATGAAGAACTAAGCTCAGAAAAAAAATACTCTGTGTATGAACGCAGAACATCTCGGCAGACTTGGGAACCAAAACTTTTCCAGAAGCAGTATATCACACAGGAGGTTCAATTGGAGCATGCTATTTCAGTATGATATTTGGTGGAACAATAATAAATTCTAGATCAACTACATAAAATGGACTAGATGTTTTTCTTTTGATTGTTTTGTTATCACAGTCTTTTTCAAATTTGACACAACAGCATCTAACGTATTACCTGAACACGCTCAAAAATGTCCGCTTGCTCATTATCAGTTAGTGACGACAGATGTCTCTGAATTACAAGTTTGGCTCTCGGTGGATAGAGTCCTGAGAAACGAAAGGAATGTTAAAGCTTCTAGATTCTCAAATGATCTCTCAAAAAACTTTTGAAAAAATGGTAGTAGAAGATATAAGCCTGCATTTGCATTTGTACAAGTTTATTGTATGACAGTTGTATATGTACAGTATACCTGATACAAAATACTTCAGGTTTTGCTAAACCACATGGGTTTGTCTCCTTTCTTTAGCAGAAAAACAGAACTAGCAGCAGTTAAGTGGCTGGCTCCTGTGTAACAGGTTACACTCTCCACCCCACTGATGTCTTCTGTCCTAGTAGCATGAGATCACTAAGATGGAAGCCTGACAACTGTATGGGATAGGAGGAAGAGAGGAACAGATCAGGGATATAACTAGAAAGATACTCAATGCACAAGATGCTCAGAAGTTTTCAGATGCTTTTAATTGAAAAGTTTAGATGCATTTCCATACAACAAAAGGGTAGGGTTATAGGTCAGACCAGAGAATTGAAGACACTTAAAAGCAAGAGCAGCATAAAAGCCGTAAGAATAAAGAAGAGAATTTCTGATGTTCGATAAAGTGTAAGTTTGCTCACAGAGCTTGTTCTAGGAAAAAAACTGTGGGCAAAACAAATCCCCTGAATCAGATGAAGATATATGGGTTTTTTTTCATCCAAGGTAGGTATAATTCGTAGAGAATTGCAATCAGAACAGATCAATATTTCCCAAAGTCACAAAGCCCCGGGTCTGATTGTCATAAACTTCCAGACTAAACAAAGCAGATGGATAAAAAGAAAGGGACACTAAAATAAGTCTTTCAGTCACTAAGTAAAAAGTTTATGAAAATACTACTACGGTATTCAAGTTGTTACCCTAGAAGAGATTTTATTTTGATCCTGGATACTCATTCCAGGCTTGCAAGTACCTATATTCAAGATACTTACATTGCCTTATACAGCAGCCTCTATAGTTTTTCATTGACAGAAGACTTTCCCAATTAAGCTTTATCACTTCTGACTATCAGTTGTAAACCTGGAAAATACAAGTCACGACCTAACAGAATTTCACTCCACTAAGATTTCACACTTTGCTTTTCATCCACCAGAGGGAGATAAGTAGCAAGTAACTTTTAACGAAGAGGAGAACTGGCAATTATCAGCACCATCATCACCAGAAGATACTAGTGTAACATATTTGGGTTTTTTACATACAACACTTTGCAAGAAAAAATAGTGGAATAACTATAAAAATAGGATCCTGCTACTAACTTTTTTAAAGATTTAACTTGTAAGATTTTCTTGCATGTGTTCTGGCATACCTTAGTTCCAGAAAAACTACAAAGGTTTGTGTATTCATATTTGAAGCCAGGCAGCTGCCTTCACTTTTATATTAGATACTAATCTCCTAACTTAATCATTTATTTCCCATAATAGAACTAGATTTTGAAGTGTGCAAGAGAATAAAAACAAAGAAGGAAAAAAATGACCCCATCAAGAAAGAACACACACATGAAAAAGCAAGACCCTTTTTGACCACAACTGTCTTTTGACATTTTGATCCACTTTGAAAGCATGCATCTTCAGAAAAAAAAAAAAAAGAAAAAGAAAAAGAAGATTAACTGGCAGGTTTTTCTACTCTGCTTAACATTTAAGAGAGGTACGACAACGGAAGAGTATGTTATTTATAACACAAGCTCTACTATATTCAGTTACAATATCATTACTGCTATCACCCACGTGTGATTACAGAGAGTGCAAAGTGATGGTAAGAATTGCTTATTGGGATACTTTTCCCTCTGCTCTTACACTGTTTAAATTGAAAGCACATAGTTGACATAATTAAAATTAACAGATATAGTAAAATTCTTCTAGAATAATCAGAAAAACAGAATTAGAAAATAAACTCAGCTGCTACCTTCAATTCTTTCACAAAGTTTGTGCAATGAATGCATAGGACAGGCCTCACACAGTTTAATCTGCGTCTTGGCATTTTGCAGAGCTGCAGCAGTGCTAAAGGCTTGTTTCAGGGTAAGCATTACCTCATCAACCTAAAGGGGAGGGAGGGAAAAGACGATATATAAACAAAAATGTACCATTTTAGCACAAAACCCCACAGACCCATCTTGCTGGCAGACAGGAGCTTCTCATAGTCATTCACTTTTCTCCAGCCTACTAGACTGGCTACCAGCTTCATTGTAGCCATCAACTTATCTCTAAGTACTGCCAGCCTGCCCTGATCTTTCCTCCGCCACTACCACAAATACAGCAGTGCTATGTTCCCACACATCAGCACCGGAAAATCTCAACTTGGACGCAAGAAAGGTCAGAGGTGACAGCGTTTCTCTGCGCTCATTCAAATACACTCCCACACTTTACATACAAAGCATTTGCAGTTCCCCTGTCTGTATTTTAGGGGAATACAATGCTTTATAAAAGCTGTTTAATTGAGTCTTTGCATTAGCATGGAAAGAAGACAACAGCAGCTTGAAGACAATCTTAGGAAAGAAATCACTATTCTACTTCAGAATCAGGTCCCTGCTCTTACCTTTGCTTTTTTTCTCTTTTTTAGTAAGCAAGAAGCTCCAAGCTGAAATATTTGAGATCAAAATCACGCAGTCTAACACTGAAAACACACAGACTTTTTTGAGAGTCTGTCACTTGGAAAACAAAAACAAAATGAAATTTAAAAAGGGCATCTGGATGGGAAAATTTGAATTAGTTTGTGTCCCAATAAGTTTAGGGTTTATTTATTTAATTTTTTTTAAACCCTACCGTTTTAAGCACTAACAGGAATTTCTGAGTGCTCTCTCTTCTTAGTAATAAAGCAGGACATTGAACAGTGAATATACATCTTGCAAAACAGACTGATAATTTTTACAAGTTGGTAACAATGCCTCTCAAATGGAAGATCCACAGAAGAGTGCTAAGCATAAGGATTATGACTACACTAAAATCATGAGAATTGTAGCACAGTCTGTAGCTAGGTTTGGAGCAAATATACACAAGACTAGCAACATAGCCTCCCGGGCAGCACAGAATCCAGAAAGCAGTAGGTTTTACAGCTTTGCCCTGCCACAGTCAAACTGTCACTGAGGTCCAAGTGATTGCACCTGAAAGTAGCTCAGGAACGCTCATTTCACATTGCAACATGGGCATACCCACACATATCAGTACTAGAATACGTAAAGAGGTTCATAAATACGTGGTTTCTTTATATACCACATCTTAAGTCTTTGAATTATGCACGGTCAAATTCATCAACAGGTCAGATGTAACATTTTCTGTTAGTACAAAGACAGCTGATTTCATAACAAGCTCCTATTTTGATTAAAGTGCAGCCTCAGCTACCATTGTACACAGAATCACAGAATGGTTTCAGTTGGCAGAGGACCTCAAAGATCATCTAGTTCCAACCCCCCTGCCATGGGCAGGGACACCCTCCACCAGACCAGGTTGCCCAAAGCCCCATCCAACCTGTCCTTGAACACTTCCAGGGAGCCAGGGGCAGCCACAGCTTCTCTGGGCAACCTGTTCCAGTGCCTCACCACCCTCACAGGGAAGAATTTCTTCCTAATATCTAATCTAAATCAACCCTCCTTCAGCTTAAACCCATTACCCCTTATCCTATCATTACACACCCTTGTAAACAGCCCCCCTCCATCTTTCCTGCAGGCCCCCTTCAGGTACTGGAAGGTTGCTCTAAGGTCTCCCTGGAGCCTTCTCTTCTCCAGGCTGAACAATCCCAACTCTCTCAGCCTGTCCTCACAGGAAAGGTGCTCCAGCCCTCTAATCAGCTTTGTGGCCCTCCTCTGGACTCTCTCCAACAGCTCCATGTCCTTACGTTGGGGGCCCCAAGAACTGGATGCAGTACTTCAGGTGGGGTCTTGAGAACAGAGTAGAGGTGGAGGATGACATCCTTTGACCTGCTTCTTTTGATGCAACCCAGGACACGGTTGCCTTCCAGGGCTGCAAGCTCACATTGCTGGGTCACGCTGAGCTTCTCATCCCCCAAGACCCCCAATCCTTTCTCCTCAGGGCTGCTCTCAATCTATTCCCCACCCAGCCTATAGTTGTGCTTGGGATTGCACTGACCAACGTGCAGGACCTTCCACTTGGCCTTGCTGAACTTCATGCGGTTCACATGGGCCCACCTCTCCAGCCTGTCAAGGTCCCTCTGGGTGGCATCCCTTCCCTCCAGCGTGTTGACCGCACCACGCAGCTTGGTGTCATCAGCAAACTTGCTGAGGGTGCACACGATCCCACTGTCCATGTCGCTGACAAAGATGTTAAACAGCGCCAGTCCCAGTACTGACCCTTGAGGAATGCCACTCATCGTTGATCTCCACTTGGACATCGAGCCATTGACCATAACTCTTTGAGTGCGACCATCCAGTCAATTTCTTATCCACCGAGCAGTCCATCTGTCAAATCCATGTCTCTCCAATTTAGAGACAAGGATGTTGTGTGTGACAGTGTCAAATGCTTTGCACAAGTCCAGGTAGATGATGTCTGTCACTCCTCCCTTATCCATCAGTGCTGTAACCCAGTCTCAGAAGGCCACCAAATTTGTCAGGCACGATTTGCCCTTAGTGAAGCCAATAGGCTGTCACCAATCACCACCTTATTTTCCATGTGCCTGAGCATAGCTCCCAGGAGGATCTGCTCCATAATCTTGCCAGGCACAGAGGTGAGACTGACCCGTCTATAGTTCCCTGGGTCCTCCTTTATTCTCTTTCAAAAAATGGGGGTTATGTTTCCCCTTTTCCAGTCGGTGGAAACTTCACTGGACTGCCACGACTTCTCAAATATGATTGAGAGTACCCCAGGACCCACGGATGTATCTCATCAGGTCCCATGGACTTGTACATGGACTTCAGCTTCCTTAGATATTCTCAAACCCGATCTTCTCCTACAGTGGGCAGTTCTTCATTCTCCTAGTCCCTGCTTTTGCCTTCTGTGACTTGGGCGGTGTGGCTGGAGTCCTTGCTGGTGAAGACTGAGGCAAAAGAGTTGTTGAGTACCTCAGCCTTCTCCATATCTCAGGTAACGAGGTCTCCCATTTCACTCTGGAGGGGGCCCAAATTTTCCCTAGTCATCCTTTTATCACTGACGTACCTATAGAAGCTTTTCTTGTTGCCCTTGATATCCCTGGCCAGATTTAATTCTATCAGGGCTTTAGCTTTCCCAACCTGATCCCTGGCTGCTCAGACAATTTCTCTGTATTCCTCCTGGGCTACTTGCCCTTGCTTCCAGCCTCTGTAGGCTTCCTCCTTTTTGTGTTTGAGTTTGTCCACGAGCTCCTTGTTCATCCATGCAGGCCTCCTAGTGTTTTTCCCTGACTTCCTCTTTGTTGGGATGCATCGCTCCTGAGCTTGGAGGAGGTGACCCTTGAATATTAGCCAGCTGTCTTGGGCCCCTCTTCCCTCCAGGACTTTGTCCCATGGTGCTCTACCAAGCAAGACCCTGAAGAGGCCAAAGTCTCCTGAAGTCCAGGGTAGTGAGATTGCTGTGCGTGCTCCTTGCTACCCTGAGAACCTTGAACTCCACCATTTTCATAGTCACGGCAGCCAAGGCTGCCCTTGAGCTTCATGTTCCCTACTAGCCCCTCCATGTTGGTGAGAACTAGGTCTAGCATGGCACCTCTGCTTGTTGGCTCCTCTATCACTTGGAGGAGAAAGTTATCATCAATGCATTCCAGGAACTTCTTGGATTGCTTATGCCCTGCTGTGTTGTCCCTCCAACAGATATCAGGGTGGCTGAAGTTCCCTATAAGGACCAGGGCTTGTGAACATGAGGCTGCTCTTACCTGCCTATAGAGGGCCTCATCTGCTCAGTATTCCTGGTTAGCTGCCCTATAGGAGACCCCCGCTATAATGTCCCCTGTCCCCGCCCTGCCTTTAATCCTGACCCATAAGTTCTTGGTCAGCTCCTCATCCATCTGCAGGTGGAGCTCCATGCACTCCAGCTGGTCATTGACATAGAGGGGAACACCCCCTCCTTGACTCCGGTGCCTGTCCTTCCTAAAAAGCCTGCATCCTTCCATTCCAACACTCCAGTCATAGGAGCCATCCCACTGTGTCTCCATGATGCCAATGAGATCACAGCCCTGCAGATGTGCACATGCATCTAACTCCTCTTTATTCCCCGTGATGCACAGAGGCATTTAAGTTGGGCTCCCAATGAAGGTGACTTACTGGCTGGAGTTCCTTTGAGATATTTCACCAGTGTTTCCCTGTTGGTTGCTGTTACCTCAGGCGCCCCTAGCTCATCTCCATAAGACTTCAAGCATGCTGCAGTGTATCCAGCACATCTCTGAGCAACAGGCTGAGGGCCCTTGACTGGCACCCCGTCCCTCTAACCTTGGTGTGTCATCCCACAGTTTGTTGCAGGCAAGCCTGGTATTATCCCCCTCCCCCTTCAAGCCATGTTTAAAGCTCTGTCAATGAGCCCTGCAAGCTCCTGGGCAAAGACCTTTGAGAAAGGTGAATCTCATTTGATGCCAGGAAGTCTTCTGCCATGTAGGCCATCCCATTATTGAAAAACCCAAAACTGTGGTGGTGACACCAGCCATGGAGCCATGTACTGGCAGACTGGGTCTGTCTGTTTCTCCCAGTGTCACTGACTGCAACAGGAAGGAGAGAGAAAAAAAACAAACCTGTGCACCAGATTCCCTCAGGAACTGTCCCAAGGCCCTAAAGTCTCTTTTGCTCACTCTTGGACTACGCATTGTGTAAGGCTGTTAGCCGTTTGAAGTTTTACTGATGTAAATCTATTCACTCTCAAGCTAGACAATGGATTAACAAATTACATTTTCAGCTAGTTAGAAGACTGATTTTTAAGGTTAGCTGAAAAAGGCTAGCAGCTATTAGCACAGCCATCAGGAACAAACATGTTTGAGAACAGAAACCAACTTCTTTTAAAGCATCAGACCTTTAAGATAAAAAGGTAGTAGCCAAAATGATTTCCTGTATGCATCTTATTATTAAGCTACCTGTATCAATTAAATCACTGTCACCTGGAACTTCAATTGACACATACTTTATTAAATGTCCAATGGACTGTTTTTTAGTTACACACATCCACACATATTATGGTTTTCTTCTCTGATCAGATGCTGCTATTTTCGTCTCCTGAGGAAGAAAACAGACTACAGGGAAAATACTAAAGCCACATGCAGGATCAGGCCAGTAGTTTAAATTCTACCCTGAAAAGTATGTTCAGGTTTTATCATCAGCTTTGTTACTGATTCAATACGTGTAATTGCACATTTAATGGGGGAACCAAGTGTCTCAACAATTAGAAATGCAAGAGTTACAATCAAATATAGAGCCCAAATATGCTCACAGTCTGCATGTGTAAAGTCATCCATCTGGATTTATGCTATTTGTTATTGATATGTGCAGAGTACTAGGATATAGGCTTTATATCAACAGAATGTATGCATTTCCTATTGCATATTTTCATATTCACAACTGAGGTCTCACACCTGAGAAAATGTAACCACTGAGGTGAGCTGACACAGCAGAATAACACAGACTCCCATTGTGTAGGAAATGCCTCAGATATCCTCCGACTGAAAGGTTAGGATCATTAACAAATACTCACCAGAGACTCACTTGCACACTGGAACACATAGCAAACATACTGGCTTAACCCAGGTTCCACAGATTCCCGGCAAATGAAGCCAAAGTGATCAACATGTTTTATACCCTAAAAGAGTTTAAAAACAGCATTAATGGACTGTTTTATAAATAGGTTTCACTTCCAAAGTAATCCTAAAAACAGTTACCAGACTCCAACGCAAAAATTTGAGAAACTATAAATGCATACTTCTAATAATCTATTGTACAACTAAAATAGTTATCTTTTAAATTGCTTTTTGCATTTAAAAGTTACATAAAGCTTTTTACACAAAACAAATGTTATACAGCAATAGACCTGGACATGAATTTCTTCCATTAAGAAATCTGGATTTTCAGGGAAGGAGGGGCAGGGAGTCCTAGGTTGTATTTGGAATTGCCTCTGCAGTGAAAACTTCATGTAGTAAGTCCACACCAAAACATGGGACTGGAGTAGCATCAAAGTAGCAACAGATCTTTGCTTTCCTGTAATACAAGTTAGAACTACACTAAAAAGAGCAAGGAATGAGTGGTGACATGCAGAATTCCAACCAAAATCTTCCATAAATTCTTTGAGATTGAGTTACATATCACAAGTTTCAAGACTTACTACAGATTACTACTGAAGTTTCTTTCAAAGACCCTAGTCTAACTGCTTGACAGGGAACATTGCCTTGCTAAAAACAGCAGGGAGAAGATCAAAGAGTGCTGCTTCCTAAGAAACACTACATTCCCAGTCTCAATTCATAGAACATGACTCACTATTGTTAAAGCTTTTGCCAATGTTTTTATCATCTGAGTATGGTAATAGCAGATTTTCTCCAAAAGAAAGCCTAATCCCTCAAGTTCAAACAAAACAGAAAGCAGAACTCAGTTGCTTGGATCCATCTCCAAAGAAAACACCTATATCATAAAATAGGGGAGGAGGCAAAACAACTTGCTTGTCGCTACAGAAAACACTCTAGACAAAATTGGTAACGTACTACGTGACAGACTGAACATATTGTCACTACACAATGTAGTTTTTAAAAACAAAATTCTAAAAGTTGCAGTTGTGCTACTGAAACAAGTCTTAACAAAGGTACAGAGGGCATATAAGATGGCAGAAGTGGCATTAATTTACTGTAGTCCACACTAATCCTGACTTAATTGAATCCATTTTCCTGTGACACATGAAGTCTTCAAAGGCATAAAAGGAAAAAGAACAGATGTATACACATATGTTGATCTATGTAACAGTGAAGTATTGCCCTCTGTTTTGCAAGGAAACTGTATTTACTCAAGGTGGTTCAGTGAGATGCCAGTTCCCTCACTGCTGACAGTGCCTGAACAAGTCCACTGCTGTCTCATTGCTCAGTCTCCACAGGAGAACATCTGTGGGGGAGATGGACATGACACTTGCACCACTGAAGCGTAAATAGCACAGTACGTTCCTCAATTAACAGTACCTCCATCACATTTAAGAGGGTATCTAGACTTGTAATGCCAGAAGAGCACAGCTTTTTGTTGAGGGAACCCAAAACAAAGTCAGCAAGGCTGCACCAAGAAAACTTCTACAGCTGTCTGACACCTAAGCTTAGACAGCACACAGGGGTTTATCATCAATTATATTTGCTGCTTTGACAATTATATGGAGTGCGGATAATGAATTGAATGCAGCAGATCAACCATACTTAAGCTACAGAATAAAAATACCTTTACTAGACCAGACTAAAAGAATCCAGAATGCAAGCTGAAGAGAACATCTCCTTTTTACCGTTTATAAAGCTTAGAAGAACAAACGTTCTGAAGCTGCAGTCTCACAATACTCAGTAAATCACTGCCCTATAAATCCACAACAAAGAAGCCCTGTGGCTAGCATGGAGTTCTTAAAGAAGTACTGATGAGGTTTATGCAACCAAATCCTTAGTCTTGAACAAATTAATGTTTCATTTCTATTGAACATAGAGAAAAAACCCCAGACTTCTCTAAAGTAGCTGTTTTGCATTAAAAAACCCCACAACAACAAAACCCCCACAGTACTGATAATACCCATTTGATTTATTCAAGCATGCAAAATAACAAAAGCTTTGCTCCAAATGAAAGCGAAGAGGTGGAGTTTTTCACTTCACCTCCCAAGTCCAACACACAGCATTACCTAACAGTATTTACTGTACACAGTTATTTTACTGAAGAAAGCTAGGCTTCGAAGGTCTGCCATGGTCTTGCTGGTCTCCACCACGCTTTAAAGTCAACAGAACAAAGGTTGTCCCCACTTAAGGACTGTTTTGTTTGACTATTATCAGTATGTACATGCAATTCAGGAGCCCAGTACATAAAGGTGAAGTGTCACTTTTACTCAGCTCAGTACACCCACAGAGCGGGAGAAAACTCAAGCCGTCTGCAAATTTTGCTTTCCATACCACTGCTTTAAGAATTTCTTTGGTCTATATTTATTATAAAGCTATTAATACATCATTGTTTGATTATACTGTCCCATTCTATATTTGCACTGGCCTTTCTTCTCTACCAAGAGCAATACAAATTGTAGTTGTTTAGCAGCAGAGTTGACTTAAGGGCCTTATAGTTGGTAGCTCAAGACTCCACTTGAGTTACAAGTACTGACCAGTTCTTAATTTATATTAGCACTGGTAGCACAGTCATGCAAGAGCAGATTTATGAGCATTAAAATGAAAGCACTTGTGGGTGAAATACAGGTTTACAGCATGCCAGGAAGTATACTTTAAACAGGAATAATAAAGTTTAAGGAGGCCTGAAGTGATGCACATGCATAGCAAATGAAAGAAGGTAATAAAATAAGACCTCAAAACAGAAAGTGCCAGAAGTAACACGTGCTGAACAACAGCAAGATAGAAAGGTGAATCCCTCAGCCCTGGCATTTAACTTTGACACACTTATTTATTTATTTAATTGCTGGACATCGCTAGGTTCACCTACTGCCATATTCTCCAGAAGAAATAAGGCAGGTAAACTGCTGTTTTTCTGGAAGGCTGATCTGATGCTCTCCTCATTTCGTTCCAGAGGCTTTCAGGAGCTTAGCTGCTCAGAAACAGCACACTTAAGAGCATCCGAAATGGAGACGATGCTATTTCCAAAATTATATCCAATGCTCTCCCAAAGCAGAACAGTTTATACTTTGTTTTCTGACCAATGATCAACGTTGCCATTACAACAGTTCAGACTGGTTATTTTGCACTTATTTTTTCTGAACTTAAGCCCTTTGGGAATGACACTGCACTATTTTTGTGCAGTATCTACTTGAAACTGCTACCAGATGAGTGAAAGCCCCAATTTGAACAACAGCTCTCACTCTCGTAAAAGCAAATCAATACTTCATGTCTGCTGCAAGCGTTCATGAAGCAATCACAGTTTAATATCCAATTTCTTCAGCTGTACTCCCCAAAGAAGTTGATGCATCAAACTTTGTGCAGGATATATATATACACGTTAGTCACAATCGCTCAACGTCCCTCCCTCCATTTTTTTTTTTTCTTTTTTTTAATTAAGGAGCCAATGGGGTAAAACAGCAATTTACTTTCATTCAGGG
Source organism: Balearica regulorum gibbericeps (assembly GCF_011004875.1). Lineage (NCBI taxonomy): Eukaryota > Metazoa > Chordata > Aves > Gruiformes > Gruidae > Balearica > Balearica regulorum. The sequence continues at coordinate 173,147,608 of NC_046184.1, read as the reverse complement.
TAATTTAGATAGGAGAAACTGTTTAAAAATGGCCTTTGAGACTGAATAAGGGAAAACAGCACAAAATGCTAAAAAAAAAAAAAATATCTACATTTCTTTTTTTCTGCTCCCCATAGACCAGCAAGGCAACCCAGTTGAAGAACAAATAAATTCCTTTTCTCCTGATGATCCGCATGTGGCTTCTTATTAATGCTTACCTGAGAACATGAGGAGATATCTTTAAAATTCTTTTCAAGCACAACAGATTTGGTGTCCGGACTGATAAGGTTAACTTCAAACCTTCCAACCTGAGGGGCAGTACAGATGGGAAAGAAAAATAAGTCTAGTTTATGACTGTCTTGGAGGCACAACGTTAAAAGCAACAAAAATGTCACAATCTAGCCCTTTCTTGTTCACACAGAGTACCTTCAGCACAACAGCTTACTCAGCAGGAACGAGGGTGCCATAATTCATCCTATGTTGAGCAAGAATATTTCAGCAAGAACAATACAAACGGTTGAATAGGAAAAAGACTTGGAAAGAAGGCAGCTTCCTCCCACCCCTTTTCTTTTCGAGTTATTTTGGTCCAAAGATCACGTGTTTGACAGACAATACCAAAACCTTCACTAAACAATGTGGCTAAATTAAAAGCTGCAATAAAAAACCACCACAATGTCAGCTTTTTTTTAAAAAAAACCCAACACCAAAACCAAAAAACAACAGACCACAACCTATACTGTAGATCAGCTGAGACACTATGTTGCTCTTAAGGTGATACTTTTTGGTTTTGTAATAATTTTGGATGAGAAAGAGCAGGTCCTGCAGCAAGCTATCTTTCAGCTTTCCCAAACTGCTTCTAAACCGTATAGAACTAATTCCATAGACCTCAGGGAGTTTTTCAGCTAAATCCTTTTCAGTACTAGTGATAGCTGTAGCTTTCTAAAGTGCAATGCATTCTCACTTCAGTTAGCATTTCCCCAAGAGAATAAAAGGCAAGAATGATCTTTAAAGCAAAGGGAAAGACAAAACCCAGGCATTTAGCCCCCTGTTATTTTAAGGTCCAAAGATCTTTCTTTTTATGGGTCACCTCCTTTAAGTGCCCTTTTGTTTTCTCAATACAAGCTCTGAAGACCTCAAATGCACTTGAGGCAAGAGAAGAAATAACACTGAGGTCTGAAGGAAGAAGCCTTCAGTGCAGAGATGTTTGAGTTCTCATCTGGGAAAGACAAGCTGAACATTAACATAAATTATCATAAACGGGCTGGCCCAAACATAAGGCTGTGAAAGCCTTCTGTGAAGTTTTGAGCTTTTTAATTGCACAAAAAAGAGGATATGTTCACATGGAAGTCTTCATCGATTCTCTTTCTGAAAGACTACCACTTTTTTCAGCTAGGTCCTAGGTCTCACCAATACAAACAAACCAGAATGGCACATAAAATAATTATTTCCCTAGAAGCTCTGCTCCTGTAAGTAATTACTCAATAGGCAATTCCTTTTTCTTAAAATTTTCGTGAGTTCACAAGTTGAGGTGACTTGAGAAAGTTCAGCTACTTGTGTTCCAATTCTTTATGAACAGATACATAAATATGACAAATCATGAAACCATACTGGATCCATACTACTAAAGTTTCGAAACTTGTCTCAGCTTCAAACTGCACAGGAAAAGATACAGTGCAAAACCAACATGAAAATTGCTCATCCTAGTACACACCTGGAACAACATTGTCCTGTTCTTCTCAGAATCGGAAGGCTGAACATGACTGGGTGCACTTGCATGTCTTCTGCGTGGCTGTATTTTCAGGTTTGTGTCATGAACCCTTCTTTGCATAACTGCAGTGACACTGCTGCACCGGGAGCGAAACTCTTGCTGCTCATCAAACCCAGAGTCCTCTAAAATTCGCTCTGGAAAGGAGCCACGAGTGCTGGCCAGGTTGGTCAGGTTGGTCTGGCTGCCAATTGTAAACATCGCAGCATGTCCTGTGGCATTATTTGGGCTGTCCAGCTCCTCAAATGGGCTATCCAATGGAGAAGCTGGTGCATTTCCTTCACACAGGGGTAAGTCCAAGCTTGACTCATTATTCCGCTGTTCATTTAATAGTTTCAGGCGCTGGCGCTCATGAAGGCTGAATTTCTCAATGCAATCGTCAATTAATGTGGAGGGAGCTTTCTTGTGAGCCACGGTCACCTTTCCACAGTACAAGACCTCAAATTTTTGAGAGTCATAGAAGGCATCTTCACTGTCCTTACTTGGTTTGGCATCTTCTTTCAGTGCTGCTTTGGAGACCTGTCTTATGCTGCTGATGACATCAGGAACCTAAGGGATAGTTTGAAAGGTCTGTTTAGTAGCCACCAATGAGACAGCACAGACAGTGATACGTCAAACATTTGTTAATGTAAGTATTTACACAAATTATTTCTTCAGCACAGTGTCACTAGCTTCTTGGTTGAAAGCATAAAAATAGTAAGTTCTAAATTATGTATAGACAATTTATACAGGTGATGTGGTTTAGCCCCAGCCGGTAGCTAAGTGCCACACGCCGCTCGCTCACCCCTCCCCCGGCGGGATGGGGAGGAGAACGGAAAAACAACGGCAAAGCCTCGAGGGTTGGGATAAGGGCAGTTTACTGGGACAGCAAGGGAGAGGGAGAACAATCAACAACAGTGCTGATAACAGATAGTAACAATGGTGATAACAGAGAACGATTTTACCGATCCCACGACCGACCGACCAGACCGGAGCTCAGCCTGTCCCGGAGCCACAGCGAGCCTGTCCCTGCCCGACTAGTGCCCTTTCGTGGTGAGCATGACGTCACATGGCATGGAATAGCCCCCCGCCAGTTTGGCTCACCTGTCCTGGCTCCTTGGGAAATTAACTCTATCCTTGCCAGAACCAGGACAACAGTGAAAGCAAAGCAAATAATTTCTAGTTTTTTTACTGGAACTTGTTTCTGAACATAAGGTTTTAAATTACCAGAAGGTCTACTGACAAATCTTCGCGCTTTTTTTTTCTGAGACTGCCTTCTCTTCTCCGTAGCCCTCTTCTCACATCAGTGTCTCTTGCTGATATATTTTTTCATAGGGCCATCACTGTTTCTTTGTTTTTGTTTTGCAGAGCCAGATATTCCACGCTTAGGACAGTTGTGAAAACATTTTTGTGAATGAAAAAGAGACCGGCAATCCCTGTCAGTTTCAGCTGATGGTTTTGGAATATAGGCAGCAAGCACAGAGAAGTTTTACTGTAGTACCATGTACAATTGCATTAGCTCTCCTTTATTATCTACTACAAAAACCTTACCCCATTCATCCGATGACATAGCTTACTTTAAGGGCACACTTCCCTGCTGCCTCAGTCATCATGCAATGAGGAAGCACACCCAAATCTCTCTTCTCCTTCGTCACTTTTACCTACAGATTTCTGCTATATCCTGTAAGGCCAAACCACACATCTCCAGTAGAAACTCTCGATTTCAGCCCCACATCACCCAGTCTTTTAAGGCCACCTGGTTCTTCCTCCATTTTATCCCAATCACTTTGGGAAGATATCTGCCTTCAGTATCAGCATATTTAGTATGCAAGCTGCTTTTTCATTTTGCCTTCACCAAAGACAACAAGGACTTGTCCAACTCTACTGACTGCAGACCAGAGTGGTCCTAGCTGCTCTTCCGACAGTACTTACCTCTGCTTAACCAAACCTCTTTCTCACCAGGTCTCATCATCTCTGGAAGGATAATGAATGGCATCATGTTACATGCATTGGGGAAGTTACTAATGACAGGAGAGGATATCTATATGATTTTCTTCACAAGAGAAATTGGTTCTCAACGCTGACCTAATCCAACGCAATCAATCACAGCTTTTGTATTTCATTCTCACTATATCTGTAATATTTGATCATTTGTTTCAAAGTATTTTTTTCTATTAAAAAAGTTAACTCTGAAGTCACATCTTAGTAAATAATCCATGCTCCCTACAGCAATCTCTTTCTTTCAGTCATGGCATACCAGTTGAAACTTGCTAAGGAGGCAATAATCCTATATGCCAATACTTTTGCAAGTCACAGTGGAAAATTACCTCGTCTTAATCTCTGTCTCCTATTACACACTCCTCCTTCACTGGGCATTCAACTCAAATTTGCTTCCAGTTCATTTATTGCAAAATGAAGTTCAATTACCCTAAGATCTACTGACCGTTTGGCTTTCAACCCTATAGCTGTCATCATCATCTCAGTTTTCAGGGAGGCAAAAAGTCACTCTTGATGTGACACAGATACTAGAGTATATTTAATCTTCACTCATTCCCACTACCAGGCTGCTTTACCATCGCCCAAGGTGAGCTTCCTCCCAGCCAGGCCAGCACAGCTGGACATGGACAATTCTCACGTTATAACATGCTGGTCCATATTCCAAGATGCGGCTCTTTTTCCACTGATCAGTCCTATTAATCTTTCTATGGTCTGTGCTTATAGAAGCTCTAGGGTTTAAATCCCTTAGTTCTCTATTTTAGCAAAATTCACAAGCTAGCCGTCTTTACAATAACATTTCCCTTTTTAGAATCCTGAACCTGTTACAGGACAATTCACTTATACTTCTATTCAAATAACAGTGACAAATGATAATTCCATTCAAAATGCATAAATTCTACATGCAATCAACTAGAATAAACCATGTCAGCTGTTTAATCAGCAATTTGGATTTTTCAAAAAAATCACTTCCACTCCAATAACTAGGTTCTGCTGCTTGCTCATCTCTTCCAAGATAAAAGACTGAAGAAGAAATTCTGAAGTCTTTCTAATAATACCCAATAGCCTCCTAACACATCCTATTCCTCCCTCCCTTGCCAGCGAATGTCCAAACAAGCTGGGGATAAGCCACTACCAACTCTACCACAATAGGATTCCCCATCCACCTCCTCCTCTCTCAGACATCTCCCCCACAAGCATACATACAGAGCTTTAAGTAATTGCCATTCCATTTAAAAACAAACACCCTACCATCCTGCTATTTATCACTTGGGTTTATTTCCATCTTTTCTAGATCATTGATACTCTTCAGTGACTAGTATTCGAATCACAATTACTATTTCACAGTCCCTGCTCCCTATATAGCTTTTGCTTCTACCTACGACCTATATTGCTATAGTATTTTCCTTTTAGCATAGAGGGATCCTAGCAGTAGAGCAGAGGTTTCAGCTCATAATGCCCAAACAATCCTTATTCCCTACTTTCTTTTTTTTTTTTAAACAAGCTATGTTATTTTTTTTTTTAGAGTGCATCCTCATCAGTATTCACTTTTTTCCTATTTTTCTTCCTATCCACAGAATTAAAGTGATAAATCAAGGTGAAAAATTGCGACCCACTTTATCTCCATAGTTATGAATACTTTTCTTATATACAGATGAAGAGGAAAACAATGTAATACAGGGATATCACAATGGATAAGAAATATCTGTCAGATGGTCCAGAATCAGTTTCAGATGCTTGCTGGCTGTTTCATGGATTCTCTAGACAGCATGGTGTGAAAAATGGCTTCCAGTACAAGATGCGAGACAGATACTAATATTGCTATGCAATTAGTCATACATATGAATTTTATTGGTCTTTAGTGTACAGGAGTAACTGTATACTGATGACAATGTGCCCAACGATTGACAATATGCCAGCTGGTACTATTAGACCTGACCCTCTTCACTTCCAGAGTGATACTACCCTATCAAGAACCAAGTGCTGCTGCCATCTGAGACATACGTGATCAGATTACAATACTTTCATTTCACGTCTTGACTTTGGGCAAAAACCATAACTGGGATCAAGTGGAGTCTAAACAAGAGTTTGCATCTATATTTTCCTTAAATGCAAGATACAGGAAAAGTTACACAATTATCAAGTATGCCAACCACCCCAACGTAGCTTTTTACAGATTTTTTTGGCATATATCATTGTTTTTTTGACATTTTGTTCCTCTGTATATCAAGAAGCCTCAGTAACAAAAGTTTCACCAAAGTTGTGTAACATTGTGGATTTGGATATTAGCTTACTAGCTGCTAATGTTGAAATCGCAGGGCAAAGTTAGACAAGATAGTAAGCAGAATGGAGATTTTAAAATACTGAATTAACAGGATGAAACTGCTAAACTATTTCTAGAAATCAGCATAGTAATACTAAGAAGACAGACTCCCGAAACATTCAAAACTTATTATTGTGGATCCAAGTTCTAGTATTTCCCTGCACCAGCCTCATGAAATTAAGAAGCCAAAGGGGAGAAGTGGGATTCTTACTCCTGAAACCCACAGGGCCATTGCAGATCTTGCTGGACATAACTTTTTGTGTAACAGCTGGTAGCATAAGCAAGTTATCACATAAATAGTTTTTCAGCATTCATCTGTATACAAAGAAAATAAATCCTTAAACTAGATTAATTACTTACATATTTAACATACTCAGAATTGTTGTTAAGCCTTGAAGACAGTTGTGTCAAAGAGGGAGACTGGAGTAGAGGGCAATAGGCAGTGTGTTTGCAGGTGAGAGAAGCACACTTCCAGCCCAAAGTCAGTGGTGCTACTGCTGGAACAACGCAAGAAGACTTAATTCTCCCATGCTTTGTCTCTCCCAAGTCCCATAGTCTAGGGGCCAAAAACTGCTGGGTAGAGGAGGAGAAAATGATTACGTCCCTAAAGGGGTTGCAGAGGGCTTCTCATGCAGAAAGGTAGGAGCCAATGGTGCTGTGCCAGGACAGCAGTTCTCAAACCGGAATGAGAATGCAGAAGCATAATGCAGGCCATGCCTATAGGTATTATTCATTAAGTTTCCCTAAACTGTTGAGGAGTAGCAGGCTATTACATGAAGCAGAACAAGGCAGTTAGGGAGGGAAGAAAAAAAAAATTAAAAAGTACAGTGATAGGGAAATACAAGCTTGTTAGAGACAGATATATTCCCAGTCTATACAAATTAACATTGTAAGCATCTTAAACTAACATTCTAAATGTTAATTGTCCAATATATTGTATTTATTGACCACAGAATGTAAAAAGTCTATTAACTTCTCAGTTTAAATGTGTAAGAAAAGAAGAGGATGAGCTCCCAAAACAGAAGCTGTAATGTCCTTAACAGCTAAAACCCAGGAGCATGCACATCACCACGCAAAAAAATGAAAAGTTGTCAGAAAAACAGAAAAATCCTGACAAGCTTCACGAAGAACTAGATAGATAAGGTATATTATCTACGTGAATGGACTACACACCACACTTACTCAAATACGTTGCACGGAAAGCTTTCTCTAATACAACAGTGACCTCATGCTTAAACAGTTACAAGCACTCTGAACTGTGTTATTAATAAATTGATACCAAACAAAATGGATGCAAGAGCTTCAGATAAGCTTTCCTCCCCTCCAGGACGTCAAAAGCTGCACATGCCTGTCAGGAAAAACAGTGGCATGTGAACTTTAAGACACTTGGAACACTGCTCATAGTAAATCCTAAATCTCTGAATAGAGCCAAGAGAACTCAGGGCCTGTACCAAACCCCCCACAAATGCAAGAGGCCAAAAAGACAAGGACGGACAGTGGACATCATAAATACAAGACTAGACCTGTGATATTAGTTCTGCTCCTCAGTGTGAGGAACATTCCAAGACTCAGTTGAGGAGAAAAAAAAAAAAACACAACAAAAAACTAAACCACCAAAATCAAACAAGACTGAGTTAAGAGACAAGTAAGAAGAGTTCCATAACAACAATAAGAGGCAATATTTCACTCCAGCGAAACATGATTGATCTAGTAAATCCAACTAAGGGGAAAAAAAACCAAAACCAACCAACCAAACAAACAAAAAAAAACCACCAAAAAACCCCACATCCAACAACCAACTCTCAGGAAAACAAATTAAATTTGTTATTATTCATATTTGAGTAGCCTAAGATTGTATGAATTACTCTTCACCCAATTACCTCTGATTCAATACATGGCGATTCAATAAGCAAAGTTAGCTATACTCAGAACAGATGGCACTGGCTGAGTTCTGCATCACCTACAGTAAGACTCACCTCCGAATATACAATGTAAGAAGTAAAGCATGATAGGTATCATACTGGCACAAACTCTGCTACAGACAGTAGAGTTTTGGTAAGCTGAAACTAATGACAGCATCAATTTTAGCCAAATGGTCCCCCGATCTATTCCATTTGCACCTCACACCCCCTTCGCCCCACGACCTTGGTTACAGCCCTTATGAGCTACTGCAGTAACATCATCCAGTTGGCCAGGGTAGAATAAAGCTACAGCACTTAGCCCTGGCTAGAAGACAGATATGTTAATACCTGAGATCTTCTAATTCCAGCTCTGCAGTTCTGTCCCTTGTGACTAGACCTACAACAAGGTCAATACATAATGGAGAGCAAACACCTTCCTCGCACCTAAGTAGAACACTGTTCAAAATGCATGTGGATAGTACTGCCAAGAACTATTCTACTATACATCAAGAAACGTCACTGTGTTCAACACAGAAATGTATTTTTCATGTTGAAAACATCAGTTTAACTGATGTAACTAATGCAAGCTCTTTCACCAGACTTGATTAAAACCAAAGGGTGGACTACAGGAAAATAATTAACATCAAATTAAAGCTTTCTTTGCACGTCTTCTCATGTCATGCAACTAGGTTTTTGTTAAAATTAATTCTATCAACCCTGCCTTAAAACCCCCTAAAAGAACTTCAGTTATGAGGTGTTTATCACCAATATCTTGAAGTTGTACAACAGAGAGGCTATTAAGCCTGTTAAATCAAGCATGCTGCAGCATAACACTAGAACAGTTTGTCACAACTCTGGAACAGGCAGGAGTATCTCCATGGTGATACCGCACACTTTCTTGCATAGTGGCGACAGAAGTCGAAGTATTAAAAAAACCCAACATACTCCCTTTGAATTTTCAACAGCCTCCAGTGAACAAAGGTGAAGCTCACCTTTTAGCTGGAGGCATAACACTCAAATGCATCCCGCAGTAATTACTGAGCAGTGCTTTCAATTTTAGTCCAAAACTTGAATGCTACGGATATTGCAAAGAACAAAATTCACTTGCTGTATATCATTATTTCAACAGCTGGACAGAATTTCACTGTGCAAAGAAGCTGCAGCTCTTGTTAGTCTGCTTCTAGCTTCTACATGGAAAATTTCAATCTGGAATTTATTAACAAAGCAGAGCCTCTCTTCATACCATAAGGCTTATAAACATTAGCATGACTGTGAAGTACTAATCTAACAAACATGCCTAACAAATCTGGCTACTTAATGGCAGCAGTTCTAGCAAGGCAATTATTTTCAAAGCAAGAAAGAAGCTTGGCCCCTCTCACTCCATCGCCACGTGAGCTGCAGTGTCAGATCCCTTCCACCATACAAAGAGACATGAGATGAATGAACTTCACACATTAGGAGCAGTCAGTACGTTCTGGTGTGGGCTCCAGTTCAGCAGGACAGGCACATCAACGCAAAATTGCCACCGAACTTTGGTGTCACAAACACGAGGACTCAAGAACGGATTCCTGGGATAAGTGAGTGCAGAAAGATCCCCTTCTCACAAAGGGCTAGCAGTGCAGCCACAGCATTTCCTCAGGCTCAGTTTGTGATATCACAGCACACCCGAAGCTCCGTGCAACAACCGCTATGCTTCAAAAGCCAAGCATTTCCTGACTTCGGGCTGGAAGCACCCGTGCTGCCTCAGATTTGAATAACGAGTCCTGCTCATGATGTAGCTGCGTATACTCAAAAACAAGCAAAAGAGAAACAGGATACAGTCCAGAAATCAACGCCCTGGGTTTTATCAATTACTGAAAAAGTTTGACATCTATCAATTAGAAACCAGCGCAATGTGAGAGAAAATTAGGAGCAACAGGACATGACTCCTCTGTCAGTTAGCGTTAAGTTGCATAGCCACAGGATAGGAGAATCCAGCCACAGCAGAGACATGTACAGAGACAAAATAAGCCACACATCACAGCCTACTGTGTATCAGGCATTTGACGCAGAGGCAAAGTTCTTATCTTACACAAAAACACAACCAAATGCCAGCCAAAGAGCAGATATGAATAACTATTCTCAACCAGAAAGAAGGGTGGGAGATGGAAAAAAGTTGTTTTAACTGCTATAAATGTTTTTACTCCCATCCAGTTCGTACAGCACTGATCATCCAGACCTTTTGTACTTTTAAATCTACAGCAGTCTGCTGCTTCATACACTGGCGAAGTTTTCACCATTAAAAATTGCATCTTTCTGATGAAGAGATAAAAGACTATCTCAGAATGATTCAATTTATCAAACAAGCAATTTGTTGACTTTGTTTATGCTAAAGATATTTAGAAACTAGAACAGAAGAATTTGTCTCCATCGGCTGACTTAGGACTGAAGGAATACTGACCATCTTAGCTTTTAAAGAAATTAGGAGGATCTGTAGCCAAGAGAAATGCTACCACAACGGGAAAAGAGTAACAGTCAAATTGCTAAGCATTTCTATAACCCACCTGCACTTTGTGTACTTCTAAAAATACAGTTTAGAAAACACAAAGTCAGGTTCTCAGCAGGCAGTAAAAAGCATCTACCATCAGCTCTGATTCATTCTGCTTCAAGTCTGGGCTAACACAGCACAAGCCCAGTAACAGGAAAGCTGGAACATAGGGGCTGGCAAAGAAAGACCCAGTGAAAGCAGCTTTTGGAGCTTCAAGCTGACAGTCACCCCTGGCAGCCAGTGCTTTCATGTTTCTGTTGTTCCCTCCAAGTTTATGAGCATAGCCAAAGCTTACAGCAACAGAAAACACATGAGGAACAAGCCAAAAAACCCATTAAAGAATTGCATATAGTAATGTTGTGCTTTCAAGAGACAGTCTTCTTCCTATTTGCCTGACCTGTACTTTTTTTCCCAGGTTACTGGTCAGGACCCAATTAGGTTTGTTTCTGAAGAACTACTATAGAGCAATGCACTTATTTTACTCTGACATTCAACTTCATGCCCTGTACCAAGGAGATCACATACTCCCGCTTAAGGCAAAGCTGAAGACTACCACTGAACCAGCCTAAAGAGAGAGGTTTTAGATAGGTAAAATAAAATATTCAGTTTTCAAAATAATTCTTACTTGAGATCGATTCAGGAATTACTTGTGCTGTTTAGTTTTGATACAGTCACTGGGCAGAAAAAACTACCGCAGTTGCACAGCTTACACTTAGAGAACCCACCACACTACCTAATTTGCTACTGGAAACTTGTGGATCACCTAACATGTTCTGCGTGCTACACACACACGCAAGATGCTGCTCTGCCAAGTATCCAAATTTAAATAAGCAGTATAATGATAGAAGGTGGATCAAGTTACTTAACAGGAAAGAATGTGTAAGAGTTACAAGATTGTTTGGATGCCTGGGCAGACAACAGATGCCTTTTTTTATACTTGCATGCAAGCTCTCTACAGTGGTATATCAAAGAACTTCAACGATAGCAGTGAAAGCATAGCGCAACAGGAACATTGCTCTAAGCAAGGAAGGTTCTTGCATTCAGTGTTTCGTTTCTATGTTTAGGACAGACTGATTCTTTTCCACCTTTATGATACAGCTGACACTCACGCTGCTTGACTACTTTGCAACCCATAGAAGCGTCAGTACAGAGCTCTTACGACAATCCCTATGAATATGTACAATAGTACGTCGCAATTCACCTACCAGTTATATACTTTGAGCATATGCAAGTACTCTCAAGGCTTTTTTCCAAGTTTGGGAGATAGTTCCCAGTGAAAGATTTAGCAAAGTACAGCTTCCTTGTAACATCAGTTCATCTTAAACTTTCCAACTTCTTTAAACTCACAGTTTTGCAAACTATGAAAACACAAATCCAGATATTAACTAGGAATTTCCTCCTAAAACCTCTGCATTTTTAACTCAATTTCTAGTAAGAGATTTATTAAGAAGATGATGTTTTTACAAACTCCATTGTATTTAACACATACTGTATTTTTACAAGGGCTTGCCTGAGAAGATCAGACTGTCGCATGGACAGTCCTAAACAATTAATACATTTTCTGCATTCATTTCCTCTTGGGAAAGGAAAAAAAAAGCTACAGTTGGAGAGCTCATTGAAGTGGTTTGCCCATTTATGGTCACTATCCACTTCTCAAATACAGATCAGAAGATAATGAACTTCATTTTAGCAGATCTAAAGTGCAAGTGAAGTGCTTCATGCACAAAGTTTAAGAAAGCGGCAGAGTTTTTTAATTCATAGTTTTAGATAGAAGCTCTCAAGACTTCAATTTAAAAATATGAACTAACATGTTGATTCACAAAGAACACACCTTGGAAAGTCTGTTTTTCTCTAGTCAGAAGATCAAGGTTTCAGGACTCCTAGAAAGTAGTGGGGACCAAGAGAGCTGGTTAATATTCAAGCATTGCTTTCTCCAAGCTCAAGGTTGGTGCATCTCTAAGAGTAAGAAATCAAGCAATGGAGGCAGGAGACCTGCATGGATGAGCAAGGAACTCCTGGAAAAACTCAAAGGGAAGAAGGAAGTTTAGAGTATGTGGAAAAAGGGACTGGCCACTTGGGAGGAATATAGGATCGTTGTCAGAGTATGCAGGGATGCAACAAGGTAGGCTAAGGCCCACTTGGAACTAAATCTGGCAAGGGATGTCAAGAACAAGAAGAAGGGCTTTTTCAAGTACATCAGCAACAAAAGGAAGACTAGGAAAAATGTGGGTCTGCTGCTGAATGAGGTGAGTGCCCTGGTGACGGAGGATACAGAGAAGGCAGAGTTACTGAATGCCTTCTTTGCTTCAGTCTTTACTGCTAAGGCCGACCCTCAGGAATCCCAAACCCTGGAGGTAGGAAAGAAAGTCTGGAGAAAGGAAGACCCTCCCTTGTGTGTTGGGTTTGCGTGGCAAGGTTTTGGTAGCTGGGGGGGGGGGGGGGGGAGGTCTACAGGGGTGGCTTCTGTGAGAAGCTGCTAGAAGCTTCCCCTGTGTCTGACAGAGCCAATGCCAGCCGGCTCCAAGACAGACCCCCCGCTGGCCAAGGCCAAGCCCATCGGCGCCTTAGATATGATAACATATCTAAGAAAGAGAAAAACAGTTAGAGCTTTTGCAGCTGGAGACAAGAGTGAGAAGATGTAAGAACATCTGCAGACACCAAGGTCAGTGCAGAAGTGGGGCAGGAGGTGCTCCAGGCACCAGAGCAGAGATCCCCCTGCAGCCCATGGTGAAGACCATGGTGAGGCAGGCTGTCCCCCTGCAGCCCATGGAGGAAGGATGAGGGGGTGTAGAGATTCCACCTGCAGCCCGTGGAGGACCCCACGCCGGAGCAGGTGGAGGCACCTGAAGGAGGCTGTGGCCTGTGGGAAGCCCACGCTGGAGCAAGCTCCTGGCAGGACCTGTGGATCCGTGGAGAGAGGAGCCCCCGCCAGAGCAGGTTCGCTGGCAGGACTTGTGACCCCGTGGGGGACCCACGCTGGAGCAGTTTGCTCCTGAAGGTCTGCACCCTGTGGAAGAGACCACGCTGGAGCAGTTCCTGAAGGACTGTAGCCCATGGCAGAGACTCACATGGTGGGAGTTCGTGAAGGACTGTCTCCCATAAGAAGGACCCCACCCTGGAGCAGGGGAACGATGAGAGGAGTCCTCCCCCTGAGGATGAAGAAGTGGCAGAAACACCGTGTGATGAACTGACCGTAACCCCCATTCCCTGTCCCCCTGTGCCGCTGAGGGGGGGCGGAGGTGACAGACAGACCATGGCAACTCCTAAAGTGTGTATCAGCCCATATTCAGTTGAAGACCACTTGCATCTGATTTCCATAGATGCCACCACCTTTAAAACTTATTTGCTGTAAAAAAACACCTTCTGTTGGTGAAGGAGATGGTAAGCAGTTAGTAATTCAGCACTCACTCTGGGAGACAGGAAAAATTACAGACTCTGTTCAGTCCAAGAGATCAAGTAGGTGCCTACATATTTGGTCCAGAAAAAGTCAGGCACTGCAATAACTTCTAGCCTCATTAAGGGGTCTAGAAGTTCCTCAATGATGTGTAACCAGGGAGTTACAGGTTACAGGTCTTTTACTGTTTTGACTGCAGTATTGAAAGGTTTCAGACTACAAACAGACTACAAACTACAAAAAAAGGCTCTGCTTATAGAAAGGTGGGCATCAAAAACAGTGTCAAGCAGCAGATAACAGCAGAGTCAAAAAAGTTACTACCAGGTTCAAGACTCCACTCTCAAAAGGACATTCACTAATGAACTGTGGAAGACAAAACGCACATGATTCATCAGACAGTGTGCAAGCAGTAAAACAAAAATAAAAAATGGACTGCAACCTAATAGCTTTTCAACAGCTTCTCTACCCCTGTGGAATAACATTCATCAGTTTTCTAGTACTTTGGAAATACACACCTGTACAAGTTCCTACTTGTCTGGTAATCTCACAGTTCAGAAGAGCAACTGCATTATCTTGCGACAGTATCAAATGCTTAAGCAACCAGTAGTACAATTAACTCTTCCCAGATAACAACCAGCAAACAACCCTAGCATAGCACAAACACAGCGAAAGAAGATTTCAAAGCCATATTGATCCAGATGCTGAATCTCCAAGTGCTTTGAAACCAAGTGCCAGGCAGAGCAGGGAGCTTCCACCTAATGAGAGTTCCTCCAGCACTGAAGTCTTGAATCCCCACTTCACCTAACAGAGACAGAGGAATAATGAACACTATGCCTGAAGGCAGAGCTAGCACACCACAAAACACCCAGAACTACTCTCACTGGGAGTCACAACAGTCTAATCTTGTCACTCACTAACTGTTAAAAATACTAAGGTTTCATCAGCTGCTTATATTAGCAGTGAAAAGAATTAAATACAGTTAGATAGTTATGATGTTCAAAAGTAAATCTGCACAGCCATAGTCGAATGGGTATTTCAGATTTAATAGCTGAAAGTAATTAAGCACGTGGCTGTTTTACTTTTTCATGCAGAGGAATTCCAGAAGAGCTACAGAGTTACTATTAATAATAAAAAACCAACCCACAAGACCCAAGGGCAACAGAAAAGGAAATGCTTTCCCAGAAAGCTTTGAGACAAATGAGTCCATGAAGTAAAAGACAGTAAAGTCCTTTCAGAGGAACAGCTTCATAAAGCAAGACTCTTGCGCCAATAGTGATACACATGATGAATAATTTAAGGGTTTGATAAAGAGCCATGGGACCATTTGCATATATTCCCAAAAAGCTTGTGAGAGAATGTTTTGTTTTAGTTATGACTCTGGGTTCTATAAAACTGTAGGGAAAAAAGAAGCATAAACACATTCAGTTATTGTGTAAGGAAGAAAACACAATAGATGATGAACACAGAGAATCAAGACTGATGGGAAGGAGTTGTTTCTGAGGGTACATAAGTAGTTTATGTTTGGTTTTTAGGCAACATTTTCATATACCACAGGTAAAATAACTTTTGCAGTGCTTTACTAAATGCTACTCATAGGTACTTCTTGTTTCAGCATTGCTAACCTTTATTTTCTCAATTTAGTATGCCTGGTACATGAGATATTTCTGAGCCAGTAGGTACACAGCACTGCCTGAAAGCATAAACTGTAAGATTTAGGGAGCCAGCTTTTGGAATTGGCTTGAGTAAGGTAAGCAGAATAGGGAGGTTGCACTAACTAACTAGAACTAACGTTGCTAACAACTTTCAAAGGAAGAGTTAGCATGTCCTAGCAATCTGATCACAAATATACCCAGGATTTCTAGAATTTAAGTTCATTAAAGCACAGCAAAGCCCACACTGCTTCACCTTCTGCTGCAGCATTTTCATCTTACTAGTGCTATTAGCACATCTTCCTTGGGTATCTATAAATTAAGATATGTTCCCTCCATCTAGAGAAGGGCAGCACAGCCCCAGCTTCTAAGCCTTGGCAAAAGTGTGCTTAGATACAACATAGCAATCCCCATCATGTGGCTCCTGTCTGGCCTGGAAACTAGACTCCCATTTCTGGGCTGATAGGGGGAGGGATGAGAAAGGAAGAGTGGTTTTGCCACTGACACAACAGCATGGTCATGCTATTTAAATAAGTTATTTTGAAGGATCATATAAATACCATTCATTTCAGATTACCACAGGAGTTTCTTAAACTATTTCAGCTAAGGTATTACTTGTCATGCTCAGCTGCAATCAAAGCAAGATACGGCTTCAAGTAACGTAAAGTTTCAGAAATAAGTATGTGAGTTCTTCTTTCATAAAAGATAGCTTTCTCTGGACTGATGAACTTAAAACTCAATTTATCCATAATTTCATCGTGCTACAGCTGAAGCTAATTCTTTTACTTACAATAGCCCAGATTATGAAATATTTCTCTCTGCAACTGAAAGTCAGTTTGCAGATGAGAGTTAGCAGTGAACACATAACTATTAATGGAAATCGGAAAATAAGCTCCCCTGAGGAGTAAAATTCATTCCTCCCATCAACCCTCCCTGCCCTGAGGGAGCTTAGCCTATCTGGGAATTATCTACATTAGGAATTTATTCTTGGTCATGTCTGGATGTCCTGTTCTCACTGAAGTCAAGGCTGAAACTTGTTTTGCAAAGCCAGAGAGGAAACATGCCAGTTGTATCATAACAGCAAGCACTTTTCATAATGTATCTGTTCTGTGCTTCCCAGCATGGTATCTAGAAAGGCAAGATATGTCTTACTCCCCAAGCCTCAGTCTTTTGTACGGTGGGATTCGCAAGCATGCCCTCCAATTTCAGCTGTGACACCCACAAGGGCTTCTTCCAAAACAATTCCATACATTTCTATATGGTAGACACCAGTATACTTCATGGAGGCACAACAGAAATCCTAACTTCACAGGTTATCCCAAATATAACAGAAATATACAGCACTAGTTAGATTTATTATTCTCTAGGGAGTTTTTAAACCACTTGGCATAGTCCCAGGTGCTGTAGTGCCTGTTCACAAGCTCTCAGGGAGCTGAAGCTAGCGTAGGATACAAGTTGGCACATTTCCGTGGTTTTGGTCTCCGAAAAACTTAACATCTTGCATAAATTCGAGAAGTTCAATTAAATTCATAGACCAATACAGAGTTTAGTTCATAGGTATTTACATGAACAAAAGTGAGTAAAACTTAATATATTAACATTTCCATATTTTTAGATGAACAGGAGCCCAGATGACCCAAGTAATAATCTTTTTTGTTGGTGCTTTGTTTTTTTGTTGTTTGTTTTGTTTTAAGCAGGAGGACCACTATAAGAGGGTTATAATGCATTGAAGCAAACAATGACAAAATTGAAAGTGAAAGCAGTAGAAAAACATAAGAACATGTTAGATCCAAATCCAGTACTTGGTACATAAATAATTTCAAAGTGTCATATCGAGCAGCTTTCTGCAGTGTTGCAACCTGCCTAGCTGAGGCTGCTCTCCATGGACGCTTGAACCTACATCCCATAAGAGATTTTTACATCCTATAGCCTTTCATGGAAACACTGGGAATAACTGGCTCAGACTTGGATGTTCAATTTAATAGCATACTAAAAGTACTGCACTTCAGAAGAGTCTATGAAGTGATGTAAAAGGAACTTCTGACTCTACTACATAAGACAGCTAACCTGCATTTCACACTGTGTAGAGTGGAGATTTCCATTTTTTTCTGAATTTCTGTTCTTATTTTTTCAACATGTTTCTTCTCCTCAAGCAGCAAGGAAGTATGAGAGG
Organism: Balearica regulorum gibbericeps; assembly: GCF_011004875.1. Lineage (NCBI taxonomy): Eukaryota > Metazoa > Chordata > Aves > Gruiformes > Gruidae > Balearica > Balearica regulorum. Next base: position 173,129,923 of record NC_046184.1, on the reverse strand, counting down.
ACCCATTTTATGCTAAGGTCCTCATGCTTATCACAGTCCTTGTTCAGCCTGTCTGACTGCTTCAAAGATCGCATATAAACACCAGTCTTTGAATTAAACAATTTGGAATTGCTCACCAACATGTGACATTTGAGAAACTGTATTACGTCCCATTAGTAGCAGCTTCATGATGGTTGTTAGACTAATTTATTTAGATGATGCCTGCTCAGAAGCTGACCATAGTGGACAGGGATTCTAGGACACAAAGAATTGCTGCAAGGAAAATTATAAGGCTCAACAGCATTTTTATATGTACAGTAAAAATTGCTACCGAACAGCAAATTTAAAACACATGGCCTCTTTTTGTATTAAGAACGTAAGAGAAAAGCACTTCGAACACCCATTAGAAATCAATCCACATTAAGGACATAGTGAAATAAGAGCTAACCAAAAAAACCCACCTGTTACCTACAAATTCAGTTAATTATGGGGACACAGAACAAAGCCTGTTATAAGTTGCTGGATTAACAGGTCTGAAATTTTTAGTACAACCAAGGAATGATAGTCTTTCAAGTTAAAAAAAAAAAAAGTTATTCAAAGCTGAGTGCTCATCACTTCTGGATATCAGTCACAAGTTTAAGTGAATAAATAGGTAAGTAGGAGGCTAATTTTAAGGCAGCATTTCAAAGAGACATGTTAGGTAATAACAGACACACATCACATAACATCCTGGTATTATACCAAGTGTTCTTAAGTGACATGAAGGTGAAATATAGGATTAAGACACGGAAGGCTTATTTCCAAGAGCAAGTATCTGAATACTGAAAGACTCAGTTACTGGCAAAGAACAATAGGCAGTACTACTATTTTATTTGGTTGTTCTGTACCTATCAATATAGGCAGGAAATTAAGATCAAATTGAGGTCATGCTGCTGTAATACATGTTGACTATAATAACTATTTTACCAGAAATAAACAAAGTAGACTCATCTTTGCAGGCAACTTTTCCAAGAGTCCTGTATTATTGATATATAGCTACACCGATTGCTTGCTATAGATTTCCAGTTAAGAATTGTTCATGATGCACAAGCTCCACAAATAGCCCTACCTCAGTAAAACTTGAGGGATGCACACTTGCTACTCAGAAATTAGGATTCCCCCAAAACAATCAATTACGTCTTATTTCATAGTCTAGAAATTTACAGTAAGAGCTGTCATTTACTCTTCTAAGAAAAAAAAATATTTGCATAATTTTACCCAGTTTATGCAATACTCTACAGTTTCATCTTGCAAAAAAGCCATACAGATAGTTGGAAGAATATTTGTGTAGTACAGAAGGATTTAAAGAGAGCACCTTTATTTGCTTTATAGTTATGATGCATCCGCTTCAGGACTCACAAGATTCTTTGCATGAAAAAAGCTGTGGGCAACAGAAGGAGATACTTGATGGAAGAAGTAATTCCTCACTGCTTTTTATTCATATTCTTCTGAATTATTTTTTTCAGGGTTTTATTTACCATGCTTTTCAGGGGGAAAGAAAGGAGCTGCAGCTATAGTAGGTGACAAATACTGAGACCTGATATTCTGGTAAGAACAGAGTATATGCCAGTTAAACTTTTACAAATCACTTATGGCATTAAAATGTGGAAAAATACAGCACTTCGGATTCTGCAGTTCTCAGAAGGAACGTATTTCGAAGCTGAAATCACGGTTCATGCAGCTAACAGCTCAGTAATATAGGCGTAAGCAGGAAAAGCACGTAATTACTGATACAGTACCTTGGCAAACCAAGCAGAGTTTTGACTTCAGAGCAAGGCCTGATATTTTAAGGCATTAAATTAGTTTGGGAAAGAGATGAAAGAGCAACTCCAGCTGCTAAAAGCACATTCATACTTGTTGTCAACCCCAAAACTCCCAAGCATCTATCAAAACTGCAGTGGACAAAACAGCGTAAGCGTTTCTTATCCCAGAAGTATACGCACCATGATTATAAAGCTTCACATTTACAAGAAGAATTACCTAAGTGGAGACCAGAGGGCAAATGAAACTCCTGCCAGAAGGGGACCCCCCTAGATGACTAGTGCTTAGAAGGGTTCCTGCATGCAGCTGGGAAGGGAGATGCACCTGGATGTTGAGATGCTGAAGAGCTTCCCCCCACCACCTCCCCAGTATTTTCTCAAGATACCACACTAAAAATGTTTACTCCTAATTACTGTTGTAGCAGGACACAAATAAGACTGTGGACATTGTTATGTTTCTACAAGGCTTGTTTGGATGCTTACACCCACAGAAGGTAAAAATGTACTTCCACATACTCATTTACAAAAATCAAGTTTTGCCACCCCAGCATTACCCAGCACTTTCACAGGCTTTGTGAACAGGCTTTCCCCAAATACAGACTAAGAACTACCACTATGAGACTCTACTCAGCAGCTGCTCATAAACTGCCTAAAATGGAGTTTAAGAGCTCTTAAGTCAGACAATTTAAAAATATCTAACAGACTGAAAAGGGCAGGGAGCTGCTCTGTATAATACAACAGGTGCCTTCATCACATCAAGAACCAAGCTGTATTTGTATTATTTCACCATTTATCTGAACACCACCCTGCACTATCTACCAAAACACACACTGAGCTTTCATGATAAAACACCCCATGCTAAGGCAGCCTTACTTTTCTACCAGGACATGAACACATGTCCCGAGACCTGTTACAAGCACCCTGGAAATAACCAATACCAAGTTTTTGTACTCACCTTGGATTTAATCAGCAGCCACTCTGTAAAGCCTCCACACACCCAGAAGTCTGAAAGACCGCTAGCTGAGAAGCCAAATGTCTTTAGATGGTTGCTGCTTGCATAGCATATTAATACAAAATTAATTAAATTATTACCATGTTTAAGTCCTGCATTTACTTTGATAGCCTAAGATGACAAGGGAGGTCAAAACAGACTTGATAATGGCAGAGACAGCCCATGAAGAAATGAGGGATCCAACACCTGACTGAGGTTTTGGGGGGTTTTTTTGTTGGGTTTTTTCTTCTCCCTTTTCTGAATGAAAATTGCAGAATGAGTGCACACCCTTCATGTTTTCTCCTGAAGAGTTAAATTTCCTCAACTTTAATACTTTCCACTGTTGCAACCTTGTGCCAGCTGTGGTCAACTAGGGTCATCAGAGGACCTACAAAATTAGTCTATAGGGCTAAAAGAAATCCTGCATGCAGGGAAAAGGGACACATCAAAACAATTAAGACCTCAAGTTTACCTTTCAAAGTAGATACTTCTACTCCTCCCTCTCCAAAAAGCCACACTGAGGTTTAGGAGCCTTGCAAGCCTCTCTCAGCTATGTAAAAATTTGATGGTGTACTGGGTGTCGGTGGTGAGGTTTTGGGAGCAGGGCAGCCTCTGTGAGGAGAGGCTGGGGCTGCCCCATGCCAGACACAGCCTGTTCCAGCCAGCTCCAACCCACCCACCGCAGGGCACGGCTCAGCCCCACAGACAAGCAGTGGTATCCCAAGGAAACTGCACTTAAGTAAGGGTAAAAAAAATGCCACACAGGCAGAGCAAGAAAGAAAGTGTGGGAAACAGCCCTGTAGACACCAAGGTGAAAGGAAGGAGGGGAGGAGGTGCTCCATGGTGGAGCAGATTCCCCTGCAACCCCCAGAGGAGACCACAGAGGAGCAGGCTCTCCTGACGGGAACTGCCACCCATGGGGGACCCACACTGGAGCAGGGGAACAGTGTGAGCAGGAAGGAGGGGCAGAGAGGAGCTGCTACAGACTGACCCCAACCCCCATTCCCCATCCCCCTGCAGTGCTCTGGGAGGGGGAGGCAGAGGAGCTGGGAATGAGGGAGTGAAGCTGAACCCTGGAAAAGGGGCTTGGGGCGTAGTGGTTTATTTTTTGTCTGTTTCTCAACATTCAAATATACTTTCATTGGCAATAGATTAAATTAATCTCCCCCAAGGCAAGTCTGTTTTGCCTGTGATGGTAATTGTTAAGCAATCTCCTTGTCTTTGCCGCAATCCACAAGGTTTTCCATCCTATTTTCGCCTCCATTCGGTTGGGGTAGGGGTGCAAGCGAGCGGCTGGGTGGGTGTCTGGCTGCTGGCCAAGGTCAACCTAGCACAGACAGTTAAAAACCAGAGACACTTACAACTTTCATTACTATCCACATGCTGCCAATTAAACTTTGTTTGTTTTCCTTCAAACACAGCCTGGTTTTACACCTGGATTTTTCAGACTGTTATACAGCATAGCGTGGATGACCAATGCGGTACCAGTCACTGAACCGAAAAGCCAATACAGGCCCTACCGCGTGCCTTTACGACTGGTGGCCAACTGACAGACACGCTGAGGGGGCAGACTTCAAACATTAATGCAGAAAATTAACACCTGGCAACCACTAATGCTGCTTCCATACCTGCTGCTTAGAGCACTGTCGCAGTTCCACGCCTCAAGGTGCACGCCACTGCTTTATTTTTATTCTAACTTGAGATTTTTGCATCTTAACCTTTACATTTTTACATCAACAGCCACATTCAGCTGTCTTGGCTAAGAGCTTCTTATTTAGACAACCAGAAATCAGACAGCAAGACTGGTTTTTTTTAAATGAGGTCCTGAAGTCATCAAGGAAGGGGCCAAGAAACACCCACATGCAAAGGTGCAGTAAATAAATCTTGCAACATGCACAGTGGGCTTTAGAGCACTTGGCAAAGGAATGAATAGAAGTGCGGCCAAGAGGCTACAACGCCCATCCTCAGGCCTTTGTTTTGCTCTATTTTCAGGGTTCAGTGAAGACCCTCTGCAAGTGCTTTTAATTTTAAAAGCAGAAGTTACTAAAGTATTCCTCGTTTTATTCTGAAAAGAAAAAAGAAAAGAATGCGTTTACTACAGTGTTCATTATATTTACAAGTGCAATTTCATTTCTTTGGCAGATGTCTCAAGTGAGTTTGCCAGTAAAAGGTTAAGGTTACAATATTGAATTCGTTAGAGTCTAACTGCTTGGGGGGGAAAAAGAAGAACTTGCTTTTCTGTGACACTCAAGAATAAGATGAAAAATTGAGACCTCTGCTCTTTCTGGCAGTAAACACTCCCTTGCCCCAGCAGTTTCTCCATTATTGTAAAGTTGCAGGCTTTAATCTAAGTCCTTTCAAGGCCATGACCAGAGGACTCCAGATAGACTGATCAACCATTTCTAGTCAGCAGATCTCTGTGAAAGGACAGAGGGTCTTCCTCTCAAATCCACCTGGAAAATCAAAGTTTTAAATGCCTACAAAGGTTCATCTGATCTGATGTATGTGGTAAGATTTCTATAAAGTAATTGCAAAGGCTATGCAGTAGAAAAAGAAAAAAAATTCAATGAGAAATAGTACTGCTTGTGTTAAAGCTTCTTCTGTATCAGAACGTTTAAACAACAGTAGCTTAGCTATAAGGTCAAAAGGGTTTGGGGTTTTTTTTGTTTGGGGATTTTTTGCTTGTTTTGGGGGGAGTTTGTTCTTTTTTTGGCAGGGGGCAAGGGGGGGTGTGAGTGTTTGTTTTCTGCTTTTATGTCAGTTACTACTTCTCACCTGACCCCTGACAGCTGAAGTAGCTCATCTGTTCTTTGGAAAGATTACCTTTTTCTTGGTCTTCCATCCTATATGTTTGACTAGGAAGCTAGAGAAGAAATGCTCTTCATTTTACTTGCTAGGAGGGGAGAAGCAAACAGAAACAGGTTTGCCCAAATGCTGGATTCTCCCACTCTCCCCAGTGAGGGGAGGAGGGGAAACTCTCTCTTCCCAAAACTTGAAACAAATAACAAAGTCCATCTTTCCCAAGAGGAAGACAGAGGATAAAGCTTTCCTTCCACTTCACCCCTGTCATTCATTCATTCAACCGAATGCTGACATTTGCCAAAGCAGACAGGTTGTAGCCAACCTACAATAGTTCACACAAGGTGAACCAGCAGTGTCCACTTAGTATCTTTGTTAATCTTTCTGAAGTTGCTCATACTGCCATAATTTTCCTACACATTCAAGGAATCCGACATGGTTTGGAAGATGCCACCCCCTCAAATTTCAGCAACAGGGAAAAGCCAGCATCAAATACTAGCACTTATTTTTTTTTAATACAGTACGGAGCCTTTATGCACCAAGGAATTGAAAACATTGCAACCATGCAACTTGAAGGAAACATTATAAAGCACCTAAGATACTGGGGTGGGTTGACCTGTCCTTCCCACAGGCTGCAGTTCTTCACGAACTGCTCCAGCGTGGGTCCCCCACGGGGTCACAAGTCCTGCCAGCGAACCTGCTCTGGCGTGGGCTCCTCTCTCCATGGGGCCACAGGTCCTGCCAGGAGCTTGCTCCAGTGTGGGCTTCCCACGGGGTCACAGCTTCCTTCAGGTGCCTCCACCTGCTCCAGCGTGGGGTCCTCCATGGGCTGCAGGTGGAATCTCTGCTCCCCACCATCCTCCACGGATGGCAGGGCAACAACCTGCCTCACCATGGTCTTCACCACGGGCTGCAGAGGGATCTCTGCTCCGGTGCCTGGAGCACCTCCTGCCCCTCCTTCTTCAGTGACCTGGGTGTCTGCAAAGTTTCTCACATCTTCTCACTCTGGCTGCAAAAGCTCTTCTGAGGTTGTGTTTTCTTTCCTTCTTAACTCTGTTATCCCAGAGGCACTACCAGGCTCAGCCTTGGCCAGCGGTGGGTCCGTCTTGGAGCCGGCTGGCATTGGCTCTGTCAGACACAGGGGAAGCTTCTAGCAGCTTCTTGCAGAAGCCACCCCTGTGGTCCCCCCCTGCTACCAAAATCTTGCCACACAAACCCAATACAAGTGCTTTAAAGTGAATTATGCCTGGAAACATTTGAAAGCACTTGCAAGCACTATCAGAAGGTTGGTGAGAATCGCATAAAAAAAAAATTTTAAAGCTCCAAGTTTCTGAAGTCAGACTCAATTTATATCCAAGTTCCTTTTTAAGCATCAAGTTCTGTTTCTTCATACTTCAAAAAAATGAGATTTCAGATCCTTCATTCCCTAGTAAAGTTGATTTATATTGCATAGCTATATAAGTAGCATGAAGAGCGCAATCTGATCTGTGGTGGCTGACGAACAACAGACAGGACATTAGCCCATTTATACATGCTACCACTTAATGGAACAGCCTCATAAATACAGACTGCCAAGAAAGCCTGCTCATCTCATCTCACAAAAAGCCAAGACAAAACCTTTCTCCAATGCTTTTGCAAAGCCAAAACAAATTCTCCACAGCTCCTGTTTAATAACAGGCTCTTGAGGAACTCAAAAAAAAAAAAAAAGGAGCATCATCTGTTAGGAAGGAAGTTATTTGCCTAACTATGGCTCTTCAGTCCAACTCAATAGGGCTGGGAAGAGATTCAGTTGTGCTCAAAAGCTCGTTCTGAGGATTCAAAAAGCAGGCAACACAGTAAGCTGCATCTGCACATCTTGACTTTTGCTGAAAGCATAGCCAACTTAACCATTCACAGCAGTGTTCCTACTGCTTCTGTTCTGGTAAACAAGTGCTTGTAGCAACAATTAGGACTCGATACATTTATTTTTTGTACATCTTTAGGTTCCTATTAAATTCCAGGGCAGGAAACACAGCCCATTTCTGTTTACAAAGCACTACCATTTCACAGAATGAAACTACTAAAATAAAGGTGCAGCGTAACAGAATGTTAACGATGCTAATTTTTTTCCTTTTTGCATAAAACTACTGTTTGGGAACAGAATTTGGACTGGAATTCCACATTGACTTAGTTCTGGTCTTAGACAAGCCCTGTCACTCACAGAGGTAACTGTTTGTCTCAGGTACTGCTAACAGGTAGCGTCTGAAGTAGTTTTCTGGGAGACAGTCAGGAATATACAGAACGCTGCTCACACACGAGCAATTGTGTCCCATCCCCAGTGACATGAGGAATGGAAGGATAATACTGAGAAATGACATCCTCAAGCACAGACAGAAAGAACATATGTTCAGTGGCCGCCTTTTGTTAGAAGCTACCCCACGTGCAGTGTTTAAACTTCATTCCTCGCTTCAGATATTTGATCGTCTCAGGGAAAAATAGAGCTGCCCAGTTCCTAGACACCAAAAGGAGAGAATGTTTGGAAGGAAACACCTACTTATTTAGAAAACAGAGTGGAAGACTTTATTGGGATCTCCACAGCTACCTTGGAGGTGCCCCATCTGCCTTTGTATGGGATCTTCTCTCAATAGAAGAGCTGCATGCCCAGGCCATGGGACTGCAAGGAATAATCACAGGTCCACGTGAAACAGCAAGGACCATCTACAGGCACCTTGGAACCCTCATTTCCTGCCTAAAAAACCCAGTTTCTGAAATTACATCATCAGTTCCTCCTTGTCTCCCCCATTCTCATATGTATCTAGGGCCCATGTCTTCCACCGAATTTAACTACCTTAAGAGTGACCTTTCTTGGGGAAGGGCGAGGGGGGAGTGGGGAAGAGAAAGTGAGCAAGTGGCTGTGTAAAGCAGAGACGCCCACACAGAGAACTGTCAAGCATGTACTGAAGGCATCTGTTCCACTCAGCTGGCCAATACACACATAAGTGTGTGCACAGCAAACATCAGCTGCAGCTGGCATAACACACTGTTTCTTGCCCAGCAACTAGCTGAGAACATAGGATAAGCTGGAAAACTAACAGAGTGTTTAAAAAAAACCAACCCCGAACTTGATAAATTGCTTTATATGAAAGAAACTCTTATTGTGCATTTTATTTGTCTGTCTTCCCTTCCCTCTTGTTCCTGCTTCATCTCACTGGACAATTTCATATTAATTTTCCAGGGAATACTGAAAGTCTAGCAGAACCTTCTGAGCTATCCAGCAGATTACAATACAACTTTCTTATCTCTTTTAAACAGAAGGAAGTGGATCAAAACGAGAAAGTCTGTAACTCATGAAACGGCAGGAATGTTTGTTCTGCAGCAATCTGGACTTTTCCCGTTACTGAATGAGAAGTTGTATTACACTTTTACATGAACGCTAACAGCGTTAGTCGTTTCAGGTACACTGAAGATCACTTTGCTTTACAAGTTCAATACCTCCTTCCTACTCCCTCTTAGCCACGCACACGTTGCACAATTTCATCGGTTACAGTCATAGCTCTCTAAAGCATTAAGTCAAATGATTCAAACAGCTGATATGACCATACAAAGACTACATTATTCATTGCCACCAATGCTTTACCAATTCACTGTGTTTAAGCTTGACCTCTTCATATTTACACTTTGCAGGATGTCATTCAACACCAGCCGCTATTTAAGAATACTGAAATCACTGGACAACATTTCCCTAGCTTAGATACTGCCTCTGAAGCCAAACAGGAGACTTAAGAGTTGGACTTTGCCAGAGCAACAAGATGGAGCTGTACGCCCAGCAGGACAGCAGTGAGCCTAACACATCTCCGTTAGCTTGGCTCACAGTGCACGTCCACAGCTTCTAGATGTAAAGTCTTCACATTTTCCAAACACGTAAAAACTATCCCTCACCTCCTTCTACAGATATTTTCAAGGGTGTTACACTACCAAGCTAGAATATCTGTTGGGTGTCTTCAAGGACTGAAATGATTAAGTGGTTGAATTCAAGGAGTGTTACACAACTCTCACGAACAGAAACAATTCTTAAACCTTGGCAGAGACAGCAAGGATATCGCTATCCTGTAAGACAACGTCACAGTTACTTAAGCTACAATCAAGTTCAATATTAAAAAACTTAGTAAAGTTGAGTTTTTGGCATACTTGTTTTCAAGAGAAAGATGGACTACAAATAGTACGTAAGACGCTGATGTAGAAGTACTGTGCTTGGCTAGTCAGGGATCATCAAATCCTAGATAGCTACATAATATTTAAATAGTTAGTCTGGGTCTTATGCTGTTTTGGTTTTTTTTTCCCCACACAATGAGCTAGAGCAATTAATGCATGCAGTTTTTCTGTGACTGTTGATCAAAACACAACTCTCATGCTTTAGACAAGACTATTTATTATGACTAAACAGACTGGATTAATAATTTAGTGAGTGGTGAGTAAAAGATGGAGAAGAATTTTATTACTTCACATGAATGAGGTACAGTAGCCATCTGATGTAGGAGATGGAACTTCAACCTGTAGCTGAATCCCATTCTACCCTGTCCCATCCCCAAACAGCTTTCCCCTTTTTCCCCCCTGAAATGAGTCCAACTGAAGAATCTGAATTCCCACTGCAGACAGCAGAAATGCCATTAGATCACAGAATGCCTTTCATCTCACCAACATCTGGTCAAGCACTAGCACTCTAGACTCCATACACTGAATTTACTAGACCATCACCAACTGTAATTGCATTTTGAACATCTCTGTTAAGCCCAGGTGTAAGTGCTTATGGGTGAATAAACTCAACACCGTGAAACAGCAACAGAGTGAGAATCCACTAACATAGAGCTCAATTTTTTTATCATCTCTCCATACACAACCCCAAGGTTACTAAGTATCCCAAACTAGGCAAGAGTCCCTTTGAAGACAAGCACACACAGCTTATCTTCTTCTGTTGCTTTCCATTTTCCAGTTTATTTAAATAACAATAAGGAAAAAAAAAAATCTAGTCTGGCTTCCACTGAAGTCATCAGAAGGACCCATTTTTTAATGACCACCACATCAGAACCAAGTTTACTGAACCCACTTTGTTATTTCAACTGATACTGAATAGATTAAAGCTTTTTTGACTTCATCTTGGTTATTTACTTACCATTCTCTTCCTAGTTATTTCCTATTACTTTTCTCTCACTGCCTTGTGTAAGTCAAAAATTAATTCCTACTTTTAAGAAACTTATTCCTCCTGAAGCAAATCCTTCATAAACTCCTCAATTATACCATTTTTTAAAAAATGCATTAAGACAACAGGGGCATTTCTTAATATCCAACTACATAATTATGAGAACTCATGTACTTCAATTTTGGCTTCTATTCAGAATTTAACCACCTTCTCCAGGGAAAACAGTTTGCATTTAAAAAAAAAAAAAAAAGAAAAAAGAGAAAAGTCTTCATATCTTCCATTTATATTACACTATTATCTAAAAGGTTCTTTAACCCTCTAGCATTGCTAAAATGAGCAACTGCCATCTGAGCTGCTTATTTACCAGTGGTATTACTTGTTATCATCCAAAGCATACACATCCGGAAAAGCAGGACATTTCCTATCACATTCAACATTACCCGACAGAGGCATTTCAAAAGCTTCCACTTCAGTCTCTGGTACTAAGTATACTCTAACAGAAAGAAGGTCACATATCTTTACCACAGTAAGCAGAACAACTTTCTGCCCTACCACCTCCACCTCACTCTCGTGTGGTCATTAAGAGCTAGTTTACTTCTTACTGCGTAAGCCTGGAAAGAGGCATTGATTTCAGAGGGAGCAATCTATTTCCCTGCTACCAGCTCTGGATCCTTTCCGATCCAAGTTTATGGTTAGCAGGATAAATCCTAAGGAGGCTGGAGCTGAGTTGTGTCTAGCAAGCCTGGGATCCTCTGGGAGTCCCACCACAAAGCTCAAACAAGTCGCTACAGCATCAGCTCATGCATTTACCGAACAATTTATCGCACTTTGACAGCTCTGGGAGCTGCAGAAAACCCTTTCAGCCCTTCCCTTATAGGAAGGAGTCTCTGGCTTCCAAGAAATCCTTGCTCAAGTTTTAGATATTAATCAATGTTTTCTTGATCACAGAAAGCAACTAAACACTGATTTTAAAATCAGTCTGAGGTACAGACTCCCTTTGTGTGGAAGGTAGTCCTGCTATGTCCAAATAGTTAACTTTGGGCAACAATACTGATTAAGAAAAAAGAAAAAAAAAAGGAGTCTGCCAAAGTTTCTTTATGACAGATCCTAATTAGCAGGCCAGCTTCACCAAAATTGTGCCTTGCATTGACAGTTTTCTGCAAAAGCATGTGAACTTTCAGAAAACAGTACAGTCTACCATACAAGTAATTAGTTTGCGAGTTGAAGAAAAAAATAAATCTGTCTACACAGTTGTCAGTTGTACCAGTAAATTCTCGTTTACCCTTCTTCTACCATCCTATGAATTTGTACAGTCAACTTTTCAATTCAATTAATTGTGATGATGAAGTTATGCCTACAAAGAAGCTGGTTTGGCACCCCAAAGACAATTTCTCTAATTTAGTATCCCCACTTGAGGAAGACAAGTGGGGATAGAATCTTAATTCTATTAAAGAAAGAATCTTAATTCTATTATTTCAGCAATTCTGGGTGCGTTGTTTTTTGGTTTTTTTTTTTTCCTTTTTAGACAAAACAAAGGGTACCAGATCTGAAAAGAGACCCCCAAATACAGATATTCAGGAGTTCTGTGAAAGATAAACACTTGACAATTGCATGTAACCTTTCTTCCAACTGATTCTGTCTGAACTACTAGAGTAAGGAAAGTTGTTCTTTTTATTTAAACTGGGAGGAGAAAATTAAAAAAAAAATCTGTATGTAGGTTCAAATTGTACAAAAGACTTGGTTTTATTTAGCTTGTAGGAAAGATCATCTTTGGCAATTTGACTTCTGGCAACAGAAAATTAATGAGGTCAGAGATGGTCATCTGCAAATGATGACAATGAAGTAACCTGTAGGAAAGAACCCGTTTGCTGGAAGTTGCATGGGATTGTGAAGACAATCTGAACATGTTCCAATGCCATCCCCTGCGAAACAAGACATTGCTAAAGTCCCACAAAACTAAGATAGAGGGTGTCAGTTGGTTCTTTGCCCATAAGTGCCATTATCAAATTATTTCAAGTGTAACACCACCTGTACTAACTTCAACTGTTCTCCCCTCCAGCTTTTTTTTCTCCTTTCCCCATCTATGAACTGAAAGATATTATCCCTGAAATTACTACAGGTATGGAGACAGCTCAGTTGCAAAGAAGAAACAGCTGGATAACAGCGAAGAACTAACTTTAGTTTTAAATACAAAGAATATTTTTGGTGTTAAATCTTACATAGATTAAGACCTTTCACATGACAGCCTTTCGTTAAATATTATGGCAGGAGTCAAAATACACTTTTATGAAGCCTGCCAAAATTAGTAAGAGATTATATTCTCAGCAACAGAGGAAGAAGAGCAGCAGCTAGCATTTTTCCACCTCTTTCAGAAAGCTGTACAAGCAGTAGTAAGATCTGTTCTTTACTGAGAGCCCATTCTCATGCTAAGCGGGCAGAAGTTGCTCTTTACAACTCCTACCTAAAAGGACCAAAAAACCAGACTAAGAATATACCTTGTCAGCCATACTTCCTACAACAGAAAATCCCTTTATTTTAGTCACAAGTGCCAACTATCATGCCATTAAATATTCCAAAAGATGTCATGATTTTTCTCCCCCACACTATAGGTCTGCTAGAAGAACAGCATCACTGCTTCCAATGTGCAGGCAGACACTACTTGGCAGTGCGTAACTCCCTACTTAGACTTTGTTCTTGAAAATAGTATTAGAAAATATGATTGCTACATCAGTGATTCAGTCTGGCAGTCTCTCCAAAAACATCAACATAAACAGAAGAGGTCTTGTGCACCAGGTAGACATGCTGATAAAGGTATTTAACACAGTTGCTCCCATTACAAAATGCAAACTAGCTGAACGCACCTAGAACAAAAAGCATTTTCAGCTAGACTGAGACTAGGCAAGTTTATTTTTGTGGGTGGAGCATTTATTCTCAGGTGTAAGACTCAGGCTAACAACTGACCTAAATCCTAATATTTGGAACAATAAATTCAGAGCAATATGTCACCACTGAGTGGGTCCTTTTAAAATCATTTGAAATGACCCACACATGGAAACAAATACCTGAAAGGAAGCATGCAGACACTCTAGAGGAATGGACATAATTTCTGTAATAATTTATTAACTTGAAATAAATGCTTGAGACACCCAAGAGATCACATTAGAAAGCTTATGCATCTATTGGGTGAGTTTTGCTATGGTTCAATTCCGAAAGAAATCCCTCTCTAACCCTGTCTCCTGCCCCTTTGAATCAAACTGTATTACCAAAGTTAATGGAAGGGAGACTTAGAAATTTTAAGTGTCTCAATAATCAACCAGAAGTCAGAGCATGCGTCCTCACTGCACAGTTATCAGGCAACTGCCATCTTTGCAGCTGATGAGCAACCACATCAATCTCACCAAGAAAAGCTCCACAATGAGCTTAGCCATTCTCTTTCTGTATGGCATCTCCCACGGCTGGCTGTGCTGACATGCTTTGTCCTAGCTGGGGCTGGGAGAGAGGTGCTGCAGGCTTGCTGTATTACTACTCTGAGTAAAGCACTGCTATGCAGAGCTACTGCGGAGCTACCAGCACTTCAGCTCTTTTCCCTGCATCTTTTCTGCAAAGCAGACAGGTCTGAACAGGATCTGGAATACATCTCATGCTCTGATCTGCACTTCTAACAGTCTCAGGGCTGGCCTGAAGGCTTTCCACACCAGCGCTGCAGTCTAATGCACTAGAGCTTGGGTTTAGCAGAAGCGTACTCAAAGGCCGCGTTGAACCAATTTACTAGGTCTGAGGATCCTAGGCACTCACCAATGCTCAGCCAGCAATAGGGCTGCCACCAGCAGGTCTCCTCCACGGAGGACTGGGAGGACAGAGTACGCACAGAGGGGGAAATAAGGGAAGTGCACTTTCATGTCTTCCTCAAGATATGAAAATCTCATCATCTTCCACTTTCATACAGCATCAAGACAACAACGTACCTAAGCTGAGAACAGCTTCAGTTTACCTTCCTAAATGTTGCTTTCACGGGGAGCAGGGGAGACATCATCCTGTGCTTTCCTCAGAAATACCTTAGTTTCTCAAATGATCTCATCCTTTAAAGTCAGAAGGATCTTCACCTGCAGTTTAACGCTATTTGTCTTAGGAAGTAACGTTGCTGTTTCTAAGCATGGCTTGTGGTTAAAACAATTGGGAGAGGGGTACAGGAGGGACAAAAATACTCTGTGCTTCAGTCATTCTTACTAGGAAGAAACTGAAGGGATATATCCTGTATCTTCTTTTCCTTTAAAATGTACACATGCTCCAAAGCAGAGACTAGCACCACGGAACGCTAGAAAAGCCTAATCTGACTACACAGTACAAATATATCACCCAGGTTTATTTGGCCAGTCATTCAGTAGGGAAATTCAAATTCACACTGTCACAATTTACCAGTCATATGTTCCCCACAAGTTACTCCCTTTGGGGCAAGGAGGAGAAAAAACACATGCTTTAAGGATGACATTTTGTATGTGCAATGTAACTGAATACCACACAGAGGGAAAAGGACAACGCACACCAGCCTGAAACCACTGCTAGCATTCACTGACAAAAATCCCCTCCCAGGTCCAGAGCGTTGCCAACATTTTGGGGTTTTGTTACACAACTGCAAGAACTGTTTCAGCTCCCACTGTGTGCAGATTTTCTCTGCTAGCAATTGTTAAAGTCTGTTTTTCCCGCTGTGTTATGGAACAATGGGAATGATAAATGTACCCAAGAGCAATATCTGAGTCAAAGATTATTGATATCAAGTGCTGGTGTTTGGCATGAGATGAACTAAGTTCTGTTATGTTACAGACAGCTCCCCTCTGCCAAAACCCTAACCTCATTTTTCCAAAGTAGAAAACAAAACCTCAACGTAAGTAGAAACATTTTTAGAAAGGTTATCCACCCCAAAAGATATTGCTAGTCCCATTATTTGTTACGTACTGGCAGTAAAATCTATAAAGCCAAACCCAGACACATTTCATCCGACATTTAGGAAAATTCAGTAGCATGAAGACCTCAGCTTCACCCGTAACTTGTCTCTTCTACTATAGGACAGTAACACCAACAGTCACTACCATGCTTTGGTGTACTTTCTTTTTAATCAAAGTTGTTTGTTTATTCAGCCACTACAAACTGGGTGAAAGTACGGTTTTGCTTAGGTACACTTTGGTCACCATCAGCCCTCCCCTAGGAATCATTGTTCACGACCACAAAATTTGCTTATCTTAATATTTCAGTATATTCTCCTATTTGTACTAAACATCCTTTTTATCAAAAGGTACACATACCACTGCGTTCTTTGAAGCACTTCAAAGCTTCACTTTTTGAAAGTGGCTACTCAAGCAGATACCCAGCCACAGCTCGCCTCTGTGAGCAGCTGCTTCAGGCACCTCTTTCATACGGCACGGGAAGCGTCTTGCCAGCCTGGGCCTCGCACATCCAGCTCCGGACACAGACAGATGGCGAGGACAGGACGCACCTTACAGAAGAGATGCCACAAGGATGGTGCAGCAGGAGGACACAGGATTGGAGCTCTGCTTTAGGAAGATGCTCAGGAGTAAGGTGGGAAAGGGGGGAAGGCAGGAAAGAACTAACATTTTTCTACATAAGTGACATAGCTATGTAAATGTATAACACATTAATGATAAATGCAAACACTTGAGTAATGAAATACTAAATACATGCAGCTTCTCAAAAGTGGATACAGAATGTGAGGTGCACAAGTACAGAATGTGTTTCAACTAAGGTTTTATCATTTTTGATAAATGAAACGGCATAATGATGATCAGAGGGCTGGAGCACCTCTCCTATGAGGACAGGCTGAGAGAGTTGGGGTTGTTCAGCCTGAAGGCTCTGGGGAGATCTAATTGCAGCCTTCCAGTACCTGAAGGGGCCTACAGGAAAGATAGAAGGGGGCTGTTTACAAGGGTGTGTAATGATAGGACAAGGGGTAATGGGTTTAAGCTGAAGGAGGGTCAATTAGGAAGAAATCCTTCCCTGTGAGGGTGGTAAGGCACTGGAACAGGTTGCCCAGAGAAGCTGTGGATGCTCCATCCCTGGAAGTGTTTAAGACCAGGTTGGATGGGGCTTTGGGCAACCTGGTCTAGTGGAGGGTGTCCCTGCCCATGGCAGGGGGGTTGGAACTAGATGATCTTTAAGGTCCCTTCCAACCCAAACCATCCTGGGATTCTATAATTGGGGGCTGAAACCCTTCAGTTTTCACCATTCTGTAAAACGTGTTACAGTAGCCAAGTTATATCTAAAGCATTTACCTGTACATGACTGCACACGATTTCAGTGCTTTTTTAAACTTTAGCACTAAAAAGGGAACACATGAAAGTTTGGCACCCACTTCATATGCACATTGCTTAAGGAACTCTGAACATTACAAAGGAACAGACATAAAACTGTTTTAAATGAAAATACAAAAAAAAAAAGCAATCTCCTGTCTTACTGGAGATAGAATCCTTGCACACAGTGAATTGAAACAGGATTATGAGAAAGGAAGGAGTAAGACTTGGTTTTTTGGTAAGGTTTTATAATATAGCTTCAAGATTGTAGAAACAGCATAGAAGAATGCAGAGATCATCCTTTAAACACACTGATGCAGACACACACAAGATTTTTTTTTTCCCCAGACTATTTCAACTCTTCCTGCAATAATAATCCTTCTCTCCCCCTTATCTCCTCTAGCATTGTTCTAAGGCATGTAGTGCAAGCACCTTATCATGAGTTTTGCTGCTGGACCTCTTAAACCCTAAGCCTGTGAATTAAATTCTTCTATTTACATTTCTTTAAACAGAAATTGCTGGAAGAGTGAAACGAGTTGATCAGTGCAGTCAATGAAATAGATACAGCTTCGGTTAAAATACCCACTCCTTAGGAGGCTGGTGGCTGTAGTAGTGGCGTACCAGATCATGGATAGCAGAAGCATGTGTCCAGGAAGTTTGTGTTTCTGCAAACATTATGCGTGCTCTTAACCACCGAAGTGGTGTGAACCACCTTTGGTCTTCAGTGTGATCAAGTGGAAAAAAAATAAGCAACAGGGCTAGACATGTCATTTATAACTGCAACAAAGCAAAAGAGACAGAGACACCTATATTGTAGATGTTCTAAGGAATAATGCCTATTTTATTGGATTCTTCCCCCCTTATATGTCTATAGCTCATAAGCAAGAGTGTTTTACATCAATATTTGCCTAACAGATTCTTAAGCCGCAGCTTGGATTCAATACTTGACCTTGTTTTTCCCGCAGCACCTTAAGCTGCACTTACCTATGTGCTTTGATAACTGTAACTTCTCTGGCTTATCAAGATAGCACAACAGAAAAATCCCTTAAAAACATTTTAACTACCAATCAGGTGCTACAGAGAACAATTTAGTTCTAATGATTTGAAGATCTGACATCAGTATTTTGCATTTGCTGTAATCTCATTATCAGTGATGCATGCATTCCTTCCTTCCTATGGGCTAGGAGAAACATGCACCAGACAACCCAGGAGAGAAGTGCCTGGCATCGCAGCACATGCCTACTGTGTGCTACTGTTGGACAACGAGCTTTTTTCCAAGTCAAAGACTAATAGTTTAAAAAAAAAATAAAAAAAGCTTCACTACATACTCAGCAACTATACAGAACAGGAGAATATCAGCACTGTCAGCAACCAAATCCTGTAATCATACCCAAGCATAGGTTGTGACTTATGGTTTGAGACTTCTTTTTAGTCTGGCATAGATGTTATTTCATTAGCAATATTAAACTGCAATGTGAAATTTCACAGATCCTGGCAGAAAAGATTACCATGGTTTTTTTTTCATCATGCCGCTTTTAATCAGTGGGCAATTTGACAACCCCATTGTGGAAACATTTCCTGATACTATTAGGGAAGTAGTTCTGGCTCTGAAATTCAGAGTCCAGGTTTTTCTCATTAATTAAATGCAAAGGCAGTGAAACCCAAGTACTGTATAAGTGTTCAATCATGAATTAAGAGAAGCATTGGCAAACTCCTTATTTGACACAAAGAATAATCCAAGTAATTTACAGCACATAACTTATTTCCAGTATTATGCAGAGTATGACAAATGTTATAACTTTATTAATGGATACATAAGTTTTCTTTAGGAATAGCCAAATCATTTTACTTAAAGATGCATTCTGCTAAATATAAACAATGATTCAAAAATGTGCCATTTTGCGTCAATAAAATCAACAATTTTTAATGTCCTACTTCATGCGTAAACAGAAAGGAAATGAGCCATAAAAACGGATGCTGAAACTCCCACATTCATCAGACTGAGGAAAGATGGTCCAGCTTCACCCATTTGTTCTCTGCAGGAGCTCCCTCTTCAAGGAGGAAACTGTCTCTTCATTAGTGAGGCTATTTCATTTACATAGGCAAGCAGACACAGTTGCTGTTAGATGTGACCAGCTTCCCAACAACTAACTTCACCTGAAGCTCTCCCTACACACCCAGAAACTCTTCTGCAATTAATTCAATCATTTGCTTCTCATACTACCAGTCTGAGTGGCTACAACTGCCTTTAAGTTCCTCTAGAGAAATGCAGCAGTCAGTCAAAAAAGTCTTACATCTACTTTCCTTAACAAAAAAAAAAAAAAAGTCCTCAGCAGTTTACTTCTTCATACAAAATCATTTAGCAGCTTTCTCTTGCTCACTGTGGTTAAGTAGCTGGCCAAGTATTTTCACTGGTGCTCTTAAGGCCATCAAAATAAAATCCCTTGAAAACAGCTTGATGCCTTTCAGCCTGCCACTTGCTTCCACTTTCAGTCCAAAGCCTCATCCCTGCTCACCCACACTGTGCATACAAACTCACTCTCAAGCATCCTGTTGGCTTTCATTACCTTACCCAGTTGGTTTGCTCAAACATGAAGCATTAACCAAGTATTATCTGCTGCAGGGCACCCTTAAAATAAGGGAAAACAGTGAGACTGCATCAAATTTGACCCTTTTCCCCCCCTTGTACCTCCAACACTAACCCAAGTGCTGCTTTTCACCCTCAATCACCCCCTTACCCTCCCTTCAGCCAACTCCCAGGACACGATACGATCGATTCAACACCATGTCATCATGTCACTCCTGTGGTTGCCAACTCCAACCTCATCTTTGAGGCACTCTGAACCACACAGAGTGCCTACCTATCCTCAGACACCCTGTGACCGGTCCTCAAGAGACCTGGGTAAAACCCGAAGCAGATGCCAGGCAGCGTGGACACAGCCAGTATCCTCCAGAGAGGGGGAGGTAGCTGGGCAAGCTCAAACAAGAGTCCCATCTGTTCGGTGCTGGAGTCAAGAACCACTTCCCAGAGCAGATGCCTTTAGCGGGATGCACGTCAATTCAAACGGGAAGCTCTTCAAGGACAAGATCATGTCTTTATTTATGCTTGCACAGCTCCCACTGCAATGCAGCGCTGACTCTAGCTGTTCAGCTGTGCAAGAGAGACCGCGACTGTTAATGCTATCAGCTCCACCATAATTAGATTAAATCTGCCACTCAAAACTGTACTTCACACAAAACACTACAACATCCAGCAAGGCACATACTGTTCACAATGTCATTATTCTCCAAGAACGTTACAACTCGTGGTGCCTTCTTATGCTTCTCAGTATCAGTATTTTAACACTTACTGTTCTGGCAGTTTTGTTTTCCAAGAATGACAGGACTCCACAGTAACACACTGAATTTAACGGGAGCGGGTTCATAACAGATCTAAGTCCTGCTCCTATCTGAACACTGAAATGCTGTTTTGGTGAACAGGTGCACACCTGATGGAGGCATCGTTTCAAAAAGGTAGTGCTTTGTGAAATACAATGCACAGTCACAGGATTTTCACTGTTTTCTCCCACACACACCTCAGTTTGAACTTTCAGCTATGACGAGTGAAGGTACCAGGTAACTGCTCTTTAGATATAAGAGGGTAGCAGCCTGATGCATAACTTGGTGCATTAAAGCTTGTATCTCTGTATTACAGTGGGGTTTTATTCCTGGCTTCAGCTTTTGTCTTCTCCTGTGACTAGAAGAGCATCAAAATTAGACTCTGCCTTAGCCAAAATATTTGGGGAATAGGTCCCACTGCCCAAAGCGATCCTCCTTTATCTCCTCTATCTTCATAGACATCTGAAGTATTAGTTCCACAACACTGATGTCTTGGCTGTACTAAACACTACAGTCTGCACAAACACCTATCAACCTCTGTATTTAAGCAACTTGTAAATCTATAAAGATACATACGGTATGACTTTTGTGCTCCTCCTTTGTTTTTTCTTCACTCCCACCCCAACTTCTATCCAGTACAAAATCCAACCAAAAATAATGGATGTCCCAACAGCATAGCTATTCTAGTCAGTTTCCTACTGAAGAATAAGCTATTTTAGAACTGCTCTCCAAAGGGACTATTCCAGAATACATTGTAAGCCCAAGCCGCATGGCAAGCTGTTCCAAAGAGCTTATCCTGCCATCATTATCCTGAACAGCTTTACTATCAAGGCAACACCACAGAAATCTCCTAACAACGTAAGTAGAAAAACAATGGCAGGTAAAGAAAAACAAGGAGTGATAAATCTATGGCTAGAGTACAGATTTTGCATGGGGAAATAGCAGCTCCAATGCAGCAGATACAAATCATCCCCGTGGCTTTAGGACAGGCACTTTTTGTAGTCTCAGTCCCTCATTGCAGTAATAATGATTTAGATGTAAATCCTAAATACAAAAGCACTAGTATTTGTGGATTTATTCTACACAAGTTTTTTTGCAATTAATAGAAAACAAAAATCAGGACTTAGCTACTTATTCACAAGGGAAAAAATAATCAGTTTGCATAAAAGAAAACATTACGCAGATAAGGGGAATAAGAGACATACAACACCAACATATTGTCAATCATAAAAGAACTTTGGGGGGAAGCAGGGCAAGAGAATGAAACAAGGCATCATACAAATCAGCTCTGGAGACATTCTAATAAACTATTAAAAACCTTAAAATAGGACACTTACACAATTTAAACAGCTACTAAACCCAAGTAGTTTCTTTGATTCCCTTCATTGTCTTTCACAGCTTTGTAAAACCTATGCTTAACTGCCACATAAAAGAAAATCAAATACAAAAAACTTACTTTTACAAAGGCTGTTCTTGTGTATCTATTAATATACCAAAGGACACCACAAATTTCCATTAAAACACACGTAAGAAATTAACATGGATGAGCTCCTTTTCCTAGAAGCATACTTATGCTACATACTCTATTTCTTCTCAAGAACACTAACAACTGAGCACTAAGGTGAGGCCAAGATTTTCCATAGAAAACACCTGATACCACATTCAAAGGCTTATATAAAATACTTACTACAGGTGATGTTTGTTTAGGGTAGTACTTCAAGAAGTTATGCCATTATTTTCCTCTTAAATAGAGGACTTTTATTTAGATTTTTAGGTACCACAATTAATTATGAAAGCATATACCAGCTATACAAAATATAACTATTCATTTTTTTAAGTGAAATTACTTTCAATGTTTGGTGGTTACAAACTACCCATAAAGTGATGCTCCTGAAGTTTGTCTCAAAATTTATTAAGATGTACTGTTACATTCCTAAATTGAAGCAAGAATAAATTTAACATAATAACCAGAATCTGGTTGATGTCATCATGAAATTAAATATACTACCACTTTATAGTTTAAGAATAGAAGTTTAAATCTGAATATTTTGCATGTTTTTAAATACTGATTTTTACACTATAATGTCATGGGTCTTCTTATTCTATACTGTCGTTTCCAATTGTGTCTTCCTAGTATAGTAATGATGTAAGAACTATTGCGCCTTAGTTGTTCAGTGATGCTAATGAACCTCAATTTTCTTCCAGGGTGATAAGTTTGCTTAACTGGTCTTCTTATATTCTTAGAATATTATATGCCATATATGTGTATTACTAAGATCTCCTTAAATTAGTTGGTCTTTTGAGCTTCTATGTGATTCTAAACAGTAAGATACAAATTTACTTATACTTGAAGGTGTCTGAAGAATTTCTTCCTAGAGGTACTCCTGGTGTTCACTTGCTTAAAAAAAAATTTTTTCTGAAACTCCTGCAGCCCTGTTTGATACATGCAGCTAATGTGCTACAAAACCTCAAGAATTACAATGCCCAGATCTCAACGCTTTCTAAAAATCTGCCTAGCAAGCTAGAATATTTCTATTCAATTACCAGCAAAAGTCGCTGTGCCACACTTGTTAGGAAAATTTAATTTCTCTCTACTCCACAAAATTTAACTCTTGTAAACTCATATATGGGTGCTTAAAGTTTTCCCACTAAGCGGTATACAATCTTGTATCAATAGGCTCTTGTCCCATTATTTATTTCTCGACTTTGTGACCACTGATCTGTGCTACTATAGGACAGATACATTAGTAGCCCTATTTAGGTATAGCAGACCTGGAGAAACATTTAAGGCTGAGCTACTACATACTTGTTCATAATTTCACAGATAGAATGTACAGAAAATTCTAGCTTAGAAAATATGATTAATTTTAAAACACAAGTAGTATATCTTTATTTGCTAGGTACGGATCAACAAATGATGATTTGACAGGACCTGTTTCTATAAAGAAAACCCCCAAATTAGTGCCAACTTCTGAAATTTAGCAACTGTAACAAATTTATGGGTCACAACAGAAAAAACTCTCACAATCCTATAAAAATTAACATTGTCTTCTTAGGCTAATTCTAACACTGTTAAGCAAGAGATTGTAGGTGATCCAAGTCTTGCTATCTGGAGCTTCACGTAGAAAGACTTAAAATTGAGGATGAATAACTGGGAGAGTTGGGGGAAAGGAAATTTACACTGAAAAAATTAACTTTCTGTACTGACATGACAGAAAGTTAAATGGATGAGAGACAGTTCGGATGTCATTACTTTATAATAACATTTAACAAAAGTAACTTTTGTTCTATCCTGCTTTTCTAGAAAACAAACTTCAGATTTGGATGCACAATTAAAAATACTGTGATTGCTTAAAATGCTTGTTTCTAATTTGATTAGCTTCAAAATTGTCTCTCCTGTGTAGAGGCAGGAGTAGTGTTTGATTGCTTCATTATATCAAGAAGTATCCAACTGCAAAACATTTTGCATTTTAGGCCCTTACCCTACAATTATTTCTGTTTGTCCTACATATTGTTTCACTTTATAATGCCATACCTAACCATGAGATGTCTTGTTTTGAACAGTGTCTTTAAAAGCTATCCCAAATATGCTCTGGACTTTTAATGATCAACTATGACCATTCAGCTTACAGATTATTTCCTTGGCAAGGATTTTGCCACTTTTCAGCCACTGCATCAACTATGTGTAGGATCCGTATACAACTGTTCCATCTTTACATTAGCAGATGTCTGTCCTGCCAGATTGTATACCTCAAGCCTCAGCTGATTTTCCTTAACACGAGGAAGGGAGGCAAAGAGGAAAGGAGGAAATAAAACACCCTGATAATCCAAACGAAGCCTGTGTAAAAACGGCAGAGAGAGTTTACTTTCTGGTATTTCAGTGACAACCTGCCTTTTTTAATCTAACCGGTTTTGGTTCCATTGGTGGTTTTGTTAATTCAGCCTAAAATTTGAAAATCAAGCTGCACTGGATTTTGGTTGTGGGGTTTTTTTTGGGGGGGGTGTACTTTTTCGCTGACAAATAGAATCTAACAATAAACTTCTGCCTTCAATTGTACCGTGTTTTCCTATGGCTGCAAATTTTGTTGAGTTTCATTAGGGTAACTGAGGGCAGAGCCTGCAGGTTGAATGCAGCTAACCTTGCTCAACTGAGAGGCAGAACAGGTCCATGGGCCACCTGCTCTGCGCTGACAACTCAATAAGAAACACGAACATGCCTCGTTAATAGCAAAACATACCAGGGCTTTGACCGTGCATGAGGAACAAGGCGGCTGATGAAGGTGTTAACTTTCTCAGTCACTGCCTCCCAAGGAAAAACCTATGCTAAAGTTTCCATTATCTAATGAAAATGCTAATTAGCCTTTTCACATATTCAGCAACTGTGAGGTGAAGCCCTTAGTTAATTTAAATTACACTGTTTGATTATTTTTTGACCTGCTACTCCAGACCTGTCTGATACGATCTTTTTAACTTGTGTTGAGATAAAGCACTGTTGTAGTTACAACACAAAAAAAGAGACTGCAGACCTGTTAAAATGATGACCCATTCAGAAACCATAAGCTTGCATGGAAGGTGCTTAACCATTTAACAGTTTTTTACAAATTATGTATGGGGTTGTTTAGCCTAGAGAAGGCTCCAGGGAAACTTTATAGCAGCCTTCCAGTACCAAAGGGGGCCTACAGGAAATCTGGAGAGGGACTGTTTACAAGGGCATGGAGTGATAGGACAAACAGTAATGGGTTTGAACTGAAAGAGGGTAGATTTAGATTAGATGTTAGGAAGAAATTCTTCCCTGTGAGGGTGGTGAGGCACTGGAACAGGTTGCCCAGAGAGGTTGTGGATGTCCTCTCCCTGGAAGTGTTCAAGGCCAGGTTGGATGGGGCTTTGGGCAACATGGTCTGGCGGAGGGTGTCCCTACCCATGGCAGGGGGGTTGGAACTAGATGGTCTTTAAGGTCCTTCCAACCCCAACCATTCTGTGGTTCTATGATATCCTGCAGACATACAAGAACATGTGAAATAATGTGGTAAAATATAGCAAGCTATAAACCACCTTAAAAGCTTACGGTTAAAGTTAGGGAATGTCAGCATCTCTTGTAAACAGAGATCCGGATTTCTCTTTGTAGCTTTCTTGTGGAGAGTCACAGTGAAATTGGTCACTGGATGCCCAAACTTAGATGTGAACAGCCCTTGAACTCGTTTCCCTTCTTCAGCCGTTCTCAAGTTGTTTCTGGCAGTTCCTGGTAAGGTTCATGTAGCTCTTCTGCAGCATGTGCTGCTTCTCCCTACACTTCAGTCTCCTCCCAAGAAACAGTCAAGTTTATTTTAAAGTAAAAGCATTATAAGAGACATCAGAAAAACTTACAATTTTCTCCTTTTCCCACAGATACGTTTTCTTGCCTTTTTTTTTTTTTTTTCTTTAATGGTAACTAGTAAAATTCATGCTTTCATAGTCTGCCATTATTCAGCTATGGCTATTGAACTGCATTACAAAACAACTAGCTAACCAAGCTGAGTGTTACTCCTTTAGCATTTCCTAATCTAGTAGAAGAAAAGCTTTTCAGATCATGGAGACTAGGAACACAGTTGCAGGCATGGGAGGTGGAGAAGCTTTCAAGTAGTCTTAATTTGCAATTCATAACACATGTAATAAGCTGCAAATCCAGATTCTTCAGCAAACATGCACATCTGCTAATTTTTTTTCCAACCACATTGCTTTAATGTGGTTTACTGTCAAAATTAATCCTGCCTGTCAACTATGGCATAATTTACCCAATACACTAATTTTTCCAGGAAAGAGCAGCACAATGTTATTGCTTAAAAGCATTATATGTCATCTTGTAGCTGTATTCCAACTGGAACTTAAATTGCGACATAATTAAATATAGAAGCAGATGAAGTATAAATAACTCCAACTGAATGACTGCAGCAGAAATATCTTCACCATTTATCTCCATCTTGTAGGATTTCAGTTTTAAAAATTTCAAGCCACCTTCCAATGTATTTAGCTGATGTGATGTCTTCAGCCAGTTTGGGAACCTTTCTGACAGCCCTTGAACAAGTAAAATAAGAGTTAAGCAGCTGAGAGAAATTGTCCAAGAAATATATCCAAAATAACTAGCTAAGGCTTTTGCTGAGGTGCAGTGTTTTACCTGTGCCGTTAACATGACTGTTAAAGCAGGTTTAATTTCTGAAAACCTTAAAAATCTTAGATAATTTACATCCTTCCCATTCAATCAAAGCGATAGCTTAAATCACACACAAACCGAGACACCCCAACCAGCAGTGTGCTGACCGCTAGAAATACGAGCAAATTCAAAACAGAAGGGCAGCCTTGCAGACTGCCTTTGCACGGCACAAGACACTGAAGGGAGGCGAGTCCAACGATGCCACATTTGACCCTTTTCTTCCCCTTCCCCCAGCGAAGATGTAGCGCCTCTCCAAAGGCATTTTCCTCATAAAATCCTTACCAACACTTCAAGCGCCTCCAAAGGAGAAGCAGCATGTGGCTCGTGACAGGAAAAGATTTAGATATAGGTGGGGGTAGTAAGCAACGTAACACAAGCACAGAACAGAAAGCAAGTCCTACCCTTCTGGTCCAATGCTAAAGCCTCTCTAACGTACGCTAAGGAGCAGGGTTACGTTTAATTTCTTCCAGGACACCTCAGGAGTACAACTGACAATCTCCTATTCCACTTCTGAGAGTTAGAAGCTTATTTTGACTATGAGAGAACTTGAAATAGCTCATCATAAAGCCAAGATGCTCGAGAAATAAGCACAACCTATTACTTCTGTACTGTCAAATGCTAGGCCCGGTCCAAGAAAGGTTCAGCAGACTCAAGCTGTCTTGCACCATGCTTCTCCTAATTATATGTGACCTTTCTCTTTTGGTTATGAACTGTGGGGAATCTCAGAGCTTTGACACTTGCAAAAACATATGGAAATTTTATGATCAAGCTTTCAAGTTGTGTTTACAGAAAACCCTTCTGAATGCATCACTGGCATTCTTATTCACCTCCTCATCATTTCCTTATTGGTTTACGAGCTTTTATTGTATTTTAAGTCAAATGTAAACTTCAGTTAGGAACCCAAATTAGTTGGAACTGCAAAATGAAAATTAATGTTCCAAAATGAATAATGACTTTGTTTCTCAGCCTACACACATGCTACAGATGTCAAAGAACATTTATTACAGTCAGTGCTTCCTTAGATTCTGGGTTCTTTTCTCTGTAATAATTGGGTGTAATATACTACTATTTATTTTTTTTCTTAGTCCAATTTTTCTCCATTTAATCTTTTTCAATTTTTGAAAAAAATTGACATTTTCACAGTCCAAGCACCAATGTCACCTTTTTTGACGTTACTGATAGAACAAACTACTCTGTATATGTAATCTTCTGAGTTTTTTTTTATTCTAGACCATTATTACTACAGTTACTATCATAGTGAGTTACCTGTGTTTGTATTGAAACTTATTATCTAAACTTGTGCTTTAGCTTAAAATAAATGTCTAACCTAAAATAAAGTATGCTATATACGTTAAAAAACCACAGGGGTGCACAGCTCATACTTCAAGGCATTGACTTCAAAACTAAAAGCATCAGTAACTGTTTTTTAACAAGGAGATCTGAGGCAAATTTATGCTTCCTTTAATAAATATTTGCAAGTTCAATTAACTTAATATTTTTTGAGATTAATCAGTGTTTTCATCAGCCTGAATAATTACTTGTGCTTACAACTAAAAGTGCAATGATGGAAAAGTAAAGTAAAAGATCTACCTTTTTTATTTAATAATGAAGATGAAAAGTCAAAGGAAAAAGGTCGGTGACTGTAAACAACACAATTCTTTAAAAAAAATAATTATATTCCTGACTAACTACTCCATGGACCAATGTCTGGCTAAAAAACTATGCTTTAGATCTAATTTGGGAACTCTTAAAAATAGGAGTGATTATTAAATGGAGAATGATTTTTATCTTACCAGCACAGGATGCTTATTCTTGATTAACTTTCTACATAAACCTTAATCTTTAATACATTAGAAATAGCTCTTGCATAACACAAAACTTGCCCATGGTGCCTGGAGGTTATGTTCCGTTAAAGTATTCTGGTGTTCCCAATAAAGGCTTAAAGTACCGTATTTAGATTAGGAACCCTAAAACAGAAGGTGCTGCACAGTCAACCTTGAACAACTGTAAATTGAGAATATATGTAACTTTTTCCTAAAATCAGTTGTAACATGAGTGATAGCCTAAGGAAACGCACGTCAGGAATTCTGATGTTCTGACTCATTGCTCAGAGGACAGGACCAGTGCTTGGGGGACCAGCGTCAGCTCCAGCTAACCAACAGATCTGGGATGTAGCTTGGATCTTTCCACGCTGAGAATCTGGGAGCAGCTGGTTGCCAAACATCTGTTTTCAAAAACAGGCAGAAAGCAGAAGAAAAAAAAAATCTTCTGATAAGAAAGCAATTCTAATTTCGGAGAAAAAGGGATTTATTTTGGTATGCCTGGGTTCCAAAGACAGATTCTGACCCTTTTTCCGTAGCTGGCAACAAACGGCTCCAATATGGCAGTGTTAGGTGTGTTTGTTCCATGATGCCCTTTCAACAATGAGGTAGACTTGGTCTTCAGACTGAGGCGTCTTCTGGGGTGCAGTGCAGCTCTCCTCCTGCTCTGCGGGCTCTATGTTAAACCTATTAAACTAGTTTGACTAGTGAGTGGATACAGGGCACCAAATTTGCTTCTGCCTCAAATTCAGCCTCTCCAAACTGTTTCAAACTCAGAAATACCTGATAGTGGTTAAAACCTGTTAGTTTGTCTACTCTATAATGAGAATGAAAAGACACCAAGCAGCTATTACCAATAAATACAGCTGGAAACTTCAAAGGGAAACTGAAGTATGTGCAGACAGGTTACCGGTCTTTACAGGTCATCTAGCTGCTACAACCACTGAAAACATCAAGAAATGATAAAAATTTCTTTTAAAATATTCAATTTCTGTCTCAAAGTGATATCAGGGAATTTTACATTGAGTTTTAGATAAACTGAGATCTTTTAACAGCTGACAGTCTTCTTCCTCTCAAAGAAAGTCATATCTGCCCTTAACACGTTAACATATTCTAAAAAATAGCTGCTGTATGTTTAGAGCGAATACTAAAAGTTAGGCTGTAAAAAGCTGCCCTTTATATTTAAATTCAGTAAATGAGTAATCATTTCCCTTCTGAAAATACATCTGTTTATCAAATGGAATTATTAGGAAATATCTTCTCAAAAATGACATCAGGCGCTTTCAACTACGCACAGACCAGTCTAACCATCGTGTCTAAGAGCAATTTTCATAGACGGCATTAAAAGGGTAACGCGCTCTTTACTACAGAGGCATGACTGAATTCATTTAAGCTGTGAAATTACTTTTAATGCTATTGGAAGGCCTTTCTCTTTAAAATGAAATTACTTTTACTGAACTGTGGAAGGGATTCATTAACTCTAGTGTTTCCTAGCACCTCTAATTTACCAGGTTTGCTGTTCTGAAATATTATGGAAATAGATTGTATTTTCATCGACCTTTTCCATAATATCAGGGGAGCATATATCACGCTCCTGGCTTGAGATGCTTATGGCTAAGCTGTGCAATTACCTCCTAGTTTTACTCTGGCCTGAACAGCATCTCTTTAGGGCTCTCTTGTTTCGGCAGCAGGCTCGACGCTGCCTTTACTGTCTACTCTTAAGTTACAAGGGATGACCAAGAGGTCTGCTGAGGTTTACTTCTTCATAATCCTAATACTGCTATGCCAGAAAGATACTCTGTCCCCTGGTGTTTGTTCAGAAATAAGAACAGGAGACAGCAGGAAAAGGATTGGATAATAGCATCACCATCTTCAGACCTTCCTGAAGATGATCTCAAAAAGAAATCTCCATTTTTAGAGCCTCTCCTACCCCCAAAGACTATGGTTCCTCTCTAGCTCCTCTTGCTGGTCTGTCAGTCCATCTGGAGGGAAACTACAGTGCTCCGGCACTTAAAATACATCAGAAAACACAACATTCTGGTAAAACATGAACAGAAACAATTCTTCTGAACAGGCGAATTTCAGCAGCAGTAGAACTGTGCTGCTTGCAGAAAACTGAGTGTTTGAGAAGTCAGGCGCTAACACTCCCACAGCAAAACCGGCTGCCCACCAAATTTGCGGCTGTTAGGTCACAAAGGTCCGATGCCCTGGTGAGTTCAAAGGACAAGGTCCTCTCTCCACTGCATTTAAGAATAACTTGTGTGGTTTGTATTTTCAAAATACAAAAGGCATCTGTGCATTTCAGTATTAAAAAAAATTGTCTTTTAAGTGAAGAAAAAAAAAAGCAGGGTAGTGGATTTTCCACCCCTTTCTTTTCACACAGAGTAACCCTGCCATATCTAGCAACAGTCAATAAGGTGTGAGTGCGTGCTTCTTTCCCACATCTGAGAAAACATACCTCATCTTGGTGTGGATGAGGGTAAGCTGCTGCTGTACTCAGAGAGCCAGCATCAGAAACCTAAGCTCCGACGAGAGGCCAAAAAGGCAACTTACCCATCTTCTCATCTGTTCAACTCTTTCTGGAGACCCCACTTCACATCTAGCATTCGTATTTTAGAATGAGGTGAAATTCTGACCCGATTTAACTCGTGTCCGTGGGATGGACGTTCTTCTGTGAAGGCGGTCGAGCTTTCAACTGATTTTACTGATCAGCAGAATTTCAAATACTGATTTATCGTTCTATAATAAAGACTTGTAAGCACCAGCCAGGGAAAGATGGGGCGCTTTACTAGTGAGTACAAGTTTGGTGTTAGAGATGGAAATTTTCACCTAAAGTTCAAAGTAATAACAGGAACTAGTAGGCCTTTAATTTCTCCTAATCCCTTTCAAAATGTTGTCTCTTCTGTTATAACCTCAAGCACAAAATGAAAACATTCATTATGTTAAATCTGAATGTGTTTTTAACATACACAATTGCTCATTTCCGCATACCCATGTCTGAGATTAATTTAAATTCATAACACTTTCAGCTTCATTCCTTTTTTCCCCACATTTCTGGTAAAATTCTCATCACTTTTGAGCTGAAAATGTCTTACAGAAAGAGACACCCCTACCCCAGAAAATCTGTATGGAAAAACTCAACAACACATTCAACAATTTGCAATAACGTCCATTCCTCCATGGAAGAGCATCATCTTGGATTGTTTTTCACCAATCAATAGTTTTAAAATAAGAATTACATGTGGCTCCTGGAATGAAAAGATGCTCAGGTGAGCCAGTAGTGCATGCTACCGGGCTCTGGTTTTAGATCACAACTTTGCCAAGCTTTCTGGACTGACATCTTCAAAGTAGTTCGGTCACTGCTATGAAAGAAATATACTTTTCCTTGGGTTTTTGCTCCTATTTACAAAAACAAACAAACAAACAAAAAAATCATCGCAAGCAACTCTTCCAAGGCATTTGAACACGCAAACTCTTCTGTTTGGTCTTTGTGTATAACATGCAATTGTTGTCTCCACCAAAATCTATCCGAATTATAAATCTCTGCAAAATGTTGGCTAACAGGTTTTCCATAATAAATATATATAAGCAGTCACATTCCCTGGATGCTAACCAGACCCTGACAGTGCTTTCATCCAACCTTTAGCAATTTCTGCCTGCAAATACAGCTCACAGTGGGTTTGCAATATGCCTGAGTCCACAAATTCAGGAGTGGGAAGGAAAGACTGAGTTTGGCTAACAAGCTAGGGAGCGGAAAGAAGGAAAGACAGGGACCAGAGAGGAACAAGTGAAGAAAGAGAACTGCAGGGGGGAACTGAAAGAGTAACGGACTGCAGCCAAACACACGACAGAAGGAACAAGGTAAAAGCAAGCAAAAGAGATTGGTGAGGACCTGTGTCAGACCCGGGACCGCCAATAGAAAAGGACTGACAAAACCACAGAGCTCAGAAAAAGACCCAAGAAGTCAGAGTCACGCTGAGTGCAAAGGAGCGCAGCGGCAGCAGGCGGCGAACTGGGGAGGAGCTGGGATGGCAAAGCGACGGGATTAAGCAAAGATGAGCTGGAAGCAGAACGCAGAATTTAGTACCCATTACAATTCTCACTCCAGCATCTGAAATGTTTTCTCTCAGGTCTGGGAAAAATTAACAATGCCTTTTTCTTGTCGTTAGCAATGGGGGAATGAGAGTCTTCCACTGCTGTCAGTTCTCCAATTAGCTCAAAAGGGCAGTGGATGTAGTGAGGTTTTTTTACAATTTTTGTGGGTATCAGCTTTTTCTCTTATGATGCTTTTTTTCTAATTTGCTTTTCCTGAGAGGCTGGCAATGCATGTAAAAACACTGTAGAACTACCCAGCTTACAAAGTCAACATTCAAGACGCAGCAGTGATTGTGCAACTGTTGTGGACTTCGTGTATACAGATTATAATTGCGATCAGTGGTTCAAGACTGATGCTTTTTTCACCGCAAGACCTCCAGCTCATACACATCAAAAAATGGACAAGATCTTGGAAAGAACCAGGACTGCAGTGGGAAACAGTCCACTTGCTTCACTTATAAGCTGTCACATAAAATTGCAATTTACTGAAAAAAGTACTTGGAAGAAAGATTCAATAGCAGATTACTGAGTTTGTGGTAAATGAAGTAAAAGCTTCTTTTTAAATAATTACAAAATATTCTAAAGCTGATACTTGATAGTAAAGTGAAGTAGGCCTGCTGGAAAAGGATAAGTGACATCCTAGATACATTGCTATTAAAGCACATTTCAAAGCAGCTAACAAATAACTAAAATAACATTGGTAAAGGTCTTGGTAAAAATCAGATTTTACAAAAAGCCTTCAGTGAACGTGGAAACAAGCCCCAACTACGGTGCTCTTCAGATTAACCCTCCCAGTCAAATTTTGGGCTTGCAGCCAATCTCTGGAAAATTCATACATGTGAGCCAACTCCCTGAAGTCAGCTAGACTTGTCCAAAAAACCCCTGAAAGATTTTTAGAAATAAGCTTGGAAAGAATCATCACTTCTAAGTATTTAAGCACATAGATATTAGCAGAATAATGTAGTTCTGTGCAATAAGTGGTGTGTGTTTGTGCCAGCCCGGCTGTAACACTGGGCAATGGTGTCCCGAGTTCAACCAGGAACTGCAGCTTCCAAGAAGGCAGCATGACTGCAAGGTCATAAGAAAACGTTGTTTGCAAGCTGGGAAATTACCTGAAGTAAGGCACGTTATTAGAAGTTATATACATGATCCCTGCTGCATGTTCTTAGCAAGGGATCTAGAAGGAAAGGAAATTATATATATAATATATAGAGAGCTGGAAATTTTAAGAGGATCAGTCCCACAAACAGGAGGTCGACATTTGTTGAAACAAGGCTCATGTTCAAAGCAGCCATGAGTATCATATTTGCAGATTCCTTTATGTGAAACTGCAGAACTAGCTAGAAAAATTCAGTTATGCTTGATCACCTCCAAATTACTTTACAAGGTCTAGATGTTCCCATGTAGTTTTTGTGTGGCATGGATGTTTCTGTTTTATATCACTGAGTTGGGGAATTCTTCAGGTGCACACAGCGAAAGAGGCAATTCTCGTATATAAACGTTAGATATTCAGAATCTGAAATAGCAAAGTGAAAGTCACTCATGCTTGAGAAAACGTAGCAATGGTAGAAGCTGCAGGGAAATTTTGCCGAGAGAAAAATCATCCTTCACAGAAAAGCTGGAGAAATACACAAGCATTAGAACTCCCCAAAGACTTGAAAGAGGCATTTTTGTTAATCTGGACTATTAAACATTGCTAGTGACTCAATCTATTCCTGAAGATATTTGATCTTTTGTTACAGTCCTAATAAGCATTCTGCACATAAAGTCAAAAACCCCCACACAATCAGTACTTTCTTTTAAATTTACTCATCTCTAAAAGATTGTATCTAGTCTAATTACATAAATTTATTTCCAACCTACAAAAAAAAACCCAAAAAAACCCCACAGTGGCACAGAGAAATAATAGTTTTATGAATGGAATCTCCATGCTTGAGCAATTCAAACATATTTTCATGCAACAGCACCCTTAACTTTTTTTTTTTTTTAATGTAGTTACTATCTTCTCTTTCCTTAGCTGGTGCCATCTGTTAGTTTATACTCCATGGGCTGGAGCAAGAGGTATGCACTGATATATACTGTCATATATGCTGCTGCGACAGACTGAGACCATCCAGGTTGACAGAAAGAAGCAACTGGATGAAATGGTTGATGAAGACCCATCATAGCATTCTGAGCTCCCTGGTTAACAGACATGGACGAGGGTCTGGTTCTCTATGGTACTTGAATTCATGAGGGCCTAGAAGTAATTTACTTGAATAAATTACTACTGTGTGTTGGGTTTTTCTTTCCTTCATGTTACTATATTCAAACTATGCAGATTTCAGTAAAGCAGACAAACAAAGGGATAACCATGACATTAAACCCTTCTGATCAACTGCCATCTGAGACGGATAAAAAAACCGAGCCAAGAGGAAAAAAAGCACCAAAAGGAAAAGAGACAAGAGGTTACATGGCTAATGGGGGGGGGGGGGTATAACACCCAAGAAGGATTGAGATAGGGTATTTAGCCTGTAAAGTTGTAGTGCCACATCTGTAAGCAAACTGGCAACTAACCATGCTTGGTGTCACAAATAATGTGATTCAAGAAGTGGAAGGAATATATTTGTCAGAGTCGCTGGTTAATTACTCAGGAGCCTGATTATTATGCAGTACACTAGAAGCGTCCCTTTCCTCCACGCTGCCATTAATCGTTCCTCCAGCACACTGCAAGCACTCCCATGGAACTGTTACAATTCCCTAGTGGAGAAGGGGAATTGCTCCCTCTTTTCCTCTTAACTTTAATGTACGATGCCATATCATCTCAGAAACGGCGCTCTGAATTTTTGTGATATATGGTTTCAAGTCCCCGTGAACTTCCCAACTTCGTTAAGGCCAGTGAAAGAACCGAGGGCTCGTTAGAAATTCTACCTTCCCACCCTCGCCAGGGCAGGGGCTTGCGAGTTATTCTCGATGCTCAGTTTTGAGTCTGCTTGCTCAGAAAAATGCATTTGGGAGCAGGGAGGCAAAGGCATTACTAAGGAAGGTAGAAGCCCTCTTCGTCTTCAAATCAAACTTCAAACAGTATCTTATATATGAAAATATGTGATTGATAATTACCAGAATGTCTATCATAAGGAGTTAAACATACTTTTAAAAAAAAAAAATCTATTATCCACAACTAATCTGTCAAAACAATTTTCCAATAGTTTTCAAAGACCACAAACTGAATATAAATTTTTGAAAGGATTAATTTCACATAGTTGCAGAGACACCATATTCTGAGTCCCCTATTAAACACATTCAAACCTCATTAGATACATACAAGATCAGACCTACAACAGCAGCCTCGTACTACATTAAGATGCAGAGAAGTAAGTCAGGACAACTTCGAGGATGGATATTAGCTTTATAATTTGATACATGAACTATACCTGTATTAGTAGTAAAACAGAAAGTGTCCTCTGCTACCGTTTCTAGTGGATTCATGCAGAAGAATAAACTAGAAATTGGTGATTATAGCAATGCCCTGAACACATTTGCATGTTTGAAAACTTCAGGCACTAGAAAATGCTGCTGAACCAATTAAATGTTCCAGAGATTAAAGTACGCTTATCTGAAGTGTACTTTTCACAGCAGTCCTTACGAGGCTTAGGTTTACTTTGCTCTTAACCAGGCAATCTACCAGCTGTAGCAGCAGCCATGCAGTAACAAGAATCCTTCAGCAGCAATTTATCTCAGTACCGGCTATAAATGACTCAGCTCTTCATGTCATGCTCCAGGAGTTACTTTGCTAATAATACAACCTTTTACCATGCAGCACAGCATCCTTTCCCTCTGTAGAAGGGGTTGGGGGTTTTTTTTGTTTGGTTGTTTGGGTTTTTTTTATTACTTATATCTTCTTTCTAAAAGATGATATGACTGCCTGGATCACCAAGGAAGCTAACTTTCACTTCCCGTCGGCCATACGCAGTCTTGACTTAAAAATAAACATGTGCCAGGTCGTGTGTTTTAAAAAAGGGCGTGAAGGTGAAAACAAACTTTAAGGGCAAAGGAACTCTGAGAAAGTAAAAACATTAGAATAGCTCTATTAAAATTGAAATTATTGTCATGCATGCTTATTTTTACATAAATTTTTTTGTTCAAGTTTTTATTCAATAAACAGCTTTTACCAGAACATATATTAAAAAAATATAAAAAGTTAATGGGAAATATATATATATATAGGAGTTAGTCTTGGTGATATTTCTAAAATGTGAAACTTGGAACTAGCAATATGAAAAGAAATAAAGTGTTTATAATCCTGATAGCTATATCTGAAAAACTGAGCTCCTGGCAACATGCAATCAAAAGAATGAATGGCTTTTTTTCTTTCAAGTTTTAATTTGGGGATAGCAGGTTTGTGGGAAACAGTGGGGGGAAAAGGGAATTTTTTTTTTTTCTCCTATGGTCAGAATCACCACTTTTTCATGGCCAACAGTACTGCATGCAGTACAGACAACTCCTGCAAAAAAACAGATTATAATGCTGAGAAATTTCAAGGAGCTGAGAAAAATGGAAGAGCAAGAGACATGACACGAGAAAATAATAAGCAGTAGCCTTGTAAACACATATGGTAAAAAGACTAGAAAAGCCTGCAAATTTGAAAACTAATGCATCTGTGGACAAGCAGTAAGGGATCTCGCAGTAATCTGTGTTCTTTACTGGTTTGTGGGCAGCTCTGATTTCTGTACCAGATTCCCCATTATCTGCATGTCACCGTTCCTAATCCTGACTTCATTGGGGTCATTCACTGGCATCAACTAGATAAAACGTCCCTTTAAGAAATGTGTTCCTCTAGATGAACGCTCCCAGTGCATACAACAAGGACAGCAAATCTATGTGCCAACAAAAATTGTTATGTGTTCTTAGGTCTCTGCAAGGCTCCAAATGACAGTAGCACCATGTACTGAATCTGAATTAGAAACCTGCCACATCCTTATCCACCTGCTTATTCAATCGAGCTGAACGATATTTTGACATTTTAATAGGAACAGTAGTAGTAGAAACAAGAAACTTCAAGACTATTATTTTTATGACATAGTAATAGGAAGAGACTGCTATATTTGATGGTAGGATGATTCTTAAAGCAGTATAAAAACCAAAACATGCTACAGACCAGTAAAGCAGTACGACCTCCTAGCAGCTGGTGATCCTATAGGAAAACATTATGCAATTTGGGCAGAACGACTTGTGTGACTTGGTTCTTATCTAAGAGCAGGGCTCTCTGGACAGAGTTTTAAGCTGTTCACTGAAGAGTCCTCCAAAGCAACCCAAAGCAATTAAACCAGGGATGAAAGCACGAAGCAGACCTGCATAGTTTCACGCAGGGCTCTTGTGGGTACATAACAAGAGCCCTTCCAGGAGCAGTGATCCATTACAATTTATGTACGCCGCTCGCTCTAACGTGGCTGGGGAGCCCACGTGGCACCAGCGTGCTCAAGTGAATGAGTTGACCTCTGCCGCAGGATACCGCAAAGCCTGCTCTTTACTCCCAACAAACTGGCCTAGTACAGGGTTGAAAGGAAGCATTTTCTGTGTGTTACATGGGTAACAGACTTAAAATACTTTATAACTGATGGAAAGAACAATATGACACAGAAATAAAGCCTGAACTTTCTGTAAAGAAACTCAGGAGATCCTGAGTTTAAACATTACAACTTACCTAGTATTACGTGAAATCAGTAATCCCACTCAAAAGCACGATATAGATGAGACCGTGTTTCAAATAATTACATAAAAAGCTAAAATATATAGCAGACTTGAGCATTTTATCAGTATGTTTTTATCTCATTAGGTGTTAACTATTATGTACATAGCTGTGTAGGCATGCACGAGCTGGGTGCTGTGCTTCTACAAGGATGGCAACAATCCGTGGGACTCCGCAGAGTATTTTGAGCTTCCCACAGAGCTACAGCAAGAATTTTAAAATCTGCAAAATGAGCGTGAAAGCCAGTGGAACTCTGTGGGAGTTTTTTCAGGTGGTGGTATACTATGTGTATAGAAGCTAATAGTACAATTGCAAAGCATAACAGCAAGACTAAATAGCTAAAAGACATCCAATATTATAGGCTGGATTGGCAAAGAAAGAATTAGCACTGCCATGTTGAAGAAAAGTATCAGAATGAAACTTCAAGTTAAACTTTCCTATTATGCTAATGATATTCCAGTTTATAAAGTGATGCATTATCTGATAGGTAATAAACAGAAACTTACACGTATACATCCCTGGCTTGCCTGCAGCTGATGTTTCCAGAAGTAACAGAATTCAGCTGAAGCATCACCGTTGTGCTGCAGAAATCAAGTATTAATTGTCTTCTCAAAATCAGACCTTTTTATGGTGGTCATGTGAGAACTCAGAGCAGAAGCATATCAAACAGGTTGTCAAATCTGAAAAATTTAGACTTATCTAAGAAATAAAAAGGCATTATGGATAAGCTTCTGATCAGCTTACTATTGATGGTATGGTTGAAAGGAATTGCTGAAGTTTTAACTTGTAATTTTCACTAAAATAAAAGTTCCTTTTCAAATTCCTATAGAACAATAACAACGAGCAAGCGTATGATACTAAGTATAACAGATGAAGTGCAGAACACAGGGCGAAACAAAACATTTGGTTACATAAAGAAACATCAAGCTCATTAATCTAGTAGTCTGAGCTGGTCTCCACATTTCTCGCACTCCTTAACTGTGATGCTGTATATTTTAAGGACAACCTGCATATTGAGCAAAGAAAAAAAAAAACAAAAACAAAAACAAAACAACCCAGCATTCATACAGATCAATTGATGTGTTCTATGTAATTCTTTTACATTGCCTTCTTCTGTGGTGATTTTGCAGACAGAAGGTCACTATGGAGGAAACGTATTTGCTTTGTAAACTCCACGCCACGCCACTGAACTGCAGATATTATTTTTAGTTCTCCCGAGCACTAAGCAGACAGGGAATCCGAGGCGCAGTGCCAGGATGTAAACCCACTCCTCCCAAGCTGGCTTTAATCATGTTGCTCCCGCTCCTCTCCCATGTTTAGGTCAGCAAATTTCCTCAAGGCTAAATCTGAATACATGCACACATATGCCATGGATAATCTGGGTGTGTTTCTTCATGAATAATTCAGATAAAAGTACGATGTGCTACTCTTACTGAAAGGCTCGCTTGATTTTCCCTTTTGGCAAGGTTCGCCCAAAAACGTGCTGCTGAAGAACAGCCAACATCTTGCCTCTATTTATAATGTAGCTGGTTTACAAAAAAAGTGGATCTTCTACAAACTGTTTTGTACTGTTCAAGCTTGCAGTCCTGCTGCACAGAAAATTAAGGGATTCTCATTGAGTATGACCACAAAGTCAGGCCAGAAGTATTCTCCACAAAAGGGACACTTGTTTAAAAATCTTTCCCAATAAAAAAACAGTCTTGTACACAAGCCTAAACCAAATGTTACAGGAAAAGGAGTATATTTTCCACAGAAAGTTCTCCTACCAGATCCTCAGGATCTGCACATTAGAGCAACACTTCAGCATCTTAAATTATGTTTTTCTGATTATTTTTTTTTAAATATAGTTACAATAGCTTGTTTGGGACTTTGTATCCTAAACTGCTTAGATGGCCACAAAAGTACCACGACACTGAGGGCAATCTGCTATTTATTTCCATTGCCAAGTATGGCAGCAGGTTGTACCCCTTCCCTTTCTAATCCGCAGACTAGCAGGAATTAATTTTTTTCACCTCAGACTATGGAAGCCATAATTTTGCACGCTGTGACAGAGCTGGGGCAGGCAGGAGTCACAGAGTTTTGCGTGTGTACTGCAGTCCGCCGTGGACATCAACCCAAAGGTCATACATCAGCTTTCAACGCAGGGTTTAGCTGGAGTTTATGTGCTGCTTCGTTTCTGCACTTCCAGCGGTCATAAGACAGCAACTGGTTCCTCTCTGGCAAATACGGCTCTGTTAAATACATACTACCATACTTCTATTTTTATTTAGAAATCCTACTGTGACTTGAGACCAAGTTGTTAAGAATTATCATGCCAAAGCAAGAAAATACGAGAAGGTATATAAAAATACATTTCAACAAGTTAGCATTGCATGCCCTAGCCCGAGTCATTGCTCTGTTACTGAATATTTACTCGACTTCAGAAATACTCAAGAACCCACAGACCACTGACTGCTCCCAAAGTTCCTGGGACATTGCTCTTTTTCTTTTTTTTTTTAAATGAACATAACAGGAAACCCATATCGGCGTCACATAGTACATGAAATACATTTAACATTAGCATCCTAAAAAATAAATATTTCTTAATCTTGCTAGGAAAAACAAAACTGAACAGTCTGGAAGGCAGTCATTGCTATGCCCCAGAGGATAATATTCTGACTTCCTACAACA
Source organism: Balearica regulorum gibbericeps (assembly GCF_011004875.1). NCBI lineage: Eukaryota > Metazoa > Chordata > Aves > Gruiformes > Gruidae > Balearica > Balearica regulorum. Next base: position 173,088,999 of record NC_046184.1, on the reverse strand, counting down.
TGTTTTTCGATGCATCAAGGAACTCTAAACAGCACTGTGCAGATCTACACGTTCTTGCCAAAAGGACTAATGAAATAAAACATAACCTCAGTCATTTTAATGGAGCAAGCTGCTTGTTAAGGTTTATCAACGTGCAGAAATGAGCTGCATGACTGAAATACACTTTAAATAAAGTCGTAATGGGAAGGGGAAAACCACAAAACCAGAGACAGTAGAGTTAGGAAAATGTCACGCTTCTATGGTATTGGTTTTATCTTATCTAATAGCCCTTACAAGTCTTTCACACAGGCTTTGAACAAGGATCTCTCTCATGTTTGCATTTTAAATTAATTTAATTCTTCAGAAAAGTGCCATGTGCCCAATACTGTAGAATCCTACTTATCTTCAGTGGTTTCAGAGATGCAGAACAAGAAAAAACTTACCATATTTCCCTTCCAAATTTCCAAAAAAGATCATTTTTAAAGGCCTATCTAATTCTGACGAGATAAAACGATAAAAAAAAGAAATTATGTATTATATGAGAAAGCAAGCAGATTTAAGCGGAGATGAAGACAACGCACTATTACAGGTAACTTAGAAAGTCAGGAAACATCGTTTAGTGGATACAACTCCTCCAAAGTACTAAGCAGAGTTTCTAAATGGTATTGGGAGCCCATTTAAAAAAATATAAAGAAGTTTTTGCAGTGGTTCAACTGAAGTATTTTGCTTCTCTTACAAATGATCCAAACTGAAGAGAATCATGATGCATCTAGGTAACTGCTTATTAGTTCATGACATTTTTTTAGAGGCTCTGAACAGAAAAATAAAATTTAAGACAAGTTATACATGTACTTACTAGATGCCATCTATCCTGCCTGAACAGTCTTCATGGTATGACAGCCTTTGAAGTGCACTGCCCAGGTTTTTGTTCGGTTGACTTAAGTAACTAAAACCACGTAGAAGGACAGAAAAGCCATGGCTAAGCACTGCAGCTGAAGCCAACACACAACATTTCACCTCAGGAAGATGAAACGATACCTAGAGGCCTCGCCGCTGCCATGGTTATTCTTTTTTTTTTTGCACAGACAGGGTCTGCTCGGGAAGCGGCGGAAATCCCATCAGCACCATCCTCTCCAGAAGAGGACCAAGTAATTAACTTCTCATTGGAAGTCCTAATTCCCTGCAGCAGGGAGGGGGAGAACTAAGCAGCCGACTTCAGTTAGGAGAGGGATGGCTATAAGCTAGTATCACTTGGAACAGCGGGACGTAATGTTTGTTTGAAGCGGTATGGCTGCCGCAGAGAGGCAGAGGCGAGGGAGCACAGCTTCAGGTGATGGTAGGTTTTGTGCTGGTGAAGTACGGCTGTGCTTGAAATGAAGACTGACTGGATTTTTCAAGGTATACAGTTAACCTTCTTAAAAATATTAAATTTAAGACTCTAATATGGGCTACAATGAGCCCTTTGGGGCGAACGCATGTGTTTTTGTTTGCTTGGCTGGGTTTTTTACATCCTTTTCCCTGTAGTCCTAAATAGACTACTAGAACTAATCCCCTACAGCACAAACAGGCTTACCTCTGACCAACGCTGAGAGGAAGATTGAATTATCAGAGCCCTTTCAGATCTACAGGGCTGCCAAGGATGTCTATTTTGCCCACCTCACTGATCTACCAGTTGTCACCTAATACACCTGGAAAGGGAAAAAAACACCTCACCAAACAAAACCAAAACCCACCATGTTCATCGATAAAAACACGCATTTCCAAAACTGATGCACGTTCTCTGGTACCCAAAACAGATCACATAAATGGGAGGACATATACTTCATGCTTCCCTGGGGTAAGCACTTCCACACTTGGTGCTTTCACCCTGCCCTCTGACATTCAGTATTGTCTTTTTACGCTTTGAAGACTTCTTCAGGGCGGTTATAGTTGTTCACAACATGATCACACACTATCCTCCATTATCGATGCTCCAATTTATTTTGGAATCCACGTTATTCCACATGGCCTTGATGTACCTATTTGTGTCAGAAGATGAGGTGATAGATATTCTATTACAGTCTATACAGAATAGAAAAGCACAGATCCTGTTTACGAATTGAGTCACTTTGCTGCCTTACGTTTGCTTACCAGCTGCCCTCAAACACCACATTATTTAATGACCTATACAAAACTTCCAGTAGGTCTACTCTTTTAACCCAGTCGTCTCCCTGTGGTCTCTAAAGGTGCCTCAGAACAGTGCAGAACGTGAAGGTAGACGATACCACAACTTACACATGGGACAAATGATAAAAGCTACACAGAAATAAATTCTTTCTCTTGTCTCTGAACTTGAAATAGTATCTGAAACCACAAAGGAAACAGAACCAGGTGACAGAGGACAGCTGGTGCCATGAGGGGACCGTGCCAATGCTGCTGAAAATTCTGCACGACCTACAGCCTAGATAGCAATCTCTGATCAGCCTCCAAAATTCATCACAGTTTTCACCACGATACTTCAGAGAAACTCAAGACGCTCAGGGAGTTCCAGTCAAATGGGGAAGACGAATGGAAGAGACAGAAGGAAAGATGAGCTGTGCACATCAAATGTTATACCAAACTCTAGCAAAGAGTAGAGATGGGTACGAGTAAGTCATGCTACTATTCTGCAATGACCATTTAAATTGAAATTTTTTTTAGCATTCTTTTTTATAAACACTAATTTCGAGCATTTTGGTCTGAGATTTTTTACCATCCCTAAAAATCAGACTCTCCCTGTTGCCAAGACATACAGAAGCTAGCCAAACCTTTTGGCTAGTCAGTTTTCTATTTATTTTATTTAATTATTTTTAAAAGGAACTGCCTCTACAGTTGAAAAACAGGACAGAAAAACATAGAAACAGATAGTTCAGAAGAGGAGCCTTGATTTGGTGTGCACAGTTGCATACAAGCTCCTTTCTTTAAATATAATAGCCTTATTACCTGGCCACTGTATTACCTACAGCCACTCTCAGTGAGCTCACATCATTTCATGTATTTATCATTCTATATTTCATTTTGACTTTCTGAAAATACAATCCTCCGTAACGTCACCTCTACTGCCCAAATAATGGGCTGGTTTTCAGGAACTACAAAAGGAAAAATTAATTAATTCTTTCTACAAACACAGCAGATACGATAGTATTTAAAACCATTCCCTCTTTCCTCTCTCCTAAACATTAATCTGGGATAAAAAGGCTACATATCAGCATTTAGAAACAATTTAAAATTTTAATGTTTTTATTATTTCTTCTGTTTGGAACGTGGCAGAAAATTATCATGGACAAGATGATCAAAACTGGAACTTAAGAAGATAGCTTTACAAGCCTAGAACGAGAAGCACTCTCATTTTCAGGAAAAAAGTGCCGAATCTATCATTAAGGAAAACAAAAATGAAACCCTGAGCTCTCAACTTACAGCTCCACTTCCCAAATCTTAAGTTAGACACTGTTTAAACAAAACAAAACCAAACCCCCAAAAAAGGGAGCACAAGACTTTTTCATTTGAGGCTGTAGGCTGGAGATAATGAGGCCGCTCACCAAACAATTCTGCATTCATTGCAAGCCTTTAGCATCCGCACTTTGTTTTGAGTCATCGCTTTTCGGTTTCTCACTCCATGAATGAAATTCTGGCCCACACAAACTTAGGGAAGATTTTTTTTTGGTCTCTCTAAGACTTGTTTTCTTGATAAAACCGGGACAACCTAGCTTCCTCATGGAAAGCAGCATTACCTCTTTCCTCTGCAGTCAAAGTGCCCTCGAGTCGACCTAGCAACCAAACTCTGCATCTCTCCCATTTCCTGCAGAATCCTCCAAACCCAGAGCCCATCTTTTTTATCATGTCCCTTATACCCATGCAAAACATAGCTTATCAGATGGCTCAAACTGTGCAATGTTTGAATATGAACTGCAACAATGCTGTACGTACGTACTTAATATGCCAAGAATTTCCTACCATTGAGACCATGCTCCTATGCCACATAAAAAAAAAAAAATCAAAGCACAAAAGAAATATGAATGTAAAGTTCATGAACTTTCCTCCTCAAACGTTTCTAACTTACATTCTTCAATAAACAGCCTTACAGAACGTTGTATTAGTACAGCACAAAAGCCTCCTTTGAATAGCCAAAATGAAAGACTTTGTACTGATGCCTTGTTTTTCAGAATAAACTAACGGCCTTGCTTTACTGAAACACATTATCTAACTGACAATTAACACACTCTTGGAACAGACAAACATTTTTGACTTTTAGCCCGTGCAGCGATGACAGAGCAGGGATCTGGGTTACAAGCAAGCTGCCTCCAGCTCTCATCTCTGGCCCTCAACCTCTCCAGCTCTTATCGCAGCTTTACTTCGTTAGCAAAACGCTCCATTATTTTTGCTTCGCCTTGAGACAGGCTAGTTCCCCCTAACACATGGTTACAGCAGAACGCCGCAGCTACAGATTATATACAAAAGAGATAAACCCTACTGAGGTCTGTGCACCAGAACATTTTTCTTTCACAGCCAGCTTGGATTAGTTCTGAAACCCCGTAACAATATATTTGGATCATTGCTTATAAGGTTTCTAAAAGAAATATAAAAAGCATCAAGTAAGTTCTTGCTTAACTGGAGGAGACAACTATATTCAAATAATAAGAATCAATTACAGTATCATTAGATTTAGGATGCCTGTTCAGGAAAAAAAAAAAAAAAATCCCAAACCCCAGACTTATTCATGTTTCAAGAAGAAAATGCACACTCTAGATCAGCATAGTAATTAAAAAAAAAATGCAGAAAGAGATCAGACCATAAGCCTTTCCCCTAGAGAACAGGGAACTCAAGGCAATTGTCAAACAGCATTGATTCGTTTCACACAATTAAAATCTGGTTTATAGAATAAAATCAGTATTTCATGGTAAAAATGTGTTGAAGTTGAGCTTGAAAACACTTATCAAAAGGGCTTTTCTTGGTGGCTTGGATAAAGGGTATGCCTGCTATATTTATAAACTCTAACTTTTGGTTTAAAAAAAAATAAAAAATAATCTGTTTCTGGGGTTGTAAAGAAAATCTGCCAAATATAAAATGAGACAATGCTGTCATCTAATGTGTGTACAGACAGGCTCCATGCATCCTAGATAATTCTCAAATGACAGCAATACAAGACTAATAAATCTCTGGCTGCTATTCAGAAGCTACTAGCCAGCACTAAAACAGACAGCTACCCGCATCCGCTTCAGCTGGCTGCTGCTTTGAAAAGTTATGAGGAGTGGCAAACACCATAATAATTCTGAGGGAAAAAAAAGAAGTCAAAAACTTCTGTTCTCATCCTCAGCAGTCAGATGGCTCCACAAGTATTCCCTCCTCTTGTAATTAAAGGGCAAAAGAAAGAGACCCCTCTAATAAAAGCATCTGAGCATCCAGCCCCATACCGACAGCTGAGCTCTGGGTTGGACACTGTGCCAAAGAACTACTCCAGAACAGGAGTCGACCCACCAGCTCCTACTTTTCAGCTCTGCCTACAATTTGCAGGCCTTCAAATAAAATGTAAAGATGTTTCATATCACCTCACACTCTCATTTTTCTTCATCATGGCAAATAACATTAGAAGTTGTTATCTCCCCACCTGATATTACTGGAGCATATATTACATTGGCTTTTTATTGGTCATGTGCTAAAGAAATTTGGAGGGACTGGCAAAAAGTATTGCTTTTTTTCCTGCGAATAACAGTCCTTTCTATGGTCACAGTGAATGCACGTGCATCCTAGACACTGTGCAATACCACTGGTGGACAAAGCAATGGGCTAGAAGCCAAAATTGTCATTCTCAACTACATTGTTTTTTGAACCACTGCACTAGCACTGATCTCTTGGGAGTGCATCATTATCCTCTCACTTTCCTCATTTACACACACCATGAAAAAGTACAGCTAGCTGTCTTCTAACTGAAAGATGACACGACATCTTCCGCACCCTTCCTCCATTCCAGAGTGACTTAGCGTGCTGCTGAACGTAATGACGCCAAGATGGATAAACACCATGGCTTTGTGGTCATCTCCTGCTAGCCTGAAGTCAGTATAACCGCTGAAAAGGCTATCCCACCCTTTCTTTTATTGGCCACTCATTGCTACCTTGTGCCTCCAACCTACCTGTCTTGACATAAACAGTATTGGGGTTGCATAGTAAAGCAAACAAGGGAAGCGGTTTAGAACTAATCCAACAAAGGTGAAGGAAAAGCAAGTTTAACGCCAGTTAATTCCCTGGTCCCGTTCGCCGTGCAGCTGCACAAACAGTTGTGCGGCCATGAGGACAAAGCCAAGAGGAAGGAGTGAGGGGTGGAAGCTTGAAGAGGTCAGCATCGCTTCTGTCAGTAGTGGTGCCACCTTACATTGGCTAGAAGTAACTATGAACTAAGATAGAAAATGAGGTCGTCTTAAAATAACCGCTGTGAAAAATACTTTCTAAGCTAATACGCACCAGAAAGCTCACATAACCAATATGAAACAGAAGCACGTACTTAAAGATCCTGAAAACGTGCAAGAACAACATCTATTTATAATACACAATTAAGAGCTTCAAAAGAAGATTTTTCAGAACTAGCAACCTGCAGCCTGATTTCATCTGCTCAGGACTAGGCTTAAGCACAGATCAACAGCTAGAGACCTGCACAGGCTTAGACAACCAAGCCTCAACGATTAGTAACAAAACTCAGGAGGGGAAAAAAAATTCCACCTTCTCTTCCTTTTGATACCTTAAAAAAACGTGCCTGTTAGTCAGATAGTTGTGAATCACATGGCTGGCTGTGCATCTACTACCCTTATTGTAGTTCTTTGGAAATCACATGCTGAGTAACCCTCATGTGAGGGACTTATTCTTTATTAATGATAACAAGGCAAAAAAAAAAAAATCTTGCCAGATAAAATTTAGACTATATTGTCAGAACAAGTCAGGAGTTTATAAAAGAGAACTTGTTCATACTACTAACTTCTTTCAATAGGAGGGCTTTACCTATAGTATCAATTCAATTCCATGCACATAAGGACATTCTCCTCCAAGACGGAAGAAGGGAAGACATAGGGATAAAACGTTTAGTCAGAAACAGCCTCCCAAATGTAAATGTACGTAGTATTTTGCACGTTCACAAGAGTAACAGGGATCTACTATCTTACAGCATGAGGTTGTCCTACAAGTCACGGTACCAGAGCAGACCTACCCCAGAAATCAATCTGATTCAGCATCTTCTGCCAACAGCAGGAACCTTGGTTCCCTTCAGTCCACGTGGGCAGACTCCTAAAAGGACATTTTGGCTCCTTCCTTGCCAGACATGATCCCCTCCATTTCACGCTCCTTCTGCGTGCTCTCTCCTCACCCTGAATTCCCTTCTCCTGGCAGAGCACAACGGTGGCAGCAGTTGCCAACAAATTAAGCGTAGTTACCTCCATTTGGGATGCCTCCTGTCCTATCTTTGATGATGGCTCAAGCCACAGCTATGTACGCAATCTAAATCCCTCCAATGTTATAATCTCTGGGAGTATGTTGGCTCAAATAAAAAGTAATATACTGAGAACTTTTCAGTTGTTTCTTAATACTTCCTACCTTCTTCACTTAAAAAAACAACCACAAAACAAAACCAAAACCCAAAACCAAAAGAAACCCAAGCAATTGCTCAGCAGATCTAGTAAGTCAGCTAAGCGGTTTCAGTAAAATTCAGCATTTCTAATCGCATGTGTTTTTCCTCCGTACATGTCTGTGAAAACTCGTGCAGTGGTGTCTTCACTTACTCAACCAAAGGATTCTTATTGAAAGGCCTTTTTCTTGCTGTCACCACGCTAAATCAATGATTAAACCTACTCATCAAATCGCCATCCCCCACATACCCTGAACAGGGAGGAGAAAGAAGTCTGCCGCACATTTGATGAGGGTGCCAAAGCCTGTTAAAGAGTCAGGAAAATACAGTCTTACTGTTAGGTCTTTTTTTCCATTTGGCACTTTATCAACAATGTCTCCACCCAAACCTAGGGTTGTTTGTAGCACTACTGAGTGTGGCTGAGCACGGCCAGGTGTCCTTACCGTGACCCGTGAGCAAAACGGGGCCCACTGGTCGTAAAGGATGGTTTCCACACCACTGGGGGTCCGCACCCTGAAAGCGCCATCCCGGCTACTCGATTCCAACGCTTACGCCACCGTAAGGACGGTTTAACGCCAATTCTGCGTTTTGCTCACAGAGCAAATCGTGCACTTGCCACCGAGCTCCTGCGGGACAGAAGGCGGCCCCACAGAAGAGGGACCGGGGAGAAAGGAAGGGGCTCCATCTCCCAGCACACCCGCGTTTTGCAGAGGGTGGCACCCCCGGCCCGGTAGGCGGGTGCGCCGTGCAGGGGTGGCACAGCACCCCACGGCCACGCGGGACTGTGCGCCCCGCCCCTCCCCTTCCGCGGCCCCCGAGGGCGCTGCAGCCCCAGCACCTCGGCGCGGTGCAGCGCAGGTGCAGCCCCGGGATGGCTGCTGCCGGGTGAGGGCCCAGCGGGCACGGCCGGCCCCGGGCAGGCTTCCCCCTCTCCGCGGGTGGGTATGTGGAGGGATTAAGGTCTCGCAGCGCCCTGCAAGCGCTGCCCCGCCCCGTCCGAGCACATCGATCCCCTCCGCGGTTGCGGAGAGCAGCGCCTGGGGTCCCGTCAGGCGAGGGGGGGAAGAGAAGCAAAGCGGGGGGGTCCCGGGCAGCGCCCCCTCCCTCTGCCCCCGCCGCCACTCGCCTGGTTGGGGTCGGTGGCCCGGAAGACGTGGCAGGCCATGGGGGAGTCGGGGTTGTCGGGCTGCGCCTTGATCAGGTAGGCGAAGTAGGTGAGGTCGTGGCTGTTGTGGATGAAGCGGGCGATGTGCTGCGCCTTGTGCTCGAAGATGAAGACGGCGGGCGCGGGGCTGGCGGGGCGGCCGGGGCCGGCGGCGGGCGCGGTACCGGGTCCGGCGGGACGTCCGGGGCTGGCGGGTCCGGCGGGCACGCAGCGCAGCGTGGGCGAGCCCAGCAGCAGCAGCACCTCGCGGGCCGGCACCCCGCTGCCCAGGGCGCCGCCGGGCTCCTGCCGCTGCCCGCGGCGGCGGATCTCAGCCATCAGCCATGGCAGCATGGGCAGCGTGGTCCGCCTGTCCAGGCACGACGAGCCCACATACCACAGCCTGAAGCGCTTCTCTCCTGGCGGCGCCGGCTGCGGCTCGGGCTCGGGCTCCGGCTCCAAGGGATGGGAGAACGGCTCGCCCTCCCCTCGCTTCTCCATGGCGAGTGCCCGGGCGGAGAGCGCGGCGCTCCGCGGCCGCTTCCCCCCGGCGCCAGGTGCAGCCGGCGGGGCCTGCGCTTGGCCGGGGCCGCCGCTAAGCGCACATCCCCCCGGGCGCGTCTGCGGAGCCGCGGCGCCTCCCTCTCTACCCGCGCGGGGTCAGCCCGCGGGGACGCGAAGGACGGCCGAGTCACCCTCCTCCTCCTCCTCCTCCTCAACGCCCCGGGGAGGAGCGGAGAAGCTACGCCCCGAGCGGGCTGCGCGGCCCGGCCTCCAAACAATAATACAACGTGGCCTCCGCACCGCGTCCCGCCTCGCCAGGTGCTGCCCGCCCCCGCCGCTCCCGGGGGGTACCGGCCTCTCCCTGCGGCCCCGCAACGTGACCGGGCGCGGGAGGAGGAGGAGCGCAACGGGAGGAAGGTGGCCGAGCGGCGGAGGGAAGGAGCCGGGCAGGCCGCCGGGGCCGTCCCCCGCCCCGTTTAGCAGAAGCTCCGAAGCTTTCTTCCGAGTTGGTTTTGCTTTTGGCGAGCCGGGGGGGGGCGGCAGGGGGAGAAGCCTCCCCAGAGCCAGCGGGGGCCCGGGGCACCCCCGGCCAGGCGCCGCAGCGGCTCTGCTCCCACCGCTGCTTCCCCTCCGGCTTCTCCCCCACGCAGGGAAAATCAGCCTTGTCGCAAGCGTGCGGAGGTACTTCCACGGCTGTATTACAGCAGTGTCTCCCTGCCGAGTCACTGTCAAGTCAGACTTTAATTAAGGCTGATTCTCAAATATGTTTTCTAGGTTTCTTTTTCCTGCTTGAGCTTTTAGTTGTGGGTTGGTTTTTTTTTTCCCCTCGCTATCGCGATAACATATCTTTTGTCAACGAAATATCTGCCACCTACTGTAAATGTTAGTAACTAGTCTCCTCTACCTGAGAAAGTAGCTGGACAAAGCTTTTCCAGTCATACAGCATCCGTATCCATTTTGTAATTGTCAATTGTAGTCACTGTCCTTGTGTTTACATCTGTAGCAACAGCGGCGATAATTCCAGTAACATGCTATTATGAAAACCGTTTTAACCCTGTCTAGGAAAAATAATTCTGTAGCTTGAGCTGAAGAGCTACTTACTCTGTGTAATTTGAGGCTTGGGGGTAGATTACTTGGGCAGAGAGGGGTCATGCAGCACAGCAGGTCACAACAGTCTGAACCGACACAAAAACTGTCACATTAGCAATATTTTAATAGCCTTACAAGCTACTTCGCTCATTTCCTGAGCAAAGTATTTTGCTCTTCTTTTTGTCATTTAATCATCTGGTTTATGCATTTTGGTTTATCGGTTGTAATTTTCAGTTGTAACATTCTGACTTGGAAAGACCTCAAATATACCTCCTCCCACAGCATCCTAAAATGAGCTTTCCTTAGAACAAGGCAGCTAATACAAAATTTCTTATGTAGGCTGGACACCAGCTTTAATATTTGCTGTAATGGTACAAGTCAAAGCCAGAATGGAATTGCTTTCCCAAGCTATTTTCACGCACGTTAACATCTGAACTGCATTAGAATAATAATGGCCAAATTTTTTGGATCACAAACCCCCCCATCCAAAAAAAAAAAATCTCGTTAGCATTAAACTGAGAACATTACTTGAGATTTTATGCCACTTGAGATTTTATGCTCCAGCATTGCGGGATGACAGTTTGGGAGCGGCTGGGATCCTCTAACGGCGCACCTGGGAGAAGACCCATTCACTTCCTGGCAGCAGCACTGGCACTGGTTTGATGCTGCGATGAACTGCTCGTTTTCTGCCAGTTCAGTTCTGTCAGCCACCTCTAATTTAAGTGACAGCGCTCATACAGACGCCGCTGTTGGCACAAAGGAAGCGGGAATAGCTGCTGGGGGGGTGAAGAGGGCAGTAAGACTACTCAGTCCTTTGGGGAACGGTTGGTTAGATGATTCATCCGGAGCGTGAAGTGGCAATTCAGTCACTTGAGCGCAAAGACTGATGTAAATTACCAGGTGTAGTGAACTGAACGCTTGGTTTGCACTAAAAGAGTGGCAAAACCCCCTCATGCATTCTGTTGCAATGATTTTAGATGGGATAATCATGAAATGGCTCTAATGAAGCAACCTAAGGGGGAGGCTACAACATACTGAATGCTTACAAACTTGCTTACAAGCTGCTTACAAACACCGTCTCCAAGGCGATTAGATCCCTTTGTATTATATTTCCATACAACCTACCAAAACCAGGTTTGAGACAATGACCTAGGCTTTTAGGTGCTGGGTGATACAAATTATTAATAATAATCAGGAAATGTGAAGACAATCATGTGAATACATTAAAAAAACCAGCAAAAAGAGGCTGAAATTCTTTTAAGCAATCACAGATCCATTGATGCTCTCACATTGTTCAAAAGGAACAAGAAGCCTTCACTTGAAGACGCTACAGAGCTGGGGTTTCAGCTGCTAAGGACAGTTCAGTACAAACATACTTCAGTTTGTACAAATCATCAGGTAGAACTGTGAGGAATGAAATGTGGAAAATTAATCTGAAATTCTTAAATTGTCACCATTGCGCCAGTTACATAAAGCTGTTTGGTTTCTCCTCCAGTTGGGTGATTTGATTAATATGATACAAGAACTGGTTATTTTGACCTAATTTTTATTATTGAATTTTTTATACCAATCCCTTTTAAGACAAAACTAATCTATATAGACTCTACCACTAATATTTTAACTACCTTCGAAATCAAATTCTCAGATGTTAATCCAAAGTTTTCATGCTTTCTTCTCGCTTCAGCTTTTTATGTCTCTGAATCGATTCTTCATAGTAATCCCTCTTAGCTGTCCATTACCTTTATCCATTTACTTCATAATTTCTTTCTTATCCTTTAATCTGCCTACCACTTTATATCCCCCCATCTCATTAATAGTGTTTCATTAGAAACTCAGTCCCTTAGTTACACAACTTTTCTTCTTGATGTTGATCCCCTTTTCTCATTTCTTTTTGACTGTAAGATTTCATGCACCTTTTAGTTAAAACTTCCTAATTTCTCTCATATTGAGCACAGTATTCTTTTGCCAATGACTTTGGACATGCTTCTCATGTAATTTCTCCCCTAGCATTTAAAACTATAATCAAAAACTATAATGGCAACAAAAATATAAATAAACTATAATGGCAACAAAAGCATCATCCTGTAATTCTTTGCACAATATAGTTAGGAATTAGCCTAAACTATATAATCCTTATAGCTCAGTTAATGGGCATCAGAAACTTTGGGATAGAGAAGAAAGCAACTTTCCATAGCCTTTACCCACAGAGCTTTGAAAATACATGTCTGTTCTTGATGAAAGAGCAGCTTTCTCCAGGTCACCCAAAGGGAAAGAAGTGTAAATGCAGCACCTATGCAGAGACATGACAGACAAAGCCTCTGATGAGAGGCCACAATTTTTTAATTATTATTATTTGCCAATTTTCTTGAAACAAATTGTAAAATTCAAAGTAAAAATTAGATCGGAAGATCTAAAGTACATAAAGTACTATGCTCAATTGCCATATCATGTGCTGCAAATACATGTTCAGTTGGTCAAATATAAACTGACCACATACCCAGTCGACTTTCTTGAATTGTTGGTAACCTGCCATTGATTTCTGTTGACTAAACAGACATTAGATACAAAAATCTTTCAAAATAAGGTATGCTATTGAAGGGACCATGGATACAGTAAACTAAATGTAAATAACTGCCTCTGAACATTTTGGATTCAATATGCCTGTCAGTGGAGCACTACATGTAAAGATTATTTTTCCAAATAAAATGGGTAAATATATTCTCCTTCTGTTTATTAAAGGAAGCATGTTTTGTTCATTAAGACAATACCTAGATAATGTATACTGTTTCTGCGTATGACACCACAGCAGCCATTTCATGTATCACATCTGGATCATCAGTTCATCTTCAGTGTTAAAGAATTTAAACCTGCAAAATGGTAAGCAACCACAGTTCTCAGTAATTTCTTCAGGAGCAGAAAAACCTCAGCGTCTCACATGATCAGACTGTTAATTGCTAGTAATTATCCATCCCCTTAAGCCTTCTAGCTACAATTTTAATTGCAGAAAAAAATACTAAGTTATTAGAGGAGCTGTAGACTTGACTTTACAATTCCATAATTTATGCATAACTTAAACCACCTTGGACTAGAGTATTTTATTTCAGTAATATGCCCTGTAGCTGGACTTGCTTCTCATCCTGTTGCTCTTCTAAGAACACTGTCACTTAACTCTCTGGGATTTCAAGGTCCACTACTGTATTTGCATTATTTTTAACTAGTCAAATTTTATTTTACTCTCAGATCACCTTTTAGTAAGATCTGAGATATAGACATTTGTACTTTAGAAAATATTTTATTGATTTAAACTACCCAGTCTTATTTGAAGACTCTAATGAATTAACTTTTGGAAATATAATTGAAGTATTAAAAAGTTCAGTAGACTGGGCGTATTACCAAGACTTTAAACTTTAGCTGCTAGGGAAACTCTGGCACCTCCTCTATTAAGTGTGTAAAAACATCGCTAGAAATAATAAAAATTGTGTATTTTGCAGGAGGTAGAGGTTACTATAACTTAAAATGTAACGCCAAAGGTTTGAATAAGACATATCAGTCTTGTAGAGACATGTCAGTAGCAGGAGATACTCACTGCAATTTGTACACAATAAAAATGATGAAAAATTGATCTGATAGGGGGTTGGGTGGTTTTTTTCCCTCCTTCTCAAATGACACTAATCTTTTTTGATAGTAATGACAGATTATAATTTGTTCTGCCAATAAGAACCACTCCAAAACAGATTTAGAGGAACTGAAATGAGCAAAGTTCGTAAGAGAATAATCCCTAGCTAGAAATTTCATAAACATCTCCAGAACTTAAGGTGACCCACCACATTTTATGTCTGTGTTCAGTGTATCGTTATTCAGTTTAATGGAGCACTGATTAAGAGAGACAATGCATTGAATTATTATATTTCTATTCAAAGAAGCATTTGACTGTGGAGCAAATTCTTGCTTTTATCACTTTTTCATGTAACAGTCATCCCATGAAACTTTCTGGCACAGCAGACTTTGAATCCAGTGAACAACAATGCTTTTTGTTTAAAACTAAATTTTAATCTCAAGTCCTGTGTACTTAGATGTGATCATAGCATCTTTCCAGGTGATATCTGCATTTTTAATTTTTTTTTTTTAAGGTTTCCCCCCCCCCCAAAAAAAAGGGTATCAGATCAGCTTACTAAAATCCCTGTTGTTGAGGTAAAACAAAATTTGGTGGCCGTTAGCAGCTCAGGCTGGTTGCAAAGCTGGTTATTACAGGAGATAGAGCAACTTCTGCAACAAGAACTTCCACATTCCTAATTATTTCTGCTTTTATATAAAGGAGACATTTACTTCCCTACTATTCCCCGACCACTGCAGTAATGTACAAAGAAGAATAAAAAATTAGGAAGGAGAGAGCACTGCAGCTGCTGGAGTCTACTTCTCTACCTGACAGTGCCCACTACCTCATTTTGTGATTTGGAAGGGATCCTGGTCCCCTCCAGCTCTCCAGAAATGGAAACTAAGACAGGATTTCTTGCCATTGCCAAAGCTAAAAGGAACATCTTTATATTATTCCACAAATAAATTATTACAAAGGATAACCCACAGGCTAGAAAGGTTAGCAGATCTATAGTAGAGTGCAGAAACAACATGGAATAGAGATGCATTTTGAAGGCAAAAGTACTTCAAATGTCACAAATTCTGTCTCTTCAAGAAGAAAATGTAAATACTATTAAGACTTCAACAGTGTATCATTATTAAAAATGTTATTGCAACTTCACAAGTCAGTACTGTATGCCTGGTAAGGGAAGGTACATCTTACCTTGAACAAGAGGGCACTAGTAGTCCCAACAGAATACCAAGAACGGTGCCAGCATAGCTGCCAAAAAAAAAAAAAAAAAAAGGAACCAACAAACAGATGGGAACCTCTTAATCCTCTTTCTCATCGTCCTTGACTCTCTCCTAGGTAAATCGACATCTGTTGTCTTGACTCTCTCAACTGCTGAGCACCTCTCATCTGCCCACGTTCCCAACTGCGAGAAGCAGCGCTTCACAGCACACCCGTGATTCACGCAAGACACACACTGATGTTCCTCTACTCACGTTAAATGTACACTTTAACACCCCTCCCAAGCTTCATGCATGCTTGCAGCATCTAGTACTTGCTGGTTCAGAAGCAGCACTGGGAAGGAAGCCCGTCTTGCTTTAATTTGGCAAAGCTCTCAGATGATATTTCTTTGAAAAACACCTGTAACCTGCCTAAGACACAGTAGTGACGACATTCTCACCCCATTAATGGGGAACAGAAGAATTCTTTGGAGCTTCAGTAGCACCAAGAACATCGGAACATTATTTTTCAGATTCAGATGTAGTTCTCAGGGGAGTTAAGCAACAGGGCCACTTTCAGTGGCGGAGAGGTGTATTCCTAAGTGTGGCACAGACACTGAAAACTAGGCTGTGTAACAAAATATGGAAGAAGGATTTTACAGTGGTTAAGCTGCATGAAAACCTTGGGTAGAGAAATGGAAATGCTTATTCTATGAACAAGATCTAGAAAAAAAAAAAAATCTATTTGAGAGATGTATAAACAGGGAAAAAAATGTAAAATGAGAATAGGCATCAGTAGAAATGTAACATGATACTATTTAAAGAGCAAGTCATAATGCAAAAGTGTTAGTATAGTTACTGGTTTAAGTTACTGCAAATACACAATGCAGGGTATATATATTCTGTTATCATTACAATGCTGAATGTTATGTCACTGGAAATCTTTACACTCATCTTTTCAATAATTACCAGAGAAGTTAGAGTATTTTCCTACAATGTAATAAGTAGGATGGAAGTTATGGCGACATGACGGTGTGCAGTTCCAGATTTAAACTGCACAGGGGAGAAACCCAGAAGTCCTTATTCCATCATCAGACATGCTCTCAGAGGATTACCATGTACCAAGACAATATGTAGCAGTGCCACCTGGTGACCAATGCTATGACAAATTCCTCTTAAAATACTATACAGCACAGAAATTTATTGTATGAAATAATAGAATTTTCCTTTTTTAATATGCATATTAAAGCTTACTGTTCCAAAGCCCGATATGTGGAGTACAAAACAAATGCTGAAATTTTGAATTTATAAATATCACAGTATTTGTAATGTAAATACTAACAGTGTGTGTGGAAACTATGGCACCTACATATTTTGAACAGAAATGGTTCTCAAGCTAGACTGTAATTAGCCAGAGGAGAAGAATGCAGTATAGGGAGGGGGAAACCCAGAAACGCTAACATTAGCCTTCACAGAGAAGATCAATCTCAGCTTCCTTACTTTCTCAATGACACAAAGTCATAAATAATTAACAGACATATCCCAGTAACTCTGTGCAAATGGTGGGTCATTTCTCCACCTTCCCTCAGTAAAGCCTCGAAAACGAGTCAGGAAGTCTTTCAAAGCATCCAGGACTGGAAGTGGAACTAGATGAGTACGTATAGACAACACGTAGAAGTAAAAGTAAAGGAAACATTTGGCCAAAATTGCACAGTGACAAGCACATCCACTTGCTGTGATGTGACCGAGCCTCAGGAAGGGAGGACTGCAGCAGCATACCATGCAAACTCAACCCAGGTCAAGGCACTCATGTCACGTACTGATCTGCACAGATCCAACTTCCTCATCGAGTGAATGCCCAGTAAGCTACCAGTCCAAACAACAGTCATATTACATTTTACTAAACATCTGTCTGGGAAACAAGCACTCTGATCATCAACCGCAGGGTACTGGAGAAAATAGAGGCTGCTGAATTTTAAGTTCCTCCTCTTGTTGCAAAGATTCTTCAGAAATGGAGCAGGTTTTTTTTGCTGCAGGTAGATTAAATGACTCAGGCACTTTTGTGCTGAGGGCTAAACAGAAGAGCCCTGCATGCCTCTGCAAAGGACTGGAAATTACCCTCTCATTATACCCACAATTAAGAGGGTAATAAAACATTCAAATACGATAGGTAAGAAGGTAAGCAGGAAGAAGAAACAACATTCTTCCTCTCCCCCAAATTTATCATCTACCTACCTTTGTTTTTTAATTAGTCCAAGCTAATGTATCTTCAGGTGTTCAAAGAGAGAGCAAAGGCTTGAAAATGGGAAGGTAAAAATTAAAGGGCAATGGGCTCACAGTGAGCAACAAGGTTATATACCTTTAAAACATGGTTAAAGAAACACAGTACAATTTTGTGGAAGCAGGAGCAGAGACATGCTTTTACATTGGCCACGACTAGGCCAGACTGCGCAGAAGCTAGATAGGTAACACGACTGCACAGACATGACTAGAGCCATTTGTGCACTGCTTCTGTGGGCCTTTCTCCATTTTTCTACAAAATAGCTTTTTGCTAGTGGGCTGGTGTGTTTGAAAGTAATACAAAAAAAAAAAAGTAATGTGATGAAGCTCACAGACAGTCATTGCCAGGAGACTCCTTCATTATTCCCTCCCTTGGGATTGCTTACCTTGTAAGACCCTTTCCCCCCCTCCCATTCCTTCCCCTTGCTCTGTCCAGGCAAATGTTGACAAGAAAAATTGTTTACTTGTCTCCTAGATACAGTTAAGGAAAGAAAACCACTTGAGTGCAATTTGTTGCAAAATTTCACTCATCTCTATTGTCCTCTGTCTTCTCCTGGTGCAATACAACATTTTGTCTAGCTGTAAGTAATTAATACAAAGATTCCTTGCAGACTGCAGTTATCCCTCAGCTGCTTGGTACCCCACCACAGAGAAAGTCTGAACCCCATCCTAATTTAATAAGGAAAGAAGTTTAGTCATAGTCTAGTCCTGAACTTTACCCATTAAAGTACTTATGAGAGACTTTCATGTGGTAGACTTAAAACAAAATACAAACCATCTTCATCTTTGTTACCTATATGTTTAATGACTGTGGGCTTACAAAAATATTCATGTTATACAATTTCATATCAATCAACAAGTAGAATTAGGAACCCACAAGGACTCCTGATTCTTTTTGAAAAGATCTGGTTTCTGCACATAAAGACAAACAATTCAACAGCTTGTTTGAACATGTTAACATTGCTACCCTGCATAGGTTTTCAGTTTGTTGGGTTTTTTTTAATGAAGTACTTGATTCTTCCATTACTCAGTATAGGAATTCATACTGATAGTGATCAGGACAAATCTCAGAAGTTTGAGTACATAGCCAACTTTTAATCACATCTCCTAGATGTCCATGAACACCTCTGAAAATTCTCAGACAGTAAACTGGTACAGCACACATGTCTAGGCATCTTCCAGCTAGAATTATAACATGCTGGAGTTCAAGGACATTTAAAAAATATGAATATTTCTAGAATATTTGACTTGACAAAACATAAGTTATACTTTTCAAAGGCTGCCAACTTTCTCCTCTTCGTGATGGACCAAGCAAAAATGGCAACTGAAAGTTTTCATTACCTTCTAGCATCTACTAAATTACTGTTTCTAGAATTTAAGACACGATTACATTTTCTTTTCCATCCAGTTCCAAAGAAGGCACAACTATTTCCAGCTATATGAAGAACTTAAGTGCATTAGAATAAATGGGAAGTATTTGTAAGGCTCCAGCTTTACTAAAAAAGTATTCCTTTCCTGGAACTCTTGCTTTGATGTAAACCAATTAATTCACTAGGCCAAAGCATGGTAATGTTTTCCAGTTATAGCAGCCCTTACACTTCAACTTCTGCAAATTTAAAAAAGAATAATAAAGTCAGCTGCTCCTATCACTTTTCCACACACAGAGAGGTTTGCGGGGTTTTTTGCACTATGTTCAGCCCCAAGCCCTTGCAGACAGACAAGGGAAAAAGCAAACAGGGAGTCTGGTCCCGAGATCATTTTGTGACATTCCATTGAGAGGGTCCCAGAAAAGAGCAAACTGCTCTCCCCAGCCACAAAGCAAACACCTCGGACTTCAGCAGCACAAAGATCCAGATCAATGGCCACGGCCCAAAACTTTTACTATCTTTTGTTAAAGCCAATGCTGTTTCACTTATTTGGGCTTCTAAGCAACTCCAAGTACTGTTCTTATGCACCATGCATAATGCCCAAATACTGGGGGTGTATCTCTATTGAAAGGATTGCAGTATGCAGCACGTGCAGTGTGCTGCAGCTTATTTTCATGACACAAAAAGGCAAGCACAACCTGTATCAATGACTTTCAGCCAGCTTCTAAAAAAGTTAATTAAAAAATGTAAGTGTATTAGAAAGGTAGATTTTTCTCACTTACGAGGGCCTAAAAATCACTTGAGGTTCTGCCCCAGTAAAACTGGTTCTCAGTCTCTACCATTCTGAAGTCGCAGCATAAACTTCAGTCTGCTTATCAGTATGAATTTCTCTTCAGATTTACCACCAGCAGATCTTGAAATGCAACAGTATTTTTATTACATCCCACTATATTTGCAGTTTGTGTTTTGGTTATGGAAAACAAGAAAAAAACTAAAACAAAACCAAGAAGAGAGCAAGGCAAGCACACTGGATTTACCACTCCTCATTTGGAAATGCCACCCCCCACCACCATTTTCTTCAGAATCAAAGTCAAAATTTTGCTGGTTAGGACATTCTCCAGGAGCGAGCGTGCGCAACACAGTCCAGTGGACTCCTACCACACAATCAGCAAGATTTCTTTGCTGCTTGTACTTTTATTGTGGTTCTTTCTCTGATGTGCTTGGCTAACACTCCAGCCTGAATTTTCAAGTTTCCTCTTGACTTGTCTAGTTCAGAGCTTGGAGACAGGCAACTAACCAATATTCTAATTCAATTAGAAAGCAGACTGCTGATCAAAACATCAGAGTGCCACAGATTAGACTTGGATTAAATGCAAAGGCAAAAATATATTAGAATGCTTTTAAATTAAATGCTTTATTTAAAATTAGCCTCTGGGCTTCATTTCAGAGAATAAATTTTGGGTCGCCAGAAAAGCTTAATGCGTTAACTCAGATTTTATAAGCCTAGGTGGTGGGAAGTAACTATTTGAAATAAACAAGCTGTTAGGACAAGTACATTGTCCAGTTATTAAAAGACTGGAAGCCAGGTCTGCAAATACCTGCAACTAATTACTTGGCATTGCTATTCTTCAAGAATAACTGTGTACTTGTTATGTGTAACTTCACGTACTCCTTATACTTAGTAGTATTGTTAAGTCCAAGCGCATCTCAATTTTACAGACAAAAGTGTTAACGTGGGATTTACACTTCCCTTGGTATCTTCCCAGCCAACATTTTCAGGTGTCTTTCTGCATCCCAGAGTTAAATGTGTAGTTTCTTACATGTAGTTTCTCACTCTTGGATATTAGAAAGTCTACAGTGATGCTTCTCCATACACATCCTGATCTTTTGTCTACCAGGATGAACAAAGCTGAATACATTTTCACAAGCACTGCAGAGTTGGCTTCAAGTATTCAAAAGCGAAGAAATCTTCACAGCAATGCAAGGATGATGATGACAAATACCTGTCAAAAAGACAAGGATACATACCTTGCTGAAAAATGGCATTTTATTCCCTGTGTAGAACTGGGAAATTTACTTGATCTAAGTCTGTCCAAAATTTCACTGTAAATAAAAGAGTTCTCTTCAAACTGTTTCAAGAACAGCCGCCATTTCCTTGAACTGTCTGAAGAAGTTCTAAAAAGCAAGAGTTAAGATAAATTTCAGTTGCTTGAAGAAAAGCTCGAACTGTAGTTCAGACTAGCACATTAGACAAAAATCACAACCCATGTTTCTCACATTCCCTCCTTCCTCCAGAACTGAAAGTTTCTGCTTTTCCTTCTGTGGACTGGTTGGCATTTGGGCATATTCACTATTAAATCTACAGAGGTGATGCCTTATTTGCATGGGTTTGCCTATTAATAGAAGATGCTCTGAAAGAAAAATACAAAGTAGCTCTCACAAAAACCCCCCAAAAACCTTCTCACACAAATGTTTCTATTCCCAACTGAAACAATCCAGGCTTCTCAAGTATAGCATCCATTTCTTACAGTAGTTGAACAGCAAATTATTAAATAGATTTCAGTTAGAATTAATACAACATTTCACAACACCTAAGGATTCCGAATATTCTTCTCAAATTCCTGCTAGTCCAACTCCAAGGATTTATTTGTAAGCTTGTATGATACTCTAAGTGTTGTATTCCCACTTTAAATAGGAAAGCCAACGCAAGTGCCACATTTATGCAAAATTAAACAAAGTTATGTAAGTTCATTGATTAAGGCATAGCATCTAAGAGCCAGTGGTGACAAAGCAGACTGACCTCCATTACTAATCATTAGGAAATGTGAGGCTTAACCCAAGTTTCACATTTTGAGGCTGGGGACCCATTCCATAGATTTAGAATATTCTATCCATTTTTAATAAGGCAGAGTGACAGTTGATAAGATCCAGAAGTCTTTACGTCTTCAGTTGTTAGCTTATTTGTAAGAGAACAGATTAATTACTGCTAAATTAACAATTTCAGATGAGTGATATAGAACTAAATGCTATGAAATAATGATTTAAAACACTGACACTAAATACTTATTTAATGCTTCATCTCTGAATGACTCTGTTAGTAAATAAGCAACACAAACGTATGCATCAAGGTATACAGTTGCTCCTTCACAACAATGTCACTGTTGTTTTAAAGAGACTGAATCAAGTAACATGGATTACAGACCTTGAACTGTGGGATCGTCATTTCAAAAGATTTGTCTGTTATTTGTCCTGAAGGATCTGCCACTTTTAACATCACTGTAACATAAGGATACTTCAGAGATCTGCAGGTGTCAGAGCTCATCGCAACTCCCAGTTTCCATTTAATATCTACAAACTACAAAGAAGAAAATAATTGGAAACGGTGTTAAAGAAAGATCTAGAATACCACTGCTATTCTCTTTGATGGATGTTTTACGGACAACGTAAGACATCTAGAGCTCCAAATGGAAAACAAACATACGCATTCAGATGTTACTGTGAATACAAAATCACCTTTTAATAGTGAAAAAATAAGCAATTTAGTAAGTTACTTCACTTAATCTGTTTTCCTTATTCAAGTACTGCAAATAGTCAAGTACAGTCTATTTAAAGCTCTAGTAAGAGGGGCCTGAGTCACAGAGTTCACCTGGCTGGTGTATCATTCATGCTTTTGTTATGTGGGTTTTGTTTGTTTGTTTTCTTTTCTTTTTTAGAAGTTTCTAAATCAAGTGGAAACATGAGAAAAACCTCAGACTGCACAAAAATTTTATAATAGCAATAATGGCAATAAAATTAAGGCATTTCATAACTGTATTACAGCTAAATCAGAGTATATCATAAATACATTTCAGACAGGTAAGTTATTTTTAACCTTTTATGATAGACAGAACTGTTGAATAAAGTGAAGAGAGCCTGTAGAAGCTTACTATCCAGCCTCAAAGATGTTTTTTTCTAATTCTATATTCTTTTAAACTGTTAGGAAAAAAAAAAAACTTAAAATGCAAATATGCTCTGTGTTATTTTTTCAAAAACCAAAAAAACAAATGATGAAAATTGACAGAAAGTTTGAACTTTTTTTTAAGGATAAGGGAGACAAAGAATAAAACAATCAATTGCTGGTGTTATCAACTCTAAAGAACAATTCAAATTACATTTAAAACAGATTTACATAAACAGCTAATACAATTATCTGCCACGCTGACTGCCACTCACCTTCCCTAATAGTACTATGCAGCACTAAATTTTTTGAAGGTATAAAATGTGACTTTATCATCCAAACAATAATATTAGAAAACTGTTCAGCATTTAGACAACCTTTATTGTATATGCTTCTTTATCTGGTTGGACATTTGGCAACATATATATGTGTGTAGGAAAGCTTTCAGCAGTCAAGAAACCACCATGCGCTTGACAATACAACATACACAGTGAAGCACTGACATTTCTCAAGAGTTAATAGTTAGCTCAACTGCACCTTCTCATTTAGTTACCTGCCCCAGTGTGGCCATATTTCTTGCATCTTCTGACACACTAATGGATTTACCATGCTCATTCCATACATGACGAATAACTTGAACTGCATGCTTTGGCAGTGCAGTGACTGCATTGCCCAAGGTGGTGACGAGTTCTTCCGTAGAGAGACTGTTTCTGGCTGCTGTGCTATAGGTATATCCAAAGAACACCACATAAATTTCATTCTCCATGAATTTAATAAAATTTCTTACTTCACCCCAAATAGGCAATTTTTTATTTCTGCTTTATGTGTCTATATACTTTACAATAACCAGGCAGCCTGTGATTTTTTTTCCAGAATATTTTACTGATCTTTTGTATCCACATGCAAAAACCAACATGACTTGACTTTTAATGTGTCTTAATAGGCAGAGACCAAGCTTTGCACAACAATTAAATTAAAACAAAAATAATCACAGCCTCCAAGTGCTGTTGCAACTGAAAAAAGGCTTAATTCAGTGAAATATGTGTGCATAGAGCAGTTAATATTATTACTTTAGAAACAAGGCAGTTGTTCAATTAAACATTTAGGAGAGGTAATTTAAGCATCACCAAAAGGCAAGTAAGGACCTCTAGGTAATGTTATAATTGGTACTAACAGGAGTCAAATGATGCAATAAACCCTCAAATGAAAAGGCAGCAAGTCTAGAGGAAAATTGCCACTCCATTTCCTCTACAGAAATAGGTAAAAAAAAATTCCCACCCTAGGTTTGTTCATGCAGATCCACTCCTCTTAAAGAGCCATTAATAAAAGAGAAAAAGAATTGGTCCTCCAAGTAGCATGGTCTAATATAATTTAAGGCTTTGTATTTTATAGATGAAAGAGTAGAATGTTAAATTTCTACTGGTATGTTTTCTTCAGTCATATTAATGTTACATAAATTGTTTAAATACCAGATATTAAGAGAACAACCAAGATCTTGAAAATTTTATCTTTCTGAAAATAGAAAAACTTACAGCAAAACAACAGCTGAACATACTACCTAAAAACTCTGCCTTTTCCACAGCAGACTTCAACATTATGAAACTGTGCCCTTCAAACAGGCACAAATGCCTGTTTCTAATCTCTAAGAAACAAGAAGATTTTTAGAACATGCTTTTTTCAGACAACAGTCTAGCTGACTTAGCTTCCTCTTTTATTTTTCCAGTAGTTCTAAAGCTTGCAGACAGAATCTTAGAACAATTTCCTCTTCTCATTTTTTTTAATTACAAGAAGTAAGTCTATATATGAGGTAACAAAACACATTTAAAAACATGAACTAAACCCAAAAGTTCTTTTTTGTGTACTAAGAGTTAAAAACTTTCGCCCTTTTCCCACATCAGCTCATTTTATACCCACATTTGATGTCACTTTTTAATACCACTATTAAGTTGGGGTAGAGGGAAAAAAAGGCATGAGGTAAAGTAAATTATTTTGGGCTTACCTAAACAGAAAGGAAACAACATCAGCTATTTTTGCCAGGTCACCAACATTAATCTCAATCCCAGATGTTTGAATTCTCTGGAAACAGAATGTTCAAACAGTTACAAATAATAATAAATTATGCATCAGTAAAAACCTCTTTGTATATATACACATTCAAAAAAATTGACTTGGGGAATCCATCCTGTACAGCATATACAGCTAATATACTTGCTTTTAACTGCTAGTATCCAAACCTACCTGACATAGTTCAGCTGTATCTACACCTGGGATCTTATGGTTCAGATGTTGAATTATTTGTTCACACTGTGAAGAAAGTAAATTTGAAGACATTCTTAATGTGTATTTTACTATGCAAGACAAAGCTAATTTGAGTAGTTGGAGATTACAAACCAAAAAAATAGTTAATGCAGAAATGGACAACAGGAAGATGCTTTAAATACAGATTGAAAAATAAAGTCATTGAAATGATGGTTTTTAAAATTACATAAAATCCAAGAAAAGCAAATAAACTCACTCAAGACTTGTAGTTACTACCTCACTAGCTATTCCTATTTAACACATCATTTTCATACTAACTGAACAGTCATCCTGTTTTAGTTCACACTAAGCAAACAAGCTGAATGTTTTCTAGACAAGCTAGCTTGATGTCTCATTTAGATGAAAGGCAAAAAAAAAAAGCTTTTAAAAATCTTCCGTTATAAAAACAGAAATTTAAAGCAATCCCATTGCTCTTAGCAAGATTGATCCATTTTATCAGTCATGTAAATCTAAGCTACCACATATATAAGATTCCCCTTGCAACAGACAAAAACCAAAGAGCTTGAACAAAAAGGTTTCCTAGAATCAAAGAGTGCCAGAAACCCTTCCACATCCCATTTATTGCCCTACTTACAAGTTCTGCAAAAAAGTCTTGAGGTATTAAATTAATCTTATCTGCTGCACCACCAGCATCTGCAAAACACAAGCAGCAGTGATCAGAAGCAAATCCTTAAAGTGTCATAGTAATAAATCTAATCTCTCTCTGAATAATTCCCAGGTCATCATGCATTTACCTTAAAAACAAGGCTTTCTTTAAAGGAGTTTGTCCTGAATTGCATTAACATAACCTGCTCAGCATCCCGACTCTAATAGAAGGGATTCCACAAGGCCTCAGAACCCCAGACTGAGTCTATGCAACTGCAGTTTGACAGCCCCGAATAACTGCCCCCCGACCCCGAAGGGCAGTATCCGCACCAAGGCCCTCAGCTCACCGGGAAGCCGGGCATACCCAGGGCTGTCCCCTGGCACCGGCACCACAGGACCGCTCCTCTTCCTAAGGCCACGCTGCTACATCCAGGCCTCCCAGCGGCCCCAGGCGACCCGCGGACAGCCCGGGAAGGCCCCCGCTGGCCCACCAGAAGCCGTCGCTAAGACCTAGCGGGAACGGCCCCCCCCGGGCCCTGTGTGAAGTGGCTGCGCGGGGCGGCCCCCTGGCTAAGCCCTCAGGAGAGGGGAACACCCGCGGCCGGCCGCGCACCCTTCCACACCCTACCCTGCGGGCCTGGGTGGGCCCAGCTCCCCCTCAACGCCCCTCCGCCCCCACACCGGGATCCCCTCCCCTCCCCGGGATCTCTCCCCCTCCGCCCCCACACAGGGATCCCCTCCCCTCCCCGGGATCTCTCCCCCTCCGCCCCCACACCGGGATCCCCTCCCCTCCCCGGGATCTCTCCCCCTCCGCCCCCACACCGGGATCCCCTCCCCGCCGCCTCACCCAGCGCCTCCAGCGCCCGCGCAAGCACCATAGCCGAACCGGAGGCCATGGCGCCGCGCACCCGTCGAGGCCCAACTTCCGCCACACAACCCTCGCTGCCCTGATTGGCTCCATGCAATACCAGAGCGAGGCAGAGCCAGCGGCCTCGCGCTTATTGGCTGCCGGCAGGGCGCATGCGCAATTGTCCCCGGGGAGGGCGGAGCCTGCCTGCGCGCGGGCGTCCGTCCTCCACCTCGTTTATCCTGCCTGGACGTTGAGCGGGTGTGAGTCTCGCCGGGGCGATTTCTCCAAGTAACTCGTTTCTTAAATAGTTGCAAGTAAAACTGAGACTGTGTTTTATGAGACTTTTGAGTCTGCAGGCAGCAGGCGGAAAAGGTCACCAGGGGATGATGGCTCAGGGCATTGCAGGCTGTGGCCTACCCGTGCTTCGCCTCAGGCCGGCCCTGCTCTCCCACTGCCGGCCTGTGCTGGTGCTTACGCTAGCGATGGCTTGGGAAATCGTGTTGGTGTGAGAATAATTTGGGGAGTGCTTTGGAAATGCCAGTTCAAGTCACACCTGGTTTGCGCAACAAGTTGTTTACTTGGTTCGGTTTATTGTTAACTGGTGTCAGGGTTTTCTTGGTGCTCTTTGTACAGTCTTAGGTACGTAAATCATGCACTGTTCTGTGTGCCTGCAGCACGTGTGGAGTACTGAACTTAGTACAGATACACAGACAGTATTTTGTACAGGTGTATTGTGGAATCGGTCTGTACACCTGGAATAAACTTTGCAATTCATGAATGATTTGTGTAGATAAACTGTGTATTCAGTTTAATGGGAAAATGGCCATTTATTGTAAAACCACAGCTAAAATCATGTTCAGTAAGCTTTGCATACTGAACTGTTTGGGGTGTGTCTGGAGCCCTAAACCAATACTAATCCTTCACCAGTTTCAACTTTTAAAAATAGCAACTATTCTCAGATTTCTTTAGTAAACAGTTTTACATTTGCTTTTAGCTTTTTTTCTATATTGTAACACTAAAATCTCAGTAGATCTATTGTAAGACTCTGACAGAATGGTAAAACATAACTTGCACGCAGTAGGGCTTGCTAGTTTAAAATTATGTATTTCAGTAAATGTTAATGAAAGAATTCAGAAGATATTTCAGGAAAAGAGTATTATTATGGAACATGGTGTGTGTTTATGAGCTTTATACATTTATGGTCTGTCTGATCCTGGCCTCTCCCTTTTAAAGTATCTAATTAAGTGTGCAAATGTTTTTGAGTAGTATGTGTTTTTATGACCTCATGATTGTCAAAACACTAGCAATGTACGTACTGGTAAGATCTGTCTGTGATAGCAAGGACTTGACTTAACAATCTCTTTGTTCTTAACTTAGGTAACGATTACATACTTTGTTATCTAGAGAACTTTACATATTATTTTATATTACAATTTCATCAAGTCTCTTAGTAATGCCTTTAGCACTATGACTAATATTTGTTATGTTACTTTTCATTCTTTCTCCAAGATGCGGAGATAGATTGGAAGTTGAATATCTCGTCGGTTTGGTAATTACAGAATCATTTGCTGAAATTTGGAGTTATTTTCGGGTTATTTTCATCAACGGGTAAACATGCTCTTAGTTCTTTGAATCTGGAATAGAGGGTGGTGAAGTATGTCACGATTTTGGCTTGTCTGCCCATCCACAGAATTAAACTGTGTATCTTTAGAAAATTCTGCCTTCTCTAAGTGTGCTCTGTGAAGCTTTTCATGGCAGGGGATGATAGATACAGACTGTGATGGTGATCTGACAGCACAGGCTCATCTTTTAGCTAGACAAGGACCGAGAACTTAATGTGAGGAGACACGTGGTATAGAAACTTGAAGACAAATCTCATGAGCTACAAGTAGACTGGATCGCTGAAGAGATACGCTGCAGTATTGTCAATAGGTCAATACAGAAGCTTCAGGCACAGGCATGTAGCATCACCGTAGTCCTGCTAAGTGATTACAGGGGGTAAAATAAAATAAAAACATAATTTGGTAATTTACTCCATTTCACAAACTTAACATTTACAGAACAGGGTGTAATTTGCATCAACACTCCAAGGAACTTCACCAAGTTCTTCAAAAAGAATTTAGGAGAAAGTATGTAGGTTAACTGGGTGTGTCCAGTGCCTGTGCCCCGAGCTGAGCAGCATCCCCAACACCCTGCCTTTCTGGCTGCCTGGCACTTCCATACTCCCGTCTTTACAGCACCTAGAAAGACTATTTGCTCATATTATACTGCTTGCCTGTCTCACTGCACTCTGATTTGCCTGTGAACTGATACAATCTTCCCTGCAGCCTCTGCTCACCCTAGACTTTACACAAGTGTCCAGCCACCTGCTTCCTACTGCCCAAGGTCTTTCTGGCCAGGCCTGAAGGTCAAGCTCATGGGCTTCCACCAAAAGACCTTGTCCAAATGTCTACTTCTGAAAAACACAAGGCCCCAGGCGAGGGGAGGGTTGGGGCCAAGGGTGCGTTCCTTCATTTTTAGCCTTTCTGAGTTAGCTTGAAAGAAGGCTTAATGCTAAATCTGGTATGTATAGATATAAAATGTGTATTACACTGTATGGGATATGGATATATTATGCTGTGCTTGTTCTCAGCCAAAAGGCCAAGAAATGGTACGTTTGTGCTCCTGAGATGGGAAAGCACGAGGGGATTTGAGGCTTTAGAAGAGAAATACGTTTTTTTTTAATCGGGTTTAACACATTTTGCAGTAATTTTCAGCAGATCATAAGGGGACCCCACCACCTGTGTCCTTACTGCTACACGCACTGAAGTCTTCCCGGGCGATACGGAGGTGGCTCACTGCCCCTGCTTTACGGTTCCGTCTGAATCCCTTGGTCCCGTCTCGCTCCGTGGTCTGTCCCGTTCCCACGGGTGTATTTTCCTGAACGCAATCTGTACCTCACCGTCGGTGAAGGGCTATGGTTCCGGCCGTTTGGGAGGGGTCCGGCTCTGGAAGCGGTTGGTCCCTGCCTCCCATCCACCTCCGGTTGCCCCGGGCTCCGGTGTTCCCCGCGAACGAACGGCCGGGGGGGAGGGGGGCGCCCCCTGGCGGCTCCTGTGCACCACGGCGGTTGGGAGCAAGCCCGGGGCGGGGCGGCCGAGGCACCACCCCTTGCCCCGCTGGGAGAGTCCATTGCCGGGGGGAGCCAAGAGGGTAGAAAGCGGGAAGTCTTCGGGCCGTCGTTGCCTCCAGCAGTCGGGGGGGGAGGCGTTCATCGCTACGTACGTCGCCTCGGCCGGCCGCTCCGGAGCGGGGCAGAGCTGTGCGTGGGGGCGCGGGAGGGTTGGCTTCTTCGTCGCTGTTCCCCCCTTTCCCGCACAGCTCGGTGGTGCGGTTCCGGGTCAGGTCTAAGGCGAGGCGGTGTGAGGTACTGTCAGTGCCGTGCTGCGAGGTTCAGCCCAGTGCCGGTAACCGGGAGCCGCCCCACCGCCATCGCCATGGAGCCCCATCGCTGGCTGCCTCTGGAGGCCAACCCCGACGTGAGTGCCCGGCTCGGGGGGTGGGTGGAGAGCCGCCGGGTGCGCGGGCGGGCGGGCTGCCGGCTGCTGGAGGGAGGGAGGGAAGGAGGCAGGGAGAGGAAGGATGGCGGAGAGGAGAGGGCTTGGGGCCGCTCCGGGCTCAGCATCGCGGGCTGAGGGATGGCTAGTGGGGGCAGGGAGCGGGGGAGGTCTTAACCTGCGGATCTAACAGGGGTCTTAACTCTCCTCTGTTTTCTGCTTGCTTTTCAGGTCACGAACCAGGTAAGCAGCTTTTATTTGAGGTAACCTTTAGTTTCTCTGTAGCTTTAGGCCCATTTCATGTCATTTTCATGTAGTAAAGACACCTGCTTCTCCAATGGGAGTAACCCCTTCTCTCCCACGGGTGTCTGCGCTGTGTCTTCTAATATTGGACCTTACCGTCGCCTCCTGAAACCTCCGAGTACATAGTGTCATGTAAAGATACTATATGAAAGAAAAAAAGCAGTAAAGGAAAAGAGAGTAGATGTGGTCTGGGTATTGATGTGTTTCAAGGTGGGTTTAAATTCATTAATTAAGGATTAAAACATTATTATATATTTATGTATAATGTGTGCTAGTTCTGGACCTGTACATGATGGCTTGTGCACTTGTATAGATCAACTTACATCACTGTGTCACAGTATTTTTCTTCCTTGGCTGACCATAAGAAATAATGTCATTTTATCATATTTGCACTTTACTGCTTTTTGATGATAGTATCTGCACGATCTGTTGTTGTTAGTGTAGTGGAATGCACAATTGAGAAAGGAAGCTTGTTCTAATCCACAAAACAGTGTAAGCACTAGATAAACTAGGTGAAAGGAAATCACACATACTCCAACCCTGCATCATGTTCTCAGTGATAATTCGAGTACCTTTAGCAAGCATTAGAGGTCAGATGTTGATCCCATTGGGCCTATTGAGAATGTTAAGGATGCTGTTTAAGCCAAAAGACTCTGAAGCTTCCAGCAGCAAGATGATATTCTTAAAACTATTTTGTTGAAATATTTTGGAAATTAGGAATTTTTGTGTGCAAAGAATGTATTATTTTTGTTGTTGCTATAATATACTGAGTCTGCAGGAGACTGAAGGGTTATTTCATACTGGGTCATTTTGTATGTGACTTTATAGTTTCCTAGGACAAATAATTTTACAGTTCTTACAGTACTGGTGTTGTGGAGCAGTTTGAGAAGTTTTTAATCCCACTCCTGAGTTAAAATTTAACAACATTTCCTGGGAGCTTTTCTTGAATATATGCTATAATTTCCTCATGTTTTAAATTTATTTTTTTAAATTTTTGAAATTTAGAGACTAAGTTGCAGTTTGGAAGAAAATAAATGTGAATAAATGACTAGCAGAATTTCAAATTTTCCAACTTCTTATCACTTTCCAGATGTTGAGATGGGTTTGTTATGGTATGAATAAAGTCCTGTCAGTAGTAAAGTAGAAATTGGGGAGGAAAACCAGTGACTTTTTCCAGATATTTTAATTATCTTACATCACTGCATGTTTATATTATATGGAGAAAATCCTAGAAGAACATTAGATGAACAATTCTAAGTGTGTTCAAAACCTGCCTCTTGCCCACTGGCTTTGTGTTGATGATAGATGATATCTGTGAATTGTGGGTGATCGTGGATTATAGGAACCTTCACTCTGAAAGAATTTTCTTGTTAATATTTCTGTACAGAAAAGGCCACTTTAGACCAGTTAGAATGCCTCCTTCACTATATTTTGCCAGTCTTAACTGAACAGTGATTGTTGTTATCTAGACTTAGAGGCGTATATTAAAAAAAAAAGCGGGGGGGAATGGTCAGTATTCAGTGTTGAATGTGAATACATCTTGCATTATTAGTCATTGTTCTTCTAATTTCATCAGTGCACTGGTGTATTACAACAGGTACAACTGTATTACAACAGGTACAACAGGGCTGTTAGTCACCAGTTATTCATATCCTGCTTAAAACAATAATAGTAATTTGAGATTCAAGTCAAGCTGTGACAACATTTTTTAAAAAATCCTGTTAATTGCAATGACAGACTCTTTATGTGGCGCTCTGTGCTGTGCTCTGTGAAATATTCTAGAATTCTTCAGGATTTAAAAAACCCACCAAACAAAAACCAATGATGTGCTCTTCATAGCTGTAATATACATGTCTCGTAGTAGTTGAATACATGTATTTCTTGACGCAGACATCTAGCCATGTGTTTCTTGGTGGTTTTTTTTACTTTTTTAGTTTTTTTTTTTTTTACTTGAGTGTTAGATTATCCTTGGAACATACAACTTCCGTTAGTATTAATGTTATTGCTAGGTGTG
This sequence comes from Balearica regulorum gibbericeps, assembly GCF_011004875.1. Taxonomy (NCBI): domain Eukaryota; kingdom Metazoa; phylum Chordata; class Aves; order Gruiformes; family Gruidae; genus Balearica; species Balearica regulorum. The sequence goes on along the minus strand of NC_046184.1, from coordinate 173,056,665 downwards.
GTAGTAAACTCTTAAAACCCTGAAAAATTCCAGTCACATGTAAGATGCATGGATGCTTAAGTATTAGGTTGTAGTCAGAACTGTTATTACAATTTAACCTATCTTGATTGCTGTACCAATCATTTCATTCCCTTTTTTAATAGCAATTAGAAAGGAAATGCACTGAATGCAGGTTCATTTGCTTTTAATGTTATCTTACCGTACTGTGTGCTCTCTAGTTTTGAAATGTAAGTTGCAAATTTGAGACTCTTTCAATCTTTGTGGTAGAAATTCAGACGATAATGGAGAAGAACTGATATTTCTCAGTTGTGGGTATGTGAAATGTTTGGAATATCTTGGAAGTTTTTCTCTATCCGAAAGCATTTATGTTATAATACAAGTCTTGGCGTTTCTAAATCCTTAGTGTATATAGGATCTCTATGCGTATGTGTTAGAATTATTTAAAGTTCAGAAACGGGCTGATGAGGACGAACAGGAATATTTTTTCTTAATTTCCAATCGCAGTGACTCACTTGGAATACCACAGCCACATACCTGTGGTGATCTTTTTAAGAGAGAAGTCAGTGTAGTTAAATGTACCATACAGTGCTGATTTAATTGTCACAATAGGGTCGTCCCCCCCCTTCTACAGTCTGAAAGAATGAATTGTTAGTCCACCTCTGATACAGAAAGAGTTGATGATTCAGCATTTACAAAGCTCCACTTTGTGTACAGTGGTGACAGGAGATGGTTTCTTTGTGTACAGTGGTGACAGGAGATGGTTTCTTCTCCTTGACCTTCAGCTCAGGGGGCTGATGTGACCAGTGCTACCCTTTTTCCTGAATCTCTTAGAAGACTTTCCCCACTAATGAGAGAGAGAAAGTGAGAAAATGGGGTTTATCTGCCCACTGTTTACCAGATGATGTGTGGCTGTGTATCTTGTTCTCAATTTCTTCCACCACGATAAAAAAGTCAGACTGCATACAAATTTTTGGAGTGAAAAGATTGGACACACGCCGATTGTTCATCATGACATCGCTTCAGTCTGGCTTGCAACCCATGATTGATTCTCTAGCAAGCATAGATAAACAAAAAAAGCAATATTGGTGGATATTTTGATCTCTCTTACCTTTCTTCATCTCACGCATTTATAAGAAATATCCTTACTTCCTAGATGAGGTATCATGTCAACTCATGCCTTCCTTATATCCAGATGAGGGTAATTGACTGCATCTGATTATGAAGCTCAAGCAGTGGCTTCAGGTAGTTCAGAGTTAAGCTATTGAGAGTTGGCTGTGGCTTGGGTTTCTTTTGTCATATAGGGCTTACTTACTGGTTCTTAGTTACCTTCCAGCGTTATTTTCAGGCCTTTGATCCTACTTTTCTTTTTTTTTTTTTTTTTTTAAAGCCATTAAGGTACTGAGAATCAGCTATGTAAAAAAAAAAAAAAAAATAATAATTTTAGTCCAGGGATGCCCTTGACAGCTGTGGCTTTAAAGTCACAAGGGCAATGAAAATCACAAAACAGAACAAATGGCAGAAACTGGATACAACTAGTCTTCACACAATTATGAAACACAAGTGTCAGGCAAATGCAGAGATTAATTATCTCAAGGAAACAAGCTTTACTCTTCCTGAAAGGTCTTTCCATTTTATGAACTCTGCAACACTATCACACAATTTTCACGAAAGAAAACCCTACTGATCAAAGTCATTAAAAACGCAGTGCCCACAGTTCCTGAAGTGTGTTGGGTGGTAGTACCATAGATGAGCTACTGTGTTGAAGTGAAAGCAAGTTGGATGTGAAGAAACAAAGATGTCCTTCTGAAAATGCTTAGCTAAGCTTACTTTTTTTCAGTTGGGGGGTGGGAGAGTGGAGTTTAACTCTTCTGTTGTAAGGAAAGTGGAGGTAGGGGAGATAATAACAGGCCATTTTCAAAGCACACATACTATGAGTGTAGCCTCAGAAAGTGGAAGACCAGGACTCTGTGTCTTTCTGTAAAGAGAATACCCCAGAAAGCCTACCACAGAGCCAACAAAGGGGAAGTTGTGGCACAGCATACCAAAGAATAAGCCCAAGGACGAATATGAAGGGATTGTAGGCATCCACTGCTAGATCAGTTGTTGAATGGCTGCTTCTAGTTTAAAATATCTCAAGCTATATAGGCCTCTGATTGAGTTTAAATAGGTAGATACATTACAAAGGGAAAATTGCAACTTGTTTTGGGGTTTAAAGCGTTATTCATATGAATAGCTGAAAGATTGACTTAGACCTGTCTTTGTATGTTATCCAGTAATTGAAAGCTAAGGAAACCATGTATTTCATTCCCGTATTTGTACTTGCCACTTCTGACCTTGTATTGTGCTCTTTTTTTTTTTTTTTTTCTTAGTTTCTTATTTCTGTTTCAATGGTATAAACTAAACATTGTAACAAGGAAACCCTTACTGTCTCAAACACTGTTTAAGTGAATGTTGTGCTACAGAGTGGAAAACAAGTGATAGTGGTTCATGTGATGGGTTATCTTGTTGCACTGAAGATGCTGTTCCTCGCTTCCCACTTTTCCTTGGCTTAAAGAACCAGCAGAATCAGTAGAATCCGATTGTTTTAGTACACTGTAAAAAATAACATGTATAACAACGTATTTGGAAGAGAGGATTGATCTGGCTTGTGCCCATTATGAATAATTGTTTAGATTGTGGTGCCCTGTTTTGAACCCATGGCTCAGTAGCTGCAGCTCAGGACTCTGTTCCGAGCATTCTTAAGCTCTCGTTCACTGGAGCAGTTTCGGAGGAAGCCTGGGCCAGCTGGTTAGCCTGGCTTTCTGCGTGCTTCGCATTGCTGCCTGTGTGATGTCCTGGTTCAATATTTACGGCAGTGCCTGGGCATACTAAATATTAAGTTTTGAAACTGCTTGATGGGTATGTTAAAAATATATACCTCTGATTGTGAAGATCAGGAGCACTAACTGTAAGTCATCGCTGCTCTTTTGGACACCCTGAAGAAACTAACACAATTGGAAGGTTAAGAATTTTGTGGGTGTACAATATCTCACATTTTTGATGAAGTTGCAAGTGTTTTTCTTTTTTTTTTCTTTCTGTTTTTCTTTTTTCCTCCTTCACTGCAAATTAAAAAAAAAAATTAAAAAATTGTGATGATAAATGGGGTGTATTCCTTGAACTTTATTATGAGGTCCTGAAATACAGCACTTGAAGATATTAAAGAATTTGTAATAAATCTTGAATTTCCTAAGTTTATTATAATGGAGCATGTCTTGTTCAAGCAAGACCATATTCTGGCCACTCTAAGTGAGGAGTGGTTGGTAAAGAACATTAATGCACCTCATGTAGGATACAGCCATATATTTGCTTCTGGTATGCCTTTTGACCTGCTGTGTAGAACTAAAGTTTCTGCAGCTGCTGCCATCTTGTCACATCAGTCATTTTGATTAATGGTCTGAAAGATGCCTTCTCTACAATGTATTAAAAATGATCCCTTCATTTTAATTTCATAAATATATTTCTTAATTCTTTCATTATGATATCCTTATAATGCCAAAACAATAAAATATTGTTTGAATGGTTTCCTTATTTCTATAAAGGAATTTCACTTGTGAAACAAACAGTTTTTTGTAATATGCCTCTAGAAATTATGTATAAAGATTTGAAAGCAAAATATTGCACATCTATATTTGTAATATGGATAAGTTTAATAAGAATTCGATACTTAAAGGGCTGAATACAACCATCTATTTGTGGATTTATAGAAATTGTTATGTAAATGTTTTTCTGTGTCTTCTTGGTGATAATTCCATCGGGCATATTTTATGCAGTGTCTTACTATTTTCTAGGGAAAAAGATTAGCTTCAATTTAACAAAATGTCAAAAATTCTTATGCTTGAATGAAAAAGTTACAAAATATTGATTGTCTTACTTGGTTTATTTAGATGTAGTCCTTCCAGTTTCCTAAAGCCATAGGCATGTTTTGCTTTTGCAGAAGAAAGTCTTAACTGTGTTTTTTGTTGTGATACAGCGATGCTTTAATCCACTAAGCAGAAGTACAATAAAATCTAGACTCTGTTGGTGTCTTAGTTTGCATTTAGAAGGGAATTACAACAGTTGGTTCTTCCCACAAAAGCTTTTTGACTTTTGCATCTGAGTGTCTGGAAATGTTTGTGCATTTTGCCAGTTTTCTGTCTTCATTGCTTGAACTTGTATACAAATACCACAGTAAAATGTGGAAAACTCAAAGTCCTGAGTATAATGTCTTTGTATTTAGAATGTGGCGTTCTTGAAATATTTGCAAATGCTGCCCAACTTTTAATTGCACCTAAATTTCAACTCCATTTTGTTTCAGTGTTTGTCCTCACTTTGTTTATACATGCAAGTGACAAAGTGGGAAAGGGCATCGCTACTTCAGACAATATTTAAATTGTGCATTAACTACTTCAGAAGTTTTCTGTTAAAATAAATTGCACCCTTACTTTTTCTTACCCCAGTCTACCCTTTCCACAACCTATCAGCCCCGTAAATCAAATCTTCGTACCAGCTGCACAACCGTGTTGGCAGAAGTACTATTTTAAACTGCTGAAGTCAAGTTGCCTGGGTCAAGATGTTGCTAGGTTTCCTTTGTCCACTGGGTTTCCATTCTACTTCCGAGGCTCTTTAAAAAATAAATAAATAAGCATGAACTTTTTAAATTAAATAAATTTCATGGACCTTAAAGGTAGCCAGTGTGCCTCAGAGCAGAATCATGTATTAAAGATAATTGCTGTGTGCTTCTTTCAGTGCCTATCAGTTAGCAGGTTAAAGTAGCGGTACCAACAATGAAAACAGCATAGGTTATACCACATAGGTAACATGCCTAAATGTGCTTATTGTAATGTCTTTGCTATTAACTAATATTTAGACATACAGATTTACAGTTTGTGGTGATTTAGAATAGAATCAGGTAGGCTGGAAGGGACCTCTAGAGTTCTGTAGTCCAACCATGTTCTGTTCAAAACAGGTTGCTTGGGAACTGGTCAAGTTCTGAATTTTTCAAAGGATGAAGACTCTACAGCCTCCTGGGCAGCCTGTGCAAGTGTTTGACCATGATCATTATTTTTTAAATTTATTTTTAAATGCTTCCCTTATCAAGTTCAAATTTCCTGTGTTCCTGTCTGTTGTTTCCCATTGTTCTGTTGTGCATTGCTGAGATGAGGCTGTCTCCATCTTCTCTGCACTCTCTCTTAACTAGTTGAAAACAGCAATAATCGAGTGAGAAAGAAGCACCTTCTGGAATACTGGGAGAAAAAAGGAGAAATTCATGAGAAGTGCTGATAAGGCGTAGGTGTTTGTAAATGTGTTGGGTTTGCGTGGCAAGGTTTTGGTAGCCGGGGGGGCTACAGGGGTGGCTTCTGTGAGAAGCTGCTAGAAGCTTCCCCTGTGTCTGACAGAGCCAATGCCAGCCGGCTCCAAGACAGACCCGCCGCTGGCCAAGGCCAAGCCAATCAGCGCCTCTGTGATAACATATTTAAGAAGGAGAAAAACAGTTAGAGAGAGCTCTTGCAGCTGGAGAGAGGAGTGAGAAGATGTAAGAACATCTGCAGACACCAAGGTCAGTGCAGGAGGAGGAGGGGGCAGGAGGTGCTCCAGGCACCAGAGCAGAGATCCCCCTGCAGCCCGTGGTGAAGACCATGGTGAAGCAGGCTGTCCCCCTGCAGCCCATGGAGGGAGGATGAGGGGGTGTGAAGATTCCACCTGCAGCCCATGGAGGACCCCATGCCGGAGCAGGTGGAGGCACCTGAAGGAGGCTGTGGCCTGTGGGAAGCCCAGGCTGGAGCAAGCTCCTGGCAGGACCTGTGGATCCGTGGAGAGAGGAGCCCACGCCAGAGCAGGTTTGCTGGCAGGACTTGTGACCCCGTGGGGGACCCATGCTGGAGCAGTCTGTTCCTGAAGGTCTGCACCCCATGGAAGAGACCCACGCTAGAGCAGTTTGTGAAGGACTGTAGCCCGTGGGAGAGACTCACATTGGAGAAGTTTGTGAAGGACTGTCTCCCGTGAGAGGGACCCCACACTGGAGCAGGGGAACGATGAGAGGAGTCCTCCCCCTGAGGATGAAGAAGCAGCAGAAACACCATGCGATGAACTGACTGTAACCCCCATTCCCCGTCCTCCTGTGCCGCTGAGGGGGGCAGAGGTTGAAGCCAGGAGTGAAGTTGAGCCCGGGAAGATGGGAGGGGTGGGGGGAGGTGTTTTTAAGATTTGATTTTATTTCTCATTGCTCTACTCTGTTTTGCTTAGTAATAAATTAGATGAATTCCCTCTGTAAGTTCAGTCTGTTTTGCTCGTGATGATAATTAGTGAGTGATCTCTCCCTGTCCTTATCTCGACCCATAAGCTTTTCTTTATACCTTTTCTCCCCTGTCTAATGAAGGAGGGGAGTGATAGAGCGGCTCTGGGGGGCACCTGGCCTCCAGCCAGGGTCAACCTGCCACAGCAAAGTAATTTCAAAAGTGACTTTTTGTCTAATGGTTAGTTGAACTAGTGAAAAACCAAAAAGTGTTTTTCAGGAAGGTATTTTAATACAACAGGAAAAGAGGAAACTGCAAATATGACAACAATCAGTAAAAATAAAGTTCTGAAAAAGTTAATAAACTAGATACAGGCATGTGTGGTGTGTTTTGTTCTTGCTGGTGGTGTTCTTCCTGAGCCCCTGTATGACTTTTGTAATGCAGCCAAGTATCTCTTTTTTTTTTTTTCCTTTCTAAGGTAAATGCTTGAAGACATATAAATTAAGAATAGTCAGCAATGTGACAAGCAGTGACTAAAAAAGAATATCTAATAACGTCTTGTGCAGATCTAGAGAAATATAAAGCTGCTAGTTTATGTTAACCTGAGCATGTAGTATCAATAAGCTAAGAGACAATAAGCAGCTGAAAGTGAGCTGTCAGATGCAGTGTAACTGCTCCATCCAGTAGGTATCTGTGGAATAAAATTGCTTGGGTAATTGCCAAATAATTGGAATGCAAATCAGCAGAGGTCCCTCCCTATGAATGACACCATCTAAAAAGCTTACAGAACTGCCTGCTGTCCTAAACCAGGAATGCTTTTGTCAGTGAGGAAGGGGGTTGCTTCACCTCCTGGTGAATAAGTGACTCCTTTTTGTACCAACATCTTTGTCTGGCCTGGGAAAGAGCTAGAAAAAGACTGAGGGAGGAAAAAAAAAAGTTTAATTTAGTTATTACTAAGGTATTTGGGTAACTTGCCAAAATTGAAGCTGTTGCTTGTGACATCTATTTTCTGATCTTCCCGTGTCATATCTGATAGGGATTTTTGTCCCTCTAAAGAACTTTCCCTGATTCCTAACAACTTGGTTTTATTCCTGTAAAAAAATTCTTCTCCCTGACCTTGCTAAATACAATCTTGCCTTGCTTTTATCTATTCAGAACACAGTTGCAAAAGATTATCTGGCTGTGTCATTGACTGAACTCTCTTCCCGCCCCCCCCCCCCCCCCCCATGTCTCCAAATTAAAAATAAGCTATATATATTTGCTTTAAGGGTTCTTCTCATCATGCCATCTATTGTTTCTCTGTTAACTATCTGGCAGTCCCTCTTACACAGGGGCTCATGACGCCAGTTTTTATCATCTACTTACTAAATTTTCAGGTGGATATCTCTGTCATTTTCCCCCAGGCCTGAATGAAAGCCTCTTGATACACAGAGATATCTCATTTGCCTATTTTGCATCTCCTTAATATTTTTTTATAATTTTATTTTTAATGATTGTTAGGCTGGCTGTGTGTTAAGATCACTTCCTGTCATGCTAAGCTTATGCTTTTGCTGTTTCTCTGTAGTGCTGACCATTGCCTTGAGGCATCACTCTCATTCTATACTGAAACCTGTAATTTCTTAGACAGTATGGTAACGTGAGTCATCATAGGCACCCTATATCTGTGGAATTTTAATTATGTCTAATATTTCATTCAGGAGTTTGAGTAGCTATTCCTGGATTTAGGGAGCATTTTATTGATTTGGGGTTGGAGGGGGGTGGTGGGGGTGTGTGTTTGGGGCTTTTTCCACAGTGGTGGAAAAACTGGACAGGAGAACCTGTCCAGTAGCTTAATGTGATCTGTCTAGCATTGCCTCTTCTGGTTGTGGGGTCTTTTTCTAGGTAAATGTTTTTATTTTGTTGGGGTTTTGTACCCTTATTTCATGTAATTGTGCAAAATAATAATTGGTATTTTTTCAATTGCATTACTTTCCCCACAGTTCTGAATAACAGCAGTAAAAATGATGGAAAGATTAATCATTTTCTTCATAAGAAAAGTACTAGAAGTACAAATAATATTTTAATGCACCAAATCACATAGTCCCTTCCCCTTCAGATTTTTTTTTTCCTTGTTGTTCACAAAGTGGTAATTATCCTTACAACCTAGAGGGTTAGACTAGGAGTTCAAAATATACTGTCTTCTGTTTCATTAGCTGGTAAATACTTAACACTTCTCCTTTTCCCCATTTTCATTAAAAGATAATAATTTGGCCTTCTCAATCTTGGCCAGATTTAAAGGTGGTACAGACCCAAAAGAGCTTGGTGTATTACATAAGCAATCTTCTGAGTGAATTTTCTTATTATGCTTCAAAACTACCTTGTTTTTTAAACTAGTAAGAAAGGGTAGGTTCCACAAAGCCTTAATTAAGACTTGTGCCCAGTCCCACAAACCTCTACATAAGAGAACAAAATTTGATTAAATGCTTGATAAAGAAACTTGTATCTTCCCCTTCATCCCTCTTTTCCTCTTTGAATTTATGGTCAATTCATGTTTTTAATTATTAGTAGGTTGTATAAGAAAAAAAGAGAAACATGGGGAAAAGTGTTTACATGGTCTTATGAAAAGAAAATCTCCATATTTTGCAATGCAGCCGGAATCAAATACTGAAATAGCTCTGTGAACTGTATAGGTTATTAGTGTAGCTACATAGTAAGCCATATTAATTTTTCCAAGATACTCTTCAAACTTTTTTCAAACTTAAATCGCCTTTACTTGCCCTTGGTTTTGTTTCCGTGTCTTGCAGTGTAAAATGGGAAGAGAATAATGCATTTAAAATGGTGAAGTGGTTTTTGGTTTTGTTTTTTCCCTCAAAACACTGGCTGCAAACTGCAGCTTCGTTCTCTTAATAAGCTTAAGGGCATGTATATTTGCTATTGTTTTGTCCCCTTGTAGAAGATATTCCTAAGTGTTGTTGATAAAAATCTTCCTTACTCTTTTTATAAACACTTGTTGTCCAAACATTCAGCATTTGTAGAAGCTGTCTCCTTTATATTTCTAAATATTGAGATTCAGCCCCTTGGCTACAATTCCTGGGAGACAACCACCTTGCCTCTTGTTCAATACAAGTTGAAACTGGTATTTGAAGGGATCTCATGTTAGACAAAGACACTTGTATTTTGTTGTATGTTCTTGTGTTATGTTTTAATAAAATATTCATTTTGGGTATTTCTCACAGTTATATCTATGTAGGTATGAATCTACTCAAATATGGCATAACTATTACTGAATTCTTGTGCGTATGTGTAAGCCTGCTCACTAGGTGGATTATGGAAAGGAGAGAGTCATCTATGCCTTTCATTGTGGCTTATCTTATGTGATTCTTAAGCATCTTTACTGCAAATGTATCAATAAATAGATTTCCTCAAATAGCATTGGGCAGGAAGTACGATCAAGCTTTTAAAGTAATCTTTCCCCTCTAAGAAAGATTATGGGCAAATTACTCTGGTCTTCTACAGTATCACTTTTGGGACCAGTATTAGCAACTGCAGAGTTGAGTTTTGTTGAAAGCTGGCTAACGAAATGTTGTAAGAGTTCATTGTTCAAGAGTTCATTTTCTCTTTAGGGAGAGTAGAGGAATATTATTTGCTGCATGTTTTTTCAGGCATTTAACTTTGCAGCTATTTATCAGCAGACTTTCCTTACTTTAAACTCGAGAGCGCCAGGTGACTGGATAAGATTTTCCTATAGAATATGGTTTTGCTAGCAGAAATACAGTAAATTGTGAAATGTTAACTTTTTGGAAAATACATGGGGTTCCCATATCTTTAAATTTTTGTCCAAAATGTATTTCTTTTCCTAGCAGAAGTGGTGTTTCAAAATAGGATCTGTGTATGCCACAGTGTACAGTTAATTTTTTCTTATATCTATGAATGGTCAGTGTGTGTACAGTAACACTAGTTTCTGAATTCAGTTAGGTTCTTTTAGACTCTGATAACACAAACATTTAAAATTGTTTTAGATCATGTAGAGTTATTAGTCCTGCAATTGTTGCTGTGGTAACTTACCAGAGTAAAATAGGAATATCTGATTAAAAAGTGAGCACCCAATTGTAGGTTAAGGTTATCAAAGCTTAGTAAGTGCTACAGTCTCTCTGTCCTTCCTAAGTGGCTTAATGTTAGGTAAAAGATGTAAAAATTACTTTTTGTATTGTGACACATAGCTGTAGCATAGGAAAAATTATCAGAAAGCCTTTGGCTTAGACTTTGCTCAAAAGTTCTAAAGAAGTAACTGAGAATTACTTGGAGATTAATGATTATTGTCTGGCACTTAATCTTTGTCTGCTTCAAAATATGTTACTCTATTGTAGTTTGAAAAGATTTTTTCATGTAAAAGAACACCTTAAAATGTACACCTACTAAAATATGTACTCTTTGTGTTTCTTTGCTCAAAAGGCCATCAAAGATCCCATTATTTTTTGGGGTTGCTGAAACCCAGCAGCTCCAATACGAGCACCGGTGTCAGGTATTCTGAAGTACTCATGGAGTCAAATAATATCATAAGTTTATTCATGTGTGCTCTGACCCATGATTTCTAGTTAAAGTGAATATTCAGTGGTTTTCTATTTTGTGACAAAACACTTTCAAAATGGCTGAAATTCTGTAATGCTTTAGTGAATAGTGCTGGGAGTGTTTTCACTTCCCTTTCACAAAGCTATTTAAATAGATAAAACATGGGGATTTTGTGTGTCTTTGTTAGCACTATGATTTATTCCACCTTATTTATCAAAACTTGAATGTCCTTTATTTTCCTTAAATTTTGGTAAGTATGGGTTTTTGCAATGTATTTCACACTGTAAATACTCTGTTATGCATCTAAAAGTATAGATATATGAGCATATTCATTTATTTTTTTTTTTTCCTTTTTCAGTTTCTTAAACAGTTAGGTATACATCCTGACTGGCAATTTGTAGATGTTTATGGTATGGAACCAGAACTGCTTAGCATGGTGCCAAGACCTGTCTGTGCAGTGCTACTTCTCTTTCCAATAACCGAAAAGGTAAATGTTTGTTTAATGATCAGCAAATCACTTTTGTTGTAAATGAAATGAGAATGAACAGTTCGAATCTTGTACTTTGGTGTCATAATAGAATCAAGATGAGACTCAACCCTTATTGAAGAGACTTCCTAATCAAAAGAGACTTCTTAATTATAAACAACAAAATGCTTCCTTCAGAACCTTCTTTTGATAACCTTACTTGTGTATTTCCAATTTCTTTTCAAGTTTAGGAAAAGCTTATGTGGAAGCACAGAGAAATGCACCTCACATTTTTCTACTGCAGACAATTTAAGGCTTATTTTTTAAATATGCACTGTGAAATGGCACAGTTTTGCTACTTGTAGTAGAAAGCTACAATAGCATAAGCAAAATAAGAGATTGGATGTAGAACTATATCAAATGCAACTACTTTTTGAGGTTTTGTACTGTTGTACTTACCAAACTTCAATCCACTTTCAGTCATCAGGACCAATATGGCTTTTGTTTCTTGAACAGATGGGGCATATCTCTAAGATGAAAGAGAATTCCCCCTACTTCTACCTCCATGTTAGACTTCGAAATACTTGATTTGGTTAAATCTTCAAGTCTGCTTATTTTGTGTCATCATATGCTTCTATATGGAGAAGACATCATCTTGCATCTCTCAGTCGAATGTTATGTAGGTTGAAATGTGTGATTCATATTGATATTTCAATTTATGAAAATCTTACGTGATTGTGATAGTCAGCCAAAAAGTTTCAGGTGAATCTGCCCAAACTTCTGCCTTTTAATGTGTTTCTCAAAAAGAACATGTGGTTTATAAGGACAAAACAGTTAGTTCTTAAAGCTTAGCTTCTGAAACAAAACCTGTTTAAACAGAAGAGTGACTAGGTCAGTCCTCTTGCTCATTAGGTCCTCTAAACTTTTGCATTCTCAGTTTTTCCAAAACATCTAGGCAGGCAATCCTTTTCAGGCTTGATTTCAGCCACCTTGACAGTTCTGAATTTAAGCAAACTCTTAACTGTCTTCACCTGTCTTCAGAAAATTTCCTTTCCGTCACCTTTGCGGCATTGTATTCTGTATGCTGTGGTTTCTGTCTGGCTGCTTGAGCTACAGATCTGGCTCTTTCTATGACTGTCACTTTCTTTTGCTTCCTGCCTGTGCAAACTTCCTTTCTTGGATTGTGCTATGGGAGCGTCATCCTATGACAAAGAACAACCTTCTTCTTGTTCTAGGTATATCCTATTTCATCCTGAAGAAGCATATGACAAACAGAACCAGAGAAAAAGCATACGCTCTGTTGCATCAATCAATCAAATTTGACCACCAGCCAAATATTTGCAGTTTTCTCCAGCATGTTAATCTTTCAGTAATATAAGGGACACACCTGTTTCTACTAACTGTTTAGCCTGAGTGTGTGCAGGCTGAATTTTTCATGTGAAGTCCCAATGTTCTGAAGCTTTTGTTGTTCAGCATGAACTCCACAAGACTCTTGAGCATTATTTTGTATTTCTAGAGTACTTTTCTTCTTCTCAGTCTCCCTTTCAATACTGCCTGTTATATTCTGCTTTTATTTAATTTATTATTTATTTATGTTTCTTGGCTGCATCTATGTTTATGAAAGTGTACCTCTTAAACAACTTTGCTGCCTTTGTAAACTGCTTTCTATCATGTCTTTGTGCTTCTGTCTAGAAGTTCCTTTCTTTTGTGTTTCCTATATATTGATTTGCTTGAACTTGCTTTTAGGGCAAGATATTCTTGTTTGCATATAGATAATCTGAGAGTTATTGTCCAGTGTAAAGGTCAATGACTTTCTTAGCCTGCATTGTAGACTCTAGACAGAGTGACTACTGGGAGCATTGGACATTTTGGGCATGGCCCCATGAATGCCTATCATGGGATTGCTCAGGTTTGGAGGGACCTCTTGAGGTGATCTACTCTAACCCTTGCTCAAAATCATATTCAGTGTTCTCAACACTTAATATATTTATTTTTGCCATAGCATTTATTTTGGTTGGCAGGGAGTGAATGGCAGCTATATTGTTTACCTTCTCTAATATGAACTTTTGTCCAATATGCTCTCTAACAATTTTTTCTCAATTAAGGCTGTTTTCGTTAACTTGTAGATATTGTGTCAAATTAAAATGCTATATAAATGCTCTTGCTATTACTTAGAACATTCAGAACATTCAGAGAAGTTGCAAATGTGGAATCATGATGCTGGAAAAATTTCTTGTTTCTCTGTCACGAATGGTACATAAACTCTGAGAGAAGTTTCTCATCGGTTTTCAGGAAGAGTTCCTTGATAACATTCTACATTCAAACTTTACTTCTGTCATACTTGTATAAAAAGCCCATCTACTTCAATATTTTTTTTGTCTGCAAAAGTACCTAGTAAAAGAGGCAAAGGAGGAAGAAAGAACAGCATTGTCTGGAACATTTGCAGTTTTCTTTCATCCTTCAGAGAAAAGCAAACAAACAAAAACCCAACAAAAAACAACCTCACCCCAAAAGAACCAAGAAACCACAACCAACAAAACCCACAAAACCAGCACACTGTTGCACAGTGTACCAGATTTTAGTCAATTATCATTTTTACAAAAAAGTACTTTAGATTATTTTCTGTAGTAATAGAAACAATTTAGTTTGAACAAATATTCAGTTTATGTCTTTTGAAGGGCCTGTTTTGAGGCCGTGAACATTATACAAATCTTATTTTATATTCCTGGAAAAGATGAAATGTAAACGTGGAACTTGTAAGAATGCTTCATGCTGATTAAACACCTAAAGTACTATGGTTTGCTTGATAGAGCTTTGAGATCTGTGTCCTTAAAAGCTTTTTGTTGAAGTGAGACAGTGCTTGGATCAAAGAAATATTTTGAACATTTTTGAAATTCTGTTAGACACCCCATATTTCAAAATCATGTTTTAAGTGTGCCTGGTTTTTGACTAGTGAAAAGGCATTGGTTTAAGAAATGATAGAGCTATTCAGTTGAGTAAGTTTATATATACTCGTTGGACCACATGTGTTGTTTCCAATTACAAGTTGTGTTTTGGTTTTTATTAGGAAGCTGTTGCTTTTAAAAATTATTTTTGCTTGAATAATGTAATCAGTATCTATTTGTACTGTTTGTGAAATGTCTGTAACTTTCCTTCTAGTATGAAACCTTCAGAACAGAAGAAGAAGAGAGAATAAAAGCTAAGGGACAAGATGTCAAATCATCAGTCTATTTCATGAAGCAGACCATTAACAATGCTTGTGGAACAATTGGGCTAATTCATGCTATTGCAAACAACAGAGATAAAATGAACTTTGGTAAGTGGTTTTGGGTTTGGGGTTTTTTTTGATGGTTGGGGTTTTTTTTGTTGGCTTTTCCCTTTTTTCCTTAACTGTGGGAAGGCTTGGAGGGAGTACTGTATCCAGCCTTGGGGTCCTCAGTGTAAGAAAGACATGGACCTGTTAGAGAGGGTCCAGAGGAGGGCCACAAAGATGATCAGAGGGCTGGAGCACCTCTCCTATGAGGACAGGTTGAGAGAGCTGGGATTGTTCAGCCTGGAGAAGAGAAGGCTCTGGGGAGACCTTATTGCAGCCTTTCAATACTTAAAGAGGGCTTACAAGAAAGATGGGGACAAACTTTTTAGTAGGGCCTGTTGCAATAGGCCAAGGGGTAATGGTTTTAAACTAAAAGAGGGTAGATTTAGGCTAGATATAAGGAAGAATTTTTTTTGTGATGAGGGTTGTGAAACACTGGAACAGATTGCTCAGAGATGTGGTAGATGCCCCAGCCCTGGAAACATTCAAGGGTCAGGTTGGATGGGGCTCTGAGCAATCTGGTCTAGTTGAAGATGGCCCTGCTCATGCCAACCCAAACTATTCTATGATTCTGTAAGGACAGGGTTTGTACTATTTTCTGTGAATATAACCATTTATAAAGGACAATCTCTACTCAAAGAGCATTTCTATCTATAATTATAAAAACAGTATTTCATAGTAATCCAAGAACTAAAGCACTCAAAACATTCAAACTGCAGCAGGTGGCAATTCCTCTTGTATCAGCCTTCAGTGTCTTAAAGATAACAATGTAATTATATCTTTAAATCTTTTGTTGGTTATAAGCATTCTGTAAGCTTTGAATGGTGTTGGAGTTAAAGCATGATTCAAAATTTGTTAATGTTATGTCTTTTTTTTTTTTTTTTAAAGAAACTAATTCTTCACTGAAGAAGTTCCTAGAAGATTCGTTATCTATGACTCCTGAAGAGAGGGCCAAATATCTAGAAACTTACGAAGTTAGTATCATGGCTTTTTACTTTTATTTGAAATGGTATAAGAATTATTTGCATGAGCAGATACTGTCCTTAGGACTTGATCCAGTGAAGCACTTAACTCGATTTTATATATGAGCTTGTGATCAGCCAGTTGCTACAAAAAAACCTGCTTTGTTAAAGTATTCCTGCCCGCCCATAGCTCAGTCAGCAGAATGGATTTTGTCAATGTTCTTCATGCATATTAATTCACTGGCTTAGTTTAAAATTACTTTGAAATGGATAAGAAATGTATGCATAATCTTTTTGGAGGGTTCAGGATGCAGTTTAATGGTCAATTTAAGCTGATCTGGGGCTATTGCTGAACGGATGGTCCTTCTGCTGCCTCCTTTCATTTCTGCCTTCTAGTCATCTCTCTTTGGCGCTAGCACTTCCGGGCACACAAAGAGCTGATTTAGCTGAAATGTAATCCCTTTCCCCCACTACCCTGAACAATTAGATGAGCTAGCTGATAGTGTGGTTAGCCAGATCATCTGTGCTGTTTCAAAGGATGCGGTAGAAATATCTGGCCAGTGGAAGGGAATAACAGTGCTGTTGCTCCTGATAGTAACGATGATCCTCTCTCAAAATGAAAGTTTTGATGATTTCCAAGTCTGAGTTCAATTTAAGCTTATTGTGAAATGCTCAGGAATAAGAGTGTTAATATGTGATGAGGGAAGTAGTAAAAAACAGAAGAAGGTTCAATGACATTTTCTGTGGAAAAGTTGGACACAAGATGTCTGATCAGAGCTTCTATCTAAAGTATTTTGTCTGCTCAGGAACCAATATATAACAAAAACACCTGACAATAGTGTTTTCTGTGTGTAAAAGTGTTACAAACTGTTAGGTATTTCATTTGAATTGACTGTGATGAAACTGAAATATTGGTCTCCCAAGATACTTGGAAGTAGAGATTATTTGTTTATTATTTATTTATTTATTTATTACAAGCACTGAGCAAAAAATAACTATAGCTATGGCAATTGCTAAAATGAAGTGTGTACAGCAATTCTTAAAACACCGAAAGTCTCATATAAAGTCTGATTGAAATATGTTTTAATTTTAGGCTATTCGTGTCACTCATGAATCCAGTGCGCATGAAGGTCAGACTGAGGTATTCATTTTTTTAAAAAAATTTTTGTTAATAAGTACTTTGAGTTGAATATAACTTAAATGAAAGCAATCATCTATAAAAGGTTTATAGTGAAATGGAGATTACAGCTTGGTTTGCAGTATTGTGTCATTCGTCAAAAATCAGGGCACAAAATCAAGTGGCATTGTTGGGATGGGAACCAAACTTGAAGCTTTTTAGGTTGCTTGGTTTTTGTTTTTTAAGCTTTTGTATAACATGGATGAACTTTTCAAGCTTCATTTCAGAGTAAAAGAGCCAGTAATAATATTTTTAATAAAAGTTGAGGTTTTAATGTTGCAGATTTGTAGCTGAGACTGTAAGATCCATAGTAATCACACAAGTGGAACAAACATTTTATGAAAGTCTGAAAAGTTTTACTTCAGGAAAAGAAATAGTACAATACTTCATTTGCTATTGTGTATATGCTGTTTGTATACAAATACTAATTAAGATAAATTCTCACTAATACATATATTTATAAGCTTTTATCCCCCAACAGATTGGGTAATAAAAAAATCAACCACAAAACCATAACCAACAAAAAAATCTTAAAATAAAATAAACTTAACATTCAACATTTTTCTGCTTCAATCATTCTAAGGCAGCTTTCTACCTTTCCAGTTTAGATTTCAGTATCTGTTCCACAAAACCAAAATTGATTACGTTGTTGCTAGCACTGCTTTGTTTGACAAGAGAGGAACCCTCCTTTGTTTAGCTGGGATTCCAGTGGCTCATCCACTTTCTTTTTCTTTTGTTTTTGAAGTACAGTAGGTAAGGTTTTCTTTCTTATTATGGCGTATGCAGAGTCTTCTACACACTGCAGGAGAAACCAAAGCAATTCTTTCTGCTTCCCCCTCACCCCACCATCTGGGAACTCTACTTATTCAAGTGAAGGGTGGATGGAACTTGAGAACTGTTTTAACTATTTCTATTCTAGATATTCAACTTCCTTTGTGATGTTTTCTTCTTTTAAAAAAAAAACAACAAAAAAACCAAACCCAACACTCTTTCTTCCTATCTCTTTCTGTAAATTAATCAAGGAATGTTCCATATTTCAAGAAGAAACATGTAAAAACTTCAGCTTTCCTTTCCTTTTCTAAATGAGGGACTCAAAACAAATTCTGGTCTCTTATTTTACAAGTGAGAGTATCCTTTTCTAGGTATTCCTGGTAAGCTCAGTAAGAGGGAGGCTATTGGAGATTAATTCCACAAATTGTTGAAGACCGAATCTTTTCGTAAGATCCTTGTGCAAGAAAAATTTCTTAGTTGTTTTGATGTACTGTGACATTCATCCAGGGAATGGTTTGTCTATGCATTCTTCCGTCAGAAGTGATGGAATACAAAAACAAGGGCTGTACAGGTCTCAAGAGTCTTTGTAAGGATTCAGGAAGTGTCTGAGCGATGATGGAATCTCCTAATAAGGGACAGTTAACTTCTTGAACTTCCACAAATTAATTTGTTTCCTGATCAAGATAACCACAATACAAAAGATTAAAAATTGTGTGGAAAGATGAAGAGGGTTTTTTCATAATAAAAATTTACAAGATTGTCTTAACAACCATGTATAAACACAAATATTGAATAGGTAGTTTCCTTGCCAAATATTTATTATTCCATTTTGCATAACTGAATCCAAAAGTAATTCAATCTAGATATTCCTTAGACTGGTCAAGTAACTTTTTCCTGTCCTCCTCTTTCTGAAGTTGAACTAGTACAATGGCTGAATACATGTCCTAGGGCCGTTTTTCAGAATAGTACAGATCAATCAACCAAAGAGGGAAGAAATAAACAAGTTATCATACTGGAAAAACTAATTGCCTGAAGATCCTGCCCTACCATAGCATAGTTAAGTTGCCAGCAAGGCTTCACCTTTCATCTGTACAGGAGGAATTGCTTTAAAGTACAATACTTTTTAAAGAAACTAAAATCCGAAATGCAAATATGCTGAGAAGCGCAATTGAGGGTTGGAGCGAGTCAATCTCCTAGTCTTTTTCCTTCCAATGGTACATTTCAAATGTTGCTGTATACCCCGTCGTGTAGCGGTGAAGGGGCTGATGAATAGCATGCCCTGGAAGATGCTGAAGTCATACGCAGGTCATACAAGGATGTTGACTTGTCCTGCAGGTAAAATTGATAGTTTCTAGCACCTTGGAGCAAGACAGAAGAGAATCCCATTCCTCCTGCATATCTGGTATTGTTATGATTACTTTCCTGAGAATTTCTGGAGCACTGGAAAGGAACAGGTTTGCTTTCCTATGTCTCTGTTGGGTTTTTGTTCTTTCTCCCCATAGAAGAACAAGGGCATTTTGCACAGAAATGTTTCCGTTGAATAAAAATGGCTTATGTAGTTGTTTATTTATAGTAAGCGCTGTAATTTTGCAACCTTTCCAGATCTCCTGCAGAATTAAAGATTAAGAAAACGTGGAGGCCTAGTATTTTAGGGTGATTAACTTGGATTGAGTGCTTCCTAAGAACAGCCTGCTCTGTGGGAGGTTTTATCCCTTGGGTATGTAGGTATTGCATACTACTGTCCACTCAAATTCTTCTGAAAATGTTGTGCAAGCTCAACTGTGTCTGTTAGAGAGAATAACTGCCATACCTCCCACTTTTGGAAGTTGGCCTTGCTGATTTTGTTAAGAAACTATGTAACTGCTTTCAGATGCTGTTCTTTCCCGCCCCCAAGCAAAACACACCACCACACCATAGATCAGTATTCTGACATAAAAGTAAAATTTTCTGGAATCTTGAGATGTGGCAGGTTTAAAAATAACAAAGAATACAGACAGGTTTTCTTCTGATAATATTTTTTTTTTGAGCTCTGATTTCTCAGATCTTTGAGGATTCAACCTTTTACTGCTTCTAAATGAAGCCTTTATTTCTTGATCACTCCTTGACAGTCTTGCTAAGCCATGTCAGTGGCTACTTCATTTTTACAATACACAAGTGGATTTTCTGCTTTTGTTTCTGTTCTATGTGGGTATTTCAAACCTTGAAATAAAGGAAGTCTATCTAGAGATAAAACATTAGCAGTAATAGAGTGAAGCAATGCTGTATTTCTAGTATCTGTGTATTTATTTCATCTATTCAACTTGTCCAGTGGGTAAGATTTAATTCTCGTTTAGAACAATCTATAATCAGATTACTTTTAATTTCTTATGTTTTTAAGAAAAGTTGTATTTGGGGAAAAAAAAAAAAAAAACCCTATGTGACAAGATATTACTTGTATAACTTTAATATTAGTGGACTGCTAGATTTTACATTCCAGTTCGTGATTGCTGGAAGAGAAGAATTACAGTGGTTAGTTTGCTTCTGGGATTTATCATTCATGTGTGATTCATTTAGATGAAGTATTAAGATGAATTGCTAAGCAAATGGATTGAAGCTGAGAGTGTTGTGCCTTGATGGGTGCTTTAACAGGCTTCCCAAGTTTGATAGTGGTGATTAATTCATCTAGTTTCAAAAAAAAAAAAAAAAAAAAGCTGTATTCCAAGCTGTTTAATATAGCTTTTGGTATTGCGTTCAAAACTTTTACAGGCCAGCTATAGACTGGATTAGAACTCTGTGTTTTGGGGAGGTTTTTTGTATTAAAATGTGAGGTTTTTAATGAAGTTTACTGAATTTTTATTAAATGACTTAAATATTTTACTTAAAAATAGAGAAGGTTTTTTTGCTCTTTCAAAGAGTTTAAATGTTAAGAACAGTTAAGCAGTTTTCATTTCGCTAATTCATTTGAGGTTTGCAAATTAAAAGGATTGTAAATTTGAGCTTATCCTTCAGGCCATGTTTTGGACTGGGTTTGATTCAAGTTCTGTGCTAAGACTGCCAGATTCTGTGGCTCCATGGGTCACTTTTTTGCTACAGTAGAGCAAATAGATAAAGCAGTCCTATGGGTATTCCTATGTGTAAAAAATGTAGGTCTGTTTAAAATTATCTTAGTAGCAAGCAGTAAGATCTGGGAATAATTCCACAGGAGAAGTGTGTTGTTGGTTTCAGGGGTTTCAAGGGTGGTTTGATTCTGGTTCCGTGTTCTAGTACCATAATGAGGGCAATTAATGTAAGAAAGACTCTTGTAACAGTCTTTCTGTTAAACTTTATGCTGCTGAAGCTTATGCTTTAAGTGACAGGTATTTCATATAGAAAGCTGCCAAAAAAGAGATCTAGGTCCTTTTGATACAGCTCCATGGATTCAGCTCGCTCTCCTTTCTATGTGATGGCTCCTGGAAGGCAGCTATTGCTGAGACTACAACAGTTGCTAGGTACTCTTTATTCTTTCATGAGTCTTCTGCTAAGCATATAGTTTTGTTTATATTTTCCGCATCTTCAGACATCCTAGATAGTATAACTTGCTTCTTTGCAGAACTGCACATGCTTTTAAGGTGGTTCTCATATTGTTGCTTCGTACTGAGCAGCGTTTAGTGTTTGAGTTTGTTTTGCCTATTTTTTTTTCTTTTTGTTCTTCCTGTGCCTCCTTTGGCAGTTCATGAACTGCTGATACGCTGTACTACCACACATTTTAACATTTCTGATACTCTCTTATAAAAAAAAAAACAACCAGCAACCAAACAAAAAAAACCAAAAAACAAACCACAGCAAAAGACATAAACAAACCTTCAAAAATATTTAAAAGACAATATAGTTTGTGGATGCTAGAGCATCCATGTTAGCCGTCTGATCTACAGTGATCATTAATGAGGAAGTTATGGCAAAATCTGACGGAGGAAAAGTAGCAGTTAATAGCACTGATGAGGGTTGGGTTCATATCTGACTTTTTTTGTATTACTACTTTAGATTGCTTTCTTTCAAAACAATCGTAGTAACTATTTTCAAGTAACAGATCAGAGAATTTGAGGGGAGAGTTTTTTGAAAACTGGAAAACATGTCATTACATGAAAGACTTTCCAGGTCTACAGTCTTTTGCAGAACAAATAGCCCTTTTGAATTTGGAGTTGGAGAAGAAATGTATTTTGTATGCTACCTACTAATTTCCATTAATAATAAAAAAGTTACTGTATAGTTTTCTGAGAGAGTAGGAAAGGAGGAAAATGCAAAGGCATGCTCGTTATAGAAATAAACCAGTAGAAATTGTTTAACTCAACAGTGATATGCTATGATAGCTTGAAGGAAGTTATTCTAGGGAGAAAATATTATCTGTACTGATTCTTGAAATAAATGACCTTTTAAATATTTGAATATAATAATGGGAGTAGCAAGATATTTTTGTCCTCCTCTCGTGTTACCGACATCCATATCCCTCATTTGCAACTATGCTTCATTACACCTCAATTCTACAGTAAGGAAAATAGCAAGCTATACCATATAAAGTAGTTTTAAAAAGATTATTTGGCCTTTAGTCAAGGAATTAGGTCCAGAGAATAATCTGTATTCAATTTCTGCATTTCTAAAGGCTTTGACATGCTTAACTCTTGTTCAAATACTATTCTGGTAATAGCATCTGAAGTTTTAGCCATCTGTGTGTTTCTGTGGCTGCTGAAATCATTCTGGATTGTCAGATTACCTACAATATTTTTTGTCTTCCATCAGCTTCCCAAACAGCTTCCTGAAACAACTTGTCCTTACAGCCTTGTAGGAGCTAATGCTGGCACAGAGGTGTTAGAAGCACACTCCTGGGACGAGAGGGAAGGCTTAGCAGACTAGGCTTAGACGAGCTTTTGCTGCTGTGGACAGCAAATACTGAAATAGTTGTGGTGTTAATTGGCAGGCTGTTTGTGCAACATCAAGGTATCGCTAACTGCTGACACATGGCTTTCCATATCACTTTTTTTTGTTATAAGGTTCAAATGATAGACTGAACTTTTTAGTATGTCCTGCGGTACTTGTGGCATATGGAACCACTTCTGTGTTTGAGGTTGAAATTTTTTTGGAGAGGGGAGTTTTAGCATGGTTTATGCATTACTGCTTAGCAGAATGTGATTTATGGTCTTTGGGAAGTTTACTTCTTTAAATGTTATTACAGCATAGTTCAAAATAATGTTTCAATCAAATACAAGTGAAATGGCCACTTGAAATACCTGTGTTAGATATTGGTTAGAGAATAACAAGGGCTTTTGATTTTGTTCATGGCCTAAATTCATAGGAGAAAATTAGGAGCTCTCAAATTCCTTTTTTCTGTCCTCTTCCTTAAGTTTAACTTAGTGTTTCAGGACTAGTTTTTATGAAAGGGAGAAGAAAACAGAACTGAAGTATAAAATGTATCAACTATTTCTGGGAGCACCGAAAATACTGTCTTTGGTTCTGTAACTTGTCCTGTTTGTTGTTTGGTTGGGGTTTTTTTTGGTAAGCTTCATACATCTATTTACCTACTAGAACTATATGTTGGGCTAAATGAGGCTCAGAACTGAGCAGACTGAGGTGCTGCATCTGAGCTGCCACTTCAAATGAAAACAACATTCTTGCACCTCATTAGGCCTCTATTAAAAATATTGATGGTGGAAAAATTAGCCTTTGAAAATCAAAATTGGTGTTTGACTCTATCTGTATAAAAGTCACAAACACTGATCTCGGATATTCACAAAAAGCTGAAATACTTGTGCACATCAGAATGTATACTTAGATATACTTTTTGTTCACAAGTAGAATCAGGAATATTTTTAACAAGGATTGAAGTTGGCAGCCACTAAAAAAGCTACCACAGCTTGATTTCTTCCTTAACTCAAACCATAACTGCAAACTGTAGTCTGTAAACTTGTTTAGTGTGCCTCGAGAACTATAATCTTGCTTGGAATGCGCTAAGTTAGACTTTGATCACAGTAACAGTCGTTAACATTGGCAAGAACTAAGTAGAGTCAATGCACTCTGTTCTCAACTGCTATAAAACTTGAACTTTCAAAGATCTCGGGCTCCCTGGGGCATTACAATTTATTGTTAGAGAAGAAACATAAAGGAGCTTCCCTTTTGCTCCTGCCAAGAACATATGGTGAGATTTTTTTTTCTTAAATAGCCCATATTCCTCTGTGTTTCTTCTGGATAATCCTTAGTCTTGTAAAGAAACATTTGCATCTCGGGAGAATATAAAATCAATTATATAACTGTTTCTAAGATGATTTTTGTTTAGCTTAGCATTACAGAAGCACGTAAGCTCTCCTCTAAAGGCAACGAAGTTGCCTAAAAATGTTAGCTATAGGTTTTTCTCTTTTACAGCCTATGCAGTAAAAAGCAAAAAATCAGCTTACTAGAATCATGTGAAATGTTTTGGAAATTATACTTGGTTAGTCTTTTGACTCATTGCGTTGCCCTGTTATTTAATGTGTCAGTATTTGGAACATGCATCAATCTGATTTCTATACCCTACTGAGCAAATAACTAATATGGTATTAATACAGCATTGCTCTGAGTTGTTATTCTGGGTCTTATGCTTAACCATAAAAATCTGTACAAAGGAACTCTGATTCATAGGATGAAACATAGAGGATATTCGCACCCATAAAGCAGCCCGTGAATTTAATTAACAAGTATATAAGAAATAAATAACAAGTGAAAGTAACAAAATGTTTCTACGGTTTTGCATCCAACATCTACCAACTGCCATTAAGTTTTTTTGTGTTTGGTTTTTGGGGTGGGTTTTTTTGGGGGGTGAGTGTTTTGTTTTTTTTTTCTTTTGCATCTCTCCAATCCATAATGCTTCCAGTGCTGTTCTTGCACTATCTGTGTAAGAGACAGTAAGCAGCAGGCTCTAGCCATGTGTTTGCTCACTGGCATTTTAGCAGGCTGATCATGACAGGTGATGGTTGAGTTCACACTCAACCTCTTTCCCTCAGGCAGAACAGAAACCAATTTATCGCTCTTTTTTTATTTTTATTTTTTCTTTATCCAACCACTAATTTGGGGGAAAAAAATTCTCAGAACTTACAATCCTTAAGACTGCCAAGATTTTACCAATATGGCTGAAGCTAGACAGTGGGCTAAAACTACTCAGAGAATTGATGTTTCATCAGCCGACTTTGCTCAAGGAAGCCCTCTAAAAATATGATAATTGGGTGTGCAACAATGCTGTTCAATTTATTTAAGAAATAAAATCTTATGGAGGAAAAAACTATTGGAAAAAATCTAGTTTGTTTAGGTTTTGCAGAGCTCCCTAACCTTTGGAATCTTTTTTTTTTTTGTAATCCCACTAATTTTTGATCACAGAAGCCACCATTGTGATAATCTAGCTTGACTTTTGCCTAACATAGGCCATAGAACTTAAATTTAGGTCTTCAGAGAGAGATAAATTATCACTAATTTTGGAAAGATTTTTCTGGGTGCTCTGATCTCACCATTATTCTCGTCTTTAAGCTCTGTCTTTACCCATATGTCTAGCAAAGTAATACTCTTGGGATACTTTCCATTCTTAATCATGATTAAACTGACATGAAGAATACTGTAAAGTTTTTCTTTTAAACAGCTGCAGAAACACCAATTAAACTTACTGGTGCAGAAGTTGATCAGCTAGCAGGTGTAGCCCAATTCAGTTTATAAACGGTAGTCTCAGTTTCGATACATCGTGATGCTGATCATCGTAATGTTGACAAAACAAGTGGGTCTATGAGGAGTGGAGTTTATGAAACTTGACTTCCTAAAAATTTGCATGTTGTATAAGCTTTTGTTGCATGTAAGGAAGTTCTAGTTAGGAACGAGGCTTTTCTTGCAGTTGAAATATTCATAATGTCTCTTGTTCGTGTGAATTCTGTGGTGCGCTGTTGGAGATGAGCTCATGAAGCAGCTTCTGCCTCTGTGGAATACTTCCTTTGTCAGGCTCCTCTTCTCTGTGTGGCTGCTTATCTTAAAAGCTTGAAGGAACTTAATGTCTCTCAAGATTTCACCACCACCACCACCAAAACAGGCTAGAAATGCTGTTAAAAGATTAAAAACACTTGTGAAGGAAGGAGGGGGAAGAGGATTTTTTCAGACAGTGTGATGCATAGATTTAATTTGCATGTAAAAAACCCACTAAGGATAATGACTTCTAAGGAAGAAAAACACTATTATGCTTCAAACTGTAATACAGATCCTTTAAAACATTGAGTTTAATTCAATAATGAGCAATTACTTAAGCAAAATGAAAAAAGCCTCAAAAGGTGGTGGGGAAAAATTATAGATATTAAGTACGTCCTCTCTGAATATGGTATTAAAACTATAATGACTCTTCTATTGCCCCTTTGGCTGGAAAAGTTGCACTTTTTATTGTCACTTCAACCTTCCCCCATCTCTACTACAGGGCTTACTGTACGGGAACTGTGTAAGGAGGCCACAAACTGTTGGGAGGAGTTACTGCACGCTCATGGACCGACTCAACTGAGCAGATGCAGAACATGTGGCAGGGCCTCTGATGCCAGAGTTGTGCATATGAAACAAAGACCAGGACTATAAGTATTATATCTCCTTCTGCTTCCCAAGTTTCCAGTGATGTTGGTATGCAGTTAAAGCTCGTTTCATCTCTGTCCCAGTGCAATTAGCATTTCTTTCTACTCAGTGACACAACCTCAAAATGGAGGAAAGGCGGCGGCCCTGGTCCCCCTGTAATTTGTCAGCTGATAGACAGGGAAGCCCCTTAGAGGAAGGTGGCATGGGCTTGAACTTTCCGCTGAGAGGATGCCCTGAACCTGAGCTTCCAGATAGTGGTTACAAAAATTCATCTAGCAAATTAATCAGTAATAAATATTTCTTCTTAGAAATCGTCATGCAATACCAGATGCAGCTTTGTCCTGTCAGGTCTTCAATGCGTTAGATGTGGGATGAGACACTTTGCTGGATTGGGTTCCCCAAACAAGATGAGCAGACACATCCCTGTTTCTAGAACCTGACAGGTTTGGGCGTCAATGCTATCAAACCTCTGCACTTTTAGGTATGTGCAAAAGCACAGCTCTTGGTGCCTGACAAACTTTATAGGCGTTTCCTTTAGCTCTTAGATTTAAATGGCTCTGGGCTTTACTAACAGCTATATATAGGAACAAGTTTTGGATTGGGGCAGACGATAATTGCCTGAACGTGTCGAGTGTTCTTGGTGGTTTTTTTGGATCTATTCCATGAAGCTTTTAACTAGCTTATAATATATTTTTTGCGTTACAAACCATAAGCCTAATGTACTTACTAGTTTATATGATAATAACATTCAATTCTATTTCAGGGGTTTTATTTTGCCACTTCAGATATTTGACCTGCTATAATTTTCAGTACAGAAATATGCGCCTGTGATCTTTTCACCTTGTGAAGTTAGTCTAATTCTCTCTTCTTTGCAGTTTCTAGCTGTTAATAAGTCTTGTTTGAATAGAATTTCTCAAGTTATGATTTGTCTTGCTCATTTTAAATTAAATGTGAAATGTATGATTTTGTATCCTTTATTTGGAGATGTGTATTTAACATTAATTTCGTATTAATATTGACATGTAATTCTATTTTTTATATTCAGTTGCAAACAACTTCAGTTGACACAGCTTAATCTGTACTTATTATTAAAGAAATACATGGAAGTTTATGGCTATTGCAGCCTTGTTAATTAGACATAATCCAGTATTACCTTTGCTTTTCCAAAATTCCTATACACTCTGTGTCAAAATTTCACTCTTACAAATGCAAAAGTATATTTTCAGTGGGGAGGAAGTTTTTCTTTATCTCAGTTGATCTCACTATGGGACCCATTAGTACAGGAAATAAAGGATGAAAAAATTCAGTGAGTGGAATTTAAAATGAAGACAAATACTGAGCTTGAAATATTAATGCCTTAAACTGCATTCCAGGTTATAAATTCAGTTTTGAGAACTTAAAAGTCTTTTCTGGTCTTATTACATTCAGGCGAGGGGTGTTTTTAATATATTCTCATTATTTTAGCAATATTAGCCAGAAAACAAAGAAATAAGTGCAATTATTAAGAATGGTAAAAGTGAGGAATTGTAAAAATGGTAACAACAGTAAAATAGGCTTTATAACGTCTTTCAACATTCTGGCCATCCCTGTACTGTTAAACAACTCTTAAATTTGGTATTGTTCAAAGTCTTATTAATGATTTCATAGTAATTACTCTAGGAGTGTTAAAAGATAGAGGGTTTTTTCCAGAGCAAAAGTATACAGTGTAACAGCTTCCAGTCAATGGAATGTATCGAAGCCAGAGTAAATTCCTACTCTCAACAAGTTTTTCAGTTTGTTGGGTTTTTTTTTAACTATTTCTAAGTAAACAGTTACTATATTGCAGATTCCAGGAAGACAAACAATCTTGTCTGTTTTGATAGCAGCAGCTTACAAAATTGTAAAACATTCTGTAATGTGTCTTGCCTTTTATCGTGAACTGTCTAGTCAGCAAAGCTCTTAAATTTCTGCCCCACAGCAGGTTCTAATCTTACAGGCTCCTCCCTCCCTAAGGAGGTCTGTGGACTGTGAGGACATCTAGGAGCAGTGTTTTATCAGTTGTCTTTTAGAATTGTTTTAGGCAAGCTGAGAATAAATTGTTTTTAAAGATATCTGATATATTATCTAAATGTAAAATGTCTCATTTAAAATCAGTTCTTCAAGGAAGAATTTGTTTAGTACAGATAAACTATAATAGCCATTAAACTCCTGTAAGCTTCTCTGACTCGTAGAAGTATTGTCGTTGCTAAATTCCTCTTTCTTCATACAGTTACATTTTTTGGGCTGGAGGTTTTCTGGTTTTGTCCTCTTGTGTGGAGCGGCTGAGATCTAGGGGTGCATCAGAATGCTTGAAAAACAGAAGTTAATTAAAAAAACCAACCACAAACATTTGTGACAAAACTGTGGAAAACTCTATTCTCTGGATCAGTTATGAGACTTGATTAACACTCCATGCTTATCTCTGAACTCTACAGTTTCTACTGTACTTGATGCTTTTTCTTCATGAAGAAATCCTATCCCTGTCTTTGTTCTTTAAGGTCAGCAATATGGGAGCAGAAAGAACCAATTCATTGTCCCACTCTTGGTAGGAAAAGGAAAAAAAATAAAATTCAATGGGAAAGAAGAATAATTGCTTCAAAAATAATACAAAGAAAGTAAATGGTTTTGAATGGCACTTATGCATTGATGAAAAAGAGTTAATATCATTTTTTTTCAGAGAAGCTATCCAATGCTCAGGTTTTGAAGTCTACTAGAATTGTTCCATTGAGTGCATAATTTGGGACGTATCTTAAGGAACTGCAGTTTCTATTCTGCTTGCAAAACTTTAATGGATTCACAAGCAGCTGGCAAGTCTCAGTGCAGCTAAGTGGGGTATTATCGATGAGTAAGTTTTGTTTGCTAGTGGGACTCTGCACGGTTTGGTTCTAAGACCTGTAATGTTAAAAAAATTTCTATCAGTGACGTGGAAGACAACATAAAAATACACCTCAAAAACTACAGGCAGTGTAAAATCAAGAGAGAGTAAAGCACAAGACATCAACACAGGACAATCTGGATTGTCCTTTAGGTTAGCTTCAGACAGAAGAGTATTTTTCTGAGGCCAAATAAAAGCTATGTAATTAGCACAAAAGATAAACTTTATTTCCTGGCAGAAGGTGAGGGATTCTCTGAAAGACTGAAGATGACATTGGAGATTTTTATATGAGCTGAGAGGGAAAAGTAACGGTGGATGTAAGCTGAAGGTGAGCCCCCGGTTTGACGTCATGGCCACATGAACTAATGTAATCCATTATTCCATGTTCATATCGTCAATAAATGGGAGAAGAAAGGTGGCCTTTTCATTAAGCACTAATGTATTTAGTAAACCATCTGAAAATGTTACTTACTGTCTCTGTAGCTATATATAACTTGTTCTGATTTATTTCAGTAGTAAAAACAATTATTAAGCTTCACAGTTTGGTATTGTTTTGTGAACATGTTCTGATCCAAACAAAACATGAACTTGATTGGTCCTGTGGCCTGTGTGGGACAGAAGATCAAAACTAAATCATCACAATGGTCCTTTCTGGTCTTAATATATTTACTGTAACTTTGTCAGTTGCAGCTGAGAGTCATTTTTAATACTTCTGTGGTCTTTCTTCTAATAGTAACAATTTGAATGGTTTAACATAGTCCTACTGCTTCCACGGATACTAAAGGGATCCTGAGTGTTAATGGCAATACTGCCACTGGCCTGCTATTTTAGAAGAATAGGTGAAAAACTTAGGAAGTTGCATACCTCACCACGGTAAGCTTCCCTTTTTCTTTGCTTTCCTTTTATGTTAGACATGGAACAGTAAAAAAAACCTCTGGGTTCTGTTACAGTAGTTACTTGATTAATTTTAAATCCCAGAGTAGCACAACCTAGCTTTCCCAAATTACCAAAGAACTGTTGCTTACAGTTTTTGTAGCTGTAGACAAAACTGATCACTTTCTGTTCTCAGCAATTTCTTCCATGAGACAATACTTAAATCCTCTCACTCCTCACTTTCCAACAGTCTGTCTCTTGAATGAGTCAGTTAACTTGTGTTCATATTATGAAGTTCACTGGGTGTGAATAACCTCTAGCTTATCTGGTGATAAACTTCAAATTTGGACCTTGTCTTTGCTTATTTTCATTGTTCTTTTGTCTTCTCATTCAAACTCAACGTGTTCTTGATTATTACCTGTGTAGATTTGATCAGTTAAAGGACAGTATAATAAATAGTGAACATCTTTGCAGTTGCCTTTTTAGGTATGTTACTTCAAGTTTAAGTGGGCTAAGTATGTTCTTTTTTAATGTTTATGTAGTCGTCATCGTCCTCGCTGTCTTCACCACCATCCTCATCGCAGCCTCAGGTTAGCCACAGCAGAACGAAGGCTTCACCATTGTGTCACTCTGCATCCCTCTCCTGGGCCAAACGTAATCATGTAGGTCCTGCAAAGGCTACCAGTCCGTCAATCCGTCTTCGTCGTTGGCGGCCCTTGATACGCCTTCCATCTGTTGGGCTTCATTCTGTTGTAAGTGTAGTCCATCTTCAGTCTTTTCTTACTCTGACATGACTGGCCTTCTGCCATGTAACTCCAGTCTTCAAGGCATCATTTTTTGTTGGGGCCTTTTCTCAACCATTCTTAGGATTTCTTTCTTCCTTTTTTTGTGTTTTTATTTTTTCTTTTTTTTTTCCTCCCATGTCGGACAGCTAAAGTACATCACTCCATGCTTTGCTGTCCAGGTATTTTTGATTCAATACACATGTGAAATCATTTCCAAAGCATAGATGAAGTTTGCCCTTCACAAAGTGGCTTTTGTTTTTGCCATAGGCTCCACATCCAGCCTCTTCTTTTCACCTCATCTTCACGATCTTTCATTTGGATGTGCTAAACCAAGGGGTTTCTAATTCTTTGTCACATTATATTATTTCTTCTGTGTTTGAGACCTGGTTTATGTTCTCATATCCTTAACCTAGTCTCCTTCTCTTTCATTCCAAGTCTTGCTTAATGGTCCCTGGGTATTTCAGTAAAGATGAAATGTTTCCAGTAATCCTAAGGGGCTGGCTTCCTTTCGCACTTGACATCTGTTTCTTTATCCTGTTTGTAGACATTCTCATTGAAGGTGAAGACATTCTAATACGTAAAAGCTTGTCATCAAATACCATACTTACACTTTTTTCCTTCTTCACTCACAGGGCACAAACATATCTTGAAAATGTAGAAAAAAATTACATGCACAGAATAGCTAGTATTTCTAACCTGTGCTATGACCACCATCAGAAACACTAAACTGAAAGAATGGTTTAGTGGCATTTCATCTTGCTTTTAAGGAATGATCACGCTTTTAGTACACATGAAAAAAATCTTAATATGTAGAAGTGAATGATCTTAAAAGCAAAATTGGGACAGTGATTTTGTTTCTATCATTCTTTGGTAATGACCATGTTTCATCTATGTTACTAGAAATTCTTATTTGAGGTATGTGGATTTTTTACTGAGGTGAAATAAGTATTCTGACTCTGGTCCAAATATTTTCTTTTTCACACAGATCTGTCTTTCCAGATGTGGAAATCCTTCTTAATGTATTATTGCTATTAAAAATTAGTGTCAGAATGCTTCCATTTCTTTACAACTTTATATTCTTATCCTGATAAGAATCTCAAAATGAGACCTTTTTCCAGACTCCTTTCTCTTTATGTGAATAATAACTGCTGTTTTTAAATATCTAACTCTCTTGTAATCTTCAGAACTACGGAACATTCTTGATGTTTGCATTTGGAGCGAGTTAAATACCTTGGGATTTGAGGAGGCATGGAGTTAAGCACAGAGTTATATTCTCCCCAATTCATGCTTCCTCCCCCCTTTTAACATTTATGCTATTAACATTGGCAAACCTTTGACATTTTACCTGGGGACTTTTTTGTTTGTTTAGGAAAACTTGGAAAATTCTACATCATATTTCTGTAATTTGAAACTGGGATCTTGTATGAATTTGACCTATATAAGCTTGTTGTTAACAAAAGACTTACTGAGGAAGACTTGAGCTTGAGTGTGCCTGCCTAGAACAAAAACATTAATTGACCATGAGTTTACTTCAACACTAAATAAACCATGACTTATCCAAGGATGGACATTACATTGTAATCTGTTGTGATTATACTAGAAAACTGCTGTTGGCAAGTTGAGAATCTTGTTTACTTCAGAAAATTTCTAAAACCAACTTCTCATCCATTAGCAGTGAGCATTTGCTTTGAAAATGTTCAAAAACTTCATTCAAAAAATGTGGCCTTCAACACAACTGTATCTGGCAAAACAGAAGCTTGCCACTAAAAATAGTTTTAAAATTTTACTCATTAACTCTACTGAGATCCTGACTGTCTCCATCTGACAGATTAAAATTAAAGAAAATAAATTGAGTCCTACATGCAAAGACTTATCACTGAATATGATTTAGTCTATTATTTATTGATCACTAAAATGCTGTTCTTGTCTGTACACTTTTGTATAACATACCTTTCCAAGAAGATTCAAGAACATGCAAACTATATGTAAATTAGTTTAATATGCAAAAAAACAGCATTTGGGGATTGAAGCTGCCTCAGTTGCCTTGATAATAAATACTACCTTGTTCTTTAAGTTTTGTCCTGTCAATGCCCTTCAATAAGTGTAGCTCTGATCATTCTGCTAGATGTAGAAAGAGGCTGAATTAGTCTCAGCATTGTATGAAAATGTTCTAGTATTGCTTTTGTTAAGAAACCTATGCACTTAAATTTAAGGGAGGGAAGGAAACATCCTGTATATTGTGTTTAAAATACAGTTGAACTTTCTTGTAGTTGTAAGTACATTTCTACTACTTAAACATTGACAGAAAATAGATTGTTTCAAAATTAAGAGCAAAAGTCTTAATGATGGGAGACTGTATTTGTGCTCCTTAAATAAAACCACTTTCCCTACTTGAAAGTTTTCCTTGACTTTTTAGATAAGGAAACTCCAGATGAGTTAAGAACATATAATAGAAAAAAATAATTGAAAATATTGTCCTGAAATGTTCTATGCAAACCTGATAAATTGCAGCAGATGTGGCAAATTTTTAAGCTATAGGTAACAACATGCTTCATTAGTCATGTTGACTTTTCTTCGACCCTTGTAACGATTCTCTTATTCTTCCAGCTCATCTGTTCTTTCAGTTTAGTGTCTCTCTTTGCCTTAGGATCATTTTGCTGCCTTTTATATATCAAACTAATCTCCTAATTCTTTTTTTCTTTCCTACACTTCTCAAGTTGGAAAACATGTTCTTTTTTTTTTTTCTTCCATTTACTTTCTGTGTCAGACTAAAGTTCTCGTTCTTTAAAAAAAGCAAGAAATACCTATTTAGAGCAGCATACTGCTGAATAATCCCTCTTGTTTGTGGATCTAAAGGGAGACTTGTTGTTTGTATAAACATTCTTTATCCAGATACTCTGGTCATTGATAGAGCCTGTCTCTGAATTTCACTTTTTTGCTCAACATTCTCCTGTTCAAAATCAGATGCTGCTGTCCTACAGCTTGGAATTGCACCTCACCTGACGTGTGCATGTTCTAGCTATAGTTGGGGACATATTGTTAATAAGCTTGAGACAGCTTCTCTACCATGACAGCATGGTAAAAAAATACATAAGGCAGTGCTTAACAAAGGAACTTCTTGTCTGTTCTTGGGTCAGCACTCTAGATAGTGCCTCAGCATCTTTCTTATAGAAATTCTTCTTCATTTTTCTGGACAAGGGATACCTTAATCTAAACTAGCTATATATGTTCAACTATGAAACTCCAGAGCATTTCAAATACCGTAAACACCCTGCAGGATATTGAACATGAATACAGATGTCACTGTTCTGTGAGAATGAGGCAGAAATTATCTTGCTGAAACTTGTGATCATCATTCCAGTGGTCTTTGTTTTAATTGCAGTATTTTAACCAGGATTCAAATGCTTTTTACAGGCCTACACAGTACGTTTGCCCAAGCATGTTCCATGCTTCGAAATGGAAATTACAGGCGCCTAATCTACCCAATAGCAATTGCATCACTTTTTCCCCTTTACTTCAAAATTTACTGAATCCAAACCATACCTAATGTTCTGTTGTGTAACTTCATTTTTAATATGTTTTTCTTTGATTTCTTGTGACTCCTTGTGACTGAAATTGTATGGTTAAACCCCTAAGTTTTTGGTTTGTTTTTTTTTTTTCTTCTCTTAGACTTCAGGTACTGCTGTCATGATCTTTCAGTTGGATGCATCTGAAACTTTTTTATTCCTCAAGGTTCTGCAACATTGTCTCTTCTTTATCAGTCTTTACCGCTCTCATTCCAGAACCTGATAGACTCTTGATGCCAATCTCTTGACTTAACACAAGTGGTGTTTTATTTTCTTTCCCAGTCACTACCTGTAATGCAAAAGCATTTACTAAACTGGTTTGTGAGACTTCTTGCTTCACTCCATTCTCTCAAGAGCAAGTGTAAGGAAATAATAAAAATACAATTTTAGTTGGAAGGAGTTGCCTGAAATCTGTCATGTAACATTGAACCTGTTTTTATAATGCATTTAATAAATTTAAAGCAGGATAAGGTAAGGACTTGTTCAGTATGTCCATGAGACAGAGACTTTTTTTTTTCCCCTCCCCCAATTGTGTGTTTCTCCTAGAAGTGCAGTTTCGGGGAAAAGAAACCAATTGCACATCAAATTTGATGAACAGTTTTGTTCTAAGTTAGCAACACTTGAAGATCAAAAGATTTCAAAGGCATGAAATTTGAGTACTGACTTTTAGATTGGGATAATGGCCTAAGTGCATTAGCAAGATAAATTGTGTAGGTGATGAAATATACTTTATTAGACTAGCTGATATGATTGGGCAAACAGTGATATAGGGGTGTACGACTGAGTTTCTGAAGGCTAGTGCAACAAAGAAGACTGTAGTTCATGAGGAGAGGGCAGCATGCAGTGCTGAAAAGTATAATCAAGGAATTTCTCAGTACAACAAGAGGGAGTCGTAAGGGTTACCGTGTGTACAATAAAAACTTTCAGAAGTGCTATTTTAAAAATTACTGATTGGAAATCTGCTAGTGAAGCATAGAAGAAATGTAGAGGTGCTGTTTCAATAACACGAACTAATGGGTGTCGGACTGAGAGAAGTCAATTAAAATTGACTTCTCACAGCAGTCAGCTGTTTATTATTGCAGTCAGCAATTGTTTATTATTTAATTTGAATGTCTACGTTAGCAGAGAAGGCAGTCAAATCCTCTGAAAAATCAGGACTCAATGATCTTAAAGGTCTTTTCCAACCTAAATGATTCTATGATTCTATCTAGGTGCTTTTAATGTGGTATCCAAGGTTAGAGGGCACGACAACCTTGACTGTCACTTTTGTATATGACACTGGGTATTCATGAAGACATGCTATATTATCATTGAGCATTATCTCAATACCTTGAGAACAAATTACAGCTGAGAAGATGTTCTCAGAGCCATCACTTTGAGTGCTGAACTTACTGCGTTTTTCCTCTTCAAATCAGTTTCAAGTCCACTGGTCATTATTTTTCTGTTGTTGGGGTTGTTTTTTTTGTTTTCTTTTGAAGAGATAAATTGGAAAAGTGATTTCCACTAACCCATGCTACCGAAACTTATTTCTTATACTAAGGTTGAAACCATAGCATAAGCTTATGCTAAGTGACCCAAGATACTGATATTCGTCGTCTTTTTGTCTTTTCTGGATGTGAAAGAAATACAAATTTTCTTTCACTGAATGCTACAACTCTTTGGAAAACTTGAAAAATCAATCTTGAGTCCCAGAGGTTAGTTCCAAATCGTGGTTAGACAGTCATCTTGTTTAGACTCTTGTGTCTTTCTCCTTCTTTGTGGTTCATTCATAAAGTCATTTGAATTTGCTGTCTCCTTTTGCACACTGAGTGGGCTTCTAAGTGGGGGAAAAAAATAATCTAAGGAACAGGTCATCCCAACACTTTTGACTGATGTTGATGTTACAGTGGTCTTTGACAAGAAGAGTAATCAAGAGAAAATCCTCTGTAATTGCTCTGAAAACTTTCCCTAGTGATGAATATGCAGGCAGCCTCCTTAGAACTAGGTTCTCTTGTTCTTTTAATCATTCACACAGATTGTTCATCAAAAGCTGAAAACTTGGCCAAAGGTGTAGCTTTTCAAGGAGACCACAAAAGACATCTCCCTGAAGCTGACATTCCTTCTTCTTTCCATTCCTTTGAAATTTAAAATCTTCTGGTTCAAGAGTTAGAATTTCTAGAGCTTCCCAGTGAAGTAGAAATTGGCCTGACTGGGCTTCTTTTTGTGTGTGTGTCTGTGTGTGCACATGTATGCACGCATATACAACAGACGTCTTTTTTTTTGTCCCTAAGGTGGGGTGGGGGGATTTTGAATCAGATTCATCACATTGGGAGAGTTTAATCCAATTACTTGTTTGCCTAAGGCATAAGCAACAGATTTTTATAATAGAAAGTTTTAGGTGATCTTGACTACTCAGATCCTGTTGTTTCTCTGTGTTTATGACTATACAAATGATTGCCTGTCAAAAATGATTGAAATCCTAATTTTTCAAGAAATGTAATAAATCTACTTGGTAGTAAATTTACTACTATCTACATTAGATGAAGAGAAATCACAAAGGAAGGAGACTGTCTACATTAGAAAACGTGGTAGAAACTTTAATAATGGTGTGGCACTTACATTCTTTCTATGAGGTTGTAGAATTAATGTAAAACCAACGTTTCTCACGGGTTGTGGCAATAGCGCTTAATGGCAGCACATTATTTAGATTAGGCATGTACAAAATCTCAGCAGGATTCTATAGGAGCAGCGCTGTCTTCAAGTAAACTCGATGAAAAGTTAATTATGCTTTTTTGATGGCTTCCCTATCCATCTTCTAGCTCAGCATTCCAAGCATGACAAGTGTCCCTCTATAGAAAAGGTGTTTATTAGAAGCTGGCAAAGAACACAACCCTCAAAATGGTCAAAAGGAGCACTGTTTTTTGTTCTAAATGTGATCAAAAGCAAATCTTGAACATCTCAAAGTCCTCTGAAATAGTGATACTTTGAGCTCTTCTTGTTAATGTCAATTTGAGCCCAGGTAGCACATGTTCAGATGCAAGGTTTTAAATGCTTTCCTTCCTAAAGTGCGACTAACTGGCAGTAGTCTTTCCCTTAACCGTGAAATTCCTTAAGCCCAGATTTCCCAGTTGGTAGCTTTAATTGGTAAGTGAACAGCCATGAAGTTCTGTCTCTACATGGGGATGAGGTGGCAGTGTGGGATTTGGCAAGGACTCTCAGCCTTGCCTGCCTGCACACTTTTGTAGCAGCACAGTTTAGATGCCTCTAAACTGTTGGGTGATCGATGGCACATCGTTATTCCCGTTGCTTGTCAGCTACTGGTTTTCAGGAAGTTATGGTAAACCTGTGGTCCTCAGAAGTTTACAATTGGGGTAGCCAAACTCTAGAGGCTGCTTGTTTTGCTTGGGATTTGGTTTTGGGTTTTTTTTTTTTGAGGGGGAGTTTGTTTGTTTCTTTTGGGTTTTGTTTCCTAAGCCTTGGCTCTGTTTGGCCTTGTGTAAAGCAAAATTCTCAAAGGCAATTCACTTATGCCATAGGGAAAAAAGACTGGTGGAAAAGTCCTTACGTCCCTCTGATAGCTGCCTCATCTTCAGCAGCAGATGTGCTCTTTCTCCATTCTAGGCCCTCTGAAACAGATGAAACAGGTTATTCATGCCTTTCATACTTTAACTGGTCATGGAGATGAATCTCAAATGAGGGTGAGGGGAGGTTGTGTGGCTTTTTGTTTTATTTTTCTCTCTCTCATTTTTGAGCTTGCTACCTAGAATTTCTGTAAGCTGTTGGCAGTTCCCCTGTAATGCTGTGTTCTTTGGCATTCTCGATGTATTGAAGGACTTATGCTGACTTCTAGTCCTTTGCTTTATTATTCTGGTTGTTTGCTACATTTCTTCAATTTAAATCATCTTTTAAAGTCTTTTTTCATGACCATCAGGAAGAAGGAAACTTTTAACCCAGTCTTGAAAACAGGATGCGACTGTAAGGTTCTACAGCTTGTTTTATGCTCTAATCTGTTTCTGGCAAATTCTTGGATTTTTGGGGTGTTTCAAGAACTTCACGTAAGGCTAACAGTAATTACAAAATGGAAGAAAATTGCATGAAATATATTTTCACAGAAGTCAGATTCTTGCTAATTTAGGAAAAACTGAAGTGCTTTTCCCCATTCCCTTACGCAATATCTTCTTAAATTGTGGATTGAGGCTCAGACGCGGACTGGACAGATTGATGAGGACATAAGACCATCAATTGCTATTGAACACAACAGTGATGATGCACCTTTTGGCTCCGAAGTTCAAAACCCACTGCTTAGTGGATGATTGGAATGTGTGCTGGCAGAGTACCATGCTCTGCATCCCCTGTTTTCTTCTGAAATATCTTTTGCTTGCTGTAGTTGGCAACACAGAACTGAGCAAGATAAATCTTTACCAGCTGTAACCACTTTTTATGTCATATCACTTGATGCTGTCACTGCACTTCAATCCTTTTCTTGGTTTGATGCCACTTTGAAATTGCAGTCTGGGCACCTCCAGTTATTTTCCTTCCTCCCCACCTGAGATGGGTGAACTGTTTCTTTCCACTGCCTGTGAAGAGGGAACAGGTTAACTGTACTATGCGTGGCTTAAAAGGAAAAAATTACTTTGACCAAGTGAATATTTTTGGTTTTAAAATACGACAGGTTCAGAGTTCAGCCCTGCATCACTTTGTTATGGGACAAGGGTTAGTGAAGGAGTTGCTATTCATATGAATATCTATTTTTAATGTTAATGTATTTGAGCTGATACTACCTCTAACTCAGTAATGAAAAATAAAGCTTTTATGAAGAGCTATGATTGGAAGTACTTCCATATAATTTACTGAAACGATTCTTACCAATCTGTACATTGCAGAAAGCTTCTTTGTATACCAAAATGTTCTGCAGTGTGACTTCTGCCATTCTGTATAGATCCAGAATGTGCTTCTCACTTGTGATTTCCCTTGGCCAGGTGTTTTGCATATTATGATGATATGTTCTCATTAATTATATTGTGATAAGTGTTTTAGTGAACACGATTTCTTTTTGTTTTGTTTTGTCTTGCAGGCACCAAGTATAGATGAAAAAGTAGATCTTCACTTTATTGCATTAGTTAATGTAGGTGGTCACCTCTATGAATTGGGTAAGAATGCTTTTTATCCACTCTCTCCATTTGTTTGCAACAAATAGAAGTAATAACGTTAACTATAAAAGTTTGAGAGAAATTACTTGATGTAATGTAGGGCTTAGATTGTTTTCAACTGCATCATAAGGTCTGGGGGGGATGTCTGTCAAACAATTGCAGCCTTCTTCCCTTTTTTTTTTTTAATTCTCCTTCCCTCAACTACCTTCTATTAAGATAAAATGGTACAGAATACTAGACTGCCTCTAAACTTCCTTTATGATTTACAAGGACAGGAAGCAAGAAAGAATTGATGAACAATGAAAATTTCAGAGGGGAAAGTACTGTTATGTCCTTGAATTGCTTGTGGAATTAATAAATGAACTATTTTCCACTTTAGAAGTGTTAGCTATATTATTAAATAGTGTGATACAGTTTAAACTGAAATTATGTAGTCAGGATACTAGCAGATACTAATATTCTGCAACTCATTTGTTATAGGCTAGTTATTTTTTCTTCTACCTTTTTGTGGTCAAGGGACAGTTAACTGTAAAACAGTCATCTCTATTTTCTGAACTACAGCTATTTTTTTTCCCTCTTCAGATTGTGTAGCACCAAGTTCTGCTCAGATAGTCTCTAATGACTCCAATCTTAAACATGTTGCTGGGCAACTAGGTTTTGCTGCAGGTGCTTCAGAAAACTAGCAAGTAGATCAGGATTTAAAAACTGCAAGTCACTGGTCTTTCCTAACATTTTTGCAGTATTTTATGGTGAGAACATTTTCATCTTTTGAAAATCAACATGTAATTAAGCAATGCCTTTAACAGGTGACAACTAAGCATAACCTGGGGCATAAGCGCTATATAAGAAGTGCTTATGTTAAGGTGATCTAAGGACTGTTATCAGTGGTAAGTCATGAACAATAGGCACGCATATCTGTATTTTTAATGATACTGTATGTCTGTCAGTGAACTAGATCAAATAGTGAGGCAACTACTGTAGGATGCAATATAAATATTTAATGACTCTAAATTTAAAGGCATGATGGATGGCTCACTCTTCTTTTAGTTGTGTGCTACTATTGCCGTGTTACCTTTTAATTGCGCATTTAAAAAGCACACCACAGACCATGATTACTATGTTTAGCTATTTTCCATAAGTATGATGCAAGATAAAACCCACTTGAATTCTTTCTTAAATTTAAAATAAAAAAAGAAAGAGGCATTTAGCTCCACTGTATAGTGGAATGGAATGCCAATACTACTCTTTCCTTTGTTCTTAAAATAACTTCTCTCTGTACCAGCGGAAGAAAGCAAAAAATACTTAAAAGTAGGAAGATGGGAGAAGGTTTTTCAATTGATTCCCTGGCTTCAGTCATGGTGGCCAGCATGTGGGCTTTGGCAGGCAGAAAATGCCTGCACATGGATATTAAATGCTTATGATGTTTTTGCCATAGAAAACAAGTTATTTATAGGCACATGGAATTAAAATGCTGTTCTGCCAAGATGTATGTAAAAAAAAAATAAAAAAATTGAATCAAACTTAGCTTGCAGTACTGTTCAGTTCTGTTTCACTGGCACCTTCTGAGGTTTTTGCATTGTTATATCTTCAATCGTGGTTGTTACAATAATGAACAACCTCTTGCTCATGTAAATCCAAAAGTTCGCTTAACGTCGAATCTATTTTTAGTAGAAAATGTAGTTTGGAAGTATTGTCAACTTCGATGGAATCTTTAGGGAGGGAAAAGTCTTCAAAAGGGAGGGCAGAGCCAAAAGGGAATTTGGCCTAGCAAATACTTAGGATATCCTGACATATGTTCTCATACTGTTAACTCTTCACAAGTAACCTGAAACATATTTCTATGAATGAAATTATTTTTTAAAATGCTGAGAATGATAGCATTATTATATTGCAAATGGGAAGAAAAAAATAGCTATAGCAGCCATTTTTAAATGCTATGAAAGTACTCAATGCTTAAAGTTATTTGGTTTGTTTGCTTATTTATTTTCGATGAGAGTAACATTTCAGTTATGCCAGACTCTTTAAACTGGTGGGTTTGGTATTCTGTTCTGTCGTGGAGTCCCTGATCGCAGCTGTCAGAGACCACAGATGTACAGCTGTCTGTCTGAGTAAATCCATTAAGTGTAGTTGAAATTGTTCTTCTCTACTTGAAAAACTGATGTACTATACCAGCACTAAAGCAATCGCAACTTGTAGCCTTAAAGTGTTCAAATAAAATATTAAAAAGCATTTCATTGTTTTCATTGGATTCTTTTTTTTTTTTAATGTAACAGACTGTACATAATGATAGCTGTTGAAGCAGTCAGTAGTAGAGGAGAGACCAGGGAATAGCTAGCTGCATGTGTGATTCGTTTATGAAAAATGAGGTAGTATTTTTGTAAGTGAAGAGAAAAAAAATCCATTTATATAGTTTTAACTGGAAAAATGAAGCTTTTCCACTATTATAAATGTGGTGTTCAATCCTGCTTTGTGTTTCTACAGATGGGCGCAAGCCATTTCCAATAAACCATGGGGAAACTAGTGACGATTCTTTTTTAGAGGTAGGAACAGAAAACCTTCTTAAATGGTGTTATACAAAATTCTTGCTATATTTCCATAAAATCTATAAAAAAATATTTGTAAAAATATGTATACAAAAGTCTTGCTGTATTTATGGCTGGATGAGGAATAGGGTGAGTGGGATGGTCGGACAAAATTAGGTTTACTCAGTTTTAAAACTGGTATTTCAGAACGCTCGTATTGTGAATCTTGATGACAGAATATCATAACATGATAACAAGAAATGTCAGAAGGGTTGACGATAACAGAAGATCAGACTGACTTTTCTTCTGTGCTGAGATTTTCATATACCTCCGCTCCTTTCAAATTGTATATGAGATGAAGTCATTGGATTGAAAACTTGGGATAATTTTTCATTCTCTTTCCTTTGGTTTAGTTATAGTTTGATAGGTGCCATGCTAGACAGAAGTTCATTTCCTTTCTGACACTTGCTGCATATCATTCTTCTCCAGTTCTGTGGCTTGTTTTGGGTGCTGCTTTGTGTCAGGACTGTTTGAGCTGAGAAATGAATTGGAAAGGAATACACTGAATTGAGAGGATAAACTCTTATCCCCACAGAATGGTGTGAAGTTAAAGCTGAGAGAGAGCAATACATAGATCTGACTTTTATGGTATCCAGACTGGATTAGCTTTACAAATGGAGGAAACCAGAGAAACTAAAACCCAACCAGACAAAAACCTTTTATGCTTTAGTAGCATAGACTAATGTCTGTAAAGACTGCATACAATTTGTGCTTGTTTGGGCAGGGGGAGAAGTTGGATAAAGCTTTCCTTTTTTCATATGTGGCTTTTTTCTGTTTTACTGATAACATGTGTTCTCCAGATTGCTCCCTGAAGCTAGATGAAGGAATTACTTGTAATCTTTCACTTACCCCACACAGCTTAGTCATCTTGAGACAAAGGAAAAATTTCTGAATACAGCAGTACTAGTAAAGGCAAACTTCAGAGATGCATTTAGAAAGTCACACAAGCAACACATCTGTTGCACAAAGTAGTATTCAGTCACAAATTCATTGTTGCTAAGGTTCTACATACAACTTTTGCGCTCTTATGTTGCCTTATGAGCACTGTAAATAGTCTTGAATAGTGGTAACTCAGATCAGAAATACAGTTAACATAGATATGTCACACTATTTAGTAATCCTTTATGGAAAAATCCATTTTGAGCATAGTTCGTATAAAGCATATCTTCATATTTCAGTTGTGGTTTTTTAAATAAGTATGATTTATAGTGTTTTTCGTTTTGTTTTTTTTGTTTGTTTTTTTACTTTTTTCCCTAGGATGCAATAGAAGTTTGCAAGAAATTCATGGAACGTGACCCAGAAGAATTAAGATTTAATGCAATTGCACTGTCTGCAGCTTAAAAGCCTTTTCCAGTGGGGTTAATCTATTGCAATGTATTGTAACAATAAAACTGTTGCCATATGTTAATAATACAAATTTTGATACTTCCCTAACATGTTGATTAATTGTAGCATACATGGAATAAACTTTGCATTTGTCCTTGCGATATCTTCCTGCTTGTTCCTAAAGCAACTTTGGGTATTATATACACGCATGCATTTTGTGCAAGACTTACTACGTGGTGGGTTTTTTCCTTTCCACCCCTTTAAAAGTTTTGGAAATTACTGTCTGTGATATTTCATCATAATAATGGTGAGTTAGTTCAGAGCAGGATTAACATTTGTATCATTCACAGATAATGTTTTGAGTGATGTGGTATGTTAGTGGATAAAAATTTTGAAATATGAGGCTATCTCCATCTTTTAATTATAGTGATACAAGAATATTATAAGAACTTTTGCAGGTGACTCGAAAGACAAAGTGCATTATTTATAAATAAATATATGGGGGAAAAAAAGACAGAAAAAGGACTGTTTCTTCTTACTTGGTGAGCACTAACATTTTAAAATTATGTTAATCTTTACCTTTTGCATAAAACTTACTTTTGTTTCGCAAGCATAATAATGTTAATAAATTGTCAAAAAGCTTTAGTTAAACCAGTGTTTGCTATTTGTATATGTGGGAAAACAACATGGATTTTTGCCCCAGAAAAGCCACACTAGTAATTAATGCTAGTTCAAACAGTAGGACTGTGGAGGGAACACACCAGTGAACACAGCAATGTGAAGTATCTCACCTAACTGAAATAAATGATAGAAAAGTAATGATTGCTGTAATGAAGTTTTGTGTAACAAGAACAGGACCAGACTACAGATTTTAAGATAGCCATGACGGTCATTTTTTTTTTTTTTTCCCTTTAGGAGTAACTATTGTAAGTTTGTCAGGTGGCATTACTGAATGCTATGTGATACCCTTCCCCTGTGCCATCCTTCCCACCCCACTCACTGGACCTTAAGGTACTGTTGACCAACTTCTACACTTGAATTAGTAACAACTTGGTCGTATTGGGGGTTGGGGTGGTTTGGTTTTTTTGGCTAAGCAATCTTATGCTTTAGGATTCTTGTGAAGGTTAGTTTTGGTTAATGTGTGTGGTTTTGACATTCTAGAAAAATACTCTGTTGCTTTGAAGTGAAATAATTCCGGTTTGCTTCCAATCAAGACCGCTGTCAAAGGAAAGTGAACCCTCTGTGTCTCAGAGGGTGCTTTCATTCTCTCTCAATTGTCATTGCAGGAGAAATGAATGGGGTTATGCCAGAAGCAATTTGGCTGAGTTTTCCTCCTTTATAGA
This sequence comes from Balearica regulorum gibbericeps, assembly GCF_011004875.1. Lineage (NCBI taxonomy): Eukaryota > Metazoa > Chordata > Aves > Gruiformes > Gruidae > Balearica > Balearica regulorum. The sequence continues at coordinate 173,012,109 of NC_046184.1, read as the reverse complement.
AAAGAAAGAGACCTGGGAGTCTTATCACTTAAGAGCATCTTTTGCACTCTAAAGAAAAAGTCGGAGTGTCTGTCTAAAACATGTCACCTGGAGAGTCCACTAACAAGAAGAGTCTGTTTTCTATAAGGGAGCTGGTTGGAAAAGCAAAGGGGAATAACAACACTAATGAGCTTCTATTTTTGAGCACTTTTCCACCCCAGTAAAATGCAGTACCTTTAAGACTTGCTTTATGTTACTATGCTCATTAGTAAAGCCATGAAACTTGCTTTTAAATAAAAAACAAAGGCTTTAGTAACCAAACCACTGTCTTCCTGCTAATATCAGAAAAATCAAATAAAAGTTGTCACAATTTAATTGGGATATTGCATATTTTATGCTAAAGTTGATTCGGATGATTACAGTTAACGCAAGCCATAGTTAATACAGATATGGTGCTTTTAGGGTAGGGAGGAGGGTGAGGAAAGAGAGAAAGAGGAAGTACAGTTCAGAGCTGGTTAAACTTGAGTTGTGTGCTTTAGGGAAATATTCACATCATATATGCTCTTCAGTGTTCAGAAGATTTTGGTGGGCTTTAGGTAATAAATGGAGGAGCTTTGGGTTTCTGCAATTACTTATTGCAAAATCACTTCAGAACTGGAGCTTTAATTGAGTATTAGCACTGATTAAGTAAATTCATGACAAAGGAAATCAAAGTTAGAATAGTAGACTTGGGGTGGGATTTTTCATCATCACACTGGAAAATATATTTTGAATCTTAAGTAAAAGCTTACTTACAAGAATTCTTAGGTTTTTTGCAATATGCTAGTTTTGCTCAGTGGTTTTTATGTAGTCTTCAAATCAGTTTTCCTGCAGGGTAAGGTTTCCTTCTATTTTGTTTTACTGTTAGTGTTAATTTCCAGTTTATTAATATATAAGATGGTACTTTTTAGTAAATACTGCTTTTAGAAAGTTTCTCAAAAGTTTGAGGTGACAAAGGAAGAGCAATGCACCAGTTTTTAGGCTGAGCTGTATCTCAGCTCATATCCAGTCCCTTGCTAGATGGAAATTTTGAAAGACTGCACTGCAGAAATACTGTCTTGTCTGACACATATGGTGTAATGGTCATCTAGTGCTTGTAAGACCATGCTTTGGCATGGGCAGTGGTGACCATCTTGAGGAGCACAGGAAGTAAAGGGATCTACAAAATGATGGAATATCTTTGGCACTGACAGAACCCATATAATTTCATAGAATACCAGGCTGGAAGGGACCTCAAGGATCATCTGGTCCCACCTTTCTTGGCAAAAGCACCATCTAGACAAGATGGCCCAGCACCCCATCCAGCTGAATCTTAAAAGTGTCCAACTGTGGGGAATCCACCCCTTCCCTGGGGCGATTATGCCAATGGCTGATTGTTCTCAGTGTGAAAAATTTTCCGCTTGTGTCCAGCTGGAATCTCCCCACAAGTAACTTGCATCCGTTACCCCTCATCTTTTCCACGTGACCCCTTGTAAAAGGGGAGTCTCCATTTTCTATGTAGCCACCCTTTAAGTACTGGAACATGGTGATGAGGTCTCCCCTAAGCCTTCTTTTCTCAGGGCTGAACAAACCAAGTTCTCTCAGTCTTTCTTCATATGACAGGCTTCCCAGTCCTTCAGTCATCTTTGTGGTCCTTCTCTGGGCCCTCTACAGCCTGCCCACATCTTTCTTGTATAGCGGGGACCAAAACTGAACACAGTACTCCAGGTGTGGCCTGACAAGTGCTGAGTAGAGTGGGATAACGACTTCTTTATCTCTGCTGGTGATGCCCTTGTTGATGTCACCCAGCATCCTGCTGGCTTTTTTTTTGCTGCAGCAGCATGCTGTTCACTCATATTGAGCTTGCTGTCTACCAGGACCCACAGGTCCCTTTCCACAGAGCTGCTCTCCAGCCAGGTGGATGCCAGCCTGTGCTGCACTCCTGGATTAGGTTTTCCCAGGTGCAAGACCTTACGCTTGTCCTTGTTGAACTTCATAAGGCTCTTGTTAGCCCACTTCCAGCCTATCCAAGTCTTCCTGTGGGGTGGCTCCCCCTTCCAAAGTGTCCACTTCCCCGCTCAGTTTGGTATCATTGGCAAACTTCATCAGGGTGCACCTGATCCCATCATCCAGATCGCTTATGAAGACATTAAACAGCGTTGGGCCCAATAGCAATCCCTGGGGGACCCCACTTGTGACAGGTTGCCAGTTTGAAAAGGAGTTATTTACCACCACCCTCGGGGTGTGGCATGTCAGCCAGTCCCCCATCCACCACATGGACCACTTGTGTAGGCCATAACCCATCAGTTTCTGTAGGAGAGGGCTGTGGGGAACTATATTGAAAGCCTTGGAGAAATCAAGGCAGGCAATGTCCACCGCTCGCCCCACATCATCCAAGCAGGTTACTTTGACGTAGAAGGCAATCAGGTTTGCCATGCACAATTTGCCCTTGGTGAATCCGAGCTGGCTTTTCCCAATCACATGCTTCTTTTGACTTGTGATAGCCCCCCAGGAGGATTCGTTCCACAGCTTTCCCAGGGACTGAAGTAAGACTGATGGACCTATAATTTCCTGGATCCTCCTTTAAGTCCTTTTTGTAGATGGGGATGACATTAGCCTTCTTTCAGTCTTCTGGGATGTCGCATGATCTCCACGACTACTCAAAGATAATGGAGAATGGCCTTGGAATGACGTCAGCCAGCTCCCTTTAACACCCTTGGGTGGATATTGTCAGGGCCCATCAATTTATAAGGGTCATGCTCCTGTCATAGTTCACATACCAACTCGTCCTTCACTAACGGCGGGTCTGTGTTTGCATCAGCCTGGATTTTTGTTCCTAAGGCCTGGGGCCCAACAGTGCTGGTAAAGACGGATATATAACAGATATATAACCTGGATACAAGGAGTAAGGTTTGAACACTTGGCTGACTTGTGTAGTCCAGCAAGGTCCTGAGCGGGGGCTGATGAGCCCTGCGAAGCCACTCAGTGCTTTTGGCTTTGCAATGCCCAGGCAGATGTTGCCTTACCTGTACGATCTGTGCGTGTTAGCTCAAGCTCTGTGGGAAAATAACACTCTATTTCCAAACTTGTGCAGCCCTGCAGAGCCTTGCCACCTTTGTGTGGAGTGTGGTTTGGCCACAGGCACGCAGCACTAGTGCTCTCTTCAGCTCCTGCAGCCTGGGCCTGCCCTACACATCATCTTATGGAAATGGTGCATGTAGGAGTGAAGCGATGATGCACGCTCAGCGCTTATATTAATTTTAGCTGAGTGGAGCTGGGGTGCTATTAAGCACTCAGGATTGTTCAAGCTCTTTCAAGTATATTGGTGTTAGTTTTCCCATGTTATTACAAGCATTTTATTGAGAAACTGTAAGAACTTAATAACCAGTACAATGAATGCCCTTTCCTTTCAATCGTGGCTGCGTGATTCAGTTAAGGAAAGAAGGAGAGAAAAGTGTTTTCTGTCATTGAAATGTAAGTTTTAGAAAATAAACACACTTAACAGCCCACACTTTAAAAATAAATGTGGTCTTTCCTTAACGGAAGAAGCCTGCCTTGGTAGAAAAATATTATTGCATCAAATATTTGTAGAACTCTCTATGAAAAGAATACGACATAAACGGTTGCTTGACTTATGACACACAGCTGCTGAGTAGAACAATACTGTTTGCTACTTTTGACACCAACAATTAGCAGTCATACCTGGTATATGTTGTCTTTGTCTGATCTAGGAGTCTGGTGACTTACCTTGTTATCTCAAAGGAATATTAAAGTGTTTTGGTCATTTGGGCTTTCATAGATAAATTATCTGTGGCAGTTGACATAAAATTCACTTTGAAGAAGAAATTTGCATGTTGGAACTTTTTTTACTCAGTGAATAACTTTGACTTGAAAACTGCTGTGGTCTGTGCAGCTTACAAAAAGGAGGATGTAATCAAATTACTCGATTACTTGAATTACTTGAATTATTTGATCTAAAACATTAAACACTTGATTCACAAGAAAAGTGATTTGATTTGCCATTAAGTGAAATAAAACAGCCAGAAATAAGCGAGAACTTGGAAACTGGTTTTTAACCTCTTTTGAAACGTGTTTCATAGAATTTTATTCTCAAATCAATTTAAACTTTTATAGTATTCATAGTTAACTTTCTCCTACTTAGGGACAAGCATCATATTTTTATATGAAGTGAAAAGACAGACCTCAAGAATCTGGGAATGGGTGCAGTTCTTCAGAAAAATATTTCATAATGACAGTTAACACAAACTAATGTCAGCCAGCAGCAGCATATACATGCTTTATTTAGTCTTTTTTTTAAGCCTTTGTAGTCATGAATGTTAAATAGTGAGAGGATTGTTTTCTGATGCTTAGGCTTCCCACTTGAGAAAAAGGCAGATTCTTTATCTGTATTTGGTCTTGTGGCTGATCTGGTTTGGAGCAGGAAAAAGGAGTAGGAAAAAATTTCAAAATTATAGCTTTGATTATTGTTTCATTCATCACTGGCTCTGTAGCATAGATGTGTCAAATCATACTGCTTCTTGGTATGTTGAACTGATCTCCTAAAGTCTTCTTTTCCGTTCTAAAGAAAGTTGTTGACAAAGCAGAAATAAGATGTGCTCCTAAGTAAACATCTTAGGAGAAGCTCGTTTGTGTGCAGTACAAATTTTAAGTTATCTTTTTCTCAGTAGTCCCTAAAAAAATTATGTGATATGTTCTGCCCTGGGCCATACAAGCAGAAGATGGGTGAAGCAACTCAGTTTTGCTTACAGAGAAGATATGGAAAGAAAAATATTATCAACAGTTCCAGTAGAAAAATACCATCCTAAATACAATGTTAAAAGGAAATCAAGTACTTTTAAAAAAACCCCACCTCTAATGCTATGCATGAATGTTCCAGCAAATGGCTCTTTTTCCTGATATTTCATTAACTTTTCTGCTGTGAAAGTGTCTACTGGTGTAGTTTTGCCATGTTCAGTCAGCACACCTGCTCTCTCCCAGCTCTCAAGTGCCTAGGACAGGGTGGAAGACGCTTTGCTGTGGCATAGCATAATCCCAACTCGCCCCACGTCTGTGGTTACCAGAGGGGCCAGAGCCCAGCACTCATCCACCCAGGCTCAGGAGTCGTCGAGCTGAGAACGGCCTCACCAAGATGGGGCTGTAGCCCTGAGCCTGAGTGCGGGGTGGGGAGCGGAGGAGACATGAAGAAACTGTTGTAGTGTCTTAATGGCAGAGACACGAGTGAAATAAAGCGGTGGGCACTAGCGGGGGTGCTGCGAACAAAACCAGAATTGAGGCAAACGGCGCGGAGCGCAGGAGGGATGCGCGGAGGCTGAGCTGTGCAGCTCCGGCTGTGCCCCATGCATCTTTGCTTCGGTGGTTTTCTGTGAAAAGAGTTCAGAAGAAAGCGTGGACTTCTCACGTCTTCCAAAGCAGTGGAAAAGGCTCCTAACTTCGTCCCCAAACGGGACAACGCTGCAGAAAAAGAGTGTGAAGGCGTTTACCTCCCCGGAACACGGCGCTGTCGGTGGCTGCGAGGGAAGACCCGCTGGTGAGGAGGTGAAGCAGCCGGCCCGGGGCCAGGGCTCCCGCTGCCCCGCCGGAAGGAGGCGGCGGCCCGCAGGGTAGTCCCGGCCGGGCGGGGGCGGTGCGCGGGGCGGCAGGTGGCGGGGGCCGGGGCGGAGGTGGCCGGCCCTGAAAGGTGCGATTGTCCCCAGCTATTCCTGGTATGCGCCGGGGCGGGAGCCGCCGGGGGCGGCCTCTACCGGGCGGGAGGGCGAGGGGCGTCGCGGCCCGGCGGGATGGAGCCGCCGCCGCGGGGGCTGCAGCCTCTCCCGGGCGTCCGGCTGCCCCCGGGGGGTCGCGGCGTTGCTTTGCAGTCAGCGACTCCTTCAAATTCTTGCGGTCGCTGAACGCCAGCGAGTTCCCGGGAGGGGGAGCTCCGTGGGGAGGAGGCAGAGGGGGGAGGAGACGGTCGGGCAGCGTTAAAAGGAGGCAGCTGAATGACAGCGGCTGCTCCCCGCGCCCCCACCCCGCCGGAGGACCGGCCGCTCGCCGCCGCCTCCCTCCCCCCCTCACGCTTTCTGCCGGCCATGGAGGGGAGAGAGGACGCGGAGTGCGGCTGCCAGGCGGCGTTCGCCGAAGCTCAGCGATGGGTAGAGGTGAGGCGTCTCTCGGTCCTTTTGTGTGTCACCCCCGAGCCCCCTCCCCGCGGGGCTGCCAGTCGCCCCGGTTCCCCCAGGCGCGTCCGGGGGGTCTCTCGGCACCCTCGCTCCCCCCCCCCCCGCACGGCCGAGGGGGCAGGACGCCGCCGCGGGGCTGCCCCGTGGTCGGGCAGGAGCGCCGGGAACGGGGCTCCCAAACTTTGTTTCTTTGTCAGCAACTGCGCGCTACTATTTTTAGAAGGTATCGTGAAAGCTCGCAGGGATCTGTCTTTGCAGTATCGCCAACGTCCCCCTCCCCAACATCCAAATTAAAGGCTGGTAGGGCTGCCCTCCTGTCATTAAGGCTTATAATTTCTTGCTATCTTGTAAATTACTTCTCTAGCGCTTGCTCGGAGACAGTCTGAATTAAAGGCGCTCTTCATCTTCCTGTCTCAAAAGAGTTCAGGACGGAGAGTAACCTGAAATTACGGTCGTTTTCTTTTCTCCTATTTTTAAACATGAGTGTCTGGCTGCACATAGCTCTTGCCGTAAATACCTGTGTTTCTGTATCGTTACACAAAATCGCATCGGTGCAGTGTATGTTGGCGCAGGGGGAAGGAGGTTGCTCCTAGGAGTACCTGGGGGTGTAGGTGTGAGTACCGGGTAAGCCAGGCTGAGTAAGCCAGGCTGGTGGCGTTGAAGGGATTTTAAGAAATGTTAGACATATCGACCAGCCTCACTTAAAGTCATTACGCGCTTTTAAAGAGGCGCTTTAGTGTGCTGGTTTATGTGTATTTTAACGTTTTAAGCCCGTTCACTTGAGATGAAACTTCTATTGTCAGAAATGCTATCCCAGTAACTTCCGAAGAAGGGCGTTTGTTACTTTTTTACCCCCATCTTCACAAGTTTGTCAAGACTTAAGTCCAGGCTTCTTTGTTTCCTCTGTAAGACAATGACATCTAGTACTTAAAATCTATTGAGAATTTTGAACCAAAAGCAAATTTTGAACCAAGAGTATCCCAAATGACTTTCACAAGTGTCGATTTTGTAAATGCTGTCCATGTATGTAGGTAATTAAAGCAGTCCTGGCTTTCCAAAGTGTCAATTTGGTAAGAGCTATCTGTGAGTTGATGTAATTAAAGCATTCCTTTCTTGTGTATACAATTCTTGCATTGCTTTTTTTAAATTGGTAAAGCTTATTTTAAATAGTTTCACTCAGGTCATGTAATACCATCTTTGAAAATCCTATTCTAAGGTTTTGGGGTGGGGTTTTTTTAAATTATTTCCATTTTTCATTTGATACTGGCTGGTTGTACCCTTCCTACAAAAGGCTCCCTCTTTGCCTGCCAGTAGCACATGGGCACACTAGCAAAGTGATGCAAGTATAAAGCGTGTGCTATTTCTATAGTGGAAAAAACCATATGTTCACCTTCCCCCTCTTCCCCTTCTAATTTGTGTGGCTATACTTTGTTGCTGATATGTGAAAGCTGTTCTCATTTTAAAACTTACCCCTCGGAGAAACTTTTTGTTTTAAATCGAGTAACTTCAAAACCTGCAGGTATTGATAAACAGGATGTTAAGAATTCTGTAATGTTGAAGGAAAATGTAAATATTTATTGCCCTATGAAACTGAGGTTTGCATGTCAGAGAGTCCGTTGTGTTTCTCTGCTCTTTAAATCCAGATGGATTAAAAAACCAAGACCAGCCATTTCCGTTGTTGTATGAGAAGAATAAAGGTATTTTTAGAGTAATGAGACATTTCCCAAAGTTTTGTGGATCTTGATGAAATGCAGTGGTGTGCACGTGATTGAGAGTGAAGCTCGGTGAGTCCTAATGATTAAGCAATTACTTTTGAAGATGAGGCAGATTTCCAAATATTTATGAACTGAAAGTTGTTATTATGTTTTGGTAAGGTTTTGTGTGCCAGCTTCCCGTAACATTAGAGGAAGATGAAAGCATACAAATGCTAGCTACTATATATTTATAGAACAAGCAAAAATCTCTTTGTAAACGGTTAATATTTCCCTTTGCTAATGAAATCTGCCATAACATATTTCTGTATTTCAATACCGAGATTTTTGGACTGTGTTGGACTCAAACGTTGAAGCTAAGGGCTTTTTGTAATGGGAATGGCCAGCTGTATTTATTTGTTAGATCTCCGGGCAGGGCGGGGGGGGGGGGGGGGGGAACCCACCCCAAAACATCAAAAAATTTGCACTCTATCTGTTCTTGAAGTTTTTGGTGAGAGAAAATTGTGTCCTGGTCAGGTCCCTCTTCTGCCTTTTCCCAGCTGCAGTCTCCATGTTGTACAGCAGCAACTGGCTGGTGGGAGCTGAAACTTTGATCCTAGTTCTTATGCTATATAAAACAACCCCAACAACTTGATTAAGAGTAATAACAACAAAAAACTGCATCTGATATCTGGTGTTAGTTAATGAAAGACTTTGTTCTTTAATTTAGATTCATGTCAAGGCGTATTTTATGATAATGCAAGCAAGGCAGGTCTGTAGTCTTTACAGTGCAAAGGCATCTTCAAGTGCAGTCCCCAACCTCCTGTAAAATAGGTTTTGTGGGCTATGGTGAACTAGGGGGGGAGGGGAAGTTATTGCTTGTCTCTGTATCGGTTACTCTAGCTGGAGATGATTAGTTACTCTACGAGAGCTGACTGTTGAGGACATCTACTTCTTTTGGGGAAAGAGTAGTCACTTTCTGCGCAAAACTTGGATTCTTTCAAGTGTCCCTTATCCAGAGCCCAGCACTGGTTAGCGGTGTTGGGTTCTTGCATCTGGGACTTTTGGAGCCGTCTTAGCTCTGCCTGTAACAAGTGGTGCTGGTCAAGCTGACGTGCAGCTCAGCCTGTACTTAGCAGCACAGCTGGGCAGATGGTGTGTGCCGAGAATAAAACACTGAAACAGCACAACTTAGAAATAGTTCCTCTAAGGTAGAGCTGTGTTTGCCAAAGCTAGAAATAGCTGGGTTAAAATTATTTTATTGCCTTCTGTTCCATATTATAACTTAAGCAAGCCAAAAGCTGTTCCTCAAAACCAAAGCATTCTTCTCCCAGCTATGAAATATCCCAGACTGCCGAGTCTGGTTTTCTGCCTCGAGATGCGGGAGGGCAGTCTGCCTCTTCCTCTCTGCAGTTCACCACGAAGTTCCTCCTTGTGAACGAAGGGGAGACATGGTCCTTCTCTCCCAAAACACCCTTCGTCATTTTAGGGGTGATGCCTTTCTAAGAGTTCAAGAGGAAAGACAAGAGCGTGCTGTTTTCTTATAAAAGCTGTCAGCTTTTGATTAGTGTTCTGTGTCTTAAATGAACCCTAATCCTCAGGTAAATGTCTATGATTTGAAATTGTTTGCTAAAGCAACTTGAAACCTGACCCACAAAGTCTGTAAATCTTTAGTTAAAGTGCCCTGAGGCAAGTAACACTTGATATTTTTTTATTATTATTTTTTTCCAGTGAGCATGTGCCTGAATGAATTGTTGGAGTGAAGCAGCAGAGCTGTAGGAAAGCTCGTGGAGCAACCTTGACAAATCCAATGAAGTGAAAAATAGGTGTTGGGCCAACTAGCTCTTAATATCGCAAGCTATTATGGGGCCTCTTGGGAGCTGAATTTCTTCCCCTAGTAACTGATCTAGAGTTGTTAAAATCAGATGTTCTGAAAGCTACTAATTTCAGTTGATGTCATCCTTGAGAGTGTCTGTCTCAGAGTCAGAAGCAAGACCCTGTAGTCCTGGGACTGTTCCTCATGCAGAGACACTGCAGTGCAACAGGAGGATTCCTTTCCAGTGCTAACGCTCCCCGGTGTTGATGGAGCGAGGCATTTCCCTGTTAGGATTTCTGTAGTAAGATAAGGTTTTTATGGGGTTTGATAGGCAGCGTTAGAGGAAGGGAGCCCAGCATGTCTGGATGGCAACTAAAGATACCTCTGCTGTTCATATCTGCCGTGGTCATTAAATAGGTAGTGAAATAGCCTAACTTAATTGAATGCTGTGGTGTGTGCTAACAACTTCATTTATTATTACATTACAGCATGCTTTTTAGAGTCCAAAACTATCTTCCTGTGCCTTTATTTAAAAGTATCTATTACATTTTGGATGTTGGAAAATTATTTGGGGGCTTTTCTTTTTGTCTCTTTCCAGGAAAAAAACAAATGTGTTTGTTTTTTACACATGCAGACACACACCCCTGCCTGCTCGGAAGATCATAAAAGCAGGTTTGCAGAGTAGCTTGGTAGAAAGAGTCAGCTTGAGGATAAAACTGGAGAGCCAGGACTACTTACTGAAGTCTTTTGGTTTGGACCAACAGTATAGCAACAAATCCAGTGAGTGGTTTCTGACATGTGGTCGCCAAATGTTTCCATTTGTTGAGACTGTTTGAAATCTGCATTTCTACTGTATTTTTTTTTTATGGCTTCTGCAAATGCAGCAAGAGGTCTAGCAGCAGTGTTTTCCCTGTATTTGCATAGAGATCTTACCTCAGTGATTATTTTGTTTTGTTTTTCCCCCAAGCATGAATCTAATGCATACAGTCTGGTGTAGCAGATGGGAGGAATAACTGTAGAGGTAGAACATGCATCTTACAGTTCAAATCCTCTTCTCGTAGGTACCTTTATTTCAGTTGAACTCATCATTATGAGAAGGTTTTTCTCGGTTCTGGGTAAGGTATTCTCTGATAGTGTGGAGAGAGCTAATTGATGTCCTGGATAGTGTCAGAATGAAAAATGTGTGAATGAAAAGGCAAAATCTATATATTGTGTTGCCTAAACCATGTCTAATACTGAGTAATTCTGTCAAGTCATAAAACTTGGGTGGGCTGGTTTCTGGAGAACTTCTTACAGCGCTGCTGCCAAAGTCCTGGCTCGCGTCTACATAAGGGATGTATTTAACCCTCCTTTAGGTGGATGCATCAATATTTCATTATTGTGTGCAGATTCTTGGCAGTGAGCCCTTGCATGGAGTAAATCTAGTGTATTCAATTAATATATAAATATGAATTGATACATAAACGTATATGTTGTTAAGTAAATACTGTGGGAATGTAAAGCCTAGAAATAATGTTCTCCGCTGGCTGCAGACTATCCAAGTGCTGTGGCAAAATGTCATATAACAGGGCTAACAATAATGTTTTAGAGGGAGAGGATGACAGTAATAACTGTTTTATCTGACTGAACATTATTCTTTCTGTTACCTTGTCCCCTTCCTGCCAGACCTCAGGAAAGGTATCTGTAGTGCATTTTGTCATGTATTTGAGAAGAAAACTGGACTGATTTTTTGCTTGAGAGTAAAATTTATTTCCTGGTTTCTGCAGGGTGGGTTTATACACTTTCAAGTTAAGTCTATATTCATTTTTTTCAGAGATGCTCGAAGTCTGTCTTCACGCAGTCCTGTGTGATGGGCATACATAGCTTTGAGCTGAGTTCACAGTGCAGTTTCCTTTGTGGACGGTTTCTCTTTGCAGTTTCGAGCGTTGCTTTAAAATTTTGCATGGAAGCAGCATCTGCAGGCACTTTAAGAGGAAGAATTAACTTGTTGACTATAGAAATGGGTATGTCTTCTATAGTGGGGAAGTGCACTGCAGCTTAAGGGGATCTACAGACAATTCTTACTGGACTTTTTTCTTCTGTTCTGTATTTTATGGTTACCAACTACAGTTAGTCATGGTGTTTCTTTTGTTCTTTTTCCTTCTGTCTTTTTGTTTGGTTGGTTTTTTTGATCTGTGACCTGTTCCGTTCTTCAGTTTTGTGAGGTCATGTATTATTTTCCTCCCATATTTTGGGGAGGAGGTGAGATGGTGACTCCCATGTTCAGCATGCTCCCCCCCTCTCCCTGCGCACCCTCCTTACTATGGACTCCCTTTTATCACCTTTTCTTTGTCAAACACTCTTTTTTTTTGGTCCAATTTTTAAAATTTTTAATGAGCGCTTGTGTGTATTACATTAGACAGTGACCTTGCTGAGCTTTGGAAAACACTTGGGTTTTATTGTCTTGTAAGAACCAGATACATTCCAGCTGTTTCTTCTACCTACCACTCCTCCTCTTTAGAGTTCCTTTATTCACTCTTGGAGGAGGGTTGTTTTTTTTGGTTTTTTTTTTTTACAAAAAAAAAACCCAAAACAAATCCCTAACCTTTTCTGCTTAACGAGACTAACATAACTTTTAACTCATTTTTTCAATGGGCTTTCCAATTTCAGCAATTTAATGAAAAACAGCACATGCTCTCAGACCCAGTGCACTAGAAATACTTCTGCTGGTCTAAGGTGTGCTTGACACACCTAACACATTATCCAAATTACCTTAGGAGGAGTATTTTGGTTTTGCTATTTTTTACATATCTGAATACTGTCAATCCAAGTGAAAATCTAACTTGAAAGGAGTGTAGTGAATAAGCTGCTTTAAAATAGGTTCTTTCGTTCATTATGCTGTGAGCTTCTGCAAGCAGTTGTAAATTTAGCATTTATGAATAGTGCTGATTTTTTTTTTTAATTTATTTTATTTTTCCAATGAAAAGAAAGCTGTATTGATCTGACTCGGTGTGTTAGCTTCCAGTTGGATATTTGGCTGTAAAACTTTCATTTGTGTGACACTGAATAGAGGAACTTAATTTCAACAGTGTTTTGCATTTGTGGTGTGAAATGCCTGGGATTATTTTAGAAGGGCATAAGGATTATGACTTGCTTTATTTATTTATTTATTTAGGCCAGTGCTGGGTGTGTTGGCACTTTTTTTTTTTTTTTTTTTTTGCACCAGCTCATGTGAAAGTCCTAACTTTATTTCTGGATGTGACTCAGCTTTGAATCATTACTATTAGAACAGAAACCCGATATACTAACTTTGGGAAATAATTATTACTATGTTGGCCAAAAAAGTCAGAATCATTGTCATACAACACAGCTTTAAAGGCATATCTGGGTTGGGATTGAGTCAACAATCAGACAGTGAAAATGTTAGGTGTTGGGCCAAGCTGTCCTCCAAGGGTAAGTCCCACAATGATGTGGTTTTGTGTTATTGCTGGACTGTTATCATGTCAAGGTGTCATTGAAACTCCTGTGCTTGGCATGTGCTTCTCCTGCCTCCTTTGTGGTGGCAGTGGCTTTTGTCTGACCCTCCAGTGATTTGGTTCAGGGAGTTCATCTGATGATGGAGACTAAGTGTGTTTTGTGGTATCATGGCCTCTCTTAGCTCCCGGAAGGCAAGATGGGCACCAGTGCTCGTGCTGGGGAAGAGGTGGTGATGGTGGAGTTGGCCTTTTGGTGGCAGCTCGCTGTTGGGTTGCAACTGAGCTAATAGGATGAAAAGAGGCAGACACCTGAATTGAGACAAGCCATCTCTTTCCCTGGAGGCCTCTCAAGTCACCTGCTTCTGCTCATTGCCCAGCTCTCTTCCATATAGGACTCAGGAGCCATTTGCTAGGTGCCTGGGGTTGAGGTATAAGCTAGACACCTGAATTAGGGAGGCTGGCTGCCAGCCATAAATAACTTCTTCAGGATGAATTTCATAAGGCTTATAAATACAATTGGAGCTGTTTTAAATGGAAACTCTTCCAGGAGTTTCTGGGCCAAAGCATTTGAAAATATTTGATATGCTTATATGCTGACTTCTGCTATGGCAGAAGCAGCCCTTGTGTCTCGGAGTTTCGTTGGTTGGGAGATGGTCCTTCAGAGGTGTTGGTCATCTGGCCCAGCTGTTCTGCAGTGATCATCACCTGGGCTTCAGAGGTGCAATCTAATCTCAGATCTAATCTCCAGTGTTGTTTGCAAATTCTTTCCCGGAAGTGCTTTATTGACCCAGCTATTTCTTATTTATTTATTATTTTTCTTTCAGGAAGGAATTTGAAAAATCTACCTTGTGTAGTTTGATCTGAGAGTTTCTTTGTGGTCAAATGACCGTGTCAGCTAGTAAATCGCGATGTGATAAAGAACAGAGGCAAATGAAGCCAGGTGTCAAAGTGGCTGTGGAGAAGATGAAGAAAAATTAAGATCTAGGTTTGACATTACAGGAGTGGTTTGTTTTGGGGTTTGTGGTGTGAGTTGTTGTGTTTTGAGGGGAGGGTTGTTTGTTTTTTGTTTGGGGGTGATAGTGTGTTTTTTGGTTTTTGGTTATTTTTTTGTAGCAGCAGCCGTTGCACTGCCTCGAAATGCTTCATGGGATACTATTTCAGGTTAGGTGAAGCTGGGGACAAAGCTAGGCATTACTGCATTTCCACTCTAGGAAAAAAAAAAAAACAAAAAACAAAACCACCTCGTTTTCTCCTTGTGTCATCACGCGCTGTTTGCCGAAGTGCTGCTGCTGACAAAATGTACCTTTTTGATGCCCCTGCAATTGTAATCCTGAGCAAAAAATGAACCCGACACCCGACTGCAGATTCTTTGGCAAATAGAAAAGGATTGTAACAAAGTGATATGGATTGTCTTAACTAACTAGAAAGGTCCCATCTTTGTAAAATTTTTTTTTTAAATGCTAGTTGGGCATCCTCATTGTGAGTCCTCTGCGTTCAGGAAAAAGGTTGTGTTGAGTTGCTCTTAATTGGGCTGCATGAAAATGTGGTGAGGAAGATGGCGTGAGCTCCAGGTACAGATGGATATCTTCCACAGACATTTGCCTGATGCTGTGGAGGGAAAAAAACCCTCTAATATAATAAACATCGACTCAATGATTATTCAGGAAGGTATTGCTTCACAGCTATGAGTCTTACGTGTCGATAATTTTTTTTCAAAGACAAATCCCCATTAAAATGCACAGACTGAGTTGCTCACTAATGATCCTGACTGTCATGCGTCTGATAAAATCCAAAAGTCCTCCGTGACGTTGGGGTACTGTGTCTTGGAGACATGGGCTGTAATCTCATTTGAGAGCATCGTTAAAGACTCCGGGAAGTTCTGCATGTCAAGTGTCAGTGGATGAGGTTGGGAGCTGTGCGCTGTGGAGGAATGACAGGAGAGAGGCTTGGAAAGGGAAGAGGAGAAATGTGCTCCTAAGGTTATTTGTGAATAACTACTTTTTCTTCTTACTAGAGTGAATTTCTTACTTTGTAAGTATTTAAATTATGAAATTTTGTAGAATGTACTGGCTTTTAAAATCTGGGTGATTTTTATTTGTTTTGCATTTTCATCATTTGAAAGATTGGGGGAATGCAGTCTCAGACTGTTTTAAATTTCTGAATGTGTTATTACACTGATTTTAATTTTTTCACTTACATATTTGTAAAATCAATATCTCATCTGCTTTACCTGTCATGGGGCATGGAAGCCTACTGTTAGACCTGGCTGAAAAATGCATGTATGTGTATACTGTGGTTCCTCTTTTTTCTTCCCTTTCCTACCTCCCCAGCTAAGAATTTCTATTTTTTTTTTTTTTAAACATGGCAACTAAAATTTTGTGGCATACCATTTTCCAGGGGAATCTTTGATCTTTCCTTGAGAAAACTGTCCCTCCTTGAAAATTACAGTTAAAAGGAGAATATTCTTTTCTTAAACTTATTCGGATATACCGTATTTAAGAACGGTACTAATGCTACTATAATGTCACTATAATGCTACTAAATCATGTCTGGCTCTTAATATAATGGTTAATTTTGTCAGGATACAAAATACTTACCATGCACATTTCGGCAACAAGATTTGGTCTTTGCATACGGGCAAGTCTCTTGCAAGAACCTAGAGCTCTTGTTACTGGTCACGGTAACAAAGTGTGAGGTTGGAGCAGCTCAGTTTTCCACCGTCTAAGCAGATGTGGTTGGGAGGCTGGCAGTAATTTGGTTTCCTGTGTCTGGTGTGTAGATGGGTTAGATGCGATCTAGCCGTGCAGATTTCCAGCGGTGACTCATCTGGTTGTTTTCTCTTTCCTCTGTGATCAGCCAAGGAGATAGGATAGAGGAGGGTGTCTTTCAGGCAGTAGAAGACCTCTCTAATGTCACACTACCTTTCAGGTACGGGGGACTGAAATGTGGAAAGGATATCGATGTGTCTAGGCTATTTTTAAAGGTATGCCAGCCTTCCTCTTCTCAGTCTGATTTTTGGTTTTTTTTTTTTATTTCTTTAGAGTGCTGTCCCTCACCCAGCTGTGCTGTGGCTGTAGCTCGGCCACGTCTTATCTTTATTCGTGCGCTATTGCGCAGTCTGAGAACGGGTGAACCTGGCGCAGGCTCAGTTTAACAGACATTGCTCCTGGGGGGAGGATACGGAGAAGAGATCTGGATCTCCAGATCCTTCTCATCCCACCCTTGTCGCTTTACACTCAAGTAAAGAAGTGTATGTGTCTCTTGTCTCTTCTTGAGGTAGGTGATACATATTTCCCTTTGGGAAGGGACACTCTTCTGCAAACTGCTAGTGGAGGTAGATGTGACATGCGCTGATTTTACCAATGTTTTCACCTACTGATGCATAAAATGTTGCTTAGATTGCACGTAGTGGTTTTAATTTTTGACAGAGATGCAGATTAAGACCTTTAAGTGCTTTGACTGTGTCTACCTACCTGATGTAGGCTGGAAATTGGAAGCAATGTGGCTGCTGTCACACAGAAATCCATGTGAGCCTGTTTAGGTCTGGTGGGAATACCCACGTATTCTACAGCATTATGCAATCTAAACATCCTTTGAGATTAGGATGCTACGAGTTAATTGCAGCCAGACACAGCTCATAGTTTTCTTCATCTAAAGAACCTGGATATTGCTCACCTTCTTATTATGTGGAAGATTTAAAGTATGAAGCCTGCTTCTATGTAACTTGTTTTGTCTGTCAGGAACACTGTTTCCCAGAGCACTAATAATACATAGGTTCCTCAACTATTGTAAAAGTATAAAGTTCATCTTTTTAAGAGCTTGATAGTCTTAGCTATAGAATGCAACGTCCTTACCGTGAGAAATGTCTGTCGGAGAAGCTTCTCTTGAGAAAGCTGCTTTAAATCCTCTCGTGTTTAGAGGCATTTCACATGCCCCTTTCTTTCCTGTATCAGATGTGTAATACCTTGATATAAGAATTAAAGTCTCCATGTACATGTTAAAAGTAGATGGGACAGGATATATAATGTTAAAATAGTTTTAATCCTGTGATTCAGAAGGGAAATAGAAAACATAAGGGAGATGCAGATAAAAATCCATCCTGTGGTTGAGACCAGTCTGACAGGCAACTTGGTGTATTGAGGATCTCAGTGTACCATGAAGAAGACTCTGGGGACTGAATGTTGTTGCAACACCAGCAATCAGGTACCAAATATCACTGCACACTACACATGTGGTGTTGAAATGTTCCTCAAGTTAGTAAGAGAAGTTTTGGCCATCTTCTCAACTTTCATGAGCAGCTCCTGTTTACTGGTTCAGTTTAAATGATCGTCTCTCTCTCTTTTTTTTTTTTTTTTTTTTTTTTTTTTTTTTTTGGCGTAGGTTTTATGGCCGTGATGCTCTCTGGTTTTCTGCTGAGAAAAATCTGGTTTTAATCTTGAATTCTAAGCTGTGTTTTTTTGGGAGGTGCAGGCATGAATCTTCAGTATGAATGAAAAGGTTAATTGTTTCCTGGATATAAGTGCCAGGACACTTTCTACTTTACACTAAATTTGACCAGGGTCTATTGCAGCAGCTCCCAGTGATCATTAAAACATCACTTTTGCTCCTGGTAGTTCATTTCTACATAGAATTTAACTGACATGTTTTGGAATATTTACATAGTGCGCTTTATTTAACTTTTCGGTATAATTAGGCTACAGCACTGTCATGAAAGCATGGTTTTGGTTAAATACTACAATGAAGTGCAGCCTTTAATGACCTCTGGAACATCTTATAAGCACTGTTAAATCATAGCTGTCAGGCTGGAGTTGTGAAGAATCTCTGCAGCAGTGGCTAGTCTCAAGGAGAGAGTTCTCTAGCAGTCACACAATTGGTATAATGCTATTTTAGACCTTGAAGCCCCTTGCTTTTATTTATGTATAGTGTCAGCGGGTGCTTGTGGATGATGCTTGTTGCAGATACCATTTGCTACAGTCTCAGACGATGGGGAAACTGCTGCACGGAGCAAATGAGCAGCTCATGTTCTCCCTCTGCATAGATTCATTACTCTAACCAAGTTACTCGCATATATGCAGTCTGGAAATACTAGAGGTCTTTGATCTTTAAAACTTCATGTTTGAAAATGTAAATGATGCACTACTTTGATCTGCTTCTTAAATTAAATGGTAATTGTGAAAATTACATTAGGCAGCTTTACGTCTAAAGGTTTGTGCTTTTCATTTCACACTACGTTAATTTTAAGCCATATGTCCTTGCTGGTTTTTCATCAGTGAATTCTGGTAGGGGGGAGATCCTTGTGTTTCTTCATGGCTTAATTATCAGCAGTGTGTGTATTTAGTGATTAGGCCTTAGCATGCAGTTCCCCAGGGACTGCCAGTTTGGCCTGTCTGCCTGTGTGTTCGTGGCTAGGGTAATAGGAATCGTTAGAGCTGAGCAGTAGAAAACGAAGAGAGTTTGAGCCATGTGTGCCCAGGGTAGGAGGCTGTGACTTCCTCACAGGAGGCGTGAGGAAACGCTTGGGCGCGTGCTCCGCTGCAGTCTGGCGATGGGTCCTCCCAAGCAGCTGCTGATTGCAAAGTAGCAGAAACTTCTTTATTTGGGTCCATCTGTGCTACTGGACTTTGTGCTGTTGTCTTTCCAAATTACTGTCATCTTCTAATCAAAAAAACTACTGGGTAATTTAGGGCTCCTAAAACGTTGGTGAAGCTCATGCAAAGTTCAGTCTTTTCCTTGCATCAGCTTTCTAGAACGTAGTGGATTTGTCTATCTTATTTACTATAAATTATGATAAAGACCTCTCTGCCTTTGTCCTGTTTTCTTATGAAAGGGGCTTTTTGAAGTCTGAGGACCACATCAAACTGCCCACTAGTAACTCACAAGGTTATTCAGAGTCTTATCCATGTGTAATAGGTTCTCTTAAGCTCCTGTTGGTTGAATGCCAACTAAAAATCAGCTGCTAAACTGAAATGTTGTTAATTACCCCCTTAGTAAAATCACTTTGTGTACTTTTCAATTATTAATATTTGTTTAACTACACAGAGATTAAGTTTGTGGAGGAGAAGGTTCAAGGTGGTTAGTACTGAATGTCTGCCGCCACAACTTTAAGATGTACTCATGGCTGGAGGAGGTTTTCTGTGGGTTTTTTTGTTTTGTTTTTTTAGGAGCAGGTAAAGATTCTTTGTTCCAGTCTATGGAGTGGGATTTTCTGTGTTTTGAGTATCATCATATGGACCTTCTGTTGTAACTCATGCTACAGTCCCCAAATTTGTCTTGCTTTCTGTCACCTGCTGATTTCCTTTAGTGATGTTTATATTAAGTTCAGCATCATGCTGAATTACCATATTGCTGCTTTTTTTGCTAGTTTCCATTTGTATGTGTGCTGGTGGATTTGAGCATTCATCTCCAGTAATTTGCATAGGATGTTAAACAATCCCATTGCTTTAGTGGCACCCATCAGAGTCAGGAAATTGCCTAGCTGAGGTGAAGAGGAACATCTCAACTCAGAGCTGCTACAGCAGCTTGCCTGTGTATTTGATTTTTTTTTTTTCCTTTAAGCACAAAACAGAGAGAAGATATTTCCAACTGGGGATAACAACAGTTGCCAGGGAAAAGAAACTTGAAATATTTTTTTCTGAGGTTATAGAAATTGGTTAGCTTAGGTTTCAGTGCTTCAGTGTGATGCCTTCCTCATTAAAATTTCTTTTAGGTGATAAGGACTTATAAAACTTCCCGATAAAAGTTCAAAATTAAAATGAACTCTCTTATATTTTTTTTTTTTTTAAAAGTTAGGAATTGGATGCTTAGATTTTACTTCTTTTCGTCTAAGTGTGGAGGATTCCAGATCATGCTTTCTCAAAATTCTTCTTCCCCAATATGTTCCTTTGGCTTCTGCATCCTTTTGAATAAGGAAGACTTGTAGAATTATTAAAAAATGAATTCTCATATACATATGAATTAAAATTATCTGATCAAAATGTTTGGATTGGGGGTGGAGGGGGCCACAGGAGCCCTCTGTCCTCTCTTGCTGTGAGAGGAGCTGGCCAGGAGTGGGACCATGCAGCAGGACCATTCACCACCCCTTGTGAACCTTCAGCCTCTCTTCTTACCCAAGCCCCAGAGTTGCGTCAGTGTGGTCACTGCTTACTTTTTCCCTTTTTGAAGCCTGGTATGAAGGTCCTGTGGCTCAAAGTGGGGGTTGCTTAAATGTAAAGTCCCATTTTAAAGCTGTTACTTTAAAATATCAGGTGATACTGAACTTTTTTTTTTATTGTTCCTTCATAGTGATTAAACTCACTTAAAGTCAAGTTAGAGCAAGTCATTAATTAAAGTAAGGAATTTTTGAAGTCCAGATTTTTTTTTCTTCTCAAACTTGAAGAACTTGAAACAGGTGTATGCCATAGGTGCCTAAGAGCAGGTAACTTGTATTTCCTGGTGAATGACGTTGCCAGTTTTAAACCTCTCTCTCACTGCTCCTTTAAGGCTAGCCCAGAACTAAATAAAATAACATAAAAGGCTGTAAGCTTTCAGACCAAAGCTTTGCCTTTGAATTAATTGCTCAGGATGAAATGAGAAGTGGTAGGTGTGTTCTGTTTCATGGATTTAAAAACAAACACAAAGTAGTGTCTGTTGCCCCATTTGGAGTGGTTTGCTGTCGGGAGAGCTTCTCTTCTAGAGCTAAACTTTCAAAAACTTTCTGGAGCTCCCTGCTTTTCCCCATATAATTTCATTTTTAGCCTTGTTTGGGGAGTCTTATGACCCCTTGAGAGTTTAAGGCTTTTCCAGAGATCAGAGCTACAGAGCTGCCGCAGTCCTGTAACCTGTCGTGCAGCTGCCTAACAGCCAAGGGCTTGCTAGTTCCCACAAAGCTCAAGAGGAATCTGATGG
Organism: Balearica regulorum gibbericeps; assembly: GCF_011004875.1. Classification (NCBI taxonomy): domain Eukaryota; kingdom Metazoa; phylum Chordata; class Aves; order Gruiformes; family Gruidae; genus Balearica; species Balearica regulorum. The sequence continues at coordinate 172,991,087 of NC_046184.1, read as the reverse complement.
TTCAAGTCTCTTCCCTCTTTAAGGCGTGAGGCTGCCGTTAAATACAGAAATCTCTTGTAACCAGAAAAATAGATATTTAAATAGCATTATACTTAATCATAGTCGTCTTTCTCTCCCCTCCTATTGACACTATAGAAAAAAGATTTGACAGGGACATCTCAAGCTAAACTTGCTCCTCAGGGGCTTCCTTACCAGCAGAAATGTAGGTGCTTGTTTGAAATCTTGGGGAACTGAAAGGGTCAAGTTTTAGGCTCATAAAACAAACTTTTCTTTTCTTCCCGTAGGTATATATCCTACATCAGGCTTCCTTTTCAATTTTATGATGAATAGTATATGCTGGGTTTTGGCATTAGATCTTGAAATTGTGTTTAAATTAAACCCTAGTAGTCGGATGAAATGGGCTTAGACAGACTTTACTTTGTTTTGGTGCTCTAGAGCTAATCATTTACAAATTGCTGAGCTAAGGGGCACAAATTAATGACATTCCAGCGTCTTAAAATAGCCCTCACTATGTCATACTGAAAAAATGTGTATTCGGCGTTCAGATGCTATGAATTTCACAAATGTTTCATTTATGTGAAAAAATAGGATCAAGACACAGAAAGGAGTTGAATTGATGTTTTGTGACAGTTATATTCTGTTAATTTGAACACTGCTGTGCATTTTTGACTAGCACAAAAGTCCTTACAATGTTTGTAAAATTACTATAAAGAGCTACAGAGAATTTTCTGCCATAGTATTTTTCACATGTAGTATTTTTTTCTTTTTAGCAGAAATGTTGGTATCACAAGTTTACTCACAAAAACTTTTATTAGCTAGAAAAATGTTTACCGCTTAATCCAATTTCACTTTGTGCAAAGTTTTCAGATTTGATTAAAATAACAATGTCTTCCATTGCAGTGCATTGTGACTTTCCAAGGATTCAGAAGATATTTTGCAGGGATTCTCAACTTGCCATTATAGTGTTTATAAGGAAAATATTTCATTCCAGAATAAGCTGTTTTCAAATAATGTTGAATATATTTTTCAGAATTGTTTTATTGTACCCAACTTTTGTTTTGGTAAAAAGCATTTTGGGTAGTTATATTGTTGACTTATTCCTGCATGTAGGCAAGCATATTAACAAGCTTTTTGTTGGTTTGTCGGACATTATTTAATTTGCTTCTTGAAAGCTGTTGAATAAAAGATGGGCCATTCACTTTATTGGCCCCAAATCTGTCCCTTTTGATGCCTATTGATAAATCTAATATAAAGACTGACAGTCACTTTTCATAGATGGATCTTTTGACAGAGACGCATAACGGTATGAATTTGGCACATGTTGAAGTGTATGTTGCCTTGACTACTACAAATCCTTGTCCAAACAAAACCTTGGAGGGCTACCTCTAGTTTAGCAGCTTTTGACTTTCAAATTTGGGATTTTTTGAGGTTCTTGTGCCAGCTGCCATTACCATGAAATGTTCGGTTGTCAGGCCTTGGGGCTGTCTCAGCTTGCTGGGTTTCTGTGAAGCCTCCTTGAATTCAGCGGTAACGTTGCACGGGGCTGCTGGAAGCAGCAGTGGAACTGGAATTATCCAGATTCATGCCGTCTCCGGCGCTGGGTATAGGCAAAGCCAGGAGACCAAGGTGTAGCAAAAGTCACGTCCCCCCTGCTGACCTGAGGCAGGGTTATGCGAGGGCTTGCCGGACACTCTGTTAGTGCACGCTGGAAAGGATGGGGTGGGCATCAAAAGTGGCCGTTCTCATCTTTCCACCCCCCTATTTCTTGGATGTAAACATGAACAGCACATCTTCCAGGGTTCTCTGTTTTTGTCCTGTGTGTCTTCTGTTCCTTCGTCTGGCAGCAAGGCTGTGTAGGGTTTTGCATCTTCCTCCTTGAGGTGACAAAAACTTGTTTGGTTTTTTATTATGTGTTTTTATTTTTTTAATGTGTGTGTCTAAAATAATGCCTTGAGCAGGTGAATTCATGTAGCACCTGTGACCAAAAGCTATGTAATGAAGTCCAGACCTGCTTTTACTTTGAATGTTCCCTTCCAAAAAATATGTTTCTGTTATTTTTCTTATGTGGTTTCTGGAGGTTCTTCAAAGTAAACACTGCAGTAGCTGGAGCTATTCTCTCCACTGGTACCTGCCCCATTCCCACATAACTCTGTCACTGGAAGTGCCCAGGAGGAGCCCTCTGTCCTTCAGAGCTTGTAGGTCAGTCATTTTTATTAGATCAAGACAATCCTCCATCAAGGAAAGGGAAACTAGATTTTTTTTTTTTCATGTTGTCTGACACTGTCACGCAATCTCTGTAGAAATGCAGAAAGTGCCATAGGCAACCTCAGCACCACCACCTTGCGCTCTCCCATCTCTATGCAAGCATCCCCAGTGGTTCCAAGGCAGAAGGCCACTAGAGGAGCACAGCTGCACCACCAAGATCTTCTCTAAGCAATGTAACATTAATAACCTTCCTCCCCACCCTCAGCAAGTGATGAGAATTAACAGGCCATACAGAGGAATTTATTTTGGGAGCAGAATTCATTAGAGAGCATAAATCAGATCCAACCAGTACCTTAGCCCTTAAATTCTAATAAATCATAGTTCCCTATGGAACTTTTACCATAACATTAGAGTTAGAGTCTGGTGTTTGAGTTATATATGATAGGTAAGTGCTACTTAAACTGTGCAACTTCAGAGTTGATAATTATCCTGATCTGAATAATTATAGTTACTTGAGGGGGGAATATTTGTTAAAACAACAAAAAAGAAAAACTGTATACCCGTGGTGGGGGAACAGACACAATGTCAGGTCATAGGCGGCACTATAAGTTGGGATTTCTGATTTGACACTTAGAGTACACATCCTAAAATGAACCGATTTTTGTGTAGACATTTTTTGCATCTGGGTTATCATGTGTTTTGAGCAGTTGCTGTGAAGTACCTCATTTCCAAAACAACACCAAAACTCCCCCCAAAACTCACTTTGTTCTGTCTTATGCCCTAAATCCTGCAGATGCATACATGCTTAACTAAGAATTTTCTCTTGATTTGGTATTCAGATGATGAGACTGAATGAGTAATAAGCTCTTTCATGTGGAAATTGCATATATGGCTGGAAGGAGCTCAGAGGTCACGTAGTTCATGACTACTCTCTTGTAAGACCAGATATTCTTATACCTAGACCATTCCTGGCATTTTTTTTTAACCTCAAAAAAACTGGCAAACTGGTCTATGGTACATAACTCTTATGGTTAATTTTTCTTCCCTAATATGAGATAATATTCTTTGTACTAATTGGTTGAATTTGCAACTTTTGCTTTGATAAATTGGAACCGTTCCCTCTGTCTCATCTCTTCTCTAGAATAACTACTCCTCGTATTCTTAAGCTTCTTTCCTGTCTTGTCTTGAAGTGCAATGTATGCAATAGCACGTACCAAACTAAGAGTAGGACAACTAACTATTGCACCAATGCAAACTGGTAAATAACCACTTAAGGCAGTGGCACTGCATAAAAGGGTGTGGGGCTGACTGACTACAAACTGAGGTCAAGTCTCTTGTTTAAAAAAAAAAAGTTAACGTTTTGACATAAGTTCTGCTGAATTGTCTCTTGCTGAACTTTAGGCCAGTGTTCCAATTCAGGATTAGAACAGCAAATTCTCATCTCCCCACTTAATGCTCATGTCACGTGTCAGTTTGGGTTTGTAAGTAAGATGGTTGCAGTCTGTCACCTAATTCTGTAAAGAACACACTAGAGAGTCCTGGAATTTGAAGTAACTTCTCTTGCGTCCAGTTTAGTACTTATCCCAGTCTGGTGTTGCACCTTAGAAACCCGCTCTTTACGTGTGCGATCTTATTCCTGCCGTCACATAACGGCCTTTTAATCTGCTTACCTAGTCTGTATTTCCACAGTCTGTCTGTCTTGAAATAAAATAGCAAGGCTTTTTGCCAGTTGTATAACTTAAGTCCATCTGTAGCCCACTTACTGTTTTTCTTCTTGTGTATCAGACCAGTTAATTTGCCAAAGCAGGAAAAAATAATTATTTATATGTGATTTATTTTTTTTTTCCAAACCAAAGCGTTACCTCCCTTCCAAACATCTGTGGCTTGGAGGTGGTGGGGAATCAGCAGTATTTAACATCCCTCTAGAAAGTGAAGTTGGGGAGAATAGTCTAAATGTTTTCCTAACTCTTATTCTGGTTTCTTCCCATGTCATCACACCTCTAAAGGGGATCTTTGTTTTTAATTTTTCAGTCAATGAGACCTTTCCAGCCCTTTGAGTTGAAGATAATTGCTAATGGCTTAGAGCAGGCTCTAGAACACAGAAGAACTTTTAATTAAGCAAGTCCTTCCAGGCTTTGCCATCTTCAACATTTTTCTTATACTCTCAGTGGTTGTTTACCCAGTCCCATGCTTCTCTGAAGAATCTGACAGCTCTTTAACTGAACATTGTAGCCATCTTGTCATTATTTATTCACCTTCATCTGTCCTTTCTTTTTCTTCCAGCATGGCTGTAGAATTTGTTCTACCTTTTGTCTTTAGTAACTTTTTCACTTCAACTTGCCAGACGCTTTATTATGCTAGTTGCATGAATCTTGTGCACTTCTATTTTTGCTAATTGGTTTCTCAAAGAGTTCCTGTTTAAACCAAACAGTAATATGATTAGGCTATTCAGTTTTTCATCACATTTTTGATAGAATACAAAATTAAACTAACCACAGTACTTTACTCATTTGATTGAACACCTACGAGAATCTGTAATAGCCTTTAAAACAATAAATAAATCTGCAAGGTACTGCTGGGTGGTTCTCTATACACAGACAGCAGAACTGAGGCTTCCTCCTTATATTGTGCAAAACTGCTGTCTTTATTAATCAAATTTTTGAGTGGGAAACTGAGCTGCCTTGGCATGCCTTATTAAAAGTAGTTCTATATTTTAAGGCATCAACTGTAATGTCCAAACCTACAGGACACTCATAGTTTGTATAAGTCATTGCTTGGCATCCTGGGAGACAGTCTAGGTATTTGTTACTGGAATTGCAGTAATGTTTTTGGGGGCCCTCTCTGTTTTAGTTTCCAGCAGATGGTAGTTGCAACTGAAGGCAAAAGAAAACATAGAGTCATAGAATGGTTTGGGTTGGAAGGGACCTCAAAGATCATCTACTTCCAACCCCCCTGCCATGGGCAGGGACACCCTCCACTAGACCAGGTTGCCCAAAGCCCCATCCAACCTGGCCTTGAACACTTCCAGGGAGGGGGCATCCACAGCTTCTCTGGGCAACCTGTTCCAGTGCCTCACCACCCTCACAGGGAAGAATTTCTTCCTAATATCTAATCTAAATCAACCCTCCTTCAGCTTAAACTCAATACCCCTTGTCCTATCACTACACTCCCTGATAAACAGTCCCTCACCATCTTTCCTGTAGGCCCCTTCAGGTACTGGAAGGCCGCAATTAGATCTCCCTGGAGCCTTCTGTTCTCCAGGCTGAACAACCCCAACTCTCTCAGCCTGTCCTCATAGGAGAGGTGCTCCAGCCCTCTGATGACGTGAGGATGGTTATTGGAACAGGAGGTGTGTGTAAGCTAACAGGCTGTCTGTGCCCTGGACACCTGTGTGATGGAGTAAGGTTGCTGCGCTGCGTTTTAATGACTGTTTTCTAGTTGTAGTTGAGGATCCTTTAAGATTCAGTGGTTTATTCCTATTAGGCTGTTGCATTTCCTGCTTTTACTCCAATAGAGGCGTTATGGCAAATTTCTGTATGTTTGTCCCAGCAGAAGCAAAATATTTAATGATTTAAAAAAAAAAAAAAAAATCACTTAACTGTATGCATATGTGAAAACAGTTACATGCAGAACAATAAAAAACCTATTAATTTTAGTATTACTGGGAAACAACACAGTTGTTGGTTAAAACAAACTTTTTTTTTTTTAAGGAAATATTGCCAAAGATCTGAACAAGACTATTTCCTACTTGTAACTCTAAAAGAGGTAGGCTCTTGGCATGAGGCTGAACTTGCTGATTTCAGATTAGGGTCTCTTTCCTAGTTAAACATGAGGATAAAAAGAGTATTTGGTGCTAAAATGCTCATTGGGCACTGTGCCGCTGTCTTTCTATTCCTTAGTGAAAAGCGTTATCTGACTGGGAGCATATAGTCCTAAATTCATACTGTTTATAAATATTTGATCAAATACTTTATCATCATCTCCCAAGCCAAGGGAAATCAGCAAGTCTGGTAGAAATAATGCAAGCTGTAGGTGCAGTTTCATTTTGAAGTGTATTGGGCATTATGGGAAGGGAAGAGCAAATATTCTTTGAGCATTTGTGATAAGTACAGTAAAGGTCCATGCCTTAATCTTCAAGATCTGAGAAGAGACTTCTTATCCAGGAGGGAAAGAGAAATTTAGAAGTAGAGCATGATGATGCACACCCTCCTTATTCTTTTTCCCTTCTGAGTGTACCTATCACTTAAAAAGTGGTGTTTTGCTGCCTTCAAAATCTTGTCAACCAATATAGTCATAATTCATTCGGATTTACACTTTCACTGATGTTAATGTACAGGGTAATGGTTTCTTTACTAACCAGTATTGTTAAAATTCAGTATAAAGTTCTAGACTTGTACATAATTAAGAGAGCTTGCTAGTCTACTGTAGAATATTTTTGTAGTGGAAAATGCAACTTAAACTGAAAAAAAAAAAGGGGAGGGGGGAGAGTGCTACCTAAAACTAGCTGTTTGAATAGTTTCAGATTAACGATAGTCTGTATATTGGTGTGCTTGGTGGTTTTGCTGATATCTGTCGTAAAAAGAGAAAGATGATGTGGGACGGTTTGGTAGCATATGTAGAGTCCAGATGCTAGAAGAACAGAGTATGTATATTTATGTCAAATATGCTGCTTATAATAAATGACAGCATGATAGGAACATGAGGGGGAAAAGAAAGCTTGGGCACTTTTTTGTGCTTCATGGTTTAAAATAAAAGTGATTTTTCCTATCATTTCTTTACCCTGAATAATTGCAGATATTGAAAATTCTTAGTCAGCTGAAGGCAATGTTTTAAAGAAAAAAAAATTATTGTCAAAATAAATTCCACTTTATAACAGCAGAGGTCAGAATATGTCAGGAGATATGTGAGATCAATTTTGCAGTGACACCCAGATTCTGTGTGAATTCACACCCGATATCGATGTGGGCTCTCAAACTGAGGCACCAGTCTTGGAGAAGATTGGCCAGCGTAAGATATATGAGTTTTTAATAGCATATTTGTGGTTATATGCCTTAGTTAAAAAATCATTGTATAGATGTAACACTTCGGATTTAAGTTAGCCTTCTGTCCAGCTTGTTCTGGATACATATTTCCCTATTGTATTGTATATTACAAGCAAACAAATCTTTAAGCAAGCAAATATTTAAAAAAAAAAAATTATATGGGGGCAGGAGGAAGTGGTGGTGGTACAATCCTTTCTGTAATGATTTCTGATGCAATAGAACTGTGAAAATGTGTTGCTCTCCCTATCTGTGGGTTTTTTACCATTTAATTATAGAGAAGGCTACAACTCCTCTGCTCTAAATATGAAAGTACTGGTATCTTCCTTCCTCACCCTCTGAAGGTGCTGACATACCTGGTACAGGTCACTGTCAGACCGAGGATGCTGGGCAAGATGGACAACCAGTTTAACGCAATGGGATAATTCCTTTGTTAGTCTATAATTGTTGTGCAAGTGGTGTTTGAATGGTTCAACCTGAAGTTAGATCCCCCTTTTTGTTCTAACAGAAAATATTTGAGAGGACGTGTATCTAATAAAATGCATAATTTTGTGATGCCCCTAAACAAAATTAAATCTTGCATCGGAAATAAAATCGATGATACAAAGTACCATTCCTTTCTCTCTGGAATTTTGAATTAAAAAAACCCCAAAGACATCCTTCTGCTTTGATAAAGCAGTGACCTAATGTTAAAAGCACTTCCCAGTTTTGTTTTTGTTATGGTAGGAAAAGTGTCTTCAACTGCTTTACTGAGCTGTAATGAATGGTTAAATTCGTAAAAAACGGTAATCATGTACCAGATCAAGCAGCAGAAATTGGCATAACTTCATGCAATATGTATGGAGGAAAATGTTTAAATTGGGGGCAGTCTATGCTTTGTCTCTGTTGCGAGGCAAAACTTCAGACATTCTTCAAGTCTGCGAGCCCTGGAAGGCATCTGGTCATAGAAACCAGATGTTTGTGGCTCAAACCTGAAATGCATCTTGCCTACGGTAGAAGAAAAGCTCAGTCTTCCGGGACATAGATATTCGCTGTCTATGAGACTCTCTGTGGGTTACTGATAATATATCTCCATTTAATGCATTGTTATTTTTAAAGACAGAAGAAAGTTAAGCTAGAGACAAATAATGCCCGAAGTACATGCATCTGTTTATAATCTAGAAAGTGCATCTTTTCTGTGGTTATAAGGTACAAGTGTAATCCTACTAAATGAATGGAACAGAGTAGTCTTCCAAGACTGTTTTTACAGTTCTGGATAGAACATTTTCTGGTACAATTTGCCTGCTTGCATCCCAGTGCTTTTCTGGTGTGCATTTTGTGGAGCTTTTTGGCTGTATCATTAGGGGAGGTTATGTGAATATATGTGAACTAGCCCGCTATAGTCTGGAATCTCTCTGTTTTTTTGTACACAGGACTTCAGGTCAGCGGCTCTCTTTGAGAAAGCTGATGCATCAGCTGTATGCGGATAAATTATTTTATATGGTCTTTTTTCTAGAGGAAAATAAATTATATTCTTTCAGTGACATGGAATCTTCTAGTGATATAAAAAGATTGGGCTCAATCTTAGGGATATTGAGAGTTCTCATTTTAAATGCTTAATGGGTTGAATATGGAAACTATGGGGTAAATTTCTGCCTCTCTTTTGCAGGGTATGGAATTGTTTACAAAGATTCATGAACATTTCTGCAAGGATGTCATAATAAATATAAGCAAATTATAATTGTCTTCTGTAATAAGGGGGAGATTGGCTGCTTTCAACTAGTAATTAAATCCTACCTCTGGGCAGTGTACATAGCAGCTACACAGGGTTTCTATGACAGTCAATCTTATCTTGGGCTCCTCTAAACACACCCAGGTGAGGAGGCAAGCACTCTGTCAAACCAGTTTGGCTCCTTAAATAACTAAATAAGTACAGCTGCGTTTGCAGGGGAGCAGTGAAATGGCTGGAGGAATTGCCGCGCTGGAGGTGGTTGAGTAACGCTTGGGTTGTATGGATGCTCAGCCTGGATCGGGAGTGGGGTGGCAAGTGATGATGTCGAAGAGGAAAGAGAGGGAGGGGGAAGTGTTGAAAGAGTTGTGAAGAGCAGCAGTTGTCACTTGTGGCTTCCCTTCTGGACCACAATCTCTCCTCCGTGCTCTGCACCTTAATTCTTTAATTGAAGCGCAGCAATTATCCCTGCGTGGGGCAACCTATGACTTTGACAGCTGCTAATGCTTCTGTCTGTGGCTTTGCAAACCAAGCAGAAGAGTTCCATGGAGAACGAGTTTGCTAGTGGTGTATTTGGCTTAATAAATATTCAAATGACTAGACTGAAACGTTCTGATAGGAAAGACAGATGACAGGGCGGTGCGGTGCATAAAGAAGGGCCTTTTCATGTCATCTTTAATCTCTAAGTAGGGTGAAGTCCTGATTTTGAGGTTGATGGTAGCCTGATCCCTGATTTCTGCTTGCAGTGACATTTTATTTTTGTAAAGGCAAATAAATCTCAAACAGTAAAGAAGTTACTTCTGGAGGGGGAGGGGGAAGATATAATTAGGAATAATGGGTAAGTAGTGTAGGCTACTGTTCAGAGTGGTACCATGTGTGCTGTGAGATGACAAAAGCATCTTGAAGGAGGCATAGCTGGAAGAGGATCCCCTGAAAAGCTGAAAGGTGTGTCATCAGGCAGAAAACCATGTTCGCATCACAGTTCTCCAAGTATCATAAAGACACTTCAGTAACTTGCTACATGTTCACCAAATATTCCTTTATATTTAAAATAATCCTTTATATTTAAATCCTTTCTATTTAAAAGGGCAATGCTCATATTTTAGAACTCCTCAACAACATAATCGGAGACAAGAGTTGGTCAGCAAAACTTACTGAGCCTAAACGTCCTTATTCCTTTGCCCAGACTGATACTCTGCTTCCTCTAGTTGTGCTCCTGTCATCTTTTCAGATGCACGCCATCCTTCTGTGGCTCCCTTGGACTTCAATTTCCTCCGTAGCCATCCTTCCTCCTCTGACTGCAATTATTTAATTTCTTTGCTAGAGGCAATTTCTTTCATCTCCTGCCAAAGAGAAGGACTATATATAAGCACAAAGCCTCTGGTCATATGTCGTACCTGGCGTCTCTCATTAGATGGTGCTGCAAAGCAGTGGCAATGTCTTCTGCCATCCAGCGCTGTAATATAGGAGCTCGTTACCTGTAATTAAGTATGTCGCTATGAGCCTTGGGAAATGGAGTCTTCAGAAGTCTTGCTCCCAGTTTAGTAACTTAGTGCACGCAGTGTATTTCAAATATCCCAAAATAATTATTTGTGTGTTTATATTACTTCAAATTTCAGATTTTAAAAATTTCTAAAAAAAAAACCACCCCAAAACCAAACCAAAACCCCACCCAAAACCACACAAAATCCCCCCAAATACCATCTTTCTTGATGTCACAGTTCTGTATAGCCTGTCCTACTGGCTTGCTCACTGTCATTTCTTGAAACTTAAATGTAGTTTAAAAAAAAAAACCCCAACTACTAATCATAGTAGTATTCAAGAGCTTTACGATCTTGCTTTTATTTTTATTTGAACAGGTAATATCAGTGGAGTTCTCTTAAGCTAATCCTTCCCCCTGAATTATTCCAACTCTAGAGAAGAGCATAATATTTCTACAGCTGAAGTCGGCATTAATTTCAGTGACCTCCACCTGAAAGTTTATTTCTGTATAACTGTTGCTAGATAATGAAATCTCTAAATGCTATTGTTTAAGTGCCACAGTTAATGCCAAGTGCCATAGTTTACTGGGAAGTGATGTGACTATTTTTTTTCCAGACTCTGTATGTGACATTAATTGCCTTTAGGGTGTCTTTTGACCCTGTTAAACGTTCATTTCCACACAATTTCTTTGCTCGCTGCCCATCTGTTGCCTTGTTAATGAGATGAGTAAACCCGGTGAAATGGGTTGGAAACCAGTGGGTGCAGGAGGAGATACAAAAGTCAGGGGATGTGGGGACGGGAGGGGAGACATGGTGTGAAGGCTGTTGGTTCCCCAAACCCTGTGTGTGCACACATGGGGGTGTGTGTGAGAGAGAAAGGGGGGGTTTGCTGAACGTTTTTGGCTGCAGCCAACTGGAGCCACGTGTCGGTACGTATGCTGCTCAAAGTACTGCTTCCAGGAAAGGTTGGAAAATCTGAAAAGATTGACAAATCTCCAGTAACAACAAGAAAAGACTTCCACGCATGAATAACCTCGCTAAACACGCGAAAGCAAGTGTATCTAAAGCATTTCCCTCTTGCGTGCGTATTCTTTTATCGGATGCCTTTCTCCTCCTCCTGTTGAACGGAGTTTTGGGACTTTGCGGTTAGATTCCTGGTTCGCTCATGGCACTGGCGCTGCCCTCCGGAGAACCACGAGCATTTAAAATGTATGAAAAATCAAAGTATTAAATACACCCAGGATCTCAGCAGTCGATTTGTAAGAGATAACTGGAATCTAGGGCAGAAGCGCGCTCTGGTTTTGGCCATTTGGTATCTCTGTATCGCTCAGCCACTTAAGTAAATAATCCCAACAGGGACCTGCTTGCAAATAGCAGCAGAGTTTTAGCATATTTTTCTTAATCAGTGTAAGCAAAGATATTGTTTTCTTTAAGGTCTTTCCTATAAAAATAAACGCTAATGAACTGAAAGCTTGTATTGAAACTCGTAGCATATATTCTCTGACCCGGAATTACAATAGTAGTAAAGCTTAGGAAATACAAATGTTAGAAGGCTTTTTATCGCTTGCATTTATCTTCTGGTTTGAAATGAACAAGAACGAAATATTTAAAGATTCAATTACAGTGAAGTGGAAACATTACTTAAAATACTACATATAAGAGATTAAAGTGTTAGACAATGTGACTTTAGTACCCTCTACAGCAAAAATGCCCAAGTTTATATTTGCTTTAATCCTTTCTTTACATTTGCCCTAGACAAATGTGATTTTAGTATCACTAAGTTTTATCCGTCAATATTTCAAGTAATGCCTCTATTTTACTTCAAGCTTGTAAAAACAGTATTTTTTTTTCTTGTTCACCTGAAACCAAGATGCTGCAGTTGTTGTTAAACTTTGCTTTTCTTCCTTTAGCAAAAACAATGGTATAGACAGATTTTTGCATAGAGGTTTTTGGAGTGGGATTTTATTATTATTACTATTGTCTGAACTTGAAGTTCTTTGAGGGTGCGTGGCTGGCCATCACATCGGTCATGTACTGCCTGGCTGTCAGGGTGCTGAATCCCTTGATCTTTGGGTATGTTAAGCCTCTCAAGAATCTGCGCAAAGTCCAAACGTTATCCCTCTCTCATCTCCAGCATGCCGTGGCTCCAGCCCCGGGGTGCCCTTCCCCGCTGCTTGGAACCCCTGGCTTAGTTGCTGTGGTCATTTTGGGGCTGGGGAGAGGCGGTGAGATGTGTGAGGGGGTTACGTAGGGATTTTTATTTTTTTTTTTAAACTTTATTTTTATTGTTAGTACTATATTAAAGAACAAAGTCATCTGGGTGATTGCAGGACATTTTCTAAACGCAAACGCTTCACATGGGCACAAGGAAGAGAGTGGAAAAGGAGGCTCTGATGCCATTTTAGGACGACAGGAAGATCATTGTTTTCTTCTGTGACTGGACTGCTCAGCCAGCCCTACGAAACGTTCTGTCAGTCGTGTGTCTAAGTCTTCTTGCAAGGCCTCTTTTCTAAGCTGTGTTGTTGCTGAGATTCTTCCAGGTTTGTTTTTTATTTCAACTTCCTAAAGGAGATGTTGAGAACATACTGATTTTTTTTTTATTATTTTTTATTTTCTGTCCAAGGCAAGCTTTTCGTATGCCCCAGGTGGACACTATGTAGGAGTCCAGCTGAGACACAGCTATGCATAGATTCATTTATCTCTTGATGGCTTATTCCTCAGCTTGGAAAGGCATTAATAGCTTGAAGTCAGGTAACAACCAACGGGGTGTTCCCTACCCATGGCAGGAAGGGTTGGAACTAGATGATCTTTAAGGTCCCTTCCAACCCAAACCATTGGAAGACACTTCAGAAAAAACCATAAAGAAATGGCATGCAGAGTGACTGGCTTTCACAATGGGCAAGTTCAAAATTTGGCTAGCAGGAGAGCGCTTACATGATGAAACACAATCATTAAAAGCTATCTAAGCAGTGAAACTGGAATCTCTGCTCGCCACTTCTGTGATCTCAGTCAATTGCTCTTCTAGAAATCTTTCCTTCATATTCCTCGTTGCCTGGCTATGTTTAAATGTAAAAACTTTTTTCCCTATGGCAGAAACAAACATCCAGCTCTAGTACACCACCATTATACTGTGAATTACTTGGAAAAGACAACTTTCAATCAACCAGTGTGTTTCCATACTTAAGGTATTCAGTGATTAGTTTCTGGTTGTTTCAGGAGTGAACTGAATGTTTGGTTGTTTGTCTTCTCATGATGATTTTTGTCCTTTTCTCTGCTTAATTAGGAACAATTACAGTTAAGGTGCCCACTGCCACCCTTCTTCTACCACAAACCACTGAACTAGTATGGAACCTAGCTGGCAAATCTTAAAATAATCATGTTACTCTTACATTGTTTTGGGAAAGTGCATAAATACTCACTTTTTGTTGTGGTTTAGCCCTAGCTAGCAACTAAGCACCATGCAACTGCTCACTTGCTCCCCCTGCCAACAGGGTGGGGGAGAGAATCAGAAGGGTAAAAGTGAGAAAACTCGTGGGTTGAGATAAAGACAGTTTAATAGGTAAAACAAAAGCCATGCACATGCAAGCAAAGCAAAACAAGGAATTCATTCCCCGCTTCCCATGGGCAGGCAGGTGTTCAGCCATCTCCAGGAAAGCAGGGCTCCGTCATGTGTAACGGTGACTTGGGAAGACAAACACCATCAATCTGAATGTTTCCCCCGCCTCTTTCTTCTTCTTCCTCTGGCTTTATATGCTGAGCATGATGTCATATGGTATGGAATACCCCTTTGGTCAGTTGGGGTCAGCTGTCCCAGCTGTGTCCCCTCCCAACTCCTTGTGCACCCCCAGCCATCCCATTGGTGGGGTGGTGTGAGAAGCAGAAAAGGCCTTGGCTCTGTGTAAGCACTGCTCAGCAATAACAAATAGATCTCTGTATAACAAAAACACCCCTGAGTTATCAACACTGCTTTCAGCATAAATCCAAAACATAGCCTCATACTAGCTACTGTGAAGAAAATTAACTCTCTCTCAGCTGAAACCAGGACACTTCTATGTAACTGAAGTTAGTTGCAAATACATGTGAGAAAGTAAAAACTTGGTTAAAGTTGAAATCAGCATGCATCAATTAGGATAGTGGCCTTAGAATTCATGCACATTTAAACTGTTTATGGAATTAATAAGTTCCAAATAAATCAGATGTACCTACATCATTACAATAAAATGTCAATTATTTGTTTTTTCAGAGATTCCTAGTAATTCAAATTCCACTTGCATTTGCAAGTTTTATGTCCTACTGGACCACCTACCTCCGTCTAGTTTATGCTGCTTATCCCTGCATATACAGTGAGACCTTTTTTTATCACACAAACTAATCTATGTTGGTTTTCCTAATTTGACAGCTGTCAGTACAGTCATCAGTATAAACAACAGTAAGCTTATTTATCTTGCTGTTCTGTAGAAGGAAAAAAAGCTCAACTGAATTGATTGATCCCAAATGCCTGCTTTTTCTGCAGTATTGTTCCCTTAAGTCAGGGATTCCCTTAAATAGTGGAAGAAAAACTTCACTTCAATCCCTCAGATTGTATATTTATATGCAATTTGACAGAAGAGCTGAAAAAACAGAGTGTAAGCAGCTGATGAGCCAAGATCTAGGCTTCTCGCACCTTCCACATCGGTAATTGTGTGCCTCTCTGTCCCTTATTCATTGTTTCTCTTCATCTTTTGTAAAAATGTAGTGGTATGTTATTTCAGGAGTCTTGGCATGTCTGTCCACAATAAGGCATACCACAATAAGACCCCATCATTATGTTGATGATAGAAAATAACAGTAAGACTTTTTCAATAATCAGTCATTTCCTTTTATAAATGTCTGTTCTGGTGTGTTATCAAAGGCAGTTTTGGCTGAAGATTGAAAAATTTCCACATCCTCTGAAATGAAGTGATGTCCAGGGATTTGGGGTATGGGGTTAAACAGGAGAGTGCAGCTTTGCATTGAGCAATAGAGCAGGAATGATTCCAACTGAAGAACAAAGTCTTACAAAGGGGAACATTCACGTGGACCAGCATAAGTGATCAATGGCAAAAACATCCATTTCCTTCAGCCTTACTTTTGCTGTGCGGTTAGACTATACAGCAGATTTCTTGGTAGATATTTTCCTTCTTATTTCCAGCCACTCCAGTTCTTCTCCTCAGTGGAGTTGAGCCTGTCATGGATTTTAGCAATGAATTGTGAGGACTTGAAATGAAGAGCTTCCTTTTTGTAGAAATCCAGGCCTTGCTCTTGGCTCCTGTCAAGTTGTTAGGCTGGGCAGTGTCCTAAGTTAATTGCTGGACAGCTGACCGGGAAAGCCTCTATGGGTACCAGCTTTTTGAGCACTTCCTGACCTCTCAAGAGTTTGTTGAACCGTGAATTAAATTGCGATCAGAAAGGAGGATTGCAGGACAGTTTCCTTTCTGACCTTGGCTGCTTTGGACCTGGTGTCCCTCCTGCTACCAGCGGTGCGGTACCGGCAGTGTTCTCATGCGGGTGGAAGATATGAATGCCCACTCTTCCTGTACATCTTCCCAGGGCCCAAAATTCGGGGAGGCAGATCCCACTTGCCACTCTCTTTCTACTGCTTGACCTTGAGAAATCTAGTAATTGCTGTGGCCAGGGTGTTTGCTGCAACGCCAAAGGCTTTCTTCCCAAATGGCTGATTTTGCCACTTGTATGTGCAAGACTGCGTGCAGCAAACTCTGAATATGGTTCCTACCATCTGCCCTTCAGGAAGGATTTGGATAAACCAATTGACTACTGGAGCAAATTGTGGCAATGGTAGAGTGTTTGGTTTGGTTTTGTCTGTTTGTTGGTGGGTTGTTTTTTTTAAAAAAAAAACCAAACTTCAGAGAGGAAGAACCAGTGTGGAGGAGAAAACAAGATGGGAAGTCTGCAAAGGCCAACCACCACAAGGGCCTTACTTCAAAGCATAAAGGCAGCATTTTTGTTAATAGCTACCGCATATGCCGTTCAAAGACAAGCTCATATCCTGCGTGGCACTTAAACAGGACTACAAATAGCTGTTAAGGGGGGAGGCAGGACTTTGGGTGGTACATCTGGAGTGTCCCATAAAGCAGCTACTCATGGTCACAGTCCAGAAGATCTACCAGTTCCTACAGGAATGCAAGAGAGGAAGAAGTACCTGCTTTTTCTTTATGTGTTACTCTTCCTTCCTGACAGACCCGAAAAGGTAAAATCCGTCAGGCTGAGGTAGAGCATGTAACTAACAACTGTATATATAATGCAGTGGACTCAGAATACCATATAAAATGTGTTATGAGTCTACTTCCAGGCCCTACCAAACTGTACAGGTGCCAGAGCATTGGGAGTGTCTTGAACGCTTGCTTTTTGCCTGTGGGTGTAGCCTATATATCTCCTCGTACATCTTACAGTATCAGTACCATTCTGGAGTGATGTATTGGATGAGGGTGGTTAGAGCCAAAGGAGGGCTGTAAATGGAGATATGTAACACTGGGATTATGTAAGGATGGAGCCATTTGCCATGTCATCTGATCCAGATTTTTTGTAACTGGGGTGGGGGAAAGAAAGGCCATTAGCAAGGTAGTAATTCAGACATTGATGTGTATGATCCACCAAGGCAGGCACTGTGACAGAAACTGGCAGATGTAGCTGAAATTCTATGGTGAAGTTGGTACTGCAGCATCAGATTCATATCATTGTCCCAGTTCCCTACAGCACATGAGGAGTCCTCTCTGCAGCAGGATAAACTCTGTGTTTATTGTTGCAGGCTGAGCTGAGGACCTGAAGTTCATGAGTCAGTGTAGTATCCTTGAGGTCACCATCCGATTAATTGTTTGCCCCATGAGATCCTTGCGTCAGCCTGCATTAAGGCTGTTGCTATCATGCGTGGTTTAGTATTTTTCTTGAATTTTCCATCCCTAACCTATGATTTTACATCAGGGAGCTGTGTGCTTCATGCTGTTGCAGTTAGCATTTCTCTCAAATCGGCGCACGGGGTCCTTGCATGGTTTGAAATGGTGTAGTCTACATGGGGCAGTGGTAGAGGAGCTCTGAATAAGATGGAGGTTGCAGAGCTGGCCTGTGTCAACTGTGGAGCAGGCTGGATGGCGAGTACCTGGGTCCTCTGCAGCAAGGCATCCTTTAGGTCACAGGCTGGACGTGATGCAGTGCCATCTCCTAGTTTCTGAGCAGCTAACGCTTTTGCGATAGAGAATCGGTTAGCCAGCATGCCTGTGTATGTGGTGTGAGTCTTGCATTGGATGGGGAGAGTCTAGCTTTGATATTTCTGGTTAAACTGAGAAACTGCCAGTCCTTTGCACTTTGAGTTGCATGTGGTGGTATGTATGGGAAGCCAACCCACTTGAAAATATCTACCGTCCGCGGTAGAGCTCCCTTTCTGCTAAAGCCATTCAAACCAGTGTAAACCACGGAAACACCTTGACCTGAACCCCCTTAGTTTGGTTTTTCTATTAACATTGAAAAATCTTCCAATTTTGAATAGCTTTTAAGGCAAATAAGGCCTATTATCATCAGCTATATTTGGCCTCTAGTAGGACAAGCCAAAGAAATGTACTCAATGTTAATTTTGGTATTGAGGCGTATAATTAGCATATTCTTCTGTGCCATGTGCTTTTTGTTCACTCCATCATGATCTTGATGTCATGCCATCTTCAGAATGGTTGATCTTTGGTTATTTCTTCTTGATTTGCCTCCTCCTACAGGAATCACAGCAAACCTGAAATTAAACTAGCCCTCTTTGTGTGTGTGTGTGTGTGTGTAAGCATTTTTAAAATGTCTAAATTTAAATGAAGATCTGATTTGCGTACTGTTTGAAGTAAATTGCTTGGACCTGGCAATTGCAAATTACCAAAGTATTAAGGGGAGGCTGTCTTACAAAAATAAATCAAACTGTTTTATAGCAGCAATTAAACATGATTTTATGATATAGCCGTTAATTATGTCATTGCTCTCTTTCTATCAAAAGAGCAGAGAAAGAAGCAGAATACATTCAGCTGAATGAAGGAGAGAAAAGAGAGATAATTTGAACAAAGATGTTGTTCAAACATGGATAAAAATTGCTTTTGCAAGATACTTCCTTTATTATTTGGTGTCTCACATGGCCTAAGAGGTTGAAAAATTGTCGAAAATCAATTATGCCTATTACATAAGAGTACCACACCCAGTATAACCAGTTTTAATGAATAAACAGTGACTCACAAATCATAGACATTATTCGAAGATACAATATCTCAGGGTGGGATTCATTTTGTCTTACTCAGGTTTTTAAAAGTGAAGGAACTCTGTATCGGTCTGTGGCTTTCAATTTTTTTAATGATACCTAGTTCCTATGTAGGCCATAATAGTTACAGCTGTGCTTGCACTGGGCATAAGCCAGATGAAAGTCCATGCTGAGAAAAGTCCTCTGTCTCTGTACGAAAGCCAGGTTTAACATGGAGTACTTTTATGACATCAACAAATTCAAGGTGTTGTGCAACTTGGAAAACATTTAGGTTTCAAGCCACCAGTGTTAAATTGTTCCTTGAGAATACCTCTTAATTACTTAATTATTAGTATCCTTTAAAAGTCAGTATTAATGAAACCTAACTTGGCAGTACCAATGCTTTTATTTTACTGTCAACAAACCATGTAGTCGTCAAAATCTGTGTGTCGCGAGATTGGTCTGACAGCTCCATCCTGTCTGTCAAATCAGTGTTGATTGCCACAGTGGCTGCACAAATAAATTAGTAAAAATGCTTCCAGTGTAATGTCCTCTAATGTAGTTTTAAGAGGTCTGCAAGTCTAATGGTAGCATTTACAACCTTGAACTCAAGTTGGACTGCTTGTTGTTCAGGGATGGCCTCTAGTTATCTGATGTCGTGTGCCTGAAGACTGAGTGGTGGTCAAAAATGTTCCACATGCCATTTTGGAGACTGAGGTTTGGGGGTTTTGTTGTGGAAAAAAACACAAGTTACACCATGAAACCATGGTTATGCACTGCAGTGTGGCAGTCCTGTGTTCTGGAGGGGCTATGCTGAAGTCTAACCTGTCTTCAGTGGCATGTGCTCCTTGACTTCTTGAGAATAATTTTTGAGGAGTGATCTCCTTAGCTACATGCTGCAGTTCTAGGGGGGTTGTTTTTGTTTTTTGTTTTTTAAGGAATTCACTGTGAAGGTTGTTTGTGGATATATGATATTGCAGGTTTGGGATGGGCCCAACTCTAGGTGAAGGAAACATCTCACCATTTATTGCATGCATGACTTACCAGTAAATGGTCTATATTAAACCAGACGTTTGGACTCTGTAGTCCTGTAGATGTCAGCAACAACTCCGGAATGAGAATAACTTTTGGACTCTAAGTATTGATTGGAGTTTGAAATGTAACCATAAAGCTAGACCCCCATCCTACAAACTTCAAGTTTGTAGCTTGCAGAATGAAGGGCTTAATTTATAACACATATTCCCTATTACCTAGGGCGCACAAATATTTATATTTAAACTTTCAGTGCCCAAAATTAATGTCACTAAATGTAACAGCTTTTTATACAAATTTGGAAGCAAAAGGCCATCTTTTATTTGAGATAAGGGTAATTTTGAGATGCTGTGTTTTGAAATTGTTCTTGAAAATGATATTGCTAAGATGCAGTACCTACTCTTCTGTAAGAACAGACTGTTAAATGAATATTGTATAAAATGAAGTTCTCCCAGGGGAATCACGGTCATCTTTTGTTGTGAAAAGTTTCTTGGATTGATTTTTTTTTTTTTAATTTTACCTGAATGTTGAAATTTTTCTTATCTTGAGTTGGTTTGTCATAATTTCTTTCTTTCTCCTTATTTGCTAAATCCTAGAAAAAAAGCTTAAACCCTAAAGAAGACTTCTGTAACATTTAAATTTGTTCTCAATAGGGAGATTGAAGTTGCAGCTTCTTAATTAAAAAATAACTTACGTAAAGACTACTGGCTTAAATTCTAGCATTTCTGGTGTTAGTATACATTCCTTTTGCAATTCCAGAAAAAAATAATAGAGTGATAACGTAACAGATTGTTAAAGAGCTACATCCTTTCCTTTGCTCTTTTACCAAGCACATCTCATTTGTTTCACTACTAATTTCCTTAATTAGTGTGGTAACCAGTAGCTTTGGTCTGGATGCACGCAGGCTCCACAGCACATTTAATTGTGTGCCTGAAGTCCTGTGTAGTATGGGGGACGGCCAGGATCCCCAAAGGGAGGTTTGTAATTAGCTGGTGACCGAACCTGGTGACCTCCAAGCTCAAATAAATGCCCTTCCTAGTGTTTGATTTGTCTGCCCAGCTGGGATAAAACCCTCTTTTGGACTGTTTTAGGAATATTGACTCCTTTTCTGACTTGCATGTGGGTTACTAATCTGAGTATTTAGAAGAAATATGCCAAATTTGCTTCCTTCAAGGGATGTGGGCAGAAGGGGGATCTAGTAGGAAGAATCCAAGTGTGTTTTGACTTGAGCAGGGTGCTGCTGCGTTGATGGTCTTGTTTGAGATGGAGGGAGTTAATGCCAGGAGCAGATTTTTTTTTTTTTTTTTTTTTTTTATTGGAAAATAACTTTGCTGAAAACCTGTAGGTAATGCTTTTGGCATCAGGTATCTTAAGTTCTTTATAAGACGTTGTTCTTGTTCACTGCTTTTCACTCTGAATATAAGTAGTCCCATTAGTATAGTCCTGCCGCTTGCTAAGTAATGGGAATTGATGTGCACGTGGTGATACAGACTTGCCAGAGTGGTTCTTTAGTCACACTGCCTTAGGTGTGAGTGGCAAGAAAAAAACCCCATTAAAATACGTTGTGCCAGATATCACAAGTATGCAAGCTGTAATATGGAATAGGAGATAAAAGACTTTTTCTCTCTTTTACACTTCTGTTTGAAATTCATTTTATGCTTTTCTGTGTGGCTGGTACTGCTTTAGAAAATTATAAGTATTCCCACAGAATTCAGCTGACAATTGGTTTACAGTAGAGAAAACTATTTGAAGATGTTTGATCTGACTTCTTTTGAGGCATAAAGAACTGCTTTTTAAAAACTTCTTTTGAAATTAATATAAGAAAATAATAGATAGTATGAACTAAGCGTTGAATTAAATAGTGTGTTTGGGGATTTTTAGTACATCTTAGATGCTCTTACTAGTCCTGATTTTGTGTGCATGTCCAGTTAACTCTCAATTCTTATTTTTATAGACAGTTACTGGGAAAAGCTTTGGAACCAAAGACTTTCGAGCAGCTCTAGAGAATGGAGTCCTGTTATGCGAGTGAGTATTGACTATATAAAAAACCTTCAGGTTAACATCAGTTGGCCTGTTTCCATGCTGGCCTCTTGTTTGAAATTTTTTTCTGAAGTACCAAAAATATTTTGCAGTAAGTAATTTTTTCCTTTTTTATATACATGATGTTTGTTTCAAACATTGTGTCTCAAGATCTATGTTTCCTGTGTTGTCCTATGCACGCTTTCATGTGCTAGCAAGAAGATCGTGCTCATCCTCTGGCCAGTTGATGAGGTTTTTTGGTTATGATGCTCATGGGCTTTCTCTTCAGCCTGTGCAAGGTAGTGTGGCCGTGGCTGGGATCAAGGCACTCTGTTACCTGTATATCTGCTTTTGTTGTTGGGGTTTTATCCCCCATCCCCACCCACCTGTAAGAAATTATTGTAAATTCTGTGTGCTCATTGTTCTCTAAATCCTGGAAGTTACCTGTTCCAAACAGAGAACGTTACACCCAGAGAACTTTTCTTTTTAAAGTAGTTCATTTCTGAAGTCAACTTTACAAAACTGTAAATTAAAGATAACAGACAGGCCTTTGATTTCATGTTCTATACTGAAGAGCAATATTAGTAAGTAATATAGGTATATGTAGTATGTAGTATATGTAGTAAGTAGTATATATAAGCAATAATACCTAAGAGGGACTATTTGGTCTTCTGGGGAATTATGGTTACACTCAAGTATCTCAATGTAGAATCTATTGGATGGCATTTGGCATACTTAATAAAAACATACCTTTTTTTTTTTTAAACAAGCACTTTAAAATTATGAAAGTAAATGGATTGGGTCTCATTGTAATGTAGAAATATGTTGCCATATATGTGCACGTGCAGCCCCAGTTTCAGTATTTTCTGGACTGACTCAGTTATTGCTTTCAACAACAAACTCTGACCTCAGCTTTTTCTGGAGTGCTTTCTCTAAAAAGCTTCCTTGTGCTTATATATTATAGGTAATTATTGGCAATAATGGGACTTGTCTAGTTTCGTTGCTAGACTGAGTCAGAGGTGTAAAATGTCCACTCATCAGGTCTCTTCCACATATCTCTAATTGGTTTTGTACTTACTGGAACAGGTTTCCAGGACTGGAAGCGGTACTAATCCCTTAGTATTTTAAAGAACAGCAGGTGTAAATGTCATTAGAATACCAGTAAGAGAGGAGAAAACTCATTAGAGGACTACCTGGGACCTTTAAAAAAAAATCTCAAATCTCAGAGCCACTTTTAAATCAGTTCAGCCAAGCTAACTTTCAGAAAATTTTCGGAAAAGGTACAGTTATCTGAATTTTTTACTGTATATCCAAAATAACCAAAGAAAATTCAATAAGGTAACGTTCTTGTGTTTTTCCATCTGTGAATGTTATTGTGTCTTCTGGTCTTGCCCTTATTTTTTTCCTTTGGGCCCTTTGCCCATCACACTGGCTTGCTAGTTGCTTTGCAGTTCTCTTTGTGATACATAGGAGTTGATTTATTTTGAAGACTGAAGGGTGTTGTAGAGATGGACTCTGTATTTTCATAACTTACATAATCAAATGTTAACTGGATTGAATGTAGCAATAAAAATAGTTTATACTTTTAATAAGAAGGTATTTCTTCAAATATGTATTTAGTGGGATGTGTGTATTGTATTCAGCTGTAACTCTTAAATAGTGTCTTTAAGAACTGGCAGTGAACTGATACATTCTAATCCTCGTATATCTTCATTGTTGATGCTTATTTGGCAAAAGAATATGAACCTCCATCTGCCAAATGCAAATCAGTTAAATTTATCTGTAATTAATAGCTATATGCAAGAAAAACATCCTGTAATTTCTTCAGCTGAGCAGCTTGCCTTAGGAGGCATGCAACTTTCTTTAATGCAAAAATGCCTCATTATGTTGCAGTAAATCATATAGCTGTCCTCCTGTGTCATAATTTTAAATTTAACATACTTGAAGTACAAGGAGAAGTGATTTTCACAGAAATTCTGTGGAAACAGAAAAGACCAAGATGCAGAAAGGTTTTCAGGTGTCTAATTTTCACCAAAGTCGATAGAGTGCAAGATCTTAAATAGCGGAGACAAACTAGACATGACATTGCTCGTTTCCTTGGTTCACCTGTGACACAGCTGGTTTAATGTCCACAGATATGTTATTTCTGGAGTTGATACATTTGACTTAAACTATAGCAGACAAGACCTATATTTGCACCCTGTATTCCTACAGCAGTCCAGTTGGTTTGTTTGGCCTGCTTAATGACCAAGTGTGCATCTTGCCTAAGTGATCAGTAGTTGATAAAATAAAAAGCCTTTTACATTTAGCAGATCTCCTGTGTACACATTAGAGGAAGAAAGTCACTGAAGTTTTCCTGATCACGTGCTACTTCATGTTCTTAAGTACAATAAAGCAAACAAAAATTATGCATTTGAAAGATCATAAAAAAAGGGGAGACATGACACTCCAAACTTTTTTAAATTCCACCTCAACAGGTATCTCTTTTTTTTTTTTTTTTTTTTTTTTTGTGGAAAAGTCATCAAATGTATTTTGTTTACTAAATAACTTAATGCGTTGAAAAATCTCAGGACCCGCAGCCATTATTTCTTCTTCTGCAGGCACTTAGAAACCTATTCTCCATTCCAGTGTGTTTAGGTAAACGCTGTTCTTTTTGTGTATTTTCCAAATATATTTGCTGCTTGAGCAAAAAATGCCTCTTCCCACATCGAGCTTTAAACTGGTCCTGACTCTGCATTGGTGTGGGTAGATCACAAAACCTTACTGATGCTTTGTGGAGTAGAGGATCTGACCAGACAAGCAGCAACAAGAAGAGGCATCACAATCCTCAAAGGTACATAGGCAGATGAAGTCTGCAGGGTGCCCTGAGGTCCACGTTCTCTGTTGATCCTGTGGTCTAGCATGTAATTTGGTGGACCACAGTATTTCCCTACCTCTGTGACTGAAAACCTGGGCATAAATGCGCAAGGAATCCTGTGCCTCATCCTCACTGCAGGACAAGGTGTGCGTTTGGCCTTGTGTATTCAACTATTGTCTCAGTTTAATTATGAATTTCAATATAAAGTAGGAGTGAGATGAGGTGCAGTCTCTTCTGGATCACTGAAAAGGACTTGTGTGTGTAAATTACACGTACCAAAAATGATAGATGCACACATCATACTGGACTTGATAGCATACAAAAACTGAGTTTATTTCCTAAACTTACAGGAATATCAGAGCTTTCACACTGAACACTGAAAAATAATATTCTGATATATTTTTGACATCTTCTGCATCAGAACTTTTATCTGAAGAAAATCTTTAAATGGGAAAATTGAGTCTGATTAACGTTGCCACTCAAGTAGTAGAAACATAGATCCATTTCGGCCTATGCGTACCCGGGTATTTTCGTTTCTTCTTTTTCACTTTGCCATTCTCAGCGATTTCTTTCTTTTTTTGTGTGTGTGACCTGTCCCATTTTTGCTTCTACAATCTGTTGTTGCTTGTCACTTCTTAGAAAGCTGATTTACAAAAAAATTTAGGGGGCATTAATAGGTTCAAATTTACTTGGTTGAAGGCATATGAGTTAGGACAATATACCTAGTGTTTCTTAATAAGTATAGATGCTCCATTCTTAAGTAAAGTTGATTATATAACAAAATCATATGACTTCTTTTCAGTTTGATTAACAAGATCAAACCTGGAATCATTAAGAAGATCAATCGTCTGTCAACTCCAATAGCTGGTTTGGTAAGTAATGACATCAAATCTAGTATCTGGGATATGATGGCAAGTTCTGTTTGTTCTTAATGAGTACTCTCTTGTCTATTGTTCCTACATGCTTCTTGCTATGAAAACCTACTAAGTTTTCAAGACTTTTAGCTCCATTTCTGTTTTTGTTTAAAATAGTACCATTTATACGTGGTCTTAGACTGCGGAGGTTACCTGTTCTGTGATTTTGATCTGTGACTTATCGGCTTATCACCGCATGAAGCGTCATCACCTCCAGATATATCAAGTACTAATGGCTCCTGTGCACAGACCTATATAGTGTTATTTGTCCTTAAATAAAGGCCACCATCCTATTATTTTGTATTCACAAGCCATTTCAGATGTCCCTGTATTAAGAAAGGGGCAGACTTGGAAATGTTCTGTGTAACCCGAGTATTTTTAGAATCCGCTTCTCCCCACCCACAGCAAAGCTTAGGTTGCATTAAAATAACTTGGATGCAAAGATCTCTATTCAGGCTTCAGTTGAGGGATTTGCCAATGTTTTGGCTGTAAATCACATTGTCGGGGGGGGGGGGGGGGAGGAGGGAGATGCATGTAATCCTTTTCACAGGAAATTTAAAAAATTTCCTGTATGCTGTCTGGCAAATTTGCTGGTCAGAGACTGTAGGGTAAATTTTGTAGCCATTTAGCATGAGAAACAAATTCAACATTTGAAAAGGAATTAAAATAATTTTTTCCTTCATCGTTTTTTCTTACAAAAGCCTTGTTGGCTGTTCATGTCACTAGGGTATCTAGGCCACTTAGTCCCATCACCAGAACTATTGGTCTCATCTTAAAAGGCCTGAGATGAACAGGGGTGTATGCATGATTCCTGTAACAAGTGGAACATCCCACTTTATGGTAAACATGCAGTCATAACGTCAGGGAAAGTTACTTGATTTCTTAATAGGAACAGAGTACAGAGCATCTCTAGATACTTGTATTTATATGTTTTAATGGGATGAGTCAAAAAAATATCTGCTTTTGCTGGTCAGCTGCGTATTTCATTAGAGAAGAAGCATAGTTAACTTGGCCAGAGGCCATAAGATTGGGTTAACTTGCCATATATTATTACACAAGCTGAGAACGTGCATTTCCACATCAAATGAATGTAGAAAGTATTAGTTGCCTTTGTCCCAGAAAAGCTCAGGGTATTAGGCTTGCAAATAACAAGTGCTACACATTCTTTTCCCATGAGGGATCCAAAAAAGAATTCAAATGAAACCAAAATCATTCAGGGGACGGAAGCACAGTTATTCTATCAGCACTTTGAGTGCCTACATGGCCTCTGAAGTAGCCAGTTGATCCAAGTCAGAAAACCATAGGCTAGATTTCATTTTTGTGGTGACTTAAGTGTAGTCTTGAATCATATCTGTAAGAACTCTTGTCTTTACGTGTATTTTTTTGTTTGTTTGTTTCCAGATGCAAAAATTCAGAGTATTCATTAGGTGTGTAGTATATATCTTGTAGTATATTATTGTTCCTTCACATTGTTCTAGTTCCTACAAGTCTTCAAAAATAAAGGAAATGGGAGGAAAGGCGAGTGATTCTTGTAAACAGAGATCAGCCAGTGGTATTGTTCCTCACTGTGAGGGTGGTGAGGCACTGGAACAGGTTGCCCACAGAGGCTGTGGATGCCCCATCCTTGGAAGTGCTCAAGGCCAGGTTGGATGGGGCTTTGGGCAACCTGGTCTAGTGGAAGGTGTCTAGTGTCCTTGCCCATGGCAGAGGGGTTGGAACTTGGTGATCTTTGAGGTCCCTTCCAACCCAAACCAATCTACGATACTATGATTGTTAAAATACCACTTGAAAATAGTCATTGAGAGAGCTGATGTTTTGTGTTAACCTATGGAAAAAGTTTTACATAAATACTTCAGTTTCAGAAGATCGTGATTATGAGGGTGATATTGGGAGGGTTTCAGAAGATGGTGCTTATGATCGTAGTGGTGGGAGAGGAAATGTATTTTCCCAGGCTTGAGAAGAATGTGCTTAGTTATACCAGCTTTGAAGAGCCCAACTTTCATCCCAGCATGTAAAACTCAAACTAAAAATGATGGGTTTGTACATTTATAGAAAAACAAGCATTGGTACCTGACAGGCTCGTGGTACTGTGGGTGATGAACCATGGGATTTAGAGGTGGAAAGAGCTTGCTAAGGAATTAGCTGGTAGGCTTGCTTGCCATATTCTGGAAATATTTTCATTGCTTGTAAGTTGCTTATCCCACAAATTTGTTTCTAGATAGTGTTTGTGTGGCTTCGTATATATACTTCCATGACTCTCACTTCTGTTGTTTTCAATGTCTTTCAGTCTTGCATTAATTGCTCTTCACCAAGCTTTCTGAGATTTAGGAATTACTGTTAGGACGATGTTGTTGTTTTGGTTTTTGGTGTTTCTTAAACCAGAAGGAAATTTTAACTTCAAGAGATGGCATATGTTTTCTAAAGAGTAAACAGGTGCCACAACTTGAATTTGGGTCTTGCAAATCCTGTAAACTGAAGATCTTTTGATCATGTTTTTTCTACAGCTCCTCTTTGTGGTCCTCTAAACTCACGTCCTCAAGTCCATTTCCAAGACATTTTATGCATTCATCATTGGACAACTAGCATCCATTTTTCTCCTGACTTTTTTGATTAAAAGGAAACAAAAAAACCTGTATTGTTGAGTTTTGTGGCAGCCTGATTATCAGAAGAAAACAAATGCTTTAAAAGACACCTTGTTTCTTTTTTTTTCTTTTTTTTCTTTTTTTTTCCCTTCCTCTCCAAGAATTTCTTCAGGTTTGGTTTTGTTCTATAGGGAGCTAACATATTTGACTTTTCATATGAGTGTGGTTTTTAAGCTTGGTGTTCACTTCAAATACTTGGCAGGGTTTTTTCCAGCAGTACAGAAATAGTGTTCAATAGGCATCTTCAGTTGAATCTCCAGAAGGGTTTCATTATATTTATGGTTATTTTGAAAACAAATTGCTTGAATAAAATAGGAAGTGAAAGCCTATATGAATAATGAAAAAATTTGTTTTATGTGGAATATTCTGTGCTATACTTCTTTGTATTGAGTTAGGAACTGAGGTGATTTTTTTTTTTTTTAGTGAAGTAAATGTATTAATTTGTTAGGTCACATTTGCTTTTGTGCGACATTGATTCTCATAAAAAAAAATCTGTAAGGGGCTTTATATTAGCAGAATTGCCTAAATTCCAACTGCATTTTAGACAACTGAAAATAAGCCTTAGCTTTCACCTTTAGATTGATTATACCGCTGTCTCGTGATTTTTGGGTGTAGATCGCAGTGGTTCAGGTATAATCATGATGGAATGGATAAATAAATACACGTTTTGATGATGAAATACTGAAATGAAACTTGGCATTTAGGTAACAAAAAATGCTGAATTGGTACCAGGCAAACTTAAAAAAATTTGATTAAACTTCTCACCAGTTCGGCGTGGTGCAGGAAGGCTGAGCTGCATCTTGCCTGGAAGGTTTTGTTAAAACTCTTTGGGAGGGAGAGTTGGACGCGGCCATAACTTGATCTACATCTAGCAACTTGCGCTGCAGCCCCACTGCTCCGTTTCTCTTCTGAGGCACATGCCTCCCACGGTTTGGGTGAGACCTAGCCATCATCTTAGCCATGCTTGCTCGTTAATTTATGTTCCCGTTTGGAAAATTTAACTGCTGCACTGGGGTTAAGGCAAATACCAGAGCTCTCGCCGGGAAGGGGTGGTCAAAGATGAGTGACCAAAGAAGCATCTGTGCAGCTCTTGAGGTGGTTCCCTGAGGAATTTCTGGGGGATATAGTAAGGGTAAGTGAAAGGTCGGAGGATTATGGAGGCTGGGGTTTCATTATGCACGGTAGTGAAGGTGCAGCCTGCCTTAAAAATCCACTTTTTCTGGTCCATACTTATGTGAAATAGAGATGGGGTTTAAAGAAAATGACTCTGATGAATCTTGCTGGGTTGATCTTATCCCCATTGATTTGTTTCCATTAAAGAGGAAACCCTGTTTATATTGATTTATTTACTTTTTTTTTTAGAATAACCCAACTTAAATCTAGACAAAGAATTACAAATTTCCTGACTTGTTCCATCTGCCAGCACGATTCAGCTGCACTTTGAGCATGGGAAAGGAATGGCAGATCTTCCACCTCACCTTCTGAAGATCCACCTTGCATTTGAGAGCAATCCCCATTTCTCTGTTGTCTCCTTTCTTTCTAGTGCAGTGCCATACCTGATTGTTTCTCTGCGGTTTGCGGAGCTCCATTCCTTTTGCTGTTCCCTCAGCCTGGAGTTGTGCCAGAGTTTCTGTTGAAAGAGAAGGGGAATCCCCAAAGACTTTGGAGACAGTGTTTTTTCTAAAATCTAATAATTATTATCACCCCTAAGAACACTGCTTTTTTTGACACTGTATGCTATTTTAATTATTTTTTTAAAGATTACTTGTTTTATACAGTTCTCCCTGCTTTAGCAGTGAAATTGGCAAGAGGAGAAAGAGTGAGGCAAATATTGGAGCCTCGGGATTTTATTAAATAAATCTGAAATTGCAAAATTATTTTGCCTACAGTTCTTGGGGCAGGAGGTGAGGGGAACAGAATTAATACTTTGCAAAAGCAAACCCAAAGAAAACCTAGTTCTCGATAAATGTGGGCATTTCAGCTTGAATCCTAGCATGTGAGATGATTTGGATATAATCGCACGAGGGGGAGGACTTTGTGGTCTGACAACACATTTTCCAACAAGGCTCCGCTGAGTGTTTTCAGAGGCGCATCTCTGGCTGCAGTGCCGTTGTGCCCCAGAAACTTCACATTTCCAAATGGAAGTCATAAGACATCGTGAGACAGTGGGAAGATGAATGAGTTTTGTACAATATATGCAAGCTCAACATATCTGTCAGAATAATATGTTGCTCAGGAGAAATAACTGTATGCTCTGTAGAAAGGCAAAATTTTAGTTAAAGTTTTCAGCTGAGATTAGGTGGTGAAGTAACTTCAGAGTTAGAGTCAATATCTCCTTTGGAGCTGCTGGGAACCTTGCCTTGCAACGTACCAGTTTGGTTGTTCAAGACCATCTGTCTTTCCTTGCAGCTCTTGTGAGTAAGATGGAAGTGCAGCGCTTTGCTCTGTGTTAGGGAACTGTTTCATCACATCAGAAGCGTGAGTGTGGTCAAACCACAGGGCAGAGTAGAAAGCTATTGGGTTTTTAGAATTGTAAATGTAATGCTGTTAACATGCTTGCTTGCTTTTTTTTTTTTTTTTTTTTTTTTTTTCTCCTTGGACCTTCATTTCAAAGCAGTAGAGATGTTGCTAATTCTAACTCTCCCAGTGGGAGTGCTGGATGATTATTGGCACCAAACGTCATCTTCATGAAGATCTTCAGCTTTGACAGAGGGTTTTTTGGTGAACTTTTGTTTTCCTTTCCCACAAGGAAATAGAATTGCACATCTATAGGCAGTCCCTGGTTTGAAAATGTGCATCTGAAATACTGTAGAGTAGGAGGTTTTTGTTCTAGTGGGGAATTAGAGTTTCTTTAGGGTGAAGAGTGTCTTGATAGTTTTCCAGGCAGGACTTTTCAAACACTGTTCACCAAGGCCCAATGCGCCCTGACAAGTGCTACTCAAGCATCATTCCCTCTTTTCTTTAATGCAATCTAATATAATACCACTATATTCTATACCTTACTTAATTTATCAGAAGGTATTAGTTCCGCACCAAGACAACCACCTCACGCTCTGGGGGAGAGCCACTTTGCTATGGAGATCATTGACATGTACCTCCTACGCCAGTAAAGTAGGGAATAATAAAGGTAAGAAGGGACAAATAATGCAAGCAAGCTATACCAAAATGAAAGAGAGACAAAGACAGGGGTGGAGAAGATAAAAATACTGCTATTAAAAAATATTTTTCTGAGCCTTTGTGTCTAACACTTTGCAAACTGTGGAACCACCCTGGTACTGCCTTATCTCTTGTCATCAAGTAGAGCTGGCCAAAATTTTCTGTTCTGTGGGAAAGCTCTCTTGATAGGGGTTTTTGTTGGGTTTGGTTTTTTGGTGGGTTTTTTTTGGTGTGTTGCCAGATGACATTTTTACTTCATTATAGGACACTTTTAAACAATTTTTCAGGTAAAATTCACACTTAGAACCAAAATAATGTCGACTGCTTTATTTAGGATTTGCCTACAAGGTTCCCTCTCTAGATTACTTGGAATCAAATTATTTCCTTTTTCCACTTAAAATTACCATCAGATTTTTAAATTTATTACGAGATGTTTTATTAAATTTTATAAAAATCTTCCCTCCCCCGAAGCAGCTCTATTTCTAAAGTACGTTGGAATCATTCCTTCATGCTGAAAATCCTATTTATTTTCTCCTGCTATTCACCTCCTTGTATTTAGTGATAGCCTTTACATTGGTTCATGCTTTCTATCTGCTTGCATTTTTGTATTTTTTTAATTTTTTTTTTTACTAGTATGGGTTAAATTGGTAATATTAATAATCGCTTGTCTGGTATCAGAAAATGAGTATAAGAGAACTTCTCCTTCTTTCTGTTCCTCTTGGAAAATGAGAAAGGATGAATACACAAATACACAGACTAAGTTACATAAAAGCTACTGTTGTTTGCTTTGCTTTGCTACCAAACACCAAAAAATAAAGGCTCAAACCCAGATGGAATTGCTGGTTGTGCAACAGCTATCAGTGTCCAAAAACACTTGTAAGAAAGAGCCTCGTAAATTTTGGTTGAGAGCCGACTAATGAGCTGATAACCATTTGACATGCTCTGTTTGCTTGTCTGAGATTTCTTTTTGCAGCGATGAGGGAGTAATACCGAGTGATGTGGAGCGTTGCTTTTCCTTCTGAAGGTTTAAGTCGCCTTTTTGACGAGGACCAGAACACATCACGGCTAACACGGTGGCTGTGGGCTCTGTCTCCATCGCCCTCCCTCGTGGCTGACCTGGGTCTTGGGATTTTGATTTGTCTCTGAACTGTAAATTCAGAGGTATGGGGTGAGTGCGTACGCAGCGCCACTGCGAAGAGTGAAGTTGCATAAGTCCTATTTGATGTCTTGCATCTGGAAGCTGATTAATCTGGTATTGCTTTTCATGAGGCAAGGCACGAGGTGATACAAAAGATGATAATTTCAACATGTGAACAAAGTTAAAGAGGCATCATCGCCCATTTTCTGGTTGAAAATGTTGCTGGGGAATTCAGAAAACAGGTATTTTAAGAGACTTCTGGTTACTTGGCATAACCTTTGCTTGCGTGAGTGGAGATTTTTTTCAGGAGCATTTAGTATTTCTTGTGACTTTTTTTATTCTTAACTTTAATACGTCTAAAACTTGAAGAGGAAGGGGGAGAAAGTGGAAGTGGATATGGTCTGCCAGAACTCGTGCCCTTCATCCAACACGTGCTCTCCTTTATAAGGCAGCCTATATATTTAATGCAGGCTCAGGAACATTTCAGATGGCAGAAATGAGGTCAGGCTCCTCTTTCGAGTTGTAGTTATCTACCTGTTTTTGTTCAATATCCTTTTTATGCTGCAGGTAATGAAACTTCAGTGAGCGTTATTTTCCTTTTCCTGTGGGAAGCAAGAGATTTTTCAATAAAGAAATGGCAATTACCAGGAAGGCCAGCATAACTTTAAGTAATCATATTTACTATATTAAAAAAAAAAAAACAAAAAAAAAACCACAAACCAAACAAACCCAAACCAAATGAACAATGTGAGGCACTGTCTTCTCCATGCTTTTTGTCTTTTTTTTTTTTTTTTTCCCCTCTAGATATCTCAGCATCCTGTTGCATTTAGCTGGCATCCAGTCTGCTCTGGCAAATGATACAGTCTTATTAAATACAGAAAATCATTTTAATAAGTAGTGGTATGTTTACTGCATTGTTTTAAGTAAGTGCAGTAACATCTTCAGATTTTAAAAGTGCTTAAGCCAGATGAGGACTTCTACATGACTGTTAGCAAACAGGTGACTAGAGTACACCTTAAGTATCTGGTTTTGTTCTGACAAGTACCAATTACATGGGAGGGGAAAGTTTTTTTTCTTTGATCAGTGGTCCAGCTGAGGTGTTCAAACAAGTTTCTTGGACGTAAAAGAAGTTATATTAGTCTGAGAAAATATATTTTCACCTGGGAAGTGACACAGCATGGTATTTCAAATGTAACCGTCAAACAACATGTTAAATTTCTTACTAAATGAATTTTAGTGAGATTTTGGCAGTGCTACAAAAAGTGCAATTGGAAATGAGCATGTTTGTTTCTGTTGTAAAATTCAGAAGTTTCAGTTGCCATTACCTCAGACTCCTAAGCAGATGTTGCTTCAAACTTGGGAGAATGATGGGCACAAAAACTGAGGGATGAAAATCCTGATTTAAAAAAAAAAAACCAAAAAAAAAAACAAAAAAAAACACAACTCATGACTTTTTATTGGTCTCTGTAAATTGATGACACATTTTAGAAACTGGATCACCGTGCTTAAGAATTTAAGATAAGTCTTACCTCTTACATGAAAAGCTTTTAAAACGTTAGATCTCGAAGTACTTTGCAGAGACGTTTTTACTGTGGTTTCAGTTCCATACCTGAAGAAAGCAGAGTCTGGGCAGGGGAGTTTTAGTGGCTTTCCTGAGGTCAACCAGTAAGTCAGGGTAGGGTAGGAGTGACATTTTGACTGTCAGTCCAATTCTTTCATAGACTATACTGCAAAACAAACGAAAAAAGGTCTGAACTCAGTTCTGAGAACCTAAAGCTATAAATTAACAAATGTCAGGAATGATACAAGACCTGATAGGAATGTATGTGGAACTATAAATAACTTCTGGTACTCTCTCTGCTGTCTTATGGGAAAGAGGAATGTGGCTTGTATGGAAATACCTCTGTTAGACAATTAAGAAAAGAGGGTTGTGTGCTAGAAAGGAAGTATGGTTATTAATAGTTAGAGATGACATTGTTCTGTAGTCTTTCAATGCCTGATAGTGGGAGTATGTAATCTCGGCAGTGGTTTACTGATGTTTTGTGCCCTTCTGCTTGAAAACATATGGTATGTTTCAGCCTTAGCTCTGAATTTCCTTTAATTGTTTTCTGTCGCTGCCTAAACACTTTGAAATGTAGGGTGTGGGGAAAGGGGAGGTTGATGCAAACTCTCTGTGACATTTCCAGTAGCTGCTCAAGACTTCAATCAGGCAGAATGAAACCCAGCCGCTGGATTGAACATGACAGGTTTTGGGTGGGTAATGAGAAAGTGAAATGTATCTGGGAGACATAAGTGGGGAGAAATTATATGGGTGCAGGCCCCAAGAAATGGTGGTTCAACTACTCACCCAGGTCCCCTGTCAGGGGACAGTAAGTGCTGTGCCTGTTGGTTGAACTCTGTGAAGCAAAGGTAGTATTTTGGGGATGCTTTAGATGAGATCATGTCTTCCAAACTGATGATTCCAGCGTGTTACTAGGATAAGATGTCAAAATGCTAATTAATTAATGTAAAAATTCTTGTAAATTAGCCGTAAGGTAATATGATTGGCAGCAAGAACTTTCTAATGTGGAAATTTTTCATCCCTCCTCCTGCTCTAAACCAAAGCTTTGAAAAAGTATGACCCTTTTTGCCTCAACTTGCCAGCACTTAACAAAATACTTAAATATGGTTGCCAAATGAACTGCAAAAAATTTCCATTTATTAACTCAATCAGCTGTAGTCTGTGGTATACTGTGTCATTTGTATGCTATTTTTATTTCCTTAAATAACTGATGACTGTTTCTGTGTTTGTAAAGAAACATTCCTTCCTAACTGGAAAAAAAAAACCAGTAGAAACCTAACCACGTAGAAAAGGTACACACCTTCAATCATACTTATGACATTTATAATCTGATTTCTCATCCCTTTGCCAAGGAAGCACTGTTTTGAGTTGGGTTGTTTTGTTGTTTTTTTTTTTTGCAGCACTTAGTGTTTATCTGTGTTAAATCTTCATAAGCTGGACGCTTTTCCTCTCTGGCTTGTCAAATATTTATTGATATGCAGTGTTTAAAATTCATGGCAATTTCCAAAGAAAGTAGATGTTGATTGCAGCGCTGATAACTTTTTCTGCTGTATCTGTGCTGGAGCCGTATGGCTATGCTACTCACTCTTCTATTTGGTACAAAATCCTCATACCACATATTTTAACGCCTGTCTGAACACCTCCATGCCCATGCTGAATCATCCTCCTCCGGTGATGTATGTAAAGGAGCTATTAGGTACAACGCCAACACCAACTGCTGCTGAATGCAGGATGCTGAGTGGCCGTGGTGACCAAGCTGGCTTTCCGCGGGGCATGAGGATGGCGAGGAACACAAGGAAGCCTGGCACAAATGCGGGAGTTCAGATGGGCTGCAAGGCAAAATTGTCTCCAAACCTGCTCATTGATCCAGGCATGCGGGGGAGCTTCTCTATGCCGAGGGATGAGCCCACATAGAGCAGCAAGGGTTAAGTGGGGTAGTAGGATGCTCTTCCTCTTGAGAAACAAAAGATGTCTGGCTGTTGAAGGAAGCAAAGTCAGAGGAAACTTCCAAATTCCCCTTTGGGAAGAATGAAGTCCTAAATCAAAGTCTAAACTCAGGGACTTGGTGAATTGAGGACCTGAGGGAACGCCTCTGTTTCAAGCCCTGTACACAGAGGGGCTGAACTTCATCTATGTCAAATTGTTAACCTGTGTGGGCAAAACAGAAAAACTAGGGTATATTAATAAAAGAAAAGGGGGAGTTGGGGGGGGGCAAGCTCTGCCAAAACTTTTGTGTTTCAAGAACAAGAGGTCTTTACCTCTTTTATTAGTCATTAGGCTTCAGGGGAGTTTCACCTTTAAGTGGATTACTGTCATTCCAGTTCAGTGTAGTGGGGTGACTTGGCACTGGAGTAATTTACTCACTTCTCTTGTAAAGTCTGTTTTGTATAAACTGTTCGGGGTGAAAAGCACAAACTTGATTTTTTTTTTTCCCCCCCCCTCTTTTTTTTTTTTTTCCTTGACTTTGACTGGAATGCAAGTGACTGGTGGGAAAGTTAAGGCTTGTCTAAACAGAAGTAGTCTGGGATGTTTTTTCCATACTGGCTTTCCGAGCCTATACTTTCTGTACAGTAAGAATGTCTGCGAGTGGGCAAGCTAAATTCCCTTTGTCTTGTCCAAAATGGAATGAAAAGCTGGACATGACCTGGCAATGCACGCTTGCAGTCCAGAACACCGACAGTATCCTGAGCTGTGTCAAAAGAGGTGTGACCGGCAGATCGAGGGAGGTGATTCTGCCCCTCTACTCCGCTCTCATGAGACCCCACCTGGAGTACTGTGTCCAGCTCTGGGGTCCGCAACATAAGAAGGACATGGAGCTGTTGAAGTGAGTCCAGAGGAGGGATGCAAAGATGATCAGAGGGCTGGAGCACCTCTCCTATGAGGACAGGCTGAGAGAGTTGGGGTTGTTCAGCCTGGAGAAAAGAAGGCTCCGGGGAGATCTAACTGAGGCCTTCCAGTACCTGAAGGGGCCTGCAGGAAAGATGTGGACAAACTTTTTAGTAAGGCCTGTAGCAATAGGCAAAGAGGTAATGGTTTTAAACTAAAGGAGGGTAGATTCAGACTAGATACAAGGAAGAAACTTTTTTACGATGAGGGTTTTGAAGCACTGGAAGAGATTGCCCAGAGATGTGGTAGATGCCCCATCCCTGGAAGTCTTCAAGGTCAAGCTGGATGAGGCTCTGAGCAACCTGATCTAGTTGAAGATGTCCTTGCTCATTGCAGGAGGAGTTTGGACTAGATGACCTTTAAAAGGTCCCTTCCAACCCAAACCATTCTAGGATTCTATGAAGCTGTGAAGTGCAGAGAGCTCTCAATTAACAAGGCATGTCTGCAAGGGTGCCCACATGCTGTACTTTTGACTTTCTCCTTTCCAGCTGGCCTTATCTGGTGGCAGTGACATCCCAGAAACACACCTGTGGTTTACAACCTGATATTCACTCTCTCCCTTATCAATAAAAGGCTCATTTGGTGCATTTTGTTGCTGTAATAGACAGCTGTAATGTCATAGCTAAGGTTACGCCTCAGCACAGTAAGAGACATGAGCCTGGGAGGGATTTCAAGTCACTGGGGACAGCCGGTCCTTTCCTGTGTCAAGCACCTTGAACTTGGAAAACCTGCTTAAAAAAAAGGGGGGGGGGGGGGGCAAAAACCAACCTCATTTATTTTTGGTTTCTGTTTTCTTTAATCCCATTGCTCCTGTTGGAAAAACTGTGGAGCTCAGTGCTGCAAGAGGTTGCAGGCAATGAGGTGAGCTGAGCAGAGAGGTCTTCTGCTGGCTGTTACACACAGCAGTGGGCAGTGCCAGGAGATGAGGAACAAAGGCTGGGGAAGATCCTTCAACACACATCTTGGTCTTACAGAGGTCCGCAACTGGCTGCTGTCGTTGCAGCTAGAGTTGGGGTTTGGGGGATGGATGTGTATTTTTGTCCAAAACCAAAATGTTTCTTATCTAAGGCTGCTTCAGAACATGGTTTCTGTAATGGTTGAACTCTGCTGAGACCTGTGAATTGCAGCAGCAAAGGACAAGGTTCCTCTTCCTGGCTCTGATTTAGTTATTGACACTGGGACCTCCAAGGTAACAGGAGAGTTTATGCAGAAAGTTTCATTCCTGTATTCTGGCAGCAGGAGCACCTGCTTTTTGAGAGGAAAGCTGGAAGCGAATTGTTAAAGAGTTGGTGTCTGTAATCGTGCATAGAGCTGGGGCAGGGAATCCTTGTGTCAAGGATCATGACAATTTATTATTTTACACAATGTGGAAAAACAACGAAGGGCAAGGGGAGTGGCAAAGCAATTAGCACCACTTCAGATCTTTGGCCATTACAGTGCTCCGTGCATGCTGTTATAGGTGGGATATCTTACCAAACAGAAGCCCTGAGATCACTCCAAGTCAATTATGCCTGCAGGATGATTATTTTAGTAATTATTTTTACTTTTGGGCTCAAAAACAGAGGAGAAAAGTAGTTAAAGCTATTCCACCCATTCCTCCTCCTCCTTTCGGTTCAAGGTCAAACCCGTTAGCAGCCTTCGGAGAAGTAGAGAGCTGTCGGAGCTGGGATTGCCGTCTACAGACGGGATGAGTGGGTGATGGGCACTGAGCATCTAAACGTGCAAGGCCAAGGTGGTAACTGAGAGTTCCTGGCTCCCAGGCCTGTGGTCAGACCACAAGGTTGGTTCAGCCCCGTTCCCTGCTCTCCTCCTCACCCACAGCCAGTGCTAATAACCGAAACGTACCTCGGAGGGACAGCAAGTTACCCGACTTGTTCAACGAGCTCCTGCTGTAGGTTTCTTCCCTTACCCCACCTCCGAACATAAACAACGCGTAGCTGTGCAGTGATGCTGCGGCAAATATGCAGCTCTAAATTCTGTGGTGAACTGATTTAAGCCAGCTTTCGTGGCCAGTATAGTGCTGTGTCTACGGAAAACATTTTCTATTTTTAAGTAATACCTCTTTTTGTAATGGAAATAGAGCCTTACTTAAGGGAATGCAGAGCTGAAGGAGACAGCGTAAGCTTTCAAGATGACTCCAAATGCCTTCATAAATGTAGTACTAAGAAACATGCCTGTTAAATGTGATCTATTCAGATGATTTTCAGAATTCTGTAGCCAAAAAAATGTATCAGTCTCTCTTCCTAAAATGTCAAAAGTTTTTGTTGCTAGGCACTGTAGGTACTGAGTGATTTAAATTTATTTTTTTTTTTTTTTTTTTTTTTTGGGAGCCTGGAAATGGAAAACAACTTCTGGCACCAAGTCACGGTCTGGATGATGCTGTAATACTTCCATGCAAATATGCTTCATGGTCCTGGGAGTGTTGGGTGCCATTATGAAATTATATTCCCATCCTTTCCCTTCATACTCTCAAAAAACCACCCTACAAACCCTGACAAAAAGCCAAAACAGAGCTGGAATAGTAGTAGAAATAAGAGCTTTAACTGAAATGTTTGCATAGAAGACAACAGACTGGCTTCATCTATTGGCTGATGCAGCCAGGAAAAACAGAAAAACACCATGTTAATTAAATTGTTTTTCTCCCAGATGCCAGCTGAATTGAAAGATGTGCCATAACTTGTATGCCTACAAGATCTCACTGTTTCAGTGCATGCGTAGGGTTTCAGAGAAACAGTTAACTAGGGAGAAGACAGGCTTACCACACAGCATGACTGCACCCTAAAGAAAGCATATGTATTTACACACTTGTTTAAATTAATATTCCTGCCCCACCCAGATAATAATGATAATGAGGGATTTATTTTTTTAATTAAATTGCAGCTCAAATGTACAAACTGAATTTATTGTGATGTTGGGTCGCACAGAAGTAGTCAAACTAAGGTGGCGTTTACACACTCTTATATGGAGACTTCTTTTCCTAATTACCTTTCACTTCATGCTCCTTCACTTTAGAGATTTTTAAAATTACTTCTGTATTTTACCCACTGTACGTCCCTTCTCAGGTTGTTTGGGGTTTTTTTTCTACTTAAGGTCAACTTTCTTGATCCTTTTTACATGTCTTTTCCCTCATTTCCCAGTTGCTCATGCTTTTTTTTTTTTTTTTCCCATTTTAGAAGTGCCATTTTTT
This sequence comes from Balearica regulorum gibbericeps, assembly GCF_011004875.1. Lineage (NCBI taxonomy): Eukaryota > Metazoa > Chordata > Aves > Gruiformes > Gruidae > Balearica > Balearica regulorum. The sequence goes on along the minus strand of NC_046184.1, from coordinate 172,951,026 downwards.
CCTCTGTGTTTTTAAGGTGTTAAGGAACCTATGTACTTCCCCATCACGACGTCACCAGTGCTGTATGTTTGTCTTCTTTTTCATAGTGCTGCATCACCTTTGTCTAAAGTTCTGGCCATGGTAACATACGTTAGGAGCTGCTACAGGTGCAAAGACAGCACCACTGCCAGTCATGGTCCCCTGATATTTTAATTACTTGTTTTAATTATTTTTTAAAGGAAGGTGTCCATATTCTCATGCTTTCCCATAAAGTGACTGGCTTCTTTCTTCTTTGCGGTCTGGAGGATAGCAATGGGAATGAGAAGCCCTGCTCTTCCCATCTCATTCACCTGGGAGCAGAAGCAGTGCTGCAGTCTGGTGAGGAAAACTCCACTCTTTCCTCTCCTCATGTCCATGAGGTTGCAGGAGCGAGAGGGGCAACCCTGTCTGCTAGGATGTTGGAGGGAGGGCATGGACCACAGTCTCACTCTCAACTATGGGCTTGGCATCTTGTCTCCTCCTCAACGTTGGTTAGAGGGGGATGCCTTAGCAACAGGCAGAGGGAAGGTTTTGTGGCTAGCGATGCCCTGTGGGGACCAGAAAGGCCAGTGGATGCCTGAAAGCGTGCGGTATCTTTTGTCGTTCCCCCAAACGGCAGTGTTTAAATTCCTGCCTGCGGATGACCTGCTTCCCGTTGCCAGCTCCGTCTCTCCTGTGTTACGACTTTGCAGAGTTTTTGGGTGCGGTTTGCTTTGAAGTTTGAGACAAAAATGAAATGCTGAACAATAATTTCTGTACCTAGTCAGCGTTCTGCAGTGTGCGTTTAACATGAGTCTGTACAGCGTGCAGCGTGTGGGAAACTCAAGTCGTGCTGGGAGCATCTGAAATGCTCTGCTGTTTCATCATGCACACACCATCTGGGGCAAAAAACAGTCCCATCCTAGTCTCCTTCCCACCCCCTGCTAGCAAAACACTTAGAAATAGTAATAACGTACCAGAAATGAATTGCACTTGAATTTTGTGGTTAAGACTTCGGGCTTTGTTTTTGTTGTGATTTAAGATCTGTAATTGTATGATGGTAATTCAACTTCAGATGCTCATGGAAATGCATTGATCGAGCTCTGTATTAAAATCATTATCTAGTTGATTTTGTCCGCGTTATCCCTGTTAGTTCAGAACCTTTGTCTCTTAATGGTCAGAAACCTTATGTTTTCTACATGAATGTACTTGGTCTGCCTGACTGTGGATCCTTGCTTTTGGACTGGGCAGCTCTTCTCTCCCCATCTGGTGTTGCTCCCCTGCTAATTGGAATCTTTCTTAAATTTAAGTGGCCTGCCCTCATTTACAGAGACTGGGAACACCTTGGTGGCAGAGGGGCTTGTGGACACAGGCATGAAACCCCTTTTTTTTTTTTTTTTTTTTTTTTTTTTTCCCCTGAAGCATGCTGCTTGGGTGACTTGTGGTCACCAGGAGATAGGCCTGGTATGTTGTGCTTCTGGAGGCTTTAGAGGTCTGAATGTTAAAAAGAATCCTTTTTGTGGAGTACGATGAGATTCCAATTGCAGTATACCCTTTGAAGCTCATGTGGTAACGACCATTAGTCTTACTCAAGTACAGTTATATTGGTAAAAGGAATAGAGTGATGGCTTCTGTATTTGAGTGCATTAATCACCGAACAATGTTCCTATTCACATTTCTAATAATAAACCTAATTTGCAAGGTTGATAGCTTGTAATTTTTTTTCTGCTTATTTCTATGGTACTATTTAAAATTAATTTGCAGGTTCATTATACCGGTAGAGTTTAACCCGGCTGCTAGCTATTTTGAGACCTGTGGCTGCAGTGATTTACTACAATGATTAGAGACGGTCAGGAATAACTTGGCAAGGACAGTATTTGAAAGTGTTGATTTGTTGAAGTTGCACCTTTTCGTGTCAATATCCAAACCTGAGCAACAGGCTTTTGGGTAACCTCTCTTGATGCTCTGGGTGTGAATTCCAGGGCCTGATGGGAAGAGAGCTGTTTTTGGGGCAGTCACCTGTGAGATGGCAGGCATGATCAAACTGCTGGCTTGGGAGCTGGGGAAAGACAGATTTTGAACCATGTTTTATCCTGCACGCTAGTGAGTGCTGTGACTAGCTCTGTTCTGCCTCCCGTGTTATCCCCCCCGTCTCTGACCCCTTTCTGAAGGTCCCGACTCATGTCGGCGATGATAGTCTCAGGAGCAGTAAGTGTCATTTGTCAGGAGGTTGATGTTTAATACGTTTTAATTGCTGTGACACCTTCAAAATTAATTCCCTCGTGCGCCAACAGTTTGGTGGTGGTGCAGCCGAGCAGCCACTGATGAGCAACTCTGCTTTGTTTTCGTTGCGTTCGGGGTGTGGGCAGCATCCATTTCTCTAAATCTCTGACTCTTCTTCCTTGTTTACCTGCACAGTGTGCTCAGTTTCTGCAGGTCAGTTGATGTAACCCATCAGTTTGGGAGTTTACTTTGAGTTTTGGCACTTGGTCAGACCAAACAGCATGTTGCCTTGGTCAGTGTTGGTGTCAGTTCTGTTCATTACCTTGAAACTACTCGTTCCTTCTGCTCTTCTCTGCCGCTTTCTTCCTTTGCCTCACCTGCCTGTTTCTTGGACGCCCCAGAACACTCACCTGATAGTTGTATATCTGTTGTTGTTTTCAAGTAGTTCCTCTTCTCACAATGGGACTGTAGCCTGTGGCTTCTTCCATGCAGAAGAAGCAATGCCTTTTCAAGTCTTTGAGAGTTTGGTGCTAATGTGACGCTTAAATATTAATTGAATAAAACTGACACATCCAGCCAACTTTCCCTGTATTGCATGGAAAGGAAAAAGGGGCATTGCATGGAAAAATAAGTGCCCCCCCCGAGGTTGCATCCCCAGCATGAAGCTCTACCTTGGCCAGTTGTGCAGGCAGCCCCTTGCATGAGCTGGTGCAGGTGCAGAGGTGAAGTTGCCCGTCCTCCATCCTTCCCAGCCCCTTCCGCTCTTCTGCCACCGCATCGTGTCCCCCATCATCGTTGTCATGTCGCGTCCCCCTACAGCAGAACGGCCCCTGCCGTGGCACATCGCGTGTCGGGCTTTGGGGCATAACCTTCACGGTGTGAGACACTTGGGATCTTTCGAATGTAGTAACAGGGAGCCTGCAGCCTGCATGGGGAATACCTTGTTCAAATATTTTCCTTGAATGAAGCCATGTTTACAGACTGATAAGAAATACTATAATCCTAGGGACCTTCAAAACAGAAGGTTGCAGGGATTCCTGGGTTTGTTTTTTTTTTTTAAAGTATTTGGTTTACTTTTGAAGGTCTGTATTAGAAGCAGCTGGTTTTTTCTTTTTTAAAATAAATTTTAAATGATGGAATAATTATGTCCAGTGAGTATATGTCCAAAAAAAAAAAAAAGCTTAAAGTGTATTAAATTGCTTTTCCATACTGTGAAACTCTGATACCAGTACCTTGATTTACAAACCCTTCGATTGACAGGGCTGTGCGTAGCTTATGAATTAAGTAACTCTGTGTACCTTTTCCAGTGGCTTCCAGCTGAAGGGAGCAAGTGCGCAAGAGGGCACATTCTTTTGTTGTTGATAGCATTCCGCCTTAACGAGAAGGAATTTCTTGCCTATTGTTTATGAAGTGGAAAGAGATCACAAGTTGTGTAATCTCTCTCTATATCGTTGGATTTTTTTATTTTTTTTTTTAAAAAAAAACCCTTGCTCTTGCTATTTGGTTGATCCACAGCAGGTGCAGCGCCTGGGTGCTGCAATACACAGCACCTATATTTTCTTATATGTTGGTGTGAGCTTGGGGGTGGAGAGGAAGGAGCGGAATGCAAAAGAGAGAAAACCCCCCAAGTAAGGAAGCAGCAGAGCTGAATACAATTTGGTTTCTGTCTCTCCGGAGCTTTGCTCAGCAACCAAACCCAGACTCCAGGTGCAGTATTCCCTCATCGGTCTGTGAGCATAGAAACGGAGCGTCCCTCCTCTTCTTCCTCCCCTGCCAAGAGTTTCTGGGTGGTGAATGTCAGTAGCTGGAGTTATTTTTAAAGGCAAGAGGTGAGGCTTGTCGTGCAAAGCTAGGAAGAGGGCGTTTGTTTGCTGAGCAGAGCTGACATCAAAGTGGAGATTGCTGCCTACTGGCTCGCCGCTGCCTTATGCCAGGTAATCTTTAACGTACCCTCAGTCATCAGGATCGCAACCCAGCCTGCCCGTGTGCATGAGAAACAACCTGCGTTTATGATCCAGAAGATTGCTTTTTCAGTATTATTTCCGTGAGCTGGACTTTGACATTTAAAGGCTTGCACTAATCATCTTGCAAAACCTGCTTAGTGCTTTTAACTAAGCAACTGCTTTCTACTTCTCTTCGCAGGATAATATAAATGTTTTTCTGAAAGCGTGTGAAAATATTGGACTGAAAGAAGCTCAGCTTTTTCACCCAGGAGATCTTCAGGATTTGTCCAATCGAGTTACAGTCAAGTGAGTTTTGTGGGTTTTATTTTTTCCCCTCTCCTTTTCCCTCTAAGCTGTTTCACAGTCCTCTTCTTTTTTTCTTTTTTTTTTAAATTTTTTCCTATGGAAGATTCTTCTTTTAATCTGGTACCGAATACTGTGGTGAGGTTTTAAGCCTTGTTAAGGCTGGTAGATAAGATTGCACAAATTTAATTTTAAAACATGAAGTAGTATTATGCCTTGCAAGCAAACTAATTCTTAATGAATATTTACAGCATTTAATATACAAGACGGAAGCTGTTCAAGTTATTTTAAACTTGGAGGAAATTTAACTGTTAAATGATATTGAAAGCATCGCTTCCCTGTATGCTTTGACATTACTGATGTAAAATCTGAAAGGCTGAGGTGGTACTTCTGATACGTATCTGAATGGCTCTGAGGCTCGGGCACGGTGTCCCTAAAGGACCGCTGGTCTTGCCACCCCAAATATTTATCCAGTGTTGGTCACCAAATGTCACATCGCCTGTCAAGGAGCATGTGTGTGTGTTAGCAGAAACCAAGTACTGAATTGCACGAAGGGTAATTGTCATGTTTACAGAGAAAAGAGTTTTCCTGTGAAATAGCAGTGGTTTGGTTCTGAAATGTAATTAGCGGATTCTCAAACTTCAGGACTGCTCTGTCTCCTAATATGAGTCTTATTATTAGTTTCTGAGAGATTCAGGTGGAGCTTTACTATATAGACACTGAACAGGTGTTTTAAAATAAATGTCATGGAAAAATACCGTCTTGAGGCATCTTTCTTTGTTACAGTATTAGCCTTTTATATTGTGTTGGTACAAAGGTGAATTTACTGTTAAGTCTCAAAAAAAAAAAAAAAGCTTTAGTGAGTTTTGCTGGAAACCTGTCAGATTAAATGTTAAGAATTGATAAACCTGGTAATTTAAGACAGGAATCAGAGGAATAGGCAGTAATCCTTCTGTAAATACAAGGGGAAAATATATTGTGAAATGATACATAACTGCTTTAATTAGAAAGAAATCTCTTCTAGGTGGATCAGGTGGTAGCATGTTGACATACTCTCTGCCTGGTTTCAGAATGAAAGTTCGTGCCGTTTTGAGGTCTGATGCTTGAGATGGCAACGTGTTTTCCGCTCTTTGACTCATACCCGAAACATAATTTCTCACTAATGTGGTGTTTGGGGACCTGGCACCTTTCCAGGACACCAGCATTCTCTCCCCGCTGGTTCCGATGCCATGCCAAAAGCTGGAGGGTTGCTAACCTCTGCTGTGCTTTAATTATCTGCAAAAGCCTTGCTAAAGTTATTTTGGTGGAGGTTTGCTCCAAGGGTATAGCTGGGAAGGGTTGGAGGCGGTCAGGAGCTGGTCTGCAGCAGCGTCAACAGCGACAAGCTGAAACCCCGGGGAGGTCGAGTTAACAAACTGTTGTGCAAGGTGTGTTGTCCAACTCGTCCCTACGTTCACCGTGGTGCCCACGTGAGGTCAGCCATGAAATTCGTCCAGTGGGTCTGTAACCAGGAGGGTTTGTTGGGTCCTTTCAGCTCCACCGGTTCCTTCCTTGGCTCCAGGAGCAGAGAGTGAGGCTGGAATTTGCAGCTGTCATAAGGCAATGGGGGTTTTACATCATACCTACTTGGCAGTGGATTAATTAGTGTTTTTTCGAAAGCCCAGATTTAACTGTTGAATACTTCTTATGGGCAGCAATGCAAGGGGTCTGGGTTAGAGTCGAAAGAGCTGCCAGCTGTATAGCCATGTTCTTTTAATTTGTTTCAATATAAATTTGATTTTCCACGTTACATATCATATGACAGTCCCACAGTGTGTGTAAAATGCTTACAGAGTTAATTCAAATCTTCTGTATCTGAGCATGCTGTAAAGCAGTTACCTAACTATGCTAGCACATTTTGATGTGTTTAGGAGTTTGGGGAGGGACAGGAGGGAAGTGTTATTCCAAGAAATGAAGGAAATAAGTTATATGAAGATAACTTTCTCCATTGAAAAGTTAATTACACGTCATTTGATTACCCAGAAGGCAAGCTAGTATTTAGAGAGCTTCCAGAGAGAATCATATGTGTGTCAGGAGAGGAATGCTGTCTGATCAGGAACTTTATCTGATCTATTTTTTAATTATTATTATTTAACAGAAATGAGTAATTTCATACACTCAAGCTGAATTACAAATGTCTTCAAAACTTGTAGGATGCCAGGCCTTAGAAAAGGGATCTTGTTTCGCATCTTGCTTTCCTGTTATCCTCTGTTAACCTTGGACTCAACATTAAAAGTAAATCATTTCTTGTGACAAAGAGGGAAACGTTTTTTTTTAGTATGCTGATTTTTGACAAGATTGCATTTCATTTTTGGCTTTCTAACGTTCCTAAGCAAATTCATTTTGCCGCTGTCACCTGAGGCTAATTGCCCACATCTTAAACCAGCTGCGATAGGTTGTACAGGGTAACATTTAACGTGTGCCTGAAGCAGTGTGTGTGTTTTGACACCTCGGCAGTATTCCTGCGTGCTGCTGCCGTTGCACCGCCATTAGCACCTGCTTTTTATCTGCCCAAAATAGATTAAATAAACTGTTGCTTAAACAGTCAGCTTTTCAGGCGGGGATGGCTGAGAACGGTGCGCTGGTAGGATACACGTATGTACTGCCAGGCATAAGAAAATGCCCGATTTGCCCTGTATGTGGAAAATAGATGACAGGAAGGTGGTTTAAAAGGGTGGGTCCGCTTCTGTTGCTAAGGAGGATGTGAGAGTTGTCATCTTACGTCAGATGTACCTCGTTTCTGAGTGCGCTCGCTGCCTTGCGCTGTACCTTTGCTGATAGCGCTCTTTCTGCCTCATCAACAATAATGTCACGTCATTAAGAAATACCAAACTCTTTATTCATACGTGGTATAATGTCCTCGTGTCACCTGGGTTAAGGTAGAGACCCCGTGTTCCGCATGGCTTGCCAGAAGCTGTACTAAGAAAATAATCTTCCTATCTGGTAAGGAGGTTGCAACTTTCACTTGTATTTTGTTTTCTGTTGCAACCGAGATGATGCGCAGGCATAATGTGAAACCCTCCTCTGTAATTACTACTCGTATCTGGGACAGGAGAGGCAAGAATCCTCTTAAATATCCAGACTCTCAGTTCCAAGTGATTATGTGATTATCCTTTTTGGAAAGAAAAAGCTCCTTAAAATTTTATTGTTTAGAAGTTTGTGTGAAGAGAGCTGGTTAAAATTACTGGTTGCTGTTCAAAGCCGTGCAAACTTTACGCTTTGCCAGATTAGCGATGAGATTAGTTGTCGGGTGGTGTGGAAAAATATACTGGCATGGATGGTTTCTTTTCTGCCAATGAAAATGGGAACGTGGATTAATGTCTGAGACTTACAGTTCAGTCTTTCTGTAAATCTGCAGAAGTTATTGCTCAGTGGTATAGTACAGTAATGTGTCATGTGTTCCAATAAAGATTATCCAGATGGATTTCTTCCTCGCATACTGTGTCAAGCAGTCATGTGCATATCTTCTTGTTCCATGGCTAATTATGTTTGTAAATGCATATGTGTCCCTCTTCAGTTCTTTCAGTGTATTTGACTTTTTTGGCTTAGGATTTTATTATTTTTAGTCAGAGGAGATATTATTTTAAAGTCCAGCAGCTTTACTTTTTTATTTTTTTTTATACTAATGCAAGGTTGTCTTAATATTTCATTTGATTCTTTTTTAGTTCTATCAAAGTAAGAATGTAATATGAGCTTAGTGAGTCTCAGTTGTCAGCACAGTTACTATTTAAAAATGTTAAGCACTTCCTTACCCAGCTTTTTAGAGGTGACACACCCAGTTGTTCCCAGCTGTGGAAGGGTTCCTAGTAAAATCATGCCATGTGAGAGTTTCAATTCTGATGGCCTTCGTTATCCCAATTGTCAGTTTTAAAGGAGGCAGCCTGAACAATCAGACTGATGGCATAATTAAAACTTGTCTTTCAAGCAAATGAATTCTTCCATCTGAAAAAAAAATCTAATTCTGTAAAATGAGGTATCCACTTAAAGAATCTCATGAAATACTAATAATAAATCCAAACAATGGTGGGTGAATAGATGGAAATATTAAACTAGGCAAAAAAAAAACCACAAAGAAACATTTCACTGCCTTAATCCTAAATAGCAAACTTTTTAAAGCTACCATAAGCCCCTGAGTCCTGATGTTGAAGTTTTACTATATTAATTTCATTCTTCAATAAAATACTAAATTAAAATATTGGGCTTCTATTAATATTATTACTGCAGGGTTATATTTAGAGTAGGTCTTGAATGAAACTCAAAAATTGTCTCCAAAGATAGCTGGAAGTATCTCAGCACCTTGCAAAACTTGGTATTTGGATAAGGTCTTCAACTTCTTGCTGCTCTGTACTTTTTCTTCTATTCATTATCAATCCTGTACTCTAAATGAAGTATAAATCTTATGAAGCAGACAGCAAGACTTCTCTGACAAGCTTTTTTCTGAGGTAGGATTGAGTGCATACATTGTATGAAGTTACGGAGCTCTCAATCTAGCCCTGGCATTGCTATCTTTTGGGTAGTTTTAACTTACCAATTTAATGGTCCTGCAGCTCAATAATTTTTCATAATTTCCTAAAGCAAGAAACAACCCTAGAAAAATGTGAATGCCATGCTTTCTGTAGCATAAAGCTCTATATAACTAGAGCCAGCTGGAGAGAAGCAACAACTGTTATCTGTCATGTTCATCCTTGTGTTCAAGCATTTCAGAAGCTGAGTATTTGACAGGCTTTCTATTTCAGTTCAGAGATAATACTTTCTGAATTTAAAATACCACAAAAAAAGTTGTTTGGAGATTAGATGCATTTAAAATAAAGCTTGATAAAATGGAATAGTTGCTAAGTGATGCAGTCGTAAGCGTATGTTCTGCAACTCCTTATCCGTGGGGAGCAGGATATGTTTCATGGGGCTTTGTTATGATTAAATAAGAAAATCGATCATACCAACATAAACTATTTTAAACATATGTACAGAATCACTCTCTGCTATATTCCAACTATTGTCCCTTACTAAGCACCCCATCTCCTTTTAGGGGCTGTTGAAAAGGAAACCTTCTAGTACCAAGTTAAGCCAAACACAAGGCATCCTCTAGTACCTACCTTCTTTATCCCGTAATTCAGATTACAATGACACCAGCACCTCCTTTCAGTGATGAAATTGCTTCACTTGTCTGTTTGGATGCAGTCACTAAATGTGTGGATATAATAGGGTTCCTGAAAACAGTAGTGAAACAGTAGCAGAGAGGGGTTGAATGCAGATGTAGCTTCTTCCAGTGCTACGTTCTGTCTTTAACAACTTCCCATTCCTCATGTGGTAGGGAAATAACTGTAGACTTTAGTTTCTAATTAGGAAAGAGATTTTTTTTTTTTTTAAAGTTGATGGTTTCTCATGACTTTCATATACTTCCTGTCTAGTCCTGGGGAATATGCCGGGTTTCCTGTTTCCTGCTCAGGATGCTTTCCCCTGCAGGGTCAATGAAGGCAAAGTGAAATTTCTGTTCTAAGTGATGAATGTTACCGCTGCCACATAAATCACTGAAGAAAGCAATCTACATAGAAACCACTGAAAATATGGTCTTTTTGAGTGGAGGTTTGTCCGCACTCTTAGAAATTTGGTCTGTCGAGAGCTTTAACTGTGAAAGCAGTACCATATCTCAGTCTTTTGAGGAACTTTTTAGGGTTGCTTTGTCAGTAATGCTCAGCTCTTTGAACTGTCTGGCATGAAACTTACCTGGAAGCTTGAGGTGTAATGATGAGATGCTCTTCTGGGACATGTATTCCATTTTGTGCTTCAAGAAGAACTGATGTATTTTGTTCAAAGGAGGCAGAGTCAAATACCCTGAAAATGGAGACTTTAAAAAAAAAAAAAAAAGAGAATGCAAGTCAATTTGTGGACAGGTAGGTCAGAACTGGTGTTTGCTGTTGATAATACTGAATTTATACTTGGGTCTTCTCCCATATCTAATGTATTTGCAGAGTTACTATATCTTCTTGAAATCTTTTTTTGCTCAAGAATTTCATGCTTATAGTAAGAGTGCATGATGGAGCTGAACCTGAATTATGCTGTGCTGATTTTTTCCAGGAAGCGTGCATTTTAATGATTTTTAAAAACTAGTTCTAATTTGGCTTCAAAAAAAAAAAACCAAAAAACCCCAAACCACACAACATGGAACCACCCTTTCCTGCCTTTTTATTTTGTGTAGAATAGAAAGTTGTGAACTGGACAAAAGCCAAGTGCTTCGGTGCAAGAAGTACGATGGTAGTTAGTCCAAAACTTACACCTGTGTAAGGTCTCCAGCTTATACCTGTGTGACTGAAGAGTCAATCACCCCAAAGGCTTGGGCATAAAGGTCTAAGAAACTATCTTTCAATTCAAGTTGAGATGAATGGCATAAAAGACAGCATTTTGTTGGTCTTGAAAGCTGAAATGCAAATCATTTAACCAAAATTTAATTAGAACAATGAATGCTGGGGTGGGTTTTTTTTCCTTTTCTTATTTCCAGGGAAGTAGTGTTTCTTACACATGTGGTTGTAATAGGCTTTTATTGTGGTAACTGAGTTTCCTAGTGACACTTCCCTTGAAATGGAAAAGTGCAGCACCCTCACTTCAGAGTAACTCTGGAAATGTTCCTACGACTTTGTAAGTGTGGAAAATTTCTCTTTGCTATGGGCATTTTCATAGAAATGGGTAATATTTACAGCAGCTAATCTTCCTTGGCATAGCTGTATTCTAAACATTGAAATTGCTGTTTTTATTTTGCTTAAGGTACAACTAATTTCAAGATCATGCATTTCACTTGATCATTATTCATATGCAGAGGTAAAGAATATAGAGTGTATTTTATCAGTCTTGTGAAACTGTTGTGCTTCATGTAAAACACTCATGCTTATGTCATTACTTTGCATAAACTTTAAATAATTATAGTTAAATAGTTTTAGGCAATAAAATATGTTCCAGACTTTGGACCATACCTGCAAGAAATTTACCTCCAACTCTTCAGTGTAAAGTCTATAAAGTGTTGGGTGTGGTGCTATTTAATCTTTCTACTTGATCTGTGAAGTTTCTGGTCATTAAGAGAAATATTTAAGATTGTTCATTTTTTCTTTTGAGTAATTTAACGGTTAATAATTTACACCCCCTTTATGGGATTATACTCTTGATAGCGTTTGATTTTACCATTTCTGAGATGATTCTGCTGTAAGAGTGAAAAGCTTCTGGAGTTGTATACCTGTACCTACAAGTATACAGAAGGAGTCTGAACAAATTTAGGAAAAAATTAGTGTGAGTTAGTTGTATCAAGAGCAATTCGGGTATTTCTAATGACACAGATCTATAGCCTTATATTGGAATTTAAATAGTTATGGTACAAAATATGCTGAAGGAGGTTACAGTAGCTTTCTGCTGAAAGGTATTTGTTCAAAGTCTTCATTTTTGATCCTATTACATTTTAAAAGTATCTCTGGAATAATTTCTGCAGAGTACAAAACCATTATTACTAAAAGCTTTTGCAATACTTTTTTCAATGCTTTTTTGCTTTGTGTTGTCTTTAACCTTTTAGGATTCCTGTGGGAATCCATCTAAACCTTAGGCACCCATATTAATTTTAAGCATGCACATCAATCCCCTAAAACCTAACCCCCTAGTTTTAAATGAGGTTTATAAAACAATGCAATAGAGAGAGGAAAGCAATTTTGATGAGTAGCAGTGAGTTCCGAAAGAAGGTAAAGAGAAAACCTGCATTTTTTTGGTAGTGATTTTTTTTACATACAAAAAAGTGCTGTGTCTGAGGTAAGTTGAAGGACTTCTAAAAAGAATAAACTTGTGTTACCTTAATATCAGTTATATAGAATATGTATGCAAGTTCACTATCTTGTTATTTTTAATTGTATTTTACCACTAAATTGCTGAAGTTCCCCTAGGTTTTCTGCGTACAGACAACTCAATAGGAAGAGCTCCTATGTTTAAGTACTGGGGAGGGGGGGGGAAGCTGCCTTCTTGGTTTTCCATGGATACAGGGGTTTGTTAACCATAGCCTGTAAATAGGGAAAGCAAAGCTGAACAGTGTATTGACAGTTCTGGATCCTACATCATACAAAACCCTCATTTTGGCCATTATTCCTCAGCTGCGATTAATACTATTGTTACACTGCTTTCAGTGCTAATTGTTATTACTGCTTAGTTGGAGCACTCATGTCCTTCGAAGCAGCAACAGGTTTTCTGCTGTGAGTACTATAGAACGTAACTGGTAACGCAATAGCGCTTTATAAAATATTTGAATTTGTATGTTAAGAGGGTTGCAGGGTTGTTTTCATCTTGTCACTGAAACCAGTTAAATGAAATCATGTCTCACCACGTGGTTAGAAGACAAGAAGGAGCAGGGCGGGGGGAATGAAGAGTGTTACATAGCAGCCAGCCTTAACCACACAAAGATGTGATCTTTTCATGTTTCTTTTAAATGATAGAGATCTATCGTCTTTAAGAAACAAAAGGGAAAAAAAAACCAACAACAACAAAAGAAAACCGAACTGGAGAACTCTTCTCCCAGGCTGAGCCGGATGATCAAGCTCAGGATCTCCAGCCCTGACCATCTTGGTGGCCTCCACTCAACTTGCTCCAGTTTACCAATGTCTTTCCTGTACTGGGGGGCACCAAACTGGAGAACAACTTTATAAATATGGCATAACGAGCACTGAGGAAAGGAGGGACAATCAGGTCCATCAGCCTTCTGGCCACGCTCCATTTCATACAGCCCCAGGTGATGTTGGCCGACGTTGCTGAGGTCTGCTCCTGGCTGACCTTCAGCCCAGCAGGAGTCTGAGGCCCAGCTCCCCACCCCGCTCTGCCATCGCAGGGGTTAGGTCCGACCCAGGGACAGAACTCGGACTTTGTCCTCCTTGAATGTCGTGAGGTTCCTGCAGAGCCAGTCCTCCCGGCAGCCCTGCCCTCCCGTGTATCGACTGCGCCCTCCCTGTGTTCCCGTCTGGTTGGGGAGGGAGCGCGGTATCAGAAACTGACTCAGAAAGAAAAATTTTGAAAACTGCTGCCCCCGATGGCTGGGACTAGAGTAAGAAAGTTGACTAATGCAGGTGATGTTTCCTCTTTCCTTTCCCTTCTAGAAAAAACGTCCTGCAAATGTAAACACGTACACACCTTTGAACTCAGTATGTACAGATACACATCAACTGACGTGGATTCCAATGCGTTATATGATAGAATATTTAACTGGGGCGGGGAAAGGGAGGCTAAGTTCAAAATACTTCTGCTTTTGCAAAGGCTATTAAATTACAGCCAGGCACTTGTGTCCTGTGAATAAACGCTGAAATATGCTTGTCAGATTTATGGTGCGGTAATGTATTCTTTTTAACTCCGTGACCTGATGTTTGTAAGATGCTCTCAGCTGTGATTGTTTTCTGGGGTGAGGGATGTACTTGGCAAAGCGCTAGCTAAAAATGCCCAAATTAACAGAAGGCACAGTATATTTATGTATAGTTTGACTTGAAGATGCAATGTATTTTCATCACATATCTGTGCAGTTAGGGAATTACTGCACAATTCCACAAACTAATCCTAATCTGTCCATCTGTCCAAATTTACCAGTGTCAACTACTCTAGTAAACAGCTTTTAATAGTTGTTTGCAGGTTAATTTTTCTGAAACTGCGTTCTTTTCTACGTATGAAATAGAAGAAAAACTTGGTTTACTTAAGTGAGAACAGGAAAATAGGAACAATTTTAATTTTGTATATAAAATTATGAGTTCTGGAACAGCTGATAGTGCTCATGCCTGAGGTAACAGGGTTAGGAGTTTTGTGATAAGTTTTTGAAAGCATCTATTCAGTGTTCAATGCCAGTCCAAGAAAAAAAACCCAACACAAAACCAACAAAAAAAGTAAAATCTCCCCCCCCCCCCCCCCCCCCCCCCCAAAAAACCCCAAACACCCAGAAGCAAAACCCAGGCATTGTTAAGAAGTATTAGGAATAGGAAAAACAATGGCACATCACTGCCATCTGAATCTTTGGACTCACTTTCACTTTCCTCACTCTCCCACTTCGCCTCCCCAAGTTCCCCCAAAATCAAATCTGTGGAACTGGAAGATCTTCATCCTGGGATTCCTTGACCAAAAGTAGGAATAGCTTCTGCTGCAGGTCTGGGAGTCCTGAGCCTGAGAGATGGTGGATGAAGAGGTGGACAAAGTAGCAAACTTAAAACAAGCAAACAAGCGAAAAAACCCCAAACAACCTAGCAGATGAAGTGGTTCAACTAGTTACTATTTCCCATGTTATACGAATAATCAGTGAACCAAATGAAGGGGCAGTGGGCTTCCCTGTCAACAGATGCTGTGGATGATAAAGGTTTACTTGAGTTCAAGGGGTAGTGGAGCACTTCACAGAAGGGAAATCTCTTAAGAGTTATTTAATACGGGGAAAACACATCTAGCTTGGGAAGTCCCCGAGGGAGAAGCATCTTGCCTGCTCTCCTCCTTAGGCAAGCACTTGGGGTTGCATGGGAAGATGGGATCCTGGGCTAGATAGTGTTTTGATCTGGTCCCGTGGGGACATGTGCGGTTTCGAAAAGGTCACATCCAGTGAAAGCTGCTTTTAACTTCTGTAGATCTATGATAACATTCTCCAAGAAGCAAAACTAAGGAAAAAATCAGACACAAATTTTATGGAAGCGATTAATTTGATTTGCTAAGTCAATCAAGCAATCTACTGTTGTTAAGCTTTAGCAAGCATGGAACATTGTATGCAGAGGTATCTGAAAAGATGAATAAAATCATGGTAAGTCTTTTATCTAGACCAGTATCTTACTACTCCTATATGTGACCAGGTTGTGTAATCACAGGGAAAAATATTATGAATTGTTAGGAATTTAACACTTGATGTGTTTTCATCAAGCCATTTGAAATTTTACTCAAAGCTTCGTCAGAATAATAAATCAGAATGGCTGAAATTCTCTTGAAATAAGCTGGCCCGTGTATTTGCATATGCTATATTCAGCATCATTACTTAAAACCTACTTTTGCTCTAAAAAGATCAGTTAATTTAAGAGGTTTTGTTACTGATTTTGGCATGGGTAATGTAACTGTAAGATCACACATCAGATGGTTATGCAGAAGGCTCACCCACCCAGATTGAATAAGCACAGAATAAGATACATCAGTAATGATACTCCTCTGCTATGCTCATCCTTCGAAACACTCGCTGCTTCTGTGCAGAACATTTTATTCCTTGAAATCTGAGCTCACCTCTTGTACTGAATGTTGACTGCTGTAGAGAAATCATACAAAAGTCACTTAGCACTGGTAATTTACTAGTATTTCCCATTTCATTGCAATGTTTTCATTCCTTCAAGAGGAAAAAAAAAAAAAACCTCTTGCAAAAGTATACTTTTCTTTTTACAGTTTCATCATTCTGAAGCATCTTCCTCTTTGAGCTGTCACCAGATTCCACAGTTTAATTCAGTCTTCTCTAATGCTTTTTCAATAATTTGTGAATGTATTTAACAAGCTAGTTTGTTTAATTATTAAATAATCTATACAGAAATCTCTGTTTATCCAGGTGGTGTAGTCAGTGGTGTAGTCATTGTAGTCACCACAATGATGTGGCTGCATTTGTAAATTATTACTAGTATTTTCTGTTCAGTATTCTCTTTCATTGATTGTATAGGATTTTAAGTCTATGACTCCAGGGACTGATGGCACCAAAGATGGCTACCCAAGCAAGTGTTCCCAAGCTTTGCTGGTTTGGGTATGGGGTGAGCGATGAGCGCACAGTGGCTGCTCTCAGCGGTGCGTGAGGCTGTGTACACAGGAGGACGCATCCAGCTCGTCACCTGGCTTTCCAGCACCGCTTCGGAAGGTTGTGCTGGTTCAGACCCTCAAAATAAACTAAGGCAGGTACTCCACGGTTATGCTGTGTTAAGTGTCTGCCAAAGTTGCTTGATAAACTTTCTTCCTTTATTGGACAGAGTGAGTTTTATCAGAAAAGCTGGACTGAAGGACTGGTGTTCCTTGGTTTTCTCAGAAAGTATATTTATGTGGTGGGGCACTGCAGTGAAAGAGCAGAGAAGGGGAGGGAAGCTGGGCAAGGTAATAAACCGAGAAGGATCTGAATCCAAAGAGGATTCAAAATCCATTCTCAAACCAGAGCTTAATCTGAGCAGTTGTGAAATCTTCACTGAACTCAAATTTGAACTGAAATAAGGCTGAGAAGAGATAGGAAATCTTAAGAATGAACTTGGTACATGACATAAGTTCACTTCTCAGAACTTTTTTTTTAGCCTTTACTATATATATCCTTTCCCAAAGAATGAATTTTAAAGTGCAATGAAAAAGTGCAATGGCTTGAAAAAACTGTCTAAATAGAAATACAAACTAAACATAATATATGAGAAGAATAAAAGACAAAGGCTTGGCTCCCTCGAGCATCTCAAGTATGGGCACATAAGTGAAAATGTTTGTATAGCAGTAGATCAAAAAACAGTGAACGCATCTTCCTGGGTAGCGTAGTCTGTGAAGAAGAAAGGATCCACCACGGCACATCTGGAACGTGTGTTGTAGGCACCTGTGACTATCCTGCTGCAGTAACAAACATCACGTCGCAGCTTTCTCCTTTACCCACCTTGCCCTTTCCACAAGAGCTTTAGTATTTCTGTACCATGCTGCTTGGTGTAGCCATCTAACCTGAGCTCTGCCTAAATGGCTGTGTTCCTCTGTTAGAGGACAGTGTAGCGAGGACAAAAGAAATTGCAGCAAAATTTGATTCAAAGCTAATGTGAAAGAATCAAGCTCTTTATCTCTTTTATTAACTATGACAGAGAAACGCATCTCAGCTGGTCACTAGTATTAGAGAAGCATTGCAAGTTATTGTCAGCATCACCAAAATGCACTTTCTCACTTTCAAGTACAACATTTCCCATGGCAGAATGGTTTGAATTTGTGTACCTACAGATTTTGGGGTTTTTTTTTCAGGTCCAAGAGGAGCCTGATTTGAAAGTTTCTGTATTAGCTTAATTCTGGGTCAGGGGAGGTGGGGAAGCACTGGAAACTTCTTTTTGTCTCCTGTTGCCCAGGAATGTGTTTGTATGGTTTCCATCATGTAAAAATGATGGTTTGCTGTCTGATCCATCTGAGGAGAGAGAGAAGCTTGCTTTTATCTCCCGGGGAAGGAATCTTTTTGATGGATGTGTACCAAAGGCATGCGTACCTTACTTACAGAAGGAGCTTTTGTTTGCAGAATTTTTGTCAGGAAAGCAAATATGTTCAAGCTCCTAGAAACTGTTTGGTCAAGCTTAATTGCATGTAGGTTTTGGCATACAACGTTTAATGGAACATGTTCCTGTTATTTGTGCATCTGTAGTCACAGGAGAGACTGGGCTCCTTATAAGCTGAAATAAGGAGCAGTGGAAACAGTGGAAGAAAACTGCTAAACCCTGTTTTTTCTACCCTCACCCATGAGAGAGTACTTCAGCTAATTATTTCAGGTTACTTCAGCTCTTGGTACTGTGACTTCTTTGTTAATGCAATATGTTTAATTATGAAGACTCCCTTCAGTTTCAAAACAAGTGTATTAAGATTAATCTTTGCCTGTAAAATATTCTAGAATCCGCTTTTACCGTAAATGAAGAGGGGGTGGCGTCTTCTCAGTTTCTGCTTCCTTGGCCTTAGGTGGTCCACGTGCCACCACCGCCGTCGTTGGGAATAGCCTGCTGATAACTCTCCAGCTAATTAGGGATACGTGGTGAAGATGCTTTCTCGCTGTTTTCATTCTCCATTGCTCAGACGTCTCTGCCAGGCAACTCGCAAAACAAACAGCAACACATCGGCTCGGCCTCAAAGAGCGTAGGCTTTGAAGTAGAGGGCAGGTGACAGTTATGAAACGTTAGTCTTTAACGATACTACAAAAGATAGCTGTAGAGGTTTCCATGCGTTTGCTTATCGAAGTGTGTAATGCCCTGATTCTTACATACAAAAAATAATTAGTGGGTAATTATTAGAAAAAATTATTTCGTGTTTTCCTTGGTGGTGGTGGATATAGCAGAAATTAGTTTATAGCTAGGATTTGAAAGCGTGTGGCTCTTTTTTTTAAAAGTGGTGGTCAACACAGTAAGATACAGGAACAAAGACAAGAGTATAAGGCAAACTGGGTACAGATGGTCAACTTAAAAGCCTTGTAGAAAACAGAGGGCGGAAAAAGATGCTGCCTTATTAAACAAAGCAAGTTGCAGTCTCTTCTAATCGTTGTACCTGCAATATAATTAATAATTCTTTAAGAGAGTAAATACAGTGATATTGTGTTCATTGAATAATTATATGTTTGATTTTTAATAGAGAATTGTTTTTTGGTGTGACTAAAGCTCTCTTACCACCGGTGGTACTCTCTGGCCAGTCTTCAACTTGTGAAAGCGCTTTGGCAAGGCTCAGTTGTACCCGTGAAACACAGGATCCTCTGTGCAAGCCAAAATTAGCAAAAATAAAAGTTGTTTTGAAGAAAGCAGAATTTCAAAACAGTTTTTATTTCTGTAAGTTGCTCTGGAATTATGAACGTGTTAGCGAACATATTTTGGAGGGGAATTGGTGCGACACTCAAAATGAGCGTATTTGAGATTTTACACATTGTAAATCAGTACAGAATTAATTTAAATGTGCATTTATGTATTTTCAAAGCCCTGTTTGCTTCACATCCAATCTTCTGATTTCTATGCTATCAGCATTCATCAATGCTAAAATTTCAATGTCACGGCTTAGAGAGAAGCAATTTGGGAGTGCTTTTGACAGGAGTTTGTTTTTTCTCTTTGCAAAGAATGATACCTCTGTGCTTTTTAATTATTATTCTTTTCCTGGTGGCTTTCCTTTTTGAAGCATTGCCTGGTTTTTGTTGGTAACTTTACTATACAAAAAAGTTCACACATATTCATCTGTGTACCTATCCTGTGTCTGTTAGGGTTTTTCCTTCAGGGGCTTAAGTAAATAACTATGTTACTTTAATAATAGCTCAAATAATTACATACTTGACATTCTGTGCAGAGTTCATGCAACAGTTCTGGACTTTTTTTCCCCTAGCAAAAGCTTCCACAGATTCTTTCCTACCTGAAAAAAATTTTTGGGGTGCATACTTGTACATGTACTCAATGCTGTTTTCCAAGCGAAGAGCTTTAAATGTGGTGTGGCAGAAAACATCACCATTGTCTTTCTCTTTGAGCAATAAATATCTGACTACTGCAGTGGTTCTGAATCAGTGTCTTCCAATAAATTAGCATCAAACAGATGGCTGATTTGTTATATCATGAGCTGTTTTGGGTAGTACTGATTTATGTTATTAAAGATGAAGCTTGCATAACTTACACTGCGGTATAAGCTATTTTTGAGTATCTTGGAAAACTTGTACAATGTACTACTCTGCCATAAATGTATTTCCTTGATGATGAAGTCTGTTGCATGTCTTTGTACTTTCACTTGCTGAAAAACCATCTACAACAGTGACTTTTACTAAATTTATTTTTAAAATGTACACTCTAGCAGGTTAAATGGGGCCACTAACTGCATCTACACTGAAATGTAGAGGGGATAATATGCTAGGCTATTCTCTACCTTCTATTCTCATGGTCTTCTCTACCTATCTAATGCTATGCAGCAAGAAAGTGAAAATGTATTATGAAAATCTTGCGGTGCTGTGTGGGTAGTGTGGTCAACAGTTTGCCATCTGGCAACAAAACGTGATGATAACGCTCAAGGTTATCTCCCATGGGTGGGTCAAAGGGTGAAGGTATTTCCATCCCATTCTTTTCTCCTGTCCTTCATGGTGGTTGCCTTTCTGCCAAGGAGCAGCTGAGTTTTGCTGCATTTTGACAGCCTGTTCCTAAACCATCAGCAGGGACTGATTTATCCTCTCTTCATTGGAGGATGCTACTGGTTATTCCTCCATTGCACTGAGTTAATTTCATCTTGTAGCTCTGCTAGCCTGGAGGTGAAAAGAAGGAGGGAGACCTTGGAAGTTATTCTGTTCCAATGTGCGCCGGAGTATTGAAACTTCTAAGATGGCTTCCTGCATAATTTTTCCCCAATTGTAGTTTGTTTCAGGTAGGTTACCAACTCTAGCATTAAGCATACACAGGAGGAACATCTGATTAGTTTTATCGAACTGCCTTTACATTTCTCATCCTGTCTAGATTATCAGTCTTAATTGGGGGATGACGAGGACTTGGCTTGTCACTGATTTGTAAAACAGTGAATATAGAGACAGCACTGTTGCTGTTTTGATTTCTGAATCAAATAGGGCTAAAAACTTGAGATCTAAAGGGCTACTGCCATAGACACTTCCAAGGGTAGCAGGTATGAAGGTAATGCAACACATGTACTGTCCCTTAGGAAGCTGAGCCTTGTAGCAAACTGGTGCCTCTGACATACTTTGCAGTTTAACCATTAGTTTGATTTAATCTTTGTAATGATTAAATGCAATAATGATTGCAATTCACAGGTGTTTCAAGAGACCCTTAATCTTCAGAAGCTATGGATTCCTAGATTCCTAGGTTTTTGTTAACCTTATCTGGGTCAAAAAGACTGCCCGGTCTTTATGTGGAAATGATGAGGGCTGTTGGGGAAAAGGACTTGTAGAATACCCTCTTTCAGAGCCCAAGGGTTACTTTGGTGTTATCCTGGCTCTGAGGTTTGATTGGCCTCTGGGAAGGATAGCTTACAACCACCATGTGTGGTTTAAGGAGATGACATCTCCAGTGCTTCATCTGGCTAGACAGTTGGTGAAATTCTGCAGGTGGCTAACCGTAGTTTCCAAGAGTTGGTGCATATAGTATCTCCTTTCATGTGAGAAGGAAGATTCCTAATTTAGCATTTACTCATGCACTCATTAAAGTTGTTGGGAATATTGCCATGGCCTCACTTGGAGCAGAATCGGATCATTTTGTTCCACTCCTTCCCTACCACCAGACTTAGTTGTAATAGCTTGTTGGACCATTTTGGTGGTGTCTTAATTGGTGTCTTAAGCTTTTTTTTTTCCCCCCCTCAGTCATCAGTTTCGTGGTACAAATTACAAACTTCATGAGTACCAGTGAAAGAGGTGTGAGATCATCTATAGTTCCCTGGCTCAGATTGTTTTCCCATATCCTTAATTTTGTTTAAGTTTTTATCCTCAGACTCCTCTAACTTTACAACAGAAACTCTCATGTGACTAATAGCACATTTGGTTTCAGTAGATTGGGATGTTCAAAATTGATGTAAATTCTCCAGCTTCAGAGGTATATGGTCAGAGTATCTTAACTTTCTTTTTTTTTTTTTCCTTTTTTTTTTCTTTTTTTTTTTTTTCCCCTTCCCCTCCCTCCCCCTTTTTGCCTCCCACACAGACTTTCTAACATTCTGGCAAAGCAAGTATTTGGACTTTTACCTATTCTCTCACTTTGCAGTGAAGAAGCATTCATTTTTCCAACATTAAAAACTTGGCCAGAAAACCTGGCCCACAAAGCTTAATGTTTTGAGCAAATGTTTAAAAATACCCTCTGACTTGGCTGCTCTAAGTAGCCTTAAAGCACTGTTGTCCACTGGAGTGGATGAATTCTTTTCCCCCCAAAAAATGAATAAAAAAAGCTAATACTTATCCAGTAATGTTGATAGCAGCAAATTGAATTTAGTCATTTCAAATGTTACAGAAATAAATCTGAAGCACTAAAGAACCTGAATAAGAATAGTTACATCTTTAAGTAGCTCCCTTATGTGCGGATGTTGCAGGGGCTGAGAATGGGAGGTGGGAATTGTAGCAAATATGAAAAATAATATCTGCTCATCTTAGGCCTTGTCTGTTCCCCAAAACAAAGGGCACATTTTTGTTAGGAGTAGTACGTTTTGTGAATTTAACTTGATTTTTGTGTCTTGTTTTTGTTTTAAATTGTATTGCTGTTTCATGCCGTGTCTTAGGGGAGAGCTGGTTCGAGGGAATACATCCTCTTTTAGCATTCTTTTGTGTTAAAGGTGAAGAGATTAACATTTGACTCTGCATTAATTGAAGTGCTCTTTCCTGGCTTTAAATATGGCATCATAAATGAAGGCAGATCAAGACAAAATAGGAAACAATAAAGTTCAATTGTATCTGTGTGCCTCACTTCTTCTGGGCATCTGTGCATCAACCTGTGTTAATAGAGAACTGATTTCAAGAGAGAGAAGTCAGGTTCAGCCTGTGTTTCATACTTTTGTGCTCTGTGTGATGAGTGATGATGTTGTGCTCTGTGTTGCTAGGGTAACCCAAAGAAACATAGAGAAAAAACGGCAAATTTTCAAAAAGGAAGCGTTATAATTTCTTCAGTGCTTCTTATTTGCTTGTGAAATATTTTGCCAAAATATTACTGAGAAAACCCAGTAGTCCTTTAAAGTTTTTATGCCAAACGTAGAGACTAAACTAAATGATGCAGTCATGCAGTAGTGATTTATTTCTACTTAAGGACAAATTGCAACATCACTTCAACTTGTTTCCAAAATCCTTATCGTGGAATAAACTGCACTTACCTTGTACCTCCATTTTGTCATCTTCACTCTGTCCATCTCTCTAAATAAGTCTAAATTCTTTCCAAAATCCTAGCTCTATGACACTTTCCCAAAAGCTTTGCTTTTAGTAATCCCCCTTTAAACTGCTAAAGCAATTGTTCTTTAATAATAATATAATTGAGAATAAAAAGAGGGGCTAGGGTAGACACTGCCTCAGTTCTTTGTCCTCCTGTACAATAGTTTGGCCAGTGCTATGCTTGAATTGCTCTAGGGGAAAAAATGAGCCATCAGAAACCTGCGCAAGTAACTCCCAAGTGCTGCATATCCCACGTACCCCCAAAATGCAAGGGGGTCTGCCTCCTCTCAGGAGGATGTATGCATCCTCATGCTTATACCTGGCATTATGGGTCTTGGCTCCCCTGCAGAGATGGTGACTGGAGCGGACTGAAGTATGGATTCCTTCCTACTCAAGGGCTGTGCATAGTACATCCGTAGTTTCTGCTGTTAATTCTTAGTGAGTCACCTCTGCGCTGAGTTGTTTTCTGTGTATGCGTTAGAACAACAGCAACTGAGCAGATACCTATTTGGACTGGTGAAACTCAGATGTTGGCACAGGCATGAGCATAGCAATATAAGTTACTGTCATCTTTTTTTCTTTATCGGCGGATATGTTCGTTGCCAAATATCCGGTATAAATTATACAGTATAGACATGAGTTGGGTTTTTTTTAATCTTTTTTTGCACACCATGAGAAGTTAAATAAACTTCCTGAAGTCACTACTGAGTATTATAAGCCACGGTAAACTGTTTTGCTTTTACACAAGGCACTTGTACATCACCACCTGTTTGCCTGACACAAAAATAACAAAGGATTACATTTACCAAATCTTTCTCTGGGCACGGACCAAGGGAGGAGATTGAATGCAGGAGGGTGGTCTTTTTCTCCTCTCTGATTGTAGAGGCTATAAAAATCACTCTGTCTCTCTGAGCAAGCAAAGTTGTATAACCTGCCAAATCCTAGCTCTTCCCGAGGGACCACCTCCGAATGCTTTATCCAAACTGAACGATTGTATTAATCCTGGGGGTTGAGGGTAAGAGAGTGCACGCAGGCAGTTGCTATGGAGTAGTTGGTAGATGGAAAATTTTTTACCCTGGCTTACCGTGTAGTAACTTGTTTGTCCGTATCCAGAGTTGGTGCAGAGGTGTCTGAACGATACTTAAGAAGGAATAAATGAGTCAGTATTGAGGGCTATTCTGCAAAATTACCTCTGGTATCTGCGTGTGGGAAGAGGGGATGTCGAAATACTTTGGTTAGATGTAAGAGTGGGAGTAAAAAGGACAACAGTTTTGGAAATATTTAATTTAATAATGGCAAAGAGGTATCAGGCAATAGAGAAAGTGGATTTCGGTATTGTCTAGAAAAAGTGCTAACTGTGAGTTGCCATGGTTGCTGCAGTTTAGCTAAAGCAAATGACATACTTTATACAGAATAATTTTTTTGTAAAATGCTGTTGTACTGTTTCCATGCTGGTTAACAGCTGCACCATCGTGTGTTTTTGTATATATTTCTAAAAACTCACAGGATTGTACTTAATTGCCAATTTTTCAGAGTGACTCCCCAGATATACCAACTATTCCTTCTGGAAAGAATGCTAGCACAAGTGTGTGTTCCCCATATGGGTTTCTCTTCAAATTTAATCTACAAAATTTACACAAGATTTTCTAGTTTGGCGTGGGAGGGGAGTGAAGGGAAAAGATCTTCAAAACTGAACACAAGAGAAGTTAACGTAGATGATGATCAGTAGGATGAGTTCAAGTCTGTAGATTTGGGAAGGGGAAGAACGGGGAGAGTGTAAAATCTCAAAATTTATAGAAGGTGCAAGGAAGGAAAAAGGTAGAAGTGGTAACAATTAGTATAACCCTGGTGCAAGGTCAACTGAATTGTATAAAGGCTTAAAAAAAAAACGGGGGGCGCGGCAAACAGGGACGTAAAAGAAGGAGAAATCTACTGAAATGGTATGTTCCAAGTTCTAAAGATTAATACTTCGGAAGCTATAAAAATCTATAGGGTGTGTAAATAGTGATATGATAGCTATCTATGCATCTTTCTAAATTGCCGTGTATTTTGAAGTGGTTTTTTCCCTTAAAAAGCAATTAATTTCACCTCTGAAATTCAAACATCTTCTCAAACATGAATGAACCGCTTGATTTCCTCTTCTTCTCTAAGAGAAGTCTTAACGCTCTGTGTGAGCTTGGAGTCAGCTCCACAGCTTCTAATTCTTTGTCCATCAGACAGAGTATCCATCATTTTCATAAAAGTCAGTGAATGTTCTCGTGCCTTTTGGCCGCAGTATATGGCACGTGACTAGTAGCTTTCAGAAATAAAATATTGGTTAAATTTTTTTTTTTTTTTTTTTTTCATAGGTACCAGTCTAGACCTGGAATTTAAAGTAACCAGTACAGACTGGGGAAAAATTCTGGGTTTGCCCTGGAAAAAAAACCAACCAAAGAAAACAATAGAAGAAATACCCAGTTTAATTTATCTGTAATTAGTGAAGCTTCTGACTTTTAGGGTTAGGAATACAATAAGAAAAAGACACAAAAAGGGACCAACAAAGCTACACTAATTATTACAAATACTTTAATTTTCTTTACTATAGGTTAAAATTGGAGCAGGAAGCTGCAGTATCTTATCAGTCTCTTCTTTCCGTGCAAGTAGTTGCTGCAGCTATGCCGATGCTCCGTCCCTTTTCCCCTGCCCACCCCTGAGACAAGAGCCAAGGAGCGCTCAGGTTATCAGCCAGGCTCCTCCATACAGGCTTGTTCTTCTGGGGATGGTTTTGGGGATCGTTTGGGGGGTTTATTTTTATTTTTTTCTTTGACCAGGTATGCCTTCTGACCTACGCTATCCTGAATATTAGTCTTCTGGTTCGAAGAACCTGTCGATTGGACTGAGATATAAGGAAGCTGGCAGAGATGGACCACCCAGGGAGGGGGTCAGAAAAGAGCGTGAGGAAATGGATAATATGAGTGTCCAGTGATTTGCTGGGGCTGATGCACGTTTCTAGAAGTGCCTGTTTTTGTTTTGATAAGGGCTTTAAGAATAGCGTGGAAGCATAATCGGTGAGATCAGGAAGGAAGCGCCACGCTCAAGAGGCGGTGTGAAAGGACAGGCTCTGAGGCGATGGACGGGGACACATTCCCACGGAGGGTGTTGGCTGGCTGCGTTCCCTCTCCACCTTTCCCCTCTTGGCCATCTCTTCTCCACCCCTCAGCCCCTTCGTTAGTAGGCGAGGGCGCAGGGTGGGGACAGGCTGCTCGGCCATCAGGGACCGTGGAGCTCCTTGCTGCCAGCCGGTGGTTTTGTAGGGGCATGGAGACACGCTTTCTGCTGTCATTTTCTGCCTGACTCTGTGTACTATTACAATGTAAGTGGCATTGAGGCCGGTGGATGTGTTGCTATGGAAAATACATGTGCTTTTTATAGTCAAATAAAAAGGTGCATTTCCAAAAGCTGGTTTTTTGAATGCTGCAGCCATAACCTGACCGTTTTATTTCCAGTAATCTCAACAGTGAACTGTGGCTCTCGGGGTTGAATATCAGCTCGCTAAGAATCCAAGTGCTGGAGGAATGTCCTCGTGTTTCTGTACCCATGCGGCAGCCCCATCTTCCACTGGAGCCTTTCTATTCTCAGCAGCATGTGGGAATTCAGTGAGATCCGATAACGGCAATATTAATAGCAGTTGAGTAGGTGGCCAAAGAGGTTGAAATTTAGCACAAGCCCGCTGCTAGTTGCACAGCCGGCATTTGTCTCCTGCACAGCATACCTCAGCGGGGGTGGAGAATCCTTCAAACCCTCCGACATCCTCCTCAGAAGCGTAAGTGAAGCTGGTCGGTGTCGGGCTAGAGTGCCTGGAGCTGAGCGAGGAGCTCGGGAGCGGGCTTGTTCTGCAGCCTGCTGATCCGCTCCAGCTCCCAGGCCAGGGCATGGCTCTCCCAAGTCCTTCAAAGAGCATCTGGGAGGTGGAACTGCATCCTTGGTGGATGGAAGCTGAAAGGGCACTGATACTTCTTTTTAAACAGAAATCTGTTCAAGTCCTATGTTTGCGAGATCTGTAGTACAGTGGAAGGGATGGAAAACAGATAGCTTTGGCAGCTGTTGGGGTTTCTGGAGTATTTGTCACCAAGGGAAGGGTTTGGCACTGGGCAGGATGCATTTGTCACTGGCACATTCCTTTCTATCAGTGGGAGTGTCTCCGTCCTTTCTTTCTCCCCGTAAATGGGTTCAGATTTGTCTTATCTCTTTGGGCATGACCACATGGCCTCTTCTCAGCAGATAACCCTCATTTATGGGAGGAGGATACTCTGATCTAGCTTTTTTTTAAATCTTAGATTGATATCTATATTTAAAATATATTTCTGTATGAGAAACAGATCCTCAGAAAGCCATGCTTTGTGAAGGGGATGCTGTAAAGTAATCTCAGAATTTTGTTCCAACTTCTGGTACCTTGGATTTGGTCTTGAGCTTCACGTTGATGTTCTTCATGGAAAATAACAAAATGAAGTGTCAAAGTAAATTTGACATCATGAACTGCTTGTTGCTAGAATTTAATACGTATTAGGATGTGGGGGAACCAAACCATATGATGTGTTAGGAAAACAAAATCCAAACTATTGAGTTTATTTGTTAAAAGTTTTGAAATAAGTCAAACCTAAATGTAGCTACTTAAAATGCACTACTTTTGTAAGGAGGCACTGGAAAGGCATATGTGTTAGCATTGCCTATGGATATATATTATAATTAGTTAAAGTCTAGTTCATGATTTCTTAAAGTACTGTGGTCTGCTAGCTACTGCAAGGTATATGACTGTCTTGTACAATATGTTTGATTTTTGGGGTTTTTTTTAACTTTTGAAGTACCTCAAAGTGCATTAAACTAGTACGAGCAAGCTTTCCTCACTCCTCGGACCTAAGCATCAGTAGATGAAGAGGATAGATAGAGCACCTCTGACTGGGGTTTCGTCATGCGGGGACTCCCACTGTACTGGCACGTGGAGCAGGGTCCTCCTCCACCGAGCCCTCTGCCACGGTGCTGACTCAGTCGTCTGTATGAGCGCGCTATCAAACGAATAGTCAATTTGGGGTTTGAAAATGTGTATTAGGAAAAACCCAAAGAAATGGGTACAGCCCTCTGGTCCTGATGCACAACGTGGAACTGCAGCATGATTCAAAGTCGTGTTGGCATAACCATGGGGGCAGCAAACAGGAGTGGCTGGAAGGGAAAGGGAGACCAGGAAATCCTTAAGCTGGAGCTGCTGCCAAATCCTTTGTGTTGTCAGGCTAGGGCCTTGGTGACTAATTTTGCTATTTAACCTTGAGCAAACAGCGGCGCTGAGAATAAATTCCTTGAGCTGCGGCTCAGCCTGCTGATCTGCTGTGTCACTTTGCTTTATTCTTGTAGAGTGGTCCTCATTAGAGAAACATCCGTCGGTCCATGCTGGCTGGGCATAAGTGATGTTTGTGAATATGTGTTGCGTTCAAACATAACAGAGGTATTTGGTGTCTAGGTGCATCACCTACTAACACGTGAGCTATTTCTGTCTCATTTGTCTTTTTTCTGTTTGCTAATGGATTGACGTAGATGAGGTGATTTACACATAACCGCAACAGAAATAATACATTATTTCACATTGTGGTTGTATTGTGGTTATTTCACATCTTTTTGCATCAGTTTTCAACTTGTAATAGTGTAGTTGCACATCATAATTATTGTAATGATTCCCACGTATTGTTATCTCGTGTCCTTTAGACTTTCATGCTGCATCTGATAGATATTTTCCAGGATGTCTAATCTTGAAGTTGTACATAAACTTTCATTGTAACCACTGCCAACAGTTAAGGTTCATGCTTTGTGAATTGAACTAGTACTTTGAAAATTTTGACAATTTTGAGTTGGGATTTGTCATTGGGTGACGCAGAGGATTGGCGTTGCTTTTCTTTTAAGCTTCAGAATGAATGCTAAAATACCGAGGCTATGGCAGGAGCAGATGAAGTATTCAGAATAAAATTCTTTCTGCAAGATCTTAACCACTCTCCTTAGCATCTTCCTTTGCTTAGTTTAGATGTCTTTACCAAAGTCGCATTGTTAGTGAAAGGAGATATAAAAGCCTCCGGGAAGCCAGAGAAGGTAATGTTTGAAATGACACAAAGTAGTCTTGTAAGCTGTGTTATATCATCATTTGGACAGGACGTCACTTCTTTCAGCAGATTGTTTTTTGAGATGCAGCCTTGGCTGTGCCCTCCTGAGCAAAGCAGCAGCCTGCTGATAACTTCCAGCATAATGGCCTACATTTATTCAAGCCAGAAATTAGGTTACACAGAATAGCATTTTCATAACGAATATATTCCGCACCAACTGGGCTCTGTGACAGTTGTAGATTAAAACATCAAAAAGCAGACGACTTTCACAGTTGCCCAGAGTAGGACTGGCATTTATTTGCATTGATGAAGATACTTCAGGAAGGGGGTTACCCCTGTAGTTCCTAGATTAGGAACAAATGTCTCTGCAAGCAGTGCTGTGTGTGTACTTCAATGCTATAGATGTTTTCAAAATAAGGTTATAAGTGTCCAGGAGTATTTAAAAAACTTAAAGGCTACATTGCTGGAGTTCTTGCACTCCATCTCCTAACTGGTTTCTTCAAATACAGTGTGAGAAAATGAGATTTTCAGCCTTGTGTATTTAGAGCCAGACTTGAGAAGGGGAGCAGAGGTGGGAGCAGGAGCTTGCTGTTGGGTAGCAACAGGTTGTCAGCGAAGGTTGGGTCGTGCCTCCTCTCACACCAGCAAAGAACTTTCTATGCTTGAGGTTAGTGCTGCTGTCTTGTCCCCTGCTATCAGCTGTAGTTGTTCAGAGCTATGCACGAGACCCCAGTTGAATTCTTTGCATAGTGCTGCATAGTGTTTACGTTTTGATAACACGTTATGAAGGAGAACTCCTATTTCATATAACTATTTCATTTTGTGTTTTTATTTACTGCAATTGAGTTAAAATCTTGCTTTTTTTTTTTATTTTTATGCTCACCAGAAAAGTCGTTCCTCTTTAAAAGCTCTTCAGTTTGTATCACACTACTACCCGCAGATGTTTGCCCAGCTATTTTAAATGCAATATACTGGTGGGTAACTGGGCAATTGTTTCCGCATATAAGCTTAGATGCGCATTGTGACCTTGGCCAGGTTGTACATATAAAAGGCTCTTATTTCACTCGGAGAATGGCAGCAAGTGGATCCAAACTGCATCTTTTGCAAGTTGCATGCCTCAGAGCAGAAGCAGCTGTAAAGTTTGTAGGTGACAAATGACTTCTAAGGCCTCGCAGTAAGATAACAGCACTGCTTCTTAATTCAGGATTTTCTTTTGGCAAAAAATTATATACGTACTGTTTTACACAGATTTTAGGACAATACGCTAACCATTCAGAATCTTCCTTCTTTTCCTTGGTTAAGCTCTGTTGAAGAAGTAATATATGCTTATATAAATGATGAACTGATTGCTCTAGATTAGCTGGGGTTTTCTTGGTTTGGTTTGTTGTGGGTTTTTTTTTTTTTTTTTGTTCTGCTCGGGCTGCATCTATCATGGCAAATTGCTTCAAAGGTTTAGAGACCAACAGGCGTAGTTCAGAGAAGGAAAGTAGTAATGCAAGTGAAGAAACTTTACTCACAAAGAGTAAACAACTTGTCCGTTGGCTTCCGTTGTTAGCTGAGCAAACATGCGAATGGAGGGCAGTCTCTCATTCGAGTGTGTGAATTATCTCCCTGGCTGCACCTTGGGTCTCAACTATGCTCATTGGTTTTCCTGAATGTCCGAAGTTTTGCAGTGTTTAGAGCCCAAGTATGCGGGCCTAATGTATGTACGGTCACTCCAGTATAGGAAATACATTAAAATGTAAAGACAGTTGAATGTTGCTTCTGTTGCAAATGTTGGACCTAAATGATTGCAGACAACTCATGGAAAGCAGAAGTGGACACCACATCATGTACAGTCATGTAGTTTTGCTCTATGTAGGGTTGGCAACCTCATGGATACAGACTCCAGCTGACTAAGGGCAGAGTTTTTCACTGCTAAAGTTTGGAAGCAAACTTTAAGGCATCCTTAGCAAGGGCATGCATGGCCTCTGCTTTTATAATGGCAAATAATGCAAGAAATTCTGTCCTAATGAAAAGCTTTTAGACCTTGAAGCTAAAATTTCAACTTTTTAAACACCTTTAAAATGCTCTGTCAGATGTGGGAAGCATAATGCTGATCCATACCACTACAAGAATAATTTTCCATCATCTGCTTGGGAAGCCAACCCGTCTGTAGTCAGCACATTAGGTCACAGCCATGGTGTGTCCTGCAGCATGGATACTGGAAAAGAAATCTGCATAGTGAAGAAAAAGAAGAGGAAAATTTTTTGAAACATAGTCTCCAGTGAAAGAACAACAACAATGTGTTTTGGAAGGGGGGTTAAAAAAAAAAAAAGTGTAAATATTTCACATGAAAGGAGAGGGTTCCTCCTTATCTGTGAGTAAGAGGTCGCTGACTACAAAGCCAGTAGCATCTCTGGCACATGATATTAAGGAAGCTGCAGGTGGGGATTGCGCAGGTCGGATCCATCTCAGGACTTTGTGTTCCTGCCAGCCTGATTTCTTTACGATGTCGGGTACGGGCATGGCAATTACAGCCACACCGAGTGGGAGTGGGCGCACTCAAACTAGGAGGAAAGAGAAGGAGGGACGGTCTGTGTCCCTGCCAGTTGTTACGTTGCATCAAATACCGTATTTTGATGAAGAGTGCCATCTATGCTGACCAGGCCCTGTTGTCATTTTGCTAACTCATAACCGTCCCCTGAACGGTTGGTTTATTCTGCCTTTTCTCTGCAAACATTGACTAGCTTGTTCCTAGACATCCAGAAGCAGGATCGGTGCCCTGATACATCGTTGGTCTGACCTGCTACGGGGCTCTGCGTAGGTCTTTCTGCCGCTGTACGTTAATTCTCTGCTTCTTTTTTTTGTTGTTGTTGTTTGGACCCCTTCACCGTGCCATGTGTGAAGCTTGCTGCTGAACCAGCCCCGAACCAGCCCCAAACCAGCAGTGTCTGGGGCAGATTGAAAAGTTGTTTGGGTGTATTTAAGCCTTTTGCCCTTCCGT
The DNA here is from genome assembly GCF_011004875.1 of Balearica regulorum gibbericeps. NCBI lineage: Eukaryota > Metazoa > Chordata > Aves > Gruiformes > Gruidae > Balearica > Balearica regulorum. The sequence continues at coordinate 172,918,854 of NC_046184.1, read as the reverse complement.
AGCCTCTGGCTGTGCGGGCAGGAGCGTTGTTCAGCCACTGTCGGCAGCCCAGCCGTGAGGACTGAGACTGTGGTACCCCAGCTTTGGGAGGCCCCCGTCCCAAAAGTTTCTCCTTCTTGTTCTTGAAATGGGCGGGAGGAGAACAGGACCGCTGTGAGCGTGCGTCGGTGCGCTTCCAAGTTGTGCCACAAATTGGTGATATATTTAAAAAAATAATTAGTAATGTTCCTGATTGCATATTTAATACTTTTTGAGAAATGTGTATCTTACATAAAAGCAAACCAAACCCCTCCTTCCAGCCCTGCAACATCCCTCTCCAGATGTCCCAGTTTCAGTTGCTTTTTTTTTTTTTTCTTTTTGTCTGAAAAGTTGTCTCTAGGCTGAAGCATTCTCTATGTCAGGCAATTATTTCAGAAAGCATAATACAATCATGGAAAAAGGAACAACTGAATCTGCTTTCATACAGAACTGAAGATCTTCCTGGCTAATAGAGACTATATTTTGCAAAGTCATTACCTTGTTTTCAGCTTTTATTTTGTTGGTATTAAAAACCTTAACTAATGAAAAAAGCCTTTCTGAGTACCTCTCAAATCAGAAACTATAATAGATCAGCTAGTTTCTTGCTTTATATGTAACGATTGAAATAGTACATTATGACTATGAATTCAAAGCAAAATTTTTTTTATTTCTTTTGGAACAGTCATAGTTGCATATTTTATCCTGGCCTCTAATTGGACTCGAAATCTTTTAAATCTTGAATAATAATACAAATTATAAGTCAGATATTTTAAAACTTTGTTTTGTTTTGTTTTTCTCACTCCCTGCCCTGCTTCAGACCAGAGGAGACCAACAGAAGAGTGAAAAATGTAAGACACATTTACTTCAATGCTTTCTGAAACAATTTCACAGTAATTCTGATTAAATATTTTTAAAACACTTCTGTTTATGGCACTACCATGTTTACTATATTCTTTAGCTTTTCATTTATCTGATGCAAATTAGTGCCATCTTACGATGATCTCTATACAGCTTTCCTAAATAAATGTAATAATTAGAAACAGTACTTAAATCTGCTTATTTGAGATACATGAGATGCATCATAACACTCTAATTGGTTTTGACGGAGATCATAGCTAAAACTGTAAACAAGATTTTAGAATTCATTGTGGAAAACATCTCTAACAGCATGCTGAGATTCTTTTATACTGTGATATGGTATGAAAAGAAAGTAATTAAGTTTATATTTGGGGGCTTTTGTATGTTTGTTTTTAGGTTTTAATTACATTATACTGGCTTGGGAGAAAAGCTCAAAGCAACCCGCATTATAATGGTCCATACCTCAATCTTAAAGCATTTGAGAAGTTATTAGGGCAGGCATTGACTAAGGTAAGGAATATACAAAGAATAGTAAACAAGTAGCCTGAATTTTATAGTTTGCTATACATTACAGTATCAACTCTAAACAAGCTCTTGGGGGTTTAATTTTGTTCTTAGTTTGGAGAACACAGTTGTTTGTTTTGCTTGCTACCAAAGTCCATGTGAAAGGAAAGATTTTTAGCTTACGCTGGTTCTTCTGCTACCTATATAGTCATGAAATTCAGAATCCACCTGCTCTGATTGATGTGGTAGATTGTGAAGTGCCCCATCTTGCTTCCTTTTGGCAGACATAAGAGAAATTTAAGACCTTGTGTTGAATCTCTTATCCCAGCTGTTGTATATGTTGTTTTTAGGGGTTTGCAATAGTCTTTGTTAAAGTTTGTTTGTGCACTCAAAATGCGTTTTAAAAATTTGAGTGAAAACTCACAAGTAGCGTTTGCATCTTAAATTATTGTAAAAGACCTGTCAAAACTTACTCTTATAGGCACTTGAAGAGTCCAGCCACCTGAACAGAAGTGGCAGGGATAGTGGGTACGGTGATATTTGGTACGTTGACCGGGGAGAGCCCTTTTCATCTTCAGCTAGCCATAAAAGAGACGATTCCTTCGATAGCTTGGACTCTCTTGGTTCGAGATCCTCCACAAGCTTTTCATCAGATATAACCTTGAAAGGTGGCAGTGAAGGTACGTTTTCCTCTTTTAAATCTTTTGTTGACATATGTCTTATGGGTGTTGGAGAAGACAATGTATGGACCTAGTACTTCAGGTGCCCAGTACTTAAACTGTGTTGAAAGGCAACTCTAGTTTTGCAACTGCTGCAGTTGCGTTTCGCTTAAGCAAATATTGACCTTTAACAGTTGGTAGAAACAAAGCAATGCTCACATGAATTTTCCTAGGAAGGATTGCTGGGACTCTTGCTCTCACTGCCGCATTAGGGTGTGTGTATGTGCAGGGTGTTTTCCCGTAGTTCGGGAAGGGAAATTGCTAACATTCAGATCCTGATGGGATCACCTAAAATTCAATGGTTGCAAAAGTCTCTTGCCTTGTTCCTAGTGTGGATATATCCAACCTCTATGTCTTCACTCTGTGAATATTCAATAGGTTTTTTTCCCACCTAGGTTAAAAACTGAATAGTAGTTGTTACTTTTGATAGGTTGTCGTGGAAAGAAAGGTAACAAGAAGAAAGTTTGTGACGTTGGATCCCTACAGCTGTACTCTAACCTGTGTTTCTCTCCCAGTTTTAAAATTCAATACACATTTGTGGTCTTAGTTATAAAAATAGTGAGCTTTTGGATTTTGTTCCCTGTGAATAACATGAAATCACTGGGCTGAGGCCACGTGGAGCATTTCTGATCCGAGCAAAGCAATATGTAGCTATGCTACTTATATTGTATACCCTGGGCTTCACTGGGTATTAATCTGGGGCGATGAGCACGTTGCTATACTATTTGCTGGTAACTTGTCTTTGTTAGTAAATTTGAGTGGCAAGTATGTTTTTAATTAAAAAAACTTCTGTGCTGTTTTACATCTTCAATCTAGAGGTTAGCACTTTGTTTCCTGCAGGGAGCAGTGATGGTGAAAGAGTGGAACAAATGCAGCAAGGGCACGCAAACCAAACTCGCCTTGACGGACCTTATCGCAGCTTTGCAACAAACTTCTAAAAACATCTCTCCTACTGTCCTGTCAGTAGCTCAGCAAATTTGCAGCCAAAACATCCCAAACATGGAGTTAAATTGATTTTAGAAAGTTTTGGTGCAAGTTCTGACTAGAAGCTTGTGTATAGAGAATAATGTTTGTGCCTTCCCTTTTCTCCCCTTTCTTCTAAGATTGTGACAGTGACACAGACTCGGAACTGCCTTTCAAAATGCATGACTCCCATAAAGATGACAGGTCTTACCGTAGGATTTCTGTGATTGAACCGAAACCTACCGCTGACTTCAATCGCTTCTTACCCAACAAAAACAAGCAGACGGCTTATGTGCCGGCGCCCTTAAGGAAGAAGAGGACAGAGAAGAATGAGGACAACAGGAGGAGCTGGGCAAGTCCCGTCTTCACCGAGTCAGATGCAACATTTTCAAGGTACTGGTGTGTGGTCTTAGTAACGCGGACTTTGATTTAGGACTTTTTAAATAAGTAATTTCTTTCTTAGTTAAAGAAAAGCTGCTGTTGTTGCAATACAAAGTAAAGTATTTGAGTTTACATATTTTAAGGGGAAGATGTTTTGGTGTGGTTAGTTTTTTGTTTTGTTTTTACTTTGTTCCATATAACTAGTTTTCTTGTGTTGGAATAATGTTTTGAGGCTGGTCAGACTCTGGATAGAGGGGATTTAAATGATCTTAAATGCAAGTTCACGAGAAATAGACCTACGGGTTTAGTTTCTCATTAAAGCCTTCCAAAATATGGTGGTGAATTTCAGTTGTCCGGCTTCTTGGTGCATACAGATGAGATTAGTGGGCAGTTCTTGGGTTTCATAATTGCCTTCGTGACTTCACTATCTTCATTCTGTTCCTGTTTTGGTCAACCTCAGTGGACGTGAAAGGAATCTCGTAGCTTCCTGCCAAAATAACAGAGCAGAGCGTGAGCTCACAAATCCAGCTTCCCTCCAGATGATCTATGAGTATGACAGTGGCTCTGATTCAGAAGATGAAAGAAGGCTACCCGACGTGGTTATGGATGACTTAGCAAAACGTAGATTTCTAGTCAAAAAGAGCCCTGTAAGCTCTGCTGCACCTGGACATCATTTTGTGTTGCGCAATGACTCTCCTAAATCTTGCTCACAAGAAAGTTATCCAGCTGGTCCACTAGCTACAATGCTTGAACCACTGAGGTCAGAGATACTAATCCAAGATCCAGTAACTATTGTATTACCTAAATTGCAGTCCATAAATAACTCCATAAAGTTAGCCTTCTAATCGGCATTTTAACACAGCTGATAATTTGTTATGCCTTTTCTGTCAAACTTCCTATTTTTGTTGGAGGCAATAGGATATTGATATAACCATTTAACTTTTTTTTTTTTTAATATATTTTATTATTTCTGGTGCTGCAGTGATGGAATTGAGAACTAATTTGCTTCATTCACGAGGCTGAACTCCTGAGCCAAAAAGCATGTCTTTTTGCATTCTTTATGTCAAGTTGCTCCTAAAAATATCTTAACTGATTGGGTATTTTAAACAGTAACCAGAGGAGGCAGAGGCAGTTGGATACTAAAGAGGAAAACAAACCGAGAGTTAACATTCCTTCTGAATTATCTGGGTATTTTGATGAGGACGAGGAAGAAGAAATAGGCATCCCAAACATTGAAAAGGATGATCTCTATTTTCGCAAGCTAAGTTCTTCAGCGGCAAATACAGTTGTTGCTTTTGACAAATTTCTTCCTAAGTTTTGGACTCCAGAAGAAGAATTGCTATGGAAAAAAATCAGGAAATCCTCTTTCAAACCCTGGTATAGAGAGATTCAAGGGTTCAGGTGCGTTTTCATGCATGCCCCTGTTTCTCTTCTGTGTGCAAAACGTATAAATAAAGTGTAGTTGTATGACTTTATTTTTATTTTTCATTTTTATTGCCAGTGTAGCAGCAGGATATGTGTTTTTTTCTTTTCTTTTTTTTTTTAAGAAAATAATTGAAATAATATTTTCATTACACTGTTGCCACTGTGCATTTTACTTCATGAGTACACTTCGTGCTTTTTTTCTTTCTTTCCCTCTGCTCATTCTTTGTGCTGCTGCACAGTAGAAGGAAATCTGATTCCGAAGATGAGGAATTTGCTTACAAACAAAGCTCTGCCATTGTTGCTAATCAACCAAGACCAAGTTTTGACTGGAACAGCAGTTGCAGAAGGGATCAGAACTATAAGCCAACTGCTGAATATGTGGGAAGCTCGTTGTCACAGATTGCAGAAGGAAAAATCTTGGAGGCTTCTGATCAATCCAGGTTGATATTGGTGCATGAGCTGTACTCTTGCTGCATCAAAAAGAAATGGCTGGATATGCAACAGATAAATGAAATTAAACCACGTCCTGTGATGTCATGCTTTTTTGGTTATTACTATTTTGTTGGAGCTTTTTGTTGCTTTTTTTTTCTTTTTTAAATGTAGCTGTAAGTTGCTGGTCGTCTGAAACACGTAAATGCAAAAGTATACTGTGCTGCATAGGGTTACTGGCTTTGTGTGTGAGCATGTAAGCGTGCTGTTTCTGAGCAGGTTAGTATGCCGTGATCCCTTTCTGTTGGTTGATGTGTGCCGTGCTGTGGTTAGCAATGGTGAATGCCAAGTGGTGTAATCGTATTGCTCGGGATACTGCAAGTCTAAACCAAATGTATATCACAATACATTGTGATCGGCTTGTTTCTTGCTAGTTAATGATATTTTTACTTCCCTCCTTTTGTTTTATATGCTTCAGTCAGTTTTCGTTACTTCAGGCCCTGCAAAAATACTCTGACTACTTGTCTTCTGAAACTAAGACCAAAATTGATCCTACTTCTGGCCCTAGGCTCATAAAATGTAGAAAGAATATTTCCTTTGTACCAGGATGCAAGCAAGGAGACGCAGAAAATGGATATCTCTATCCAGATTTAGAAAACGATGATTTGTTCGTTCGGAAAACTGGGGCTTTCCATGTGAATCAAGTTGTTCTCCAAGACCCCCGGTATTTAAAAAAATTCTCTGAGCAGGAGCCTCCTCTAGAGGGTGAGATAATTCTGCAACCCAGAGAGGGCCAACCTGTGATTCCAGATTTGGAAAAGGATGACATGATTTTCCGTAAAATCCTCTCTCAGAAGAAAGAGGTGCCTTTATCGGGTGCTCCAGACAAGTATCACCCGGCACTCTTTCCTGATCCGTGGAGTCTTCCGGAGGAGATCCGGTCCAAATTTCTATGTTTACTTGAAAAAAACACAACCCCAGAGGAAAGAAAGAGCAACGGCAGAGTGCTGTCACCATCTTCCCGCCATAAGAAGGATGATATGCTGACCCGCAAGATTGAATCTTGGAAGGTGGGAAGCAACGTCCAGCCAGTAAATTTCATCCCGGGTCCGTGCAGTGAAGAAGACTGGAAGAAGTGGGAAGCGATCAGGGAGGCCAGCAAAGTTAGACACAAGAAACGGCAGATGGTGGAGAGGTCAGGTTGTGTCCTGTACGGATTGCGCTTGAGTGCAGTTGAACCCTTTCCGTTCAGAAAAGCATCGTCTTGTGCTGAACCATTTGTAGAGTGCCAATCTGCTATTTGTTCGTGGCGCCCTGGAGAAGCTTTTTATTTGCTTTGAATAGAAGCTCATGACTGCAATACCATATTTTCAACAAAAAAATTACAGTGCTTTCTAGTTTTAGGCTGCTATTTTAGAGAAAATATATTATCATTCCTTCAGGCTCAAAGTTCTGCATAAATTTCTTTTGATGGTTGAACAGAATTGTGATTATTCAAAAGACTGTGGAGGCTAGAAATATTTTCTTTTTTCCCCCCAATATAATTGGTAAAAACATTTCTGAAATACATGAATGCTTTAACGACAGATTCTGGAAATGGGCATTCTGATATTCTTGCTTGTACCTAAGTTTGAAAATGCTTGTAAACTGTCCTGCCACAGTTTTGAGATGATCACATGAGGTGAAAAAAAAATCAGTGTTGTTTTGCCCACCTAAAGTCATGGTACATGCAAGATGTGTGTCCATGTGATATTAAATTCCACTGTGACATATTTTATTCTGCCAGTATTTTCCCCTTGCTTTCATGCAATCCTGATTAGTACTTTCCCCTAATCCTTTCTTGGTATACTCAAAATTTCTCTTCTCTGACTGAATACTGTTTTTAACTACTTCCTAGCTCTCCTTTGGATTTTGTACTTACTGTGGGAGAGTGGGGTTTTGAGTGTTTCCTTAGCTCTGAAAATACGGCATTGCAAGTTGCAGTTCTCCCTGCTGTGCATCATTACTCTGTGACTAAGACACTTCCATGTTCCAGTTGATACTTTGATGTTGCTGCATTTGATTTTTAAGCTTAATACTGTTAACAAAGTGTGAGCTTCACTGAGGAATATTTCTAAAGTGCTTGAAAATAGTTCACATTTTAAGAATTCATTCAATAGAATAAAATACTCATATTCAAGAATACTAAAAATCCTCTTGAATCACACTGGATTAATTTGGTTTTCCACTTATTATGCTAAACTTCTATATAGGGCTTTTTATTCTTAGCCATTCCAGGTATTACTTTCATTTAGTATCAGAAGTGGTTGAACAAGAAAACAGCCTCGGTAAGCCAGACTTCTTGTTGGAACTGAAGTTGGCATTAATTTTCGTTTCTTGAAATGAGGATCTTTTGAGCATCATGCTGTTCGTGGTGCAGAATTAGTACAAGGCTCTATTCGTGCAGTATTGCTAAATCGGAAGCGTTGGAAACGCGCAGGCGTTTTTGTTCTGTCAGTTTTCTGCCCGACTTATATGTCATGCAAGTCCTGATGTGGTTTTTGACTAGTGTCAGAGCTCCGATGTGCTGTTCCATGCTGGCTGGTCCTCAGGCTTTCAGTTTCCCCCTCACTTAGTTAAGAGTGCTGGTGTACTGGTGGTCTTAATGTTATGTATATCAAGACACTGAATCTTTTCTCTTTTTTTTTGGTTTCTGATTTCTCAGACTGTTTCAAAAGCTTTCTGATGAGCAAGGGTAAGTTTTATAAAAGCTTGAAAGATCATAATGCTATTTTTGCCTCTTTAAATTTTCATGCATGCACGGTAGCTAAAAACTCGTGCTGAAAACAACTTGTGCATGCCGCTTTGTTGTTCTGTGCTTGGGCAATTCATGTAACGAATGTAAGAGACTAAAAGCTATGTGTCTGGCAAAAGTTCTCTCTGGCGTCTAGGGTATCCGAGTTATGGTTATCAGGCACTTTGAAAGTCAGCTCTAATATTTTATTCCTGCTGAAGTGAAGTACTTGGTGTTCTGTATTTAAATTAGGCTTTAAAACATTCAGAATTTTAAAGGAAGATTAGTAAATATTTTATTTCGAAAACTGTACAGCTAGAATCTGAAAATAATTAACGACACGGTATTTATCATGGGATTGGTGAAAGTTCTGTGGGTATTTTATATACTCCAGGTTATTGAATCCTCAGTGGTAAACGTATTGGTTAGTGCCATGCGAACTTGGGCGTTGTTTGCAATGTACTGTGGCTCAAAGAGAAATATTTTTCCACTTACTGTGTGATGGCATGTTAAGTATTTGGTTATGCATGGTGTTTAATTTTTTTTTTTATGTACATTTATTTATTTACTTATTTATTTTTACCCTGAGGCAAAACCTGGTAAATAACTACACACTTACACAAGAAGCAAGAAATGTTTCAGCAGAAGTTAGATGTTAGGGGAGGGAGACTCAGAAGGCTCAAGTCACTGGGTAGATTTTGAAGTTAAGACTAGAATAGAAACTAACAGCCTGTTCCTTGGTATGAAAATATGAATATACCCTTAATTAGGGTATGTTGTATTTAGGTCTAGATTTTCCTGTTTTGTTGCAGTCAGATATAGAAACTCAAGAGAAAGAAAAGGAAACCCGCCACAACTAGTCATATAAGTTTTCTTGAACTCATCTGGAACAATTTTGCTACTTATGTACAGTAAGTACATAAAAACCATTTCTACATGTGATATAACTTAACCACAAAAAAAACCTCCAAGTAAGGAACTGTACAAGAAAAGAGTTCCTGCAATAGTGACCAGGAGACTTTTGCTAAATTTTGCATTTTTCCCATTCAGAAAATAGCCAGGCAAACAGGTATAATGAGTTAATGCCCTAGCCTTTATTTCTAGAGGCCAAAGTCTTATGTTCTCAACAAGTGAGTTGGGCCTCTTGGGAGGAAGAGAGAGTCTGGGTGGTTAGTTCAGAGCTCTCTTGGTATGTAAGAGATTAGAGCAAGGCCCTGCGCTAAATCAGTTTTAATTTTACCCTGATTTTCCATTGTATCACAGAAGTGCCACGTTTTCAAGTCCTGTTATAACTTTGTTATACCCCTCCTTCATTCAGATTTTGTTTGGATAAATACAAACAAAAGTATTTTTGAAAAAATAAAAATAAACCCCAGAAGCCTAGCTTTCCTTTTATATTACGGCTTATGATGAAACACCTGCATTTTGCTTGGTGTCTCAGAGGCTTGTGGTCAGCTCTGAGGAAGACTCTTCTCCTACACCTAAATTAAAAGTCCTGTTATGTTTATCGCTGCAGTGTGAAAGAATAGGAGAGAAATGTGAGCTTTGAGGAATTTAGATTAAAGGGAACTAGTGAGTAGGAATTCATGGGGGAAACTTGTAGCCATGTTGAAGAAACTAGTGAGAAGATGGCTGTGTTAGCCATCCTGACTTGGATGGAAAGCGCCAGGGAGGCTTGGGGAGGAATAACGTAGGCTAGCGGGGCCCATGACATGCACGAACTGAGCATTTAGCAGTGAATGACTCCTATCTTTTAGAAATGTGCATCAATAACCGACTTGATTTTATGATTAGCCTAAGGAAGAAAAGAATGGGAGGTGATTCTGGGACTGTTACTGGAGAGAAGAAGTGAAAGGATGGGAATTTAGACTCAAGGAGGGGGGATGCCTTTTAGGTCAAAGGAGCAAGGTTAATAAAGAGAGTGGCAAGTTTAAACAGAAGTAGCAGTCGGGTACAGGAGCTCAGTGTGAGTGATGAGCATGGAGCTGCTACAGAGCTGCTTATTCCCTTAACCTGATTTTATTTGCTCAAATATGCAACTACTGACTTGAGTGCTGGCACTAGAGCTCGTCCCAGCCTTGTTCGTTCAGCTGCCCGTGTGTTTCCTGCTCTATTTGAAATAACACTCAAGAGTGCTCAGTTGTACTAATACAAATCTCTCTCTCTCTCAGGTTTCACTTGCATAAATGATGGCAAAGATGTGATAAAGCCGAGTACTCTTTTTCTTTCTAGGAGCAAATCTTTGAACGATGTCAGCGCAGAGGAGCTGCAGTCATTGCGCAAAATCCGTTATGAAGAGCTACAAAGGATAAAAGAACAGTTACAAGAACAAGATCTAAAGTGGCAAGAAGCAAGTATTCCTTTTCACGTCTCCTCACGTGTCCCACTGAAGGGCTGGGTGCCACCTACCTTCAGTGTCCCTAGAAAACAGGCTTTGGCATTTGTGCAGTAATTTATGGGGCTGTCTTCTAAAACGATCTGTCTCATGCAACTGCTGGTGGTTTTGGTGGTGTCTGTCTAATGCAGAACTGAAATTATTTTAAATATCTTCATAAGTATCTTGATTAATGCTTCAGGATGATACTTGTATGTATTGTAATAAAGCTTTCAGGCTTGATTGCTGTGGGCATAAAGAAAAGTTAGGGCACAGTTTCATGTGTTATCTGAAACTTGTGAATCCTTTTTTTTTAATGAAAAGATTGGAATGTCTGAGTATTTTATCCTTTGGGAGAAGGGAAGGAAATAATATTTCCTTGTGCAAATTCTTCAGGCTCCTATCTCCCAGTAATTCTGTTTTAAATCCAACTTGTAAACTCATGTGGTAGCTTTGCACAGCATCATAAGATTATCTGAAGACCTTTTTGGTTTTTATTAAAATCTCTGCTTGACAATAATTACCAATAAGAAGCTGAAATTAAGAACAGAGCACCGAGCAAGAAGTTCATAGTTGTTTGTTTAGTGTATCTCAGCCATCTCAGTTCTAATATTGAGTACTTCTCTTAGCTCTGGTGTTTCATGGAGAATATTGCCAGTTTATATTGTGGTTTTACAGAAATGAAGAAAATATAGAAGTATATGTTTTCAATTTAGAATGTAAGGCGTGTTTATTCTCAAGCTAATGTATCAGTCTAACATAGTAGTGATTTGGAAAACAAAACAAACCACAGCAGTATCCCAAACTCCAAAGTCTACAACAAAGAAATACAGATGGCATTTCCATTCATTTTCAACTATGTGTCATTGGGTGAAGTATTCTAGAATAAAATTGAAAATGTTAAAGGTGGGTAAAAAAAGAGTGAAACGTGTACTTTTCCACTTGTAGTCCAGTAATTACAATTGTTAACTTTAACAGGCAGTGAGCCTGTAACCCTAACTGAAATATAAGAACCCCTTTATCATTTAGAGGGAAGGTGCATGAAAATGTGGCAGCAGATGTGCAAAAGTGATGCAGACGTGCAAATAAAACCAGGGCATTAGGTAGCACGTGATGGGATGCCTCTGTAGACTTAGGAGGTCTTGAGAAAATCTGATTGTGTCCATTCATGTTATTCTTACAGGATCTAGCAAAATGGAAGAATCGTAGAAAGAGCTTCACTTCCGAATTGCAAAAGAAAAAGGAAGAGAGAGAAGAAATAGAAAGGAGAGCGTCTGAGGTGTCTGAAAGGAGTACCAAGTCACTGAAAGAAATGCAGCAGGAGAGGTAATGACCCTAATGGGAGTATTAGGTTGAAGAACTTAAATCTGAGCATTTTTATTCCCTTGAATTCTTGAGCAGCTTTTACTGGCAAGTTGCAATTGATTCTGCAGAGATCTCAACAATTTTGGTAGCAAATTATAGTGTAGAAATCTAGGCAATTGAAGGGCAGAATATGGTCTGCTAATGCATTGTTTTCACAGAATGTTAAACAGTTTTGCTCTATAAATGATGTTTTACTCTTCTATCCATAAATAAGTGTATTGAGAAGTCAGTATTTGCATCCACTTTAGAGAGGTTAAAACAATAGCGTTGAACTGGATAATTGCCTTTTTTTATTCTTGGATCAGCTTAACTATTTCTCTTTGCTCTACCGCTGCATTTGCTGTGCCACTGTGGATAAATACAGCCAGAATTTTAATGTATATCACAGAGCTGTAAACTTCTACTTGGTTTTCTGTCTATCCCCAGTTGTTCATCTGGATGTTAACAGAACAAGATTCTCTCCAAAGAGTAAAAAGTGGTAAACTGAGTAGCACAGTACCATTTCTACTGGTGACAGTAATTTATTTTTTTTTAAATACATGTATGACTGAGATGAAGGAAATATGTATGTGGCATGTTTTCATAAAAGAAATTTAAATAGGTTTTAAGACAGAATGTTTTGAATTTCTGTATTTTTCTTACTTATTTGTGAGGATAAAAAAAAAAAATCTTTTAAATAAAAATATGGATACTAATTGTATTGAATGTCCAGTATCGTCAGAATCTTAAAAATGATGTCATAAAGATTATCTCTGTGGTGGTCGTTCCCTTATGACAAAGAACTGAATAGCAGAAAAAAAAATAATCTGAACTTCAGGACACCACCAACTTATTTTGTTATTTAAAGTTCAGTATAGCATTTTCATAGAGCAGAGGCATCAGCAGAGCTACGCAGTTCAGGCAGTGTTGTGGGGACTACCTTCTTCCCATTCTTTCCTCAATAAAATCTGAATTTCTGAGGATATGTAACTTGAATAGCTATAACATTTTCTTGGCAAAAAGATGTCTGTCATGATGGCAACCTGATAATGTGACGGTAGTATGTCTGAGTGCTATGGGAGTGTTGAAATGGGGAGGAGGGGGAAGGTAGATACAAAAATATATTAAAATACTAGTATTTTAAAATGATGCCATTCATTTTCATTTACTGTAGATATGTTTCTCACTTTATGTTCTGCCTTGAACATTCAGTAGTCGAAAGAGTTAGGCCCCGCCTGCTTGCCAGGTCACTCGGGTATTTTAACGCATTGTGTCCCCATAGGGAGGACAGAGATCAAGACTCCTACAGGCAGCAAAAGCATGAACGCAGGTGGACGTACTCACTGAATGACGACGTGTTTAGTGAAGAAAAAGCACCTTCCCCGCGGTCAGCAGCTAAAGATTACCTTTTGGAAGAAGATACCTCCTACAGCAGTAAGGACAGCAAAAGTGCATATGCCGCACAACCACGCAAGGAGAACCTGCCGGAGAGCTCGGCTGCTGATGAAGCTCCCGCTCCGCCAAAGAGCCTGGCAGAGGAGCAGAGCTCGGCTCTTTTGTCTACCCGCTACTCGGTGAACACTCAAACTGGGTCAGCTCAGGTTTCAGCTCCTCTCCCGAGAAGTTACCAGAAAACTGATACCTCTAGGTTAACGTCTGTGGTTACACCAAGACCTTTTGGTGTCCACTCAAGAGGAATCTCGTCACTTCCACGGTCGTTCACGGTAAAATTCCGCTTTGTTCCCAAAGTTTGTAAATGTTGGGGTCTTGGATAGTTGCGGGGGGAACAGTAGGGTTTTAACATTCTTTGGTTTTTTTAAAAAATGTCTGCTGTTTGATGAAGGCTGTGTTAATCGAGCAGGCAATTCTGTCATGGCTTTGGATGTTTACTCATGTTTCTGTAGTTACAGACAGTCCTGGAAATAAGGCTGATAAAAAGATGATGCTACCAAATTTATTTATTATTTGTAGTAAGTCTCCTTAGTGTTCTTTGTCAAAAAAAACCTGCCTTTGTCAGATCTAATTGTCTGAAGCTAAGTTAACATAATTGTTAAAGACAATTTTTCAGGTGATACAAGTTTCCTCTGCTCTGCTGATTTTGTTGAAATTGAAATTTTATGGTAGCCTAAAATTTGCCTGCTCTGAAACACAGAAGTTTATTCTCCCCCCTCTGCCCAATTACTACATTGATTTTCATAGCTTTCTCCTAAATCCCTATTTGTCCCAATTTAAAAAATGGTAAGAACGCAAATGATGATAAGCAGATGATTTTAACAAGTTTATTCTTCAGTTCCACTATTAGTCTGTTCTAAACTATTTATTCTGCAAGCACTTCAAGAGAAAAAAATATGTTGCATTTCAAAGAAGGGAGTGATTAGTAATGAGTACAGTAACCAGAATTTGCATTAAAGGAAGAGGTTTTTTGTTAAATATTTAGACTGCTGAAAGATTAGGGATTTTTTTTTTAAAGCACATATTTACCAAACTCATTTTTGTCCTAGATGGATGATACCCAGAAATACAACGGAGAAGTAGAAAAAGCTAGAAGAACTCAAACTTTGTTCACTAGCAGTTCATTTTCACAACCAGACTCTGCACACCCTCTCTCCGCTAGTGCATTCAGAAGCAGAGGTGAGGAGGAGGAGAAGGAGGAAAAAGAAGGTGTTCAGTCAACACCTCCTCCTAGTTTGGCATTACCTGTAAAATCCCAAGACCAAGATGCTGGAAGCAGTATTGTTAAACCAGAATATTGCTCTCCTCCTGATTCTCTTTCACTTGCATCTTCTGCAGAAAATGTGAGTCTGCCAGAGCCTGAGGATTCAAAATCCCAGGTAAGTGTGGAAAAAATGTGATTACTTAGTGTAACTGAATGCTACAGCAGAGTAAAAGAAAAAATAAATAAAATTACATCTAATACGAATATTTTTTGGTAGTAAGAAAACAGCTCAGAAATCTACTATTTCCTTTAATTTGGGGGAAAGAGAATATTTGGAAAGAAAATAATTGGGGGTTTTGCTGCATTTTCCCTACTCTTTATATGTCCTGTGCTTAATTTTATTTCTCACTGTAATTCAAAATAGTTATTCCAAACATTGATGCTTGCAGAGTTTTTGTTGTTCTCCAAATTAGCACATTGTGAGCACAATCAAGTATGTCAGTTAGATGAATGATCTGAGCTGCTGTGGCATTCATTTGCACTTTTAAACTGGTGGTGGAAAATAAAGATCAGCTTTTCAGAGGTCAGCCTTAAACATTAGTATCCTTTTTTCCATCTGTTGTGGCTTGAGCCCCCACCCTTTTTTTAAATAGCTATTTACTTGAAATTAATCTAATTAAGTTCACATTAATGAATTTTAAAGCAAATCACCATCTCTGTGTGTATGAGCTTATCTAGGAGTTGGGTCTTTCAGTGGTTTTTTTGGAATATGTATCTTCAAGTGCTGTTTCCTCCAAAAGAACACGTTTTGCATGTAAAAAATTACCAGCAATAACTTTAAGTGTCGGTACCTTTCTGTAATACCTAATGATATGGTTCATACCCCTTGACGGTTTAGAGATGAGTTTTTTGCATTCCTGATGCTGCTGTAAAAGTTAATTGTGCCGGTTGCTTGGGTGAGGATCATAAGACCTTGGATGATGATTGATGAAATCGCTTCCCACACCAGCTTTGTACAAATTCAGTCACTTTGAACCATTCTTCTTCCTAATCACTTGTGGAAGAGGAACACATTTCAGTTTAATACTCCTGATACCCCTTGGCCATTGCAATGAAATGATCATAATTTTTTGAAACTGTGATTGTTGTATAAGGAAAGAGATCATGATTATTTTTTTTTCTGTGTTGTAGCAAAAAACAGGCAGAAGAACTGCTGTTCTAATCAGTGACAACATAGATTAGATATGGGATTTTTATATCACTTTAAGCAAGCCGAACAAGAATAAAATGTACTAAGTCTATTTTTTTTCTCTGTTATTAGTCACAAGATTATAAATTGTCCTTCCTGCAAATGAGTAATGTGGGTTTTTTTAAATAAATATTAAAAAAAAAAAGCTTGTATTGTGTCTCAAACAAGCTATAACTTAAGGAATGCAAGTCTCATTTGACAGGTTTGTAAATCATTGCCAGAGTTGAGATTGATATAGTTCACTAGTCATCAGGGCAATAACACCAGGTTTGTAGAGTACTAAGTGTTTTGGCGACGACCTGTCCAAATGATGAAGTTCAGTGTACAAAGTTGCATTACTCCTGTGAGAGAGAAGAGGTAGGTTTGAAGAAGAGCCGGGTTGGGATGGTGGAAATAAAAATAACAGCAGTAATTTCCAGGAAAACAATCAAATTCAAAAGCTTAATACATGCTCTAGCCCAGTGTGCTAACCTGAATTAGTAGATTCACTTTTAATGTACTGTTACTCGCCTAAGGACTTGGATTGCATGGGAGCATTTGCAAGCTAGTAGCTGTGCTTGGAATACAGGACTTAATTTCTACCCTGGGCTGTAATGGGGAGTGTTTTGCCAGGAACGTTCCTGTAACACGAGGCGAAACCTCAGGATGTTGCCTTGCAATGTTGTTGTCTTCTGCACCCAGCACTTGGGTACTGCTAAAGCCTCTTCTGGCTGCGTCCTGCTCCAAGTCTGGCTAACTACGTATCCTTACAGTGCTCCCTGCAGCTGCCTGTTGCATCCTACTAGCACAGGAGCTTTGGGGAATTGGCTTAGGTACCTAGACTTCTAAATATTTGAAGTTAAGGAAAATAAATCCCACCCTTCAGGAAAGCTGATTCACCAGGCAATTAAAATGTAGGTGTGCTTTTAGTACACCAAATTTAGTACATGTGTGGGAGTTTCCTCCATGCACATGTTGCTGGAATATATCTATTTTAACAGTGATAGAAAAAGTCTACAATATTTTTTTTCCTTTTATAACAATATCAGATCCACGATAATGAAGTGAATAGCATGCATTTGGGTATTTTAATTGTTTTTTGATGAGTTCACATTAAAATGTTAATGTATGCAAGACATGTTCATAATATATTGTGGGATTGAAAGCAGGTGTTCCAAAATGTTTTCTCAATCAACTATTTCTGTAGTTTAAAATGCTAATGTTGGGTTTTCATTCTGATTTTGAAAGCATCTTGGAAGTCCACTGGAATGGAAGAACTGGATTCTAGATAATTCTGGGATTAGTTTTATTATCTAAGGCCTCCATTACAAAATCCATAGCAAGCTAGTAGCATTTCACAGAAAATTAAAAAGAAGTTTGTTCACCCAAGTAAACCTAATTGCAGCATTAAGCCTAAAGAAAACTGATGATGCCTACTGTAGGATGTGCAAGGAAAAAGCCAAGTTGAATTGTTATCTGGCTGTTTCACATCCCTATTTGACTGATGCTCTGTGAGGAGGCAGAGCGTTCCACAAATGCATAATACCATCCATGAAGACCCATTAAGGTTTTAGTTTCTTCAAATTTCTACGTTTTGTTGCATTGTGTTGGGAAACATTTAAAATAAGAGAAATACACAGGTAAGTGTATGTGTAGAGAAAATATAAATTTAAACTGAAAATATACCAGTTTGAATAAGAACCATGTTAGTTACTTAACTGACTTCAATGCTGTTTCCTTTGTCTATGATGCTATTAATAGATGATTAAAGTGCGTATTGTGAGCAGCCTCACTTATTTAGAGGATAAACTTTCCCTCATTTAGATTCCTGTGATACCAGATACTGTAGTGTCATGTTTTATTTTTCAGGAACAGTACAGTGAAATGAGAATCAGTATAAACCAGAGACCTGGCCACAGTCGCAGCTTTGGGTTTACAACAAATTGGAGTTCTTCAGGGGCCTTTGTACAGACAGTTGAAGAAGGTAAATGTGTATTAACTGTACAAATTTTCGTTCTTATATTTGGTTTGCAGAGGCTTCTAAATTAAGGCATTTGCTGTTAAGAATGTTGCAAATATTTTAAAAAATGAGGTAGAGAATTGAAAAATCAGTATTTAGTTTGCTAATGTATTTCTGTTAATCCTCATCTCTTGAAAACAGGTTGAATTCAGAAATGCTGAAAAGCATTCTCCTAATCAAGGACATTTCTATAACCATGGAAAAGGCATAAACATGATTACTCAAACATTCACCAAGCCCCTTACAGAACAGTAGTAAGGAGCACATACAAATTTTTAATACCCAGATTTTTCCTTTCAGCTAAATTTAAAAGATTTCACTTTCTATGATTTGTAAACACATGCAGAGGAAACTTAGTTAGGAGTCAGTATTTTTATTTCAATTTTACCTTTCTCAAGTCATGTGGAATTTTAGAGACAGTTAATAGGGGTGCGCAATCCCAAGCACAACTATAGGCTGGGCGGGGAATGGATTGAAAGCAGCCCTGAGGAGAAGGACTTGGGGGTATTGATTGATGAGAAGCTCAACATGAGCCGGCAGTGTGTGCTTGCAGCCCAGAAAGCCAACCGTGTCCTGGGCTGCATCAAAAGAGGTGTGACCAGCAGGTCGAGGGAGGTGATCCTGCCCCTCTACTCTGCTCTTGTGAGACCCCACCTGGAGTACTGCGTCCAGCTCTGGGGGCCCCAGCACAGGAGAGACATGGAGCTGTTGGAGAGAGTCCAGAGGAGGGCCATGTGGATGATCAGAGGGCTGGAGCACCTCTCCTGTGAGGACAGGCTGAGAGAGTTGAGATTGTTCAGCCTGGAGAAAAGAAGGCTCCAGGGAGATCTAATTGCGGCTTACCAGTACCTGAAGGGGCCTACAGGAAAGCTGGTGAGGGACTGTTTATCAGGGAGTGTAGTGACAGGACTAGGGGTAATGGGTTTAAGCTGAAGGAGGGTCGATTTAGATTAGATATAAGGAAGAAATTCTTCCCTGTGAGGGTGGCGAGGCACTGGAACAGGTTGCCCAGAGAAGCTGTGGATGCCCCATCCCTGGAAGTGTTCAAGGCCAGGTTGGATGGGGCTTTGGGCAACCTGGTCTAGTGGAGGGTGTCCCTGCCCATGGCAGGGGGGTTGGAACTAGATGATCTTTGAGGTCCCTTCCAACCCAAACCATTCTGTGGTAATATTTTTAAGCAGTTGCAGCTTGTAAATTGATTTCCTGGGCAGTTTTTTTCACGTGTTTTAATACTGACAAATAGCAAACATTTTTGTCTTGAAAAGAAACATACATAGAGTTTATTTCTAAGTTTTAGTAGTTTTCTGCAAAGAACAAGCTCTGTTTTCTTAATTAAAAAACCCACAACAAAACACAACAAAAACCCAAGCAAATCATATGTAATGCTTGTTTTCTGAACAGTGATTTTTCCTGTTGCCAGTAATACTTGAAGAATATTTAGTTGTGCCCTTTCTTCTAGCTAACACAAGATCATCCTGAGAAAGGAGAAATAACTGGAAACTTCTCATTTAGTTAGCCCTTCATTATACATTCCAGAGAGAAAAAAAAAAATACGATTTAACAGCACTTACTGAGCAGCTTTGATTTTTTTGGTCCTTTTTCTTCATTTCAAAGACAATTTTTAGACCTTTTTTCATTATAGCTGGGTACTTCTTATAATTAGATGGTAACTGTTATTTTTCATGCAAAGTGAATATTAACTTTCCATTTGCTTTCCCTGCTGCTAGGCTTCTGATTTAATTTTGTTACTTGGAGGCAGAGGACTGTCTCTTTGCACTGCCAGCTGTAAATGAGAAACCTGAGGGTAGTGAATGTTCCTGCCAGTCATTTGCAAAGGTCCACGTGGGCTCTATCCCCCACTCTGAAGGCAAGGAGGAGGAGATGAAGGCCTCATGGTTCTTATCTTGGTTGTGCTTTATTACTGTTCTCACAAAAAGGGCCAAAGTATAAAGATTGAATGGAGCATGGACTACATCTTGGTATTCTTGTTTATAGCCTGTGTTTAATGTTTTTTTTCAACAACTGGCTTGTGTTGTGTCCTTATTCAATACCTGTAGCTTCCTTTAAACGAATGGAGGATGAGAGAAGCGGATGGCCCTTTGTAAAAGTAAGATGTGCTTTCAGCTGGGCACTTCTGAATGTTGTGTTTCACACTTTTAGGGATAAGTCATAGGATAATTCAGGTTGGAAGGGATGTTGGAAGATCACCCAGAGCAAACCCCTGCTCAAAAAAGTGTCAAGACTGAATTCAGACCAGGTTGCCTATGGCCTTACCCAGGTGTGTTTGAAACCCTCCAAGGATGGAAGCTGCACCTCTCTGGGCAATGCATAGTTATCCTTTCACAGGAATTTTTCCCCATATATCCAGTGAGACCATCTCAGTTTATAACCACTGTGCTGTGTTCTCCTGCCGAGAATTTCATTAAAGAGCAGGCTTTCCCTTCTCAGTGACCTTCCTGTAGGTACTGGGGTTATGGGTACTGCCGTTACGTCCCCCCCCCAGCCTCTCTCCTCCAGGCTGAACAAGCCCATGTCCCTCAGCCTCTGCTCATGGGGAGGTTCTCCAGCCCTGACCATCCCAGTGGCCTCCTGTGAAACTTGCCTCAGTTTGATATCTCTCTTAAAGTGGGACACCAAAACTGGACACAGTATTGTCGATGTGGCATAACAAGCTCTGAGTGAATGAGATAGTCACTTCTGTCCATCTGCTGGTCATGCTGGTGTTCGTAAAACCCCACCACTGCCAGGGTTCCTCCAGCCCATCAGTCCCCAGCCTGTACCATCACTGGGGTTAGACCATACCAGGAGCAGGGCTCTGCATTTGTCCTTGTTGAATGTCAGGTTTGTGCTCTGAACGGCAGCCCTGCCCTCCAGCATATCAGCCATCCTCTCCCTCTTGGTGTGGTTTGCAAACTTGATGAGGGTGTGTTTCACCACTTCCTCCTGGTTATAGATGAACGTATTAGAGAGGACAGGTCCCAGGATATATCCCTGGGGAGCTCCACTTGTAACCAGCCTCCACGCTGAGTACGAAGCGGTAACCACTACCCATTGAGCCTGACAGCCCAGCCAGTTTTTCACCCATCTGGTCGTTCTGCCCTGTGAACAATACAGTCCCAACTTTGATAACAGGATACTGTGGAAGATCATGTCAAAAGCCTTATTAAGGATAAAGTGGATGTCATCTACTACTTTCCTGTCATCCACAGATTTACTCATTTCATCACCAGGTTGATCAAGTGTGGTTTAGGCTTGACAAATCCATACCAACTGTTGCCAGTCGCCTTTTTCATGAGTGCATAAGTAACTTCCAGGAAGACTTTCTCTTGATTCTCTTGACATATTTATCATCCTAAGTAGCTATATGATTTTCTTCAGGTGATAACCTGCATTTATCTTTTTATTACTTATAAATGACTCTGTAAAAAATTGTTAAGAAAACTACTTGGCAAGCAAAATTAACTGCTTATAAGTGTTCTTGAAAAGCTTATTAAGAGTTAAGCTTGTAACACATTTCAGTGAGGCACATTTACTACATATAAAAGAAGACAGTGCTTATTTTTTACAGGAATTTTCAACCTTTACGCTAAAAATTAGGTAAACAGAAAGCCTTAAAATCATGTAATCTAGACATTGTTCTGCCAGCTTCCCCACTGCCATATAATCTTTATTGTTTCAGTCCTTTCCCTTTCATCCACCCTATCTGCAATCATTTTTTGGGATGGTGTTGATGTGGGAGTGCACATGTCTGCAATCAAACACTTGCAGGCATGTAGGACAAAGTAAATTTGACCCACTTCCTTCAAGTTTTAATTGTTTGGTACGACTGAGCTAGTATTTATCTGTTGTAATAACAGCAGATGGAGATATGTTAGAGATAACTAAATACACATGGAAAATGAGTGAATTTGATTAGTTTTGTTTTCACTGGGGGGTAGTTAGAAAGAAAAATCTTCTCCCTTTGGGGAAATTTATGAAAACTGGCAATACTTGTTTTATGTAATGTAAACTAAATTCTCTATGTAGAGAGGATATATAGGTATAAAGAAATTATCAGTAAATACTATATTCTTGGAGGCACTGGACAGAGAAAGGCAAT
This sequence comes from Balearica regulorum gibbericeps, assembly GCF_011004875.1. NCBI lineage: Eukaryota > Metazoa > Chordata > Aves > Gruiformes > Gruidae > Balearica > Balearica regulorum. Next base: position 172,897,063 of record NC_046184.1, on the reverse strand, counting down.
TGGCACCATACAACTTTTGGCACCTGAGTTGCCATCTAGTCTCTGTAGACTTCTCTGGAGGTGAATCAGAGCAGAAGCCCAATATAAGCACCCTGGTTTGCACTCTTGAGAAGCCCTTTTATCCACAGGCTGTAGAGGGAGAGCAGCTGGCAGAGTTACGAGCCACAAATTGAGCGGTGTAAGTTGTCCTGGCTGTGTTAGATCTACACGTGTGATCTAGAGACTGCTGCTATTCATTCAAGTCTGTATGGGTGGGGTATGGTCTGGATATGTCTTTCTGGTGATATTATAGGAGGAACTACACAATCTTAAATTCCCTTCCTTTCCTAAAACTGAGCTGAGGTATATTGTTCTTGCCTCGGAGCTGGGTCTCATCCCTGTCAAATTATTTGAACAAATTGAACACCACCTTTTTTGGTTCCTAGAGCTTGTTCTGTCACAACATAAAAGAAGGAAATTGTCAGTTCTGATGACTGTCCTTGAGCTTGAAGTATTCCCTGTACCATGAGCGTGAAGTTTAGTCTGCATGCGGTCAAACTATATGGTTCTAAAGATCTTGGATTTTGAAATCAGACGCAATTCCAAATGTTATATGATGTTGTTGAAAATAGTAACTTAAGTGGTAGTATCTTCAATAGTATCCTTAATAGTACCTTCCATTAATAATTTGAAAACCCATTAACTCTTTAAGAACATCCTGCCTCTAAGGTGATGCATATTTTTTCCCGTTTATCTATCTGCCCATGTTTTCTTCCTCCAAATGAAAACTCTACTTTTTCCTCTATAATATTGCTTAAAAGTAATTGGTGTGTTTTGAAAATTTTACTGATAACTGGTAATGCAGTTTTTAGTCCATAATTTAAGAAGACTGCAGAAAAATAGAATATGGAGCTATACTCTTCTAACATAGTATTGGCTTTATAGTGAACTATGGTGGATCACTGTTTGATGTGCTATTAGGAAGCATACCATTTCTTAATTTCTTAACTTCCTTAGGTGGCAGGATATTAAAAGCTATCTGATTCCTTAGTGAATGATCTAGACTTATAGCAGCATTTGACTAGTGAGTCAGAAGACAGTCAGGATGAAACACATGGTGTCTAAATTCATCTGTCATGCTTGTCCACATTTGTTTCTGATAATGTAATATAGCATTGGTTTTGGTATATTTTAAATAAGATGTGTAGATTTCACTACTTATTTTGGAAAATGCTTCCATTGTGTAATTCAAATTTAGTTTACTTCATTAACATGAGGATTTATTGTGCAATCTTTAATTATATTTTCACTTAAATTTTCCATTTTCTATTCTGCTAAAGGAGTAATTGTTAATGGAAGAACCATTCAGATGTAATTCATAAAATCTTACTTAGGGAAGTCTGAGTTTCTCAGCTCATCCATTTTCTGATTTAAATAGAAAAAAGTTTATTAACTGGTCCTGTATGTTCTCTGTTCTTAGGCTGATGACATCACCTGCCAATGCATAGTAGATGAAAAAGAGTATAAAGTGCAGCCTGTCTTGCAAAGTATCAGTAGAATTCAAAGTCTTAACAGACAAAATCTTAATAGACAAAATAAGTAGAATCCAGAGAAGTCTAATGGGGCAGCACGCAGCAATATCTTGAGTCTAATTACCAGTCAATTCAGACCTAACAAACTATTTTAACAAAGCAATAAAGCAGCATGCTCTTGTCAGTAGAGCCCAGAAAATGTAAGTAAGAATATAAGAAAGCCAGCTTCTACTGGAGTTAACAAAGTGGAGGCTGGGTTTTTGGGGGGGCAAATAAGAGGATTACCCAAACATTGGCCGAAATTCAGCTAATCATTGGCTACAGACACTGTGGTGCTGCCTCTCTCTCACTATCCCAGATTATAAAGGTGAGTTAGTGAAGGCAAGAGTGGGCCCACAGGTTGGTTATTACATGAGCTAGCCAGAATGTGAACACTTACAAGTCCAAAAGACTGATGTTCTTTGTTTTCATAAGTTTCAAATTGAAACACTACTTTAATACAGAGTTTACTGACTTAGTTTATTATAGTGTAGCTGATTTTTTGAAGACTTTCTGAATATCCACCAATAAGCATTTCTTTGAATGATTGATTTATTCTTCCCCCTCATCACATATATGGTAAAAAGATAATTGTGAATGGAGACGTAATTTTATTTTTCTTCTGTTTTCTGCAGGTAGCCCTGCAGCACTTTGTCAGCTGCGTGTAGATGATGAGATCATTGCTGTCAACGGGACAAAGGTTTCACGTATGGACTATAGTCAGTGGGAAGAAGCCATCAGCAGAGCACTAGAAACTGGAAACCTTCTCATGGATGTCAGACGATATGGAAAGAATGGTGAGTTGTTTCGTCGGGTAGATACAGTATGCTCTGTAAGGCAAATAAGCTTTGTCTCTGCTGTACCTGACAGCTGAGAGTCCTTATTACCCTTACAGTAGTAATACGTATCTAAGCTAAGTAGTTTGGTAGCGTGTCTGTTGCATTTTAACACAACTTGGCTTTTTTTAACTACTCGTGCATTAGAAATGTCTTGACAAGCAAGTCTACAAAACATTGAACTACTGACCTTTCTCTTGTGCTCTCGCCAGTTTCTGAGAGGATGCACAGGTAAAAGAATGTGCAACTGCCACACAAGGGAATATAGCATTTACTTTCCTGCCATACCACAAAAACAAAGAGGGGCTGGTTTCTAGAGGATAGTAATTTTTAGAGCCTTTCTTTCTCAATCAGCAGCTCTCTTTCTTCACAGAAGGAGGATCTTGTGTTCCTTTCTTCAGAGAGTGTTTCAGGTGGCATATGAGCTTGTGGGTGATGTAACACCTCTGTGCTGTGATTTTTGGCCATTGACCCAAATATTGTGGTGCTGTAATCTCTCCAGAATGGTACTACCCACTATGGCTAGCGAGGGTTTCCATCCTGACTGAAGGCCTTGTAGCATTTCTAGACTTGCCACAGGTTTAATCAGGATACCCTTTCAAAATCCCGAAAGAGTTTTTCCGGAGTTGGAAGTGTGACCAATGACTTCTTTCACAGTATAAATACCAAACATGCTTTTAGTGGGAAGCTAGGTAGAATAAGTTACCGGCAAGTGGGGGAAAAAGAATAGTGGGGCAGGGAAGAAAAAAAAATCACAACTTCTACAGGGCTTAGCACAAATGAAGAGTGAGATTAGTAGAGAAGAACTCATTGAAAAATTTTAGGTAGTGGGAGGGAAGAAATGATGGAGACTGAGAGAAGATTATAATTTGTCTTTGTCTCATCAGTTTTGCTAGTTTAGTTTAGACTGCCTTTTTTTTTTTTTATCCCTCTGTGCTTCCTGACGAGCACAGACATGAAAATGAGACTTCCCTGGATAGTGTATGAGTCAAATTGTACCTTGTGTGACTAAAGTTGGAAGAATTTTCTCAATCCTGACTAATGCTAATTAAATAATTTCCAATGAATACTAATTGCTCTGTAACACTGAGCTGTTGTAGTCCATATTTGCAAAACATCTGGTAAACTTTTACCTGGCTTAGGACTAACACTTGCATTTTTGGGGAAGGCGGTCTGCTCATAAAAGCCCTTTTTCCTGTCTTCACAAATTTCACCTGATTTGTGTGTCTCCCTCTTCTGTTATGTTTGGTTTTTTTGTGTGTGTTATTTTAATGTGTTTTCACTAATTCTTGTTCTGTTCTTTGACATTACTGTCTACATTAATTTCTTGGTCCTCCACATACCAAAAAGATTGGGGCAAAGACCAGCCTTCCCTGCCACATGTAAGGCATAAAATCCTCAATCTCACCAGTATGGCTACCAACATTATAGGTACATCTGAAAATAAATGGATTGATGCAACTTCTGGAGAACACGTTTCAAATGTTTCCACCATATCAACAAAAAGAGATTTCGCCAGCAGCCTTCAAAGTTCTGTGAGTATGTTTGTGAAGGGTTGTGGGATTTGAGGGGAGGAAGAAGGTAAAAATAATTGTATCGTGATAGGGGGAGGATGGAGAAAAGACCTCGGAAGTCTTATTTTTACTTGTATTGCTTAAAGAGCATACAGAATACTACAAATATGGAGATATAGCTATGTACATATTAAGGTAAATAAGATGTTTTAAAGACTTGCTACTGTCCATTCATGAGTGGACACTGCTAAGTATTAAAATATGTGCAGACTATGTTTTAACTAAAATGTATAGAGTGCTTATTCTTTAGAAAAGACTTTTACCTCCATTATTAGCATAAATGAAAGTTGCAGCACCAAAGAACAAGTGTATACATGCTTTGAAATTACTTGCAAATAACACCTTGCCTGCCAAGGAGCTGAAATAGGAAGATCTCGGCTTGTGGCATTTTCTTGCAAACTAATGGTTTTTATTTCAGTCAGCAACTCACAGCTGGTTATTGATCCCCTCTAATGCCTGCAGTCATTTTATCATATAATACGCTCAAGAAGTTTTAGGTAGCTTTTTATCTTTCTCCAGAAAGTGTTCTGAAGTGTTTCATGATACGCAGTTCCTGTCAGGGGAGACGTGTAATTGGATAAACTTCCACAAATCCAATGAGCCTAAGCCCTTTATTTTTTATTCTTTCAGGATACAGAAACAAAATTGATAAATGGAATGCAAGGAGATCTTGGCTCTAATGAACAAAGAGGTAAACCACTGTCGCTTTTCATCTGCTAATTGTGTGGGTTTGCAACAAGCGCAGACACTAAACCTGTAATCATCGCAAGCTTTATACAGCAGGCAAAGCGAGACCTTAATGAACTGAAAGCTAGACAGGTATCGCAGAGATCTTGTTGCATCCAAACTGGGTGTAGTTTGCTTCCACGACGTGCTGGGCAGTTGAAGAACTGACAACAAAGCAGTGACAACCTCCCCCCTCGCCCCCATCTCTGCATTAGTGGTTGTGAATTTACTGTACGGTAGGGGTGAAAGAGGGAGAACGCACACGATTTGTTGTAGTTGCTATGGCATTGTGTGGAGACTGAGTGAGTATGAGTATCGATTTATTTCACTGCCCAGGAAGAATGTAAGGACCATTTAACTTCCACCCCCCCACACCCCTATTTCAGTGGTGAGGTTTTGGGTGTAGTGGTTGTTTTACTATTATTATTTTACTTTTATTCCTCGTGAACGATATTAGCGATTCTGGTAAGAACAGTAATTGTTTACGATGCTAGGAACAATTATAGGCTTACTGGATGACAGTGAGAGAAACCAGGTGTATGTACTTCCTAATGGAATATAATCCTTAAATGGGAACTGTGTATTTCATTTTATCTTGAATGCACATGGCGATTTATTTATAAAAGAGTTCTCCCAAGAGATCAGTTGCCCTCTGGAGGTGCCTTTCTGATGACCTTAAATTCTGATTAGGCTCCTCAATCCAATTTGGCATTTCAGTTGAGGAGGCTTAAATTAGACAGGGAGAATCTGAGTCCAAGTATGACACTTGTACTGTTGTTATAGTTGGACGTTGTTAGTGATAAAATGAAATACTAATCAGTATATGATGTAACCTACTAAAAACTGTATTTATTGTTGTGAAAGATTAGATTTCCTTTGCATTTCAGGGGCTTTTTATTTTTCTGAAGTGATGTTGCTGTGAATCAGAGGTCTAACAGAAGTTTCTTATCCAGTGGTGATAGTCATTTAAAAACAAAAAGACAGCACCTCATTGACTTGTTCGTATTGTTTGTATTTTTCAAATAGCATCTGAACCTATTTCTTTGAAAAACTTAAAAAGACGCTCACAATTTTTTGAACAAGGTAAACCAAAGAGCTAACATTTCATGTACTTCCATGAAATCGTTCCTGCTGCACACTCTTCCTAACGAGTCTGGTGCTGGGTACTCTACCTCTTCAGCATTGTTTGTGGCAGTTATGATGAAGCAACGTAATTGATTTCCCTTCTTTCCCCAGGGTCATCAGGTTATTCTTACAATTCATGGGTCTACCTTTGTGGTAATGGGTCTTTGTGTGTTCTCTTCTATCTGTAGCTATTTAAATCTCTTCTATGTTTTCATACTTTTTTTTTTTTTTTCCCACTGGGTAGGAGAAAGAAGGATAGCACACTCTGTTCAGGTTTACTACTACCTACAAAACAAGAATAACATTGAATATTCCAGCAGAGGCTTAGTGCAGATTTCAGAGCTGTTGTTCAAATACTTAACTTTGGATTTGAGTTTATCTTGAGTTGCAGCTCTGTGCTTTCATCTAAATTGGTGGAAAACGGCAGCTGCTGGCTCTCCACTATGTGGTGATGTTGCAAGATCCCAAGAAGACCGATATAAATTTTGAATTGAATATGCTAGCTTTCAAAGGCCAAAACCAAGACACTCAATTTTAGTTTTGTAGGTTGCTTTTTGGTGTTTTGCATGTCACAGCTTGCATACTTCCACTAATGTATGTCTAATGCTGTCTTTGGACTATGTATGCCTTGCTGTTTTGCTGTAGCCTGAAAGAGTGAAATTCTGGCCCACTGGAAGTCCAGTGAGAATATTGCCAAGGATTCTAGTGGAGCCAGGACTCTGCCTTCAGTGGTGATGGCTTCTGTTTTTTTCCAGAAGTGATATGTGAAGTGCCACAGCATAAGTCTGTGTTTGTGGTTCTGTTTGCTTTTCAGTATTTCTCCTGCATTGTATCTGCAATATGGGGGTATTTTGTTGTCAGTTGTTTTTAGTTTTTCGGGGGTTTGTTTTGTTTTTTTAAGGCTGGCTATAAAGTTTGGTTCTCATTTTAATAAATTTTATAGCAATATTTGAAGTATTTCACTTGTGCTTGAGAGGGAGGAGAAGGGCATATTTCTAGAGTGTACTCTCAGTACAGTTTTGTTCATTTTAAACTTTTGACACTTCAGCATTACAGTGATACGAGAGATGCTTCTTCCTAGACCTGTACAGGCCAGCATAAGCTTACAAGGGTGAGAGGAAAGGGGAGCAAAGGCAGGTGCTGCCTGTGCCTCCCTTTAGCATCTCCTGGTGCAATTGCAGGAGATCAAGTCTGTCCTATTGTTGCTGTGGCTGTTCTGATCTGATTACAGAGACAAAATTGTGCATATGTAGATAGAACAGTCGTCTGTGACTCATTAGATGTTTTTCGTTTTTTTGACCTTTTCTCCACTTCATGTGGTCATACTTCAGAAAACTGTTAGGACATCTGGCTTTTCTGCATTTTGTTAACTGAAATTTGGACAGCTAAGTGTCAAGTACACTAGCAACAAAAATAAAGATGATGCTTGGGAAAGGATTATACTTAAACTTGTGGTTTTTTCCGCATTTTCTAAACTTTTAATTTATTAGTGTAATATATGTCTCTTTTTAATAATCATCTTGGCGCAAGCTAAGACCAAGCATGATAGCCATCAAATAGCATAAGGTTTGTGGTGAATGGTGACGAGCTCACCAAATTCAAGTGTGCTTTTGGGAGTAGGTAGAGAGAACAGTTGCAAAGAGAAAATATATGATTTTGTGGTAGAGAAGTTGCCTGTGGATGCATATTGCTCTTAATTCATGTCAAGGGCAGTAGGTGAGTGGCTGCTCTACCCTGGAGCAGCATTCTGGGTATCGGTCATGCTAAAGAGTTGGATTTCACAGTAATAATAGGAGAGGTGTAGCGAAGAACCTCTGTATTGCCACAGTGGGAAATGTACTGCTAATTCAAGCAATTGCTGATGGCACTTGCAAGCATGTAAAGCTTTTAAATGCGCACATTAGTTAAAAGCACCTAATGAATTCTGACCTCAAGTAAGTTCAGTAGGTCAAAATGCAAGCATGGCTTACTAAGGAAGCGAAAATTAGTCTGAAACTCAGTCTTCCCACATTTACACAAGTCTTGCAGTAGTGAGTATGTGTGGTTCTAATGATTTCTGGTTTTTTCCTTCCAAATCTTACAGGAGGTCCAGAGCCTGCAATGCCTGATGTAAGTACTATTTACAAACTACCAATTAGTTGTATAATCCTGGTCTTTTCAAGAAGCCCACTGTTTTCTATTGTTTTTCATCCTGCTTTAAAATTTTGATCAAATCTGAGTAGCGACTAAGACTTTCTGATGTGCAATGGAATGATTGCTTTCTGTTCCTTTGAAGAAAAAATTAATGTAGGTCCTTGTCACTATAAAGCTATAGTGTTTGTAATGGCTTTTATTTCTCACTTTAAAAAATATTCTTTAAAACGTAGAGTGTTGATTACATGGAAGCAGATAATATTATTTCATTTCTGTGGTATATTAGCTCCCAGTCCCATCCATTAGTGCTCCTAGTCGTCGGGTTTGGGATCAAGAGGAAGAACGAAAACGACAGGAAAAATGGCAAAAGGAGCAGGACCGTTTATTGCAGGTATAATTAATCTTCCTATTCATAGGCTGGCAATCCCTTGGGTGCACCAACTGTTAGGGAAGAAGAGTAACATGTGGCTTCTACAATTCTTCTTACTGATGGCATAAGGGGACTTTCAGATACATTTCTTGGGCTGCAGTTACACACACTAGCAATTATTCTGCAAAAAGAGGACAAGTCCTTAGTGAGCTTCGTGAAATCAAACCCAGACTGTGTATTCATTACAGCCAGAAGTCTTCAATCATCACAAGGCTGGTGTGCTCCTACTGGCAACAGAATTTAGAGGATAAGCAAAGACCTAAGTGGCAGTAGTCTTCACTTTTGAATATGAGTTTTATTTTTTCCCCTTAAGAAAATTGTCTCTAGAGTGAGTTAGTGAGTTTCTCCTTCAATTAGTGATACTGCTTCATATTCAGAGATGAAGAGAAGGCAGCCAATGCCATAGACTCTTGCTAGCATCCTGTCGTTTAGCAATCAGCTGATCAGTTGGAATCAATCCGGTTCCCAGGACCACTGTGAGTCAGGAAGCTGAACCTGCTAACACAAAGCCACCTTGATAACCAGTTGCTAGAGATGGAGGGAAGTGTTGCAGAGGGAAGGGGCAGTGATTGTCAACTTAGGATAGCACAAAAAACCAAGCACACATCTCTGCAAAGACCTCAGCTCAGTGAAGCATAAGTCCATTTAACCATATTCACCAAGACACATCTCTGCAAATTAAATTAAAGTTTGTTATCTAAAGTCTGTTGGCTAGGAGAGACGCCAGTGAATATCATTTAATCTGCACAATCCCTCCAAATAAGTTTGGTGCATTCAGCAGAAAACTCTGATATCAAAGCACAACGTAGCAACTGTGTTGCTTTTTTGGATATTTTATCTTTTGTCATTCCTTTTAGCTTACAAACTCTTCAAGGCGAGAGCTGTGTCTTCCTAAACATATTTGTGGTCTCTGTTATGGTTTGGGTGCTGCATTTGATGCCTGAAGAGATGGCTTTAAAGAATGTAAACCTTGGCTCCCCTTTCTTGAGAGCAGTCTCAGCCCTCTGCCATCGCTTTCCTTTTCTTTGCTTCTCCTTTTTTAGTCCTGAAGTAGTAAATTTGGCCAGAGTAATAACATTCTTTCTCTTCCTCATGATCCTAGTAATGAATTTTCAAATAACAGAAAAGCAGCGAAATCTTTCTCTGCTTATTTCCAACGTCTTAGAGGGAATATTTTTGCCATCCTTAAATATGTTGCTTCTCCCAAGATGTAAGTGGTGACTGACAAAACCATCAAAATTCTTATTGTGTACCTTGAGTAATTCTCTGGGACATAATCTTGATTTCATACCAAATCCAGTCATAGGACAAATTTGGAGGTCTAGAAATTGTTTTTTGTTTAGATAACATTTCAAAAGACTAAGTGTTCTTGCTCAAACCAAATTACTGCCTCGTATTTCACTTTATATTTACCATATTAATGTGCCCACTTCCAAGTTAAATAGAATCACTCCATCTTTCAAGAAATACCTTAGCTGATTCTTGTTCAAATGGGAACTAAACTGTAAGATAGGGAATATAACAGAAGTGACGTCGGTTGTTATGAGACTTAGCGTGTAATAAGCCTGGATTCTCTGAAATCAATTGCAGAAATCCTTTGGATTGTATTCGAGCCAGGATTTCATTCGTTCACGGCAGACCTATTGTCCTAGTGGAGCTCAAGCATGTTTTTACTGCACTGGTCTGTTAAAAAACACATTAAATACCAGTAGTACATTTTAATGCAAATACAAATTAACATGTTTCTTATTTGAGTGTTTAACTTCAATCTAACCTAACAGGAGAAATACAAACGGGAGCAAGAAAAACTGAGGGAAGAATGGCTACGAGCTAAGCAAGAAGCAGAAAAGGAGAGCTCCAAGTATTTTGATGAGGTAGGCTGTGAATATGGCTTCACCTTTGACTGTTTGATGATGGCTTTTTTCCCTTATATTAGATACATGCAAGCGAGCAAATAATTTCTTTTGCTATGCCACTTATCTTTTCATTTTGGAAAATAAATTGTTGTCTGTGACCTGATAGAAAGAGGTTACAAAAATGGGAAGGAAAGAGTAAGTGGGATGTTTTGAGACCTGTTGAATTTGACTTTTTTCCTTATGGAAACACCAGAAATACCTCCGCAAAAAGTTACAGCATGTATTAATTATTGTGTCCAGAATGAAGTGGTCACCCTTGCTGTCTATTTACCTCCTGATGCTACTTGTTGGAATTCTGCTTCAATACTTTATCATGAGACATGTTCATAAGTGCCTGGCTTATTACTGGCAACCAGTTCATCCTATCTCTGATAAATTCACATATCAAATCAATTTCAGATTTGCTGTTGTATGTTTCAAAACAGTGAATGCATGTAGTTTCTGTCGATGCTGACTTTTGTGGCTGTTGCTTACAGGAAGATGAACAGTGTGGGAGGTGTCAGATATCTCTTCTTTATTTCTATGCAAGTGCTGCTTCACACATCCTCACTAGATCAGTTGTGTTTATAGAGTCACGAATAAGTAGACTGTAATTTAAGGCTTAGGACTTCAATAAGAAAGCTCTTTGAGCTATGAGAGGACTTTGCTGTACAAGAATGTAAACCATTTCATATTTTTTCTATCAGTAGAGGTTTGGATGCACCTTTAAACAGTATTTGTTCTCTGCAACTAAAGCATCTTTTGCCCACTGAAAGACCCTTTCTCATATTTGAGAGAAGAGTCGTAGAGTGGTAGGTCTGAGACTTGACTTTCAAATGGTGGGAGAATGGAGGAGGGTTGAGGGCTTCCTCCACATGAGGATTCATGTGAAATTCATTGGTGTGATATACACATGGAGCATATACCTTTGTATAAACACTCTTAGATAGGTCTTAGGTTTCTAAGTTGAAACAGTAGGGAGAAATGCTGGGTATCATGGAAGGGTTTGTTTTCCATGGGTATTTCAGCAGGGATGGGATGGCTTGAAATCTAAGTGATACTTTAGAAAGCGGAATGTTTCACATAGTTGTGGCCACGCTGCCCGTGGCGCTCGCTAAGGCTGTTGTGTGGAATGAAGCTCTTGCATTAGCAGAATGTGCTAGCAGGCATTCAAAACATGAAACCAAAGTGCGCCCTGGGTCTTGCGTTGAAAGTGTTCAGGATGCTTTTTACCCAGTCTTCTCTCATGGAATAAAATGAACTTTTCTGAGTGAGTAACCTGTTTAAAAAAATCTGCTCCTTTCCCCAAAATCATGATTTTTTTTCTTTGCTACAGGAGCAGATTGTTCTAACCTTAAACACAACGTCTGTCACCACACGGGCTCCATCTGTGTCCAGCTGGAGAGCAAGCCCTGAAGCGAATACTCCGGAGGAGCCAGAAGGAGATGGAGGAAACGAGCTGGCGGCGCGCTTGCTGAGTGAGGAAGAAGAAAGGAGGAGGATCCAGGAGGAACGGAGGATCCAGGAAGAAGCAGCATTGCGTTTTGAGCAAGAAAGGGAGCTTGAGAGACGACGTAAAGAGAGGGAGCAGCAATATGCAGAGGAGCAGAGGCGGCAGGCAGAGATGGAGGAGCAGAGGCGGCAGGCAGAGATGGAGGAGCAGAGGCGGCAGGCTGAAAGGCAGAGGGAGGTGGCAGTGGAGACTCCTCAGTACCAAAGGTGTGCGCTTGTGATGGGGTGTATTCTCTCTTCCTTCTGCATTAAAAATTCAAATACATTTCTAAAGGGAGCGCGTGTGTCCTGAATACGTAAGAGTATTCATGTAAGACTCGTGCTATAGATTAATCAGTCAGTGCAAGATAGCACGGGATAGCCTTTCTTTCTAAAGGTAGAAGGATCAGGCATAAGACAAAGTCTTTCCCCGTGAATCAAGTGCTCTATGAACCCACTTCAGTTCATTTTTTAAATAGGAAGTGTAAATACAGTAATTACAGCCAAATCAAAGATGACCTGAAGCACTTAGTGTGAAGATTGTGTAAGAACCCTGCCTAAGCCTGTAAATTGAGAGCCAGTGGCTCAACATATAGGGCTTTCAGAAGAAATACCAAGCTAACTCTTTTCCAACAAATGTGTGACTGATTTTTCCAGACTCCTCTCTCATTTTAGCTCAATAGGGCAACAATAAAGTTTAATTGCAGTACTGGGTTAATTTGGATGAGGGATATCATAGTATATGAGTGAACAGATACTGGCTTAGATATCATAGCCTGTAGAAATACCCACTGTGGATATATTTATTCTAGAGCATGAAAAAGTTTCTTTCATTACCTTCTTCAGCAGCTTGTTTTGTGTTTAGGGTTGTTTTGGGGTTTTTTTAAACAAAAACAAACAACCAAAAAAACCCCTCAACAACCCCAATTATTAGTTTACAAGTTCACATTCTTGCCCAGAAGTTTTCAGACTACTGTTACAGGCATTGTGGGAGATTAATCTCTCTGAAACAGATTAAACCAGTAACTTTTCCTTATTTCTTGTGCATTTAGCTTACTGCCTTTTGTATGACTAGGTTTGCTGTTTCTCTTGAGAATTTTCCCCTGTTCTTATACAAGTAATAAGAGATGCCTGAAGATAACACACAGTATCAAATTAAGTCTTAGGAGAAGAAAATATGATTATAAAATTGCATATATTTACCAGGGAGATTGTGAGTCCTAGAGTTACTTTAGCTCATTGTAAATGACTGCTGCTTGAGATCCCTGCTGAACAAAGCAGAGGCACAGTTGTTACAACGGCTAAACAGGTTCTTCTTGGCAGCCGAGCCACGGTATCTCTACAGTTTTAGCTTGCCCCAATTGCAAGATAGTAGGACTTTGTGTGGTAACTTATGAAGCTGCTGTAACATCTGCATATCTAAATCCTTGATATATGCTTTAGTCTCGGGGGATTTCATTGCTTCTGAGGTTGCTGACAAAGGATGAGTTTTGCTGAACAAGGATGGCTTTGCTTAATAGTAAAGGAGCAAGTTTAGTGAAATTGGGATTTAAAATATCCGATGTTAAATGTTTGCTTTACGATGATATCCAAAGATATGACTTGAAATCTGAAATGTTATATAAATGTCTGTGAAGGAATGCTACTTGCTGCAGAGCAGTGAGGTTGGGGACAGGCAGCTCAAGAGTTCTGTCTGCAGAAGATGGTGAGTGTTTCACTATGGGTTACAAAGTGCATCTATATGGTTTTCTAGAATATACGTGTAACTTTTAGAGAACTGCTGCATTTGGACAAAGCTTACCTCCTGGCTTTGAAACAGATGAGAGAATCACTGTCATATACTGATACTTGTAATTTATGCAGCATCTTAAAAAGTCTTCAGGGTTTTCTCCCATGTATTTTCATATTTCTAACTAACACATCTGAACTTTCTGAATTTTCTGTATGTATACTTACTGTTTGCTCAATTTGTAGAAAATGTCTTTTTGTTTAACATGTATTTTCTTTTATCTGTATTTTGCTTCTAGACATTATGAGCGCTATGAAGTATCTAAAACAATAGAAGATCGAGCTGGCCATCCTCTCATTGACAGGTAATAAGAAATTGAATCGATAGGTAGGTTGAAACATCTTCAACAATAAGTATTAACCATTTTGGCATGCTTGTGTTCGGATTCCTTGTCACTTACAAAAATGTAATTTCAGGCGGTTTTGCTGACATCCTTTCTTTTTCTGCTGCCTTTTGTTAGTTATGTTTCTGACTGATACAATTAAGCCTCCTTAGAACTTTAACTGTTTGAGGTTTGGTTTTTTTCCCTTAAGGATCAGTTTTGCATATTTTTAGTATGAAGTATTTATGTCTATGTAGGCCTTTTTCTGTATATGAACATAATGTATCTTTTTCTTTTTTAATAGGCATTATGAGCGTTACGAAGTTTCTAAAACCATCGAGGAGCAACCTGGTCAGTCATTTGCTGACAGGTATGTGTGATACTGAATCTCAGCATAGATCGTAACATCACCGTTTCGGTTACAGTCTTGAATTGAAACTTCCAATAAACTTTAGCCATGGCTATACTTTGTATTGCTGCTGTGTTTTGCAGTTTTTATGGCATGTTTTCATATTGAGAAAACAAGCGGCGAAACCTTTGGCAAATTATATGCTGTACTGTAAACAACAGTTAGTCAGTCAGCAGGATTTTACTGGGAGAAGCAGAACTATAAGGAAGTAAATATGTGGGTGGTACTAGACTTACCTGACTGGAAAACAATTTCAGATAATATTGTAGTTGTGTCATAACGTGCTACAAACTAAGGTGCAGTCATCCCAATCAGGATTGTGAAACTTTGAGTAAACAGGGAGGGAAATGAGAGGCAGCAGCAGCGTATTTATCAGAAAGATAGTAGATGTGCCGCCTGTAAAGTTATGTTCTCTCACCTTGGTTATCTTCTGTTTTGTTTTGCTTGGTGGCTTGTTTGGGGGTTTTATTGCTGTTTTTGTTTTGGTTTTATTTCAATAGAATATATTAGCCACTGCAGATTTGGGCTCTTTGAATAGATAGCTTTTTCTTTTCCCTTTTAATTACTGCGCTATGGTCAAAAAATGCTGAAGTAACCTAAATCCAGAACACTTGTATCAAGCCTTTGTCTTAGATGGCATCCCACAGTAGTTCTGAAATATCACCTCTGCTGCATATTTAGTCAGTTCTTGTAGTTTTTTGTAGGTTGTTGTTTTTTTAATATTAAGTGGAACCCCAAAACTTACAGGGTACAGCTAATGGATCTGTTACCTAGAAGATCTAAATCTAACTTCAGAAGGTGCCAGTAGTTACATCTTGGATATATGTGAGGAGGACACTCAGGTGCTGAAAGCATCCCAGGAAAGGCTGACCTGCTCTTTGGAGCTCCTCTTCACTACAAGCAGCTGTGAAATTGTTGCATCTTCTCAAACAGATAATGAAATAGGTCCGCACTATAGGACAGATAAACAGACCTTGCGGGAGCAAGAAATGTGGCGCAGTTTATGTATCATTTATCTATAGACAAAGGACAAGACTCCCTCAAAATGCTGTTATGCAGCCAATGCTGTACGTGTGAACGCATTGCTGTAGCAGCTTTGAGTTGTGACCCAGCAAAGGATTTCTGTTCTTTTTTCTGAAGTATTTTAAACTAAGAAACTGTCTCTATTGCTTGAGACTAAAAATACAGCACAGAGGTGTTGCTGAAGCTCCTGCTCTGTACTGTCAGAAAACCAGCTTTTTGCCATTTGTTTTCCTGTATATTGAATGCCATTTCTTGGCTAAAACTCATTAAAAAATTATGCTGCTGGGTATAATCCGTGAATAATAAATTTCCCAAGAACAATCTGCATGCAGTGTTTGAGGAGGTGCTTGGCTTATGGTCTAATAATGGTGCTGAAGTATGATTTAAGCTTCTCATGAAGTTAAATAATTTATAAACCTGCTTTGAAAGTTATCACTACTTTGACTGTCTGACTGTAGTCTTCACAAAGCTTCCACAGGGAAGGACTTTGTTTTTTACATGTTTTTGTTGAAGCAAATACAACGATCAGTTCCTTATACCTGAAGCACTGGGAACTTTCAATGCACAACTTTAATTTTTAATCAGTGATTACCTATTGATACCTAACTATGGACACCTTTTTTTCCCCTTAATATACTGTTGATCTTTGTTCAGGTATTTTTGTCTCTTGTCTTAAGTACAACATAAGTTGTTCCTGGGAGGGATGGTGGAAAAAAGGGGCTATGTATCTGTGGTCTGCAATAAGATCTTTGTCCATGATGAGGTCTCCTAGCTGAGACAGAGAAATGAATGTTTTCTATTTCTTTAGGAATAAGTCGAAGTCAACTTCAGAACTGAATGAATTCAACACAATCAGAAATGGTAAATACTCTTGAAATTTTTTTTTTAAATTTTTTTTATTTATTTTTTTTAAAGATGCATTGGATATAGGCATTCTAAGACAATTAATTGTCAGCATGCTTTTTGGTAGCTGCATTGTAATTCAAATTCATACCATGCCACGATTTAATGAGGTTTTAACAGCAAGAGGAAATTAATACAGTAACATGTAAGCCTAGGACAAATATGATTAACTGCTCTCTTGGAGTGCCGTAGCAGTGGTTACAAATGGATCTTAAATGCTTCAATTTTAGATGACTGGTATTTATATGAGATTAAACCAGTCGTGTCAGTATATCATCGAAGATGTATGTGCTCTCGATATGTTGACTCTGTCAGTAAAAAAAGCTGCACGTACCAAGATGCTAATGTATTTATTACAACTGTTTGCTCTTTTTAAACTTCTGTTAGTGTAGGAATAACATGGCTAGAAGTCAGGTCTCAATACTGTCACAGTGGCTTGTCTCCTGGACTCTACTTCATTGCTGCCTTTCTTGAATTGTCCTTCAGTGACATTACCGTATTTTTAGAGGAATGTTTGTAAAACAAACCAGATTTAGAAGTATGTTACAGTAGAAAATGCCTGAAAGCTATTCCTGTGTCTAAAACATAGTTAAAAAAAGTAATCAGAAGTAATCATAGAAAAGTAAATGCTGTATTGGAGGAAATATTGCAGATTGACAATACTGCTTTCACACATTAGCACTGCTTTTACACATTAAAGCTTGGTCATTGAAACTAATGAATCAACTTCCACAATATTTTATAATGGTAATCTATAGCATTAAAACCAAGAGCAGATCTGAAATCAGAGCAGTGTTTAAAGGAATTGAAATTTCAATTGACTTATCGCTGAGTAATTTTCTTAATTAGTCTTAATGAAGAAAAAAAAAAATGGATCTAGGAATTAAAGAAAAACTGTTGCTTTCTAACATGTCAACACATATTGGAGAAAGATGGCTTGTTTGTTTTCCCCTTCCAAAATTTCAAAGGCTAGAAGATTACTCTGTCATTCTCCCTCCCTTCGTCCCCCTCCTTTCTCCCTCCAAACCCCCTTTCCCCCATATATATTCATATAAAGCAAGATAAAGCAATGTGTTTAGTGCCTTGAATAAGGAAAGAATTCTTGAAAACAGGGACAACTTAGAGGAAAAGAGAATATGAACTCCTAAAGGGAAAGAAAGTATCCCACTGTTTAATTATATATTCCATACGTGCTTCAGTTTGTATTGCAGGAAGAATCCAAACTGATGCACTAAAAGAGATCATGCCTTTTTAAAAATACATGTGTGCGTATATATGTGTACACACAAATGTATATGCATATACACTTGGGAAGTGAAGGAAAGTACCTACTTGTTTTTAAGTTAAACATCATGTAAAAGGCACATTAATAGAAACACGAATGGAAAAAAGAATGTAATAATGATGTATTGCCAAGTTTGGTCCTGGTCAGCCCGCTGTATAAAGGAACTGGAGAAACTTGTGAATGTGGTGATGAATGACTGCTTTTGGAGTTATAGCCAGGGTATCGGATGTGTGATAACTGCTTTTGTGCCTTAAGATGCCTAGCTGAAGTTTGCACATGTTGTCCAAACAGGTACCCAGAGCAAGTATTCGGAGAGGGCCTGGAACGCAGGTGACTCACAGAAGAAATCTCAGAGGGAGCACAACCTGTCTGCGGCAGAGTTGGAGAGACAGCAAATCCTTCAGGAAATGAGGAAGAAAACATCTCTACACACGGACAGCAGTTGGATTAGGCAGCGCAGTTCCAGTATACATAAGGAGCCTATTAGTCTGTATAGCAATAGTATGAGGAGGTAGGAATCACGTTAAAAATTAACTTTGTCTCTCGTCAAATATTTTTGTTTCGTTATTCTAAACTTCAGCTTGCATTACAGAGCACGGAAACAAATCGAGTCTGTGAAATGCTGTAAGGTAAACTGAATAGCAGCACAGATAGAAGAAATTAGCAGCACTACAACTGGGATTAAATAGGGGTTTTTGCAAATAAAGAATGTGGATGTAACCTGTAAATAATTCAACTGCTTTTTTCTTGGTTGGTATACCAGCAATGGAAATCAGTAAGTGTGCCTTGTCGTTGACAGATCTGCTTAAGAATTTCAGCATGGCAGTTTATTGTGGAAATTAATTATTATGGCTAAGGAGTATACCTTTTTTTTCACGTAGAAATACGTCAGAAAGTCTGGAGTTCATTTCTTGCTTTAAGTAATGTGTGAATGTTGTATTTGTCACTTGAGAAACAGCCGCATTATCAGGACGCTGTTTGGCTATTGGGCCAACACCTTGTACCTAGACGATGCTATCCAGCCTGGGTGGATTGCTATTCTGATCTGGTATCCCTTGGAGAAAACAAAAACAGACCTGGTATCTGAGGTCCGTTGCTGTACAGCGGATTTTGATACGGTTCACGCTGATAAGGCTGGAGCAAAGAGTGTTTTGCCTTGATTCTGTAGTGGTTAAGTGCCACCTCTCTTTTGCCTCGCCTGCTTTTTTCCCATGAGACTAGGACTGTCCACAAAGGGTAATTTGTGGCTCAAATACTTTAGATTAGTATGTGAAGAATATTGCTCAGGGTGACCAGACAAGCATATTCATGCTAGAAAATCTTAAAAATGCTAGGATAATGGTTTCCTTTTTAAAAAAAAAATAGGAACATAGTAGCTCTTCTGCTCCAGCTGCACTGCCATTTACTTTTGTATGTGTACCTGTATTGCAGAGGGGAGTCTTTGGACAATCTTGATTCTTCAAGAACGAGCTCGTGGAGGCACCATTCATGGCTGAACCAGTCTGCCTCCTCTTCATCTCTGTCCTCTAGTCAAGATTTCAGTCGCCCAGTGTCCACTTCAAACCGAGCCTACATGTGCACTCCTTCCTCCAGCAAAGCACCTCCTGCGGCCACCTCTGTGAGAGCCCCCTCCGTGTCCCAGGCAGCCCCCCAGGATCAGTCTCCCCTCTCTGCTTCCCAGCCAGGGTCCCAGACACGCAGCAGGTGAGCGAATGCCCTTCTGCTGGGAAGGTGTAAATGTCAGGCCGCACTAAAGAGCGGACTTTGTGTGTATGGTGGTCTACAGTAGTGTTCTTGCCCATAATATTGATTAACAAGTCTGAAAAGTACCTGGACTTTTCTGGCTGGACGGGACAGTGGAAATATGGGCTGCAACTACCTCCCCACTCCAGTCTTTGAGAAAATTCCCCACGTTTGTCATCACTACTTGACATCGGTTAAAAAAACAAAGGAACTAGAATAATAAATCTCCAGTCTCCAAGCTGTATGCTGGTTACCAAAATGATTAGTAAAAGCCTACTCCAGATGGCATTTCTGACATTTATTTTCTTAGGTTTGTTTTAACAAAAGATTCCTGAGACCCACGCTTTATGGCCCTCATCTTGGTCTCTCCTCCCCCCTTCCTGGCATGTGGTCAATATCATCTCAAGGAGCACTCAGGAATGCTCGTAACCCGTGACCCTGGAGAATTACAGAGTAGGATGTTGGTTTTAATCGGGGAGGAGAAAGCAAGAATTGCAACATATTTTGAAACAAAAATGGAATTTGGTTGTGGTAGGGTAGATAACACTGCTGTTTTATGTACTTGAAATGTTTTGAAAATACCTTGGGATAAGACTATAGAGAATCATCCCCACACAATTACATGTATTATATATAACATCAGTGTGAACACTGCTTCACTAGCTCTTACACTCTCATGCACTCTGTGATAAATTGACCTTTTTTTTTTTTTTTTAAAAGCTGGTTCCTACATTCTTGATAATGTAAGAAAATTACCTTCTTAACCGTGTTTGCTTATCTTGTTCTCACTTCCATTTGCAAACATCTTGGTAGATCTATGGAAACTGACCTCCGTATGGCTTATGTTCAAAGAGTTAACATAATATTATATGTCCAGGTCTAGCCTTCTGTTATCTAACAAGGTGCAGATGGTGGGACTTGGCAGGGGTGCTGGCTAAAACTTAGTCTTTGGGATAATTCCCCTCAAATAAGAAATAAGGCAGGAGCATAAAACCTGTGTTCTTACTCTCCAAACTTAATAATATACTTTTTATGTTTATTTGTAGAAAATATTTTATGCAGTGAAATATCTCCCAATAATGTGACAGAATTTCTTCATTTGTTCCTATGTAACTTTGATCGAAATTATAACATTTCAGCTTTCCCTAGCTTTCAGATCTACTGTAAATAATATTAATCTTCAGGTTATTTTCTCTGAGTAGCCTAATAGTCCATTTTTTACGAGTGTTTTTTTATTTTTAATCTCAGAAAGTCTTTGATAACTTGTCTTTGTGTTTTAAACCTTTTCAAGCTGATTTTAAGGATTTTCATTCTATATTTAGGTCAGTCAGTGGGAAGAAAATCTGTTCCTACTGTAATAACGTTCTGGGCAAAGGAGCAGCCATGATCATTGAGTCTCTTGGTCTTTGTTATCATTTACATTGCTTTAAGGTGAGAGCTGGGAGTCACATCCTGAAGGAACAGGAACTAATCAGGAGCACGCATGGCTACTCAGTGTTAACGCTCACAGGGGCTCTACTAATCACCTGCTTTGTCTTCTACTCTTGACAGCGTGGTGCATGCATATTTCCATGAGGCAGTCCTATCTGCAGGCATTTAGCACTCAACTCTAGAAGTATTTATTAAATGTTAGAGCTAACAAGTAGGATTTTGAGAAGTATGATGGACATGTTGACTGTGAGATCAAAGTTTTTCCTCCTTTCAATAGGCAGCAAAAAATCAGAAGGTGTTGAGCCACTTCTCCCAGAGAAAGCAGCTCCTTAAACAAAATGAATTAAAACAATCTCAGCCTGGACCCTGGCAATTGAATCACTTGAGATGACCCATTACTTCTAAGCTAATCCTAGCAGACAACGTTCACGTGGTATTTCTCAGGCAAAGGCACATTGGCAGCATTCAACCGAGCAGGATAAAGCCCAGGGTCAAACTAGAAGCTGTGTTTAGTGCTACTCAACCCTGGTCAGAAGCTGGGTATGTTATTCACGCTCAGCACCGAGACATAGTTACATGATTTCTAGTCAGCTTGGGGCACACATGGAGCTGAAAGAATAAATGTCTGCCTGCAAAAGATGTAAAAGCACTCCTAGTTACCCTGCCCTAGGACCAGATGAGGAATTAGACTCTGATTTGGAGGTGCTGTTGGACCCTGCTTCTTCCATGACTTTAAAAAAGAGACTTCTGTGTCTGGTTCAGAACACTTGTCTTCTGTGCCCAGCTGAAATGCATCACCTGGAGTATTACAAGGGATTGACTCAAAGCTCTTCCTGGTCCTGCCTACCTGAGCAGGAGGGACAGGAGTAATCCATGGGGACTGGTCATCATTCCCTTTCTGCAGATCATGTATTCTGTGCGAGGGAGTCCACCTGTAGCTCCTAACCTACATAAGAAAATACCAAATTTCTGTTTTTTTCAAATTTCTGAAGATTAATGAGCTGTTGAACAGACTGCCATCCAAAAGAGTCATTACTCCTTTAAGCAGGCAATCAATCTGTCCTTCTGTAGTCAGCTGAGTACTTTGTTTCATAAGTTCAGGAAGGAGTGTGTTACGTTTTGGGTTACATTCCTTCCAGAGGTGGTTCATATTCACAGCAAAGACGTGTTCAGCCACCACAGTTAAATAGTTTAATGTTAGCATGAAAGCTGTCAGGCCCCTTATTAATGTATTTATTCAAGAAAAATGAATCAGCTCCTTCGCTCCGAATAAGAACTTGTTTCTATTGTGCCAGCCCAGGAAACTGGGGGTGCCTGAGTATTTGCTGCTTTGAGTGCCAAAGGGCTGAGGACACCAGCAGCGTATAGTGCCGCATGGAAATCTGCAAGTAGCACACCCAGGTGTTCTGTGCCAAAATTGCTGTTGCTGTCTAAAGAACAATTTTTTTTCATGTTGAGCCAGTTTTAGTTTTCAGAGAAACTGAAGTTCAAATTAGATTTAATCAACTAATCTGTAAAAACTGTCTGCTTTTATGTTTGCTTAGTTGATGTATCTCTGCTGTTTGTTGTCCAGTCGTCGCCTTAAAACACTTTCTCAGGGTTGGTTGCATTTTGATCTACTAATCGTTATACATTTGCTTCTAGTGATTGTGGGGTTATGGTTCAAGCTTTGTTGAGCTTAATCCAAGCTGCTTTTGAACAGCATTTTTGTTAATATTTTGTAAGGAGAGGCTAATTATTCATCTATCATACAGTGCGTCGCCTGTGGATGCGACCTTGGGGGATCCCGCTCTGGAGCTGAAGTTAGAATCCGAAACAACAAACTCTTCTGCAACGACTGCTATATCCGATTTAAAAGTAAGGCAACCTGACTGCAGTGTGCATGACCGGAGTTCTCTGTGCTGTACAACCTCAAGTGTTCGCACAGCTGAGCCACTCAATAGCTTTCAGGTTTAGTTTTAATTTGGTATATTAGTGAAAAGGTTCAGCAAGGTTTGATTGCCAGTTTTCTGTCTTTTGTAGGGAAGTCATTCCTAACTTGTAACTTGCAGGTAGCTGATTTAACCACCTTGTTATTAAGCAGCTTCAAACAGACAACGCAGTATAGTCATCCTCCTTTCTTCATAGATCTGAGAAAGCGGTGTCAAGGAGTTGTCAGTTGTTGAACAGGCTTGTCTTGATAACAGAGAAGTCTTTTTGAAAAAATGTCTACTTTTTTTTTTATTAAAGTAATCTGAATATGTATTTAATTCAATCCTAACATATACCTGGAAAGCTATTAGTTTATCCTGCACAGGTGGCACAAATGCTGGTTTCTTTTTGCAATGCTGCTGTTATTTGAATTATAGGTCTGTGATTGGTTATTCGTTTAGGTACAAGTTCAGGAGGAATTGATTTACTTACAGATCTTAATTAAAAGGTGCAGTATAATTTTTTTCCTTTATTATGCTTTGCAGAATTCTGATTTATTGGAGCATGATGTTAAGGCTTTGACTAATGGTGTTGTTTTTCTGCTATCATAGGTGATGGTAGACAGCCTAATTTTGACAAGTCTTGGGAGTTTTACATGGCTCTAGCTATTTTTTATGTAGGAAATACAGAATTCTGTAGGATGATAAAATTCAGTTAAGGGAAAGGGTTTCTAAATTACTTCATGGGAAACAGGTCCATGTTTCTCCATGAGCCTGGCACATTTTTCTTATGGTGGACCAGAAGGCAGTGAAGGGAACAGGATACTCATTCTACAGGACTTGGGCATCTGCTGGCTGAGAAGCCTAACCCAGAAAAAGAGAAGCTCTGCATCTGACTGTTGCTGTTTTCAGGCTCTCTTTGGCTTCTAAGAAGAGGAAAAGCTGCCTGCACCACACAGAAATAATTGTGTGGTGCCCAAGCTAAAAACAGAAAACTCCACACCTCTCCTTGATGCTAACAGTGCATTCACAGAGGCTAATGTTAGGTGCAAGGATGCCACTGTGACTAGTGGAAGGAGGAAGAGAATTGCCGCCATCCCTCTAGAGGTGATCCAGAGCACTGGGTCATATCTCTCCAAGCTAATGTTCAGAGAATTTATCTCCTGCTTGATGATGAAACTATGCCAAAGTGACCATGTTCCTATTTGAAGCACTCAAATGTGTGGGAGATTCAATCTGGAGCTTGCTCATGTTATTTTTGCTCTTTGTTTTCTTTTAGCAGGCAAAATTGCTGGATGAGTTGTATAAGTTTGGTACTGGAAAAAAAAAATCTGTTTTTTATTATTTCCTGGCAAGACAGTATTCAGGGATTTGGTGATGGAAATAAGCAAAAAAATTTTATCATGGATAAATTGCTATTTAGTCTCTCTTTGATATTACAGCCCATAAAGTCGTGGCAGTGCCTATCAGAAGCAGAGTTGATCTGTGAGAAAGTTCTATTCCCTTCAGACTGTATCTTCTTGGGCCAGTGGGCACCTCAAAACATAATTGTATGAGATACGAGTACATCAGGAATTGTAAGAACTTGTAGGTACAGAATAAAGCATTGAAATTAGTGATTAGTAATTGAAATTAGCTATTTGAATAAATACAAAAAACCAGCTCTGTGATTACTGCAATGAAAACATACTGACAGCACAGCATTGGTCTGCAATGCAGATTATTTTTGTTTGCAGTTGGCATTTGACATCAGCCTGGCTAATTATTCATTAGTTTGGAATGTGAACATATTGGCTAATAGGTTTGATAAACTGTAGGACTATTAATATTTCCTGTGTAATTTTATGGTGTGATATTTTTGCGCATTTTAATGTTAATTTTGTGTTTAAAATTTGTAACATTGTAGCAAAACACCAGTGTATTGGCAGATGCCAACAAATATATGCAGAGAGAGAATAAAAAAGTTCTTTTTTTATATTGCTACAGTTATTTAGCAAATTTTGATTTGATTATTGAAGGGTAAATTTAGAAAACCTGTCACTCTGTCTCTATATTAATACTAAAAATAATTCTTAAAAACTTGGTAAGGTGCATGTTCTGTGGAATATTATTTGTCCTGAAATACTTGCAGTGCTATAATTGATTAAACTCAAATTTGTATTGTTTGTTAAATTTGGATTGCTAGATTCAGAGTGTATATCTTAGTTTGTGTTACCATTTTCAATAGGTACTGGAAATACCATTATCTGGCAATTTTTAACTTGAAAAATTTAATTTTAGTCACTAAGACTCTTCAGTAGCTAGACTTTAATTACAATTCTCTCTCTCTCTAACAGCTGGACAACCAACCTCCATGTGAAGCAAATGAAGATATGAAACCACTGTTGCAGATAAAAGAAGAGGTGATTGCTGCTGATGTAGATCTATAAATATATGTATTGTGTGTATGTGTGTGTTTTTCTAAGAGTAACTCTTGCTTGTCTAGTCTTCATAGCAATGCATTGTATTCTTCATATAACTATTTTTATTTATAAGAAAGTAATTGCAGTAAGGAAATACCTGGGGAAAATGCTTTCACTTTTTCAGCTTCCAAGTACTGAGAGCACAAGGGAGAATAAGTATATTTTCAGTAATAACTTCAAAATATTTTTGAGGCTTATAATCAACTAGTTGACTTTCCAATGGTATATAAAGAGGGTATTTTGTTTCTAAGCTCTTGAAATGAGCATTAGAGAAATAGTTAATATAAATATATATTTGCAATTGCTGTCTTTATTTTTGACATATACTGAAAGTGAATTCTCTAGATTAATATGAAGCTGCATTTAAATGCACACAAATGTGTTTGCTTTCCATATGCTGGTTTCTAAAATTATGTGCTTTTTTTGAAACTTAAATACAAAGAAGAATCCATTTGCTCGGTGGTGTTGGCATAATATTCTGTGGAATCCATTTAAGGGGAAGAGTTCTCTTCTCCCATTTGGAAAATGTAACCTATCACTTTTCAGTCCGCAAACTGAGTGGAGAATGGTTGTTGAATTACAGTATGTTTGTAAATAAAATTTCTGATGTTGCATTTATTAGAAGTTTGTTTTCTTTCTATCCAGCCAAATGTGTTTAAGGTGATTTGCTGAAATATAAAATTGTTTGAATTTCATCTTGGGAAGATATTTTTTTATGAAAGGATTAAGATGTCCACCTAAGTATGTGTAAGAACAATAGTTCTTGCTTTTCTCTTTTCCTTCACAGTAGACTTCAGGTTTTGTATATCGTTCCCCATCAAGCTCCTCATGCTTTTTCTGTTCAGCACTTAATACAAGTGGCGAGACTGATTCTTTGTCCTGTATGCTCATCCCTAAAGCACGACAATTGGAAGATGTGGAAGTTCCCCAAAACTTCTCTGCTGTGGCTAGAAACGAGGTGCTGAAAATATTTTGGTTTAGGTTCTGCCTCTTCTGAAAAGGGAGCTGGAATGTGCACTATGTGTTTTTCAGCGGTGGCTCCCAATTGCTTTGGTCAGTGGTTTTCCCCAATCCTTTCATACCCAGTTATGTACCCTTTTGTGTCCGCGTCCTTGGAAGCAGTGAAGAAAACATGGGATGTGGATCAGAGGAATTTGGGGGAGCATTTTGTGGATGAAACACAAGAAGAGGACAGCTGGGATGTGTAGGAGGGACGGTGGGGGTCTGCATTTGAGCTCGTATCTGGCACCGTGAGGAGCGGCAGTGAGGATGCCAAAGCAGCTTAGGGTGCTGATTCCTCTTGGGGATCTCAGGGAGGTATAGGAGAGCTAGCCGGCTGGGGAGAGAGGTCGTGGCTGCGATAGCTGGGTGCAGCAAGGGGAGATCATGCTGTTTCGGTGTAGTGGGAGAACTTTGCCCGTGTGGGCCTCCTGTAACTCCTTCTGCTTGTAACTTCCCTGCCTGTCTCCTGTTTTGCTTCGCTTTGTTGATCTTTCCCCCGAACAGATGGGTTCTGCCTTGCGCCAAGGAATTCCCTGCTAATAAATGCTGAATTACAAAGTGCCAAACATTATTTCAAGTTTTGCTTTAAAAAAAAACGCCACAAAACCAACCAAATCTAAAATGCCTCATCAACCCAAAGTTGCCAAGTTCTTGGACAGACAGTTTTGTGACTTGGCCTTGGCTCTTGGCATTCAGTTAAAGTGTCTCCTATGAAGTGGACTTGTAAGGATATTTCATTTGGTTTCCACTATTGTGTTAAGTAATGACGCAGTAGACTGCAGGTGAGAACGCTGGGGTATGGAGACCCTAGTCTCCAAATACAGACCATGGAGGGACAGTCACGCCGCCTGCTCACACAGGTCTCCGTGAGCCTGGGTTCCTCTCTGCTGCTTATAGAAGGAGATAGCTTCTCTGCGAGCTAGTCAGAGTAGGAACCCAAAGTAGGTGCTGTGCAGATCTGGCTATTGGTTAAGGCACATGCCTAACGGAGATGGTGCGGATGCCCCTCTACACTGTCTGGTTTTCAGCCTTCATTTATGGTAGGCAGCATCAGACTATGAACACTACGCACACACCCCAGTAAATTCAGGATCCCCACAATCCCCATCACCAGCCCTGAATTACACTAAGACAATTTTTTTGTCACAGGTCAAAGTTTCTTAACCCCCAAAGCAGCCATGAATTTATCCTAGCCTCTTCATGATTTCCCCTCTCCCAGCGCTGTATTATGCAGCTAAGCTGTCTGGAAAAAGTCAGGGATGACCACGCCACCTCTTGCATCTTAAGACCAGTCATGTTACCTTGTCCCTGGGAATCATTTGGGCACAGAAATCGCCTGGGAGGTGAAGGACAGAGGGAGAGAACAAAGCTCAGCAACCTGCAGTCTGCGATGCCACTTGAGCTGCCTGGCTGGTGTCCTGCAGCCTGGAGTGACGTGCTCAGAGCTAGGCTGGCTTTTCCTAAATGGTGTCAAGTATTTCCATGTGGGCTCCAGTTTCATTTTCCTACAAAATGTCTGCAAAAAAAAAAAAAAAAAAGGTTATTTCATTAGCTTGTTCCAAATGGCTTGCCTGTGAGTGGAATTTTGGATTAGTGGGGCTCAAAGAGCTGAAGTTGAAACTCTTGCAGAGTTGAAGCTGAGTTTCTCACCCTTCTTGTTAAAAGCCTGGTTTAACAGGGCTCCTTCAAACCTGTGTTTGCTAATTCGAGTTGACAAATGTGAGCAATGAAAACTCCTTGCTCTCCTTTCCCTGGCGGGGAACAAGCAGAGAAACCCATGGAATGAATGTTGCTGTATCTGTGTATTTTGATCCTCACTAAAGTATTTGGAGCGTGTTAGGCTCTGAAGTTCAGCAAAACCGATTATCCGCTAGCAACACAAGATGGCAGTATGTAAGTGCAACTCACAATAAAAAGCTTTTTTCATGGTTGTAATCTTGTATAAAAAGGGCCATGTTTGCTAAATGATACTAAAGTAGCAATGTAATGAGAGTTGTAAAGAAAACTTTCTCTTAATCTTGGGCCTTTCTCCCCACCTGACTTTGTGGAGGTGCGATGTGCAACTGAATCTGAGCAGCCTCATTTGGTTTTGTCTGCCAGTTGGTTAATTAACTGCTACTTAAACCAATACCAAGCAGGGAGAGAAGAGAACACCGCTGTTGTGGTTTAACCCTGGCCAGCAGCTGAGCCCCACACAGCTGCTCGCTCACTCCTCCCTGGCAGGATGGGGGAGAGAATCAGAAGAGTAAAAGTGAGAAAACTCGTGGGCTGAGATAAGGACAGTTTAATAGGTAAAGCAAAAGCCGCGCACACAAGCAAAGCAAAGCAAGGAATTCATTCACCACTTCCCAGGGCAGGCAGGTGTTCAGCCATCTCCAGGAAAGCAGGGCTCCATCATGTGTAATGGGTACTTGGGAAGACAAATGCCATAACTCCAAATGTCCCCCCCCTTCCTCCTTCTTCCCTCAGCCCCTTTATAAGCTGAGCATGACATCATATGGTTTGGAATATCCCTTTGGTCAGTTGGGGTCAGCTGTCCCGGCTGTGTCACCTCCCCACTCCTTGTGCACCCCCAGCCTGCTCACTGGTGGGGTGGTGTGAGAAGCAGAAAAGGCCTTGGCTCTGTGTAAGCACTGCTCAGCAGGAACTAAAACATCTCTGTGTTATCAACGCTACTTTCAGCACAAATCCAAAACATTGCCCTGTACTAGCTACTATGAAGAACATTAACTCTATTCCAGCCAAAACCAACACAACTTCTGAGGAAGAAGAATAAACTAGATGATTTCTAGTGGAGGGTTTTGGTGTATTTTGTTGGATTCTTAAATTTTATGATGCTATTCAAGCAAGAAGAAGCAATTGCTCTCTCTCCTTTCATCAGCTTCAGACACTATTTAAGATTAAACCTCTTAAATGCAGGTGCCTACAGGTGAGCTAGGCCTCTGCACTACTATTAAAATCTGGGTGGATTTTTAGGGCTCTGCTCTGTTCTTTACTCTCAGTTGTCTGGTGCTGCTTGAGATGTTGTCATGTGTCTAGGACATCTGTCCAGGGCTGGGGGAGATACGGTGCAAGTCTGGGAGATACTCGTGCAGCTGCTGGTGCAGGTCTCGTGGGATATTTTAAAGCATCTGAAAGGGCAGCAGACATTTAATGAGCAAGCCACTGGATCAAGCTCAACTCCTTAGAGACAGTGAAGCGAAGGTGTGATTTCATGGGCCAGTGAGTAGGTATCTGCCGTCAGGTGAGGCGCTTGGCTGCCTAAGCTTCACTGACTTTAATAGGCATGTGGACCCTGGCTCATATGTAGGCACTTGCATTTTTACATACATATGTCTTAATGCTGACTGAATTCTTCTGAAAATATCTGAGAAATGCTGGTTCAGCTGCATCCTTCATCTACCCTATCTTTAGGCTCACAGGCTGTCAGCTAATTAATTGGAATGTACATTCAAATATGACTTTGGAACTGAGTGGTCTACGGATAGTGGCTCTGGCACAGGGCAATGCTAAATCAAATGGCGCTTCAAAAATAGAAAGTGTTTTCTGTACATTCAGTGTGAACTTACTGTGGGATTTCTCTAATACATAAGAACAAACAAATCAAGCATCTCAGAGTGAAATTCAAGGTATTGCATATGCTCTTAGTTTTGTTGACATTTCTTTAAGAATTTTTTTTTTTTTAATAGAAGATTTGTCAGAAATTTCAAGCTCAATTACCTATGCATTCATCTCTTCAGGCAAGCTGCAGCACCACAGGCGATGCTGGTTAGTGGCGAGATTTATGCAGCAAGCCCTTTGTTAGAGCCGGTGTCTGAATTTGGAGCTCAACGCTGATACCAGAAATGGGCAGAGCCAGTCTCATTATTTTCAGGAAAGCACCTCACAGGTGAACTCCGAGGACGGTCCAAGTAATAGCTGTTGTAACATGGCCCACCTTGTCACTTATGGAGGGTAAAAGGGTTTGAAATCTCACAATTTGAGCTCAACGTGAAAACTGGTATGCTTGCAGCAGTGTTTCAAATGCCAACCAATCATTTGTAATGGATTAGCAAAACCATGGCTGTAATGGCAGGCTGTTAGCAGCAGGCGTAATTAGATCAAAGAGCAACTTCATACTGGAGGAAGCTCTTCAGCATTTTCATTTTAGCTCCATGCTTCTTGGGAGCTAGGGGCACTGACATGAAATGACATAGGAGGATGATGTAGAGCACTTGCTCACAAAAGGAATATTCTAGGGTGAGCGGTAGGGTATCAGTTTATTAAAGCTGAAGAATTTTTTTAATTGGTTCAACCTACTGGAAACAAACTTGCCAATTAAGTAGCTGCTGTAGGCAACGAACGCTCAAAAGAGATGCAACGTGCAATGGGAATTACTGCCTTCTACGGGTTTGCCTTAACAGTTAACATTGTACAAAGAACTAAAGCACTTTAAAAAAATAACGTACGTACAAGGGTGTGTGTACATATGGGTTGTCTTAATTAATTATAACAGAAAAAATAAAGAAAAGGCTAGGGCTGTTGAATGGGCAGCAGATAAACACAACCTAGTGAGAGCAGGCTTGCGGTCAGCACAGCGTGCCATCTTAAATGGCCTTTTGCAAGTAGCTGTGCCAGAGCAAGTCTTTCTCATTCCCTGAACTGGAATTTTCTTTTGCCCTCAGGCAGTCAACTAAATGTGGCATTTATTGGTGCATCAATTGCACATGGCCCTTCTGGGATGGAAATTCAGAGATTTCAGGGTCAGATGAGGCTACTGCAATCATTTTATCTGCCTATATTCCTATGAAGATCAGAACCCCTCATCCAATAATTTCTGTATTGAACACATACTTCTGTGTTAACAACAGTGTTCTTTGTTGGAAAGAAGCCCTGTATATATCTGAAGAATGCAAATGATGGAAAATCTACCACATGTCAATATAAATTGTTCCAGTGGTTAATTAGCACTCTTAAAAATGTTAACTTTATTTTTAGCTTTTTTATTTTAATGAGCTTTCTAGCTTAGTATGATTTTATTTTCATTCATTTAACTTAATTTAGGCTCTTAGCACTGTATTCTTTTTTTTTTCTTTTTCTCACCTAGATTGTACATGTGACTTTGATATGGTCCCCATTTTTTTTTCAGTTTTATTTCTTATACCTGTGCATAAAGCCTTATTGCTCACATCAGTCAGAAAATGCAAGATTACCTCCATGGGATGACACTGTGGATAGACTGGCCCTCACTCGGTGAATTGCAACACAAAACTCTCCCAGGAGAATATCTAACACAAAGAGAAAATAGTCTTTAAGAGCATTAAAAAAATAAATTTGAAGCTCTGTAAGAATTTATTTGCGTAATGCATAGGTTTGAATAAGAGCTTGTGTCCACAAGAGAATTTTGTTGCATAAATCTTCTGGCATAATTAGTAAGGCATTGAACTGCCTTTGTGGGAATGACCATGCCTGAATTCCTGTGTGGTTCTGCTAATTTTCCCCTCTTAGGGAAGCACCTGTAAGAGATTCCTATGCTAACATGTCTTGGTCGACAAGGGGACAAGATCACATTCCATTTTTATTTCTCAGCTTGAAGTGTCAGCTGCAAAAATACAATTAGTTCCTGCTGTGTTTGGCAGGTATTGATAGGAGGGGTTCAACTTGCAGCCTTTCATCAAACTCTGGCTCTGTAAAGATAACAATTGCTGGCTTTTGATACCTATGTAAGCAAGACTCCTGCAGAGAAACATTGGTTTTATTAGTTTTACTTGCATGTGATACTTCATTCGAAGTAAAATTCATTCCTGCTATGGTAACTATTGCATTTATGAGATATAGATGTACTGCACCTCATTATTAATGCCAGTGGTTGTACCGGTGTACTCCTGTCTGCACAAATCAGAGGAGAATCCCAAAACAGTTTAGGAAAAGCCCCGTTGATTGCAATGGAGCAAGTCAGTAAATGAGCAGCCTTCAGCTAGGCATGGCTACTGTCTGTTAATGAACCATGGCTGTTTAGCTCAGCGCGCTGCAGAATGGCAGTCACGAGCTATGCTGGTCAGAATATTTTATGCAAAATTCATGTTACAAATGAGCATGCATTTCTATCAACAGTTTGAATGCTTGCAAGTACTTTTGGACCTCAGTGAGTAAAAAAAAGTGGCAAATCACTTCTTTGCCCTTTGCTATTGGGATAATTGGACGTTTTTAGCTTTTGACTGGTGGACTCAGTATTCTTTGGAGTTTCTGTTGCCCATAATAGTTCATAGCATGTCTAACACCTGGAAACCTCAGGATTTTCTGTTCCCTCTCCCTTAGTACTGTGTCAACTCACTAATAAAAGAAAGACAGTTCTGGACTGAAGGTCATCCTTGTCAATGTACAAAGGTATTTAGGCTGTCCAGAACATTCTGTGTTACACCAGCCACCTCGGTTTCACCATCACCTAATCTTTTTCATTTCATCTGCTTCTTCTAGTGATGTAGTGCTAAAAGGAAAACAAAAAGTGAGCACGTCATAAACACCAGTTTGGTACTGGAAAGATGGGTACGTGCTAAACAAGAGGGGATATGCAGGCTATACAATCCATTTACCCTTATTGCAACTAATGCTGTCTTTGATTATTTTCTATAGCACTTTGAAGATATAGAGTGTTATCACATAGTGTATTCTTGGCATCATATGCACTGATGTTCTCTTAAATTCTATTTCTCTGTAACATCTTGGACTTGAAGCCAAGAAACCTGCCTATTCAGAAACACTGTACATAATCTTTTAATCTTAATCTCCTTGTCAGATCGTGAATTGTTCATAAAACTGAATTGTGTATAAAATACTAACTGAAGGTGCTAACTTCATTAAGCTTGTAAAACCAAAGCATCCCTTCACCTAGCACTAGAGAGCATTTGAATTCTTCCCTTCAGTGTCTCAAGGCTATGACCTTGGAAGTACGTCCATAAAAGTATCAATAGACAAGGGCAAAAATGTTCCTGGGTCAGTCCTCAAGCAGCAGATATTTACATTCACTGATTTTCATAGTCAAAGCGTACTTTTTTCTCTCATCAGTCCTGCTTCACTGTATTTTTCCATAATAACAACAATGGTTATGCTGTTCAGCAAATGTATTTATCTTCTGATCAGGCTTCATGCTGAGGCAGCAAAACAGATGCATTTATAATGCTGTTCTCATGCACGTAGATCGACTGCAACTCTCTGATTCCCACAGAGCCTGATTGGTTTTAAGCAGAGCTCTCCACAAAAGTGAGCCCGCGAGTCGCCTGCCCGCCTTTTGCCTCCCATGATGGAACGGGCTCTTTGCAACAGCGCTGCTGTTCTCTAGCCTGAGAAAAAGATTTCCCCATGCAACCCACGGGTATGTTCTGCTGTTCAGTAAACACCAGTGGCTTGCTTGAAAGGAGGGCCTGCACCACTGGAGATTTACTTCATTACTGGCCAGTTAGAACAGGAATATGACTCAGATCAGCAAGGTCCATTAGTGAGGCTGCGAAGTGATAACCTTGACTGAGCTAAATACTAGAGGCTACGTTGCTGGACAGTGTTAGAAAAATTACCTCTATTGATGTGAGCAGAACTGCACTGGTTTGCCTCAGCTGGGGAAGTATTCGTAGTACAGATGAAATTACAACTACCTTGTCATTCTCATCTATACATTGTATAGGTGCTGTAGAGGTCTTGTACAGGTGTACAGGTATCACCAGGTGGGTCTTTTTGGAAGCTTGAGAGAGTAGCTGGAGATTTAAGAGAGTGACAAAAACAATATGCTGTGATTCTGTGAAGATGTTGAGTGCTCACCCATTTCATTGGACTATAAATCTCCTTTGTGATGTTCTTGAAGCTTCTGATTTCAAGCTGTCTTTTGGTAATTTTTATAAACCAGGTGACCTTTTTTCTCCTGGTCAAGGAGAAAACAATGACAGCAAAGAAAACAATGACAGCAAACCAGATAGTTCAATAAAAAATTAACTTCTGTTTGCATTTCTTCAGCTAAAAGAGTGTGAAAAACCCTTGCTAGATGATTGCTTCACCAAAACAAATGCCAAGGTTGAATTCTTTCTTAAATTGTAAAATGAATCTCGAACAATCTGCTGGTCCTAGACTCTTGAGTAATGTGTTTGTGATTCCCCACTACTTGTAAAAGGAGTCTGTGGCCAGTATTTTCTAACTGTTCTAGTTAGGCGTTTGTAACATGGATCTGTGTGGCTGTACTGATTATTATTTTCTACATGAAGACTTAAGTTTAAATTTCCCAAACATATTTGTAGCACCCATCAGCTGTTAGTAAGCTTCAGTATTCAACTAACCAACCTGTGAGGAGA
Source organism: Balearica regulorum gibbericeps (assembly GCF_011004875.1). NCBI lineage: Eukaryota > Metazoa > Chordata > Aves > Gruiformes > Gruidae > Balearica > Balearica regulorum. Next base: position 172,862,709 of record NC_046184.1, on the reverse strand, counting down.
ACGCTTAGAAGGATGGTAAATGTTTCTATTTAATCTCAGATCTAAGTTTGACCGAGATCTAAATTCTTCCTCTTTGGCACGCTGTTTCCCTGTGTGGAGGACACTCTTTGTGGGGATGAGGAGATTGCACTCCAAAATATAATCTCCAGCAGTGGTAGAAGATTTTGGGACTCAAATGTCTTGCCAGACAAGTCCCTCAGATTAGAAGGAATATCGTTTGTTTCTTTTCTCTGCCCAGATATTAAACCCCAAACCTCTGAGACCTGATTCAACACTTAGTAGCTGTTATGGATAGAAATCACTTTCATCTATCAGCTTTTCGATACGAGTCTGGGCCGAGAACAGCCAGGACAGATAAATGCCGGGCAGGTTCTGCTGCCCTGCTTCCTCTGGCATTGGAGTACGGACTCTCTTCTTTCTGCCAGTACAGGATTTCCCCTGTGGGTTGCATTGTGCACAATTTGACGTGTTTACCTAGTCGCTTTCTGAGCAGAACAGTGCTTTCTGGTGCATTTTCTTCACTGGTGGATCTGGCCAAGAGAGTTGGACGCACTCCCATACCATGGCAGCTGGTTTTATCTTCTCCATGCTCACGTGCCAGCACTAAAGTCACATTTTTGCATTCCTGACAGCTGAAACAGGAGGAAACCTGATGTTCAGCCTCTCCTTGTAATGTCAGTAATTAACTGTAGCATTTTGCTCGCCAAGCAGCAGGCCTTGGGGTTCTTGCAGCCATGTCGGAGAGCACAATGTGGCAGTCTCCTCGCTTCCCTACCGCACTGTCAGGTTGGCTCAGTGACTGTCTACTGACAGTCATGCTGCTGGCAGCAGGAGCGATGTCTCTTTGGCAGCTAGCCCACATGTGACTTGATGCTTAAGTTATCATTTCTTTCCTTCAGCCCTGCTTCAGCAGGACTTTACAGATTCAGCCAGGGGTTGGGTTCCTTTTCTGCATTCATATGCTGAGGGGAACTCTTCCCCATTGACCTTGTAATTAAGTCAAGTTGTAGGTTTCATAAATCACCTGCTTTAAATGTGAAGTGTTTTTGGAATTTCCTGATTTTCATCAGCTGTATATCTGTCTGCCACCACGCAAGCGAAGTTGCTTATTTTCAGCAGAAGCCACCTCTGCTGTCAGAGACTCCCAGGGAGCAGTACGTTTTGACCCTTTGACTGTCTAAGTCAGGTACTGGAGGAACAGTATAAATTGAGTAAAGGAAGAACAACCATGAACTGTTTAGCAGGGGAGCTAATTTTGGAGATTTTTATCTGAAACATACTGAGCAGTTTTTCTGTGTTTCGTGAAAACAATGTTGGCTTTAGACTATCTGTAATTCACACTTACTTGCCTAGATGGTGGATTTTCTCTGAGGTTTCATATCCAAGCTCTTTGTAGGTTTGACCTTGCTTCCCTTGTGGCATTTAAAGCAATGCCTCTGGCTTTGCAGACCCATACAATGATTAAAGAGTTAGATATGCCTTTTAATTAATTTTTAATTAAAATGGAAGAAGTGGAGAAGAAAAAAGGAGAGAGTCCTGAAAAGCTGAAATCTTTGTTCTGCTGTGAGTTGGCTTCAGCTGTTGTTGTGTTTGAGAACTACAATTGATTCACTCTTTCTAGTTTGGTTAAGAACCAGCCAGGGTACATGTACATTTTCTTGCAAAGTGCATCCAGACCTCAAGTTCTTTGTTGTCCCTGTGTGCTCAGGTCTGTTCCTAAACTCAGAAGCTATGGGCCAGAAGTCCAGGCCCAAAGAGGCTCACAGAGTGTACTGGCTGCTTATAGAAATATTTAATATTGAAATAATTTTACAAGACTGCATCCATTAAGACAAACTACTATGTTTTTTGACACAAAGTAATTATCTTTTTTTCACCTCTTCTTTACCCTCAAAAATCTTGTCAGCCAACATGAATCTCATCTGCACAGATTAAATGTATTAAGACCATTTAATAAAAAGGTCATGTTCTTTTCCATAAATGCCATTTAAATATATTTAGTGAAGACTTTAAAGATTTTTCTTTAAAATGGCACTATACTTCATTGCCTTTTTATGCTGAGAAACTTTATTGGAGTTAATGAACCGCTTTCATAGCACAGTATAATATTCAATTAGGTGAACATACCAGTTTCTGGTTTATTTGCTACCAGTCTAATTTGTTAAGACTGAATTTTGTTTTGCTTTGAGTTTGAATTCAGATAATCATCAATTGTATTTCCTTTGCATACACTTAGAATCCTAATAAAAGGAAGAAGAGCAGATTAAGTCTTCTAAATTATATTCAAAATGCAGCTTGTTACAGATCTTATGTGGTTGTTATAATACATGCAGATATCGTGTGAGGCTGTCTGACTCATTAATTTTTTTTTAATCATTCAAAAATGCTCTGTGCATGCCTTTGTCTCATTGCTTCTAGATTTGTTTGAGTTGAAAGAGAATATGATGATTCATGTATAAATGCATGAAGGAGAGGGCAGGAGGTAAAAAAGACAAGATCTTTTCAAGTTAAGGGGAAGTACTGGCACGAGATCAAAGTCTTGTACACTGGTCATAAATTTAGACTGGAAATTAGAACAAGATTTGTGACCATTTGAAGAATGAGGTCTTAGCTAGTCTTCCAAACACGGCAGTAGAGACAAGATGGACTTTTGGAGATATATAGAGGAGTGCGTATAGTAGAAAATAGAGCGGTTCCTGGACATAAAAAAAAAAAAATAAAAATCTTGTGGCCCAAATCCCTTTATGTCTGATATATTGGCATCTTGCGGGGGGTGAAAGGAATGTTGATGTGAACATCTATTTTGTCTTAATATGATTTTTTGGGGGGGGTGAAGGGGTGGGGAGTAACTGCTTGGTAGGTCCAGAATTAATTTCTTCCCTCTCTTGATGATTTCTGAGGCATGGTGGTTTGGTTACAACTACTGGCATGAGTAGGGCATGTTGGTCCTTCTAATGGCATTTGTATATTTTGTGGGTCCCGGGTCTGTGTGCTTCGATCACTCACAGGATTGACTGGATTGTCACTCGTGGGACTGGGACAGAGCCTTTCCCAGGCAGGATGACCAGGGTTTTGCCAATGTGTGGGGCACGCTAGGACAGAAAGGGAGCTTTACAAAGCAAATTCCCTGTTGCTGGCAGAATTAAAGACGCTTCATCTTTCCTGATATATTTCTATGACGTGTTACAAACATTCAGCTTCCTGGCTGAATTTGGATGTTAGATACCTATGCATTAGGTCTTTTTCACTCTGTACAAGTATGACTGGGTGCTCATCATATTCCTGTCTAGTTGAGACCTACATCATGTGTTCAGTTTTCTCACAGCTCCCCTCCCTGCTGCAGTTTGCTGGCCTCTTTGCAATGCAGTTGTGTCCCGTGCCGATCTGAGTTCCGTAAGAACAGTCATTATTCCCCATCATTACCTGAGGTCACAAGAATGCCCCTCCAAAATATGTATGATTGTGCTCAGATTGAGTATATTCTGTTTTCCAGGTCATTAAAGATCTTGTCCCAAAACAGGCTGAAAAGGAAAACCTGAGACATCCACGATTAGCCTATTAAAATTTTTCCAGCCTTTCAGTTCATAGCACAGAAAGCCAATATGAATTAATTCTCAGATGTGATGGTGAGATGCAGTATGTAGAGTTTTACTAAAGCATGATACTTCATGAAACCTGTATTCCCTCTATCTGCCTTCTAATGGTCACTTCTGTCTCTGTGTACATCAGACTTCCTAATGTTTTCTTTCAAAAATGTAGTCAAGTGGCAAATTATATCGTCAGAGCTATGACTCAGTAAACTCTGGATATGTGCATAAATGTACTCTTCTATTTTTTCCCATGCCATATTAGTGAAATCCTCAACTTGCTTCCTGACATCTTTGAAAGTGAAGGGCAGTGATTGTTTCTCAACATTAGGGAATTAACCCAGTAATTATTTATTTGCTATATTAGGGATAAATTACAATGAACATACAATAAAAATAAAATACTTGTTCTTTGCTTTTATTGCTTGCTTTTCAAATTGGGCAGTGAAAATAATGAAGACTTTAAAGTCAGTTTGTGAGATTCATTCTTCAAGTATGATGTCATGGAAACAATTTCAGGAAATGCTTAAATGTGTTTCCTAAAAAAATTCACCCTTGTAGAATTGTGTCATGCACATTACAAATGTTGGGAGATGTTGGGAGCTCTATAGTAAAAACAAAGAAAAGTTTTTCTGTTCCCTATTGTCCCACATTGAAGGCCAGTGGCTGCTTCTAAAAATGAGCCTATTTTTTACTTTGTATGTAACAGGAGCACCTACTGTAGAATCTGATGGTTGTGTATTTGTCAGAAAGGGTCTGATCTTTCATTCATTTCAACAAAGAGCAACTTTGGAAGGACACACTTGACGATTTTCCAAGAGCTCTGAACTTTAGCAGCTTGGGGTGAAACAGGAAATCAATCCACATCGGTCCATTTCTTTGAAAGTTAGAAAAAACCTGGAAAACCTGAAAATTTCTCTCTACAATAGCTTTTCTTTCTTTTTTTTTTTTTTTTAACTCTTGCTCGTTACTTATTTCCAAACATGAAGTGAGCTATGAATTGAATCAACAATTAATAATTTTCCTCTGCATTTTAATTTTCCAGCTGTTAATCACTGAGTATGTTGGCTACCTAAAATAGGTTTTCCTTGTATTTTTAATAAGTTGATAAGTACTGTTTAACAATAGATAGTGATTTTTTATTAGTTACCATGGCAACCTATTCTGCAAAATTTCCTTCAAGAAATACATTTTAATTTGCTATGTCCTAAATTATATCTTAAGTAGTTTACTATGTCTTAATGCAGTAAATACTGCTGTATCTTATGCTGTCTTATGAGTAGCATGTTGTCATCCATGACCTTTCTGTCTAATTTTGCAAATGGACTTGGTAGAGGCTCTTAATTCATTAAGAATGTATATAAATGCTATTATTATTATTTTACTTCTTCTAGTCTTCTTCTGCAGGTTATTTTAAGTATTAATCTCTCCCTTTCATTTTTTATCTTTCCCTTTATTAGATGATGCATGTGATGTTCACTGGGATTCCTTGCATCTCTTTTGAAGCAGCTGACCCACTCTTCCCTCTTTGTCCTCTGAGATATTTGCAGCAAAATTCTTACAGCTCAGTGTGACTTTAGTCATTAACTTGTATATATAATTTTCAAGGTGATACGAATTAACTATGTGTGGCATGATTTAAATACTGTATTTCTGAGGAGTGCACAGTCTGCCAAAAAAGGTCAAATACATTCAAAATTATTTGGAAAGATTATGGCATGTTGAAAGTTACCTTCTGGTACCAGGCAGTGGGGTTAGTTTCCTCTGACTTATGTTCATGAAATTATTTTTACATCTAGAGATTCAAGTTTGTGGGTCAGGGCTGGACCATCTCATTGTAGAAAAGTAGGAGAATCCCACAAGTGGATTGTGATGGCCCCATGTGCTGTACCGTAACTCAGGGTGCAGATTTGAAATAGTAACTCGGAACCATGGAATAATATGCAATATGGTCTGTTTATAATATCATAAATATAGAATACGATAGTATTCAACAACGTATAAGACGTCTTATATAAGATGTCTGTCAGGGTGAAAGTGTGGTACTTGCAATATTTAACAAGCGCACTTAGTTGTTTCTGTTAAAAACTTTCAGTTTTGCACCCTGTGAATCTGGCTAAGTGATAACGCTGAGCCAGAGTCTTTCTGTTGCTCTTGTAGAGTCCCCAAGGTAGTACTATTTTTCATTATCTCTAAAATCATCAGGACATTACTCTTTATTTAAATATATTTTTGTATTGCATATCTCGGTGGACTGTGGTACTCCAGCAGAGAGAATTTTTGCACATGTCTCATCACAATGGCACAGTGATTTTCACTGTGACCCAGGGACTCCTCTCAGTTCTTTGGATCTCTCTTGAGGTACTCTTCCAGAGTTGTTGCTTTCCTGTAAACGTTTGGGTTTGGGTTGAGTCCGTCCCCCCCCACCCCATTGATTAAGATAGGTATTTTTTCCTCTTTTTTTTTTTTTTTTCTTTTTTTCTGGAAAAGGAAGTGATAACAATTCTTGGCTATTCAAAGCCATTGTATCATAAAAGGTTCTCCATTGCTAGTCTTTTTCTTAGCACTGCCTAGCACATGGTACTGGGAATCTCGCTCAAGGTAGACAAGAGAACCATAATAAAAACAACTCTGTAGGGAAATGGAACGCTTTTGTTTATTTGGTTGACTTTCAAGCAAAGTAATCATCTGTGCTGCCCAAATTTATTACATAGCATCTCACTAAGTCTTGTGGGGGGGTTGCACCTGTGGAAATAACAGCTGACTTCTTCACAATGTGTAACTGCTGTGCAGATAATGTATGGATTAGTACCCTCAGACGTTACCAGGCTTTATTTTATCCTGCAGCTCTATGTAGGAAAAGATGACAATCATGCTTAGGTATGGGGTCCCCCTGTTTAAGGGAATAGCTCACTGATGTCCATGAGCTATGTAAAATGCCTTTCTCAAAGTACTCATTGCTTAAATGTCTCAGTGCTATTCTCCATAGAGTAGTAGAGGTTAAACCCACTTGACAGTCTTTCTGGAGGAGAAATGCTTGACTTCAGTCAATATTTAGTGCGTAACGAAAGAATACTACAAAGAGTCTCTAGCCTAAATCTCCAGCTCGGCCTCTCCGCTGGCGGAAGTCTTCTGCCAGCTGTTTGGAAAGTCTGTTGCTGAAGACACTCCAGCAGTAAAACATCAGTGGGTTGCAGCTGTCGTGCACAGATTCATGCACATCGTGCTGAACGGAGACTTAGACATGAGGAGTTGCAGTCTTTTCGTGGGTGTAAAGGAAACCTCTCAGAGGGACCGGAATGGAGAAATCTATAATTTATTCATTACAGAAAAACAAAAAAAATGCTGTTAGTCTGTTCATTGCCATCTGTCTTTACTTGACTAATCTATTCACTAAACACAACTCCATTTTCCCAGTGTTTATCTGCCTGCAGTACAGACCCAGATGCCTCTTCGCTGTGCAAACCCAGACATTCCTGGATGCAATCAGCACTGCCAACATCCCGTTGAAAAACATGGTTAACTGTGAAAAAGAAAAGCTCTGCAAGCACACAGCCATTTAATTCAGATCACCTCTGTCCTACCCGCTTAATGCTGCCTGGCTCTCTTCGTGTAAAGATGAGTTACAACAATAACTTGAAGGAAGCATGTCCTCTCATGGCGGATATGCTCCCAAACAATTGACTGCTTACTCTTGAAAGTAAATTCTCTGCTCGCAAAGCCGATGATACCTCATTAGTAAGTAAAGCTCACCACAGGTTGGCTCATCGCTTCCTTGAAATGGTTTTGTGGGTTGCTGTGCACTGTAATTCCAGAGTTTGATAATTCATTTTTGTTCTCTCTTTAAAGGTCTTACTTAAAGTTCATCGTCAGAAAGACCTTTGTAGATCTCACAAATAAAAAAATAAAGATCATCCCAACAAATAATTTTTTTTATGTGTGAAAATACATCACAGGATAGCCACAACAGAGAGTGTATTGTCTGAGAGCAAAAGAAGGGAGAATGTGTTTGTAATTGCAACAGTTCTTTGCTGCTTATTTTGTTTTGGAAAAGCTTTACCTCAAACCTGACACAAGCAAATCACTGCATGACATGTTCACATTAGGAATGCAGATAAAGAGATGGTGAAACTTTCATTTAAGGTATTAAAAAACTATGACATTTTCCCTCTTTTCCTGCTGCAGGGAAAAAAAGAAAGGAAAAGGAAAGAACAAACCAAAAGAGCTTTTACATGGGTTAAATTACTGCTTGTGCTGAAAACGTGAGCAATTCTATGCCAAAAAGTGGGCTGCTTGTGGTGTTTGCTTAGGAATCTCTAACTCACATGGTAAATGGCATCTACCTCGCTGCTGCTTCTTCCTCCATTTCCATCGCATTTGGTCAGCCTCTCCCTGCTAGGTGAGGAAACCTAGATGAGACACCTCTTCTGTCTAGACGTTAAGGCGTGTGACATGCAAAGGACCTGTTTGGCGTTATTGAGCAAACATGTGATGTATCTGAAAACAGGAGAGACGGACCCAGGCCCAGGGACATAGTCCCCAGAAAAGCCTAGAGAGAGTTCCTCTGGGTGAAGAAAGAGGGCTGGCACCATAAGTGGAGAAACACCACATTTTTAAAAAATCTGAAATGGAGAAAAAAAAATTAAATAGAAAAATACTAATTATTTAAAGCAAACTTCCAAAGGGCTTTCAGTGAAACTTCAAACAGAAACATTTTAGGTCCACATGGATGGACAAAAATGGAGAGAGACACCTTAGGAATTGCTGTCTGATGAGCCAGGCTGTTGTTTATTGCTGTCTGACTCCTGTTGTGTTCAGGAAAACTGCCTTTTCTCTTCTTCTTTGCTAATAAATAGCAAAGCAGTAAAGAAATACTGGATGTTAACACTGACTTCTTCTCCTAACTGACTGACTCTGAATTTTAACTGCCTGCCTTCGATGGGAAAGCAATGGAAAGTAAATGACTCTCTGGTGTCATTTACTGTTTGCTTTCTGACTTTTTAACCCTTTTCTTTTTGAATCCACGAATGGGTATGGTAGGTCTGTGCTCCTTGCCTTTCCCCATGGAAAAAATCCAGAAACTCCTGGATGCACTATGAAGATTTACCTTTTCTGTGCAATGTCTAGGAGGCAACACCCAGCAAACTTGGCATTTATGTTGTGGCAATTTATTTTTAACATGGCTCTTGCTGTTCTTTTGTGACATTGGTGCACCATCAAACATAATTTTTGCTTCAGATTTTGTTTAAACTAAATGTTTTCACTGGAAGAAGTGCACTACTGTTTTTCAATTTGCACATCCTCCAGGATGAGTGAAATAGGAGATGTTCCCCATTGACTTGGGAAATACCTTTGAAACCTGTTTTTTCTGCTTTCCTACGAGCAAAAGGCTTCTGTGATTCCATTGTCTCTGTCTGCCAGGCTTTTGTTGGCTAACATCTGCTTAACCTGGCAGAGATGTGGAAATCTCAAAATAGCTACATTCCTGGGGGTTCTGTGAAAATGCTGAGTGGATGGAAAAGGCCCAAATCAGTGCCCGCATGGAAAGCTTTTGATAAATAGAGGCGGATCCAGGCCCTGCTGTTACATGCCTTGGCTGACATGCATCAAGTGGGTGGCTCTCAACCGTCCTGGGCTCTTCATGGAGACATCGCAGGGGGCATGGGGAGGTGGTGGTGTGGTGGTGAAGAGGTTTTGGGGACAGAGGTGAAAAACCCATAGGCAGCCAGCGGCAGGACTGTTCTGCTGCTCATGGAAGCAGTCATTTTTGAACAGACACGGAAATAGCTTTGCAGTGTATTGAAAAGTCTTGTCACATTGTTTATGCTTTGCTGCCCACTGGGGTTTTTCCTCCCCCCCCCTTTTTTTCCCCTGCCTTTCACCCGAGTTCACATTCAAAGCTGGGAACATTGTTTACGCATTCTTCACCTTAAAAGGTCTTGAAGACAGACGAGATAACGGTGAAAAGCAAATGAAAACTTCTTCAAATAGTCTTCAAGGGAGTGGCTGGAAAGTATCAGTGACTAGCTGGCTCATGTCACGGCACAGCTGATGTCAGGTGGAGAGGATAGAAATGATATTTAATCATGGATGTGAATACTTATTTAAATAAATAGGTGTTCAAGACAATGTTCCAAATTTTGAGGTGACTTTAACCTTTGTTAAAAGTACACATATGTATGTCATGTATACATAACATGAGTGTATTAAGAATGTAGAGCACACAGCCCAGTCTAACTCAACAGAGTCCAAAAGCAGAAAAAAATGGAAAATTAATCTGATTTTTTTTGATGCCCTGCCCGTAAATACCATTTTTTCATCTTCCTCACTAAGGTAACGAGAGGATGACTCATAAACACTCGCAATCAATGCAAAAACATTTGGAAAGGATCTTGGACACACAGAAGTTTAGTTCACTTTGAACTGAAAGGAGTCAATTCAGAATTTGGGATCCTCTCTTCTTCAAACAGAGAGATTTGATACATGCAAGTGTTTTACCAAGGTGGGATTCAGCTCCAGATTCACATATTAATATCTACATGTCCACCTGTGTGTGAAGTGTCTGTGGTCCCACTACAGTCCAAGGAGAACTAATCAACACAGTTAGTGGGACTGATCAAGAGGGCTGGTTATGCATTTTACCCTATACCAGATAGTTACAGCTCAATTCAGTTGTTAAAACATGGGCATCAAATGCTGTTTGAAACAAACCTAGGTATCTGAGGTGTCTGCATGGACCTTGCAGATAAGAAGGATGACTGAGACAACTGAATTGCATGTCTATATTTGCTCAGTAAACCACTCTTCTGATGCCCTTGGCTGTATTGATTAATCTCCACTAACATCAACTGTGGCCACTTCTGTAGGTATCTACACTGAGATGCCTGAATCTGGAGCTGACTCCTAGATTCAAATCCCAGTGCCCCAACCTGGGGCTTGATGAAATTGCTCGGTACTGATGGTAACTGTTCTATGACTACAAAAGATGTTCTCAAATGAACAGGTCTCAGACTTCTGGGGCTTCATATTGCAAACCCAAGACTTCAAACAATACCTATGTAGGAGTCAAATGTTTGTAGAAATGAAATAATACGAAGGTCATGCTGAAGAACTCCACTGAGCAGCTAATGACCTTTCTGTGTGAGCACGCAGAGGCTGTGCCAATGCAGGTAGGAGCCAAATTTAAGAGATTTTAGATGGATCAGTTCTGCACATAAACTAATTTGCACTTAAGAACTATTTTCATGGTCAAAGTTGACTCAACTCTAATTTATTACCATTTCTCTGTGTCTTCTGCCTCTGCTGTTGCTGGATCTACCCCTTTTCTGGCATTAGCTCTTTGGTTTCACTCTCATTTTCTTACAACTGTAGAATTTGCTTCCTGCTTTGTTATCCGGAGATGCTCTGCATAACATAGCCACCTTAAGCCATTTCAGCTAAGATTAAAAAGATAAGCTACAGCAAACTATGTCAGAGTGAGGATGAGGAGAATAAGCTTTTAATGACAACCATTAACAAACCCACAAGAATATACAAGGCTTTCTTGCAGGCACATGAGGTAACACTGAAATATCAAAGCTGGTTTTAGGATCTTAAAAATTCCTACTATCTTTCTCACTCACAAGGAATGAAACTGAGATCTCAGCAGCGCTCAAACCTGAACTTTGTGTACATGATATGAAATCCTGTCACCAGCAAAGTCAATGGGCATCTTGCCATTGATTTTTAAAGTAAACATGACAGTACCCTGCTGCCATGGCCTTTATGTATCATGTACTTCCTAGGAGGCTTTGTGCTTTCTAATTCTTCACAGAGCAATTCTGTCATGAACTGCTTGTAACAGGGCCACCAGCAAAGCAGAGACCTGACTTACTGTTGTGATTTAACCCGGCAGGCAGCTAAAACAACTACGCAGCTGTTTGCTCAGTCCTTTCCCCTGCAGTAGGATGGGGGAGAGAATCGGAAGAAAAAAGTAAAACTCCTAAGTTGAGATAAAGACAGTTTAATATGACAGAAAAGGAAGATAATAATAATAATAATGATAAAAGAATATACAAAACAAGTAATGCACAGCACATTTGCTCACCACCTGCAGAACACTGATGCCCAGCTAGTTCTGAGGCCACGGTCTCAGCCCCAGGCCAGCTTCCCCCAACTTATATACAGAGCATGATGTCCTATGGTATGGAATATCACTTTGGCCAGTTTGGGTCAGCTGTCCTGGCTGTGTACCCTCCCAGCTGCTTGTGCAACCCCAGCCTCTCCGCTGGTAGGGCAGTGTGAGAAGCAGAAAAGTCCTTGACTTTTAGTGTAAGCACTGCTTAGGAACAACCAAAACATCAGTGTGTTATCAACACCATTCTCATCCCAAATCCAAAACACAACACTATACCGGATACTAGGAAGGAAATTAACTCTATCCCAGCTGAAACCAGGACACTTACAAAGAAATTAAAGCACAGGGAGTCTCCCAGCATCTGGGACCAAATACAATCATCAAATGCCAATGGGCAATCCTCAGAAGGTTTAGCAGGTGAGACATTTAAGTGACACGTGTAGTGATTGATTTGTTGGGTGTTTTCACCCTTTTCCTTTTAGCTCTGACACTTTTCTCTCTCTTACATGGGGCAGAAGGAAAGAACAACTGGCACAACATCTGTTTAGGTAACACAAGGAAGTTGATGTTCATTATTAAAATTGTTAGTCTGGCTTTTGGAAAAGAACCAGCGTCTGGATGCCTCCACGCTTTTTTTTTTGGTACTCAGTGGGTGAGATACCTTAAATAATATGCTTTACAATCCAAGATGGGAATACATTACTTTCAGAGCAAAAGACTTTTAAATAAGCTAGGTAAAGTACAAGGATCCTAATATCACTAGTTACTTTTGAAATCACAGACCTCTTCCTATCTAGAAAAGCTGCCTAAAAACACCTTGTTGGAGCGAAGCCCAGTAATCCTGACACGTGAGGAACTGGGGCTCCCATCCCTATTACACCAGATGTGATCAATAAGAGAGCAAAGGCAAGAAGGGACCAGCTGCTTTTTTTTTTTTATTTTTTTTTTTTTTTTTTTTTTTTTTTTGTTTTTTTTTTTTTTTTTTTTTTTTTTTTTCCCCTTTAGCAACAGTTGTATGAAACATCTCCCTCTCTCTGCCTCGGTAGGGGAGATGGAGATGCCTGGGAGCACAGGCTAATCCCAGGGCAACCGCTCCCTCTGCAGGAAACAGGCTGGAGGGATCCACTCCCTCCCGGCTGGGTGAGAACGCAATGCAATGTGAACCAGCCCACGAATGAAGCAGAAAATATTGAGGGGAGGACACGACAAGATGACGATGACACGACCAACTGATCTTTTACATGCAGATGGTCCGTGTAACTTCAGCATTTTCTTGAGATGAGGTCTGAAAAGCAAGTGGTGGTGGTTAATGCCAGCCGGCAGCTAAGCACCACGCAGGGGCTCGCTCACTGCCTTCCGGGGCGATGGGGAGGGAGAGATGGAAGGGTAAAAGTGAGAAAACACATGGGTTGAAATGAGAGCTGTTTAATAATTGAAATAAACCAAAATATTGTTTATGTTTATTATTATTATTATTAATGTAATGAAAAGGAAAATAACAAAAAGAGAAAGAAATAAAACATAAGAAAAACAAGTGATGCAAATGAAAAACAATTGCTCACCACCCTCCAACTGATTCCCAGCCAGTCCCTAAGCAGCAACCACCACCCTCCTGGCCAAGTCCCCCCACTTTATATATTGAGCATGATGCCATATGGCATGGAACATCCCTTTGGCCAGTTTGGGTCAGCTGTCCTGGCTGTGCCCCCTCCCAGCTTCTTCTGCACCTCCAGTCTTCTCACTGGCTGAAAAGTCTTTGACTTAGTGTAAGCACTACTTAGCAACAATTAAACCATCAGTGGGTTATCAACATTATTTTCATACTAAATCCAAAACGCAGCATTATACCAGCTGCTAGGAAGAAAAGTAACTCTATCCCAGCCAAAACCAGGACAGCAAGTCTGTCTAAAGGGCAAGAAGGGTGGAAAGATGGCTGCTGTATCCAAACACCACAGTAATAAGGGAATGGGATTTAAGCGCTGCTCTGCTCTCTTCTGCTTAGCCCAACCACACAGATCTCTAAAGCCTGACATATGGTATCTTACCTGGGCTAGGAAAGATTTTTAGAAATCATTTCAAGAGTTGATGACTTTGGCTGTTAAGACAGGGAGATCTGTATTTTTACTGAACTCAGGCATTGCATCTAGCTGTTAATCCCTGAATGTGGTCTTATACTTTCCTGCTCTGATGTGCTAAAAATAATTCATAGCTGGCTCAGCCCTGCAATTTTAAGAAGTCAGCTGCTGGACATAAGCATGTCTCTGTTTTCAATAGAGATTTTCTGGGCAGAAGTCTGGGCTTTTTATATTGTCTATGTAAAAATAATTCACGGGTGTTGTATGGTCCACCTGATATTAAAATGACATTTAATATGAATTTTTTACTTTACAGCAAGGAGCAAAAGCTCTGCTTCTCCTCAGTTTGCTTAATAAACTTTTTATGAACTTCATGAATGTGTGTCTGGAGTAGATGCTAATAGTTCAAATGTATCAATGAACTAGGTTTTTAAAAAATCCCATAATATGTATTTCCTAATTTGGTATTTAAATACAATGTATACAAACGTCCACGATGATAGACCAAGATAGAAATGGGCTCAAACTACAGATTTGCTTCCAACCTTCTAGTCTTGTCAGAAATTATACATCTTCTGTATGAATCACTGAATCGTAGCTGTGTTTTGCATTACTCATTAAAGTAGATTAAATAAATGTAATGATGTTGCCTGGCCTTGAGTATATGAATAATTTTTCAAAAAATGCCTCAAAACAATACAGATCCATCGACCCCCAAATGTTTAAGTCTATCAAGTTACCTTTACAGTAAGGATTATATATCTTATCAGTCTCTGAATATGATGCATATTGAATGATTATACACATTAACTCACAGTTGGATATTCATGAGGGTAAATGATTTTTTTCTAAGAATAAATATGAGTGATTTAACTGGCTTATCTGATCTTCATAAGTAGGAAAGAGAGTTGGGGGCTGAAGTTTGGGAAGGTATTCTTAACATTTACAGTAAGAACATTTTAATTATTCATTTTAGGTTAAGAGCTGAAGTTCCCTATATAGCCATGGGAAGAGTTAACTCCAGAGAGTAATTTGGACCAGTGAGATTACTTATACTTATTTAGTATGCATATTTAGGTGCCTTCCAGATGCCTTTTTCACTTCACTGATCACATGAGGAGTTAAGACTCTCCAGCTAGGCCTTTAAAGTTAGAGGAGGACATAAAGTCAAGAGCCATTTCTGAGGGATAGTAGGCTATTAGGTTCAGTATCCATGTGTCACAGGTGCAAGCTGCTACTACTCTCTCTTCCTCCTTGAAAAAAAAAAAAAAAAGAAAAAAAAGTACAAAACCTACAAATATACTAAATTGTACTTAAAAAGCTTTTATAATTACAAATTCGAATGCTGCGATAAGGTCTCCCTGGTGCCTTTTCAGCCTGGAGAAGACTCTGGGGAGATATTACAGCAGCCTTCCAGAACCTGAAGTAGTCTACAGGAAAGATGGAAGGGGGCTGTTTACAAGGGTATGGAGTATAGGACAAGGGGGAATGGCTTTAAACTAAAAGAGGGTAGATTTACTTGAGATGTAAGGAAGAAATTCTTTCCTGTGAGGGTGGTGAGGCACTGGAACAGGTTGCCCAGAGAAGCTGTGGAGGCCCCCTCCCTGGAAGTGTTCAAGGCAAGGTTGGATGGGGCTTTGGGCAATGTGGTCTAGTGGAGAGTGTCCCTGCCCATGGCAGGGGGTTGGAACTAGATGGTCTTTGAGGTCCTTTCCAACCCAAAGCATTCTATGGTTCTATGATTCTATGCATGCATGGAAATAATTGTGTAGAAACATTAGACTAAAGGAAAAATGAGTACAAACATTTTCAGCTAATCCCCAACATGGAATTCTTTTCAAAAACTATTCAGACTCCATCTCACAATGAATATAGGAGAAATGCCTTTTCTTCATGGAGAGATTTCTTTCAATACGTACTTGTAGGAGAAAAGAACTTATGAAGCAACTCTTCTGTCGCTGTTTCATTTCTCTCTTTTGTAGAGAGCATAGAAAAAGGCCTCAAGCAACCACAGCGTAGCAAAGCCCAGCAGCAAAGTGAAGGGCATCACTGCAAGTTACTGCTTGTGTGCTAGGAAACTTGAAATTGGATGAAGGGCATTAAAGGATTTGCTCTATTTGTGAGAATGCAGAGGGCATTGCTTACAGCAGTAAGTTGCAGCACTTGTACTGTGCGTTTAACTTTCCACTTTAAAGTACTTTACAGTGTTAAGCACCACGATCTTAATTACTGCTTTGGCTGTAAGCTCCTGAATGTTTCATTTGTCTCATTCCCCATCCCTTTCTTGATTTCTGCTGTCATGATCAGGTGCTAAGGTTTGAAATAAAGCAAATGTACTGAGATTGCAGAGCAAAGGAATCTGTGTACATTACTCTGCTCATGTTTTGAAACAGGCATTCACTAATCTCTTTGAAGTGGAACTGGAGAAATTTTCAATTTTTTTTATTGTGACATGTGTTAACCCAAATCCAGACAGCTCATTAGTAATCTTATAATATTATTCTGAATAGGCTAGCCTCTTAAATCCTCATGTTTGGAACAAAAAATTCAACATGGTATTAAATATGGTTTATATTTAAATTCTGTGTTGGATTATCAGCAAAAGAAAACCAGCAGTTACCATGAAGCTTTTAGAAGGATATTGGAAGTTAACTTTTTTTCTTTCACATGGATATATCTTAGACAATTTGATAATTAATGAATAAGCTACTAATCATTGCTAAACACATATTAGATGATACACTATAATAATGGAAGGCTTAATGCATAGCTCCCTAAAAGTCACTGCACATCTTTTCACTGATTTGAGTAAGACTGAGATCAACCTCTTACCTCAGTAAGACTGAAGATATTAAACAGCTCCTTACTCACCAGGCTGTGGACAGCTTGTTTTGTTCCTTTCCTTCATTTTGCTCATTTTAGGCATTGAAGTTAGCTGCATTTTTGTTTAATATCAGTTTTGTTTTCAGGCCCTGTGTCTAAGGAAGCTTAGGCTGCCAACAGTGCTGGGGAATATGTTGTTTAAAACCAATCTATTTCCATAGATGTCTTAAAGCAAAGCCAACAGTACAGTTCTGTAAAAGCTTGTTTTTACAAAATCTAAATTCTGAGGGAGCAAGTCTGAGTTGAAAAAGTTCCTTTAAATCTCTGCCATAACTCAGCTGTGTCTCCTTTTTCAACAAACCTGATTTTTAATGACTTCTTGTTTAGGATATAGCTGTCTATGTGTGAGCTTTCTGACTGCTGCAGGGGAATAATGGAATGTCTCTCTGCTTTCTGGTGCAGAGTTTTCAAGAAGGCTTATAGGAAAGCAGAGTCTTTTTCTCTCAGCTGCTTTTCAGGCTGATTTTGAAATGGTTTGTCTCTGTGTTTTCTCATCCAGCCTTAGCAATGGTGTCTTTATTTTGCCCAATCTTTTGCTTAATTTACAATAGTGGGGTTTAATCTGTGGATGAGGGAGGACTTCCATGCATGATTTCAAAGGGATCTTCAAAAGGAAACTAAGAAAAGCAGTGGGCTTAAATCTGGACTCTGAGTGTCCATCCCTCCTGTGGAACCTTTTCACAATCAGTATACTGAAGAAGATTTCAAACCACTGCTCACTGCAATACTCATCTTACATCCATACTTTTTGGCATGGGTAGGGATGAGATAAAAAGCCCAACAAGTAACACACTATACTCTGAATTTTTCTACGTAAATCTAGACTCTGATCCTACAGTCCTGTATGGACCTGCAGCATTTCATATCTGCCAAGCATCAGTTCCAAGTAATTGCCATGGGTTCACTTCTGCTGCCTACAAATGTGGAGGAAATGAGTGGCACATAAACATAGAGAACGGCTATCTTGGCATGCAAGATCCCGTAGAATGTATGCTAGCTTCTTATAGCAGGGGTTTTGAGGACGTTAAGTGTGTACTAGCACTTTTTCAGAGAATCAGCTGCAAGGCAAATATAATCCATATTCAGTCTTCTGAATCTCCGTTTGGTTGCTGTGCACTCAACTTAATAAATCGAACCATCATTGCACTACCGCTGAGAATGATTCAAGGACCTCTTCAGTTCAGTATGTAATAAAACTCACGCCACTGTTAGGTTTCATGTACTTTGATCTTGTAAATGGTTTGGATGATTTGGGTTTCTGATGTGACCTTGGCTATTACTGAAATTTGCATACAGGATGCTTTAAACTGCTCTTGTAATGGATACACTGTAATTTCTGGGTTGTAATTCATGCCATTGACTATTCTGCCACAAGTAAAAACGCAAAAATAGTGTGGAGGACAGGAGCTGAAGGTGTGTGCAAAAGCGTCTTCACAGGCTGCCAGCCAACATAGATTAGTGTCGAAAATGTGATATCCACCACGTTGGCTTGTCTGTTGCTTTGTTTCGTTTCTTACCATAACATATTGGGGGTGTTTTCCTTTTGTGCTGCAGGATGCAATTCCTGCTCGTGGTCCAAAGACAGGAGAGGCTGGGAAAGAAAAATCATCATTTTCCTTCTGCAGAAGTCAAATGAGGTTAGAAAAGCTCCTGTCAGAGAAGAGAAAGCTCGTTTGTTAAATGTCTGTATGTCTTGACTGCCATCATAACTACTGCAAATATCAGTGCTACGGCCTTGAGGTGACAAGCAAGAAAAGATTGAATGGCATTTTCTGAAATGATTTATTTTCACTAAGCTGAGTCCATCTCATGGTTTTTTTTTAGGATGAGCCACAGCAGTCAGAATAGCGCTTCTCTGAATGAAAATAAGGCTACCAGAAGAATAATCTTCTACTTTTGTACCGCAAAACCTAGACTGATAGCATATTTACTGCTTTTGACATATTTTGCTCAGTATAGAGCCATTTCATTTATTAACTTGCTTATGGTTATTAGTATGGCATTTAAACCAATTCACAGTAGATTTAATGAATTAGGTGCTAAGGCTTATGAGTTCATTGATATGTAACACTTCAATAACACTTGCCATGATGCATGATGTACAACTCCACATTAAAACGTGGGCAGGAAAGTGTTGAGGAGGGATTTGGGATGCTTCAAAAGTTTTCCGTGGTTGTTTTTATTTTATGTTTATATTAATCCATTTAAAAGTAGTTTTCTTCCAAACCTGGTGTTAGAGTAGGGAAAGATTACGAAGTTTCATGCAATTTCAAAACTGTTGCTGAAGAAAGGATTTTCCTTTCCTTTCAGTGTTTGCATTGCAAAACATCACTATCTGCTGAGATTTTTTTAAAAAAGAGCATGGGTACCCAGTTATGCATTCTTCTCCACTCAGCCTTTTGATCTCATCTGCCTTTACCATTTTCAAAGTGCTCCAATAGGCACACGTGAGACTGGGATCTCAGTTCTTGCATTCAAAACAACTTTTCTCCATTTAAGTCATTTAGTATGTATAGACATAGCAGAATAGAGTTTAGTCCTCTGTGTATCTGGGGGGTTTTTTGCTGGTTGAGTTTTGCGGTTTGGTTTTGGTTTTGTTTTTTTGTTGTTGGGTGTTTTGTTTGTTTGTTTGTTTTTTAAATAGAAAACTAACAGGATGAGTGTCTAAGTTGTCTCACTAAAAAAAAAGGGAAGTGAATTGAAGTCAGGGGCTTGGAGTGAATGACAGGTGACTGAGATAAGCCTGAAATAGCAGCTTAAAAGAGTGACAGGAGAAGATTAAAAGATGTAAAGGAGTGCAACCGCCAACAACCCATAGAATCTAGGACACAGGATGATGTAGAATAAAGAAAGTTTGCAGGGGAAAGCAATTCAGACAAGATGAGAGTGAAAGGGGAGTTGCCACAGGTTTTCAGTATTTTCTCCAATAGGAAAAAAAAGAAAAGAAATCGACATTTTCATAGTACTTGATGGGGAAAGAGAGAAAAGAACACATAGGCTCCTGTCTGACAAATAAGGAAAGTGAGAAGGACGGAAAATGAGGTCTTTGCAGTAAAAAGGAGAGTTCAGAGGGCTAAATGTTTATTCAGAATAAAATGGGATTACAGTCGGAATCGTTTGAGAAGGAAGAACTAAGTGTACTTCAAAGGCTGAGGCACTGGAGGCAACCCAGAACTAATTTCTGATACTCCTAAATAGTGTAGTGAATAGTATTATTCACAAAGCCTCTCCTTCTTCCTCTGTTTTCATTGAGCAGTCTATGAGATGAGTGTTTCATCAATCAAAAAGTAAGATTATACATATACTTTTGGTATATACTCTTGTGAAGACAAAAATGTTCCACCGATACAAGTGTAACAACTGCTAAAATGGGATGCAAAGCAACAACAGGTGACAGATTTGAGGGAAACCCTTATTGTTCAGCGCAGCTCCTGCTTTCCTGCCTGCCTGCCCCTGAGAGCACACTCTGGATAGAAACAGAATTATGGCTGTGGGGTAATTACTGACAGAAGGTGGAGATGATGGACCACTTCCTGACACACTGGCTTCGGCAGTTTTCTCAACAGGCGTCTGGGCACAGCCTTGGAGCCAGGTATCTCTCCGCTATCGCAGCACAGCGACTGGGCATCGTTTATAAGAATTACAGCATTGTATCCCCCAGACTGGCCTCGTGTGACGCCTGAAGCAGGATTCATCCAAGGATGTCCAGTGCAGATATTAACAACAGTGGGAGCAGTTGTGTGCTTCCTTCTTACCCAGTGGAGGGGAAGGGGGACATTTCATCTCTCCCTAGTGTAGATATCTAAAACAGATGAATGGATCATTTTCTAAAAAAAATGCAAGGCTTTCTCCATTGGCTACACAGAGAGCTTACGGTAATTTAAACATCCAAAGTTAGGTAAGATTAATCCTTCACCAAGAACTACGTCTAGCTCTTTCGTCCCAGCCTCCTTGTCTCTGTATTGATAAGGCACTGACCTCCACATGACTGCAGGGGCCCTGGTGTGCACCTTGGCACCAGGAGATGTGCCAGCACCCAAAAGGGGCCTGTACTTCCAGTACTTTAGTACATAAAGGGGCCTACAGAAAAGCTGGAGAGAGACTGTTTACAAGGGCATGGAGTGACAGGACAAGGGGGAATGGCTTTAAACTAAAAGAGGGTAGATTTAGTTGAGATATAAGGAAGAAATTCTTTCCCGTGAGGGAGGTGAGGCACTGGAACAGGTTGCCCAGAGAAGCTGTGGATGCCCCCTCCCTGGAAGTGTTCAAGGCCAGGTTGGATGGGGCTTTGGGCAACCTGGTCTGGTGGAGGGTGTCCCTGCCCATGGCAGGGGGTTGGAACTAGATGGTCTTTGAGGTCCCTTCCAACCCAAACCATTCTGTGATTCTACAAGACTATGAGATGAGTTCAGGACAGAGATCTGTGTTCAGCCAAGCAGATGGTTCAGCCTGCCAGATGGAGAAAGACCAAGCACTTCAGGGCAGTTCAGCTCATTGTGAAGTGACTACACTTGTGCTAGGAATCACCTTTGGGGCTCACCTCTCTCTTTTTCTTGGCTGTTAGAGAAGCCTATACCAGCTTAGATTAGATGTCTTTTGGAAAAGATTTATCTTACTGAACTTCAGCTAACTGTACTGCATTTGGAGTCCAACCGAGTTTGTATTTAAACTCCTGTTTGAAATCAAATGAAACAGGTGTGTGTTTCCCTGAATCAGGGCCACAGCAGAAAGCTCTTATTTTTTCTTTCTTTTTTAACTTTCACTTTCTCAAAGTGTCATGCCTAAATTTATCAGTAACACATTTCTTTTCTCCTAGAGGTCATTTCTGTGTACATCTCAGAGTGAGGGACTTTTGTCTTCAGAAAGTATATTTTAAAAGAAAATTTGAATATTAAAAAAAAAATAAAATGAAGCTTTGCCATTTTCCTTATTTTAATCCTTGAAGTAACTGTTTTAATGGAGATGACTAATAATATCCTTAACTCCATCAGGGAAATGCCATGACAGTAACTTACATTTGCCTCTGCAAATTGCCCCCTAAAGTATCCCTAAGGCATTCTTCTGCTAACACTAATTAGCCTCTCAACTTCCGTGCTTTGAACATGTCCATTTTTTTTTTTTGTCTTCCAGTTATTGCTATGTCTCAAGGCAAAGTGAATTAATATTATTAACCACCAGCTTAGCAGTGGAAACACAAAGGATTTTTCATTCTCTTTAACGTCTCCAATTTTCATATAAAATCAGCAACATAACAATGGATAAGATGGGCATAAGTATAGTTTTGTATTGTGCTCCTCCATAGCACTCAGAGCAGGGCTAGAACCCTCCAGCCTAATAAGGCAAAATAAACTAGGAAAACATGCCTAGTAACTCACAGATTCAGTTCATTGCGCATGAAAAATTCACTGACATTAATAAGGTCCAACTTTATTATGATTATATACAGAAGATGGACACATTCATTTATTTATTGACTTCTTTATTTTAAAAAAAAATTACTTCACAGGTTTTAAACTGGAATGCCTTTCAGTGAGTTACTTTTAGTAGCTTTTATGTCACTGCATGACAAGGAACATTAAAGTAAGTACAATTTTTTTTGTTTTGGCATACTGAATACTTTGGTTTTAATTGCAGTGTTAGAGATAGCTTTAATCTGTGATGATTTATTTCCTTCCGAATCTCTCCACAAAATAATTTCAAATGAAAAAAAAAAAGTATTTATTAGCTACCTAGAAGTACTGGAGTGGATGAGAAAATAAATTATGTTGCTATCAACTCTTGACTGTTATGTTTACCTATCAACTAAAATGATTTTTTAATTTTAACATTACCAACACCGGATTCTGTAGTTGACCATGGCAGGAAGGAGAAAATCATTGACACTAATTAACTGCTGACACAAGCAAAAATTGTTAAAATTATTAAAAAGTGAATGTGAGCGAACAAGCAGGGGAAGGAGGTGTGCCAGGCACTGGAGCAGAGATTCCTCTGCAGCCTGTGGAGAGCCCACGCTGGAGCAGGCTTATCCTGAAGGACTGCAGCCCATGGAGAGGACCCATGCCTCTGCAGTTTCTGAAGGACTGCACCCCATGGGAGGGACCCCCACACTGGAGAGGGGAAAAGTGTGAGGAAGAAGGAGAGGCAAGCGGGAGCTGTTATGGACTGACCGACCACAAACCCCATTCTCCATCTCCCTGTGCTGCTTGGGGAGGAGGTACAGGAGTCGGGATGAGTAAATGAAGTTGAGCTTGGGGAAAAGGTAGGACCAGGGGAAAGGTGCTGGTTTAATTTTGTCTGTTTCTCACCATCCAACTCTATTTTAACTGGCAATAAATTAAATCAATCTTTCCCAAGTCAAGTCTGTTTTGCCCGTAATGGTAATTGGTAAGTGATCTCCCTGTCTTTATCCCAACACGAGCTTTTAGGTATTATTTTCTCCCCCGTCCTCTTGAGGAGGGGGAGTGAGAGAGCAGCTGGGTGGGCATCTGGCAGCTGGCCAACATCAACCCACTACAACTATATTGCCTGCAAAGTCATTTTGTGAGACAACAGTAGAGACAATGTCAGATTCTTACCTGATGAGACTTGGCAAAGGTTGCTTGATTTCAGCAAAGTGATTCTGCTGACAGGGGTCCTAACCTGTGATTTTTAATGATGTCACACATTGTGCAAACAGTGATATTTGGTTGTGTTTGGAACAAACTGCATGTGAAACTACTGAGACTCACGAGGTGCAAGTTTGGGGATTTTGATTTTTTTTTTTCCCCCAGTTTGCAGCAGTAGTCATGTAATGGAAGGCTAGAGCTATTTTTGTCTGCACAGCAACCAATGTCAGCTCTGGCCTGTGGCCTGTTGGATATTAAATTACCTGAGCCATTCTTCTGAATAAAACCTAATACCATTCTAGAATTTGCTCTTTTCTAATTGAGCTCAGAATCAACATAGTAGGATACTACTCTTCAAAAGGAAGTGCAAACACACAAGTGAGGAGCAATAATGATTTTCTTATCGTTCACCTCTCCCTTCCACCTGCCTTCTTTCAGCTCATCTGTGTGTTATTTTGCCCTGGAGATTTAAGACACCATAAATAGTAACCTTTTCCCCCCCTGGTGTTATCATTTTGTCATTGCTGGATTTCTTTAGTTGCTGGGTTTCTGTATGTGGTGCACAGCTAACAGCTATTGTTTTTCAGTAGGAACCTCTGAAAGTATCTGAAAAGAAATAAAATAAGTAGTAGCTTGAATGAAGACATATAATAGGAAGGGGAGTGGAAAACAGGCCAGTTAAAAAACAGAATGCACACCAACTATCACTCAGTCATTTTAGAAGACTACTGCAAAAAGAGCAGCAGCGTTAACTAAAAGCCACCCCTCTTGCTCTGCACAATCACTGACCTCATGTGTTGCAGGCTCAGGGATGAATTTGCAGGAGTACAAGAACAGCAATTGCACTTCGAATGGGGGTAGTGGCATTTCTTAGTT
This sequence comes from Balearica regulorum gibbericeps, assembly GCF_011004875.1. Classification (NCBI taxonomy): domain Eukaryota; kingdom Metazoa; phylum Chordata; class Aves; order Gruiformes; family Gruidae; genus Balearica; species Balearica regulorum. The sequence goes on along the minus strand of NC_046184.1, from coordinate 172,838,567 downwards.
CACCTCTGGAAATTGTACCACCAAACAAACCCACCCTGCACATACACGAGAAGGTAGTCTGAAGTCCAGGTTCACGTGAAACTGAGCTTCAGTCACCAATTAGCTTCCACAACTTCTGACTGTTGCCTTTATGATCTTCCTGGGTGTGCTCAGCCAAGTGACATGAGAGCGGCAGCTTTGGTGAGTGAGGACCTAATATTTTTTTTGACACCGAGAGGATAAAAAAGAGTCATGGCTAGATTACAATCAGAGCACATGGCACAGCAGCGATAAGAGATATCCAGATCTTGACTGTGTGCTCAGTTTAATAAGAACCACAGAAAGGCCTGCAGGAGACTTCATGGTTCAAGTAATAGAAATTGATCTGGTCTATTGAACAGAGCACAAAGTGTGTGCTTTAACTTTTGAGGGCCTTATATCTTCCCAACAGCATTTTAATGATTCCACATGTTAGGACTGTCTCTAACTGTTCAGATGCTACCCCCAAACTATTTGTTTCACAGTCAAGGAGAGCTGCAAAATGTAACTGGACTCTACTAAATAGTGGGCTGGGGTGGGGTTTGACTTAATTACTCTTTGTATGTTAGGGGACTGAACCAGAGGACGTTTTCAACTCATTGGACTGAGATTATCTTAATTTGGTGGTGATACGGGTTGTAAATGTAAATGTTAAAGTGTTCCGTATTTCTGGAGTAGCCCAGTGGGATCACTGCCAAATACTTACATTTTATTTTATGTAAATAGCTTTGAAAAGTATAATTAATGCAAATCTATGTAAATTAGAGTGAAACTTTAGCCCAAGGTGTCAGAATTCCTTTGCATCCTTTTGCTTAATTGATTGGATTTTCCTCTCAGTTACACTGCAGTAACTCAGGTTTCCCTTCAGTAACTTAAACCAGGTGTTTTTCTCTGACGTGGATGGAGCTCCTGTGTGAACAACAACAGACTCAGGCCCTGAGTCCCTGGTTTTACTAATCGATTCAAGCCACAACTCTCATTTACCATGATGAAACAAAACCAATTCCACCAGAGATTAACTCTAGATAATCCTCAGGCTTTTTGTTGTTGTTGCTAAAGAGATGAAAGAGCTTCATGAATTTCTTTAGTGAGCAATAGGAGATGTTGTTTCAATAAATGCAAGTCCTGAGTAATTAAACTCAATCAGGGTCTCATTATAATAGCTGTTTCCTATAAATATACAATCCACATACAGTGCACTTAAAAATTATTAGCTCAGAGAGAGCCTTTAAATTGCATTTCAGCATCGTAAGACAGGAACACACAATTCAGAAATGACCTCAAATTACTGTAAACAGTAATTAAAACTGCTAAGCAAAACAGAATTTATTTTTTTTTAATTCACTGTGTAAGTGTGATTATCTGACTGTTACTAAAAGTACACTTGAATGTGTTTGTATATTCAGGGTTTACAAACTCATTCCATTGCTACGTTTTGGTCAAAAGGAAGTTTAGCTGATGGACCTTATTGGTATTCAGCCAGAAGAACAGAGAGGGAGAGAATTCATGCAGAAGTAGCTCTTTCCAGAAGAATTTATGCAGGTTTTTCAAGCCTAGCAACTGAGGTGTTGCCACCCGGACCTTGTTAATAGCAGTGCTGTGGTAGTCACACAAATGACTGTATTTTGTTTCCAGCAAATGAAAGACTTCTGTGGTTGCAGCTCTAAAATGGCTATTCTTACATATACTAGACACATATTTTCAGTTTAATGGGATCTGAAATCATAGTACACCTATTTTTTCATAATACTGTATGTGTCAAAAGCAAAATTACATCACTCACTGCAAAAAAAAAAGGATTTTAGCTGGCTTCAAGAAAAAAAAAATCTTTCTGAGAAAAATAGGTGAAATGCCTGGAAAATAATTATGTAGAATTATAAGATGGGAAGAACAATAGGAATTGTTCTTCCTCTGGATCTTCCTCTGGATCTTCCTCTGGGAAGATCTGTCTGCCTCTCAGCTATAACTAGACATTTTTCCATTCCAAGTGAATATTACCATTAGAATTATCACCGTTATTTAATACTTGCTTTGGAAGAGCACACAGATTTGAGCCTGACTGTGCCAGGTGCTATCCAAATAAGTGTTAAAACATAGATCATACTCACGCACATTTAGAGCCAAGCTGCTAAAATATCCTGCAGTGGGAAGGTGTTGTAGCTTTAGTTCTGTGACACTGAGAACCACCTGATTTGTTAGCCAGGGGCGCTGATAAGGCATGGCTGGAGTAACGAGCAGACGTACTGCCTGTGCAGTTCAGACAGGGATGAGAAAGTGGTCCAGGGAACAGATCTCCGGGCTGGTCGAACAGCCTTCTGCTGCCCTCCATGCCTGCTCTGGAATTGCCTGGTGGGCAGGATTAGCAGCTGGTGAAGACCAAAAGGGTCCCTGTTAATGCAGAGCTACCTCATGATGGGAGAGAGAGCAAATAACCAGGCACAGATGCCTGAGCTAGATTAACTTCATGATGGATCCTTCCCCAAACCACTGAACAGCAACTTTTTGGGTATGAGTGGCCCTTGGCAACTTAAAGGTAGCTAAGAAATGTATGTGTGCGTGCATCTATGCCTGTAAAATAACTTTTGTCAGCTCTTTTATTATTCTGTACTATGTCAGTGTAAAAAATCTCAAAGTTTAGGAGCTCTGTGTCATGAACAAGACAAGTGTGTTCTGCATCTGGTAGAACTCTGCATTTTTTTCAGGCCAGATGTGATCAGTGACTCATAAAAATACTTTTGAAGAACAACTTTTTTCTTTGAGACTGAATCAGTTTGTCTCGAACAACAGGAATACACAAACAACAGGAATAATGTGTATGCATTAAGTATGATAATATAGCTTTGTCTTTAAGTAATAATTGAAGTTGTGCTGCACAAGCAAACATTGTTAATGTATTCTCATTAGCCAGGTAGCTGTAGTGGATTGTCTTTCATTGGTGGATGACTATGAGAATGTGCTGCATTAGCTGGAAAAAAAATGTTGACAGCTGTAGGATCTGTGGAAGAATACAAATATGCATTGATCAAATTTAGATTCAGGGACTTGAATACTATGCAAAACAAAGCCCATGCTGAGGAATTTAAATGAGATATTGAAAGAAATTCTAAAGTCAGAGTGAGATTACCAAATGAGTTTTTGCCTATTCTAGTTTTCTTTGCAGTGTGAACAGAAAAAAATAATTGGAAAATTTCAAAAGAAGGGGTTTTTTCCAAATTATATTTAAAGGTTTCTTTTAGAGAGACGCAGCAGTATGGAAACTATTCATGGATGAAGAATTAAATAAAGAGAAGCAGCAATGCAATTTGCTTTTTGACAAGATATGAACAAAACAGAGGCATTTCCCATCTTTCACTGTTTTGAACTCTGCTTGTTTCCATGAGATCAGCTAGTTATGAAACCAAAAATGGGGAGGTGTGGGAAAAAGGAAGAAGCTTTTCCACTGCAGTTCCTGATGTCTGACCCAGATATAGGCACTCTGTAGCATGGATTTCTTGAAGCTGACCCCCAAATTAAGGTTGGAGAACCTAGAAATTTTAAGTAGGTGTTCTGCGGAATTTAAGTTCATGGATGTGTTACATAAGTTTGCTGTATATGTGTACTGCATGGAGAAAACTGCCACATTATTAACTGACACAGTATTAGCTGAAACATCTGTTTCAAGCTCATTTATTGCCATGCCACAGAAGCTGATTGTGTTCTTTGGGAAGAATGAAACGTAGAGAAGCTCTAAGGGAGCAACATATGATAACATGAATGGAAGAAGCAGCTGTTTAATATTTGCTGTAAGATTTTCTCTGTTAACACACAGGCTGGTGGGAGGTGGTATTCAGAGAAAGAAGGTGAAGATTTTCTGAGAAGTATCAAGCTAACATTAGTGAAAGCTCTTGTGAATCTTCAAAGTATCAGAACAAGAAAACTGAAGTTGTGCCAAGAAACAGAGCTACACCGTTGTCTTATACAACTCTGTATGTGTGTATGTGTAAAGAAAATATGTAAAGAAAATATGTAAAGAAAACAATAAAAGAAAAGAGAAAATCATCAGAGATGACCTTGGAAATGGTGGGAAGTAGAACAATTGTATGTGCATAGATGTTCTACAAGCTGTCCTCTAGTCCTTCTGCTGGTGGAGGCAAGACACCATCCTCTCCAATTTGCCATTTTTATTTTGTCTCTTGGAGTTGCCTGTACTTACCTTCAGGTGATACTTGCTGAGGCCTGTTATTTCCGAGCGGACACCAGTCCTGCCTGCAGTCAGGGTGAGTAAATGTGTAAGAAAGAAAAGCAGATCAGTCACTATTTGAAAACATATGCACCATTTTGTCTGGGCCCTGGTAGTGGCCCTTCTGCCATCCTTGCATGCTGCAGAAGGACATGATGGTGCATGTCCTCATGCAGAACTGTCTCACTCCAAGCTGAGCACTCAACAGCCCGATTTGTCTCAGAAACGTAGTTCAGGAGGGATTTAAGCTGTCCTGGGATAGTGGAGCTGTTACTCAATATGGGACCACAGGACATGTGGTCTTCTCTTGCACTAGCTATGCCCTATGTATTTGCCTCCTACCACTTGTGCTATGACAGATCCAGCTGTTCAGGCCATCTTGGAGGACAAGAGTCTTCTCTTCCAGAAAGACCACTGACTGTGCTGGTTTTGGCCAGGATAGAGTTAATTTTCTTCATGGTAGCTAGTATGGGGCAATGTTTTGGATTTGTCCTGAAAACAGTGTTGATAACACAGGGATGTTTTCGTTACTGCTGAGCAGTGCTTACACAGAGCCAAGGCCTTTTCTGCTTCTCACACCGCCCCACCAGTGAGTGGGCTGGGGGTGCACAAGGAGTTGGGAGGGGACACAGCCGGGACAGCTGACCCCAACTGACCAAAGGGATATTCCATACCATATGATGTCATGCTCAGCTTATAAAGGGGCTGGGGGAAGAAGGAAGGAAGGGGGGGACATTCAGAGTGATGGTGTTTATCTTCCCAAGTAACCCATTACATGTGATGGAGCCCTGCTTTCCTGGAGGTGGCTGAACACCTGCCTGCCCATGGGAAGTGGGGAATGTACACATAGCTTCCATCATTAATACTTTGGGAGAAGTCAGGATGTATGTACAAAAAATTCTGGAAATGCACATACTCTTCTCAAAGACAAAACTGGCAGAAGATGGGGAGATCTCATGCCATAGGCAGTACACGGTAAGCTCTCCTGTCTCTCCCCAGCTCATGTGATGAAGTGCTGGTCCTAGTTTGGCATTCTTGGCATTAGCACGCTAGGCTGTGCAGCGGAGGAATGGGACATCGACAGGGAAGGAGGCACAATAAAAAACCTGAGAATAATGATAGTTACCTGATCCAGCAAGGTGTCTTTTGTTCTTTTCTTGTTGGATCCTGCTTTTCTTTCTCTTCTCTTTTTTCTTGAAGAGCCAATTCACAACTGACTATGTTCCCACTCTATTGCACTTGGCCTTTGGTCTCTTCTAGATCTCACGGAATGCCCTGTAGCTCTACATCATATTTTCTATTTTCTGTGCTTTTTTCCCAGCTCAAAGCATCTGAAATTTCAGATGGCTGTGGTATATGTCACCAAAGTGCACAAAAATAAGTAAATAGGATGTGGCATGAGAACATGAGGGAGAATTGAAACAGGTAGAGATTGCTGAGATAGTGCTGAAGGAATGTATTTTATTAAAGGAGCCAAATCTGATATAATTTCTTCAAATCTCTGTGAGAAGGGTCTGGATCCCCCAAGGTCTTGCCTGAAGTTAGGTGAATTTTGAAGGTTTGAGAATTGCAGAACTGATTGTTCCCAATGATCAGCAGAGTCACAGATCTCAGAAGAGTTCTACACAGATGTAACACAGGGACTTCATCAAAGTCAATTGCTCCAGGTTGTCCAATGCACTATGAACCTGATGCTTCTGAAAGTCATTATGTTTACAATTGCTAGGTTGACAGGGAGAAGCAGGTCTCTAAGCCCTCAGGAGAGCTGAAGTGCTCTGTTTTGTCTTTCTTTCAGGTTTGCCTTGTACTTGAATTATTCTCTTCCAGCCAGTGTTCCAAGCGTCCAGTCAAATGGTTTTCAAGTAATGATCCATACCTATATATCTACATCCCTGTATCTATCTCTCTATCTATATATCTGTATCTATATGTATGTATAAATATTTTTTGGTTTTATCTTTTGTCACTTTGGATCACATACTGTTAGCAGAGGTGCAGGAGTCACTTACGTGCTTCTTCAAAGTTTGCAGAGGCCAATTTTATTAGCAGTTAATCTAGTTTTTTCTGGCTGTGTTGACGGCTCTTTCTTATGTGCTGAATTTCAGAGTAATCCCGTGCAATGCAGAGGAGAGAGTTCTCTCTGTCTAGGAGTTCATGTGGCTTTTAGTTGGTCCACAGTTTCTGGTACCAAAATGAATGAGCACTGCAGCCTTTACATAGTCTGTAAAATCCAGGCGCTATTTTGAATAATGATCATTTGTACATGTGTGTATTATGAGCAGCATTTTACCTCAGCATTTTTGATGCACTTTTTTATACTTAGGACTCACCTGACATTTTATAATATTGCCATGCTAACTAGTAGAGGACTGTATTTTTATTCATGCAGAGAAAATACAATCACATTTTTTGAGGCAAGATCTTTTGAGCTTAACCTTAGTAACATTCTGTTATTTCCCTCCCTGCTAAACTCTGAAGCATAAATATCAAAATTAAGCCTTATACTTATTATTGTCCTTCTTGCTTAATATTAAGCTTCCTCTCTCCACCATCCTTACACCCCACCTCCCAATAATATATTTTTGGTTTTAGTAGGAAGATTACAATCACATGCCTTAAAGAACCTTTGTTACTGTATAATTTGGGTGTAAAGAAATTAAAACATTCTGTAAGAAATTGTCCATTTTTGAGAAGTTGTGGGTAGAACTAGTCAGCAAAATTTAATTCCTAATTGAGTTTAAAAGTATTATAAAATATTCACCAGTAACTGTGTACTATTGATGCTGAAGTCTACGACTTTTTATACAAATTTACAATTCAGTACCTATTATTTCTACAAACAATGTAAAAGTAATGTGAAAAGGTTAAAAAAAGCTTTACAATGCATATACTCTCATTAGGCAAATTTATGTTGTTTAAAAAGGGAATTCTTGTATTTCTTAAGCTTGTAATTTTGATCAAAATACACAGGCCTGGTTTATCTGAGATAAACAGGAAATTGACTCATTGTGAGACCTTGTAAGAGGACAAGGAGATATTTTTTTCCCAAACAATTCATTCAGACACTCATGGTCATTCCCACATAGATTTCTCTCAGTCTCAGTCCCAGCGATAAGCACAAAGACACATGTCGGAGTGCCCAGGGTCGCTTGTGTGTGACAAGGAAAAGGGACACCAGCAGCTCAATGAGGTCACCATGTTCTTCTTGTCTGGCAATGATAAACTATTTTTTAATACTTTTTGTGAGCCATGTTGTCATTCTTTTGCCTCGGAGTCTTGCTTTCTTCAGGCTGCCTTAAACACAGCCAGGTTTTATCAGTGTTTCATTTTTGGGTCATCTCGTAGCTATACTCAGTCTTCCAGCTGGGATAAGAAGAATAGCGCACACACTGTGGTGTCACCTTATTGCCACCTTCCTGTTGTCAGAACACAGGTCTTCTGCTGACAAATCATCTGTGCTGCAGCTTTATCAGATCCTAGACCTGCTAGTCTTGATGTGAATATCAACAGGTTCCTGGGTTTTAACCGTCTATTGCTGTCAGTCGTGTCCTTGGTAATTAATACATGCTATTATTTTGACCTTTGTTCTATATTGAGTCCTCTGATGATTTCACACACAGATATTTCCATTAGTTTTTCTTTCAGATTAATCAATAGTTCTGTTAAAATTTCCATGAGTGAATACTTTGGATCATTCTCTCTAGTTCTGACATTCATCGTCTTTTTTTGCAGTATTCATTTTCCCTGTTCCCATTTTCTCTACAATGTCTTGACCCTTACTATGTACCCAGTCCTTACAGCAGCTCATCTAAGTGCATTGTTTCAGGCAGTCTCCTTACTCCAGTAGTTAATAAATTCCCCCATCTTCCATCTAATCATTTCACCTGATGTCTTAGAAATTTTCACCTGGGTAAACTGCAAAAAGCTGAAGTTAGCATGGCTTATGTGGAAAGCCCCTTCTCTTTCAGAGGCTTTGTTAGCCTGACACGTCTGTGTTGTACCTAATGTTTTTTCCTCTTCATCATCTTCTCTTTCCTTTCTTCATGTCAAATACCTCAGTTATTCCTCTGTGTCTCCTTGCCCCAGTTATTATTCCTCAGCATCCCAAACACACACTTTATCCTGTTTAAAATGCAGCTGTTAAATACATTTACACTGCACACCCTGCACACTGATTTGATCACAACAGAAAGGGAGGCCATTGCCAGTTTGACATGAATATAAAACCACAAATAAATGATTTTTATTACCCCTTTTCTCATCACCCACCAACTTGTTAGGATATTGTAAGAAATGGAGGGCAAGCACTCCCTGATTTTTATTTGCCTTAACATAAATCATATAGTTAATACAAGTGAACACACAATGCTTATATCTTTTTGGATGAGTCTCCTTTTTATTGAGATTATAATGTCTTGCAACAGAAGATTTCTTCCTGGGAGTGGAATAACGGTCCCGTGGCTCCCCCAGGCCTATTGCAATGCAAACAGAACCTTTATTTTCCATGAAGATTTCTCCATTCTTAAGAAATTGTTGTAGAGCTCAAACTATTCATCAGAATTTTACCTCAGTCCCAGGGAAAATGATAATATAGTATTCACAAATGATCCCAGAATCTATTCTACAATATATTTTTGGTAGATCTAACACTGAAGCACCACATACTTTATATATCTCTGTCAGGATGACAAAATAGCTACCATATTTTGGCTCAGAATACATTTATGTCCCTGGTCCTACACATCTTTATATGAAATTACTTCCTGTTAATCTTCATAACAAATGCATCATTGAAATTCATATCCTTAGATTCTTGATACATAGGTGCTAGAAAACAGTGTGTGTGTGTGTGTGTGTGTGTGTGTGTATAAAAAGGGTGTCATAACCATAATGTAATAACCCCACCTATAATATCTTGGGGAGTTCCAACTGTAGCTGGGAATGCCATTGGCACTTACACCATTTCGGACCCATCTTTTCTTTTAAGCTCCTCAGTCCAAGTAAATGTAGTAAGCATCTTTCAACATAGGTGATTAAACATAAAGAGGTCAGGTAATCTCTTCTATTTAATGGATAGAATAGCATCTAGCTCTGCCTCTAGCATTTCAGAGCAGTTACCATCTTGTTTTTTGTAGGTGTATAGTAAAATGCTGAAGCAGAAAATAACAGTGAGGGCTGCCAAAGCAATTATGTCTTCTGCAAACTAATAAAACCACTGACAAATAGAGCACATTAACAACTGGATCATTAATTACTTTAAATTCTTTAAAGATGTTTAATAAAACAACATTTTTCCATAATCTGTTTGGCAGATGTGCTTGTGTGTTCAAAATAAGCTGTGTATTTTGTGCTCATGTAATACTGCTTACTGGGGCTCCCTTGTTATGGATCATTAGACAAGAACAAGAACAATTTATCTTGTTGTACGGGATTGCATCACACATGGTGTGATAATCATATGTCTTATCCAGTAGCTACTCAAATACGGACCATAATGTAAACAGTCCCATGCATTGTGTAATGTTCTAGGTTTATATTTGCAGTTACAGTTCTGCAAAGAATTTCCAAATCAATATTTTGAAAAGGCTCCTGCTATGAATTCACTGATTTATTCCCATATCCCAGCAAACAGTCTGCCAGTGTAAAGTGGCGTGCCTCCACGTGCACGTCAGTTGTGGAGCTTGTCATTCAACACAGGTGTGCCAAAGAGACTGTGGATAAAATGAAAGCAGAAAAGACAAAGCAGGGAAAGCTAAAATAATTAAAAATCTTAAATGGCTTTGATCATCTCTAGCATTGCTACTTCACACGTCCCACCAGTAGTTCTATATGCAGTTACACTCAACTGCACAAAAAAATTATTCAAATAACTGAAAATAAGGGAAGAAAATTAGAAACTTTCATTGAAACCACATGGAGTTACACCAGCTGTGTCTATGTCCTTTTCAGCTTAATTTATATGCAAAACATTGGAAAGGCGAAAAGTCACAGAACTACAAAGCAAATGAAGACTCTATTATATTACCAAGGAAAGCTGGATGCAATACTTTTGATGAATACAACTCTGTTGAAAAGCTGTTTCTTCAGCGAAACAGAAATAGTTATTGGAGATGTATGAACTCTGCAAAGATTTTAATGAGAAAGTATTTGATAGAGGGTGAAAAGCAACCCAAGTAGTTAGATGGAGTGCAGCACTTCTGTTTTTGGCAGGAAATAAGTTGAATATGTATGTAACTGGATGACCGGACAAAAAAAGGGCAAATGAAATTCAATGTAGATAAATGTAAAGCAATGTACATGGAAACCCCCCCCAGCCCTATTATTGCATAAAATGATGGGCTCTGAAGTGGTCAGCACTGCTGCGGAGAAAAACCCTGGGGTTATGACAGATAGTAGAAAACATCAGCTCAGTAGCAGTCAAAAAGCAGATCTAATGTAGGAATTATGAAGAAGGAAATAAAAAACAAGGAAAAACCATCATCTTACTGCTGTACAAACCTGTGGGTTTTTGCAGAGCTGATGCACCGAACGGAGGCCTGGTCTCTCCATCTTTTAAAGTATGTTGCAATTGGAAAAGGTTGAGAGAAGGAGTGTGAGAATGATTAAAGGATGGAGAGTGCCAGAACAGCTTGGCAGAAGTCTGCCGACCTGCGAGTGGCACAGGAAGGGTGTGAGACTGTTTGCTGTCTCTTCTAGTGAGAACAAAGCACCGTGAAATGCAACTAGTGGTAGCCAGATTTAAAACAAATGTAAGGAGCCAGTTCTTCATGAAATGGCTAGTAAACCTGTAACACGACTTGCCAGAGGATGCAGCCCTTTGTGGCTGTGCATCGGGTGATCTTTGCACAGATAAATGTGCATCTGGCCATCTTTATGAACAGTTACAGTGACTATCCAGATTACTGCAAATCCTGCCATTTGGCTTTTGTTGGATCAGGTTCTTTATTTTGCAGACCTCAAATCCCATTTATGACTGATTATCTATTCCAATTCTTTTTAGTATGACAATGGAGTACTTTGGTTTTGCTCATATTTGATACCTTCTGTTTTCACAGTAAGATGTCACCCGCACCACTTGTATTTTCACGTCTGCCTGAGTTGTTTGTAACTGTGATGATAGCTTTAGAGCAGAGTCAGGAGGTCAGGAGGGCTGGCTTCTGTTTGCAGCTTAATCACTGAGCTAAGGCAGGTAAATTACTCTCTTACCTGCACTTACAGTTTGCCTATTTGTAGATAGGTGTAAGAATAATCCTCAAAGTGGGAGGACAGAGTTATGTTGTGCCCTCAGGTTTCTTGCTGTTCTCCTAAGATATGCTCACTACTTCTAGGGGAAGAGGATTTTATTTAAAGCGCATGCAGAAGCTATGTGGAAAATGCTGCTCCTGCAATATGCAGGAGCTGTGAGCCCAGCTGGAGCCGTGAGATGCTGCGACCCTCTGCCTCAGGAAGGCGATGCGTCCCCTGATTCGGGCATCTGGCATCCCTGGGCAGTGAGGGGGGGTGTGTTGGTTTTGCGTGGCAAGGTTTTGGTAGCGGGGGGCTACAGGGGTGGCTTCTGTGAGAAGCTGCTAGAAGCTTCCCCTGTGTCTGATAGAGCCAATGCCAGCCGGCTCCAAGACGGACCCGCCGCTGGCCAAGGCCAAGCCCATCAGCACCTCTGTGATAACATATTTAAGAAAGAGAAAAACAGTTAGAGAGCGCTTTTGCAGCCAGAGAGAGGAGTGAGAAGATGTAAGAACATCTGCAGACACCAAGGTCAGTGCAGAAGGAGGGGCAGGAGGTGCTCCAGGCGCCGGAGCAAGATTCCCCTGCAGCCCGTGGTGAAGACCATGGTGAAGCAGGCTGTCCCCCTGCAGCCCATGGAGGAAGGATGAGGGGGTGTAGAGATTCCACCTGCAGCCCGTGGAGGACCCCACGCCGGAGCAGGTGGAGACACCTGAAGGAGGCTGTGGCCCCGTGGGAAGCCCGCGCTGGAGCAAGCTCCTGGCAGGACCTGTGGATCCGTGGAGAGAGGAGCCCACGCCAGAGCAGGTTTGTTGACAGGACTTGTGACCCCGTGGGGGACCCACGCTGGAGCAGTTTGCTCCTGAAGGTCTGCACCCCGTGGAGGAGACTCACGTTGGAGAAGGCCATGAAGGACTGTCTCCCGTGAGAGGGACCCCACGCTGGAGCGGGGGAACGATGAGTCCTCCCCCTGAGGATGAAGAAGCGGCAGAAACACCGTATGATGAACTGACCGTAACCCCCACGCCCCGTCCCCCTGTGCTGCTGAGGGGGGGCGGAGGTTGAAGCCGGGAGTGAAGTTGAGCCCGGGAAGATGGGAGGGGTGGGGGGAGGTGTTTTTAAGATTTGGTTTTATTTCTCATTCCTCTACTCTGTTTTGCTTAGTAATAAATAAGATGAATTCCCTCTCTAAGTTCGGTCTGTTTTGCTCGTGATGATAATTAGAGAATGATCTCTCCCTGTCCTTATCTCGACCCGTAAGTTTTTTTCATTGTACCTTTTCTCCCCTGTCTAACGAAAGAGGGGAGTGATAGAGCGGCTCTGGTGGGCACCTGGCCCTCAGCCAGGGTCAACCCACCACAGGGGGTCACACAGTTCTGCCGGGCTCCGTGCCTGCATGTCCCAGGACCCCACATCTGCTGGATAACCTTGGTTGGCAGTACCTTCCTGTGGTGAAAGGCAGTGGGTCCTGGGTGGTTGCTTGAGTTTCATGGAACCGGGTGTCTCTCCGCCTCTCAAAATGCCAGCATTCTGCTCCCGTGAAAGAGAGCCATTTCCAGGGCCTGCTGAGCTTTTACCCATTTTCCTCCCCCTGAAACAGCACTGAAATAGTTGCCTCTCACACATTATAGGAGCTGTAATGAGCCTCCCACATAAAAGCTTAAAACTCTACTGTAATAATTCAACAGATGAAGGGTGGATTTGATCCAATGATCCAAAATAGAACCAGATAAATGGGAAGCCCTCTTATGATTATCAGAGCCCCAGGGATACAACTGACACCTTTCTGTTTTCCTTTCTTTCTCTTTCTGCTTTGTCAGTAAGCTATAAACCTCTTGCTGAGCTGTAAAAAAAATCAGCAAAGGCTGAAATGAAAGAGGTACTGCAGCTGTAAAGCAATTTAAAGAGTGCCCTTGGTTTCAACAGCCAATACATTACAAATTCCCTGGATTTTTTTTTTCCCCATTCCATTCTGGGGAAATCACACAAAAAATCTACCACAAACTCACAAAATAAATGTTCACTAATTGTTAGAATTTCTTTAAGCTACTGGATCTTCCTGGCTGAGTTTGATTACTTGCTGACCTTGGATCTGAAAGGGTAGATAGAACTGGGTCAATAAGATAGTCAATATTTAAGGGACAAGAGCCTGAAAGAAGTTACGCTCTGTAGAAAATAGTGGTAGAATACATTGTATATAGGTCTTCCAGTTGAACATGTGCTGAAATAACAGTCCAAATGTAGCTGTTGTCTCCATCTTCAACCCACTAGTGTTTCAAAGACCACGCTCATCATTCCTCCCAGTGTGCCCCAGGTCTTACAGGGAGGTAGGAATTTTGTTCTAAGAGAGCATCCAACATGCCATAAACTTTGCTTTCTTTTCTAGGTTTTTAATATGTATGAACTTTTTTCCTGGGCTTCCTTGTTTTTTCTCCTATGTTGAAAATTCCTGTACACTCTACACTGAGCGTCCAAAGCTCCATTTGACTCGCCAGGTATTTGCAATACTGGGAGATGCTGGCCACATACTTATGGTCACAGCCAATACGTCTCAAATTTGGAAACAGATTGGTGAAGAGCATCATAGGGAAATCAAACCTTAAATCTTCTGGAATTTCTTTAGAAAGATGGATCCTTGCATGAATCTTGAAATAGTACCTAAGTCTGAATTATGCTGTTTGCTACTCCAACTCCAACCCAGCATTTCCCAAATATGAGTGTTTCTTCAATTATTTAAACAAAACACCTCAGGAGTCTCATGGTGTACTAAGCAGTATCTCAGCTGTGAGCAAAATATTCAGAATTACGTATCGGTGGTGACAAAGGAGTCTAAAAGGCTTATATTTGATGAATTTGGAAATGTTTGGTGAGCACAGAGCAATTACAGGTATTGCAGTCTTTAAGCATTTTGATTTTGGTTTTGTGGTTATAATTTTTCATATGACTGCAATTTAGTGATGTTCAACACTAGTGATCTGCTGAAGGGGACTCTTAAGAGGCTTGTTATAATTCTTCTGCTAGATCAAAGACGAAGACAGAGCGATGGCCTTGCTTCTGATCTGGAGAAAGTCCTGCAGCTCATCTCTAGGCTACTACTTAATCATATTACCAAGACACATACACATATTACTGAGGAGCGAATGTTTTGCCTGTGACGTGAATCAGATTGAACTGCAGTAACCCAGAGCCCTCAGACAAATTCTCAGCAGAAACAACTATGAGCAGTCCTTTACAAGGCCTCTTCCTCCATGGACTGATCATAGAGGGGAAGTAAGACATTTGATTCATCAGTGAGTTATATTCTGGTTCCAAAAAGGGACTTGGTGTCCAGGAGTGCTTTCAGATCCCACTATAGTATCTGGGGAGAATCTAGTACATCAGAATGGGAATCAAAGTGGGGACCATGCTGTAGGTGACTCTAAAAGTGACAAATGAGGAAAACAAAGCAAGATATAAGTCTGGAGCCAGTGCATTTTCACCTGAGATCTTCAAACACACAAACCTTGTTCATTCATAAGCAACATTGAAGTCACTCATTAAACAGCCCATGGGGCAAGGGATACAGCATAGTCCTGGCTTCTTTTATTTTCAAATGAAGATCATGTCAAATTATAGCTATTCACACTCTCAGAAAGCCCCTACTGTAAAAGATGGCTACTTTCCTGGACAGTACTGGTGAACCAAAAATCCTTAAAATTAGAAGAACGACTGCTTAAAACTTCCTGGTCTGAACTTCAGCTAAACCTGCATTCTCTGTGCATCTCCTATCAAAAGCCTCTGACACGTGCTTACCCTTAGTTATTCCTATCTATGCCATGCATGGATTACCATCCCTGATATTGTCCACAGGTGGACAATGGCTTTGATCATCTCTAGCATTGCTACTTCTTTTCTTTGACTTTCTAGCAATTTATTTTTCAGAACACAAAATAAAAACTACCAGTAAAAGCTAATTTCAAATGGCTCTTCCCCTTTTTATGATTCCATCCTTCCTGCAAATCTGAGCGAGATTTTTTTGGGGTTAAAAGGAGAGATTTTTACAACTTTATCGCTGTGTAGCACACAGTCCATAAAGCTTAGCATGAGCAAAGGAAGGACTTTTTTTATTAGAGATCTTTGTTAAAATATTGGCAGCGCATCACCAAACAGCATGCATCTTTCCTTGATCTTTTCAGTATATTTGTTAAAACAATGCTTATAATCGTAACACAGATTTGTAAGCCAAATTTATTTTCTGTATTTAACTATAAAGTGTTCCCTATAGGGAAGATCAGATTAACAAGTTAAAATATGTTATTTCTAAGCACTTTGTTACTGAGGAGAAAAAGGTCTTGTGGACCTTGGCCAACTGTTAGTATTTTTTCTATATACAATTGTCTTAAATATTCATCCTGACTGTTTGAAAAACTCACAGGCAATGTGTTCTGCCCCCAAAGGTTCTATTTATTAATTGAAATTTTATTGGGAGAATTCAATCCTAAAGGATGAATCACTGTGGCTCTGAAGAGGGCGTTGTGATAGACAGATAAAAGGGAATCAGTATATATGGTTTCATCAGAGAAAAGAAAGTCTGATTGCTTTGCTTGCTGGAACAGTAACAATCTATTTAAGAATATTATTACTGGAATAGCAGTCCAGTTTATTTCAGGCTGACTGGAGTTGTTTCAAAGGCTCAGAATTTCTTTTCTTCATCGCTTTTACATAGTTCCAATTCACACTCGGGCGGCTACTCTTGCTTCGTGCTTGTTCCAGATGCTGCCTCGCTTTCTTGTTTTGCTGGGATGGCTTTCATAAGCCTTTCTCATTGAAGCATCATATTTTTTAGCCAGCAAATGGAATATCCCAGTATGTTTTCTGACAGCTATAAAAGACAAAAATCTCCTGCTGATGTACTTGCACACACAGTCCCTGAGACAGTTTTTCTATCTTAATAGAATAGCCAAGGTCATGATTACAGCAGGGCTGAAAGGTCAGCCTGGTATTTCCATACTGGTACAATTATATTGCTTACAAGAAAGAGCCAGTTTTAATAAACTAGTACATGTGGAGACAAATAAGCGTATTTTGTGAGCAATGAAGAGGTTAAATTCTGCTGCCCAACTTGCATTTCTGTATGTTCTTTATGTCATTGTTTGCTTGAATAATGACACTGTTACAGAGTAAGTTAGAAAAGAAAATCCTTTTTTTCCAATTACAGTTCTGTAAATAAGTCAAGGAAATGGTTTTCAGCTGTATGCTTAATAGCAAAACCAGCAAAAAATGTGCACACAGCCAAAACTCCCATTGACTTGGGCAAATAGTTTCAAGGTGCCAGAAGTGCATGGACCCTGCTTTTTTGGGCTTGCGGTTTTTTTCTGTTGTTCTTGTTTAAGCAATGGTCAGCTTTCCACTAGCACCTACACTCTCTCTTAATGCTTTCTTCTCTTCCAAAAACATTTATTTCATACAGTGGCTACCCTTTAAATATCTATTGATCTCAGAGCCTCTCCTGATGCCCTTTAATACGTTACTGTAGAGCAGTCTGACCTTCTCTCTTGGTGAGAATTAAGTCCATGCCTTCTATCACTTTAAATGCTGCGGGGAAATCCACATCTTCAATTTACTATATATACTCTGTCAGCTTTCTGGGGCAAACTGTATATTGTCTCCATTGCAATTAGCTTGCAATTCCACTGTCAAAGTGATAGCTGCCATACAAACAAAGAAGTTTTCTAGCCCTCTAGCAAAAAAATGCTTTCTATCTAGACAAAAAAGAATTAGAAACAAGAACGCAATTAAAAAAAAATAAATCTAAAATTTCCAGCTTCTTCCCTTTTCTTCCATACTATGTTTAGTTGGTGTTGTCCTCAATAGAATATATCAACGTGTAGAGGATCCTAGCTGCAAAGATTAATCTAGCTGAGACGTCATCACTGACTGGTCATCTCTGATGGAGAAGGCATAGAGGAACAGTAGAAAGAAGTTGTTAGCATCATGCATGAGAGTGAAGAAAAAGCCAAGGGACTTGAACTGTAAGTGGCAGATGAGAGCAACAGAATTCAGAGGCAAATAAGAACAGATCAGACCAAAGGGCAAGGACGTTGATTCTGTGTATCTGTGTGTATGTATAGATAGGCAGGTAGATAAGTTTTGCATGAACTGTGAGAAGTGTGAATACTGAGAGGCCAAAGTGTAGTAGAGAGCAGGCAGCAAAGTTAAGTGCTTGACCGAGCATTTACCACAGGGACAGGAAGAAAAGGTCAGCTGTGAAAGCCAATTTACCTAAGAGCACTGCTTGGTGGTTTGTTGTTGGTTTTTTGGTTTTTTTTTTTTCCCCCTCTTCTTTTTTCTCCCTGCCTTTAAATGAGCTGTCTGACTTTTCTTTTTCAAATCATGTATCTGTTTGCCTTACATTAATATCCATGTCTTGTTCTTCTGTGTTACATTACCTTTGAAGTGCCTAAACACTTGTGCTTCTCCTAGAAAGACTTAGCACTGCGAAATCTTGGCACTAGATACCGTTGCGAAACTGCCAGTTCCCTTATTTACCACTTTGCTTCTGACATATCATGGTAGTAATGCTGAAGCTCCAGTCTTGTTTTTTGCCTCTTCTTTTTTTCTTGTTCTTTGGGGTTTTCCCCAGTTAAATATCAAGGTATTTGTCCCTGTCTTAGAATCAGATCACTCCTGGTTTTCACCAGCTGCATCCCATGTCCGTGGCCTTTATGCACCACGTTAATCCTGTCATACACCTCCTGAACCATCCTTTCTCTTTCTGCTTTTCCAAGTAACTGTCTCACCTTGCTCTTAATGCAGTGAACATACTCTTGGCTCCTCATGACAAAGAGAAGCAGACGTGCCTCTGCCTTGGGAACAGGCTTCCTGTGGCAGTGCTGACAGCTTGTTTTCTCCCAGCTAAGGGAACTGCAGGGTGCAGAGGAGCTGGACAGCACTAGAGAAGTAAACTCAGGATGAGAAAAAGATCTACACCTGTGACAAAGGGCATCTGAGAAGTAAGGAAGTGGATAAGCATACAGCCATTTAAAACATTCAGATCAAACGTGCTGCCTTCCCTCAGAGCAGGCAAGTTACTACATGCCGTGGGTATGAGAACAGCGACGCTCAACAGGGCTCCTCATCCAAAAGTCGGGGAGCTGCAACTCAATGTGTTCAGAGAGGGTTAGTTTTATAAACACCCAGACCAGCAGCTGTGCATGGCAAAGCATCAAAGGAATGTGTTGCTTCCCGTTTACTCTTGCCATCATGATTTATGGAGAAGACCCTCTCCGTCAGGAGATCAAAGTAATGTTTGCTATCAGACACCTTGCTCACATAAGAGGAGGCAATGGGAGAGCTTGGAAAACCACCAGTTTTCTTATGTGCTGCCCAGATGCTTTCACCTCTGGTGGGTTTTTTTGGTTTTGTTTTGTTTTGGGTTTTTGGTTTGGTTTGGGTTTTGGGGTTGTTGTTTTTTTCTTCCAGGACTAAGAATTGGTGACTTTAAAAGCTGAGAGATCAATAGTCTGTTGAACATCAGAGACATTTTTACAGGACTGAAAGCTACCAAAATTTGAAAGGCTTACAATAAATTAAAAATAATGGTTCTGGTGTTACCTGTT
This sequence comes from Balearica regulorum gibbericeps, assembly GCF_011004875.1. NCBI lineage: Eukaryota > Metazoa > Chordata > Aves > Gruiformes > Gruidae > Balearica > Balearica regulorum. The sequence continues at coordinate 172,819,508 of NC_046184.1, read as the reverse complement.
TCCTCTTTATGTATACATAGAAACCAAATATTTTAGACTTTTTTACTTGAGAAGACAGCCAACAATCAAGGCAGAACTGCTAAGTTCCGAAATAAAGACAGAAGTTCTGCCTGAAATAAGTATTTGTCTTTACCATACCATTTATTCAATGAGAAATACACCAAGTGTAAGTCCCAAATTCTGCATTTTTTCCCAGAGGAGTTAACATTTCTTTTATAGACAAAAACTGTTAGAAAGCACTCTTAATACCCTTTGAAGCCTGTATATGTAACAAGAAACTGCAGTACTTCATGCTCCATAAACTTTACTGCTTTCCCCCAATTTCAGACCAAATGAAGTCAGAGCTACATTTAAGAGACTCCAAATACGATTAGCAATCACTGTTGCTCATACATTATTCATGGAGCTGTCATTACATGTGCCAATTACAGGCACTGATACACAGTTTCATACGATCTTCTCAATTGGCAACTGATTTTAAATTATAACCCTTAATTTTACATTCTAGGAGGTGAAATGAAAAAATAAAAAAAATCTCTGTCACTATCTGTAATCTATGATTTTTTCCAACAGAGGTCATCCTAAAATCTACTTTAGCCTGCTGAGAACGGCACCAAAGGAGTTTCCATAGCAAATACAAATTATGTTGTATATCCCAGGACTTAATAGATAAATCCATTGACTGTCAATTGAGATGCTCAGTTTATCAGTCTGAAGATGCCTAGGCCGTTCAAAATTGCATTAGGATTTGATTTATCATGAAGACAGATGAGAGGCATTTTACTTGGAAATTTTCATTAGCTGTGACAAAACCTTTTTCATTAACAAGAATACATACAAATCTATATATTTGACGATAGGAGTTTATAATAACATTTATTACATTTCTGCATACAATACTTCTATGTAACTGAGGATCACTTTTTGTTTATCCTGATGGCAATATAAGTGCCAGAGTTGACAGAGGAGAATGGATACTGAAAACTATCATTTGCAACCTTGTTTTTTAAAGATAAAGGTCCTCAGGATGCCCCTCAAACTCTCCTCTCCCACAGACTTAAAGGAAATAACTCAGTAGGCTGCCAAAAGTTCCCTTCCCCACATCTTCATGGAACAGGAAAAGGAGAAGGCACTTCAGGCCAGCCTAATTGCAGCACAGACCAGACTCAGTGAGAGCTACTGGTTTTTTGAAAACATGTCCCCAGAGTTGCTAATGGGTGTGTTCTACTTAGAAATAACCTGTCTATCTATTTAAGGTGAGATTTGTGTCTGTGTGGTGGGTAGACCCTGGCTGGAGGCCAGGTGCCCACCAAAGCCACTCTGTCGCTCCCCTCCTCGTGGGTCGAGATAAGGGCAGGGATAGATCACTCACCAATTACTGTCATGGGCAAAACAGATTCAACTTGGGGAAATTAGTTTAATTTATTAACAATCAAATTGGAGTAGGATAATAAGAAATAAAACCAAATCTTAAAACATCTTCCCCCCACCCCCCCCCTTCTTCCCAGGTTCAACTTCATTCCCTCCTACCCCCTCTCTCACAGGGGGACAGGGAATGGGAGTTACGGTCAGTTCATCACACGTTGTCTCTGCTGCTCCTTCCTCCTCAGGGGGAGGACTCCTCACACTCTTCCCCTGCTCCAGCGTGGGGTCCCTCCCATGGGAGACAGTCCTCCACCAACTTCTCCAACGTGAGTCCTTCTCACAGCCTGCAGTTCTTCATGAACTGCTCCAGCGTGGGTCCCTTCCATGGGGTGCAGACCTTCAGGAGCAGACTGCTCCAGCGTGTGTCCCCCATGGGATCACAAGTCCTGCCAGCAAACCTGCTCCAGTGTGGGCTCCTCTCTCCACAGGGCTACAGGTCCTGACAGGAACCTGCTCCAGCGTGGGCTTCCCACGGGGTCACAACCTCCTTTGGGTCCACCCACCTGCTCCAGCGTGGGGTCCTCCATGGGCTGCAGGTGGAATCTCTGCTCCCCACCATCAACCTCCTTGGGCTGCAGGGGGACAGCCTGCCTCACCATGGTCTTCACCACGGGCTGCAGGGGAGTCTCAGCTCTGGTGCCTGGAGCACCTCCTGCCCCTCCTTCTGCACTGACCTTGGTGTCTGCAGAGTTGCTCCTCTCACATCTTCTCACTCCTTTGTGTGGCTGAAATTCCTCTTGATGGTTTTTCTTCCTTCTTAACTCTGTTATCCCAGAGGCACTACCACTGTGGCTGATGGGCCCAGCCTTGGCCAGCAGCGGGTCCATCTTGGAGCTGGTTGGCATTGGCTCTGTCGGACATGGGGGAAGCTTCTAGCAGCTTCTCACAGAAGCCACCCCTGTAGCCCCCCGCTACCAAAACCTTGCCACACAAACCCAATACAGTCTGATTAACAACACATCATCCCTATTGGAGTGACACAGGAGTCTCTTAATTGCTTTTCACTAACTGGAAAATACTAACTGTTCATGTTATCTGCTAATGTGACAGCTCATACTGTTGTTGTTCTTTTAGACTGGCAAACCCATTTACAGATGATGTCCAAGAACAGTGTTTAAATAACAGAAAGGTAACTCTTTCCCCAACACACAAAAGAGAAGCAAATATTTCATAAAGATACATTGGTAGGAATTGTCTCATTGCATGCATGGGGAACTGACAGATTTGACAGCTTCAAGTGAATATTCTGTTCCAGTGTCATGTGCTGTTTCTTCCTTAGCTGCTGAAGTGCCTGAGAGCCAGTAGAGAATTTCTGTACCATGTTGTCACTGCTGCATGAACAAGAAAATTCTTCAGAAACTAAAGGAGAGAATGAGGCAGGCCAGAAGGCACCTTCTGGAGGTGTCTCATCCAACTCCCCTGCTCAAAGCAGAGTCAGGGTTTGCTCAGACCCACGTCCAATTTTGAATCTTTCTAGGGGTGGAGATCCCACAGCCTCTTGAGACAACCTGTTCCAGTGTTTGATCACCCTTATAGTCAAAACCTTTTTCTTTATAGCTATTCAGATTTTTCTGTGTTCCAATATGTGCTCGTTGCCTCTCGTTCTATAACCGTGCACCTTCAGGAAAAGTCCGACTCCACTTTCTCTATACCTTCCCATCTGGTGGTGTTCATAGCAGTAAGTTCACCCCACCAACAGCCTTCTCTCCAGGCTGAATAGGCCCAGACCTCACATGATCTCCTCGTACATCATGTTATTCAGCCCCAAACCTGCTTCGTGGCCTCTGCTGCACTTGTTCCAGTATGTCATTATCTGTCGCTGGGTCCTTGCCTGCAAAGCTGCTCTCTGGGCCCCAGCCTGCCCTGCTGCATAGGATTATCCCACCCCATGTGCAGACTCTGCATTTGCCTTTTTGCTGAACTTCAGGAGGTTCCTGTCAACTCAAGCAATTGAGCAGTGTCATGTTAAATTTTAACAGATTCAGGATTTTTAAATTTTGCTTAAGTTGTTGAAGACTCTCATTGGGTGTAAACTGCAAGGCTCAGGAAATTTCACAATGCTCTTAGCTTCCAAAAACTTCATTTGAAACCCCTATTCTCTTTCAGAAATTGTAAAATATGTGCATGCAAATACAACCACGTACTTACAAATGCATATACATACATAATACCACAGATTTCAGATTTCTCTGCTTTCTACTGAGATCCATTAAAACATACAAGCAAACAAACAAAAAGACCCTTTCACATTATAAAGAATTATACCCATTCTGCAAAGGGCTGTAGTGAACATAAAAGTAAATTAGTATAAGGTTTGTTAAGTTTGACAGTATCCTCTTGATTACAGCGTCATGAATGTGATGCTCAAATATTGCAAAATTCAGCTGTGTTTTTGGCCCATTAGGTAGTCAGTTACTCTGCCGTGTCTTTTGGGGAACAAAGACAGTTCAACATAGCTTGTAACAGAGACTCGTGAGACTTTTTAAAAGCTAGTGAATGATTCAGATGAAGAATTGAAGTATTAATAGTACCATTTCTGAAACAGTAACTACCACAAGATGGAGGTACACACTACATATGGAAATGATCACTAGAGCCTTTTTCTGAGAATATGATCAATATGGAGAGAGTTTCATGTCCCCTGCTTTCCCTTGCAAAACTAATGGCACTATCCGTAGTCTGAGAGTCTGTACACGTGAAGCTCATTGCAGGCTTGGGAATTTATGCACCAAGACCAAGATCTATCAGTTGAAATCCTGAACTCATTGAGGTCAATGGCAAAAATGCTACTGATTCACACAAGTCTAGCTTTTATTTCTGGGACTTTCTATAAGCGCTTGTCTTGCACGTGTTAATGTAAATAACAGCTAAATAAGAGAACCAATATCTCCTCATCAGCACAGGTTCATTTAATTTACATGCTGCACTTGAACCCAATAAAATGTTTGTGTTCTGAGCTGTAAAAAGTCATTAAATGATTTTAAGAGCCCAGGAAAACAGATGGAGAACCTTCAGGGCATGCCATCTGATGAATATTAAAATATAATCCTACTGCAAGAAAACAATGCACAAGTTGTACACGTGATATGAAGTTTCACAAAAATTAGACTTTGCCTATTAGTGTGGCTTCCATGGGGATTGCACATGTGTGTGTGTGCATGCGTATGTGTATTTGTGTGACTGAAAGATTCATAACTTGACAGTAAGCATCAAAGCATATCCATTTTAAATTACTGTTAATAAAGAAGCAATATCTGTGCAAAGCGGAGTCTTTTTAAAGGGTTCTGGGGAGCAGTAGGTCAGGTTCAGAAAACTCACAGGCTTCCAGAAACTTTATCAGCTGCCAGTGGTGGGAATGGGGTGCCCTCAGCCTGCCATGGGAGGGGATTTGTCATGCTGCTTACAGTGGCAACATTCTGTGATAAAATCTGCTTGCAAATGACCTTTTGTTGCACAAAACGGCAGATGGCAGCCTACAGCCAGTATTTTTTACTGTGCTGTTTGCTACTGTAATTAATAAACAGAATCTCTCAGTGAGAGATTTTTGTAGGAAAGCTATGATATATTTAGGTGCATAGAAATATGAAGAATGAGTGTTTGTGTTCTTCCCTCCTGCCTTGCCTCCGTGGCACAACTGTGCTCATTTGTATTTTTGGAGTGAAAGGAGTTCTCCATTTTTTTCCCCATTCCAGCTGGTAAGATTTATTGCTGCAACGTCGTCAGCTCCTCAAAGAAACTGGGGTGAAGCAGGTGATCTGGGGACAGCAGGCAAGGAAGTTTTAAGCTGTTGAATGCTCCTGTCTACAGTCTTTGGTGATGTCAAGAAGGCCTTTATAACATTTTTTAACTTCTGTTGAGCTTTTATTATTCTGCTTTAAAAGAAATAACTGTGAAGTTACAGAAGCAGCATCTCCCCTCCCCTGGCTGGCTGCTGCTGTGCTAGCACACGGTGCTCCGAAAGACTAACAAGTTGGTGCGTACTCTCTTACAATTTCGAGATCTCCATCCTGCCCTTTTAGCGTACATGCAGCTACATTAGGGCACTTATATTCCAAATGGCGGAGGCTCCGAAGAATTTATTTATTGGCCACAGAGCACTTTGCAGGCTGGTATCTCCTTGGAGTATGTGGCAGGGTGAGCAGAAGGCTTCACGTATATGCACGGCTCATCTGTATTCATACACATGAAGAAGTGGCCACAATATAAACATGATTGCCAAATCTAGAAAATACAACCCCGCATCTTGGATTTGGTTTTTTTTAAGGTTTCAAATTGCTTCTACTTCAAATGTCTGGTCCCTTCTTCTCCCCTGTTCTGGTCCTTTCAGCCTTCCCCAGGCTCCAAGCGGCATCGAGGGAGCGGGGTGCCTCAGAGAAATGCCCGTACGGGGCTGCCTCTGCCCATAGAGACCCACGCCACTCATGCCCTGTATCACTTAGCGGTGCCTCCTCGCCTTGCAATCCTCAGAGCTTGGAAATAGTAATTGGGTTCTGCAGATCAGAAATGCCTTTTGTGCAAAACCTTCTACACAAGCAGCTCATACTGTTGTTGTTCTTTTAACACTAAAATGACCAGAATTACTTACATGTTATCACCTAAGGATATCGCAGTAGGATGACAGTCAAGTTGTAAAGGATTTTCTTTGGATCAATAGAGAGAAAAGCCTAATGTTTTAAAACGTGATCTTTCAGAACAATTTGATTTTATAGACATGAAAAGAAGTTTTATGTATATTCATTAGGTGAACTATGAGTCTACTTCTTTCTTTAATTTGCTGAAGAAAAATCTGACCACAGAGAGTTTTTTTACAGTATTAAAAAAGCCATTATAATCATTGCCAAAAGGATATTGCATCAATAATTCAGGACATCCTTTACAAAATATAGAAATATTTCTAAGACTTCTAAAATGGAAAATCACAAAGTTTCTAAAATCCTGTTTCATAAGAGAAGACTAGTCTCAGTTGCTATCCAGCCATAGAAAAATATGGTGGAAGTCATCTTTGATGCTACTCACGGGCCTGCTTTTAATGTGAGCTGTCACCTGCCCTTTCTAGCCTTGGGATTTGCCTTCTTTCATCAGAAAATTTAAAAAATGTCATCTCAGAGCCTCAGTTTTGTCTCCTTCTTCCTTATTCATGTGGTGGGTTGATCCTGACCCCCATCCAGTCACTCACTCACTCCTGCCCCAGTGGAATGGGGAAGAGAATCAGAAGAGCAAAAGCAAGAAGACTCTTTGCTCAAGATAAAGGCAATTAATAGGTGAAGCAAAGCTGTACATGCAAGCGAAGCAAAATAGGGCATTCATTCACTACTTCCCATTGCCAGGCAGATGTTTAGCCACTTCCCAGAAAATGGTAACTCAGCACGCATAATGGTTACTTGGGAAGACAACTGCCATAACCACAAATGTCCTGGCATCCTCCTCCTTTTCCAGAGCTTTTATCTCTGAGCATAATGTTATAAAGCATGGAATATCCCTGTGGTCAGTTGGGGTCAGCTGTCCTGGCTATGTACCCTCCCAGCTTCTTGCACACCCCCAGCCTGCTCAATGGGGGGCAAAGTGGGAAAAAGAAAACCTCGATGTTGTATAAGCACTGCTCAGCAATAGCCAAAACACTGGTGTTGTATCGACATTGTTTTAGTCACAAATCCAAAATAGGCTGCTATGAAGAAAATTAACAGCAACCCAGGTAGACTCAGTACAACTTGTATTCTCCCCCTCTTTCTCCAGCGGGCTAGCATAAGATAGGCAAGAGAAGATCAAGAAGTTCAACCTTTCTCATCTCTAACCACGTAGACTTTTAGACTCATTCAATGTAAATAAAAGGAGGGATGGTAAGGTGTAAGACTTTCTCCATTGAAGTATTCTGCTAAGAGGACTTAATTGGGACTGCTTTGTAAGAGAACTAAAGCAGTATCCCTCTGCGTTGGTACTGCAGTCAAAGCAGTGCTTTTTCTAGAAGTTAAATGCCTTATGATGTTGCAAGTATGTGGTCTGAATAGTATTGCAACATTAAGAGCTTTTTGTTTCCTGACGTGGCTGAGGGAAAGATACCTGCCATGATGCCGGTTGCTAAAGTCTCGGAACCAGCTCCTGCAGGGGTGGCAGCTCCAGCTGCTTCCAGGGGAGAGGCACTGCGGTTCCCTCGGCGGTCGGAGCTTACGCATGCAGCGTAACCCCGTTATAGACCTAAACCCAGTTACCAAAGAGATCTACCAGCTGGTCTGAGAAACCCATCAACTGGTGGGGATGTTCTGTTGAAGGCTTATGGAAGGATTTATATAACCCTGCTGAAAATATCCAGATGTTGTCTCCGCTCATCCTTGTGGGAGAAAGGGTAAGTATGACAAACACAAGGTACAAACTAGAAATTCACCTTTTCTTATTACCTCACTGTTTCTTATGAGGAGAGTGCCACTTGCAACATTTCCTATTTCAGCTGCTTGCTGGTATCTCCTGTTCTGTAAACCAGAAAGGAATTAGGCTGTGTTTTACAGGGGGATTTTGTTTCCTTTTTGCCTGCAAGGTGGAGACATGACACCAGTTGTCATATTTCAGCAGTAGGACAGAAGATGAGATTATAATTGTCAGCTTTACTGGAAAGTAATTCTCTCTTAATTGCTTTTATAACACTGTAATAATAGAACTAGAAAAAAGGAATATTAATATATTCCTGTTAACTTCTGTTAGTGGAAGGTGACTGAAGTATGACTACAATACAGAAACAAATATTTCCTAAATTCTACCATAGATATTGATTGTCTAGTCCTGCAAGTGCAACAGGTCAAATCCAGATCCTCTTCTCACGTGTCCTGATAAAGCTGTCAATCACCTTCAGAGACCAATCATATGCAATAAATGCTCTGTGTCTCGTAAATCTATCTTTGGATCTCACCTCTCCTCTAACATGTAAAACACTGATCTTTGTATAACTGTAGGTGTCAGATTGCTAAGGCTTAGGTAAATACCAAAGTTATTAGATTGCATCCTTCCTTATTCTTCATTCTCTTTCTCTAGTTATGATATTTATACTTCACATTGCTGTAATAAACTTTAGCTGGTAGGACACTGTGTTCCCTAATTGGGAACATATGCAGTAATGAAGAACTTAATTCCAAGCAAATACATTCCGAGTTACTGGAGTGGAAATATTTACCAGAAAGTTTTAAATTCTCACTGGCACACCTCTTCTTTATCAAAGTAGGCAAGTCTGTGTGTGAGGGATACTGGGAGGAAAAGCAGGGAAGAGAAGGAGGAACAAGGGATGAGAAGGGTAAGCTGAGAATGGCAGACATGATCAGAGAGAGTCGAAAGGGCCAGCTTTGTGCGTTTGCAAGGTTGTTGAAGATTCAGACTTTTAAATTTGCTCCTGTGGGTGCTGATGCTAAATTTGCATGTGCGTGGGAAAGCGAAAACAGAAGTACACACACCCCTGCCTCACTGCACAGGCCTTCGTATAGGCTACCTATGGTTTTCACCTTTTGGATAGTGGCAGTAGAGGCTGAGCTTTTTCAAGGTGGTCAAGCAGAGTAGAGACTTGTTTTCATAGCTGTTGACAAAACTGCTTGATAGAGAAGGCAAAGGACTCCTCCTTATTTACCTTGGGGAAAAACTGATAACAACAGGATGGTATTTAACCTTAAAGCTCAGAAAACAGAAGTGCTAGAAAAGAGCTATTTCGAGCAGTTACAGATTCTGCCCAAGTGTTGTAGTAGCTGCTGTCGTTCTTCCCTCTGTTAAATGTTGCCCTTTAGGCAGTACTATTTGCTTGTTTAAGAATATTTGTTTAACATGAGTGAGCAGTAAATATATAGCAGCAAGTTCTTAAAACTTCACACCTTCTTTTTCTTTCCAAACATTGAACAAAGGCTGACTTTTTATTTCAGTGACAACTAGGCATAGTCTGTCTTTTAGATTTGCACAATTGGTAAAGTTAGGGTTTATATTCTAGAGACGGTGGTGTGTCAGTGAGATTGGTCCCTTAATGTAATACATGAGGCTATGCTTCCAATGTCTGTATTCATTTATTTCAGGTTTCATGATTTAGTGACAGTGCCTCATTCATTACCTGTGTTTCTATGGTAACCAAATATCCCATAATGACTCTGTTACGATGCCAAAAAATGTTTCAATTTAAGCTAATCTATTCAATTTTAGGTCATTATGCTGCAGTACTAGCAGGGATGACATTACAGCTTTTTCTGGCTTTTTTAAGGTTTATTTCATTGCTGAGAAGGAAAAAAATAGACAGTAAAGACACTGTTGTGAATAAGAAGGCCTGGGATGGCCATGCATTCAAAAAAGCTTTTATAGCTGCCTGGCACCTAAATCTAATATATTTTGTGATCTTGTGGTCCTCACAGCTGTATTCTACAATTGATTTTTACTTTGAAAAAAAAACCAGCAAAGTCCTGCTTTGATTCTTGTGTCCTTGTTTGTCCCCGTTTGGATTTTGGATATAATGAGTCTTCTCTATAAGAAACAACCATTCAAGCTTTTCCTAGCATATGGGCACTCGTGCTTCAAAAAGAATGCTTTCTATATTTATTGATTAAATACTATAAAATTGATTCGAGCACTTTGTTCATAATAATCTCATGGATGGACTGACCCCCCCCCTCCTGGTGGCATATTTTAAGGAGCTAGTAATATGCACCTATAACCGTAACACTGCAACTACTTAACACACATCTAAGCTTCAGTCACCAGGACTTTTGCAAACACCTGTAATTAAGCAGCTGCATAAGAATTTGAAGAATCAGGCATCAAATGTAATTTTTTGTCCTGTTTTTATCAAATCAGTGAGTGGAGTGTTGGACTCACAAAGATATTTCTCAGCACAGTTCCCTCTGGTGCAAACACAAGTAGCTAGTATTTCAGCAAGATGCCTTGGAAGCAGTAAGTGATATGGCTCTTTTTTTCGCTATATCTGCTCAGTATTCCTCCTGATTTCCCCTGGGATTCTCTCACGCGGAAAAACTTCTGCCCTGTTACAAACAAATTGATGCAGGACTTATTTCAGTGTTGTGTCGTTACAAATTCCTGCTACGACGCTACTACCAAGCCTCCTGCTTTGATGAAATTAAGCAAAGCAAGAAACACTTTTACAATTCTTGCAACCGCAGCTAGTAAATGTGTTTTTTTACTTGAGCTTGACAAGATAAATACCAGCACCAGAAATGAAGCCGAAGAACTGAGAGAAATGGAGTGATTTTGCCTATATTGAATTAAGAGGATATATATATTTTTGTAGGAACAGAAGATGAAATAAACTGAGTGAATATATAAAACATACTCAATGCTGTAACTGTACAATAATGGCATACATATACCCAGCAGATTGATTGTAAGTGGGTGTGCAATGAAGGCAGACCGACAAAGTCACACACAGGGAGCGTGGCTGATGGACAGGCAGTATCACTTGGTCCCAGGAGGGGGACAGGCAGCGTGTCAGGAGTTGCTCTGTCCCTCTAATACTGCAGGATATACAATGCCCAGCTGCAGTCTCTGGCCTGGTAGCTGAGCAGAGACAAATGGAGGCTGAGTTTTTCTAAAGAGGAAAGGGACAGAAGGAGGAACCTTTCTGCACGTGCTCCGTGCAGCAGGAAGGAGGTAAGTAATTTCTGTTTTTTCTGTTTTGGATGACCTGCCTAAAACCCCACAGCCTATTACTCCCAACTTTCCCGCTGTTCCATCCAAACTGCCTTTTCTGTCACCTCCCCCTTGCTCTCCTGCCCCCGGGGATGGCTGAATTGGTTAACAAGACCCTACGTCCAGTGTCATTGCCCAGCGCCATTGCCCAGCCGTCACTCCGGGAGATCGCAGAGCTGCTCGTCTCCAGCAATGGTGACACCATCAGCAGTGGTGAGATCTCAGCTGTGGAGGCCTCAACTCACAGCAAAAGTGCCCAGACACCAGGAAAAGCAATTATGATTCTTTTCCCTAAATTACTGACACATCAGAAAGAACTGAACTGAAAAAAACTATTTGCCTCAAATGCCCCCTATTCATTAGATTATCCTACAAGTGTATTAATTTATAGAGAACCGATAAACACCCAGAAAAAAGATATCAATAATATTGAGCTTTATATCCCATTATTGTTTTTGCGTGTGCCAGAGACTGGTACCAAGTTTTTTTTGTATGTTATAATCAGTAATGAAATAACAACCTTAAGAGGTAGGGATGTTACCTGTCACATGCTGTAGCTAACTCTTCTTCAAAGTTCAACAGACAAAACCACCAAGGAGTTAGAAACAATTGTGCTATGTTATGTGACCTTGCAGCGCGGATTTTATCACTGTAGTATCTGTAAATATCTGCAGTCAGGAATGCTTAACTGCTTATTATTGGATGCCTAAAAACGAGACTCAATTTCATGATAAATAATTAAAGAATGTAATCCCAGTACAGACTCTGAGTTCCTGTAAACCTTGTTCTGCCCAGCTCTGCTCAGTGCAACAGTCACAATTTCTATCAGCTGAGAATATAATTAAGAGACTTCACATAGCTCAGCAATATTGCACCATTTCCAACCTGTTATGAGAGTACTTTTCCAAAACCAGAACATTGCTATGCTTGTTTTCAGCATTTCTTGTGACTGGGTGGAATGCTTTGTTTTTACTGGAAACATCACCGGTAATACGACATTACAAAAGAAAATTGCAGAAGGTTCACCCATTCACAATCCCTTGAATTCTGTCCATATCCAAGTGCAACAATTAGCTAGGATGTGCAGAACAAGATAATAAAAGATTAAATTTATATTCTTCACAATCCTTGAAAATTATACTCCTGCCTATTTATTGAGAGAAGAATGTTAGTAGAGCAGAAGCTTATCCTTCAAAAACTGTGCTTCCTTTTGGCCAGCATCCCCTTGTTCATCAAGGGGAAACAGGCAGAGCACTCCCTGTCTCTCCCTTTAGGCTGAACATTCACCTTCTGTTTGTGCCCTGCCCGCATTAAGCCACAAAATTTAATATTGTCAAAGTTCACTGCTTTTTTTACAAGACAGCATGAGGCAACCAGTAAAAATACTTTCAATTTTAAAATCGGAAGATTTGTACACAGCCAAAGAACATATAAACAATTCAGGCTGTGCCTACATAATGACTTGAACATGCTCGAAGTGGGTGTAAAGAAATATTCACCTCTGCTGTAGTTAGCAGCATGTAGTATGCTTTTTTTTTTTTTTTTTTTTTTTTAAAGTATGGCTTTGCAACAGCTAAGCCATTTCTCTCATGGCTTTATACTTTCTCATACACTATTTGGATGTATTGTGGAAATTTAAAGTGCAGTAAATGGGCAATTTTAATTGTTAGACTACTATGCTCATTGCAAGTATAAGAGCATAGAGATTACCCTTAGGATCACAACACACAATACACTTTCCTTCTTCAACTAGCAGCCTTTTGCTGTGTTAATACAGAAACTAATAGGAGGAGCTGAACCTACCAAAAACACGCGAAAAAAATTGTTAAAGATGCTTCTCACCACTCACTGGAGTACCTGTGCTGTTGTTTCTCTTTTTGCAATCCAGGATAGAAAAAGAAGGTGACAAAGACACTGGTATCATTCCTATTCTGCAAGCGAAGGTCTGTGTTAAAAGCAGATCCCCAGACAGGTACCAAAAGGCTGTGTATTTAACCATACTGTAAAGGTAAAAAATAGGCATAAGCGTGCTGCTGCCTCATCCACATACTTTTTGTCTGTTTTGTGAGCTACTGCCACAGCTGCAGCTCAGGCTCAAAGCGCCCAGAAAGCTTAGAAAGAGGCAAAATTAAGATGATGGTGGATTTAGCTGCAGCTTGATCAGTCCTACCACGCCTAATCATTGCACATTCTACGAGCAAGAACTTTGGGAAAACCAAAGGAAAATCCCAGACCATAATGCAAATCTTTGCACTTGCAACAAACATTCAGGAGGGCAAGTGATCTGAGTCAAGAATGGCCTCAGACCGCTGCGTAGCTGACATACTGCAAATGCATACAGGATTACACAGCAAGTTCTGGTTTAGACGGGAAAGAGGCCACCAAAGCTTTAATTTTGCTGCTCCCAGCTGGAGTATAATACAAGGTTTGCAGTGAGTCACGCAAGTTGGCTCACAAAGTGAAGTACCTGCAGCAGTAGCTGTACATTTTGCTCCTGCAACTTAATAAAGTTTCTACCTTATACACAGCATTGTCTTATTACTGTAGAGGATAATGAGGAAATTGAATTATGTATAAAAAAATACATTGAAAAATCATCGATTGCATCATTGCGCTACTGGGAAGTACCTAACCAGGTATCATAGGGGGCGTCAATCTGACTGAGATCAGCTCCATCTAAATATGCACAAAACCATTCCTTCGCTCTCTTTTATATAAACAGCCTTCCCTAAGTCTTATCTTTGTGCTTCCCAGAGCAAACTGACAATAATTAGCTATTCTGAGACTTTGAGATTCATGTCCTCTTATTTTAGATATCTCTGAGGTGGATGTCTGGTTCTCAGATCCCTGGATTCCTTTTATAGTCTCTACAGAGAAAGGGGCACTTTGGGGGGCATCGCCTACTTCACACTAAAGTGGACGTATATTTTTAGAGTGACTACTTTACCGTTCATCATTCCCTCTGGCATAATCTACACGTCACCCTGTATCTCTCCGTAATCTCTTGTCGAGATCGTATACTTCTATGGGCAGAGACCATCTTTTGTTTTGTGTTGGTACAAGCATTAGCGGAATGGGATCAAAATTGAAGCTCTGCACATTCCAGTCATGGGCATAAGAACAATAAAAGCATAAAGCACTGAATATACTTCCAGATAATTATATATCTCTTATCTGATGTCATCTAGTTATTTAAGAATGTTTGAGCTTCCAGATGTAAGATGTACACGTGGTTTGAAAAGACGCAGAACTCAAACAACCGGTGCACCGAGTCCTTCATTCCGGTGACATAGCCACGAGAATGCCACATCCGCGAGCAGGGAGAGGAGCCTCGTTTATCACCTGCTCTACTATGGTTGATGTAAATAGCTGTAAGGTAGAACAACCTGAAACTCAGAATGGAAATAGTGGCATAAAAGAGTTTTTTAATTTTTCTGGGTAGGCTGTAACAACTAATAATATGTCATTCTGGCTAAATAATGAAAGAAGTTTCTTCTCCTCCAGGAAATTTGAATTTTTAGCCTGTCCAACAGAAGTTTTATGAGCACACTTTAAATACATTAAAATACATTTCAGCAATCCCTATGCAATATTACATTCAGTCACTCATTTTATTTTTATAGCATTCTCCATACAAGTGCCACAGAGAGTTCGACTGCAAAGCACACTTAATTAAAAACACAGCTAAGTAAATAGGATTGGGTTTTATAAACCACAAGACACCTATCATTTTAATCACACATGGAAATGTAGTCCACACACAAGAGGCTATCTAAAGAAACTGCAAAAACAATCCTGCTTTTATTTTTACTGAGTTTCAACAGAGATACTAAAAATGTATATATATATTTCCTATACAACATAGAGTGCTGAGCATCTGGTGCTTAATGTTCAAATAGCTAAATACTGAAGAATAGTTTCATGTGTGTTATAGAACAGGCTGTAAAAGTGCAGGGTTAAAGCCAAATGTTTATGCCTCTTTCAGATAAAAGGAAATAAAAAAAAGCTTTTCGAAAAAGTATGTGGTCTTCAGCTTGGAATCTTCATCAGCACAGTAATATTGCCTTCAACTTTTTTTCTAGTCATATGGATTATGTTTGTGTTTTTATCATTTTGCTACATCTCTGGATATTACAGTTATGTATTCAGTGTGATGTACAAGAAATGAGCCAGATAATTACGAGTAAGCTGAACCAGCTGCAAATACAGATAACGTACCTTCATTAAGCTATAATAAGAAGACCATGCGTGTATGTAAAGGTTTGTATGCTGCAGTTGTGTCTGGGGTTTTTTAGCTATTGCGCCTGCACTGTGAGATGCTTGCCAAGGTTTTCATGCCTGTGCAGGCTGCCACTGCCACGTCTGTGATTCCAGAGAGCTCCACGCTACCGGGCTTTACGGCAGGGCTTTGTGTCTTCAGCTGTAAATCTACTTGGAGTGTCTCACAGCAAGATCATGCGTGCTCAGCCACTGTAGCCCTGATCCTAAGAAGAGCCAGCATGCTAGGAATAAATAATAAACAAAACTTACATTATTGTGATCCTTACTAAATGAATGTTTCATGATAAGAATGACATTTTTGACTATAAATGACAAATCCTGTAAACAAAACAGAGACCCTTTGCCTATGAAAGAAAAAATATTAAAATTACTTATTAAATTGCTATTTGAAAGGTGAATGGAAAGCTCAGTGCATTTGCACTTGACAGCTATTGTTGTTGTCATGAAATCATTTTGACATTTAAATGTCAAAAATATTTATATGGGTATGCTATTACAAAATTTTCATTGTCTTTGATCATCCTGGTATTTCTGGCTTTGTCTTTCAATGTTTTAATTTCACTGTGGATTTATGTCCAAGTGGTGCATTAAGTCCATCATTAACCCTATATACCTTGCAGTGTATTGGGATCTTTGCAACTTTTTTCCTTGCATAGACTTTATAGTTGCTTCCTCCTTCCTTCCCTGTCTTCCTTTCCAACAGATCTCTTGCATTCTCCTCTATTTTCATGAGCTTTGTCTTCAAATTAAAAAATGAGAATTGTAGGCCATCTCAGATGGTGGGTGTCATCACACCCTTCTGCTTTCGTGTTGTATCATTCCCTCCAGCCTTTTTCTGCCTTGTGGAGTTTTTAGGCAAGGAAGGCAGGCTACCCTTAGTCCTTAGACTTTTTTCCAGTAACTATGATTATGAATGCTAATCAGTTTTTATAGATAAATGCAACATAACATCGTCTTGAGAGAGACCTTGGGCTTAGGCTTTCCTGTGTGTGGGAAAAGATCTGCCTTCAGTTCATGGGGTATTTTGGAACTTCCTTAGGTGAAGTTGGGCAAAATATTCCTCCAACATAACTTAGGCATCTGGAGACCCAACAAAGATGTGCTTACCTCCATGACTGCAGAAAACGAAGGTACTTTTACCATAGGTGGTCGATGAAAGGTGAGAGGGATATGATCCAAGGTCTCTACCAAAAAAAAGTTTATTGTTTGGGATGGATTTTTTTCAGAAAGGACTCAAAAGCAACTAGCTCCATCACAAATTCACTATATTTCTTTGCATGTACTGTTTGTTACACATTCAAAGAAAGTAAATTTGCATTCTAGTTAGACCTTGGGTCTATCAGATGGTCAGTAGGATGCTCAGTTTCTGTGTGCTTTTTCTTCCTGTACCTTTAAAAACAGGACCTTTAATTCAAGGGCCTAAAGGGGAAATACATCTCCTCCAATGCATCCTCTCATTAGTTCTATGTGTGTAGCTTTTAACAGCATTTCATTCCACTTCATTTAAATAAAATATGGCCTTTGTAACTGAGAAGATAATTAGTAGCTGGTGGAAGCTCATTTGTAATTATGTTGAGTTGAAACTAGTAATTATTACATTACTTTATATGTACAATGTTTTTCCTCCCAAATCCCCTCTGATTCCCTCATAGAAGCCCATGAATTCTGCTGCAATTTTGCAATCGCTGTTGTGGGAGATAGAGGAGATCCAGCAGCTCCTTGTTACCTTTCTTGCACTACACAGAAATGAAATAATTCCTCAGCTTGTGAGGAAATCATCCTTCTCTAGATGATACTGTTTAATCAGAGACAACTCATTGCCAGGTTTAGTTCAAGAATATCTCGCTTTTACACTGCCAGAGCTATATGGTAGAGGTTTGTTATTGATTTTTTTTAGTCGTGGAATGTTTCCTGAGGTTTCCTCTAGAAAATCTTCAATCTTATTAACAATTTCTTGTGATCCACATTGGGCTGTGCTACTAGTTGTACTTCATATATGGCTTTGGGGGGGGATTGGATATTCTGTGGAAGGTGAAAGGAAAAGCACCGCCACCAAGATGCACCTCAGCATATCTCTGTGCTAATTGGCACAGTCTGCCCTCTCCTAAAAGGCAGCCTTTGCCTCTTCTCTACCCTCTCTCTTAGTGCATTCCCCAAGGTCTGCGAGGTCTCTTGCAGAGCCTGGGGACATTTCTGGGGGTTACACTTTGACGTCTTAGCACCGCTAAGTAGCATCATAAGTCTCACAGCTACAGGGAGCCTATTTGCTCCTCTGCTCTGACCTTCTGTGGAACACTGCTTGCTCAGCACCAGAATGAATCATCCTCAGGCATTGCTCTGAAAAGCTAGGTGAACCTGAGTTAAAAATTCCCCATCTCTGTGTGCTAGCTTCTCTTTATTTAGGGGAAACGCGTTTTCATTTATCAGTCCTTAGCTTTCGATCATGGCATCTCTCTGAATATTTTCCCTCTAGCTTGCAGAATTTTACTTCCAGAAATTTCTTTCCATGTAAACTGGTGTGAATATTGACAGTAATGCATGATAGTATCTCTTTTATTAAGTGTGTTTTCTAGATCATGACCAGGTCTTGTAGCTCTCTGTGAAATCCTTCACCAGCTTTCACCATCTTCTTTAAAATGTTGACAACAGAGCTACAAAAGCTATTGCAGATGGTATGCAGGGGGGCATCACCACCTTCCTCCTCCTGTTTGATACCATTTGCCCTACAAGCTTTCACTTTCGTTCATTACCATGATGTCTAATGTTTTCTCAGTGCCTCTACATTGAAGGAGAAAGCTGGCATCATGTAGCTGTGGCATTTTTTTTTTTCCTGAAACGGTTCTGACAGATGGGATTCTTTTCAAGATTAAGATAGATCAGTTTAGACTGATAAATTTAGTGCCCAGTGGTGTCTGTGGAGGAGACTTCGTAGTCGACAGAGATGTGGGGAGCGACTCAGCTAGCCAGTATGAGGGATATGATTTGTTCACGCTACAGAGACATTAATCCCACTTCCCATGACCTCAGTAATCTTGTCTCACTTCCAGCTGCTGCTCTAGAAGGGCAAGAGTCTCCCAGAGGTCCATTTGACATCATGCATACCTCAAGACATATCAAATGCCACTGAAAACTAGTGTGTAGGCAGCTGAGTCATCTTCTGGATGTCACTTTTGTCATGAGCTGAAATGCTTCCTAGGCTCTATTGCCTGTAAAAAGGTTTTACACATCTATAAACACCTACATGAAGACATTTAAAGTTTCCTAGGCCGAAATTGATTTGGGCCCAAAGGCTCGGTTTAGTTGCCTGAAGGCAGATATTTACCATTTCTTTAATCTCAGGTCAGCTTGCTCTACTTTTTCACAAGTTGCTGTCTGGACCGCATAATGGTAGACTGTGCGGGGAGAGAGATTTTAATGGTTTTGATACCCCTAGGTGAAAGATCTGTAATGCTCCAGGTTTCAGAACATTTAGCTTTAATAGCTAAAAAGTTTAAATGTTTCAGACTTGCCAAGGAAATAGAAGCTGTTCCATGAAGACTGGAAAATTTAAGTGCATCTTTCAGATTTCTCCCTAGATAAAGATGGCGTATATCTGTTGAATGCATCTGCCTTCAGATCTTCGTTGGCAATTGTGTCGGTGTCAGGGCCGATGCTAGGATTTCACTTGCACAGAGTATGCTCTATAAATAATGCGTCTTGGGTATTTTAACATTCCAGGCACGGGACTCTGAGCTTCAGTAATACCAGTATTATAATTTTCTTTCTTTAGAAATGAACAATGCCAGTTCCTTGTGTTTATATCTGAGGCCACTAGCATCGGTATATACAATAGAAATCAAATCCTTGTCTCTCTACCAAATGTTGTTATAATCTTTGGCCTTCATGGACTTAGTAAATAGGGCAAAATGACACTCTACTCCTCTCTCACAGTTCCTTTCAAAATAATAGCAGTGAGATTGTTATGATTAATACTAGAAAATATGACAATCTTTTCATTTTTGCTTGGACTACGAAATATTTGCATTTACATTTAAATTTAGATTTAGAATTATGTTTAGATTTAGATTTAGGTTTACATTTAGATTTAGATGCAGCAGAATAACCCTACATTTGTGAGTTGAGGGTTTGGATAACAACTCTTGTTTTCTAGGTTTGGATATAATGTTCTGTAATGTTTTACAGACAATTTAATATATTACTCACTTTCCTTTTCTCTTTTCTTTAGTGTATTCTTTGAGATTTATTTATGAATATCTAAAATCCAGATGCTTGAGTGCAGGGGAGATAAAAGCTGTTGTCATCAACATTGCCACACAGTCTTTTCCACATTGTATCGTAGGCTCTTTATGCCTTAATAGCATGCTAAAAAGTACTGTAAAGATGTTGTATCTGATGCTTATGACATTTCAAATAAAAGATTATGGGCTGTACAGCTCAGCTGGTGGCGCCAGGTGCATGTGCACTTCATTTCAGGAGATATCACTAAGAAATATTTATGATGAGTAGTGAAATGATTGCAGGAGAAAAACATTGCTGTAATGGGAACTGCAGTATCATTTAACTTCTTTCAAATTCTTTTTTCCAAGTTGCCGTCTTAATAGTGCCTGTCATAGATGCCTTACATTAGCATACTCATGGTGGGATCCATCTGCCAAAATGTAAGAGTCTAAAAATTAGACATACAATTCTAAGTTAGTCATCCTAGGCTATACTGTTATTTGAGAGATATAGACACCTCCAGAGGAATATTCACATTAAACTCTTATTTTATGATGAGCTGAATCGCCTTTGAAATGTAGCTATCCCTCATTGACTACAAAGTGAATCTAAAGTTACAAGCTTAGGTTCAGGCATGTGATTTTAAGTTACCAAGATTATTAAATTTGGACAAATGACGTTTTGGTTGACTATAAGCAGTGCTTATTCAGTTTCCTTAAAATATTTCCAAAAAAGAATAGATTTTTTACTTATATAGCACATTCATAATTAAATTTTTATCATTTACAGAAGAAAAAGTGACAAACTGTGATAACACAGATCCTAAATATGCACTTTTTACAGTAGGGCTGCACACTGGCAAATGACATGACCCCAAGGATTTTTGTCTTCAGCACTGTCAGAAGGAAACAGAAAGGAGCAAGGCATCCCCTTCTCAAGGGCATGGAAATGGCTGTGGTCCTCTCTAGGGTGATGACTTCATCAAGAAGCCCAGCCCAGAGGTGCTCACTTGGCTTCATACTTCTACTGGGGTGCATGGTGAGTTTGCAGGACTAAATGCTGTTTGCTGTCCCTGTAGCTGTTCTCACGTTTCTATCAATTTCTGAAGAGACACACAGACTGTTTTCAAGAACGTGAAGCCCAGGAACACATGCTGCTCTGCCCAGGCAAACTGCATAACAAACGAAAGGAGCCATTTCCTTAGCCAAAGGTGGGAGAAGTGAAATTCTGGCAGAGTAAGTGCTCTGTTTCATTGATAAAACACAGACTGTCTTAATCTTTCTCCTCTGTGGGTTTACATATTTATTGAGACAACAGATCTTGGTTTAGTCCTTTGCCTTATCAGTTAGAGTCAGCAACCCTAGTTGATATTACATTATTTTGTTTTCATGAAAATAGACAGAAACATGTTCCTTCCTAACAAGCAGAAGTGATTATACTTTAGATGAACCATGAATGCTGTAAATTTTATTTCCATGGTTTTTGTAGGTACAGATCACAAATAGGCTAAGGATGATATTTGGCATTGGTTTTGAGACCAGCAGGTAGGAACAGAGAGTAAATACAGACACCCCTGGGGTTTCTTAAGGTAGGGGGAGTTATTCCAAATTCTGTGAGCCAGCCTGGGCCCTGCTGAGTTGCAATGTCTACTATGAAAAGCCTGAATTCTGTCCTTTTTTGCTTTGAAGTAGTTTATAGGAATATCGGTTTATTTTCAGATGTTTGAAGTGTGTTGTCATAGTTATGCAGTGAATCATGCTACCTAAAAATACATCCCCTGTACTAATGAAAGGTAGTTTCAATCTTATATAATGTTATATAAAGCAGTCTTACCAACACATCTTCACCTAGTTATAGCTAAGCTGTTTGAAAAATGGTCTTTTAGGTTTTTGGATATTTTGAACAAAAATATTAGGATGGGGTGTTGTTTTACTACTGCCTGAAGAGGCCTGTGCTCTGCTCTGCCTCTGGTAACACCATATCTTTTTGGTGGCAAAACTAAAATCACTTGGCTCAGTGAACAGGGAGCAGTTCCAAATGCCCGTAAGGTTGTGTAGCATTAAATCTATGCAAAGTGTTTATGATGATATCCAAGATATTACAGCCTCTATTTTTGTCATCATCATGCTCCCCTGAAAGACAGAATGGCTTTAATTACCACCTCAGTAATAAAGATTCTTGATACCATACATTTGAAAGATTTGCTCCATGTCACCGAAGAAGTGTAAGCAGAACATACAAATTAAGCCACATCTCCCATAGCCCAAGCTAATATCTTTAAACCGAGCTAGCGTGCTATCCTTAAACACAGCGACCAAAAGTCCCCTCAGTAAAAGCCTTAGAGATAATTGCAGTCAAATACTGTACTTATGTCTTTAAATAAATCTGAATATGTGCTCAAAATCAGGAGCTATCAGTTCTGGCAGCCTACATTAGGGACACACCTCATAGCCAGGGACAAAAAAGTAGCTGTTTAAATGGATATCCCTCACTCCAGTGGGTTGCTGGAGCTGTTTGTGGGGAGAACTGTTATTTGCCACCGTACTGATATGTTTTTGGTTCTTCTTCTTACTAAAATACAGGGATAGCCCTATCCATACTGGTGTATCCTTTTTCAAAGGCAGCTGACTCACTCATCTGATTTCCCCTCTGAATACTACTTGTAAGTCCCAAGAGCTTTGATCTTCCTGAAACGACCTCCTCTAGGCTTCAGGCCAGCTCTACAAGGAAGACAGTGATGCTTCCTAAATGCTATAATACTTCTGATTTATTTTTTCTCTTTTTTTTCTGAAGGAGGGAATAATTTGCTTTATGATATAAATGACTCATTGAGGTCAAAGTTTGGATAAAAAAATCCCTAGCTGCAGGAAAGTGTTAAAGGCATTTGTGCAAGAGGCCATAATCTGTGGATTGACATTCATAGATTTCCAGTAAGCACTGGAAAATTGGATGCTAAAAAACTTCAAGTAGAATCAGGAATTTTTATAAAGTGGTATGTAAAACTGCCTGTAAAGTCATTTTTAGGACCAGCTATTCTGAACAAATTTGTCTCCCATCTCCTTTTGTTCAAGTTCACAAAGCAATTGTTATTTTTTTAGAAGAACTCTACCCCATTTGTGAAATATTGAAAACAATGTTGCTGGACACCATGTTCTCTAAAAAGCCTGATGTCTTGAAGTGAGGCCAGGCTCTTTTGTCTAGAAAGCTCAGATCTGGTGCTAATAGCAATACTACTCTGACAGATTCTGCTTTTCCATTGCCCCCTGCTATTTTATGTTCCTTTAACCAAAATCCTTTAGAGTTCCCTTTTTGTCCAGTAGATTCTGACAAAGACCCTGCTTTTATTTAGGATGGGACGACTGATGTTTTGCTGTTGGCTGTTCCTTAGTTTCGTTCTTCACTGAGATGTGACTTTTACTTCCCAAGCATGAACTTCCTGCCCCTTGGAAGGATGATGTCTGCCATCAGGATCTTCCTTTTTGACAATACAATTGCAGTCAGGATGTCAGCAAGGACATTCACTGTCTCATATATGATGATGCAGACAACTGCCAAATTTGCATGAACCAGAGGTACGTACATGCCATTCACAATAGATGAAAGAAAATGCACCTGGCTGTATGCAGGAATTGTAGGCAAACAGGATTTGGTGCAGAGAGCGAGCTCTGCAATGCCAAATGAGAAACCTGCTCTAACTTTTTGGAGTCCAACTTGAATGATAGCTGCAAGCCCAGGTTGAAATCGTGCAAGACTTAACACGTCTTATTCCCTGCCTGAATGTAATGATCACAGAAGCTAAGCTCTTAACTAGTAGAAACCAATGATGTCATTTGTCCCAAACATTTCATTAGATATTGAGGCAGGCAGAAGCCATCTGAATACAGGATAGGCTTCTTCGGATGAAGAAGTGTGATTTTGACATCTCATCCAGCATGGTCCCTTATAGCAGACCATGTGCTGGATTCAGCTGTGCAGCAATCTACTGCTTCCCCCAACCACTTGCAGGGATTTGTTTGTTCAGAGAGTGTGTCTGGGCAAACTTATTATAGGTCCTACAAATTCCTCGTCACTGCCTGCTGTGAAACACATTAAGGAGATCAGACCAGCTTTCTAGAAATTTTTACAGCATAATAACATTTTTTGCATCTTTTTTATCTTTAAAAAAAAAAAAAATCAGCTTGTTTAGCCAGACAAGAGCTAGCTTTGCTTCCCTTAGAGAAAAAGCCCAAACCATCCTTGTAATTGCTGCTGCAAGTACCATATTCCTAGACAGTCAGGCAGGATGGATGTTAGATTTTTTTCTAATCTGAATAGGACCACTGTGCTTTTTTATACTGCAATGGCTTTGACTGGCTGAAAATAAGAAGAAAATACAATATAAAAGAAAAGGGAAAAAGTGATGCATCTTAATGACATCTTTTTTTTTAATTGCCAACTCCCCTGCTTTTGGGCTCGGAGACACTCTTGTTGCCTGCTGGTGGATCTCACTAAACTCTTCCCAGCTTTTTAGTTCCTGATAATGTAAAATAAGCAAACCCAGAAACTTATAGTTATATTTACCCAAGGAAGAATACTAGCAATTATTTTTCTTTTTTGGCAACCAAAATGACATAAAATTGTAGAAGAATACCAAAGGAATTAACTTACGTTTTCTTTCAAAAAAGAGAGTCTGAAAACATGCTGCTGGTGGTATTGAGGAGACATTAAATATGTGTTGCAGCTACTTAGAGTTACTTTGATAAATGTCTTTGCTTAGGGACATGGGAAATCAAGATGCAAACTAATCCTGTTCGTGCTCTTAACTCTGGTTATTTGTGTTTACTTCCTTGGTATTTTTTCCTATACTGACTCATATATTTGGGTGTACATGACATTAGGTATATTCAGTGAGGTACACGTACAGGCACAGATCTCTCAGGTTTTGCAGAGTTAAGACACCCCAAGAATTGTCATGGGATGCACTGGGAACATCTTTCCTTTTCTTATGATGGTCAGGGCAGTTAGACTGCTAAAGTGATTTAAACTTTGTTTATATATATAAAAAAAAAAAGCAGCAAATGTATTTGGGGAAACACCTTGTGACTTAATACTAATACTAATACTTCATATTAGGAATTGTTGATCAGAAGAAGGTACAGAATTTGCAAAACTGTTGAATGTCCCTGGACAAGAGGACATGAAGGAATATTCAGACAGCTCTGTGTAACCCTTTCCCCCTTTCCATCTTATATTTCCTGTTGAGACTCTAAATGCCCATCACCTTTTCTGGACAGAAGAAAAAAGATGAGGTGAGGTCAGATTTAATTTTTTTTTAATGGATACAGCCTGGCTAATAGCTGGCTCCAGAACTTGCAGAAGGTGTTTTGCTGATTTGGAGAAGAACGTTGCCCTCAGAAAGAGACACACACATCATGTGTCAGGACACCCAATTTCTAAGATCAGTTCATGTACATGAAATATTGCTGTGGCTTCTGGAATCTAGTAGGTTTTTTTTGGTTTAAGTTGTACAACTCTGCCACAGGCATTTGAGAGCTTGTGGTGCTTGTGTTTCAAAATTCTGCAGGAATGTGAGGGAAGCTCTTAATCTACATGGATTATTTTGCCCTTGCTGAATATTTGGGATTGCAGTTGATAAAGGTTGAATATTTTGTTGTTACAGAATTAAGTACCAATTTAAATGAAGTATCAATTTAAATGCAAATCTCTGCTTGCTAGTTGTGGGTCATATGGTGACGTTTTATTGGCTTAAAGAGATTGTTTGCTCTTTCTGTGTATTTCGATAAATCCTTTTGACATTGCTATGGCCTCCTGTCTCCTTACAAACAACTAAGGAGCTACAAATAATTAAACAAACTCTGAACAGTCTCAGATATACATAAAATTGGAGACTTAAGAGCAGACAGACAGACCTGTTGGCAGCAAGGAAAGCCACTAATAAAACAAATCTTGGGACCAAAGTACAAAACTTTAAACTACAATGCCAAGGGAGCTTATTTTTCAGTGATATCTGTTTCTTGTCTCACTCCTCTTGTCTTCCTTTTCCTTTTTGCCTGTGCCCCAATCATTTGGGTTGGAACTGCAAAGTTTTGCTGCAGATTCTGTCTAGATGATCACGGCAATGCAATGCAACATAGCTGTGGGGGTGAAAGGGGTTATCCGCGCTTGGCCAGTTGGTCTGACAGGGGAAAACGAGGAGCAGGAGCAAGAGTTGAACTCCCTGCGATCACCTCAAACCCTTTATGGGGGCAGCCCACCTGTCAGTAGGAAACTGTTAGACTAGGTCAGCCATCTCACACACTATGCCACAGGAACCCTGAGATTTTAAAAGCCCAGTGACAAGCACAAGTGAATAATATGTACAGAGTCAACCTGCAAATTTATCATACCAACAAACCTGACTGACTAACTTAAATTCTGGTTGCCTAAAAAATTAGCAAGCATCAGCTCCCAGTAGTGTGGGAAGATCAGGACGATCCTTTATGAGTGATCCTAATTCAATTGATAGCCTCAAATTTGCTTCTCTGCCGTTTCCAAAGTTGAAGTTTTGGTTTTGTAGGATTTTTTTTTCCCCACAGCAAGAGTATACAGAGTTTTTACGCATCTTTCTTACAACAATGTCATAGGGAAGAAATCGTTAAGGTTCTGAATATGAGTCATGTAGCCATCTAATTGTAGCACGAATTGAAAGATGAGGTGAAGAAATATTTACTTTCTGACTTACTTACCTTCTTTTGAACATATTTTTCTCTATTAGATGGCCTCCCAAAACTATTGTCTCCTAAGACTGCCTCTCCTACAGTATGAAGGACAGTAGAGAGATCAAAGTACCTTTTGTTCCTTTATGAATCTCTTATATGGCTGCCAGCATAAGAAGTCAAAATTCTCTGTCACTTTTCATTCTCTGGACCACCTACCAGAAAATGCTTCTACTTCAAGCCATAATAATTTCTCTCAAACCTTTAATAAAGAAAATAGGCTGTATTTGCTGTTATTCTACCAGGTTATGTTTCTGTTTGCAAAACTGAAGAGATCCCCAGATAATTTTTTTGAGATGCCGAGTGGAGCAATTTGCTAAGCAGTGTGCTTGAAGTCACTGTCAATTTTAGCAACATAACCACAGCTGCAGGCAGAGATCTCTTCCTGACATGTCTCCCCCTGTTCCTCCTTCTAGCGTAGGTCCTATCTGGATATACATGATGTGGTTCCCACCACACTCCAGTGAGCTACAAATAGCAAGAAAGTGGAACTAGATCGTTGCTAATGCATATCCTCCGCTCTTGGTATCACTGTCTGGGGTATTTGCTATGGTCCAGGCATTGCAATGTGATCCACGACATGTCTGACTGAGCAAGCTGCATTACACTTCAACTATTGCTTTCTCTCCAGAGAGATTATTTGCACATTATAAATAATTAAACTGTGTAATTCATTGTCACAGGATATTGTAGAGGCCAAAATAGGTTCACGTCCTTCGTCATTTCTTACAGACAATAATCTGGATGCAATCTCTGGTGTAGGAGGTGCGCTCTCAAAGCTGAATGGGAGGTGTCAGGGGAACCTTTACCCTATGTGTGCCCATTTTCCCAAGCATCAGTTACAAGCCACATTTCAAGACAGACTGTTGAGCTGGATGGATCTCTGGTATTACTCAGTTTGGCTGATTTTAAGTTCTTATCATTACAGAATCAAGCTTAACTGCATTTGACAGTCCTTATCCACCTAAATAGTCTTACTGACATCAGGCAGAGTTTATATTTCCTAGCAATTGCATTTTATGAGTTGCAAGGCCTAGGTACAGTAAAACAGCTTAAGGCTTGGATGAGCTTCAGCAGAATTTCTTGGCATAAATTGATATATTTCAAACACGGCATTTGAACACTTTTTTGTTTCTGAGTTCCTAGTTTCCTCTGTTCTTTGACATTGTCATGAAAGGAAACATTTTGGAGGAGATCTTCCCCATCAGAGGAATGAGGCTCCGTCATGATGTAAAGAAGCAGTCTGGCTGCCAAAAATTTGAGCTGAAATCCCAACTGTGTGCTCAGTTCCTGAAGTCAAAGGGAAAATGATGATTAATTTCTGTGAACTCATCATTTCATCATTACTTTCCAGTCTCAGCTATTCCACTAATCTACTATCTTTGATGTTGGCAATGCAGATAAGTGGTTCAGTGATTAGGAATCACTTAACTTCATTGTGCTCCAGCTTGCCATTTTGCTAAGGAGGACAGACAGAAAGATTGCCTTGGTAACACATTTTTGGGTCTGCGAGTTTCAAGTGGACATAGAAAGTACAATGTAATCCCATAGAGGGGTGCTTGATCAGGTATTATATATGCTTACCTTAGGCCTCAGGAGAATTTTGCCTACTTTAGTTGTCCTGGGGGAACTTCCCAGTTCCCAGGTGAGGGTGTCTGCCCTGATCACAGCTCCTCACCCTTTTTCTCTCTCTCTTCTTATCTTCCCTGTGCTCTGTTTTCCACAGAAAGGAAACCTGGTCATGTGGGCTACGTGGGAGCTTCAGTGTTTTCCCTAGTGCAGCTGATGAGGGGAGCCAGGCTGTCATTTTGTGCTTACCCTGGCCACTAGTCCTAGGCTGCGTGGATAATGCGTTAATCACCTAAATTGAATAGCAATTCATGACAGCACATCTCAGAGTACTCAGGTCTAAACTCAAACCCATTTTACCGTGAATCAAGTCCTGAAGCATGCAACTGTGAAAGTATAGATTAAAGGAAAAGATGACCTTAAAACAGGCATTTATCTAATTCTGCAGATGAGAAAACAAAGGGAAAATGCTAGCTCATTATTCTAAAGAACAAAGTTGCTGCTTATTATTTCACCTTGGCAAAATGTGCCTTAAGAGAAAGCTGGAACAAACCCAGCTGTGTAAGGAAGAAAGAGGAAAAGTCAAGGAGAGAAATAATAATAATGGAGAATGTCTGTTTTTCCACTTTATGTATGTATTTTTCAAAATCTTAAGATGTTACGATATTTAACAGAACATTTAAAATACCTGCTGCCTATTCTTTGAGTTTAGGACATATAATCTACTCATTCATGAGCATGAAATGCTCTGCAGGAGTCTCTTCCTATCTGGTGTGTAGGACAACAGGACAATAGTAACAGGAATATAAGGAACTCTTCTATTAGGCAATGAATCCAAGAAATTTGAATAAAGTGAAGGGGTTTTTTCCCTTTATTATTTTCACTGTGGCAACATAACTAAGTTAAAACTAGTGCCTTTCCTTTTGTCATTCTTGCTCATGTATGTTCTTCACAGCCAGCCTCTAATCCTCCTTTGATCTTCCTACTATTTATTGCAAGTCATCCACAGAGCTCTGTGATTTAGAGCCAAAGTTGCTAGGGATTATTTTCACTGAAGGGTCCTCTCCAAGACTATGGGTAGAAGACCTCTTTTGGAGAGGAGACAAAATGTAATCCTGATGCAGACAAATTTCTGAAAACTGAGAAAGAGAGCAGAAAATATGTTTTCCTGCCTTTTAATAAAGTGAATAAGTTCTTCATTTTTTCCAGCCTAAATTTTTTCTTTAAGCAAAGGTGGCAGATGAAGGACTAGAAGTGTCTGTATTGATGACATGTAAGTATTTTCTGAGGAAATAGGGGGTCAAAAGAGACCTTTTGGGCAACTCACCAAAAAGCCATCTGCAAAAGATTAATGAAAATGTGCAGATAAATGGGCTTTTAAACCAACTTTGCTGCCCTTGACCGTTCTGTGATCAACACATCAGTCAGGTTTTTATATTTTGCACCATTACCTTCTAGGAAACCTTTGCTGCATTTGCAGACACCCATTCCCAAAATCTTTAATCAGAGCAGGCAACGTGACAGATTGACAGGTCCTGTTGCAGTGGAAGTTCATGCAGTTTCAACCCTGTATCTGTGCAGTACCAGCTGTATGACTGTGCTTTCAGCCTGACAGCATCAGTCTTACCTGACAATCTCTCTGGTAGCTTCACTGCCAAATAACATTTCATGTAATAACTTGAAGATAATATATTCTCAGAGCAAAATGGTCACCTCTGGAGGGGCTTAAGGAACCAGTGACTTGGTCAAGAATAGAATTTAGACTCTGGGCATTTTCATTGTAAGGCTAAGGACTGAGAGTGGAGAATCTGACAGTTGTACTTATTTAGAAGCATGCTGCAATTTTATTGTTATAGTTCAGGTAGATACACTGCTGAGGTATCTGAAAAGAAACAATTTGCATGTTGAAAAGATCCAATTTGCATGTTTATGAGAAGGTTTTTTATTGTAATGACAATGTTAATGGCTTAACTCTTTATATTATCAAAAATAAAAAGGGAATGTGTCATGAGAGTATCTTGAAAAAGAAGAAAATAGCATAGTGAATCACTCAGCACCATGTACATAATCCACTGATCAATTTCGTTCACTGGAATTAAAAAATAAATAAATATTTGAGAGGAAATATATGCCTGCCCCAACTAAAATGAAGGAGTTAGAAGGCTACCAACATGTACAGCAACAACATTTATTTGAGCCCATAATTAACATAAGATATGGGTAGAATATGTAACCTAGTGCCTTGCTAAGTTCCACACTTTCCATCTTAGTAGCTTCTCTGGGCTAACTAATTAACACAAAGGTCATTGTTCTCATTTTTCCAGTATCAACAGAACATTAAAGCAGCACATCTCTGATTATGTTGGTAGATAAGGGATGCTGCAGTTGAGATGAAATTTCACTTTCAAAAAGGCTACGACCAAAGCCCATAAATTTAGCAAGGAGATAATCTACTGCACACTAAGCTTCTTTTCTGAAGGGAGAATAAAGGAATTATCATGAAAGCATACAACCAAGAAGAAATGGAAATAGAGATGGCCTTTATACTTTGATCAAAGGTGGAAAATTCTGTATGAGAAATAAGTTAATGGTATGAGTCAAAATGCCAAATATTGAAACAATAAAATGTCTGTAGATGCAAATTGGTAGTACAGGTAAGTTGGTGTCTTGTAGTGGGGTCTATATGACCACAGTGCTGTAGCCTCCTAGCTGAATAAGATAGTGCTGATAGTAAAATGAGAATGTTTTCTGATTTCACTTGAGTTTGGGCTTGAATACTGCTGGAAGGCCAAAATTATTCTTATTTTAACTAAATAATTTCCCCTTGTCCTCCAAGTATTTGACTTCTAAGGCTGCAAGGAATCATTCTACTCACCTCATTTGATTTCTCATTAACACCATGTAATGCAGACTTTCACTTCCAGGAATTACTGAATCAAATGCAATTTTTGATTGAGCTGAACCATACCTCCCAAACTGACATTACCTGTAAACAGGCAAGCTGAAGAATTCAGTGAGGAAATCTAATACTCTGTGTCAGGTTCTGTTGCATAAAAGTGGCTAAAGGCAACTTCAGATGTGTTTGAATTAGAAAAAAAAAAGAAGTGAATGAAGTTTTGCAACCCTGTTCCATCTGAGTTGTTTGTTTTTGGGAGGATGGATGAGTGCTAGAAACAAGTCAAGAGACTTCTACAGATAATTTTATGACAGGGGTGCAGGATAGACTGATAGAGAGGTGCTCTGCTGGATCAGTTACTCATGAGTAGGAAAGGGCTTGCAGGGACATGATAGCTAGTGGTAACCTTTGCCGTAGCGATGATGAGATGATAGAGATGAAGAACCTGAGGAAAAGAAGGAAAGCAGCTAGTGGAATAATGACCATGAACTTCAAGGGCCTGAACTTCAAGCTTGTTCAGGGAACTGATAGTCATGAGGGCTGCTATGAGGCTTAAAGGGGCTGAAGATTGCTGGTTGATCTTCAGGAACAACTTCCTCAAAGTGCAAGAGCAGTCAATCCTGATGTGCAGACAGTTGAGCAGAAGACTGGCTTGACCGAAAGGGTACCTCCTGACCAAGGTGACCAGGAAGGCAAGGATGATATAAAGAAAGTCAAATCTCAGCTCCAGCTGAAATTAGTGAGGGATGTGAAGCTGAACTACAGACATCCTACTGGTACTTTGGCAGCAAAAGAAAATAAAGGAAATTGAGGTCTGCTACAGCATGGGGTGTGCAGCTTGATGATGAATGACATGGAAAAGGTGGAGGTACTTAGTATCTTCTTTGCCTTGGTCTGTCCTGGCAAATAAGTCTTAGTCTTTATTGTCAATCTCAGACATCTGCTTAGTAGCACAATGAGGAGAGAAAAGTACTACATGCAGTGGGAGGAGGAATGAGCTAGAACAAACTGAAAATAGACAAGCAAGTGGAAGGGAACAGGATGAATCTTAGGTGTTGTCAATATTATTGAGGCCCATCTGTAATGTTTTTCAAAGGTTTTTGCAATCAGGGGAACTTTCTGAAGGCTGTCCACCTTCTGGAAAAGAATGAGAAGGAGGATCCAGGTAATTACAGGAGGGTCAACCTCACCTCAATCCCTGTGACAGTTACGGGGACAGTCTTCATGGAAGCTATTTCCAAGCAAATGAAGAACAAGAAGGTGATTGGGAGCAGCTGACATGGATTTTCCTAGTACAAATTATGTTTGACCAGCCTGGTTGCTTTCTGTAATAAAATGACTGGCTGCATGGACAAGGAGAGACCAGAACACATCATTTACCTTGGCTTTGCAAGATGTTTGAAATGGTCTCCCATAGCATTCTTGTAGCCAAATTATAGACTGTGGGGTGAATGGACTAGACTTCAAGCTATTTGAAAAACTAACGAGATGATTGAGCTTAAAGAGTTACTGGTCAATGGTTCAAAGTCTAACTGGCAGCCAGTGAAATATGGTATTCTTTGGGGGTTGACATGGGGCCTAATACTCCTTAATGTCTTCATTACCAATCTGGACTATGGGAGGGAATGTACCCTCAACAAATTAGTGGATGACACAAAATTGGGGTGAATGACTGGTGATAACATCTGCCATTTGTAGAAACCTTGACAAGCTGGAGGAATAGGCTGATGAGAACCTCAGGAAGTTCAGTAAGGATTAATGCAAAGTCTTGGATCTGGAGCAGAACAACCACATGCACCAGTGCAGGATGGGAACTGACTGGTTAGGTCACAGCTTTGCTGAGAAGGACCTGAGGTCCTTGTGGACAGTAAAACGAACACAAGTCAGCACCATGCCTGTATGGCAGTGAAGGCTAACCATGCTGGGCTATGCTAGCAAGAGCATAAACAGTAGGTCAAAGAAAGTGATTATTCACCTCCACTTGGCACTTAATCAGACCACGTCTGGAGCTGTGTCCTTTTTTGGACTAGATGGTCTTCAGGGATTTTTTCCGACATAAATTCTTCTGCAATTGTATGAAAAAGGAAATTGCAAAGTAACAGTTACACGTATTATTTGGCACAACACTGTGAGGTATGTTTGTTGTGAGAAATGTCTCTGTGCTTCATAAAGGGATTGATTTCTGCTTCATTATGTTTAATAAGATTTGTAGCTGAGGACATGAGATGATTTTTTGGGGGTGGATAAGCAATTTGATAGCCTTAAAGCAGTAGCTTTAATATGAAGCCTTAAGAAATTTGCAGAGATAGTAAAGAGAAAGAAGAATCTGAAGAATTTATTTTTATGTTTTGGAGTGTTCAGATGAGGAACTGCACTACTTAAATGAAAGTACAAGTAGGATCAGATTATTAACTATTTTGGAGGGAAAATGAACTTAATGGTCAGAAATATCCAGATTTTAGGAGTTGGTGTCAGTGTGATTATGTTGTCAGATACTGTAGTAAAGTAAAACTTCTGTGTTCAGCTACACACTAGCTTGTTTTGTCTCATTTTTGATTGATTCAGCATGCTGACTTTCTATCTACATCTTTGCATGAAGAAAAGCTTGATTTCTTTGGTTTTGCTACTAGTATGGAATAAATTATAGAAACCAGTTTCTGCTGAAACATGCAGTTGATTTTGAAGGGATTTGATTATAACAATATGTTGTGTGTGCATTGAGATAATTGCACAGCAAGTGTTACAGGGATACCGAAGCATAGATTCTTTAACAAACTTATGCAGAGTTTCAAGAAAATGTGCTCCACCACTTTAAAATCAAATTAGATTTTTTTCAAATGAAACAAACAAACAAACAAACAAGCAGAAAAAGCACCCAATAAAAACCCATATCCAGTACTTCTCCAGCACTGCTCACATCAGAGTTTTTTGGTTGCTATGATTTTTTTAGACCTGGCTTACACAAGTCATCCAAAATACATTGCTAGCTTGTTGTTCGGGGGGTAAGAAAAAACATTAATGCATCTCCTACTACTTGGAAACCATTACTTCGGTTCAACTTCCATGGGTAAGACTCTGCAAGACTTTCTGAGTGGGTATCTAATGTAACCTTTTAAGATAAATGTTTCGACTGTATTGTCAAGCAGCAGTTTGAACAAAATGATATTTTAAAATTTACTTTGAACGCAGGGTCTAAGATCAGCGAGGCTTGACATACACTGAGGTTCTCAGGCATAGATCTGGTAACTGGTTTATGGTGTAAGCACATTCAACTCTCTTAAATACAAATCGGGATGGAAAGCTGTTTAAAATCTGGTTTTGTAACTGTCAGCCTAACTGATTATGCCCCAAACATAGTGTAAGTATATCTGTCATTTGAATCATTCAAACTTCCAAATGGAGCAAAAACTGACCCTCAGCACTCCAATCGCACCTCTCAGGGGGAATTCTTTTACATCAGAAAAAGAAATCAGTTTCCTTCAAATCATTCTGAAGTGCAATAGAAACATCACAGTGATGGCTCATATGTGAAATATATTAGACACAAGCAAGAAGCTCCATTTCTAATGTTTCACAGAAGGAAAGAAAGTAAACAGAAATTATCTTTGATAACATAATCAATGGGTGAAGGAAAATATAATAATTGTGGCTCTTTCCGTTTTTCTACTTGATATTTATGCACCCCTTAATTACATTCTCATTTTTTAATTTCTGTTGCTTTTTGTGAGAAATTCCTCAAAGTGCTACTTTGACTGGCAAATTTCAAATGCTAAAAAAATCAAGTGGTAAAAATAAAGAATCATTGTCAAGCACTGTCCAAAAGGCTTACTCATTATTTGCTTGGAAGGACATCTTATTTTTAAATTTCATTTGATCCTTTTTTATTTCCAAGTAAAAAGAAAAGAACTGCTACTAACAGTTGCTAATTCTCTATAACTCTTTCTGCCTAATTCTTTCTTTTCTATTTAAGTTAGTATTCTGTTTAAACTCTTTGTTTTCATATAGCCTACACATGTTAAAATTGCATAATCCACTCAAAGATCTAAATATGTACTTAGTACCCTGTAGGTGTTTCTGTATGCAATTGTATAAAGAGTAGGTATGCAGACATGTAGGAAGCTCAAAAATTCCATGCAAAAAAACCTAGATGAAGATTCGCAGAACATATTCCACCTTTGAAATTGCAAAGGAAATAAGCCACGACATTAACCATGAGAATGGTTCACAGCTGCATCAGGGGAGTTTCAGACTTGACATTAGGAACCATTTCTTTGCTGAGAGGGTGGTGAAACACTGGAACAGGCTTCCTAGAGAGGTGGTCAATGCCCCAAGCCTGTCAGTGTTTAAGAGACATTTGGACAGTGCCCTTAATAACACGCTTTAACTTTTGATCAGCCCTGAAATGGTCGAGCAGTTGGACTAGATGATTTTTGCAGGTCTCTTCTAACTGAAATTATTCTAATCTCTTCTATTCTCTTGTTTTATTCAGAGCTGCATCAACAGACCACTGAGTTATACCTATTCCCAACCTCCATTATGCCACCATATAACTTCCCATATGAATGTACTAACTTAATTCAGAGACAACTTCATGTGGTTCAATGTTCAGCTAATGCTTTCTGCACTTCTCAGCCCAGGCTGAAGATGGAAATGAGTAGCTGCACAGCTTGCATGTGTTCACTTATCATATGAGAGGAATACCTGCATAGGGACAGTTGCAAACCCCCTGCTCTTCCTTCACAAATAAAGACCTTTTCCAAGGAATGTAAATCAGTGTAGTTCATACTTTTCTCATTTGCCTTTTTGGCCTTATCACATTCAAATCTTACTTTCTCAGGAGATCAAATGCAGTCTGAAATTCCCTGGATAGGATCTCTCTTCCCTTAGTGGCTCAGACACTTTAACATTTCAGAAAAAGACCAACCTTATAGCTGCTGGCAACAAACTCAAAGGTTTTAGGCAGAAGATCAGGGCCTGAGTAGTCCTGTGATTCAGCTGTTACGTAGAAGATTTAGTTAATTTCTAGCAGCAGAAACAAATACAGCTGTATCAGTGTTTCAGGGGCTGGATTCCTCCCCCAGATTTGTGACTAGGCTTCCTATATTGGGTGAAGAGATGTGCAACACAGAGCAGGATCTGACCAGGTGCCATTTAAAACAGCTAATATAAAACCAGTAAGCACAAGGGCATTTTGTTGCCATCCTGAGGGCCAAAATACTGGCATCTGTCAGTCTGGAATCCATGAGTGGACATTGTCTCCTTAGGGTAGTTGCCCACATTGAGTCATGTAGATACTTCAGCAGCATACACTGCTTGCTTTCATGAGAAGAAGTACAAAGGGGAATGGATAATTTATATGCAAGGACCTATTGGCTGGAATTCCCTTCTGCAGTGATTTAAAGTGATTTATTGCTGTTGCTGCAGGCAGAGTGCTGTGACAGGTTGAAGGCTACGCTGAATCTGCCCATCCCCTTGTGAAAGTTGTGTTACTGAAAAGGACCCAGGATCCCAGAAGCCAGATTGCTCAAGCTGGACCTTGGCCATTTTGCCTCCAGTACTTAATGCAGACAGGGACAGCCCTGGCTTGCACTTGCTGCGGCAAGATCGTGTCTAGGTTTTAGTTTAAGGATGTACATGTGAATTAGGCAAAAAGGTGCTCAGACTAGGGTAAACAGAGAAGGAAATAACCAAAGGCAGGACTAGAAGTGTCTATGGAAATTCAAAGCAAAAAAAAAATAATCCCTTTTGCTTTTGAAGAAAGGGAAAACTGAACATTGGATTTTGAATCTAAGGTTTGCATTGTTTTGGTACCTAAACCAGACATATTTATATGTTTTCAGTTTAG
This sequence comes from Balearica regulorum gibbericeps, assembly GCF_011004875.1. Taxonomy (NCBI): domain Eukaryota; kingdom Metazoa; phylum Chordata; class Aves; order Gruiformes; family Gruidae; genus Balearica; species Balearica regulorum. The sequence goes on along the minus strand of NC_046184.1, from coordinate 172,782,865 downwards.
TAAATACTTTTCTTTGACCTAAAAGAATTGAGCACCTTATTTCTGCTTCACTTTAGTTGTGTGTGCTTAATTCCTTTTAGGTTCTTTGAAAATTTTACTGAAAGTTTCAAAAGTCTTTATCCACTAGTAGATTTATATCACAACTATAACCCTCAAATCCAGACTATAATAGAGGTGTGGATTGGGAAGAGTCTAATTTAAATAAAAGCAATTCAAAGAAGAGCTACTTCTTCTCGCTCCCTAACCCCATCTTTTCCATGCTTGATGAGTACAGTGCAGAAATGGTAGCAATTACCAATTTAGCAATGCACGCAGTATGAATTTCTTTTTCCCTGAGAGTCAGGCATTCCTTGGTGGTTTGCTAGCAGCAGAAACAGGGAATGCTTTGATAGACTTATCTCCTTGGTCAGTTGGAAATACTGTGCAACCAGTGGCTGCTCTGTAACTGATAGGAACGTGCTGCTGGCACAACAGCAGCTGGCGATTTCATCAGTCAAAATTGGCAGTGTCATTTAATTTAAGGTCACTTGGAACTTATTACTGTCTAAATATTGTACTTTTATATGCTAAGCTCACTACTAAGTTCTGAAACATGGAGAAAATGTGGAGAACTGGAAAAATATGATGAGGATGAATGCATAAAATTTCAGAGAACTTTTAATTGCTATAGCTGAAATATCAGTGAAATGCCTTTTTATTGTTAAAGACTTAAAAATATGAAGAAATAAAATGTGTCACATCTATCTCCTTAATTCTCTTGGTCTTGATATAATTATTCACTAAGAGAACTGAATTCTGAATTTTTAATATGACACTCAATATATAATATAAAATTTCCACCCTTGTCAAATCAGCAGAGAAAAGAACAAGCAGTCTATCCCGGTTACTGAAAATTAAAAATGTACATGAGATGAGAGCCCCAGTCATCTGGGAAAATTCACTCAGAACAGAGAGCCAGCATAGTGCCTTTGTACACATTATGCCACACTTAAGTCTGGAAAACTTCCAGTGACACCAATAAGAGCAGGTCAGGTGCAAAATTTTGAATGAAAATGACCTTCTTTTATCCCTTCCTGAAAGCCCCCAAATTCTTAAAGTCTGATGTGATTTCTAACACAAGCAGCAGAATTTAAGATCCAGACTTTAAAAAAATAAGCAGTAGAAGAGGTTCTTATTCAGTCTCCTTGCTTTGATACTTTCATGAGAGCTGCAAGAAGCCTGCTGCTAATAAAAAGACATTTTGAGTTACCATTGAGAACTCAGTTTCATCTGATGTCTGAATTCAGATGGGATACTGAAATGCTAAATGCAAATGCTGTCCACTAGCTGAAAGACAGCAGACTACTTTCACTCTGATTTTGGCTCCAACCTCTACTACCTCTATGCATTGGGTTTGTGTGGCAAGGTTTTGGTAGCAGGGGGGGCTACAGAGGTGGCTTCTGTGAGAAGCTGCTAGAAGCTTCCCCTGTGTCTGACAGAGCCAATGCCAGCCGGCTCCAAGACGGACCCGCCGCTGGCCAAGGCCAAGCCAATCAGCACCTCTGTGATAACATATTTAAGAAAGACAAAAACAGTTAGAGAGTGCTCTTGCAGCTGGAGAGAGGAGTGAGAAGATGTAAGAACATCTGCAGACACCAAGGTCAGTGCAGAAGGAGGGGCAGGAGGTGCTCCAGGCGCCAGAGCAGAGATCCCCCTGCAGCCCATGGTGAAGACCATGGTGAGGCAGGCTGTCCCCCTGCTGCCCATGGAGGAAGGATGAGGGGGTGTAGCGATTCCACCTGCAGCCCGTGGAGGACCCCACGCCGGAGCAGGAGGATGCACCCAAAGAAGGCTGTGGCCTGTGGGAAGCCCGCACTGGAGCAAGCTCCTGGCAGGACCTGTGGATCCGTGGAGAGAGGAGCCCACGCCAGAGCAGGTTTGCTGACAGGACTTGTGACCCCGTGGGGGACCCACGCTGGAGCAGTTTGCTCCTGAAGGTCTGCACCCCGTGGGAGGGACTCACGTTGGAGAAGTTCATGAAGGACTATAGCCTGTGGGAGAGACTATGTTGGAGCAGGGAAAGAGTGTGAGGAGTCCTCCCCCTGAGGATGAAGAAGCGGCAGAAACACCGTGTGATGAACTGACCGTAACCCCCATTCCCCGTCCCCCTGTGCCGCTGAGGGGGCGAAGGTTGAAGCCAGGAGTGAAGTTGAGCCCGGGAAGATGGGAGGGGTGGGGGGAGGTGTTTTAAGACTTGACCTCTACTCTGTTTTGCTTAGTAATAAACTAGATGAATTTCCTCTCTAAGTTCAGTCTGTTTTGCTCGTGGTGATAATTAGTGAATGATCTCTCCCTGTCCTTATCTCGACCCACAAGCCTTTTGTTGCACCTTTTCTCCCCTGTCTAGTGAAGGAGGGGAGTGATAGAGCGGCTCTGGGGGGCACCTGGCCCCCAGCCAGGGTCAACCCACCACACTGTACTATTTCCAGTTGGGCTTAGTTTGGTTATAAGAGACATTAAGGCTGGAGGGCTTACAGCGGGTGCAAAGGTTAGCAACTCAGGGTTGCTTAATCCTGTTCTAAATGTATGCAGATATCTCCCTGCTGTATAAAATGACTTTCAGTGAAAGCCTTTCACTAAATTTATTCACTAAATCTGGGATTAGCAACATCTTTAGAAGCTACAATTTCAAGACGCAGTATCAGTTCACATGTGCAGCACAGCTTACACCTCTGTCTACACATTCATTTTTTAAAAAAGGAGTTATGCTCTGAGTTATCATGCGATGTATTATTTCTACAAAGCTACATGTGTGGTTCTTAGGGAAAAATTGGGCTCTGAGACAATTTTTAGTTCTGAACTGAAAGAATACTTCTCAAAAATCAACTTCAGTGTTACATATCCCTTTCGACAATCTTTTAATTTGGAGACAAAACCAATTGGTCAGAAAATTATCAGTTTCCTATTATAAATGCATTACTTTAATGTTCTTTGTGCTCCTGGGCTCTGGTTTTAATTTCATGTGAGAACACTACATTTTCAAATTTATATAGAAATAACATATGGTATTTTGTTGCTATGGCAATATAGATCCCTATTTCTTCATTTATGAATAATAATAAAAATCTAATTGAATCAAGTTACATTTTCGTTCCACCATTTCCTGAAGCTAGCCTTTCATGAAGACTTTGTGTACACTCAATTTAAACTACTTTATTACCCTCTCTAACAGGATTTTATCTTCTACTTGGGTTTCTTAAAGCTCTAAGCATTGATTTTAGCTTACACTACCCCACTGGCAAACATTAATGCATAACTACAAAATGAGTCTTTTTTTTTATTAGGACAGTCAAGTAGTGGAATATGTTGCCCAGACAGGTTGTGTGGTCTCCACCCTTGGAGTTTATCCCAGCAGACCCTGTTTGGAGCAGGAGGCTGGACTAGAAACTGGTATTATTCTGTGATTCTTTTATTTGGGTACATCTTATTTGTGGATCCCAATAGCCCAGTTTATGTCAGTTGCTGCAGTTTGAAAGTGTAAAATGAGAGTACGTGAGGAATTTTTCCAAAATCTCCAGTATCTGTTTTAGGACTAAAGCTGTTGCTGCTGAGAAAGTCTGTTCTCAAAGGCTTCATCCCAGTACCTCATTTTACCCTAATGTTGTTAATAGCTTTAATTTTATCTCCTGTATCATTTGAGGTCACGCCTTGCACTGAATGATGTTTTCCTTGGATCATTCGAGGAAATCCTTAGACCATAAAGACATCCCATTTTAGTTGTTATTAGCCTGTTGTTACTTCAGACTCCAGTTAGCAATTGGGTGTTGTAGTCTGATAATGCCATATGATGTTATCCCTTCCTTATTAAAGGAACCAAGGTCTAGGGTTTAGACTGTCTGAAAGACTATCTAGGAGCACTCCCTCAGACAGAAAGACGCAGTGAAATCAGCCCTTTGGCTTCCCAGAGTATGAGCTGAGCGCTGCAAATTTTATCTGTGGAGGAGTGGGCACTTCCGTAGACTATTTAGCAACCGAGGTTTTCTATTTTTATATGTATATATAAGATTTTTATATATGATGTTTATATATGTGATGTTTATATATATAAAATCATATTAAAAATGTATATAAAATAGAAAAACCTCCATTGTTTTTCATATATATATGCTGGAGATTAAAGCCCTCGCAAGATTTTTTATAAAGGCACTGTAGTGTAAATTATTATATGGTGAAACTCCCATTGAGCCTTAAATTCAATTATAATGAATATCATTTACATTCCTAAATGCCCACTTCAGGTCAGTTAACAATAAAAAGAAATTTCCCTAAATTGTATTCTGTTTTCCAGGATGGATATTCCAGATTAAAAAAATACTACTCTTGGTGATCTTTCTTGCTGTTTCACTGCAATACATACATACATAAATATATATATATTAGATGTAAAAATAATGTTTGTAGGCATGTGTGTATAAGTGTGTAAATATATATATACACACGTGTATACACACAACCACACAGAGAGCAAACTTAAGGGCCTTTTTTGTACTATTTTCTGTATTTCCAGGATTCCAGGCAATTATTTGAGACTTTCAAATTAGAATGATGTGTTAAAGGGGAGTTTGCCTTTATTATTCTGATCTGTCATTTCTTTTATGTAACAAGCCAGCTGTTATTTGAACAGCATCATTCATTTCCTCAATGGAATGATGACACTACAATCAGCCTTCATTATCTTCCCATGCTCTTATATGAGAACTAAGTGCAGAGGAAATACTTTGTAATTACTCTAGGCAGATTTCCCACATGTTAGAGATGCCATAGATGGGATTAATGAATATCACTTGAAAAGGTTGAAGTAGACAAAAACAAAATTAGGCTTCAGTAATCGCAACATGCAGATGGGTTGAAATGCTAGTGGGAAAAAATCCCATCAGCAATTAAACTTGCTTCTTGGAACAGCAGATGTGCATAGTCTTTTACTGAATACTGAGTACACTTGAAAGGAATTTGTAGAGGAAGAATACTGAAATACATACAGTTCTGCTCAGGCAGGGTTGGGACGAGTGTGACTGGGTTGTGCTTATTTTACTTAGCAGGCACGAGGACCCCCCGTCTCCGCTCAAAAGAATCCCAAACTTCTGCTAGCCAATGAGTGCTCCTCTTACCACTTCTGCTGCTTTCTGCCACGAGAAGCTCTTCTGCCATCAGAGACCTGTTAAAGGCCTCATCTAGGACAGCAACCATATGCTACAGGTTGCTCTGAAGGGCACCATTAGTTCTCCAAAGGAGACGTTTCTCAAGCCCTATTTTGCAGCTGGCAATAGCACAAGACTGTCTCTGCTAGCTTCCTCTCCTTGATGCTTGATAATCTTCAAGCATCTTGCTGACAAGAAAAACTGTACAACTGAAAACCACCAACAAAACGAATTTAGCCACCTAGAGGACTTGCTATGAGTCACCAAGCAAGGTGCTGTGATCTAGAGAGGCAGATGCATCAGTGAACAACACAAGTACTAAATCAGTTGTTTCAGTTTGTATTGCTGGGCTTTTCAAACAACAGGCTCTAGGCCAAATCTGACTTGCAAGGTCCAAACAAAAGGTCCACAGTCACCACTGCAGGATACTGCTCGGTACGACACCTGGGGAAAGTGGGAAGGGTAAATGTGCAAGGAGGCAAGTTCACAGGGTTTCTACTTGTGCTGATTTTTTACTAATGGCTTTTGTTTTCATATATTCTGTTGGTCGTCATGCAGAGCAACATCAGAGCATTATGGAGTAAGTGTTCTAACTCCTTAAGTACTGAAAAGTGAACTCTGGTCCCTGTTGGTTGTAGCAGGTGGAATGGACTATTACAGAGAAATTGTCATCTTCACCCTTGCACAATAGAAGTGTCATGATCTGACCCAGTGGTTAAAAATACAACTTTTACTGTCCAAAGCAGCTTCTTTTCTTCTCTAAGGGCAAACTTAAGTTCCCTTCTCCCTTTCCTGTGCTGGGAAGAGACTGAATTCCTCTCCCTCTCTGCTTGCCTGCCAGGCTGCATGGCAGATGAGTAACCCTTCACACTTCTCTCCCTGGTTTCCGCTGTTCCCCAGCCGCAGCTAGACCTCAAGCTGGATCCAGAATCTAGCACTGGGGGCACGACAGGCAGAGATGTATACAGCCATAGATATATACACATATAGAGAGAGGTGCAGCATTATAGAAATAGCCAGCTAGACTAAATCTTACCTGTGACTTGATCCCAGTCTCTACAATAACTTCAGCTCACATCTTACACCTTACACAGTTACCAATGAAGAAAAATCTTTTGGGATAGCTTAGCTACAGTCCAGAAGCACTGATCTGTCCCCATACAAAGCCAACTGTGTTCTTGATCACAGTTATAATATATAAAATACTACGCTTGCCACTAAAAGGTCTGCATCTATCTATCTATCTATCTATCTATCTATCTATCTATCTATCTATCTGTCTATCTATCTATCTACCTACCTACCTACCTACCTACCTACCTATATATCACTATCATTTCCTCTTTGAAGGATGCGGAAAAGCGTATTGTATCCCAGCTACTGTTACACTTGAGATCTTGCTAGAGGCAAAAGGGAACACTTCATATATATATATTAAGCAAAGAATTTATTGTTAATCAAAATCATAACAATCTAACCAAAATACAGCAAACAGTTACTCTTAGTCAATGCCAACACTATTAACACTCATAGTCCGAGGCAATATGGAAACACCTCATCAATAATACTATTAAAATTGTTAAAAAAAGAAAATTTAGTAACATCTATCCCTTTTTCCTGCAGCTATGCTCACCCTTCCAGTGTCCCTGTGGGGCCTACAGCCAATAGCTCCAGTCTTCTTCAAGCAGAGGTGTGCATGGAGGGGGAAAGGTCCGTGATGAGTCCTGCGCATCCTGCAGTCTTCAGGAGGAGAATGACATGGTGGTGGGAGTCCCTTCCTCCTTGATCTTGAGGTCCACCTGGGGCTATTTTTACATGTTTTCTGAACAAGACCTGCTTCTACTCACTGACCATCACTCAAAAGCCTTCTCCAGGTCCTGTGAACATAAAGGGCTGTTGTATGTCACACACTGACTACCTAGGTCTGTTGGACCTTTACCACAAAGTATCCCTAGAAGCTACAACAGGTCAGGTGGTGGTCCCTTGACTATTGCTAAAACTAGCTGAGGCCCAAAGAAGTCCTGAGTCCCTCCACTGTCAGGTCCATGCCAAGCCTGGGGTCTCGTGTGACTAATGGCAATAACTGTATTTTCTGATGCACACTACTGTCATGTGATTACTGATGGTGAGCAGAAACTATTAACCAGTGACTATTCAACATGTGAATATATATGTGGGAGTGATGTAAATGTTACCTCTGCCACCCTAATAAAATCGTCTTCGGTTTTTATTTCCCTTTGCTTTGTGCAGCACCCTTCTGCCTGTTCTGCCTGTACGGTCAAGTCTCTTTGCATGGAAATGCAAAAAGACCATTCCTAAGTATACCATATGCTACACCTTTGTCAAAAATATTTAGGAATCACAACTTCTCTGAACATGCAGCAGCCTGATTTGGATTGAGGCAGTTCATACAATAAAAAACCTGCCAGCTGATGTCAAGGATTTATGGAATTTTCCACAGAAGGAAAAAAAATAATCCAGTGTATCCTCTATCAATTTTCTATTTATTCATCAATTTATATTTAGGTCAGTATATATTAAATAATTATGGCAATGTCCTTTTTGGAACTCTCATTCATTTCAGAATGTCACTTTTATTTTTGGCTAATGGTTGATGAATTAAACCACAAGATTCAGAAATATGTTGTTAGCTCTGATGACAGTATCACCACAAGAAGCTGATCTCCAGTCCCTGGAGAGGTCTTAACAACGTGGCAGTTGGATTCCTGTGAGTGGAGCCCTCCGAACATCTGCCACACACACCTTATTTTGTCTACAGCCTCACACACAGCTTCCCATCTCTGCACAAGTCTTTCAAGCATAGATAAAGAATTCATTGCAGAGATCAGCAGATGGTTTTCATTGTTATTATTCCTATTGGCACCAAAAACGCTTAAATCAATGAGCAGCCTTTGGAACAGTATTTCCTCCTCTATTTCTCATTTTGTTTTGACAGTCATTTGAGCATCTCCAGATTCCCAGATTAGACTCAGTATGTGGTTTATCTATTTCATCAATACTTTTACAAAGAAAAGCAGAAAAATCTTCTGCTTCAGCCAGTCCCCCTCAGTCATTTCTGAAAGCCTAGCCGTTGTGATATTAAGTGTGCCTCTCACACCCTCTTGTTATCATCTCAGATTGTTGTCTGCATTTAGTGTCAGATAATAATAATAAAAAACCCCAGAAAAGTAGTAGATATGGGGTTGTTAGCGTCAGTTAGCAATCAGTATGCCTCATGCTTCTTATTAGAAGACTTTTCTCAGCTGCTTACAAGCCTTCCTTGATTTAGCTGTTTTCAACTCAAATTTTCCATGCTGAATGCCTGTTTCTGCCCAATAGATTTGTTTATTTTTAAATCAAATAGTAAATAGTTTGGTAACAGTAATGGAATGGAAAAATACATTTGTTTTGCTCATGTTAAAAGATTCAGCCTTTTTTTTTTTTTTTTTAGAAGACCGATCACGTACATATGCATTTGTGTGTTTTGGCAGGCATGTGCCTTTTCTCTCTCTGGAAAAAGCTGCTCATCTTTGGCCTTTGAAAAGCCACGGTTAGCTTATGTCCTACAGATACCCTCTTGCTACAGCTTTCCAGGATAAAGTCTCCCAAAATCCCAGATATGGCAGGTCTAGCATGTGGTTGAATGGAACTATGCTTAAAATTGTAGTTGTGACCTATTCTGATTGTGCCAAGTCCAGGTTTCAGGTCTTAAGGGTCTTTTCTCTCTTGTGTGCTTGATAACGACTTTCTTCCTGGGCCCAAGAAACTTGGAGGAAGACTAATTTATTCATATACCAAAGGGTCAAAATAGCACGGGAAAGTAGGGGTGACCACAGAACAGCACATGGGAACACGGCCTGGGGCATGAGATGAGATGTGAGGTTGTAGGTGATGGAAGCTTGTATTTCAGGCTGTGGGGAAAGTGGGACCGTAGTGGGGAGATGAATAGTGTGTTTGCCAGGGCAAGAGATTGAGAGTGAAAGCGGAGGAGGAAATATGGAAGAAGGAAATTAAAGTCTACTGTGTAAATATGGAAAAAAAGAACTGGAAGCAGATTGGGCACCTGGGTGAGAAGAGTCAAGCTGGGAATCAGTGAGCCAAAGGACAAAATGTAACAGGACAGGTAGATACAACCTGATGCTGAGCCAAGGGTTGAGGGGCAGAGAAAAGGGATGTGGGTGTAGAAGATCCATGGATGAGGAACTAGATGAAAAAAATATCTGGCAAAAAAAGATCTGGGCACTCTAGAATCAGTATTTCTAAAAGGGAAGTGGTCAAAAAGTTACAGCATGGCTGTGGACTCAGGAGGTGGCCCTGGCTGTTTAAAAGAGTAGTTCAGACCAGGAGGCTTTCACTTTTATTGAAAATTGGAGAAATGGGACTGACTACATGGGACTACTCTGGGGCTGCAGTGACAAAGTAGGGAAAGGACTGCAATGGGGACACTCTCTTGCAACGGGCCAGATAAAATTAAGTTTGAAGGGAATGGGCAGAACAGCCTGTACGCAAGCAGAAAACTCCTACCAGAGCTTCAATTTGATACAAGGGTCGATCTCAACTGCACATTCCATGGCCACGTATATGTTCCACACCTGAATCAATATAACTGTGCAAGCACAAATCTCTCTCTGAGCAAATTTACCCTGTTTCATTTGCATTTGTCATCAGGAGGAATTAGGCCAGGAAAAGTACTACACTTACAGAATCATGATTCAGTTTCCCGGTGCCTTTGCTAGTTTGGATAATTCTATTTAGCATTGCACATTATTGCTTGGTATAATCCACATTTCTTGAGTTCCACTTACTTTCTTTTCTGTTGTCAAACCTATGTGAATTGCTGCTATTGCTAAGTGCTTGTTACCTCAAATGACAGAGCTGGTAAAGTTCTGGCTGTTACAGTTTACTTTCTTAAAAACCTAGAGACTTCTACACAAAAAACACACCCTGCACACAAATACATTAAAAGAACATTTTTCAAGATTGAAAAATCACCGTGCATGAAAACGCTGTTAAGTACCAGAGCAAAGCCTGCTCATGCTGAAGTGGGCAAACAATCTGCTTTTTTCTGAAGTGGCTGAGAGATTTTTGCTGACACATGCCAATATAAATTTGATCTGTGGAAGAATAGAGTCCCAGCCTAATTAGAAACATTAGCATAGAACAAGCAATAATAATGTTTGTTACCAAGTTTCCAATAGCAAAAAATATTTTGCAGATTAATTATGATCTCTTTGCACCTCTGTAGTTCAGTGGTTGATCAGATCTGACATTTAAATAGTGCTATCATTTTTGAATTAAAAGGCTAGGGAGGAATAAAATAGTGAAGCATTTACTCTTCTATCTCCCTATACTCCTTCTACTGTGCACTCCACAAGCACAAGGTTTTGTACAAGCTCAGCAAACCAGTTGTGATCCAAACTGTGATAATTTGGTTTTAAATAAGGCGTGTGATTGTGGTATGGTTGGTTTTTTTGTGGGTTTTGGGTTTTTTTTGGGGGGAAGAGTAATGAAAAGTAGTTGGCAAGATGACAGCAGATGTAAAACCCAGACTGAAGCTATCAGCATGGATGCAGCAGTGCAGCTGCTTCCTGCCTTTGAGAAAGGTCAGGAGAATATGCAGACAGCTCACAGAGCATGTAGATGTTGCTGAGGATTACGGGCTGCTTAGGCAGGAGTGTAAGTAAGTACAACACAAAAGCAAACAGAACATGCAAGCACAAAATTCATAGAGAAACAGATTTTAACCATGACAAGTGATGTCAGTCGTAACAGACAACGTCTGCGGGTCTGACAGGCGGTCACACCTCACTTCTTCCGACAAGTGAAAGGTGCTGGCTCACCTCTGCGGACGCCCCGCAGGGAAGCAGAGGCTAAAGCCCACCAAAATCAGTCAAAGCTCGTTTACTTCAACGTGCTTTGAATTGGGTCTTAAGACAACACATCCCTGTGGGTCTCCCTGTTGTGCCAGCCTGCATCGCCAGCAGGCTGGGCTGTAAAATCTCTGAGGGATGTTGCTTATTTGACACGTCTTTTCACAGCACCATGTTTATTTCAGGTCCTCCTTCATCCCTAATTTGTCCTAATTTTAAGCAATTAGGAACAATAATTAGGAATACAGCTCCCCTGTAGTTTCTCACGGAGACATCCTAAAAAAGATTTAACCTATTTAAGATCTGAGTCACCTTTGTTACTGTCTGTATTTCTCCCAGGCTATAATGGAAAGCAAGGACAACCTGGCTTCTTGTTTAGGTGCCTTGGTTGGGCCTCTGGAGTCCGGTGGAACAAGGGGCTTGCGAAAGTTTAACAATTCCATGCACATCTCATACTGAAGCTTGAGAGATTAAGGCAGCAATGAAATTCTCTAGTTATGATCTGGATTAAATAGGTCAAGAAAGGGGAGTGGTGATTTGAAAGCTCATTGACTGCTGAGGGAAGGGATGGATGAAATTAGAGTCCCTGAGTGCCTTCTGTCCTTTGACAGCCACAGACAAAGTACAAAATGATCCCCTTGGGATATATCATCTTTTTTCATATTAATGAAGGTTCGCCCTCTATAAAGATATTTTTATTTTACATTTTCAGCAAGCATTGCATTATTTTATTGTGCTCTGCTGCTGATGTGGCAATCTCACCCTGTTAGCCCTCTGGATATATTAGCAATCCTAAAATGCCATTTTTCTCTTGTGAGAAAATTGCCGAGAAGAAAGCTCTCCTTTTAACTCTTGCTGAACCAACCGAAATGTATATTTGTTCTTGTCATTCACGTTAACTTCCTGTATGTTTCGGGTGACTTCGCTTTACAGCCTGGATCAAAGTCATCAGCTCGCTTCATGGAGGTAATCAGAAGTCATCCAGTGACATAACAGCATATCCAGCGGTACCGTGAAAAGGGTAACTAGAGCTTTTACGAGGTCAGTATTCCTGTCGATTTTAGCTTTTATTTTTGAACCATTTTTTTCTGGGTGTAAATTCCATCTCTGGACAGGTAAGATTGATTTGTCTGATTATGAGTATATGCAAACTCAGAGTTTCTCCCCTGCTCTACAATATCTTATTTATTTTCCTTCCTTTTTATTATTACTCTCCCTATTTTTTAATTTCAGATGACTACATTTTTATATTGCCAGCCTGAGTGCTCTCAAATAATTACTATCTTTTTACACATTTTTTCTCAGGTACTTATTGAACACAATCAAATTACAATATATTTAAATGTATTATGTTAAATCACATTATTTACCTCCCATTTACTCATTTGGTAGAAATTGGAAGTGCTAAACTACTAGCACCAATTTGTAGTCAAAGCAAAGCTATCCACACAGCAATTATTTCCGTAAACATGAGCATCTTATTCAAAACAGGAACCAGCATGGTAGTGCACTGCCCTGCTCTGCCCCTGCTCCTCAGCCAAAGAGTCTGCAGGGCTCAGCGTACGCAGAGAGATCAGCAGGGAGGAGGGGTGGAGTGGGTTGTAGGAAAGCCAGAGCAGAGAGACTCATCAAAAAAGCAGGGCAGGCAAGAGAAAGGGAGAAATAACCAAGAGATAAGTAGTGAAGAACAAAGCCAGAAAGGAGAAAACGAAGGAGAATGATAAACAGAGATGGAAGGGAGAAGGGAGAAAGATGTAAGCACCGAGGAGAAAAATAATCAGCATATTCATCCCAATATCCCTTACTTATTGAATCCTAAAGAGCATTATTTGTCACATCAACATCCTAGAGTCAAATGAATTGTAAAAGGAGTAAAATAGGATATCAATCAAAATTGCAACACCAGAGTTTCTGAGGCCATGATTTTACGATGCAGGGAAACCTGTCTTCAGATTCCCAGTACCAGATCCAACTGTTGCAGTTGCAAGGAGCAAAGTGCTGATCCCATATAAGCTTGCTCTGCTGGTTCAAATTAGTGCAGAACTTCTGGCACGGTAACTTTGTACTATTAACAGGCTTTATCATGTCATCTGTCCTCCCACAGCTGACATCAAGCCAGCATAACAGCATAAATCCAACATAAAGTTTGTGTTGTATGCTCTGGCTAATTCAGTGGAAATGTGTTCATGTGTTCGTAATCAAATTTATAGTGCTGGTCCAGGAGGGCATAGATTTGGTAGTAAATGGTCTTGATACGCTGCAAATGCTGTTATGAGCAGAAGGGAACATACCATATACCCAAGACTAAGTATTTACTCTTAGACCAATAGATAACAGTTTAAATTAGTAACCCTGTTCCAAAAATATATACTCATTGTTTAAATTAATACAGAGATGTTTCATCAGTAACAGTCTTAAAATTGTTTAGGTCTGCTTGGTGTTATTTCACATGTTTTGCCAGCAAGATCTACCTGCTTCTCCTTGGTTCCCAGGCGAAGCGTGAAAGCTGCACAGCAGCCTCCCCCTGCCCCACCTGACACAAGGGGCTGTTGCTGGTCCCACGATGGCTACCGAGGTTTGTCGTCAGGCCTTTGCCACGTGCGATATTCCCAGAGATGAAGTTATGACAGGACAGGCATTAGTCAGTTGACCGCTACACAATTATTAATGCAAGCTAGGTCAGCTCAGGCCAAGGCAAGGCCAAAAACTCCTTAGACCCTGAGCTGTCGGGTCAGCACAGAGCCTGCAGACTTTTACTAATAATGGCAAAAATCATGTTTACTGGGGTACGGCCTCAGTGTTGTGTGCTCATTTGACACCCTTTGTAAAGCTGTATGATGCTCTGTCAATCTGCTTTATATTACCGGTAACTGAAAATATGATAAATAAGAGCTATCTTTTGCTTTTCAGCTGACAAATCAGCTATGCTATGTACTTGTGAACCGAGCTATCTGGGTTCCGGTGACTAATGTTTAAGATGATGGAGGTCTGAACTTATATGCTTCTATATGAGGAAATATCCCTGATGCACCTTCTCTTCTCTGTAAAGCATTTAGTTTAGCCTACCCTGCAGAAATCACAAAAGGCATTAGTTCCATCTCAATTATTGCAGTTGGGTTCTGTTAGGATCTCAATTTATTTCACAGCAGCATGAATTTATGTGTTGTTAACACCTGACTGCTGAAAGTACCAGGCTTAGGAAAGCATCGCTGGCAATTTCACTGTGTCCCTTGAATGACGGCTTCTAGTCTCCACAGAAAAATAGTGGATGGGCAACAAAACCTCATGAGGGAAGTGCTGACAACATCTGCTGTGCTTACCTTTATCTAGCTACAAATTTTGGCTACAAACTCCCCACACCCCTTCCTTCCCCCTCCTTTTTCTTTTTTGCAGGTCTGCCAAGCATGAATAAAGAGCTCATTTCAGAGCTCAGCAGATGGCGTTCCTCATTGTTATTCCTATTGATATCCAGGGATGTCTGAGTCCATGGGCATGAGAATGTTTTTGCCCACTGCTGTTGTAGTTCCACTTTGACTTTAATTTCCAAGTGTCCTTACTGTCAGCATAAGCTGTGATACATCTTAATTAATAATACTTGGCAACCAGTATTGCTCTTGATAGTTTTGAAGCTCTAATGTGTATCTATATATTAACAGATTGCTCATGCTACATTTTGAGTCTGTCAGTAGAAAGCAGAGCATCCAGGCGATCCTTACAACCTAGTGAAGAAGGCTGAATCACAAGAGACAACATACTCACCTCTACATATGAGGAGAAAATTGTTATTAGAACTCTGCCTCCTTCAGTGCCCACACTAGAAGGTGATCGTGGTACTGCGAGAAGTATTTTTCAAAAGATGCTGTTATCTCCATTTTAGAAAAAGACAAAGTGGTGGGGGGTTTTCCCTATGTGATTTGCCCGAGACAATTTAAGCAAATCTGAAAGCAAAGTACATCTTTTAGTTTCCTATGACCTGAGCTCTGTCCTCTAGTAGCCTTGACAAAGCAGACTTAATTTTGGAATTTCCTAATTTGTTATTGGCTTGATTTTGCAGTCTTCATCACTGTAGTTGGAGTATTTCTACCCAAGATATCCTGATAGAAAGATTCCTTTCTGTTCCCAGATAAAAATAAGCCTGGGTATGCCAGGATGCTGCAAAGGTTTATAGACACTCAGAACAAGTATTAAAAGCAATTGTTGCTTCTAGAAAGTGGTGCTGTGATTTCAAATTAATCTTCAGAAAGGGTCTTCAAAAACAGAGAGAGACCACAAAACCTCTCCCTTTTGCCAGAAGGTTTTGCTGCCTTTTTGCCTAGGCTTCAGATGATATTGAAGAGTGCCAAGTCTATCTAGTTAGCCTTTGATATATGAGAGACTTGCTCACTGGCTTGAGGCAACAGTACATATCTTCATTTGGATTATCTATGTGACAGTAAGTATGTGTTTGTAATTCCCACTAGAGTCAGCAGAGATCTAGAACTGGATTCAGTTGCATAGAAAAGTATAAATACCATATGCAATGCTCCTAAGAGCATCCATACTTGCAACTGTATTTCTCTGCTTTAGTTCTCTGTATAACAGAGACAATAATAGTGTGAAAATCAATCTGCTGATATTTTTGAAGACCTCCAATAAGTGGCATAGCAAGGGGAAAAATAATCCTCTTGTCTTTTCAGCAGAATATGATGCACTGGAAGTGTCAGGGACACATGTGAATCAAGAATAATAGAAATTACTGAAGAGATGTACTGACTACTTCATCCACTGCATGAGGAAGAGTAAAAAATACTAAGAAATTCAGTACTATGTCATAATGCATATGTTGTAGTGATGGCACAGAAAGTGATGTTGCACTAAATAGCATAAAATCTTTATGCTGGATTTTCTCTCTATTGCAATCATAATATTGTTTCAGTTAAATTTGTGGGGTTTTACGTTTACATGTTGGCTTTACAACTGTGCACTTAACACTTTGTAAATAATGCAATAGGCCTAAACTTTGAATGTTTGGCCACAGGCACATTTTGCTTCTAGGTAGGATGTAACAGCAAATGAGATATATTTTAGACCTGGTTTACTTATTATATTTTTGCTGTTAATGAAACTTTAAACTCACTTTACTCTCTGAGGAATAGCTATTATGATAGGGAAAGAGCAATCAGAAAAAATTGGTGATGATATCTTAGATATCTTGCAAAGAAAATTTTGTCACAGACTTTAGTTGTGTTAGGATTTCACACATGGAATGTTAACTATAATAAAAGTAACAGACAGAGTCTGGGTACACTGCTGTACTTCATTAAAATGACAAAATTGAATTTTTCTTCTTCAATTCAATTGAATTTTTACCTCTTCAAATTTTCAAATTATTTAGAAATAATTTTCCAGCAGGTGTCGATTGCTGAACTCCCTAATAATTTTTCTGTCAGCAGATTTCCATTTACATTTTTGTATTCAATGAAAAAAGGGAGTCCTAAGAGTCAGGAATGAAAGAACTAGGTGGCCTACACTAATTATATATCCAAAAAGTACCAGAGAAAGAGGAGGTAATAATTCCTGGGATTATTTCCTTTAGGAAATGAGATTTTTAAAATCTAATTGTAGAATCATAGAATCATAGAATAGTTTGGTTTGGAAGGGTGCTCAGAGATCATCTAGTTCCAACCCCCCTGCCATGGGCAGGGACACCCTCCACTAGACCACGTTGCCCAAAGCCTCATCCAACCTGGTCTTGAACACTTCCAGGGAGGGGGCATCCACAGCTTCTCTGGGCAACCTGTTCCAGTGCCTCACCACCCTCACAGGAAAGAATTTCTTTCTAACATCTAATCTAAATCAGCCTTCCTTCAGCTCACACCCATTACCCCTTGTCCTGTCACTACACTCCCTGATAAACAGTCCCTCTCCAGCTTTCCTGTAGGCCCCTTCAGGTACTGGAAAGCTGCAATCAGATCTCCCCAGAGCCTTCTCTTCTCCAGGCTGAACAACCCCAACTCTCTCAGCCTGTCCTCATAGGAGAGGTGCTCCAGCCCTCTGATCAACTTCATGGCCGTTCTCTGGACTTGCTCCAACAGCTCCATGTCTCTCCTGTATTGGGGCCCCCAGAGCTGGACGCAGTACTCCAGGTGGGGTCTCACAAGAGCAGAGTAGAGGGGCAGGATCACCTTCCTCGACCTGCTAGTCACTCTGTCATCCTAATTCATGTAAATGAACTTCAGTATTCCTCATTATTATTTTTTTTTATTGAGAACATGATAACTTCTTGTTTTTAAAGGTGATGAGTTTAATAATTTAAGAACCATGGAGATATTAAATATATATTCAGATATAAATTTTTTTTTTTTCCAGTTTCCTTCTCTGCCTTCATTGAGATGTTACACAGTTTTGTGTCCAGCCATATGCAGTTGTGAAAGGGAATTTGATTATCACATATGGTCTATATAATGTGGCATCGTTGACTGAATCGAATGTAGTGGCAATGGTGGTCTTCAGGAATTGACCTTGCAATCCATTATTCATGATAGAAATGACTGCACATATGGCTAAAACATCTAAGTCCTAGAGTTCATTTCTACTCTCTAATGCTACGTTTTTAGGAATAGACTAAAAAGCTAAGAGCTCAGCCCTTTATCTCATCCCTTCACTTACTGAAGAAGCAACAATTATTCCCTCCTTTCATCCAAATCATCCTGGCAGGTAAGTGAAGAATTATTTTCAAATCTTTGCATTTGGAAATGACAGCCACATTTCAACACCATTATCTGCCTTCAAGCTGTGTTTGCCTGCCTACCCAAATCTTTGTTCTAGGTTCTGTCACATTTTCAGCAATTCAGAGTGCTCATTTTAAAAGATGCCAGACTGGGCACAGGCAGTTATAATTCATGATATTGGATAGGATGAAGGCAAAAGAATTTTGTGTTAACGCTTTTTTCAGTTCAAAATTAGAATAGACAAATAGAAGCCAAGTCTTAGCAAACCAAGACCCAACTGAAATATCTCACTGTAACATATGTGTTTGTGCATACATATGTATGCATGCATGTATGTTTTGTATGCATTTCATTGCAGAACGTGATTGCTAGTCTTAAGACTATGTTACTTTTCAAAACTGCTGAAGATGTTTAATTTACATACTTGGGAATGTTTTGGTATTTATACCCAGTATTTGCATTGCGTGCAACAGAGCTCCCTACAGGCTCTGAATTACTGGGTGTTAAATGGAACAACCCTTTAGTCCCTCCTGCATGCAGAGAGTCATTTGTGAGCAAGGAATTAAAAGTCTGGATTCTAATATAACAGCTGGCAAATCAACATTGTGTTTCATTCATTCAATTAAACTACCCAGTACGATTTTGGATCTGGTCCAAGTCCTATCCTGGGAGAATATGAGCCTTTCGCTGAGAGTTTGATGTAGTCCTCAGTGACTTGCAGCTATCAAATAAACTGCAGCTACCACAGCCCTGGAAGATTTATGACCTTCACTCTAAACTTGACTACAGCTGTTAAGTCCAGAGTTTGAGAGGACTGAGTCTCTGACACTCATTGAGTAGATGGGCTGTATTTGTCAAGCTGACTAATCTCATGTAGGATTGATGTGAATCATTCTTCAAAGTACTGTTAGAAAGGTGCTGGATGTCAGACTTGAAACAGGTCTGTCATCACTGGGAATAACTGCTCCAGTGACAGGCACATAGAAGCAAAATGCTCTGAAATACAATATAAAATATTGGCAAGTACAAGAACAACAAAATTGTTTTTTTCTTTCCCCACACAAACTGAAATGATACATATCAGGATGCTATGGCAAGTCTCTTTCCTTCACTTATGGGTCAATAGATGAATTTGTGTAAAATGATCTTTCTGTTCTAGTTGGTCTTTCTGACTTTGTCCAAGGTCAACTTCCCTGTATGGACTTCATATTAATTGCCTTGAGGAATTACTTTCCATATATTCACCTAAAAAACCCCCACCCCAAAACCTCTAGCGACATTGTTGCACAACATTTTTTCTAGATGCTACTTTTATTTTTTTATATTACTTGCCTCATTTCTTTGAGCTGCATTGAGAAAATTCAAAAGCAGGAGTCTAAACTGATTACGTGCATATGCAGTTTTCTTTTTCCAACATGGTTTTAAAAGCATATCAAGATAAGATCTAGAAACTGTATTGCAAAATAATTTAACTTTTTTTTTTTTTCCAATCCCTGATAGGTTTCAAATATAAACTCATCTCTAAAAAAATCTGATTCATTGTTTTTCAATTATAGGTGAAACTTTTCTTTACATACTGGAGAGTTAGAAAAGACAGATGCCTTCAATGTTAGTACTACTGCTAACATTTTTGTTTACTGAGATAAAAAATCAAACATATAATCAAACATAAATTACTAAAAGCACAGCTGGAAAGTTTAGATAGAATGCATTAGTCTATGCTATATAGAAGTCTTTCTCTGGGCCATGGCTACATTTAAATTATGCTATCAGAAACTGTCATGAATTTATGCTTTTTGACTCTCTTATGTTGTCAGACTGCACGTAGACATTGTGGTTTCCAGAAGAATACTGAAGGACAAGTAAGTATGTTACCATTCCTATCAGCCCAACCTCTCGGTGCACTCAGCTTATGACATCTACTCTTTCAGGTTCATAAACTTGTTTTTCACACAGCATTCCTCGTGGAGAAAGAAGATACAGCCACAATGTGATGGAATATGATGAGAGCTTTCCTTCCAGTAATAAGCAAAAAAAGATTTTCTTTCATGATTTTGCATGGTGGTGTACTGGCTATCTGCAAAAAGTGTGACTTTTGTACTCTCTGTTTTATCTCATGTTATATCTGCATTTCTTCACTGACAGTAAGAACCTGGAAGCAGAGTCAGCTTTAACAAGAAAAGAGTTACTAGTAATTTTTAAAATATACTGGGAAAGAAGTTAATTTAAAAGTAATGATTAAGACATTTATTTTAATGAAAGGAGGAAGTTATCAGACCTGCCTAATTTAGCTTTGGTTTATCTATTTATGTGTTATTGTATAACAGAAGTGTAGTGCAGCTCTGCACAATGATCTCCAACTGTCTTCAATTTTCAGAACAATAAGGAATTGTACTTCTTTAGACTAATCAAATTTGACTGTATAGTAAACTCCAGAGTTAAAGTAGATTTGCTTTGTTAATATCCCTTCAACACTTGGAAGTTCTTTCAGTGGCTTTTTGATACATACAGAAGCCTGGCTCCCTTTCACAGTCATATATCTTGGTGTGAGTCATTGGAAACATTAAGGTAAAAATTTGGGAATAGAGAGAAAGACTGGGGAGGTTTTGGGAAAATCTTTGGGAGACAAAGACATGGGAAATTTATTCCTGATTTGGTGAAAAGTGAACCAACACTTCCCACAGACAGGAGAGACATTGTCTTCACAGCAGATACAGGACAAGGCATAGGACAACAAACTCCCTTCATGGTGAACTGCTTTCCTGGGAAAAAAGACTAAGGAATAGAAGTGCCTCTGATCACAACTTCATTTATTCACTGTGGTTTTTTTAACAGGAATTAAAGGCTTTTCCATCATCTGAATGCATGTGAAGGGAAGCAAGTGGAGGAAGGCTGGTGACACTAGCAAAATGAGAACATCTTCCGTTTTGGTGGTCAGAAAGCAGTGAAGAAAACAGGAACAGAAAACCCTGTGCTTGTTCACTCTCTGTTCCTAGTGTTTGGTACCATCACCTTTTCTACTCTTCTCCCCTTGGGTTGACTTATATGAACTGTATAGCTTTGATAGGAGGAATAGTTATTTGACACTTGACTGAAATGGAATCACATGGAAAATAGGAAGCCAGGTTGTGAAGTCTAGGACTTGAGAAGCTGGGAGTGTGGTTCCTCTAGCATAGGGAAGTGCATCCTTTTTGTCTTTGTTAATCCCTGCAGGAATCCTCACTCAGTACTGGGAATAATTTTGAGTTAATAAGAAAGAAAATATGTGATGCCTTCTCCCATACCCTTTACACACATTTGATATTCTAATCCTAACACTTCATCCCAGAATGATGTGTGCTCATAACAGACAGCAGCTGAGATGAAAACTGACACCTGGGACCTACAAATCGCTTTTACTGGAGAATTTTAGGAATATTTGTCTTCCTCTGTTTTCAAAAAAAGACATTATCTCAAAGTGAGCAAGGAAGTTCAAACCCGCTAGCTAGATTCAATCTAAAATGCCATTGTGTGAGTCTGTCTGCTTAGCTCAGGCACTTGTGGTGAAATTTTAGGTGATTAATGAAGTAAGTGCCCACGTTCCCTCTACAGTCTGTCAATGGAGAGAAGTCAAATGGGAAATCCTGTCTGCCACATGTAACTAATAGTCCAGGTGTCTAAACTCAGGAACAAAAGGCCTCCAGTGAGGCTTTCAAAGACACCTCCTGTTCCCTTTTGCCAAAGCAGAGAACTTACTCTAGAAATACTATTCCTAAAACTTAGAAACATGTGAGGCATGGGATCTGCCTGCCTGATGGAGGCATGCCACCCATTCCAAGTAGCCCAGAGCTAAACGAGGAGCTTCCTTCCCCATCCTTCAGTCCCTCTAATCCCTCCAGCATCCCTCTTTATCTCTCTGCACCCAGTCTCTGCCCTGCTGTTTTCTGCTCTTTTGAGTCACTTGCTCTGGTTCTCATCAGCATTTTCTCCCTACTGACCCTCTGTTCTTTCTACTTCTGCTGATCCCCACCTCTGCTCATCCCCACTTCTGCTGATGTCAAACTAGCCACAAGCATTAAAGCTGCTCTCATCTTTACCACTTCATACTATGTTTGTACAGAACTACCAGCAGACAGTTTTCTTCACGTATCTTCAGAGGCCTGAAGGCCATCAATCTCCAGTGGATGATATTCCTTGATGGAAGCACCAACAAATCTAATGGTGCCTTCTGGACACAGTATGTGGAAAAGTTAATGGTTGCTTTTTGTTTCCAGTGGTATCCTGTCCTTTTCTTAGAAGGAAAATAATATTTTAGAACAGGGTTATAGCTGTCCATGTCGCATATGGCATAAGCTTGTATCTGCAGGCTGTAGCCGGATGCCTCTCTACAGCATTGAGCTGCAGGCTGGCAGTCCAAGCACCTAATGGAACAAGTATTGTAATTAATACCTGTTACCTCATTATGGACAGTGCAGCCCTAGTGGGAAACAGATATGTGAGAGCGAGTGCAGAAAAACAGGTCTCCTAGGTTTGATTCATGCTTAAATACCGCAAAACATTTCCTCCTGGTATGGCAATGCAAAGCAGCAGGAAGGCAGAGTAACAGTCTCCCAGGGTGGTACGGAGGAGACTCTCCGACCTGGTCGATCCCAGTGTATAGTGCATACTGAAAATATTTCTTTGCTTACCTATTATTTCCAGTATTTTATATACGGCTAGGAGTCACAGAGTAATTGATTATATTTTGGTTGTACCCTCCACCAGCCCAGGAAAGAATCAGTTCCACTCTCATCCCCTTTGGTCCCAGCACTAGGCAATAATTTATTATTTAGAATGTAAAATGGAGGAATTTCATAAAAGCCAAGCCATTATCCTTTCATATGAGCTGCAGCCCCATGAGGATTCTGCCAAGCCCAGCAAAGAAAGCTTTTAATGATCTCTTCCAAAGTCATACAGTAAACCCATAACTATTTTCTGCCGGTTTTTGAGAGAAGGGTAATAGATATGGTTAAAAATGAACATTTTAATGAATAATTTTGCATAAGAAGTATTCCCATTTTACCTATACCAAGACAGGAATGAAAGGGAGGAAAATAAAAATCAGTGCAATAACATAGACTGAGAGAAATATCCCTGCCGGTGTTAAAAATGCAAAAAATAGCTCAAGATCTATTAAGCATCAAATGTTAATTACAAATCAACTATGTTATCAAATAAAGAAAAAATGGTGAAGAATCTGTAAAGCCTGTCTGATAGCAGAGCTGAAGGCTCAGAGATTAAAGTCAGAAACAGATTGAAAACCAGTGACCTGCCTTAGAGATCAAATGAGTACAAAAAGAGGTCAGCCGTAGTTAAATTGGAACTTGGGTAATACGGACGTGACAGAAACCTGTGAATTCATTCCTCTCAGAACTTTCACAGCCTCCTAAATAATTAATGACATTTGAACAATTCATGTATGACATCATGGGTTTAGAACATACATTGTTTTAAGGTATTTTTCTGGATTTTTTTGCAGTGAAAAAAAAATTTTTATGGAAGAAAAGCACTTTAGCCCACAACATCAAATGCCATACTAAAAAGAAGGCCTTCTGTTCCTATAAGCCAGTGAGCTTTCAGTATTTTAAGAATGCTATGTCTTTTAGTACTCTTGTCTGTATGAATATTTTCTTGCAAACCTGTTGTAAAATCTCCCGTCTATTGAGGAAGCAGAGGAAAAATAAAAGGATATCAGAAACAGCGGGAGGTACATAAGGGTACAGTACTGGGAAAATGAAAGGCAAGTGAATAGATGAATGGAGAAACATCGGGAAGAGAAACATGGGGGGAAAGTAGAGAGAATGGTGAACACAGCAGGGGACTGAGCTCTGAAGAAAGGAAGTGCCATAAAAACAAGTGAGAAAAGGCACAATGGAAGAAGAAGGGAAATTATTTCGCTTGGCTGAAGCAGTGTAAAGGAGACAGAAAGATGTGGATTTTCTTATTAAGCAGATTCTTCAAGTGGCATAAAGCCTACTAAGTGGCTCTCTGTCCCATTTTCCAGGTACACCTGTGGGAGGAAAGGAGGAAGCAGGAGAGAAGAAAGAAGAGAGCAGGACAGAACTCATGCTCCCCTTTCTGATTTTTGGCTTCCACAGTTTGCTGTAGGCAAAATTACTCAAACCATCCCAGCACCCACTCAAAATTCTACCCCAGCTGAACTTCAGCACCAGCTGCCATAGTGTCCAAGAGGGAAGTGTAAAAGTGCAGTTAAAGTCAGTTTATTCCAGCTGTATCAGCTGTTGAGATTGGGGTCTCCTTTCTGAGTAGATAGTAACTACTTGTGTCATTTACCATATCCCTCCAAAACA
Source organism: Balearica regulorum gibbericeps (assembly GCF_011004875.1). NCBI lineage: Eukaryota > Metazoa > Chordata > Aves > Gruiformes > Gruidae > Balearica > Balearica regulorum. Next base: position 172,758,779 of record NC_046184.1, on the reverse strand, counting down.
TATTCTGTTGCTTTACTTCCAATGACAAAAGCAACTCTTTTATGTATTCTTTGTTAACTTTTAAGAAAAATTAAAACACATCAAACACCTACACAATAAAAGCCAGTATGTGAAAGTAATTTTCATGCATCCTTTTCAGACCAGGATGATTCTCTGGCATTCTGGTTACCTATAAGAATAGCTATAGCTATGATTAATAACCTTGTCATGTATTGCATGTTGACCATGATGTGATAGCTATGGTGAATGCCAGTTTTATAAGTGGAAAATTACTGGGTGAAATATGCATTGTAGAGCTCCCATCCACACACACAGGTACTTTAGGAACTCTGGTAAAATTTCCACAGTAGTAAGGGATTATGGTTCAGAGACTTAAAATACTTTTGACATCAATACATTAAGATAGTGCTGTCTTATACACTGATCATGGCCCTTCTAGCTGCCTATATAGTGTTTTCTCTGCAGATGGCTCAGTCACCAAAAAACCACATTGAATGTCACAGTACCTATCATATCAACTATGAAAAGTGGACATAGCAGCTCAAATTCTTTGATACTGTAATTCCAGGGGAGGAAAAGTATGCTGTAGCATTTGTAAGCATCTTTAGCAGATTTGAGGAACCCAATTTCTTTGCCTCAGTTCAAATGTTATGTGGCTAAGTAAATTCTAGTTTTCTAGTTTCCAGACAATTTTGCCTCTGTCAGCTTTCTGAGTCAGATATTCATCGTATGTGTCTTCTATATAACAATGTGTGTTAAGGCTCCCAATGGACCATGCTAAATGAAATGTGTCCTTGTCCATGGCAGAGGGGTTGGAACTAGATGATCTTTAAGGTCCCTTCCAAGCCAAACCATTCTATGATTCTATGAGAGCTCTCAGGTTTGAGAATTTGTATGGCTTCTTATGTTGGCTATACAAGTTACTGAGCTCAGGGATGTTTTCTGAGTTTGTAATAGATCTTACCTTTTCATTTTTTGTGCACAGAGCTTATGGTATTCCTTACACTCCAACAACAAACTTATTTCTAGATTAATTAAAAAAATTATCAATTGTCATTAAAATAATTTTCAAAGTAATGTTCATGTTTTGTTGATCCTAAATAAAGAAGGAATGATTACTCACACACAAAACAATGATGTAGCAGTAACAATATTTTGTAGGACTAACCACCACTGGACCGGTAAAAAGAAACTGCTTTGAAAACCAGAAGAATAAAGCCATATATATGAAAAACTGTCATTTGTCAAGGATGATCTTTTAATTAAATTAGAAGTGGCTGAATTTCCAAACGATATGTGAGTAGCAGGAAATAATAGAACTAGTTTTGCAAGTCCAGCACTTGCCATGAGAAGTCTGCATGAGACCTGAGCATCAGAGGTGGGATACAGAGCTCATGGGAACAGACTTTATCTGTCAATTTCAGTAAGTTTTATCAGACCCCTGTCATTTTTAAATCATAGAAAAAAGCCAAAGTCTACCATATAACTTAATTTGTGAAAAATAAGACAGAGTTTTGGTTTTATTTATGAGTCTTGAACTTTTAGTAACACAAAATTCATATCTACAGATGCCTGTTCACTTTATGTGGCACCTCCAGATTGTGGGAACATCACAATGCATCTCATTTACAGGCTTCCTGGCTAATCATATGCAGAACACTATTTATGTGAATTTAACTATATTTTCAAAAGGACTATAGGGCTGAGGAGCCAATCCCCTAAAAAAACATTGTGAGGAGCAATTCTGTGTTCTCTCTTGCTTCATTACACCCATAGGCTTAGCAATAGCATCAGCCTGATTAGTTTGATTCAGCGTGATGCCAGAATTTTAGTCTACTCCACGCAGATATAGTCCCACTGTTAGTGCTTGTTACAGCCACATAGGGAAACTTGATTTAATAGTTTGTGGCCATATTCAGAGAAGATGTAAACAAATACAATTGCACTAGTTTCATTGGACCCAAGACAACTTACTCAGGAGCTGAGCGATGTACTACTGTAAGCTCACAATCTCTAAATTTTGACTCTAAGGCAGCAGCAGACTGAAGGGAACCCAAATGACAGGATAAGACTGAATTTTTGAGCTCAGGTATGGGTTACCTGTGGCTTTCAAACCATGTATGGTCATTAGCAGGTTGAGCGCAGCTACCATATTGTAGCCATACTCTTTTCTGGCTAGTAGGCAGAGGAATAAACTGGATCTCTGTTGTGGGAGGAAAAAACCATCAGGAGCTACTTAGGCTGATACTGCCATATTATCCTGCAAAGCACAGCAATGCTGAGAGAGAACAGTGGGACTCCTTGGGAGCCTGATATCTCCCATACGTGCAATGCCCCCTGTAACCTTCCTCTTGGATCCCTGTGAGGTGTGCTATGTGTCCTGCTGATTTTGCCCATATGGACATGAAGACGTGGGTTGGAGGATCATGAAGACTGTGTGCTCTTCTTCTAACTCCGATGGGCAAAACTCACTTGTGTCACTGGAAAAGTGCTCACTGACTTCAGTGTTTGCTTTGCTGGGGCTGTGAGTCAGAATGACACACAGGTGGTGGGGATATACTTATCCCTTGAATGTTTCCTGCCTATTTTAAGCAATTATACTTAGGTGGTTCAAAGGAGTTTAGGAAACTCAGCATGCAGTTTGCAACTAATTCAGCAGGGAACATACAAAAGAAACTTCCTGATGATCTGCCCGTATGTAAATATAGCCTTAATATACCACAGTTTTCTTGCTGTTAATAACGTGCTGCTGATGGAAGAAGGGAAAGGTATAAATTAATTATTCTCTCCTTCTGTTTTGTGCTTTTCTTATTGGAGGCTGCTGGAATGAGACAATTCTACTTAAAAAGCTATGCCTCTGTAATGCGATCTGTTAAGGACAGCAAGTTTCAAGACATTGAGACAGTACGAGGAGGTGAAGAAAGGCATGTCCGGTAAGGTCTTCTAATGTTAATAGAATGGATGTGTATTCTGTTGAATGATGAAAAAAAGGAAAATAATCAAGTTTACACCTATTTTGCTCTCCTGATTGATGAGTCTGGGAGCCAAAAAAAGGCCATACTTTTAGTAAGAGTTAATAGTCTTTCTTTGATCAAGTGATTTAGCTGGAGAAAATTAACAAATGACTGTCTTGAAATTCAGGCAGAAAGGCCCAGGGGTATTCTGAGCAGTCAAGGCAAGTGAGAAGCCATGGAGTCTCACTGCTTTCCTCATTGATTTGTATGAGGTGCAGAGCTCGGTAAGAAGTGAATTTTGAGCCTCTACAAATCTTCTAAACTCTGTTTTAGAGACTTGAAAGATGGGGGGAGAAAAAAAAGCCAGAGGACATTTTTTCCTAATCTCTTCCCTAATGCATGACAAAGATGAACATGTCCTTTCATCTTACAGAATCTTCCTGATTACATGACTTTAGCAACAATTTTGTTTCCTGTAAATCTCCAGGTGCTTGGTGCTGCTATCTGATTTCCTGAACAAAGACACTCTTGCAGTTTTTTCTGTTTGTGCTGCCTCCACTAACCAGTTCTCAGAGGTACATTAACCTAAATACCTTTCTAAATGACAGGTGTTAAAGGAGGTCTCTCGGTTAGTGCAAAGGGCTTGGGAGGATGCATAAGAAACTTTCTCCTCTAGTCTCTCTTTTCTCCTTGCATGGAATTTGCCATACTAACAGGTTTCCAGGGAAAAGGGAGCTACCATTCCCACCAGGTGCCAAGCCCACACTTGATTGGACAGTGTCATCTTTCCTTGCTGAGAAGCACAGTGCTCCAAAGCATCGTATATGCCCATAAGAATAAAAGTCTCTTAGCTCATTCCTATTTTCCTTCACCAGTTCATTGGTGCTGGGAGATCTCAGCTACTCAAACAGTAAAAATGTACAGAACTGAGCATTATAAAGGTTACAAGTAGGCACCTCAGCATGAATAAAGAATCAGATATCTCCAGGACTTTCATGTTGTTACTTTTCATTAGTACTTGTTTAGTCCCAAGAAGAAACAAAAAACAAACAAAAAAACCCAACAACCACTTCAGGTGCAAGTTGTTGTGCTAAAGGCAAAGAAACCATTCAACCAGGGCTTGTGGTACAGTGAGTACACTGAGAGTTGTACTCCTCATTAGTATCTGGCTACTATAAAGCAAGGAAGTGAGAGAGATAAGGCAAGACAGAGATGCAGCTAGGTGGCAAAAGATGGCAGCTTTCTCCCCATGGAAGGATGCTGCTGTATTATTTTGCCTCCTTTAACTGGTGGCAGATAATGCGAGGGAGAGAATGCAGCTGTTTAGAGTGTGCCTGACAATCACCCATCATCGTAAGGTAGTAATTGAGAGAGGAAACAAAAATAGTTAAAATACTTCAAATGGCATCATTGGATAAAGATTGATATTAAAGCTACTGCAGGTGTGGAACTTCTTTGTTCAGCCCTTTTCTATATGAAGCAAATCCTTGGCCAACTGCTGGAAAACCATTAGTGCTGTGGGATGACATTTTGTGTTCATTTTGTTCAGTAGCAATGATTTATAAATTACTGTGACTCTACACATAAGGCCCCCAATTGCAAATACCACCCCAATCCTCCTTCCATTGTGGCTGATAGAAAAGCTCTTATTGGATTTAATAGGAACTGTATAAAGCCTTGTGATTGTAGTGGGGAGTCAGGAATAATTTATGCCACCTACTGATCAACCAATAGTCTCTGGTGTTTTTTCTTTGTATTTGGAATAAGGGAACACAGAAGACTTTCTATTTAAGATAATTTGACTGTAAGACTGCTGACTGAGATTAAGCTGTGTGGAGTGTTTTGTGGTGTTCTTATTTGATAAATTTTGTGGTGTTCTTATTTGATAGATAATAGTAATAATAGGACTTACTTGTAATTTCTGCACTCATTAAGGTCTTTGCAGAAGGATGGAAAACGAGCTACTTATTTCTGACTTTCTTTAGCAAGCTTATTAAAAATGTTTATCAATAATGTTGAACTTTGAGAAAGAATTCTATCAGGTTATTTAAGAGAACATTTAAGGTTTTCATTAAAACTACTTTATTTTGATTATCTGAATTTCTATCGTTATTCCATGAAGACTTTGAATTCAGCAAATAGCCTACCTTCTTTAAAAAAATCAAAAAACAACAACAACAAAAAAAAACAAACCAGAAAAAAAGATGAACAACCTAATCTAATCATTTACCATGTGGCCTTCTTCCCTCCAAAAACAGATTATTGACTCATTAAAACTCATTGTATAGCCCAAAAAAATCTGCATAAAAGTTAGCCTATCTCAGTGCATAACAGTTGAGTAAGGATGAGAAATGCTAGGGAAAAACATAAGTCACTGGCCAAGAGTATTGAGAGGGGAGACAGAGCTGTATGAATGATCGGAGGGCTGGAGCACCTCTCCTATGAGGACAGGCTGAGACAGTTGGGATTGTTCAGCCTGGAGAAGAGAAGGCTCCAGAGAGACTTTATTGTGGCCGTTCAATACTTAAAGGGTGCTTATAAGGAAGATGGGGACAGACTTTTTCATAGGGCCTGTAGCGATAGGCCAAGGTGTTATGGGTTTAAACTAAAAGAGAGTAGATTCAGACTAGATATAAGGAAGAAATTTTTTACGATGAGGGTGGTGAAGCACTGGAACAGGTTGTCCAGAGATGTGGTAGATGCCCCATCCCTGGAAACATTCAAGGTCAGGTGGGACGAGGCTCTGGGCAACATGTAGTTGAAGACGTCCTTGCTCATTGCAGGGGGGAGTTGAACTAGATGACCTTTAAATGTCCCTTCCAACCCAGACTATCCTCTAATTCTATGATTAATACATAGTTCCTGTTCATGGGCAGTCCCTGATTGTATGTTATCTGTATGTCGCCTTGGCTCTTGTATTCACAGCTGTTTCAACTTCTTGAAAGTCTGCCAAGGTATTCTGCGCATATCTCATATTTTTAAGGAGGACAACTTTGATTAAGCATTGTAAGATCACAAGAGCATACAGATCCGACAGACTTGGACTGCCAGTCCCCCTGCCCCATCTCACTTGTGAGAGTGGCAGTGGCATGTGATGTCTAAGGGGTGCACAAGATCCTGCCTGTTGTCTGCAGTGGCTTTCTTCATACCTTGCCAGTCTCTGCAACTGTTGGATTAAGGATGTTAGAAGGTACATCCCTGTCTATCCCCTAGAGTATCTTTCTATGGAAGTGTTTCCTATGAATTTGTCTGATTCCTTTTTGAATCTGCTGTTGTTATCTGCCCCCACATCTTCCACAAAGATGAATTTCAGATTACCATTTGCTTTCTAAAGAAGCATTTTCATCTACCTCTGTTTTGAACTGATCTTTCTACTTTCAGCAATAACCCCTTTCTTTCACTATTTTTCAAACATCTCAGTCACACTTCCTTAGGCTTCTCCCCTTTGAATTGAAGTCTCAGCCTTTTTAGCCTGTCCTCACAAAGCATCTATTCTGCCATCCTATCCATTTTAGCTGTTGTCACCATTACCCTTTTTAAAATCTGTTATGTCTGTCTTAAACGTGGAGATTTGCAGAGTTTTCTATTTATCCAGCCTGAACTTTGAAGACAGCGATATTTAAATAGAACTTGGTTTTTTTTTTCTGAATGAGGATTTTTCAGTCCCTTGCAGAACCGTGCTTCCACTGATAAATTTGCACCAAGTATGGTCCAAATAACCAGGATGATGAAAACGAAAGCTAAAGAATAGAGAGACGAATCTGAGAGGAAATGAAAATGTGTGCTATGCTTTTCATGCTTGGTTTTCAAGCTGAACTCAGAAGATGGTTCAAAGCATCCTGCCCATGTGTCATTCAGTGAGGAAAAAAAGTGGTCAAATATTTTGAAACACCTTTCGATTTTTCAGAAAGTGCAAGAGAGTCAAAAGTCAAAACTCCTTAATTTTTGCATTTTGCAGGGAGATTTTTGTCACCTAGACCTGCACACAGTCCATGGCTGCAAATGTCTGTTTTTATCATTAGCAGTAACTGATCTTATACAATCATGTATCAAATGAGGTGGAGCTATGAGATTGAGTAGTATTTAGGAAAGTTTACATGTATGCATATACAGGCCCATTTTCTAGACAGTCTCCTTGAAACATTCATCTTCCCTTTCCCAGAAACATCATGTTCTGTCTCTTGAGTAGCCCTTGGATCACTTTTAGCTGTACAGTTTTGCATTAGTAATTGGCAAACATAGCACTGGAATCCAAATAAAATTAAAACCTCAGAAGTGAATGGGTGAGTGAGGAGCATGAGGCTCCCCAGTTGTTTTGTGGGAAATGAAAAGGCAGTGAGTCCTTTAAAAAACTCTGCAGAACAAGAAGCTGTTTCTCCCTATTGCCAACTGAACAATATTGAGCTCAATTACTTGTGGATGAACTGGTCTGTAACACTCAGAAACACTTTAAATCTTGTTTTAAAACCGTTAAGTGGGAATTAATTTAACATAGAACTTGGCAGTAGTTAATGCAGTGATTAATTACTGAGTTATATTTATTTTATATTGACTTTTTTCTTTTCCCTTCTTCAGTTTCCCACTATTTCCTATCATTTTCCTGAACCAGTTTGGATAAAATAGAAACTGTTGTCAAGTTCAACTTCAACTCTAAAATTCTCCAAGGAGAACCAGAGTCCTCTGAGACTGGGAAAATGTTTAGGAAATGTTATAATAATACTTATTTTTCACTCTGCATATACTTTGTGGTTCTGATATCTGAACTTTGGTTTAAAAAGTGCTGAAATATGTTCTTGCCAGAAATACTCATCAGTTCTACTTACTTCACTTATTCCATAGTGGATTGTGATCAGCAAAATTGATAATATGTTTTATAAAAATGGTTTCAGACTAAAGCTTTTTTTTTTTAATTTGTGTGAAGACATCCTTTATTAAAATGCTCTATTCAGTTGAAAAATTATTTGAAAATTTCATATATGTGATACATTGGTGATTAAAGCCACTGTGATACAGTTATGGCCACCTGATCTTACACTTGGCTTGCAGAAATCTAATTATTGATTAAAATCAAATCTAATTCTGAAATGCATTTTCCTCTGAGCTATAGCTCTTTTCATTTGGCTACTATGTAATTTGCCCTCCAAAATTAATTCACAGGATTGGTATGGGTGTGCCTGTGTAACTGTGCATGTGTCTTGGAAAGCAACCATTCCCCCCAAAAAGGAACGTATTAGACAATATTCAAAGTTGATTTGTGGTTGGTTATAAGATTTTTAAGAGAGCCAGTGAAAAAATTTATGGAAATGTGCCTGACAATCTACTCACTCTTTACAGTCACTAGTGATTTATTCTGCCTGAATGCAGCATGCTGCACTGGGAGAAAAAAATAATCCTGTAATTCAGTTTCTTTAGCTAACTGATCCTTATAATTTCACCTGTATCTGAACTTTAAGCTTTCTATGCCACAGTTCTGTTTAGTGTCATATTGCTATAACTGCATTAGTTGCTGATCATTTATTCAGGGCTTCCAGCATAGCAAAGGAAAGCAAAAGTTGACGCAGGTTGTAAAAGATGCATTTCAACCACCACCGTGAAAGTGATGCTGAACAGCATGCTTCCCTCTTGGCTCTTTCCCAGGTGAAGGAAATAGCTGTGATACTGCGCTTTGCACACACACGAGGATTGGTGCTACGCCAGGTAGCCCTCTAAATCAAGACAAAAATAAATCCTCAAATTTCTTTTCAATAAAAGGCTTTAACTGAAAGGGTGCCTCATAGCTAGTATTAGAAAGCAAGCTTCTGTAGCGTTATCAACATCTCATCAGAGACATCGGCTCAGGGATAACAGTAGAGCAAAGCCTGGAGGTCTTAGCTCTTGCTGTCTGTTGTCTTCAAGACTGATAAAGACAAAACTCCTGAGTATGCCAAGTGAGCCTCTGGATTCTTCTGTGATTTCTTCTGGAATTAAGAATGCTACTGTTAATTAAAGGGAGTAGATATTCCATTCGCCAGTGTGTTGTCTTTTAGTGAAACACCCTTCAAGACCATTGTGCTGAATAAGCTAGTTACACGATAAGGGTCTGTTTCTATGAATTATTTAGTGAAGATGTTACTTTTCGACTCAGAAGGAGGAAGCGCAAAAACCATATCATCAGCTAAATGACATGTATTTTAGAAAAAGCTGACAGATCGTGTAATGTCAGTCAAAGCAGCTCTCAAACGCCAGCTATGCTTTTGAAGCAAAAATTAACTAGATCCAGCTTTCTAAGATACAGCTGTCTGTAACCTCTTCTGTATCCAGTTTAAAATTTCATGATGTGTGCGAATTTACTTGATGCCACCAGAACACCTATAAAACAAAATAATATAAAGCAAACCTCACAACAGATCTCATTTCGCAAAGTAGTTACTTGGTTTTGTGTCACTGTACCTTTTACAAGTGATGGAATCTCCTAAACCCCTGTAGCTTAGAAAAGCAAATATAAACCTACAAGGATCATCAAGGAACTTAATCATTATATATTTTATATTATAAGTTTATTTTGTAGATTTTTTTGAAGGGAAGGGAAAGGAAGGGAAGATATTCAAGTATTTGACAAGTTCTTACTCTATTTTTGTCTCACGTCATCCTTTTCCTATGTTCTTGATACATCCTTTTGTGAATAAATACAGAAATGAAATGGGGAACTGAAGCCCTGTTTATACCTCCAGACTAGGGTACCAAAATCATATTTTGCTCATCCTCTCAGAGGCTGCTGGATTACTTTAAACACGATGGATTAGGTTAAAAAAAGCCCTAGTGACTAGTGCAGTGTCAGCCAGGATGTTGAAAAGCTGTGTCCAACTATGTGTTTCAATCAGAATTTATTTTTGTTAAATAAACAACATCCAATAGAGTTCACCTCAACTCAGGATAGTGGGTGAGTGTCACTCAGAAAGATATATATGGGTTTAAATCTTGTATTGTAAAGGCGGAGGTGAACTTGATTCCTCCAAGTCCTGTGCAAGCACATTATTCACATTCACCTACCGAATAAGAGGAGACTAGTATCTTACCTGGTTCTAGTAAAATCATGGCTCTAAATAGAAATGCATTTGTATTTTTCCAGTCAGGATTGATTTGTAAAATACATATTGTCAGGACTGAGACACAATTTTTGGCAGATTTAATATTTGTGCTTCAGAACATGTGCAGCTGTAATTAGATTATGGTGGAAGTATAATGCATTACTCTTGCCATGACCGTTGAAATGATTGTAAATTATGAAACCATGTATGGTTTTACAACAACCATTCAGGCATGCATTTAAGTTTTTTGTTTTGCTGAATATGGATGTAACACCAGGATTTTATGTACCAAGTTCAAAAATTTGATCATAAATGTCCAAAATTAATTGAAAAAAAAATCCCTTTACAGATTCAGCATTAAAGGAATGTAAAATGGAGTAAGACTAGATCTGAATAACTAAATACGGATTTATAGTTCTCAGTAATTGGTAAAGAATAAAGGAGGATTTATTTACATGCTTATGTTTTTATACATCTAAAAATTATTACTTTGCTGCTAATTTCTTACGTGTTTCTTCTAGCTAGATCACTTCATTTAAAATTTGATTTAAGTACTGCTGAAAATACTGACTCCAGGTAAGTCATGTTTTCCTTTTCTTAGTCTGAAAAGTTAATGTCTGAAGCATAATATATTTGCAAAACTCTAGTCAGATTATTGAGATTTGATACTATATTTATTTTTGCTGAAGAATCTGTTTTAACTTTCATAGAATACAAGTATGAATTTATGCATTATGAATATGTGTGTGACAGTTTAATCAGGAGGTGTCTTGAAACATTAAGTTAATGAATAGTTTACTTCAACACGGCTCAGGTAAAATTCCCATTTATTTCAATATTAAGGTCATGAATCTACAAATACAAGGACTTTGTAAAAAGATAATCCCCATGCTACTTTGCAGCTAAACAGATTATGTTTGGCAGGTGGCTGCAGGTGGCATTATTACACATAGCCTGCAAGTAAATCCTCAGAGTTGGGAGAAGCTGTCCCATGAGTTTTACATTGTTACACTTTGGCTGAGACCATAGCCTTTGGAAAAGTGCTGTGCAAGCTGCAGGACAGTTTCCTCCCTCCTTTAAAATCTGAATAAATACTCAAAACTAAGAGTTTCTCTGCATATCAGGTGTTGTGTAATGACATTATTCCTGGGAGGGAAACTGGTTTCCTTTTTTTGCAGTCATCTTCGTTTTGCAGCTGCTATGATGTGCCTGTACACATTTGTGTGTCAACAGAATAAGCTAGGTTTAAAGTCCATTCACACTATGTCCTTGATTTCTCCTCCACTGGAAAAGTCGTGTAAAAGTGCCTGGAACTCTACCACTGAGCAATGAGGCAAGACCACCATAAGAAGGGACCACTGACGTTGGGAGAAGAGTGTTCAGTATACAAGGAAAGCTAATCCAATTAACCTTGTACCATCGAAGTCAGTTGTAACAGATTAAGTGTGTGATTGATTAAACCTTTCTAGGGGAAATCTTCAGATTTATCTGGAAGCATAAGTTTAACACGATTTTAATTTTCCAGCTGGCTAAATAAAAAGGTATCCTCCGCGGTTTGTCCTCTGGTGATGTTTCTGTAAGTATTAAAATATCTTTGCAGGAAGCATATTTACAGAATTTGTAGACTGTTTTGGAAAAAATATTTCAATAAGCTATTGTCAGAGCTGTGAATACTGTCAGTGTGAAACTGCAACCCATTGCAACCTAATGTATATCTGCATCCTACACAGTAATAGTTATTCAGTAGTTTGCACTCAAAACAGGAAAAGAAATTATGGTGGAGACTAAGAATGCATTGAATGTACAGAAACTGATTAAACAATTACTCATGAGAATGGACTAAATACGGAGCTATCTATTCCCTATAAAGCCGAAGGGGAAAGATATGTCTGCTGGAAAAACTGTTAACCTCCAAACATATGCTGGAGGAAAGAGATTTCAGTAACAGTAATTTTAATAAACTTTTTATTAGTATTCCAAAACATAATGAGCTAAATGAGTTCAGGATTAATTGCTATGAATATCTGGGAAGGGGGAAGTCTCTTCTGTGGCCTACACTTCCAGTATTAACTGGGAACTGAGTAAGGAACATAGGTGAGACCACGACCACCATTAGTTGCCAGATGCTGCCATTTACCTCAATAGAGCAGCACCAACATTTTGTCCGTCAACAATGTAAGTAAGTCCTGGACTTTCTGTCAATATTGTCCCATTTGCTACCAAATGAAAGCAGATTTCTGACCCTGAGGACAAATGGTATAGCACAACCACCGTATAAACTTTCTCTACTCCCAAAAAGGGGCTTTCTCCGTATGTTCATTGGGATCATTCCTGGGCTTATTCTGTACCTCAGATCTTTCCCAGACATCCTCCAGCTGGCACAGGCCAAACCATTCTGAATTCCCTGAAAATTAAACAATATAGATAAACGTGTGCCAGGACTCCAATCTATCCTGGTCCTGTTTAGTTTATTGGTTTAGATGTATACACCGAGCTGGTTTGGGGGAAGGAGTGATAGACATTCCAGATTCTGACCTTGTTTACGTAATTCTCAATAAGTCCATTGAAGTTGTAAAGAAATCATTAGAGTCATGTAAACACTAGCAAGATCAGAACCTGACTTGCAGTGCTGGTTTCAAAGGCCTAGTCTGAACGTCCTAACGGACCCTTAGATATAAACTAGAGATCCAAGCAGCTCCACAGTGACAGCCGAGGAAGGAGAAGGACTTTATTAAGGTCCAATTCATCTCGTGTTATGGTAGCTAGCAGAAAAGGGCCACATGAATAGCATGCTAGATGAGCCTGCTTCTCCCTGCTTGTGTTGGCTTTGCATGGCAAGGTTTTGGTAGCGGGTGGGGGCTACAGGGGTGGCTTCTGTGAGAAGCTGCTAGAAGCTTCCCCTGTGTCTGACAGAGCCAATGCCAGCCAGCTCCAAGACGGACCCCCCGCTGGCCAAGGCCAAGCCAATCAGCGCCTCTGTGATAACATAGTTAAGAAGGGAAAAAAAAAAACAGCTGGGGGAAGCTTTTGCAGCCAGAGAGAGAAGTGTGAAGATGTAAGAAACCCTGCAGACACCAAGGTCAGTGCAGGAGGAGGGGGCAGGAGGTGCTCCAGGCACCAGAGCAGAGATCTCCCTGCAGCCCCTAGAGAAGACCATGGTGAAGCAGGCTGTCCCCCTGCAGCCCATGGAGGAAGGATGAGGGGGTGTAGAGATTCCACCTGCAGCCCGTGGAGGACCCCACGCCGGAGCAGGAGGATGCACCCAAAGGAGGCTGTGGCCCGTGGGAAGCCCACGCTGGAGCGAGCTCCTGGCAGGACCTGTGGACCTGTGGAGAGAGGAGCCCACGTCAGAGCAGGTTTGCTGGCAGGACTTGTGACCCCATGGGGGACCCACGCTGGAGCAGTCTGTTCCTGAAGGTCTGCACCCCGTGGAAGAGACCACGCCGGAGCAGTTTGTGAAGGACTGTAGCCCGTGGGAGAGACTCCACGTTGGAGCAGGGGAACGTTGAGAGAAGTCCTCCCCCTGAGGACAAAGAAGCAGCAGAAACACCATGCGATGAACTGACCGTAACCCCCATTCCCCGTCCCCCTGTGCCGCTGAGGGGGGGTGGAAGTTGAAGCCGGGAGTGAAGTTGAGCCTGGGAAGATGGGAGGGGTGGGGGAACGTGTTTTGAGACTTGATGTTCTTTTCTCATTGCTCTACTCTGTTTTGCTTAGTAATAAACTAGATGAATTCCCTCTGTAAGTTCAGTCTGTTTTGCTCGTGACGATAATTGGTGAGTGATCTCTCCCTGTCCTTATCTCGACTCAAGCCTTTTGTTATACTTCTCCTCCCCATCGTGCTGGGGGAGGGGTGAGTGAGCAGCTGCGCGGGTACCCTGCTGCCGGCTGGGCCTAAACCACGACACCGCTTTATGTACAGCAAGTCAAGGCAAATAAACATATCCTTCATGAAATGAATCTCTTCCATGAGAAATTATTTCTCATGGAAATTTTAGGAGGATTTAGTCTACAGTCATTAAAGTAACAGAATTTTTTTCTTATGACTTAGTATCAGCTCTCAGGTACACAATTGTTCTGAATTTCGTCTGCTGACTCCTGAAGTTATCCAGCAACCCAACTCTTAATTAGAAGCAATTATTACTGATGGTTATGTGGTACACAAGCCTTTTTTGTTTGGTCCATTGGTTTTGGTTTTGTGAGCAATTTTTAGCACATTTAATTTTTGCTTGCTAAACACTTCCAGCTTTCTAGGAAAGGGACATTCTAAATCTCTCTGAAATCAGTAGGTGCCTTCCGTTGACCATGCAATACTCTAACTCGAATCAAAGAAATGTAAGGGCACCTTCAGAATATCAATATGGTAATAGGAATTTGTTTAGATCAAAAATCTTAGCAAGCAATGAACAAAGAATAATAATCTTGAAATAAATGAGACATATAATCTTAAAGAACTATATGGCCTGCCTGCACTTACAGCTCACCTTTCTCTTATGATCTGCGGGGGGGGAGAAAGAAATTCTTCAACACTGATATTCTGAAATCTTGATATAGCTGTATTATGCATGGACAAAAGTCCTGTTCTTGGTGAATGGACTTTGGTGTCTGTCCAAGGCAATGCTTTAAGCTATTGGCAATAGGGGTCTTTGGTCACTATAAGATGTCTTCATGAGAAATGAGGGGGGAAGAGATCGGAGGAAAGGCTATTTGCATAAATCTTTACCAGAAAGCTTTTTGAACATGCATAATGACTAAAGATAGGCAGCACAGACTGCATAACCGGTAGATACTCACATTCACCATGTTGGCATATTCATGAAAAAAAATAATAAAAAATGTACTTACAAGGATTTTGTACCCAAAAGATTAATCTCAGAATAACAAGCACTGAAAGGAATTTAAAGACCACAAGTCTGGGACTCTGTTTAGTGTCAGTGATAACCCACTGCAATTACCCATTTGGATACTGTACTTCTAAGATTTTGCCTATCCTTAGCAGATACTAACTTTGTGATGCTTTATCAGGGTGACCGTTACTGCTATCTAGGGAAAATGTATCAGTGATTTACTGGTGTTCCTTTCACAGAGACAGTGAAACTGAAGGACTATTGGGAAATATGCACTATATTTCCTTAAAAAATATTTATAAGTTACTAGTTGAAGTTTACTGCTAGAAAGATCATTTCCTGATGAAGTCTTGTTCCAGGTTTGTTAGAATAATGGCTGGAACTGAAATACTGAAGCTCTTTACTTGCTTTGGTAGCTGAGTTACGGGGAACAGTGAGTCCCAATTGGTAATGGAAAAGCAATTCCCAAAGCTTCAGGTGTAACGTTGTCGTTTCAAGATGAAAAGACCAAATTGGACAGCAATATTCTGCCAACCCTTCTTTAGGAAGCAGTATATACTTTGACATAATGATGTGCAGGTTTTTCAGGGTTGAATGTGAAGTTTTACATCACATGCTTTCCAACAGGAAAGATCAGGACAGCATGAGGAGGAAGTTTGTTGTGTGGGTACCACCAAGCAGCTCTGGGCAGAGCTGGTCCCAGCTAGGTGGGAGAGCAACACGTGGTGATGAGAGGTCCAGGGACGTGGCTCACTGTATCTAGCAATGGAGTAGCATTTGGGGCCTAGTGTCATGGGAGTAACAGAAACATGTTATGCATACTGGTAGAAATGGCTCATACAAAAATACGGTCATAGCTGCATATGTTTTTTTTAAATGGAGGAAGACTTCTCCCTCCTTCTGTAGTAATTTAGTGGGTAGGAACCCATTCACAAAGCAGATATGAAGCTTCAGCTCCCTGCTCGGTATGAAGGGGGTTTTGAATCCATTAGCTCTCCAAAGGCTGGCGTGTAGCTGGTAAAAGCGATGCTGTCGTGCAGAGGGTGAGCAGGAGAGACAGCAAGAGGGTGCGAGGGCTGCACAGCTGGGCTGAGGCGGTCGACTGGCAGGGACTGAAATGATGAACTCAGTCCTTTAGCTAGGACTGCTTGTAACTTCCTTTAGCTAGGACTGCTTGTAACTTCTTGATTAAGTTCATTGGAAGTGGGGAAAAATGCATCTTTCAGCATCTTGGTATTACTTCCAGATGTGATGGAGGGGGTGGCAAAGAGCTTTGAATTGTCTCAGACTGTGTTGTCCTCTAGTTGACAAAATCCTGGCTTTCAGGATGTCTTGGTCAAGAACATCAGAGGTGTTGCCGACAGCATTTATTAAAACAGTTTAAGATCTGCTGCAAATACATAGTCCAACTCATAACATTCACTGCAGACCCCATGAGTTCTCTCAGATACTCTCTTTTTAGTCATCTTGATTTTTCATAATCAGCTCAGAGAAATATTTTCTTTCTACAACAGTGGAGTGAATCATAGTGGCCCATCTCACTTAAATGTCTTCAGATAGATACTTGCCTATTCAGTTCATTATGGAACCAAGTCTGGACTAGAAATGAGATGAATTTTCTGATTAATGTGAAAACACCAGTTTATTTACAACAACAAAAAAGAGTTTGTGGCGGTAAATCATTTTAAAACGAAAGACCTTGTCTTAATCTGTGCCAGATTTCAATGCCTTTAGTGGTTTTTCATAATGGGCAAAACTTCTTGAATATGATGTCACTCTACAAAGAATGATGGCAACCGCCCTCCCTGCCCCCCCCCCCCCCCCCCCCCCCCCCCCCGCCAGCACCTCTCCCCTCCCCAACTTTCTTAGAACTTCTGGAGTAGGTTTTCACTAAAGATGGCACCAGAAGACTCGTGACAGAACCTGGTTGTCTGCATCCTTGGCGTGATGAATTGCTTGCTGGAATCAGCCTCTCCTGACAGCTGAATGTTACTGTTCTTTACAGTCCCTGCTAAGGAATTACTAAACTTTGTGGGGATTTCCCCAGTTTTCCTGCATTCTTCCCCTAGTGTATTTTCTCCTATTGCAAAGCTGTAAACGAGGGAAATTACTATCAGATACAATGGGCACCATTGTATCTCCCGTGCTGATGATCTCCCATCCTGTAAACGGTCCTGATTTATGTATTTGCTAAAGAGAAAGGAAGGATAATCTCACAGGAAGTTAAGAAGGATTAGTGTTATCTTATTGAAATAAAACTAGTTTCATGTCTAGAAAGATATATTTTGCCTAAAGAAAGAATAGATAAAATGAAATCCTATGTAATACATTTAAGTGGGTCTCTGTAAATATATCTGAAAATAATAGCACTTAACTACTATGTTTAACATGTAATGTAAGCTGGAGCCATAAACCAAAGTTCATATCTCAGGCTTTCCCTTTGTCTATAACCCAGTTTTTATGAGATATTATTTTGGTGTCATTATAATTTATCATGTCTAAATGTACACTAGTAAGGAGTTTAATCCACAGATTACTGCCATAATAGAATGACAACTCCAAAATGTGTATTTGGTTATTCAGAAAACTTTAATCTCTAGAGCTGTGTTGTATTTAAAAAGCGATATATCATATAATCCTTAGAAGGCTTTCCTGCACACACATACTGCTGCATGCTAAAATCCTTACCAAAAATACTCCAAACGAACCTGTTCACCATTTGTTCTGCTACAGTTTTCAATAATTAGGGGATCAATTAATTAAAAGATCAAAAGCACTAAATAGTAGGTCAATTATGATTTTCTTTTTTAAAACATATTTTATATGCTTCTATTTATAAAATAGCTATTCATATTGAAGCAATCTTTGGGCTTCAAAAGAACAGAAGCATTTGAAGCCAAAGTTACCTTTCTTTTTTTCTTCTTCATTTTTGCCATGCATAATTCTTAAATGAACACCAGGCTTCATGCTGTAGCAAATTGGAAGCCTGTGTGTGTAAGGAACATGCAATTGCTGCACATTTCAAAGGAAAGCTCGGAGTCTTGCTTGATAAAACCCTGATAGTGCAAAATGGCTGAAGAATACACAAACCTGTAAGGGGGGGAAAGTGTTTAAAAGCCATTTCTGATGTGCAGGGACACATTCCTAATGCTGTTTCTCCTTACCAGAAAAGACTCTTGTTGACATGGCAAAACTGTGTTACGAA
Source organism: Balearica regulorum gibbericeps (assembly GCF_011004875.1). NCBI lineage: Eukaryota > Metazoa > Chordata > Aves > Gruiformes > Gruidae > Balearica > Balearica regulorum. The sequence goes on along the minus strand of NC_046184.1, from coordinate 172,740,706 downwards.
TTTTCATATCGTCAAGGCCTGTCACCATTCACACCAACGCATCATCCTGCTATTCCCAGCTACATCTTCCCCAGCTGCAAACATAGAATCATAGAATAGAAACATCCTATTTTCCCTCCTGATACCATACAGCTTACCCCCCCCTATTTTTGATAACCCGCATCCCTCCCCCATTTGCCCAGCTCCCACAAACCAAGACACCAAACTCTTTGCATCTCCTGCACAGCCCACAAAAGATGATGTTCTCTTCCACCCTCCCATTTCACATCCCCCCTTCCCTGCCACGGTTGGCTTTGAACCTGGAAATGCAAATATCTATATTGGTTGAATTTCTGCATTCCTGCATGATTTAAGTGGTATGCAGTACCACAAGTAGGGCTGGGAACTTCTGCCTTAAATAATTTTATCCTCAGGAATTTGCTGCACTGATGAAGGAGCAGCTCCACAGTTCTTACTCCAGCTGGGACATTGCTGCCTGGAATGACCTGTCCCTGCATCTCAGGCATAGATCCTGATATTTGGACAGTTGGTCAATGGGCAGGATTTGCACTGTTCCTGGATGCAGTTTATGCATTCCTGTGCTATAAAATCATGTTCATTTTCTGAGGGTTTGCGACCCATCATGTGGCTTTTTGTAACAATTTTGACTTTTTTACAGTTCTGAATCCTCTCTAAATATTTTGTGCCATTTACCAAACTAGCAAAAAGCTACTTTATTTCACTCATATTCCCTCATGTAATTAATTTTTCCTTTCAACAGCTTTCTGCTCTGTCTCTGTTTCTCTTTGTTCCTGATATATACTGTTATATATACTCAGAAAATGAACTAGGAAATTAGCACTCTGGGGATAAGTAAATCATGTTTTGCTGTTACATTTCTTCTTTCCATCCCTCCTTAGAAGTTTTATTTCAGGGAAGTCTGTATCACAAATGGAATTTATTATTGGAATTCACTTTGTTTCATTATCCCTAACAGACTGAAAATTTAAAATTTAAAAGATTTAAACTATCATAACTTAAATGCTACATTTTTTCCAGGGCAATTGTTTTATGGGAAAACTTGTAAAAGAATACCCATTTAGGAGGGTTTTTTCCTTCTGCTGAAATGCTACGGTAGTGATGTTGCCTACAAATACCATTCCATGAAGTTATCAACAGATGAATGACTAGATCCAGCAGAGCATATGATTGTACAGTTACACTGTGGTGGTTTAACCGTTGGATGCCAGGTGCCCACCAAGCCACTCTATCACTCATCTGCACAGCAGGACAGGGAGGGGAGAAAATAAGATGGAAAAAAACTCGGGGATCAAGATAAATGCAGTTTGATAAAGTAAAAGGGCACGTGCGGAAGCAAAGGAGAACAAAAGATTTATTCACTACTTCCCATCAGTAGGTGATGTCCGGCTGCTTCCCAGGAAACAGGGCTTCAGTAACAAATGCTGTCATAATGAATGCCCTCCCCTTCCTCCTCCTTTCTCTTAGCTTTTGTTGCTGAGCAGCAGATGTCATACAGTATGGAATATCCCTTCGGTCAGTTTGGTCAGCTGTCCTGGCTGTGTCCCCTCCCAAGATCTTGCCCACCCCCAGCCCACTGCTGAGGGGGAAGAAATGTTGTAGAGACAGCCTTGGTGTGTGCCGGCACTGCTCAGCAGCAGCCACAACACCGGTGTGTTATGAACACCTTGCTGGCTACCAATGCATGGCACAGCATTGTGAGGGGTGCTGTGGGGAAAATTAACTCCATCCCAGCCCGACCCAATACAATCTCCACCCCTTATTCCCTACCATGTGCATTATGCTCAGGTCCCACATAATTTAATACACATATATGTATCTTCTAACCATTCCATTATATTTAATTCTCATTACTGAAATCCCTTCTTACTAACACAACTTAAATTACATACTTAAACCATCTTTATACTCAACATACAGATTTATACATTCTCATTAACTACTATCCCCTGTGCTTTAACAGATAGATATTAACTCTTCCATTCCATGAGCTTCCTCTGCTCCTCCAGATGTTCACAAACAGGCTATGACTTGAGCCTCATCTGTCAGGATAGGTGTTCAGAACAGGAGAAGCAATAGTTTTGATTGTTGGGCGCCAACACAGGCTGGGTTTGGGTCATCATTGCACTTCTCTGGTTCCCTGTGAAAGTCACTCTTCACCAGTTCACGTCATTCCTGCTACGTTACTTCCTGCAACATACAAATCAAATCACAGATTATTTTTCCTCCAAGGCTAAATCTCATTGAGGCACACTCCAGCTCTCCCCATCCTTCTGCATTACCCACCAAGTACACTCCAGTCCTTGAGCAAAGACAATCCCAGGAATGTGTTTGCCTTTCCCCATGGGAGGAGCAATCCACACCACCTTCCCCAGCAGCTTCCCCACGTGTGCTGTGGGGACCTATACCCCAGCCCCAAAACCCTAATGCTCAACCTCATGTTTCTCCTGAGGCTCCAGGTGAGATCCTGCTCCCCAGCTGCAATATAGAGTACATTTTGCACAGCTGGTCCTGTCTGGATGGGCCCAAGAGCTACCACACGAGCTGTGTCCTGTTTGATATCTCAAAGGCTTGTTGTTGCTCAAGGCCCCACTCAAAATAGTTCTTGTTTTAGGTTACTCCATAGAGAGGGCTCACAAGCTGACTATAACTTGGAATGTGCATTCTCCTGAACCTCAGCTTCTTGTTAATTGTTGGAGACATAGTTGCTATCTTGTTGACCACATCCATAGGCACATGACGGCATCCATTCTGCCATTTTATTCCCAATACATACACTTTCTCAAAGCCAAATGTGAAACACAATCATCACAAATGTTGTCGAAATTAAGGCTGCAGTGAGGACTATGTAGTTAAGATGCACTGAGAAGAGGTTTCTATAGAACATTTCTTATTTATGTTTTGGTGATTTTTTTTGAGAATGTGAAAGATGATTCTGGTATCTTTGGATTGTCACTAAAGACAAAGGTGCTATATCCATATAGGTAAATCGGATGTTACAAGGGAGCACCACTGATCACTGGATTATGTTATATATACTACTAAATCAGTATATTTTAGACCTGGACCAACCAGCATTCTCCCAAACAACTCCTGGGCATACCTTGGAATATATGGACTATTGTATTATTTTCAATTAATTTTGAATGTGACCCATTTCCAGATGTAAATGTGTTTGATATTAGGAATATGGGCTGATCCATATTGTTGCACTCAATGACAGAGAATTGCCCCAGAGCTGTTTAATATATAGCACAGAAGCCTTACCCTTGCCTTGAGAAGTGTTTGGATCTAATCAACATTTTCAGAGATGGAAATAAATTCTAGCCAACTTAACTCTATCAGTAATGAGAAATCTTTTTTTCTGTAACTTAACATTGCATAATAGGAGCACCTCTCCTGTGAGGAGAGGCTGAGAGAGTTGGGGTTGTTCAGCCTGGAGAAAAGGCGGCTCCGGGGAGACCTAACTGTGGCCTTCCAGTACCTGAAGGGGCCTACAGGAAAGATGGTGAGGGACTGTTTATCAGGGAGTGTAGTGACAGGACAAGGGGTGATGGGTGTAAGCTGAAGGAGGGTCGATTTAGATTAGATGTTAGAAAGAAATTCTTCACTGTTAGAGTGAAGTGTTAGAGTGGTGAGACACTGGAACAGGTTGCCCAGAGAAGCTGTGGCTGCCCCTGGCTCCCTGGCAGTGTTCAAGGCCAGGTTGGATGGGGCTTTGGGCAACCTGGTCTAGTGGAGGGTGTCCCTGCCCATGGCAGGGGGTTTGGAACTAGATGATCTTTAGGGTCCCTTCGAACCCTAACAATTCTGTGATTCTATTCTATGATTCTATAATCAGTCTCTGAATACTTCCTCAAAATTCACATGGTTATTACCCAATAACAAATTCAGGCCTACTTGCAGCCATTTTTGTATAAATGCATTTAGCTTTGGTGTGGTGTTTTGTTCCCAGAAACATGCCAGCAAAGAAACACCTGTATGTATCCATTTTTATATATATATCAACGTCTTGTTTTTTTCTGCTTACCTATTCTTTGCAAAATTACGGATCACACTGGTCCTTCTTACAGAGGTGCAGTGCACAATTAATGTCTTTAACTAAGTGCATTAAGACCTGGCATTTCTTGCAGAACTTTTAGTATTATCAAGAGCTTCTAGCCAGACATCAGCCATGAAAATATTCCCACACTAAGCCAAGCTGCAGGAAAGCTTTATTAAGGTCCATGTGGACAGCAAATCATCAGGTTGTTCATAATCCCCTCTGCCCGCCCACTGAAAGCATTGCTACCTTTGGGCAGCAGTGAAAGCCAGGTAGTTAAAAAGCACGGGCAAGCAGCAGCAGCAGCAAGGAGACTACACATTTATTTCATCAGCTATTGACAGTTAAGCTTATTGTGAACAAACGCCATGCCTCCTTTTATTTAATCATTGTGTCCTATCTGCCATCCTCCTGTCCCTCTACATTTTCGTCCTGGCAGGGCTAGTACTTATTTCCTATTAGCTGTTCTCTCTCTGTGCCAAGGACCGTCTTATGAGTAACTCCGGGTGCTATGTCATCTCCCCCTTCCCTCATACCTTCTTTTTTCTCTGGGCTGAAGTCCTGCTCAGGTCCCCCAAATTCTCCTCCTCCCCAGTGACAGGAGCGTCTGTCCTGAGCTCTGTCATGGGTTCTGTCATTCTCCTTGTTCCGTTAAGACCGGACTAGACCAGTTTGTCAACTCAGCCACCCAATACCAAATGTCTTTTTTGCTGGGTCATCTTTCCCCAATTCTTTCCTTCCCTGTAGCAGCATTCCTTACTGTCTTCTCAGACCAGGGGCCATGAGTATTTCCTTGTCCCATTCCCTGTTCCTCCTATCCCGCATTCATCCACTCCTCTCCTTTCTATCCCAGGGGCAACTCCAGTCTTTCCTTCCCTGGCTCATTTCCTCTTCCTGTTCCATAGCATTCTCATTTCTCTGCAAAATACATTACCAATCCATTCTGTTCCATCAAGAGACTGCCAGGAGGTACTTCATATTTCTGGATGACCTTAACAAGCGTGAAATGACTGATGCTTGGAGCTACAGGCAGTCACGGAAGTGTTTTAACCTGGGGTTGTGCTAAACAGATGGCAAGGAATGCACACACACTCTTTTCCATCTTTCTTTTTAAATGGCCCCAGTCAATAGATTTTTGCCTGTAAATTATTACAATAGTCCCTAAAAATCTGGAGGTTATTGAATACCATCTTTGAAACTACTATTTCACAGCTAAAGAAGTAGACAAAAAGTGACATAATTTTTTAAAATGATTGGAAGCTCCCAAAGTGGTGCTAGTAGAGCTATCCTACAAGTATTTTCAGCTTTTCTGAAATTGCTCTTTTTTCATAGTGCATGGCTATACCATGAAGATATAACTAAATTCATTTCTTTCCTACTGCCTTTTCCTTCCTTTGAAGCTATATGGCCCAGGGTTTGTAACTGAGAAGAGTTTAACTATTCACCAAAGAAAATTGGGGTTAGAATTTGCCGAACCATACACTGTCTGAGATAAAAGTGTTCCTGTCAAAAATACAATATACAGCAGGAAAAATACGTTACCAAGAAGAGAGACTTCAGTTCCTCTCTTAGAGTATTCCTATATATTTTCCAGAATTTTTATTAACAGTGGTATTTTGATAATGACCATAAAAATCTGCTACACTCACTTAATCCTCCCATTATGTGTAAAAGAGCAATACTACATGCTTTAGGTTAATTAGAGCATAATTTCCAAAGCAACATACATACACACTGGTACTAAAATGAAAACTTTAAGCTGGTTGGCTGATTTTAATGGTGCTTTATCATTTACCATCTGTCAAAAAACAAATTAGTAGGCTATTCTGTTCACTTCTGACCTCTTGCAGGGATAACACTCACTGGAGAAAAACATGGTTTTATCAGGAGGACTTGAATCATCATCCAGGCTTCCAGTTTTACACAATGCTAAGTACCACATGCAAGGTAGTGAGCACCATGACATACTATTTGGTCATGAGATTTCTTAGCACTTTTCAAAATTGGATGCATTTAATAGTCTTCTGTAATTTCCATGCATCTATGATAAACAGGCAGCAATCTGTGCTCTATTCAGTAAGTAACATTGTTTTTCCTTCAGTATAAGCCCTTGCTCAGAATCCCGTGTGAGCAGGGAATATTTAATACTTAGGCAAACTGCCTGCAATAAAACTATTTTGAGCTCTCTTGTAGATGATCTGCCCTTTAGATTAGTTCAGGTTCACACAGCTGCACAGCGAATAGAAATATTTCACAGCTCAATAAATGGGGCAGCTGGTATTTTGATTCATCTCAGAGCAATTTCACTGGGAATCAATAAAGTATGGTGTTCATTTTGAACAAAAGAGCACATTTGATGGGATATCATCATTGTCATCGTGGTCAGCTTCTAGCAGACTAGAGATGAATGAATGTGTCTTTCAGCATCTTACCTTTTCTCATCTTAATGTACACATTGGCGTTTTATTTCCCTATCAGTTATTAGCTCACAAGCATTTGTAACAAAACAAGCAAATAAACAAACAAAACCAGAAAAAAAGAAAGAAGAAAAAAGATAAAAATAAAGTGTTAAGAATTGCTTAGATGGAAAACAAAAAGCAGCTGAGGTTTCCCTTGTTTCCTGGGAGGAATTACCAAATAGGGATGCCAAATAGTATCAGCACTCCAGGAGCACCTCACTGCTCCGGAATCAGAATTCCATTTTAGATTTTAAGTTCAGCAGTTTTAACCTCTCTGCTCTCTGCTCTGTTTGTAACTTGGCATGTTTTGTACTTACCAGTACCACTCTTTTCTCTTTGTTGTATTTCAGTACAGTAGTCTCTGACGCAAGGCTCTACTCTGTGTCAAGAACTTTATCTTGCACTTTTGTCCACGGAAAAAATTCTTAAGTATTCATTTTCTTCTTCTGTTTTCCTTAAGTCAGTGATATTTCCTATCTTTTCTGTGAGATATTGCTTGAAATGCTATTGGCAGCATTTCAGATACACATTTATTTGTGAAATGCAGTAAGAATTCATTTATTTTGTAGAGTTGGGAAGATGGAACCAAGCGTCATCTCTCTCAATAAAATGTAATTTGAAGGCCACTGAAGGTCACATCTCTGGCTATTCAAGCTCAAGATTGCATTTCTTTTTAGAAAAATGGGGGTTTTTATTGGCTTTTCCCTCCTGATCTCCCTCTGACTTAAGTAGATTTTCCTTGCATATTTTTCTCAAGCCTAATTTTCATTGATCATAATTTCCATTAATGCATAATATATCTAAATTGGTAACTCTGGTTCTACAATCATGTAGCTTTTACTCATATGATCTCTTTTTAGCCTGGAATTCTCAGAAATTGGTCTTAGTCCAAAGTTATTTCCTTTCATTAAAATGGAAGTTTGCTCATCCTTCAGATTTAGGACAGAAGAACCTGCTCATAAAAATCATAAGACTGTTCTTCACGGGAAACAGAGTGAAACCTTGCATATAGCTAAGGATTTTTTTCTCAGTAACTAAGTTAGGAAGCAGGAGTTTTAAGCTCTTCTTTCCTTACTTCATATAATTGATCATATCACAAAGTGAATACTTTGCAAAAAGATCTGTATGGGTCAAATTTTATTTTTGTTTTAAATCACAGCCTTTTGAATTCAGCCTTGATGTTATGTTAATACCTCCTTTCCTCACCTCAGCTCATTTAATGCCTTGCATCTCAGCAGATCTATGATGCCTCCATTTTTTGAGTACTGTGCTCATCACTCCCATCCCAAACAAGAGGAGGATGAAATAGTCAATGGCCTTTTGGCCACTACTGATGGTATTCCTAAATGAAACTGTAGATGGAGGCAGTAAACTTCATTTTCTGTTGCAAACTCTTGAAGAAGGATTATATATATTGGCCAGAGGTACAGAGGAATCTGGATACCGTACGTCTTAGAAAAATTATGAAAATGCCAAACATTTTTCATATTTTTTCATGACACCACGTTTCATTCCCATTCTGGGGATTTGTGGCTGGGGTTTTGGGCACAAGGAGCCCATTGGCTTACAGTAAAAGATTGTTAGTGGGATAGATAAAAGGGTTTCTTGTCTCTGTGCATGATGTTCACACTCATACTTTCTGTTATCCAAACGGTGGGATGGATTTTGCCTATGGACTCTAGTGGCCATTGAACACAAGTGGGATGTGTCATGCAATTTACCAATTGCTCTTATCTGGATTATGAATTCTTTACACCAACCTAACAGAGTTGTGTTAACTCTTGTTTTGCTAGTAATTTCATATCATTGTGATTTTGGCAGAGTAAACAAAAATATTGAGGAAAATAAAGTGTTTATTGTACTGAGGAATCTTTTTTTAATATTTTTTTACCAATTGGGAAAACGTTTCTTTTATTTCTCAAAAGCCCTTGCAGCAGTAACTTTATCTTGAATGTAAGTATTCCCCATACCCCAAACATTTTTCATCTTCCAGAAAGCATTTTGAAGACACAGTTAAAATGTACTTACGAGACACAGTACTGTTATAGGAGTAGCCGGCAACAAAGAGAATGATGTTTTAAGCTATATATAGAAGAAAGGGAACATTCATTTAACTTGCTGTTAAAATAAATTGAAACTCCTGGGATATTCCTTTTTTCTGTGGTTTTACAGCAGGAAGAAAGGCCAAGAATCTTAAAGGTATTTGGATGTCCAGCTGCCTCTAAAGCCGTGAACAAAGGCATATAAGCCAAGCTAGCTGTCTTGGTAAATAACATTCATGTTACAGTGATAGGCTGTTGGCAGCTCAAAACCTTTTGTGTTTGGCTTTGTAGTCTTCTATCTCAGACCTGAGGAAGTGTTTTTGTGCCCAAAAGCTTTCCACATTTCAGCTAAATAGTTTTTATCTTTCTACAAATCTGTAAATAGCTACATTCAAAATTTTAAATCCTCAAAATCCTCCCCAAATCCTCTTCAAATTCTACCTAATTCTGGGTATGCCTACAACCATATGGTTCTACTTTTTGCCTCGGCATCTGCAAACATATTTCTGGGAGCACCCAGAGTCACTTGCATTTTGAGGTGTAAGAAATGTGTTACTGAGGCCAAATCCACAGAAGTCCTAGCAATTAGGGGAGTGAAGTGGGAGATGGAGGAGAGCTTCATGTCTCAGCTCTTCTCACTTTGTTGGGGTATGGATTCTCTATTTCCAACTCCCAGGAGATCAACACAAAGCTGTGAAACAGGCTAAACACATCTTCATTTCTCCAGTTGCACCTATGTCACTATGTGGAGAAAAATGCAGGACTGAAAGGCAAAAAAGAAAGCAATTGAAGAGACAACATGACTCTACCCAAAGGGGAGAGCACTCACCAAGAGGAGGGAAATGTTCTGTATTCTGATTCCCGTCGCTCAATCTTTTAGGCACTATGCATTGAACATTCATTGAGTTGCTATCAACATCTCTGCTACATCAGAGATTCTGGCCACTTCACTGGGCTATAGCATCAATAGATCCCACCTGGAAAAATAAATGCAGCTGTCCTGACAGTGGCTCTGGAGCCAAAGGAGATGGAAGTATGGCAGCAAACTCCTTTAAGCTTTCATGATCGCCCACTACCACCACTTCCTATTTCGAATGAGTCAAACCTTGGCAGCTATTCTTCATTTGTGATCTGATCTCATCCAACCTACAGACTATTAATGTTTCCAGTTGTGCTTAGCAGTAGCAAAAAATTTGCAGGACATATGTTAATACAAAAAGGGACACGACAGAAAGAGTTTGGAGATGTTTCTGGAAAAAGCAGATATCAACACTGGCATTGCTGGAGGAGGGAAAGGCAACAGAAATAGATTTCAAGCCTGAGGAGTAGACTCGCCAAAGGATTTAAGCACATAAATCAAGATACCTGCTCCTATGTTTTAGTGGCAGTATTGTTGTAGCTCAATTTGTATTTAGTGCTGAAGTTTGCTTTGTCTACTTTAGACCTTTGTGTCTATATTGCCATGTGCATGTCACCTTCTAGACCTGACATTGCATTCCTCATGTGCCAGGGAAGTCTTAGCTACACAACGAATTCAACTCCAGGTTCATAAATAGCCCAAAGACACATTCTTGATACATGTTGCTATAATTAAAAATGAACACATATGGCTATTATAAAACAATTTAAGCTGCTCTTAAAATTTAGTGGGATTTCCTTTGTGACAAGTCTCCAAGAAATATGTTATTTTAACCTCTGGACTACAGTTTATCAGCCCTGGATTTGTTTTTAAAAATGCTCTTTCTCCTGGGGAAAAAAAATAGTGATCTTCAGAAAGAACATGGGAACGTTACAATGGGCTTTTTCCCACTGTCCAAAGTCTAATGTATAGGAAATTACTGTCTATTACTGGTAAAGAGGCCAAATGTATGATTTGTATAACAGCCAACCAAATATGCCTTCAATTGCCAGCACTTCAGAGAAAAAGAGAAAGAGAGAAAGAGAGAAAGAGAGAGATCTGCTTAGTGCAACTTCAGTAGAAAAACAATAGATATTTTTTTTTCAGGGATTTTTTATTAATAATCACAGAAGGTAAAATCAATCAAATAACATGAATTCTGCAGTCATCTGAAAAGTATGGGATAATGCAAGTGCTAAATTATTTTTCCTTGTGTTCTATCACCTAATTCCTTTCTTATTTTCATGTGATAGAGTAAAATAAAGATTTTAAGATCTTTTTCTCTCTAATTTATAATCTTTTTTAAAAATTTAATATTGCTGATTTTAGCTATATAGCATTTAAATATGTGATAGTAGCCTGGCTATATATAGAACTGTAGTCAACATTTCTTAAAAAACTCTGCAAATGCAATGAACAAATTCCAGACTGAGCAAAACAATACTTCTTCAGAAATGGAAATATAGTAAAAAATTATAGGCAGAAATAAATCCTCAATTTGTTCTTTTGCAAGCTGTCAGACGTGATGTTTTTGAAGGCTACGCTGGCAGGTAGCAGGAAAGGCATCGCAGTTTTTCTGCAGGAATTTATTTCCTCCACATGCCCCTCTGGGGCTGCCTGCCCTGTTCAGCAGAGTTTCAAGCCAAAGTAGTTGTTCTGTAATTTTTGCATGTTTCTCTTCTCCAGATAGTTCCTGCCTGTTCTATTTTCTTTTTGAAGAGTAGAATAAATAGCAGTTATTTTTTCACTTTTAACTTGTTTGTCTGAGGCCAGCCACAAAGCCATAAAACTCAGAGTTACCTAACAAACTTCTGATGATATTAAAAGAAAAGTTATTTATTTGGGATCCGGACACAGAAATAAAACTGAGACTACTGTTGGAGACTGGGAGTCTCTGCTCTCAAATACAACATACTTAGTGAGAAAGAAATGAGTGAGTGAAAGAAAAAAATGACGGAAAAGTAGGGGAAGGAAAAAGGGACCTTCATGTTCTAACTTCAAAATGTGCCCGACAGATATTGCTCCAGCCTTTTTTTAAAATTCCTTACTAAAAAGATTTCATAATCTCCTTCATTAATCTGTTCTGCTTAAGCATTCTTTCTCTTAGAAATTTCTCTAATATCTAACCTAAATTTCCATCGCTGAGTTTTCAGCATTTTATTTCTTGCCCCACTCCCAGTGGACATGAAGACAAGTTTGTTTGCCTTTTTGAAGATCCAAGAGATATACAGAACATGATTTTTTATTTTCCCTCATTATTCTCTTTGCTAGACTAAGCCAAACTCCATTTCTTTAAGCTTTTTTTGAAGGTCTCATTTTCTAGATTTCCAGCTACTCATGAGACTCCCCATCACAATGTGTCAAAATTGGCCGATGTTTTTCCTGACTATGCAGCCCACCCTTTCAGCAGCTCTGAATGTTAGGGAAGGACTGCTTCACTATTTCACTCGATTCACAGCCCCATTAGCATAAATATCAGTAGCTTCACTGGAAACTTGGAGTCACGGGATGAGATTCATCTGACCGGATGCAGCTATCTAAATTTGATCTGATCACCAAAGCTCATTTGGGTAAGGGAAATGGGCAGTTCTGAAATGTGATTTAAGTCATATGAAAGGAGATGGCTACACTTGTTAAAGAGACTCTTAAGAGGAAACAGACCTAAAAGAGCCTGTTTGGTTTTTTTTTTTCTTTAACTACATAGGAATCCTGGAGCTAACTAATCAACTCAGGGTGCAGTTGCCTAGCAGTCAGTAATAGGAACCCATAGCATCATATGTTCAGAAAAACAGATCAGGGCAGAATTTTGCTGATTTCCCATGTGGGCTTAAAAAGAACTGTAGGAATGAACATTTCTTTAGGATATTAAAATCAAAGGGAGAAGTAGGGGACAGAGGTAAGTGAAGCAGCTACAATTTATCATGAATCAATTTTTTCTCCCTATAGCTCTGCAGTTTGACACATACATGTTACCTTCAACGTGATGTTTGTTTCATCTGTAATATGCATGCAATTTTTTATACTGCTGTAAATTCTTTTAATATCTGAAAATGCTTTTCCAGTAAACCTAATTCTCCCACTGGGAGCACTGGCAAAATTCCCAGTGACTTGAATAAAAAAACAATAAAATGCAGAATACGGGAAGAGGGCTTAAACCAAGAGTGTAAACCAATTAGGTATTTTTATGGTTGGCCGTTGAGCTTCTAAATATAATGTCTATTGTTCTGTTTCCAAAGGCACCGATCCTGTCCCCCTCGCTGACTCTCTCAGCCTTTTTCATGCCAGCACTAAGGGCTGTTTTCCTTTCTTCTGAGGCTTCAGCCAAGCACCACCATGTGTCCTTTCCATGCGTCCCTCTCTTCCCTTCAGCCACCGATGTTCTTAGACTGCTTTTTCTAGTCAAATATTTTAACAGATGATAAGAGGGCAGAACACATGCAAATTATCTTAGTGAAGTGGATACTAAATATCTGAATCAGCAACATAACTTCCAACTACCGCACTAATTAATCTCTTATTTATGACTCATTGTCAACTGTACATTTTTGGAGTGCTGACAGATATAGCTGGCATCCAGCAGTAAATAATGTTTCAGTACTCTCTTACAGACTTGGATGCAATATAAAGCTGTGAATTACTCAAAATACGATAAAGTAATGTATAAACACAGACAGATACATTTATTTTATTCCATCTTATTTACTTATTTTTACTTTTTTATTTGGCTACTTCTGTGTTAGAAAATTGAAAGTGTAGAATATTGCACTCATTTGTCATATATTTAAACACAACCTAAGTTGTTGGACCTTGCCGAATGATACCTATTAAACAGAAATATTTGTCAGAAGTATCCTCATTACTCAGCAGTCAATGCCATTCACTACCTTAGGCCAAACTGGCTCCCTGGGATGATGGACAATTAAGTAGATTACCAGTGCATCTGATTAAGTAAAGCAGAAAGCTACCTATGAATCATTGTAGCATACTTTGCTCACTAAGCTTTCCTCCTTCTACAATTTCAGGGAGGGTTTTCTTTCCTGCTCCATGGACATTATTCTCTGTGAGACAATTAAACACTCTGAGGATGTGCACATTAGAAATATGGCAGGTTAAGCAGATCTTTCCTGACCAATCTGAAACGGATGATACTTACTCAAGGCTCTTGAAATTGATTTGCAAGACAGTCCTAAAATTAATTTACTATGTCTTTAATTATTTTCTTGTAAAACTGCTTCAAGTAAACAAGCAGAGAACAGAGTAACAACTGAAATATTCTCCCTAGTACTTCTTACTATCCCTGCGTGTAGCATAGCTCACGCCAGGCATTCAAACATAAGTTTTAAGAGAAATCAATCTCTTATTTGAACATATACATTATCAGACTGAATTCCTTTTGAATAACCTTCCCATCAGGATTTCTGGCTCTCCTTTGAACCTGTGGGATAATTGTTGTAATGGTATGAGGGATGAAAGGAAATCTAGTAGGGGCCTTCTTGCTGAAAATAAATATGCTTAAGTAAAATAAAAACCTGTGTACCATGCACACTAGTGAACTCAAGAAAGAGCTCATCAAAACCTCTATATGATTCACAAAGGAAAGGATCTCCAGATCTACAAGTCTCTATCCTTTCTCTGGTTCAGGCTGATTAGCCTATTATATCAAATCTTCAAATCAATAATTTTTTTTTTCTCAATATATGGAGCAAAACTAGCTCTAAATGGAGCTATTATTCTCTTTGTGTGCAATTCCTATTTTTGGGACAACATTTGCATGTATGCATTCAAAATCTTTTAATATTCAATATCTGTTGCACATTTGCGGTTGAACTGTTCACACTTAACTTGAACCACCTAAAAACTAAACTATGCAGAAGTTAGTTGATATAACCTCCTTTAATAGATTATGGCAGGAAAAAAAATCACTTTTAAAAGATGGCCCAAAATAAGCTTGCAAGACAGACTTAATAAATCTCCCTGAGGAATGTCCATGTCTCTTTACTGACTACAGGGAATGCCAAGATAGGTAGCTTATGCCAGAATTAAACTGATTTAGTTAGAGTTAGTTGACAAGAATCACACCCACAGAGATGTCATCAGCTCTCTCAACCCAGGAAGATGACACGATTCCTAATTTTTATCACTTGGCAATTGTAATGACAGAGTTGAAAATAGGGTGGGTAGGGACAAAATTGTGAAACAAGATGAAAGAATTATTCTTACAAAAAATGTTTCACAGAACTGCTGTTTTACAGTAGTAACTAATGTTTAATAATAACATGCACTTTCATGAAAAAAGCAATAAAACAATTGAGCGTGTTATAAAGGTTGATTAGCTAACTTAACAGCATTTATTTTTTCAAAGCACAGGAGGAAAGGACTAGTTGCTGCACAAAAAAAGCAGCCCACATAAATAAGGTAATTGTATATCCTGCTGTCCTTCAAATGACAACGGTTTTCCAAAACATCCATATTACTGTTGATGTGATTTCTTTAAAAAAACTTTGTCTTTTTATAACTTACCTGTTCATGGATTATGATTTTTTCCAAATTATATGTTTCATACAGCTTTTCTTTTATCAAATACTTCTTGGTTTGTATTTTTGTCAGGGGGAAAAAAAAAATCTTGTTTTCAAAATGGAAAGTATTTAGATAAAAAAAATTGACCAATTTTTTTCTCTTTATACACATCATCATGGTGAATTTCCACTTTGAAACAAACTTCATCTTCCCATAATATATCCAAATACATTTTCCTGCAAATTAAACATCAGTTGTAGATGGTAATAAAATCTTTTCAGGGAATTGTTAGTAAATCTCACCACTACTCAGCTTTCTACTAATGTCTTAACCGGTACCCCAGTCAAAAACATTTGCTATATAAAGTACTGGACCCAAACCATTAGGCACTTTGTCAAGAAGTTTGTTTCCTTTTGGGGGATTTTCATTGATATGAAAACTGGCCAAGCAGAGAGCGTTTACTAACAGAAAGCAAATGTTGAACTTCCTTTCAAAGAGACTGGCAGAAGATTGTCTATACGTCCTTACAAGAACTGACAGTTTACACCTGATACCTTGTTTATGCCTAGAAGAACGTGGACAGTGATTCCTCTTGCTATCTGTGAATTCTGTAAAGAATTAAGAGTTCAAGTGGCTAAGACTTTCCAAAATGTCAATAGCATGCATTTCTTCCTGCTTTAGATACAGGTCAGCATGAAAACTTGTAAGAAGTCCACTCAAACCAAAGTAATTTTAGGTACTCTAGAGCTTTTTGTAACATCTCATAATGTTTATGTCACCACAAGCAAAACTACTTTCCTGAAAGAAAGACCAAAACCCACAGAGAGTGGTTGGGCCCATGATTATAAACACGGTGGAAGAAAGAAAAAGTTCTGTAAAGAAAGGCAATGTGTTTCCTTAGATCTGCAAAGCATAGAAACATCAGTTCAGAGTAAACCAAAGTTAAGTCAGTGTCCACACAATCCCCATGAAGGCTGATATAACTATCAACAATTGTATACATCTGAATTGTAAAATAAGGTAGATATACTCATTGTCCACAAACATAGAGCTAACACAACTGGTTACTTTTTTCCCTTCTCCTCTGCAGAATTAGGTATCATAAACCTTCTTTCCTAGACAGAGGAAAGTAAACCTGATAGTGAGTGACATGATCTAAGACTTAAAAGACTAGATGAGGTGGAGTAAAAGCCACTGCTTTTTTTTTTTTCCTCCGCAAAAATCACACTTTCCTATATTTGTCCTTTTTCCTTTCTTGTCCATTAACTTTCACATTTCCTGAATACCATTTCTTCTTCCACAAAGCAAAGTATCTTTTGAAGAATGGGAAAACAGTCTCTTTCTAAAGCGGAAGCCAATGAAGCAAGCCTGCTTTTTCATGATAGGACACTAACATGATGTCAAGAAAGCATGCTCAGGCTACATGAGAGCCTACAGGCTTGAGGATGAGAGAAAGAGCTCTCCTCTAGATTAGTGGCTCTTTGAACACAGCCTCCTCTCTCTCTGCTGTTGAGCAAAAAGCACAAGGCAGAGCTCATGTAAAGCTAACCGAGCAGGTATTTTTGATGCTGCTGAGGTCAACATTCACATATGAATGCAGTCTGGATGAACCTTCAACGAAACATTGCTGAGATGAACCTGTAACCCAGGAAATGTGAGCAGATGGAGGAAGCAAATGCAAGAGAGGAAATATCATTAGCTTGGTGCTATATTCATTCTCTTTCTACTATTTTCTACTATTTCTACTACCAGACATGCTAGATCTGATACTATCTATTCTTGTTCTAACTCAAACCTTGAAGCCACCTAGTCAATGATCTTCTGCCTTAAGTGGGTGCAGGGTAACCAGTTACTTTCATCTGCAACATTCAGCCAACTAACCGGGACATCAGAGCACATCAGCACAGAGCTGCAGTACTATGTCCACTTTGGGGCTCCTCAGTACAAAAAACCCACCAAAATACTGACATACTGGAGTGAGCCCGGAAGAGGAATGCCAAGTTGTTCAGGGCGGGAAAACATGATATTCGAGGAAAGGCTGAGAGAACTGGGTCTGTTCAATCTTAAACAGAGAAGATTCACAGTTAAGAAATTCTTCACTGTGAGGATGGTGAGGCACTGGAACAGGTTGCCCAGAGAAGCTGTGGATGCCCCCTCCCTGGAAATGTTCAAGGCCAGGTTGGATGGGGCTTTGGGCAACGTGGTCTAGTGGAGGGTGTCCCTGCCCATGGCAGGGGGGTTGGAACTAGATGATCTTTAAGGTCCGTTCCAACCCAAACCATTCTGTGATTCTGTGATTCTGTGATTCTGTGATTTGGCAAGTAGTTATGCTGTGTGCCAGCACCAGGTCTGGTGACCTCACAAGTCAATCATTCTATATTTTGGATAAGTGCTTATTTATCTCCTTCTAAAAAATAAAATCAACTGTGTAGTAAAGAAATGATTCAAGCTTTTCCCTATGCACCACTTTTACATTTTTCAACTATTCTTTATTCCCTCATAGCTTTTATACCTTTCAGTTTCTACCATTTTTCTTGTCCTTCTTTTCTCACTTGAGAGAAGGCAACAATTAAGACCCCTCTCCCAAAGTGCTCATATTACTGTAAGCCCCTTCCCCTTGCATTAGGCAGATGTTCATGAAGTAAGTGAAGAGGGAGCCAAGTGAAAAAAATGAGCCCCAGGCTGCCTATGTCTTTTAAAGCAGTCGGAAATATGATGATACTAGAGATGTGCAGTCTTCAGAACACAGCTTCAAGCTGCACTCCCCCATCATTACAATGAATGCTGTCAAGCAAATCTGTAATTTTGCAGATATCTTCATCATTGCCTTAAAGACCAACATCATTAATTCCTGCCTTTCTTTTCATGCCTCACTTTCTAACATGTTCCTTTCTTCAATGACCACTACAGCACGATTAAATTTGAAAGTCCAATAGTGGTAAAAGCAGAGTTATCTTTGATGATATGTAATCTCTGTTCCCTTTAAAATATCTGGAATCCTACAGTGGGCAATAACATCACTGACTTCAGGAGAACTGTTGTTTTCCTGGAAGATTATCGTCATGTACTCATGAAATCAAGAAGATGCCACTGAGATCAGATTTCAAAGAATGTTTCTCTTCAAAGATTTCTAAATGTAGAAATGCATTTCAAAACACTCAGCTTGTTTTAAACCTACTCATTAAACTCTCCTTATTTTTCCCCAGGGACTTCTGAAAATTAACCCAGACGGGTGTTGGATTAATGACTGGTGGTGCGTTCCCTTGTATTGTGGCATAGAAGGTTGGGATCAGCACCTGTTTTTCTGACATTTCTGGCCAGGCATCAACACAGATATTCAGCGATAGTACAATGTTCCTTGGTGCTGGATGCTCATGCCCATCTGTGAGGATGGCGTTGTTCCCATCTGTGAGTTCAGAGTGCCTTTGTCTACGATCAGTGATTGGTTTAATTGAGCAGCCTATATTGGAGTGAAAGAGCTATTACTTCCCCACAACCCTCTGATGTGCCAGAATGAAGCTGTGGTGACACCTTCCTCATCCCTACTGTCACATCTTAGTATTTGTGTAAGCCTGAACAGCAGAACGGAAGGAATCCGTCTCTATTCACAATGACTGCTAACTGCCAAGACGACATGTCTGTATTGCAGAAGATGATGGAGAGTTTGATTATGACAGTGTACCTGAGAAAGGGCTTTTTAAAAGCTCCCTGTGTGCAAGTCCAGAAGACACAGAGGGCCAGGAATCACACTAAACCAGTGAGGAGCATTTCTGACTGTGCTCAGGAACGCCACCAATAAACAGCTAAATCGGAGGTAGATACTCTTGATCAAGTGGCAGCAAAGTAAGGGATTCTTTTTATTAGGCAGAGTAAAACTCTGTTGCCCGAAGACCATGCCACTCACTTAAATACAAAACATAACCGGCTATATCATGCCAGGAGAGAGAGGAGGAAGGCACTGGCATCTGGGCTTTTAAAGGCCTTAAATGATATTGAAGTCACAGCAGAGCTGACCGAGTCCCTGTCCACTGTACTTCCCCTCCAGTCTAGAATTTGTCTTGCAGTGTGCAAAATCTGGGTATCCTGACTGCATTTCAATGGCAGCAGTGAAATATAAAACAAGAAACACCTTCTCCTAAGTACACTCCTTATCTCTGACCCAAAGCAAGGTACTGTCATGGCAAAAGAGTATTTTTCAGACATTTGCTTTTATATACCCTCCCATTGTGAGCTCCACCATTCAGAAATGGAACTTGCAATCTTTGTTATCCAGCTGCTTGACTTGAGTTTATACAGAAATTTTTAAAAGGCTTTTTTTTTGTTAAAGTGCTTTTAGTGACACATAGCTTTCAGCTGCAAGAAATGAGACGTCTTTCATGAGAACAGTCTATCAGTTTACATTTCTGTACCTTCCTGCAAAGCAATATATATATCCATCTTGCTTTCATTTATTCTCCTTTTCATTTTATGGAGGCCTCATTTAGTCTAACTACGCTCTTTATTTGCTGATAAGGTGATTCCATAAATTATCTTACTGGGGTAAGTCTTTTAATTATTTCCTCCTTCAGAAAATGTAGTTTTCAAAATTCCTTATTTCCATTACTGTGAGAACTCTTTTTTTATATTTCTTATGTTGTCAGATTTCATTTAAATATTATTCATGCTGTGCTCTGATTTCAATGCATTATTTAAATATGCTGACTTACATATTTTCTGATTAATTTTGGGGAAAAAAGGCTATTACCATTAACTGTGATTTTTGAATAATACTGCTGTTGCATATTCATGCTTGTGGCGAATGCCAATACTGTGCAGTGTAGAGCTATTCTAGGGAAACAAGTCTCATACAAATCAGATGAGTGCTTCTCCCAAATGTGAATTCTTGCTGCCGATACTATCAGAAATAATTAAATTCCCAGCTACTGCCATATCTCTGTTAAGTCCTTGGGCACTAAAGAAAAAAAAAAATTATGTGGATGCCTTCGAAGTGGGGGAAAGGGACCAGGAAAAGACAGAAAGGAGTTTGCACCAAGGAATTCCAAGGACATGTCTACACTGAGAAATAAAAGCATATCAACAACTAGTTTGCATCTACACTGCTTTGGGGAAGCTGTTCCCACCGTGAATTTGTCTTGAAAAAATGTATTAAGAGGGTCCCAAACAGAGACAGAGAGCAAGCTGAAAATTAACTGGTGTATCCCTGGGATAGACACCCTGTCCCCAAGCCAGTGAGACTTCAGGGAAGATCTAAAGCTTGCATTTGCAAAGAACGTAACTAGCTGTAAAGAGCAAGAATAGTAGTACCAAGGCTGTTTATGATTGTTTATGCCTTCCTTGAATTCATGAAATTTATTCTTCCCCTGCATTACAGGGACAGGCTGCTACAGGTCCCACCGTTCATTGGAGTCTATCCTGAAAATTTTTGCTTTGATATAGTCAAATTTTATTTTATATGCTTCCATTTTTAATAACTATTTTGTTAGTTTATCAGCCCATGGTAATTACTCCTAAAACAATAATTGGCAGCATCCATTTGAAGCCTCAGAGGGGTTGATGGAGAATTAATGTCAAGAACTGCTTTAGGCCTAAAACCCAAACACTCTCAGCTGACAGGAGATGTCTCCAAAAGCAGTGGTGGGGAAAAGAGAATGTACTTTGTGCATTACAACATCTGTTTCAAATAACCTTTATTCTCACCTGGGGGAGTGAATTATTTAAACACTGTTAAGGACACTAATCATGTTTCCATTCCCTTTCAAAATATTATATCTTATTTTAATAAGTTTTTTTTCATATAATAACCAAAGTTGCATTTCTTAGAGGTTTCTTCTTCATCGGATGTTTCAGCTTATGATTAATTGACATTTAAGCTTGAGAAGAAAAACAATTTTGCTAGGGTGATTACTACATGTAATGCATGTTATATACTTTCCTTTCATGTTACTTGTAGTCTGATGAAGATCAGGAATGTTGAAATTCATTTTATGGCCATTAAGAAGGAGGAAAAGGGAAATTCACTGGTCAGTGGAGAAATACAGAGTCTTTCGGAAAACTGGCTCAAATCCAGTCCAGAATGGTTTTGAATGCAGATCATGTTTATCCAGTGGACTCTGGCTCTTGGTGAAACTGTCTGCCTCTGCTCCAATTCCAAATGCTCAGGAGGGAAGTGATGAGTAGAATGGATTTTGAGGATGAATTGCTTTCCTATGTCCAGGAGTGGGCAATAGAGCATCAGTTTGAAAGAGCAGTCCGACTATTTAATTTAGAGCAGAATTAGTGTAATTGATTTAAAGACATATAATGGGGTAACTTAGTTGTTTAAAGCTAAGCATATCCTCACGAATATTTTAGTTTTGCATCTGGAGCCATGTTAGTGTTAAGGCACTTTAGTAAGGCAGTAGAGGAAGTTAGTGTGCTTTTCCCAGTTTATAAACAGGGGACTTTTCTGTCAGAGCAACATGTTTTGCAAGCATTTAACTCACAACACAAGTGCTAGAAGTAAAGGAATAGTAATGTACAGAAAAGGATTATCAAATGGCAAACAATCCACCTCATATTTGGTGAACCTAAATTGTAACTAATGTATCCTGGCACCGCAGAAACCAGACGCAAGGAAGCTATGCAGCATAAAATTGCTTTAAACATCTGTCAAAAGCAAACTGAGTTGATTACATTCTGTTTTGATTTGCTATAAACACAGAGGTTAGTCTCTGAAAAACAGTTTTAGAGGTGTAATCACATTTCTTTGACAGTGTGAGACAAAGTTCCTTGATAATATAATATAGAAATTACGTGGCTTTGAATGAATTAAAAGGCCTTGAATGAATGGTTGGCAGCACAAGAAAGTTTTGTGTTTGTGCAAACACTGGTGTGAATTGAATCAATGGTGAGAGAAGAAGGTGGCTGTGGAGCTAACCTTCATGAAGAGATTGCCAGCAATGCATCTCAAAGCACTTTGTAAAGGGAGGAAGCCTCCATATTTCTCTTGGGGAAAGGGAAGGACGGAGAGGAAAAAGCAGAGGAGTGGTCCTCAACTCCAGAGCCACATTTCATCTACTAGGATGCAAATGAACCAAAGGAGTAGTGAAAGTGTCTCAGAGGAGGCATGCTAACTCTAGTTGCCAGGAAGTTTCTCTGCAGTGGGAAAATGCCACCTTCTCAAATCCAATGCAAATAAAACAATGTCAAAGAGAAAGAATGGCAGAGATATTTCAGGACAGAGTTTTTTGCTAAAGTAGTCAAGATTATGTCAAAATAACTAGTAACCCAGTGATCAAAGGATAAACTTGGCATGTGGAAGACAGTTTCAAATTCCTGCCTGTTCTCTCACAGCTCAGTGAGGGCCCGAGTTAGAGAGTCCACCTCTCCTTTTGTGCTTTTACATTTTATTTAAACACGTAAATACACATTACTGAATGAGATCTTGAATCAGTAGTCTCCATTGGCTTATTGGAAGATACTAAATCCTTATATGATTACATAATTATCTCAGACCGTATCTTCTGTTTGTCATACTCTCCATTTCTTTCTGCTCTGCCAAATATTTCTCAGATTCAAGGCAAATTCTCTGATGAAAACCCATAAGAACTATGTGAGGATAGAGTATGACCTGCAGGAAATACCACTTCTAAACAGTTTAAATGCAAAATGGAACATCTTGAAAATGTTGATGTCAGAATTTCTTTTGAAGAATAGGAGAATAGTATCCTTTTAAGGGAAAGCCAATAAAGCAAGCCTGCTTTTTCATGATAGGACACTAACATGGTGTCAAGAAAGCACGCTCAGGCTACATGAGAGCCTACAGGCTTGAGGATGAGAGAAAGAGCTCTCCTCTAGATTAGTGGCTCTTTGAACACAGCCTCCTCTCTCTCTGCTGTTGAGCAAAAAGCACAAGGCAGAGCTCACGTAAAGCTAACCGAGCAGGTATTTTTGATGCTGCTGAGGTCAACATTCACATGAAAATCATAGCAAATCACTCAGGATTTCTGTGAACTGCTGAAAATGAAAGTTGTATGAGGCTTGCAATCTGGATGGATCTTGAACCAAACGTTGCTGAGATGAACCTGTAACCCAGGAAATGTGAGCAGATGGAGGAAGCAAATGCAAGAGAGGAAATATCATTAGCTTGGTGCTATTTTGTCCTTTGTGGCACAATTTCTGTTCCTCCATGAGGCCAGAAGGTGAGTTTGAAGTGAGTTTGAAGATGAAAAATACATTGGCAGCATTCGATTCATTCTCTTTCTACTATTTGGCAAGTAGTTATGCTGTGTGCCAGCACCAGGTCTGCCGACCTCACAAGTCAATCATTCTATATTTTGAGCAAGTGCTTATTCATCCCCTCCTAAACAATAAAATCCCTTGTTTAGTACAATCTACTGAAATGATTTAAAGGTTCTCAAGCTTTCCCTACATGCTGCTTCCCATTTTTCCACTTGTAGAAGTGGGAGGTGAAATGAAATCCATGCTATTTTTTCACCTTTTCCCTGACATATAGTGGGAGATATCTTGCGTATTGTTTAGAGAAATGGTCTGGAAAGTGACTGGTGCTGACTGTAACAACTGCCTGGGCAGAGCCATGGGCTTGAAGACAGGTTTGCATCTGTGCCACGTTAAGACTGCACTCTGAAATTATAGCTTGCACGCTCTGGTGCATGGGAGTAGTCTAAGTATGGGACCACTATTCCTTGGACCAGAATCAGTTGTGAGCAAGAAGCCTGACATGTTTCAGTTCCCCTGCTGAACTGGTGCTAAAGTGTTTCCCAGGAGCACGGAAGCATGATTGTTTTCTCAGCGGCAGAACTCAGCCAATACATTAAGTCGGATCAGCTTATGTATTAAGTTACCGATAGACAAAAGTGGGACAGAGATATTCAGTGACTGAAAGGCTTGAGAGGCCTGCAAGTCTGTCCAATTTTTTCAACCTCATTTAGCCTAATGCAAATTATTTGTTCCTAGAAACCTTATCCCTCTTAATTTCATATTATACAGCAAATCACTGACAGAGTTGGCATAAGCAGAAGGGATCTCCTGGCAATCATCCTTAAGTCCATACAAGCTGAAATCTTGCTTTTCCATAATATATTTATTTTAATTTCCAGCTTTAAATCACAGGGTTCTTACCCAAAAAGCCCCTCTTAGCGGCTCCATTCAAAATGGTGTAATCTCCCTTGAAACTTTGCAGTTGGCTTTTGTTCTGCTTAAAATAGATGAAGCCAGTTTAAACATATGTTCCTAAATGTATGATTATAGTTCTTTTTTATAATTGGAGGGTTTTACTTGAAGTAGTATTTAAAATACTTCCGTGACCAGCATGTGTTACGAGGCATCTGGAATTTGGCTGGCCAGAGAACGACACTCTTGTGGGTTTTTAAGTCCTTTGAATGAAGGGAGCAAACCCAGAAAATATCAATAAAGATATCCACCCTAAGCAAAAGGTGACCACATGCAAAGAGAATCTCCCATCAAGAGTGCCTCAGCCAGGTTACCGTAAGCCTTTCCAAGTCTCACAACACTCTGCTGCTCTTCTCTTTCTGTAGCGCTGGGAACAGCTCATCTTCTTAAGTACTTCCACATTTCTAGTCTTTTTTTTTTTTTTTTACCTTTAAGAAAGAAATTAAAGGCAGATGCAAAGAGGAGTCTTCAGAAACAAGAACCTGGTACCTTCAAGAGGCCTAGTTATACAACAGTTAAAAATAAAAGAACCCCACAAACACCACATTCAGTTTGAGAAGAAAACACAACCTTTTTGTGTTTTGAAACACAACCTTTCAGTTTGTCTCTGTAGATTTGCTTTTCCTACCAACTCTATCAACTAACAATGCAAAGGCATGGAAATAGCATGTTTTATAAAGAGTTCATGAAAGTGGTTTTAAGTATTAGAGGATTCAAGTCAGGTTTTACATTAAAAACTCAGGACAGTTTATAAGAATGTTTTCCCCATTTAGCCTTTATATTTTACATTTACAGATTGCATTGGCTATGAGGATACTGTAAAACTTGAGTACTGAAGGGTTTTGGGTGCAGTGGATAAACTTTACTCACCTAATGACAAAACCTTTCCTCTATAAATTTCTTCTCAATGTTCCTTGTAACTTTTCATACTTTACTAACCCACTGCACCTCTCTATATAGCATACATACACACATATGTCCATGGCCCCTATCTCAGTCTGAGTTACATAGCCTTCAGACATGGGAACAAGAATTCCTTCACCTAAGCAGTGAATGGGAACTTGTCTCTGTCTGTAATTAATTTCTGGGGTTTTCCTGGTACAGTACTTCATGGATATCTTCAAGTGCATCTGGTTTCACTTAATCCTTGTTTTGTCTCTAGAGATAATACTAGTCCCTTAGTCTATCTTCCACCCTTCGCTTCCCCCACCCCCCTCCCCATTCTCCAAAATCTGGATTTTATGAAATCTTTGCACTCAGATTTTTACACCAAAATCTCATACAGGTAAGCCTGCATTCTCCTTTTCAATACACACTTGCAATCCAACAGAAAGATGGTTCATAAAGGAAAAAGATGGCCAATATTTTGAATCAGTTTGTTGTGAATAGTCTGAACTCAAACAGAGCTTTCTTCACACCTATTCTGTAAACTCTCCATTCATATACAAGACAGTAAAACAGGACGCTAAACTAATCTCCAGACATTGCACTTTTTATCTACAGTACTTCCACATGTTTGTGCTGCTTCCAGTAACTCCAGATGATTGATGAACCAACATATGAAGACAGATTTTGCAAAAAAAAATAGCAAGGTATAGCAGATCCTTCACAGATGCTTCTCAATCATTACTCCTTTCTTTCTTTTTTTCCTTTAGAAAAATAATTTAAATTAAACAGATTCGTTGTATGCGGCACAGTGTTGCCATGTGAGCCCTGAACACTTTGTTCAAGAGCTAGGAGGCCAGCCAACTGCTTTCGTTCCTTAAAGAATAACAGATGTGTCCTTCCAAGTCTCACGCTAATGGAATTTAGGCTGTGGTAAGGAGTTTAAAAATACTCAGTTGTCTGCAGGCTCTGTTTTGACTCTGTTCTGTTGTTTAGCTGGTTTCAGTTTTCTTTTTCCACATCTTTCAGAAACATTGCATGAAATGTCCAGTTGAGCTGAAGCCACTAGTAAGTTACTTTCACTGAGTGGAAACAAATAGTTAAAAATAAAAATCTATGGGTTTCAGTTGTTGTTTCTACCAGTCTGACTCTGTAACTACTATATTTAAAATACTTTGAGTAAAACGCTCTCTATGTATATACAATAAAAAACTGTAATCTTTGTTCCTTTACTACCAGCATATGATTGATATCTTTATTTTTAGCTCCAAATATTAACTACAGTTATGTAAAAGTGAAGCAAAAGATTTGGTGTAACCGTCCATAGGCAGAAGATGTCAGTAAATTGAAATGGCAAATGGGGCGGAGTAAGAGATCCTTTGTATTGCAGTCCACATTTTATGTGTTTAGAAGGCCTAGGATCACAGGAAAAAACCTGTGGGAACTAGAAGGGGAAGCCACAGGGGGTTTTCTCCAGCAGGAACACAGTGACAGTGCAGCGGAAAGTGCTCTTCCACTGTCAAAGCTCTTCAGCTTTCTACACTTCAGCTCTGCACAGACTTAAGTGAATGATGCTTATTATAATCTGATCGTTGCTTGGCTTTCTTGTCTCTCTGGGATTGAGGGCGTTATGGAGAAAGCTCTTGAAGGGAGTAGTACTGCAAGTTGCTGTGCTGAGCACTCTGGTTGCTTGTTTTCACCATTTACTGTGAGTGGTGGGAAGCAAAGAGATCAGGTGGGTAGGCAGTGGGAGGGCAACATGGAAGAGAAGAGGCCAGAGGCACTGGCTGCGGCTGGGAACAGGAGGCTTCTGTATGACAAGCATTGCAAAGGGAGGTCCTTTATTTTCCTTTTTTCCCTTTGTCCAAGCTTGTCTCCTTTATTCCCTCTGCACCAACTACTATTATTGTCATCTTTTTTACACAAATTGCTTTGTCACCCTGCATACTGGTTTGTGCTTCTCCTCTTCTTTGTGTGGTCTTTGGTTTTGTGGAGCTCAGTTCTGGGCACTGGGATTCTCACAGGCTTTCTCCTCATTCCACCTCAAATCCCTCCAGAAGATTGTCTAGGGAAGGAGGCAGCTACCCTGCATCTTACTGCCTCCCCAAAACTGAAACAGTTTTTTGGTCTCTATCTTCTCTGTCTCAAGCAAAACCCATACTCCTTTGGACAGAAAAGAAGTGGAAACCTTGGAGCTCCTTTTCTGAACAGCTAGCAAGGAAGAAGATGGTCATAGGTTGTACTCTTCCTCCACAATGCCAGGTGGTCTTCATGGCAGAGCATATGACCGATGAGGCTACTTTATCCTTTTCCATGAGGCAGTACAAAGAAGTGATGTGATGTGTTGGCCCTTGACACAGGACAACCTGTAAGGGCTAGACAAACTCTGTTCCACTCAGCTGATAGGAGCTGAGGGAGAGGGCTGGTGGGAAGAGAGAAGATTGTGGTTTACGAAGAAGAAGGGAGGCATATGAGAGATTTCGGTGAAAGAATCTTTAACTGAAAATGATGCTAAGTGGCAGGAAGAAAGGATGAGAAGTGAAAGAGGCAGCTGAAGATGATGCATTTCTTCAATATTCCTCCTTTACTTCCTTAACTTATCTCAGAATTGCTATTTCCTAAAAATCGTCCCTTCAGAAATACCCCACCTCCCCAGCCACTCATCCTGTCAGAATTCTTCCAAGCCAGCATTCACACTTTGATTTCCCCTGTTTCTCTCCTATTCCATCTGCCACTTTTAATTTCCTCTTATATGCTCTTTCCAGAAATCCCAATGTTTCATTCCTTTGTCCTCAGTTCTGCACCCTGTCCTTCACTGAGACATTCACAGTGACTTTTCCATACAGTGA
Source organism: Balearica regulorum gibbericeps (assembly GCF_011004875.1). Lineage (NCBI taxonomy): Eukaryota > Metazoa > Chordata > Aves > Gruiformes > Gruidae > Balearica > Balearica regulorum. The sequence goes on along the minus strand of NC_046184.1, from coordinate 172,712,825 downwards.
CTCTCTCACTTTGCATTCCTCTTCAGTTCAGCTCTCTCTCCTGTACTTCTTTCTCTGTATAGTTGTTTATTTTGTGTCCCTCTCCCTTTACCACTCAAAAATTTTCCCTCTTAACAGTTTTTTATTTTCTTCATAAGTCTCTCTACTATCTTCAGTTTATGCCCTGGAAACTCTTCCATTGCCCCGCTCATGCTTAACTCAAGCAATTTTTCTTTAGATCTATTATTTCTTTTTTTTTTTCCTATTTATTTTGTTTTCTTCTGATCTTTTTCAGCAGAAGAAGATGAAATTTCCTTGACTTTTGAAAGCCCAACACTGCAAACTCTTTGCTGATGATTTTGAATGCTGTTGCCCCAGTAACGCAATACCTAATACACAACAGGCATCACATTGTAATGGATAGTCACTCTTACACACCTTCATCATCATTAACGAAAGGCAAACTGTACTCTGGAAATATCCTGGCTATACACCTTCCTCATCTTTCAAATCATCAGTAACAAAACAGTTTGCCTGTAGCTTTTAAGTTCCTTAATTTTATTCAGAATTATGAGTGAAATCTTTTAAGCAGCGGAAGGTCGTAGTTTATACAACAGAGTGCAGCAGAATATTCATGCAGTCATGATTTTATTCCTGAACGACATCTACACTTTGACCAGGAATATAAAAGCAATGAAATCTAGGATCAGCTGCAACTAAGACAAGAATTTTGCCGCTGATTCTGTGGTTCAAGACACTGTTCAAAATTAAGTATTTCACAGCCTCTTCTATCTGAGTTTGAGTTCTGTTTTCTCTCTTTTTTAGGACACTAGCGCCTAATGTCTAAGTAGATTCTTCTTTCTCCCACTTTTCAACTCACTTTCAAAGCACAGCTCTCCAGTATGCAGACATCAGAGGCAGTAGGTGTCACAGTGCAGGGAGAAGCTCCGCAAAAGCGTAGATATTATGGTCATATCAAGCTGATGGAGCTGTGTGCAACTGTTCAATAAATGAGCATAACAGATATGCCAATAAGGACGGGGATTTTTAAGATATGGCATTTTTTGCTCAAAACGCTTTCCTTGCAGGTTTCTCTGAGCAGAGCTTGGCTTCATTAGCAGCACAAGAAAATAAGCAAGTACAGGAGCCTTTGATTAGAGATATTTTACTCTCTGAAGCATGGTATTACGGAACGTGGGTGTTTCTGAAATTCTGTTAGTAGGCTAAAGACAGTTTTCAATTTGAAAAGGAAAAAACCAGATGTATAAAATGTAAAAATGAGGGAGTCTCACCTGGTTTATTGGGTGGTTCTTATGGGTAAGTATACCTGAGAGATCTAACACAAGGATTATCAGATGGTAGATTTTTGCTCTAAATTTTCTAATTGCACAGCAAACTCTTCAAGAAAAATTCCACACTATTACAGAGATGTCAATGTGTGAGTACAGCTCTGGGCGAAGAGTGCTATTATGTGCACATAATCCTGAACAGGTAACTAATAGTAACAATCATCTCCAAATGTTCAGTGTTTGTGAGCCATCTGAGACAGACCACGGAAGGTAAGAACCAAATTTAATTCTGTTTACTTTTGCATGCATCATTAGTAAGCGAAATAAGTTCATTTGAACCTCTTTGTTCTTCTTTAACTTTCTGAACCTCTTTCTTATTCTATCCCTTCTCAAAGCTATAAGGTGGAAAAAGTCCTTGGCCAGATTTATTTCTGGATAACTCCACTGATTAAACTGGACTGTGAACTGTCTTCTACGCCACACTTTTGCAAGCTTGGCTTTTCCCTGCTCTGAACCAGCAAAGTTTTGCAGCCACCCCTAGAGATGTGGCTGCTTCTACTTCTGCTCTTACTCCATGCGTGCCATAATCCCACATCTTTTGAGAAGAAGCACAGTACAGAAAGCAGAAGAGATAATGATGAGCCAGGCACTCCTTATTGCTGCTAACAAGCTGCTTATTTGATCTGTAAGTTTGCTACCAGGGGCTACAGATGTGCTGATTTCCCTGACTCCTGGGAGTGGAGAGGACTTGCATAGTTGATTGAAGAGGCATCTGTGAGGCACTTCTACTGCTGCTGAGCTGCACAGCGAAGCAAGCAACGCCAAAGAGGCAGCAGGAGCTTTAGTCTCCGCTTCCTCTCTGCTGCTTCCCCCTCACCAGCCTTTGCTGTCATCTTGTGTGGGACTGAACCAGCTGGCGGTGGGGAAGCAGGCATAGCTCAGTATATTAGTCAAGTATTAGCACCATTGAGAAGGGTCAACTGCAAAAGGAAGGTTATTCTGATGAGTATGACATCAATCTGATATTATTAGCTGTCAATATTGCGTGTTTCCTGTGAGTTTCTTTGTAAATGACAGCAGCAAAACTCTGTGGCAAATAATAACTGCTTAAAAGTCTTATTTGTGTGATTCCAGAATCAATAAAAAGGGTCAAATACTCTAATGAGGGGAGGGGTATAAAATTATAGAGATCTCAGGAATCTCCTTATTTTAACTGGGCATAAAGAAATTGCCAACAAAGGCCTGAATTTATATTTCTTCAGCCTGTCCCACCAAAACTTGCTTGTCTTGGTAGCTGAAGGCCTAAAAGAAAAAGCTCTTTGGAACTGGATTCAGAGAGTTAGAACCAAGGAGAAAAGCATCTGTATTTTCTGCTAACATACTGCAAAGGTGTTCCCACCAATGCCTGGTTTCCAAATCTAGTAGAATGGGAATGTTCTAGATGTTAAAATAAGCACTCTTGATCACTCTCTGAACCTATTTATATTTTTCTATTTAAATATCTTATTTATTAATAGTGTTTGATATTAGCATAAAGAACCCCCTGCATTCCCCAGTCAGCAGGTAGCAGACATCTCATGTCAGCTATTTTATGAGCAATATAAATAGCAAGGCAAACTGTACAACTTGCAGTTTGATTCATTTGCTGATGCTTATTCTAATCATTTACAATTATGCCAGTAATTGGCATAATTGTTTAGATGTATTTGGAAAACGTCCATAAGTGGATATCCTAATTATAGATTTATCCCAGTGGCAGATACTCACGTTGTATAATAACCACTTTCTCCACCTATCAGGAAGCGCTATGCCAATTCCTAAGGCAAGAGACTAGTGGAGGCTGTACTTTATTAGATTGTTATGGACAGAATAGGGAAACTCAAAGGAGTTATGACTGCCTGTCCTCTGATGGTGCCCTTTCAGATTTCAGGTGCTTGGGAAAGCAAAAGCCCTGCCATCTCCAATGCAAGCTGACAGAGGAATTTCATTTTCTCATGTGCCCATTCAATACACCAGAGAAATCCAGTTCCAGCGGAGGTTAAACCACAGACCTCTGAAACGCACCCAAAGGGCAGTCCTCAGACTCGTGCCAATGAACTGAGGTGGTGAGGACCTGCCAGGACTGGAAACTCTTCCATGTAGGGTGTGCCCCCAAAAACAGGAAGACCCATCCGACCTTCAGCTCCTCAGACACTCGTGTGTGATCCCCATGATTGTGCATCCCCGGATTTCTCCACGAGCGATGGGACTTAGCTGATAGCAGCCCACCTTGACTCACCTCCCCATGTCTTGGTCCCAGGGGACTCCCTGGCTCCGCACATCTGCTGCCACAGCTGCAGCACTGGCCACAGCGCCCGCTCCGGCGTTGCAGCCAGGGCAGTGTGCCTGCAACAGTTGTGGTGAAGGAAAAAATGAGGAGATACGCCTGAAGCAGGAGAGGACACTGGGCACTAGAGGATTCAAGTTGTGGCTGGCATAATGGTTTAATCTTTCACCTGGGGGCAACTATGCCAGCTCTTGTCATAAAGGGTAGATTAGTGAACTGTGTTAAAGACATGATGACTTTTACTTCGAGATGTCTCTAATTCACTTCCGATTATGAAACATTCATAACTTTTAATGAAAACTGAACTGTTTTATGAAGAAAGGAGTTAAATGAGATTTTTTCCTTTGTCTTTCAGAAGATTAAAAAAATTAAGAAAATAAACAAAACAACCCCTCCAGTTCTTTAAATTACACCAACTGCCTGTTTCACTACAGGTCAGTTTTTGCACAATAAGTTTAGAGCTGTTTTCCCATCTAGATAAATTCTGAGTTGCTGTTTCCAACAGAAGCAGTTTTAAAAAGTCAGGCTGAACACAATATCTATCATCAGGCTATTTGACAGAATAATCCTCTCAGCTTAAAAGCAAAGTTACACATGTCAGCGCTAGATTCAAAGTGGCTCTGCAAGGGCTGGCTTAGCACTTCCATGTCATCTCTGTACAGAAGATATCTATACATAAGATAATCATGAAAACATCATAAAGCACTTTTTGCATAATTTTCCTCAGCTTACTCTATCAAAAATGCAGTCCATTTTGCAATTAGTAACATGTATTTGAGTATTTTCTAATTAAAGCAGAATATTTTGTACCATAATAACACATTTCTATGCTTTCACTCTTTTTTATAGTGAATGAACTTTGTAAAATGAAGAAAAACAATTTCAACTTTGCCATCTTCAGAAAGAACAGTTTTGCTTTCATGAGACAGGAGAAAAACATCTTAATTTTACATAATACAGTGAACTGAAAAATGCAAGTACCAATATTTGACTTGTCTGTAACTGAAAGTCAATAGAAAACTTTAAAACTTGATTTAATTTCACTTACATCCATCACAAAGACTAACCCAAGTGTTTCTATTGTGTAGCTGAAGCTATTTCTGGCTGTTGATTTTTTCCCTCAACTTCATTTCTGCAAAATGAAGGACATAAAATAACAATTCAATTTATGCAAGAACATATAAATTACTAACTCTGAATTCTGACATATTTTGCTATCTTATGGCTGTCCCTATTCTGTAATTTCATACACAATGTACATTACATCAATAATATGACAATGATCCCTAAAGGTCTTAGTAACATGTAAATCAAAATCACCTTGTAGAGAAGACCTCACAAAGTGCCATGTAAAATTCCTGTTTGAACTGGAACATAATTAGATCCAAACTATGAATGTACTTCCGGTTAACACTTTCTTTGTGCACTATGATGAAGTTCGTGACTTAAGTTTGTTGATACATCACACTTTCTCAGAAATAAACCATGAGAAAAAAAAAATGGCCTTTATCTTCAAGGTGATAGATTTTTTTTAAAAAAATCACAGCTAACTTGCTCTATAGGTCATTATTATCTGTCAACAGGTTTAGAGAATGAAATTGCAGAGATTGTTGTGACAGTAACAATTGATTAAGGAAATTAAGTTATCCAGAATCACAGAGCAGATAGAGAAATGGATTAATGTGGGGGGAAAAAAAAAAAAAAAAAAAAAGCCACGATCAACATGGGTTTTACCTACATTTTAATTTATAATACTCCTTCTGGTTTTTCAATTTCCAGTTTCTAGATTGGGAGAGATAGGGGCTATCTGCAATTTATGTGCGTCTTTCCTTGGAAGGCTTATTTCAGCTGCTGCTGACAAACCCACTGAAGCATAAATCTTATCCTTTTAGTTGAAAGCAAAAAGCATTGTCCTCATTGATTTATCTTCTGTTTGTTTCCTCCAGCAGTCGCCTCTGATTTACTTCCTTGTGTTAAGGATAATATCACAAAAGTAAATTGATGTGCACATTAACAAAAATGTATTTAACTTATTCCCTGCTCCAGGATCCACTTAAGTGTCTACAGAAATTTTTATCGAGGGACCCAGCACCAGGTGCCATCTTACCTCTCTTTCACCGTTACTTTGTGTGTCTACCTTGTCATAGTCTGTATTTTTTCTCATAAACTAGACAGAGTCTCTGTGACTATTCAATGCTGCACACAGAGTTTCAGCATAGATTTGAGTCCTGTCTAATATTATAATTGATTGCCAATATATTTGCACGCCACCAAATTTTAGAAAGTAGTGTGTAATGCAGTGTTATTAGTGAGATCTTGTCTTTACGTAATATAAAACCAGCTGTAGGGAACACTGAAGAATATAATGAAAATTGCAAGCAGAAAAAACATTATGATCAGCACTTATAAAAAGATTAAACAAAGCAGTTAACTGTTATATACCCTTTACTCTCCCCCAAAGAGACTGTTGGTCTAAATGGAATAATAAATTTCTATTATTACCTTACTATTGTTTTATTATATTGAGCTATGTTTCAACTTGTTATGGAATGTCAGTTGTTATGCCCACAGACCTTTCATATCCTAATGAGTTTTATTCTGTCTTGGGGTATTTTTTCTGAAAATTGGCATTCTGCTTTTCTCTCATTCCCATTTATTTATTTATTTATTTATTCTGAAATTGTAATGCAAAAGAGTCTCTTTTGGGAGTCCACCCATGAGACATATAAACACACCTGTACCTTCTGGCAAATACCTAATTCTCCAGGAGAGATTTTTCTTCCAACAATGGTTTATAGTGAAGAAAATAAGTAATTTATAATACATAGTCTTATGTCTTTCATTGTCCGACTCTTTTGCTTTTTCCTGAAATTGTAGTACTTTCCTGAAGGTAAATTTGAGAAATCTATAAAAGTAAACTTGGCAGTCATTTCTAAATCCTGGCTTTTGTAAGGAATCTTGTGGAAGAAAACTGGGGTGGAACCACAGCTGGGGGAGCTGATAGCTGCAGTAGAGTGCCCAGGCAAAATGGTGCAAAAGCTTAGTTGCTTCACAGATTTGGCAAGGAGAATTCGTTTTGTAGATAATTAATGGAAATATATTTAGCATATTTACTACAGTCAATGTTTATTTTGCTCTTCCATTCTCTACAGCTAGCACATTACAGTACTTGCAACAAGCAACCATGAAGGCCAGACAAAAGCTAGAAGGGACTAACGTCAGGACTCCTTCATTCAGGCCATATGCTTCGGCGGTTCTGATTTCCTTAAAATGACATTATATAATGCTTTAGACCTTATTTCTTCCAGATACAGAAATTAGCAGAGAATCACAGATGCAAAAGAACAGAAGAGACGTAACAACAGTTGTGGCTTTGCCCAGGATTCCGTAGGCCTAATTGTGCTCGCACCTATCCTGATCCAGACAGAGCTCTTAAGGACAAATTAGACCAAATAACAATCCCCAAGTAATATGTTAATTGTTTTTTTTAAATTCAGAATTGAAAACAAATTTTTCAATTGCTTTCATTTAAAATCTGCTCTTTAAATTTGATCTCTTTGTGAATAAATCCTTTTTTGCTCTCTAGCAAAAAAAAAATTATTAAAATTTGACACAACAGAAAAAAATTATAGCAGGGAAGGTCAAAGGCAGTGCTGATAAGGGTTTTCTTCAGTGACAACAGTTTAAATTGGAACATGGCAGTTTGTCAAACCTTAAACTTTTCATGTAAATGCGTCATTTTAAACAAACCCTCATTGCAAAGTCTGTGTAGCTGCAGGACAAAGGATAAGGAGAGGAAGAAAAAACAGTTTCACGAATTTACTAAAGGGGAAAATGCTAAGTAAATGTCCTGAAGGTGTTGAAGAATTATATGCAAATCCCCCACTGTTTTGGATCGATGAGGAGTAGTTAATCCTTCTCAGTCCCTCCTTTTGAAGCTGTTCTTCATTATTTATTGCTCCCAATAAAGAAACTAAAGCTGTAACCTGTGCACTAGGGCACTCAATGGGGAAGTGAAGAGCCAGCCGAGTCAGTTAGAAGTAGGAATTGACACATGATCTCCTATGGATCAGGTGAATATTTTATCCGCAATGTCACTGTGGGTTATCTCTCTGTGTTTTTGTTTTCTTTTCTGTCTTGCTTTCCCCAGTGAAGAATTTGGAAATACCCTTGCTTTGTACCAGTGAACAATACAAAAACTTTTTTGAAAATGAATATTTTTTTTTTCTGAGCCACAGTTCTTTTTTTCTAGTCTTCTAAAATCAGGAATGGCTAAGATCTGAAAATGCAGCAGAGACCAGCCAAAGGTCTTGTACTGCAAATGGTTCAAAGCAAAGATAAAGAAGCTAAAGAACAGATTGTGCCTTTGGCAGAGAAACCATTAATTGCTGTTTCGAGTCATCTTCTCTTGGTGCTTGGTCACTGTCAGGCTGTCAGGTTCCTGCTTATTTACACCAGAAAATACTAAAGGATTTCTTATGTCCAAATATCTTGACATGGGGGAGTGGCTGACACACCAGAGGGTTATGCTGTCATTCAGAGGGACATCAACAGGGTGGAGAAATGGGTTGATGGGAATCTCATGAAGTTCAACCAGGGAAAGTTGTTGAACTTCATGAGATGGGTTGATGGGAATCTCATGAAGTTTCAACAAGTGGAAAGTCCTACATCTAGAGAGGTACAAGTCCATGCATCAGTATATGCTGGGGACCAGCTGGCCAAAAAGCAGCTTTGCCAAGAAGGACCTTGGGGTCCTGGTGGACAATAAGCTGAACATGAGCTAGCAATGCACTCTTGCTGCAGAACAAGGCCAGCAGTATCCTGGGCTGCATAAGGAGGAGTGTTGCCAGCAGGCTGAGGGAGGTGACCCTTCCCCACTACTCAGCACTGGTGAGGCTTCATCTGGAGCACTGTGCCCAGTTCAGGGCTCCCCAGCACAAGAGATACATGGACATACTGGAGAGAGACCAATGAAGGACCATGAAGATGATTAAGGGAACGAAGTATCTCTCCTATGAGGAAAGGCTGAGAGAGCTGGTACTATTTGGTCTGGAGAAGATAAGGCTCATGGGAATCTTATCAGTATGTATAAATACCTGAAGGGAGGGAATGAAGGGGACTTTTCTCAGTAATGCCCAGTGACAGTAAAAGAGGCAGTGGACACAAATTAAAACACATGAACTTTCATCTGATCACACTAGAAAACCTTTTTTTTTTTTTTTTTTTTTACTGTGGAAGTGATCAATCACTGGCACAGGTTGCCCAGAGAGCCTGTGGGGTCTCCATCCTTGGAAATATTCAAAAACCATCTGGACATGATCCTGGACAACTGGCTCTAGGTTACCTGGCTTGAAGAGGCAGACTGAACCAGATGACCTTCAGAGGTCCCTTTCAAGTTCAACCATGCTGTGATTCTTGGGTTGCCATTTCTGAAGAGAGTTTTCTTCAATAAATTCTCTTTGAGAATTCTGACATAGAAATAAAAATATTTGCCCCAAATATTAAGACTACACTTCTCTTCAGTGGGACCCATATCCAATACAATGCATAACCAAACTTTACACCAGACAAATGTAACCACATTTCAATTACTAACTGCTGTGGTTTCATCATAACCTCCTGTGAGATAGGTATTGAGTAAAAAAGGGTTAACCTGAGAACTAGATCCACTCTGCATTTCAGGGATTCGGGAGGTTACTGTTGAAGTTACCTTTTCACGTAATCAGTTTTATTCAAATGCTTCGTAATTTACTAAGGAGCGTTTTGCTCTTTGTAAGTTGTGAAAGCTCCTGCCAGTTTCCCTTTGCTTAGTAGACCTGAAAGTTTCCCTGAGACTATGCTGGAAGAATGTGTACTGTTATGCAGACAGCCTATGATCTTCTTTTAATATCTCTGAAAAACTTCCAACACATGATTCCAAGGCATCAAACCAGTGTTGCTTAAATATAAACATCTTTTATTCTTGATTCCCAGTGACATTTCTTTTCAAAGAGACATCAGACAATGTTTACTCCTTTAATGTTTATGAAACACTTTCTCTTTCACTCATTTAAATGGGTCCCACCACTCACCAGGAAAATATTTAATTAGTCTGGAATGCTCTCAGCCCAGAAACTGTGATCTGGGAAACAGGCGGATCCTGCAGATACAGCCCCTGTGTGCAGTTCAGGCGTAATGGGGCACAGAGAACCAATTTCCCCTACGTGATGTATCAAGACATTGTGTTCTGTATATGGTACCCATGTAACCAAGACATATTCAATTAGTGTTGTAAAGTTACTTTTTTTTATTAAGTTTTGCTTATGGCAGAACTAAGACAGTTTTCATTTCTCTGATATGCATGTGGATTATGTAAGGTTTTATATGGATGATTATAAGGTCTTTTTTCCATAGGATGCTGTATATTGGATAGACAATGTTGACTGAGGGCTAGTTCATGCTATTCTTCTGTGAGAATGTGGATAGCCATATCTCCTATATAGCATGCCAAATGTTAGCATTTCTGTGGTGCACACTCTAACCGCATCATGTTCAAAATAAACAAAGAAAGAAAATGAATGACTTGATTTTTATGTTGAGCTTGAGAGAGAGTGAAATAGAATTATCACCAATTTTTCAGTTAGGGAACTAACACAGGCAGAGACCAAAAAAAATCCCTTAACCTAAAGGGCAAAATTAACAGAATTATTTGCCTAGGATCACAGAGGAATACCATAACAGAAGGGAGCAAATTCCATTTTCCGGGATGAATTCTGAGAATGTATACCACAAAGTCTTTATTTTTGTATTGTTCAATGTGTTTTGCCAAAATTCCAAAAATATGCAACTAGACAAATGTCTCATGGAAGTAATTTGGTAGGTATAAGCAACCAGAAGAAATTATTGAGGTTAAAAAGGGTTGGAAAACTTTGATCATACACATTTCTACCAGCAGTGTGTCTGCAGATAGACTTCTGGTGACATATAAGAAAGGTTCAGACGCGCAGTCCCAATGTATGCTTGTATGCTCTTATATAAGGAATGTATCTATTCTTTCTGGTCTTGCTGAAAAGGAGACATGAGATAGGAATAATAATAAAAAAAAGGTACCATCTGTTTGCTCCACATCTGGCTTTGAAGATAGATGTAACATGAAGGGTGACAGAAGCTCTCTAGATGTACCATATAAAAAGAGCCCTCAGAACAGAAGATGATACTCCAAAAAGCGTGTTTGGCCTCTCAAAGACTGAGTAATTAATCCATCTGATACACTTCTTATAGTCCTGCCATCATCCATAGGCACACCAGCATCTTGTAGTCAAAGAAACAAAAGCTCAGCAACTGGTTGTAGGAAAGTATTGAATATTAGTTGAATCTTTGGATTACATTTTGAGGTCTTTTCTTTTTTCTTTTCTTCTCTTTTCTTTATTTTAACAAAGTGCTAATAATTACTCTGAGCAATTACTTCTTATATGATCGTTTTATTTTCATAGACCCATGGAAATTGAAAATATTTGAAATCTAATGTACCTACTTAATTTTCAGCGCCTGGAGCATCTGTTCTGTCTGTGCTACTGGCAGAAGTTGTTCAGTGACTATTCTCATCCACTGAATATGATTATCCTGTGCTTGAGGTAACCAAGACTTTTCCTTGATGGCACTGTGAAAGAGGTTTGGCACAATATTCAATACTTTTCTGCAGTATGACATTTGCAGCCAGTCTGATAGGTATGCTATGTGTATATGTACATATTAAAGACTATATAGCACTTACATCTGAAAATGGCACATACTTTGAACATATTAAGGTTCATAAATAGGATAAATAGAAAGTAAGGGCTCTGTTCTTCTTAATGGTTGATACCAAAGTACTGAGACCTAGGAATAATTGCTCCAGATCAGGGTAGGAGGTGATGGACAGAAGGGAAGGAGGTCCAAAACTGGGAAGAGGTCATCTTTGGGGATCACCTGGAGAATATGTTGATGCATGCATTTACCCTCGTGCTCAATGAATATAAATCGATATCAAAGTTTGCCTGATGTAGCAACGAGCACGTTCTAGCATTTTTGTGGTGCTCGGGAGGTTTTGTAGGTGTATTTTCGTGGCACCTGTCACTAGATGGCACTATTAGAAGAGCTTTCACGGGGTCCTGTGGGCGAGCAGCAAGCAATCGCTGCGTGCCTCGGCGCGTTGTGCTCTGCCTGTTTTGGTGGTGGTAGTGGGTGGGTGGGAAAGTAAGGGCTCAAAGGGCAAGGGAACTGATTTTCTTACACTTGCTAATACAGCAGGATTATTTATGGAGGCAGAGTCTCTGCCTGAAGCCAGGGGCTGCTGTCAGCTGAGCTCCTGGAGCAACAATTTGGCTGCGACTTAGTTGTGCCCACCTCTGTTCTGAGTGGGTGTCAAATAATCTGGGGAAATGTGTGACACTAATATACGTGGAATTTGAGGATTTACATAGGGAGAATGTTACTTGTTTCCCCTCTAAAGAGAAGCTGATTTACACAGCCTAGAAATCGGGTGATGCTTAGCAGAGACACAGCAGTATTTTAGTACGTGAATGTCATGTTGTATTGGGTCGGGCTGGGACGGAGTTAATTTTCCCCACCGCAGCCCCCACAGTGCTGTGCCATGCATTGGTAGCCAGCAAGGTGTTGATAACACACCGGTGTTGTGGCTGCTGCTGAGCAGTGCCGGCACACACCAAGGCTGTCTCTACAACATTTCTTCCCCCTCAGCAGTGGGCTGGGGGTGGGCAAGATCTTGGGAGGGGACACAGCCAGGACAGCTGACCAAACTGACCAAAGGGATATTCCATACTGTATGACATCTGCTGCTCAGCAACAAAAGCTAAGTTGGGGCAGGGGGGGAGAAGAGCATTTGTTATTTATGGCATTTGTCTTCTGGAGCAACCACTACACATACCAAAGCTCTGCTTCTGCTTCCCTGGAAGTGGCCAGACATCACCTGCTAATGGGAAGTAGTGAATAAATCTTTTGTTTTCCTTTGCTTCCACACACAGCCTTTTGTTTTTACTTTATTAAACTGCATTTATCTTGACCCATGAGGATTTTTCCATGTTATATTACTCCCCTCCTTGTCCTGCTAAGGACAGGAATGATAGAGCGGCTTGGTGGGCACCTGGCATCCAGTCAAGGTCAACCCACCATACATGTAAAGGAGATAATTATGTGATTAATTGCACAGCTATATGATAAATCAATCTGTGCACTAAAATCTCTCCTGTAATCCATCACAAGCAAAACTTATAATGGTCATTCAAGTATCTAGCCTAAAATATTCCTCTTGATAGGTTATGATAATTTTTTACTTCACATATTAATTTTCTGTCAGTCCTCTGTTCATAACAATTTTGTTTTCTTTTGTAAAATCATTGTCTTGGAGTAAGCCAGCATTTAATGAAGGTTTGATATTTTGTGACTTCTTGGACTACAAAAATGCCCTTTTTTACCCCTGAGTCTGGACATTTAGGATGGCACACACAGTTCTCACTTTTAGCCCTGAGAAAAGCTCTTAGAAGTGGCACATTTGGTTCAATAAAGCAGTTTTACATAATTTTTTGATATATTCATATTTTCCTCTGGATTCTGAACATACCTCCGACATGTCTTATTGTCAGCAGGTCTAAAGACTAACTAGCTCTAATAATGTTTTTAAAAATTCCTTCATTTGTTTTTAATGACTGTGGAATAAATGCACTGGTATAAAATGGTGCAAAAGATTTTTTATCAGGAATTTCCGATTACCATATTATTACAAGAGCAAAGTCAGAAATAAATTGACCTTCATAATTAAACACAACCAAAACCTTTTTATACTTGCCACATGGCATAGTAAAATGCACAGGCTTTATACGCTCTCTTTGGATGTTTGTTATGTAGACTTTCTTACAGTTTCTGGTGTCAGGATGGTTATTATTAAAATAGATTTCTTAGAGGTCTGTGCTTCAGAGTTATCACTCTGAATGCTCATTTGTCCATCTGAGGCTATGCTACAGATCTGACAGAGACAAGGTGAAGCAAAATCTTTGCTTTGGAAAAGGACTGTTCAAAGTGATCTAAATTCCATTTCTAAATAAATATAAAACCGCATAGCATCTGGGAAATGGAAAAAAAAAAACACCAAACAGTAATGCCTGTGCTCTGGCATGGAGAAAATTATGAACTGTGTCATTTCTCCAGTGTTTTGCCTTGTATTGCTTACATGCTGTGCTAGGAAACTTGCCCCTCAGGCAGATCACAGAAAGTGGAAAGAAAGCAGATGCAAAGGTCAAACCCAGCTGAAATCCCTGCTAGTGCACCTGAGGTATTTGCTGAAAACAGCAGGCAAGGACCAGGCTGAGCGGGCAAGAAACTGTCACCCTGCGAGAGGTTGCTGTTTCCCCCTGCGTTTGGGAGAATTTCGGTATCCATTGATCCAGAGCTGAATGAGGATTTGTGCACGGCTTTAAAGAAATGACATTACCTCACATTTACAGCTTCCTCAAAAAGAAGGAGATAATTCTTCTCTAATCCCTAATCATATAGAAATGGCGAAGTTTCATTGCTTCTAAAATTTCCTGAAGACTCAATCAATATTTCTTCATTTGACCCTCTAAATAGTATTCTTTTGCTTCAATAAATGATAAGCAAAATTCAGTTGCAGATATTTTCAAGCACTGCAGCTACCAAAGCTAATCACAGTGGGTTACTTCTGTTTCTTACTCGTGGTGCAATTTTCCAGTCACATATCCTCCTTTTTTCTATTTCGCTCACTTCAGTACTTGCACACAAAAAGAAATCCAATACAAACAATCTTTCTTTTGAACAGCGAAACCAAAATGATTTCTACATTAGGAGCATACAGCGAAGTGCATCCAACTCCTGGTAACTGAGGGCTGTCTCCATTAGTAGAGACACAGAACAAAAGGGATCATGAGTCTGCAAGTGAAGCACTCAGGGCACCATACCTGAACAAGAAGATATTTGGGCTCGCATCCCTGCTTCACTTAACAATTATCATAAAATGCTTTGTAGGTTTAAATCATAGGACCAGGGCCCTATTCCTGGCCCGGCTACTAGTTAAACCATGCAGGCAAAAATGATACAAATACAAGGTAATTATACCCCATAGTCCCTACTTCCCTTTCTGCTGTTCTTGGAAGAAAATATATTGCATCAAGAATGGTTAGGGTGTTTTCCTGGGAGCTGGGAATTATGGAGTCATTTTTTTTTAGAGAATGGATTAGCAAAGTCTGTGGAAGCTTGAAAGAAAAAAAGCTCAAGTCATGAGCACATTGCATTTGTTACCTTACCTCTGTGACTGTTATTGATGAAACCATGCTGAAAATAATAGAGTTGGTTCTAGAAAATATAGTGGAGGGAGGGCATTGAATTGGTCTGTGTTCAAAGAAGAGCTAGGAAAAAAAATCAACATGTATTCCATTCTTTTTAGTGAAAAACTCTGGGTACTCTATTTAACTTTTTGAAGATAAATTGTAACTTCATCCACGTAAGAATCAATATGATGAATAATATTTTCATAGAATGATTTTTGGTCAATCCAGGTAAATGTATGATAAAATCCAACATTTGCAATTTGAAGTCAGACAAATTCAAATTAAAAATCAGCTGAATATGATTCAGTGGCTGAATATGATATGAGTGGCTATTTGATTAATCAAGCTTTTTACCAAGGTCTACAGTGGATTCTCTCTTCCCTCAGGTCAAGATGGTATATTTTAATTAAGGTAAATTTAGTTCAAATGGGAACATATTCTGTAGTTTCTCATAGGGGTGGGTGGATTGATACACACAACTTCCCATCTAGCTCTGTGACCCAACATTGATCAAAATGAACCTGGAACTGAGTAGCACGTTGCCATGTGAATGTGTGAACCAAGGACTGATCTCTTTCATTTTTGAAAAGAGAGGTCCCAAAAGTTTAACCCTGGGAGGGCATCAGAGCTGTGAGGAGCTCTCCCATAATGAAGAGAAAAGTCCATGATGCAACGCTTTTTCCACCACACTTCTTGGAGGACCTGCAGGTGTGACCTGCTCGGCTTGGCTGAGGAAAGGTGGAGTGCTGGTGACTGGGAGGGTGGGAAAGGGAACCACAGCCCGTGTCCAGGCCTCCTGCTCTGCTGGGTTGGCCGATGAGAGAGAGGAGACAGTGGCAGAAGAGTTCTGGGGAGTGAAGACTCATAGACTCAACTGGTATTACAGATTTTGTGACTGTATCAACAGATAACCAATTTGATATTGTTTGATTGTTGGGGTTTTTTTTCATAGAATCACAATGGATAAACTATCCTTTGGTAGTTTAAATTCACCTGACTTTTGATGTCCCTTGACATCACCAAGCATTTGGACATTCCTAAACCTGAGCAGGTTTATGAAATTAGATATATCAGGCATGGCATGGAGGCGTTCTCAGTGGCCAAACACAGGACCTGATCCCGTGCAAAGTCAGCCAGGGACTATAGTATCATTGTGGCTATTCCTTCTGGCACTCCTCTATACCCTTGAACTGCACCTGTACTGCTGAATGCTTCTGCTCCGGGGCTTTCTGACCCAGTGGTAATGAATGATTGCACTCCCAAACTATTCCTCTCTGGGGCAGACTGAGCACAACTACATTACATAGCACCAACCTGCCATTTTTATTATTTTGTGCACTTTTTCAGCTGAAAGCAACTGATATAATGCCAGAGCTCTGTCACAGCCCACCAGATAGTTTTATAGTATGCTACTGAGAAAATCACCGGTGTCTTGGAGGTTGCACAGCCACCTAGGATAGTGATGGAAGAGGGAGCCAAATGTGGTACGGTTTGGTCTGTGCTTTTTGGGAGCAGACTCTGTAGTGAGCTGTCCCAAGAACTGTACCTGAATTTTGTGAAATGATTTTTATGTTGTGTGAATAGTCAGGGTGCAGAAATTAAGTGGGAGCTAAGACCCGCCTCACAGGGAAGAAGCAGGAAGCAGTTTTCAGGAGAGTTGATGTCCTCTGCTGAAGCTCTTCCCCTTTGTATTAATAACTGAAATATTAAATATTCATCACACCCAGGACGTTAACAAGATGGGTTCGCACATCCATCTTGACTTCTGTAAACACCAGCATATACAACTGTTAATTTGTCTGTCTCTTCCACCTCCTCTTTTTTTTCATTAGCTCAGTGATTCATGTTTGTAAAACCTAGAATATTCAGAAGTCTAGTTTTGCGTCTTTAATAATTGACTGCTTTTGTCTCACTAGATACCTTCTGTGAGCATAGCAAGAGCTTATAACACTGGTCCCAATAAACTGCAACATTTCAAAGTGACAAACCAGAGAAAATAACCCAAATATTATCTCTACCTAGAAACCTTGTCTTGCTGATGCCCTTAGCCCATTGCAGCTATGACAACAATACCAGAGAAACTGATAGCATCTACAACTACACAATTTCATGGAGCTAGATACTTTTGCTAACTAAGGTCAAAGTTATTTCCCACAGCCTGTGATCTAATTTCTTCTACCAGGCTAGTTTCTGCTTGTAACTTCTTAAGTTGGTAAAGAGTTGTTAAGCGAAATCAAGAAAATACTGTAAATGACATTAATTACAGTGAGGCAGATGTAATAATTCTTATTTTACATTCTGGAAGTAAATGCAGTACTGTCCGGCAAACTCAGTCATAGTTTAATTCTGTGAGTAAATCAAAGTGTACATGATTCTTAGATCTTTTACTTAACAAACTCTCATGCTTTAACCCCAGCTGGCAGCTAAGCACCACACAGCCGCTCGCTTGCTCCCCGTGCATCAGGATGGTGGGAGAAAAATGGAAAGGTGACGTCATATGGTATGGAATATCCCTTTGGTCAGTTGGGGTCAGCTGTCCCAGCTGTGTCCCCTCCCCACTCCTTGTGCACCCCCAGCCTGCTCACTGGTGGGGTGGTGTGAGAAGCAGAAAAGGCCTTGGCTCTGTGTAAGCACTGCTCAGCAGTAACAAAAACATCCCTGTGTTATCGACACTTTTCAGCACAAATCCAAGACATAGCCCCATACTAGCTACTATGAAGAAAATTAACTCTATCCCAGCCGAAACCAGCACACTAACAATCATTTCTCACTGTGAAATTAATAAATTCAATTAAATAAGTCACAGAACACTATAGACTGCAACACACACAACTTGTTAGATTAAGCTTTCCTGGCTATCACTATGTCTTTTCTCCAAATTCCTTATATTTGCAAAATTAGACTCAAAATAGCCTTGCCTAGTACTCCTGATTGAGGCAAGAATTAGGAACAGGAGAGGGAAATAGCATAAGAACAGGGGAAAAAGTACTAATTTCATAGTATACTATATATGTGTTCAAATAACATGTAAAACAGTCCCATTCCCGCACAGATACTTGTTTAGTTGCCTTGTCGGGTTTACTATAACTAATAAATAAATGTTTGAATAGACACTCAGCAAGAATTCAGTGAGACCTAGAGGGAATTATTAATCTCTCTAAATTACCTAATCTGGAAAAAATAAAATTAATAGTAACACTTTTCGGTCTTCTGATGATGAAGCCCTGACTTGACTGGAGGCATTATGAAAACTCTGAGATTAATCTTCTTATTAATATAGTGTTCTGGCCTGGTAATACAGGAGGATGCAGACATACATGAGTATCTTCCACAGCTTTCTGTTTTCCCCTTGGCCGTGTTTAAGCTCTGATCCTTTTTGTTGGCCTTTTCTGAGATTATCTCGAATGGAGCTTTGTCTTCCTAGAACTTTGGTACCCGAAAGTGAATGCAGAGCATCATTACCAATGTTGAGAGAATGGAAAGGCTCCTCTGAGGGTTAGATAGCACTGGGAATTTCAAAGCACAATCATCTGTATTTATCAAGATAATTTTTGTTTAATCAGAGCTTTTGGGGAATCAAACACAGATACATTATTTTTATATGACATTTATAACATATGGCATTTTAAGTGTCATGTACATCCATTCTAGGGTAGGGTGACTAACTGGGCACCAATCCCCATCTTTCCTCTCCCAGGTACCAGCCCATTGCACAGCTCGTCAATGATATAACGTGGTCATAGTTGTATCTAACCCTGCCATAACACTCTGCGAAGTTGAAGTCACAAAACTTTTGTTCCTGGTGGGGATTTTTTCCCCCCACTAAATAGGGATTCTGCAGCTAATTACCTAGGCTCTCTTTTTGGTTAAGGAAGAGCAATAGGCATTCCAGAGGATGATTCAGTACACCTATTTTAAACACCCATCTTGGGTGGGATGAGTCATGACTGTGAGGTGCCTGTGTCTGTCCACTAACTATAGAAGGAGCCTAGATATCTAATTTACACCTAGATGACTAAATCCTATATGGCTTAAGTTAGGTGAGATGAATCATTCCTGGTGACTACAGAAATTATAGACTATAGATGAGTCTATACCAGCAAAAAGGAGGAGGTTTTGCATTTCAACCTTCTTCTGCAGTTTGACAGTCTTGGCACAACAGTCATCTATGAAGAGGGCACTCTCCTGAGTTAACTGCTCTCCTTAAAGGAAAGGTCTTGTGTGGCAGCTCCAGGCCCCAGCTGGGTAGGTGACTAGATGGAAATCCCACACTCCCTCTCCCTTGGCTGACCAAAAGAAGGTCAGCTTTGTGCTTCGCTTTGGGGAAGGGAACAATATCGCTCCATATCAGTTTCAAATCCTGTCCAAGCAAGGACAATGGACTGACTGTAGCCCACCAGAGACCATCAATAGGCACTATGATTGGGCTGGAGAGACCATCATGAAGAGACTGAGGACAAAACAGGCATATTTTGGATGTGCTACTATTGCTGTTGACAGCAGTTGGCAACGTAGTACAAAGCCACAGAGACTGGCTCCAGATCAGCCAACACTACAGCTAGCCAGTATAGGAGCACAAGGAGTACAGTGGTACTATGGCCGTGGAGGCAGGTGCTGACCAGCTCAGCAACCTCCACTCCAAACCAGTGCTACAGATGATCACTTGCAACTACTGCCAAAGTTGGAAGTGGACCAGCTTATGGTGGAAAGATTTGAAGGGTCTCTAGAAAGATCCCGTCAGAGCAAGTCATGTTCCAAGGGACTAGTGTTGCATGGTGCCGATCCGTCAAACCCAAATAGCAGATGCAGGAGGGCTCCCTGTTGTGGAGTGGTTGCACAAGCAGGGAGCCTGCCAGAGGCTGCCCCTGCCAGTGTCTGTGCTCTGGCCAAACTGCCTTATGCAATGCTGGCTTTTGTGTAATATAATAACCAGTACTACCTAATAAGCACAGTGCTATATGAGCTTCTCTGCAAAACACAGCCACTTCTTGTGGCAGTCTCATAAAGGAACAATTTCGCCTATCTTGCTTGATATTTGCAATTACAGATGTTTCCTGGAGAAGGACTGTCAATGAACTGGACAATTTAAATGCCTATAAACAATCCATTACTTAATAATACTCAAATCTCTGTAATGGTCTGCGCTGTTACATGGATGCATGGACCTCTGGGAATATCTCAAGTGAAGCTAGTGAACGCTAGCTGTGTCACATCTTATGGCTCATCTGTGAACCTGCTGTGATTTCTGCCTACTGGGGACTGTCCTGACCAAGATGGCCAAGAATGATCTCTCTCCCACCTCATATTCATTGCTTGTATCAGCAATAGTGTGGCCAGCAGGACTAGGGAAGTGATTGTGCCCCTGTACTCCACACTGGTGAGGCCACACCTTGAGTCCTGTATTCAGTTTTGGGCCCCTCACTACAAGAAGGACATTGAGGTGCTGTAGTGTGTCCAGAGAAGGGCAACAAAGCTGGTGAAGGGTCTAGAGCACAAGTTTTGTGAGGAGCAGCTGAGGAAACTCGGGTTGTTTTGTCTGGAGAAAAGGAGGCTGAGGGGAGACCTTATCACTCTCTACAACTACTTGAAAGGAGGTTGTAGTCAGGTGGGTGTTGGTCTCTTCTCCCGAGTAACAAGTAATAGGACAAGATGAAGTAGCTTCAAGTTGCATCAGGGGAGGTTTAGATTAGATATTAGGAAAAATTTCTTCACCGAAAGAGTGGTTAGGCATTGGAACAGGCTGCCCAGAGAGGTGGTGGAGTCACTATCCCTGGAGGTGTTCCAAAAATGTGTAGATGTGGCACTTTGGGACATGGTTTAGTAGACGCGGTGTTGGGTTGATGGTTGGACTTGATGATCTTAGAGGTCTTTTCCAACCTAACAATTCTATGATTCTATGATTCTTAGAAGGTATCACCCTTTCCTGCAGAGTATTTGGATGAAGTGACAGCTGAGAAGGTTATATTACTGATGCTAACAGTCATATATTTTTTCTCTTGTGGAAAACAAACCATTTCTCATGAAGAAATGGCAACTCTCAAGACTTTAAGATTTTAAAAAATGTCTTCTGCCTTTTTCCTAGATATCTATTTAGATATCACTGTACCACTTCTGCTTAGTTACAGTATCATCTGTATTTTCAAGTAAGGAATTTAGAATCATGACTGATTCTAAACTTTTTAAGGATCAATTTTTACAAGTAGATGAGAGCGTACAAACACCAGCAAAGAAAATACGTGCCAACTTTGTCTGAAATGAACTGAAACTACTGTAGGCTCCTTAGCATTCACTAGTGAAAACCACTGAGCCCTCTTGGCTGCCTGCTCTTTCTGCTGCCAGCAGTGCTAACAGTTCACATCATTGACTCAAGGATCCAGCTGCTAGCCAAATAATATAGCTTGGCTTGGAAACTGGAGCTTTCCTCTAGTTTCTGACCGATGCCCAGCCGCTGGGATGATTTGGAGATCCAGTGCTATATCCTTACTGCAGATGCTTGCTCCACATGACGCAGCTCCTCAGGACTGAGGCTGGTGGCTGGCTCATCCAGGGACCCCAACCATGCTGACTTCTAAAAGAGTTTAGATTTATCTTCACAGTGATAGCAGAAAAAACATGGGAAGGGCAAGTACTAACCAGTGACTTTCTGATGGTCTTGTACAGTAACTTTGCACTGACAGTTAAACTGCTTTTGGCTTTGATCCCCCCAACTACAGCAGCCTCAGGCAGTGTGAGCATTCATGCCTGTGTCAATGATGCAGCCACCTGCCCCAGTTTCTCCAGCAGAAAAGGCCCCCAGCTGTTCGTGACACAGCTCTCCCCGGGGTTCATGGAGTTCTTACTGGCTGTACACAAGATCATTCCAAGAAACTGTAAGCATAAGCCCTCATCTGGAGATTGATAGGTAATTGCCTGTTTGCTCCCAGCACTGTTCTCTCGCTTACTTTCCAGTCACTTGCCATTTGTGATCTTAATAACTTTCTCCTCTGCTGTCCTCTCCAGTTTTCCCTCAGCTAATGTCAATGTCTCTTCTTTCAGGTCTGCCCACTCCTCCTTCCCATAGCATAGTGACAGCTTACATCCTGAGCTGCAGATTTTCCACTGTCTCTTCCCAGCTTTTAAGAGAAGCCTTTGTGTTAAATGAAGCAAAGAATTCTGTCACTGTAAGCTGCAATGAGAATCCAAACCACCTTGACTTAACAGTACCGCACAGTTAGAAGGACACATTTTTATTTTTTTTTTTAAATTTTAAGTAACTAAAACTGTAGAGGGTTTGCCAGGGAATTGGTGACTTGAAGAGGGAGGACAGCCAAGAACCTGTGTTGTCTAGTCTACCTTGATATTCCACATCTTTTCCAGAACAAGTAGAATAACTGCTATAGAAAGTTACTTCAGTGTAGTATTCCCACCCCTAGGCTCGGCAGAGCTGTGAGGAGACCACAGCGTACATCCAGCAAAGCTACTGCACTTGGCGTTACAACTATTTGTTCTTCATGCTAATTTCCACCAAGGGCAAAATACAATCCAGAGTACAATCTAAACTCAAAATGTCTTTACAGTTATGGTGAAAGAAGGCACAGCAGGAAGCTTTGTATTTAAAATTTTATACCCGTCCTTGTTTTAGAAGTAGAGCAAACAGATCTGTGACAACAACGTCTCTCCCCTCCTCCTTCGACAGCTACAGGCAGCTCTAATGTGACTTGGTGCCTGCCAAAGACTAACCTTTTGCTTCAGTTTTGCCTGTGGATTGGTATGAGAGATTACTAGGTTCCTGCTCCAGTTAATTACCTCACTGCCAGCCATCGGAGCTCTCAGCGATAATGCCCCGCAGCAGGAGAGCAAAGGCGAGTGTCGTGGGTACTTGGGAAGGAGAACAGCGACTGTGGTAGCAGTGAATGTAGAATAAGACCAGGTGTGCGCTCCTCTATTTTGTATTACAGTCCACCCTGCTAGAAGTGTTCCTCCTTGCTAGGAAAAAAAAGTTGTAAATAAATAAATAAAGCATGTTCTGCTTATAGCTACTTACTGCTTACAGCTACTTACTGCTTACAGCTCTGTTTCCTCTTCTACTAAGATAAGTCTTCTGGTAGAGGCATTATCCACGGTATTTCTTTCAGTACCTCATCCCTGCTGCCTAGTTCTTCACCATAAAAGAAGTATAATTTAAAATTAAAGCAGATATTTTATTGATGCATCCTGTTCAGCGCTGAGTAGTTCAAGATTAAAAACTAGCAGAGATTAAGTGGAGAAAATAGGGCTTGAAGAGACTGAAAGCTCACCTGGCCCAGCTCACGGCCCCCAGGCACATTCAATTACACCAAAATGATTCCTGGAAATGTTTGTCTAACCTATTCTTTAAAAACACTGGAGACTGCAATTCTACAGCCGCCCCAGGCTGTGTACATCAGCACTTCACCATCGTTGTGATTAGAAACTCCTCTTTTAAGGTCAGAACTACATTTCCCGTTACTGCAATTACTCCCTTTATTCTCAGTGTACATAGGGAAAAATTTACAACTGTCCATAGGGAAAAATTTACAACTGTCCTCTCTATGAAAACTACTTGAAGATCATTGTTGTGCCTTTTGGTCTTTTCCAGACTGAACAATTTCTTCCAGTCTTTCCTCACAAGCCTCGTCTCCTAATCCACCAATCTTCCCCCCCCCCCCCCCCCCCCCGCCCCCATTTTCTTTCTCCATTCCTTCCAGGTGGTCTAAATCATTCTCAGAACTAATTCAGTTTGGCAAAAGTGTGGAATTCAGCTCTAGATTTAATTCAAGATTCAGACACTTAGGTTTATTTGTCTGTAATGTATGTCTTCACAAGTGAGTACAGTGTCTAAACTCCTCATAGTCTATGGAAATCTAGGTAATCCAGTCAGTGCAGTCTAGAGAGTTATCCAGATTATCCTAAGGTAGGCAGATTTAGTCAGCTAAATAGCTCTGAAGGCTCCACTGGGCTCAGTGCAGTTGCCTAGACATGGATGTCCAGTGCTATCTGAGATGCTTTGAATATCCTGCCCAGTATCCAGGTATCAGTTCAGAAGGACAAAGTCTCCTATAGTCTCCATGTCATGTCACCAGCCCCGTGTCTAAGATGCCCTATGACACCTCGACATGTAGAGATGGTCCCAGATGTTTGTATTTAGGCAACCAAACTGACCCCACAGCTGACATGTAGATTCTTACATTGCAAAACCAAGGTCAGATAGAGATTCAGAGCCTTGTAGTCTAACTTGTCTTACTGTCTAACAGTAAGAGTTAGACATGGCATCAGAAGCTGTACACGCAGCCTGTAATGATAAATAATGATTATTTGTTTATGGAAAAAAAAATAAAATTGTAATGTCCAGAATCTTATCAGAAGAATGTGTTGGGTTTTTTTCATTCTGGGTATTATATGCCAATTCTGACATCCTGTGACAACCTGTGCTGGAAGCAGAAAGGGATGCCAGAATCTAAAATTATTATTATTCTAAACTGAGGAGGTGAAGATGTTTGCTTGTCCAATAAAATGTGGTATTAGCTCTCTTTTCCATGTTTTAGCTTACAAGATGTGGGATGCTGTGATGGCTAAACCACCCTCCTCTTCACGCTGCACAAATATATACATGAGTTAAATGATTGCTTGCAGCTTCTGTGTTTTCACTTTAAAAATGCCATGTATAAAAATGGATGGCCTGTCAAAGTTTCATTCAATCTGGAAAAATTCATTTCTCCAAGGGGTGGAAAGTAGAATCAAGAGGATGATTTGTGCTAGTGGTGCATATGACATAATGGATGAGTGAAAGTTCCTGCTCAATAAAAAGTAATTTTATCTGGGCTGGAAGCTCCCTTCTCATTTTGGATCAGATGCTCATGTGGGGAACAGTAGACAAGATGAGTAAAATAGGGAGGATAGAAAGGAATTTTGGAGCTATGACAAGCTCTCAAGCTCATCAAAAACCTGCAGAGCTCCTCTAGAACTGCTCTAGATGCTGTGCTAAGAGGGAAGAGCATGCCAAGGGTAGGAGGGAACAAAGCTGATTTAGTAGGCAACCTGTTCAGTAAGCAATTCTTGCTTTACTAATAGAGTATCAACTCTTCCACATAGATATCATTTCTTTGCCCTCCTCTGGATATTGGCTTGGGGCAGCTCAGGCGGGATTACCTGTTTTCTATGAAGGTGATGCTGTATTGATGGAGCAGGGACTTGCAGTCAGCCTAAAGTAACAGGGCAGTCCCCACAGCAGTCAGGCTCCTCACCAGTCTCGCTTGCTCTCTCCCTCCACTGGTTGCTGCAAATGGTCTGTCCTCACCTTTTCTGCCCTCCTGACATGAGAAAAGTCAGTCTTGTTTCTGCTCATCCTCCTGAGCACATGCAGTATTTGCAGCTAATCAGGCAATTCAAGTCAGTATCATTTTACCTCACCTTAAACAATGAATTTCAAAACAAAACAACAAAAAAACTGCCATGAAAAGCTAAGCTGTATTGACATTTTCGCTGATGCTCAAACTCTAGTTAAAAAAGCTAGGACACAGAATTTTGGATAAACATTTGCTGAACTAAAAAGCTTTTTCCATCCACTAGCAAGCCAATCAATAAAATTTAGCTCCATGTTCCAGGGCATCCATTTACGCACTTGATTTTGAGTCCTCGGCTGTCTGTTTGACAACCCTTCTGTCCTGACACATTGTGCAATACTGTTGGTTAGTTCTAGGAAGAAACTGGATGTGAAAATACCCAGTGAGACTGATTACATTCCTGCTGTTTAAGCATGTTCTCCTGAGGCACATTTAGCTACACTTTGAATAATGTTTCAGTTGAAATTACCTCTTTTTTTTTTCTTTTTTTTTTCTTCTTTTTTTTTTTTCTTTTTGACAGATGAATAACAAGTACGTAGTGGAGCAGTAGTTCATTTTGTAAGCTTCAGAACAAGGTTGTAGCCTTTCTACCGCAGTGTTGCTTCTTGTATTTGTAACTAAATCCAATGCAATGAATGTATTAAATTGCTAACCTATGTTGGTAGACTTAGTACCTGGAAACAAACACTGTCTTCAATCCTTTTGCCTTTCTATCCAGAAGTACAACAGCTATACACTACAAAAATGAGGGATATGATATAAAATTGGAAGCTGCCAGATTGAAAAGGCCTATTTCTTTCTTTAATTTGGTGTATAATTAATTTCTCTTTTCCATCTTTTTCTGCCCACCCCTTTCCTCAAGATGGTCTAATGTTTATCCCGGGTGTGCTGAAATCAAATATATGAAAATATTGAATATCTACTCTCATTTGCCTACATATACATTAAAATGCAAACCTTCACTTGGAAGTCAACACGCTCAGGAGACCTTTAAATGTAGCATTTTCTGATGTTGATATTTTGTTGTTCTGATATTGCTGTCTTATATTAAGAAAAGTTTAGATATTGTTTTACTAATTATGACTTTTATGGTCACAGTAGGAATTCACGGCCATGCAGGAGCTGGAGTAAGAGGCAGCAGCCACTGCTACAACCCTCTGCAAGGGGTGGTATTGGCTTCTGCTGAGCCAGCTCAGTTTTACTGGTCAACACAGAGGGCAGCATCTTGTTTGGGTTAGAGTTTCAGGCACTTCAGCAGCTAGTTTCTCGCAAGTTAATGGAGAAGACCTGGATTTAGCTAAACCAGCCTGTAAGACTTCAAAAACAAAGGGCTTGTGTGCACTGAATAACACAAGTCAAGGACTGTTTTCATCTTAGTTCATCTGAGGATCCAAACTTACATAAAGGCTTTTAAGGTTTTGCATTATGGAGTGAACATTTAAACTTGTTTAAGATTATTAATGTTACTTAAAAAGAAATATTTTAGATGCTCCAGCTGAAAACAGACTTTTCTGTTTCAAAGTCATAACAACATGTCCCAGCCAAAGAGAGTAAAATGCAGTAAATGATCCTCTACCCTTCCTTACCAAGCACTTTGGGATCCACTGGTGAAAAGTGCTACAGAATTTCCCATTATGGTAATTACTGTTATTAAAACTGAATTCAATTTAAATGGGGGATGCAGTTTTTGAAGCAAAGCTGTGGCTAAATAAAAGTGTATTTGTATTATCCCCCAAAGCATTTCTAACCACATTTAAGCAAGATATCAACAGCTGAGGCTGTGAACTGTGGGAGCACTCTATTTTTGCTCAAGAACATTGTTTGTCATTTTGTATAAAGAAAATAAAGTATTTATATTACCTTCAGAATTTCCGATCACTATATAATCTTAAAATAGTTCCCAGCAATCTCCTGGAAAGAAAAACAAATATGTCCCAAATTAGCAAGAAAATATAGAAGATTTATGCTGTATTTTTAATGGGGAATAGACTTGTCAAACTTCCATCAGATTGTTCAAAATATTCATAATATGACTGTTCTTAATTAAATGACTAAACCTGCTCCCTTTACTTCTGCTAATGAATTCTCAAGTCCATCTTCTGCTATGCACAACTTTTCTTTTGGCTGAAGTCTCACTTCTGTCATCATTAGAAGAAACATTTAATAATAAGATAATTTTCTTTGTGTGGGCAGACATCTGTTTCCAATTTAGCTTTCGGAAACCTGGCAGAGCCTCCATCAGCTTGCAATGATGTGGCAATGTTCATCTTATTATGCTTTCCAAAAGTTTGGTACATTCAGATGTATTAAAAAATTATAATTTTGTTAGTTCCCAATGTGATGATCTCACAGTAATATAACTTTTTTAACACCTTTTTGTAGAGGAAAAGCAAGCTATACTTACTGTGTCATTTATTCTGTTTGGTATTAGAAAAACATTTGAACAACTTAATATTATTAAAACTCATCCTATAACCTCATACACAAAGGTCATGTATATGTAGCAGGAGACTATGAATCTCAGCAGAAATTAAGGAAAAAATGACACAGAGAGTGATAAGGATGCTATGGGTACAGATACATATTCTTTGGAAACTGAAAGACTTGTTTCTTATTCTCCAGATCGTACAGCTACTTTTAATATTTAAAGGGTAACTAAATAAATAAAGGTTTTCAGAAGCAGAGAAGTGAGGGTGTGAGCAAGTAAATGAAATGTCGGCATCTCTCGAACAAAGCAGATAGATAACCATTGTGAGGAAACTGTAAGGTATGTCCATCCCAGTACAGTGCTGCTTCTTTGATCAATTTTGGGTATTACTGTTCTCTTCCCAATATTCTTTCCATTTATTCCTTGTGATGATTTGATGTCAGGTTGGGACATCAGACACGGGAAACTCAGCTGATCTGCCTGAACATGTGCTGGAGACCTTCACCACCTGCAGCCGACGGCAGATGCTGGCAGGGCACCAGGAGCAGCTCAGGTGGCACTAGATGCCTGCCTTTAGGGACCTGAATCGAGCCCAACATCTCCACAGGCTTCAATAGCTCTGTCTTTATTGTATGACATATACTTCAAAGAGTTACCCTGGCATTTTCTATGATGAGTAAATAGGACTTTATTTCTTTCTATCTCATTGCTTTAAAAATACTAATTTCTAGACCGATTTTATGATACATATTGCCTTAAAGATAGTGCAAACCATTTCAGAAAAGCTATGCAAAATGTATAGTTATAGCATTCTTTAATGTACATTTCCTCTTCTTTATTTAGCAACAACCAAACAATAAATTTTGCTTGGATTTCTAAATGATTCTTCTCCCTTATCTGAATAGCTGGGTTTTGCTACAGTAACAGCTGTGGCCAAAAACATGGCAATTTTAAAAAGAGGGAAAAAACCCTAACCCTTGCATAAAGGATCAAAAGCAAAATGTAAAATATATTCAGGTTTTTTCTAGGTCAATTCATATTCTGCCCTTATTTTAAAAAATTAACATAATTTCTATAGCAGCAGTCCCGGGAATTCCAATTTCCAATCACTGTTACTTCAAATTTTCAGCCATTATATTCTGATGCCTTTTAAAGATAGTATTTTCTGATATTAAGTTTATTTTTATTAGTTGCTTGTTGATTCAAGTGGCATCAGCAATTTCACTACTAAGTGAAACTGGAACATAGGAAAATGTTACATTTACTTTCATTTGAAGTATTTTCCTTTGGGGGAAAAAAAAATCTAAGGCATAGATCTTAAAACTGCCTGTAAAAATATTGTTTTAATTCTGACAAAAATGAGCTGAAGAAGTCTAGAGCTCATTCTCATAGAAAATGTAAAATAATCCTCAATTACACTTTAGAGCCTATAATACAGCGCCAGCTCTGAGTACTGCTGGGAACCAAGGGCCAAGTATTTCACTGCATTTGTAATCATGTTGGGTCAAATAAAACAAACAAACAAACAAGGGTAATAGAGAAAACACAGGAGTAAAATAATCAACCTTTCCTCTTTTCCAATGTTCTGTTTCCAACGTTAAAAATTTTAAATAAAGATGAATCTCATTAAACCTAATTATCCAATAATGCAAGGTGGAAAATAGTATTTTACTAACCCAGACTGATGAATATCTGGTACCTCAAAGTAACAGGGAAGGTCGTGCATTGTATCTGCATTGGTATTGTTTAGTCATAACCATTGCAGACCATCCCACAGAGATTGCACTTACCAGGAAGCAGCAACGATCACAGATACTCTCATTTTGATCATTCTGTAACACCAACCGACATGTTTCCTATGACGAGTTTTGCATTACATATCTTCTGTGCAGATGTTGATGCTGGGTCAGAAACACGGTGCCGTCATGGAAAAGGAGTAGGACAGAGCTTTCATGCACTAGGTGTCTGCTCATCATTGACAGTCCCTGCTCTAGAAGTGACTAATGACACCTTCTCCATCGGTGTAGCAAAATTCAAACATAAAAGCTCTCAAAAGATGTTAATGTATAATTCTCTAGAACACATTTAATATAAGGACAGAGGAAAACAGTTTGTCTTGTCAGACAAGACAGTAATTTCATGCTCTTTCTTTTTGATTCCTATTTCAATACTGGATGGTCTTTAATTTCTAAAGACTTTCTCATAAGTCTCTAGGAAACTTGTTTAGCTATTTAATGTCATTTTATTTGGAGTAAACTGTCACAAAAGGGTGAGCATTTCCCCTGTTTCTCTTGTCCTTTCTTTGCTTGGCTGTGAAATCTTGATTTAGTTACACACCCAAGTATTCCCTCAGCTCAAGTACTCCAGCAAAACCTAGGAGAGATGACACAACAGATCTCTGCTACAAGACATTATTCCCATTAGGAGTAATGTTCTGCACTTCAGCAAAATGCATTAATAGCATTGCATTATGTTATAACAGGGCTACTGATGCATGTCACCACTCGGCACAGTTCGTTATCTTGTGATTAAGGCATGTAGCAAGATAAGTGCAGTTTTACAGATACTTTTCTAAACAGCTGAAGTACTTCTGAGGAGTAAAAAAAATACTTTCAGCCAAAGGGCTTTGCTTGTCTTGCATTTTGTGTTTTCTTTCTGAATTCCTACACACTCATTATATTCTTATTTTGAGGCTTGAATGACAATCAGCATTTTCTACAAGATAACAAGGGAGTAGAGCAAAATAACGCTGAAGAAAAAGACGTTAGCATTTCTCCAAGGGAACATTACTCATTAACAGTTTCACAGCATTCAGAACTATTTTGACAGAAGTAATCTGTGCTCCCTCCTTTTTTTCATGCATGAATTAAAATTGTAATTAGTGCATTTGTAGAAAAATCACCACCTAATAGACAAATGTCTGTCCAGAGATATTTTTTCTCTCTCTCTTGCAGTTCACTTAATAGTCTCAGCTCTTCTGTGGCATCAAGGAGAGTAGTGAAATTTCATTACAGAACCATCTCATTTCATTGTTTAAGTCTGTGGCTAATATTAGATAACAAAGTACAACATCAAATTTATCCTTGCAGGCACAGAGTAATTCACAGCATTCTGGTTTGTTTGAAAACACTGGAGACCTCTTCTTCGTCTCTTTTCAGAAGGTACATCGACTTTTTCTACTATATTGCAGTCTACATCCACAGGAGCAGGGATGCACTTTTACAGTTCCTGTTGATTAAGGAAAGAACAATACCTAAAAGTGAACACACCTAAAGTGATGATGTGAACATTTAGCTCTGCATTTACAGATGCTGGAATTTCTCACAATACTGTCTTGTGCCTCCATTCACAGAGTGGCTCTAAACTCTCCTCTCCTCTCCTCTCCTCTCCTCTCCTCTCCTCTCCTCTCCTCTCCTCTCCTCTCCTCTCCTCTCCTCTCCTCTCCTCTCCTCTCCTCTCCTCTCCTCTCCTCTCCTCTCCTCTCCTCTCCTCTCCTCTCCTCTCCTCCTTCCTTTTTTATTTTCCTTTTCCTTGTTTATTTTACTTTTCCTTTTTTCTTTTCCCCTTTTCCTCTTCCTTTTCCTTGGCAAATCCCCTGTTAAAGCCCAGTGTATCTTTCTGCTTCTGGGAGATCAACCTTCTAGAACTGGCTCTTGACCCCAACACTCTTATCTGTGGCTCTCCGTAGCTTCCAATTAGCAGTTGATTAGTCTGCAAAAGATCTGAATATAGGGGAGAAAAATCCATATCCAAAGGCATAGAAATGGAGGACTCAAATAAATGCCAAAGACATAAGGTTAAAATAAAATTACTTATAGCAAAGGATTAATGAAGCCCTAAAAATTTGTGATGAGAGATTATTGGACACTATTTTATTATGTAAAACTTTGAAAGGAGACTGAAAAAGAAATAAAAAAATCAGAAAAAGCATATCTTTTAATACCAAATATCTATAGTATTATACAAGTATTGGTATGGCTCACTGTACCTGGATAATTCTTAAAAGTGCAAAGATTTATATTCAGACCGCCTCTAGTACCTGAAGAAAGGTCATCTTTGATTAAGCAATGAGGAAATAAACCCCAGAACAATGAAGGCACAGACCCATAGAGATATTTAAGGACTTTTCTCCTAACACTCCCAGCACCTAACAATACATGCCGAGATGTATTTATGTATTTAAATGCTTTACCTTAAGATGTCTCTGTGACTGAATCAGAAACCGAACATAAGTTTTCTAAATCGAAGTTGCACAAGAGAATACAAGATTCGTCTCCTTTTTCACCTTCGTTCCCTTCACTCCTGGCCTCTGAACGTTCATGGGGCCACTTACCGTGCAAAAGCGCAACAGTTACTGCTTTACAGTGACTTGGTTTAACATACCCATAAATAGAAATAAACGTTCCCAAATGTTGTAGGGTAATTCTACTAAGTAGTGAAATATCATTATGATAACACTAAAAGAAAGATGAAATGCAATACAACAAGTTTATTCTGACCATGCCCACTTTTCTGCAGTTAAAGAAAGAAAAATATTATTAAAAAAAAAAAAAAAAGAGAGAGAAGAAAATGAAAAGTCAAATTAATGCCTGGAGGACACTCCAAAAGGAAAAGAATGATGAATGTCATTTAGAATTCCCTGCTTGATTTATCTGCAATATTCATAAGTGTGTTTATCCAAAAGCTTTGTCTCGGATCAGGCAATTAATTAAACTAGAGAAGATCTCAAGCAGGGAGAGCTGAGAGTTGTTAATAGTGTATGGCTGATAATCAAATTTGGCTCTGCTGTTTTTCTTGGAACACATTCCTCTGTTTGCACTTCTACAGCACTACAAAGATGTGAGATCCATGGCTAAGCAGTACAACATGTAATAAGCAGGACCAACTCTTCAGAATTTGAACAATTACCCCTAATGTTAGTGTTACTATTTCTCAGCTCCAGCAAAAGGATGATTGCACCTGAGCATATCTTCATTTCTTCAGACATATGCACACAAAGGCTTTTATATCCAGTCCGTTTTACTGGAGTGTAAGTGAAGAAGTAGGTGACTTTTGCAATGAGAGGTCAAAGTTGAAAAATAAGAATAGCAGAAATGGCAAGACAGGACAGAAACAAGATCAGGACTGGTAAAAACCTTAAGGGTGAGAATGAGATTTGGCTTCAAATTGTCAAAGAAGGTGGTGAAAAGCCCAGGAGAAGTCAAAACATGGCAATAGGAAGCAGCAGGTTTCAAGACCATCCTTGTAATTTTGGTATAGATCTTTCAGAGCGCCGAAGCCACTCACACATTCCTCCACTTTGGGGCACTTGGAAATTTTGAGACCATAGTGGCTTTGCCCATAACAGAAAGAAATTAAACATTCCTCACAGAACTAGATGATTTTTACAGCCCTGATCAAATACTGGCTTGTTGCCCCAAGCACTGGGACTGCAATCTTGTTTGGAGTTTCTGCAGACTGCACCAAATCAAAACAGGCTCCATAAAGCCTCTTCTGGGAATATATATTTAGGCAGGATTTGACCCCAAACTTTGATACTACAGGACATTTTTCCAAGCTTGTTGTTCAGAGCTATGTGTCTAAGTCATCACCAAAGCAGCTAAATGTTAGAATATTTCACAATATTTAGAGAGAAAGATATATTTGATGTATTTATCTCTCTTCATTTTAGGCAGTTTGAATCCTCAGGGTGCGATTCTTACCAAAACCAGACCTCTCTCTGACTGACCCATGGGAATTTGCCTGCCTTCTGTTGGCAGCGATTTTTTGACTAATGGGCCTGTGTATATCATGATGCCCAAAATGGCTGGTTTTTCATCAAAAACCCAGTACTTGAAATTCATTAAAATACTCCTGGTTTTGATTTATACTGGTAATTCCAAGGAAGAAAGGTTATCAGCACATGACTGCCATACTGTCTAGATGCCTGAAAATGCAGAGCAAGTGCTTGCTTAAGCAGATACTCCCCTGCATAGCTATATATGCAGTCGGCATCTATACAGCCTATATACATTGTGGGATGTAGTCTTAAAGTTAGAGATACATCACAACTGAAGACAAAAAGATTTGAAACTCTGTGATATTGCTGTAAGTGGAAAACAGCCAAATCTAGTTTTATTAAATTCACAGATCTTAAAACCAAAAAATTCCCTTTTTTCATCTAGCATCTTTAAAATGTTATCTTGAATGTATTTCATGTCATGTATTTTTATGTCATTACAAAAATGCAGACTACTGTTTGTTTTCTGCATTTGGAAATGTGTTCAGTCTTTTCCTGCCTGATGGTCTTAGACGTTTACTTTAAAAATTAAAGCAAGTAACAAAGTTAAGTAGTCTTTTTGACTGCAGGGGTCACTCACATTCCCTGTGCATTACTCAGGCAGAGTTGTTTCCTAACTTTGGGTCTCACAAGGCCACCAAGCTGTACCCAAAATCTCCCTAGATAGTCAACAGAAACTCTCAATTGTCTGCCAGCTGAAATGACAGAAACCTGAAAAGTCCTCTGTTTGTCTGCTTTTTGTGAGACTTCCAGTCTGATAGACTCCTGTTTGAAAGTAGTAGTACAGAAGTAGTGAAATTACTGATTTGTGAAGCCTGCTGAGATTTATGCATTAAGGTCTGTTCTCCAAGCAGCTTTGGGGCTTAAAGACATAAACACATCGACAGACGCTATACAATATGGAACTTGAACATTTCATTTCAAGGGGAGGTGGCTCATGTGGTAGCTCCGTGACTAAATATCTAAGACCAGTACTTCAACTTAAAGACATTCCATCTGCTTCCTAATGAAAAAAATAATCTGCACTGAAGCACTTTCTGTTGCACTAGGTATGCAACAGGAATAGACACAACCTATTTACTACTGAAGTAAACTTACTTACCATTCTGTTCTTGCTGGAGTAAGACTGGCAATTTATAACAAGTATATTGAGTTTGCGTGGCAAGGTTTTGGTAGTGGGGGGCTATGGGGTGGCCCCTGTGAGAAGCTGCTAGAAGCTTCCCCTGTGTCTGACAGAGCCAATGCCAGCCGGCTCCAAGATGGACCCGCTGCTGGCCAAGGCTGGGCCCATCAGCCACTGTGGTAGCGCCTCTGGGACAACAGAGTTAAGAAGGGGAAAAAGTTGCTGCACAACAGCAATTACAGCTGGAGAGAGGAGTGAGAAGGTGTGATAGGAACAACTCTGCAGACACCAAGGTCAGTGAAGAAGTGGGGGGAGGCACCAGCACAGAGATTCAAGAACTAGAAAGAGCTAAATGGCTAGAAGGCAGTATAATCAGTAAAACAAACAAAATTGTTCCCCCCTCCCCAATATTTGTTATTAATCAATATTAATTATTGAAACGTCAGTCATTCAGCTAAGAGACTACATTTTTTTACACCTTTCTGTGAGTCTGTCACTAAGCAACAGCTGAGTCAAGGACAAATTCAGTACTGAAACAGGATTCCCCTTAACTTTTCCTGCAGGGAGAAGCTCTTCAGCAGTAAATGAGTCGGGCACAGGACATCTTGTTTTTCAGATCAGCAGAATGGCTAGTCCATACACTCCTTTTTAAGTGAAAAGTATCTCCCCACTCATTACCCTGTAGAAACCAGACCAGAAAAATCCACAGATAAAGATGCCTAAATTTAGGTATCTGTATGTAGGTATCTACCTGTGAATTAGATGTCTGAGCTCCAATTATAATCAGTAGAGATTTAGGGTTCAATTCAGTTGCACATAAATAAGTTTCTAGGGGATTTGAGGTGCCAGGGCTATCCCACTTGGCCTCCAGCAGACATTTCAAGCAGACATGCATGTCCTGTACAAACTGTGAACTACATGTCTGTGATACGCATGTGGGAATAGCAGCTTCTGTTTGGGAAAATGAATTGAATCCCAGGCCTGCATCAAGAGCAGCAGGAGCTTAGATACTTAGATTCACATGTGGACGTCTACAATCTGGGACTTAGCACACCTTGTAAGACACTTCAGTGCCTGCAATATGGAGATCAGTCCCACCTCAGGGGAAGGACTACTTTACCTAAATGAGGGCACCTGGCGTCATTCGTGAAGCTTATCCATAACACCTATGTGCTGGTAGATAGGATACAAGGCTTACAGGAGACCTGCAGTCTTCTGGAGAAGCACACAGAGGCCAGGCAGGATATTCTACTGCAGGGTATCCTAAAATGCATACATACAGCAAAGGAATCCTGCCAGAGATGTTTGCCTTGTATGACCATAATTCCTTTTCTGCATTGTCTAGTAGTGGCTGAACTACTTCTTGCTCCCCAGATGAGGTACCTATGGCAGGTGGCTGAATAAAACTGTAAGGAATACATGCACCTGTGTTCCTAAACTAATGATGATGGCTCTATCCTCCTCTGACATAACTGCAGAATGATGCCAGTTAAATGTATCATCTATATACCTGGCATAGTTACCACTGACACCTTTAGTCCTGGCTACGTTAAACTGGTATGCTGCCCCTTCCTTCTTTCCACACTGAGAAAGCAAAGCAGCTAAATTACTGCAAAATTTCCTAATGTAGAAAACCCACAGTTACGCTTGCACAAGATGGTTTTTTTATTGTTTCTGCTACCAGTAAGATGTACTGAAATCAAGTTTTGCAGCTCAAGGGAATTAGCTAGAATAATGTTGTCTCTGATGCCAGCATATGAAATAGCATAACATTTTCCATTTAAAATTAGGTATCATATGAAGAAGATGACCTATGTTTGACCTTCCTGTGTGGGCATGACCATCTAAATTTCACATCTGTTTGTCTGAAAGTAAAGGGCATTTCCAAGCCTAGCATATACACCTTGCCTACACATGGCTGTCATGATAGCCTGAAACACGTGTAATGAATTTAATTTCTTAAGGAATTGAGTAACTTCAAAGACAATTTGCAGTGTGAGCTTGCTTTGGAAGGCAAAGTATAGCATTCGTTTCCTCTCTCATAACTGAGAATTCCAGAATCACTAGCCTCCAGTATTGACAAAAACTGTATGAAAAGTGTCATGATTTAACACGGCCTGCAGCTAAAACAATCACACAGCCATTTGCTCATTCCCTCCTCCCTCTGCCCCCCGTTAGGATGGAATAGAGAATCGAAAAGGAAAAAAAAAGTAAAACTCATGCCTTGAGATAAAGACAGTTTAATGGGACAGAAAAGGAAGAAGATGATGATGATGATGATGATGATGACGATGATGATGATGATATACAAAACAAGTAATGAACAGCACAATTTCTCACTCCACAAAGCCAATGCTCAGTTAGTTCCCAAGCTGCCCCCACCTCCCTCCTAGTTATATACAGAGCATGATGTCATATGGTATGGAATATCCCTTTGACTAGTTTGGGTCAGCTGTCCTGGCTGTGTCCCCTCCCAGGTTCTCGGGTGCCCCCCACCTTCTCACTGGCAGGGCAGTGTGAGAACCTGAAAAGTCCTTGACTGCTTGGCAACAACTAATCCATCAGTGTGTTATCAACATTATTCTCATCCTAAATCCAAAACACAGCACTATACCAGCTGCTAGGAGGAAAATCAACTCTAGCCCAGCTGAAACAGGACAAAAAGATAAATGGTAAGAGCTTTCAGAGCCTATTGCACTTTTGGGTGTTGTTCCTAATATCCATATGTATGTAAATTATCTCTAGATGCTTAGCAACACTGCATTTGTTTTTCAGCAGAGATTTTCTGTTCTCAGCTTTGTCATCCAGAATATTTTGATAGCATAAGAATAGCAAGGGTGACCTTGCACTTAGCCATAGGAGGTAAGACTAACATTGTTCACAAGTTTTCATCCGCTTTTGCATAAGTCTTTCCTGGACTTGTATGTCATACTAGTGACCAAATTCTTAATCTTTTAGTTATACATTGCAGATGTTTAGAATAAACTGGTCACAGAAAGTAGGGTTGAGAAGGAACTTTTTCTCCCCTCCCTTCTACCCACTGTAGGAAAAGACTCATCTTTAAGCATCCTAACCCTAAGAACTGAAAGGGAATGATCCAATAGGATCAAAAGGACACATCCTATGTATGTAATACCTGATCACAGACACATGGTATTTAGCATTACTTTAACTTTAGGTTCCATCCAGCAAAAGTAACAGCAGTAAATCATACATAATAAGATGATTTGTCTAGTATCTTCTGTTTCTGAAAGAAATTACAGTGTGAAGGCCTGCAATTACAAGAAAAACTATCATATTTTCATGCATGCAGCCTGTAGGTTGTCTGTCAAAAAGGAAATAGTATTGCAAGTAATAAGTACATGTTAGCTACACTCCAATACAACGGATATTTACCAAACAGAATTGTTTTCCTAACCCTGAGAGCAACAGGATCTTTGAACCCAGCGTCAGGTGAAACATTTTTATTCCCACCCCTGAGCTTCTCAGGTAACAGAGACCTTTCTTCTTGGGACAGGAACCAGTAACAGAGACCTTTTTCCTTCCCTGGCATACTATTCAGTTAACTACTTCTCAGTGGTGAATCACCTTTCGACATAAGCAATTCCTTTTTACACAAGGAAAGGCATTTTTTAAGTGCTGGGATTGTCTGTGAGTGTACTATGCCAACACTGGGTACACTGGAAAGAGATTTGCAAGTGTGGCACTGCCCAGGCACTGTTCTGGGAGAACATCAGGTGGAGACAGGCACATTCCAGTCATGTCCACCTGGGCAGGTGGCAGCAGTTCACCTGCCCGTGAAACCACTGAAATTTATTCCTGTGCTCTCCTCTCCATGAAACCCTTCTCATGCACCCAAACACACAGCTGGGGAGCCACTTTGTAGCTAATGAGCTTAATGGCTGAGGTGGTGGATTGAATCCACACAGGAGGCCTTCAAGACCATCAGTCTGTCCATTGAGTAGTTACTGAAGAAGACAGCTTCACCAGGTACTGAAAACCAAAATGGAAATTCATAGCACCACCCTGTGATACACACCTTTCTCTCTGTAGCCACTGGCTTTCACAGTTCATCTCACCTTGAGCATGGTCCAAAATGAGAATGGGATTAGCTATTTATTTGGCAATTGCAAACTTCAGAAGCTGATATTTAGAGTAGCTTTCTTCAGCTGGCCAGCTTTAAGAGAGATTTACTGGCTCCCCTGCCAGAGATAGAGTGACTAGGAAACTCCTGGGATTTTTGTGGTATAGATCAGGCTGTTGATGGATTAGCTTCTGCTTGCTTTAATTTAACAATAATAGCAATGAATTTGCTTATCTCCTCCCTTTTCAAATACTTTATGAAAACACTTCAGTGGTAAAAAAAGATTTATTTCCCAACATCTTACGTCAATGCTTGCATTTCAGTCATCTGAAACAGAATGACACTTTCTGTGGAATGGAGAGATCAAATGGAGAAAACCCTACATTTGATCCCTAAAAGCAGACCTCTTGACTGGACTTGAGAGTCTGCAATCAGCACCCATTACTGCGAACAATAAGTTCAATACTTTTTATTTTCACATTCATTGCACACTAGATAGAGTTTTATCAGTGCAGTACCTGAGTTTATCTTGACAATGTGCACATTTGCATCACCTAGGTCTTTTTTTACTGGTTTGTAGGCTTACTGCCAATGCAGCTGGATGAAATTCTGTGATACAATGAAGGTCATGTAAACCAACCTAAGGACTCCTTCTTGCTCCCACATCTATGGTAGTTCAAGTACTTTACATGTGACTTTGCTGAATCTCTCATTAGCTCTGCAACAGAGGATCCGGCTCATGTTGCCTTTTCCATTGGTATTTTATTTGTACCACGTTTTCTCCATATGAGGATTTCCTGTGAGAAAGGATGTCTCTGCAGACAAATTAGCTAGCTTCTATCTCAGCTTTCTACTCAGCTCTCCACACAGTAAGGAAGGAAAAAAAGAAGTAGGGGGTAGAGGAACATTTTCACAGCAATGTTTTTATTTGGCTTTGAATCTGCTGTGACATCATCTAGAGGAGAAGCCAGCACTTCCTCCAGTCTTGACTTCTTTATGAGTTGAAGATACAAAGCACTTCACTGTTTTGAGAACTTCAAGAATGGGAAAAAATAGGTCGTACCGAGTATAAAGGAAGAATATAGCTAGAGCTGGCATGATAAAATTCATTACACCTCTGTAAGGTGGATGGTAATGGTACATACAGAAACCAGCATTTCAGAGAATTGATTCATCTCACTATTCTATTGAACCATATCCAGACAATTACATCCCTGCCTCAAGTGAAATCCTTGTAGTTCGAGATGTCATGAGATTTTAAACAGAAAACTATTAACAGATTATCAAAGAGATGAAAACAGGCTCTGTTTTGGCTATGCTGTGACTACAGCTCTGAGTAGAGGGAGGATAGTGGGTTAAAATCAGCAGTGTATATCTTTTACACATAGCATCTCCTTTCATTCAGGCATACACACAGGGTTGCTGCTGAAGGAGCTAAATTAACTCTTGGAATAGATGAGAACAGATCCCTGTTGCCCTGAGCTTACAACAGTCACAGTAGATGCACGATGTCTTGTACAGCAGGCTCAGTACCCTGGCAATATCATGTTATTCCCTTCATCTACTGCCACATTTTATTGCTGAGATCCCTGGCTGCTGGCGGTCTAGGAGCACTAATGGAAACGCTGAGTTCTGTCCTAGTCCTACAGTGCTAATTCCCAGGCCCTTCATTTTATATTCAAACTTTTTGTTTGTTTGTTTTTCCTGACTAATTAACTTCATTAATTCAGTTCTTTCAGTTACTTAATTCAAATTTCCAAAAGCCTTCAAAACTTCCAGTGATAAAGTCAGCTTTACCAAACAAATGGTTGGAAAGGTTATCACATTTTTTCAGGTGACAGCAATGAAGTCAATATGGCGTGCATAGGTAAAAAGTCCATCAAGGTTCGAAGTAAAGATACAGGACAGATGAGAGTTGCTTGTGTAAATACCTAGCTGAGGAGAAAAGCACCATAAAGCAAACTTATAAAATCAAGCTGACATGAAGAATATCCAGACAGATTTGTGTAATACATTTCCAAGACACTGTAAAGTGAGTGTATATTTATTATCCCATAGCATCTCCCATAAAACTGCATAACTCCCAAAAGCAGTGGATCTTTTTATTTTGAAAGCAGGGACAGGTCTTTGGAGAACAGTAAGGATTAGAAAGAGAATAAATTACTCCTGCATCACATCAAGATGCTCAACCTACCAGAGAAACATGGTATGGGATAGGAAGGTTCTGCCACTGACAAGAGATTCTGCGGAGCTCAGACAAAACATTGGTACCACTGGCATATAAAGTGGCTGTGATGGCTTCATAAAGACCCACCTCTATTTAAACAGTAAGATAAGGTTTGTCCCAGTTTCTTTCCTACTGTTGAAATGATGTTACATTTCCAGGGCTAAAGTTTCTCACATAAATCATTAAAAATCTGCATTAAAAATGCTGTCTACATTGTGTCAGAGAAGAGAGTTACTGGATTTCATGGTAGATTTGTGCTCTTGAAAATACCTCACCCTTGAGG
Organism: Balearica regulorum gibbericeps; assembly: GCF_011004875.1. Lineage (NCBI taxonomy): Eukaryota > Metazoa > Chordata > Aves > Gruiformes > Gruidae > Balearica > Balearica regulorum. The sequence continues at coordinate 172,671,649 of NC_046184.1, read as the reverse complement.
AAAGCCAGGTTGTTATTTTTTAAAATGAGAAGTTCCTTTCAGGCATGCTGTGTTTTCTTGTAAAGAAGCTAGACCACTTAACTAGCTCACTAACTACCCGTCTGTATTTTTCTGAGGCATTTAGTTCAAAAGTTCTATCAAGCAATGACATGACGCTTGAGTATTTTATTATGTACAACACCTTTTCAATAAACAGCACCCTAACTCACCTTGTAGAATCAAGCAATATAGTGAGTTAAGTAATAAATTATAGCAGCATGAGTCAGAAATTAAACAGTAAAAAAATAAGTGAAAGAAATGTTAAAGGTCTAAGTGAGGGGGATTGAATCCCACTCTTTTCTTTTTAAACCCTTTTAATTAAATACCCAGAGTCACCTGAAGGAATATGTATGGCATCAGAGAAATGTTGCATTTCTCCTCCTTAATGAGATAGTGTATTGATGTGATGAACTAATTAGGAGGAGGTTTCCAAAAGCATGAAGGGGAATGGGAGACAGGACATGAAGGAATATCATCCAGCCACAAGTGGCTCAGAAAATCCCCCTAAAATATCTAAAGGATGCTTTCCTCATGCTACCTACTGTGATTAAAGATAGCAACTGCAGGTGCAGTGTCAATAGCTGTATTCAGGACACTTCAGAAGTCAGGTCTCAGGGTCAAGTGTTAAATAAAGACATGAGGCTTGTCTGGCACCTTGTTGTTGATAGCTGACAGCTTTGCCCTGTCAGCCTAAAGGAACAACAGGGAAACCTCTAGAAATCCATGCAGGAACCACTGTCTCCACTGTGAAAGTCAAAAGACTAATTCCAGTGCCAGATGTGAGGTTTTAAACTGGAGAATGAAGCTTTAAATTAAAAGAGAGTGAATTTCTCTGAACTCCAGCGGATTGAAGACCAGCAAGCGTATCATTCAGCAGATCTAAGGATGGCTCTTTCACAGCTGTTGCTGTTAACAAAAAGTAAATGATCAATGCTGTGATGAAATAGTGCTTCTGCTCTTTCACATCTCTTTGCAGGGGGGAAACTAAAACATACTGAAAATAAACTAACTTTTACACTGACAAGTTTAATCTACAAACCCATGTAATTAATTAAAGCTGAAAATCTGGTTTGAGATAACCTTGAGAACTTCAAATCATAGACTCATAGAATGGTTTGGGTTGGAAGGGACCTCAAAGATCATCTAGTTCCAACCCCTCTGCTGCAGGCAGGGACACCCTCCACTAGACCACGTTGCCCAAAGCCCCATCCAACCTGGCCTTGAACACTTCCAGGGAGGGGGCATCCACAGCTTCTCTGGGCAACCTGTTCCAGTGCCTCAGCTCCCTCACAGTAAAGAATTTCTTTCTGACATCTAATCTAAATCGACCCTCCTTCAGCTTAAACCCATCACCCCTTGTCCTGTCACTACACTCCCTCATAAACAGTCCCTCACCATCTTTCCTGTAGGCCCCTTCAGGTACTGGAAGGCCGCAATTAGATCTCCCTGGAGCCTTCTCTTCTCCAGGCTGAACAATCCCAACTCTCTCAGCCTGTCCTCATAGGAGAGGTGCTCCAGCCCTCTATCAGCTTCGTGGCCCTCCTCTGGACTGGCTCCAACAGCTCCATGTCTCTCCTGTACTGGGGCCCCCAGAGCTGGATGCAGTAATCAGCTCAACTATGGTTTAAATTTAGAGGATCTACCAAGACTATCAGTTTAAACTTCAGATTTGCCTGTTTCTATAACAATAATCCACAATGATGTGGCTGTAACTCAAAGTGTCCTGCACCCATTAGCAGACTGGTAAATAAAAAATGCACTCAGTGATGTAAGTGTCAAATGAGACCTTTTTTTTTTTCTTTTCAGTTGTCTCCCCCATCCCACTGGGCATGGGGGAGGGAGTGAGTACATGGCTGTGCGGTTGTTTTAGCTGCTGGCCATGACAATATGGCATCATATTTGTTATCATATTAAGAAAAAATTTCAGACCTAGCAAAGATTAATTTCATCTGCTAGCCCTAACTATGACAAAATGGAAATGCATCCTAGAAAGGGGAGGAGGTTAGAAAGGGCTTCTGTGATGAAAGATTGATTTTTGCTGTTGTGTCACTCTCTCACCTTCCTGTTATCCCAGAGCTGTATTCCCACAAAGGATGAAAGTAACAGTTAAAGAACAGAAATTTAGGTTAACACAGAAGACAGATCAAATATGGGAATCCTCTTCTTAACTAGAAAGGGATTACATTCTTACACTGCTCTTACTATGCATAAATTCCACACAGTTTCTGAGTATATTCATCTCCTTTTAGATTTTGTAGGCTATTGCTAGTTCAAGAGAGGCTCTGAATCTTTGAATCTGCTCAAAAGACTAGGAGCAAGAGTGCTTCTACGTTGCACAATCCAAATCCTCACTGCTCTCATCTTACGACAAAAAGTTTTGACTCAACTTCAACTACCCAACAGAGATTTGGAACATCTGTGAGGAGTAGGTAGCCTCAGTGACTTAAGTGCAACCTGGCAGATAAACAAGCATGATCCTAGTGGTTGATATCAATGCTATATCGACAACAAATAAGGATGAATATAGGTCTCAATATGTTTCTCACTGAAAGCAAAGAGATTTGGTACTTAATTCAGATTGCCACATATGGAGGAGAAAAGTGCATTGTTCCATCTGGAGGAGAAAAGTGAAAACTAGACCAGACCAAGAACTACAAAAATATCCTTAGGTCAGATTTACCAAGTTGCCTAAGGACTTTAACCTGTCCTTGTTAGCATTGTGAAGTGTGGTACATTTGCCTGATTTCTAGGCAACAATACGCTCAGAGGAGGACCAGCAGCTGCACCTCCACCCAAGATGCCTGGTGTCCAGAAGACCCAGACAAATGGCCATGGTCCCAACACACAGCAGATATGCAGTATCGATATATCAATATATTCAATGTATCTGCGACATGCCAGCCCTGCTTCACACTCTGTGCAGTCAGTCTGCACTTCTGCATATCAGTAACACATCTTCTACACACTGTGCTATGGAGATGCTTCGCACATGCACAGTGAATCTCATAAGACCTGAATTCGTGTACTTTCCCAGCCTGAGAGCAGCTGCAGCTCAGAAGAGCCTCTGAGTGATGAAACTACGGGATATCCAGGGAAGGACATCCCCACCCTCCTGGTGAACCTGTAGCATTGTGTGGCGAAGAAGTCAACGCCTAAGGTACCAGAAAGTGAGAAGTGAGAGGAAACTTCATGCAGAGTTTAGGCCACAGACTTGGTGGGGGGAAACTAAGCTCCAAGTGCAACTGCCTCTAAGATTCATACATTTTACATTACACTCTTGGTGGATGAAGATAAAAAGTGTCTGGGAGCTGGAACAAGAGCCCTGCGTCTTTCACCTTCTGAATAAGTGCTCTGATCTTAGACTATCATGCCAAAGACACTCACCATCACTATACAAATACTGTTCCCTATAGACTGCACGAGAAAAACAGATGCCTAAAATAGGTGAGCAGTATTCTCCCTCTGCACATATCAGAGAGATTCTTCTCATTCTCTTGACTTTGTAGGGTGCTTGCTTTGGGAGGCTGTTAGGTGAAACAGTGCTTCAGTTTGCTTTATATCAAGTACCCAGGTAGGTAGATTGGGTTGGAGATGAACTTTCAGCCTTTTTCAGTAGTGCTAAGCCCCAAACTCTTTCCCTCTGTACAGGCTCTTCTCATATCACCAGAGATCTTAAAACAGCATAACTGAAGCAGGTGACGGATGGAAAAGGAATCAACGTATGTAAATAAGAAATATTGAAATACTAAATATTGAAAAAAAATTGTCTGCTTGTGCAAATTAGGTTGTTTAACTTTTTTGTTTATTTATTTATTTATTTTAAAACTACTCTCACATATCATATGTTCTGTCCTATCCAAATGATATTTCACATATCATGGTAAGACGGATGCAGTTTTCTCATGTAATCTGAATGACAATATGACTTGCTCTCTTGTATGACAAGTAAAACTGCAACTCTAATGCATCTACGAGGGAGAGAGATTTCATTTTTTTGTCTTACAGATTCAAGGAAGTATGACTAACATTCAGTTAATGTTTACACAGTGCTTTGATGCTCTGGAGTGCTAAACTAGTGTGACACTGCAGTGTTTCTATGAAGCCCTTTCATGCAATTTCAACTAAACTCTAACACTATCTTCAGCTTCTCTTTGGCCAGCACAGAGAATTTGGAAAGTTTGCTATATCACATGAATATAATAACAAGTCTGAATAGAGAACAGTACTGCTTCTTTGCTTCTTAAGAACTAGCACACTGGTATTTCTTGATAACTAAGAATCATTAGAGTTGCACTTTTCTCGTTGTTTTTATTTCCAATCTTTTCTTAATCCTTTGTGCTGCTGCAGTTCTCGTTGAACAGAATAATAGCTGTGGTATTAATCCTTGACACTTAAGGTTCCAGCTAACAATGACATTGACTGCAGTATCTTTAAGGAAATAAATAGCCTCGAGTTCTGCATTTCAGGTAATAAAATCCTTCCGACATGAGATATCTGGCATGAACTTCAGATACATTTTCTGTTCCTGAGAAAAAAAAACAATGATTCACATTCACATTAATATTTTGAAGTTTCTAAATGGTATTTACAAAGTATGAATAAGTAACTATATGTACTAATTTTTAAAATTTTCTCAATGACCATTAGACCATGAAACAGGTCACATTAACTGCAGCATTAATTCTTTTCCAGGAAAAGTTGTGATTGCAATGGGATTTTCATTATTTTGGTTATCCATTAGAAATCAAACTGAGACAACAAATGATAAAGATGTCTCTCCTAGAAGACTCACTTATGTGTAAATTCTCTATGCAATGCTTTAGTAGGTTCACAGAGGAAAGGCAAAATAATCAATTCCTTAACCTGCAGAGAATCTGTAGAGCTATCCGGTAGCTGAAATGTTTCATGAACCCTCATGTAACCCTTTGCACATGTAGCAAGTGAAGGAAAAAATTTCGAAGGATCCTTCTCTGTCCTTGCACTTCACTGCATGACCAAACTCGAACATCAAAGCTTGGCACTGCCTCTGAATCTTATCCTGCCCCTTCCATAACCAGGTGCAGCTTGTAGAGAGACTCAATAGAGGATTAAATAGATTTGGTACTTCGGGAGAAATTATATGAGAGCATTACTAGTGTCCCATGGGACCTGGGATTCCATGTCTATGTATTTTGTTATGAAGCCCACCATCTGCTATAGCATTAAGCTCAAATGTCTCTGCTTTGATTCTAACAGAATCAAGAGGGAAATCTTCAAAAAGCAGTAATGAGAGCACCAAAATTTACCAAGCATGTTTTTCCTGTGCATTTGAATCTTAGGGTTGATTGGAAGTTCTGATAAGATATTTTTATTCCTGTTTAAAGCATTCACATTTTTTCCTACATGGATTCACAGCTGTCTAGTAATAGATATTCACCAGCCTTTCTTTTGGTGAGGGCTTCTATGCCCAGAAGACACCTGTAAGTCTTAAAGACAACTAGACAAACCCAAATCCAGCTGAAATGGTCAGTGAGTTCACTTTTCAGAAGTTAAGGACAACCAGAGAGTGATCATGTAAGCCTGATTCTTTAGGAATCAAGCTAAGAATGTTAGTATAATTCAAAGTTGCGCAAAAAACTGTGAAAATGATAAATGCTATTAACCAATTAAAATGTTTCCATGAGTCAGCAGAAAACTCAACCCAATAATTAGGAACTTTATTTCTTTTTGGCTTGTGTTATCAGGAAAAAAAAAAAAAAAGTGTTTTCCTTGTAAATTTCAAACAGACTCTTCTGTCCTCTTCAGATGACCTCACTGTGAAGAACAAAATGTCTAACTTTCCTTTGATCTCTTCTGTAGAGCAGTTATGCATTCAGAGGAAAAATAAAAGATCTTTAGTCCTCTGAAAACTGATATTGTTAGGACAAGTGCAGCAAATGGTATTGAATACCAAATTGATTTATACAGAAAGAATGGTACTGACTGTGACATTTATTTGGTTCATTAGGATCTTCTTCATGGTTAATCATTGAGCTGTCAGTTTATTGCAACAAAAAATTTGGGCTTCTCCTTTACCTGAAGAGTATACTAATAAGTTATCAAAAAAACTGGTATCTTAACTTGTATTTACAATGATGGAAAAAAAAAAAATACTTTCAGAGGACTTCATAATTAAGCATTAACAGGAGGCTGTCTTTGTAGGTAGAAATTATTAAAGAAATGTATTACCACATCTGGGAACATTTTGAAAGCAGTTAATGCTTTTATTTGTAATTCGTGCTGATGCAGGTAATAAAATATACGTATGAAAAATCATTTAGGTGTTTTGATACTTTTCAGGTTTCTGCTTGGGTGTCCAGTTATACAACACTACGTGCTCAACAGCAGAAGACAAATCCTGAGCATCACCCCAGATCATTTACTAGATTACAGAACTGTGCAATACCACTCCATTCTCTGCAATACCTATAACACCGAGTCTGGATAGTATTCAATAATCATACTATTAATTCTTTTATTTATTCTAGTGTAAGTAGTTCTATCAACAATACTGTGACATTCATAAAAATGCCATTTCTTCTTTTCGGCTTGTGTTATCAGGAAAAAAAAATGCATTTTCCTTACAAATTTCAAACAGACTCTTCTTTCCTCTTCAGATGACCTCACTGTGAAGAACAAAATGTCTGACTTTCCTTTGATCTCTTATTACTTCACAATTCTGCAACATATTATAAATTGCAGCCAGCAGTTTTCTGGAAATGTCAAATTTCCTGTTTCTGCAACATATTGTAGCAGACTGAATTACAATGCTAGAGATGGGAAAAGCTATCCTGTTTCTCATGTGGGGAAAAAAAAAAAAAACCAAACCATTGCTAGAAGTAACTAGACACTAGTCTGATAATCTATAAAATATCTTCACAGTTAGCTTGTTTGAAACAGAGAAGAAATCTCTGATTTGGAAAGATTTCTTGGATGTAACACAGCTGGACTGACTGCATGCAGTGTTTTTTGTTCTAATAATGGTATTTCCTTTTGATTGAATATGAGCATTTATGCTAATTTCACATTTTTTCTATATGGGTCAGAGAGTTGAATGCCTACCTAATGAGTGTAATGCCTGCCTATTTGAATGTAAAGATCTGTAAGAAGCCTATAAAGGTGGCCTTCAGTTGTTCCCTCCTTTCTTCTGCAATGATAGGATTCAATAAAAGTGCAGCTTGGTTAGAGATCCATATACCTGCCATAGCCTTTGCCTGGCTCTCCAGCCTCCAGTCAGGTACTGACTGGTATCTTTGTACCCTCTAGGTACTGTGCCAGAAACAGCAATGAAACCTAGAAATGGAACGAGAATTGACATTCTGCTCTTCCACATAGCTGAATTTCTCTTAGGGCTTAATAAAAAATAAAAATTAAAAAAAAAAAAAAAAGAACTATTAGCAAAAAAAGCAAAGGGAAAGTCTTGAAGAGATACTGTTCATAAAAGAAATACTGCCAAGAATTCTTGAACTTGACTGTGTGGCTAAAATGACTAAATAGTAATCAGTATATAAGTATCATTCAGCTTTTGAGATCACTCCAACCTTTATTAGATAGTTATTAGCTTTGGGGTCAAACATCTTTGAAAGTTTCACAAAGGAGCATAGACTTGCCACGAAGTCCTCTCTGATGTTTCTGTAGTCTCTTGAAATTACATTTGCAAAGACTGGGAGACTCACAAGCCTTCTTACAATAACAGTGCTATTGCGATGGAAAGAAATTCCATAATTCTACACAATCCATCTAACACTAAGGCCTCTGTCCAGAAATTAGTATGTTTATTTCAGATTGTAAGGGAATATTGAGGAGAATTGTTTAAAGACTGCACCATTCTTATATTGAAAAACAAGGTGGCTTTGGAAATAAAGAAAGAATCTGTCTTGTGACATCCTAGAGAAGCAGTGAGATGAAAGAACAGGATTTAAGCTAAGGATGTACAAAAATTTAAGACAATCATATAGAGATTTTATGAGTGATCTTATGAGTGAGGAACAGAGTATCACTGCACTTGCTTGACCTGTCTTATGTCCTGGGACTCGTGCTTGTGAAAGCTATCATACTGTTTCAGATGGTTATAGTTATCTATATACATTTAACATGCTGCTTCCTTTTATCCTACATTGTACCAAAACAACTTCTTCCTTAGAGTTTTCCTGACCTTGAAGATACAACATTGTTTACATCGATGTCTTTTGATCCTGAACAGCATCTGTCAAGCTAAACAACTTAAGCTCCAGAAATCTGAGACAGCAGCTCTAGCTTTTCGGATAACACAGGATTTCATTCACTCTGAAAAATGGGATTATACCTAATACAACTTTGAATCAAACTAAAAATAAAAGAGCTCAAATGCATCAATTCTTTTTTCATTGTGACAATACAACTGAGAAACAGGCTTATTAATTTTACAAATACGGATCACTTGGGGCCTGACCACTGATGACATAGAAAAGTATCCCTGTAACATCTTTGGGCTCTTGGGATAGATACCTACCCTTTCTTTTTCCTGCAAAACAGGGTATATTTCCTCTATAGATGCTTTCTATTATCAATAACAAACTGGCCGTATAGCTTTACATTTGTATCCAGCTGACATACTAATCAGGGAAGATAAAAACCAAAATTCTAGGCTGAATTTGAATGGCTGTGAAAGAATGAAATAAAAGAACTTTAATTTGTGTGTCAGTGCTAGTAGTAACTCAATAGTAGCTGAAAGGAAGGCATAAGGTTCATAACAATGCACATAGCTGGGATCAGTGCCCATCAATATGTGGAAGTTTTGAGGAGAAGTTAACAACTTGAGCAATATAACATTTGAATGCTGATTGAAAAAGGAGGAAAGTCAGTTCATGTCCAGAATGCTTAGCAAGTACCTAACTATGATGAATGATGATAAAATGTAGGAATTAAAAAGATATGACCACTGACTCCCTCACATCTATCAGTATCTCTGCTTTAATATGGTAGACAAACTTAGGTGCTACAGCAGGTTTGATAGCATTAATCAATGAATTTACCACTGACAGACTGTTCAGCTGCTATTAAAACAAGTCAAAGCTTTATGTTGTTTGGCTGTCTGGTATGCAATGTCATTTGAAAGGATTCTGAATATCAGTCATTATTTCAATGCAATTTTTCCTTCTATTTGCATTGAGTATCCTCAGATTCTGGTTTTAATTATGGCTGGTCATGACTGTTCTTGGATTGCAGAACTATGAACTGGAGTCACCAATGAGTTTGTCTAGAGATTTCACAGTGAACTTATGTATGCATTGTTCATTAAAGTTATTCATGGCAGAAGCCGTATTCTGAACAGAGAAGACAGACAAAAGATAGAGAGAATGCAATATCTCATCCATATGTGTATACCAAAACAGAGGGATGAAAAACCATCATAAAATTGGAAAGAAAGTAGAACTATGAGTTAAATCCATCTCTCCTGATTTTTAACCCATTATCTTCACCACAATGTTATCGTTGCTCCCAATTTGATATTCACATTTTCTTCTTTCATCTGAACATGTAACCTTTCTTCAAATAGAAGATCTGTACAGTGCCATAATCTGCCAAAAGTCCTGTGCTGTGTTCTTTCCCAGTTCGGAGCTGTTTTTTTCTGGGTTTGTGCATCCTCCAAGGTTATCAAAAAATGTTCCTTTGAAAAAGTAGTTTTTAAAGTAAAAGTTATTTGGAAAGTGAAAATGCCAGTTCCTGAGAAAATTAATTGCAGTTCAAACACATTTTTGTGGAGGTCTCATGAACTATGGCTCTTCTGGCTGTTTATGACTTCCTAAATCTATTTTGCATTGTTGGAGATAAGAGGAATCATACTCGATTCTAATATGGTTACTTATTTCTAGGAATAAACTCTGTAAAAGCTACAGCCAGTTTGGCAGCCATCATTCCATCTGCTTACCAACACAGTTTTCCTTGAACATGTTGATCCATTGCTCATGTCCATTCATGGGCTTACACCCAGCTTGGGCACAGCTCGAGGAATCTGTTTTTTCTCTGATGTCAGAATCTGTTAGTGAGCCTGACTGATGTCTGCTACCTGTAAAAGTGTGTCTTCTCCATCCGAATAGCTTTCATGATGACTACCTGCCGTGGCAGGTAACGGAGCACAGGAAGATTCCATGGGGGCTAGTATACAAACTGAGGATGGGCCCCACTGTTCTTCAGTTAAAGCAAAATGACTGTCGCCTCTCCCTCATCATGTAATAGACACTGCATAGACAAAGTGCAGACAACCTCCATCTTGTGATAGACATGTCTGGTACTGCAAAGGAATAAGCACGTATATCAGGGCGCATACATGACCAAACACCTATGTATATTCACCTCACACAAATGTATATGCATTACTCACCTGATGTTTTATACCTTTTGGGGAATGCACTCTCAGTCATAGGATGGGACAAGCTCCTTGATCCCTGGCTGTGTTTGAAGGCCCTGGGAAAAAGAAGAGACAGAATATTAGATAAATTGTGCTGATGAATGATATCTGACTGAGAGGCCAGGTTTATACTCCTGATCTACACTGTGGAGTAATTCCTATAAACAAGAGGACTATAGTATTATGGAACTTAAAAACTGAATGCAAAGCTTTCATTCAGCAGTTTTTTGAGTGTTTATGCAGAGTTCAGCAACTCATTTTCATGCATATACATAAACACAAATAAATCTATGTACTAATCAAGCTATTCATTTACAGCAGGAGAGAGAGAAAAATAACAGAATTTGCTAGGAACTATAGGCAACTCCAACCAACAGAGAAAGTAAGGTCTTCTCCTCTGCTCCCTGTGCTGCCTTCCTAACTAATCTAAACTCAACCTGTTCTCAAGTGCCAGGATCCACAGACATTTCAGTAACTCTGAGTACTACAGCACATAAGACTTAAGTGGACCCTTATGGGATCCAAATCCACAGTTTTATCTGAACATATATAAAAAAGTTACTTCAATGGGAAGAATGTTGTATGTGAAAATCTACAAGTTAGGTGAGCTTTTCATGTACTTCCTGATAATTGATGGGGACCTGAAAAGATCTAAATGCTTTTGTGTATCCCTGTACTTACCCTTTTTTTTCTTTTTTTTTTCCCCCAAGGTATTCAGGATACATCCACACCTCCACATAACAGAAGACCTGGGAATTGTTTAAGCACTGGACGCCTTATTGTCCACATTGCCTAACTGCTTGGTGGCTTCCTGTTTCCATCTCAGTTAACTCATCTCAAGACAAAGCCTAGGCTTTCTCAACATAGTTCACTCCAGAGATTCCCCAAAAAGCCAGCATATATGGGACTTCATCAAATTCAGCTGTCTCCACCCTCCACAGTCTGCCAGTGCTACCCCAGCCATCGTTGAAGCCTTATATGACTCCATATACCCTCTAGCCACACCTGAGGACATAGACAATTTCCTCTGTTTCATGCCATGACAACATCTCTGTGATGAGCTGCAACACAGTCATCACATTGTTTCAGACACTTTGAAGTGAATTAAAAATACATTCACACAACACTTCAGTTATGACTTAGCATCACCAGAGAATATCCAGGGCCAAGGGCTATGCCATACGAAGATGGCTGTTCTGTGTGTCACCTGGCCTCAAGGCCAGAGCAAGGTCACTGTTTTATCATTTAGTTTTACTGTTATGGAGAAAAACAGGGACTGCCTCATGCATTACATCCTGTCTCCCTCTATTATAAGCATTATAGAAGTTTAGTCCAGAAGTTTCAACTTCCACTTCATTTGCTGATGCACTATTAAACATGTCATAACTTCCTAAAACACAGCTGAGCCCAAGCAGCCAAGGTGGGGGCACCTTGGGGAAAATGTATTTCAGAAATGGCAAAAACACTGGACAAGGGAGGAGTGAGGAAAAAAAGTAGGAAAAACAGCCCCACAAGCACCAAGTTTAGATAAGAAGGTGGGAGAGGAGGTGCTCCATGGTGGAGCAGATATTCACTGCAACCAGCGGAGGATCCACACCAGAGCAGACTTTTTTTTTCCTGCAGCCCATGGAGAGCCCACGCTGGAGCAGAGGAAAAGTGTGAGGAGGAAGGAAGAGCAGCAGAAAGAAACTGCAATGTACTGACCGTAACCCACCACCCCCATCTCTCCTGCACTGCTCTGAGTCTGGGAAAAGGAGGAAGAAAGGTGTAAGTTTAATGTTTGTCTTTTTGATTCCCACTACCCAAATTAGTAATTAAATATTTATTTTAGCTGTCAATCAGTTAAGTTGATTTTCCCCAAGTAGAGTATGTTTTGCCCACAATGGTAACTGGGAAACAATCTCCCTGTCTTTGGCTCAACCCACGAGCTTTCTCATCTCTGTCCTTCCTGTGGCCTCCTTCCATCCTCCTGAGGCAGGGCATGTGGCTGAGTGGGTGTTTGCTTGCTAGCCAAGGCAAACCCACCACAGAGTTCAAAGCCTCAAAAGGAACAATATAGGGGCAAAAGAGGTTGAAGACATCACCAATGTTCTAAGTCCCTGAAGAGGCAGTTGGTTAAGAAAAGACACCCAGCTGATCCTATGCAATGAGCCATGGCCTGTGCCAAAGAGGAAGCTGGAAAACCAAAACCAAGAAGGCAACGTTCACTGCCAGTTAGGCTGAGGATGAAAGTCTTTTTGACTCCAAATCTGATGATCACATTAATCCTGAACATTTGAACAAGACACAAGCTGTGTTTTCAGACTTTCAGTACCATGTGGAGGGCTAACACATCTGACCAACATCCCATCTCTGGCCACAGCCTGTCACCATTGCATCAGAGGAAGATGAAAAACACTTCCAGAAGCCAAAATACTCATCAAAGAAGAGGGGAATGAGAGAAGGAAACCTGGCTTTTGCAACACAGAACCAAAAGCCTGTTGGGTGAAGCTAACACAATAGGAACAAGATACAATAAATACAATCACCAACAGAAGTCAAATATCTGACTCTTTTTCAATATACCATTAAAACAAATAGTGAACCATGGCTTACATTATTTAATTGCTTTCGAAAGGCTCTTAGGGCTGACACTGATGAATGTTACACAGATTCTCTGTAATATAAAGTTGTTGTTAATTCTATGTTTAAATATTTCAAAAATGTTCAGCGAAGAGATTAAGTATTTCAATGGTAATAGGTAATTTATTTGTTCTGAAGGTACTTTAGTTTGACTGCATTTTAATTTCAAACTCTTGTCAGCCATTGATTTCCTTGGAATACCAATAAGGTAAATAAAGCTGTTAACCAAATGAGACTTTACTTCTAAATCAAAATGTGTGTAATAAACTGCAGGCTTTTTCTGTTTGCTACCAAAGTTTGTCAGTGTTAGAAAGAATCTCTATGAGGTTTGCTTCTGATAAACACTAACTAGAATTTAAATAAGGAGATAAACAATAGCTCCCAGGGAAGGAGCTTTTCTATAGCAAAGGGAATGAATGGCAATGTCTGATTTTGGTTACTTCAAAAATAATAATAGCTTGGATCATGGCATACTTATTTTAACTTATCTTTACTGGACAAGATACCCCATGTATTTGCATTGGTAAAGGGATGGCATCTGTCATTCTTATATAGATTAATATGTATCTTATTCTCCACTTTTTTTTTTCAGGTTTTATTGGCACAGTGAACAGAATAAGGTACTGTTCATAATAGGGGTTGCTTTTTATAATTAAGGTGGAATTAAATCTTCTGAGGAATAAACCACAGAAAATAATAATGATTGCAAATGTTCAGAAAGTTAAAAACATTTGATTGCTTTGGGAAAAAAAAAATCAGTGTATTTGAAAAGAATAACGGGATAATCAAGCAAGTCATGTTTTACTATTGCAGTGTAAGAGCCTTTTGGGCTTCCAGCACAGAAGGCAATTTATGGATCATCAATCTATTATTTATGGAAACAAAAAGAAAAAAATGCTTTTGTCTAGAGACAATATTCTTGATTCTGATGTTTTTGAAGCAATAAAAGTATATGCAAGTCTAGCTTATATTTTTGCCTTTTTACTATAGGGACCATTTTAGAATCCCAATTTACTACTTACAAATATTATTTGCATATATCAGTTCAATAAACAGACATCTGGCTGTTAAATCTGCCTGGTCCTTTGGAAGTGCCAAACGAAGCTTTTAGAACTAGTAAATATATGGTTGTTATACTTACAAGATCCATAACATACCAGGTCCTCAGAGTTCAAAAGATTTGTCATTTGTGAATAATTGCTTTTGAAGTGGAGGTCAGGAACTGAAGCCAGAAATGAATTGATGCTGGGTATAGTTTGTAAACAAGACTCCCTTGCCATGCTAACTTGATTGTGCCTGTTGTTATTTCCTTTGGCTTGCTTTTAATCTTGTTCAATTAAAGTGACTACAGAGAAATTAAAAGACTGATTGGATTTGGGGAGACATATTTGCTCATATAAATCCAACATCTTAAGAAAACAGTCTATGGCATTCAAAATTTTTTCGCGTATATCTGGGGATATAACTTTATATTCAAAGGTATAATGTGGTTCTACCTGTTCAATAGATTTGTAAGAAAATATTACAGCGTTTTATTTCACTAGAAAATTTAGAAGTAGAGCAGCTATGAAATACTGCCTTCTCCAAATTTACTCATCCTGCTGATCAATTAGTTTGATCTTTATAAAGAAACCTGTGGTTAGAGAACATAAAAATTCAAGAAAATAAACTTTCATTCTCTGTTCCTGATCTTTTAGGCCAAACTAAAACCTGGAGGAAGCACTGACGCCAGGAAGTAGTCATTGTCATTCCAACAAAAGGAAACAAAAATACACACCCAAAATCTTGTTATGAGCAAAAAGGAACATAATGTACATATGGAACTAAGAACACCTTGTTTATCCTATCAGGATTTTAGCAGTGTAGTTATCCAAATAATTAGTCCAGTTTTGATGCTATACATTCAGACCAAATTATACAGAAAAACCTCATAAATTATATCCATATATTGTTATACAGTTAAAGTTCCTATTATCTACCTGGAACTATGCTCACCCTTCCAATGTCTCTTTGGGTTGGGTTGAAGGTGTCAATCCTCTTTCTCCAGCAGCAAGGAGTATGTTTTGCAGCATATCATCATGGCCCTGAAACAGTCATTGGGAAAGGTATAATGTCCATGTTAGTGGGATCCCTTCCTCCTTGGTCTTGGTGTCCGCTTGGGGTTACTTTTTATACATTTTCTTAACAAGGTCAGCTTTCAGCTAAAGTTTGAAATTTGTGCAATAGCATCCCGTAGCCCAGTCTAATACAGAGGGCTGTTAGCTTGTCCCACGATGACTACCTAGATTTGTCAGACCTTTGCCCATGCAGTATTCCCTGGCATGAAGCTACAAGCAAGTCACTTGACCACTAGACAATTATTAAAGCAAGCTGAGACCAATTCAGACCAAGGTAAGCACAAAAACTCCTGAGGTCCAGCACTGTCGGGTCAATAAAAAGCCTGTGGACTTTTATTAGCAGTGCCAAAAATATCATTTACTGTGCTACTACAATGGAAACCAGTGGGAAAAACAAGGAAAATCAACAATAAAAAGAACATGTAAGAGAGAATGTAGAAATGGGTCTAGCCTCTCTGAAAAAAAAGTTCATGTAACAGTGTGGCCACAACCATGCCACACCGCTTGGAGTTCAAGAATCACTTTTTAATGGTAAACCTTTAAAAAAGGTTGAATGTTTATATTAAGACGATGCCCAAGCATTGTAGAATCTTTCAAAGTAACATGATGAAGATGAACCTATACAAGCCTGTGTCTGCAATAAGGATTCTGTAGAACTGATGGCAAACTGGTGCTTTACAATATGCATAGTTTCTTGGGAATAAAATAATGAGTGTTGGTTCTTGGTTTTGTTTTTTGTTTTTTTCAAAATATGTTACTGCTTTTTGTATAACAAAGTATTAGAATCCATAGGTTGAGAAAGGATTTTTCATCACACAAGTGCTTCAAAAATAATTAGAATTTTGCAATGACCTGTTGTGATTCAAAGATTAAGGTTATGGAAAACTAATTAAGAATATCTTAGAGGGGCATTGAAGTAATTTCATGCAGGCTTATTGCCTCACTATATTTTAAAATCATTACTTCTTGCATCAATTTTCCACACTGGATCCTGCAAATTCAAGTGTCGGCATCTACTGACAGGAACTCTCACTGGCATAAAGGCAGATTTAATGCAATGCTCCAACAAATAACTTTAATGATAAAAGACAGTGGCATTTGGTAGATCTCTGATTAAACTTGATAGGAAATTTTACATTGTAGATGTATTCTGTTATAAAATGCCGATTTGTCAAAGTGAAATCTGTTTAAATAAAGACAGCCTTTTTGATAAAATGCTTTGGAAACACATTTTGACATTTAAATCTCCCCAAATTAGTATTTTTTTTTTATTTTAAAAGTATTTTTATTTTAAGAATATACTGGGGCATATTGAAAAAAACACACATGAATAATTTTACAAAGTAATGAAAAAGAATAATGAAAATCAAAACAAAAGAAGTGTTGATTTATATTTAATGAACATTTTTAGACTGCTGATTCATGAACATTCTTTTGCATTTTGAATATTTAATCCCCATTGAGAATGGGAGCTTCCTGTGATGAGAAAACATTTTCCTCCCAGTTCTATTCATGAGTGTCCACTGGGAAATTGCAGTAAAGTCTCAGATATATTGCTTACTGAACTTTGTATTTCTCTGGGGGGGGGGGGGGGGGGGGGGAAATCTAGGCAAAGACATTTTCTGAATTTAGTTATTACTAAAATTTTAACTATTTGCCTTTCTTGTCACAAGAAGTAACCCAGACAAACCATGCCACTCTAGCTGGCAGTGATCAGCTTTGATGCTGTGCTGTCATCTGTTGCAGGAATCTGCTTCTGATTCAACTTTCAGTTTGCTTGCTAACACTTCTTGGGACAAAGGTCAGCAACTACAGGGAGAAGGTTTGCCAGATGAGGCCAGCTTGGGAAGCAGCTCTGGTCTTTAACAGCCAGTGTTAGCAAACTACATCAAATTGCTTCCAGTGAAGTTCTGCTCCAATCTAAGATGCACAAAGGAAAAAATGTTCTTTCTCATATTTAAGTATTTTAGACCAAGTGAAATTTATTCTGCACCGTTGATGAGGTATCCCATCAGGCTTAGGATCAAAATGAAAGTCTCCTATGTCTCTTCAGCAATTAATATAAGTGCCAAGTAATCATTTCCCCCTATCTGATAAAAGTCAAGTAGCTTTATTTAAATGCCAGCAATCATCCTGCTTCCTGCTATCTCCTTCCTCACAACACATCCTCTCTCCCCTAATCCACAATGTCAGTCAAGAGTTTTGATTCTAGCACTGTTACTTTGCATTTCTTTGTTCCACCAGGAGTTCTCCACTCTCCCCTCATTCTCTTGGAGAATGAGCTTTTATTTGGTCAAAATAATTCAAATAACCCCTGTTTGTCTTACTAGACGGTGAAGTGATTTAACTTGTTCTACTCTTCTACAGAACCAGTGGCCTCATGGACCTTATGCCTTTTTGGAAAGCAATGTGAAGAAGACGAAGTAGGTATGCAGAGATGGCGTCTTTTTCATGACTTGAAGTATGCTCTAATAGATATGCTCCTTTGGCTTCTCTCAAAATAATGAATTCTCACCCTGACCCTTGCTCACCATTTTGCATGTATTCACAAAGCCTCCTGCAGTGAAGGCACGCAAAATATGGTCATTCTAGTGCCTGGTATTTCAGAATGATACATGGGTTCAGACCACTTACATTTTTAATTTGGGGGGACAGGAGCCATCTGTCTTGTAGCTGTGTGCATTACCTAAGCCAAAATAGGTCCTATTGCATTCCAAGCAAATGACCACACTCTCTAACACTTAAAAAGTAATTATGGTCATTATTTATCACCAACATGTTCAGCGTGTGAAAAGATTCTTTGCTCTTCAGAAATGAAATAGACCATGGTCCCAAGCAGCAAACGCCCATCTGACTGCGGCATTCTCTAGTACAGCTCATAAGCAAAAGAAATGTAAGCAGCTGAGCTGTGCTGATGCTGTAATGACTTAGGGCTGTCTTCTACTCCATATGCTTACTTTCTCCAATGGATTTTTATTCAGGATGTATATATTCATCCTATACAATACTACACCACGCAGAGATACCTTGACCAGGTATTTCTGGAAGTAGTAACTCTGGAATTTGAAGCAGGGCTGAGTTTTACTCCTGGGTTAGTTTTCCTCTGCTGTTTTTGTAACTCAGGCTGATGTCTCTGTACTGCCAGCAGTGCTGTGTAGTCCCAGGCAGCACAGCTCTCTGCCCAGTGCTGAACTGCACAATGTAGACAGTTCCAAATGCAAGCAACGTATGGCATTGCCCGCAACGTATTGCCTGCTCATTATTGCTGCTCGTGCACCAAATGGTAGATGGAGAAGGAGAGTACTAATTAAAACATAAGGAACAGATCATTCAAGAGTCGTCTGAAAAAGGAAAAGCTGAAGAATCAGCAATAATTATTTTAATCATCTTTGCCAAATTTATATTCAACCTGCAAGATACATGTATGCTCTAGCATATAAACTCCTTTGGCTGTGTAAGGAACACTGCATTTCTTTAAAATGAAAATTTTCTATAGTTTGCTATAATTACTAGAATTATGCTCCACTGAACAGCTGTGTGACTATTAAAACACCTTCACAAATGCAGTTTTGCAAAAATACTTTTCATTGAAGTACACTTAAACCTATCCGTTTTAAATATCTAAAGTGTTAAAATATTCTTCAAATTTGTAGCCAAATGTCCAGAATACACAGAAAAGACAAGGAGGGTGGCTATATACAGAGAAAAATATATACCAGATGTACTTTAAATTCAAAGGCTACACTAGAATACCAAATAATTTTGTCCATGCTGAATATTCACAGAGCTTAAATCTCACCTAATTCCTGGTGGTAAGTCAGTAAGGGAAACTGCAACTTTGAAGGCTTTTGAAGGGCTCACATACGCCTCTTGGAGGGGAATTGGTTCAAGCCAGTGAATGGGAGATAATACCTCAGGTGGAACTTAAACTGTCTGAATATGACCTGCAGTGAATTTCTAAAAAGCATTCAGCCGGTAGCATTTTGATCACAAATGTCCAGAGTTTCTGCAGGCTTTGCAAACATCAAAAACAGTATTTCCCAAAGATGAACAAAGATAATTTCACATGCTGGGAATCAATGTGGTGAGAGGAAAAATCTGGTGGTTTTATGAACTGTACTGATCTAGCATCAACCCTAACATATTACTGTGATAACAGTCTACAAAAACAGAAGGAAAGAGCTAAGCAAATTTTCTTCATTTCAGTGTTGTTATTATAGATGGAAGGAATAAGTAATTCACGGACTTCTGCATCAAAAAAAAATTCCATTAAGTCCGTTCCAAGAATATCTGGAACTCAGTGATCACACCAGCATTTGCTTTACACATTTAATAATGAGCAGCATATACCTATAAGGTATTTTTGATAAAGCTGAGTTTCAAATTTAAAAGACATTAATAACTTCTTCAATTAAGTGCTAAAGGATCATTTTATTTTAACAAATAGTTTAGAAATACAAAACCCTGGCAACTGAAGCACATACCTGAAGATGATTTTTGGTTTAGGTTTCATCAGTTCTAAGCAATTTTCCATCATATGACTTGCTGAAAGACACATGATATGATCTGAATGACTGGTGATTGACGTGTCCAAAGGAGCACAATTTTAACTGTTCCATATGAAACAGCTGTCTATCTACCACAGACAGACAAAGTCCAGCATTTTCCCAACCAGCCACAAGCCTAGGTTCGTATTACAGAAGTCAATTCTTAACCTATTGAACATTTTTTTTTCTTTTTATACAAGTTCCCAATGGTAGCAAAAAGTTTCTCTTCCTTACAAAGATTCTTAGGAAAACTTGAAGTAATCTTTCCTTGCCACTTCAACCTCCCCTATGTGTAAGAGAAAAGGGGGCAGCTGAGAAACAATAATTAACATTATTTCCCTTTCCAAAGCTGGCTAAACAGTAAGGAAGGAAATCTATAAGGTAGTATTTGGGGAACAATATCAAATATTGAAAACCTGAGAGTTTGACATTGGCCATCTAAACTAAGTGAGGGACTACGTTCTTCAGGAAGTACCTGAAAAACTCATACACCAAGATATGTACATAAAATTTTTCTTCTTCTGGTTCCCCACTTTGATAAGCAGTTTTCCTAATCAGTCATATTTGCATTGTGTTTTCCATCCCAAGAAATGCCAACATACATCATAAAACAAGGGTAGATTTAGATTAGATATTAGGAAGATTATTAGATATTAGGAAGAAATTCCTTCCTGTTAGAGTAGTGAGGCACTAGAACAGGTTGCCCAGAGAAGCTGTGGATGCCCCCTCCCTGGAAGTGTTCAAGGCCAGGTTGGATGGGGCTTTGGGCAACGTGGTCTAGTGGAGGGTGTCCCTGCCCGTGGCAGGGGGGTTGGAACTAGATGATCTTTGAGGTCCTTTCCAACCCAAACCATTCTATGATTTTATGATTCTATGAAACAAGACCATATGCTACCAAAAGAGCATACAAATATGTTTCGGAAACAAACAGTTCTTTTCTGGAGTGAAAGATTGAGACCCAATCCACATTACACTTTTCCAATTACAATTCTGCCAGCTAGAACATGGAAGATATATACCCAGTAACCAGTTTACTGATGCCAACAGGTCCCCAGGCACCAGTACCCCTATGCCACGGATTAGCCTCCGTACTTCAGGAGGGTGGTGTCAATCTGACAGCAGGAAAGAGTTCCTTCTGCCAGCTTACAGAGATTCTCCGTGATGGGGCTGTGACTTGGCGAGGAATAGTGTAATGGAGCTCAGCCCTAAGCATGGAAAATTCCAGTCCTGAAGTAATTAATTTGATTGAGTTGTGAGCTAGTGACATTTCGAGAGGCACGAGTACGGAGGGGATCAGAGCAAAAGTTGGAATTCAGCCTCTGTTACAAAGCATATTGTCTATTTGTGTTACGAAAATAGACTGCTTCTTACAAATACGTTCTTCCACTGAGTATCATTTAAAAAAAATCCAGAGATCAACTGGTATCAGGTATCACAGTGTAATTAGTAATCTTGAAACTGACATATTTATTACAAGAAAAATGCAGATTTTTACCTGAGAGGAAAAACATAACACTGCAACTATATTTCAAGGTCTGTGGTAAAATCTTCATCACTGATTGCTTTTTAAATTGAGACTGCATGTTTATCTAAAAGATATGCTTCAGTTCCAGTAGGACTTATGGACTGTGTTATGCAGGTCAGACTATGTAATTACAATCAGTTAATCTACTAATTCAATTTTATACTGTGCATTTCATATAAATTATTGTATCCAAAGAAGAGAGTCACAATGAATGATTTTAAATTCTTTAAAAGGCTAGAAGAAAACTGAAGGGTTAGAAACACAGTGGAAAACATAAGTTGTAAAACAAAATGGAAAGAATCCCAAAATTATTAACTCAATAATTAATACTAAAATCTATTATCTCATAAACAAACAGCTAACACTGAGTTATGTAGACCCATGTTCTCCTCTTCAGGTGAGCATCCTAAGTGCTAGGCTACCCTGTTCTTTTCACTTCTGGGCTTTGTATAATTCTGTTTTAATGGGAAAAGAGGAATTTGATCCATTTTCTTTAGCTGTTAAGACTATTTGATGGGACTTGGTGTCACTGCTACCCCCTCTCAAGCAGAGGAGGAGATCAAATTAGTCAAGAGATGGTCCTTCACTTTTCCTTCCACCCATTTTTTAAATGACAGCTCTCTTGGCCGCTGTGTTTTGTGATGGGCACTGATGAGTGTCAGCTACGTTCTGACTCCTGTTAGAAACAATGCAGGGCAGTGAACAGTTTGAAATGGGGCACCTTAACCATGTAAAGTACACACTCAGGCCACTGCAAACAAAAAGAATTAGAAATTATTCTTCAAGTAAATTCTTATTAATTTTGCTAATTAATAGTAATCTGCAATCTGGCAAATGCCTAAAATGTGTCCTCTGCGTGCACACTGTACTGGGTCTGGCTGGAACGGAGTTAATTTTCTTCATAGCAGGCTGTATGGTGCTATGTTTTAGATTGGTGACCAAAAAAGTGCTGATAGCACACCTGTGTTGTGAGGCCCTGATAACAAGCGAATGTCGCAAACACCCGTCTTGACATGGACAGGGATGGGCTAATGATGACCAGGGAGTGTTGAACAAGGACGGAGCCTGCGGAGGCAGGATAACGTCTTGTGAGACCACTCCTCTATTCCTAAAACACGTAAACAATGACCATCTGTGCTCTGTACACCATGTGCCTGTGACAGATCACCACTCGCTTGGTCAGCCCTGAAGTGGGGGGGGCAGTGAGTCCCCCGGACCCCCACAACCCACCGACTCATTTCTAGAACATTTCTGAACATTCCTGAGCACATACTGTGCCTGCTCAGTGATGACAGACCCCCGCCTATGGGGCGGGCACATCAGGTTATAAAAAGTGGAAACATAACTTCTTGGCGTGCGCCCACCACCTGAAGACTACAACTACAAGCAGAGAACATTGCTGGATCCAAGGGTGGTGATATCTTTTCTCTCTCTCTCTCTTCTTTCTCTCTTTCTTTTCCTCTCTATCACTCTCTTTGTAACTTAATTTTCGGCACATTAGGGTAATATTGTCACACGTTTTGCTAAATGCTTACCTTTCATAGTTCTGCTAAATTTTGAGCATTGTTATGACCTTTGCCAAACCTCTATCTTTTATAGTTCCACTGAATTTTAAGTAAATTTATAGTTGGTTTGAACCTCTGAAATAATTGTCGTTACTTCTCATTACTGTGCAGAGAATTAAAAAGTTAACCTCACCCTCACCCCCTGAGTGGGACGGGACATGTGTTTTAGCTATTGCCGAACAGTGCTTGCAGAGTGTCAAGGCCATCCCTGTTTCTCACTGTGCTGTTCCAGTGAGTAGGCTGGGGTGGGCAAGAGGCTGAGGGGGGACACAGCCGGGACAGCTGACCCCAACTGACCAAAGGGATACCCCATACCATATAACGTCATGCTCAGCAATAAAAACAGGGAAGGATTTTTTTCAAAGTAGCTTGAGGACTGGCTGGGCATTGGTCTGCTGGTGGTGAGTGATTGCTGTAAGCATCCCTTGTTTTCTTTTGTCTTTGTTTTTCCTTCATTTACTAAAGTGCCTTTATCTCAACCCATGAGTTCTTTCTCACTTCTGCCCTTCCAATGCTCTGCCTCAGCCTGCATTGACTGAGTGGGGTCTCAGCTGACGGCTGGGGTCAGACCACCACAGACACAGCATTCAAACTTGTGCTCTTAATGCCACATCTATACCTAAGTTATTACGGAAACAGTCAAATTTTGGCAAACATTTTGAAAACTATATTTCTAAATTGTAAAATAATGCAATATGAAGTATGCATTCATATGAATAACATATGTGTGCTCGACTCATACTGATACAGTTATGTTTGTTCAAAAAACCTGTTCCCTTTTAAGGTAGGAGAAAAACTATCTGGAATTCTTGGAGACAAACAAAATTGAAAATTTAATAGGATTTGGTCACCTAATTCCTTTACAAGGAGAATTTTAAAGAACAGAAAATGCATAATCTATTCTAAAGATTCATGTAGATTAAGGACTACAGACCCAGACAAAAATACTTCACAAAACATTATTAAATTAAATAAATGTTCACAAGATGTCTGTTCAATGCCCAATATATTGTTCAAAATAATTTTAGACAGTACTTCTTTTTCTGCCAGGGTAGTTTTTAATATACAGGATTACTCAAAGTATTATGGAAACACAAGTGTTTTTGCTTACAGTGTATCAAATTACAACATATGTAGCCAAGATTTGGCTTGAAATACTGTCAAGAAGCTATGCATAAATGTCCCAGTTTGAAAAGCATTTGGTCAGAATGACAGAAGTTATTACCAATAAAATACAAATAACGGTTAAAAATGTGAAAATAAAGGATGAGTCCAATTTCAAGACTTTCAAGTTGCATGAAGATTCTGGGCAAGAATTTGTCTTTTCAGCAAGAAATTTAATCTTTATATAAAATATGCATATGGAGAGGGTAAATCTTCAGATATGTAAATTTTTTTAGCATTTTTGATTTCAGTATTCTGAAACATGACTTATATATTGTCAAATGTTTCTGCCTAACAGAACCAATCATTTTTTATTTTTCTTAATTTGTGAAATGTCATTATATTCCATGGCAATAAAGAAGTGAGTAAGAAAGATAAAATTTTGTGTCCTGGTTTCAGCTGAGACAGAATTACTTTTTCTTTCTAGTAGCCAGTATAGTGCTGTGGTTTGGATTTAGAATAATGTCAATAATACACTGATGTTTAAAATTGTTGTGAGGTAGTTGTAGAGCCTACACTAAGTCAAGGACTTTTCAGCTTCTCACGCCCTGCCAGGTGCACAAGAAGCTGGGAGAGCACAGCCAGGACAGCTGACCCAGGCTGGCCACAGGGATGTTCCATAGCATATAATGTCATGCTCCGTATATAACTGCAGAAGCTAGCTGGGAGGCAGATTAGCTGCCTTGAAACATACTGGGCATCCAGTTGGGCTTTTTTTTCCTTTTGCATGTGGTGAGCAATTGTATTTGTGCATCACTTGTGTTATTGTTGTTGCTGCTGTTGGTGTTGTTGTTATTATCTTCCTTTGTTATCCTATTAAACTGTCTTTATCTCAACCCATGAGGATTTTTTTTCCATTCTCCTCCCCAAGCTCTTTGGGAGAGGGGTGAGCGAGCAGCTGCATGGTGCTTAGTTACCGGCTGAGGTTAAACCACGACATCTTGGCATAAGCAAAATTCACTAATTCACATTTTATAAAATAGCTTCATAATAATTTTATAAGTTCCATCTCTTTTTAGCCCAGTTAAACAGGAAAAAAAACCCCCAACACCCAGACTTATAATCCATAATTCAATCAAACAACATTGTTGTATATAATACCCTAGGGTGATGATGAAAGCTTATTATTTTAAATGTGTTCATAGTAATTTCAGACTAAACTGAGCAAGGAACAACATAGTATTTTTCAGTGTGATCATTGCCCGTGTTGAACAAGTAACTATTATCAATGTACTGTTACAATGGAAATAGGAAACATCTTAATTTTGCTAGTTCTTGTCTTTGTTATATAGTCTGTCTTTTTCATTTTTTTCTTTCTTTTTTTTTTCTCTCAAAGAGCAGAACCATATGCCTGAGCATTACATTCCAGAGAACATTTTCACATTGAAGTTTTCATTAGCTGTCTCTCCATTCACAAACATTGCTGTGTATGAACAGAGGAAGAAGAAGCAAAATTTTCCCCTTCTCTGGAAAACACACCGATGTCTCTAGGAGAAAAGGGAAGTACTTAGGAAACTGAAATTCACCATACTGAAACCAAGTGGTGCACTAACTTGGCTGTATGGTTAATGGAAGAGAGAGGTGTCAATTTGGGGCTGCTTCTTGTAAATGGAAAAAAAGGGAAAAGAAAAAATTGATAAAGCCCCCAAACAGTAGTTGGTATAAATCAAACACCTACAGAACTGCTATTATTACATCCCAAGTTCTTTCCCTGGAAAGAAAAGAAAAGCACAGAGCAACAACAGCAGTACCATCATACTCCATTCCCAGCATAGTCATGCAACTTTCTCCAAATTCCACTTTTTCTCCAGAACGACAACACTTGCTTTGAGGAAAATTTGCTAACCACTGTAATTGGTTATGAGTTATACATTTGGATCCTTATAGCCCTTGCATGACCACTGCAACTTAGTTCATGGGTGGTCCCAAAATCTACTTTAAACAAGGTAGAAATGAGATGTAAGCCAAATAGTATACCTATCCACTGTATATTATACAGGTAAACTAAATCAACACTTTGATCTGTATTGGGTTTGTGTGGCAAGGTTTTGGTAGTGGGGGGCTACAGGGGTGGCTTCTGTAAGAAGCTGCTAGAAGCTTCCCCTGTGTCTGACAGAGCCAACGCCAGCCGGCTCCCCAGGACGGACCCGCCGCTGGCCAAGGCCAAGCCAATCAGCCACGGTGGTAGCGCCTCTGAGGTAACAGAGTTAAGAAGGAAAAAACCCCAACCTCGGGAAGCTTTTGCAGCCGGGGAGAGGAGTGAGAAGATGTAAGAAACTCTGCAGACACCAAGGTCAGTGCAGAAGGAGGGGGAGGAGGTGCTCCAGGCGCTGGAGCAGAGATTCCCCTGCAGCCTGTGGTGAAGACCATGGTGAAGCAGGCTGTCCCCCTGCAGCCCATGGAGGAAGGATGAGGGGGTGTAGAGATTCCACCTGCAGCTCATGGAGGACCCCACACCAGAGCAGGTGGAGACACCTGAAGGAGGCTATGACCCCGTGGGAAGCCCATGCTGGAGCAGGTTTGCTGACAGGACTTGTGACCCCATGGGGGACCCACGCTGGAGCAGTTTGCTCCGGAAGAACTGCACCCCGTGGAAGGGACCCACGCTGGAGCAGTTCGTGAAGGACTGCAGCCCATGGGAAGGACTCATGTTAGAGAAGCTGGTGGAGGACTGTCTCCCGTGGGAGGGATCCCACGCTGGAGCAAGTGAAGAGTGTGAGGAGTCCTTCCCCTGAGGAGGAAGGAGGAGCAGAAACAACATGTGATGCACTGACCGTAACCCCCATTCCCCGTCCCCCTGTGCCACTGAGGGGGTGGAGGTTGAAGCCGGGAGTGAAGTTGAGCCCAGGAAGAAGGGAGGGGTGGGGGGAGGTGTTTTAAGATTTGATTTTTTTTCTCATTGCTCTACTCTGTTTTGTTTGATAATAAATTAGATGAGTTTCCTCTCTAAGTTCAGTCTGTTTTGCTCGTGGTGATAATTAGTGAGTGATCTCTCCCTGTCCTTATCTCGACCCACAAGCCTTTTGTTATACCTTTTCTCCCCTGTCTAGTTAAGGAGGGGGAGTGATAGAGCAGCTCTGGTGGGCACCTGGCCTCCAGCCAGGGTCAACCCACCACAGATCACAAATAAATTTGTGAATATCCACAAATAAAACTGTGTGGATTTTACTAAACTGGTTTGTTGCAGTAAATTACAGCATTTTCTAGGTATAAACTATACCAACATAGAATGTCATCTTATAGGAACTAGGTTAAATTAGTGCTTCTTTTGTATATACTTTTCTCTCTGGTTTAGTTTTTTTGTTGTTGTTTGTTTGTTTCTTTGTTTAGTTTGTTATATTTGGAGCAAGAATATGAGATCCTGTGAAATAAGTCTGGAAATTTCATTTACACCCAAGTTGAAGTGCTCTGGTACTCTGCTTCGCTAGCACAGCTGTCGGATAGGTTCCTACAGCCAAAAGCAATCAACAGCTGTGGGAACCTGAGGTAACCCCTGAAAACTGCCAGAGCTATTTGTGTAAAAAACATCTGATGACAGCCCTTGGTCTGTTTGCATTTTGGTTGTACCAGTGTGAATGAGAGGAAACCCTGCTGAGACTAACAAGTCTTTCAAAAAAGGCCCTGGGCCTCTACAGGAAGATCAGGATGTGCAAGATCTAGGTTTTGCAACATCTGTGCAAAAATAAGGCTTGCTGAGGCCTTGCCTCTGTCTCAGAATGAACTACCATCAATTCAGATATACCTCTGACTCCTTGTCCCCACTGTGTCACTCTTTGGACTACAACATTTGACCTTATGCACAACCAGTGCTATGCTAGGTCAGATCAGCAGCAAAGTGTTACAATTCCCACTCTATTCCCAAATCCCCTAAGCAGCCAGTTATACAGCAGCCTTCCCCTGGCTAATTTTTGAATTGATACCCAGTAATGACTCTGTGCACTAGGGCACACAACTCAGACTTTTCACTCTGACATTTCTTTTTTTTTTTATCTGTGTGTATATTTTGTCCTTTTCTAAAACACACTAAGCCAATTACATCAGAGAGAGGCAGAGGAGATGAATTTCTCATATTGATCGTTCTGTGAAAAAAAAGTCAGTTGTAAACGTCTCGCTTTCCAACTCTACTGGAATTCCCTAGTCCTTTATATATCAGGAGAGAGTAATTGCAACACTTTATGTACAATTTATTTTTTCTATGAGGTCTTACGGATTTCTTCTTTACTTTAATGATACTCTTCAGATTGCCTTCACATAGAGGTTTTCAGTGCCTTTGATAATTTTTGTTGTTCATTCCCAAACCTCTATTTCTCTCTACTATATTTGCACACATGTTTTATACAGGGTTACACCAAAATGTTGTTCAGCAGAGCACCACAAAGTGAAATGGAGTGGCTTACAGTGTTCTTCCCAAGTGAAAGAAACACCTTGAAGTTTATTGTATCTGACACTATATTATATAGAGGGAACATCTGTAGGCAAGAATCCATGAACAAGGTTATACAGCATTGCATTAGCAAAGAATTTATACGGCATGAGCTATTTGGCCAAAAATTGGAAATGAAAGAGTAAACCCCAAGAGAAGTTTTCTTTCCTTGCAGTTGTGCTTATTTTTATCCTACTCTGTTACAGTATGCATAGGAATTGGACTCTTACTCTGAAAGTCTTAAGCCTGTCAGTGTTTAAGAGGCATTTGGACAATGCCCTCAATAATGTTCTTTAACTTTTGGTCAGCCCTGAAGTAGTCAGGCAGTTGGACTACGTGATTGTTGTTAAATCCCTTCTAACTGAAATAGTCTACTCTATTCTACTCTGGAAAAAAAAATAAATTAGATGGTCATCTAAACAGCAGTCAGGTAATTTTTGTCATTTCAAACTTGACAATAAAGTGAATTTTGAGCAAAGGTGAGAGGATAATTTACCATAAATAATGCATCTTATTTTTTCAGTCTCTATTTCTGCCCAGAGAAATTCTGAATTTTTTTCTTTGTTCTTTGATTTTTTGACACTTTTCCATTTTTTTATTTTAATCTATGGCATATTCAGACCTTACACTAACTAGTAAATGCTGTTGGTGTTTTAGAATGGTTTCTTAATGATGCTAAGATTAGGCAGTGTCCTGTTTTGGCTGAGATAGATACAGTTAATTTTCTTTCTAGTAGCTGGTATAGTGCTGTGGTTTGGATTCAGTGTGAGAATAATGTTGATAACATACTGATGTTTTTAGTTGTTGCTAGGTAGTCATTTTGCCTACACTAAGTCAAGGACTTTTCAGCTTCTCACGCCCTGCCAGGTGCACAAGAAGCTGGGAGAGCGCAGCCAGGACAGCTGACCCAGACTGGCTAAAGGGATATGCCATAGCATATAACTGGGGAGCCAGCTGGGAGGCAGATTTGCTGCTTGGAAACAGACTGGGCATCCGGTGGTTGGGGTTTTTTTTTTCCCTTCACATGTGGTGAGCAATTCCTTTTGTCCATCACTTGCTTTATTTATTGTCATCATCATCATCATCATCATCATCTTCCTTTGTTATCCTATTAAACTGTCTTTATCTCAATCCACAAGGTTTTTCTCCATCCTTCTCCCCATTCCCTTGGAGAGAGGAGGGCGGACCAAGTGGCTGCACTGTGTTTAATTACCAGCTGGGGTTAAAACAGAACAGGCAGCCATGATTCAGGTATGTGCATTCATCTGTCTGTCAGTCAGTGGATCACTGCTTTCATCCATGCTACTTGGGTTTTGTAAAAACAGGAGTCCAGGTAATCCAGCCACTGATGGATAGCTGGTGGTCATTGTTTTCCCAGGGATTCGTGCTTCAAGTTTAGTTTTGAACCAAATTATGTTAGTACAGCAGAGTAGTCTCACCTCTTATTCCCCCATAACCATGTGCCCCTCCCATGAGAGTGCTCTGGTAACAAAGGGCTGAGCTGGTCCTTCATCCTGAGCATATTATAGTTTAAAAGCTGACCAAACATAACACTACAAGTGTCAACAATACTGATGCTCTTTGAAGGATTTGCTTGAAATACTTGTTGTTGCAAGAAAACTATATCCTGAGTACTTATGCTCTGAGGAAATCATCTGGTATTACTTATTGCCTGAATCAAAGTGTTGCCCTGTGAACCTTGCCTGTAGGTTAGGCAATTCTGACTTGACTGTGGTTTTGTGATGTAACAGCATGCATCTCTTACAGTAAATTAGAGATATATCATCTGTAGTTATATGATGTGTTCTCTCATTAGAAGATTTTGAGTGTGACATTTATTACCAGATGTCTGGGATTGTTTGGATTCTTCAGGAGGGAAAAACTCACTGGGTTTTGTTTGTTTGTTTGGTTTTGTTTTTGTTTTTGTTTTTTTATTATTATTATTATTATTCCCCAAGACCATGACAGGATAAGGCCTTCTGTAAAAATTAGTCTACTGCAGCCAGGTTTTACCATATGAACTTGCATCCTCTGACAGTAATTAATGTTCTTCAAACACTGGGCCTTATCTGCTGTCTTAAATGAACCTAGCCTGTGAGAAAGCCAGAGGCATAGTTTAATTTAAACTTTCTAAGATGAAAAGGAAAAATACCTTATTCTTCCTTTTGCGTAGGTGATTAGGAACTTTGTGGTGATGCATAGGTGAACTCGGTAGTCCCTGCCCAGGGACTCAAGGGCACAAATCATCCATCCTGTCTAAAATGTCTGTACCAATGTCTGTTGGCTGAACTGTTCAATGCTTCCTTGACCACACAGGGCACCCCAAATTTTAGAGAGTTAACATTCTTATGCAGAAGTTAGTTTGGAAAGTAGGAATGATTTTTTTTTTTTTTTTTTTTTTTGGTCCTCTAGGAGTTTCATATCTTTTCCAGTGAAGGCAAAATGTAGCCAACAAAAATGAATTGTGTAAGAGCACTGTGTGATGCAAAAATGTCTCCAGTGATTGCAGGGGACATCTGAGTGTTTTGTACCAGCTCTCAGCTGGGGACTTGATATGTACCTATTCCAGTACTTCTCTGCTTATATTTTGCTCAAGCCATTGTTGAATTATCCTTGAGCATCTGCGCCAGCTCCATAATTATCCATAACCACAACTGATAGTGTCTCAGCAGTTCACAAAAAATTAGAATTAGAAAATAAAAGAAGAATGATTTTTTTATTACTATAGATACAGGCAAAAAATAAAAAGACTTTCTCCACTGAAGTCTGTAAAAGTAATTTAAAAGGATAAACCTCAGTGACTTTACTAAGTTATTTTCTTAGAAAAGGACTACTTCTTTTTCTTAGAAAGTACAAGTACCTTAAAACAAAATAAAGTTAAGTTAAAATCCAAACATCTAATAAAAAAATGCAATTATATTTCAATTACCCCCTGGGGATTACATTGAAAAGAACATTTTGATTCCATTGCCCTTGGATCCAAAAGAAAAGGAATAATGAGAATTCTTGGCATTTACTGTATGTGAAGGTAAGTGGCAAAGCCATTTTCATTCCAAAACAATAATTCCTGCTTTTTGCTTATTTATATATTTCTTGAGATTTTTTTTCTCCTCTCTCATTACTTCTAGAACTGAGGTCCCATCTGAGCAGTGCTTCAGCACTCCATGTTGAGGGAAAAGATTAACAACTTTCACAAATTGCTTCCTATTTACAAATTTGGTGAAGATAGGGATAGGCTTGATTCCTGGTGATTGTCCACTGACGTGCCATTCAGACAATGTCTCATTAATCATTTTATTACTTTATGCAGTGTGGAACATTGTTGGAAAGGTCTGAACAAAACTCATCACATACCAGAGAGTCCCAAACTGCAAGGATTCCCAAAGACTGCTGTTTCTAACCTAAAAAAGGCTCTGTATGGTATCCTGAAGAAGACATTTTAGTTGCAGCTGTCCTTAAAAGAACAATAGACAGTCAAGGCTGTTGGATCTCATCTGCCTGCACTAGGACTGAATTGAGCATCTGGGCACTTAGAGATCCTTGGCTCTCAGTCAATCCAGCTATGTCCAATTCTGCTAATAAAATTGGGCCAGCGGTCAATTCTTGGCTCTGAGGCTCCATAGTGTGGACTGACTCACGTCCATATTTGTGTATATATTTACAATGCAAGTGTCTAGATCAGAGCTAGTCACCCCAGTCTTTTTTTGTACTCACTGTAGAGACATATGCTCACCTGAATGTGGTTCATCCTGTCCTTCAGTAAAGGTCTGAGGTTGGTGAGAGAATGGGATGGGCGGTTTTGTTGCTTGCATCTATTATACACCTTTACTTTTGGATAAGATGAGTCAGACTAAGGCATGCATCTCTTCACTAATTATAAAGGGAGCCTAGTATGACTTGTTTTGACATATGCAGTTAAGTGATGATTTGAATCCCCTTCTGATGGTAAGAAGCAGTATTTGAGGTATACGTTGCATGGACTCAGGTAAATGCACACTCAGAGACAGAGTTCAGAAAAGAACAGCCATCTTGGGATGTTGCTCTAGGATCAGGGGAGTGGGGAGAAATGTGGCATGGGGTCAAAGAGACCCAGCAAAGGACATGGATTTTACTATAGAGCCCCAGGTTGACCCCACCACCTGTTAAACTCCCTTTTCTTGAATAAAAACTGTCGGGAAGCCTTGGCCTACTAAGCTGCGTAGATGGTGGGAGGTTTAGGTTCTCACCAACCAAAATGTCAGGGACTGAACCGAGGACATCCCCCAACTTGGTGAGCATTTCAAACTCCTGGAGAGAGGCGTGTGGAGAGGATCTTACTGGCAATGCGTATGCTGGGATCCCCTCTTCCCCTGCTCAAAAAGTATATATAGTTTGCAAATTTTACCACCATTGATTCAGAGCAACCAAAAATGTACTCTTCAGTGAACTAAGTATAATGAAAAATTCCATTTAACCCCAGCTTAAAGCCACTGACACCCCAATTTCCCCATAGGCTATGAATTCTCATCAGGGACCCCTACAATAAAGAAACTACTTCTGTCTTTGGCAAGCTTTATGTTTGTGTTCACTTGCTTTTAGGTCATTAGCTTTCAGATGTCTGGTTAGAGATGATATATTTTACAATATGAGATGATAGTGATTCTTATAATTAAGAAAATCAAAGAGCCCCAGTGAGATGCCTCTTGTTTTGATCATATGCAGCCTTTTGAAAGTTTCACTTGTTAGCCTGTTTTTTCCCCAGAAATCAATATTTTGAGAAAACTTGAGAAAATGGCACTCTACCACTTCTGACTCAAAAGATATGAAAAAGTTATTTTTACTCATTTCAAAACCTTTCTGAACCATTCAATGCAAACACAATTTTTTTTACAGAGAACAAATTTGTTCAGTGTTCTGAACACAGTAATTCATCATACTATCATAGTAATTAATTACTATGATGATGATTGAAATAAAGACCTTTTTCAAAGGTAGCAATATATGTGATAGAATCAGATCCACAAAAAAGCAATAGTTACTCCTGTATAGTATCAAAAGTCTGCAGACTGGTGTTTCTTGGCAACGTCAGATGGGTGTAGAGGAGAATCAGCAAGGAGAACAGCTCACTGAAGTTACTCACTGGGATTATTTGAATTTTAGTTGGTTTGAAATGCAGTTAATTTTTGAGTTAGAGAAAAATAAAGTATTCAAGTAATGCCAGAAAATGAAAGGACAGGGTACACAAGTGATTAGAAGCTATGAGTCACCTAGCCTGATGAGGAAACACAGTAAGGAATTGTTGAATGGGGCGAATGGGTAAGTCTGAGGAAGCTGCTGCTGAGGACATGGTCCTACCTAGTGTCAAGGACTCAGTTTAGGGCTCTACATGCCCTTGATTCGTTCCTAAAGAGCGTGTATTCTGTGATTTGATTATGTTATAGATGCTGAAACTGAAGAGGTGACACATAGAGTTGAAAGGGTGTAGAGGCTGCTTCAAAGCACGCACACATACTGAGGGGGAGGGCAGAGCTAAAATTGCTTGAGCTGGGGTTACACAAAGCAGCAGGAAGCTGATAGCCTCTGTCCTTGGCATCACAAGTGTACTCACTTCAAGTGGCTTCCCCAAAGCTTCATACAACCAGATGATGGAGCTGCTGAATTACTGGGTTTCAACAGCCCTCAGTGAGATGAAGTGGAGGAGGGGAGGGACTGACTTAATACATAACTGTGTTAGGAACACCACACTAAATGAGCACTACAGCGAGTACTCCTCAGTTCTTATGAAGTATTATTATAGTGGTTTTCCACAGTTTATTCTTTCTTTTCAAATATTTTGTTAGTTTCTTGCACTTGATGCTTGTGAGTAAGAATAGCTCACAAGGGCAGCCAGTCCTGTAACTCACCCATTGAGGGTATTCTCACTGCAGCCTCCTCCATCACTTAGTTTCCAAGGGTTTTGCCAGGACTCAAGATGTTTAAGGGAAAATTAAACCCAGCCTCTTTCCTTCTAACAGACTTGGCAGAAGAATTGCAGCTAGAACTATTAAACGGAAAAGCACCAGGCACACAGCAGGGAGAAAGCTATAAAAGAGCTACAATGAAAAGCATACCAGAAACTTTAAAAAAAAAAAAAATCACAAAAAAGGCCTGCTAGAAAATTTCCACACAGAAATGCAGCTGAGATACCATTACTGTTACTAAATGCAATATAAGGGAATGACTGATATTAACAAAAACAAAACCCAAGGGAAATCTCATACTGAACACATACAAATATTCAGTCACAAGCCTCAATATCAAGTTTATGCACATTGATTCTTAGAAATACTAAGCATTAGTTACCAAAACTTGTACTTTGCATTCATACAAATAATCATAACACCATGAGTTCCCTGTGAATCTTTCTATTCCCTATGGAGCAAGAACATCGCGCCTTATGACAATACCCACAGCTACTGGGAGATTTAGTCAGTCACCAAACTACATCTGTCAACCAGAATTCAGTTCACTTTACTATATCCTTGTCAAGCCTACTATAAGTTCACCTTGGCTTGTTTGGCTTTTTTATTGTTTGTTTTTTTGGGGGTATTTTTTAGTAGCTACATAAAATACATAATCTAAAATGTATGAATGAAAATTATTTGGTTCCATAAAAACAAAAAAAAAATAATTTGAATCAGTTGTACCACTCAGCAAACATATGAAATTTCAAATACAAATTCCATTGATCTGATTTGCAGTTGACTTTAATGGAATTAATTTGACTTATAGGAGAATCAGGAATAATTGCAGGCTTTTCAGAGCCACACCACTGTCATTGACTTAGGAAGACTGTGAAAGTAATTTTAAGCTCCCTTTATCTCACAGGATGGTGCAGCGTCCTAGATTTTGTATCTTGTTTGTTATTAGAAAAGGGTATTCAGCTCACACATTCAGCTTTCTGAAAGTCCATGTCAAGCTTCTCCCTGCTGTTAGCATGTAATCAATATGAAACATTACTCTGGAGTTTTCCACTGGGTAGCGTTTATTACTTGCATTTCCAGGAGCGGCAGGCAGGAAGCTGCTGGTGGCTTCAGGGCTCCCACAACTCAGTCAGATGCCAGACAAAGCCAGTTTGCAGGCACTTTTTCAATAGCGTCTCCTTTTTTGGAGTCTCAATGATCTGACTGTCAATGAGGAATCTATTTTTATCCAGGCAACTCCTCTCAAATAAGTGATCTCACTGAGTAGTTTGAATTTTAGCATTACAGAGGGCAGATTTCTAATAATTCTCCTTTCTGGGATTCTTTTTTTCCGCTTTTCTCATTACTCTGATAATGACCTTCCTATTGCCTGTCACCTAACAGAAGTCAATCTGATTGATGGTGACTTAACGAGATGTCTGAATCACGGCTATAAGCCTTGCTGCATATAGGTGTCCTATTGACTTCAGTGAGGCTTGACATGTGAAAGCAGTGATGTACCTCCAGTAGAACTCAGACTCTGGGGTTAAGCTCATAGAGTGCATTTACCCTACTTATTTAAAGAGGGCCAAGGAGCAAACCAGCACTGGATCACTGCTTGTCCCTGATGTTGGTTAGCTTGCTCACTCACTCACATTTTGTACTGCTCAAACTAGCTCACTCCAAGAGGGGCTAGACCCAAGCAAAGCAAATGAGAGAAAATCAGTGCAACTCTACATATGGGCTGGAGATTGATCAGAATAGACATATCCATATGGCCCACGGGCAATGCCTGAGGACAGATGGGTGACTCCAAATGGGAACTGCACATATCACCATGTTGAGCAGCAGGGTAACTCCATTGCATGCTCATTGAGTAAAATAGACTCATCCCTCCTGAAAGAATCACAGGAGTCTAGTGGTCCCCTTACAAATAAGCCCCAACACATCTTAGAATAACACTCTTGTAAGTCTTTTTGTCCTCTGGAACAACAAATACTGATTTCTTTTTTTCTGCACAGTGGCTCTGCCTTGACAGGTAAGGTGAGGACTGACACCCTCAAGTTCACTCTCATCTCAAAGTAGCCTGCAGCCTGGTGGCCAGGACACTGTCCTTTCCAGTGAGGTAAAGGAACTGACCATGATTTTCCAAAGCCTTGGAATTGCTCTGTCACCTAAAGGATAGCACCCAAAAAAAAAAAAAAAAAAAAAAAATTAAAGAAAGCAGCAGGTGAGATGGTGTTTTGTATGGTGCTGCCTACAGTATTCCCTTCTCCTTTCAAGGGGTTTAGCAAATAATAGTCTGGAAAAAGACAAAGAAAAGAAGTTGGAAGAGTTGGGAGCAATGGCAGTAAATGTGATATTCATGGAAAATCTTAACCAAACAGAAAACGAGGGAAATTCCTGACTTTATCAAACCTGTTGAAAGACAGGACTCTTTTGTCAAAAACATCTTATGAATGACTCCCATCTGGGCTTTATGAAAACCCAACTTTCTTGTTGCTGCATGAAAAAAATACCCTAGAAGGTCTTTACTATAGTAGAATGCAATCCACTAATGGCTTTGAATAGAGATTGTTTCCAAATTAAGCTATGAAAGATAGATCATACTTAAAAAAACATCCTTCCATTCTTTGATCTACAAATTCAGAGGTGGATGGCAAGTCTCCATTTTAATCTAGGTTTATTTAAAGTATTTTATATACATTTCATACTGTTAATGTTTCCTCTGATAAGCTTTTGGCTTTTTTTACTAGAAATACATTTTTTTCCATATCCTCAGAGCAGCATTTAATATAGAAGTTTTACTTTGTAAAATTGCAAAATGCATTAAAGGAAAAAGGTATGTTGCCTGCACGTTTCAGTTAATCCAAGTTTAGGTGCACAGCTGAGATTCCCACTTAGGAATGCAGCTGTTCTATGCTTTATATCGAGAGGTCAGTAGAGGGAGAGAGACAGGCACTTAGGAGAGATTGAGCTCACTTAAGAACCAAATTGCTCTCTTAAGCAGGTTATTTTGCACCATGATGACTACAAGACAACCCTGGAAATGGTGTGTGAGTTCAAGCTAGATATGCAAGTCCCCAAACTTTATGAATCACAATGAAATGTAATTCATTTCATCCTACCATGGGAGACAGAATGCCATTGCAATCAGTGTCACTTCAAATGTTCACGTGAAAGATGGGCGTGATTACTCATACTTCTACATTATACTATTCTGTAAACTACTGTTACTTGAAACTGATTATGTATTTGCAATATAATTGTTTATAATAAATAAAGAATCACATTCTGAATTATTACGGTATTTAATATTGTTACCCTATCACTTCAAATTAAAAATAATGACTCTAGCTGAGTTAGTTAGAAACAAAAGAACATTAAACACTATACCATGATACCACACTTTTTGGAAAAACTGTGGGTTGCTATAACAGTTTTAAAGGCTGAAGTTTTACATAATGTTGAGGAGTGTACAAGATGTACAAAAAATATACCGCAAAATAATAACTAAATCATAAGCATTCTGACTGTGGAAAAAATATAAATATAGGGACCATTTCCAATTAAAGCAAGACAATAATATAATAAAATTGTGATCAGAATTTTCAAGAGTTTCAATTAATGTTGAGACTCATTAAAATACACTTTTGCTTGACCTCTGTTACCTTCTGTAGTTGAGTTTTATTCAATTTTTCACAAATAAATACTGTGATTTTTTACTAGCTGTCAAGTCACTAGGTAAGGAAAGACACACTTTGCATAAAGAAATGCTTGTGGGTGGATTGTCTTATATTCTTCTGCAGAACCATAGCATGTTCCTGACTGACTTCAGCAGAAGTGCAATGAAATTAATGTTCAGTGAGTTACAGAAATGCAAAATGATTTCCAAACACCAGAAGGTGAAGATGAGGAGACCAGGAGAAAAGAAGAGGTCAGCTATAGACAGTGTCTCTTCATGCAGTTAGTCAGAAATCTCTGAAATGTCTTCTAAATTATTCTATCAGCCTGTGCCGAGCTGCCTTAACAAAAATAATCTCTTCATTAAGAAAATTATGGAGATTGATAGAAGCTGCCAGAGATATTTGATTTTATAAAAAGCTAATAAAATTTCCCTGAGTGAAAAAAGCCTGACAAAAACTATCTCCAAAAAAAGTTTCTGAAGTTTTGCTTAGCAAGCTCCTGTGTAAATGATTATCACATATATGAGGTCAAACAACAACTCTCTACTAGAAACAAATGCAAAGTTAACCTAAAGCCATAGAGATGGTCTGATTGATCGCACATTTAGGCAGCTAAGGGGCCTAATTTAGGAGTGTAGTCACCCTAGGATCTTTATGGAGTCAGAAGAGAAAGAGACACCTTCAGAGGGTGTCCCAGATATTGTCATCTGACTTAGACAAGATCTATGTTTGCCCATACCTCTCTTTCAACTATGTAGGACTCTCTTAGGCTCAACTACCTTCTGAGACTCTGTGATTCTGGTGAGATCTCTGCTTGACATAATTTTATTTGCAATGTCTCTTATTCTACATTCAGTGTATGGCATCCTTCCTTACCAATGGATGCTATCACCTGTTAGCTGGGCAATGGTGCTTACTGAAGATGGACAGAGCTTATCATTCCCACTGAAGATGATGATGTTCCAGACTAACCCTTTCTGGGCTGGGGCCCAAAGGGGTGATGATATTTCCAAAAGGTTAGTTGATTCAGGGCATATAGAAAGTACTTAATATGATGTCACATCCCTTATCAGTTCCATTCAGTGTGGGACTGAGACTCACTGAAAGTGGATCTAATCACTGGATTTTGTGTCCCAAAACCTGTATCTCTAGAAAACACTTTGGCACACACTATATCTCCAACACCTTTCCTGCAGAGCAACATTCTGGAATCAGCCTCTCTTTCCAAGTCATCCCTCACTTCCACACAACCCCTGAGAATCCATCTCATGCTCTGCCCTTTCTGTTTCCCAACAAACATCCAGGCTAAGAAGCAAGAGAAAGAACCTTAGTAAAAGGTATTTGTTAACTGGAGTTTTATCCCTTGAGGAAAGACAAGACAGCTACAGGGTTTTGGTTTTTTGCAAATAGCACAGCCCTAAATTTCATATATTTCTGAATTTCAAGCCACCCTCTCTGTAAGTCTGACATTTGGCCAGATCACAGGAAATCCCATTAGTCTTTGTCCCTTCTCTATGTCACACCTTTCTGACCTTCTGTCATGTTGTCTCCCTGCTAACGAGTCAACTGCAACTTACCTTGGTTTTTGACCCTTGGAGCACATCCTGCAAGACAATTTCATCATTTACATGGATAGGCAAAAAATTGGAAGTCACTAGTAACTGGCTTATGACAGTTCTTAATTTAAAATTTTCCAGAGATCATCTCACACTTTTACTTACCAGATCCATCTCTGGAATTGAGTATGTTGTCAGGGCTGTTTGTTCCAACATTAAACACAACCCCTATAAGATCAGGATCCATCCTCCTCAGTTGCTGCAGTTGCTGGCAGAAGTTTACTTGCATTGTACGCCTTTAACAGTCTTCTATAATATATTACCCTCAAAAATCCCATTCTGTTCTTTGATTTAATAAAATCCCTCAAAATAAGCTACACTTCTATTTTGATTGCTTATTGTAGGAAAAAGCCAAACCATAATAATTTCTTCCTTCTGAGTTATAAAACTCATTTTAGGTTTTTTTGTATTTTAGCAAGTATACCATTTAGCTAAAATGGCTAAAGAATGATAGAACAATCATTGTATCACATCCTATTTTTCAGTATACATTAATCTTTTCAGTACTATCTCTTTTCAAAAATACCTTTAAAAAATAAAATATCCTATAAGAATGGTTCTGCTACTTTTCTGTCAATTAAGTCCTGCATATGAATGATTACTGTGCTAATGAAACAGGAATAGTAGTTATTTTAAGTTTGATGCACACTGTGAAGCTATAATTAACATTGCACGTGGTATACATTTACTTATCCCCAACCAAAACCGGGAAAAATGTGCTTTCTACTTTGATTGTGCATGTAAACATATTGCTTATGCTAGTGAATAATCTGAGTAAAACCAGAAACGAATTGCCCTGTCAGCATGTCATCCTACAGCCAAATTTCTTATGATTATAAAACCATTATTACATATTCCTCCTACGGTACAAAAACACCTACACACAGATGAAAATGAAACTCCTGTTGAATTGATTCCCACATATCCTCTGCCTATTCCTGATGTTTATGAATGTCCATTTTTTCTAAAAAGGAATCCTCCATTTTTCTCCCAACTTTCGTGCAATTCTTCCACCGTGCTGGATTCAACGACATCATTCTTGGGCAAGCACAGGTTGGGAAAGAGGTCAAGAGGAATGTGACACAGGCAGTCTCTGGTGCTGCTCCAGAGACTACCTTTTGTAGTTTTAGGATAGGTCCAAAATGTACATGCAGATACATGGAGAAACACTGAACTAATTTCATATTACTGACATTCAGACTCAGAAGTCCCATAAAAATGAAACTTACTGTAAGTGGTCTAAGTCCTTTGAAAATTTACTTAATATCCTTATAAATAAGTTATAGCCACTACCTAGATAAGAAAGTTCTCCACTCATCCTCTTTCTTCTGTTTTCCACTTCCAAACTGGTATATAAGAGCTGAGCCGGCACTATACTCACATTATACCCCTAGAGGATTTTCCCGAAAAGAAAAAAATCTTCAACTAAACAAATAAATTGTCTTCTCAATTTCTTCTGCTGCTGTACTGGCAAATAGCAGCATTGCAGATCTGGACTTCACATAGGAGTTCAAAGTGGTAGACAGGCAGGCTGCAGGAAAAATAAATCTGTCCAAATTGAAGGCCAGTTTATGGCCTGAGATAAATGTATATTCGTATCATGATTTCCACAAGCATTGTGTATTAGTATACCTGAGGGCAGAACATGACCCTGAATTTTAAACAGTGCTCCATTGTATGCTTCTTGATCATTTTTTTCAATTAGTTTTTTGCTTTTATTTAGTTTATCCACAAGAAATAAAAAGTTAATTGACTATTATTAACTAATCTGGGTACAGTGCCAAGACATTTTGATATTAATCTGAAAGATATATTTAAATTCAGTTACATATCTAAGGTCAATAAATACTAGTCTAAGCTATCAATCAATAAATGAATAAATGAATTCATAAATGAATACATATATATTATGACTGAACTGGTTTTTAAGAGCAGTTTATTAATTGAGGTATTTTCTAATACCTCACTTGGAGAAGGAGATGGAAGTTTTAAAAAGTAAACCTGATTGTAGAGGAACAAGCTTTAAGGCCTTCATTCTTTAAAGTAATCTAGAAAAAAAAATCTTTCTGACCTCCACTCTAAATAAAATATTTCCTATTTAGAAAACAACCCACAAGGTGGGGTTTGGAACACACCTTTCATCCGCAACCCTCATTTTTGAATGGCTGCAGGTGCCCGGGAGCGCTCAGTACCTCCATTTCCAGTATCTCCCTTTCCAGCCATCCCCCAGACAGGGCAGTCACCTCTCAGAAGAAAGAAGGAGCAGGTGCATGACATTAAATCAAGAGACACCTTCAAATTTGTGATTGTTTTCCTGAGTGATAACTAGTTCACCACAATTGAAGAACTGTAGAATCATGGAATTGTTTGGGTAGGAAGGGACCTCAAAGGTCATCTAGTTCCAACCCCCCTGCCATGGGCAGGGACACCCTCCACTAGACCACGTTGCCCAAAGCCCCATCCAACCTGGCCTTGAACACTTCCAGGGAGGGCGCATCCACAGCTTCTCTGAGCAACCTGTTCCAGTGCCTCACTACTCTAACAGTAAAGAATTTCTTCCTGATATGTAATCTGAATCTACCCTCCTTCAGTTTAAACCCATTCCCCCTTGTCCTGTCAGTACATATCCATGCAAACAGTCCCACTCCAGCTTTTCTGTAGGCCCCCTTCAGGTACTGGAAGGCTGCAATTAGGTCTCCCCAGAGCCGCCTTTTCTCCAGGCTAAACAACCCCAACTCTCTCAGCCTGTCTTCACAGGAGAGGTGCTCCAGCCCTCTGATCATTTTCATGGCCCTCCTCTGAACTCTCTACAACAGCTCCATGTCCTTCTTATGTTGGGGCCCCCAGAGCTGGACGCAGTACTCAAGGTGAGGTCTCACAATAGCAGAGTAGAGGGGCAGGATCACCTCCCTCGACCTGCTGGTCATGCTTGTTTTGATGCGGCCCAGGATACAGTTGGCTTTCTGGGCTGCAAACGCACATTGGCAAGTCACATTGAGTTTCTCATCAACCAACACCCCCAAGTCCTTCTCCTCAGGGCTGCTCTCAATCCATTCTCTGCCCAGCCTGTAGCTGTCCTTGAGATTTCCCCCACCCAGGTGCAGGACCTCGCACTTGGCCTTGTTGAACTTCATGAGGTTTGCATGGGCCCACCTCTCAAGCCTGTCATGGTCCTCTGGATGGCATCCCTTCCCTACAGTGTGTCAACCACACCACACAGCTTGGTGTCATTGGAAAAGTTACTGAGGGTGCACTCGATCCCACTGTCCATGTCACCGACAAAGATGTTAAACAGTGCTAGTCCAAATACCGACTGCTGAGAAGCACTACTCATCACTGATCTCCACTTGGACATTGAACTGTTGACCACAACTCTTTGAGTGCGACCAGCCAGACAATTCCTTATCCACTGAGTTGTGCATCCATCGAATCCATGTCTCTCCAATTTAAGAGACAAGGATGTCATGTGGAACAGTGTCAAATGCTTTATACAAGTCCAGGTAGACGACATCAGTTGCTTTTCTCTTATCCACCAATGCTGTAACCCTATCATAGAAGACCACCAAATTTGTCAGGCACGACTTGCCCTTAGTGAAGCCGTGTCAGCTATCACCCATCACCTCCTTATTTTACATGTGTCTTAGTGTAGTTTTCAGGAGGATCTGATCCATAATCTTGCCAGGCACAGAGGTGAGACTGACCGGCCTGTAGTTCCCCAGGTCTTCCTTTTTTCCCTTCTTAAAAATGGGGATTATGTTTCCCCTTTTCCAGTCACCTATCACTTTCCCCAGGACCTGTGGATGTATCTTATCAGGTCCCAGGGACCTGTGCACCTTCAGGTTCCTTAGATGGTCTCGAACCTGATCTTCTCCTAC
Source organism: Balearica regulorum gibbericeps (assembly GCF_011004875.1). Lineage (NCBI taxonomy): Eukaryota > Metazoa > Chordata > Aves > Gruiformes > Gruidae > Balearica > Balearica regulorum. The sequence continues at coordinate 172,628,141 of NC_046184.1, read as the reverse complement.
AGTGGGCAGTTCTTCATTCTCCCAGTCCCTGCCTTTGCCCTCTGTGACTTGGGCGGTGCGGATGGAGCACTTGCCAGTGAAGACTGAGGCAAAGAAGTCATTGGCTAGCTCAGCCTTCTCCATATCTCAGGTAACGAGATCTCCCATTTCACTCTGGAGGTAGCCCACATTTTCCCTAGTCTTCTTTCATCACTGATTGTCATGGTTTAGCCCCAGCCGGCAGCTGAGCACCACGCAGCCACTCACTCACTCCCCCCTCCTCCTTCCCCCCTCTCTCCCCCCCTCCCCCAGTGGGATGGGGAGGAGAATGGGAAGGAAAAGGCAAGACCTGGTGGGTTGGTATAAGGACAGTTCACTGGGATAGTAAAGGGAGAGGGGAAAACAAACCAAACCAAACCAGTACTTAACAGAGTATACAAAACTGGTGATACACAATGCAGTTTCTCACCCAAGGACCGTACAACTCAAACCGCACACTCAGACCCATCCTGAAACCAGACTGTCCCCAAGCCACGCATCCGGGAGCTGCTGCCGCCCCTCCCCGACTAGCCCCCCTTTTACACTGAGCGTGATGTCACATGGTATGGAATTCCCCCTTTGGCTAGTTTGGATCACTTGTCCTGTCTATGTCCCCTTCCAACTCCTTGTGCACCCCCAGCCATCCCACTGGCAAGGTGGTGTGAGAAGCAGAAAAGGCCTTGGCTCTGTGTAAGCACTGCTCAGCAATAACAGGTCCATAGAACAAAATCATCTCTGTATTATCAACGCTGTTTCCAGCACAAATCCAAAACATCGCCCCATACTAGCTACTGTGAAGAAAATGAACCCTCAGATGAAACCAGGACACTGAGGTACCTATAGGAGCTTTTCTTGTTGCCCTTGACGTCCCTGGCCAGATTTAATTCTATCAGGGCTTTGGCTTTCCTAACCTGATCCCTGGCTGCTTGGATAGTTTCTCGGTATTCCTCCTGGGCTACTTGCCCTTGCTTACAGCCTCTGTAGGCTTCCTTTTTGTGTTTGAGTTTGTTCACGAGCTCCTTGTTCATCCATGCAGGCCTCCTAGTGTTTTTGCCTGACTTCTCTTTATTGGGATGCATCACTCCTCAGCTTGGAGGAAGTGACCCTTGAATATTAGCCAGCTGTCTTGGGCCCCTCTTCCCTCCAGGGCTTTGTCCCATGGTGTTTACCAAGCAGGTCCCTGAAGAGGCCAATTTTTTTTTAATTCTGCTATGTCATCTTATCTTTGCTTAGCTTATCCCTGAAAAAAAGTCATATTTTGTTTGTCAGAATAATGCGATGTTAGGTTTGCCAGTAGCACTGGTAATTCAGTGCAGTTTTGAAATAAGTGAGGTATGGCTTCTGCTCTTTCTCTCTACTGCTCACCTGCAGGGACCCCCACAGCTGTGGTACAAGCAATTTAGGGAAGCAGAGCTTCAAGACGGTGGTGTCTTTTGGTGTGGCTTATATTCTGGAGGACAACTGGGCATGGCCCTACCCAATGTTTGTTTCCTTTCTGACTCTCGGCCTTAAAGAGAAGGAAAGGAAGAAAAGTGATGTGGGAAGTCCTTGTCCAGCCCTTGCACCCAAAGGGTGTGAGGAAGGTCGGCCTGCTAGGGATGGATAATGCTTTTTATGAATTTTAATTGGAAAACAAACCTTCAGACATCCCTCCCATCTCCCTAAAATCATCATTAGGACTAGCATGACCTAAATGAATAAACATAAAACTTGCCACTACACCATCACAGCTCAGAATTAATGCTCCCATAATAGTACCATGAAAACCACTAGCTCTTACCTTTGCACTTCGTGCAGTGTAATATATTGATCCAGTGCACCAGATGTCCACATGTAAACCTCACAGCTGAAATTAAGGGCCACTGCACATCAAAAGGAACACGCACAGATAACTGATCAAGGATCAAAATACCCATTTATCCAGAAGGAAGACATTTCTCACCATACGGCTTCTCGCTACTCACTTCCCTGTTCCCATCGTCAAGGGAGACATCTGTCCTGTTTATAAAGTACCTCCAAAAGATGGTCTTGAGAAGTAAAATTGCTAACTCTACTCAATATTAAAAATCATAGCTTCGATAAAAATACAATCTATTTTTCTCACATTCCATCACCAATAACGCCATTTTTAATAAATGACAAATTAATATCTTGTCTTCCCCCCATAGGCTACAACTACTTTATTACATCCTTCTATTAAATATAAAACTTAGAGTTTTGTTCCGAATAATTGCTCTCAGCTTGTGTTTAAAATTTTCTGTTTCTATTTCATATTTAAAGAAGGGCTTATGCGCCTGAAAGTCTGTCTGTTTTTCCAGTTTTAAAAGACATTACCTCTTCCTACAAACTTTGACTCATTCACACAGGAAGGCTTCTACCAAAAGAGGCAATATTACATGGAACTATGGTTTTGGGGCAAGCAACTCTTCTTTCTCTTTTGAACCTTTCATTTTTTCACATGGACTTGCAATTACACAGTGCTTGGCTGCCTTTGTTTTTAAAATGTAAGATTTATAGGCAATATTACAACCTGACCTGCTTCGGTACATGGCTGCACACATTCTGCTGAAGAGAATCCCAGATCAACCATTTTTCTCCATTTCAGTGAAATTTTCCATATATGCGAAATTGTGTGCAGTGAGCAGGACGCTTTTATGTCAGGCTCTCGGGAGCATGGAGCAAACAGTATTTCCCAACGATGTGTTCTGAAGTGCTGGTAAAATCAGAGCATCAAACAACACATTGTGAAAGAGGATGCCCAAATCCCGAGTGTGCGCTTGTTAATCAGAGGGGTTTTTTTAGCTTCAGTGAGCTTGCCTGAAAGAGACCCAGTAGGCCTAACAGTCGAGTCCCATATATCAGTGAGACTGTTTTGATTTTCACTACGCCATTAGCAATGCTGATATCGATGCTAATCAACCGGTAATTTTACAAATGAAATGTTATAAACTTCAGCAATAAACTATACACAGCATACAGATGTAGAATACTATAGCGACAGGTTTAGTTGCAGTTACATCTCAAAACAGGTCAGAAGGGAACTGATCTAAGGTTGCACAAGCAGAAGGCAGAACTCAAAAACATGCACTATGCTAAAAGAGCGTTTTTACAGTTGTAAAGTCAGGATGATGTCTTCCCAGCGTGGGTCTCATCATCCTTTTCCTTACCCTTTCACCTGCTCTGGTTTCACCTGGACTCTTCCCCTCAGCAAGTACCATGCTCTCACCTATCCCAACTGCCTGGTCCAACTTTTGTCTTTCTGACCATACTGAAACTCTTACCCCTACAATCTTTAACTCTATTACCCAACTTTTCTAAGCCAAATTCCTGTTCAGGATTTGAGCCAGGCACAGCTTTATAATACCTGGGCAAGGGAACCTCAAAGCTCTGTTTTCATTCCTGGTCCTTCTTCTGCCCATGCCAGTCTGTAGACAATGTGAGTGACAGCAGTACTAAGATACAGGATGCTGTCTCCTTCGTTCAGGATCACCATTTCAACTCTAGAGGTCTTTGCTCTAACAGTCTGCAGCAAACACTCACTGTCTCAGATCTCCCCTGTGGCTGGACCTTTTTTTTTTTTAATATTTTTCTGCAAAGCTCCCTTAAATCTGTGATGTGTCTGGCAATTTCCAATTATTTTTATTTTCCTCCTTTTTCAAGGTAATAACAAATTAAAGTCAATTCCGTTGGAATAACAGGCAACATTTTGAACACAGAAACTACTGTCCTGACAAATTTCAAATTTCTGCTCCAACACATGGTGGCATTAGACCTTCTGAAAGAAGATGTCATCAAAATTTTGGACTATCACAAAATACTTTTTGGTATGTTCATTTCCAGATGTATATCACTGAGTGGCAACTGTCACCAAGAAATTGAAAGAAGAGTCTGTTAGATGCTAGCTTGATGCATCTGCCTATCTGTGTGGTTATAATGGTATCCCAGTGTTTTGGGGAGCTACTGAATCACCCTATAACAGCAGGCTGTCTACTTCTCTGTGTACAAAGTAATAAAGCAGTATACAGAAGAAAATATTAGACAGCTATACTCTTTGGGCCAATTTGTCTCACAGCTACACTACAGTAAATCAGAAATAACTCCACAAACCTCGGTAGAGCTATTCCAGATTTATGTTTGCAGAACTAAGAGCAGAATCTAGCTCTTTTAGTCTCATGCTATCATTTTACATAGCCAGCTACTGAAATAGTGACTTAGGGCAGGAGTTTCTGAAAAAATATCTGTTGTCAAAGCACATTTATTTTCGCAATAGTTTTGACAGCCAAAGGTAAAATACAATGGAATAGTGAGAATATACTGACTACTTTTGAACTCTTTGCTGGCTGTGTGTGAGATATATGTGAACTTTCTTCATGCATTTAACATACAACTTCGGCGGTGGTCTCCCTGCCGATATCTACTCTGTCGCTGTGCCTACTCTGTGCATTTTCAGGGAGCAGCATGGCCTCTTTCCCTCTTTTTCCTCTGGATCATCTACAGGAAGGGTATTCCAAAAAAAAAAAAAAAAGGGGAGGGGTGGTTCCAATAAAAAGCATAACCGTCTCCAGTTCTTCCCCACTTGGACATGAGCTCAGTTGTTCTGGCCTTTTCAGAGGGCCAATGGTCTTCTTCCAAAGAGCAAGTAAGCCAGCCATGGTCTCATACACTGCGAATCTCTTTTTTGAGAAGTCTGACCTGTGCTCTAATGTGACAAATTTCAGAGGAAAGGACAACTTCTAAATGTTACCTGAAATTACTATTGATTTTATCTAAACTGAAAAGCAAAAATTTGAGATTAGTTTCAGGACAGCTTATAGTGTGGTTGAAAAAAACCTACCCTGTTTTCTACTTCAGAGTCATTGCACTGCAACAGTAACCAGGTAGCTCTAGTGCATACCTTATTACATGACATCCCCCTAAAGCAGCAGCAATTCTTGTAGTTATCACTGGCATAGATGCACCAGAGTTGCTGAGATTCTTTATTTAAAAAAAAAAAAAAAAACAAAACCCAGCTACTTTTCCATCAAGATTTAGCTTTTTTTTATTTTTTTCAAATAAATGTAGTAGGTGAAGATAACTTAGATTGTGAACGTTGACAGGCAGCAGATAATTGCGTGTCTGTGGGTGAGTGGGTGACTATCTGAAAGTGAACTTTTGAACTCACAAGCAAGCATGAGCCTGCCGCCTGCTAGCTGCAACTGGTGTGGGCTGGCTGTAAATTTTGATAACACTGTGACTAAATAACTGTGGCACGTCCTGATTCCTCCACTTAATAAAAAGATGTGAGACAGAACCTCCAATTAGGAGTTGATCATGCATTTGATTCTGCACATTGACTATTTAGATTGGGAAATGTGGAGGCTGGAGGACACAGAAAGAAGGCGGTGAAGATCCCCACTGCAGAAAAGATCCTGGAAGTAGGAGAAGACTCGGGAGATCAGAGTGCTGCATGGAGAGAAGTTCTGGGGGATCACCAGAGACCTTGGCTGCTAACACCTGAGGCTGGTACCCGTCAGCGGCGGCACAGCATCACCGGACAGGGCTTTCTGCCTCTCCTTCCCCGGCCAGCAGCCACCTTCCTGAGGGGAGGGACATCAAGACCAGGGGAACGTAGTGCTGGTGGGGAGGGCATGAGCAAGCACGTGAGGAAATCGAGCAGGGTAAAAGCTTTAATCTCACTAGTTCTTAAATAAACCCCAATATCCAGATTCACCATGGGTTGTTGTTTGCTCCATCTCACTTGTGACCATGTAAAATATAATTTGCACAACAGTATAATTAGATCCCCGCCAAACTGCATATCCATGTACGCAAAACGCAGTCTATATATTCACAGCAGAAGACCATGCTACTTGTGCAACGATCAATGACTCACCAGCAGTGTAGTCTTCTAAATTTAGTCCCGTGCCCTATTGAGGAGTTACTCTGACAATTTACCATGGTGACGCTACCCTTATAAGCTTATTATCACTATGTTCATATTCTCCCCCTTACTGCTGCTGGAAAATAGGCATAAATACGCTAGTGTTGTTCTCATCGTCAGCTGTTTTTCCTTCAAATTCTAACTTCTAAATTCCACAGAAAGAACTGAGAGACAGAAACTGAACAAAGATCACTTAATCTTGTTAAACATGGCAGCAAATCACATTTGTGTCAGAGTGGTGCGACAAAAAAAAGATACATCCCCATACAAACTCCTGTAAATCCACTACCCAATTATTTTCAAACACATAAATCACGTTTAATGCCAATATATTTATACATGAAAGAACAGACTGGCTGGGAAAACAAGGAAATGGTACAGAATTATGTGAGTTATATTTGAACTGAGTTTTGTTTATAATGAAGTCATCCTTGTTTGCTTGGGGTTTTTTAGATATTTTTAAAAAGGATCTGAAAACACAAGTTATTAATAAATATTTTCATGTAATTAGACTGTGGTAGAGTCTTTCAGTAGAAATACTGAAAGCTCATTTAAATGCTCAAAAAGGCATTTAAACAAAACTGGGCAAAACACTACAGAACAGTCTGCATAATGTTAGTCACATTAGCAAGTAACTGAAAATGGCTGATGCCCTTTTTCAGACTTTTATCATAAAAACACAGGCTGCGATTAAACAGAAGTCTATTTTCTCATAAGGGAGGGACAAGTATCCACTAATACCTGTAGTGCTTATTGAATTTCCTTCTGCAAGTATGACATGATACAGCCAGCACAGACGATTCTAAAAAAAGCAAAGACAAGTGAGGTCAGAACATTGAACCGATGTCAAATACCATTTCCGCACCTCATCTGCTCTCTGAACAAACTGTTACTGCCTTTCTTTAAATGAGTAGCTACCCACTGGCTGTTATCATTTCTCTATCAGGTCCTGAGTAGGCATGTATTTTAGCTCTGTCAGGATAATCTGGGTGTCCTCAAGAAAAAGGACTTGATGTCAGCCAGGGTTTTACCAAGACATTTTCAGCTCTTTCTGAACCTAATTGTGCAAATCTTTAGCAGTAGTAAAACATTTACTGTGGATATGGACTGTAAAGCCACTTTCTGTTTCAGGTCTAACCCTCTCCTTTTAACTTCTCTTTTCTGGTTTCCCCATACGTAAGTCTTGTGTAATTATTTCAGAATTAGTTCTCCTTGGTTCAAGCAACTTGGCAGAACTGGGCAGTAAAATATTTGTCCATCTGCCCTGTTGCTTGAAAAATTGTCTACAACAACATCCTTTCTACTGATAGCAGGTTGTTTTACTCCTTACTTCTTTGCTAATGTTACGCTATGCTTACTTCTTCACAAGAGGTACTTAAAACATTCTAGATATTTTGCTATTAGTTAAATAAAATAAGCCTGCACAGCTTAAGGATTCAGGCTGCACCAGTGGCCTCATCTTTTTCTTTTCCACACAAATCAGCTTATTTCTTCCTAAGTACTCCCAAAAGCTTATTTAAATATGCTAAAGTACTCTCTGCTTATAAAATACATCTCTCCAGACAGCTATATGGACAGACAAAAACATAAAAGCAGTCCTGTTCACAGGTGCAAAGTGTGACATTGTGGATGCCAGTACTATACAATCCCAGTGTAAGACCCCTTCTTAAGGAAGGTAATAATATTTCAGCTGAAAGCAATAGTGTAAAAAAGACTAAAATCCATTGGTGGGCCAGTTCTGTGAAATCCAGAGGACTGGATTCAAAGGCATTAGAGTGGTTAGGGCTTTTTTTTGCCTTATCAGAAAAATCTTTTAGTGACAATCTCTGATAAGAAAGAAATTGAACTAGTTGGAGAGTGATGAAGCAAACCAGTAAATGTGATGAGGGATAGACACATCATGGAATATATAGAAAAGCTGGAAGACTGCCAGGCATGCTGAGGAAGTGGGACGAGATGGAAGGCATTAACCATGTCAGACAACGTTCGAGGACAACATTTCTGTGTAGAGCATTGGGGAGGTCGGGAAGGGGAGACAGCTAACAGCAGCAGGCTGCATCCAGCAAACTGAGCACTTAGAGCCTGCAGTCCTTTGGAAAAGAGAGATGGATCCTGACACAAGACCAGCAAGACCCAGGGAACACCACAGCTGTAAGGAATAGTAGTACACTTAATTATTTCCCTGGATTTAGCATTGCAGAATGGCTTTTGTCCAGCAACAAACTTGATCCCATCTAGGAGAAATCCTGTGTACATGGCATTTGTATGTGCTACCTAGTTGCACAACTGGTTGCCCCACACCAACTAATTTCCTTCCCTATAACCATTCTGCCTGTCTCCTTACCTGTGAGATCCTATTTCCCAATCACTGAACCACTGGCTATCGACAGGTTCTTCATCTAACCAGCCCCTGTGCTATACATAGAGAGCAGAGCTGACTCTGCATACATTTCACTTTGCTGAAGTAGTACTGTGCTGGTCTTTTTATGTTTGCTTTGCATTTCATTAGAGAGTCCTGTGCCTTCATGTTTTTAACAGCAACAATCCCTGCAGCTGATTTGGATGGAGGCAGCTATTTTGGAGCACACCAGGGCAAAGGGTTTTTCTTGCATTTCCTCAGCACTGGGTTGTTGTACACGAAAAGCCTCAATTCTTAAACAATTCTCACTTTTGTAGTTTCTCAGTAAGGACCAAGAGCTGAGCTAGAAGGGTTGGCATTCTGCTAGATGCCATGCAAACAGCATAATAGACAGTCTAGGCCTCAATATGTCTGTGATTCAGGTAAGACAGGGAAAAAGTGCGGGAAAGAAGTGTGAACCTCAGCTTATGCAATGGGACTACTTCCTCCTCACCATAGTACATCTTTTCATTTAAAATTTTCAGTGAAAACGCTGTGGGAATGCTTTATTCCAGAATTTATTGTCCTTTTGTAGTCATCTCCATAGGTAAGTGACCTCCTCAAAGATCATAGGAAAAATTGCACATATGGAGTTCCCTCATAGGTATTCAAAATTATTTTACTGTGGGCCAACTTGTTAGCATCCTGTCTACCTGTTCCTTGCTTACACATAACAATGCGTAGCCCTCATGTTGGTTTGGGCATCTGGACATTGTAACAGCAGAAACAAGAACACAGCATTTGGTGAAAACAACAAGTAAGGAGTGGATTCCTCTTCCAGACGTGCTTAGTCTAGAACTGCTGCTTTCCTTCTTACTATCTATTAACTGCTTTTCCGTATTCAGCTTCTAAAATGCAATTGCCTGGCAGTTTCTACCACCTGTTTATTAGATTTCTGGTGTGTATGGTTGTTAAAACGTATAAATAATTTGGGTCCTGCTAACCTGCTACTCACGCTGGCGTCAGTTTTCATTTTGTGTGGCAATAGTTGCAAATATTTTTGCTTTTTTTTTTTTTCCCCCGGGAAGTTTTCAAGCACCAGTGAGTTGGTGAGCAGAAAATGATAGCTTTTTATCTATAAAGAAATATAAGCAGAAGAGAATAGCTCTAGGATGTCTACTACCTTACCTACATTGTCCTCAGAGTGAGCTATGAAAACAAGAATTTCTTAGTTGGAAAACAATTCAGAATAAAGGAATAGAAATGAAAATGTAGACAAGCAGTGTCATGACATTTCTGAGGGTCATAACTGAGGCTAGAGCTATTCAAAATGATCTGCTAAAATCAGAGAACCCAATAGTTTTGCTTTTTCTGGGTTTCTTTGCCCTAGTAAGCCATCCAGTTCATCAGTTCATTAGCTTTTTGTCATCGTCGTTGTTGTTGCTCTTGGTTTTTAGAGAGAGGGCTTAAAGTACATTACTAGTGTTTTCCTCCTCAAAAGCAGATAATTGTGAAGAGACCACATCCATCCCTCAGTGGCTTCGTCTTTCGAAGGGGACAGTTATTAAGCGTGCTGTGATGCAGACAACCCCCTCTATAATCATATAAAAATCCCAAATATAGGGGTTTATGTAGTGTCCATTATTTCATGGTTGAGATAGGTGAGTACTCCTGCAAGGCAGGAGCTTGTGGTAAATCAGCTGCCACGTGTGACATGAAATGTTGGCGGCTGGAGAGAAAAATCCAACTCAAGGTGGTTGACCCCTTGACCAGGAATCTGTTCACTAGTTTATGCCGCCTTTTACAAATCTCCAGTGTAACATATTTCAGCAAACCTCAGGAACCAATGCATAAACAGGGGCAGACTGTAGGTAAACATAGTTCATTTCCTCTAAGTACACTGAAAACAAAACCACAGGGGAGAGAGGCTGTACAGGTGGAGCAGACATTGAGTAGTTCTGAGTGCATAACTGGCTGTAGAGAAGGTACAGAGAGTAAAAAATTCCTTTTAAAATCTCTTCTAGTATCTCAGGTGAGTTTGAGAGTGCAGAGGAATGAACTCTAAGGTTGTAATATTATTATACTCCATATGGATATAAAGTATTCATTAGGCTGCAAATTACTGATTGGGTCATTTTAATGAAAGAAATGATATGATTCTTATTGGTGCAGTGTTGGAATGCATAAAACATCTGCATCTTCCTTTGTCTTTCTCTTTACCTGATAGTTTTGTTTCTCATTTCTGCTGCTAAGTTTGACCCCAAAATCACAAACGATCTGTTAGCCATATTGATCAGACCACATTCCTGGGGCCCTGTGCTCATATCATGCAACAGGACTTGAAGGATGTCTTCCTTTTAATACCAAACTGCTGCATTGTTTCGTACGTTATTTGGGTGTAATCTGGAGGAAGCTGCTGAATGAAAGAAATTAATTGAATTACAGATTTGAAATCATGCTTTTCCTGTAATATGTTTTGTCTCACAGCTAACCACAGCTGCCTGAGGACAGAAATGCTTTTTGTACTAGCAAAACGGGATTGGCTTGTCCCAAGAGTTGCTGAACATCTGGATTCAGCAGCAGCATCCAATTTCTTATGGAGGTCCTAGGAGCATCTCAGTGATGCTCCAAACATCTGAACCTGCTCCAAAAAAGACTGAAAATTGAGTCTGGTATCTCATGGCTGCTGAGCTGAAAGTCAAAGATCCCATAGTGACTCTCAGGGAAAAGAGCAAGATATGAACTTGAAAACTTTGACCAGCTTTTTTTTCCTTTGGTGAAAGACAGATTTGTTTGCCTACACAGGACCACTGATGGCCGGCTACCATAGTGGACATCCCTTCCGTTGCCCCCATCATTAACTTTCTTCTTTGCTGCCGAGGTCTCTTTCTTCCATTCTCCCCATTCCTCAGTTGCATGGGAGATTCATCAAGTAAGCAGCTATTTTAGGTAAAACACCAAGAATTGTAAAAAAATTAAAAAAAACCCCCATATGTAAGAGTAGGAACTAGTATAAATGCATACACATTGCTCATCAATAAAGTAATTAGTTTATTTAGGCAGTATGGAGTCAACTCTTTTCAGGCTTTTTTTTTTACAGAACGGTGCTGAAAATACCAGCAAAATGGTGCAAAGTGTGTCCTCATTTCCCTTTTCCTAATACCACATGTGTTGGGTTTGTGTGGCAAGGTTTTGGTAGCGGGGGGGGGGGGGTCTACAGGGGTGGCTTCTGTGAGAAGCTGCTAGAAGCTTCCCCTGTGTCTGACAGAGCCAATGCCAGCCGGCTCCAAGACGGACCCACCGCTGGCCAAGGCCAAGCCCATCAGCGCCTCTGTGATGACATATTTAAGAAGGGAAAAAACAGTTAGAGAGAGGTCTTGCAGCTGGAGAGAGGAGTGAGAAGATGTAAGAACATCTGCAGACACCAAGGTCAGTGCAGAAGGAGGGGGAGGAGGTGCTCCAGGCGCCGGAGCAAGATTCCCCTGCAGCCCGTGGTGAAGACCATGGTGAAGCAGGCTGTCCCCCTGCAGCCCATGGAGGGAGGATGAGGGGGTGTAGAGATTCCACCTGCAGCCCGTGGAGGACCCCACGCCGGAGCAGGTGAAGGCACCTGAAGGAGGCTGTGGCCCATGGGAAGCCCACGCTGGAGTAAGCTCCTGGCAGGACCTGTGGATCCGTGGAGAGAGGAGCCCACGCCAGAGCAGGTTTGCTGGCAGGACTTGTGACCCCGTGGGGGACCCACGCTGGAGCAGTTTGCTCCTGAAGGTCTGCACCCCATGGAGGAGACTCATGTTGGAGAAGTTTGTGAAGGACTGTCTCCCTTGAGAGGAACTCCATGCTGGAGCAGGGGAACGATGAGAGGAGTCCTCCCCCTGAGGATGAAGAAGTGGCAGAAACACCGTGTGATGAACTGACCGTAACCCCCACTCCCCGTCCCCCTGTGCCACTGAGGGGGGAGGAGGTTGAAGCCGGGAGTGAAGTTGAGCCCGGGAAGATGGGAGGGGTGGGGGGAGGTGTTTTTAAGATTTGGTTTTATTTCTCATTCCTCTACTCTGTTTTGCTTAGTAATAAATTAGATGAATTCCCTCTCTAAGTTCAGTCTGTTTTGCTCGTGATGATAATTAGAGAATGATCTCTCCCTGTCCTTATCTCGACCCACAAGCTTTTCGTTATACCTTTTCTCCCCTGTCTAGTGAAGGAGGGGAGGGATAGAGCGGCTCTGGTGGGCACCTGGCCTCCAGCCAGGGTCAACCCACCACACACACCATGTTATCAACAATTGTGAATAGGTTTGAGTTGATGTACCCTCATTTTATCACTTCAGAAGCACATATATGAACTTCTTGCCTCTCCACTATGGTCCTCCAGAGAAGATTTACACCATGTGAAATGCCAGCGAGGTTTCAAATGGTGGGAGCAAGTGAACGCTTCTGCCGAAGGGGTCTGCAATGAAAGAGCTGGTGACGTTGGAAGTTAAATTGCCAGTGTTAGGCATATAGTTTCAGGCTATATGTAGATTTTTCACAGTGGTGCTATTGATCTTGAATTTGCGGCACTAGTAAATCACAAAAAATCAATGTGACAATCTGTGCAAAATGCAGTGGGTTTGAATAAACAGCTCTGTGTTAGTATAAATGTGTCCACATTGCATATTTAGACTAAATGAGCGACATTTTTCAGAAACTTTGAGAAATGGGAACATAAATATAGAAATTTTTTCAACGTGAAGGTTCAAAACTGTGGAAGGTAAAAGCTTTGACACTGGCACACAATTCTGTGGTGAGCTGTAATGGCTACATGTCAAAGTGGTCGGATTCACAGGGTTTTGCTACGCATTAACTCTCTCAGCCCCAGCACTAGTTGTCTGAACAGGTTTTCGCCAGTCGTGTGGGCTAAGCATGGGAAGCTGCATGATAGGACGATCTCCAGCCTGCAGAACTCCTGGGAAGGCACTTGCTTAAGGAACAGATTGTGCAAACAGGATAGTGTCATTTGCACTGTGCTTTCCTCCAAGATGCACAGCAAGACCAGTCGCCCAAGCTCAGGCAGGAGGCCAGCAGGGCCCACCAGGACAGAGGTGGTCCCTGCAGGAGGACTGTGACTCTAGATCTTCTCAGTACTAACTGCCCCTGCTCCCAGAGTGCCTGCCTAATGTATCCACGTGCTGGAAGTCACACAAGGCTCACATCAGCATCCTGAAGGCAGTGGTGGGCTAGTGGAGTTGATATCTCCAACTCCTGTGGTTGCGAAGATGCCATAGCTGACATTTGTACACTGAGGCTACTATTGAGAACTGTTTCCAGTTTAGGCTTTGGGGTGGATTTTACTATACAAACGTGCACACGTACACACACACTCACACAGAGCATCCTCAGCCCTTAACCCACCTGCAGCCCCTTCATTACCACCCTGCGAGACTACTCATTATGGGTATCAGAGGAGAGAAAGGGGTTCTCAGCCCCCAGCTGTCAATCTGGGAGATGGCAGCAGGAAGACTGAGGAAAACAATGAGATACTATAAGCATGAAGAAGAGACTAACTTTTGATTTTTTTGCCATTTCTGTAACTACTTTGTACGACTGCTGGTAGACAGCGCTTTTTGTGCACAACAGGAATGTATCCTTCCTTTTTCTCAAAACAGCAGTTCATCCTTCTTTCTTCCTGATTTAGTTTCAGTATTAGACCTGGTGAAAAAGAAGATACTCGGTTTTAATTTGCCAATTGAAAATGAATCTACAAATGAAGAATAGAAACACAAAATGTGAGGGTAGGAGAGGAAAGAAGGAAAAAAAGGACCTTAAAGAAGTACTGTACGAAGAAAGTTTAAGTGCTGAAAGACAACATGCAAGAACAAAATAAAACAATCATTGTCGTAATGGTACAGGAAATAAAAAGCAATAATAACATTTAGGAAACTTTTACTAGATCAGACTCCCATTTAAAAACATTGCTGGCCAGAGCTGTGTGAGTCTGCAACCAGAATTAGGTTATGCCACTGCAGTAGGAGGTCCGACGGCAGCACGGAGACAGACCACGCCAGCTCTATGCAGGCACCATTCACTGCGTTGCCATAGTCTTATGAGCATCATGGCGAGTTACCCAGCCTACTGGAGACCCTGAGTGATTACATGGAGATTGACACCCCAGCTACTCTGTGACATGGTAGCCAAGATATACCAAAACTTAAACTAAGCTGGGTGCCTCAACACAAAACTCTGACTGCATATCTATGGAGCTGTATTGCCTTCATGCACTTAGTCCATTCAGGGTGGGACCTTATGTTCATAATGTAAGCAGGAACCACTGTGTCACAGGCAGTAAAATTTTCCCTGTATTCAGATGCAGTTTCTTCTCACTGAAAGGAACAAAAGCCCGACCTTGCAAATTTTTCCATTGGAAAAAAAGCTTTTTATGAAAATTGAACTGAAAGTAATTTCCTTTGGCCAAAAATTATCTAAATGGCTAACAAGGTAGCTTGGCGGCACTTTGTTTAGGAGAACGACATTGGTCCAGGAAACCAAATGAGTGCTTGGTAACAGAGTACAGAAATATCTCAGAGAAACATTGGCTGAATTTCACTGCTGATGTAAAAAAGTGCAAGACTGTTGAGCCCAGCTGAATTGTAGTTCCTTATGAGAGCTGTAAATTTAGACTAATATCTTTAGAGAGTGAAGAAGCTGTTTCAACACCTACTGCAACTTGTCCCTTATTTAATATGAGTGCAATAGCTTTAATTCATCCCAGAAGACATCAAATGGCGGGAGCAGCACTTTTGCTATTCTGCTCTGAAATGCATTAACAGCTTCATTCTAGGAAGAGTATCAGCATGGTATTACTCTTCTAGAAGATGGTTTCTTTATATTCCAGCCTCTAGAAGCTGCTCAGAAATACATTATATAAACCTACATTCCAGGTGCTCTGGCTTATAGCCTATTGCCTCTCACTTTGGAAGTGTTTTAAAGTCCCCTTCTGCTCAGTGAGAGGTTTTTTTGTAGAACGATGCACATACTTCATCAGTTCTTTTAGCAAAAGTTGTTTCTAACAAAGTTCTGCAATTATGACTAAGCAAGGCAGTCTGATTAAATTTTCCCATTGGTTTACAAATACAATTTGATTGGATAAGAATGTGTTGGGGATGGCTCAGGACAGCAAGGAAATGCTTCTGATCCTACGTGTGCCACTACTGTAAAGAAATAATTTGATTGTGTCTGTTGTGCCTTTAGATTTCAGGAAGGTTTGAGGGAAGCTATGACAGCTGGTTTTGAGTGGGTATTTGTTAGCAAGATGTATTTGAGACACTTGTCCAAAAAGACTACTGTTCGTGAAGTCGTTTTGGTCCAGCAGATGTAAATATGCCTGACATTGTAGCACCTGAATCAACAGTAGCTAAAGAAAAAAACATAAACTCTCTGAATATGCTGCTTACCATTTTCCCATCCTACCTGCACCGAGACAGCCACTCCCAGAGAGAAATTTGCCCCTCAGTCACATCCTAAATTCTTCTCAAATGCAGTGTTAAGTAAGTTCTTCATTTTTAGAGTTCTTCATTTCTTCCATGCTTTGCTTCATTTCACTTCTAGGCAGCGCTACCAGCCAAATGTAGATAACCTGAGATGTCATTTTGGAAAGCAAGTGTGACTACCAACAAAGGGAATGCCTATCTTCTTCGAGTACTTTGCGGCTAAACACAAGAACAGGGATATACCCTGAGAAAAGGCCCTTTCCCCCTTACATAAGCCCATGCTTAGGTCCATATATAATCTATTCCTGCATTTCAAGTGGAATAACAGAAACCACTGGCATAGTGATAAATTCCTACTCTATCAAAGGATTGTATGGTGAGTTCCACTTCTGTGAAGCCCCTTGCAAAAATATGAGATTCAAATGAACAGGAGCCAAAGAGACTGAGTCCCACAAACAGGTTTCTGTTTTCATGTAATAGTTAG
Source organism: Balearica regulorum gibbericeps (assembly GCF_011004875.1). NCBI lineage: Eukaryota > Metazoa > Chordata > Aves > Gruiformes > Gruidae > Balearica > Balearica regulorum. The sequence goes on along the minus strand of NC_046184.1, from coordinate 172,611,919 downwards.
TTTAACTAGAAATATGTATTTCAGTACAAAACGGACCTCCCTCCTGTTTCCACATTATCTTTAAAGCCTCTGGCTCAAGGGAGTATCCTGTATTTTAAATGAAGGTTTCCCTTGTGTCCTGCCATTTTAGCTCTACTCGGTGGCAGTGCTGTTCTCCACTGAGTTCCTTGCCCTGCAAATCAGCAGGTGCTTCTTCAGTGGCCACCATCCTTCAGGCCCCAGTCTGACCTCACAGCCGTACACATCAAGACCTGGTCTTGTAAAGGAAGGTCCATCTGTTCTGGCTTCTAACACATCGGATTTTGAAATGGAGGCATCTTAGCAACAGAGATTAACAGAAAGCAAGAGATCATCAACATATTTTGTTTATGAAGTGGTTTAGCTGTGCTGGGTGTAAAGCTAACCCAAAGCCTCCTGAGGCCTGTTTCTTTTCAATAACTCCTCTTGGAAGAGGCTTTTCTGCAACCCCCATAAATTTCAAGAAGTGGGTGAGGTCATACTGGGCCCGGTTTGATTTTCAGAAATGAGATGGATCCCAGTATTAATACAGTCAGCAGGAGCTGACAGAGACAGGGTGTGCTCTCCTTTCCCAGCGAGATCATCACCACAGAGCTGGACTCTGAGGATACTGTAATGTCGTCAGTGCGGAGTCTGCAGCTGCTGCTTGGTTTGCCTCGTTTGTGACTGGGAGGCAGCTGAAAGATGACATCTCTTAGTCCAGAACTGGCACCACAGTGAAATAGCCATATTGCTTTTGGGACCCAGACCTCTCATTCTTCACTACCCTTGCACAATGCAATTGGGGCGTGACGGCTCTCATCAGTATTAGGTCAGGGAGCTTTGCATATCACGTTATTGCATGGCATAAACCTGTCTCAGACCTTTCAGGGAGTCAGTCCTCCACCTTGGAATTTCCTACAGGTGCCAAAAGCAGTTCTGCGCTCTGCAGGCTATGCATGAATTGCCTCCTTCTGGAGGCAATGCAAACACTTCAGAGCAATGCCAGGTGAGATAGCTCTGGTTAAAACAGCTAACCAGAAGCTAACAGGTTGTTGCTTCTTTCTGTTCCTAACACAGCCAGTATCTCTGTATGGCCCTGCAAAAGGTCATGCAAACACACCCTATTTCTCTCCATTCATTCTGTCACTACACTTATATCCAAAATTGCTGGAATAGACTGAAAGTCCTAAAACCAAAGTGCTGCATCCTTTCCTACGTCTACCCTCAAAGCAATCAGAAATACTATTTTAGCAAATCTTCCTGGTGCCACCATAATGGCGTCAGTTTTTCCTTTCCCCTTCAGATATGGCTTTTTCATAGTTAAAAGGCTCTGGGGTATGGTGCCAGAACCCTACAGCATAGCTACAGGTACACTTTTTCCATTTTCTGAGCTGGAAACACTCCTGATGGCACAGGACTATAACCACATGTCCTCAGTTGAGTGGAACACGCAAGAGCTGTGCAAACAATGATGTCGTGCGCCATAAGAATACGCTGTGACTTTTGTTCTGGTTGTCAACCCATATTTATTTCTTTGAAGATCTTCCCTTTTAAAGTTCTGCTTTGGAAAAATGGGGTGGGGGGGCGGGGGGAAGAAATGTGCTGATGAAAAGTCTGTTAAAGCCTGCAATTCAGACCAGTGAAAGCAGAATACCCAACTGAGCCAGGAACCATAACCTAAACTCCTTCCATCAGTGAGGAGCTGTCAAGGCCTGATGCTTCAGATCAGTTGTACACAGGATAAGTCAAGGTTAGTTCTGTACAAACAGACAAACTGGGCACTTATAATCTTCACCCAAAAGATCACGTTATGTGAAAATTAAATCTGGGCTGTAAATTCACTGTCTGAAAAACAGCAAAGCAGAAATGGAAGGATGGTGCTACAGGTCAGTGGATTACACTGAAAACTGCATGTAAAATCGCACATAATGGCTGGGGTAGAGATGTGGAGTGAAAGGGTGAAGCTCTACTTTGCAATCAGTTTTTGGAGACTGGCCCAGCTACTCCATTTCATGGCCTAGAGCTTGGGCCAGTGAAACGTGCTCCCAGAAGGGTTAAGTGTTCTTCTCTTTGTCAGTAAATAGACTGTTCTTTTATGAGCATACCTGTTCTGGAAGGATGTGTGTCCCACTGGTGAACTTAAGCACAGAGAAACTATTTCACAAAAGGCCTTTTGGAGAGGAAAAGAACAACAAACTCCTATGGAAGAGGCAGGCATTCAACCTTTCTCAAGTAACCTTCTCTTCATGCTGCCCTTACTAGTGTCTCTAGCATCCTCCCTGTACTGTACATCCTCAGTACTGTAACAGTCTGAAACCATTTTTTATCTCTGTGTCAGTCTGTGTTCTGGTTTTAAGCATCAGGATGAAAACAGAAATTACTTTCTCCTCAATGCTGCATGCTCTCTCTAGCCCTTGACAAGGTTCGTCACCTGGCATCAGCTGAACTAAAGTTCAGGAGTAATCAAGTCCAGCACGACACTGAGTTACATGCCATTAGGAAATTAAGGACAAGAAGGACGAAGGAAGGACAGTGAAAGCAAGGAAAGACAAGGCTGGAACCTTTGCTTTTGCTTTGTATGAGTAAAAGTTTTTCATCTTGTTTTCTTTGTGTCCCCAAAACAAGCCATATGGGAGACTGCACATCTACGATGTATAGACGTGCTCCTGTATCCATGCTGGCAGGTGAAAGCAGGCTAGAGCTTTCTCTGCCCTTGCTAGCTCTGGACCTGTAAGCACAAGGAAACAAGCTCTAAAGACACCAGAGCTAACTGGACATGGACCAGTTCAGCTCTGGAGGTGACTTAACCTGGTGCTAATCCAGCTCAGCAAGTGAGCTCTGCCGACAGTAATGTTTTAGTCACTGAGATGCAGCACCAGACCATGGGAGCTAGAAGGCTCTCAAAAATAAACAATTGGGCTGAGGTTTTCCAAGGCTTCTCTTGTAGGGATTTCAAGTCCAGATTTGTTCCTCTAAGATTGGTTTGGTATGGTATGTTTCCCCAGACAATTTCCATTCATCAGCAGAAGAAAGCAGCAGTTGCAATTCAGCAAAATTTCAGCTGGCAAGCTTAGTGGAATGGATAGGTTCATACATAAAAGGATCTTTAACCCCAGGGGTGACAGAGACTAATCGAACATGGTCAAGTATTGACAGACCAAGAAAAAGGCCCTTAATAACATCACACAGAAAAAAAAGTGAATTCTGAAAAGTATATCTGACAATTGGATCCATATCTGTGAATTGAGGTAAGGATAAAACTGAGGCCAACTCCTACTTAAAGACAGTTCTGTAAGGAAGGAGGCTACTTCACTTTGGCCTGTAAAAGAAAATGTATTTTACAAGACTTGAACAAGGAACTTGATAGCATTTCCTGATACAGAGATCACTAAACCAAGCTTGTAATGGAGGTGATAGAAGTGATAAGACTAACATGCATGTGCAGTTCTTGTATGTGCCTTAGAAAGAGAGTTCAGGCAGTGTCGGACATCAAAGCCAAATTAATAGGGCAGTGTGCAGGGTACAGAAAAGATTTTAGCATGGGGCTTCCTTTGTTTAAGGAAACACTTCCTTTGTTTAAGGAAGCCACTTTTAAGTTTACCTTATTGGCAGCCATCTCCAGTCAAATCAAGATTCAGAAAAGAGACCCTAGATTATTTAGTCAGAGAAATTTTCCACTCTTTACATTCCCTGTTTCTTCTGAAACCATGAAATACTTCTTCCATATTCAGCACAGTATGCCTTTCTTTTAGATATGTTCTGTCCAAAAAAAATAAAAATAAAAAAAAATAAAAAAAACCCTTGCTCTATCATCACAAAGCAAACAATATTCACATATCAAAACCAAACAGCGTGACTGGTTTCTGAAATAGGCTATTTGACAAAACAAACTGCAATTGCTAGAGATGGGATTTAGTGGTACAAGAGGAGGCCATCCAATTTGATTTTTAAGGTTTTCATAAATTTCAGCTGCCATAAATCTGCACTGCTGTCAGTAAGACTACTTTGATCTATATTGACTGAGAATTTACACCGATGTTTTCATAAAAAACTTGCTCAAAGAATGCCCAGAAACATTTTTTTCTCTTTCTATAGAGTTGGTATGTGAGAGGAACTGAGACTTTCTGCCAGCATTATCTATAAAAGAGGTGAAAAGAAGTGACCAGGAAGTCAGCATTATTTTCCTCTTATACCAACATAACAGTTATTCTATTGCAGCTAACAATGTATAACCTCCATAAAAGATATGCAAAAAGGAGAGAGGGGTGGACCCACCATTCAGGCTTGAATGAGACCTCAGCAAAGGTTATACAAGGGAGAAAGCAGTGGCGCAACACTTTAGAGGAGTGGCATCATCATGTAAGGCTGAACCAGACAGATTATTAGATTGCTATGTGGGGTTTTTTTATACAGTATTATTATATCACCTCTGTTTATTATTCTACTCTACCATTTATCCTTTTGGATCCTCCCACAGATGAAGGGAGCAACCATAAAGACAGGCTATGGCCAAGGGAAGGTCTTTTCCTCTGTAGGGGCAATGAAGAGCAAGGTCTGCTCTCCATGGAGGGTGGGGTGGAGAAGAGGAACGGGTACACACCACAGTCAGGGCTTGTCTTAGCCTAGGTCTTTGTCATGAATGACGAAAAGTCAAAGTCTGGCAAGCAAACGTTGGTCTTTGGGTCTCTTGAAACAGAAGAGGAGAACCCAGGAAGAAACTTGCAAGACAGGAGCTTTGGATAGGAAAGAGAAGAAAACTGAATCCAGAAAGGCAACTTGAGCAGCTTCCCATAAGGGAAGACCAAGTGTGATAAAGGAGAGGCTGACATGAATCTCTTGTCTTGAGTTTATCAGTTGTGGTGATGACCCATTTGTTCCATGCTGCTGTGTGTCATTTTGAATAGAAGCCAAAGCTGAAATTATATGACAGAAGCAATTTAGATTGGGGAGCACTATCATCAGTGCTGCAGCATCAGTGCAAGAAAAAGTTGGAAGAAATTTCAAAGACAAAAAAAAAAAATCATATATTTCACAGCTGTTAGGAAGGCAATTTCCATACTGTCATCTGGGACAGCACGTCTGCGATGTATTACTTGAATTGTCTGGTATAAAACACCAGTCGTTTAGCCCCTCCTTTTCTGATGGAGGAAAAGGAATTGATTTCTTATTCATACCACTGTTTGCTGAAGAGGAATTAATAAATTAGATCCCAGAGGGAGTCTATGATGGGTTTTTAAATAAACATAGTGAAGTATAGCTTAACCTCAGTGGCTCTTTATGCTATGTTTATTAGGCATGACAATAGATTAAATAATTACAGCTAAGACCTTCCTCACTCCACCAGAATTGTTCATATTAAATTTGGGTTTTATTAAAAGACATTCTTCAGGGGAAATATGAAATCTCATTCTTTAAAATTTGAATTTTGTTATAAATTTTGACTTGTTAAGGTTAGCTATAGCAAAGACTCTGTTTAAGCCCCTTTCAGTGTTCACTTGTTTAATTTTATTCAGCTGTGTATGTGCGAGCAGAGGTGGTAATGAATAAAAGGTATGGGGTAATGTTGGAAGGGGATGGTGAGCAGAAGTCACATGAGTAGTAAAATAAGAAGAAAACTAATATTGCCTAGCAACCTAAGGGAAAAAAATGTGCCTGGCAACAGAAAGGAAGGACTTAGCTGCATAGAGAACACTTGCCAGGAAAGAGAGACAAAGAGAAAGAAAATTCATAACATAACAAGCCTGCAAAGTGGGGGATGGGAAGGAGCAAGAATGAATGGTTTAGGAACTTGGAAAAGAAAGCTAGAGCTTGCCTTGCACAGAAATGGCAGAGCACTTTACAGAAATGGCTATTGGTAATCATTTGCATTGGCTTTTTATGATGGTGAACCAAAACAGGAGATGCAACAAATGTATGGTCACCCTTGCCATTATATTTGGAACTTCAAAGGGAAAACTGAACTCAAATAATTCTGTTACAAAAACATGAGACCCATTATCTGGGCTAGAAGAAAATAACCATTTATGCTCCTCACAGAACAGGACCTTGTCTTACCAAGGACTCTAGGCTTCTAACAGTGTAAACAAAATTCAACTAGTAAACAGGAGCAATGCACTATCAAAAAGTGGAGATTTAGATTAGCCGATATCAAAAGAGGGTAAATTCACCCTGCCAATTAAGTGCCCCTACAGGGGCAGCTTTGCTGGGGGTTTAACTTGCCAGCAGCATTATGTTGTTGACTTTCTGTATATTGGAAACAAAGCAAGGTGCTGGCCATCACAGCACAAGAGGGGACATTTACCCTCAGTCCCATTAAAAGCAATGGGATTGAAAATGTCTTTGAAAAAAGAGAAGTTCTTTCATAGTTTCACTGATGGGAATAGTCATATGCAGATGAATTTTCAGCTATGCTAATCTTGGCACCAAATGCCATGTAATCTTAAACCTTTCTTTTCAAAATTCTACTCATTGCAGCAAAGGTAATAGAGGTTAGCATAAAAGAATTGAAAATAAAACATCAAAAAATGGAAAAAGTAATTTATTCTCTGCTGGGACTGCAGACACCGAGCAGCTTTAATCATAATCATACGGCTATTGCACCATGGGACTATGGGGCAAAGTTAAGGTTGTTTCAGTGGTAGGTATGTGGGGATTTTCTATTATTTGGGATAACTGCAACACTGATGACATGCCATGCTGTCAATCATCATGTGTTATTTTGGACACATTTTCACTTTGTTTGGAAATTTTTAATTATTTTTTTTTTAAATTTAGCTGTGGCAACAGCTTATTAAATAGAAAATAATTTTAAAATATTCCTCAGAAACCACAGTTATTTCTTCTTTTCCCCAGGAAAGTTGAAACTTCAATATCCTAAACACTTTGAATGACACTTTCAAATGCAGGAATGAGAAGGATGTTAGACCTGGGGCATAAGTAAGAGATTAGTAGTTTATATTAGCTCCAGATTAGTTAGCAATTTATAAAATTGAAACTCCACTCCCCTCTAGCTGCTGGAAGGGAAAAGGAGCTTGCTTTTTTATCAATTTCAGGAGTCTTTTTTAATTAAAAAAGGCTTTCATTTTTTATGATCTGCCCCTACTTTGAAGTTATCTTCAGTTACAGCTTCACTGCTATCCTGAGTTTATCACCAACCCATCTGACCTATATTGCAGGTCCCTCCTTTGCCATTATTTTATATGGGCATCGGATGGCTAACATTGTGCCTAGCAGTCTCTGTTTCTCGTCTCCTTTATTGTAGCTGGGTCTCCGCTTACTGTGTGTTATCTCAGCTATTTGTACATACTAGCTATTTGCTGTAACAGAATGCCCTAGCAGGAAGCAAAGCCTTGATTTTCTGACACATTTCTGCTGATCCCTGCTCTGTGCAGAGCAGCAATGCCGTGGATAGGTAACTCCTGCTGCCTCTTGGCTCTTTTTTACTTTTGACTCTTCTTTTCCATAGCTTTGTGGGAGCCTTGGGAAGAAATGATGCATTGAGAAAAACAATGCCAGTAATTTAAATGTAATGGTCTTTGCTGGTTTCCTTATTTCAGACTAAAAGGAAGTATGTGATTAAGGTCATGGTTTTCATTTAATGTATTATTAAGTTTTATGCAAAAACATGGGCTCAAGTTATTTCTGTGTGAAAGCACTTTCATTTCACAGGTGTGGGAAGTTATTCTTCAGGATGCCAAGTAAATACCCACTTTGTTTATGTTTCTTAAGAAAAATATCACTATTATTCTTCAACATTTCTGGGCATGAAAACAACAACACAACAGTTCTTGTTTGAATTCTGTTACAGCGTACTGGAGCATGTTGTAAGAATTACACATCCTTACATGCATTTCAGTTTCCATATACCTTCTGCTTCCTGGCTTTAGTATCTCTGGGATAGCCCATATTCCAGAGAATGGAGAAATAATCTTTGACCTTATGTCTCTTCTGTAAAAACAAACTAATCTGATCTGATAGGTGGGCTGGGATTTTCAAAGGGTAAAATATTCTTTGCTGTTCTTGATTATTGTAGTCTTTACACATCCCATAAGGTTCATTGGATGTTCAGTCCTAACAATATGATTATTTCCAAATTCACCTAAGGCTTTTTAATATCCTAAGTATTAACTGTCTGTGTTTACTGACTGGTCATTAATGCACAGATTACCCTCCAACCAATGACAGAAACATATTACTATGACATTGTGTCCTTATGTACTGGACAGTTTGAGTGCATAAATAATTTTCTTTTCCTAGCATTCACTCAAGGTGTTGCTGCTCAACCTAGAGCCTCTTGCCATAAGTAGGAAAAACTCAAGTACAATGTTATTCTATTTCCTGAGCCACTCAAGCTGCACTAGAGAAATACAGCCTCTTTGGTTTATCTGTCGCAAGGAGTACCTTTCCTGGATATTATTTGGTTAATGGCCTCTACACAATGCTTTCCAGTGGCTTGTGAAAGGTTTGTACCCTTGCAAAGAGCTAAGACAGAACTGTTCCATGCTGGAAAGCCAGCAACCAGCATCTCCTTTTATTCAAACTTATTCGTCTCTGTGCCATTCAGGACCCTTATGACAAAGCTGGTTTTGTCAGTGTGTTGCTCCCAGGTCTCCTTCAGATGCATTATTCTGTTGCTCCAGCCACTTCACAGCTTTGTGGTGCTTTCAATTTTTGTTTGGGTTTGTTTATTCTTGAAAAAGGTATTCCTGAGTCTCTATGATGCCATCACGTAATGTTTCAAGGGCAGAACATAATAGAATCTGAGAGATTCCAATAAAACCTAATATCTGTCAGATCTGTCTCACAGCATCCCTGGGTCTTTCATGTATTTAGATCTAGGCATTCCCTTGGAGTTTTAGTTTCCCTAGGGCTGTCCAGATTTCCTCAGAAGCCAATGAATTCCTGATTAAAAGGATCTGAGTTTTCCTCAGCTTCAATGTGCCTACATTTATTCTGATATTCGCCTCGCATCATTGGTTTTGGCAGTGTTACAGTCTAGCTTGCCATGGCATTACCATGTAGTATGGTCTTTTCATAAACAGGGAATTCAAATTTGGTCTTCAGTAAGGGGAATGTGCTTCCTACCAAGTCTCCTGTTCAGTGATTTTATGCATATATCAGCTTCTGATATAAAATTTTAGCTTTCCTAACTTTTCTTGAGACTTACAGGGCTGATGGTCTACTCGGTAGTGTACGATAATCCATTTTCTTTGCTGGCTTTCCAGTAATCTCATTATTTCCCCGTCAGCATCTGCACATCAGCACCATGAAATATATCTTTATAGTCTGTTTAAATTCCTAACAGGGCCCAAAATTATTATACTCTTTCCTCTCTCAGTTTTGTTCTGCAGTCAAATATGTGATCACAAGTAATGAATAGAAGAGCTACTATGATTTCCAGAAATGTTTCATTGTGTATTCCTCAACAACTTATGTTTGCCTGTTGGCACCGTCATAGTTGCATAGTATATCCCTAGTAATTGCATTCCTCAGGTCAAACACCGCTTATGTCCTTGCCCATTCACATGGCATCACTGGATGCTCCTCTCTGGTCGGCACTTACGTGCCTGACTCAGCTTTGTTTGCTTCTTAATTACATTTTCTTCCTTGCTGTGAGTTTCACTAGCCCCCTCCATCCATATGTTTCATATACCACATGCTGGATTATAACGTAACGGGCCTACCTATTTCTGTAAGAAAACTCCCCCCCTTTTCAGAGATGCTGCAGGCACAGGGAACACTCAAGCTAAATACAGTACGGTGTGTCTTCTTGGTGCCTCCTCCAAAGTCTTCTGTAAGTTGTGTTCCTCTTCCTAAGCTTTTTGCAAATGGTTCCTGCCTTTTTCCTGCCTATACCTTCAATGAGTAACAGCAGATTAACAATGAATCATTCTTGACAGTAATAATTCTTAATCAGTGATACTAAGTGATTTCTCACTGTATGTGAAATACATGAAATATAGATATTTTTTTTCCTACAGTATTTTGGGGGGTGGAGACATTGTTGATTTTCATTGATATTCTTATAAGACTTTTGTCTTTGGGCTTTGCAGCTACCTTTTTAATCAGTAGGTTAACCTCAATGAGGAGAGAAAGCTTCTAACTCTCACATAAGAGCTTTTGTCAAAGGAATTGCTATCTTTATGCCCATTTTACAAGCAGAATGCAAGAGGAGAGTGGCAAACAGAACAGATTTCACCTGTTTGATCAACATGAAATGTGGGTAAGTTTTCTATTACCCAAATTAGATTTTGTAATACCTGCCGCGCCACTGAAGCAGGAAATGTGTCACCTCGCCGTTCAGTGGAAGAACTGTGGTAACAATCCTGGTTTTGAGAGCTGCACTACAGTCATCTGCCCCCAACATAAAACCATTTTTTGAGGTGTGGGTGGCTTTGTTCAAAGAACAGTGCCCACTTTTGATCAGCAATGGTGACTTCTGTCTGAGTTCAGCATTTGAACTTATCATCTCGGCAATCAGCTTTGAGATTACAAATGTTTTTCCATGTAAATCACAGCTAGACTGTGGTGTTTTTTTCCTGACATTTTCCTCATTTGTTCCTACTTTTAAAAACCTTTGATATTTAGAGAAACTACATATGTCAGCCAGAACTGTATGCCATGGACAGAAATGACAACAGGAAAGAAATAGACTGGTCCCAAGGCACTGAGTCAAGATTAAAAGCCAATTTATTTAATTAAAATTACACAGATGACAAAGACAATAATCAAAGTATTAAAATGAGAAATAGAATGGGCAATAAAAAAGCAAATGCAAAACTGTATGTGAAAATGATAATTCCATCTACTCCAAGGATACCAATGAGTCTCAGGGATATCCAGGAGAGCACCTGAAGTGCAGCACAAAGGAATTCCAGCCACTCCAGCCAGTCAGTCAGCTTCATCAGGGGTCCAACTTAAATGCCTCTGTACAAACATATATAGCACGGGAAATAAACAAGAGGAGTTGGAGATGTGCGCACACCTGCAAGGCTATGATCTTATTGGCATCACAGAGACGTGGTGGGATGGCTCCTATGACTGGAGTGTAGGAATGGAAGGATAGAGGCTCTTTAGGAAGGACAGGCAGGGGAGACGAGGAGGAGGTGTCACCCCCTATGTCAATGACCAGCTGGAGTGCATGGAGCTCTGCCTGGGGATGCATGAGGAGCTGACCAAGAGCTTATGGGTCAGGATTAAAGGGAGGGCTGGGGCAGGGGACATCATAGTGGGGGTCTGCTACAGGCCACCTGACCGGGAAGACTGAGCAGATGAGGCCCTCTATAAACAATTATAAGCAGCCTCACGTTCACAAGCCCTAGTCCTCATGGGGGACTTCAATCACCCCGATATTTGTCAGAGGGACAACACAGCAGGGCATAAGCAATCCAGGAGGTTCCTGGAATGCACCGATGATAACTTCCTCCTCCAAGTAATAGAGGACCCAACAAGGAGAGGTGCCATGCTGGACCTTGTTCACACCACCAGGGAGGAGCTGGTGGGAAACGTGAAGCTCAAGGGCAGCCTTGGCTGCAGTGACCATGCAATGGTGGAGTTCAAGATTCACAGGACAGCAAGGAGAGTGCACAGGAAGCTCACTACCCTGGACTTCAGGAGAGCAGACTTTGGCCTCTTCAGGGACCTGCTTGGTAGAATAGCATGGGACAAAGTCCTGGAAGGAAGAGGGGTCCTAGAAAGCTGGTTAGTATTCAAGGATCACCTCCTCCAAGCTCAGGAGCAATGCATCCCAACAAAGAGGAAGTCAGGCAAAAACACTAGGAGGCCTGCATGGATGAACAAGGGGCTCGTGGACAAACTCAAACACAAAAAAGGAAGCCTCCAGAGGCTGTAAGCAAGGGCAAGTAAGGATCAGATTAGGAAAGCTAAAGCCCTGATAGAATTAAATCTGGCCAGGGACATCGAGGGCAACAAGAAAAGCTTCTATAGGTACATCAGTGATAAAAGGAAGACTAGGGAAAATGTGAGTTCTCTCCAGAAGAAAACAGGAGACCTGGTTACCCAGGATCTCAAGAAGGCTGAGGTAGTCAATGATTTTTTTTCCTCAGTCTTCTCTGGCAAATGCTTCAGCCACACCGCCCAAGTTGCAGAAGGCAAAGGCAGGGACTGGGAGAATGAAGAACTGCCCACTGTAGGAGAAGATCAGGTTCAAGACCATCTAAGGAACCTGAAGGTGCACAGGTCCATGGCACCTGATAAGATACATCCGCAGGTCCTGGGGGAACTGGCAGCTAAAGTTGCTGAGCCACTCTCCATCATATTTGAGAAGTCATGGCAGCCCAGTGAAGTTCCCACTCACTGGAAAGGGGAAACATAACCCCAATTTTTAAGAAGGGAAAAAAGGAAGACCTGGGGAACTACAGGCCTGTCAGTCTCACCTCTGTGCCCAGCAAGATCATGGAGGAGATTCTCCTGGAAACTATGTTAACGCACATGTAAAACAAGGAGGTGATTGGTGACAGCCAACATGGCTTCACTAAGGGCAAATGATGCCTGACAAATTTGGTGGCCTTCTACAGCTGGGTTACAGCACTGATAGATAAGGGAAGAGCGACAGACAGCATCTACCTGGACTTGTCCAAAGCATTTGACGCTGTCACACACAACATCTTTGTCTCTAAATTGGAGAGACATGGATTTGACACATGGACGACTTGGTGGATAAAAAATTGGCTGAACAGTGGCACTCAAAGAGTTGTGGTCAACGACTCGATGTTCAAGTGGAGAACAGTGATGAGTGGCATTTCTCAGGGGTCAGTATTGGGACCAGTGCTGTTTAACACATTTGTCAGTGACATGGACAGTGGGATCGAGTGCACCCTCAGCAAGTTTGTTGATGACATCAAGCGGTGTGGTGCGGTCGACACGCTGGAGGGAAGGGGCGCCATCCAGAGGGACCTTGACAGGCTTTAGAGGTGGGCTTGTGCAACCTGCATGAAGCAACCTGATCCAATGGAGGGTGTCCCTGCCCATGGCAGGGGGTTTGGAACTATATGATCTTTAAGGTTCCTTCCAACCCAAACCGTTCTAACCTCATTTGGTGATAAAACAGAGTGCAGACCTGCACTTGTGCCACAGACGTACGCACCTGGGAATCATACTCCTTCTGAAACTTGTCTTCATCTAGCCAGGGAGCAGATGTCATACTTTAAATGACAAAGGAGGAAGCAGGAGAGCATCGTTTATTTTAGGGAGCAGAAAGCTCTGTGGTCAGTGGAAAAAGACCCTTCTTCTGAGTTTCTCTTGGTGAAAATACAGTGACCATGGCTGCTTTTGTAGTATTTACATATCATGAGAACAAGCTGTGCTGGTAGCAATTTTGGTTTGGCCATCTGGTAGGAAAAAGAAGGGATGAGAGGGAAGAAAAGGAAATAGCAAGAGGACTCTGAATGTCCATGTATTTGTGTACACATGTATGAGGTAGGAAAAGGGAGAGAAATAATAAAAGAGAAAAAATTGAGAGGGTATGAAAAGTGGGAGGGAAGCGAGCAGAGGAAAAAGACACTAAAAGGAAGGGTATTGCATCATTGTAAAAGACAGAAACAAAGAACCTGTCAGGGAAGGATACAGAAGGAGGAAAAAAAAAAAAGAAAAGAGAAAAAAAGAAAATTAGACATTGTTGGGCTACTTCCATCAGTTTTGTCAGAAATTGAATTAAGCCCTTCACCAGCCATTTGTGTTGTCATCTGACTTTAGTGGTACACGTATTACTGAATTACCACAAAAAGTCTTTGTGGTAAAGTATCTCTTTGAAGCCCTCAGGAGTCTGAGTTGAGGGAAGACATATGAATTTTGTTTTTCTGTTTACACACTTATCTCAGTAGATGAGGACTAACTGCCACATGCATTGCAGCTTTATCTACCACTCATGTGTGTTGGTTGCTAAGAGGTAGTGGAGGCTTTTGGTGTTGTCTGGATTTCTCTTCCGTCTTTCTGGGATGGAGGAGGTGATGCAACACCAGAAGCCAGGGTAGAAAGAGGCAGGACGACAGTGATTTTTAAGTCACACTGAACAGGCCTTGGCAGCTGGTCCTGGAGACTTACGTATACCAGAAATGTCCTCACCCTGGAGCCAAGTATACTAGCCATTGGATATAAGTTCCCATTAAGCAGGCAAGCTTTTGAGTCATCCCTACACTTATTTCTGGGCAGTGGATTGCTCTGGATTTGAGCAAATCCTATTTTGTAATTCTGTAATCTCAGCCCTAGATGTTAAATCTGGCCACTGCACTGCCAATGCCGCTCAGAACTTCCCTCTGGTCTTTCCCAAGCCCAAAGTTGCACGTGAAATGACAGAGAGGACCTACCTATCATCCCAGGACCTTCATCCCTCCTGCCTACCTCTAAGGTCAGCACTGAGCAAGGAGAGGAGGTAGGCACCTCTCTCTGGCAGCAGCCTGAATGACTTCTCCAGGAGGCAAGAACCTGCAGAAGGCACTCATGCTGGGATGTCCCTTCCCACTCTGAAGGCTAGAGTTTCTCTGTCACATCAAAGCTGGCTCCAGCAGGAGCCAAAATAACATTGCATGTAGTGAAATAATTGATACTCCACAGAAGGCAGAGAGCCGCTGTGCCAGGACAGCTCTAATCAGACAATTCTGCGACTGGCTTTGGAATTTATCATTCAGTTTACTGGAAAGGTACATTAAAAGGTGCCTTTTAGAGCTCTTTCTGAAAACTGCCCAGGTAGGAAACAGCATGATACTAGGGAGGAAGGAGACTAAGCTGTGGGAAGGAAGAGTGTGAAGCAGGCCCTAGGAAATCACTCTGTGCACATGGCTGAAAAAAAAAAAAAAACCTGCTGCAGGATGAACTATGAAAATATTACTACCCAGCATGCAGCTCATAAAAAAAGTGGCTTTGAGTTTCAAAGTATTTCTTCAGGGAAGATCAAGACGCTCCAGGAGGAAAGGGGAGCAGATAAAAGAACAGAGCAAAGCTTCTGAACCTACAGTTCCAGTTACATTTTGTGTCAGCAAATAATTTGCTTAAACTGCAGACTGTCACAAACAGAGAACAAGTAAATTATTTATGCTGTACGCAAAACTGGAAATGCATCACTCAAATCCTCTGTTTTCTATTAATGTAAATACATAAATTTCACAGGTGGCTTCTGTCTAAAGAATCTATGGCATCCTTTCCTATCTCTGTGTTCTGCAAGGGAAGAATACAGGATACTAGTTACGAAGCATAATAACACCGTAAAAATGGGAAATGATGCAAGGGCAATGAGGTGAGCTCAGGGTGCCATAACACCACAGTGCAGGTTACAGAGAGATATGCATTTAAAGCAAGAACAAAAAGTTTCTTGGTAATTCTGTGAATGAACTTAATCACAAAATTTTGGGAGAAAAAAAACTTCAGAAAATTGAACTTTGCAAATATTTTTACAAAGTCTTCAAAAGGTATTTATTAATCCTTGCAGAAGGAATATTTTAAAATATTCTTTCTTGTCATGCTTGGCTTTGCTTTTTGTGTCCTAAGTACCAAAAGTTGCATTCTTGGGCATGTCCTGTCATAACATCCCAGATGAAGGTGGCTTTTAAATCATATACAAAAAAGAAGTTGTTATTATTAACCACAAGCTGACTAATATTTACCAGCGAAAAAATGAGTTCTTTCTTCAGTTCTCTCAGCTACTTTATTTGGCCATGCTTCAGGGAACAGCTGCCTGCAAGCTGAGCTGCAAGCTACATATTGCTAATCACTGAATTTTGGGCTTTACCTCTTCCTCTTTCCCTCTAACTGTTTCTATTTCAGTCCTGCATAAGGGGAATGAAACAAGAGCTTGAAACTCTGGCCCAAAGGCCAACATTCCACTTTTTAGCCATCTGTGAAACATTTCCTATTTTAAGTACCTGTATTGGCCTTATCACTCCAGTGTCATCATTTTATTGAAGACTTTCAACTCTATCTACAGAGATATACCCCTGCTGTTATCAACCCAGGAACTCAGAGGAGAACTTAAAAATTACTCAATTTCACGATCCACGTGTGACCCAGGAACTGAGCATCCCTACACCCTGCAGCATGACAGGAGGGCAGAGCAGCGCGGGTGCCCCAGTGTCACGCTGCCGGATTGGGTTGACGCTCTGATGGCAGCTAAACTCTTTGTACGAGAGTGTGGCCAGGAGAGAAGGGACGCCCTGGCAAGTCCAAAGGTTTCCAGCTGCAACTTTGAAAATGGCTAAACTTCAAGCAGCGATTTACACCCAAGCGCAGGGACGCAGCATGTCTACACACAGCAGAAAGGAAAGGCTAGGTACTGTCTCTACTCTCTGCTTGGACCCTCACTCCTTGTTTCTTGAACCTAACGTAAGATCTGGCCCCATAAGGTATGAGAATTAGTAGGCCACCAGCTGCATGACAAAAGAAGCCAACACTGGCCCTTTCTGCTTGTTATCTCCTTTCTAAAATGGAAATACTTGGATTGCAGTGTTTTCCATGGTGCTTTGATGCCTGCATATCCATGTCTATGTAGAAATATTTATTTGGCAAATGAAAAAAAAACAGGAATAGAAAAATAAAAAAATGTCCTTTTCTGAGTTTTTTGAAAAGTCGTGCAAAAGCTTTTTCCTGACCAACAACAGTGGTCAAGAGTAAAAAGTAAAACGAGCTCAGAAAAACAAAAGATTCTGTAGCTGATAGTTTCCCATTTCTCCCCACAGTCACAGAACAAGAGCGAGCTCAATTTTTCTGAAAGGCAGGAAGAGATGTAAGGTAGTTTGGCAGGTCAAGAATTTAAGGTTTTAACAGTGTGGCTGGACCTACTAGAAGATACCTTAGAGTTTTCTGTATGTGATATATCCATGGTTAAATATACACATGGTGTGTATACAAATACAACAGCATGAAATTCTAATACCAAGTACATAAATAATCGTGTGTGATTGCACTGAAGAAGAAGAAAATAAAGGTCAGGTGAAGTGGATAACTATTTTCTATCCATGTACATGCTGAGAAAATTTCCGGCCACATACCATAGCGCTTTACCTTCCACTTACTAGAAATCCTATGATGGTTTCATTTCCTGATCCTTTTCTTATGTACCCAGATTTTAGCCTCACTCATGTGCTTTCAATGTGGCTGGAGACCACCATGGAAGTGAAAGGAAAGCAAAGTGAAAATGGGGTGAAGCTGACATTACATAAAGCTATGTAAGTCTCCCAGAAGATTACAAACATCCCCGGTGCCCAAGGTGTACCAGCCACCACAAAGTCATGTCCACTACAGTATCGGCTGCTCTGAATTCAGCCCCATGTGTATAAGAATCGCTACACATCCATACCAGAACAGCTTTTCACTCTTGGCTTTGTTGTGATTGTAAGAAGTCTACATAATTTAACCAAAGCTGAAAGGAGAACTCATGCTTTTTCCAATTTAATGTTGCAGAACAGATAGTACCTATGAAAAGTAGGGACCAGAGCTTATTTTTCCTTCTCTACTCTTTGGATTACTCCTGATTCCCTTATACCGGGGAAATCCTCAGCTGATGCTGCTAGTCCTTGCACTGGGCACAGGGTGAGAAGTGAGGCTGGAGCACGGCAGCCGTCAGTAATCCTGGCATTTACCTGCAAGGGCAAGTGGAAACTGCTCCACTGTTCTTTACAACATTAAGACATCCAAGAAGAAAAAGGTGAATGCACACAGCTCAGAAGAGAGGAGACAAAACAGAAATGCTGTGTTTCCCCAAACAGAGACACTGTTAGCATTCAGAGAGGGCTGCTGGGCTTTGTAAAAGTGTTCCAGCTTCCTTGCCAAGCAGAACGTGTTATCCATCTTCCGTAAAAGTGTATAAATCTGTTCCAGCTACTCTTTTCTTCTGGGAGTTTTCCAGATTCCAGTGTCTCGGTCTAAATGACTTTGCACAAAAAGAGCTAAGGTTTGCTTCATACTTATTTTGCACTGTTTTGTATATACAGTCTTACAACAATCTGACTGAAATCTTCCAGTCTTTACCAGGAGGGGGAAACTTGGCTGTGGTCAAAAATGTGAGAACCACTGAATTAACTTATGAAGACAATATAATTTACTTTGTTAGACTTCATTCTCATAGAAGGCAGCATAGACCTAGGATTCGATTCACTTTTGGGGTGTCTCCTGAGAGTATCAGCCTAAAAAACAATGGTTATTCTGAGGTAAAATTTTGGTATGAAAATATAATGCAGACAGGCTAACCTCAGCTGTACATATAAAAAGTATAGAGTGAACAAAGATTTGAGTACCACATTTCCCTAAAATAATAAAAAACAATTTTAATATTAGCACTGAAATCTCTGGCTCCTTATTTTCCCTTTTCATTTTTATGTTTTATGTAAAAGTAGATTCAATAATGTACAACCTACTTCAGCAAAGCAGGCTTTGGGCTAGAGGGAGGCTAAGCTTACACACCAAGTCAGCAAAGAGTTTTCTCAGTCCAGATGACAGTGCATGAGATACATCTAAATGCAGTCAGAGAGTCCTGCCGCTCAGACAGAAACCCTCAAGTGTTTTTTAACCACCCAGCAAGAGCACAGTAGCCATGGCAACGTGAAACTTAGCCCAGGCTACGAAACCTGCCCCAGACCTCGGGTGAATGCCAGGGTGGTGGTTAACCCACACTTAATTTTATCCCGCCGCTTCCAGATCCTAAACCAGGTCACACCTGCCTTGGCTCTGCGCGGGTTTTTGACTGCCATGCACATTCATTTCTTCTCATGTATGGCCAGTTCTCAAAGGGCAAAGAAAGATGTGCAGCTGCTGCGATGCTCCCTTCAGATGCACAGGGAGTTCTTGCATCACAGGATGCTCAGGCGTATCTCATCTGTGCGAGGGACTCTCAGCTCCAGCCAAATACTTCATACGAAGGCAAGACTCCTGCATGCCTCAGTAGGAGACAGAAGGTTTTATGCCTGCAGGGACTTTGTCGGAGCCAGCGACTGCATCTCTCTGGAGGCCAGATCCTGTAAAGCAGCTGATCTGCCAGCCACCTTTGCTCCTCACCCGCAGCGCTCTTCCCCGAGCGCTACTGCTGCAGCGTGGTAGCTATAAGTGAGGATGTTTCTCGGGCAGTCAGCAAGCACACATATTTCTTCGTGAGCTGCAAGTGGCCTGTGCAGTCTGCGTCACGTTTTCCTTTTTCTAACAATTGTGTCATGGATTAGTGGAGCCACTTGCTTGAAGGACTAAAGAAATGGTGAAAAATATTTGGAGTTGACAACAAGCAGCTTTTTGTGAGGGAGTCTTGGTAACTTATCTGGGTAGAGAAAAGAGAAAATTTCCTCTGAGCAACAAATCAACAGATGACCTACTAGTACCTACTATGGTGTAACCACTAAGATGCAGTTTTTCAGAAACACTTGTCACACGTAGGAAGCAGCCAGAAATGTTTCAAGAATATCTTTCCTAACACCACTGAAAATAGAATTTGTCATCTGGCAGCAAGTAACACCATTGTATTTCCAACTGCTCACTGAGGCCAGCCCTTGGGGTCTCCTTTGGGGTCAGAGCTGAGAGTTTAGTTCTCTTGGGTGTCAGAGAATGAAATAATATCTGCCCTATACTCCTAGAGCTGTTTCAAGCAGAAATATCTAACATTGTTTCTTCAACATCACCCTTGCCCACAGTCTAGCTGATGCTCATGTGCCTATTGGCCCACCGGCAGTGGTTACCAGTGGCTTGTGGAAAATTTGTATAACAAATATTGAAGTATAAGATGTACATAAAGTTAAAAAAAAAAAAAAAAAAAAAAAAAGTCTTGCAAAGATTGTTAAGAGGGTTCCAGGAGGAGAGGTACCATGCAAAGTTATATTATTTAGCTGAACAGGAAAATTAAAACTCAAGTACCCAGCCCACTGTGCACCAAGTCGGAAATGCCAAGAGAGCTCATTCAGACATACTAGAAAAATGCATGACTGATATTTTATTCTGTTTGAACAGTAGAGCAGCAGAGAGTAAAAAGCCAGTATTTGTGCCTTTGTCAGAGACTCAGAAGGCGCCCAACACTGCTTTTTCATTATGCTGACTTTATTCCATCTGAATACAGAACAGACTTTGTGCAGGTTTGTAAGAGTATTTTTTTTGCTCTGTCAAATGCGATGTGTCCTGGGAGATCTGCGTAAGCCTGCATTAAAAAGATTCAGAAGAAAAAGAAAAATAATGCCTCACTCTTCTTCCTGTCCTCCCACTAATGGCCACACTTATGGTGTTCCTAGGATAATGCAAATATATGATATACTTTCATAGGCAAATGATGATTGATTAAAACTTTGCAAAAAACTCCATAGTAATTTCTCTGCCAGCAGCAACACTTTCATATATAGCAGTGATGTGGGCAGTGTTTTTGAATCACAGGGGGATTTCTGGGTGGGAAATAATGTTTAGTCAAAGAGCAAGCAATTATATACAACAGCAATATAAAATTGGATTACATTTTTTCCAAGTGTAATCAAAGCCAAAACAAGTATCCCTGAAGGATTTAGGAGCTGCTAAGGTTGTAGTGGGAATTAGATTTGTTCTTCTACATTTTGTTCCATGGATTGTCCAAGGGGTAACAGAGCTCGCCAGATAATTTTGAGCTTCTGTACTAAAAATGAAGATGATTGCCATCTCCTTTCCATGCTATTTTGCTAAATACTGTAAAGAGAAGCTTAATGATTTAATGTACTGAACTTGTCAGGTTGCATCAGAAATACAGAGAAGACTAGCTCTAAAAATCTTCATTAACGATAGGGCAGAGAAATTACTGTCTGTAACAGTGCTTTGGTGTTTATTGCTCAGCAGAGAAAAAAGGTGTACTTAAAAGCCACATCAAGCCAGGAAATTATAAGGCACTTATTTCTCTTTTTCTGTTCAAGGGACTCACCTGGGGAGGAGAGGCTAAATCTATGCCTGAAAAAGGAAGCAGTATGACATGAACATCTTGAAAAGACCATTCCTGCTGATGCAAAAGATTTCTATCTTTCACGCACGATCAACTCAACAAAAATATTTGACAGTCATGTTCCACAGAATAATGTGTAGTCTGGTGTTCCGTGCAGGCAAAACAGCTGAGATTCTCAAAAGCTTTTTCACTGAGTGTGCCAACTTATCCCAGACCTGATTTGGCCATAAAGTCACAGTTTTATTCAGGAAGATAGATAGCCTAATATCTGCAAATTTGTGTGTTGTTACCATTGATTATACAGCACTGTTCACATGCAAAATGTACTTACTACAAGCATCCTTTGGTAACCATTATTAAATAATTGCAATTGTCAAAACATACAATGAGACCTCTCATTTAAAAAATGTAAAGTAAGTTTTAATAACCATGGTATTGCTTTCAAAAGCAGTATGTCTTCAGGGAAAATATTGGGAAGTGGCTATGCAAAAGCTCCTCTGGCCTTACTGAAAAGAAGACGCATGTCTGTTTGGTGGGTTTTGATAGATGTCCTGGGTTTACAGAGGTTCCTCTTTTTATTAGTCTTGGAAGAAAACAAAAACTTTCACAGTATTGTGTTTAGTCCGACACTGCAGCTGAAAATAATACTGATAACAAGCATACAATTTCTCATTTAGATTTCCAAACTTTATGCTATTACAAGATTTTCAAGCAGCTTTTTTCTTCCAGCCTATCATCCATTGGTAACAGGTTTTGAGACTACTATGGATTCCTGTGAGAGCTCCAGGGATATGATGGTGTGATACAGCAGTATTTAGGTTAAGTAGATTCTCTGGAGTTTCTTCAGTTTACCAGCTTCCAAGAGTAATCTGCTCTCCCTGTTTGATTATTCTGTGTTGTTGACTGGTTAAATTAACTTAGTTATATATTAATACTTATACTGTTGACTGTTCATTGTTACCAGGTGTCAGCTGTTCGCTTCTGCGGAGACCTTTATATTAAATTCATGTGAATTTGGACAGCTGTCAGACTTTGTGGCACTGTGCATACTTGTCCCTAAATCCTGGGTTTTCCCCAAAACTCACTTCAAAGTTGCACTATGCTTTTTGGTATTTCACAGTAGACATGACATCCAGCATCCAGTTGATGGATACCTCACTGGATGCATGGCATGCATTTGGTTTCTCAAACATCCCAGCAGTGTTGCTGGGGCTCTTCACATCCACAAAGAAGCAGCTGATGGGGGAAATGATGCAGTTTAATGCATATGGGATCTTGGTCATGTCACTACGAGACTTCGCAGGAGAGTGCTGAACTTTTTATTGTGGAGCAGCTGTCAATTGACACTGCAGTGAATGACAAAGGTGTGCAGAATGGAGGCTAAAAATCTGTTTATTTTAGATATGGAGTAGAAGGCCAGGTGAGATCTTGTTTGATCTTGGTGATTCACAGTCCTGCTAAGCAAGAAAATGTTCAGAAATATGCAATGGAGCATTTTATATCGCACATCAGCCACTGGGATCCAGAGCACATGGACATCTTGAAAAACAAGGAGTTACCACTGACCTGTAGTCCCTGTGAAATGAGTTGTGCTCCTGTTCGGTGTGTGTCACTTTTACCAACCTTTGCAACAGACAGGACAAGCGTCCCCGCTCCTAAGAGGCAGAGCACTCTGGATCAGGACAGGGTTCACCGTGAAGGGGCTACTGCTTCTGTCTGCATCGGTTCTAGGGAATAAACAAACCATCATTAATCTATCACTTTTTATAAGCCAAATATTCAGATAAAACATATTAAAAGGAGAAGACAATTTTTAACACATCAGGTTAACATCAGCAAAGGCAGAACAGTTTGTCAGAACAGATGTTAAGAGAAGCAGCAGTAAATATAAGAAAGAATCAAATGCAAATGTTCAAAGGGAACTTAAATGTTTTGAGTGGTTTATGGACATAAAATAGAAAAACCCAAAGGATCAGCCAGTAAGCAAGTAATAATTATAAAAGAAAAGATGAAGATAAAATCCCTATAATTAATATTAACAGTTAATTTGTAAGTGGTATTTGAAGCTAGGAATTTCAAGAGCATAAAATGTGGCAATTGATATTGTCATGACAGCAAACGGGTGGTCAGCTTAAGGAAGCCACCAACACTGTCACAAACTGAAGGACCATCACAGCAGATAGCTCCAGCTTTGATCAATAGCATATGAGGGTAATGACAATTATAGAACTGGACTATATCATGACAACAAACCACAGACGGAAACAAGGGTTTTCACTGCTAGTATTACCCAATGAAAGTGTAGAAACCTCCTGCCGCAAAGAAGTGTCTTGGTTTCAGTGGAAGGAGAACCAGCTGTAATGTCACTTTATAAGATGCAGTATTTTCTTTGCCCACTCTGGTCATCCAGGTCTGCTGGTCAACACGGAGAGGGGAGCCCTTTCAGTCAGGGTAAGAGACTATGTCAGCAGCAGCTGAGCGGAAGAACAATCCCTGCTGGGTCCCTGCAATCTACAGGAGCTCCTGAAGTACTAAATGAAGATTTGAATACCTATTTTCATAACACCTATGAGTTACAACTGAATTTATAAAAGCAGTACAGTCCTAAAGTTAATGCTGAGAATGCCTTTACATTACCATTCAAGAAAAACACCATACCAATCACCACCAAATTTTCATCTTGTTCTAAAAAAACTTTCTAGACTTATGTGCTGTTTCATCAAGTACTGACTTTGAACATGTTATTTTACTTTCAAAGCACCTAAGATTAATGCTGTGGCTTGTTGTGCCTCTTACTTAGATGACTTGGTCGTCATTTTCAGTTGTGAAAATAGATTGGTTGCTTTCCATGGAGTTTTCACTCCTTTTTTTTTTTAATAAATAAAAGAAATAAAATAAGAATAGTAAAATCTGAAATAACAGCTAATAGAATCTCTACAAGAAAGTTCTTAACAATATAGAGCTACACAGTCTAAGTGAATTCTGCAGAAAACAAAATTAGCTAATAAGCAAAATTATCTAATAATGAGTTCTGTGCTTTAGAATTTAAGATATTTATACAGTACATTTAATTCACAAAATTCAACCAAATCTTTAAAAAATAAAAGGAATAAAAGTAGTATATGCTTTCAGGAATTTTTCAATGTAAGGAGCTTCTACAGTATTGAATGCATCTGTGCATTATTTAATATATCTCATACAATATTTTTAAATTAAAATAGTTTTACATAATCTCTAAAACTTTCCACATTCCCTACAGATGGAGGCAGAGATACAAGTACATGGGACAATGTATATCACATGCTTTAACATGTTCTCTGGCCTGCCTTCCTAGCGGCCATACAGACACAGCTATAATAGATTTCAGATTGCAGATACTCCCTGCACAACACGGAGACTAAAATCCCAGATGAAGCTGCGGAATTATCATAGTAAAGTGGGTCACGAGAAATTAAGGAACAGAGAAGGGAAAGGCTGTGAGAATCAGCACAACTGTTGTGTATGCAGTGTCGGCCAAGGGGAGGCAAAGCCGATGGCTTTGGGACCCAGATGTTTTCTTTCCAGTTGTCTGGATGTGAGGGTAAATGTGTAGTCCCAAAAGGCACACACACACACGTCTCTCTGGTTTCTGGCATAAGCCTATAACTTCTCCAGTATCAGATCCCCAACCCCCAGTCTCTCCAGTAATCAGCCCCTAGATTTATAGCCCTTCCAGTATCTAGACCTAGATCTCTTGTCCTGCTCACCAGCTAGTTTGGCTTGAAGCTCACTGGTGTCCCACACAGAGCCCAGAGAGCACCCTGGCACAGAAAAATAGTTAGGAGTTCACATGGTGATCAGACGGTGGGGCCAGACCACCCCCTTTTATCTCCCTTCTCTGCATATTCTTATGGTTTTTCTTCCCCTTTTTCTTCCCTTCCTCCCATTTTCTCTTCCCTTGTTACCTCCAAAATAAACAACTTTCCACTAATTACTCTTCCCCCATCGGTCCTAGTTTTCATACATCTGTACCTAGATTTGGTATTTCTGGTGCCATTACCTAGGTCATCTCTGCCTTACCTGGTGTTTCGAATGGGGTTACCAACAACCCTCCTCAGCCCCTGTGAGACCCGATCATCCCCCGTGACACTGTCGGTCACCTTCGGCGGCTTCACAGCCTGTTTCTTGTTATGTTGAGCAACGTCTCGTGTCTGGTCCTGTAGTTCCTCACGTTGCATCCACCTAACCTTCACCTCCAGCCATGGGCAAGCCATCTCCCGGCATATGCTGGCAACGTCTTATGTCTATGCAGCAATACCATAGCAGCCCTAGACCTATTTAAAGTGAGCCTGGACTCCTGCCATTCATGTGGTATAAATTCTGTAAGATTTCAGACATGAACGGCCAAATAATGAATGTAAGTGAAGCTCGGGTTACCTTCGCAGCACAACTGACTTGGTCAAAACCAACATTGTGGTTAGAAAAATTTAAATAAACTGGTTTCCTCCAGGACTGAGGGGGAACTGAAGGCTTCTGGAAGGCTCTCTCAGTTGCTATTTTCCAAACAGCCATGTTTTTAATAAAATAGCATTTCCAATGGACCGTAAACTGTCTTTGATTCTAAAATACAACAATAATGCCAGAAAATAGACCCTAAAACTGCTGTGTATACATCATGGTAGTCCTGAATCACAAAGGTAAGTTTTCTACTTTTCTGCTCTTACTCCCATGACTCTCTAAAGTATTTTGCTATAAATTGACAGATATGTCTGCTGACTTCACAACAGGCAAGAAGTGCTAAACCTATCCTGAATTATGCTTCAGGCAACCAAATTTGATATTTTTCTGCTTTCACTTTGCTAGGTTTCATTGATAAAATTCTTACACATTAGAATCCAAAATGCAGTCTGAAAGTCAAATGAATATAATTGTGAAGCATATCCATAGATCATTCAACTATAGAATTGCATAAGAATTTTTTATAAATGTAAATAAACAAATCCATTTGCAAATTTATCTAATAGCTTTCTGTAATAAGATCCCTGTTTACCCTTGCACTTACCAAACATTTTATCATACTGCATGCATGTTTTAAGTCCCAAGATGCTCTTTAGTGAGATTGACTTGCTAAACTGAGTCGATTTTGTTTAGATCAAATGGGAGTGCTCTGCACCATCTAAACCAGAGCTTCCATCATAGGGAAGATGGTGGCATCATGCACCATTCTGTACTAATTACGTGCAAGCCAAGGTTGCATCAAATTGCAATTGCAACTCCAGACTACTGTGATGTGAGGCTTGGAAATCCTTAATGGAAAAAATTCACTCATCGAGCAAATGAATAGCTATTATGTAAGTATGAAATAACAGCACTAACAGTGAATACTCATCTCTTCTCAGAAGGGGTGCAAGTTAAATGTAAAAACATTTAGCTGCAAAGCAAAAAACTCATATACAGCATGACAAAACATTTCCGAGCAGCTCATCAGCTCTGGTTCTTCAGCTGATGGTAAACATATGGAGGAAACTAAACTTCAGGATAAATGAAGCCTGAAGATTGAAAAGCTATGAGGGATAACATGTATTTAAATAAAAATATTTCCAAAAGCATGAAGTGTAACTTGGAGGACATTTCCTGTCACTGTGGTAGATTTCTAAGTAAAAAGCCTCTCTTGAAAACCCCCTTGCCCAGACTGCCATGCCTGAAGTGCCCCTGGTTTTGAGGGCATCCTAGTGAATGCCCCAGCCATGCGATGCACAAACATGGATGCTCCTGGTCACTTGCTGCAGGCCAGGAAACTCTTTCCACAACTGCACCCAGGGCTGCTTTTCTGTCCTGTGCACATCCAATTAGCCCACTGTGCCAGCACCTGCTAACTTGTATTAGCATGGGACGGGGAAACCCATGGGACGCAGAGGACTGTTAGCTTTACCCACTGCACCTGGCTCTGCCGGGTGAGGCAAGGTAAACCAGTGCTTCCCCCCCCCCCCCCCCCGCCCCGAGACTCACCTGGCTGCCCCAAAACTTTGAGAAAGGGCACACTGTCAGGAGCTGTGGTGTCCCTGTATGTATCCTGGATCCAAGCACCGCCTCTAAAGGAGGAGCCTCCATGGATGCCTTCTCTCCATCCGCTCTGTAGCATCCTCTACACAGGCATGGAGGAGAAGAGGGAGTGCAAGATGGCATGATCCTCCTCTGTGGTCTTCAGTTGCAATGCTTTGGCCTTTTTTATGTGCAATGAGCTGGGAGACAAGATGTGTGGGACTCTGGTGACATACTTTATCCCAGCAAGAGCCAAGGTTCTTACAAGATTCCCACACAAAGCACAGCCAAGCTGTGGACAGAAAATAGGATCCCATAGCTCTCCTACAGAAAACAATATCCTCTTGGTCTCTGTGCCTGGTATTGGCACCTAAACTGGAAGCCACACAAGAATCTTAATGATTTCCTTACGAAGGGAAGTGAATGATTCACCGTCAAATTGGACAATCCTGGCAGGTCCAAGTGAAAGACAACATGCACAAGAGCCTTTTCAGTCCACTGAATGCAAAGCATCCTGCAGCTTTTGGCCCTAAGCTATTTTCCAAGTTACTCCTCAAGTCTAAAGAAAAGGCTGACTTCCTTGCCAAATCTCTCCATGGTAAATCACAAAATATACAGATATGCCTGCGGAGGTCTGTTCCTGCTTTTCCTTTTATTACCCTACAAAAGGGTTCTTGGTTCTGCATGCTCCTCCAGCCATAGCTGCCTGCTTCAGCAGGCATTGGAAGTGGTCTTGGGAATCTCTCATTTTAGCAAAGCAGAATGGGTTTGGGAGAGGTGTGGTGGAGACATCACATCGGCCATCACGAGCCTCTCTGAGTGCCAGTGCAGGTGGGAAAAAGATACATCCCTCTTATTCCTTTTCTAGATAGATGTATTTCTTTTTATCACTGCAATCTGGCAGGCTGCAATACTCTCCTAAGACTATTGCAGGCTCTTTGAACCAGAAACAACACACATAAAATAATACTGAAATCTGCTCAGGCCCCAGGGCTGAGTGTTTTACAGCATGGATATGGTTGGGTCACTGAAGTGCAGGGTACCCTAACTGCATCCCACTTGGCCTGCGGATTCAGAATCACTGTCTGGAGCAATTGCATTTGTCAGGATGGAGATAGCCCTGCACTAGACAGGTGAATTTGCCATTTCCCTATTTTCTATTTCTCTGTTCATGTATGTGTGTCTACCACTGTTTTATCTTTTTTACTTCCAGTACATATAAAGAATAACTATTGAAGTCAACTGGAATGTAATATCTCAAAGAAGGTGTGAGAAGAGAATCAGGACTAGAGGTCCAAAGTCTGATACTTATTTGATACTCCTGGTGTTGACTCATTCTTTAATCCTTCAGGAACCTCACAAGCCCAACTAATGAATTATTATTTTAATACAAATTAACAATCATCGCACTTATTGTTCTAAAGCATGCGAAAGAAAATGATATAAAAAGCCCAGTTTTACCAAACCAGAAATATGTCTAATCAGTTGAATTTTTACAGCATCTTTGCTTTTAATTGGATTTTGTGCAATTTGTTTGCCTGTGTTTCAGGCATCACTGGGCTACAGCTAGTGAATGGAAAATTAAGCTGCTTTCTCTAATACTCAAAAGTCTTCTCCAGATGAATGGTTTGGAAGGGATGGAACATGCACTGACTTCAAAATATTATAAAAATTATTTCAGTCATGAAGGGGCATCCACTTCACAGGGCCTGTAGTTCTATCCCAAGCCAAGTACAACCTGAACAGCTCATTATATTGAAAATCCAGACATACCTGCAGGCTTCAGTTTTCTAATCACAGCCATATAAAGAATTTATGTTAGCAATAGAGCACTTTAAGAGGTTCCTCACGAATTATGACAGTTGAGATAAAAAGCTGAACTTTATATTTCTTTGTTTTGGTTTTTTTCCTTGCTTAATCTTATCAATTCACTTTTATATTTAAAGTTAGTGGTGAAAGAACTTTATCTAGAGTTGTATTTTCACCTGTGTTGTGGTTTTGTTTCTTTTTTCCTCTCATGAGCACTTCTGATATTATAGTAGAGGCATTCACAACCCAAGGGTCCCATCCTAGAAATCTATTAATCAGCTTTGTGAAGGCTGAGATACTTTTCTTCTCTGTGAAGACTCTCTTCTTTGAATATTGCTAAATCATCTGAACTGAAAATTATTTATAAATTAGTTTTGCAGAACAAAGTCTTTGCCCCTGGAAAAAACTGAATTGCTGCAGGTTACAATATTTTGAAGAGAATTTTACCTAATGCATTTATGCAGTTGCCATTTTAAACTTTTATTAAAATTATATCAATTGAACACAACGTTATACTGCAAATATAGGGCACACAATTTCAGGAAGCATGTGCTGGTTTTGGCTGGGACAGAGTTAATTCTTTTTCATAGCAGCTAGTATGGGGCTGTGTTTTGGATTTGTCCTGAAAACAGTGTTGACAACACAGGGATGTTTTCATTATTGTTGAGCAGTGCTTACACAGAGCCAAGGCCTTTTCTGCTTCTCTCCCCCATCCCGCCATGGGGGGAGTGAACGAGCAGCTGCGTGGTGCTCAGCTGCCGGCTGGGGTTAAACCACAACAGTCCTTACTGGTGCCCAACACGGGGCTCAAAGGGTGCAAGATAACGATAGATTTGATTGGGATGTGCTAGGTCGAATTTATAGCTATATTTGCTGTTTAGCTATTAATTGGCAGGCTCCTGTGCTTGCCATGGGGCTTGCTTGCCTTACAGTAAATTAGAGTCTAGTGCTCGTTAGTGGCTGCATTTTGCTTTCGCTGCTGGCTGCAGTGCGGTACTGCTGATCACCTCACTGTGCTGTGCCTGGGAACATTTTGATAACAGCAATGGCGATGCGCCTGGGCTGGCCCATGGCCAGGGCATCGCGGCTGTTTCTGTGCTGCTGTCCTGGACAGGCTGGAACTCCTGGGTGAGCTCGAGTCGAAGGGACTGTGACCTGTGGGTGAGTCCACATGGGAGCAGGACACCCCAAAGTGTCTGTGGCCGTGAATAAGTCCACACCAGAGCAGGTGCATCTCAAAGTGTCTGTGGCCATGGTTATGTCTGTGCTGCAGCAGGTACACCTCTGAAGGGATTGTAGCCCAAGGATAAGTCCACGCTGGAGAAGGTACACCTGGAAGCATCTGTGGCTGTGGATAAGCCCATGCTGCAGCAGGTACATCCCCAAGGGACTGCAGTGTGTGGATAAGTCCAAGCTGGAACAGGGGCAAGGGGAGGAGTTCATTGCAATGTTAAAACTTCTAACATGGCCCAAAGGGACTGGGGTGGAGATTGTAATTGAAATAATACCTTTATATTGTTGTAACCCGGAATTCAAGTAGCATCTTATGGAAATTACTATAGCAGGAACCACCTGAACTGATGGAGAAGCAGCCTTACAAGAAGCAGCACAAGCGCAGCAGTGACCCGACCTGAGCTGGCTTTGGTGCCCAGTAACTCCACGCAACACACCACCTCTCCTGGCCTGAGTGACCACCATGACAGATTGAGCCCAAAGTCATGGGCTAAATGAACTCAATGGACAATGTGTGGACATCCTAAACACTTTAGAGGGGCGGTCCAATGACTAAGGGAATGATGTCTATGTATTATATCAAATGATGGAAAGGGGGTAGTTAATGAGGTTGTATTGGATAGTGTGGGACCTGAGTATGATGTACATTATACGGAATAAGGGGTGGAGAATGTGATGATTTTAGCTGGGATATAGTTAATTTTCCTCATAGTAGCTAGTACGCGGCTATGGTTTTGATTTGTGCTGAAAACAGTGTCTATCTTCATAGCCCTCTGACGTGGTTTAGGCGCAGCCGGCAGCAAGGTACCACGTGGCCGGTCGCTCACCTCTCCCCCAGCACGATGAGGAGAAGCGTAACAAAAGGCTCGGGTCGAGATAAGGACAGGGAGAAATCACTCACTAATTACTGTCACGAGCAAAACAGACAATTTAGAAAATGGATTCCTCTCATTTATTACTAAACAAAACAGAATAGAGCAATGAGAAAAATAACATCAAGTCTTAAAAGATCTCCCCCCACCCCTCCCATCTTCCCAAGCTCAACTTCACTCCCGGCTTCAACCTCCTCCCCCCCTCAGCGGCACAGGGGGGGCGGGGAATGGGGGTTGCGGTCAGTGCAGCGCACGTTGTTTCTGCCGCTTCTTTGTCCTCAGGGGAAGGACTCCTCTTAACGTTCCCCTGCTCCAAAATGGAGTCTCTCCCACAGGCTACAGTCCTTCACGAACTGCTCCAGCGTGGTCTCTTCCATGGCGGGCAGACCTTCAGGAGAAAACTGTTCCAGCGTGGGTCCCCCACGGGGTCACAAGTCCTGCCAGCAAACCTGCCCTGGCGTGGGCTCCCCTCTCCAAGGGTCTACCGGTCCGGCCAGGGACTTGCTCCAGCCTGGGCTTCCCATGGGCCACAGCCTCCTTCAGGTGTCTCCACCTGCTCCAGCGTGGGGTCCTCCATGAGCTGCAGGTGGAATCTCTACACCCCCTCATCCTTCCTCCATGGGCTGCAGGGGGACAGGCTGCTTCACCATGGTTTTCACCATGGGCTGCAGGGGAATCTCTGCTCCAGTGCCTGGAGCACCTCCTCCCCCTCCTTCTGCACTGATCTTGGTGTTACATGTTCACACCTCTCTCTCTAGCTGCAAAAGTCTTCCTTTGTGTTTTTTTCCCTTCTTAAATATGTTATCACAGAGGCGCTGATTGGCTTGGCCTTGGCCAGGGGCGGACCCATCTTGGAGCTGGCTGGCATTGGCTCTGTCAGACACTGTGGAAGCTTCTGGAAGCTCCTCACAGGAGCCACCCCTATAGCCCCCACCTGCTACCAAAACCTTGCTATGCAAACCCAACACACCCTCCCCTCTTACTGATTAAATAAATTCTTCAGTCTTTCAATGCAGGTCATATTTTGTATATTTGTGATCACTCTTACTCCTCTGAATTTGTCAGTTGCCTTTATTTAAATGCGATGCCTCAAATTTGGATACTGTTTTGTTAGCTTAACAATAATAATCAGAGGGAAAGTAGTATTTTATGTCTTTTATACTATATTCCCTGAATATATAAGAATGACCTTTGTCTTTTTCCGTTTGTGTGTTATGCTCACCTTGTGATCCAATGCAGCCCCCGGCTCCTTTTCTGAAGTACTGCTATTTAACTAGATATTTCCTTTCCCATGTGTCTAGTTGATTACTCCTGCCCAAGAATAATACATTACACTTGTCCCTATTCAATTTCATCTTACTATTTTCAAGTTGCTTAGTCAATTTTTCAAGGTCATTTTGAATTCTATGTTCTTCTCATGCCTCCCAGCTCCATGTCACCTGAAAATTGAATGGACTTATTCTTCAGATCATTAAGAAAAAAATCAAACACAATCAGAGTGAAGAAACACCTCTTGGAAACTATACTAGACACATGCTTTCCTCTTTGTTGCAAATCTCTAATCATCATTTCACAGGTTCTGAAACCTTCCAAACCCTTCTGTATCCACACTATGTCAGTGCATTATAGAATCACAGCATAGCATGGTTTTGGTTGGAAGGGACCTTTGAAGATCATCAAACCCCCAGGTACAAATCATATTTTTCTAATTTGTTAGGTAAGACAGTACAGAAAGCCCTATTAAAGTCAAGATAAATAGCATTTATGTTCTCACATCCTGGTGTCCTGCTGTAGGAGGAAATCACATGGATTTGATAATTTTCTTTTGGCTGCTACTCACATCCTTGTTGTCTTCCAATGCTAACAAATAGTTTGTTTTGTCAGTTGTTCAAACATTTTCTGAGAGCAGAAATTAAACTAGCGGCTGAATCATACCCCAATCTTCCTTTCTCCCTATTTAAAGACAGACACTGGCTTTCCCTTCATGAACCTTTCAAGACGTTACCTGCCCATCACATGTTCTCAAGTGCAACAGTAGTATCTAATATTTCATCATGAAGTTCTTTAATTTCTTCATTAGGAAACTCATAATCCCTTGTTGACTTCAAAAACCCTAATCTCTAAATTGTTCATTTCCCATTCAAAGTTGAGGTCTTTACTTTTATCACTGGTATGACTATAATACCCCTCAACTGCAACTGATCAGTAAGGCCTGAGGCAAAAAAGTTATTACAAAATTTGACCTTCTGAGTATCATCCAGCAATAGCTTTTCCTCTCTGCTGAACAGCTGACCAATTCACCCTTTCCTGCACTTTCCCTCTGTTACGATTGCGCTTCTAAATTGATTGATATCTCTTGGCAGATGCGTCTTGTTTTGAGCTTTGGATTTTTAAATTTTGTTCCTACATGTTCATGTTATATTTATCACCTGTCCTCAGCAGTCTGACCTAGTTTCTGCTTCCAGTTTGATTCTTTCTTGTGTTTAAGGTTCATGCACAGTTCATGTTTTAATCGAGCTGATCTCTTACTGTATTTTCTCTCTTTTCTTCACAGTGGGATAGTATATACCTGTCGATGGATATTATGTAATTGTGTGTATTATTTTTTAAGGAGCCAACTCTTTAACAGAATTTTCTTTTACGTGAGATCTTGCTTACCCATTCTGTGAATTTATTGAAGTCTACCTTCTATCACTCAGCTGCTATTCCTCCTTCTTGTCCTGAATGATCATGACTCTTTTTTCTAATGGCCACTCTTAAATAGACCTTCCAGCCTCAAATCCTCATTCATTCCTCACAATTGTCAAGGGATATGAAAGAATCTCTCCTTTATTTGCTTGCTTTATTTCTTGAATCAGAAACATTTTCCCTGATGTAATCTAAAAGTTTCCTGGCCAATATCTGCTGTATTTCTTTCCCAGCAGATATTCCACATTATCCCCAGTTACCTTGGGCTGAATATAAAAGTTCTTGCAACATATCACGTGTCATTTTTTCCCTCAGTTCTGTTCTGTTTATGCTACAAACCTTGGAAATAAGATGTTACATCTTGCATTCAGAGACTGAGTTTTGGGAAAATTTATGTCTAGGACATGTTTTGTTTGATAGGTATGCAAAGGTCAGCTTCAAGATAGCTTCAGCCATTGACAACACAACCCAGAGCACATGAGATCTCGCAAGTAAGGGCATTTCAGATGCTGCTGACATGGCATATGGCATTAGGGGCTGAATATCTCAGCAAACAAGTCTAGATAGTCTATGTACTTCTCCGTAGTCAATCTGGGGTTTGCCAACAAGATATGAACACCAGAAAATGGTGGATCTAGGAGTATGCCAGGATGTTGGCTGCTCATGTATGTCCTGTTTAAACTCATTATAATCTCACTGAATCACACGGAACGGAGAATACTGGGAAGACCTGCTACAGTAAAAGCAAGCTTTTTTGAAGACAGCTGGACTTTCCCCAGGAAACAAGAGACACATCTTAATATCAAAATCCCAAAATATAAATCTAGGTAATTACGCTAGCTTGAATGCTGTGAGCAGAAAGGACATTAAAAAGAAAAAAGAAAGAATGAAAAAGACAAACAATGTAAAAATGAGGTAATTCTAGGACACTAAATGTAAACTTTCTATTTTATTTGAACAAGGTGATTTTTTTATATAGTTCATAAAAATACAACATAAGAATGAAATAGTAATCTCAGAAGATTGTATTTGTCACGTACTAGCATACAAGCTAAATGTCCATAGCAGAGGCAGATGTGGAAGTTCTCATTCCAAGTCAAATAAATACTCATCAAACATAATACAAATGATAAAATGTAAAGCTTGCAAGCTGAAGCTAGATCCTGAGCAGACTTCTTGCATACAGTGACATAAACAGGATACATGATGTAACACTGAGTTTTCATGAGGCATAAGGTTTTAACAGCATGAATTTGAAATTATCCCATTACAGGCTTACCAAGGAAACACAGATAAAGTGCAAATGGACAAGGTATTTCAAGGGCTGGCAATAATATTTCTCAAGCAGAATACAATGATGAAGGGTCTTCTTTCTCTTACTATATAACACGAGTGGGTTTTATAACGGAGCCCAGAATAAGCCTTATTCTCTATCAGATCATACCTAGGGCTTGGGATAATATCTCAGCATTTCCGCTTTCATTCTAAAAAGAAGCATTTAGGCATCCTGAGTATTAGAAAAAAAGGTTTAAAAATGTAACTTGAATGCAACCAATATTGTTATTTCTATCTGCATCTGTAAAGATCTGGAATTAATAGATATGAAAAGCACAAGCTAGCACATTTATCATAATCAGGTCTTATTTTCAAGAATGGTGAATCAATCTTTTTGACCTTTAACTTCTAAGTTTTACATACATTATGTGAAGATGATTTTTAAATCCTAGCTACTTTTAAGCTTAAGAGAATATAAACACTTGCACCATAAAACATGGAGGCCTCATCTTCATACTCTTTAGGGTAAACATTCCTAGCAGGAAACCGAACAATGGGAAGTATGCAAGAGATGAGCTGGTGTTGCCCAGAAACCACTTAAACCAGCTCAACAGTAAATAACAGGTATATGCGCTTGTCTTAGTAATGTAAAGATTAGCTTAGTGCTAAAATAACAGAAAGCTCCAGCCTAAAATGGCTCCTTCTGTACTGAACACAGAGAAATCTCTCCTTGTAGGTGCCACCAGGAATTTATAAGAACTTTAGAGTTAAGTTAGCCTAGACTTAACTTAGCTAAAGATGTCTTCCATCAGAAAGCATCTTCTTCCTTTAATTGCACTGATTCCTTATGTGGTGCATTATTCTTTAGTTACTTGTTTTGTGCGGCAAAGACTGTAAATTTTTAACTGCTGGGTCACGGACACTTGATCCCTCTGATGTGGATTTCTGGTACTGGTCACAGTGCAGGATTGGGGTTTATCAGAATGACTGCTGGGGGATGAAAGATTTATAAAGACTATCTTCACCGCACGTGTGAGAAGAGTGCACTGTGAATATGCAGCGGGACTTACGTGGCCAGTTATATGTTATTGGGGTGAGGGTGGCTTTCCTGTCCTCACAGAATACCCCCTGGTCCTATTGTCAGGGGAAGTAATGGTTGTGAAATTGTTATCCTTACATCAAATATGTAAGAAGTCCTTCATTACCATTCGCAAGGCCTCTTTTCCCTTTGTTACACAGAATAGGTACTGGTTAGACATTTTAGTCTTTCTCTTGGAACCAATTTTAATCATGAACACAGAGCACTCCTTCATTTTGAGCCATTATTAAAGGGTTCTGAAAGTGCTGAAAAGTGGTGTTATCAGCACAGTTTATAAGACACCTGTAGCAAATCCAACTCCTTGCTGTTTTTTGTAAAGTTCCCGAGATTAGATTCCTTCAGCTGCTGTACTTCTGCACTGATAAGAAAAGTTCTCATCCCCATTGCCAGCCCTAAGCACCTCAGCAACCTTTCTTTTTTTGAATTATGGCTTAAACACAATAAAATATATTTTTTTAATGCCAAGAGTAGAAAGAAAAAGAGCAATATGTGGCCATATAACCAGAGAAATAGCAAGCAGCATTGCCTAAAAAAGCCATAAGATGTACAGCAATAAGCATGCTCAGTGATAGCCCATAGATAAAACAGTTCAATACAGGAAAGGAAGAATATGAGTAAGCAGGCAGAATATAATGGTAGCTGTCCCTTGGATAGGTATTATGTCAAAATACTTTCCTTCCAAGGAATAAGGAGCAAATTGAACCTTCTGCTCCTATACTCAGGACCACACATATTTTACAAGTAAAGAGCTTAAAAAGCATAGTTGTTCTATAAGCAGGAAATCAAATAAAGCCCAGGTCCATTATAGATGGACAGTCTTCCCCTCAGCCTCTCCTCGGTCATAATAGCCCCAACACTTCTCCACATTCCTAGTGCACCCCAGTGAAACAAGAGGCAGCAGTACTGTTGTTATCCTAGACAAACACACGTGCTGAGCCACCAGCCAGATGCAGATCCAGGGCATGGTGCTGCAGCTTGTGCAGCAGTTCGTGCAGCAGGGCATGCAGGAAGGGCACTGTAGCTCTGCTGGCTTGACCAGGGAGCAACGGTATCCACCCAGCAGAAAGTCATGGCCTCTCTAAGCTCAGCACCCACAACTGACACAACTGACAAGCTTCCCAGGCAGAGGTCTGGTGGGAAGAGGCTGCCACCCATGTGTCAGGCTGCAGGCTGTGCCCTACTCTTATGCCAGTACAGGACAGCAGCAGTGAGCAACTGTATGAGGTTCAACAAGGCTGAGTGCTGGGTCCTGCATTTGGGTCACAACAACCCCAGGCAGCACTGCTACAGGCTTGGTAAGAGTGGCTGGAAAGCTGCCTGGCAGAAAAGGACCTGGTAGCATTGATTAATAGCCAGCTGAATAGGAGCCAGCAGCATGCCCAGGTGGCCAAGAAGGCCAACAGCTTCCTGGCTTGTATCAGAAATAGTGTGGCCAGCAGGACTAGGGAAGTGATTGTCCCCCTGTACTTGGCACTGGTGAGGCCACACGTCAAGTCCTGTGTTCAGTGTTAGGCCCCTCACTACAAGAAGGACATTGAGGTGCTGGAGCATGTCCAGAGAAGGGCAATGAAGCTGGTGAAGGGTCTAGAGCGCAAGTCTTAGGAGGAGCCGCTGAGGGAACTGGGGTTGTTTAGCCTGGAGAAAAGGAGGCTGAGGGGAGACCTTATCACTCTCTATAACTACCTGAAAGAAGGTTGTAGCCACGTGGATGTTGGTCTCTTCTCCCAAGTAACAAGCGATAGGACAAGAGGAAATGGCCTCAAGTTGTGCCAGGGGAGGTTTAGATTGGAGATTAGGAAAAATTTCTTCACTGAAAGGGTTGTCAGTCATTGGAGCAGGCTGCCCAGAGAAGTGGTTGAGTCACCATCCCTGGAGGTATTTAAAAGACAGGCAGATGTAGTGTTTAGGGATATGGTTTAGTGATGGACTTGGCAGTGCTAGGTTAACAGCTGGACTTGATTTCATCTTACAGATCTTTTCCAACCTAACGATTCTACGATTATATGATTCGGCTTTCTCTTAGCTGGGCCATTAGCCTGGACCTCCTTTCCACCCAGACATCAGTATTCATTACAAAGGTGGTAACATAACTGTCTTTGAAACTCCTACTCATCTTCCAATTTGGCTTTTTGGAAACCTTGCATAAACAAAAACAAGTATAAGAGATGTTTGAAATGCCAAGGAGATTTTAGTACAGATGGTCAAAAGTATGTGATAAATATGATTTGTCATACCACATACAGATATAAAAATAAAGGAGCTATCCCATATGAAAAGAACTCTGCCTTTGTTTTATTTGGGATTTGGGGATTTGGTTGTGTCTAATGGTTAAGTACCTACCTGTTGGATCAGTCTTCATCAAGTATATGAATCAGCAATAGAAGGAAGAAGGTGCTTTTGAAGATTTCCAAAAAGAGCTCCAATTCACCAAAACTAAGCACTTTTAGTTATTGACATTAATGAATTTAAAAATTCATTTCAGTTGCAGTGGATCTCCCTCTGGAGGCTTTGAAAAGCACCTAACATTTCTCCTACAAACAGGAAGGGAATTTATTTCTTATTAAAAAAATATTTATTTGTTTGTTTGTTTATTTATTTGCATAGAGAGGTGATTCTCTGGGGGAATCACCAGGCACCTAGGATGAAGACATAAGTGCTGGAGCTAGACAGATGGGTCTCCACCCAATATCCTTCCTTTGGGAAAACAGAATTAGGAAAAAAAAAAAAAAGAAAATTAAAACAAGCTAGTACCATTGTGGAAGAAAATAATGTTCCATTACTTTATTTCTAAACTTTCTTGTCACTAAAGATATCTGTAGGAAAGAAAAATGAAGGTAAAATAAATACTACTCCAACGCTGGAAACTGATAAATGAGATCCCTATTAAAGACAATAGTATTTACATACTCTTTATCTGAGGGTTTGCAAAACTTTTCATCTCTTCTCCCATCTCCATGTAAGAGAGTGCCCTAAACTTTTCCTCATAAGTTCCCAAAGCTTTGTGTTAGTGTTATAATACAAAAAAGGAAGACTACTAATATGGGCTAGTGTACACAAGCAAAGGAAGAGCTGACAACCAACCACTGTGCCTTGAGGCAGTTTCTGTAGTGGAAAATAAATGCTTGGTCTGAACTCAACTATATAGATGTAATGCCAAAAATGAAGTAACTCCTGGCTTTAAAGCCCCTGAGAGTCACTAGAAAACTTCCCCAGACTTCAGATTACACAGTAATTTATTTTTCAGTGAGTCCGTACCGAGTAAATTGCTGAACTGACATTTAAGAAATGGAGTTGGTTTTCTGTTCCTGACATAGATTACATAGAAGAGCCTGGATCAGTCACAATGCAGTATTGTAAAAGCTAAAATTATTTTTTTGAGTACATACATACCAATACTGGAATATCAGGCTGGAAGATAGCGATGGTACCACTTTTTAAGGCTGACCGTGGAGAGGTCATAAGTGAAAGTATGATACTTGTAATACAAGAAGGATGTGTGTAAGTTAGCGACAGCTGACATAAGAAATAAATGTTTCCCAGTCCACAAAAAGAAGTTATTGAGCCTCTTGAACCATCTATGAAACAATCAAAAGATCTGACTTCTGCCTGAAAGCACCTACCAAGAAGAAAATAATAATGCAGAATGCAACAGGAACTTCTGGCCAAATTTTGACCTGAAAGGATGGTACATATTTTTAGCCATGTTATCCATAAACTAAGTTATTTATTTAAAAACTTAAAACTTATTTAATAACTTAAACTTATTTAAATGTTCTATAAGAGTTTAAAACATTTATTCTACACCTTAAAATTAGTGATTTGATGCAGAAATTATCAGATATACGATAGGTTGGAACAGCTAATAATCAATGTATCTTCTGAATTTGAAATCTTGTGGATCTCCTTCTGTTGCAGCTTACCCATCTCCAACAACTTGGTGTAATAGGGAACATAAAGTCCTTTTTAGGTGTCATTACTATGCTGTTTGTTTTATAAGCAGAGAGAAATTACATGCTCAGTATCTATTGCATGATATATGGACAGTACATGTTTTAAATCTTTACCTTTCTGTGTCCTCATTAAACACTATAAATTCATGAGCCAAGGGAATGCTACCTTAATGGCACAAAGTCCTCTGCATGACGAGGATGTTAAGTACTATGGGTGTAACTAATCTCTGAGGCATCTCTAGGGGGAAATTAATGCTGCTTCTTACGGGGTGCCGCTATGCAGCAGAGAAGAGAGTGCAAAAGGCACGCCCGAGCACTGGTTCTTGACCACCCACACTGCTTACCCCTCACCTCACTCCCTGGCTCTTCTTGGGACTCTTCCAACTCGCTCTCAGACACACCAGCCACAGAGGGAGCTGGTCTCACACTGTGTAGATGCAACTCAGCCTGTACCTGGCCCTTTTTTTATTTAGCTATATAGATACTGCCTTAGGGACTTACGTTAAGTTGGCTGAATAAGTCTCTAGGTGAAATGAATCCCACACTATAAGCGGAACCACCAATTTGGGCAAAAATTTATTAAAACATGTAGGCACAAAACTTAAACACATAAAATTCTGTCTGAAGATAAGAACTTTTTTTTTTTTTTTTTTTTTTTTTAATATGAGTGTAGTTCAACACTGCATTGCCCAGAAAGGTTGGAGAGCCTCCATCCTTGGAGATATTAAAAAGCCTTGTGGATGTGGTCCTGAGCAACCAGCTCTAGGCGACCTTGCTTTGAACAAGGGGTTGGAGCGGACAGTCTCCAGAGGTGCCTGCCCACCTCAAGCATTCTGTGATTCCGAAAATCTCTTAACTAGTCACTCCAATCCTAGACCATTGCATCACAGGGCATACAAAATTACGTGACTATATTGAGGGTTAGTTCTGCAGTTAGTGTGCTCATTTGGATGCAAAGACAGACAGTATATGAGGAGAGAGCTGCTACCACTCTGGGTAGTCGGTGATTATTATGTCTATCAGTTTAGCACTCTTCATCTGCAGTCTCATGAGTTCCTTATAAGCAGGGTTAAATACTAGCTTCGTTTTTCAGATAGGTCAGTCAAGGCCCCTGGAGTGTTCATGATGCTAATTTTCCTTAGGAGACTCACCTCAGGATTCCTGTATGACCCATGGAGAGACAGCAGCAACTGAGAGCAAGAGCCTAAGGGGAGGTTCTCTGCATCACCCATGACAGGGACAGTTTTACTATACTGACAATAGAGGAAATGCAGGACAACTAACTTCCCTAGCTTAAAATCAATTTGTGGAGGTAGAAGGGGAAATGAGGGCAAACTACGTCAGTAGTTAACACAAAAGCCATTGCCAATAGTGAGAATAAAGTCTTTGTTCATGGATCTTATAGCTCTAGAAACTGAGATGGCTGGATTTGCCATGAGCAAAAGCCATAATGATCTCTGAGAGTAACTAAATTGACAGGTTTTTCATGCAGGCTGGAAGCTTCCCTTCCAGGCTTTTAGGTCATCTGACAAAAACAGCCTCTTGGGGAAAAATACAGGCACACATGGAGATGCCCTCTGTCACATGCTGGTTTGCTGTGTTAGCCCAGACTTGGAGGTTGTGCAAAGGGGGCCCTTGTGGTGTCAGAAGAGCTTGTTAAAGCCTGTAAACTTCTCATAATCCTATTTGTTGTTCTCAGCACTTCCTACTTCTCGTGTCCTTCCTTTTCTACAGGAACAAATTTAACTTGTCTTTTGAAATCTCATTACCACAAGATTGCTCTTTCCTGTGTCAGCCAGGCCTTACTGGTTGATAAAGAGAGAAAACAAGTTTTAATGAAAAGGATGATTATTAAACTGGAAGTTGTTTATACACAGACTGGTAGGTCCAAGTTAGAGCATGCGCTGCAAGTTCCCCAGCTGCTGCTCTGCCATCAAGCTCTGTATGTGCTGACTGCCCAGATTTTGGGGCTAGTAAGAGATCAGATATGGTCTTGTAGGTGATGAAATGCATTGTGAGCAAAAGGAAGTGGTGAGGTGGCGCAGATAAAACTGTAGCAGTGCTAATGTAGTAAAGCAAGCAAAAGAAGCTTAAAAACACATGCATCATAGTGTGTAGAAAGCTTAACTTCACACCAGCAGAAAGCTATTCTGGTTAATTCATGTGATCATTTTGCTATTACTTTGTCATGCCAACTCCTAGTAACAGAAAGGCTCAAGATGCTTTTTTTACATCTCTGACAGAAGATACTGAAAATAAGTGCAACAAGGGACACTTCAGGAAGGGATCCTGCTAGCTGACATTCCAGAAATTCCCTCTTGATATCTTCAGCAAAGATATCAGCTATAGTGAAGATATTTATTTGATGTGTGAGACGTACGTGCGACATGGAAGGAAAACAGAGGGTTCCTCAAGCTCAAGTGTTTTTTGAGGAAGGGACTGTCATGCGTAACTGATGGTATTTTTCTGCAACTAGCTTGTCTGCCTTACTTTACTGTCCTTCCTGTACACTGGGAATGAAATATAAGGAGGTTGATAATGGGAACATGAAATCAAACAACATAAAACAATTTGGATCCTCAAAAGAATTATGTAGGAAATTTAATGCTTGGTTCCTTCCAGTGTGACACAGCTTATTATTTACAAGGCTAAAAGCTGGTTCCAGGAAGAACTGGAGATTAATTTGCTTTCGACAATCTAAGGATTATGCTCAGACTGGCCGAAGCCCATAAAAAGTCAGAGATCATGATGTGAGCAAGGCAGTCTGTTTAAGCCAAAGGGGGAGTTAACTGTGCTGGGGAGAACTCACAGAAAGAGAGGAGAAACGTGCACACAGAATTTCTCAGAATTTTTTTTTAGGGTAGATATATAAAGTAACAGTTTTCTACTGATTGCCCAAGAAGTTAGGCCTATTTGTGTAACAAAAATTGTGAAGTCAAAAACTGATACAAAAAGCATACTTTGTGTTATGTGGATTCAAATTTACGATTATTCAAATTACACATTCAAATTACACATTCAATTCAATCAACAAATAGTTGTTTCTCAGATAAATGAGAATATTATGTCTACAGTATCCACAGACTGTAGACATTATCTTTGTTAATTGGAAAAAGATAGGACCTTATGTGCATATTTAACCTCCTGTGGCTTTACAGTTTCAACAGGAAATTTGACAACCAACAAACAATTTATGGTTCGGTATTACACTGACATGTGCGGCAAAAGATGGAACGATCTGATCTGTGAGATTGTTCAGGGCTTGCCTTTTAGAAAACCCTTGCATCAGGAAAGATAGTGTTCAAAATATTATATTGCCTAATTAGATATGTGCCAGTGAAAATAAATTACATAGGCAAAGAGGTACTGAGGCTGAATGTCTATTGGGTGGTAGCAAAAGCAAGTAACGCTATCTTAGCTCATCATGTATCCATTAAAACTGTAGTGAGCAATATTCTTCAGAAGAGGTCATGTAGATTACTCCAACTCTAACTGAAAGATTAATCTCTTCAATAAATCATCCTGAAGTTAATTATTTCCAACTGACTTAAAAGATCCATGCTGAAGCAGCAGATTTTAATTGCATTTTAAGTGATTCATTCCTTTATACAGTCATTACATGTATATATGATCAGTTTCTTAGGTCACCAAAATGTTAATCAGTGAAGGTTTATGGGTGTAATAGAAGGTCTATAGGGGGTGAACACTTGTCAGTTTGCCCAGACCATTATATCGCCCAAAACCAAGCTTCAGCAAATATTTAACACAGTCATCAGTTCAGGATCTGTTACATTAATTGCATTTTGCAGCATTCTGTATTTATTTGTTACTGCAGAACAAATTTGGAGCAGGGCTAACTTCTGATATCAAAGAGGGTTTTTTTCCAGGAAATTATTTTTCAGGGTGAATATAAAAAATTTATCCTTGAAATGAATAGTTGTGAATGATTATTCTGGGCTTGTCTAATTTTCAGAACTTTTTATAATATCAGGCAATCTCTCTTAACAGGGAAATATCTTTCTGTTTTTAAGATTCCCAAGAAACAGAACAGGCAATCAGCAGACTGAGCCACCTTTTTACTTTATTACTGGATCAAAGCTGGGGTGGGGGCGTGTTAAAAGCGGCTTTTTGAACAAGTCTAAATCTTGCGCCATTTAAAAAAGGAATGAAAAGACAACTTGCAGTGCATGAACCTGAGGTTTAAAGTGCAAATCTTGAAGAACAGTCTTGTCTTACATGCTTCCCTAGATACCTGCTAATGCATATTCTGAGACAGGACAGTAAATAGACTTTTGATCTGACCCAATCCGGCTTCCTGCTTCCAGACCCTAAATTGCAGGAGTGTGCATGAAGGAATCAGTGTAGCTACATTTGTGAGCTCTTGTAAGCTACAAAGAGAACAGGAGGAACCACACTGAAGATGAAAATGGCAGAAGACTGATCAGAGGCAGGGAATGACAAGGAATGACCAATTAGACAAGAGGTCTTTACCCTGGTAAGGTGATGACTAAGGAAACAATATGACAGAAGGCTAAAAAAAGTCATGGCAGGGAGAATTATTGAATCATTTAGGTTGGAAAAGACCTTTAAGATCATCAAGTCCAACTGTTAACCTAGCACTGCCAAGTCCACCACTAAACCATGCATCTAAGCACCACATCTACATGTAATGTGAATGAGGAATGGTTATTCTTTTCCTATACAAGAACTAGTGGTCATCAAATAAAATTATGTTGCAGGTTGAAAACACAAAGGCGAATGAAGCTCTTTAGCATGATGTAGCTAAACCGTGAAATTCACTGCTGCTAGATGTTGGAGATATCACAAGTTCACAGGTGTTCAAAAAGTAACTACATAATGTCATGGACTAAAAATCCACCAAGCATTATTAGATAAAAATACATCGCTACTGGTTTAGAATCTGAGAATGGGAGTAGGAAATGCCATTACATGTTTGTTTTACATCTATGTGCCTTTGCATTCTTCCCTTACTTCTCCCTTTCTTCCCTAAACTTGCCTATTCTCAAGTCCAGA
Organism: Balearica regulorum gibbericeps; assembly: GCF_011004875.1. NCBI lineage: Eukaryota > Metazoa > Chordata > Aves > Gruiformes > Gruidae > Balearica > Balearica regulorum. Next base: position 172,567,060 of record NC_046184.1, on the reverse strand, counting down.
AAGACAATACTGGGTGAGATGAACCTTTTACCTGACCTGGCATACTTGTTCCTATCTAGAAGACCCTTGCTTCACTGGCATTTCTCCCCATTTGCTTTTTGCCTGAACTGCATATACAATTGAATAGTTAAGTATGTAACATTTCAGAAGGTAAAAAGGGCAGTATGCCCTTCCCTGTCACAACACATTTGGAAGTTTCTCCTCAGCTGTTAGGTTTCACATGTAAAAAACCTAGAGAATTGTAAAAGACGTGGACAGATGAAAAATGGAAAGGTGTCAGTGGCTGCTTTAATATTTCAATAAAACAAGTCCAAGCAAAAATCCTAAATGTCTTTAACCAAGGACTAGGCATGGTCACGTAAACACTATGGTCCCCCTTAGTCCCATGGCTCCTAATTAGGTCATTGCCAGCCTTCCCTACCGTTCCGGCTCTGTTGGGATCGTACTTCACTTTGCTAAGCCCTGCAATATGGGTGGGTAAAAATTGCTCCGGGGTACAGAGCTCTGGCACGCATTATTCAGCAGCAGTAAGGCCCAAGGGACTCTGCTGGAGATGCTAGCCTCACTAATGCTGTCAAGAGTGAAGGGGAAAGCAATTAGGCTAACCCTAATCCCCCATGAAAATTGCTGGGTAGTGAGGTTACTGACAATTAAGGGAGAAGAAACAGGGCTGTGAGAGTAAAAATATCCCTGAAAGTCAAGCTTTTTGTCTACCTATACAACAGAAGTGTTCTGTTGTGATAAAGTCAGAGTAAGTTCCGATTTTCACTGCTCCACTAAACGGTTATATATTGTAAAGGCTTACTAAGAAATAATTGTGTTAGTGTTCTTCCTGGTTATGCAGCCATGTATTATAATGAATAAATAGATGATAATGTCTTTGCTCTGCTACATTGTTCTATAACTGTGAATTAGGTTGTGTTTCATTTTAAGCATTTTCAAAAGATACAGATAATTACAGCTTTTACTAACAGCACTGAGGCAAATGTGAATTCTCTGGTGGGCTTTTAAGCCTCATCTCAGCATGGTGGAGGTAGGAACAAACATTAAAAGTACTCTAGTATTTTTTGTCAATGCTTTCCTGCATCAATTCTATTAAAAACATGGATTATTTTGGCCTTTCATGCAGAAAGTATAGTGAGAATAATTTTAATATTAAAATGTCTGCTTGTGATGTCAAAGATTAAATTAGAAATACCAACTACCTATATTTTTCTCATTTACTTGCAGATGGTCATAACAATCTGCAGAGAATACATATGTTAAGTAAGTCATCCAGTCATCCCTATTATTTTCATTCCTGGGTTATGATACAATTTGGCACAGATTATTAATTCAGTTGCAAAAAGTAATGCTGGGCCATACACATTCAGATTGATACATGGTCCCCAGGAGCTGCATGGGAGCAAAATGAAAAGTTTGATACTTTTCTTTAATAAGCAAAGGAGAACTGCATGCATTATGGAAATGAGAATTTAGTGTGGTATTTGACTAACGAAGGACAGGTCTGGTTCCTTTTCAGCTACTACACAAAGATACTCCACCATATCAAATGAGAAAATTTCTAAGGAAGTAGACATTTTTGAGCTGGAGAAAAGGCAGATGAAACAGAAAAGAGAGGACTAAAATCTGCAGCAAAATATTGTCTCTAAGGGAATACTATTTTTTTTCTTCCGCATAAACACTTGAATAATTACTCTGCAGTTCTCCAAACTGGAAATTTGCAAAAAGCTGTTTAGCATGGCTTTCAGTAGTATAAAGAGCAAAAGCTCTTCAGGGTTTCAATTACATCCTTGCAACAGCTGTAAAAAATGTAAACATGCAGATTGTTCCAATATATGAAAACACCTTCATTTACTTCTTATTTGTCATACAGGGAATAAACTAGCAGTGATGACCAGTGGAAAGTTTTAGATAAATAAAAAGCCCTCCAAAGTGGGAGAAATATTGTGCTATCAGGTAGCTGCAGCTTTGCTGTGTGAGCTCATTATTCATGTAGAGACATTTTCTAAATATGTTACTTCAGACACTAATGGCTTCTAATTCTAAAAAGCCATTTGCCTAGAGGAGTAGCTGCTATTGCTCTAACTTAGCAACAAACCCAGTGCATCCTCCACTATTTTACCTGAACAAAGACACTTGGCTCTCATACGCCACTCTTAGGACTTTCATGCTAATACTATTAAAAAAATTTCCTTAGAAAATTTTCCACCTCCTTCCAGAAAATACAACTAATGTCCCTAGCTGTCTCAGTTTCCTATTCCACCACTGCAAACTGTGGTGGACTTGGCAGTGTTAGATTTATGGTTGGACTCGATGATCTTGAGGGTCTTTTCCAACCTAAACGATGCTATGATTCTATGATATCAAAACCAAAGTTAAATACTGGCTGGTTACTAACTCAGCTCAACTTTTGAGCAGTCAGGTAGAGAATTTCCATTTAGTCTGGACCCAATGAAGTGCCAATGTAAATTAAAACAAAAAAAAAGGTAAATGAAACCTCAGATTCTCCAGTAAAACAATAGAAAGCATATGAAGAACTCGGTGTTGTCTGCTGTGTCTCTCTCATACATATAGTGATCAGCTCCCAGGAAAACACCAGCTGGACTGGTTGTGGGTGCGTCCATGAATATACCAGCTGAGCGCTGGGCAATGGCAAGGAGAGCACTAGAAAAAGCACAGACCCTTCATCTGACCCAGAACCACCGTTCTTAATGCATTTGAGGCTTGTTAGTCTTTGTGAACATATTTATTGTGACATGGGACATCAGTCAACAGTCACGACATCAGTCAGTCACCAAGACATTTTTCATATTCTTCGCATGTAGAGACCTTAATCATGGAACGGCTAAATTATAACATTATCAGGTTAATGCCAATTTATCCTCCCTGTCCTGCTAGAAACATTTTCAACAGGAACAGGCCAGAACTAACAGCTGCTAGAGAAACATGCCTGGTTTCCAGGTCAGTGCAGTCCATGCTCAACCTTGCAGCTCCAGCACACCTGTGTTATTCATTTTAGAGCCTCGCATACTTTAATACTTTATAATATATACTACTCAAATAAGTCTTTAGAATCTCCTTTTCACAAAAGCACCTTTTTTAAGCACAGGTCTAACTTCCACTGAGACTGAAGCATATTTTAAATCTAGGCTTCAGAAAAAACATGTCTGCAAACATTGCCTAGATGTCGGTGAACACGAGCCCAAGATGGAGTTAGGGAAGGAAGGCAAAGATGGAGTTCTGTGGAAACTCCTCCATCTCTGGGCTCTGTCACCAGGGTGCATCCTCTTTCTCCCTGCTCGATAACAAGGGAGAGCCTTTCCACTTGGAGCACTGCTTTGGCTGCAGGAAACAAGCCCTTCTCACCCTCACGGCAGTGGCACAGGGACACCTGCACAGAGAGGCTGGGACCGACTGTGAGTGGCACCCGTATGGGCACAAAGCATCCTGGAACACATCCACACCTCCCTGCACACAGCTGTCTATCTGCTAGTGCTTTATACAGATGTAGAGTCTCTGATAAAACATTGGCATACAAAGTTGTGCCCCTTTCTCTTCTCCATAGCGTGGATGCCCCAATGTATATTGCAACCAAAACACTTAATAAAGGATTATTTAAATGCCAATAAGAAATGATAGCAGGCACACCAGCCATCTGCAAAGCTGTGTCAAATCTGAGTACTGACAGTGATTGGGTTGCAGTCACGCTGAGTGACCGCTATGTGCCTATTCCCCTTGCCTTTGCTGGAATACATTGTACGGACTGTCTGCAGTTCCTAGCACTTCTTCCTATGTCCTTCTTTCTGAAATTGCTTACTATTTCTTTACAGAAATAAAGTCTCAAATGTATATCTGGCCAGTCTCAGTGTTTGGATGAGTCCTCTTCCTTTCCCTTGCCTTGCCTTCCCTTCCTCTCTCCTTCCCTGTGTTTCACCTTTCTCTCTCTGATATTTAACTGCCCAGGAAGACACCAAGGTCATGCAAGGGCTGCACTTGTGCTGGGAGAAAGCCCCCCCAGCAGCTTTGGTTTTTCTCACGGGAAACCCGTGAGGAGCCCAGGTGTGTAGCAGACCCTGCCATCCCTCTTTCAAATGCTCTGAGTCAAGGAAATATTTCCGTGGTGCACAGAGACGCTGCTGCTGCTCGGCTTTTGGCAAGGACCGCATCACGGCTCCCTGGGGGCTCCCTGCCGAGCCCCGCTGCCTGGCCAGGGCCCCTGCACATCTCTCTCAACTTGCCCTGCTCTGAGGGTATGGCCCATGTGGAGAAGGGGCCAAAGCAACACGAGTCACGGCCAGGAAGGGGTCTCTTTGCCGTGCCAGAGGACTTCCCAAAGAAGGGGGGGCAAAGTCACACCCGTTCCTGCCTTCCTGGTTCCATCAGCGCTTTCTGACTCTGTCCTTGTAGGTGCCGATGTGGTTTTGCTTCTTGGATTCCCCGGATGAGCTGCGACGCCTGGGCTTGGAGGGGCACGATGCAGCCCCAGCACCCCCTCGGCGGAGGCGAGGAGACCGGCACCCATGCCCTTCTGCTTGTGCCCCGCTCAGCCGGAGGGCCCCGCACCGCCCTCAGACACCGCCCCCCCAGCCTGCGCAGGAGGCCTTGCTGGCTCCCTCATCAGCTCCCTCAATAAATGCCCACCGGCTGGCACATCTACCCAGGTGGGGAGCTGGCCTGGGACCTTCAGATTCGAGGGAGCGTGTTGTGGGTGGCAGTGTCTGTTGTCTGGGAGGGAGGGACACGGGGGACATCCCATACTACAAACCCCTCCAGGTTTTCTTTGCACCAACTCATTCTTGGCAGCCAGATGCTGAACCAAATTGCTCAGTACAAGAAGGGAGCACCCATTGCTGCTCTTTGGCTAGCGCACGTACAGCGGCACGCAGCAGAATACCCTTTCCCACAATCCCTTATTACTATGGATTTTAGAAACAAATTTTTGGATATACTTTATACTTTTTTGGATACATGTTATAGCATTAACCTGGAAATGTAGTGTCCTAGCTCCCTTTCCCCCCTTAAGCCAATATAGGTACATTGATAAGTGTTCTGCTTTAGTGTTTTTTGCAATTTAGAAAGTAGTCATTTCACATTCTTTGAGCATACACTTCTAGGAATTTTGTTTTATTTCATCAGACTAATGTTAAAAAAAACAGAAAGAATGACAAAAGTGATATCCCCCTACCTTGCCATCTGCATCCGGCAGTTTGCAAAATGGAAAAGAAACTCTGCTGAGAGAATCTATGGATTAGGAAAGAAATGACAGATTATTATGAATGCAAAAGAAGAAGGGTAGCTTGTCACACAACTTACCTGACACTCCTTGAGTGGGTGTCGAGAAGGTGGATAATGCCAGCAGAGCTGCATTGCTTTTTTTTTATACAGGAACAAAGCACTGCACCTTTAAAAAAAGGCAAATAAGCTCCAGAAAAGTATTGGCTTGCCATTGGAATACAGCTACATATCTTCTCTACCTGTTGAGGTCAGGAAGTAAAGAGAAGATCATTTCTAAAAGAAAATGCAGACAGGAGCATTGAATTACTCCACTGCATTTTTATTCACAACTCGTCCTTGCCAAACAGATGCTGAACCAACTTGGTCAGTACAACAAGAGAGCAGCCGTTGCTGCTCTTGGGTCAGTGCAAGTTCTTGTCTGCAGCGCGCAGCAGAATACCCTTTCTTACAGTTCTTGCTCAGACATGACTAGCTGGCAGTTTTCACGAGGTTAGTAACTCCAGATCAGCTCTATCAAAAATCCCTTTCCTGTTTCTTCTCCAGCAGATCAGCTCTCTCTGAACTGAGGCAAACACCCCCCTTTCTGTCAGTCATAGCTGGAGTTTTGAAACCAGCTTATCCCAAAACTCCAAATACTGAAAGAACCTCTGTTGGTTTAATGCTTGAGCCCTGTCTGATGTCTAGTGGGGTCAAGCTCCTTTCAGAAGGAAAACTCCATATGGTGCTCAAACAGGAGAAACATCAGATGTCAAGACCTTACTGTGGGCATCTTTCTTACCATGTCCCTGCCATTCATTTACCTGCCTCGGTGCTTAATTGAGAACTGCAGATCAGCATTTAGTCCAGAGTTACTAACCACAACAGTTACTAACCAAGAACCCTGCTCCAGATGTTGCAGGGCCAGTATGGGCAGGCAGATACTGTACCTGCCATCTCTGGAGCTTAGGTCACACAAAGAAGGCAAATCAAGGATGCTAAGCACACTTGCATCACACAAGCATTTGGACCAGAGTCGATGGTGCTATTGTACACGCAGCTGTCTATCTGCTAGTGCTTTATACAGATGTGGAGTCTCTGATAAAACATTGGCATACAATGTTGTGCCCCTTTCTCTTCTCCATAGCACGGATGCCCTGATGTATATTGGGACGTTTCATAAATAGAGGATTATTTAAATGCCCATAGGAAATGATAGCAGGCACACCAGCCATCTGCAAACAAAGCTGTGTCAAATCTGAGTACTGACAGTGATTGGGTTGCAGTCACGCTGAGTGACCGCTATGTGCCTATTCCCCTTGCCTTTGCTGGAATACATTGTACGGACTGTCTGCAGTTCCTAGCACTTCTTCCTATGTCCTTCTTTCTGAAATTGATTCCTACTTCTTTACAGAAATAAAGTGTCAAATGTATATCTAGCCAGTCTCAGTATTTGGATGAGTCACCTTGCGTTGCCTTGCCTTGCCTTGCCTTGCCTTGCCTTGCCTTGCCTTCCCTTCCCTTCCCTTTCTTCCTCTCTCCTCTGTGTTTCACTTCTCTCTCTGATATTTAACTGCCCAAGAAGACACCAAGGTCATGCAAGGGCTGCACTTGTAGAAGCCTTGCCTTTCTTCCAGGAGCTTTGTTTGTTCTCAGAGGAAACCTGAGGAGACACCTGCATCCAAGAAAAGCTCCTGACAAGGAAAGGACTATGTTACTACTTCTTCTGACTGGGGAAAGAAAAGCACTGCTTTTTTGCCCATCACAGAAGCCACTGGTCAATATTTCTATTATCTTGCTATGCTTTTATTCCATCCTTCTTCATGTTTAGTGTCAAAGCCCCAAACCTCTTAGCCATATTGCCATACTACAGACTTTGTCAGGAAGAGAATAATTTAGAGATCATCAAGGAGCTTCTATATATGGAGAGTTTTTTTGTTGTTTGGTTTTTGGTTTTTTTTTAGTCAGCTGGAAAAGATAAAAAGAACTGGTAAGTTACAAGTTCTCTACCTATTGGAGCAAACAGGAATGTATGATCTGGACCACTGAAGATGACCATGATGCCCTCTCAGTGGTCACACTCAGTTACAGTGTGCTGGGATGACTGAATTATGCTAATAACTCTATGCCTATGTATGCATTCATGAAATGTGCAATTCTGCTTTTATTTCTAAAAATAAGTACATACTTAGTAAACATGACTCACTGCTCTTTCTTCTGGCTTGAAATCTGTATTTGCTCCGTATGTGCTGAGAGAGGAGGGATATCTGGGAAATGGATGCTCACATTCTCAAAGCCAACATCAACAAAGATGCTACGTGTCACTTATGCAAGTCAATTCAGCTTTCTTATCCCTGCACCATCCATTCCAGTGACTTGGGAGAGCTTCTTGTCGTTGTAATAGGTTCTGCATCGTGATGGAGGTCTCATGCAGAGAGGAGCACATGCGGCCTGATTCTTTCTTTCCTGAGACCGGACCTGCTCCAGTGCTGTACTGTGTTGCGTGATGAGCTCCAGCACTTCAGCCCTTTGCCAGGCAGTTCCCTAACACTAGACTTCCCCCATCTGCATTGGGCTGGAAAGCATCTCGTGGTCATGCAGGACCTGTGCTCTGCACAGAGGTATAGTGACCCTGGTTAGAGTTTTCACCAAAAAAACCCCAGCTGAATTGTTCTTCCAACCCTTTTAAGTGGATCCGTAAGATTGCAGACACTGAGCAGCCGGGGCTGGGCACTCACCTGCAAGGTCTCATACAAATTTCTGCTCAGCTCAAGCAAAGAAAGGCTGTACTCTGGGCTCCCATATCTGAGACAAGGTTTCTATTCTATTCCAGACAGGCAGCTAAGAAAAACTCTGGTTTGCAGTTGATATCCCTAAGCCCTTTCGTATAACCTAAACCAATCATCGGAGGCGCTGCCCGTTTTACTTATCTCTGTGTTTTTACATGCCTAAAGCTGTCTGTGAAATGCATTTTTCAGCAATGCAATTCACCACAATTTGCCCATCCTCTTCCAGAGCTAACCCCTAGTGTAACTACCAATGCCTTTACAGCTGGAGAGAATTTCAGAAAAAGAAACTAAAAAAATATGTGAGAAAGAGAATTTTAACAAAAGAGGAATGAAGGAGATGCGTATCCGTTTGAATTTGCCTGGTCCCATAAAGCCAATGTAGGCTGCAGGTGTTAGCTGGACCAGCAAAAACCTCAAGATTACTCTATTAAATTCATGAAATTTGATTGAGAGTAGACAACAAGCAGATTAAAAAAAAATATAACGATCAAACCCATTAAATTCATAAAGTAACAATAAAGGGGAGATATTCTGAGGAAAAGACTAAGGCTTTCACAGAACTAAAAACAAAATCTCTTTCTAAATCTTTCTTTTATATACAAAATAACCATGGAAAAGAACATTTTCTTATCAAAATAATAAAAACATTCTCTAAAAATCACAGATCAAATTCTTCTTCATTTCAAGGGGTAAAATATAATATAATGGGAGAGGTGAAAGTTCTTTTACAAAGCCTGAGCCAAGTGAAGCTGAGCAGAAAGAGAAGTGCAATTCTTTTTTTACTTTTTTTTTTTTTTTAATAGAATCATAGAATATCCTGAGTTGGAAGGGACCCATAAGGATCATCGAGTCCAACTCCTATTTATACCGCACTGGTACAGTGTAGGTATTGTGTAGGTACACCGGTACTGTGTAGGTTTCTCCACGTATGTAAACCAAAAGAACATTCAAAATGCATTTCTTCTAGTGACCTTTCCTTAGGTACATTTACAGTGTACAATTCCTAATTAAATGCATAAGCCAACTGCTTTGGCACATACTTAAAAATGGCTTTACAGCACATTACTCTGAGATGATCCATGGGCTTTACAGAGATGCTTACAGTTTCCTCTGACGTACGCACTGTCAGTCACCATCAGAGAGAGGATAAATGACTGGGCAAAGCAGTTAGCTGAGATGGTATGGGAATTCCTGTGTCGCCATAACTCTACCACAGATTCAAATATGCCATGTGTATGCACAGAACCATGTGCCTCAGCCAGAAGCCTTTTCATAAGAGAGAGGTGAATGCAAGAGCTAAAAGAGTTAACACAATCTGTAAATCGTCGAATCCAACATCAGACTTATTAGAAGTGCACAGGTACCTGCTGTTGCAGAAGATTTAGGAAAAGTAAAGGTCCTGTTAAGGAAGGTAATAGCCGGAAAGGAAAATTGCAAGCCAATACATCGCCTTAGGAAAGATGAAAATTGCTGTAGAATGGGAGCATCTCTGTAAAGAGGAATGGTGAAGTATGTTTCCTAGCTGGTGGTGTGTCAGAAGGAAAAAGCAGAAGTTTCATAAGGGCACAGTATCTTTGGAAAAGGGTGGGAGAGGTGGAGGATTTTATAATTCTGAAATTATTGTCCTGTGTTCTGCCTTCTTCTGGTTTGTGGAATGTCTGCATGATATGTACTTCATCTTAGGGAAAACATTGATTATTAGGCAATTGCTATTACAGAAGAGAGCCACTCTGACCTCAGGAAGACCTTCCTGCTTGATTTAAACCAAGTTATTTAGAACTACATATTCTGTTATTCCATAGAAAGGGAATGACTTGCTGATTTCAGACGGTGCCTCTTTTATTCCCATTTGCTGCTATAAAAATCAAGGCTAAAAGTAATCTCACATTGTCTAAGGATGCTAATTTAAAGCAGCATTTCTTCCTCTAATTTTCTGTAATCTAATTTTGCAAATGAGAATGTGGGAAGAACATTGAGCTTTTTAAGAGACTATCAAGGGGAAAATGGTGAGGACAACTGTATGGGTTATAGTGAGGGAACTATAGCCAAAATCATGTTTAAAGCTACAATAGGGCCTTCTCTTGAGGAGTAACCTGAAGAATACAAAGTAGGGGAAAAGCTACTACAACCTATTACTTGTAATGTTAAGTGTTTATTATTTACCCAGACAGTCTCAGCCTCCACGCACCATGAGTTTGCGGGGTGGGTAGGCAAAGTGTGCAGCCTCTACAAGCTGAGAAGTTGTCACTGATGAAACTCTTACCTGGCCACGTGCCTTTACCACAGCCGAGTTTCCATGTTGTCCCTCTGATTTCCATACCAATTCATATGTATTGGAAGAATGTATTGGAATCATGGCCTCAAAAAAAACCAAATACCAACTCCAGTGAGTGCAAGTCCAGGTAGGAGCAAAGGATTGAGCTGTGCGCCACATGTAGCACTCCAAAACGCACATCAGCAATGTTTGTAGGTGACTCCGTAAACAGGGTTGAGGAAAAGACATAAATAAGTGAATACAACAAAGAAGCAACTTTTAGATATGCCAAAACAGTGCTAAGAAAGATCTGAGAAAATACTCCTCTGGTATATCCTCTAGACATTCTTTGAATGTGCACGACAATATATACAATGAAATTAAATGATCAAAACGTAAAGTAACATTATTGTACAGAGTTTTGAAGTTCCACTATATTCCTATGGTGGCAGCTTTCCTATTTGTATGTTTTGCAAGCCTTCAAACAAAAAAATGGTACTTGAATTGCATATTGTGGTTGAAGGTAACAACAGCAACAGCAATATTTACACGCTGCCTTTCACAAGTCTGCATCCTTGTGTCCTGAATAGGTCAAAAAGGCTTTGGCTATGAATATAGTTATGAAATTTATATTTCGTATGTACAAAACTTATAACATTTATATATCACATATTTTCCAGCTTTTTGAAAATATTATATAGGACTGGTGGATTGGCATATGATAAAAAAGACACAGGTAGAAATGGCTTCAAGAAAAATTAAGGGAAATGTTTTCAGGTACTTGAGATGCCCACCAGCACAGAACACTGCTGCTGTATGATCACCAGCCCATATAATTTTGGTTTTGAAAAAGAAATGCTGATTGAGAGTACAGTAAAGAAGTTTTCTCTCAGTTAATAAGTCCACTGCAACTTCAAACACTACCTCAAGGACAGCACTTCTACAAAGGCTTCTGATCTTACATTAGTAAAGCAGGGCAAATTTGAACATGTTTGCCTTTAAAAAGAAAAGCAATTTTCTGAGTTTGCCGTTCTTTTCTGTTCTCTACAGTTTCCTGCAAGATTCCTTGAATAAAATATTGAGAATAATAAGAACTAATAGAAATCTCAATGGAAGGTCTGTAACTTGGCTTGTCAGCAAAATTTACTTCCTTCAGGAAAACAAAAAACATTTTTGAATGTTTTCTCTCTACTTCTATGAGAGACTGAGTTGACTAATTGTTATATTGAAGACTAGTGAATGAAGTATGAATTCCCACTAACTGCATATCAAGAAACAAACCTTTAAAAATACTATGTTATTTGCATTTCTAAATCCCAGGTTACAGTTTCAGCAAATAAATGTAAATGCAAAGTCATGAATGTAAAAGAAAGAACACTGTTTTTGTGAAATTGTCATGTACATCCTGCAGTGACAGCACCTTTTATTGACATCAACAGGAGTTACAGTTATCCAGTACATCCTGGGACAGGATCCAGATAGCTGCTATTAAAAATTCATAGATATAAACTCTAATAGGGAAATAGAAGGCTATCCCAACCTGTATAAATCAAAAGCTATAAATTCCAAATGCTGTACTAATTGCATTGTATAAATTCAATAAGGTAAGGAAAAAGAACATGAAGAAAGTATTAGTCAGCATGATTAAAAATGAAATTATTTAATTTTGTTAGGAACAACGTGAAAAATTGTATTGATTCATTGCTAGATGGAAGTTGGAGATTTGATAGTTTAGGAAAAGTATAAATATTTTGCTCTGCAGGTCTGTTGAGAATAATGAACAAATTCCCTTCTGAGACTAATTCAAAAAAGATGAGCAACAGGCTTTTCTTTTAATCAGGTCTGGCCAATTTACATCCGGTGTCTTTATGAGCCTGTGTAATTTCTAATGCAGCCTTCTCAGAAAGTCTCAGAACCCTGGGGAAGCTTCAAAGGGCTGGAAAAAACATAACCTGTCTGTGTTTGAAGACAGTTGTTAAAGAAAATTGGGTAATTTGGGAACTTTACACCTGCCGACCTGACATCAATACTCAGCCATCCATTTATCCAGTGTAAAAACTACCTATCTGATGTAATAACTTGTAAGAAATGATACTGAACAGTCGTGTGACAGAGTAATGTCCGTCAACATCAATGTACAGAAAATAGATCCTCATGTGTTAGTTTTGCTTTGTATTTTAAGGCTATTTAGTTGTTAGAAATTGAAAGGCGGTATAATGTTTAATAAGAAAACACACACTGCCATGCGTTTTGACTGATAATTGAGATGGCATTTGGAGGACAACACAGGTGCTCACGGTGGCGGTTTACCGAACATAAACTCCAGCAGTGCTTAAATCCCTGGCATTGCCAATGCACACCTTGGACAGCTGAATGGAAAAAGCAGAGGACAGGACAGAAGAACATTACTTTGCATTGGCACATTCCCTTACTGGAATGTGCAGTCTCTAAAATCAACAGTTCAAAAGACGTTGATAAATTGAAGAGGATTTAGAGATGAGACATGAGATGTCTAAAGGACTAAAAAACATGTCTTATTGACAGACCACAGGAGGTCACCCCGTTTAGTCATCAGGCCATTCCTCCTGGCACTACTGACTGTACTGTCATAGAATCACAGAATGGTTTGGGTTGGAAGGGACCTTAAAGATCCTCTAGTTCCACCCCCCCTGCTGCGGGCAGGGACACCCTCCACTAGACCAGGTTGCCCAAAGCCCCATCCAGCCTGGCCTTGAACACTTCCAGGGATGGGGCCTCACTATGCTGTGAGCCAGTTCAGGGAGCTGCTCTGGTTGACAGCTAACCTGCCTTCGTCCGTTTGCTTGTTTAAGGTTTTCATCTGCACCAGGTCCCTGCACTGGTTCACCCCACGGCCACATAAGTAAAGCCAACACAAAACTGGTTATGGGGACAAGTGTCGGGGAGCTGAAGGAAAAGACAGCTCAGTTCATCCCCAGATTTCGATCAAAGGCAGGGCCTCCATACATACCCTCCTACAGAACGCTCTCTCCAGCCTTGCGGTGCCAGTGAAGAAGACATTACTTCTGGCTGAAAGCCAAAGCCAGTGTCATTTGCAGCGGAACAATTAATTGAGCACTGTGATGTCCCCTTTTTCACCAGCAGCATCGTCCATGAGATTAGATGGCAGTCTAAGAGATTTCACTCCCTGATTTAAAGACTGTATTCAGGGAAGTCCTGCAGTGTATGCTATGTAGAACAGCAGAGTAGATTATCTGGATATCTCTCCCTGTCCTCAAACCCCAGGAGGTGATGTGTTGAAAAACATCCCATCTTATAATCTGCAAGTAACCTATAAACTTTTCTTTTAGAAACAGAAACACTAATGCATTTGTATACATTTACGCTTCCTTTAATATTTTCTAAAGAAATATGACTGTTTGGTCCAGTTACCCGCAACTGAGTGCTCTCCAGCCTTCAGCATTATACAAACAACATGATATCTGAGGGGATAAGCATGCTAGTGCTCTAGCAAAGCCAATAAAGCCATCATTCTCACCTATAAAAGAAAAGGTGTCTTTACCCAGTTTTATTATAGTTTATACAGCGTTTTTCATTGGTTATTCAGACAACAAAATTTTAAGGAACTGTAAAAGTATTTTTAACTGGCAGTCTTTATCGTTCCTTTAGTGTCACCGCAGATAAGCTGTTAGGCATCTTACAGTAAACAGCTGAATCTTTCCCATGTTCCAACCACACCCTGAGACAGCAGATAACGTACAGACCATGAAAGCAAACTCTGGAAATAAGTGGGTCAGAAGTCTAGCGGAGAAGTGCCAATTTGTGGCTGGAGGGATCTCACCAGAATACAAATGCTGCCCCTTTATTCAGGCAAGGCACCAGCAGCAGGACCGTGCTGGCTCAGGGACAACCAAACCACCTCGGTCACTGCTGGGAAGGAAGCAAGGCAGAAGGGGCTGCTGTGGTGAGGACCAGCAGGTCGTCCCAGGGCCTGGGACCCATCTGCCCAGCCAGCCTGGTTCTGACGCAAAAGAGACCACGGCAGAAAAGGATTGCCATGTACAAGTTGGGAGTCATCACAAGACCTCCTGATCCTTGCAGCTTTCTGAAATATTCCTGCCTTGAGCTGTGAGCCATAGGAAGATGTGGAAGTGAATTTTACAAGTTGAGGAAAACTAAGAGTGTTTGTACAGGACTACAGATTTTTTTAAAAAATCCGTAACTGGGATCCCTTGCTAAAAGAAAAAAAAAAAAAAAAAAAGAGTCACATTCCTAGAACAGTCTCTGCCCTTTTAAAGGAAAAAACCTTTAACTTCAGGCTTGTAATAATCATAGACTTTGCTGTAATACGAGGAGAGAGATTGTCACAAAGCTATTTGGAAAATCTGACTCAAAACCAAACTACATCCAAATCTACGTAAGTCTACATAGTCATGATGATATACTCTGCTAAAGGACCGTTTATTAAGTGTTGGTGTGACCCTAAAGTTCAGCCGCGACCAGAAGAACAGTGAAAACTGAAGTGGCAGCACTGTGGTTATCTCTGAAAAAGTAATTCCCACCATACCAGCACCACATTCCTGCCTGAAGAACATAGGCGCAGGGAAAGGACTGGAGGAAGGGGCTTCTCCTTTATTTTATTTTTGCTTTTTACATCACAGCCTGCTCCTCAATAAATTAACCAAGGCTGTGACTTTACCTCAAAATTACAAAGGAAAACAATCGATCAAATGCTCTTTATCAATGGAGCTGGTGTTTTTATTGCAGTCTAGATATGCTGTTCTCATCTCCTCTAGCTGAACTTCCGTCAGTTAACACTTATTTAAACTCTGGTCGGAGAAAATTGTTAAGCTGCCAAAGCTAAGTCAGAGGCTATAGGGAGCTGGGCATCATCTGCAAACTGACACCACAGGACACATTGGCTCATTCCTGTATGCCCCTGTGTGAACTTCCCTCCCTTCCATATTACGTTGAATAAAAAAGGATGATCAAATATTAACCCACATCTGTCCATCTCCCTAAGCAAGGTGTACTGCTAACGTCGTCATTTCCCAGCAGCTAAACAGTGAGCTTTTTTGAAGGAGAAGAAAAAAATTTCTTTCATCCAAATGATATCAGCTAAGATCCAGAACAAACAAATGACATCAAGGACTATAGTTTTTCAGGGTTTTTTGGGGTTTGCAAGATAGGAGTAATGTGTGAATGTATTATTTGGATTAGACAGAAAAATATTTTTAATTTTTTCTGATACCAAGAAATTTCCCCAAAACTGCATGAGGCTGCTCCCACTTTGTGCAAGGATTTGTTCCTAGCTCTTATTTCCTCACAAGGAAATAGATCTACATCAAAACCTTGACTGACTGTTGCTAACAGCTTTGACGGAAGTATCAAATATTCCATAGTATGTGCTAAATAACTTTTAGCACAAGAAAGGTGTAACAGAGCTTAATTTTATTCCAGTTTGAACACAGCGGAGAATGAACAGGGAAAAAATGTAATAATTTGACCGACTGTGGTTTTGACTGTCTCAGGAGTCGTACTGTGTATTTGCAACAGACTACTTGCAAAGGCGGTATTAATACTTCAGCAATCATACATAAGGGTTTTGTTTAGCAGCAGAGCCTTACATCTAGTACAGTTCTCTGCAAGGAGAAAAACACATGCAGCTCATTTTAATGAAAAACAAAATTAGCATTCAGTTTCACAAAACTAAATGCTAGTACTTTCTAAATAAATAACGGATTTCTGCTAATTTTTCATTAACAACTATGCCGAAGATTTCCTACAATAAAAAACTCTGAGTCAAATCTAGCCTTCGGAAAATATTTTCCTGCCCATTTTTTGAAGGGCAGAAGGAGTCCCAAAACTTCCATATTCATAACAGACATTTTCTCCAGCAAAGGTACCAACAGATGGGTTTAAGACAGGCAGCCAAGAAGAGCTCTTTTAACAAGGCTCAAAGCTGATGGAGCTACACTTGGAAACATTGCAGAAATTTGGAGGCTGGAAATATTTTTAAGCCATTCTAGTCCACCCATTCGCTTGGCTGACTGGCCAGTGTCATAAAAGTAAGCGTGACCACTTGCCTCCTTGGTCTATAGCGCTTTAGTACACTCGGACTACTGTGTCCTCCTTTGACAAAAGGTTTTATATAGACAGTGCCAGGCATTAATTACAGTAATTTGTTGTTAGCCTGGTTTCCTAAGGAAATAAGGCTCATACGCTTGCATTGTCTGTTTGGATGGACATCTGTCCCCCTCAAGAACTTCTGAGTTCATGGGTAATTTCAAACACAATTGAAAGGACTAGAAAACCTCGCAGATGTTATGTTCTTACAAATCCCATGAATAATGTTGACTGGGTAAAGGAAAGGGAGAAAATATCTGTAGTTCACTGAGGGAGAAAGGTAGAATTCAGCCATAACCTTCAGCATAGCAGAAGCTGTCTCTGCCAAAGAACGTGCCATCGTTTGCCTGATAGAAGTAAAATAAAAGGGTTGGGAGTGAGCAGAGTAATAAGAAGTGGTACTATAAAGGAAATGAGACTTAAGGCTGCAGAAAGACAGACTCAAAGTTTTGTTGTTCATGGAACAACCTCCTTTCTTTTATTATTGCGTGATAACAAAGCTCTCGAATACTACCAAGCTGTCAAATAAAATAGTTGATTAAACTTCCCTCAGCTGGTTCCTTTGCATTATAACGATGCTACCCAAGAAAGATCTATTAAATATACAGGTGCTTCACATAGGTGGGTTTTACTGCCAATTCATTACTCATTTTCTGTGAACCTGCCCACGGGTTTACGATAAACCATTAGGTTTGTAATAGTTCACTAGAAATCACAGGGTAGCTAGTAAGATCACCCTTCTGTTCCTTAACAGAATTTCTAAATGCATTTCTCTCAGATCATCTGTTTCCTTAGGTATTAATGTTTCTTTCATTAAATAAGCACTATACCCAATGTTATTATTCTCTGGCTTCATAAAAAACATGAACATTTTTTTCAACAATTATTCTCTGCTATTCAAATTTAGTTGTTTAATCACTATGGTTTCCTGAGGATTGATTTATATTGACCAGTACTATAAAAATTCTCTGTGACACTTAAAAGTACGCAGTCTGAGCATTCTACATTTGTGTTTATCTTGCCACGGGTGTTACTAGAGATCCCTATTCGCGTAATATTCTTTACTTGAAGTTTCTGCTTTACATATTAGTTTTGAGTCTTTGCTGAAGTTACGAATATGATACTGTGGAAGAGAGAGCAAAGCTAACAACATCTTTACCAAGTGTAAAAAGGACAGCATAAACCACGCAAGTGAGTTAATATTTAAAGAACAAGAATTTAATTTGGTATGCAACTTTTTCCTAGGAGGATCTTTATTTTCAATGCTATACATGTGAATATAAGAATGAGTGACACGTTATCTACATGTATAAAAATATAAACATCCTACCAAACATCTGCAAAGTCACCCTTCATGATATGCATCACTGAAAAGACCTATGCCTTAACTTCTAATTAAAAGAAAGACTGCCTTTGCTTTTTTAATACCACTTGTAAATGCTACTGCATTCATCCATAAGTACATGAACCGTGAACAGCAACAGCTACAAAATGTATACAGGACTCCAGTATTGTGCCTTTAGATTTTGATCTTTCTGCACGTCAACAGGCCAGCAGAGTCGGCGTGTTTATCCGTTCTTTGAGCTCTCAACAGCAGACACCAGCAAAACTCAGGGACTTTGCCTCGGGCATTTTACCTTTTAAAAATTTTCCTGAAATTACTGAGTATTGTTTAAGAAAAATGTTGTCTTCTACAGCAAACCATCAAATGACTATTACATTTACGGCACCATCAATTTAAGCCTAAATGTAATGACTTGCCAGTAAATGAAGGGCCCCGTTTCCTACTACTAATAGCACTTAAGAGTTTTTAGCACGAACACAAAGATTAGAAAAATCATCATTTTATGTTTTTATTACACCCATTTTTACTTAAAGTTATGAGAATTTCTGGGTCATCTGCCAGCAAACGGATAGGCAATCATTGATGAAAATACAGGCAATCTTTGTTTTAGAGATGCATTCAGCCACCTGGAAGTTTAGTTATGATTCACATTCAAGCAAATATGTAATTGATTTCAATTCTACAAGCTGATGTTCATATTCAGTTTTTCCATAGAAACAGGTATAGGAAAACAGTAAAACATTACCATATTATGTACATAGCATAATATGTAAATGCTCAGCTAGATATATTATGAAATTCTGTAGCACTAAAATGATTAAAAAACTAAATGATTCGTGTAAAATGTTTATATACTGTATATATATGTACACTAAATCACAAGTTAAATTTAAAACTGCCCCTATTCATAGCTCCTATGATGGATTTAGAAAGCTACCAGATTCTTAAAAAAAGAAAGCTATCTAAAGCGAATTGAACACTTTACTGAAAACTGATTTTATACAAAATCTTAAAAAACATACTTCAGAATTACTTAACAGAAACTAGAAAAGGACAGTCATTATTCTTGAGAATGACATCTTAAAGACCTAATAGCTGTGATCAATGTCCCTTCACTTGTGGTATAAATAAGCACAAAGAAATCATCTCAGAGTAAGGCATAGGACAACCAGGTTTCGTTCCATCTTCAGGTGTACTGGCCTCTCACTCTATCTTATTGCTCATCTAATTTGGCAGGTATACATTTCTCTCCTTTTAAAAATACTCCATTATACAACTATCTACAACTGGACAATACCCAAAGCTTTCATACGCGCATCTTCAATTTAATCACATTGATAAACAATCTTGCTAATATTAAAAAAAAAAACCAACCCTTACAGTGATGCAAATTATTTTCAGGTTTATGTGGTTCTGCATGCACTTAATGAAAGACCAAGTGGTGACACAGACTGAGCACTGAAACGTAACTCAATAAGTACGTAGCTATAGCTCTTTTCAAAGGAATTAAGGTTTTAAGAATAAAACCCTACTGTGAAAATTCTTTGGTTAAAATACAAGTGCCATCAATATTTCTAAATTTGGGGTTAGAACAATTTCTTATTGAAGAGTTTTAAAAATGTTAATTTAAGCTTTTAATATGTACCACTAAATTCTTCACCACTTAGGATACATTTAGAATATTTTTCCATCAAGGTCCAAATAGACAATACAGGTTTTGAAATTACATTCAGATTTAAAAGGAAAGTGCTTTTGTACCCAAAATCTTCAAGAACTTATTCGAAAGAGCTGCTAGATCTTCCTCACTGTAAAACCTGCTGCTCAGATCGTCTGTTCCAAAGCAAGCTATGGCTGCCTCCTCCAGGAAAGACAGACTGTTAGCATGAACCAAATACAGCTTAGAAGGGGTAAATTTTCCCTGAAGAAAGTTGGCATTGTTCTTGTTTTCATAAGGACAGGGCTTAATCCTTTCTAAGAAGTATTACGTTTGTCTAGGAAGAAGTATTTAACTCTCAGCAGTGTCACTGCCTTGGTAGTACTGCCATTAAAACTAAGAAACTGTTTCTTATAAAAGTGTTTTCAGCATCAATTCTGTTGGCTTCAAGGTTTTACAGCACTAACATGACAAAACTTAAATAAGCAGGGTGCTCTTGATTACACTTACAATGTACATCTGCATTAATTCAACGTACATGATTTCACCTTCCCAGGAAGCAGGCCCTACCTTCACTCTGGCAAGACTGGCTTTATCTCGCCCCCATCATTTTGAGGGTGTTTTAGGAAATATGCATTGGCATTTCGATGCATATTGTAGACAATAATTTCAAGAGAATCGTAAGGACTTCACACCACCCATAAAAGTTACAATTCACAAGCACTTTAATTTTTCAAAGCGTTGTTGCTTTACCTCTCGAGGGAATAATCACGTGTCTCTGAGGACACTTTATAGTTCAAGTGGTTGGTTGGTTGGTTGGTTATCCAGCGAACCCATCCTTTCACATCAGCCTCAAGTGTCTGCTGTGCAGTTTAACAGCTTGGAGAGGGGAGTTCAGAAAGACAGGGAGTGGAGAGAGGAGATGGATGCAACCCATCATGAAGGGCCACATGCACGCCTACTGCAAAATTACTCTTCCCTACCGATGAAGTATGAGCCGGTACGTCAACCTCTCACAGTCAGGCACCACTTCTGTGTGATGGTCCTTCACAGACAGGCATCGCTTTGATGGGGTGAGGGGATAAAACAGACCATTCGGGATCTGCCCAACAAGGCAAAATCTTGCTTTAAGGGTACGGGGATCAGAAAAGACAGCCATTTGTCACATCATCTTCAACAGAAGTTGCTGAAAAGGAACTGAAAAGTTCCTCAGCCCCTAAATGGGTGGTTTTTTTAAACACCCTACCCTAACAGAGCCACCCCTTGGCTCCTGTGGCTGGAGAGGGGCAGGGGCTGGGCACACATGCACGCCTTTTCAGGGCAGGTATTTATCTTCTCCCACTACCTCTCTCCTTCCTCGCTACCAACACAGCTACTGGGAGGGGGGATAATGGTGCGAGCCGGGATGCAGTGCCCAAGCAGGGACATGGCGGCCGAGGCACGACACGGTGACCTCCTGTCCCCAGGGCCGTCAGGAGGTGCGTGCAGGAGGGGTGAGGGCTGCGCTGGGGGGCCGATCTGCCTTGTATGTGGAGGCAGGCACCGGGGTGAGGAAAGCGCAGGGGGACACAGCCCCCCTCCACGTCCTCCTTCCTCCGGGCCAGGAGGGGACCGTGGGTGTGAGGTTGTGCAGGGGCCGCCGCCTTATCCCCACGCCACGGGCCGGGTGGATGCTCAGTCCCGGCAGAAGACATACTCGGTGTAGCTGGTCCAGATCTTGTCATCGGCAGGACCGCCCTGCTCGGGGGCAAAGGCGCAGGTGCCGGTGGAGGAGCAGGCGGCCATGCGGAAGCCGGCCTCGGAAAGCCGGTCGAAGGCTTGCTCCAGGAAGTTGAACTTGAGGTAGTAGCGGGCAGTGTAGCGCTCGGGAGGGCGGTCGGGGTCGCGGCTCTCGTTCAGCGTCTCCCCGAAGACCTCCTTGGCCAGCGCCGTCTTGCCGCAGACGGTGATGCGGGCCACCCGCCGGAACTTGGCGTCGGCCTGCGCCTCCCGCCCGATGGTGTAGGAGCCCCGGTAGCCGATGGTGATGTAGCCCGAGCGTCGCCCGCCCGCCCCGTCCAGCGACTGCGACGGAGTGAGCAGCGGCCCGCCCGAGGGGCTGCGGCTGGCGGTGGGCGACGGGGCGGACGCCGCAGCACCACCGCCGCCGCCTCCTTCCAGCGGCTCGGCCTCCAGGTAACCGAGGAGCGGCGGCGGCGGCTCGTCAGCGCAGAGCGAGCCGTCGCGGTGCAGGGCGGCGGGGCGGGCGGCGGCGGCGGCCCGAGCTTGCGCCAGGCGGCGAGCCAGGTCAGGCAGCTGGAAGTACTCGGCCTCCCGCTGGAGGCGGCTGCGCTCGGGGAAGTGCTCGGGAAGCACCAGCTGCAGGTCCCGCAGGTAGTCCAGGATGTAGCGGAAGAGGAAGCCGTCGCGGTCAAGGAAGAACCGGCCCTTGCTGTCCCGGGGCAGCTCGCTGGGCTGCTGCTGCGAGAACATGCGCCAGAGCAGCGAGTCGCGCACCGAGACTACGGTGCAGCGCCGCGTCACATACACTTGCCCGCCCACGTTCAGCTCCACGATCTCCGGGAAGGACGACCAGCCGCCCGCCGCCGCCGCCGCCCCGCTCCCCGCCGCCCCGCTCCCTGCCGCCGGCGAGACGCCGCCGCCGTTTGGCAGCCCGCGGGCACTGTCCGCCAGGGCCATACCGGAGGGACCCCGCCGCCGGCGGGGAGCTGCCGCCCTTCCTCCTCCTCCTCCTCTTCCTCCGGCCGCCCGGGGTCCGGCGGGGCCGTCGCCGCCCGCGGAGGAGCGCGCAGCCCTCCGCCGCTGCCCGCCGGCGCTTTCCGCCCCGTCTGTCCCCGGAGCCGCGCGGGCGCTGCCGCTCCGCTCCCCGTTGCCCACTGCCGACCAGGCGCCTCCGTCGGGCTGCGAGCGGAGAGCCCCGGCGGTGGCAGCGGCGGCGGGGCCGTGTTTATGTAGCGCGGCCGCACCTCGCGGGAGGCGTGGGAGGCTGGCGGGAGGCAGAGCCGAGCGCACGGGGAGGGGAAGGGGACGGCCCTGCACTGACGCAGGGTCCCCCGTCGTCGTTCCTCCCCCCGTGGTTCGCCGTCCCCGGCTGCGGCGCAGACCCTCTTCTCGCCGGGTGCGCTCCCGCCGCGCTCCTCTCGCCCGGGACGGGCACCGCGGTGTGCGGCCGGCGGGGGTAAAACCGGGGGTGGGTGCGTGGGTGGGCCTGCGGGAAGGCCCCGGCCACCTCCACCCCGGCACCCCTCGGAGCTTTGGCTCGCTGCCCGGCTTCTCCGAGTTATCTCGTCTTTTCGCAGGCAAGAAACCCCCTCCGTACGCCCCGAGGTGCAGGAGCGGGGTAGCGGCGAGTCGCTCCTTCCCCACCGAAGGAGCCATGCCGTGCCCCTGCTAGTCTTTGTAAGGCTTGTCCAAACCCCGACCAAGTGAGACCCAAGACGAGGTAACCGTGTCCCTGCCTCCTGTCGCCTTCACGGGCGAGCGTGCCGTGCTGCCCGCACTCGCCTCACCCAGGTCCCCTGCCTGTTTCTGGGCTTGCAAGACACTCTCACCGCGCAGGGTTTTAACGCCCTTAAGGAGCCCGTGAAAATGTCCCGCCGATCCGCATCCCTGGGGGGACACTCGGCGGAAGCCGCAGCGCGCCCCGTCGGGAGGCACCGAGAGCGCCGTGCTGGGGGTGCCCGGTGTCGGGGCTGGGCTCCCGCGGGCCGGGGGAAGGCGTCGACGGCGAGGGGTACCCCGGAACGGATGGGGTCCCCTCCAGCCGCCTGTGAAGTGGCACTTTAACGTGAGAGCCTGGCTCTGCGTGGATATGTGTGTAATTGGGTGCCCTTACAGCTCAGATTTAATTTGGATTAATTAGGTACATCGGGATTTGCGTGAAACATAAGCACCTATTTAACATGCGTTGGCAGCGAGCATTTAAATTATGTTTCAGGCTTTTGCTTGAATTTCATCTACGTTTCTGTGTCTCTTCACAAGCAACAGCGGAGAGCTGCTGCCTCGATGTACTCAGTTCCTCTCTTCTGGGAATTCAAGTGTGCTTTCTTCCTCGAGAGAACAGCTGAAAGGACAGGAAGGTCTGAGGAGTATGAGGGTAATGGTCAATGCCTTCCTTTTGTAGGGGTGAAAGAAGCCATCTCCGGGCTACCCTGCTGCAAACGCTGTAATGCAGTGGTCCATGAAGTAGAAATCGAAAAGATGCAGAGAAAAGGGGTAAGAAGTCCTTCAAAAATTGAGAAGTGGGAGAGGAAGGAAAGGCAAGTTAGTTCTCAAAAAGCAAGCTAGGTTTGGCCAAGAGAAGAAGAGGAAGAAAAGGAAGAAGAGGAAGAAGAGAAGGAGTTGAGAAACATAAGTTTTGAAAAGGGAATAGATGACAAAGAAGAATGATGTGTCGAGGGAGAGCTAACAGGGAGATGTTGTGGTCTGAGGAAGGAAACGGGAAGGACTTGGAGTACCAGACACTCAGAAGTTACAGGAGTTTAATCTGAACAAGACTAAGAGTAGGGCAGCAAAGATGCAGAACATTACTTTTTCCATGTGGGAAAGCCAGCTGCCAGGACTTTGACCACCAAGTATTTTCATTTGTGGGAGGAAAATGGCAAAGTAGGTTAACTGATCTTTTGCTGGCATTTTGTAACAAGCAGCTTTTTCTCTTTCTTTCTTTGTTTTTCTCTTTCTTTCTTTCTTTCTTTCTTTCTCTCTCCTTCCTTCCTTCCTTCCTTTTTTTTTTTCTTTTGAGGGGAGTAGTAGAGAGGTGAAAACAGTTCTGGTAGATTAGGGAAAAAATAAAGTAAGCCTGAATGAAGTTGTTTTGCTACCCATTCAAACATCTGAGTTTGTCACTATAGGAAAAAAAGGGAAAATAACATGACTTACCTGCTAGCACACAGGGAAACTTTGTTTTCTTCCCTTATACTATTTTAGGGTCAATTCACTAGACTAAAAGCACATGAAATTTTCACATGGTAGTTTGCTGGTGACAGTTTCATGGAGTTACTTTTACCTCTCAGTCTCTTAATGTGGCATCTCCCCCCACATCACCCTGCTCTTGGCCATACTTAGCAAGAAGCCACCTCAAGAGCCTCCCACAGATTCATATTTTAAACTCCGCTTCCCTAGTGTGGGCTCTCTATTGAGAGCACTGTGATTAAACTGTGCACCCAGAAGATGAGATCATATAGTGCTCGTGCGGGCACTTATTCATAGCAGAATTTACAGTGGAAGATTTGGTACCTACCAGCAGGTGAGTCTTACAAATGCTCCCATATAAAAAAATGGGATGTTTAATTAATCTGTTAATTAAACTTAATTTCTCTGGCATTAAGTGAGTATTAACGTAGGTTAACAAAAATAGCACTAACATATTTATTAGACTTGAGCTTTTATTTGCCTTGAGCTTTGTTAGATTTGAGACTAGACATCGTAAGACCTTAGCTTACTGGATCTTCCAGCTCACGTTTTCAGAAGCTTCACAGACAAGTGAGTTACACTGCTCCTTCAGATGCCAGCTCCCCAGAGCTTTACCTCCGCTTGCCTGGCATCTGGTGGGAGGCCAGATGAGAAGGACCCACCGTGCTCCTGTGCAGCACTGTATGATCTCCAAAGCCATGCACATTATGGGGGGGGCAGGGGACACGGCTGTAACAAGCACCTCATTCGGGCCACTGTCCCAGGTCTTTCTTTAGGGGTACAAACCAGCCCGTCCCACTGCAGTGTCCTATGTCCCAATGTGCGGGCTGACCCCTGAGTCCCCTTCAAAAAAGAGAAGGAGGAGCCTTCTCATGGGAAGATACTGTTCATACAGCCTGTTCAACAGTCCTGGGCAAAGACCCAGATTGCAGTGTTTGTCTCTGAGATAGCTGTCATTTTCTGGGCTTAAAAACATGCCCAGCACTGAAATATCTGGTTTGAAGCAACTGCTCCTCAGAAAAAGTATATTCTCTGGGCATCTTGCTGCTTCTTTATGCAAGCGGGGATGGTTTGCCTGGCTGCAAGGCTGTGGTTATTGTAACTTCTTTCTCTAACAGATTTTTTCCCCTCTTTTCACGAAATATTCAACTAGTTCCTTCTCCATTTCTTGTCTCTTTTCATTTGGCTACATTCTTCTCCAGTGAGGAGAATCGGACTTCATCTGGGGGTATTAAAATGGGTAAATATATCAACTATTTTTTACTTAAGTGTCAGTCACCGGGTTGTGTAATACAGTCATAATCTCAGTGGTTTATTCTTATTTTGTGTGGGAGACAGAGTGAAATATTAGTACGTGTAACATTCAAGGCTGCCACAGAATGCCTCATTAGGCATAGTCCCCCCGTAAAAGGAGTTAAATGTGGTCTAATGGACAGGGTAGGCTTCATGTCAACAAATGTGTAGTAGAATTTCTTTGTGCAGTACTGTGACATTTCTAAGCAAGAGCTCCTTCAGATATGAGAGTTATATTTCAGTGTTTGCTATTAGCTACCAGAACTAGCTACGTGTTGGGGGCATGCTGTCTTAATCTGATGGGATCCAATAGCTTTTCTTTGCATATTTTGAGAAGTTTACACTGTTGTTCTGGGATGGGGTTTGATGAGGGGAGTTGGAGGGGTTTTGGGGGGGGCAGGAGGGTGTGTGCTTTTGATGTGTCAGTGTTTAGAAAGATGTTTCCACCGCGATTCCCAGCAACACTGGTCTGGGATGCAGAACGAGCTCCTATTTTACATTTTGGGTAGTGCATGCATGGGTGGTAATCTGGTCCAGGTTTATTCAAGCAGAACGATTTCCTTCACAAGCCATAGAGAAAGGGTAACACCTAGTGGGAGTAAACCCACATTGCAGTTAATAAATGCAAAGGCCTCCAAAGTCTCACCAGCACGACCCAAGATACGTAACAAAGAGAAAACTATATGGTTTTGGTCACAAAAAGTAGATGTATTGCTATATTCATCTTCATCTTGAGAAACTTGACAAAGCAAAACCACATTTTATCTCTGTTCTGAACTAAAAGCAGTCGTTAGCGTTTATTATTTCTTCTTTCAGTCTGTATTGTGTGAAATGGTATAAAATATAATTGTGTGAAATGGCTTTAAAAATACCTAATTAGATATGACTGAATTGTTTGAATGTTTAATACTGAATTCAGTGAAATATTTAGCTTTCTGCATAAAACCAACAAAAGGATTTAGTGATCTAAACTGAACTAGAGGTCCAACTATGCTCATTTAAGCTTCACAATATTGCTTAGATAGTGCAGGAGAAAGGGTATTGTTAGTCCCACAGCAGATTTTATTGTCTAAGAGTGGAGAACTCTTCATATTTTGGGGACTTATATGCTCTCTAAAATGTGTGCAGTTCCGTAGGTTTGACTTTCACAGTCAAGGGATGGGTAAAATTATCAGGCTCAGCGTTATACTCAAGTGACACCAAGTAATGCTGCCAGAAACTTGAATTGTGCATTATTCCATCTAAAGACAGAAGAACTCACCTCCTTCTAAAGAGAGTAAGTTCTCTCTCTCTGCAAACTCAGTCTCACATACTGTATATAGCTGGACAACACAAATATGCAAATTCATAGATTTCCATATTTCATGTGAATTGTAATGAATGTTATCTGTGAAGTTATATCTGATAATAGCTGTTCAGAGATCTTTTGCCTGTGTGTTTGCTTATACAGTTGAATATGTTCAGCTGGAACTGCATGTTCTAGGAAGTCCAGCTGCTATGAAAATACACGTGTTCAAGCATGAATGACATTAAACTGAAGGAAGGTAGATTTAGATTAGATATTAGGAATCAATTCTTTATTGTGAGGGTGGTGAGGCACTGGAACAGGTTGCCCAGAGAAGCTGTGGATGCCCCCTCCCTGGAAGTGTTCAAGGCCAGGTTGGATGGGGCTTTGGGCAACGTGGTCTAGTGGAGGGTGTCCCTGCCCATGGCAGGGGGATTGGACCTAGATGATCTTTGAGGTCCCTTCCAACTTGAATTATTCTCTGATTCTTCAATATCATAGAATCATAGAATGGTTTGGGTTGGAAGGGACCTCAGGGTGCTCAAGCACTTTCCTCCTGTCAGGGTGATACAGACATTGCTCTGAATACTTTTGTGAGGGCAATGCTCTGCAGAGGCTGAGGGAGAGGGAAGGAGGACAGCCATTAGCTGTGTATTCCATGTGTTTGGCCAATACAGAGCTACAGAGTGTGGCTGACAAACATAATCAAGTGAGCAATTAATGAAGTTCAGAGCTGTATTAATTTCCTTCAAACACCTTTGCAAAAATTGGAAGGCAAAAGGTACCCTCTCAAGGTAATGGTGACATGCAGGTTGTTTCTGCCTCAGTAAAGAAAAGCATTGAAGGGCACACCTTCCAAACACATCTTGAGCATCACTGAATTTTGACACAAGAATAGAGGCTTTGCACCTTATGCCAAATGTGGAAGTACCCCCAGCTGCTTCTTTTCAGGTGATATCTAGGAAAATGTGATGCTTGGTTTCCTGTTTCCCTGCTTTGGTTTATTATCAGGAAGTTACAGCTCTGATACCAGAAAAGCAGAGGACAGCTATATCATTTTATAATATGTGCTGCTGCAGTATTTTACATGCACAATATGTGAGGTTTTTCTGCTCTACTAAATTACTCATAACCCCTATGGAGCAGTTTTAAATCAGGGTTCTTTTTGTGAGTCTTGGCTCTCTGAAATTAATCTTCTGTATCTCTGTGAAACGTTTCATTCATGTCTTCAAATCTTCCCTTGACGATTTTCCTATCTGTGAATAAATAACATTCTGACCCAGCTTCTGCCACAGCAACGACAGAAAGACAATCAGACCTTTGCAAACATGAGTGGAAACAACATCGATCTTCCGCATTAATCATCAGCGTGGATCAACAGCCTTACGCCGTCTCCTAGAATTCGACAGTATGAGGATTCAGCGAAAGAGCTTCTCCTAACAGGGAAAATGCAACTTATTATCTAGCTAATTAGGATATCAAACCCAACCTCTACTCCCACTTCTTATCAGCCTGCTTTTCTATAGGGTTGGTCAGGCTTCAGAATAGGTTTTAGTGGGGAAAAAGCACATTTTTTGGAGGCAGCTACAATCAAAAGATAAGAGCATTGGTTTGCAGAGGAGCAAGCTAAGAATTGTCCCTAAGTCTATTCTTCTGAGAAGCTAATCACAAAGGTGGTATCATTCCCGAGCAGGAACTCTACGCAACACAAAATGCTTTTTAATGAAATTTTCAAAGTTTACAAGTCTTGCTTATACTCTTTTCTTACAAAAAGAAGGAAGGAATTCAAAACGTATTGATATAATTATTCTTTTCAACAGAGTGATTCTTCAAAGGTAAAATAGATAGTAATGACATTGGTGATTGTGTATTCGCTTTAGCTGTGAATATTGGAGGTATACTGTTCACTAATCTAGCACTTTTCAAAATCATTCCTGTGGTCAGTGAACAGTAATTAATGCATTTGCTTTTGCTTTCTGCCACTATGTAGCAACGCAAGCTGTGCTTAAACAATGTTAACTCTTAATTTAGATTAAACCAACAAAGGAAATGCAATCATTCATTTTGACAGACTCGGGAATTGAATGTTCTGCTTTGTTCTCTTTGCATCTTTTTCTGTTGAAATCAATTTAAAATTCCTGTTATGTTTAATAGAAGACATATCACAATCCTTACCAGGGATGCTTACAGCATCTATAAAGGTATGAAGAGGGTGAAAGCCCTTAGGTGAAAGCCCACAGCAGGCACTCTAGTATAGATAAGCTGGCAACTGATTTTTTATTACCTTAGTTGCTTTACTTGACTACCCAAGAAAACCATGTTTGCATCATTTTTTTTTCTCTCCGAGACCAAAGCTTGTATTGTTGATGGCAGAACTGACCGTATTGGTGTCAAACTTCTGCTTGTTTCACAGCCCATGTAAACTAATGAGCGATATTAAACTGTCAAGGACTGAATGGCTTCATGACATTTGTATAGTGTATCACAGTCCCCTGCTTGCTCACGTACCCCCAGGGTATCAGTCCTAAAGGATGCTTTGACTATGGCAGAGGTGGTTCCAGCTTTCTACTGGATTCCACAGTTAAGTATCTGTCCACCAGGCTTCATCACCTCTTGACACAGACTGAAATGAAATTAATTAAGTCTCATTAAAGACTCGGTGTTCACCTTCCCCCCCTGGAAGATGAAAAACAATTTATATACACGTAAAGAGAGAGAGCCTTTATCATTAGGATACTCAAACTTGTTTCTCCTTTGGCCTCGGAGCGCAGACCCTCCTACGTGGAGAGTGCAGCTCCGCAAACTCTTAGCTGTTCCAGACATCCTGGAAAACATCCATTCTGTCCGGACCTTGCCAAAGTCCGTGTCACTGATGGCTCTAACTAGGGTTCATGCCAGTGGGGACATCTGTGAGTGAAGGCTGTAATTAGATACTGTTAGCTCCTGCAGGCAGTGTATCTCAGCTGTGCAACCCATGCCAGAACAAGATGCTGGACCTCCTATTCACTGATAGCCTCCCTGACCTGCCACGTAAACTAACATGTCATGGAGAATACATTTCTTTTCATTTACTTGGCAGGGGAAATGATTTGCTGCCTAACTGCCAAAAAATTCTGCATAGGGAGTGAAATACCAGAAGTCAGTCTCTGCTAGGGCCAAAGTTGAGTTTGCCAGAACATTTTCCTTCAACCCTCATCCTCAGCAATGTTTCCAGAACTTCTCCTACTCATTATCCACTGCATAACCCAACTTGATTTTCTGCTTGGACTGAGCCAAGCTCGAAGAAACTTGGAATCAACTTCATCAGGCGTAGCTGATGGTTCCCCAGCTTCCTGACCTGCCGTGCTAATTAGACATTACTGCCCAAAGTAATGAAACGCAGTTGCTTCTCACCTGTAAAGAAAAACTGACAGTTGCTGCAGTTTATTTGGGGGTGAGTATGACAAAGCTGTCTTCCTTCTAAGGGAAGTTTACTGGGTTTATTTTGCTTTTTAGTTAAAGAGGCCAAAATGGGATTAATATGTCGTTCTTTCCTGTTTCAAGTGTTTACATAGAGGGATTGTGGCTCTGCTTTGGAGGGATTTCCTGTAACATCATCTGTCTAAAATATCTGGGGGTTTCAGTCATGTAGTTAAATATAAACATAAATAATACATTATTACTAAAAATGAACATATCAACTTCAGTGTTTGAGGACATTTAAGAAATATGCAGAAGTGTTTAGATTTAATGAAGTAAATGGCTGAATTCACAGACAAATCACAGCCACTTAATTCCAGCAGTCTACAGACTCTTTAAGCCCTCAAGAACTAGATTTTTAAGAAGTTCTCCTCTCTTTGTATACCTGCTAACAAAATAAAGATTACTTAATAGTGACTTATGAACTAAGCACAGAAATTATCTTTCCTGTATCTGCAACAAGGCAATTGCAGAAGTACAAGCCATCAAGTTTTGCTAGCCTGGAAAGAGTTATGCCCATACAAAGGAAATAATTGGGTTTTTTTGTTTTCACCTTTTAATTTTTCATGTGGGTTGTGTATGTGCAGTTTTTGCCAAACTGCCTTTCTCAGAAAATGGAAAGCTTTCTTCATTATTGTTTGTATTTTTTTAACTGTATGCCACAAGTCTAGATTTTATCAGAACTGAGTCCCCTAAATAAAATCCTTTCAAATAAAATGAGCAAAAAAAATCTATTCATCTCAAGGAGGTTAAATCACATAGAAATAGGTTGAGATTATAGGATGGAACTTAGTGAAGGGGGAGCTTATCTGAGAGGCAGGAGATAAGCATAAAGCCTGCAGTCATAGTGACAAAAAAGGCTTCTGGAATAAGAAAAGATCCTGTAAGTCAAGACACTGTCTGTGACTGACAGTCTGAAAAAGGAAAGAATTAAAATTGTCAAGCATAAGGCTTGTTAAGAGGGAGGAGGAGAAGGGAAGAAATTAAATATATAGCTAAGGAAAAACAAAATAAGTACAGAGCAATTCTTTCTGTATTTTCTGAGCCTTCAAGTACATATTTTCAGTGTTTTAGAGGCATACAATAGCTACGTGGCCAGGTCTTTAATACTGTATATAGACAATAAATGTGGTTATTCGGACCTATTTGATGGTGGAGTGACTTTAAACAGTAAAATACTCGTCAGTAACCTACCCAGGTGACTTCTCTTCTTAACCTCTCAGCCTTTGTCCTCAGGTCAAGGCTGATGTGGCTGTCCCCTTGACTTCTACTGAAAAAAGATGATGTTTGGATCACTGCTGTTTGACAACAGGAGATGTACTAGTAGGGCATGTTCTGTTTACTTTCTCCAAGAAAACTCTACGTTTTTCCTTTTACTGTGCTGGTGCTTTTTCCCCGTCATCCAGAGTGAATATATTCAATGCACCTGTCTGGGTTTGTTTGGTTTTTTTTTTGCTTTGTAGTAGAAAAAAAATGTTTGGGAAGCCAGAGGAGGTGCTTACCTGCAACCCTAAGAGTTGGCATCTTTGCAGGTACAAGAGGACAGATTATTCACAGCACCAAATCAACTACACATCGCGGGCCAGGAGTAAGATGGGTTGGAGGAACAGATGAATGGAATAGAGAAGGTCTTCTGGTAGCTATGCAAAGGAAAAATATTTGTAACGATGTTTAGTATTAGTAACTATATTACCCACAGGAGCTCTTCAGAAGTGAGCTGGGCACATTCCAGCAATAGATATTTGATATACAGGTTGGGAAACATCAAGATAATCTCATCTATACATATTATAATGGCTGACACTCTGTAAAACTGATTGTACAATGACTGCCCAACTAGTTTTTCTTAGTTTCATGTAATTTATTCTTCTGCATAAAACCCTTTTTCCCATCCACTGAGCAAAAATTGTTTTGCTGATATTGTGCTTTCTCTGTGAAGAATAAAATTTGGTTTACTAATCTCAGCTGGGTATTGTCAGTAAGCTTATTGAGCATTTAAACCTTAGAGATCACACCAGCTTGAGCTAACACCCGGTTTGTTCCATTCACCGGTCCCGCGTCTTATTTCGAGTGTTCCTGTAGGATTTAAACAATTCCTATTCCACTTACCCGGAGCACAAATACTAGGTTCTGTAAGAAAATTTGTGACACTGTAAAGATTCTTGGTTGAAGACACAAAGCTCATTAGCCACACAATTCCCACTTACATTAATTGAAGCTGTTTGGCTAAATCTTGGACTAGATGATCATTGTAGGTCCCTTCAAACAGAAATATTCTGTTCTATTCTATTGCTCAGCTTTGAGTATCTCAACCCTTGTTATTATGAAAATCATAAATCCATCCATACTTCTTCTGGCAAATTGCTGCACAGGAAAGCATAGCTAATTTAATTAATTAATCCCTACCCCTAAAGCACAAACATCTATCACCTGAGCTAGTTAGACAGTAGGTAGTTTTGTTTTCTTTTGAGCTTTTGTATCAGATTGAGAGACAATGTACTGGAAAATGCACATGAAGTCTAGATATGTTTTGTCCTCTAACACTGCATGAATAAGCAAATATGTACTAATTTGCCCCATATGATTTTGTCTTAACCTGTACTTGCCATCCTTGTTATGTTTGAATTTCATAGTAGCTTGCTACCGTAACTTATATTCAGCTGATTTCTTGATTTTTTTTTTTTTTTTGGTATGTGTGTGTGTCATGTGTTTTAGCTAGGCTGGGAGGGAACATGGGACATCACGTTCAATGTCATCATTTGTGTTAAGATTCATAGTAATTTTCTTCAGAAAGGACTCTGAGTACATTCACAGTGATTTGGCTGGGCAAACCTCCTGGCCTGATGCATCCAAATGAGGCCCCAGTCAAATATGCCTCAGAGGGGAAATGCCAGGCATCTGGCTGTCCGGGACACAATGCTGTTAGTCCCTTTCTCACAGCTGAGAATCGTGCCTGGCTATAGAAATATTCCTTTCCTCCACTCTTGTTCAAACCAGAAATGCTAGAAGCTAACCTGCTTGAATTTGCAGCGGAGGAGGAAAGAAATACCTTGGCATGTATTTGTCTCAGTCGCCTTTTCTCTAACACCCTGAAGAATTTCCAGGCATAAATAAAAATTACTAAAGGCAGTAGTAGAGCAAGGCTCAGGTTGAGGGATTTGAATGATTTATGAGCGAAGACTCTAATAGGGACAAGAGAATGGGCTTACAAAGCAGTGTTAATATACCTCGGGCAGGGAAGCAGTAAGCAGCTTGACTTGATAAGCAAGGATGATCCTGATTCAAAGCAGCGAAAGACAAAGTATGAGCAGGTTGTAATGCCACACTGTGTGCCAAGTGCTGTTTTTAATGTGAAAAGCAGTTTTCTTTAGAATCTAGCACGAAGAAGCGAAGTTCCAAAAGCCAGAAAGCAAATCTTTCTTGATAGAATCTACATGCAAATGTAAATACAGAAGTTGAAATTTTGGCCTCTCTCAACTCGGTAGCAAAGTTCCCTGCGGTTTGAGCCAGGATTTCACACAGCATGCGTGACTGCACTGTATGAGTGCCTTTCCATACACACTTCTTTATTTCATCTAAGCATTTCCTAGGGGAAGATCTGAAATTTAATTTCCCAAACAGTGCAGTGACTTTCCTTCAAAATTTACATACGCGTTGTTGTAAGACAAAACCACCACCCCTTTGGCAGTTTCTGGCAGTCTTTGCAACTCAGTAGTTAAATCACAAATTCTAATCAAATTTTTTAATAAAGTATCATTGAAAGCTCCAGGGTCACAAGCCTAGCTCTTCAAACCCCGGTATAGTTTCTTTAGCACTGACTTTATAGTGACCTTAGAAATATCCTTCACTAGTCAGGTCTGTTGTGACTGAATTAATCTGGATGAACTGCATCTCTTGCTATCCATGAACATCAGTGCCCCATTTCCACAAAATTTTAGAGCATCACTAGTAGCTATTAGCTTGTGCCAATAATGTACCGGTTTAGCACTACGAATGTTGTGACAGTTTCTATCGTGACCTTAAAATAGTAACTCTGTAGGTATATTTCTGGTAGTGTTTATCAAGGACAAGACTTCTAAGACTCAGGCTAATAATTTCAGCTGTATAGGAGAGGTGATGTAGAAAAAAATGTTAATCTATGCACTATCATTTTTGAGTCATGCATTTTAATATGATTTTGATCTTAGTTTTCTTGTGTATTATTCTTTCTATTTTCACTCTTTCTGGCTATCATCCATCACGGCTCTCTTTAAGGACAGCATTGCTAATATAAAGCCTTAGCCTGGTGAGACGCTAATTGCCTGCAGTTTCAGTAAATTCCTAACAAAACTCTTTACACTGAACTAGCCAAAGATAACAGCATCAAAGTATGTGACTAAGCTGCAAAGCAGGTGGCAAGATGGCTTGTTCTCTTTTTGAAACTGCGACAGGACGTTAATGAAGGCTTATTTTATTTCCTGATATTTTGTAAGGGACAAAGTCAGTATTTAATTATATGGTAAATATTTTTTAACTTTTTTTTTTTTTTTTAAATTTACAGTAAATGTACTTTTACAGTATATACCAACTTTTACTACCCAAGCTGCGGTGAGTGAGAGCCACGTCCCTGGGAGCAGTAGGTGGCACTGCTGTCTCTGCGCTCCGCTTTGAGGCGTTGCAGTAGCTCGAAGTAGCTCGAAGAAGCCATTTCACGAAGCGTATCTAATAGTTCAGGTTCCTGCAAAAAGAGGCACTTTTGCTTCCGGGCACTTTTGCTAGTGCCAATTACCCTCCTCAAGGTGGTGCGAACTTGCCCTCCAGAATCTGAACGGTATCGTTCTCCATGTGAAATTCCTCAGAGCCATGCGTATAGGGTTTGCTCCAGTGGACATAGCCAGCAGTATAGGTGTATAGCAAGGAGTACAAGTGACTTTTTGTTACTTTTCTTTTTAACCCGTTTTGTTTACCTAAAAGTGTATCTTTACTGCTGTCGTTGGCAGCCTTCACATGCCATCTATTCCTAGAAGTTTAAAAAAAAGTGTTACCACTGTTGTGCAAGTAAAAATTATTCCGAAATCCAAATTGTTCCAAAAAAGTTGTTCCAGAATCAGGTGATTAATTAGCAATCACTTTTACTTCAGCTCTTTTCTCAGCAGCAAATACAGTAGCAGTGTCAGTGACAGGAGCAAAGACTACCGATGCAATAGCCTAGTGCTTCACCACGTAACTAGAAGTGTGTGGGGAAGGCAGTAGACAGGAAGCCTCGCCATGCCTTTGTCTTCTCCAGGTCTGCAAACTCTGCAGTCCATGGCTCTGAGGTCAAGTGAGACTGGCTGGCTTTTGTCCACTCTGCTAATGGCTCGGGAGCTTGTCTTGCAACTGAAATGGTCCAATAAAGAGCCAAAACACAAGATTAAAAATTAAGCAATGTAGATAATCAGGGTCCAAAACCAGAACTCACCCCCTCACGCTCTTCTGTTTATCAGTACAGATATGCCAAATGGGATGTCTGCTACCTGCGGGGAGTGGGGGCAAGACTGGAGGAGGAGGGGTGCAGGGACAGGGTGACAGCATCTGCCTGAGCTTGCTGGAGAGTGCTGGGGAAAGGAATGGCTTGTTGCAAACACATGGTGGGAGTAAGCCACCAGACCAGGCCTTCGTGATGAGTGAGATGAGGTATATCAAGTGAAGTCATCCTTTCTTTTTTTTTTTCTTCTCCTTTTTTGCTTGTATTTTGAATGCCCAAGACAAAAGCAGAACCAATAAAAACAAGAAGTGTCATCTGTGTGGCCTCTCTTATCCTTAGAGGACTCAGATAAAGGAAGAATTAGGCCTCTGGAGTTCAAGGGAAGTAAGTAAGATAGAGGGCACAACTATAAACTGAGAGAATAATTGAAGTAAAATATTATTCTTTGAAAGGATGAGATGTGAATCACTGAGGTCAACAGTTTCAAGACATGCTAAAACTAGATGGCTGCATAATCATCAAAGCATTTCTGTCAGCTTAGTTATGATATAAATATGGATCTGGTTGTATCTTAAATTTGGACTCCTCAAATGGGACATCTGAGTTACCTGACGGGCAGTATATTTGATGCAGTGTCATGAAAATAAAGAAAATCCCTGGCCTTTTAACATTGCACCCTGAAAAGACATACCTGTCAAACTGGAGACAAGTTGTCCCTGAGATTAACTTTAAAATTTATTCCTGTAAGTAAGGGTGTCTAATGAAATACGTTTTTCAGAAGGGGTTTGGATAAGAAGTGGTATTTCGGTCAATAAGCTGAGGAAGTCAGTCCTTCCATAAGGGCAGATGGAAGCGGGAGAAGGAAATGAGGAGAGGGTGTTGACCCAATGGTCACTGCCAGGACTGAGAAGGGGGAGACTACCTGTGCATCATCCTGCTTTGGACTCATAAAGTAGATGGACTGCATCTGGCAATGGGGGAACAGACAGCATCAGCACAGATCAGTGTTAAGTGAGTGGAATTACATTAAATGAACACACACACAGAGGCCTGGAGGAATCGCAGACCTATCTTCAGGATTTTGTTAGCATTTTGTTCTTTCCTATTCCATGTACCAGTAATTACTGCCCTTCCCATTGAATTATCCCTATGATAAAAATATGCTTCTCGTCAGTCAGGCAGTCACAACCACATATCACACTGCTGAATCAGGATCACAATGGCTTTAAAAATGTATGATGACCAACAACAAAACTTCAGAGCAAAAAGTACACAAAGCCAAGCAGGAAGAAATATGGGAGAGTCCCGTCTAAGGTAGAGGAACTGATTATTTTATGGTACGTCTGCAAACTTCAGCATTCTCACACACAAAGGGAAGAAGATGCTAAAGTTAAAGGGCAGAATGAGGAACAAGTTAAAAAATAAACTATGGTACATGTCACAAGACGTTGTCAGTGCAGCCTTCTGACTGCTAGAAGAGGCAGTGAGGTCTTTTGAAGTTTCCTCTCCCTCTTTAATCAGTCCCATTAGAACAAGTAGATCCAAGCTTCAAAGGTAGCAGGGCTTGTCAAAGAAGCAAGCTGCCCGTTCCTCAGACCCTGGATGGCAGCTTTATGTCCCACAGTGGTGATTCCCACGTGAGGCTGCACGGCATCGGCAGGGTGGGCGTGATTACACAGCAAGTTCTGCGCTCAGATTTCTTTGAAGGGCTTTCGCGCTCTTCCTAAATTATTATTGATCCCCTCCATTTGACAGGACTTCCAAAGACTTGAAAAGATCCTCCATAAAGCATACTTCTTAGCTTGATTGCTTATCTGTAAAGTCTAGATTAATCCACAGACTTGCAGTATTTGAACTATTTTGTCCAGTTCTTTAGCTAACAAAGATTTATTAATTAATTGGCATATTTTCTTAATAAATGCCTGTAATTTCTTTTCTATTCTTCCTAGAAGGCTTTACCCAGAACTTCCCTACAGTAAAGGGGGTAGCAAGTTTTGTACAGGAAAGATGTGGTGTTTAGTTTGTCCATAAAACACTTCACTAGTGAACATCATTAACAATAGCATTTATTGACTATGGGGTGACAGAAGGTTAAGTACATTTCAGATTTTTCAAATCTGATCCATTTATTCTGCAGTCATTTCTGGAAAAAAATTATTAAAAAAATTAAAAAAAAAAAAAAAAGTCCTGATACAGCACATGTCTCTGCTTCATTTTAACTCCAGTTTCACACATCTGCAGTCTGAATATGAACATCACTTATATTTCAACAAAAATTTGCTGTTTGTTATACTTTTCTTCTGATATATTAATGAAATTGTGTATCTCAGTGTACACATTTCCCAGTTGATGACCATACTTCCAGTATTTGCAACTGGATTTCCATCATGCTTGAGCAATGACTTGCAAATGTTGCAATCCCATTTGCAATCTGAACCATAAGCTCGGTAATCATCTCTGAAGTATGATTTATTCTCATGGGCTTATTTTCATGATGTATTTAGAGACTGGCTATACCAATCTAGAAAGTTTTCCCAAATACAAAGCAGATCATGAGTGGTGCATCCCTGGACAGTGTGTTCACAGATGCTTCTCTGGTCTTCAACAAAATATTAGCCAAATAGCAGTATTAGACTCTGACACTGTTCTTGTTAAAGCCATTTTTCCAAGTAGTATTGAGTTCAGTTAGAGCTAATTCAGGGAAGATGGGTGAACTTTGTAAATCATTACATCGGAAAAAGGGAGGGATGGAGTGAATCTGAAGAGATCATCCTCCAATTCACCTCTGCACCGAGGCAGGATAAGAAACCTTGGACTAATCCTGGCAGATATCAGCGTAATACACTGGTAATGATTCCAGTGAAAGAAATTCCACAACATTCTTATGTAGGGTATTTTAATGTTTCACTGCCCAGTACCCTTCCTGTTATAAAGGTGGGGGGTTTTTTTCACATAAATCAAGAATCTTTGATAAATACTCACCAGATTACTTTTTGTCTTATTTCTCAGCAGACACAGCAAAGTTGCTCAACATTTTCCTCTCCCTAAAATATATAGATTGTATTTCTGTCCACCCATATACGGTGGACTTTCTCATTCAAGCTAAGCCAGTCTGAAGGTTAGCCTACCCTACTTTTTCCCCTATTCAGCCAATCCTCATGTGATTGTGATGAACCAGTTCAGAGGATAGGGTGGAGAAGCTTTCAGTTCTTTTGTAAAATGAGATTTCTGCTGACTTAGTTCAAGCCCTGGGGAGGGCATCAGACAAGCGCCAGTGGCTGGACTGGCGTAGCTGTGATATAAAATGGCACAACTTCTCTTTTCTAGACTAAATAATCCTCCTCACACCTCTTTCACAGGCCATGCTTTCTAAGCCTGTTATCGTTCTTATGCTCCTCTGAATCCTTTCCAGTTTTTCTGTATCTTTTTCATACATGGTGCATTTAGCATATTTCTGTATCCAAAGAATGTTTAAAATGCATGATTCAGTTATGAGTGAACAAACCATCAGAAAGGTTAAGAAGATTTGTTGTTGCTCATATGCTCTTCTGCACTTTTTTCCACATGCAATTTGTATGTGCCGTTACTCTGATTTTGCACTCACAAGATGGATGGATAAACACAAGTGTGTCAGCCCATGCTGTGCCTTTTCAGTTTAAGGAAGCCCATTCCGATCTACACCCTTCCCTATGTTGTCACTGCTCATGCGGCGATCTCATCATGTTTAACTTTAACCTAGGGCATCATCCAAATTCCAGCAGAACCTCAGGCAAGAGTTTCTGTAGGTGGAGAAGATAATTTCCCTTAAGTTTCCTTCAGTTTTGCCATGTGTATACACTGACCTGCATTGAGAGTAGATACATGACAGATTTTTAGTCAGTCTTTCATATAGTCTGAACTCTTTGGGGGTTAATGGTTTCATGCAAGTATTACTTTGTGGCAATCTATAGGAATAAGATGTTAAGATTTGCTATATTCTGTCTTTTAGATATTTATAGATAATTTATATTTCCCAGTATGGATTCACTTCTGTTTCATCTTCGTATAGTTCTCTCAACAGGTGATCTTGAGTCTCGAAGTATTTGGTTTTTTTCTTTTAAAGCCATCACCACCTGAAGTCATGTAGTCAACAGAGAATTTAAGTTTTTACTATAATAGTTTCCCTTATCACTGTAAAAATGTGGGAAATGTGAAGCCTGAGGATACAGAAACAGCAAAGTTACAGCAATAAAGGTCCCAAATATATCTGGTCTTTTAAAATCCATCACTTATTAACAATTGTGAGACTGGAGTCTGTGCTAGGGTGTCTGCTGTGGATGAAACCCACACAGTAAAAAAGGATGCACCAATAATGACTCCATCATTGTCTGTCCAGCTGAACTCGTATCCCACCACAGACTGCGGTAACCTATGAGTTGCTCTATGCTGTGTAACTAAATCTTGAATGGGATGAGCCAGCTCGTTCAGAAATGTTCAGAAATGCCAGATCTGAAGGTAAGGCTTGCTGGGCTTTCCCATGAAGGCTCCTAGGTGGCTCTTAGAGTATAGAAACAGTAGAAGCCTATGGGCAGGCTCTGGATACACCGCCTTTCAGGCTCAGAAATTATGTGGATGATGGGGACTTTCGGGCCAGGTGTATCCACCACAGGCTTCCTTGTATTGTGATGACATGGATGAAGGAACCTTACTCACCTTTATATGCTGCCCACTCTCTTGTGAGAACCTAGTGAGCTTTTGAAGCCCATCTTTCCATATCTTTACAGGGATATCTTGGGGACTGAACATACTTTTATCACAGCCACCTCCCTCAACTTTGCACTTTTTTTCTTGAATGTCCCTGAAGCTCCAGGTCCTCTGTCAGAAGCACCCACCCTAGTGGAGATTATTCAGGCTGATGACTTGTGGGACAGGAGAGAGAAGAGGGCTCACTGCTTTCCAAGTGCCACCTCCAGCACTGACTGCTAGCTCTATCGTGATCTCATTCCAGCGTGCATCACACACAGTCTCACCAAAGATCGCCATTTCCCAGCATCAGTGTGGCATCCGCTCCTAGGGCATAAACTGAAGTGGACTCTTTTCTATAAAGCTGTGGGAAGTTGGTATCTTGCACTGTTTTCAGGTGAGACATGCTCCCAGACGACCTATGAGAACTGGAGAAGAAGGAAGGGAGGAAGGAAGGACGGACAATTTCTCCAGGTAGAAAAGAGATACAATACCAGGCATTAAATAGCACAGCACGCTGAGGCTGGCCACAGTTCTCAATATTTTTCACTCAGAGTCAGTGAGCAAGCTCACCATACCTCTGACTCTATCTGGAAGCAGCATCACATTAAATGATACTGCATTTAATACAATAGGTACAAATAGATAATTTCCTCCCTCCCTTAGCCATGGTTCCTTTCCCACCTTCTTCATGCACACATGGAGAGCATGCAGAGGTCTGACCACAAGCCCTTTCCTCCCTCTCCCAGACTCTTGAACATTTCCCCTTTGCTGACCTACAGTCCCAGAGAGGGCTTCACAGCATGTGTCCTCCTAGGATACAGGAATGAAAGCTGAGTTTGGATACATGATGCAAAATTGCAGACTTTGGAGCAGCTGCCTTAACAGGTACTGGCTAGCAAAGATGTCTGTACCTGCAGGAGAAGTCTGTTGGTACAGTCAATGTGTGAGAGCAGTCTGATTCTAGGAAGGAAGGATGCACTTGGGATTTTTTGTTTGGTTTGGAGTTTTTCTTCTCAGCCACATCTCAAGAGCAGTCATTGACATGGTCAGTTCCCATGTTGCATCAAACCCCTGAGTCAAGAAGTCTCTGGCACAAAGCCAACTCACAGACAACCTTCTTACTGCATCTGAAAGAGGCAGGCAACATTTATGACCAGAAATGATGGCACTTACAGGAGCAGGGGACAGATAGCACGGGGCTCACCTGCCCCATGTGCCCTGCCTGCCCTGCCTGCACAGCCAAGAAAGCAGCTGTCTGCTCCAGATGTGCTGGACAGCTAGAGACAGCCCCCATGGATATTTGGAGTTGCTCTCTACTGTCCATAAGACCAGACAAGACAAATGCTGCCAGGAAGGAAAGTGAGGGCAGACAAAAAGCCATATAACCCTGGCTCAGGGAGACATGCAGGGCAGCCAGCTTGGTGTTAGTGCCTGCCAAGGGCCGGCAGCAACAGGGTGACTGCAAGCCACAGGTGGACTACGGTGGGGGGTGTGGACCTTACTGCGGAGTTGAACTTGGTACCGATTATGGCTCAGGTGCAGAGGTTTTCTGGGCCAACTGGTTACTCCTCCATCAAACAGCTCTGCTTACACTGCCCTGTGCCCCAGTGTGCCAGAAAATGCTGAAAAACTGGAGCAGTTGCCTTTTATTTCATGGAGGTTAGTTTAAGTTGAAGGCCCTCTTCTGTCTCAGCCTGCTGCTGCTGAGGGAGGCACAAGAAGTCAGCATTAGGTCTCCCTTTGCAGACAGCAGGTATTTATTCAGCTTCGCAGCAGGAGGAAAATTCAGTGGTGCTGTAAAGCATGTTTCTGGGGGCTGGGAAGAGGACATCTGGGAGGAATCAGAGGAGCTTAGAAAGTGGGAACATACAAGGGCTTGGGGTCTCTTTCTTCCCCTTCTTCTTTTCCTTTCTTCCCCATCTTTCCTTTCCCTGCCCCACAAACATTTGCTCTTCCAGCCTCCTTAAGAGACAGGGCATGTTTTACTCCCATACAGCCACATGTCTTCTCTTTCCTCTCCTCTTTCATTCTCCCCAAGGAACCATCCCCCTTCCCTAATTGATTTTGACTAGATAGGCTTCCCAAATTTGCAGGGAGTAGAAAAGCACGGGTAACTATGCCTGGGCCTTGTTAGCACAGGAGGAAAAGGGGGACTGCAGGGTTGTGCTGTGCTTGGAGGGTGGAGGAGAGTCCTGTCGCCAAGGGTAGTAGGGCGAGACAGCTGGAAGCCGTGGGTTAAAACAACTTCTCGGCACCAGCCACCCCGTTCCTTCTTAGGACCCCTTCATACGGGCAGCTGCAGAGGAACGCAGAAACACAAAGCAGCGATGGGGTGGGTCAGGCAAAAAAATTGCTCAGCTTTGGGTTTTTTTTGTTTGTAGACAACACAAGCAGCAAACTGCCTCCCAAAAGTTGCCGCCCAAGGCAGCTGCCTGCTTTCCTTCTGCAGTGAAGCAGCGTTGCGATGTGCCTGCCCTGTGTGCTGCTGGTTGAACAGTATGACTCGCGCCCTGCTGCAGTTGTGCTGGATTTTTAGGATGTACAGCAACATTGCAGTATTCCTTCATTTGTGACCCAGTTGATTAGTTGGGGGCGGGGGGAAATGCACCTCATCTCTCTTCTGACTTCCCCACCCCAAAGTTTAATAAAATACCATACCATATCAAGCAAATAAAAAAGGAAAAAATATCCCAGAAGAAAACATAGATTTCAAAACAGACTTCAAAACTGCCCAATTTGATAAAGAATGGAAGTAGCCAGATTGTAGGAATGGGAAAACCTTCTAATTGTGAAAAGGAGGGATAGGTTTGGTTTATTTGCTTATTATATTAAAATCAAAGTCATAGCGCGGGCATTGTGCAATGCAGTAGGATAAGCTGTGTGCATTGGTGGTACTACTAACATCACACATTCTCACCAAACAGGACCTGGAGTAATGTTTTTGTAATAAAAAATGCAATGACTCAAACAACATATCCTTTTCCTTACAGCTAACTCTATTGCTCCTTCAACTTCCGAGGCCATGTGAGGAGGGACATCTTCAACTATTGCAGGGAGGGGAAAAGGTAAATAAAATACTGTCTGAGTTCCACTACATCTGACAGTAGGTACCATTTTTATGTGAATAGTTTTAAACACTGCTGGTGCTGAAGAGTCAACACAAATGATTGAAGGTTGCAGAATCATTCCTCTCATTTTGTGAAAGTAGTTATTTTCCTTGATTTTTAATGATTCCTGCATCTGTCTTAATCTACCATGCTGAAGATGAGTAACGTTAGGGAAAAAATAGTGTCATTATAAATTCTAAACCCCAAAATTCTTCAAATGCTACTTATGTAAAAAAGGACCAATTTAAATCAAATCATTAGCTTCGGCTTAAATGTTCAATTAGAAAAGTGTAATAATATAAATGTTTTATGTATTCGCAGCTCTTGTCTTCAAATATAACCTTTCCTCCATTTTTGTCATTATTTTTCCCTTTTATAAATGTTGGTGTAATTACACCCATTTTCTCTTTAGAGGTGAATACACAATCACAGCTAGAAATTCCCCGGTATGTTTTAGTCTGCAACGTGTAATACTCAATCTCACGACTAATAACTACCACAGCATGTTTTATAATTACACCATAAATCAGAGACTGCTGCATCTAAAGTGTAATTTTAGGCTGTTTTGCAATATTTCTTGGCACTGTTGAAATATATCAGGGGTGGAAAATGCATGACCTAGCTACATACAACCACAGATGAGGAAAAAGAGTCTTTCTCCAGTTACTGGAGTGCCCCAAAAGAGACCACAGGATGCTAATGGCCAGTGACATATGTGTAGCTCGTGGGATACCCAAGCTGCCTCTGGGATCGAAATGAGAGCACGTCGTCTGAGCAAATGTTGCAATCCAGCAAT
Source organism: Balearica regulorum gibbericeps (assembly GCF_011004875.1). Lineage (NCBI taxonomy): Eukaryota > Metazoa > Chordata > Aves > Gruiformes > Gruidae > Balearica > Balearica regulorum. The sequence goes on along the minus strand of NC_046184.1, from coordinate 172,522,677 downwards.
TAAGGGGGGGGGGGGAATCAACCCATGGCACAAGCTCGCAGAATGAGCAAGCTACTAGCAACAAGTACTCTGTGGCTTTTGCAACATGGTTTGTTGTTTAAATTCTTCCAGGGAGGTTTGTGTTTGGGAGGAACTAAGCTAAGAGGAGGAGAGCGAGCATCTGCAGTGAAAGCTGGAGAAACAATTCTGCCAACGCACACATCATCTCCCAGTACCTGTGTCAAGTGCTTCTGCAGCTGCTGACAGGTAAATGATGGGCTCCCACAGAATTCGGTGCATTTTTCTCCCAAAGCCTGTTTCTGTTTGAAAGAAAATGTTTTATTATTCATTCTAGTTTTGCTGTATATGCTTTAGGTGTTATTTTAGCCCTTCCAGTGCACGCAAATGTTTGTAATGGCATCTGGGATAATTTCCTAGAGGTTCAAAATCCCTGAGTAATAGTTTAGATGCAGAGAGGGTCTTTTATCCCTTAATTAATGTTGAAGCTTTTCATATACTAGACCATACTATCTGCATCTCCCCACTGGACTGCCACCGCAGGCTTGCTGGGACCTGTAACGGCCTGACATCTGGGCTCGCTCTGAAATGATCGGGAGGGTCTCTTTGCTGGGTACCTTTCCGTGTCCGATGCAGCAGCCCAGCACAGTGACTAACGCCTCGCACGCACCACCGGAGTTCTGCTGGTAATTTAATTTGCCACATCCCTCACATGCGCTCACGCTAATTTGGTTTCTGCTAATCAAACTCTGAATTTATTCTAGTCACGCTTTATCATGTCCCCAAGTGGCACAAGTCCTTTAATGACATCTGGCTGCTTTTTGGCCATTTTTATTAAACATCATGACTGCTCTTCGATTAAGACAGCAACGTGTGATACAGGTTGCCCCAGGCTACCAAAAGCATCAGCAAGGAGAATGGCAAAGTCTATGCACATACAGAAAACCTACATGATCTCCTACACCTGCTGTTATTCAAACTGGAGGTCACACCGTATAGAAACCCCGCAGCCACCTGCTACTGGCCCAGGTAACCTTATTTCTTTTGAAAATAGGGTGGGAAGCTACAGCGGGATGAAAAAAAGCTTTGGGATCATCCAAAAGGGATGCGAGGCATCCCAGGGAGAAGTGTTGGTACCCCAGTGTGCAGAGGTGATTCACAGGGGACTGGGGCTGGCTGTGTCACCCTCCTCTAGACCTCCTCCTCCTCCTCCAGAGCTGCCTTGCTGCGCACCTGAGGCGGCCGAGTTTGGTGTAGCCCCTTGCACTGCCAGTGTATGAATGCTGGCACTAGTATGACAGGTAAAGGCTATAGTATGGGTGAGATCTATAATTTACACTGGGTCAACAGGAATTTCACGGACCTGCAGTGCCTTCTCGTGTTGTTGTAGTTCAGGTCCCTTGACACTATGCCATAAACGATGTCGAAGGGGCTTGCCTAATCATCAGTGACACGCTTTTTGGCTTCAGACATGCTTTTGCTACTAGTGGAGTGGCCTGAGTTCATGGTATGTCTGTACTGAAATGATCAATCTGTCTCGAACATGATCCTACGTGATTGTCCCGGTTATGTCCGGTACTTCTATCTTACAGCTCTTGTAAGCAAGTCAGCATCTACATTGCAAGTTTAAAATGAACTGCAAGGACTTGCCTTTAGGAATAGCACCACTAATTAATGAAAGTAAGAAGAAAAGTATAATGTAGACCTGGTGCATTGACTCATAGAAACCTTTACCAGAATGTGGCCTGGCACTTCCAAGATTTGTTATGAAGAGTTTGAAAAAAGGAAACCAGGGTGTTGTAACTTCTCCGAGCTTGTACTTGCAGTTGACACTAGTTATGCAAGTAAGTGAATAAGAAGAGAACTACGATAGGCCAGAAATTTCCAGAATTATACATTTCATGGTGCCAATTGTTTTTGCTATGTATTATTGCTGGCTGGATCAGTAATTGCTGTCGGGGTGAATATGAGAAGGTAAGCTTGGGGAAAAAGAGGCACAGGATACTATAATGGTAGTACTGCAGAACTACGGGATCCCAGGATTTATGGTTGTAGGGCACTTTTAACAGGATTTAGACCAAGCCACCTATTCCAGACCATTCGCTAAGATCTGCACCCCTTTACTGTACTTAAACTATCCCAGCAGAGGGAAAAGGAGCAGGTCTTGCACTTGTAAGGTGTTTTCAGACCCTCAGCAATAGCAGAGGCTCTGCAAACAGAGCACATCATTGGCATCTGCCTCCCATTTTCTCATCTTAGTACAGCCCATGAACACAGTTACATCTTAAAAGCTGGCTTAGAGAAAAGGAAGCCTGGCCTCTGTATTTTGTCATAATTTTTGATGTATCTTTAGAACAAAAGGAACATAATGCTAAGGCAGAAACTGCTTTCACTTGCAAACATACAGCTTGCAGGTGTGGGCAGAGTTTAGCCTAAAATAACTGGAGGCAAAAGAAAGAAAAAAGCAGCTTAAAAATGTGATGTCAGCAGGAGAAAATAGAGTCTGTGGGGCTCTGTTTTTCTAAAGCCTTGTTCTGTAATCAACACAGCTCATTACTGTAGCTGCGCACAATGTTGCAAACAGCATTTGGATGAGTGCATTTTGTCTTTCCATCGTGCTCGCTAGTTAACAAATTGCCTGCCCAAATTGCTGACCCAGGCGTATTGTGTCAAAGAAGACGAAAGCAACAGATTCCCTTTGTCAGGGCAGACAGTCTGTGCCAAACTCTCAGTCAGTGATTTTCAACCTTCTGCTTAGACCCCTACGAATTCTCCTGTGGAGGTCCAGGACTTTGTATAGATGCCTCTTCCCCCTGCAGCGATAACCATATTGCTTTCCTTTCCCTCCCAGTCTACAGCATACACCTGACTCTTAGTTCTGCAGACCACATTTTGGAAATCAGTCTCCCAAGCAATCTAATTTTGTGCATTTACAGTTTTACTTAATTCTTTTTTTTAAAAAGTCACTTTCTCATTATATCTCAGTTCAGTCCTTAAATAGCACTGATGTTACTATTGCAGTGGATGGGATAATCCATCCTGCAATTGAGGTTACAGAAAGAAATGACCGTGTATCTGAGATCAGCTAGCAGCGTGTGACTGCACATCACATTGCAAGGCATATCACAAGTTCTGACTGCCATCTGAATTTATTTTGGAACCTCAACATGGGATTAAAGGCAGCTGGACCTCTGCAATTCTTTGCTATAATAGGTATTTCGAAGAGTTGGAGTGCAGTAAGACATTGTAAGCCGTAAGCTGTTGTATCGGCCTTGTTTTGAGGGACGATGCAGGCTGAGGATGCAGTCCTACAGGCTGACACCACACTATGCCTTCTAGAGATAAAAAGGGGTATGAGCCATTTTTGCTCCGTTCTGATTGTGGTCTTTCCAGTACAATGCCACCTGTATTACAGCAGTCATTAGAGCAATAAATTAGATTAACCAGTAATTACGTTACTGCATGCTTTTCAGCTGTTCAGCTGTATTCACTGTTCCCTCCATTGGAGTTGCCAGGGGAAATGAAAAGGGACCCATGTTGCTTTTTATGTTAGGAAAATTTCCCTTAACTGGCTGCGGGGCTGTTGTGTCTCCTTTGTACCATCCAGCAGCACAGAGAAGTCAAGATGTTTAAGTTTCACTTCAGTCTCACCTGAGGAGGATGAGGAAATGAGAAACAGAATGGGATTATAAATGATAGCCCAAAGGCAAAGGAAAAAGATGACTGAAAGGGGACTGGCTTTAGGGTTTGAATATCTTTTATTTATGTCATGGTTTAACCTGGCAGGCAGCTAAAACAACCACACAGCCGTCCGCTCAATCCCCTTCACTGATGGGATGGGGGAGAGAATCAGAAAAAAAAAGGTAAAACTCATGGGTTGAGATAAAAACAGTTTAATAGGACAGAAAAGGAAGATGATGATGATGATGATTGTTGTTGTTGTTATAATTCCTGACAGGAAGGTAGGGATCTCTCCCTCAATATCTTGTAGCAGGTTCCCACAAAAGCAAAATCCCTAAACTGGTGGTAGGAGAAGTGCCTCCTTCCTCAGAGAAGACATCCTTGGCTGACATGCAGAAAACCTGCTACTAGAAATGATGGCCTCACATAGTGATTCATGCTGGTAAAAGATTATTAAATGCCACGAGCTGCCTTAATGCAACTTATGGTCTGAAATTCTTATGGCACACATTTCCCGTGTCTGAAAGAGGAGAGGAGACAGATATAGTGAAAGAAGAAAAAAACAAAACAAAACAACAACACATTGTTTAAGTTAAAACAGCCTTTGCCATCCTGCAATCTAGTACTGGGCTGATTGCTCTCCCGTCCATGCCCTACTTTGGTTCCCCAAGGTCAGCCTGGCACACCTGATGACTTCTTCTCTCCATGCTACCAAATGTAAGACACCCAAATTAATATATCAGTTTCTATCTGGTAATAAAACGTCACATTTATCTGTTTACACACGACGTGTATGTGGCAGACAAAGTCATATCACAAATGTACCAGCAGCTGATAGTAGAGTTAGTCAGAGGAAAGTTGAAAGTGAAGAAAAAGGAACATTTCCAGGCGGAGGAGGAAATGGGCAGGACAAGATGAGCAAAAGAAAAGGCCTAATATTTCTTCCTCCACCCCAGACATACGTATATAAATAGTGGAAGAGTGATTTCCCTGGCTCACTGGCCACCACTTGTTCGCTGCATCTCTCTGGGACCACACACCATCCCTCCAAGATGTGGGCAAAGGTACAGTCTTGTTTCTTTGCACTCTAAGATGTACTTTTCTGTTTAAGCTTTTGTATCCTCACTCTGTACGTTTAGGTAGCCGTGCATCACACCATGGGATATGCGATTCACCTGCTTTAAATGACTTGTGTACCTCAAGATAGTCTCAATGCTATAGTACAAAGCTGAGTGAGAACTTAATGGAAACAATGGGTACAATTCTGGCCACCGTTGCCAGAAAAGAGAAATCCAATTGGGACAACACAGTGAAAAGTTACTAGCATAGTAGGGGTGAGCTTTTATTATAAAGGAGAGAGCAGAACAGTTTGGGTTGTTTATCCTAGCAAAATGAAGTCCAAGAGGAAATATCATCACTCTGTGGGTATGTACAGCGGAGTAGAGGAAGGGGAAGGACAAGTGGAAATGGAAGGAGACAATTTCCAAAGAGACAGAAGAACTATATTCAGTAATGCAAATATAAAAAAAGCAAGTGTATGTATGGACTGGTTGTAAATAATATATGCCTCTACAGGGAGAAGTTTCTAATGGTCAGAGAAGGGAAGTTCTAGATTAGTTTCTAATAGAAATATTAACAGCAGCTAACAACTCCAGCCAAGAAGCAGCAGGCTGAGTTTGCATAATGGGTCAATGCTCACTGGGAAAGAAAAAAAAAAAAAATCCCAAATCAGCAGGAGCCAGGAACAAGGAGCCGCTGATTTTCAAAGAGGTGAGATCTCATCTTAGATAAAAGCTGGGAGTCCAGCTGGGTGTGAATTCAACGGGAGCTGGGACCCAGGAGCGGTGGGTACGAGATAGGGCTGCCAAGTCCCATCTCCCACTGAGCTCCAAGCTCAGCAAGGCTTGGGATGGTAATTCTGCTACGCGGGGAGATGAAGTCTTGCCTCCTTGTGTGGTAGTGGCTGTGCTAGATTGAAATGCCGCTTCCCCACTGATTTCAATAGTAATAAGAAGGTGCTATGGAAATCCAGATTTTTTTTTGCTTGTATTTGTTTTATATATGTGTGTGTGTAGAGAGAGACAAAGAGACAGAGAGAGAGATGGAGATAGATATCTTGCAAAGTTACATCAGCTGCAGTGCTTGCCCTCAAGGACTGAAGTCAGGGAGGAAGCAGCAGAAATGCAGAACAGACGAGGACACTGATGAAAGTGTAAATAAAATATAAATAACACTGGCATTTCTGGGAATAAAAAGGGGAAGAATTCAAACCTTAGTTTTACTGATGCAATTCATGTAAGCAGGGGCAGGGCAACAGAAATGGCCAGCATGCTAAGCAGTAGCCCAAAACTGAAAGCAAAAAAAAAAAAAAAAAGTTTTCTTTAAATAAAAAGAAATATCTACTTCTTTTTTTTTTTTTTTTTTTCTCTCCCTCCCAGACAATTACAGGAAATTTTGCCAATGTGATTCATGGTTTGAATGCAAACCACTTGACAGACCAAGTCATTCAGAGAAGCAAGCGAATGATTCTGGATACTCTTGGAGTGGGGCTTCTGGGTACCAGCACTGAGGTCTGCCACAAAGTGACACAGTACAGCAAGGTAAGGTGTCTGGCATTCACAGCACACCCTAAGATTTAGTTTTAAGAAAAGCAAGGGAAAACTTGGGCTATAAGAGGAAACTTTGTCATAGTGAAATTCTTTTGGGAATGGAAAGAGAAAAACGTTGTTCTATCCCAGTGGAGACAGAAAACTTCATTGCTGGAGTTACTTTTAACTCTGGATGAACAAAAGTCTGTGAAACAGACTGTATGCTAAGACCCCCCCCCACTGCAAATACAGTTAATTAAGAATCCTCTCCTTGCTTTCCCTTACGAGATTTTATTAAAAACATTAGCAAACATCACCAGACTTTCAAAAATAAGGGACTGTTAAAGGGATAGACCATTAGTAGTGGGTTATTTCCAGTCCATAAAACATACTTGTCTGATTACACTGGTGGTGTTTCTCCTCCAGTCATGTTCTCCTTAAACCGGAGGAGTTCTTGACCTTGAGGAGAAGAACCTTCCCAGCACAGGAGTGCATCAGTCAGGAGGAGTTTAGCCCACTGTTTTATCGGTCAGACCCGCCCAGTTCGACTCAGGCTTCAGAAGTCTGTGTGCCAATAAGTCTCTTCGCACAGAGATCCCCAGTTCCCAAACCGTGGTAGTTTGTGCCCTTTTATTTAATTCCATAAAGATCGCTTCATTGGCTAAAAGATCTGCACAGCAAAAGGAATAGAGCAGAGCCCCTTACAGGAAGGAGATACCAGCATCAGGAGGCCGTATATCATTTACCCAGGGCTTACTAAAACATAGAAAATCAGAACCTTTAACTGGACATCTTCCCCAACAAGATGATGACAGTCCTGAGGAAACTGCCAATGGGTGGTGAGAAGGGACGTCAATGGCCAGAGGTTGTGTGAAGGGACTGAATGGCCAAGTGGATGGTGTTCGTGTGCTCCCTGAGGTCTGTTGGGGTGGAAAGAGCCCTTGACATAAGCCAACAGGAAACCGAGTTTCTTTTCATACTTTCTGACAGAATAATAATTTTCTCATGAAAGGGAACAGCTGGGTCCCAAGAGGGTATGGTCTGATCTCGGTTACATCAGAGATACGGTGCACATTTATCCTTGAGTTCAGGAGTTTGAATTAATTGATGTTGATTTTTTTCAGATCTACAGCTCAGATATATCCAGTACCATCTGGGGCCACTTGGATTTCCGATTGCCTCCTCTGTATGCAGCTTTTGTGAATGGAGTGGCTGTAAGGGATTCTCTTTTATTTGCTCTTAAATCACACTAGTTGATACCATTCTCACTCTAGAGAGAACAGAATGCTCCTAAAATCTTAGTTTATTCTTGTGCCTGAAGCCTGCTACAAAACTTCCCTAGACTGTTCTCCTAATGTGCTTCAACTTTCTTCCAAGGACAACGGGCTTGAGGTATAATATATGTCTGATCCAACTCAACAGCATCCCTTGCCTTTAATGTAGGACTTGGGGCTGTTTTCAAAGATCAGAACTCTACCGCTTGTTACAACCTTGCTACAGCTGCATTACAGAGACATACTCTAGTTCTCTCTGATTTCACCGGAATCCAAATTCCACCCCAAATGGCAAAGTATAGTTACAGAAAAACACAAATACAGAGAGATGCACATGTACATATACACGTATCACAAGGCAATTTAGTCTTCAGTCTGCAGTTTGCAAAAGCCAATTATATATTTTGGACACGTACTTTGTCAATAAAGCAATAACTGACTCGTCAGACATTTGTCTAAATTCAGATTTAGGCTTAAACCATTTGAAATCAAAAGGTGTGCCAAAGGTGGAGTAGACAAATTTGGCAATTATGCAAAACTAAGGAAGGTGACCAACCAAGGAAATGATAAAATTAAGCCTATATCTAAATCAGTGTGACAACAAAATCAGAGGTCCAATTTGCCTCCTCATTTCCAGTGTAGAGAAAATTACCTTGGAAATGAGATCTGCTACCTCTCAGCTCCTAGTAGCCTGTGTGATATTCAAATCTAGCTGTTAGCAAGTATACGATCATTTCAGATTGCATCTTGGTCACAGGTCAATTCTAAGCGCTTATTGAAGACACTAGGAACGCAACTTACTGGGCACAACGGTCCTTATCCCACACTGCGGGGCATCTTCCCAGCTGGTATCAAAGTTCAAGGCAGGGACTGGGTTTTCTTCTGCCTGTTCAGGAAGACAGTCCTCAGAAGTGTGTATTCCCAGTATTACAAGACCTGAGGGCTGGGGATCCTGACCACCTTCCCAGTTTGCTCTCAAGTAAGACATGGGTGAATAGGCATGAAAGTTCAGCTTTTGAGGCATTATTTATGCGATTAAGAACACTGTCCCTGATGTTCTGAATTCCTTGGAGGGTTTCAAACCTTTGAGGGGGTTTCCAACAAGCAGTACACTGCAAATAGTGAGTGCACTTCTGGGAGCAGTCTGCTACCACAACAGCAGCCCTATGTCATGCTGGGAATGCCCGAAATCTTCCCGAGCAGCTCCGGACATAGGAAAGAAAGAGAATCTCCTCTCTCTGGAGACTCTCCAGGTCAAAGCAGCTCATCCCAGTTTTCAGACTGTAGCTTTCTCCTACTGCCAGCAACCCCACGGCATCTGGTTCCTCATGTGATGGATCTTGTCTTGATGTGCTGAAAATCGAGGATAAAGTCTGATCTACATTTGCAGGCTCCTGCCTGCTGCCCATGGATGCTTGCACCGGAGAAGTTGTTCTGATAGAACTTTCAGTTAGCTGTATGGATTTGACTGCTACCGCTTTAATGGTGTGAGCCTTAATGGCAGCATCAGTTGCAGCGCTGGGGAAGTAATTTCATTATGTTTATATACTGTTTTTGGGGAAGTGAAAACTCACCACTCACATGGTGGACCTAGAACTGCTGCTTTAATTATACCAGTCTAATTAAAGCAGCAAAAGCCTATTGTAGGAAAGAAGTTCATTGTCATGCTGGTTCTAGACTGGTGCAACTTAAATTAGAATTTACACTTCTCTGAGACAAGATTTGTATTGCACTGCCACTTCTTGTCAAGCCATGTTAGGATTAAAGGTCTTAAAAGAAAGATTTTTGAAGTTTTGCTACCTAAGGAAAATCTAGTTCTTTGGTTCTTTTTTATACCAGTTACAGTAATTTGGTTTGACTGAGCCAATATTGCCAAGTCAGAGTTTATTTCTGATGACAATTCAAGGCTTCTCTTTCCATTAGGTGCACTCAATGGATTTCGATGACACGTGGCATCCAGCCACACACCCATCCGGGACTGTGCTCCCTGCCGTGATTGCACTCTCGGAGGCCTTTCCTCAAAAGAGAAAAATCTCAGGCCTCGATCTGCTGTTAGCTTTCAATGTGGGAATCGAAGTGCAAGGCAGGCTGCTGCGCTTCTCCAGCGAAGCCAGGAATATTCCAAAAAGGTACGTAGAAATGCTTCAAGTAGCAAGTTGAGTGGAAGGTTTTTTTTTCCTCTGTGTTAATACACTTAATAAAATGCCAGTTAAAATACAAATGGCACAGTTAATCATATTTTCTATGTTGTTTGTCTGGAAATTTAGGAAAGGTTCATTTTAAACATAAATACCCTTACGTGACTCCTTACGGCTTAGCAAATAGATTTCTTTTTGAGAGCATCGATCAGTTTACAAGAAGGAGGCAATGATCTCCCTTTTAATTAAAAACAGCAGCAAAAAGGCAACATTTAACAGCAGAGGTCTCAGGCTTTCATGAATACATACGATTATGCCTCACTTGCAAACAGTGGCTTGCTCTCAGCAGAATGGAGTCACCGGCGCTGGGCTCAAAGCAGAGCCCGAGAAGACAGGATGTGCTAAGGGGAAAGACTTGAAATGTGGAATGGTTTATAGAATCAGAGAGTCATAGAATGGTTTCGGTTGGACGGGACCTCAAAGATCATCTAGTTCCAACCCCCCTGCCGTGGGGGTGTCGTCTTGCTATTTTCTGTGTGCTCCTTCTACCAATTCTGCAAAACTGGTACAGAATAACAAAACTTGCTTCCCCCAATATAAATAATTTATAGATGACTATAAATTATTTACACATAATTTATAGATGACTATAAACCCTGACGCTTTTGCCATTATTCTGTTCAGTATGCCTTGAACTATGAGCAATTCTAACATTTCAGTTGCTTTCTGGGGAAGACCTATTGTAAGTGGTACTATTCCTGTTTAACTTGTTCCTGGAGAAAAGTGACAAATTTTTCCATTAGGATCACAAATGAATTCTGAATGTATATTTCTTTATGGTCCAATCCGTCTTCACGGCAGTGAAAGGAAATTGAAGCTTGTGTATATAGTGAATTCAGGTGACTTTTTGAAATATAGTAATAAAGAGATTTTGCTTTCTCAGGTTTCACCCACCGACTGTGGTTGGTACGATGGGGAGTGCAGCAGCTTGTGCTAAACTCCTAGCTCTCGACCAGCTGAAATGTAAAAACGCCTTGGCTATCGCTGCCTCCTACGCAGGTGCCCCACTTGCTAACGCAGCAACCCAAACGAAGCCCCTCCACGTTGGCAATGCTGCCAAGCATGGACTGGAAGCAGCTTGCTTAGCATCCCAGGGCCTTCAAGGAAACAAACAGATCTTGGACATGGAGTCGGGGATAGGTGCTTTTTATACAGATTACAACCCACAGACTCTGCCAACCTTGCAGTCTTACCCCTGGCTGTTGGGTCAACAAGACGTGGCCATCAAACGCTTTCCTGCTCATCTTGGAACACACTGGGTGGCTGATGCAGCATCTTCTGTTAGAAGGAAGCTTGTGGAGAGCAGCGACAACTTGCTCCCCCTTGATAAAATCGAGAAAATCATTCTCAAAGTCCCAGAGGTCAAATATGTGAACAGACCCAGTCCTACCTCAGAGCACGAAGCGCGACACTCCTTCCAGTTTGTTGCATGCTCTGCTTTGCTGGATGGCAGCATGTCAGTCCAGTCCTTCGCCAGTGAGAACGTTCACCGGCCAGCCTTGCGGGAGCTCCTCTGCAAAACACAGCTGGAGCACCCCCCTGATAACATACCTAGCTTTGAGAGCCTTTACTGCGAAGTGAGTGTCATGCTTCAGGACGGCAACACAATCAGCGACCGCTGCGATACGTTCTACGGGCACTGGAGGAAACCTCTGAAAAAGAAAGACTTAGAGAAAAAGTTTCAATCCAATGCCTCCCGCGTCCTGCCTGCAGAAGCCACAGAAGGCATTATAGACACTGTGTACAATCTGGAAAAAGTGGAGGACTGTTCTGTATTAAGTACATTTTTATCAGGACAGTCAGCTAGAGCACTTTCGAAGAAGCTGCGCTTCCTTTGAATGTCCCAACAAACAGCTAGGTACTGTTCACAAAGCAAACACAAAATTCAGTACAAACTCTTATTTAGTGACTCAAGCACATTTAAATGGGACTCCTGTAACACACAAGCCATGATCAGTCCAATATTGTATTTTTTGACTAAGAAAATACTTTAGCAATTACGTGCACAGCTCAGGCTGAACAGAAGATCTGCCTGGCACAGTCAACTTCAATTATCTTTAAACTTCTAGAAGCAGAGCACTGCTTGTGCACGACACAAAAATTTGCCTGCTCTTCTGCCAAAAACAGTTCTATGTTCTGCTTCTGCTAAATAACTTCATAAAGGAAATCCACATTCTGGAGGAGTATGGAAATGCTGTCGGTGAGAAACATCACTTTGAGAAAGACAGAGAATAAAAGCCTTTATATATTTATTTCTGTAGATTTAGCTCTAAAGCCTCCTTGAAGAGGCCACCTGTTAAATCCAAGCTTTGACATTTGTGCTAAAATAAACATGGCACGTACACAGAGTGGTACTACTTGATACTCTGTGACATGTCAGGCTTCTCTGTAACAATTGCACTGACGACGTAAAGGTTAGCATCCTTCCTGATCAAGGAAGCACAAAGCCTTGCCAGATTGTCCTTCTGAAAGAGGCTCATGAGCTTTGCTCACGTTTGTAAGATCAAAGCACATGTTCTAACATATCTAAAATGTACCTTCCTTAGGGCACTAAACTATGTATGCAAAAAATCACCAAAATAAAGCTAATTTATTTTACTAACTAAACCTCATATTATTTCATTTATTAGAGCAAAACTTGTGTGTTTCCTACATACAATGTATTCATTTGTACTTAAGCCTCTGACTCTTGGTTTATAAAGTCGGTTTATCTAGGGGGCTCTGCAAAAATTTCAGAAGGCCATTAGTTATGCTTGCTTAAAGACTTGCAAGGGAAGAAAAAAAAAAAACCAATCACATTCTTTTCTTTTTCCCTGCTGATTAGAAAGTGGAATTTAATCATCCACCTATACTGAAGGTATACACGCTCATTTACAGCTATTTCGTCTGTAATTATAGCTGGGTAACACCAAATGTGAGTTACTGATTATCATTAGATAAAACCCCATTGGACAGAGGGTTCCTACATTATCTTATCAAGACTGAATACGTTCAGCTTCATGCGAAAAAAACAGAGGACCCCCCCAACAACTTTCAACACATGCTTTCTAATTTAAAAGAGAAACAAATTGGATAAACATAGCAATAACCATTTGATGTATTATAGATGTAAAAAACAAAACAAGAACTGTGAAGTTTAATAGTTGCGTTATTTTATTAACACAAACAAACGAAGCTACATGCTTATGCTTAGCTAAACTGATTTCCTTGCAGAAGCCTGTAAGCTTCCAGTCAGGCAAGTTTCAGGACTTCTTGTACCATTGTTCCAATTCCATCAAAGATTTCATGCAGAGGAGCCTTGCACATGAAAGCACAGGTAGTAACTATTTTATTGGCTTTGTCCACATGGGATTCATTTACATTTTTGCAAATGTGCTTACATCCAAGCTCTGCTATAGCAGATGCAGTTTCAGCATCAGGAAATCTGTAAATAAAAAGATTATAATTAACACAAAGAGATGATATAGCCATAAAGTTCTGCCAACATAACTTGAATGATAGAACTACAATAATATTTAAGCAACTCTTTAGTTCACGATGACAAGGCAGTCAAACAGACTGCCACTGTCAGGTTCTCCCATCCCCTATGGACACAAGCAGTGATTTGATTTTGGAAACAACATCTGAAATACAGAGCCACAGTACGTTAGAAGGTACAATTCTGGTTTTAACAATCCTTCAGTAAGTTTACAAGATGATACCAAGTGCAGCCATGACTGATTCCCAAAAGTGTGAGAGATGCCAACTGAACTTGCAGACACGTTAGACCTTTTCCAACACCTCCATGTAAGGCCTTCCACTGGGATTCTGCAGAGATTTTTTTTTTTTTCCTGAGGATAAAGCAGGAACAGGGGGGTGGAGGCAATCCCTCACTACCACTGCCGATATGAAATTCCATTCAGAAGTTTTATTGGGAGCTGACAGTCCTTGAAGCAGCACTGACTTCTGCCAGGCCATGTTCTCATCTGCCTCCCCTAAACTGGCCCCAAACTACTACCACCAGAAAAACTTTATCAAAAATCCCTGAACAGACAAAACCCCACAGGTTACCAAATTGTTGAATGCCAGGTGGCCAGATGCCTATTCTTCATTTGCACGTCTCCAATATGAATCAAAGGCATTGGGTAAGCAAATTCTGTTATCTCACTTAGTATGAGCTAAAATCTATCACTCAATTACCGTGAATGTAACATGAAAAAAATAACTTGATATCCTTTGTCACCTGCGTGTTTGTGATTCTATAAAAGTCGCTTTGTTCTGTCACTTTTAGGACTGATAGATGCTACATCCAGTGACTCATTAGCACTCACACTGCACAATAAAGCCAGTGCAGGAGCCTGTGTTACCTTTGGTGGCTCCCAGACTGATGGCTTAGGCAAGAGATAAGGCTCCCTAGAGTTTTCGTACTATTAATTGTAATGTGTCTGTGGATGTTGACGTCATAGAACATATCACAGCCCAACGTATTTCTGAATTTAGGGATACATTTTTCCAACGTTGCAGTGCATAAGTCACCTGACCTCACAGATTTGGTCTGTCTGCCCTGAGAGTTCTGTGCCTACTATTATTATGCAAGTGAAAATTTGAAGTAAGTGAAAAACGTCACTAATAAGGTACCCAAGGGTTACTGGCACCAGAAACCTCAGACTTTTGCACAGAAGACTGGCCATTTCCTAATCCTAATTCTCATATAAATCATCTCCATCCATTTCCTTCTTACCTTCCATCTACGTTTTTATCTTGGCCGACTGTGACCTCGCAACCAGGAAAGACTTTAGCTGCCAGGACTGGTGATATACAGCACAAACCAATAGGCTTTTTAGCACTGTGGAAAGCTTGGAGTGTGGAGTTCACGTGCTCGTTGACAGTGCAGTTCTTGCCATCTACAGCCCAGGAACACAGGTTCTTTGCTACACCAAAACCACCTAAAAAAACCCCCAAAAAACCCCAAATGTAAGACATTGCTAAAAGCCATTAAATTCAATACCAGAAAGAAGTTCTTTTTTTATAACATAATCATGGCATACGTAAGACTGTTAAGTTAGTATACTGAAAACTTTCAGCACGTGGAATATGATAGGATTACAATGTTAAAAGTTTAACTGCACATTTTTTATACCATGTTATGTTACATAGGCCAGAAAGCTTCACCTTGCTTCAATGAGCAACAAATAGACAAATAGGAAACCTCACATTCACTTGCTAGTCACTTGAAAAACTACACCATCCAATATGCACCCCTCAGTAAGAAAGAGAGGGATCAGTAGAAAGATTAATGATAGTTAAAAGTGGAAGAGTGTAATTCATGACAGCAATGCAAACAGTGATTTGACCCTCTACAGTAATTCACTCTCAAGTTTTACTTCAATACTTAAGCAATTACAGGAGAGCTTTTTCCCTCTCTGGAATTATTTTTGATCTTAACAAAAATTAAGGGTTATCACAATAAAACCAAAATGGATATTACATTAAAAAAAGCTCAAATGCCATCCAGAGGGACCTTGACAGGCTTGACAGGTGAGCTCTTGTGAACTTTGTGAAGTTCAACAAGGCCAAGTGCAAGGTCCTGCATACAGGTCAGGGCAACCATAAGCATAAATACAGGCTGGGTGGAGAATGGACTAAGAGCAACCCTGAGGAGAAGGGCTTGGGGGTCTTGGGGGACGAGAAGCTAAACATGAGCCAACTGTATCCTGGGCTGCATCAAAAGAAGCATGACCAGCAGGTCAAGGGAGGTGATCCTGCCCCTCTACTCCGCTCCTGTGAGACCCCACCTGGAGTACTGCGTCCAGCTCTGGGGGCCCCAGTACAGGAGAGACATGGAGCTGTTGGAGAGTTCAGAGGAGGGCCATGAAGTTGATCAGAGGGCTGGAGCATCTCTCCTGTGAGGACAGGCTGAGAGAGTTGGGGTTGTTCAGCCTGGAGAACAGAAGGCTCCAGGGAGATCTAATTGCAACCTTCCAGTACCTGAATGGGGGCCTACAGGAAAGATGGAGAAGGGCTGTTTACAAGGGTGTGTAACGATAGGACAAGGGGTAATGGGTTTAAGCTGAAGGAGGGTAGACTTAGATTAGATATCAGGAAGAAATTCTTCCCTGTGAGGGTGGTGAGGCACTGGAACAGGTTGCCCAGAGAAGCTGTGGATGCCCCCTCCCTGGAAGTGTTTAAGACCAGGCTGGATGGGGCTTTGGGCAACATGGTCTGGTGGAGGGTGTCCCTGCCCATGGCAGGGGGGTTGGAACTACATGATCTTTGAGGTCCCTTCCAACCCAAACCATCCTATGATTCTATGTTAAAAAGGCAATGATAACATATGATATTGAGACATATCACTTGTGACTGACAATATAATTTCCTATTAAAAATAATGCCAAATTTGCTTTCTAGAAATTAGTTGTAACAATCCTTTACTTGCATTTAATCTTCATTTAATTGTAGAAGGAGATTCAATTTTACAGCACCTTCATTTGCTGGATTTATAACCATCAGAATGATCAAAGAAAGAAGGTTATTAGTAAGTGTAACCATCCGTTATATTTGATTCCTTATGGAATGTGCACAACATCAACTTTTCTACAATACACAAACGGAAATTTCCACATGTATTTTGAGGGATAACATCAAGAAACTTTACATTTTAAATATTTTTCCTTTCACTCCTTGCTCACTTTCAAGTTTATCTGGAACCTCTGAGGTAAGATTTTAATCTTCAAACTTAATACGGTTTATTTCCCTCTAAAAGTTATTACAGCAACCCTCCTGAGCCTGGGTTATAACAGCATGAAATTAACGTGGAAAATATTTGCTAGCCTCTAGTCCCTGATCAGCCCTGATGTCACCCACTCATTTTAGCGCTGGAAATGTGTTTCTCTGCATTATACGCACACTCCCTCTGCTGGCCTTACAACAGAAGACAGAATAACAACTTCAAAATTAACGTTTAGGCACAATCATGAAGGCACTATTTAACAGTACTATGAATATTCTGGAAGTGATCTTCAGCAAGTCATAATTTCCTCGTGACGCTTTGGTTTCTTCGTTTCCAAAGTGATTACAATTACCTCTGTCTGAAAGGCAATTTTGTGATCTATAAATAAAACATTATCCATAAACATGTTTAGTGTAACTTGATCAGCAGCAGACCAGATACATAATTAAAACAAAATGTACTCACATCTGACAGGGAATATTATCTATTTGGCAACCTGCTATTCTGTCACCAATTTCAGAGGCCCTAAAATTAAGACATTGCCACGTAACATCAAGTTCTGGCCTTACTTTCATACTCTGGTCAGTGTTCTTGTACACAAGTAGGTATTGAAGTTTTCACAATCTTTAGAAAGAAGGAACAGAGTGATGTATAACTTAACACCAAAAGAACACTCTGGCATTTTAAATTAATGAACTATAAATTAATAAACTGAGATGACTTATCAGCCCATGAGACCTCGCTGAAACATTTTCTCATCCTCAAAGAAAATAAGTAAGTAAAAACCCACATACCTCTCAGTTCAAGAGCGTAATTTATTCTCTAAACCAATTTAAAAGTAAAAAGGTGTGAAGGCAAAGCAGTTAGTTGCAATACAAAACCCACAATTAATTTTATTTTAAAAGCACCTACCAGGGAAAATGACCGCATCAAATTCATTAGCTTTCAATTCTGCCAAATCCTGAATGTCTCCTCTTGCCAGTCTGGCACTTTCAACTAACACATTTCTCTTCTCTTCTGTTGGTTCTCCTTTCAGGTGATTGACTACATCCCTTTGCTCAATATCAGGGGCAAATATCTTCACCTAGAATATAGAGATTAAGCAATTTTGTTAACATAACCAGAACTCATACATATTGGTCATAATAAGGATCATTTAATGAAAACATTTTTTGTTCCTGAAGTCTCTTACCCAAAAGAAGTGGATTCCACAGGATGGATCTATCAAATTAAATATCTAAAGTGACAGGTGATGTATTAGGATGGGTAAACCCGGCCACACTCCCCATCCTATTTCTGCAGCTTTCTGACAGGAGCGCATTCTATGCTGACATTAGGCTTACCGATTTTGCCAGGGCCTGCCTTCCCTCTGCGGACAACCCCAAGGACAAACAGAGCACCACGATTTATAACAACAGCCTGCCTGGACACACAGATGAGCCTGCAGAAAAGCTGCTCTTAACTGTTATGGAATCAGAGTGCTAAGAGAATTTTACAAAAAAGTTTAAAAGATAAAGATGCAAATTTAACAAGCATTGCTAGTGCAGACATTAGAGTTACCTGCTTTCTTAAAAGACTGGTAGCAGGAAGGAAAAACAATACATGGAAGAACACATTTTGGTTAGGCACAAAAGGGGAAAGCTGCATCAAAAATACGAAATTCTGTGAAAGGTGTACTCCAGGGACTGTTTTCACACATCTGTTTTGACACTTGCTTTGCAGACTTCTCAGCACTTGCCACTTTAGTTAATTTTAGAGAGGACAATTTTGTGTTAAATATGGGTGGGTTGTTTTGTTACGATCAGATACCTGAGTGTAGCTACAGGTAGACAGAAAGTGACCACCTTCTGCCACCTGAAGCAACGGACAGGACCAAAGCACACCGGTCCAGGCTCCTCCGAGGGAAAGCCCAGAAACAGCTAGCAGAAAACAAGCAGGTGAACCTGACTGAGAGCAAGCACTTGACTTCTGGAAAAGTGATCGGAAAGCAGATCAAGAATTTTAACCGGGTCCCATCGTCAGCTCCCCAAGCAGGCTGCCTGGGACAGAGGAGCAGGGCAAGGCCTCCTGCCACCTGCGTCTGACTGCTGCTCCTGCCGGGGGGACATTCACGTCTCTGGGGATGGGGTGACGATAGGGTGGGATAAGGTAAGGAGAGAGGTTATGGCTGAACAGGCTTCGTAGTGTGCAGCGGAGGGGGAAAGACCACTGGGAAGCAGGAGAGGCTCCTGTCCCGCAAACAGCAGGAGCCACAGGATGGCCTACCCCGGCACAGGGTGGGGGCAAAGCCAAGGCGGGGGTCCCTCGGCTGTTGAGGGGCGCAAAGAGATGGGGCAGCTATACCTTCCCCCTCCCCCGGGGAGCCTGTCACACGCGGCTCCACACACACCCCGCGGGGGTGCCGGGGAGCTGGGTCCCGCCTCCCCGCCGCTCCCCTACCTCCGCGCCACCGCGGCTGAGATGCACCAGCGTCGCCGAGGCTTCGTGAATCTCGCTACCGTCGAAAACACCGCAGCCGGCGAGAACCAAGGCCACCCGCTTACCCATGGCGGCCTCCTCCAGCCGCCCGCCCGCCCCTCAGGCCCAGTCAAAGGCGCTGAAGCCGGCGAACCTGGGCCTCACAGAACGCCCCCCCCCCGGCCTTCTGCTGCGCTTGCGCCGCTGGCTTGCAGCTCGGCCTCCATCTTGCAGCTCCCCGCAGCCTCACTGGTGGGACCCTCGCAGTGGTCAGGCTCGCAGGGCTTGCATCCTGGGACCCCTCCCACCAGCTGGCACCCCGGGGGCTCAGCCTGCCCCGGGGTCCGGCACGCCGTAAGCAGTTCGTTGCAGGCAGTTTTTCACTAAGTGCTCTCCCTGCTGCCTATAAAATGTAGATGAGGGGGAGTTTTAAACGTATGGGGGGAATCTGGGGGAAAAAAAAAAAAAAAAAAAGAAAAAAAAAAGATGTGCCTTTAGTCTTAAACGAAGCAGGCTCAGGTGTATTGCCGGTCTTATTTCTCTCCTGGCCTGCATACCACAGCGTAGCTAGTGCAGAGAAGGTGCTGCAGCGACCCTTGCAATGCTGTTACACATCTGCATCCCTGTAGCTTGCCTGAACGTTGCTCTGCTTCCAGTAGGGCCTCGCAAAGGCTCACCGGTGTATGTGTGAGGTTGTTTGTTTTATGTGTAGGACTATAATGGTGTAGTGAATATACTGCTTTGAAAGCCAAAAAAATAGAGTTTGTGCAGAGGCCAGCAGTACTGCTGGGTCCTGATGCTGCTTGTTTCAGACCCACGTACCAGTTTTGATTCCCTTAACCTCATGTTCGGTTCCAGGGAGTGGCTCCATTTTACCACAAAAAACAGAGGTTCTTTGGAAAAACAACCTGTCTTCTTTCACCCGCTCCCAGCTTAGTCATTAAGGCATTGCCCTAAGGAACCAAAGTGCTTCCTTCGGTCAAGGCAGGCATTCATCCCTAGTCTCCTCCTTATGACTGTGCACACAAATGCTACACCAGTAATCAGTTGTATTTAATTTTAGTGAGATCTCTGAGCTCTTGGTCCTTCATTTTTAATGAGCTGCTTGGAATCAGAATTGTTTAGGTTGGAAAAGACCTTTAAGATCATCAAGTCCAACCATTAACCTAGCACTGCCAAGTCCACCACTAAACCATGTCCCTGACCACCACAGCTACATATCGTTTAAATGCCTCCAGGGATGGTGACTCAACTGCTTCCCCGGGCAGCCTGTTCCAATGATTGACAACCCTTTCAGTGAAGAAATTTTCCTAATCTCCAATCTAAACCTCCCCTGGCACAACTTGAGGCCATTTCCTCTTGTCCTATTGCTTGTTACTTGGGAGAAGAGACCAACACCCAGGTGGCTACAACCTCCTTTCAGGTAGTTGTAGGGAGTGATAAGGTCTCCCCTCAGCCTCCTTTTCTCCAGGCTAAACAACCCCAGTTCCCTCAGCTGCTCCTCCTAAGACTTGTGCTCTAGACCCTTCACCAGCTTTGTGAAGCAGCAGCTATTTGAGACAGAATCTGTGAGTCTATTCAGCAGTTGGTCACACTGACAATCATGTAGCAAAATGCATTCAGCTTTATATTGAGTGGTGAGGATTCTGTACAGGATGATGGATAGGGAGGTTCTTGAACAGCAAATGGCCAAGATAGGGAAACTCCCTGCTTAAGGGCAGACTGCCATCTGCTGGGTAATGTTTGCTCCAAATGGATGTAGGGCTACAGCTCGGTCTCCACCACAGCCCACACTCTGCCTCTCAGGATTGAGCAGGACTGCCAGTGCAGCTCCAGCTCAGAAAGCCCTCAATTGCCTGATACCTCATCCACAACCATACACTGGGAGATCCCTCTCAGTTCAATACACTTGAGTTAAAGCTCTGTACAGCACCAAACCCTCATCTTACTCTCCAGGCTGAGTAGGACCCCAGGGAAATTCCAGTGGAGCAGAGCCATCTCAACCCAGAGAAATAAAAAATATGTTTGGTGAGAGCGGAGTGGCAGTTCAACATACTTACTGGCAGGGGACTTCTTAGGCTCAGGAGAGTGGGAGTGTTGGTTTAGTTTGGGAATCAGAGAACTGAGAGTCTCCAGAGCTGGAATCCCACTGGAGTCCTCCTCATGCTTGAGAGCTAGGAAGAGGCTGCTGTCTGGCAGGAGTTTAAGTTCACATTTGGAGACATAAGTGAAGTCCCAAATTCTCCTGTGTGTTAGGGCCAGGGTTAATGTTAGAGCTAGAGAACTGAGCATCTTCAGAGCTGGAATTCCCTGCTCCTTTCTGTCCTGACTTGCTGGCTAGTCTTGTTGGATGGACCCTGGACCTGAATTGTCAGTAACCTCATCTTCAGTTTTGTTTCTGGCCCTGTCTCTTGGATGGACCTCAGACTCACATTATAGGTAGCCCTTTTTCCTGGATGGATGTTGGACTTGACTGGGGTATGATATTCCCATCCCATTTCAGGTCCCCTATGTCACATCTCTGTGCCAGCTCCATAACTGCCCTGGCTCTGTTCCATGATCTAGCTCCAACTTGTTCATGCCATGTCCCTGCCCTGGCTTTGTGACCTTGTCATGGCACTCCATGTCTGTCTTAGGTCCATGTTTTCATCCCAGCTCATGACGTGTCCTTGCCCTGGCTCTACATCACCCTGAAGTAGCCCTGTGATGACTCTTCTCTGGCCTGGGCCCACAACAGCAAGTAGCAACACGAGCATTTCACAAGGAGTACACCTCTGAAGCCAGGTCTTTGCAAGGTGACACACTGATGGGAAAAGAAGCCCTGAGTGCACTAGTAGCCCTACAATTACCCTGGCCAGCCTCGGCTGTGACCTCCACCCACACAGCCATGGGCTACACGTAAACTTAGGCCTGAACATCCAGACACGACCTGAGCTATGCTGTAGGTGTGCATGTCCACCTTCCTGTTGTCCTGACATATAGGCTGGTCTTCCTGCATAGACTGTGAACCTCTGCTACAGGTAGCCTCATCTTCAGTCCTGCCTCCTGGAGGGACCTTGGACACATATTATAGGTAGTCCTGGGCTTGACTCTACCTTGTTGTGCCTGGGGCTGTTGGTGGATCCAGCCACTACTACATACCTGTTCCCATTCAGAAGCTTCAGGACAGCACTGTGGTCACTGAGGTCACTGCCCTTGCCTGCACCATGGTCACGTCTGCTCCTGGCTTGTCCTCCCTTGCAAAGCAGCCCTACTCCTGCTGCTCTCTGACCCCCCTAGAGCTAGCATAAATGGCAAAAGTTGTTATCTGACTTCATATAAACCTGTATTTGGAATGGGGAAGAGGATTCACTGCTCTGCTATGTAGCAGCATCATAGGTAGAGTGCCAGGGCACGGCGAGGGCTGGCTGCTCCTCAAGGGACGCCGAGGGTGGTAACAGGGCAAGGGGGGGCAGGTGCCTCACCAGCCTGGCCAAGTCCCACCCCACGAGTGAGGTGAGCAGGGCAGCTCTGGTGATAGCAGTGAGGTTCCATGAGGAGTCCAAACACTAGGCAAGTCCATGGTGACAGGGCAGATGCAAGGTAAAGCTGGGGTGGCAGATACATGGGTCGGGGTCTGCATCAATGGGGTACAGGGCTGGGCCCAGGCATGGCTGCTGTGTAACTCAGGTGGGAGGCAAGAGCCCCAGCTTAAAAGCAGCTCCTCAGGAAAGGAGCAGGGAGCCCCTGCTGAGGTGTCTCAGCAGAGCTGTTTGGGAGAGCTGAGACGGGCAGTTTCTGGCTTTCTTCACAACAGTTCTTATCAGACCTTCAGCCACACACCCTGAAGGGGAAAGCACACCCTGCCCTGGGCCTTGACGTACTGTCCCCTTCAGGCTTCAAATGGTTGAATTACAGCTCTGTCCTGGACCCCAACCCTTTTGCTACTACTCAGTATTTGAGAAAGATGTTTTCTCTAGTGGAAATCCTGCTCTCAAGGGCCTTGGTTGCCCAACAACAGATTCTCAGGTTAGCTTAAATTTGATGTAGATAGCTCTTTGTATTTCACAGACTGCATCCAGCTGACTCATCAATTCACTTATCCCTACCATGCAGCAGATCCCAGATAGTCCCTCAATTCAAAACTCATGATGAACTTCATCTGCATCCTTATCCCAACACTCATCCTATCTCTCAGGCTTCAGCAGAGCCCTTCTGGAATTTCAGCTTGGAAAGAAATCATTTCCCTCATTTGCTCCCCTAAGCTGCCAGACAAAGCAGGGGCTGCCCTGCAGTCCCAAATGCCCACTGAACTGCACATCTGTCCTGAGCACAGCCCTCATCCAAGCTCTCAGGGTTGAGGAGGACCTGAGGGGAACCCTTAGCCCTACCTTACATGCTCACAAAGCCTGGCCATTCTTCTTTCTACTAAAAAAGACATGGCATCTGACTTTCTCCCACCCCAACGCATAGTTCAATTTGTGTCTCAGGCTACATAGCAGAGTATAGGTGCAGAGGAGTCCTGTACCTGGCTCCTTTTCTCAAGATGTCTTTCCTACCTCTGAAAGGCAGGGGGGTGGACCTCAGATTGATGAACTTCAGACTGGCTTCAGTATGACTTCAGTTAATGTTTGTATTTCTCAGTGTGCATCCAGCCGACTCAATATGTAAAATATGCTAGTGTGAGTATAAAAAAAAAAACCCTGTGAGCAGTAAAACTGCTGGCTATGTAGTTTTGTCTACTGTGATCCATATATAATTGTAACTTTCTTACTGAATGGCATATTGCCACTATATATGCTGGCAGACGTGCACCTGAAGATGTAAGCAGCATCCAGAGAAGCCCATTTTCGTGAGGTAGGAGCTGTTACTTCAGGTTCAACAGTCTCTTTGCTGTGCCTGTAACAGTACAATGACTCGTGTAGATGTTCAGAACCAAACTGGCAGTTCAAAACAACAACAACTGGCTGCAGCAGCAGGGTTCGTTTTCCCCTTTCTCTCTGTTCCTCCTGTCACTCTCAAGGGCAGAGATGGAGAAGTTACTCCATGTTTATAATGGGAAAACGCTGAGTCTTCATTGTTTCAGCAAAATGTTTGGGTTTCACTAATCAAAAGAAAATAATCTGGGAAGTGAGAAAAAATTGGGAATCCAGTCAACTCCAGTCTCAGTCTTCCTCAATGCCTGCTAGTGGACAAAGATGCAGATCAGCTCTGTGGGTTTATAAAGGACACTTTGACATATTTCTGGGTAATGAGACAGCTGCTGACTCAGAAATTGCTGGCATGTGAGCTTTTAGCACAAGTATATTCACAAATTTAGTAGTCATTTATTTTCTATGTTAAAATATGGTTCACAACATAACTTAGGTTGTATGAGAAGAAAAAACAGACTACTGTGCTGCAAAAGTTTCCTACAGGATGCAATGAAGTGAGATACAAAAATGTTACTAAAATGAAAAAAAAAAAGAAATCAATAGCTTTGCCATCTTAGTCATTTGGCCCAACACCTTCAGCAACCACAGCACTGCCTGAATGAAGACTAAATAGTCCAAACTGCAAACATGCGCTGAGCCAGGACTAAGAACCAGTTCATACTGTATTTCTAGTTTGGCTAACGAGCAGTTACAGCACCTTCATTATGTCATTTCACTTCTCTGCATCCCTGTTTCATATAAGGGATAAATGATGCTTCCTGTATTTCATAAAGCACTTCCAGAGTTACACATCAAAATCTCTGAAACTAGGAAATTTGGCTGTCTTCCACACAAACACATACCTTTTTGAACCGATGAAAGAGCTAGCATCTTGTACTATACTCAAGCTAGGAAACGCATATGACTAATAGCACACTTTATTTTATAAGCAACAAAAATAGAGCTTTCCTTTAAAGCAGACACAAATATGGAAATATAGGTATGTTTAGGTTATGTATATATGCATGAAATTAATGCATAGTGCTGAACAGCATGGATTTTAAAGATAAGCAATATAGACTCATACAGCAATGAAGTGAGATACAGAATGTTGCTGAAATTGAAGATTTTATAAACTGTGCCATCTTACATTTTTCTGAACATGTTTAGTAGTCCCAGCATTACCGAAACTGATATTCAGCAGCCTGTCCTTAATTTTTATGAAGGGTGAAGGTTTTTCCACCTTAAATTTTGTTTACATATAGCCTAGCATAGTGCTGACTAGAGAACTCATTGTTCTTTAGGGGCTCATACATAATAAGCAGGGGTATTTCTCTGGCTCCTGATAGTCAAAAGTCCACAGCAGAGTTGTTATTTACCCAGTGAATAGCATACACCAGCACTTTCACTGCCGATGCCAACAACCAAAGTTAGCTTCCTGGACTCTGATGCCCGCATAGCTGGTTCTGAATTCTACAGAGCTGGAAAAAGCTGTGTTTACTGCAGGGATGCTGCTGGCAAACCTGTCCTCACTGTTTCTCTTAGCCAGAGTTCATCTTAAAAGATAGTTCTCACTATCGTTGAAAAAAACCAAGAGAATAAACTTCTATATAATCCCCATAATGTAAGTTGTTACAACCTGAATAAGTGTTCTGCAATGGGTGACAATACGAACTTAGCTTGAAGCCCTGAAAGGCTTCAGACAAGGCTTCCGGGCAGCCAGAAGAGGCTCAGGGCTACCCAGTTCATGGCAGCAAAAGCCTTCCTGCCATTTGGTGAGGCCTCACCTCATCGTGCCATCTCCAGACCCAGAGGTCATCCCTCTTGGTGGATTCTGGCTGTAAGGATGAGCATTTGATGTCCATTTTAAAGTGGCTCCAAAGCAATGTTTGAAAAAATATACCAGGCTGTTAACAAATTCTTCCGCTAAATTAAAAGAATGCATAGTTGTCTGGGTCTCCAGAAAACTGAAATCGTAGGTTTTAAGTGACGTTTTTAAGGGATGATTTCAGCACACGGTTGGTTTTCTTCCAACACCTGCGTTTGGTCAGGACCCTGCGTGTAGCACTGTGTCACCCTCCACGCCTCACGGCCTCCGGCCCGGGCCCTCTGCGGGCACCGCCGGCCGTCCCGGGCCCTGTGGGCGGGCGTGGGGGCGGCCTTCTTCCCGCCCAGCCTCCCTCAGCGCCGCCGCTTCCCCTGTCTGCCCGCCCGCAGGCAGCGCCGGGGCCCGGCTCGCAGTCCCGCAAGGCCGCATCGCTATGGGCGCCTCCCGCCACTATCGGCTGCTGCTGCTGCTGCTGCTGCTGGCGGCGGGTTGGGGGCCGTATTTCTCGGGGGCGCTCCGCTCCCCGCAGCGGCGGTGGCCGGTGCCTTACAGGTGAGTGAGGCAGGAAGCGGGCCCGGCGGTCGGAGCCGGGGACAGGGACGTTCCAGCGGCTGCCCGGCACCGCCGATCTCTTGGCCGGCCCGGATGCCTGCGCCTTACCCGCTGCTCCTCCTCGGCCCGTCAGCTTTCTGTTTGTTTTGTTTATTTAACGTTTCGACTAAAAAGGCCATGAATGGCTCCCCCTTTTTAATCACGGGGATATTTGTCATTTATAGGGCATGCGGTGTGTTTACTCACAAGGGAACGAGTGTCCCGTCGCTGGCCTAGAGCTGCGCTTGCTCTGTCAACAGTAGGATTGCAGCCCCCGGGAACCACTGCCCTTGCTTTAAAGTTGCTCCTTTAATTCCTGTTTTAGCGAAAACTTGCGATCAGGAAGTCAGGCTACGATTTATTTTTTAAATTTAAGTTTACTTCATACTTTTGTTGAAATGGTATAAGATTCTGTTTGCTGCTCTGGAGCTGCCTTAGCTCCAGCAGAAGGCCTGGCACTGTTGGGGAGAGCAGAAGAATGCCTGTTATCGCATTTACCTGAAGCAAGTAGCTACGGCTTTGGTTATGCTGAGGAAATGAGCCTCTTCAGGAGAAGGGTTACGCTCGCATGTGTATTTTATGTGGGTTTGCTGTTTGTGAAGGGAGGTGTTATAGTTTTAACTGCTATCTAATGCACACATGAAGTTTTGAAAGCCTGTTGTGCAATTCCTAGCAGTGAAATTTGTATGGGGTGATGCCTGAAGGAGCTGATCTCGCAGTCATGTGTCAGGTTTTCCAGCGAGTTCATGAGTTGCAAGACTGGGTCTTGGAATGCTCAAACCTGGAGTACAAGCCTGTCCTCAGAAATGTGGTATTTTAATGCTTTTTAACATGTTTGTCACCTTTTTGTCACATGCAGAATGCAGTGGGAGGGGAAATTGAAAATTTAAGATGTACGATTTAGAAACAGGACTTAAATGTGTGACTGGCATAAGTTTTTGTTTTCTGTATGTTCTTTTTGCAGCCATACTCTCCCCCCCCAAAAAAAAAAAAAAAAATAAAGGCAGACATGCTGCAGTACCCAGCAAGCTTGGAGTATAAGTCCACTAGGAAAATCTGCGGTGTCTCAGCAGGGCTACTGGCCTTACTATGGCTCAGGAAGTCCCGTGTCCTTGAGTCTTCTTATGTCTGGGGTATTTGTGCCACTCAGTAGGCCTCGGCAGCTGACTGTGTTAGACTCTCAGGCTGTGCTCTGGGAAAACTGTCTACGCCAATCTGTCTTGGTGACAGGAATATAGGAACTTTGTTTTAAATGAAATACAGTGAGTGAATTTGAAGAAAATTGGGAAAGGAAGACTTGTCAGAAAGGCTTTTTGCTGTTTGTATATAGTGTGATATAGAAGTGGACTCGGTCTTCAGTTTTTGAGGTTTAATAGGAATGATGAATGGAAACAGTGATCATAGGTTCTTAGGCCTATCTAAATTAGCATAGAGGAATAGAATATTTCTTTCTGATATTGGCAATATTCTAGAGTAAAAATAGCTCCATCTGGGGAGCTATTACTATAGAGTAGTTTCCCAGAGCATACTGGTCAATCCCTGTGTAGACAAATTGTTAGGAGAATGTTTCTGAGGAATATTTCAAACCATCCTCTACCCATCTAGTACCATCATCTAGTTCCAACCCCCCTGCCATGGGCAGGGACACCCTCCACTAGACCAGGTTGCCCAAAGCCCCATCCAACCTGGCCTTGAACACTTCCAGGGATGGGGCATCCACAGCTTCTCTGGGCAGCCTGTTCCGGTGCATCACCGCCCTCACAGTGAAGAATTTCTTCCTTATATCTAATCTAAATCTACCTTTTTTTAGTTTGAACCCATTACCCCTTGTCCTGTCACTACACTCCCTGATAAACAGTCCCTCACCATCTTTCCTGTAGGCCCCTTCAGGTACTGGAAAGCCGCAATTAGGTCTCCCTGGAGCCTTTTGTTCTCCAGGCTGAACAACCCCAACTCTCTCAGCCTGTCTTCACAGAAGAGGTGCTCCAGCCCTCTGATCATGAGGGTGATAAGTCACCCTTTGTAATCTCCATCATATCCACTCCTTTGCTATCAGTACTGCATACAACATGACTCGTGTTTGCGAGTCTTAAGTCCTGTTCCTGCAGACGTGCACCTCAGCAGCCTTACGAACTTGTGTACTCCAAGTGTTGCAGCATCTGGATCACAGAATCTGTTGTCAGGGGGTGGCTGCACACTTGAGCTCTCCCACCCAGGCCCTTAACAAAGCTACAGGGCAGTTACTCCAGCTGTGAAGCTGCGCTTATCATTCTGTGTGCTTCTCTTTCTCAACGCAGGCGCTTTGATTACCGTCCAAAAACTGATCCTTACTGCCAAGCTCGTTACACCTTCTGTCCCACTGGCTCTGCCATTCCAGTTATGAAAGAAGAGGATGTCATTGAAGTGTATCGATTACAGGCTCCAGTATGGGAATTCAAATATGGGGACCTACTGGGACATTTGGTAAGGTGGTATTTTTGTTTGACTAAGTTATAGTGGCAAATGCAGGTGAATTCAACAGCAGGTGTCAAGAATGGGAGCTGTAAGGTTGGGATATGCTTATATGGAAGAGTATTGGAGCACACAAGCTAGGCTATATGTAGGAAAGATATCCAAAGAGCAGTAAGCGTCAAACAAAAGTTACAGAATTTAGCTCAGCTAAAGAAAAGAGCATGACCAGCACTGTTGCTGGGTTCGAATGTGTTCCCCCACAGAGCTGTATATTGGGAGTTTTTTGTGCACACGCACCATTACGTTTTGGGTGTCTGCTTTTCTGTGCTAGCACTGCATCAAGAAAATACCTTTATTTGCCCCCTTATGTCAGATGAAATGCACATGTAGTGTATTAACTTTTCTGTTGTTAACTTAGATATTTGCATGAACATGGATATCTGTCAGGAGTGGACAGCTAGCTGGTCAGAATGGTGGATCATGGGGAGTTGGTTGCTTTTACAGTTCGTTCTTGAATGTTATGATCAGTATTGAATTACAGACTCCATTCCTGGGGTCATGCAAATATGAAAGAATCTCAACTTTAGTAATATTTATAGCTATAGCAGTAGCATAATGAAGCTTCAAAGCACGATCCCTAACGTGAAGTAGCAACATCAAAACCAAGCACACAGAGACAAAAATGGAAATAGCTTCAAATGTCATTATCTCAGTTATTAAACAAAGATTGAATTTATGTATTTACTATACAACTTTAAATATTTGTCTGATTCCTTTTGTGGCTTTCATTACTAAGATCTGGTTTTGGTAACTCAGTTCTACTCTTTCCTTCTTTGGTAGCCCTGTGAGGTTAAGGATTCAAAAGTAAGCTTGAGTTTTGATGGTGAGCTCCCACTGAGTATCTGCCTCCAAATAACAGAATTTACAATGGATGGAGAGACATGCACTGAGACAGTGTGACTGTGATAAAAGTATGTGTGTGATACCACCTAGTATGCTGTATCAATGCTGCTGAATCCAAGATGTTACAGGAACTCCTTGCCCTCTTCTCCCTCTGTTACACAACAGCTCCAAATCGTCTTACCTTCTGTACAGATCAAGCTGAAGTCAGTTTTATGTTAAAGTTTTGGCATTTGAGGCAATTTTTTTTTCCTTTTCCAGAAAATTATGCATGATGCTGTGGGTTTCAAGAGCTCTCTGACGGGCAAAAACTACACAATGGAGTGGTATGAGCTCTTCCAGCTTGGGAACTGCACGTTTCCACATCTCCGGCCTGGCATGGACGCACCATTCTGGTGTAACCAGGGGGCTGCCTGCTTTTTTGAAGGAATAGATGATGCACACTGGAAGGAAAATGGAACTCTAGTTCTTGTGACCACAATATCAGGTAGATTTCGGATACTTTGGATGCTGCTAATAGAAAATACAGAAACAGCCTTGTCTTCATGTAAAGCAGTATCTTCTCATTAGTTTTGTAGGTTATTGGCAGTGTTAGTCACTGATGCTAATTTCAAGCTGAAATACTATCTCTGCACTTTCTTTAATACAGAAAGTGGCATGAGGCTGCTGCCCTTTGAGCAACACGCGCTGAAGAGTTGTTAAATGAGGGTCATTTGCTGTTGCTGTACAAAAACACTTGAGTCTCTTGAGTGTAAAAATAGCAAAACAGCTTATACAGAACCATTATGGGCTCTTCACATGGCTTTGCCAAAACAAAGCCTTCTATTGTGAAGTGGCAGATGACTGCTGAGATAGAAAAACTGGTGAAAATGTGTACGTTACTGAGCAAACAAATAAGACATATTTAGAAATAGTATAAAAAATATTAATTTCCATCTCCACCATTATGTATCATAAAAACTGTGCAAATGTCCCCGGTAATATGTCTCTGTCATATGTCATAGAATGAAACCAGGATTTACACTTCTTAAATAGGTAGATGATCACCAGAATAGCTTCCTGGTATATACTGAACACAGAAATCCTGAAATAAAAAAGTCATTTCAATAAATCTCATTGATTCCTCCCTGTGAGGGTGGTGAGGCACTGGAACAGGTTGCCCAGAGAGGTTGTGGATGCCCCCTCCCTGGAAGTGTTTAAGGTCAAGTCGGATGGGGCTTTGGGCAACATGGTCTAGTGGAGGGTGTCCCCGCCCATGGCAGGGGATTGGAACTACGTGATCTTTGAGGTCCCTTCCAACCCAAACCATTCTATGATTCTATGATTACTGTAGTAAGAGAGTGAATGACTTGGGAACAAAGTCCCCTGAGGACTTGGAGAATTGCATTTTGTGTGACCAAACCCACTTACTCTCCGAAGTTAGCATAGTGAACAAGGCACAACGGAGCGTCAGATTATAGCTGGTGTGATGCGGTGCTTTATGTTTGACCATATCCACCTTTAGCAGCTTTGCTGAATTTTGTCTCCAGATAATCTATCCAGTGCTGCTAAGAAATTCTAGGCTGTTCTTTAAGCAATGAAGTAAGTGGAGCTGCTTTCCTCTGAATTTGTAGCTCATGACTGAAGTCTTTGATGCCTGATATGGTTGGATTCTTTTGTATGAATACCAAGTTAAATATTTTCATACAGTTGTGCAACTTGTAAAGCTTCCTGCCTGTGTGGATTATTTGATGCCTAAGAAGGGTGAGATTATGCTGGTGCCTTATGGAGGCATTGTTACGATCTTCCTTGTCTGTCTTGCTTCCTGTTTCCACAGAACTTTCAGGAAGTTGTTTTGTTTTGTTTTTCATTTAAAGCTCATCAACCAGGTTAATGTTGCTTAGGAGTATGTTTCTTTTGTGCAAATAGGGCAGGAATATCCAAAATCTGATTTTTGACTGTCTAGGCATCTTCCAACAGATTGTCATGGAGCCACGCGTTAGCCTGTAATATTTTTGTTTAAGATGTTAAGGCCAGAACTTCATATGTAGTCCATCTTGGTCTTGTTAGAGAGACAAATCCTTTTCAATAACATGCCTTACAGAATACACACTAGGAAGCTAATCTAATAGGAATTAGAGAAGATAAAGGGGAGCTTCAAGCCCATCTACAGTGTATAGTAAGTACAGTTCTTGATACAGATTTAACGACTTGCTGTTTTATTAAACCAAGTCATGGACAATTAAAAAAGAAAGTATCCAACACTTTCACTAAACAGAGTGATTGTTATGTTTACTGTGAAGCCCAAAAGCTCTTAAGCATAGAACAGTTATAATGGGTACCCTAGGAGGTGAGCGTGCAGAGCTTTAGTTACTCTGAGGTAGTAGCTTGCATACGTGCCTTACCTTAGGACAAGTGTGAGATGGGTTTACTCTCTGATGAAGAGTAGACCCAACAATCTGACCTTTGTAGCTTGTTTTGGAGGGAGATGTGTGACATGCAGCGCTCTTCGTTGGTCTTGACAAATGCAGCATTGCAGTGAATTCAGACCTAATGCGAGAGGCTGGTTGTTGTGTGCACGGCGGTGTTAGTGACACGGATCTGTCTGATGTCTGCCACCCCTGAACTGCAAGGTAGCTGCTTGCAACAGCCTTGCCTATCTTTCAGCAGCTACCAAGCCCAGTTACTATACCCACAGCAGTGACATTTGCAGCTAAAGAGAGATCATGGCTTGAAACGCTATCACGATTGCAAGCTGTTGTCTGGCTGTGTCTTCTGACGTATCACACAAGAATAATCTGAAAAATTTGGCCATGCTGTGAATGTGAGGTGCTAGACGTATCTGAGTCATAGATGGTTGTACCGTGTGCTGTGACTGAGGAAAGAGAGAGCGGGAACGGCTAGGCAGAGGTGCAGTGCTAGGACTGCGGGGAAAACACAAAAAGAGGAAGATGAGTCCTGTGCTTCAGCTCTGTTTTGGGGAGACACATGCATCACATGTATGGAGCTACAGAGGGATGAGCTAAGAGATGTCTTCCTAATTCCAGTTGTGAAATCACCAAAACACTCCAAGCATGTATTCTAAATTAAAAAAAATAATCCACAAGGTCTTTAGGTTTACTGGTCTTCACATCCCCCTCCTATTGTTTGTCTTAGTTCAACTTTGCTGGCTGAGGAGCTGCTAAAACAGCACGGTGTCTCAGTCTAAGCTTACATCGGCTTCTTTTGGGGAGAGACATGAAAACTTCTGCCCCGAATTGCTGAATTTAGTTACAACTTGAGGAAGTGCAGAGACACCTGTTGCACTGGTGAGCACTTTGTCAGCATCTCTTGTGGATTGTACTACCTGCCTCATTTGTCTACTTGGATAAAACAAAATGAGAAGTGTCATGGCTCTCTGACATTTGGATGTTCTGGCATAGTAGCAGGGAAAAGGGCAGAAAAAGGAATTACGGTTTAAATAATTTACACATAAATATAGATTATTCAGTGAGGTATCACTTCTTCCTCCAGCCTAAGCCATGTTTCTTTGTATGGTTAGGTAATGTTGTAGGTAAACTTTCTCAGGGAAGGGAGGTGAACCTTGAAATAGATGGAAAATATTTTGAGTCATGTATTTGTTACTTAGTCTTTGTAATACTTATTTTCATCTCTTACAGGAACCATGTTTAATGAAATGGCAAAATGGGTAAAATACGACAATGAGACTGGCATTTACTATGAGACCTGGACAGTTCAAGCAAGTCCCGACAAACAATCAATAGTATGGTTTGACTCTTATGAATGCTCTAAATTTATACTGAGAACGTACCAGAAGCTAGCTGACTTAGGAGCTGTATTTAAGAAGATACAAACAAACTATACCAGCATCATTTTATTCAGTGGAGAACCTATTTACTTGGGAAATGAAACATCTATTTTTGGACCTGTAGGAAACAAGACGTTGGCAGCAGCTATAAGAGACTTCTACTATCCATTCAAACCTCATCAGACAGTCGGAGAGTTTTTTGTGGATATGTTAAAAATAATTGATCGTGTCATCTTGAAACATCAGTTTTACCTCTTCTACAACCTGGAATACTGGTTTTTACCTATGAAGTTCCCTTATCTCAAAATAATTTATGAAGAGGTCCCTTTACCTATTGCAAGCAAAACATCCTTTGGTATGTAATTGCTTACTGAAGAACCAAACTTGCCCTTATGCCAGAATATCCTTAAGGATTTTGGAGCGCTACTGTGATGGTATTAAAGCATTGTATGCTTCACTAACTGTAAAAGTTGTGTTGGGAAGGCTTTGCTAGACCACGTGAAAGACTATGCCTTTTTTTCTTATTACCTGCATAATACATTCATGAATGTTTCAGCATCTCTGACTTGGCCACCATCCGTGTAAGCGTGGGCCCCTGCTGCCTGAAGGCAGGCTGATGGGGCTCCTCTTGGCTAAGCTCTGCAGTGCCGGAGGCGAACAGGAGGCAGCCCGCCCACTCTGGTCTCAAGCGCTCTCCACACGCATGGCCGTGTGGTGACAAACAGAGATGGGACACGAGCGTTACAAGGACCTTCTGGTCTGACCAACTCTGTTAATTTGTGTTAGAGCTAACCAATATGAGCGCCTAAACGTGTCCAATTCCCTCAACATGTGCCTTAGATCAGTGTTTCTGTATTTCTTTGTACAGCTGGGACCTATGAACCGTTCTCTGGTTCATGAAGCAGGTGTTCAGCAGGGGTGGGGATGGGCAGTGAATTTGTTAGAAGATGGCATGGGTGGTATCTTATCACTGCTTTGCTTCCTTCACCTGCTCTGTAAACATAATACAGATGGCTCTTCCTAAGATTTGTGTGTGAGTTTTCTAGCACAGAAAGAAGGCAGAGGGCCTGCTTTGATGTCAACTGTGATGCAGAACTGCAGTGTTCTAGCAGTCTCCTGTCTTAAAGTCTGCTTGAGGCTTCAGTTAGGTCAGTTTCATAGAAGTCGTGTTTATATTCCTTTTACATTTCTTTAAAAAGCATGGAATCCTTAATATGAAAGACGCAATGACTGTTCGTGGGGTGTCACAGTTAAAAAATTGGTGCTTGTCATAGATTTGCCTGTGAAAAGGGATTGCAGCCTCTCACTGGCTTGCAAGGTGTTGCTGTGCCAGCTGTGGTGTCCTTGAGTCCTGTTCCTGGCTGTGCAGGTTGGCAACTAGTTCTCTTTAAACCCAACTGACCAAAGCCAAGGGTTTGTGGAGGGCAGCGAGGTGCCTATACACAAAAATTAACACCTGCAGCAGCATAATCATCTCTGTACACTGCTCATTTTAAATTTTTTTTCTTTAAACCAGTTGCAGGAGTAGCACTCCTGCAGAGGTTATTACTGCATCATGGCTAAGTAACACAGGAACCCAACTCTGCAGTTTCATTTAGCTTGTGCCAAGTGAATAGCCTGCTGCAGCCAAAGAGGGGAGTACACAACGTGAATACACAGTGATTTGATTCAAATCACAACAATGGCAGAAAATTAACCTTGTATTAAAAAGAAGTAACTAAAATGAATTAGTTGAATCACATATTATCATGTAATGGGATGAGCATGAGAGCTGGTGTGAGAGGAATGAGGTGATAAGAGCACCTCTGTTCTAGTTCCACTGTTACATGAAACTTTATCTTCTACCTCAACTTGAAAGACTTTTTGCAGCCAAAGTCACAAGCCCTTGCTTTGACCAGCTGAGCTTCAGATTCTTTAGATTAACCACCAAGAAGGTAATCTAGGAGGCACTAGGGAAGATAAAGGGGAGCCACAAGCCTGTCTACAGGAGGTACATTCTT
This sequence comes from Balearica regulorum gibbericeps, assembly GCF_011004875.1. Lineage (NCBI taxonomy): Eukaryota > Metazoa > Chordata > Aves > Gruiformes > Gruidae > Balearica > Balearica regulorum. The sequence continues at coordinate 172,487,324 of NC_046184.1, read as the reverse complement.
GTAAATGCATGTTTTTATGACTCTGAAATCCTCAACATTCTTGAACTCATCTTCTCAGGAAGAAGCCTCAACCTCAAAACCAGTGTTCAAAGCTTTGAAGGGAGAATAGGTTCCTGGAACCAAGCCAGTAGGAGCCCCAAAAGCTTCTTCTGTAGCATTTTCTAAAAAGCTTGTCACGTTGCTCTCGCGGGTACCACTGACGAGACCTGGGCGTTGCCAAACACAACGGCGCGCACCCCCGACACCTATAAAAAGCAGCCTAGGGAGCACTAGCGACCCAGAGCATGGCAAACAGAGCAGGCAAACAGAGCGGGGCGCGTCAGCCAGGGCATGGCACGGCAGTTCGCGCATGCAGGGTGTGCGGGTAGGGCCTAGTCAGTCTGCCTGCTCAAGAGGGGAGTCCACTGGTGGTCATCACTCACTCATAGAAGGAGCTCAGCCATGGTACCCACCAGGCAGAAAGCCCTAAGCTCTGTCCTCGCCAGGAGGCATGTGGCGACACAGACAGAGCTGCCACAGAAGCATGCAGCCACCCAGCTCTCAGGCTGCAGGGACTGCCTGAGCTTGGCACTGGCAGGGGAAGGCAATAGTGAGATTGGCTGTGTGAGGTGTGACCAGGTGGATGGTCTGCTCAGCCTGGTGGCAGAATTGTGTGAAGAAATGGAGAGGTTAAGGAGCATCAGAGAGGCAGAGGGGGAGAGAGAGAGAGAGAGAGACTGGTGGAGCCAAGCTCTGCCCTCCCTGAGACAGAAACAGGGACAGCTAACAGACCAAAGCCAAAGTGAAGGGGACCCTGTATCCTCCCCTTGCCAGGCAGAAGGCAGCAGCCTCAAAGAGGGGAGCGAAAGGCAACAAGTCCACGCTCGGCATGGCAGGTGAACCTTCTCCTCACCCACCTCGCCATGCCACGTACCCCTGTGCAACAGGTACCAGGCTCTGGCTGTGGAAGGCCACTCAGGTGAGGATATGGATGACACTCAAGCTGCACCAGATAGCACCTAGGCCCAAAAGGCGCATGCCTCGGGTCGTGACCACCCCCACAAAGAAGAAAAGGCGGGTTATAGTTGTAGGGGACTCCCTTCTGAAGGGTACAGGGGGCCCGATATGCAGGGCAGACCCTCCTCTCAGAGAAGCCTGCTGCCTCCCCAGGGCCTGTGTCAAGGCCATTGCTAGGAAACTCCCCAGCCTGGTACAGCCCTCTGACTGTTACCCACTGCTGCTCCTCCATGTGGGTGGGGATGAAGCAGAGACATGTATCACGAAAGCAATCAAAAGGGACTTCAGGCTCTTGGGACAGTCACTGAAGGATTCGGGAGCGCAGGTAATATTCTCCTCCCTCCTTCCAGTTAAGGGCAGCAATGTTGGGAGGAACAGGCGGACACAGTCCGTAAATGCATGGCTCTGTGGCTGGTGTCAATGCCACAACTTTGGGTTCTTTGACAATGGGGCGGTCTACACGGCACCAGGCCTGAATGAACCCTGATGGGATTCATCTCTGTCAAAGGGGGAAGAGGATCTTTGCCCAGGAACTAGTGGGGCTCGTCGACAGAGCTTTAAACTAGGCTCAAAGGGGGAGGGGATAACATTGGGCTTGCCAGCAACGTGTTGTGGGACGATGTGCCCAGGTTGGAGGGACGGTGCTGGTGAGGGCCCTCAGCCTACTGCTCAGAGACGTGCTGGATGCACTACAGCATGCTCGAAGCCTAGAGGAGATGAGCCAGGGGCTCCAGATGCAACAGGAACCAACAGAGTAACACTGGGAAGATACATCAAAAGAATTCCAGCCACCCCAGCCAATAAGTCAGCCTCATCAGGGGCACAACTGAAATGCCTCTACGTGAATGCATGGAGCATGGAGAACAAATAAGAGGAGCTGGAGACATGTGTGTGCCTCCAAGACTATGACCTTATTGGCATTACAGAGATGTGGTGGGACAGCTCCTATGACTGGAGTGTTGGGATGGAAGGGTGCAGGCTCTTTAGGAAGGACAGGCAGGGCAGCCGAGGAGGGGGCGTTGCCTTTTATGTCAACGACCAGCTGGAGTGCATGGAGCTCCACCTGGGGATGGATGAGGAGACGACCAAGAGCCTATAGGTCAGGATTAAAGGGAGGGCTGGAGCAGGGGACACCATAATGGGGGTCTGATAAAGGCCACCTGACCAGGGGGTCAGGAGGTGATTGATGACAGCCATCATGGCTTCACTAAGGGCAAATCGTGCCTGACAAATTTGGTGGCCTTCTATGATGGGGTTACAGCATTGGTGGGTAAGGGAAGGGCAACTGATGTCATCTACCTGGACTTGTGCAAAGCATTTGACACTGTCCCGCATGACATCCTTGTCTCTAAATTGGAGAGACATGGATTCAATGGATGAACCACTGGGTGGATAAGGAATTGGCTGGATGGTCACACTCAAAGAGTTATGGTCAACAGTTCAATGTCCAAGGGGAGAACGGTGACGAGCGGCGTTCCTCAGGGGTCGGTACTAGGACCGGCACTGTTCAACATCTTTGTCAGCAACATGGACAGTGGGATCGAGTGCAGCCTCAGCAAGTTTGCTGATGTCACCAAGCTGTGTGGTGGGGTCGACATGCTGGAGGGAAGGGATGCCATCCAGAGGGACCTTGAAAGGCTGGAGAGGTGGGCCCATGCGAACCGCATGAAGGTCAACAAGGCCAAGTGCAAGGTCCTGCACGTGGGTCAGCGCAATCCCAAGCACAACTATAGGCTGGGCGAGGAATGGATTGAAAGCAGCCCTGAGGAGAAGGACTTAGGGGTATTGATTGACGAGAAGCTCAACATGAGCCGGCAGTGTGTGCTTGCAGCCCAGAAAGCCAACCATGTCCTGGGCTGCATCAAGAGAGGCGTGACCTCTCTCATCAAGGGAGGTGATCCTGCCCCTCTACTCTGCTCTTGTGAGACCCCACCTGGAGTACTGCATCCAGCTCTGGGGGCCCCAGTACAGGAGAGACATGGAGCTGTTGGAGTGAGTCCAGAGGAGGGCCACGAAGATGATCAGAGGGCTGGAGCACCTCTCCTATGAGGACAGGCTGAGAGAGTTGGGGTTGTTCAGCCTGGAGAAGAGAAGGCTCTGGGGAGATCTAATTGCAGCTTTCCAGTACCTGAAGGGGCCTACAGGAAAGATGGTGAGGGACTGTTTATCAGGGAGTGTAGTGACAGGACTAGGAGTAATGGGTTTAAGCTGAAGGAGGGTCGATTTAGTTTAGATGTGAGAAAGAAATTATTTACTGTTAGAGTAGTGAGGTACTGGAACAGGTTGCACAGAGAGGTTGTGGATGCCCCCTCCCTGGAAGTGTTCAAGGCCAGGTTGGATGGGGCTTTGGGCAACCTGGTCTAGTGGAGGGTGTCCCTGCCCATGGCAGGGGGGTTGGAACTAGATGATCTTTGAGGTCCCTTCCAACCCAAACCATTCTGTGATTCTATGATTGATGCAGCTAGAGACCTTTCAGAGCTGGAAGCAGATGCCATGGTGGGGCACCTTACAGTAGAGGTCTCTGCTCAACGTGACAGTGCTGTTCATTCACTGTACAGTACTTCCTTGTCTTCATACAGCAACCTAGGGAGTCTACACACCAAAGTAATTGTTTTCCCCTAATAGTGGAGTATTTTGTGTTGCGTAGAAGAGCCTTACAGAACTAGAAATGTCAAATCCCAAAATACACAGGTAATGGTAGCTGAACCCCACATGTCAAAGCTGCCTTGTGCAGCTCCTAACAATCAAAAAGATGGGTGGTTGTGGACTAGTAATATCTGGAGAGATTATACTACAACTTGACATAGCTAACTGATTGCAGAAATAAAAACTTCATGATTATTGAAGAACTTGATCAAAAATAGTGGATGTCTATATCAAAGAAATAATCACTTTTCCTGTCTGTGGTCAAATATAACATCATGGTTCTATCGGTACAAGTTTATAATATCCTAGGCTTTTTGTACCTTAATAACAGCCCGTCTCACTTTTCCTATTTCACCTGTAAAATCTGCTTAATTTAACACGTTTTACTCTAATACTCTGGATGGTACAGGGAGCTGCTTCAAGGAGAAACAGTTACATCTGAGCATGTATTAGCTGCAAGTTAGAGGACAGTAAATTTCTGACAACAGCAAACAAAAAGATGAAGACAACTGGACAGTTATTTGTCAAGGCTACTGCATCCCTTCCAGGCAGAAACAGAATCTTAGAACTGTTTAGGTTGGAAAAGACCTTTAAGATCATCAAGTCCAACCATTAACCTAGCACTGCCAAGTCCACCACTAAACCATGTTCCTGACCACCACAGCTACATATCTTTTAAATGCCTCCAGGGATGGTGACTCAACTGCTTCCCCAGGCAGCCTGTTCCAATGATTGACAACCCTTTCAGTGAAGAAATTTTCCTAATCTCCAATCTAAACTTCCCCTGGCACAACTTGAGGCCATTTCCTCTTGTCCTATTGCTTGTTACTTGGGAGAAGAGACCAACACCCAGGTGGCTACAGCTTCCTTTCAGGTAGTTGTAGGGAGTGATAAGGTCTCCCCTCAGCCTCCTTTTCTCCAGGCTAAACAACCCCGGTTCCCTCAGCTGCTCCTCCTAAGACTTGTGCTCTAGACCCTTCACCAGCTTTGTGAAGCAGCAGCTATTTGAGACAGAATCTGTGAGTCTATTCAGCAGTTGGTCACACGACAATCATCTGACGATTCCTTTATGCAGCCATGTGCGCATGCAAGTTGCACACTTTGAACTCTATCCTCAGTTTAAAGGTACTGATTATCACTGTAGGAGTTGCCCTTTTCTTAAACATACGTGAGTTCCTTCTGAGGCCAGTATTTACTCCTTCCGGGCACAAGTACTGGGGAGAGCACTCCTCCCTTTCTTTGCTTTTCTCAATTTGGGAGTTTTTGTTCAGAACCATAAAGCCAACTGTCCAGACTGAATGCACAGCCGGGTGGAAATAAATGCCACCAGTGCAAACCACAATTCTGGAAGAGGTGTAATTGTTGAAGTTGACTATTGCACTGAAAATAGTTTCACTAGCATTTAGACTGAAGCTAGCGAGTGCCATGCTCTCTCATAAGCAGAATCCAGACTTCTTGAGTTAGGCCCACAGGGCAAGATCCAAAATAACACAGGTGATGAGTAGGCTGTGAAGTAAACTTCTGCGAAGTTTAGACGAGCCCAGAATTGATCCATCAAGATGACACTTTTGTCACTTAAAAAGCAAACGTTTGTGACACCTAACAGCTTCGGTACACCTGATGAGCTGTTGGTTTTCGTGCCTGAAAACCACTTATTTAGCTCAAGCATTTGAAGTGGATGCTTTCATGCTGAAAGTCACATGGGGGAGGAGGAATGGTGGGATCACACCTAACATTTCACTCACCACCAGCTGGTATTAGCACTTGCCTGATGGTAGGAACCAGGGGCTGAACTAAATGCTGGGCTCAAGTATAAGCTCCTCCTTTCTCCAGTGACTGTATCATTGAGTCATTATTCCTGCTTTGAATAGAGAAGATATTGGTCACTTCAGGCTGTGCTTGGTTCTGCTCCCTGCTTTTATGCATGTTGCGGGTAAAAATACACGATCATTCTCTAATATGAAAATTTTTAAGTCTACACAGTGGTCTTGTGCAAAGCTCCTTAATTTTCATACCACAGATCTGCTCAGGGCTCTAACCCACATATCACTCCAGGGGGGGTCTCAAGCAAGGCAGTTCCTGGCTTGTCATACATCAAGGTCAAATACAGCATGTGCCTCCTGTGCCCCAAAGGGCCACACAATGAAGAAAAAACCCCCAACATATATAGCTGGTACAAAGGTTTTCTGCCCAAACCCACTCACAGATGTTCTGCATTAGGAAAGGGGCCACCTTCAGTGCTATAACTGAGGATGGTGGCAGTGATGTTGAGGTTCTGGTTTTGAAGTCACCACAACTAGGGTATAACTTGAGAACTGGAGCAGGTTTCTGCTCTTCTACTTAGACTCCATTCTAAGTGTAAAGCATTAAAAAAAACCACCCCACCATCAGCTGCTGATTGCAAATTAGCTAAGTTAGTGAAAATAGACCAGCCATCATATTTTCAGTCTAGGGAAAAACTGATAGAAGCAAAAGAATCATCTGTTATGTCATATCATGCAGCAGATAAAGTACAATACAAGGAATCACAAGTCTCTTTCTCCTTAATTGTATAACAAACCATGGCAGCTGATCTTCATGCAGGATTGTCCTATAAATGGGAAAATACGAGGTTTTTGTCATGCTCTAAGACTGGAAGGAACAGACATTTTCCTCTGAAAGGTCCAAAGGAAATGCCATCTTACAAAAGCACAGGCAGAAGACAGAGCAGAAAGCACACCACAGTCTGTTCCAAAGCACATGAACTATAACAGCCAGCAGTGGAGGTGATCCTACAAGAAAAACCTAACAAAAAAGATGAAGAGATGAACATAGAGAACATCTAAGGTTAATTGTGGTTTCACTGTCCTACTTCTGATACTATTTAACTTCAACCATATCTCCAAGGAACTTGTTTCTACAGCACTTGTATTTTAGGAAAATCAATTTACAGTTTGTAGTCTGAACTACAGACACTGAAGTTTTGAGTCCCTTTAAGATTTCATGTTTCCTCATTAAATCAATGCTCCAGTTTTAGATACAGCAGCAGCACTTATTTTTACCATTCCATGTGCAACGAGCTAAACCAGCCAAAGACCAAGACCGATCTCTGAAGTAACGTAGCAGAGTTCACATTTTAGTCAGGCCTACTTGAAATAGAGAGGCCCAGGTGAACCCTGCTTTAAATTCATGAGAAATTAATTTGGCACACATCAAACAACGACTGGGATAGAGATAGCCAATTTATACTTATGTAGTTAGATCAGTTTGTATAACATTAGTGAAAGTTTCAGACTAAAAATCCCTCCAAAACCCCACTTAAATTCACAAGTCTGTAGCTTTAGGTAAATCAAAGGAAACTGCAGTTAACATACACAGCTGCTCTTAAGTTACTCACCTTTTCACTTGTGATACAACTTCTCACTATAAATTAGCATGGTTGGTTAGGATTACCCAGCTGTTTGGCATCAGCAGCTTTCAAGAGCAATTTTATAGCCAAAAACTGAAGTGATGTAACACTTGTGTTCATAAGTAAGATGTGCCACTGCACACATTAACCACTCCTACCCAAAACTGGACAACCAAGCCAACACTGGATTATCTTCTGAAAACAAGAAATAAAGGTGAAGCCAGGGAAAATTATTTTATACAGCTGTAAGACACCTGTGTTCATGTCTCTAGTGAGCTTCATGACAGTCTGTGGTACTCTTGTCAGTACGCATGTAATGGATTTTTAAAAAAATTTAAAAAATTATTATTATTCCTTTTTTCCAACATGTAGAAGGCAAAGTAAGAATTGTACAAGATTTGCTAAAAAGGAGCATTGAAGCTTTTCCTGAAGCTACTTAGAATATAGGCTTGCCCAGGAAGTTTGCTTTATTGCTGGATTATTTGAGATAAGGACACTATAATTGGTTTGATGTATGAAAAAAATGCAGACCTCCAGTGGAAGAGACAGACAACTGCTTTCGAGTGGTTTTCTTATCCTTGAACACTTTGGTAACCATAACGATACTGTGTTACCTCTATGAAGGACTTTTTGAAGCCTATGCAACAAAACAGACCTCCTCAGGAGAGGCCAGCCAGTTACATTGCTGAGGAAAGCAGTTCCACTACAACTAAGCAGAAAACCTTCAACTGCTAACACCTTCCCCGCCTCAGGATCCAATGGGGTTCTCTCCGCGAGAAGCAGAACACCGAGTTTCAAAGACGTGAACTCCAGAAGCGAGGGAACTCGGGTATTTAGGTGGTGTCTTGCCTTTCAGTTATTCCTGCTACCACAGCGGGAAGCAACAGACCAACTTATCTTGCCAACATTAGGACTTGAGCAGTCAAAGTCCAAAGAAGTTTTAGCTGCTGTGTTACTAATGAGCTTACTTCACATGTTAATTTAGTGAAAAGATGTCCTCTTCCGCAGATTAGTAGTGTTACTCCACCTTTATCATGCAGGCAATTCTGAGAGTCAGAATATACAAAAACACTGCGCTTTTTTACTTTTTATGGACTAATTATATTGACACCTTTTATACAAATAAAAGCAAATTATAGTATTACATTAATTTAACAAATTCTAATACAAAAGAAGTGTATTTCTTAAAATGCAATTTTTAAATCAAAGCTCTACAGAAACATACAACTCCCCTATAAAGATGTCCAGTCCGCTGAGCAATGTTTGCTCAAAATAGTTATGAACTTAAATATGCTCATAAGTGTATTACACTTGAACTATACATTTGGATAAGCATTACTGAAATCAGAAATGAAGGAAATCTACTTATTACCAGAATTAGCTGTACAGCTCAGATGAGAAGAAGCCACCAGCTAAGTTCAGTTCGGCCCACAGCAGCTCTGGAGCAGCGTTGCGCCTTGCTGGTGGCTGACCACACCTTTCAAACACATTCAGCAGTCACATGAATACTCTAATGTTACCAATCAATAACATAAAAGAGAAAATAATGTAACTGTTGGCGGTAAGAAATGAAGTCACAAGCCACATCCAAATCACAGGCAATATGTTGCCTACACCACTTACAGACTAAAAAACTTTCTTCAATAAAATGGATTTACCAAATATTCAAAACATTTTTTTTTCCTATTGCTCTACTTCACGCAAGTTTACTGCTTTTAGCTTTTTATATATTATGAAATGATCAAACTAGCTGAATTAAAGGTATACAAAATGATCATCTATCAAACATTCATTTTATACATAAATATCTCTGAAACAGATTTACAGTATACAATTAGTTTATACAGCTTAAGCAACTGTTACAATGTAATTTCTCTCAAACTGAAAGCAGCCACAAGGTCTGAGATTTTATTTAAAAGGTTCTTGGTCACCTTTCAATTTTTAACTTTCTTGTCTCACACTGTTCACATCCATGTCATCCATTTAACACTGCAGGGTTCATTTAATAAACTATATGTTATTCCACCTAACCGTATGCTGCAAAACTGGTTAATTTGCAAGAAAAGCTCATTAACTCCAATGCATTTTTAAATACAACGTATCTACATTTTTCCCCAGAATGCTTTCGCTTCCTGAGCTAGACATAAAATACCTTAAAACAGGTTTAGACACAGATCTGAGACCCCATATACAAACAACGTTAAAATGCATAGAGGGGAAAAAACCCACACCCCTTTTGGTAGCTCACACTACTATTTGTTTGCACTCTAAATACATTTCAGATGGATCTAATAATCTGTTGAATACGGTAGCAAACTTAATATTTTAATTGCCTAAACTATATTATTGCGTATTGCTCTTGCCTTTTATATAAAAGAATGTGTATATTTCACAGCCTACTAAATACTCCTTATAATCTTAATCTCGTCATCTAGGTGACTGGATTTAGAAACGCGATAGTCTGCAACAGAAGCATGCAATTTCGGTGGGGTTCTGTTTGTTTTTTAAGATCAAATCTGATCATGTTTAATACTAGTACCTAAAGCATATTAAAACTGATATTTTGCAGGTACTTTTCAATATTTTAAATCCATTTGTTATTCCCATAAAAGTCTGAGGTCACTGTCAATGAAAACAAATCTAAACCAGAAAACAGATTTTTGTTTGGATGAAAATGGGTTTTGGAGCTATCCATGATTTCTATATTTGAATCTGGATTTCATAAATCTTTTTTTTGATGAAAAAATTAATCTTCTAATCAAACACCAAAGTAACTTACAGTAAAAACTGTACTATTAAATAAGCTTATACAGTAAATTGCAATACGGTAATCTTGGGTTTAAGGTGCTATGTCATCCGCCCTGAAGTCTTTTAAGGACTTTACCATGTGGGCATCATGTCTGGGAACCAGACTCTACCGAGATGCTTCGAAACTTCCCAATGAATCTGCTCTAAGCTGTATTTCTGATCAGGAATCAAAACTTCCTCCATAATAGAAAGCTGAGAGAGACGACCGCCACACATCTTCACAAACTCAACAAAGGCACTGCAAGAGACTTCACATTCTCCTAGGCCAACGGCTGACAGATACTTGCAACGTTCCGCAATACGGATCAGCTCCTCATCCAGCGGCCGTAATCCATTGGCGCACACAACCAGTTCCACTAGCCGAGGACAAGTCATCCCAACGCGGCCAAGTACATCTTTGCTTACCGATCTTCCAAAGTAAAGGTGGGTGACAGGTATTTCGTAACGAAAGAATGGGTCAAACTCTTCTTCGTACAAGAAAAAGTACATTACTAAATTTACTTTAGGAGAATGCTTGATGAAAGCGTCCCAGCTGCTCTTCTGAATCGTGTGGAACTGAGTCTGTCCGGGATTTTCACTGACAACATCAATGCGCAAGTGTTCTAACCTGACGTGTTTTTCAGAGGACAAAGCAAGCAGAAGCTCATCACTCAGCAGGTGGTAGTTCAGCGCCAACTCACGTAAGCCATGACACTGGTCAGCCACGCAAAGGATACCTGGGAAAAGAGAACATTATCAAAGGGGTTACACAGATAAATATACCAATAACTTAACAAGAAACATATGAGCAAATTTGTTTATGTATATCAAGAGGGTGCAAAGACCGCGTATTTCAACGTGCAGTCAAGACCTGCCATCACAACAAAATCGTACTGGATAACCAGAACACAAATCTTTTTCACATAAGCACAGTCTTGTGACTTCTTTGTACCTACACGGCAAGACACACATACACTACACAACTACATCGCTATTTTGCTAGGGAAACATAAAGAAGTTAACACACTGCATTGTGTACTTTCCTGTGGAAGCTGATTCTCACGTGACAAATACATAAATAGCATACTCTGACTGTTCTGCCCTGTTGTGAGACTACATATACTCAACTTTATTTTCGTAAAAGGGGTTTACTCATAGAGGTATTTCCCTAGCCTGCTCTGGAAGAACTGCTGTCCTGCTCTCTGGCTGAGAAAGCAACCATGAATGAAATCTGTCACCTGAGGAAAACAAACATAAAACGCTGATTTTAATTAAATACAGAAGTTGCTGGCATCAGTATTTGCTCTTTCTAGAAACTATAAATACTTAAATTTGGGAAAGCAACAGCAACAACAACAAAGAGGGAAAACACTAGAAATTGGGAGCAGTAATTCCTAGAACAGCAATTTTCAGACTTTTCCTTAATGAATCAGTATAATCTGCTGCTCATGGAAGACAAAAACATTCACAAAAATAATTCAGTTTGGTCTATAAGGTTTCCACTCATCCTATTTGCAGATACAAACAATGGTACCACACTGATAACAGAACTAAAAAAAAAACCAAAAACCAACAACCACTAAAAAAAGCATACAGTCCTCTGCATTTCATGTGACCCAGAAAACTGTGTGAAATTCAGGATATGGTCTTTCCATTAATAGAAAAGATGAGAACATAGTGTTTAGTACGGAACTGAAAACCGTGAGCTCAATACAATATAGCTTTGAAGCAATGAGAAAAAATATAGACAGACAGCAGTTATTTTAAGATGTGGCTATTAAACTCAAGAGAGAGGTCTATACTGAGCCTAAAAACACTTTCTTAAAAAAAAAAAATTACTGCAAAAATATTGCATGAATATATACACCAAAAAAGTATGTGTTTTCCACCTGAGAATCTGCAAGAATACATGCATCAGAAGCTTTTCTAACTATATCAATATTGTCATTTCGAATATAAAAAGTTAAGATGCATTTTTAAAAAAGCAGAGTTTAGGTAAACAGAATTTTAATCCAACTCTCATTGCAACTATTTCCTGTAAAATCACTTTATATATGTAAGCATATTCATTATTTCATTTGAGGAAGAAGGGATGGGATCCAAGATGAAGTGAAAATCCAGGGTTTTTTTAAGATTGGAGTACAAAATTACAACATCTAAGTATAACTACAAACTTGTGTGTACCTTCTACACATTCCAGAGATTATTTCCTGTCTGTAAATCATAACAAAGTCATTCTTACAGCAATACTCCCGTAAGGGCTACTATGACCACTCCATTTAAGCAGACTCAGGCACGTTGCTTGTAATACCTAGGTTTCTTGACACATTAAACATTTTAAAGTGTTTCAAGATTGAGATACATTGCCTCATCGCTACACAGTTTCAGAAAACAGCTTGCTACAAATTTAGTTTCCAAACCAGCTTGTTATCCCCAGCTGCCATCCTTCAAAAAATCATCTTTTTTAACTTTTAAGGGTACTTACTGACTAGTGCAATGCAAAAAGGGAAGAACTGGGGATCGACTTGCTGTGATCTTTGTGGGTCTAGGACTGCATATCCACATCGCACACTGGCAATGAAATGAAGTAGCTTGCATATGGAACTGACAATGAGTACAGTATAGATAGTTACCTGAGGGCCTGCCCAGAGCCCATGCTGCAAGTGGTACATTCACAGAACACCCCTAGGTGCTGCCTAAACCTTTGTGTCACCACAAGGTAAATTGCTCCGATATCATACAGCACAGATTTGTATAAAAAAAATCCCCCTACTAAACTGCTGATGCAGACACACCCTACATTCACTCTCCCCTACCCTCCATTCAAAGAGAAGCAACCCTCCCACCCCCAAAGTATAGCAGAAACACAGCCTTTATAGAAATGCTTTCAGTTCCCTCTGTTTCAATAGCTAATATTTCAGGTAATAAACAGCAGCACAGTGATGTGGAATTGTAAAATAAAATAATGGTTATTTTCAAGGTACTGTTGCAGTTCTAATGCAAATTAAAGTTCAGAGGGGAAACAGCAAGCAGAAGAAACTTTAGATATTCTCACAAAGATTAGAAACACATCACTGCCTTTACTTCTGCAGCCCAAACCCAAACTACCTCTTTATCTTTGTACAGTAACCAAGGGATTATTCAGAGCAGCTTTGGGAAGCAACTCACAGTTTGATACCGATCTTTTTCCTTTATCACTGCAGTAGTGGAATCTCTCTTGTACTACTGGCATTACTCTTCTCTCTCTTTCACCGATAAATTTCTTAAGAACTAATCTAGTAATTAATGTGTGTCCCCTCAACTGCAATTTGAAGGCATGATATACCTAAGTATGAAGTACATCTGTAAGTAATTAATTGAACCAAAAGGGCCATGATTTATGCAAAACTAAAGTTTTTCCACATTTATAGCAGCCTGCTAATTATACTATTCCCATTAGAAAAAAAAAAATCCAGGTAAGTCTTGGTGCTCCACGTTTCTCATTTGCCTTCAAGAGTGTAATTTTTGCAGCCTGCCTGCTCTGAAGCCAACTACCCACATACCAGCTCCTTTCTTTGTTCCACTTTTTTCTCCATCATAAGGCACACCCATTCCTGCATGAAGCAATTGAATTCTCCTGCCATTTGCTTAGCACTCTGGTTTTGTCACTAATGCATCTGATGCCATTCTCTTCACCTCCACTCCATGAAGGACAACAGTAGTTGTCCTCCTTGTTCCTTAGAACAAACAGGCATTGCCACTTACCCACTGTTCCTTCAATTTAAAATATCGTACAAGATACATGAAACAGAATACACCAGTCAAACAACTTCATAAATCCATGCCCCTCTCCAAATTATCAAGCATATGAAGCCAGCAAAGCCTGTGAGAGCTGCCAGGTCGCTCTTGGATCCAAGTCCAAGGAAATTACTCTTTGCCTAGCTACAAATTACTGCTTGAGCCTATTCCTCCCAAAAGACACATCATAGCTCGGGTACTTCTCAGACACAAGGATTCTCAAACAGAATTTTAGGTCAGAAAAAACAGTCACTGAAGCCAATTTATACAATCCCCCCTATCTACGATCACAAAGCTTTGAAGGAAATAACATTCCAGTTAACACACTGGTGAACACTTTGCTGGACAAATCCACTGCAAAACAAACCTGCACTTTCAGGACTTCTTTATATAAAAGCCAAACACAAGGTTTTGTCCGAAAGCTACACCTGCAAAAGGTATTAAGTTTATGTTTTGTTTGTTATCACTACAGCAACAAGCCCTCTGCTACGGTATCATTTTCCCCACACATTAAGAGTCCTGCTGGTAAATTTTACATATAGTATACCTAATATTTACAGTTGCAATAGATTTGCATGAAGCAAGCTATGGTGACTACAGTAGTTTCTACTTATTCTCAAAAGAGGAATTTAACTACATTGCCAGCATCTCATTTATAATTCCTCTTCCATTTCTCAGTGAAAAACTTAAGTGTTAAGTTGATGGGCTGAGAATCAATCTTAAGCTCGCTGTACATTGCGTAAATCTTCTACAAACAATTCTATGAATTTCAACAGTCTGAGTGCTTTCATTCTGATATGAGGTGGTTTCATGCTTGCTACAAACACGCTTAAGAGTATTAATGAAGTACATTTGGTAATGGCAGAAGGTCTGCACAGCTCCGTCTCATCTCCCCTTTGTTGATGCTGTCTGTACTTATGCTCCAGTAAGAGATTAAACTGCTTTCTTTCAGAATGACTAAACGAGCATCCTCATAATCCATGACAGTGCAACACTCAAAACCCATACACAATGAACTGTGTGAAAGAACTCAAGTTCCAAAAAGCTTAATTATACTGGAATGTCTAAATATTCATTGCAGTAGTGCCCTATCAAGTCAATTTTTAAGTTCCACAAGAGGTTAGTTATCCATCCAGAACACATACGCACTATTTTATTATTAGCTCAGTAGTCACTCTGCAAGTGGTAGGATGGATGGATTGACAACCAGTTGAATTAGTATTTTATTCAGTTACAGTTGCTGTAGATACCACATTCATCCTTGCTCTCACCCCACCCCTATTTTTAATGGGTTTACTGGTTTCAGACAGAATTTAATGCATATATTTAGAAAATAACCCAAAACATAATAGCTTACCAGCCGGAGAAACATGAGGACAGCTGCTCATTTTCAACAGTTTAAGCGTGTCACTGTTGTTAGCCACTAGCACTTTGAGAGATGGATCGTCTACTGGTGTATCGTCAATCTTAAGTGAAGAGAGGGATTTGGAGTTTACAAACACCACTGTCAGTGCAGAAATAAAGTGAGACTGGAAAAAAAAAGTTTAAATGAAACAGTAGTATCTGCAATAAAAATCTCAATGGTTTTACACTGTACACAGCAGTCCTAGTTTTCTCTTTCTTACTGACAGCATTTGCTGAAAAAGCATTCTTTTGATAATGCATAATTAAAAACTAATACTAAAATAGACGTATTTTTGAGTAGAGGAAGTATAATAATTTTTTTGCTATCAGTCTATGTATTTGGCAAATCGGAATGTCTAACATTAAACATAAACCACGCACCTGACCCAGGACGATCCACTATAGAGACTTAAATCTATAGTAAGACCATGAGCAAAGAAAAAGCCTAGAAGCTCTAATTTTGAGGATAATTTGCAAATTGCACTCCAAAAGAAGCATCTTCTCGATCAGGAATTCCCACATGGTGAGTTGTGCTGCATTGGTGAGATGCAAACACAGTCAGGAGTGGTAACCCTGTACCGGTAAGATGTGTCCAAAGCCAAACAGTACCGCTGCCTGCCTACAACTCACAGAGTACGTAGGGTTTGAATGGCTTTATCCTGCAAAGCTAACTGGAGTAATCCAAATGGAACCACAGAGCAGATGATCAATTAATTACCAATTAAGCAGCATAGATAATGTAGGTGCAGTGCTCAAGGTTGCTCCTCAGTGTTTTTATGTAACCACTGAAACTTACCAGTAAGGACAGAGCCCAGGACACCTTAACTTGAAAAACACAGACTAAGGAGCAGATACAGCAGTCCTTGTAGAAATCATTGGTGGTATGAAGGAAGTGAAAAGTTAGCTTAGCTTCATGATTTCTTACAAAATTGACTGAATAGAAGACTTAAAAAAGGTACTTCCTCCATGTACTACATGAAGTATCCCATAAAATTACCCGCTACTTTGATTTCAATACTGTTTCACTCTCAGCCACATGCAGCCTGAATACAGTTATATGAGAGAAGGCCTGGCAACAGTATTTGTTCATTGTCCTGTTACATGTTTCTGGGTTTTGCTAAAACTTACACACAAGTAGATTTAGAGCAGGAATTAATATTTTCACTTAACAAACTGTCAAAGTCAGTTTATGCAAATGGAAACAGAAAGTTCAAATCAGAAGCATTAGGCATTTTGGCTTTAGGGACCACTCCTGACTATACTGACAGTACGCTGGTTATATATGTTACATACTGAAGAAAAAGTCCTTTAATAGTATTTCCACTCTCTATTCCAAAGTGTTAGTACTGTGGTTTTATTTTCTGTATTTAGAATGTAATTCCATTCACTACGAAGGATGCTAAATAGAAAGGCAATGTCTACAAAAAGAAGTAACTTGAAACCATACTTTGAAGAGCTAACGGAAGACAGGCAACATCCCAAAATTTAAAAGCTGGTGATTTAATGTCTTTTCAATATTGCCACATATGTAAGCATATAGTATGATTCTTTAAAAGATTCACGTAGAATGTGCTTAGCAAAAAGACTGGGCAACACAATGCTAAATGTGATTTACAAGTATTTGCAAGATGTCGCATTACTTGAAATCAGAAGATACTGCAAAGTAGTTCAGACTTCCTATACAGTCTGATTAAAAAAAAAAAAAAACCCACAAAAAATCCAGAAAAACTCCATTGTGTAGTGTTAACCATTTTTCAGATCTATTCATCTTTGCGTGCTTGTCAACCAATGGGCCTATTCCTAACAACTTCCCGCAAGAACTTACTCATGGTCCAATTCAATTATTTAGCTTCATTAGAGGTCTAAGAAAATTTAAAAATCATTGGTGGTACTGTATGCCAGTGACAATATTATTGGAATGGTAAACATCTAAAGGCATATTATGCCTAGAATTGATTTTGGTTCATTTTGAATATATTTTTAAAGGCCACAGGTGAACCTATTTGGAACCAAAAAAGGAGGCCTGTATTTTACAAGCCTTGAAGCTGAATAAGACCATAGCATGAATGGCTACAAATAATTATTCAGCAGGCTGAACAGGACTGTAACATATCCCTCCAGTGAAAATTAAGAGAGCTAAAATAGCATTCAGATTAAGAAATAAAACAATACACAAGAGCTGAAAGGACAAAGTATTGCTAACACACTAAGACTGTGGATTTTTTTTTCCCCACCACATTCAGGTTTTCCTATAGTCACATCTCAAAGCACATCAGAAAAGGAAAAACAAAACATAAAAACTAATTAAAGGTCTGGAAAGCCTCTTTGAAAATTAAGGATTAAAAATACGTACTCAAGAGAACTACACGACGCAGCTGTGATCACTACCAAGGATAATAATTGATAATCCTTCTGTAGCTAACCTTACTTAAATCCTATAGCCTACTTCCTTTCCTGAGGCTGTCCCTGCTTCTTCCTTGTCCTTGTTGCCATCATCAGCAATGACATCACTGAGATCCAGCTAATAGTCTAGTTGTCTCTGGCTTTTAACATACAGGTAGACTGGATTCAAGAATTGAGGCTGTGAGACATCCAAGACGTTCCTGCCATAGAACAAGCAGCCCAGGTTACCCCAAATGCTCTCCTGCTCCTCAGCAATAGTACACTTAACCTCACTAGCAGGAATTCTTGTTTAGAAGCACATATAAGAGATTTATTGCCTTCTAGATTAGATGCCTTCCAACAAAATCTAATTTTTGGTAAACATGCAAGGTAAAAAATCTGACAGGAAATCTCAGAAATACAGTGCACTTTGCCTAAGAATCCAACACTTGACTGCGTGACATGGAATACTGAAAAATCATCATATCACTTTCTAAAGAGAGCTCAATGATAATATAATCCCTACAGCAAGTCCACATGGATAAAACTCAACCACTCATTCAATTATAGTTGTCTCCTAAACATCCTTCACAGTCCCACAGTACATTAGACAGACAGGAATCGTTTAGCATTCTGACTTGCAACATATTGCCCAGTATTACATGGTGGTCAACAGACAGAAGAACTTGGAAAAACAAGGTCAGGACTAATTCTCTACATCATGTGACAACTAAGTGAAACAGTTATACATCTTAGTAAAACATCTTCATTCCTCCCTTTAATAGAGCCTAGTAAAGATGTTTTCTCTACCAAAGATTTGTATTTTTACAATAAAACTTTTCATAAAGTTATAGAAATACTGTATGAACCACTGCAATACTTGGCTATAGAAAGAAATACACATATTAAAATACCTTTGGTAAATCCATGAAGCTTGGCCGGGCAGTTGAAATTAGCCCAAGTGTTTTCAGAGAGCAATTCACAAGCTGTGATAGAATATCACAAGCTGCTTCTGCAGATTCCTTGCTACTGTCCACCTTAAAACAAAACAGATTTATTGTTCAGAAAACACTGCATCAAACACACACTTTACAAAAAGAGCAGAGTAGAGTAGATGTACTGTAACTGTTTTCTACTTTACCTTCTGAAATGTGATGTCAAAAAAACCCCACAAACCACCTCACTGGGAACCCAACAACATCATTCTTTTCTCCGCAAAAAACCAAGATAATTTGCTATAAATTTACCACTCTCCTAAACACTTTGGTAAAATTTAGCATAGTGAGGGATCAGCTAAGCAGTTTGTTCCAAGATACTCATCAAATAGTAAGAAAGTGCAGATTCATTTGGGTCCAGAGCCTACCTCACTTCCTCTTTACATTCTTCCTTATCAAAATGCGGGAATTCTATAAATCCTTCAATCTGTGAGAAACTGCTTCCTTTAAGGTGACTCAGCTCATAATATATTGCTGCTGGACAGTTAAGCGCATTATCATTTGAATGCGTATGACTCGGCCTTCACCATTGACACCACAACAGATATGCAATGCATACTCCAGAAAAAAAAAAAACCCCAAACCACCTTCATTAGTCAGCTTTTTACACAACCAAATCCAGTGGATTTTCCCCAACAAGTTGGTGTGACAGCTTTGCAAACGTACAGAACCGTAAAATGTTTTATCACAAGATCAACTTCAAGTCTACCATAAGCCATGCTACCTTGTCAGCATCTGATCTAAATCAAATGAATGTTCATTTTCTGCTCAAACAGAAGCTGAAAAACCTTGATTTTCAACAATCCAATCTTTCTTCATCTGCAAAAAAATTTGCAAGTTTTCAGCCTTGACAGAGTAACAGTCAGTCTTATATCCACTTCCTTGTGATTATCCTTGCTACTTAGTATTTCCTGTGATCATTCTGCAGCACTGAAAGACAACTCAAGGGACACCTGCAAGAAGTGACAGGGGTATCACCCTACTAGTGAAGGGCATCTGAAATCCTTCAAAAACATCCGGTGCAAAACAATGTAGACTGCAGATAGACACTGGAAGGCGATTCCAATACTGCTAAAAATCTCCTTTATTTGGACACTAATAAAACCCCTGCAAACCTTGTGATAACTAGTTTTCATCTGATACCTCATCAAACAGTAGCGACACAGATTAGGCAGAGGTGCCCTAGCTACCTGTCACATGCTGATGATTCCTGCATTAAAACTGCCAGGTCTCAGAAACAAGCAACTAGTATGTCCACCTTGCTGCAGTCATTTCCTTTTCAAATTTGTTACACAGCTGATGCATATGCAGCCATGACTGTTTCACAGCACCCTTCCAAAACAGAGGGGAATGTAGGCCAACGTTAAAGGTTTTCATCTGCTGAAAATAATTCCATGATGTTAAAGCTGATTCTCACCAAATGGTATTTCTCAGCCACACACCATCAGCAGATACACCATCCTGTACAAATCCCATGTAGCGTTTTCGAAACGCAACTGTGCTGAGTAGATGCTATACATGGACAATCCCACACAATTTAGTACTAAAACTGCTAGTTGCTTACTAGTACTACTAAGTCACTCTTCATGCATTAGATGTTTTCTAACCATGAATATTAGATCCAACTCCCTACAGGAGGTTACATGGGGAAACGCCCAATTTATGCATCCTGACCAAACTTAATTCTGAGCCAGGTGTCCACACGTACAGTAGTATCAGAACTGAAGTATTTTTGCTTGCTTGAGGCAGAATTCTAAGCAGCTAAGATGCTACAAGAAAAAAGGAAAAAAAACCCCACCAAACAACAACAAAAAACCCCACCTAATGGAATTAAGGCAATGAAATGTTCAGAATTTTATTCCATGTTTTGGTCCTGAAAATATATTCAAATAAATAATGAACTGGGAGATAACCTCCATGTCTAGAAGCCTGTTAGGAGAACCCATTTCTGCAGTGTACTAGGCCTGAAAACCAGGCTTACCACACTGAGAGCTGCCGTATTTCTTTTTAGATAACTGACAATCTTAGTCACAAAAATAAGGCCTTTTCATAAGTCTTTCCTAACATTTAGCGACGTTCTTTAATTTTCAGCATGTTAAAATGCTTTGATCACAATTGTCAATTATCATTTATCATCATCAATATTTCAATTACTGACATTAATTAAATCATACTTCTCATGCTTTGATATTTATGCAGATGAACCATCAAAACTGTCCCAAAAGTATCAGAGGTATTTCCTTAAAACATTCTAAATAAAATGCAGGGGGAAAAAAAGAAAAAATAACTAAGTTTAACGAACGCTTTTACTTTTATAAAATTACTTTTAAAAAAGTGCATAAAATACACTACCTTGAAGCTTACATACTGCAGGTGATTGGAATGCCTCTTTATTATTTGCTTGATTAGTTCAGGATGCGTAGCCCTCAAGTAAGATGTAGCTGGTTGATTCAGTTCAAACTCAAAACACCTCCAGAGATCAGGCATATGAAACACTTGGTTCCAGCTTCGGCAGACCTGCGATGCATGAGCACGATCCAGAAGGGGCAAGTACTGAAACACCTGCAGGATAATGTCTTGAAGCAGGTTTGCCCAGTCAGGACTCTGCACAACTACAGGTTTCTTGTCTATAACCCTGTGTCTCTTGGATTCTTTCTCAGGTGTCTCTTCAGATGAACTGCTGTTGGCCTCATTAGTTTTTCTTCCTCGTTTCATTCTATAAAAATAATAATAAAAAAATTCTATATATTCTGCAAATGTAACAGAGCTGAGAAGAACAATATTAATAGAAAACTGTGGAGGTGAAATGAAAAAGCATGTTTTCTGTAACCACGCTTTTGCATGTTTCTTTTTTTTCTCCCCTATATGAAGGAAAAATAATTAATTTGAAGCCGTAGTCTAAAAATAACATTACCATCTAAACAGGTATCTTTAATATTACTTCTTTAATCATTAACAGCATGAATCCATTTATAACAGTCACTCTCAGTGTTTAACTTTTGTGTTTGAGAACACTTTGAACCTAATTTGTTTTACTGTTTTGTTGATTATCACTCTACTTGCCTACTGATGGAAAGATATTCTTCTGAACATTCTTATTGCTGCCCCAGTCCTATTTACCAGAAACAGCATTTGAAACTGTGGAAGGCAAAAGTCAGGCAAGAAAATAAATAATGAGCGTATGCATGTTTGCAGGCATTGCATCTTGCCAATGCTGTATCTGTTCAATTAATTTTTATTCACAGACAGGAAGAACCTTTTTTTTTTTTTAAAGAAAAATTTTGTTAAAAAAATTACTTAATACGCATCTATTTTAAATCCGTATCCTTAAAAACATATTTCATCAAGAACATTAGTATGCTTTTGTTTTTCCAACTAGCTAGTAAATGGGGATTACGAAAGATTTTCAGTAACAGTCTGGAAGTTTCAACCCACAAAAAAAAGTTCACAGAAGAGTCAGCAAACTTTCTTAAAAATCATATTAAATTCAGAAAGTCTGAGGCAAAAGGTTATCTCATTCACAGTAGCATATACTTCTTCCATAGTGGTCTCACTTACACAAGTTCCACCTTATATTAGTAAGGAGGGGGGAAAAAAAGAAACCCAGCACTACATAAATCTGAAATAAATCCAGCACTGAGTTTTATCAATGTGTGGTCTTTTGTACATGCCAGCTTACAACTGAACTTAGCATCCAACCATTTATTTTTAAAAGCCTCAACGTGATGCATATCACATGCTAAAGTACTATGAATGAGACCTCATGCTAAACTACAATACACTCAATTCTAGTCTCTAAAAAGCTAAGATAATTCGGCACGGGGTGGGCTTGATATGGATAAGCATCTCCCAGCCCCCATGATTTCTATAAGATAAACATGGATGTCATACATAGTGAAACTACTCTGGTTTAACATTCAAGTACACATATAAGATTATCATATGCCCAGTCCATTTGGGACCTCGACAATTTTCCCTGCTATGTACTAAGTAAAAGTTTAGAAGCCTTTTTTAAAACAAAGTGTAATGTGCTACATATACAAATGAAAAATTATACTGTTTATCATTCAATGCATCATAGATTACTGTCTCAAAGTCAGCATCTCCTTACCTATCTTTAAATCACTTTAATCCTACCTACTCACATGACAAAAGCTATCACTTAAGGTCTGAAGCTATTCATAAAATGATGTAAACAAACCTGAACATACTGTCATGAAAGACTGACAAACAGAATTTGTCTCTTGATTATTTCTTTCCCCCCCATTATTTAATCCCAGTAGCACTTGGGACCAAGTATAAGATGAAAACACTACTGGACAAAAATCTCTACATGCTTCTTGAGAACTATTTACTGTGATTCACAGCTCACGACTATGCAAAACATGACTGCTGTGCTGAAACAAGCTTTCCACCCAAGAGAGAGTTCTGTTGCTGAGCCATTAACTTCACTGATAAAGAAGAAAACCAAGAAAACCACATAGCGCCTTAGAATTTGCAACTAACAAAAAGATGAAGGAACTGGATTTTGCAACTGTGAAAACCGGATAATTAAACTTAAAACTAATCAAGAATTAGATTAGCAAATCCACTGCAAAACTATATGCACAAGCTATTCACTTGCCGAATTTGGGATAGTACGTTTAATGTCCAAGTTTTTTTCAAAGCAGTCACTTGTTAATCTGTAAAAAACTACACAAGGTAATTGTTAGGACTTGGCTCTCCAAGTCTTCCTTTACAGAAATCCTGCCTCATCTTTTGCTAATAAGGAAATATATGTGCCTAAATTTTCTAGTTAGGTAGGCTACTTTTATCACTGCATTAGGGGATCAAGTTCTAGATTTTCTCCCTTACCACATTATAGGGGCTGCTGTGCATATACAGTAGAGCTGATTCACATATACAGCACGTTTACTATCACAGATCTTTTCAAAGACACGAGCACTAGATCTGACACTTTTTTATTCTTTTTTTTTTTTTTTTTTTTGAAGAACAGACCAGGAGTGAGCTGCCACTGACAAAACTGTATGAATTTTTCAGCTGGAAAAATAACCTCTGAGACTTGGCTGATAGAAATAGACCAGGTCATCAACAGCCAACTTACAAGTTGCACCTCTGAGCTAACTTTGATGAGTTCTAAGTAGTTAATATATGCTAGCTACAGATCAAAACCCACTCTTGAAGTTGTGGGGTACCATCCCAAGTTTTTATAGACAGCCAATGAAGAAAAGAGACAATATGGCCATCACTAGAGCTCTATTGATGATGAATTTCAGGTCACAGTCTTCCAAGAAAATAAGATGCTTGTGTTCTAAGTGCCATGACTTGAAAAGTTGGGAAAAGACATTTCCAGACAACTTTTTTGTTACTGACATCTTGGATGCTCCTGTAATTGAAAAGAGAGAGTAATCCTAAGTTTTCAAAAATATTTTCTTGTGGAATTTTTTCCAAAGAGGAGAAAAAAAGGTCTAGCCTCAAGACTAAAAAAATATGATTTTAAGAATTAATGACTGTTTTGTCATCTTGATTCAGAATTTAAAGTGCTGGAATAGCTTTTTAAAAACATAACTGTTTTCAGCCTCTTAACATGCCTAACAATAAAATAAACACAAAACTGAAAGAATGCAGATTTGCCTACAGAAGTTTGCCAAGCCATCTAAAAATTAGTTATATATATAAAAAAGACCACTTAAGAGAGTAAACCTTTCTGCAAATTTAATACAGGACCAGGTAAATGCAATTAGGCAGTTCAGATCACTTTGGTTTATGTATCTGACAGTCTAAAGATCTAATCATTTTAAACCCAAGGCCAATAGAAATAACTTTTCATCAAAGAAGACACTGATGCAGAATTCCATGCTAGCATATTGCTGTATAGGTACAACCTATTTTTCAAACAATGATTGCCTGTCTCTTCTTACAACGCTTGAACTCTCAATCTTGCTTTTAACCGTCTCTGACGTACTCCGGACACACTTACCACTGATCAGTTTTTTTCAAATTGCTGCTATAATCAACTTTGCTTTAAAATCTAATATCTTGACAGAAAGGGGGACGGGGTGGGGCATGAACAACCCCAAACCAACAGAAATACCCAGCTCTACCAAGGCAGAAAGATGGGTGAAATCAGGATGCCTGAATCTTTAAGATTTTTCCAAATAAATTTCTCCACCTGTTATACCAACTTGTTTCTGAACTCAGTGTTCTGAAATCCGCATCTGGGCACAACCCACACTATCTTGTTTGCAATACAGTCATGTTCAACCATAATCACATAGTTCCGCCACCAAGTAGGAGGTGGAGCAAAGCACATGCTCAACATTGTTTTTATTGCTGAGTAAGGTGCAGACAGAACACAATGGCAGTTCAAAAAAAAAAAAAAAAAAAAAAAAACGAAACCAAACAACTGCGCACGGCTGTTTACATCCTGCTGATAA
Organism: Balearica regulorum gibbericeps; assembly: GCF_011004875.1. Classification (NCBI taxonomy): domain Eukaryota; kingdom Metazoa; phylum Chordata; class Aves; order Gruiformes; family Gruidae; genus Balearica; species Balearica regulorum. The sequence goes on along the minus strand of NC_046184.1, from coordinate 172,462,512 downwards.
CGCTTTCCCATAAACAAGCCTAACTACTGAGCTCGCTGTGGTGGTTTACACCTGAAGTAAGGCTGTTTTAAAACAAAAGGAGAGCGCTAATGGGGGGAACGGACTTAAAGAGGGGGCGACTCAGACACAAACCTAACCCCTAATCGCCGCGAACAACTAGTTCTGCTGAAAGCAATGAGAGATTTACAATTTAGTACTGTTATTATGAGAAGTCTGCGAGGCAGCGACACCCTGTAAATACGGAGGGCTAGCTTTTAAGCCCCGCTAGTCCCGGAGACGCTTCACCTCAGGGTTGGCTCCTCCCGGCCCAGCCCCGGGCGCGGTGCCGCGGGGCTCTTACAGACCGCGGGCAGGCGCTCCGCTCCCGGGCAGGGCCCCAAGCCCTGCCGCCCACACTACTCGGATCCCTCTCTCCTCCCTACATCGGCAGTGCAGCCAGGCTCCAGACTAAGGTCCTGGTCCTGCGCCGCCGCCGCCGCCCGCCCGTCCACCCATCCCCTTCCAGTCCCTTCACCTGGCGGCTCCCTGCTGCGCTTCGCATTAACCAGGACTCGGGCCACGCTGGCGCCTCCGCTCCGGCCACATCAGCTCCCTCCAGCACCAAAGCCGATCGCCAGACGCCTCCCCTGCCCCGCTGCCCGTGCCGCCCCGCTCGCACCGCCGCTTCCCTCCCTCCCTCCCTGTCTGTTTACTTCCCAGCAGCGGAAGCGACGCAAACCAGCCAAAATGGCGGCGGGCGGGCTGCGAGGCGGCGCGCCCCCTCCCCTCCAGCCCCCCCCCCTCGCGCGCGCGAGGCGGGAGGCGGTGCGAGCGAGGCTTTGGGCGGGGGGTTGCCGGCCGCAATGGCCGCTCCGCAGCCGTTACAGCAGGGCGGCAGCGGCTACCGGGAGACAGCCAGCTCGTCCTCCCGTTCTCTTCCTGCCACCCTGGCTGCCTCGGCTCGGCGCTAACCGCCTCCTGCCTCGGCGTACGCCTTCTCACCGGGCCGCCGTGACGGGCAGGCCGCTGCGAGGTGGCGAGGCCCAGGCTGCCTGGAGGCGTCCCAGTCAGTGCTCGGAGGCCAGGAAAGGGAGGAGTGAAGTCTAAAAAAAAAAAATCACCGGGGGTAATACTGGCAGAGGAGCTGGATTTTCATCACTGATAGAGCCAATTATCTCAGGAATTTGAAAGCCCCATGTCAGGCTAGCTTTAGGAATAAATGGAATTGAGAAAGCAGACAGTCAATGCTTTGTGGGTCCAGCGGGCACTTGGAATGAAGTCCTTGGGGTATTGCCAGGCAAGATGAAGGCAAAGAAGTGGTGTGTGACAATTACCATGGGTTGCAAATGCCTTGTTATGATGTGTCCCTCGCAAATGTGGTGCTTCGCATTCAGCTTGTTTTCCAGTCCTGTATGTGACTGAAATTTTAAAGTTGTTGAGATTCCCAAAACTTATTTATTGCAAGCTTTAATAAATAAAATACTGCTTGAATTTTTAATTTTAGGCCTAGTGGGTTATGATCCCAACTCCCACCATTAGGTTTTTTGGAAACAGCCAGATGTGATCCTATGTTCTCCCCAGTCTTGAAATTCTTCAGCAGCATTTTCTTGCATACTTAAGATCTCTTAGAAAAGAAAATTTTTTTTCTTTCAGTTTTAAGTCTAGTTCCTTGAGATTATTAGCAAGTAAAAAATGAATTGTGTAGAAACAACAATGTTTTTCAGTGAGAAAGGTTCATTTTAATTTTGAATTTATATGAGAAAATAATCTCTTTTTTTTCCAATTCAAAATTTCTTGAGACATTTACTACAGCTCAGCCATTATAGTTTTATGTGTATTTATAAACCTACATTTAGGCTTCAGCTTTTCAGGAGTGCAACGAAAATCTGGAGTTACAGGGAACAGCTGCACAGACCTTGGTAGATAATGGAGTGTGTTTATGACTGAAGCCAATGCTGTCAAGAAAACTGAAATAACTGTTTCGCAGTTCCCACCTGGAAATGTTTAGTGTCTTCCATTCTCGATGTTTAGAATTTTTTCTTTCAGTTCCATATTCCAGTTCATAGCTGGTTGTCTAAAGGTGGGAAGATAACAGCCCCCAATTACAGTTTCTAGTAATGACAAGTTGTATTTGCAAGTATATAACTTGCAAGCTGTTGGAGATGTGGGAGAGGAAGGTAGACTCTGACTGCGAGGGTTTGACCCAAACCTGGGCCCAATATCCAGGGGGAAGGATTGTTCATAACGAATGTGGAATGAGCAGCTGCCGCTTCTCCTGGTTGCCTCCCTTAGTGTTTTCAGGCAGCATTTTGCTGATGATGTGATGTAGCTGATCTATGTCATGTGAAGTGTATTGGGTTTGCGTGGCAAGGTTTTGGTAGTGGGGAGCTACAGGGGTGGCTTCTGTGAGAAGCTACTAGAAGCTTCCCCCATATCTGACGGAGCCAATGCCAGCTGGCTCCAAGATGGACCCGCTGCTGGCCAAGGCCAAGCCCGTCAGTGACAGTGGTAGTACCTCTGGGATAAGAGTTAAGAAGGGGAAAAAAAACCTAGGAGCAGTTTTTTTGTAGCCAGAGTAGTGAGAAAAAGTGATAGGAACAATTCTGCAGACAGCAAGGTCAGTGAAGGAGGGGGAGGAGGTGCTCTAGGTGCTGGAGCAGAGATTCCCCTGCAGCCCATGGAGAAGACCATGATGAGGCAGGCTGTCCCCCTGCAGCCCATGGAGGTTGATGGTAGAGCAGATGTCCGCCTGCAGCCCATGGAGCAGGGGGATGCCCGAACGAGGCTGTGACCCTGTGGAAAGCCTGCACTGGAGCAGGTTTGCTGGCAGGACTTGTGACCCCATGGGGGGACCCACGCTGGGGCAGTCTGTTCCTGAAGAACAGCAGCTTGTGGAAGAGACCCATGCTGGAGCAGTTCGTGAAGAACTGCAGCCCTTGGGAAGGACTTACTCTGGAGAAGTTCGTGGAGGACTGTCTCCTGTGGGAGGGACCCCATGCTGGAGCAGGAGAAGAGTGTGAGGAGTTCTCCCCCTGAGGAGGAAAGAGCGGCAGACATAAGGTGCGATGAACTGACCACAACCCCCATTCCTCGTCCCTGTGCTGCTGTGGGGGGGAGGAGGTAGAGAAATTGGGAGTGAAGTTAAGCCTGGGAATAAGGGGGGGGGGGTGGCGGGGTGGGGTGGGAGGAGGTGTTTTAAGATTTGGGTTTATTTCTCATTGTTCTACTCTGTTTTGCTTGGGAGTAAATTAGATGAATTTTTTTCGAAGTTGAGTCTGTTTTGCCCGCTACAGTAATTGGTGAGTGATCTCTCCCTGTCCTTATTTCGACCCACGAGCCTTTCATTATATTTTCTTTCCCCTGCCCAGCTGAGGAGGGCAGTGACAGAGTGGCTTTGGTGGGCACCTGGCCTCCAGCCAGTGTCAACCCACCACAGAAGTCAGTAGAAATATAGCTTTTCACCAAGGTTAATGCTCTGATCAAATTCTGGTGTCTGCAGAAAAAAATTGGAACACCTTGTGGCAAAAAAAAAATCTTTTCTGGGTCTGCATAGAAGTCTCGGGAGACATAACAGAGCTGCAATTTCATTATTCCGAGATAATGTTATTTTAAAACCCCTACTGCATTATCTGAGTTTGGATGTATTGACTTACTGGCGGAGACTTACTGCAGTGCTTTGTAGTTTTATTCTGCTGCCTAATATTTGGAGTAAACAAAGTTTCCTTCAATTCCTGTGCCCTTATTTGCTTTGTTGTAATTGCTTGTGCATGTTTTAGGCACACAAAGTGTAGGAGAAGAGGACAAGTGCAGAAGGAGCTCTCTGCATCACGCTAGATGGGACGTAGCAGCCAAAATGGGCAAGAAAGGCAGCTGCAGCTCCATACGTGGAGCTATGTTGTTGCCAGTTGTGGCAGGGCACCTTGAAGCTTTAAGTAGTAACTTGAAAATATTTAACAGGTATGTCTTCATTAGGTGGTTTCTCTGCCTTACTTATGACTTAACTAACAGCAGATGAGTTTTTAAGAGAAGAGTATTTTAAATGATAGAGAAAAGTTATTTGTGTACACTTCAAATAGTACCAGAAAAAGTCCAGGGGCCTGTACTGAGCCCTGGTATGCAGAAATGAGACTATTGAGGAAACTGCCTTCTATTTTTTTATTTTTCCAAAAGAGAAGGAGAAGGTCTCTGAAGTTTCAGTCTTTCTGGTTGGAGAGCCATTCACTTATGGCAGATATTTGAAGCAGCTCTCACTATGATCATGTAAAGATGAGGAACAGCCCACAGAAGCCCTTCCATAAAAGCCAAGAGAACGATAGCTGGTAACAGCTTAGCATCTAACGGGAGATGTCACCACCTCAGGCTGAGGTTGTACAGGTACACCTCTTCCTGTTTCAGCTGACAGACCACCTGGCTGGTGAAGCCTGCAACAACATTGCAACCACAAGGTCTTCGTTGTAAATGCTACAGCTTTTAGCCCTGGAAGTCTCATCTGTGCTGATTTTCTGGTTGTATTCAAGTAGCTCTGAAGCAGTCAAGCAGCAGCTGTGCTCCACCCTGATAAGTCTGGCTTGCATCTGGCTAGGAAAAAAATGCAGAGGGGAAAATAACAGAAGCAGTTGGAAGAGAGTTAAGTTACAATAAAATAAACCAGATCCAGCTATGATGAAAATACACGATGCTTGCAGGGCATGAGTAGCCCACTCCAATTTAATGAAAATACAAGCTGTGAAAAATATGGGGAGATTACTGGGATGAGTCAGTGGCCAAAGGACCTGTTCTAGGCAGCCTGTGACAATCTTATTCCTCAGCAGACTGTGCTGAAAAAGACAGGAAAACAGAACTTCTTTAGCAATGCCAAATGAAGTTATTGTTTTTCAGCAATGGATATCATCATTAGGGAAACTTCCCTTTTTTTAGCCTCTTAATATGTCTACACAGCAAGATTTTCAAGGGGGAGGGAAGTGCTTACACTGTTAGAATACAATGTTAGGGACTGATAAAATACGTATATATTATCAATCACAAACAAGACCTGATAGAACAGGAGCTGAAACAGCCATTTTTTCAAAACGTAGCCACACGTAAAATGGTCATTAAGACAGAGTCTCCACTTAAGGCCTCATGGCGACAGAAAAATAGAAAGATAAAACTAAAGACAAAGTGACAGCAGAGTAGAGTGTTGCCTGCAGCAGGCTGGTTACTTGATATTGGTGCTCGTGCCTCAGTAAAAGTTGGAGATAATTGCTTTAAAAGGTTCCTCAAAACTCACTGTCTAACATTTCTGTCTCTAGAGTCTATAGTGATTCTTCCCAGATGAATGGCTTGGGTGGTTGCTTCATCGGTAAAAGCTATTATATCACTCTGCAATGTTTTGCAAGATAACACAGTTAAAAATTGACATTTACTGAGGTATCTCTGATACAGGAGTATCGTGGCCTGGCTTTGGCTAGGAGTTCCATACAAATGGGCTGAAGGCGCTGAGCTGTACAAACAGCAGCGCAGACAAGAACTGAATTTTTCTGTGGACCATGGATCACCAGCTGACGGGAGAACACTACTGCTGGAAAGGGGTGTCTCTGATAGGTGGACCTGACAACATCCTGGTAGAGGAACTTTTTGGTTTACAGGAATTTTCTCTGTGTTGTGTAGGTCTCCGTGCAAATCACTTCAGCTGTCTTTGCCAGTGGGTGAGGAGTTGACATGGTTAGCAGGCTACCAGTGGTAAAGTTAAAATCCCAGATAGGCTTATTGCTAAGTGGGGGCTGGCATTTTGTATGAGGATTGACCTTGGTACCAAGGCACTGAAGGAGAATACCTCATGCAGCACGTCAAGTGGTTCCTGCAGGGACACCCTAATGCTGGTTTTCAAATATGGGTCCAGGACCTTGTTTCTAACTCTTGTATCCCAGCACTGGGGGCAAAACCCCAGATATTATTCATCAATTCCTTGAATGTACGAGTGTGCTGGAAGAACAGATCAATGTCAAATTCGGTCAGCAGTAGGGCACTTGGGGCTTGCCAGAATGAAGGATTTGGCTGGTGTGAGGTATGTATTTGTGCCCAGCTTCTATCAGGAGGAAATAAAGATTTATGAACCCAGGCCATACAATACCATACTGCGAGTATGGGAAAACCCAAAGGCATAGAGGTAGAGACTTATGAGTAACAATGTCTTGAACTGGGATGCTGTTGCTCAAATCCTGTTTGTATTGGGGAAAATGTGGACAGAGGTGGATGCAGATGCAGTGTGTCATCTTACATTATGTATATTGCAGCAAAACCTATGGGGGGTGGGTAAGTAGCATTTATCCCTATTGCTATTACGGCTTCTTGAGAGAGTCCACTGATAGGACCTGCCTCCAAGGCAAATGCTTTTAAAGGGTTGTTCAGGTTCACCAATCAATTTTCTAAGTCTTGTTAGGAATCATCATTAACACGGCAAATTACTTCTAGTGGACTGTACCTTGCCCATCATACTGAACTGCCTGAATCTCTGTGTGTTCCTAGATGCTACAGCTCTAAGTGACATGACAGTGCTGCCCATGTGGCACAGTGAGTATGCATTCCCTGCGTGTGCCAGGGTGTTTAACACCTGCCTTCCCTTTTCTCATGGCTGCTCAGATGGAATGCACAGCACAGGAGGGACCTCAGAACGTGGCTGTGTGAAGTGGGAACCCTTTCCAGGGCAGCTGAGCAAGCAGAAAGGATAAACTGTGAAGGGAGGATGTACACAAAGCCACACCATGCTGTCTCAGGAAAGGAACATTAAGGAATGAACAGAAGGGGAGGTGGAAATACTAGCTGAGAGCTAGCATGGGATAAGGATGCTGAAATCCTGGTCCATCACCCAAGCAGGGAGCTCCTCCCATACCAGGGAGTGGTGCTCACCAATGTAAGTAGCTACAGCACTAGAAGCCAAGCTACAAGCAGGTAGCAGCATGGGGGATTCATGTGAAAAGGGAGCAGTTTGGCTAAAAGGCACAGCCCCAACTGACCCTCAGCCATGCAGTGTGCTTTTCTGTGGCCTCAGGTAGAGCAGGAATGGGCCACAAGAAGAGCTGGGGGTTCAGGGGCTGCCTGCACCACTGCCAGCTCTGCTAGATGGGGCTCCTGCAGGCTGGTTTGCTCCTCTGCCACATGTAATTGAGGAAGTCTACAGGCACAGCCCTGCATTGGTGACTTTACTGATGTCAGAACGAACTGGAGCTGAACACGGATGCTACAGTTGTCATTCCAGTATCCTCTACCTTGTAGAGCCTTGTTTATTGTCCAGTTTGACTTATAGATTGGTGATGTGCTCTAGGTAGAAGAAAAAGTGCAAGTAGTGAACAATGGAAATGGTTGTCTCCATACTGTTACACCAATATCCAGGGAGGATAGCACAAATGGTTATCCCAGTGGGCTGCAGAACGGAGTGGGACTGTAGAAGCAGTGCCAGATGGTGACAGCAAATGGAACTGTGTACTGCTCAGCAGCTAACCTAAAGTAACGCCTCAAATACTGTTTAAGGCTTTCGTGGCCAACTCCGCTATTAGGTACTACGTGAGAAAAAACTGTTACATCCAGAATGACTGTATTTCAACTAGCAGCAGACAGCCTACACGAAACCTCATGGCAACAGCACAGAACACCATCTCAGGTGCCTCCTCAATCCCAGCAAACTGCAGAGGTGGCCGTTACCCGAGAACACTCACTGGCTAGCTGGTGGGGGACATCTGTGTGAGATTATTAATGACTTGTGATGCCCTGTTACACCTCATTGCTCTGCTATTGATTGCAATCAGTTTGTTGTTCTGTATTTGGTTGCCTCTATGTAGGTGTACGTGGTGAAGATCCTGCCATCTGGAACTCTTGGTAGCGTAAGTTCATCACTACTGGACCCCAGTAGTGAACGCAGCCCTTCCAGCTTGCCTCGGGCCAAGGGGTCATCACTCAGTCACCTCAGTCACCTGCAACACCTGCATGGGTTAAGGAGGGGTCTGCGGCAAAAAACCTACAATGCTTGAGTTAGTTATACCCCAAATGACTGGGTGGTCCTGAAGCTCCCTATCTAGCTTCTGCGTAGGTGAAACCACAAACTTAGTTTAATGTGATTAACGAAAACCATTTTGTAAGGACCAAGATTATCAGGTCCTGATGGTGACTAGTTAATTGTCTGTGCCTTATTAACTTTTACTGTTCATTTTGTGCTCAGTGGGTGGATACACCTGTGAGAGTTCAACCTATTTGTAAACTAATGATGTACAATCTGAGTGGGAGTAGCGTGGCCTCGCCTTGGCCAGGAGCTGAGTTTGGTATGAATTAGTTGAGTGTGGTGAGCTGTGGCGAACAGGGTGGTGCAATCAAGAACTGAGTATTTCCATTGCGTGGGCTGTGGATCTACAGCTGACAGAAAAGCACGTGAGACTGCTGGAAAGGCATACAGCAATCTTATTGTGGGCTGATCTGATTAGTGGCCTGTGCTGGCATCTGGCTATAATCAGCGGCAGAGATCGGTCTGGGGGGAGATGTGGTGACGTGAATGTCTGACACAGTGTAGGATCAGAGTGTTTGAGGTGCAACCATTATGTGTGGGAGCTGAGCTCTACCCCCGGAGCCTGATGGTCAATGCTCGTCCGTACCATCTCCTCGGAGTAGTAATCGGGGATGGTAAACTTTTGCCTGGCACTGCCTTATCCCTCACTCCGTCCACTTCATACATGGAACGTAGCACTGTCACATCCTTTCCCCACAGTAATCTCAATTTCCTAAATTAACACTAAATTAATCTAAAATGAAAGAGAAGGCTGGAAAATTAAAAATTAGAATTTGTTACTATGGTGCTACACTCAGAAGTTTTCTAAAAATGATAGTGGGTTAGACACCTCAGATGTGTCTGCTCTCTGTAAGTAATTTTTCCAGAATTTAAGACCCACAGGGATCTATGTCAAGAACCTATGCATAAAGATATAAACCACTTCAAATTCTGTGCATTAATCTTCCGCTGTAGTTAATTTGTCTTTGTTCAATATCCTTTTTGGGCCAAAGTTTTCTTTTTGTATTTTCTTTTAATGATTCCTCATCAAGTCAGTTTTCAATTAGAAAGATGACTTCTCTAAACTAAATGCCCTGTGAATTAAGTTTCTATTGCAGACATCTAATCCACGACCTTGGAACATGGAAGCGCTGAAATCCCTGGTGTGAATGCAGCCATACCTTTTATGAACTGGTTGACACCTTTAAGTGTATTATGAACACTTAAAATAAGTGTATACTTTGTATACTTAACACAGGAAAAAAGTTTTCTCCCTTCTTGTAACATTTTATATTGCCTTTAAAATGGTACCGCATAGACTGTATGCTGGATTTGGCAGCTCCAGGTTCTGCTGCGTGTGGTCAGCCAGGAAGAGCAGTGGTACCCAGCCAGATCCAGGCGCTGCTCCTCCTGCTGCCCCTCCACACGGCAGCTCTGCTCCTGCACCCTGGGGTGCAGGAAGAGGCTCCTAAAAATGGAGAAACAGTAGCCAGAAAGCAATGGAAGGAGGAAAAGGGCTTGTCTGTGGTGGATTAGGGCAGAAATAGCACCTGATAGTCCTCGTGAAGAGCAGGGTGTCAGCAACATGAGTCTTTGAGGGTAGATGAGGAGTAGGGAGTGAGGAGGGGGCTGGGTTGTGAAGGAGATGTGTCTGAGTAGTGTGATAGGGAGATCTTTAATATACTGCAATCTGCTTTCTTCCAGCTTCTGTCCTGGGTACACCCTGTTGTACTCTAACCACTGGTTTAATACCACTGCTATAATCTAAATTTGCTGCAGTACCTCTCAACTAATAGGTATATTAGTTGTGATAACCCCACAGCACATTTCTTGTATGAGCAGAAGAGTCCTTAGAACATCATTCTGCATCTTTTACTCTACATTTACCATTCTGAAGTGACCCAGGGTGTGTCCAATAGGAGTTCAGAGGTTGTAGATACAGGATCGTCAAGTATTGAGTAAGGAACTTACATTTTCAAATAAAGACACTTCATCTTTTTAAGGTTGATAGTAGGTCCCCAGGAGGTATCTGGCAACGTTAAAAAGCGAACTGCAAAGCTCAGGCCACAGTGTCTACCCTTCACCTGTCAGAATGTGCAGAAAGCTAGGCCAGAGGAAAGGCTGGTGATCTCTTCATGAAAAAAAAACAAACTATGAACCAAGGAACATGGAGAAACACTTCAAGCCTTGCCCTTTCACACTCTTCTATCTTGACATCCTCTCAAAACAAACAAACAAACAAACAAACAATCTCCCTGGTTGTTGAAGGCTGTGGTGTCCTGGTTCCAAAACACTATCTCTACTTCAGACTGCAGAGTAGATTGTGATGACTTTCCCAAACCTTAAAAATGCACATTGTTGTCACCTACATCTGAGCTATTCAGGTGGCACGTGTTCTATATCGAGATGAAATAAACCTCATCCCAGAAGTGCCTGCCCCTCTGCACTGAAGATGACTGCATCCGAGGTAAAAATCTACAGTATGGACATCATTTGGACAAGTGAGTCTGTTTCTATGAGTGAAGTATGAACAATCTTGGCTGTTCAAGATGCTGAATAAAAACACCACAGTGGCTTCCTCCTTACGTTCACATAGGGAGTCTGATGTGATTTGAAACTGTTGGTCAATGTTTTGTGGAATGAAGTACCTCATTGTTGCAGGGACAGGACCAATCTTTCGCTTGTCTGCTTCTTATTCGTTATGTCCATTGCAAATTAAGTTTTATATTGTACCTTCCCCCTCCTGCTATTATCTGTAGTAATTTGATCTGGTTTCTTTTTTTTAAAAAAAAAAAAAAAATTCTTGACTTGGCAAAGCTAACTGCTTAATACAAGTTATATCCTTTGTTTGCACTAGGATAGCTGCTGGCTGTGGTCTTAGTATAGTTGGTTGTTTTAAAGAAAACATTAACTTTCCTAAGTAAGCTTTTCTTTACCCTTGATTCCCACAGGATCTTACCTCAGACGTCTGCCAATTTACTGAACAGAGTTTCTTGTCTTCTTTCCTTTCAAAATCATGAATGTTATCGCATCATGGTTGTTGTCATCTAACCTGCCTTTCAGTCATAACCAAATCTAGTAAAGCCACCTTTTAGCTGCTATTTGGAAGAGACCTACAATGATCACCTAGTCCAACTGCCTGACCACTTCAGGGCTGTCCAAAAGTTAAAGCACGTTATTAAGGGCACTGTCCAAACACCTCTTAAACACTGACAGGCTTGGGGCATTGATGACCTGGCTAGGAAGCCTGTTCCAGTGTTCCCTCTCAGAAAAGAAACGGTTCCTAGTATTTAGTCTGAACCTCCCCTGACACAGCTTTGGACCATTCCCACACATCCTTTCACCAGATCCCAGGGAAAAGAGCTCAGCACCTCCCTCTCCACGTCCCCTCCTCAGGAAGCTGTAGAGGGCAATGAGGTCACCCCTCAGCCTCCTTTTCTCCAAACTAGAGCAGCCCAAGTCCTCAGCCATTCCTCACAGGACATGCCTTCCAGCCCTCTCACCAGCTTTGTTGTCCTCTGGATGCATTCAAGGACCTTCACATCCTTCTTGAATTCACCTACTCCAGGTGAGGCCACACCAACACTGAGTAGAGCAGGATAATCACCTCTCTTGACCAGCTGGTTATGCTGCATTTGATACTATACTTCATATACCATATTTATTTCAAACATGTTCCAAGAACTTACCAAGCAGCCTATCTCCTGATGTGTCTCTTTCCAAATAGATACCCATGAGTTGAAATTCCTCACAGGTTCAGTTGTTTGGACAACTGTTAGGTGTATTTCTTTGCAAGCCTTACGTCTGGCAACGTTTGTCTCTCAACCTGCAATCTCTCCCACCTCTGGTCATTACTGAGCCAGCTATACCCTCTCTCATGTCAATATGAGGGTTACATGAATTCTTTCATTAACGATTATACCAATTATATAAAATACATTTGATTGTATAGTTAAAACATCCAGTTTCTATTTACTCTGATACTTCTTGCACTAATATTCCCATACCCGAGACTGACCCACAATACATTGCCGCTGTGAATAAGATAAACTGTACTTCAGAGGTGTGTGTTTTCCCCCAGCTGTTCTATAGGGGAGACAGACATACACATTATGTATGTATGTATATGAAGTCAGGTGAGATGGATCCCCTGGTTGCAAGGCTGATCAAAGTACTCTGACATATCTGGATGCCATCTACCAGTATCTTGACTGTGAGAGCAGTTGTTCATGTCCACCAGTAAAGCACATTTCATTGACCTCAAGACAGAAATACTAGAAAAGGAGTTGAACTTAGCTAACAGAGAAAATCCAAAGAGAGAACCTTACAGGAAGAAGTCCTTACTTTAAGTTATATTTTGCCTTCACTATAGAGGAGCAGAGGACTTGGGACTCTGTTATATGGGATTCATGGCAGAAGACTATCTGTCCTAACAGTGGGGGTGATATTTTACTGAATATTCTTAATAATTGATTTAAAAAAAAAGTTGTCTTTTGTGTTTTAAAACATTTTTGAAATTGAAATAGAAATACAGTATTTCGTATGAATGCTAGTACATTTACCCAACTTTTCCTTTAAAGAAGATTTGAGCAGCATTTTTCATATTTTAAGTACTTCTGTAACCACCAGTTTCCCACTTTTTAAAAGAACCTGCTGAAATAATTATAAGAACCAACAACCCCCTGACCCGTTTTAAAACAATTTCTGAAAATGGAGGCTTACACATTCATTAGACTTTCACTGTATAAAAATGTACAGTGGCTTTATTGACATGTACATTCCATTATGTTTACAGCTGCAAGATATGAGGCACACTCAGTATTGCACTTCATTAAAATTTCAGGCTCAAACATAACCCAGAAGTTTAAATGAAACTGCTGTTGTAATTTAATAATTCTTATACAGGACAAACATTGATACCTTTATATACAGTGTGATACTTGTTACATTTATGCCTTCCTAACACAATTTTTTTTTTTTTATAACAGTCTAGGAAATAAACCAGAATATTCCTCTTTCCCATCCCCACTTGTGATGCGTTACAATTGTACAAGATTACAAAAAGTCAGTATACAATAATCAATATTCTTTTTTCTTTCTCCTGAAAGCCAGCATCATTCATAGTCCACAGACACACAGATCCTTTAATAGCAATTATTTATTTGTAAATGTCCAATGTTTCCTAGCCGATGACGGTAATGGCCACATGCAAACACCTCACAAGTTTTGATGTCTCAGTTCAAAAAATGTCAATATCTCACAGCAAGAATTATGTACATGGTATTTGGCATCCTTCTTGCACTGTAAATTGTTCCTTTTACCTGGGTTATGAAATGGTCCCGTCCTCATCCCAGCTGGACTTTATTTTCAGGACACTTAAGGGATGAGGGCACCTGTTTTGCTCTGGTTAAAAAAAAAAGCTAGTCTAAAAAGTGTGAGCATTTCTGCAAACGCCACAACCCAGAGCAAATTCTTCACCAGTGGGTGGATGGACAACATGAAGTGGACATTCTGTTCCTTCAAGTTGTTTACCTTTGGGACCTGCAGTGAATTTAAGGGTGAGGGGGGGAAAAAGAAAGAAAAGAAAAAGATTAATGCTTGCAGATGACGTAAAAAACCCCGTATAATACATTTCCTCAAAAAACATGCTAAGTGAAGGTAAAACATCTATAATATGGATTTATAAGGCATCAAAAATGAAGGCTTAAGAAACAGCAGATGGAAAGGTGCTTTCACACAAATTCAAGCAAGGAGTCTAAAGGCTTAAGAGGCCAAGAGAAAAAAATGTCAGATCTGGCATAACATGATCAAAACCTGTTAGCTCCTTATAACAGTTATGTCAAGTGTGGAATTGGTATTTGAAGACAAAAAAAAGTGATCAAACTGCCATGTAATTTAAAATAAATCAAATTCTAAGTAAAAAAGGCGAAAAGCTTATAGGGACATATCACTAAAGTAAGTTTCATCTCATTAATACCATGGAAGGAATTTGCACAATGTAAAAACAAAATCAATAAATACAGGAGTTACACTCTGCAGTAAACAATAAATCTAAGGTTATAGGAGGAATTGTAATATTTTTTTTTGCTTCTTTCATGTAAATATCTTAGTCAAAAAGATCTCACTTTTTTTTCCAACAGCAGGGTAAATGATATGATTTCTTGAGATCAAATCAATGGCACATGAAGTTACAAACAAAGGCATTGGGGCAACAGTTTGCACGTGACAGGTACCAAGGTACAGATATATCATTTCATAGTAGTGTGTTAATTTTTTCAATATAATTTTAACACATCATTACACATCTGGAGTCTGAATCAGTGTAGGTAAATTGAAATGTCTTTCTGTATTAAAGCATCTAACATTTAAAGGATCAGCACGATGATATTGCTGGAAAACAGAAAAAAAACCCCAAAAGCACACATAGAACAGACCCATTCTAATATCATTCAATATACTGAATTTAACATTTGTATGACTGACCCTGTGGTTTCCCTAAACATTATCAGCAAGAAAAGATAAGAATATCAGTTTGAACTAATTCCTTATCTCAGAATTCAGTGCGGTAAATTTGCTTTATAAAAATACTACCTGCAGGACAGTGTGGGAGCTCTTCTTTAGGGATGCTTGTCATTCTTTGGAAATCATCATGGCAAGCATTACAAAAATGCGTTGTTCCAAAACAGAAAAAAACAGCAACTGAACAGCAGTAGCGGCATTTGTACTCTAAGAAATCTGTACCATGTTTGGGACACATCTAAACAAAAGAAAACAAACACCAATAAATGAAGTACCCACACTGTAACAATCCGAACAACGCGTTTCTACATTGTGTTATATATATTAATATGATACAATATTCTACAGTGCATATAATTACAAATGACTGAATTATTGTGCAGCTCAGGTACTTGGAGCTTCAGAATGAAATAAAACCACAAATACAAGTTCTTTACTTACCTGAGCCCTTGAAACATCAGAGCATGCACCACAAATAAGCTCTCTTGGATCATAGTCATCTCCTTGCCCAGCCTCAGCATCACAACGAGCTTCGCCACCAAAATATGCCTGAAATTCATATAGGAATGATCGGCCGTTAAACCAGAGACAACTATTATTTTAACAAATTCAATCTGTAAGGGGAAAGTGCTGAATAACAGCTGTTACAGTAGTCTCCATTATTCTGATATCTCTTGACTCTGTCTCTAGATACATATTTTTGAGATACTAAGGCAATGTCTCTCAATCTCAGGATAAACAAGACCAAAAATTGTGCAACGTACTCTGGTCTGTGCAAGTGCCTGTAAGGCTTCTGAAACGGTATTTGGACGCTCTATGAACCATACGTAAGACAGACAGGGCTGAGGCTGAAGGCAGCACAGAAACATTCTACCAGGAGGGATTTTTACAAGCTGAAAAGAGTTATTGTTTTTTATGCTCCTGTGGGATTCCTTATAAATAGAATTTTGCTATTTTCTCCAAATTCATTTTACTTGCTCAGTTTATTCTACCAGGACACACTGGGTACAAAAATGCACCAATTAGGACTGCAATCCTAAGATAAGTATGTCAGGGAATTAGGTAGTAGTTTGAGGTGAATGGGTGCTGGAGGAAGGAAAGAAGTTAGAAATTAGATAGTTGAATGTTGCTGTTCAAGTATGTAGACACAGTACGAACAGGAATAATGAGATATGAGGGAAGGAAAAAGAGGGAGTAAGATAGACACTGAGATACTGAGTATTAAGGACTGGAAAGAAAGTGTAATGAAAAACAGGAACAGGACTAAAAACTGGCTAAAGATGAAAAAAAGAAATTATTTTTGTAAGGGAGGCAAAAACCACAGCAGACAAGTTGCTGAAGGATGAGTGAAAATTGATTAACTGTGGGAGGCAGGAACAAAAGTGAACTGAGTACCTATAGTAATGAGCTAGCAGGATTCATTACTGCTCTTCTTCAGCACATGGAAGTTAATACTTTCTCCTCTCATTTCCAAATTGTGCACTTCCATTTAACAAAAAAATTATTGGGGTTTCCCTTGAAAATTTTATCATGAAATGGCCTTATTCCATCCATTCCACAGGCAAAAAGGAAAAGGATGTGATCATAGAATCACAGAATGGTTTGGGTTGGATGGGACCTCAAAGATCATCTAGTTCCAACCCCCCTGCCATGGGCAGGGACACCCTCCACTAGACCACATTGCCCAAAGCCCCATCCAACCTGGCCTTGAACACTTCCAGGGAGGGGGCATCCACAGCTTCTCTGGGAAACCTGTTCCAGTGCCTCACCACCCTCACAGGGAAGAATTTCTTCCTGACATCTGATCTAAATCTAACCTCCTTCAGCTTAAACCCATTACTCCTAGTCCTGTCACTACACTCCCTCATAAACAGTCCCTCTCCATCTTTCCTGTAGGCCCCTTCAGGTACTGGAAAGCCGCAATTAGATCTCCCCGGAGCCTTCTCTTCTCCAGGCTGAACAACCCCAACTCTCTCAGCCTGTCCTCATAGGAGAGGTGCTCCAGCCCTCTGATCAGCTTCATGGCCCTCCTCTGGACTCGCTCCAACAGCTCCATGTCTTTCTTGTACTGGGGCCCCCAGAGTTGGACACAGTACTCCAGGTACTGGAGTGGGGTCTCACAAGAGCGGAGTAGAGGGGCAGGATCACCTCCCTTGATGAGAGAGGGCACGCCTCTCTTGATGCAGCCCAGGACACGGTTGGCTTTCTGGGCTGCAAGCACACACTGCTGGCTCATGTTGAGCTTCTCGTCAATCAATACCCCCAAGTCCTTCTCCTCAGGGCTGCTTTCAATCCATTCTCGGCCCAGCCTGTAGTCATGCTTGGGATTGCGCCGACCCATGTGCAGGACCTTGCACTTGGCCTTGTTGAACTTCATGCGGTTCGCATGGGCCCACCTCTCCAGCCTGTCAAGGTCCCTCTGGATGGCATCCCTTCCCTCCAGCGTGTCGACCACACCACACAGCTTGGTGTCGTCGGCAAACTTGCTGAGGGTGCCCTTGATCCCGCTGTCCATGTTGCTGACAAAGATGTTGAACAGTGCCGGTCCCAGTACCGACCCCTGAGGAACGCCCCTCGTCACCGTTCTCCACTTGGACATTGAGCCGTTGACCACAACTCTTTGAGTGTGACCATCCAGCCAATTCCTTATCCACTGCGTGGTCCATCCATTGAATCCATGTCTCTCCAATTTAGAGACAAGGATGTTGTGCGGGACAGTGTCAAATGCCTTGCACAAGTCCAGGTAGAGGACGTCAGTTGGTCTTCCCTTACCCACCAATGCTGTAACCCCATCACAGAAGGTCACCAAGTTTGTCAGGCACAATTTGCCCTTAGTGAAGCCATCTTGGCTGTCACCAATCACCTCCTTATCTTCCATGTGCCTCAGCATAGTCTCCAGGAGGGTCTGCTCCATAATCTTGCCAGGCATGGAGGTGATACTGACCGGCCTGTAGTTCCCTGGGTCTTCCTTTTTACCCTTCTTAAAAATGGGGGTTATGTTTCCCCTCTTCCAGTTGGTGGGAACTTCGCCAGACTGCCAGGACTTCTCAAATATGATGGCGAGTGGCCTGGCCACTTCATCTGCCAGTTCCCTCAAGACCCGCAGATGCATCTCATCAGGTCCCATGGACTTGTGCACCTTCAGGCTCCTTAGATATTCTCAAACCTGATGATCTCCTACAGTGGGTGGTTTTGTATTCTCCCAGTCCCTGGCTTCAGTGACCTGGGCAGTGTGGCTCAAGCATCTGCTAATGGGCGAGATGGGCACTACAATCAGCTTCAGATAAAAGAAGCAATGGGAGGGGGGTTCAGTGATTATCCAAAATTTCTCTAACCATAGGTAAAGAATGTTTGTCTCTTCTCTGCTGGTTGGGAAACCAGGGGCTGTTTATATACGATTTTTGTCTTCTGGATAAATTCCATATTCTCTACCTGAAGAAAACTGTACATGTATGACCCAGAGACCATCAGGCTAGACCACACATTTCCTCTTCCTACTCCTTTTTCATTCTTCTAGCACTTCCGGCCATCATCTCCATAGCTGCTGCATTCCAAAGGCACTCAAGATGCTGAGGTCTGAATTTTGGCATAATCGGTGAAAGACAGCAAATTTTCCTTATCCCCCATCCCAAACAACCACACTATCGCTTCTAGGGTCATGAATCAAAATTAAAGACGACTCTTCGCATCTTTTGAGGCTATCACGGGGGAAACCCACACCAACAGGCTTGCAGTAGTGGTCATTTTCTGCTCCAAATTCACTGTTTACTGCAGTTTTGATCAACTCCAACTTGGGTAAAAGTAGTATTTAGGTGGAATCTTAGTGAGAAACTTTCCATATCGAAGAGTCAGAATGAAACCTATCTTTATACCGTTTTAATGTTCACGTAAAGTATAAGTTGGAAGTGGGACAAAGGGATGGTTGGTGCTCTGACACAGCATCACCTGCACATTCTTCAAAGGTGGCTATGACCTCAATATGCTTTTGGTTTCTGAACTGCTCTGTATATACTTCTGAGCGTTACAAGATAAAACACTATGTACATCTAATTTGCTCAACACTTTTTTTAAAATTACGATTTAACAATAATTTCTTTTCCTGCTTTCCTACTCCATACACAATGTATTAAATATACATTCTATTCTTTACGAAATTACTTTTGAAACTATAACATACGTTTAATTTGAGAAAGTACTAATTGTCATACCTTTTTGCACTTGTAGCAAACATAATAAGCGTATCTGTTCATAGCATAGCCAGCTGGGTCATTATAAAATCTAACACCTGGTGTTGTGATGGCCTCACTCTTGTGCAACCCTTCATACTCCAATCTCATTAGTGCTTTTCTCCTTACATCTTCATAGAGTTCTTTGATTGGATCAAGCAAATCCTTTAATACTGTATGATTGATTTTGTTCTGAAATGAAAAAATGATTAAAATATTTTGTACCTTTATTACAACAGCTGTGATAATTTGTATTACGGTCAAACACAAAGAGCACAATGGATGTCACAAAAAACTAAGACCTCAGGCAATGGAAATTTCAAAAATATGGCTCATATACTACATACTTTATTTGCTGCAAAAACAGTAACCATGAATGCCTTTTTATATGGCCTTTTGTTATATGAAATCATCGGCCCTTATGACAGATTGTTAACAACCACAGAGGGATGGTAAAGGGTACAGGAAACATTCACCACAGCACAGGAATGTTCTGACTGTATGTTTTCTCTAATTTTGGTCCTTTTTTAACTCACTGCTCAGCAATTAATGATGAGGACTGACAGTCCTCTATGCCAGGTCTTTGTCATTTAAGAGTCACAAGCTAATGCCATAAATTACCAAAATACAGCATGAAGGAAGAAACACAGTGTGCAGAAATGGCTGACCATTCAGAAATTTCATATTCCTAGGGTGTTAATGTGCTCTCCTTCCCAGCTGCTATCACACGCTTTTGCTTACAACAATTATAATTTTGTAGATTACAAGAGGAATTTTTAGTAATTTAAGCTGAACTAAGTACATATTCTTCAACTCTGTCCTTCTTATACTGAAAGCAAAGCAGCTTTAAAAGGGGTTAATAAAATAAAGAAGCTGAGTTTCTCGCTTCAGATAATTTGCATTAAGATTACTTCTTCCCCGCTTCCTGCTGGCCCCACATATTGGGAATTTACAAGCTGATTGTGCTAAGAATAAAACAGCACTAAGATAAAAAGAAAGCATGAAACAGACATTAAGAGGACCCTTATTTCAGGGAACAGTAGGGGAAGGTAAAAAGATGCATCAAATGATACCCTTTCTTGAGTGACACGAGAGTAAGGAAACAAGTGACATATAATTAATTTATATTGTAACAAGCAATATATAATTAAAAAAACCCAACACCCCCCCCCCCCCCCCCCCCCCCGCCAAAGACAGTTTTAGGTAAGGTGTTTGACCTAGGCAGTAAACGCATAGCTGACTTACCTTGCAAATAGGACAGGACATAAACCCAAAAGTTATCCTTGGCCCAAGCCATCTGTTTTCTAGTACCCGTTGGCAGCATTGCAAATGGAAAACGTGGCTGCAGTCCAGCTTTAGAAAAGAATGCAAGTAAGTGAACACTGGAGTTACATTAACCACTAAACCAGAAGCAGTTAGTTGCTTTTAAGAGGCAACATATATCAATTCAAAAATTAATTTATTTTAAATCCTAGAAGACCCCGATTTTCTTCTTAAGAAAGATAAAGAATGTAAAATGGTCATTAAAATCAGAACCTTTCCCTTCCAAAACCACCAGTGGGTATATGAAGTATATCCATTAATTACATCAGTTGTTTTTCTCATTTACAAAATATTTTGAATAAACACAGGAAACTGTTGATACAATCTGCTTCCTTGAAATACCAGTAATGCCAGACAAAAAGAAAGCTTTTTAAGTAACTTACATTATGCTTACAGTGTCTGTTTTGAAAGTTTTAAGAGTGTAACTTGAGGGACTTTATATTTTAACTTCCTACACGCTTAACATTACAACCATAGTATTAATCTCTTAAAAGGGGGGAAAAAAAGATAAACCTGGATAGCTGGTGCTGCTGAAAGTGCTTCAGTAAAGCAGATCATGCACATGTCATCAGCATCTTGTTTAAGAGTTGTAGCATTCTTATCACAACCATGCAAGCATGGCAAACAGTGCTCTTCGTTCTTAACGCCTCCACATGGATGACCACAGGGGTGTGTCTTGCTGCAGGCAATTTTAGCATACTCCTATTAAAAGTAAATAATTAATCTTTTTTTTTTTTCCCTTCCACTGAACGGTTTGATACAGTATCGCTTTTTGAAGGATTGCTGGTTTGTGCAATAAACTGAGATGAAAGAATTATTATGAGCTAATCATTAACCAGCATAAAGCACTTTTATACGGACATGGTATACCACCTCTAATTCCTATCCTTAGTAAGTAGAAAACTTATAAAAGTTGCCCAGAGGCCAATAACAAATCAAACTGAATGAATATAACAAAAATGTAATATATTCAATAGGCTGAGAGAGAGAAAATTTGGCACACATGAACAGAAATAAATAGGGTGGGTTAAGAAACTGGTTTGGATTTGGCCCTCTGCCAATTGTACCTGTACCGTAGGGCACAAAACCACTCAGGACACACGGATACAGTTGACAATCGTGGCCAAGTCTTTAATGTTCCATGCTCACATAATAAAAAGGCTGTTAATGCAAACTACTTTTATCAAGCTTTGCAGTGCACTAGACTTTATGTTGACAGTGTGTATTTTACTTTATACTTGGAATGCTGTTGTGAAAACCTGAGATACTTTTGAAGATGATAATGAAACTACCCAGTATTTTGATTGACTATTGGTGTTTGTAGCCTGTAATTAAACTAAACATTTACAAACTCAGAAGTATTTGAATGACAATATAGTACTTAATATTCAAACCTTTTCATATGAGAGGTTTGATTTAAAATGCACCACAGGGACAAACAAGGTTTACTCCAAATAAGAAATCAATTTGATCCTGCAGTCTCTATTTATGTAATTCATGATGATTGATAGTTGTTAATACACACCTGGCAATCTGTATCAGAACAAACGCTTCCCACTGCCGATAACTCTGTTCCACTCCTACAACCACAGAAACGACACGCTTCAGAACTGCTGGTGGTCGGTTTGCCTAGGCCCGCAAAAGTAAACAAAACCGAAAATTGTTGTAATGAAATATAAGGGACTGATAATCTAACAGACATCTAAACAACAGTCACAGAAAGCAACCAGAAAACCAGCAATTCTTACGCAGTTAAACTGTTCAATTTTTATTACCAAACAAGTAAGAGCATTGCCCTAAAGTAGGTGAAAATATCTTTTTTTTTTTTTTTTTTTTTTTACAAATGCTCACATAAAAGGTAAAAATAATCAGGATAAAGAGCAAGCAATAACAGTTGTGTTTTACCTGTTTGTTCTCTAAACTCCACCATAGCCTTCATAGTTTTGGAATCTGCTAATGCCATCAGCCAGAAAAGTTTGGTCCTACCACAACCCTCATGGAGATCAACTTTGATAGCTTCTTCTTCTTCTTTGAATACCTGCCAGGTTAACCACACACATAATAAATAGCATCTCTGTGTTATTTTTGTCACTGTCTCTTTGGATTTTCATCGGATGCTTTATAGATTCTGCAGAATTTGTCTCCTGCAAGCTATTTTTCTTTTATGCATTCCATAATTTGTACAGATTGCAGAATAGATAAAGCCTTTGTGTTTTTAAAAGCAAATATAGATAAAATTAACGCTTGAGTTAACATGGCTGGGAAACAGTAATGAAGCAATCCTAAAGACAGCTGCACAACATTTTTTCTAATTTAAAAAATATGGAGCTTGGACTTCAAAACTACTATTCAACTCATCCAGCAGGCCACTGTATAGTAAAAGCACAAAATAACATTAGAAATATCTTCATGTAACGCTGCTAGTAGTTTATTCAAAGCAACATTGATAGTTATGATCTTAAGATGTACTATATAATAGAGATTATATAAGTGTATAACAATATTTTTGACTTGCACAGAAATACACAGTGGATACTTTTGGCTATAACAAGGAAAATGTAAAATTTTTCCAAAATCGAAAAACTGCATGAGATCCTTAGTGGACTTTATGCAGTCTCTTCTTTTTCTTCTTTCCTACGTTTTGAAGATAGTTCTGTTTTCATTCAGTTCGCCTGCAATGCAATAAGAGTTAGAATTTTCCTGGGTATGGATGTATAAACTACATTTAAACTTAGTTTTAATTCATATTAGAGTCAGGAAAAAAACCCCTAGTTGCTTCACAAAGAGGTCACTTAAGCAGATCGTGGTAACTTACACGCTGTCCTTTCTTGGAGGGGGAGAAAATACAGTAAAAGGTATGTACAGCAGAAGTTGGACAAAGAACAGGCATCTAACAGAAAATAGGAGACAGGGAACATGACAGAATTCAGAATTTAAGTTGAGGGGCTTGACATGAGAAACGTAAAGGTAAAGGTGGTGAATAAAGAGTAGAAGTTTAAACATGCTTTCAGAAGTAAATAGGAAAATCTGATAAGTAGCTATTTTGGACAGATTAAAGGACAGATGCGAGGACTTCTATGAGATAAGAACTTACTTTTTATCAACTGTAATCTGAACAGGCTATATAGGAGAAATCAGAAAAATAAATGAGACTAGACTGTGCTGTGCCATGACAGAAGAGACATGTAAAATCATCATCTTAGGATGACAAAACAGGAAAATTTCAATGGAGACTGAAAATGTTCTGGCTAAGAAACAGAAGACAACAGATCCACCATGTGGAACTTCCAGGCTGAGTCTATGCTGCAAATGCCGAGGTACCAAGGAGGAGATCTGTAGAGTGAAACTCAGTGCCAGTGATCTGAAGTTTACAATCACGCGTCTTTCAGACTAGCCGATCCCCTGTACTGAGCGCCCATTAGCAGCCTGTCCCTGCATCTATCTTTTTTTGTTGTTTTTAGTTTCACCTGAGAGGAATCCAGCTCATGCACTCCAAGGCTGCTCTATAACACAAATCACAGGACGTTAAGGAGAGATTATCAGATCTGCTGCAAAAGCCCATTCCCGATCCTAACTAAAAAGCTAATGTAGATGCACTCTAGGAGAGGGAGAGGAATGATTTCCATTGAATTAACTTTATTAATGAGGTTTATTATTTTAGCCTTTGAATGAATGTAAGTAGTCAGAGGGAAAAGGGAAAATAAAGGACCACAAAAAACACAAAAGAGAAACAGTGTCGGGAAAGAAGAAATGTTCAGTAGTTTCAGAAGCAAAGGCATCTTCAACATTAATTTCAATGAGAAAAAGAAATATTCCAAGGAGGATGTATTTTCAAGTTTAGAAATGAAGAGAATAAAAGAACACTAATTAGCAGAGTACACAGAAATTTGTAAAAACTTATTTAAGTCAAAGAGGAAAGACATTTCAATCCTAAAAATAAAACCAAAAAAGTCAGAAAATTGTCAAAGTTATGGATATGACAACTTATCTGTGAAAAGACAGTGAGAGCTGGAGGACTATTGAAAAATAAGAGAAGACTGACATAAGGGAACCAGAAGAAATATTTGCTGTCAAGTGGTCTTCCTGGATATTGAAAAATGTATATACAATAAAAACGAAGGGGTCAACAAGCACTGACTCATATGATAGTAGTAGTAAATGAGGTGCCATTGTAACAGGAATAAAGAGCCAATGTATACTTAAGAAAGACTATGCAGTTCCTAGATTCTCCTAAACAATGTTAGAACAAGAGAGAAAAAAATCTGATGTAGCATAAGAGTTCCAATTCGGGACTGCTTCGCAATTTTCTAATTTTCTTCAAAAGGACAAGAGAATTTAACTAAAAACAACTAAAAAGAATTAAATGGAAACATGTATCCCATCTCCGAAATAAAAGAAAACACCATTTTCAGATTTGATACTTGCTACTGCCTTTGGCTTATATATCAATTGGGGAAATGCACACAACATGTGCAGTGCCTACAACATGATGTCACGTATACTCTACCTGTCTTTGATGAGTTTTTGTTCGCCGATGGAGATGAAGGAATCTGTCACAATCTGTACACAAATTCCCACAGACATTACATAAAATGATTGCAGCGGTTTCGCCATCATCATGGTTATCACACATTGGCTGGAGGGGAAAAAAAAAATTCTCTATTAAATCCCTCATTTTTTTTTCCGCATCTGTTTTCATTCTCTCTCCAGTCGTGCGCCCCAAATTAATAACAGGGGATAAAGAGCTTGTTTAAACTATGAATTGTATCTTTAGAATAATCAGTATCTAAATAATTACTCCTGGTCACAAACAGCTCCAATTTACTACATCCGTTCTTCTGATATTCTTCATCTCATATTTTGTGTGATGTAGCCAAAAATGCATTTTTCAACAATACAGCTAAGACATCATTTTTAACTAGTCTGAAAAAATATTTATGCGGTATAAATGGGTTATGGGCACATTAGCAGAAAAGTACTTGGGTCAGTCAACATGCAAGATACTTACCCTTAATTACTTTGATATGGTATGTTTACTCTGTTCAAACATCTAATCAAGGCTGTAGGTCATCTACAACTTGGAGAGCATACAGTGCAAGCAACAAACTTCAAAATCCACCATAAAATTAACTTACTCTATTGACATAAACTCTTCTTTAAATTCAACACAGACAATCCTGTTTTGCAATTCAAAATATCTGTACAAATAGAGTTCAATGACTGACTTTGATTATGCATAAGCACATAATCTGAGAACAAGTTTCGACTGTACTCCAAGACTATGTGGTTTCCATGAGATTGCTTGTGCAACTTTGAACAGAATCCCTTCAACAGCAGTCCTGGTAGTGGGAACACAGTTCACCTCAATGTTTGAATATCCTGGTATAAAATAGGACTGGGGAATTTCAGGCTAGGTTCAGCAGCTTATATCCCTGCTTCACTATGTCTTGACATTTCCAAAGCTCTACAGAAGTCCCTTGGCTTTCTTAATCACCTCAGAAACCTTTGTGTCTGCTTCCTTTTCAGCAGAGTTTTAGTTCTTGCTGCTGCTGCAGCTCTGTGTCTCCTGTATTCTCTTTCTACCTACATTAAACTGCTTTGGAGGCTTTGTTGCTCTAAGCATCCTCAGTTGCTAGCGGGAAGGGAGAATCTTCCCTTGCCTCCCACAGGGATCCACCTAACCGAGTTATAAATAGACCAGCTTCATTATTCTGCTCTTTTCAGAT
This sequence comes from Balearica regulorum gibbericeps, assembly GCF_011004875.1. NCBI lineage: Eukaryota > Metazoa > Chordata > Aves > Gruiformes > Gruidae > Balearica > Balearica regulorum. The sequence continues at coordinate 172,436,725 of NC_046184.1, read as the reverse complement.
TCATATTAGAAAAACCATAAGCTTTTTCTGATACTGAAAAATATAGACAGAAACTTGATTAATCCATCATATTCCATATTAAATTTGTAAATCCTCTGAGTAAATGGTAGCTTTGCTACATTTAGTTAGAGTTTCTTTCTCTTTGGAGTAATCACTCTCTACTGAGATGGAGAAGAGGAAGCTAAATTACAGAGAAGTTACTGAGGAACACAAAAGAATTTACTCTGTTATGTGACAGAGATCCAGACAGAAAGAAAAAAGCTCTGGTAGAGGGTGTCCTATTAAGTGAGTCAATCTACTCTCAAAAATCCATCCTACAGGTGTTAGGAAGGCCTTGCTCCATCCTGAATACCAGTAGAATTGCTACCTTATTGTTCTAAGTTGGAATTTTTGTTTTCTGAGCAGTGCTTGTCTAGAACACAAATACTTCAAACTTGTATGCACAATTTCCCTGGGGGACAAAAAGGAGGAATAAGGTTAGGCCAAGTCTACTGAATAAAAATAAACACAAAAAGATATGGGTTTCATTCTCACCATCTGTTTCTGTTGTCCATCCTTTCCCATCCATCTTCCTGAGGATAGTCTATCAACATGATCCTGATCAAGTACACAGAGGGATGCTAAGGCCAGCCATAGCTATTGAAAGGTAAGGTAGGATTAAATGTTTTAGAAATACAAAATAAATAAAAAAGTCCCAAATACAAAAAAATATAAACTTTGGCAGATAAGAATGTCACTGTTACCTGCAAACTGTATCATCGTTAGCCGAAGGCTGCCCATACAACACAAGTTTTTTCTTTTCCGAAAGAAGTCAAGCACACAGTAATACTTATTGAACTACCTTGTTTCTTTCAGGTATGTCATTTTATGGTCATAAATACAGTAGTTAGCACACAAGAGAGGAAACAGTGAAGAAAGATCAACCAGAGTACATTAGAGAGAAATACGGCAAACACAGACTTGCATATCACTCCCAAACATTGCAGGCTTTGCGCGGGGAGAAGAAGATATTCAAGGACACAGGCTAATAGAAAAAAAACCCCAAACAAAAACCAAATCAGCACAACTTTAGCTCAATGAAATTGGTTTCCCTCTGTTCTCTCCTCACCGCATGGGGCATTTAAGATTACCCAGAAAAGGGTTCTGAGCTAACCGTTCTTCAGAGGAAGCTTTCCTCTCTTCCTCTCCATTGACTGCAGTGAAATCCTCAAGAGATGAGCTACATGAGGATAATTTCTCAGTAGGCCTGTAACCCAAACTGAAATGCACTTGACAATGGCATTTTGCAATAGTTTTTGATCAAGGGTTTGATTTGAACAAAATGGCTTTAACTGAAAAACTCCACTGGACTCCCCCCAGAAATGCACACCTCCACTCAGAACTAATTCCGTTCACAAGGAGAGCTATGCTGACATTCAGGGCTCCTCTAAAACCAGATTAAACTAACACAGTGATAGCAGGAGCTGGTGGTACTCTGAGACCATGTCTTCCAAAGAGCAGGGAATAGATGAGTAAGGGGATGAAAAGGACAACTGGCACAGCCTTTTAAGATGGAAAAACCCATGAGTGTCAAATGCTTGTAACCATTGCAAACCTCTTCTTTTACATGTAATTATTATGCTTGAAAAGCCAAAAATCTGTACTACCTAAATGTTAGGAATATTACAAGTATGCTTTTCGTGATATTTCAAGCAATCTATTAAGGTTAAGTTAGTCCAAGTTTCTCTAAGAGAGTCATGGAAGCAATAAAGACAAAGAAAAAAACCACCCCAGGTAAATAATAAAGGGCTCAGCAAATGATTTTTCATTTTGAGACTAAAACACAGGTGAAGTTTAGCTTAATCATCCTAGAGAATGTTTGTTACTGTGTGTTTTCATAATAGCCTTGAGATGTGGCAGCTGATGACCTAGAAGTCAAACCACTAAAATAATTGTGTAGAGAGCTGGAAAAAGACAGCTGATACATATTGTGCAATTTTCCACACAGATGGTCTCATAAATTTAGTAAAAGGCAAGTATCACAAACTTAAGCAGAACTACCTCAAGGATAAACCCCCAAATGTATAAGCATAACATTTATTCTTTATTACTTGGGAGGTACCCAAGATATAGATTTAATAAAAATTCATTTTTTATTGGTGTATTTCTGCCACAAAGAAAAAAACTCAATGCGCTGTGACACAGAGAAAGCAAGACTTTTATTAGGACAAACAGTGCCTTAGTTAGGATACCTGTCCATTATGCACATGGCTAGATTTAGAGAATCTAAACTGTATGCTATATGCATTGTTTCCTGAAACAACCTGAATAAGGAAGCGTTTTCTAAAAGATAGGAATGTTCTTGGATGGGGTCCTACCGCACGTTTACAATGAACTAATGTTAAGTTTAGTAAAGTTCTTACTCTGGTTGTTGCAATGCACCTCACTGGTGATCTGTATTCTTCTTCCATTTTGGTCAGAGCTATGATGGTTTCAGCAATAGCATTCTTTGTCACACGGGACCAAGCTTCCGACAGATGACCCTGTTAAAGAGGAAACTCAATTTATTACAGCCTTTATTAAGAACAACTAAAACTGTAATTAGAGCTGCTACAAGCAACATTAGGTTAGGATCCCAGATTAGAATAGAAAAAGTAGTAGTCAGGGATGACTTTGACAAATCAGGTGTTTTCAAATCAGACAGATCTGGTAAAAATTAGCCTTCAAATACTCAGGTGACTGACTGAGATACGCTCAGAGCAACTATTGGAATGACTAACTTGGAATAGGTGGAGGGCATATGATTTGAAGACTGAAAGGGCATATTCCTAAGCGCCCCCCTAGAGAAAGATGCAGAGCTGGAGCACAAACAAGTGACTGTGAACAACGCATTGATTACAGTGGGTTCCTAGAGAAATCAGCTTCACTCGCTTAGCTCAGCCTTCCTAAATACCTTCCAAAGCTTCTATATTTGAAAGAAATAAAGAGAAGTACACAGAAGACATCAGAACCATAGCATACTTTCCAAACCAATCCTAAAGATTCTGAGCCTATGGCACTGACTCATACCCTAAAGTTCCCAATTCAGAGACTGCTGAATCCTTTAATTCTTCATGTAATTTCTAAATTTCTAAACCTCAAGCTAAAGATGACAGAAATAATTGAGACTCACTGGACTCTAAAAAGGAAGCTATAGTGACTAACTCAGATGTAGATATCTACATATTGCAAATGTTGAAAGAGTGAAAGGAATCCCAGTTGTAACTCTTACAAAGTGGCTGATAAGACTGATGTTACCCTACTGCTAATTAGCAGCTCTAAAAAGCCTTAAGGAAAGGTTTTTAAACTGGGACCCCTCTATGTCTCCACCCTCTCTTTTTGGGTAACAGGCCCAAACCCCCAAACGTGTTTTGAGCATGCCTAAACCAGAGAGGTCTTTTACAAAACATAATTAGAAAAATGTTAATACTTCCACCCATGAACGGCCTCAGTCAGGCCTCCCTCATCTAGAATGAAGGGGAATAAAGTTCAGCCCTCTGCTTCATACAAGAGGAGAGGAGGGTCCTTACTGCCTGGCTGTTGAATATTTGAGCATAAACTCAGTCCCAAGCATTCCTTTAGGAGCTGCTATGCTTTGAGCAAGCAATTCAGAATCTACTCAAAGAGGCATTTATATCCACATCTGAGAGGACTACATGTCATCTGACTTGATCCCTTTCTTTTTTGTAATAAATAATTATGTATTCATTCAAAGTAGAATTGCTTAAACAAGAGAATTCAAGACCCACACCAGTATATCCAACAGCCAGCACTACTGGGAAACTATCAGGTATGTGGGAGATGGAGCCTAGCATAATACTCTGGACATGCATGCAAGTTGCCATATCTGACTCCAGAGTTTTAAGAACATTCCTACTAATTTCTGCAATGGTTTTGGAGAACCAGATATTAGCAAATGCAACAGTTTCATGGGTGAAAGTCTTGAACAGCTACAGGGGCTCCTTAGACAAAAATACAAGAATCTGGTTCTAGTCAGCCAGCCATTTTCTATTTCTACTAATCTCATTCTTTTATTCCGGGCAAAGGTCTGGGCTCAGCTTAGTTTTCACCAGCTGTTCATTGAGGGACAGCCAGAATTCCTTAAAACAAGGACCACAGAGTTTGCTTCAAAAGACTTGCCCAGTAGGATTTAAAAATGCTGCAGAAGAAAATCCACTATTTCCCTGTTTTCCCACTTACCCAAAGCATACCTAGCAACAATGGCTACAAATGATACTGGCAACAACGCATAAAAAACCAAAACCAAACCTTGAACAAATTATCAACACCCAATGAATTCCCAATATATGTTGCAACTTATGTGCTGAAAGAAGTAGGATGCCTGAGAAAAACATATGGGCAAGGCATCATGTTAATCCTGGCGTTTACTATTCTCCGAGTACTTGTCATTGCAACTGCTATTTTTTTGGGTCCTAATTTTTATGTGCGATTTGCTAAAGTGTTGATAAAGTGAGCAGAAACAAAAATCCATCATGTGGAAGCAAAGATTAAGCAATCATTTTATGCACGGACCAGCACCGCTGAGGGATGAGACATGCTTTCATTTGACTCTTAACTAAAGATGAATTGGGAGATTCTGAAATCTTGTGGCAGAATCAACAATAAAAAATGCAGAGAATTCCCATCCAGCGTCAGCAGCTTTGAGAAGGAATCTCCTTAATCTAAGCACAGTGAATGGTTAGAAAATAGGACTCCAAAGGTGAACATACTGAAAGTGCTTTCAAAGGGTAATCACAGAGGAAAATTTGGGTCATTTACAACATCTCATTGAAACAGGTACAGAATTAAGGAAAACAAAAACAACCTCCCAACTAAACTCCTTTGCCCTAAACACATACAAAATCCGTATGTGTGTCCCCCCATCGTCGTGTCCCCCCCCCCCCCCCCCCCCCGCCAATATTATTTTTGGGAAATAGCTGAATCACTTTTCATCAAATTCTTCTACCAAAAAACTTGCCCAAAGCAGATACAATTACGGAAAGTTTCAGCCCAGATGGTTAAAGTAATAAACAACTATAAATGCAGATTTGCAGATTTCAGTAAGACTGAAAGAAGTCAATCTTAACACGCAGTCTTAACCAGAAACGCAACATATAAAATCTACATACAGTTACGTGAAAACAACACTATTATCGTACTCCACAGACACTTTTAACTTTTTAATTGGAGTTCTGAGTGCTCAAGACTTAAAAAAAATTAGGCTTCTGAGTTAATAATGTAGAAAATGACACACAATCATTGTTTACTTCTTAAATTTCTAGTACAAGTGACTTATTTAAAAGCTTATTTCAAAACTGGATTTCTGTTCAGCAGAATCAGAACTCAGTTCTCACTGCTCCTAGATCTAGATTCTACCCAGAAGACTGTACCTTTTTCTTCTTGAGACCAAGTCAATACTAACTGTAATAGTAATGGAAAAATGTACTCTTCATTAGCAGAAATATTTGAATATCCTCCACACATTTAAAAGATAGAAACTTACTGCTGCCATGTCTTTAATGAGTTTAATAATGATCTCTGAAATCTGTGTAGGTGTTGAACCCTTCATCCACCAATGGCTTTCACCTCGCCGAATATAGCTGCAAAGGACATATGGTAATACATGAAATAAATTCAAGTAATTAGTTACTATTTGTCAAAATCCACCACGAAGAAACAGTGCACGTATTCAGCATATGGTAGGTTGTGGGTTTTTTTTTTTTTTTCAAAGATTATAAAAGACAACATAACCGACTTCAAAGAATGTAATTTTTTTGTGCCTTTAGCCTGACAATATATACATATTTTTAAACAAACCTGGAGTTGAAGATCATTGGAAGTGTGACTGTAGTAACTCCTTTGCCTGCAGTAGTGCCAGCTGTCCCCGTTATAGTAGTTCCTTTGGCTTTTAGCTGTACAGTGAGAGCTTTGGCAATGCATCCCAAAAACATGTCTAAGATACCTAGTTTATTCCAATCTCCTTTTTCAGTTGAGTGAATGATATCACTTATATCTGCTGGTGGAAGAGACTTCACTCCTATAATACTAGCCAGGCGACTAGGAGTTACCTCAGGCAAAACTCGTCTTAGTAATGATGTTACCTGGAAAAAAAAAAAAAAAAAAATCACACCACCACAATTCTTACCAAGACAGCTGGAGTTTTCAAGCAAAATCAAATAAAGTCTTTCTTTTCTTCCTCACAAGTTATATCAGTAAGAAGGACTGAATCTACTTTCTGTACTTAAATCACACCTGTAGGAAATTCTTAAAGGTTTCTGTCTTGCTTTGAACTGTTTATTAATATACCCCGTGAGTCCAGAACCAATTTCACTCAAACAGTACTTAGTCTTCATATAATAAAAAAAATACGCTTGGTACTGGACTCATGGTAACAGTGATACAAATGTTTGTACAACTCTGATTTGCCTGCATGTTACAGACATGGTACCCACTTTGCATATAACCTGTAGATGTCAGAAACTCCATGGTAGAACAGTTAGAAACACTTTAGACTTCTGAAAACAAATTACTTGCCTTGAGGTACTGAACATCATGATTCTCTTCCATGATACTCTCTTTCCCCTCCTTTAGTTTTCCTTGCAATATTCTAACTGGAATTTTTTGAAAAGGAAATCTCTGCCAATTGCTCTAGATGTAACAGGAGCTGTCTTGAAATGATATACTTCAACCTTACAAGCTGGTGGAATTGGGGTTGAAATTGGCTGTATCATGCAGTTTGGTCCAAATCAGGATGTCTGAAAGCTTAAGGAGTTAACATTTCATATCTAATTTCTCAAGCCTTCAATGTTCTCTTGAAAAAATGTTTACATTTTAAGAAAAAAACCCAATATTTTGCATATCTGCAATATATCAGAATTACTGGGCAGGGCAGTACCTGCCTCCTCCAGGCAAGTTGAGGTGTGACATTGTAACAATTCAGAAAATTGGAAAAATAAGAGTACGAGACATAAAGCTGAAACAGGAACTAAAAATCCACCTAGAGAAGGCATACCAGCTAGCAACAACAAGCTAGTGCATTAACTGTACCACAGCAAATATTTTATATGTCTATATATTTGTTATATTATGTGCATATAAATACAAATACTCAAACAATATTCAAGTACCGATAGAAACAGATATTAAAGCTCTACCTGAGGACACCAAGGGTAGAAAGGAATTGTCTAGTTCCACACTACTACACTCATAGCCTGAGTGTAAGACAAAGATGCTAAGGACTCATGTCAGATCAATAACAGACACTGCTAATTAAAAACTTCTCATTTTACCTATACAGGCTATATGGACATTATATATGCATAATATATGCATAATATGAAATACTCAAACTACACTGGATTTTTAGGTCCTGTCCATTTGACAGACAGTTCAACCATGCTCTAATCATTCAAGGTCTAATCTCAACCAGTGAAGCCTCTGCTTCATCTGTTATCATGTTTCAGCACGACAGTCCAGAATTCTAGCTGTCACTATGCCTCAAGGCCAAGCATGATATTAAAAGGGCAAAAATTAACTATGGCCGCCTCAAATCATGCAAATATTTACCAACATGTAGAGCATATGCAGCATATATAAATGGGGGTGACTGTGTAGCGCGCTCAGCCCCTTTCCCCACAATGAAGTGGCATGAGATCTTACTAAAAAAAAAAAGAATAAGCAGTCACCTCACTAGCTTCCTCCAAACTTACCTGCTTTTTATACAGAATTCATATTTGCAATAAACAAACAGCTTTTAAAATTGATACATTTGAGAAATGGGAAATTAACTGCTCTGATATTTAAAAGGAGCACCTCTGGTTCTTGCAATTATATGTAGTAATTCTGGATGATGGGGTCCTTTATTTATAAAGTAGAAAAATGCAATACATGAACTTTAAGAAATCTCTTTTTTGGAATGTAACATAACACTGGTCTAAATTTAAGTGCTGCCAGTTACAAGGCAGTGCCAACTTCAGAATCTGAACTTTCATCTTAAAAAAGAGAATTCTTAGTCATTGCGACAGAAAGGAAATACCTGACAAACTGAACATATGTAATAGGACATGGATAAATCTGTTGAAGACATGAATAACTGGGCTACTGTGAAGTAAGATTCACTGAATACAGTGAACTTCAGATTCACTGAAGAATCCTTCGCAGCATCACTCCAAAATGAAGGCCATGTGCTTACCTTAAAGACCCAAATTAGGACACATAAAATGACTAATTGCTCTTGCGCATCCTACTTCATTTCAGCAACAACCCCTGCCAAGCAAACCGTATGTCCCTTTGACGTATGGTTTGAGAAAGCAATTTATCCTGCCCTATTCAATATCCTTTAGAGTAAGGACAAGAAAGGTGAAGAGTGATATTACTCAAAGGCATTTCAGAATAGTTTGCCGACTCAGGTTCACGATGACGTAAGTGTTAATTAAGCAATTTTGGCTTCCTACATCGCAGTTCTACTTCTTGGAGACAAAGCATAATCAAATTACTCAGAAGTGGGTTTGTTTTAATTTCCGAACTGTAGCCTTCATTGTCCTCAACACTGTTTGTGCTTCCTACAAATAGGTTTATACAGTCAAAATTGTGGTGGTGATGGAGTATATATGTATGTATTTATATATCAAACACATAAAACTTACCATTTTAACCCCATTCAAAAACTGGGAAAACCCCCCAAAACCTGACAACTTAAATTCCAAAAAGAGATTCTGTAATTTGTTTTTATGTGTTCATAAATTTCTATTTGCCCTCTTCTGATGTCTGCAATAACAAAATGTATTGCTTTACTTACAGTTGTTCTCTGCATGGAATATAGGGATGATCTGAGTATGATTAGGAAAACATTTCTGAAGCAAAACCACAAAATTACATTTCACAAAAACGTAAGTTAAAATACGTATTATACCATCACGCCCACAATTATACGATTCTACAGACATTTCTTCTAGGAATCCCAAGGTAGACAAGGAACAGTTAGCACTCACCTGCCTCTGCACCCTGGGAGAAGCAGTGTGTAGTAATGAGAAGAGATCCTGGAGCAGAGTCAGCTGCTGAGCCAGATACTGCCGGCCTACGTTGGAACCGCTCAATGCCAGAACCATTGACAGCAGCTCAAAGCAATAAGCGTCGGAAGAAGCATCTTCATCGTTCGGCTGCGAGTTGGCGTTCTCTTTGCTAGAGATGGCATGTTCCCATTCTTCGCGCACACGGGTTGCTTCCATTCGTATGGCCTGGACTATATGAGCACATACCTATCCAAACAGAATCCAAATACAGAGGAACTCTTTAACTTTTAGAAAGTGAAAGAGATTGTGTTGTATGTACCTTCACAACTATGACTAAAATGGAAAGCCTGTGAAATCTGGCCTGTGCTTAAATTACTTTTAAACATAAATTCAAATGAAGAATAAAATTCAGATATAAATTTAGAGTAAAGATTAGATAAAATTCTTTAGAATTAAGATTTAGATTTAATACTGAATATGCTCATCTTCATTCTGGAAAATTTCATTGAAATAAATCTTTTTTTTATTGCCCTTTCTGCCTTTTAGTTTGCTTTTTACATAGAATGTAGGTTTAAGAAAACTCACAAAAAACTCCAAAGAAATACTTTTACTCAACACTCACAGAAGGAAAGGATTTATTAAAAGATTTATTCTCTTGTTTAGTTTGCTCTTCAGGAAGCTTAAAAAAAAATGTAGAAACCATGTTTTCATTTTACCAATAGCATGTTAAAAAGCATATTTAAGATATTTTAAAATTTGCTAAGATGGGTGACAAAAAGGTAGATTTTCCATGACTTACTAATCTAACAAACTTCAAAATTAATCTAAAAGCTCTTGTATTACTGTGAAAAATTTTACAACAATATTTGTCTTGTGATAAGTGTAACAAAGATAATATAAAAGATGCTTTAGTTGGTGTATTTAAAAAAATTAAATATTCAAAAGAAAAAAGAAAAACATACTCTACCTACTGCTTTATGTTAAGAAAAACAAAGATAAATAAGAAAACCACAAACCCAAACTTTCACTGACTGCAAGAAAGAATAATTTAAGAATCTATGCACTGATTACCTATTTAGGATTAAATTTCATCAAACCTAAATACTTTTTGATGACAGAAATGGGGAGAAAATATGTGCAAAACTAAGAATCTAAACTCTGCCACTGAAGCTCTGCTAGAAATTTGAGAGGGTCTACTATTACGCTATTGTTATCAGCAAACATGAATAAGTACCATTTACAACTCAATTCTAAAATTTTTCTTTTTAAATTGAGTCTAATAGGATAGAGGTTTTCATCCTATTAAAATGGATTTTTTCATTGTCAATTTCAGCAGATTTTTCATATAAAACACACAGACATAGTATTTAAAATGTAAACCAAAATTTGATTATAAAGAACAATAGAAGAACTGAAAGTGTCAAGTAAAAGGTACTATATTCACTGAAAATGAGCATATTTATTACAACACATGAACATTTAATCCTCAAAACACTTCAGAATGAACAAACCTGCTTCTGCAAATTTGTCAGTTTGCTCCGGCTGAATATGATCCCTACCATGTGCTCCTTCAGGTCTGCATCTGATGTTGCCTTCATAAAAAACATATTTAATATTAGATCAAGAGTCTCAAGAACGTTTCATAACTACTGTAGCAATTAAGATGGAATATATGTTAATAAGGAATTTTGTTACAGAGAAGTACGATATATAAGCAAGATCAATTTAACTACGGTTAATAAATACCTCTTAGATGTATTTACTTACTTTCTCTTTATAAGAGGAAATCTGAGCATGAAATACAATAAAATAATTGATAAGCAAAATAAGTGAAGTATAATTATCCGAGATTCAGCCTCTTCACGTAGCTTAACACAATCACTGATTAAGCCTTTGTAAAGAAGTGCACGGAAAATACTTTTCAGTTTATATATTTCACAGGAAAAGAAACAGGGAACACACAATTAAGTCACCACAGAGCAGGTGAGAGAAAAATACACTTTTACAAAATGAATAATTCAGTCATGGAACTTATTGCCACAAGGTACTGGGTAGAGCAAAACCATTATCACCTAAAAAATGAAATTACTTTCGTTGACAACAGTCCAATTTTGGCTATTAAACGTGACAGTCCAGATACAATGACCTTTTCAGAAACACTCAAACTAATCCTTGCTGGAAGATCGGAGAGTACACTAGGTAGAAGGATATTAGTATGGTTTCTTAATACTTTTTCTCTCAACATCAACAGAGCCCCTCTTAAGGCACAAGATAATATGCAAGAAGGACTTTCAGGTTGACCGTTATTGCAGGTGTTAAGTACTTCTGTAATTGTAGGCATAATTTGCACCACCATTGCTGTGATGTTTCCATTAAATGCATACGCTACAATTATAATTTACTAATTAAAAAAATCCATGTCAATTTTTAAAAAAATAAGCAATTGTGACATTTTACTTCTGTTTTGATCTGAAAATAATGTAGCATAAGACACAGGAAAAATACTGAAAATCCTCCTGCATCATTTTTTCAGCAAAGTATTATTGATAGAATACAAATAAATACATTGTGTACTTTTTCTTCTCCTTCTGGGGAAGACAACAGTGCTTTTTCTTCTTGTTCTGGGGTTGGCTCAGCATCTCCAGAGATGAGTTTTCCAAATACCTGGAAGAAAGACAGTGACAATTAGCTTACCTCAAAGACCTCAAACTTGTGCAGATGTGACATGTTACATTAAAACAAAGTACTGAAAGTCTACGAGATTTATAGTAACTTTCACTGTATAATACATCATTAAAATCCCACCTGGGATGTAATAAGTCGGAATACTCGCAGCGTTTCTGATTCACAGTTTCTTTGTTGAGCTACACTTGCAGAAATCTGGCCTGCTATTTTAATGCTTTCACCATCTTTCCATCCAAGAATTTTCACTTGTCGAACTCTTAGTGTGTTCTCTGGACCCTTCAGTTCAATTTTGATGATGTGATTATCACCCCCAGGAAGTTCGCTTGTTACCCAGCCAATGTGTCTTGAATCCAAGTCTACCTATTAAACAGGAATATAAAGATGGGAACTGACATTACATCAAACAAACAGTCACCTACCTCTAAAACAAACCCATCATATCTCACTGGAACCAATACAGTGTTTGCTATGAAATTTTCATCCTGAGCAGTAAGACAATCATGTTTAATTATAAAAATGTTCAACTTCATGAAGTCAGATAAAAATTTTCTCAAACTTAAAAAAAAGACACATAGCCATTTCTTTTTTGTCTTTAAAACCTATTAGAAATAGTGGCCTATCTATCCCTTTTATCCTCTGAGCAACAGTTCACATATTCAAAAAATCACTTTGAACCAATATTTGCTTGCTACTTTTAATAAAAAAAAAAGCTGCCATAATTTAACTGAAAATACAACACACAATTATCAGTATTTAAGTTACTTCATCCCTATTCACATAAACCTCTGCCAAAAAAATGATAACTCTGTGGAAGTCAATGTCTGATAATTGTAAAAAAGACAGATTAACTGTATCAAATTAAGTTTATTTTAAAGCAAATACGGTCTAAAAAAAGAGAATATAAATAATGTTGTAAGATTTAAACTGTGACTGTCACTACTGGAACCCAAAACCAAATAGTGTGTAGTGCCTCCCATCATTGCTCAGAGCAACCCGAGCGGGCCTAAGTTACACTTGCCCTGAGCCCAGTGAGCCCTCTCATATAGCCATAAGCTCACTTATAATCAAGCTAATATTTGTTCTTTTCTGTTTCTATGCTAATTCTCAGCATCTGCATTGAACTGTGCTGCAGCAGAAGAGACTGACAATTTTTTAAACATTTTTTTTTAAAATACCACGAGACAGAGTATGCATAAGTTAGGGTATAGTATGTGGGTGTGTGTGAAGATAAAAAACCCTGTTGGAGAAGTGTCAGAGGACTGTTCAGGGAGCAAAGCTGAATCAAATCCCGCCTGTCTTCTGGGAGTGAACCATCCCTGGAAAAATGCCTGGGTGCTGTGATTGAGCAGACAGAAACAAGGCCAGGGAGCAAGCTAACAAGCTGTAGGAATGATCACGAGTCCAGCGCCTGAGTGCCGCCCTTTATTTAGCTGGATAACCAGGCGTACCAAGTCAGTCTTCTCAAAAAAAGAATTCTCCAGGTGGTGCGTGTGTCCATCTATATTTTGTATCTACATTTATAGATTCACAGAGAAATACACACAAACGTTATATCTGGCTACATATATACACACACTCACACTTCACTGTTTAGTACGAGCCCACTGTACCAAAGTGGTTTTTTGTTCAGATTTGTAGCATCTTTTGGAACTGTATCTTTGCCTTAAAATGCTCTCTGAGGACAAGAGGTAGAGAAAGGCAAACCATCTCTCTGTAATAAGACAGGTACTGCTTCTTGAAGAATTTTACCACTGACTGTCAATAATCCAAGTAATAAAGTTTTGAGCCCCAAATGGTAACTGCCTGTTTGAAACCTTAAATATCTCTAATGAGTCGCATCAGTGTCAAAATACAAAACATTGCTCTCTGTGTAAAAATCATGCACCTATCATCTGGCTTCACAACAGAAGTACAAAGACTGAATACCATCCTGAACTTGAGTCTCTGGACAGAAGTCTTCAGCTACCTGAAGTTGAGAACTAAAAATGACAGGGTAAAACGTGTGCTATAAAAGTGTATTAGACCATGTAACTACAAAAACTAGTCTTGAGGCTAAATGATTTATTTTCTCCTTTCTCATGGCCTTCTATTTCTGCTAACTTTTAAGCTGCAGTTCTCTAATGAAAAATGATTCCATGAAGCAGATGACAGTGTAACACTAAGAAGCCAGGCATCAGAATATCTAACTGTGTAATGCTATTTAATGCAATTATTTCAGGTATATTCAGATATAAGTAGCCTAAAAGAAATCAAACAGCTTGTTGGACCTTATAAAACACAACGTAAACAGTCTTTTTAGGAAACTTTCTACATTATAACTTACCCTTCCCGCTGTAATAATTTAAAAAAAGAAAAAAATCTAAGGAACATTTTATATTACCTTGTTCTGTTTCAGTAAAAGCTTGATCAATATTCAGTATATATGACTGAATTCTGTCATTAATAGACCAGTATCATCCAAGAATATTATGATGCCTGATATTTGTAAAATAATTTATCTACCACAAGAAATGGAAACTATTTGCTTAGAAAATCTGCTATATGCAACCAGAAAATGATGACAATTTTTCAATGTCAACTGTTAAAATGTTTACCTGCTTTATTCTGCAGAGATCTTCTACTGCCTTGCCAGTTAGGAAGGTCATTGAAGTCACTTTGTTCTACAACAAGCAAGCAAAATAAGAACAAAACAATTCAACTGAGGAGCATTCTGACTATTTCTTCCCTATTAAGAGAGTATGTACATGAGAGAGACACAAGTCGTTTCATTACAAAAAAAAAATTAAAAAGTGATCAAAACCAAGGACAAAGAATTCCAAAGCACAGTTCTCAAAAAGAGATACAATTTGTTCCTTGTATTAAAAGCTGTAGTTGAAATAAAGATATATTTGTAACATTACTGTGCAGATCGATAAACATGAATGAAGTAGTAAGTCTAGAAAATAGTTTGGATTTTATGAAAACCTCTTATTTGAATGCTTCTAAAGAAATCGTGAGCAGGAAAAGTAACTTATGAAATACTTAAATGCTTGAAAATGCATCTGAAATTGAACATGCCACTGAGAATTAAGTTTCCCAGTCTTCGGTCCATGCAAACTGCAAATTCAGTTGGATTGGTCTGATCATATCAGGTACTGCTTTCAAACCACAGGATTTGAAATGTGAGCTTCTGAATTAGAATTAAAACTGAACTGGACAAAGAAAACGGTGGTTCTTGATTGGTAAATATATACAACTTTGACTATGCACTTTCAATGAGAGACATTTTATTTCATTTTTTTTCTTACCCCAAGATCTCTGGAATTGTCTACATGAACACACACATAGCGTGCATTGATTCCTTTTACACAGTTAATTGTGATGTTTTTAGTTTTGTTTTTATCTTCATCTCCGGACTCCCAGAACGTTTCTGTAGACCCATCTGTTAAACTACCAATCATGGCAGGTCGGCTCGATGTTTTAATGTCAACAATGCTGGTTAGGTCTTTTAGACAAACCACTATACATAGTTCCTGTGAAAACAAATGGAAGTATTTAAAATATCTGAAAGTAAGCCCAAATACAGGCATTATTTACAATTTTTAAAACCATACAGGCATTTCTGTTCTGAGGAACAGAATTCTCTGAATTAAAGAAGAAATTTGTCATTTATTGGTTCAAATTATTCAGCTCTTTAAACCAAAGGAAGTATTAATAGCTAACAGTTGAATATATTAGGAAATGCCTAAACATATAAATAAATGGAAGAAAACACTTTGAAGATATTCATCAGGAGTATTAATTTGTGCTCCTCAGAGTAACAGAAGAAAACAAAGATATAAGCAAGAAAGAACTGCTAAGTACACAGCATTTAACAAATGAACTAACTCAATGAAGCAAATGAATTAACTAAATGAACTATAAGATATCTCCAAACACTGTACTTGCAAACAAGCACTTACAAGCACAGCTCCAAAATTTAGGTTTGAGTGATACACAGGCTAAGGGTCCTGAAATCCTTCCATTTGAACCTCTAAAGTTAAATATGAGAACCCAAATATCAGCAACGAGATCCCAAACTGAGACGCATTCAGGGAAATACGACATTGCAATAAAGAATGTTTTAATTCAAACAGAAAGATCGTAGCAAGTACAGGCTGTTCACAATTGATCTCTGCTTCTGAGAAGTGTAATACTTACCTGATTCATGACTTCAAAGCCAGACTGAATACTGATACTAAAACTCTCTTCACTATCTCCATCATCAGATTTAGACAAAATATTGTTGATATGATGAAAAACATTGCTCTGGTGCAGGAACTGGTGATCAGATTGTTTGAATTTGAGGCTCCAGCACCTGAAAACACATTTAGTGGACTGTGAAATTTTGAATATTGTTTGAAAGACATAAAATTAATAGTTTCACTGGTAGGTTATCTTTTGCTTATCAAAATAATTTCTATAAACCTTTATCTGCAAAATTTTGCAGGATCTTAAATGTTTCTATGCATCATTTTGAGGAAGGCAGAAGTAAACTTTTCTTAAGAATTTTAACAGTGAACAGAATAATTATTATTCAATTTGTATCTTTGAGACAGATACACAGGAAAAATTTCAAACAGTTTAAGGATACTATTCAGATGACAGAATTCTGAGCAAAAGGTATTACGCTCCCATGCACGTACACACAGACACTATGATATTATTCAATAATCTGTTTTTCTTCATAGTGGATACAGTACAGAATTTAAGAGCAACTAGATTTTTCTCTACAAATTCTTTTATTCTATTCTTTATATGGATAAACACATACATGTATCTTTTTCACACATCCTTCCTATGCGTAAGGATAGAAACGCTCCTTTTCACGCAGGCACATAAAGTTGTTTCAAACTTCCTATCTACACCACAAAATCTTTTCATCTATAATGTTACACCATTTCCTGCCTGTTAAGAATTTTCTTAATTTGCGCTTACCTTAAGGCCATTTGCTGTAATGCACTACCACTGGGAAGAGACATCATAAGATCAGAGATTGTCTGGAGAAGGCGATGGAAAGTGTGGGGTAATGGGTGAGCTGCTTCGCCAGCGATCACTATATCTGACAGTGGATGTTCACATACTCTTGTGTCTTTTTCCTAAGATGCAAAGCAATTTGTGTGTTGTTAACAGACTTTCAGAGAAAAAAGGTTAAATAGAAATAAAAACATTTGGGATATTCGGGTTAAGAATAACTGCATCAATCCTATAATGAATGTGAAATTCAAAGCATTTCCTGTCAGAGAATTTTTACAATAACAAGTTATACGTGAACACCAAACAAGGAATTCAGGAAGTATACTTTATACTTCCACATATTTCTCACGATTTAAAGATGTGACACACTGCGTTCCATTAATTTGAAAACTAGAAAAAACTGACATATTGCAGCTGTTAATAACAACTTTTTTGAACAGCCAAACCCAGTCATAACAAACATGCTAATTAAGCTAAAGTTATCAGCTGCTTTATTTCATTAGACCTGTGAAAATAATGATTCTTAGTTAAGGTGTGCCAGTATCAGAACAGCTGTGCGTTGGGAGCCAAGTTCCGCTGGGCAGCGGGTATGAAGGCAGTGGCAGAGGACCAAAGAGGGTGGGGGCCAGCAAGGTGTGTTATGGGGAAGAGTAGCAGAGAAAGAGAGGGAGGTTCTGATCACGATATCCTATTTCAGAAGGAAAGACTCATTATTACACCCAAAGCCAGATTCAAACTTATTATTTTAAGCCCATTAAAATGTTTTTATATATTCTTGCAAGTAGATTTTCCATGGATCTCGACTGCTTGAATGCCTAGAAATGCTATGTTCTTATTTGAAATGAATTTTAAGCACCTGCTTACCTAGACAAGAATCATCAAAACAGACATTTCTCTGTTTTTTCCTGGAGGGTATAACGTAGTAAAGTATACTCAGTGTATGAAGTAGGAAGCAGGAAATTGAACTCTACGCTAAATAAAATCAATTATTCAGAAAAAGTTCAAAGCCTAGGTATTTCCCTTCCCCTCAAGGATCCTATTGACATGGATAGCATCCTGCTCCCCGCTGTCTCCTGTGCAGCTTATTAATTCTTACATTTTGATTTGCTTTAGCAAGGACACTGCCCTTGAACCTTATGTGTTAAACCATTTATGGTTCTAGATCACCATCCCCCATTTTTACAGAATTCATCACTGGGATTTCTCGTCCTCTCCCAGTGTATTAAAAGAATATGTAAAAATTTTTCGCATAAGGAAATGAATCCCAGTTGCGGACATGCACCAAACTTCCTTGGATTACATTGTATACGTACAATTAAATGGGTATTTTTATCACATGATCAGACTACTGAAGATTTTGTGATTTGAATATACATCACCTGAGTGATATTTAACAATTAGCTGAAAACTGTTGCCAGTTTATTGTATGTCATAAAATTATTCACCCTAGCCAAGTGACCAAGGGGAATTTTTTAAGTCCTCCCTTCATTATACCAAAAGAGAAGCAGCATTCCCAACAGAACAGAAGTGGCATATTTTAACATTCCTTTCTAATCTTTATCTTTCAGTCAGTAATTATCCAAACTACGGCTAAAACAGTATTTGTTTATTCTTTTATATAGTAAAGGTTCTTATTTTGGAGACTGGCATAAGCACTAGTGGGAACCCATTTCCCTCACTCTAGCAGTGCTTTTGATGTAGCAGCTGAAATCATCACAAGGCACAAAACTGTTGGAGATATGCACGGAAACAATATTCTGAATATAATATACAGAGCTACTGCCAATCAGCTTTAATGTATACATGCAAGAATTTGGCACACTTGAAAATAAGTATGTAGAATTATAAATCTGCATGTCAATACCGTAAAACGGAAACGTTGACATCCCACATAAAAATCAAGACAAGACTACAGTTGCTTTGTAAACAACTATAGCAAGGTACCAGGGCTACAATGCTGAGAAAACTCATTTCAGAACTTCTCATTTCAAAGCTGGATTAGATTTGAAGTGATAAAAATTACCCTGGGCTTACTAGCAGCCCTCCCATGATTTCTTGAGCTATTCACTGTGGACATGATAATGTTTTCAATCTGAGCCTAAATCTAGAAGAGACTATATGAAGATACCTTTTGGAAGAGTGGTATGTTAGACTATACTATTTCACGTGCTACATTTTCAGAATTAACTACAGTTTTTTTCTAAATCACTAAATTAACTATATTGAGTGCATATGTAATTACTTTTATATATATAATTATTTTTAAATCTACAGCTATAATTACTTAAATTAACTCTAGATTTTCAGAATTAACTATAGACTTTTCTTAAAGAACTGAAAGCACAGCAGACCAAACAACAAAGCTTCTCTGAAAAATATTTTCTCTATTTTCTCTTTTTGTAAAAAATTTTGTTGTTACTGGATTAGCAAGGTCCTTGTGCCTTTTTTTTTTCTTCTTTCCGATACTCACAAAAATAATGCATTAAATGACTTTCATTCATCATCACACAAAACTTGGCAATTTTAGAAGAAAAATTAATGTATCTATGACTATCAGAAGAGTTCAACTACAATTTAAGACTAAGAATTTTCATTCCATAATTAAGGTTCTATTTCACAAAGAGAGGATTAAGGTTTCGTGAGTTGTTTTTTGGTTTTGTTTGAGTTTTTGTTTTGTTTGGTTTTTTACACATAATAAAATATTTCTAAATTGACTTAAAATCAACAGAGATACCGTATTTACAAAAGGAATGCTGAACCTCACTTGTTCTGCATTTTCTTTATTTGATTTATTTTCTTCATCCTCCTCTTCTTCAGGCTCTACAGGTGCAGGAGTCAGGGAAGCCACAAAATGCCATAAAATATCATGAAGAGAAGTTGTTTGAATGACGTTACAAAGAAGCCAGTTGAAAGCCTAAAATAAAATACACACAAAGAGTTATCAATTGGTTAAGCAAACTTGGAGTAAAACTATTTCTTAAACCATTTATGTAAAGAGGTCCACTGATGCTTTTGGACAGGCATAATAATAATACAACAACAACAACGTCTTCAAGTAAGACACATTGCTCTCTAGCTAAGACAGTTTATTAAAATGACAACTATATTAAGCAGACATGACAAAGTAATTCACAAACAGCGTGCACAAAAGTTCTTTGAAAAAAGCTTTAAGGTTGAAAAAGCAAAGTTCTTACGTATTTTTAGAGATTATTACAAGACGACGTGGTAACACTCCTTACTATTTAAATTGGTTAACTAAGTAAAGATCCTTTTTAATTCAGAACTCTGCAGGCTGAGATTTGGTTTCCTTTTTTCGTCTCTCCCATTGACTGAATTAATCAAACCAATTCAGCCACTTAAAATAAAAAAAATCAACATAGTGGAGAAAAAAGGATATTTAAAAATTGTAGTATTGTTCTATTCTTCTAAAAGCTGCAATACTTCTGCACGTTGACATTTGGAAATTTGATGGCTGGTGCTTAATAACAGAGGTGTGTTTTTTTTACTTTATTAGAGAAAATCCACCTACATTTTCCCACATAACAAATACCTGAAAAATACCCACGCTGTATACAAGTTCAGCAGAAACTTTACTGAAGCTTAGCTGAAATAATAAAAAAAAAGGCCTCTTGCAGTTTTTATTGAAGCAATTGAACTTTAATGGGTCTTTTGGTTGCTCATTCACTATCTATATAACAAATCCCATAGCATTCACCCATCTCAGAAGGAAGTTGTGAAATATCTAGATATAATCAGCACCAAAACAATTCTAAAGAAAGAATTCTCAGTCCAAGATTTGAAAAAAGAATGGCAAGCAAGACCAGGAAAATGCTGAGCAAATGAGGAGAAACTAATATTTGTATAATTGATTTTTGCAGCCTTAATAATATTCTTTTATCAGAGATTTTCTACACAACTGATATACTATTGAAGAAGGTTTATAGGCAATACTTTTGTATTCATAATTTTTAGAGTTCATAATACCATTAAGTGAACTTTTAGAATGGGTTTACTGACATTTGTTAGCACATGACAATTTTTTTTAAAAAATCTGTATAAAAATTATTTAAAAAAATTTGGAGTCAGAATTTACAAATGTCTTATTTTAATCATACAAGATCCATTAATATATTAATACCTCCATGGCAAAGACTCGGCAAGCGGATTTCCGTAAGGCCTGTTTCATTGCTATTTCGAGTCCTTCCAGATCATGATGCTGGATTACAAATGCCAATACTGGCCACTGGAAATTTCTCTCTCCTTTGGAAAGAGAGCTGTGGGCGGAGATTAACCGAGAAAGTTCAGGAGATGGATGTCTCAGGAGAGAGGACCCCACTTCTATTCAAAAGCATAAAAACATGCATACATTAGATTCTTTGTGCATTTTAATTTTATAGCCACAGTAAAAATAAAAAGCAATAGAGTAATTTTAGAATTGATATCTTTGGGTTTTTTTTCTATGAGAAAAATGCATTAATAAAAGCAAAGTGGAAAAATGATGCTTCAACCAAGAAAGAAAATATCACTCTAAGCACAAAAGATACACCACGAATTTTCTTAAGCTAATCCTGTGAAGATTAACAAATAGCTAATGTCTATTAATAAACAGAAATAAAAGTCATTACATGTATTTATAAAAAAATTGTATTTGTCTACAGTTTCCAAGAAGAACTGCAAATCTAATGCCGTATCCTTGAATATTTTTTTTAACGTTTCCGAAGTCTATGCCCTTACCTGCATCTCCACTGTTGACTCGTCTCCTAGGGATTGCTTTTACACGTGCTGGCAAAATTGAGTGCTGTTTGTCATATTCTGATGCAACAACAGAATATGATCTTTGAAAGACTGTACGCTTTGCAAGATCTGTATCTGTTATTGGACTGGTTTCCAAACTACAAAGAAATCGGTGAAGTTACAGACTCATCAATGAATATATAGAGTATACTTGAATTACACATAAATATTAAATAAAGACACATGCATTTCATAATGACAATGCTACTACTGCATGAAAGTTTGTCTTATGTACCTAATAACTCTTTAAATGCTGGAAAAGAAGCAACACGTATTATAATTAGACATGATGAGAAAGCATGCAAGTGCTTTATAAACAAATGTAATGATGCACATGGTAAGTTCCAAGAATTTAGGTATTTTTAAGAGAGAATACAAACATTCAGATCATGCCTGAATTGAAGTTTCAGCCCAAATTTGCCCTGAGAATGCATGTGAAAACATCTATGGAGTGAATTTTTAATATGCAAGCCAGCTGAAATTTAGAACTTCATGTGAAGTAAAAGTTTCTATCATCATTAGCCTTAAAGTGAATTTTCAATTGCTACGGCTATGCCTCTGACATGTTTTACTCCTTACCTTCAGTGGACTTCTTACAGTCTGCAGAAGAACTCCCAGCTTATGGTGTCCCTATAGGCCTCAGGAGACCATGGTTGTCCATAGTTTTATTAAAGGAATATACCAATTTGATGCACTCTTAAGGAGTTTTGTTAGAAACGGTCTATTTCTGAAAAGACTACATTGTGTATTGTAGCATTCCAATAAACTATTTTTGCAGTCAGTATAAAATATAACAGACTGAAATAAAAACAGGTTAAAAGCAAGTTTTCTCATCATTACATCCTCTTTATTGTATGAGGAATCACTGTTTGACATCTAAAACCACCAAGCATCTAAGTTGATTCCAGACTATTATTAAGTAACAGTAAGAGCCTTTTTTTCCCTGGCAAAACCAAAAAGTCTGTAATTGTTTGAATTTGATCATAGTAAGCTCAATGAGATAAGAAACTGGCTTATTCTGACAGAAACCATCCAGCGCTCTTGGTCCTAGATAGCATTAAGTTGTCACTTCTTCTGTGGCATTTTAACTTCCCACAGAAAGAAGCAGCAACACTTGCTTTGAAAAATCTAAGGTATTGAAATTCCTTCCTGTTCAAACTTCCCTTTATAATGAAATCCTGAAAGGAAGATAACAGCTACTTCCTTTCAAAAAAGGCTGTTAATCTGCACTGCAGTCAGTTGTGTAAAGGAACAGGAATACAGGGGAAAAAAATGCTACATTTTCAAGGAGCTCATAACAGCTATGGTCCTTGGACCATTGCTCTTTAGATCAGTTCTGGAGACCCTGGAAAACTCTATTTGTTTCTACGGGGAAATAAGCAGTCCTAGAGGAAGGACTATTGATAAATTTCCCTGAGGTATGCTGAAAGTCCTTACAATTTCTGAGCAAACTTTTTCATATTTAGGTTGTAAAACCAAGACCTTTCGAGAGAGAAGCAATTGGTTTGCATTACAGTTAAAAGTTTCAAATCTGATTTGCAAACTTGCATTGCTAGCGGTTGAATATATGCCTGATGTGCTATGATTAACTGAAGATTTTTTTTGACTACAGCTTCAGAAGCTTTTGCTTTTTTCCTGCCATTCTGCCACTGCAGAGATTGATCTGAGCTGATCTGATACTTTAGCTACTTAACTACAGCAATGTTTTATCTTTTTTTTTTTTTTTAAAAATTGGTGGTGTGCTAATGCTTTAGCATTTGTACGTAGTACCTAGAATTACAAGCAAGTACCTTGGAGGCATAGATTTCATGTTACTCTCTGGCTCTTCAAAGACATTAGGGCATGCATCAGGAGTAACCGAGATGTACGGCGCAGGTACTGAAGTTGAGCGCAGGTACCTCATCTCATCCTGGAAGAGGTTGTCATCCTGGTACCCAACAAAATTTTCATGATGATGCCTACATCAAATTAGATTTTTAAATTAGGATTAAGGATTACAAGTTCCTGAAACAGACATACACAAAAGTCCTTTGCCAATATATTTAGCCAGCCAATGCCACTCATTTACTCCTCACCTAATGCATTTAAGCTGGTTGTGACTTACAAGTGTTAGTGGAAAATATAATGGCATTTTCAACCAACAGCGAGTGGGCATCACCCTTTGTTATCTTTTAGTATTTTCATTAGGTGTTTCCATTATGTATTTTAGGCCCAAATGTCTATCCACCATAAACATAAGACACTACAGTGAAATCTACTTAGAAATACCAAGTAAGCACAAGCCGTCTTGTTTCCTTCTTACTATTTTTAACTGCAGAGAGAGAAAAGTAGCACATATGTCTGCTACTAACACACTAAGTCAAACTTTTCAGGAAATGCTAAATTCTTTGGACAGAAACTAAACTGTTGTTAAAAAGTATTTAGCATCCAAAAGCTACTCAGGGTATATTTAACACTTGGAGCAAACAGAATCTAAGAAATAAGATCACAGATCAACAAGATCACAGAAATAGAAGAGAAAGAACAAAGATCATAAAGAATTAGGAAAATACGTATTTTTCTACGTCAGTTTTAATTTAGTTTATGCGTACCTTTTTATCCAACGCTATAAATACAAGTATTAAAATCAATATTCTTAAGCTTCCTTTAATTACCTTGCTAAAGTCTGTAGATAGAGGCATGGCATTTTAATGGGAAAGTCTTCAGAAATTCCTTCTTTGACACTGGGAAGTTGAGATTGGAATGCTTTTGCAGGGTGATAGCAGAGGATACTGGGCTCAGCAGCACTACTCAGCGACAGTAAATACAGCGCGTTGGCTTTAATCACTTGATGCGCTTCCATAGTTGGCAAGGCACGCGGAGTCTTAACTTGCATTGGTTTTCTCCTAGATTGTTTAATCTAGAGATATTTGAAAAAGGTATATTTAAATTATACTTCATCACAGGAAAAGCTGACTATCAATTATACTGAAGTTGCTTGATGAAAAATTGCTTGTTGTAAAATGCTTTCTATTACAAAGTGGTACTTCTATTATTTTCATAGCTTTGCAACCTTTTAATAAACAGCTGAAAGTTTTGATGTTTTCCTTAGAATGAATTTTGTGTGCAAACCAAATTTAATTTCAAAAATGAAATTAAATTAGCATTGTTCTGCTTATCTTAAAACCTCAACATATTTGTATGCTTTAAGCAAGAATTTGAAATTGGTCATGGAGGACCACTGTAAGAACATCACCTTTTGTATTATTCCCATTAAAAATTCCTCCGGTTTGCCCTGTGTTTGGCGTCTGTATCCAGTGATCTGGATGATTAAGATCATTATAGAAACTATAAACATATAAAGTTAAATCAGTACTCATATTTCAGTAAACAAATAAAACAGAATTCAGAGTTAAATAAACTGACACATACTTTTAAAAAATTAGGTACTACATTCAATGGTGCAGTTGTATTGGGATTAAAAAATAAAATTACTTTACAAATTTGAAAACATTACCATCTGAAGGGATGAAATCTGGTCAGAAGTAATCAGCAAAGTTTCTATCTTATTATTTTAAATCTATCAATGGCCTAAGTGGACATTCCAAAATTCTGAAATTCCGAAGTTTTTTTAACTACCCCTACATTATTTTCAAGTTGTGAACACAGTACTATTAAGCAGATAGAGCGCTAAACATGTGAGAAACAGATGAAAATACCTTCTCTCTTGCTGCTGCTTGCTTTTCACGGAGATATTTTTCTCTGCATCGATCGCAAACCAAATACCAAGTGCTTCCTCCAATACCACCATCACCACAATTACCAGCCCATCCTCCACAAAAGTGCCCAATGCTATTATAACCTTGGCCACCTGCATACCGGCCACAACCTACATCAGGGAAAAAGATGAAAAAACAAAAGTTATTTCAAAAGAATGATTATTATTAGATGATTTATTACTGTAAAAGAGGGATGGAGATGGGGAAGGAACACATTTGTCTTTTCCTGGCCTAATTTTCTCCTTTTCTTTCTCTCTGAAGTGTTTAAAAAACAAGGTGCATGTCCACGTGTCCCACCAGTATACAAAGAATCCAAATGCACTGTGTTTTTCAAGTTTTTATTATGAACTCGTCCAAAGCAGGAACAGCTCCCTATTCAGGCAGCCAAGCGACGGTTAGGTCAGTATTACATGTTAGCCAACACGACCTATAATCTAACAAACACAAAAACCTACCCCCGTCTAATAAACCTTAAAAGGGAATGAAGTGCATTCCTATGCTGAATTCCTTTCCTTTCTCAGAAAGATTCAGGGCACTGATAACTGCTGAATAATAAGGCTCCTTAACTTTGCTTTAACTTTGCATACAGTGCTAAAACGAGGGCATAACAACATCAGCCTGAACTTCACTAACTGGCAAAATAACTAGTTATGTTTACAAGCTAGAAAAAAAAGAAACAATTTTGTCTCTAACAAGGCTACTTATTATTAGCTATATTGTAGCTAATCCCTTCTATTAGTGATCCCTTTTCTAAAGAAAACACAACTTGTGTATCTTTTGAACTCAGCTGACCAGCTAAGACAATGCATAGCTAGTACTGATACACCTCATTTTCCTAAAACTAAACAAACTCCTGAAAAAAATTCAGGGGCCCACATAAAGCTCAGATCCACAACTACTTAAAATTACTTACACAAGTGCATAAATAATTTGTGTGTCTTAAGATTTAGTTTCGCTTATATAGTGAATTGTGTTAAAATGCTAGGCAAGACAGCCTGACATATTTTCATAACAGTAACTAACACCAAAATGTGCGTGCAATGTATTTTACAGACGGACACAGGAATTAAAAAAATATGTAATCTTACCTGGATGAGCTTGTCTCATGTGGTAAGTCACAGGATATGGATGGGATTCTCCACACAACTCGCAGATGGTGTCTTTTTCAGGTCCTCCCACTGCAAGCTGGGCCATCTCACCAAAAAGATTCCCCCTTGGCCTAGTCTCAACCTTTTCTTTTTTCTTTTTCTCTTTTTTTGTTTTCTTGTTATCTTTGTCACTGTCCTTCTTCTTTAACACTGCACAAGAACCAGGACTTGGAAAAATCATGTTTTGGGAAGCTGCTTTAATAGTTGCTAAGGAAATATCTTCCCAGAAAGCTACCAAGTGCTGCAATGTTAATGGAAGAGGAGACTTGGATTTCATCGTGTGATGACTGGATGTATCAAAGGAGGTAGTTTCAGTTTTTCCATCCTCACACTTTTCATGCAGAGGTGGTTCTTTTAACATTGAGAGGACTTTGTTTTTATTGATGCTACCCATTTTAGATATATCTGGTCCATGAGGTGAGATGTTGAACATGTTAAGAGCAGATGATATTTCCAGCGAATGTCTATTTTTCAACTTGGTTTCTTTTTCCTCTGCAGGTTGTTGAGTAAGACTGTTTCGTATTGGTGCATGCTCTTTGGACAGTTCTGGATTAAACTTCAAAAAAGATGAACAAGCCATAGCATCATGAACTATTCCTTCATGCCAAAGAAACGCAGCAAATACAGCTCTAGCACATTCGGCAACAGAAGGTGACATTGCTTGCTTGGCAGGCTCTACAGGCTTGGAGCCATCTCCTTTGAAAAGGAAGCTGGATTTTTCTTTTTTGGGTCTTGTGTGCCTACCAGCACATTTACGGCTCACTTTTGGAGATGCTCTCATGTCTTGCTCGTCTTTCAGTGGTGCTTTTCCTATGCTGAAATGAACTTTATTAGAACCATCATCCAGACTTCTGAATTCTGTGTTGTCTTCACAGGTGCTATCTGTAATGCTGTTAGTCTTTAAAGTACTTGAAGTACATACTTCAACAACCTCACTGTGAAGATTTTCTTGTACAACATGAGGGGAAGGAGCTCTATTTTCAGTTTCTGTAACAGGTTTTCCATCTTTTGCAATAATTTTTGGTTTGGGTGAAGTGGACCTTCCCCTTAAGGGTTCTGTTAGTGGTACTTTCTTTTTGCGAAGGGTGTCTGGATCTAATGTGTACGAATCTGATTTGGATCGTTCTCGAGGAGGATCAAGCTTTGTTTTTACAGGGGATGAAGCTTTCTGAGGTAGAGTTTTGTCGTGGGGTGATGAGGATCGTGGAGAACTAGCACCGGATCTAACAGCTGTAAGTGTCTTTGTCTTTGGAGAAGATGACCGGGTTCCTGGCCCTGGAGATTCAGCTCTCAGACTGGTAGTAGTAGTTCTTCCATCCGTTTTTAGTGTTTGCAAAGTGTTATGGTTTGGAGACAAAGACCTGCTGTGAGAGTCTGACCGCAATTTTGCAGTATCCGATTTCAGCATAAGAGACTCACTGGCAGATAAACCTTCTGTATTCCTGGGTTTCTTCTGGTCAGCAGCAGCTCTATTCATTCGCACATCAAGCTTGGGTGACCTGCAGTCAGCTCTGTGTTTTGATGACATGTCTGATTTTCCTGCTGGAGAAATCGCTCTAGCAGCTCCTGTGAAATTCATTCGGTCACCTGTTTAGTATATTTTAGAATAAATTATTATGTTTTGACAGTGATACCTTTAATGATACAAAGCAAGGATTAAAGATCTGAACACAGGGTAAAATTCAAAGACATGCTTCTGTTCACATCAAAATGAAAGGAAATACAAAGGGAATTTTTTCTCCCTAGAATATTTCAATACATTTATTCTCCCAAAGATACAAACAAACAAGTGTTAGGAAATATCTACAGAGAAAACACTACTATGGAGGTATCAAAAGGCACAGTTCACTATTTTGAGAAAACACTAGTAAAGGAAGCAAAATTTACATCCTTAGGTAAAATCCAGGAGTTAACTAAGTTTACCACAGTTGCAACAGAAACCAAGGATTATTTATTTATTATCTCTATGAGTGTCAGCCTGACTGCAACAAGACACTTGCAGAAAGATCAAATACATTAACATTTATTTTCTTTAATGCTCTAAAGTCAGGAAACGTAGGAAGTAGATAAAGGCTATAAGGCAAATTAGGTGAGAGGCTTACAAACATGCTTAAAATGATTCACATCGATAATCTGAGTTATCCACCTTTTTAAGACCACACACTATCAATGTTCTGCTACCAGAACACAACCTACTAAAAAAAACCCCAAACCCTCACCTTTTTCAACAACTAAGCTAAACCATGAACTCTGGTCTATGATGTCCCTTTATTTTGATGTAGTAATTTATTACTCCTCTGCACATTGACTTCATACATGTATTAATCCACAAAACTATAAAAACTATTGGCAGCTTAATATAAATACACGCAAAACAAGTATATGCAGATAAGTGTATTAAGCAATCTGCTTCTAATAATTCTGTGAACACACCCAGTCCCTCTTGTAGAACTCTATTTTGAAAATTAAGACAAGCAATGCTGAAGTTACTGGCAGGCAATACAGCAGTTGTGAATTAAACATACCTGTCTCTCCACAAAGCATTACATTGCAAAGTCTTGAATGCATAGGTAAGTTGTTCTGATTTGAATGGTTTTCATTAGTTAAACATGAAGAAGTTTCTCTTGTACGGCTTGTAGAATTAGGTTACAGTACTTTGGATTATTTTGCTTTTCTAGACACTAGAAGGTTACTTCCATTGGTCTGGGTACTTTTTTTGGGAAACAACTATTTGTCAAAATATAAAGTTTCAGTTAATCAGACAATATTTGCAAATTTGGACCTTGATTTCTAAAGGGATCAGAGAGAATAGGTAGTCATCTTTCATCCAGTACCTCCAGCATTTACTTAGAAGGTGGGAAATCGGTGTTTACTTCCTGCTACATTATGGGATCTGAACCAACTTCTTCCAGATGACACCCATGAAGCCTTGTCCCTGTGCTAGAAAATATATAGAAGCACAGAGTGATCTCGGATTTTTTCCCTACTGTTAACTCTCACAATACAAAATCAAATGTATTATTTGGAGCAAAGTGTAGCAACTCAGATGTTTCCACAGGTTACAAACCATTTCTTATTATTTTGCTACCTCCATATTTAAGGACCTTATAATAAAAAAAACCCAGCAACAGGAAAAAATGAAGGTTACTTATATTAGAATATTGACAAGCTTGAAGGTTAGGGTACTGTCCTGGCTTCCCAGGACATGGTAGGAGTTCATACTTCTCCAGGCAGAGAAGAAATATTTTGTCTACATTCAGGAACGCTATTCCAAATGTAAACAGTAGAATATAATTAAAACATCTCAAAAGTCATCATAACCAATTTTGCGAGTCCAATCTGTCTTTATTCTTTTTTCTAATGAGTTCTATAATTATATTTTTTTTTTTGGGGGGGGGGGGGGAGGGGGAGAAGGAGGGGAAAGAGGAAGGGAAGAAATAGCATGGTGCGTCATGGTTTATAAAATGATTGTTCTTGCTAAAAGAAAGTTTCTTAAATATCAGTCCAAGCATTTTGTTCAGCTATTCACCAGTTCTACTGATGAGCTAATTCTGAGATGTCTTTGTGATATATGAATTCAGAAATGTAAATAATTATGTTGTACACACTTTTCCCAGAAACAAGCAAATAAAAAGACGAATTTAAGGTTTGCCAGATGAGAAACTACTCTAGATAGAACCTCTTACAGAATTCCTCATGAAGGAATAAATAGTGAAAGGACATCGATGTCTTCTTAGAGGGCATAAAACACTATAAACTATTCAGCAATGTATCAAATTCAAGGTATATGCATGACTACTGAATATCAAGCAAGAAAACATTCTAGAACAAAACTGCTTACGAAAGGCATAGCTTAACAGTAGCTTCCAGCAACAAAAAATATTTTATGTTTTTAAAAACAAAGGTTTAGATTTGTACATATACAGGTAAATAATCCTAATTAACGTTCTAGACTATCAGCACACATACAAAAAAATAATCCCCCAAATGAAAAACTGCATAATCATATTACAATCTGCTTTATCTGTAAACAAAAACCACTCAACATTTGTCGCTCTTTTTCTTCCATATTTCATTTGCCTATTGTTTGAAAACAGGTGTTATTAGATTAGATTAACAGTCACCTTTCTTTACAAAGCAGTAAGAGATAGCTAGATCACATATCACGAAGTTGCTGCAACTCAGGAAGGCAACACTGCATAGTTAGATCAAACGAGCTCCCAAATATCAAACTTGAATGTTTACTTTCGAAACAGCATTTTATTAAGCGAATGAAATGAAAATGAATGGAAGGAGAAAAAAAAAACAAAACCAACCCAAAACATTTTTGAATGCAAAATCTGAATAACCTTGCTATGTTGGCATGCATACCCACCCTTCAGTTTGTGAGAGAGAGATGAAATAGCAGAGGCAGGCCCAGCTACATCACTAGTTTTGTAAATACGCTCACGAGAAGCAAGGCAGCAGGATGGAGTTTCTACAGTGGAAAACAGTGGCACAGAAGCAGCACAGATTCAATGGAAAAAGCAGTAAAGATAAAAACAAGCATTTCAAATGATATGCATCTCCTTTGTTAAGTATTCTGAACTCATTGTTTAGACTCCTACCTTAGTTTTAAATGAGAAAGAGTTACTTCAAGATGTTTTCCCTGATCTAAATTTTAAAAGAATAAAAGATCTCCTGGGATTTCAGTATTAGTTTCTAGGATCTAAAAATGTAGTATGTGTAGACTAGCCAATGAGATTTATGGTTTATTATAAAAACCAGTATCTAGTTTTCAACTGAACTCTGGTTTTCAATGTGAACTTTTAATCTGTAAATTTAGAGATTTATTATTTGAAACTGCAATATGGCCTTTTAGATGATTAATTCTCACATTCTTTTGAGAAAATTACAGAACACATAGATGTTTGTGTTGGAAAGTCTCACTAATCACTGGACAGAATGAAGGAAAATATTTTAAACCCATCAAAATTGTTTTCAAATCTGAATGCACCTCAATAATGTAATGTTTTGAAAAACTTCATGTGGGTAGTGTGAACTTTAGTTTCTCACTACTACCAAGAGACATAACTAGCAGTAAAAGAGTTTCTATCAAACAGTATAGACATGAAAATAAATCTGTATCAACCCTTAAAAATAATTTTGCCTTAAGAAACAAAAAAGTTAAATTCTGATATAAGCTAAGATAATTTCAGTATAGAGTCTACTGACACCAAATGTGTTAGAAGTACAGCTCCAAATGAAATTTGGAGTGAGGTAACAGTAGGGACTTCTAGTTTCAAGTTTATCATTTTACTTTCCTCTAATGCTGTTTTTAATTCTAATTCCAATTCCTATTCCTTCCTTTAGAAAAAAAAAAAAAAGTCTAATTCTTGCAGCATTAATAAAGAGCTTGTGTATGTTAGAAGATACTCTGTTTTAAAGACCCTTTTGTACAAACGAAAGAAGACAAGTCTATTGAAAACAAGTGATTTCAATTCCTGCACTGCTTAAGACATCTTTTTGTCTGGTACTACATTTATTAACTTGAACACACAAATATAGTAAAAACCCCATCTTAAGCAATGACAAGGAGTCTATGGACTCTACAATGAGAAAGTGTTCACGCAGGCTTGAAGTAAGAATTTAATTCTTTAAAACAAGAAAATAATCTCTATTTTCTCAATGCAGTATTAGCATAAATTTAAGAACAGTATACCTACTTTGATGCCTACAAATGTTTTCAAGTGATCCAATACTAACTATATTACTTCTGAGTAGCAGGATGTCATTTCACCGATTTTTAAAGGCAAAAATGCAGAAAATCACATTAGAAAAACAAAATAGCAGTGGAGGAACAATGCTGTAAATAAAAGCCTAAAAATGTCAATTTGATATATTAGCATTCCAGTCTATGAATAATTAAATGAAAATCTTTACTAATCCCAATTTCACGTATGCACATTTTTGCTTCATTCTACGTCTAAGAATACTTACATTTTCTAATATTGTCATCTAGCTTATGTTGAACACTGTCCTGCTTCTCAATCATTTCAAAGGGACCGTGGGTGGAAGAGAACGAGTTTCCCACATCACCTCCTTGCTGCCTTGGCAAACAATGTGTGTCCACCCAGGATAAGTGGTCAGTCACAGAGACCAGCTTTTTGTTCAGGATTCTTTTTTTAATCAGCCCCAAAGACTAGAAAGACTTCAAAGACAGGTAGGCAAGCTCTGTCTCACATCATATTTGGAAGTGACAGCTTATCTTCAGTCACATTCTTTCCTTCAACACGGAAATAGCTCTAGCTTGAAAAGCTATGCAATATGGAGACATAAGAGGCAGTTCAAACCCTGTGGCAGGATGCGGTCTTCTAATAGCCATGCCTATTTCCTCTGAGGAAACAGAGGTAAGCCAATCCAGGAGGCATGACATACCACCTACTAGTCCACATTGGTCTTTTTTAAACTCTAAACCAGACTGACAAATGTCTCTGGAGAGTGGAGATAGGTTAAAGTTTCTTGTGAAATGCCACTGCTTTTCTGCATGACCATGAAGGAAAGCACTGACCTGCTTTTGCCCTTTTGCCTAAGCAATGGATGCCTCTTCAAAAAAGAACACATTCCTCTCTTGCTCACTGTTACTGACATGGAAGTTACAGTATGGCTCTTAGCTGAATTTCCTCAAGCACTGCAATCAGCATGTCTGTTTTCACATCCTGAAAATGCCAAATGGCATAGCGACAGTTGGACAAGGACTTTTTTTTTTCCTAAGAATATACTGAAGTCAACAAATGTTTGAATATTAAATATTAAAAAGGGAGAAAAATATTAGATACTGTTATAGTAGGGGAATGAGTGAGCCACTTTAAGTTTATTAATTGAAAGAAGTATTCCTGTGCCAGAAGGGTAGATAAAAATGCTTCTGTAATTTTATAATTTGTAACTACAATTTTTGAAGATGTGATAGGCCAAATTTATTTCTAAGATAAAGCTCGACACAATTTGTGCTCTTCCACCAAATTTTCCCATACCAGTCCCCCCAGGGATGGTTTTGGATTGACCTGGACAAATATATGCTTCATACATATCTTTGACTATCAAATCTGTAAAGCTTAGGGTATGAAACAATTTAACTTACTAGCTCAAATTTTCAGGAATGATGCTTCAGCAATACGCAGCATCTGAAAAAAACAGTTAAACCAATCCTCTCTGGCTGCTTTGCATGACAATTACGTCATTTCAGCACAATATGGAAGAGATCAGTGTGCTTGGTTAAGAGTATTCTCTCCCCTGATTTTACTGAAACACTACTGAGAAGGGTTACGTGCTCCATATGTGTGCTGGTCTTTTGTGCCCCCTCTACAGTTTAGGAAACATGGATAGAAGCACTGCAGGCAAAGCCAACGGTTCTAAATGCTCTGTAAGCAGCATCCAGAAAGGAAAGGAACAAAACCAAAAAGAAAGTGGTAGCACAATACTGATGGGATGTATCAAGGAACTCCTGACACTGTGGGACCATATGCTGGATTGCAGCTCTGCAGCACGAATTGGCAAGGAAGCAGTCTGACGGGACGCTACAACTGTTTTAAGAGCAGCTCAGCACTGCAGCTTCTGCCTGGACTAAGATGAGTGAGGAAGCAGTAGCTGTGCTGTGGAGCTGCTCAGTGAGCTGCCAGGGCTGCAGTGGAAGAGGGAGAATGTGACAAATGAGGCTAACAAGGCGGGTCCAAAGCCTCTTCAGCCTATAAATCTGTTCTTCATTTGCAAGAGCAACTCCAAGGTGAAGAAACATGGCACAAAGGCCTAACATCGGTGACTGCAGGGGCTCAATCTTCCCTCCCCAAGTTCAGAGTTCAACAGTCAATCGTGGAATTTTGATAATTGATGCTGGACAGCATGGCAAAATCCCATCTCCCTGACTTGTCATGTCTAAGGAGTTTTATGACCCAGCACACACTGCTGAAGGGTAAGAAACATGATCTTCCTTGACCCTCTAGGCTTCCACACGTCAGCTATACTCAGAATCCAAACAGAAATTTGAGTCTTCTGTGCTCTTCACAAAGTTCAGAGACAAATTATCAAGCCATCAGTAATAATCTTGCGGCTATGGGAGGTTGCAGTCCTGAGCAATCTGTTACTGATGATCTTAGAAACTTCTCAGAAGCAAGCATACTCAGGCTGGAGTAATTACAGACAGTTTTATTGAAATAATCAAGGAAGAAACATAGATAAACTCGTGCTCTTTCTGGAAAAAAATTCTTGCTAAGATTCCAAGTCAATATAGCTGTTGCTAAACTCCAAGTAGGTTATGCCATCTCTTTTAGTGTTTCTGTACTTTTAGCCGCATAAAAGACTGTTAAGAAATTAAAATACATAACAAGAACATCTTAATTTTGTCTGTCCCCATGAAAAAGAAAACAATCTCTCAGCTTTTTTCCCTTCTGTCACCATGCGTGAAAATTAACAAAGGAATTAAGTAGGACAGAACAATCAGCTGTTCGTAGAGCCATAGCACATAACACAAAACTGAGTAACATAGTTCCCCCTTCTTTTTTATACATTCCCTTCCGTAACAGATTATTTGACAAAACACACAGGACTCTTGTTAGTTTACCTATTTATGATGTGAAAAGAAGAACAGAGATACTTCTTATTATTTCAAGCATCATATCTGAGGAAGTGGTGGTCCAAAATTGTAATATTTCCACAAAGCAATAACCAGACACTGTATCAGAAGATAAAAGGTTGTGACAAGCCCTCTCCCTCTTCCCTAAATAAATTTGGAAACCAAACCAAACCCCAAAACCAGAAACCATTCCTCAAAAAGAACAGCTAGCTACAAACTCTTCTAAAGAAAAACTACAATCTGTCACTGGCACAAGTATGTTTTATAATCAGAC
The DNA here is from genome assembly GCF_011004875.1 of Balearica regulorum gibbericeps. Classification (NCBI taxonomy): domain Eukaryota; kingdom Metazoa; phylum Chordata; class Aves; order Gruiformes; family Gruidae; genus Balearica; species Balearica regulorum. The sequence goes on along the minus strand of NC_046184.1, from coordinate 172,401,434 downwards.
CAACATTTTTTTTCCTGTTATAAAAACCTAAATTAAGGAAATAATTCTAGAGGACATTCAGCATGAGCCTAACTTTCCTCAGGTTCATGCTTCCACATAAAATTTCTCCCCAGGAAGACAGATACATGAGGAAGAACAGAAGATGTGCTAGACTAAACTATCTAGGCAGACTTTCAGTCAAAACTGGTATTTAGTATATAACCTCTGCAGGCATGGAAATCTAGTCTGGCACAACTTTTTTCAACCATTAAAACCATCAATTAGTCCCTTTAATATACAAGTTATTGACTAGAAACATTCATTTTAATTTTTAGATCTAACTTTACTGCAGGAAGCACTTAAGGATAGAGCACATAATTTGTAAGTAAAACTAAGCATGTCTAGGGCAAAAATCCAAGTGACTTGATATGGAGCCTTGGGATATGTTGTTTAATGGATTTAACCTTTAATTACATGATTGGTAACACAAAGCTATAAAGTGCTTTGGAAATAATGAATGAAAAATGCACACTTAAAAAGAGTTTCTGCTACAGTTCTATTAGAGCTGCATCAGTGTTGAACACGGATTAAAAACAACAGTGGAATTCAATCCAAATAGAACTTTTCTATCTAAATATTTTTATTGCATATATGCCTTGCTATTCTAATTAATCTTATATTGTAAATTAATCCATTACTTTCTAATATGTAAAGTTTCAAGAAATACAGTAATAACAGAATAATTGCTTAAAACAAAATGTTTAATTTAGAGAGTCTTATATAAGTTTCAAATACCTCTGATAATTTCCTTGACTATTAAATGAAAAAGTATATGAATATAGTCTTACAGGCCTCCCTGACAATATTCTGAATTTGGATGAACCTGTAAATCAAGGATTGACAAATTTGCAAAAGACTAGGGAAGTTCGAACAGGAAATTTTACCCCATGTGATTTTTGCCCTGCTGGAAGGACAACCAACCATATCGGTTGGGATCTTACACTAAGCTAAGATCCCAAATCAGACACAAACTTGAAATTATTTTCCAGTTTCATTATTATTTTATTTGGTAGGCTACCAGTGCACCCCCCATCTGACTAAAAAAGGCTTCCTTTTGAATCAGGGATCCTTATTAAAAGACAAACCATGGATGCTGCTCACTGAATACAGTTTATCTACATCTGTTGGATAGGCATATCGATTGAGCAAGATCTTGTTGGGCAGCTAACAAAAAAATGTTGACAGCTTTTCTTTCCATACAATAGAGATCTAAATGCTAAAGGACAAATCATCTGAAGTTTGACATAAGACAATGAGGGTTATTTTTGATGCACAGTTGAATAAGAAAGTCTGATTTTACTACTCTGAACAAGAGAGCTACAAGTGATAGCAAAGAATATACAATTGACAAATTCTCAATGATGGTGCACTGATGCCACTGGCAATCAGCTGTTTATCTGAGTAGGTTTTGGAATATTCTGCTTTCAGGACACTAGTTTAAGTCCAGCATAAGTACAGAAGATCACTGTCAGAATATTTCTGATAGTCTTTATAAAAGTGAATTAAGAGATTTTAATCTAGTTCTCACAGGAAGCACTTCACTGTCACTTCAATAAGCTGAGCTGGACAGATCCAGGACTGAATAGACATAGAGACTGAACTGACTAGGAGGGTCTCACAAGAAAGAACCGAGGCACTTTTGAAGGACAGTTTATGGGAGACGGGAGAAGACTAGTATTTCTGTGATGCATGCTATACCTGTCCTCTATATAAGGACGAATTTACTGCAATATCTGCTATCCATCATGAATGATGAGCTTTTAGTTTTCATTAATCAAAACCCGAACAGTTTCCTGACCTCCCATCAGTAATCAGGTTAACTGATTGCTGATTGCACCTCTAGGTGCAAACTTTCATGTCCATGCCAAGCCTGTGAGCACCCAACAGAAGACTGCCAGAGCCGTTCTTATGAGTAGTGCCAAGTTGTTCCCACTTTCCAGCTACATCCCTAAAGTTAGAATTGATAAAAAAAATAGGAATTTAGGAGGCCAGAAAATTTAATAATTATGAATTTACTGCAGTCCATTTTTGATGTTAAAATTATCAACATTTTGTACCGTATAAAATATTTACCTTAATTACAAACCCAGAGTTGCATATAATGTTGGAAAAGTACTTTCATGACTTATCTACACTGCAGAACACACAGTAAAGCAAAATATTGTCAATGTTGAAATTAAAGTTGAACAAGTGTACTTCTTTAGGAGCATTACCTCACATGCTTCTGAATCATGAAAAACTTAACGAAACAAAACCAGAAAGGTGCACTGAAGGATGATTAGTAGCTGGTAAGCAACCGAGAACAGCAATGTCAGAGCTGCAGAAATGGACTGATGAGGCAGGTAAGGCTGACAAACTTACTCTGAAGCTGTGGCTGAGGCTGCTGGAAGGAAAGGGGCTGTCCGAACACAAATGGACTGTGGACTAGGGAAGAGGGAGGTTTTGCAGCTTGATCAAAGATGGAAGGAGCTGGGAGATTTGGCCGTGACTGAATGGAATTCAGTATGGCACTCAGTTGGTCACCTGTAGTGGGCAAAACAGTCAAAACTACAACCTGTTACTTGTCATTCTCCAGAAAGGCAGAGTAAAATGGTGCTCAGTTAAAGTTTAAATGATGATAATTGCTCATAAATCTTATTTAGCCACATACAACTCTGGTTGCGGCTAAACATAAATATCTCACCCCATGCATGGCAATAAAATTACTGAAAAGTACAAGGGTTTTTAAGGATCATGGATATTTTACTGCAATTATTTAAAACATTTCAAAACAGCAATTTATATTTGCCTTGCTAAAAAAATGAAGAGCAGCCAAGAAAAAACAGAAATCCCTAGCATTTACAATAATATACACATGCAACAAAACATGCAGAAAAAGATTAGAAAAACTGATGAGAAGGGAAAGATAACATATAATTAGACTTTGGCAAATGTATTTCTGTGCCAAGGCTTTGGTAAATATTTGCTTGTTTTTGCAAATATCTTTAAAAGTATTATTTCATGCTGTTTTTCAAGATCAGATTGAAGGTAATTTTTAAAAAGTAAGTACCAATTAGGAACTGGTTTTTTGAAGAACTACATATATTTATTGTGAGGTAAACAAAGGCCTTCAAAAAACTAGCATGTTAAAAATAAAAGTTTTAATTTCTGAATGCCCATTCTCCAAAAACTCTATGTGAGCATTAGAAATACATGAAGTCTACAGTAAGAAGGGAGAGCTTATCACACCATGTTAGAACTTGAAGTATACTTAGTAATATGAGCTGGGAGACATCAAGAGTTTGAGAGCATCTCAGATTTGAACCATCACCAAGTAAATCCATTTTATTCTGCAAATTCCTATCTTTTTGATAGCATTCTAGAAATCTTAGTAAAAAAATTAGCAGCTAATACAGAATTTACAGCTCACTGAATTTACAACGTTTTTGGGTGATTATCAATTGTCTTTTCATGGAATTAGAGAACAACCAGTGGGTGTGTGGAACCCTGTATTACTTAAGAACTCCAAAATTAAATTTTGCATTTACTGTCTTGATATTTTGGTTTCAAAATTGAGAGAACAAAAATACCAGAAAATATCTGGAATGTCTTTCTAAATAATCATCTACAAGTATCAATAAATCCATTTTATTCCACTGTTTTGGAAGTAGTATACCTAAAAAATATTGGACCAGTACTTGGGTGGCAATCATTCCTACCTTAATAACCCAGAAGTGATTGATGTGTTTGACAAAGCACTACTCTTCTCAAATATGACAGGCCTATTTCCTAAAATGAGTAATTATTTTAAAGGGAAGAAGAGGCTGAAAGTCACTAGCCCACAATAATTAAATATGGAGGTGGGTAGGGCCATTCATGAGGAATATTAAAGACTTGCCTGGAATGTAGAAGGCTGGAATAGAGAAGACGTAACTAAATTAAACAGAATGATTGTGGGAGTTATGTCTTCTGCCTTGCAGGTAATACTGTAAACACAGACCTATTACATGGGGATCTTTATATTTGACCAAGAGTCAACGCTTATAGATGGTGACTGAATTTTCATTGAAACTAGTGCATCCCTACAGAAGTTCTTTTAACAAACAAGCACCTCCAAAAGACCTGCTTCATTTGGAAAGTACCCTAACAAGTTGTGCTTGTGCCTTCAGTTTATTTTCCCACAGAACTCAAAGCTTCTTAAACCTAAGAATGCAAAAATACTGTATATAAAGTAATGATACAGCTGAAGAATTTTATTTTTGAGGAAAGTAATATCATTATTCTTTCAATACAGTTGTCAATGACTCTCCACTCTCGGGCAATTCAGAAGGAATTACATTACATGGAATGAATAAAGTCATCTAGCAGAGCTGCTCACTCACACTAAACATCACAGCTTGAGGGTATGTCGAGAGAATAATGTGTACAAAATGACATGGAATTCAATACCAGGAGTAGCTTCTAAACTTTCTGTAACTGTAATATCCCAAAGAAACACCTTAGAAATTGTTTTAAGACAGGATATATAAAAAGAATCAGAATGTCTTCAGAAACTAGGATGCCTATTAATATAGCATATTGAACTCTAAGGTTTTATCTTTGGACAGCACAGGAAAAAAATTCTTTTCTTAATATGCTTATGCAGAAAAAGAATAGATAATGCTTTTGCACTATTCTGCAGTTGACACTGAGACACAATCTGTAAAACTGCCTCACACACTGAACATCTTAAACACTTCCACTTTTCTGATTCAATTGTTATTTTGAAACGAGTATGGCTGAACTGGGAAAAGCAGTTCTATATAAAAAAGCCCTAATAAAAGGGTTTCCTATAGGAATGCATGGACAAGTATGAACTGCTGCTTTAGGCAGTAAAACACTGTGAAATGATATAAACCTATTTATTGTTATGAAACTAAAGACTAGAATATTTAGGAATAATTTTTCTCTCATCTTTTCTCCTTAATTTAAAACACGTCTTAAATCAAGTTATTTTATTTAGGATAATATATGCTGGTGTCAAGAACACATAGCACACCTTAGGCTCATGTTCATAGTGGCATGGACAGAGTACAGCAATGTAAGAGTTGAATAACAAAGCTCTGTGTTTCAAATAATATTTCACAAGGACATCTGCCTCAGCAGAAGTCTCTTCTATATTATTAAACCTTCTAGATCTAATCAGTAGAACTGAAGGCATGCAGTTTGAGTTTATTGTGAAGGCTTATATATATATTGATATCTTGCCAACAAAATAAACCATGGTTAAAGGAAACAATTATTTTATGTCAGTAAAATTAACAAACCCAGCATTTGTAACTGATATCTATGTGATTGAAAGGTACCTTCAGTTTTAAAACTTAAATCTCAAATGGTACTTTTATCTTGCCATCTCATTAATGGCACTTAAAAAATGCCGACAGGTGAGAAATCTTTACAAATGTTTCCGATCATTTTAAACCCCATGCTTTTCATATCTTGTTTTACAAGTATCTATTTTTCATTTCTGCGTTATAGTTTTGTGCCTACCACTATAGAAAGCCTCAACTGATGATCCCTTTTATACAGAGCAGTACTTGGATTGAGTGAAATTAAAGCAGAGAAAAAAGCAGTTACAACATCAACTACATGTTTTGTAAACCACCTTGCAGCTCATTGCACTACTGCTTATGTCTTTTGGAGGACATTGGATGGTGCCTAACAGAGTAAGAAATGACTAACAAAAACATAAACAGAGTTAAGAAAAACATCATTTTTTAAAACATGAGTGTAAAAACATACCTTTATTATTTCCAAGGCCATAATCAAACCCTTGTCCATTACTACAGCTTGTCCCCTTACTGAAAGCTTGTATTGAAAAAGGACTTGGGGGAGGAGTCTGAACATTTTGATCTAGAAGGACTTGTTCTGTAAAAAAACCCACATCACTTCAGAATTAGACCTCTTAGTAACTGATTTACATTGGAAAGATGAGTCACAAGGCAAAAAAGTGATTTTTTTTTTTTTCCAGATAGCACTCTACCACTCAATTCTCTTCAGAAAGAAAAGCCTATCTCTGTTCTTTAGAGCTCTAAAAATAAAAAGAAGACTTAATACCACACAGGCTGTTTTTTATGTTTTGCCTGAATTGCTGCCAGCTTTGCCATCATATGCCATATGGTGGCATAAGGAACAGACTTGACACTTTGTTTTTCAGACACCACATCATTCAGTGCTTATTCTTTGGATAGCAACTGTTAAATTCATTTGACAAAGCCGGGTGGAGAAAAGATAGTTTCCAGAGTGACAGACTCAGAGCCAATAAACTTTTAATTCTGGCTATCCCCTTCATATTTCACAGGACATAAGACATTTTTTCCCCTGACAGATTTATTCATATCTGACACCAAGTACTACAGTTTTGCTTTCTGTATGGTAGTAAAAAAGCCTCAAAAAAACCCAGCTTGGGGTCTTTCAGAACATCTGTAACAACTAAAGAGCCAAGATAAACGAGATACAGAATCCACCTGACTAGATTTAGGGAGGCATTATTGACTTATGTGGTCAGAAATAGCATTCTAAATGATTACCTACAAGAAATAATTCACATGAAAACTTCCACATGCAGGTTAAAAGCTCATGTTGGCAACTTGAACAACTTTTTCTTTTGTAAACATACTAAAGTTAATGTGGATTCAATTAAAACAAAAATCGTAACTTTTCTAAGAGCCATTTTTAGAAATTTCATTTCAGAGTATAAACTTTTATAGAACACACATACTCATATTATAAAAAACTATCAGTGAGAAGGTTGAAAATTTACACTGTTTAAAAAAGAATGAAACTAGAATTTTCTCAATTAGAGGCAACTCTAGATCTTGATGTACTGTTTCAGCTGAAGTATCTGGATACCCACCCACAGACTTGAGCATTCAGTATGACTTTTGCTTTGGCTCTGAAAGAAATCCTATTTTTTTTTCCTGAGAATTTCATTATCATTTTATTAAATAATGAAAATACAAAAGCAATCTGAAAGATGGTATTATTTATGGATAAAAATATAGAGAGTTGGAAATCTAGTTGGAGCTCCTCCAAACCTTAATTATTTTCCTCCAGCAAAAGCACTGAAACTGATGACAAAGAGTATTCCTAATTAATTTCAGGGCAAATAAAAGTAATTAGTTTAAATAATTTTCAGATGTGGCTTAAGCGCATTAGCTTTACTTGGTACTGAGATGGACTAGGAACATAGAAAAGCCTGGAGCTTGCATTTCTTTGTGTAAGAAGAATGATGTACTTGAAGACATCCTTCAGTAACACTACATAAGTATCAAGAATATGAAGACAGACCTTTAAAGAAGTGTCTTGTTTAAGTTCTTCCAAATTTAAGAATTCTTTCTTAAAGCATAGATATACCTTGAGAAATTTCAGAAAAGATGAAATGACAGATAAATTACTGAACCTGGAAAAGACTACTTAAAATATGCAAAATACTGTCAAGTGACTTAAACGTAGGTTATATCTATTCCTCCAAAGAAGTACTGTTGAATAGAAAATTTTGCACCCTGCTTAATTTATTAACTTCAGAGAAATGATTTTCTATTGGAAAAGCAAACAGCCTCATATTACGATAGAAAATTATGAAGTTAACAACCCTATTATTGAATACGTGCGCTTTCAGCAGTAAAGTATTGGTCCAATTCACAGACACTTAGTTTCTAAGTGGCTCTTTGAGAACCTCTGAACTTGAAATTATCAGACTTAACTAAAAATGGAGAATCTATGACTTCAAAAAAGACACTGTGCTAAGTATTAAGTAAAAGTCAAGCAGCAACAGCCTACAACACACACACACGTTTGGATATACCTAAGTTTATTCCTACACGTAGGAATACCTAAGTTTTAATATGGTAACATGATGATAATTATCGGAGTATCTAGGTGTGAAATAACTTTCAGCACAACATGTCAAAACCAGAAAAAGGACAAAGAGTCTGTTATAATGAACAGTAAGAGGATGACAGTAAGTACTATCTAAAATCACAAGTATAACATGACTGCTGAGCTAGAAGTTTTTCAGGAAGACATCTTTTGGAAAACAGATTCATTAGATCCCATAAAAGGAGTGGGAAGATTATAAATTGAAAACATTCAGATTTATTCAGAAAACAGAGAAATATCTGTTGAAGGAGAAAAAAAAAAGGCTTGAAGAAAGCAACTCTTCAAGTGAGATCAAACAAACCAGCTTCTAGGGAACTCTACCAAACATGTTATTATCAACAGAAGAACTTTAGCTGTTTCTTTTTCAGAGTATCTGTAACAAAATCATGCTAATGAAGATCCATAGTAACTTTTACTAGACATTGGAAAGACAAGAGGGGCAAACTGGACACCTGGGGTGCTGTCTCCAGTTTCAGGCCCCCATCAGAAGGCAGACTGAAATGAGTTCACTGGAGGCCACCGAGACAGTCAGAGCAGTAGAGCACACATCATCTAAGAAGAGATCTGGGTCTGTTCTCTTAAAAAGAGAAAGTTAAGGCGAGATCTTATTGCTTCCTTCGACTACCTAATTGAAGGGTTCATGGAAGATGAAGCCAGACTCATCTCGGAGGTTCACAGCGATAGGACAAGAGACAAGAAACAGAAGTTGCAGAAACTGATTAGATATTAGGAAAATTTTTCACCACAAAGGGGAGTCAAATACTGAAACAGGTTGTCCAGAGAGGCTGGAGATAGTTAGAACTTGACCAGACAAAGGCCTGAGCAACCTGATTTGCACTGACAGGGAGGTTGGATAGATGATCTCCTCCAGGAGTATAAATACTGACAGATCACTCCGTCTCTCATATTTTAAGGGAATATAAGTATCCTATAATCATGTACAGGAGAACTCATCCGGATGGGCTGAGACTATCTGTTAGGGAAGTAACAGTTTCAGAATACCTCAAGGTATTCATATGAAGCATTCAGGGTGAAAGCAAGCTACGTCAGATCAGTAACAATTGCCTGTTTGTAGATCAACACGAAGGATGATTAAAGCAGGGAGGGAGGGGGAGAGGGACAGTAAAAAGTTTCTGTACTAACATTTTGTTTATGTTTTATTATTTCTAGGTCTTACCCAATCTGAACATGAATTTTCAAGACAGGAATTCTGCATTTAAAGAGAATGCAATCATACTTTGCTAACTAGAATAATTAACTAATTTGATATTAATTTTAAATACAGAGTTAAAAAACATGTTAACAGTTTTTTAACAGGATGTTGTGTGACAGAACTAACAAACTTAAAGTCAAAAGCAACATAAATAATGAATTCTGCTCTGCTTTTCACAGACACACAAAATAGGCCAAAGAAAGTTAATAAAAATGCACAATTACTTATTTAAATATGATCCCCATAGCTAAAAGAAGGATGGTTAAAATTATGATCCATAACTCGGTACAGAAGAAAACATGGGAAGATATTTTAACTGTTCTTTTAAAACACATTTAAATAATGTTTGTAAACAACTTTGAAGTCCAACTGCGTAAAGTAACTCAAATGAAAAAATGCAAATTCACGTTATACCTGTTTAAAACTCAGTTCCTTCTTTATTTGTCCTGTTTAGATTGCTTAATTGTTTTCCTAAGTTAATTTAAAAAACAACAAAACAACAACTTGCCATCTTCGTGTCGGAGGTACTGGTTTCCACCTCTGTCTCTAGCTAACGACCATGCCTCGCCTTCATCACTTTCACAGAACTCTACCATGCTGTTCTTATCCATTTGCACCCACGTACCTTCTGAATTAGTCACCTGATGCACACACATAAAAAAAGCACAATTTATTGACTTTTCAGGTAATTCAGTAGCACGATTCAGCAACTTATTATAGTATTTGAAAACCACCTCCATTTATATTACAAAGCAAATGTTAAAAAAAAATTAAAAATTTCTTAAATTAAGGCCACAGGCTGAGGCAGATTGAAGGACCAAAACTATTTATGGCACAGTTAGGAGTATTTCCAAAAATCTTAGACCTGTTTATGTTCAGAAGAAGCAAAACACTAACATCACAACTTTAGAACATCCAAACAAGCATAAATGAAAACTTGAAGGAGATATTCACCAAAATATGCCTTTTTATTGGTGGCTGCAACAGTAGAATAATAACACCAAGTTATGTATGAAAAGTTTGTACGAGTACTAATTTTGTTCCTGACATGATATTTAGGAAATAGCATGACACACTTCATCCTTAAGCCCTTATTAACCATAAAACACCACAGCTGGACAACTGGGAACAGTAGCAACAGTTCAACAACTGAATACAATCAATACGGAGAAACAGAATAATCTGTTAATTGGTTAGGTCCTAGAAAAACTTTTCAACGAAACAAAATTCTTTCAAAGAATATGACAATGAAGTAGAACAAGAAAATAATTTTGTAAGGAATACTGTAACAGAAATATATAAGCAAGCATACGTAACTGCAGTACAATTTTAACATTATTCAAATCAATGCACACATCTAAAATTCAGAAGACATCATGGCATTAGTATTTATAATATAAACCAAGTTCAAAGGTTAGTACTTATCACGAGGGTTGGAAAAGCAAACCTGTACAGGGGCAGATTCTTTTGTTGCGTTTACTACTGTTATATACTGGTATCTATGAAGACATGAACTGAAGCTACAAGGATCCATACCTCGCCCACTGCCTTGACTTTGTTTCCCAGAACTAACATTCCAATTGGGATACCTCTAAGGTTAGGGCAGCTTCTGATGTTGTGACCTGATGGGCCAGTCTTCACTACCTTGTACACTCCAGGTCCACCTCGAAGGAATGGCATATCTTGTTCTTGCATCACTGCTTCCTGTGGGCAGTGTGAATTTAGGTCTTTGAAAAAATCATCAGTATTAGACCTAGATTCCTGAGAAATTAAAAAAAAAAAAAAGGCAAAACAAAACAGAACAGAATAAAACCTATTAATAATACCTTTGAACTCTTTAAGATAAGAAATACTTACTTCAAGACTACAATAGCTAAATTTCAAAACTAAAAGAGATACTAGTTAGATCGCTTATTTTAGTGTGGATTGATAAACAACTAACTACGAGTGAATTGCATATTAATTGAAAAGTCACCATATTACTCTTGAAACAAAAGAGGTATAAATGTAACCATTTATATAAAAGGAGTATCTCATATCTACCATTTAGAGGTAAATTATTTACTCTAACCGCTTTCACTACACCTTGTTTCATACTGACATTTATCAGGATACACACTCATTCGTCCTGCTGCATTTGTAAAATTTTGTGCAAAAGTCTGGGGCTATGTAAAGGGAATTTGTGTATTATCTTCCTCTAAATGATATGCTTCTTTTTTGACTTCACATTTAGAATACATTATTAATTTAGAGTAAAGGTAAAATTGTGACAGAGTAACAGCAACACCATAGATTCTTAAATGCACATATAAATATTAGTGCATATTTATTATTTTCACTATGACAATAAAAGTGGCCTGTATGTTTATTTCACCTGGTACCAATTACAGATGAAATATATACCCAAATCTGAAATGAGCAAACACTTTTTGAGTTTCCTACCAAGAAAAATTGGTAGTTACTAAAAGAAGACAAGTATTAGCATAGATTTTTCAGCCAGCCATAGCTTAATAAAAAGGCTATTGTGCAGAAAAGTATGAGGGATGGGAGTAACGTAATGCACATTTATATGAGAAGAAAGCAAGTGAGAAGCAGGAGCAATCTCTATTATGCTTATAATGCAAGTCATAGGTGATTTTAAAAGAACACCTGAAAGTTAAGGACTAAGTAAGGCCCTATAGGATGATGCCAGTGGTTCACCTTATCCAGTATATTGTCTTCAGCAATGGCAACAGGAGATGCTGTTTAGAAGTAGCACAGAAGTCTTTATTAGCAGTCTGCTGCTTATATACCAACAGCATTTAAAATCTTTTTATTATGGATGTTAGAAGATATAGCCTATTTTCTTTAGTGTTTATTTATGAATCTGATTCCTATAAATTTGTTGAATTTCTTCTGAATATGCTGATACTTTCTACCTCCACAACCTCCTGTAGCAACACCTTCCTGGAGTTCAGTTCCCGCTGGGTAAAAGAATACTTTATCAGTTTTAAACCAAACTTCTGCTCATGTTACTCCTTTGTAATTAATGCAGTTTCCTCTGATCTCTTTAATGATCATACTTTCAGCTTTTTGGTATTGAAGTCTGTGCACTACGTCCAGAATAATACAGCAGTTTTTCCAAGAAGCTTTTATACAAAAATGAGTCTGTCCTGTAAAAATGTAGCTTTCAAAGCAAGTTAATGCAAACTGAGGTAAACTGGTTTAGGGAAAAAGAAATCTATATGTTTTAAAGACAGTTTAAACATTGTCTAGATCTTGATATAACACTGAAGTTTGCTACTTTGGGGAAAAAGATTCAGTGGAAAACCAAGTTTTTAAATCTCCAAACCATTACGTACAACACTGTCATCTTCATTACAAAGTTCATATGAAAAAAAATTGATCTCAAAATCACTACAGGGCTGCAAAGAGATTTAGACAAGCACTTCCGTAGATAATTTAAACAGCTTAACTGTACATATCTTTTTTTTTGAAATTACACAATTATAGGAACAAGTTTAAGAATGGGCTCTGTATTTATTAAACAGTTAAGCTTTACTCATACAAATATCATCTTATTAGATGCTGCAATAACAGAAAAATTACTAGTACATCCTGCATCAAAAAGAGAATGAAAGCCTTTATGATATTACTAGGCCATCTCTCCAAATTTCTAATTTGGTTCATTAAAAAAAAGGAAAGTGCTAATCATGAATTAATGAAAATTCAATAATCTGCCCCAGTATTTTTTTCTCATCCTAAAGGATGAGACACAGATACAGCATTTTATGCAAATTTGCTATTTCCTGTAAAAATAATTCAAAGTAAAACAGACTTCAAAGAATATTTAGCATAAAGTTGAGTCATAAGGTACAATCTGAAAACATGAGATACAGTGTGACTGTTCCTGTCATTTAACTCACCTTAGGGGGTAAAGCTTTGGAAGTCCATGAAAAAAAGTCCAAATCCCTTACTCCTTGGCTAGCATTAAAGACATTCTGAGCAACAAAGTTTAAAAAAAAAAAGACATATCAACAAAGAAATGGGAACACAGAAACATTGGAGGAAGAAGCTCAAGGTTCTATAATGCAAACTTTCTCCACAAGTAAATTTACTGCTAGAATGTTCTGCAAAAGGGGAAAGTTTTGTTTTCCTAATCAAGTCACCTGAGTCCATTGCTCACCATGGCAAATCATCCATTAAACAAAAACAGTTTAGTATGTCAAAAGCTCGAAATGGATGTAGTGTGTCATGCCATTTACTGAAGTTAAGAGCCAGACATTTCTTATAAAGCTTGAGACTTCATGCACAGAAAAATTCCACACTTCTGTTACAATGAAACAGTAGTTGGTCCCACCACAAACCACAGTTTTATAGCAAGACAGTCTGCTGTTCTGAAAGATAATTTCAGTTATTGCAGGACAACTGCACATGGACTTTTAGTCACCAAGTCAGAACTGAAAAGGTGCAGAAGGGCTAAGCTCACTATTGCTGAAAGCAAATTCACTTGCACAGAATGATATCATCAGTTCGCACGTCAAAATCGCACTCTTTACCAGAGCCAAAAATTTCGGAGTGCTGTAAGGAGAACGATCACTAAAATTCCATTAGTTTTGTAAAATACACAATGCATTTACTAGTTTATTATGAATTATCATAAACCAAATGGAGCTGCCAGAGAGAGTTCACTAGTTTTATAACCCATTGCCTGTATTATAGAAAGGAGCACTGCTGTTCTGGGTTTTTTTTCTTCTTTTCCCTCCCACAGAACAGCTAGGACAGCATTTTTTAATCACTTGAAAACATGAAAAAGAAGCCATTGTTTCCTCCATAAACTGGTTTCTACTCATTTCAAAGACATTGTTACTGTTCCTGTCAAATGAAAGAATTAATAGTACATATATATAGTATTAATAATCAGTATTTATAACAAAATCCCTTTGGCAAAGCCACCATTTTATCTATATAAACAGAGGTATCAAAATCTCATTTCCTATGCCCATCCTGACAGGGGAACCTAGTGAAATCCCTGGACAGCAGTCACATTAAAATTTCACAGTAGTTAAAGAAAAGGCAATGAATCCCTTTAAGCAGAAACAGGTACAAAACACTCTTGGTACAAAACATCTCTGTATTTCTTGAAAAAACACTAACAGGTTAAAAGTAAGGAAATCCAGAAACTCATGATAGAAGTAAAACATCTAGCTATGTCCTGTTTGCAAAACTTCTGCTTACATCAAGTTTCAGTAATGCAAATGATTTGCAATTTTGACAAAACCAGGGAAACTGTCAAACATCAGCATTTCTTTAGAATTTAGTACCTCTACCCGAAATTGAAAGAGGTTCTAATACACTAGTGAGACATGTTTTGGGGCACTGGGGAAGGTGGGGAGGGTGTTAGATAGGAAGACCGACAGAGTAAAAGCTTATCAGTTTGACATAAAATGATGACAACTATAAAAAGCCCGCATTTGCCTAATGAGAGCGTACTTCATAGGCACCCAATGTAGATTAACGGACTGATTATATTACTTTGCAGCATACTTCATATTTTGTGATGGCTGCCTACTGTACAGAGAAAAATGAACTATCCATACCTAAAATATTTAAGTATCGTTTCAAAGATCCGCTTTTGTATGTTACAAAGCTATACGTGTGAAATATAAAAAAAGAAACCACCAGCAGTGAAGTGGGACCATGCTGGCTTAGCAACACCAAGATGATCAAACTAGGTGGTCTCCTTTCCTCTGGGAACTTTACATGTTCCTGACTATTAGCACACTGTATGTCAGTTTAAATGAATAGATCAGGCATGTATTTGACAATTAAGTTTTCATTCTTATATGTACTACATAGAAGCTTATATATAGTCCTTTTTAATTTATTTCTTTCCTTTCAAGCTTTCCCTTCCAAAAACTAAAAATAATTTCAGGAATCTCTACCTAAAAAAACCCAGAAAATTAAAAAAAAAAATCATACTTTTTTCCAATAAAGTTTACATTTCAGAAATAAAAAAAATTAAATATAAATCACTTCATTTTGCCACCAAAAATTAGCAGACCATTAAGAAGCATTTAAAAATCTCAATACCGCTTTTCAAAGCTAAGGTTTATCTTAACATTTTACCAAGCATCATCTCATTCTCCAATTGCTTGGTAGATATCTCTTGTGAATGTCCTTCAACATTTCCACAGAACGTTTAGCTTTCTAAGGTTCTGAGATCAAACACTGCAGTCTACATACTAATTTTGGTTCTTTATTCCACTGCAATAATGGTTTGAAAAAGTTGCAGTTTCTAAATCCTGCTTGCCTATGGAGGTTGGGGAATGCAATAACGTAATTCTGCAGCAGCGTACAATAATCCTTATAATAAAGTTTGACATTTCAAATGAAGTAACAAAACTATATTTAGAATATGATTTTTTTAAAAAGTCAAGTTCCAGAGCTTAACCAAGATTTTTTTTTTTCCCTAGTGTGTACTGGTTTATGCTGTATGTACCCTTCTACCAAGTACTGTGTGTAAGCATGGATACATAACTGTCTGTGTAAGGAATTTAACAATTATTTTTTCAATTATTTGACACAATGTCACAAGAACGAAGGAAAAGTAACTACCAGGGAAGGAAGCAGCATATCCAAAACTCATACTCTTATCCAAAATAACCATCTAATTAAATTCATAGTCTCATAATCATATTACCTACAATGGATTGGATGCTCAATTTTAGATCAATGGCTACAGAGCAGCTCCTCATGAAAGGATGTGACTATACAGCTTTTCTTAAGAAGGTAAATGACCACAGCTCATATAAATAGTTTGGCAACTATAACGGGTCTCTGCTTTCACATGATGATTTCTCTTTAAATATAATAGCTTTGATCAACATATACAGAAACAGTATATTTAGGAGATTGAAGATACTCAATATTTGTTTTATCATAAAATATATAGTTAATGTCAACAAAACACATAAAATTTAAATACAATATATATGCCAGGAGGACAAGAGGCTTAAATTAATACTGCTGAAAAAATATTTTTTTTCCCACTGTTCTATTAATACAGTGATGAAATAGAAGAATTCAAGCTTTCTTTAAAAAATATACTTTAAATGTATTTTACAAAATGTACCGAGAGATTTTATTTACTTATTAGAAAAGGCCTGTATGCTTAAATGTAACAAAGTAATGTAATCGGAGTTGCCAAGTCTGCACATTCGTGAGTTGGATAAAAACTGGAGTCTAATAATAGTAATGTGACAATCATTTGAATGGGGAATACAATGACCAATTCAGCCACTTGATTTTCCATTTGTATTTTCAGTCACTAGAGACTTTTTCCAGTTTGTGTCCTGCTTCTGAAACCAATACTGGTAGAACAGCTTTGGATTCCAAAAATCTTGTATATTAACAGATTTTTTTTTTTTACTACATTCTGCTCATTGTGTCATTCAGTTACCTGAATCAACAGAAAAGGACGAGCAGATATGGATTATTTCACAATTTCATCTACAGAACCTTCAGTGTTTATTGCTTAATTGAACATATTTTGCCATAAGTCATTCAACCCTAGAAGACTGCATGATCAAATCTGGCAACTTTATATAGTTCTTTTCTTGGATAGTTTAGAGAAAGGCAGACATATATTTTTGAATATTCTGGACTTAATAATCACCTTAAAAGGGATTTTATTTTAAAACTTTCTACCAAGACAGCAATATCACTTTATGTGATCAAGATTTAGTAGGAAAAAGAGTTTTAAGCAGAGTTATAGAAGTCTGGAGCTTACAAAAAAGTTTATTGAATTTCATCAAGTTGCGTGGTGCCTAATACTATAATAGCATGCATTGAAAACTAAGGCATTCAAAAGTAAGCCACTGAACCGTGACTTTTGTTTTGTGGCCTATAAGAAAGAAAATGCTAGAGAACATTTTTTTTCCCTTTTTCCTCTTACTATTATGGAACAAACCAACAAATCTTAATACTTAAATATGATCATAATGAAATTAAATAGATTCAGGACATGTTAAGTCCTTCAAAAGGAATCTGAAATTTCAAATATGAGATGTGAAGAAACCTTCCATTTGAAGCTAGCTTAAAACATATCTCTTATTATACATAGCTACATTGTTGTAATAGTTGTGTTTGTAAGACTTTTGCTATGTTGGCCACTGACTGCTTACTGATCAGAAGCTAAGAAAGTATGTGACTTTTACCTTGTGCCATTAAGGATGTAATATAACTGGTTAGTTAAAAGAAAATTAGTAATATCTACTGACTCCTAGTAGTCCAAATGGCATCAAAACTAATTCACAGCACTGTTTAAGAAAAAAAGAGATCTATAACATTCAATCTCAACTTTACAGAAGCATTTAGAGTGAAACGTATGACAATTACATGCTGTTTTTCACATTTCATTGTACCTGACCTACTTATTAAAATTAAATTTGAATTATCAATATTATATTATCAAGACTGAATACTCAGTTTATTTATGACAGTCATTTCCTTTCAAGCTTTTCTCAAAGAGCACAGGGTATGTTCTTCTTTAGTCATAAGTGTGTCCTAGAGCCATTTGAAATGTACCAACCAGTAACTTCTTGCTAACCATGTACATAACTATTGAGCTCACAACTTTTTCCATCAGCAAGTAAAAAAGTATTAGGAATAGAAAAAAATGAAATAAAATCTAACAAAATATAACACCCATCCTGTCTTACAATACTGCTGCGTACGAACATTAATGTTTTGTGAAAGCATACTATAGCTATTTTCTAATTAGTATTAATTCCTAAGGCCAAAAATACAAGCAAGATTTTAAGCAAAGCCTATATTTTTTTCAAGGTTTTCATATATTCTACAACAAACTAGACACATATGCCTGTTGTCACAGTGTTTGAGTGACTGATGACTGTGTATGGAAACAATTTGCTTCCCAAATGCAATATTAAAGTACTTCCCAAAATAAGGATTTCATGGAAGTAAATCTCCAAGTGGAATTATATTAACAAATAATTTATAGACAAGAAGGTGAATAGGAAGAAGATCTAGTTGCATCATATAACAGTGTTTGTCAGAACACGTGCTGCAGCCACATGAGGTTTATGAATTGCCAGATTTAGCTAGTAACAAACAGCCCAGTTTCACTGGGACTGGGAACATCTCAGTTCTTCTGTGATCGCAAAACATGAGCAGGGTGACGCTACTGGCTGCAGGCGTTTAATTTGGCTAAATATTTGTTAACTGTCTTCAACTGCAGCAGCAGCAGCTCACTCAAACAAGAGGACAAATAAAATCTGAACAGCTGTATTAGCAATTAGATCTGGTTCTCACATTCTGTCCTGAAGAAATCAAGGTATTGCCTGCTCTGGGGAACGCACAAAACCCGATGAGCCAGAAAGGCCTGCACTTTCATAAATTTTTTGAGAAACTATGATTTGATTTAGCCAATAAACTTTTTCCTTTCCGTGTTTTTTACATTTTTTTAAACTTTATCTCGTTTACAGAAAAGGTGTAACCTTTGAATTGTAGTGATGGTGATCACCATTAAAGTTATCCAGACAAATTATGCTTACTCTTATTTTAAATTCAATTTTTTACTCAGTCTTGGTGCTCTGGGATTTTTTGAGTAGTTAATATATTGATAACTCAAGGATTCAGGTATAAAACTCACAAAAAATACACACAAAACCCAACATAGCCTAAAGAACTTTACAAGTTTTTTTAAAAGTCTCAAGTACACGGATTCACCACAGACTGCAAGCCTCTTCTGAAATCACGGCATTAATGGGCCACTTTACAGACAATGACATCCTGCCATCAGAAACACCTGGTGCAGACCACAATCTGAGTATATTTTGTACCCTATTATAGCAGTCCTTGCACTTTTGTTTCTCTTCTAGGAGAAGAGGCTTCAACATAAAAAGCCTCGTATCTTTCTACACTCCACCCTCATTACACAATAGCCCTCAAAAATGCAAACACTGGTAATTATGGTAATTGGTAATTAAAATATTGTTTACCTCAGGACTCATTTGCAGCCTTAATTAAAGAAAGTCTTGTAATGAGGATAGAGTGTACTTTTGGATATTTTTCAAAGGCACCTTTTACTTACGTCAACAGGTACCAGAAGGCTCTTGCCAAGATGTTGGTTAAAAGAGAGACACCAGGCTTCAGTGTAACCATTCATGTTAGGAACATACTTCTTTATTGTCTCATCATTCAGCCTCAGCCAAACACCATCATCATTGTGGATCTATGGGAAACAAGCAACAAAACGAGCCATGCCCTCCTGTAACTGTTCCGTAGCTAGTAAGGATTAACAGACTTCAGACAAACAGACAATAGTAGCAAGGAAGTAATGATCTTCACTGCACTGATAGAATGTAAGAAGAGGTAAAGAGGAATATTGACAAAATCAGAATCTCAAAGCAATGGGAGACATATTTTTTTTAGAAGGCAAGGTGTGAAGATAAATTTAAATCAGATCATGCAATAATAAGAGTTGCTTTGAGAGAGAAAAGGAAAGCAAGCCAAGCCTTCGTAAGCTTCATAAGTTCCCCACTTTCCATTTTCCCACTGCTGATATAGCTTAGTAAATTGCAAAAATATTCCTTGTATATGAAGTTATATTGTAAGAAAAATACATGCATAGTAGTCTAACACACTAGTGATCTTTCAGAAGTGTAAGTGAAAGATGTAATGAAAATGACGCCTACATCCGAATTTTTGTGTAGAGTTGAAATAGTAAGTCATGAACAGCTAAATTCTTAGAGATATTATTAGAAGATGAACTCTGGGAATTTTGTTTCCTCATATCAGAGTCTCAGAAGTTTGTTATACAGGTTTTCAAGTAAGTGAATAAGTAAATCAAAAGGAAATGACAGCTTGAAAGACTAAATTAGTAAATATTTATAATTTTGCAATTTATACTCTCATGTTCTTAAGTTGTATAAGTCAACATCTAAACATGAAAAAAACCCCACATTATTTGCACGAATTAACTTTATATCTTAGCCCAATTTTCAACAGAAATGTCTTATTAATTACCTCGTCAATAAAAGTGATGGATCCATTGACTTTCACTATGCCTATTTGCTCACTCTGAAGGGAAGGGTGGCTACGGATACGAAGCCCTGCACTGTCCTTGGCCACAAATTTGCGAACCTAAGAGAAGCAAAGGAAGACAGTAAGGAAGAAAAAATTGAAACAGAGCTCTCAGAGTAAAAAGAAATAAGTTTAACAGATTCTGAAATGCTAGTGACAAGATAGCAGTCTTAAGAGTTACAGTTTGTTGCTAGTTTCCCATGGCTGCTGTGTATAACCTCACTTTTTTTACTATAACCAATAAAATCCCAACGTTCAAAAAAAACCCCTAAAAGTGTGTTGAATCAGTCTTGGAAAGATCTCTGTTATACCACACAATATTCAGTACAAGCTTCCGATTCCAATTTAACTGTCTCATCCCCCCATTTTATTTATTTTTGCAAGCTTCAAGGGTTTTGCCTTTTCAAATTTAGTATTTCCAGTAACTGATCAACCTAGGATTACTGGTTCTCATTTGTGCTAACATAAAATTCTGTTTAGTCAACTTTTTGGCGAAGATTTGGATATATTCCTTAGCTAAAGGGTTTAAATAGCCATTTAAAAATAGAGACAGACCACATCTTTCTACTTCTTTATTTTTCAGATAGCTACTTTGATAGTTTTTCCCTTTTGTACAGGAAGGTTAGACCAGATGCTAACTTGTTACTAGTTTGATTTACTACAGCCCCCAAAATCTCCCAGTTGTTATTCACTATCATTTTTTCACCAAAACACATTATCAGGTACCTGTCCCATATAGAACAACTGTAAGCCACCCTTTTGGTTTCTGGTTTTAAGAAGTGCATATATTCTACGCATGTGGTATAAAACCTTTTTCTTGGAAGGTTATTTTCAAACTCCACACATAAAACTGAAAAAAAGTATCAACTGAAGTATTGAGTCAATCTTTAACTTAACATAAAGCACAGAATGATATGGAAAGAATAAACTCAGGAAAAGGTAATGAAAGGTAACAGCTAAATGCATGAATTAATTTTTTTTCCCTAAAGAAATTATTTATTTTAAGAAATAGTATTTATTTTAAGGCTAATAAAAAAAAGAGAGAAGCATGTAAAGAATTTCAAATGTAACTTACTCCAAAATGTGCAAGGTTTTGCTTACTAACAATCCTGTTACTCCAAGGATTTAGATTTCTCTCAACAGGCAAAACTAAGACTTCCAAGGTCCTTGTAAAAATATAAGGCTGAATCACTGCTGACAGCATTCTCAACATAGACAAGCCTATAAACAAAGCCTTGCAAATTAGCAGTCCCTGCATTATTAAACCAAAATGTTACTGCAGAAAAATCACATGACAGGTTGGCTAGAACTTGGATTAAAAGTTTGAATTTAGAGGAAGAAGAATTCATACTCAAGATTTGGATATGCACAAGCCTGGAAAAAGCTTCTTTCCCCTTTGCAGCAGCTAACTAGTCAATAGAAAACTTCAAGCTGTAACTACAAACTGTTTAGGGATCAGATCTGCTGAGAGACAATACAACAAAAAACAGATGGAAAGTTCTCTTATGCTCATTTCTGACCATCATGAAAAACTTAATTGTCTGAGTCTTCTTTCTCATCTAGCACCTCTTTGCTTGGAATATTTCTCTGTGGCACAACGGTTCAGTAACTCTGTCCTGCAACACCTCCAGAGTCAGTTCTTCCACGGAGCATACACAAACTGGATTCTAACTAAAAGAAGTGACTAATGCAGAAAGGCCCAGTGATTAACATGTACATCTCCCTTAAGGTGTACTGCAGTTTAAGAGCTTTGTTGCTATGCCTTCTTATTTGGTGAATCTGAAAAAAGGTACACCTCGTAGCATGGAAAGATGCATTGTATAGGATAAAGCAACCTTAAGAAGGGAGTTAACCTTCTATGAAGGGATGCAAAGAACCACCTCCTGCCCAGAGCTTTTGGGTTTGGTGGGGTTTTTTTGCAATTGATGCTAGCTACTTGTTCAGTCATGTGAAGACAGTAGAAACAGTCAAAACATGTAAGTAACCAATCATTTGGTATCACTCTTGCCCCATCCAATTCAGCTAAATTAGGACTGCTTTCTTCTAGTTGGTTCCAACCACCCTGAAATATATTACATAGCTTGAAAGATAATGTTTCCCTCAATAGGATGTGGAATGGAATTTCCTGCAAATTAGTTAAGCTAAGTTTCACAGCCAATGAGGATGCAGCAGCTCTTATGGGTCATATACCCCAGGCTGAATACAGATCACTATGATAATCTCCTTTACCAACTTGGATGGACAGGAAAACCAGATTTTCATCGGACTTCAAGTAACAGAGAAGGAAGAAACCAATACAAAAATCATAATACAGTATCTAATTTCAACTTGCGATTCAAGTAAGGTTCGTCTACAAAATTGGAATATGCCACTGCCTCAAAAATATTTTGGTGTTTCTAGTTGAGAACAGATCATCACTGAGAATGTACTGTTAAGTGTTCTTTGGTTATAGCTAGGTGAAATTTCAGGCTGACAAAGAAGAGGAAGCCCTTTTTCTCAGCAAAAGATGATTTGGTATATTGGACTGTCTCTGACTGATACATTCTTGGCTTCAGAAGCATGGAGCACAGTGCAATAAATACCCTTCTCTTATTTATAATGCTGCTGTTCATACACAAAGAATTTTTCTAACCTGTTTTGTTATGTGATTTATTACAACACAGAAGAAATAAGACTGATGAAAGGTCTCCTGTATTTTTGCTGCAGGCTCTACAGACACTATATACAGGGCAGAAAGATGGTTCCTCTTTCAAAGAGACTACAACTTGGAACGAGAAAACAAGACACACAAGTGGAACACCACAGGGAGATGATTAAACACTAGGCAAAGCCTCAGAACACCAGAGGCCTAACTTTTGTCGAGTAGTTTTAACTGTCACAAAGACTGTTACCTGACAAAACGTAGCTATTATGTATGAACAAGTCACTTCAATTCCCACTGTAATAATTGAAAAGAAAGTGTTTCCATCCACCAATTTATCTCATCTTAGACCAGATGTGTGTCTCACTTTGGTGACAGCAGACAACACATATGATGACCAGCTTGGATGGAGATATTGTTAAGTTCTGTGACATGAACCTCACCGAGTATGGACCGGGAGGTTTAATTAAGATAATGAAGTAACCAGGAAGCCTTCCTTCCAAGAGAAGGGAGAAAACCTAATTTTGTTGGTGTCTTTTTTTTTAAATACAGTAAGGGGTAAAAAATTGTGTGGAAACTAAAGGCAAACTTATTTTTATTTTGAGGTGTGGGTGCAGGGAAAAGAATCTTGTTAGTGGCAGAAGCAGACACTGGATGCATTTACAGACTGGGGAACTGTATAACAAAGTTACTGTCTCTAGATTGTGCAGAAAGTTGGAAAACTAATATATCAGGATGTGCTGTACAGGCAAGAAGTTGGGAAACACCTGATCCTTTTTTGTAACCACGTATTTCTCAGCCATCTTTGCAGTTGTAATAAGACAGGGAGGGATAATCTTGTGGTATGTCAGAATTCCACACCTTTTAATACAGGTCTATTCCATGAAAAGAAGATTCAGCACCTCATTTAATATCCCTTCCTTCACATCTAAGAGGAAGTAGAAGATGGTTCCCTCATCCAGGAATTTTCCAGATTTGTGTCTACTTTAGACCTTTAGAGTGGAATGATAAGGTGAGATGGGGAAGTCGAAAGGATAACTTTAAAAACCAAAATCATAATATTCTAAGAAAGGAAGGTATCACTAAACAAACTAATTTGGGATTTTATATTAATTGAAGAAAGTTCCTTATCACAAAACAAACAAAATCTTTGTAAAGCCCTTTGCACAATTAATTTCATACTACAATATTAAAGAAATTGATACTGTAGTTGATATTGTTCCTGCCATCGGGGCTGGAACTAGATGATCTTTGAGATCCCTTCCAACCCAAACCATTCTATGATTCTATAAAAATAACTAGTAACAGTGCAGAAAGCAGTCTGTGGCTTTCATAATGGTTGCACAATGTTTCTGTGACAAGTCAAGACTAAGGCAGTTTCTGTAGAAATTCTAACAGTTTTATTAATGGATAGAGTGAAAGAAAATGGAATGAATATCTTTCATTTTATTCAGTATATTAATTTCATTCCATTTAGTACGTTAAAGTGATTTGTAAATATCTTGGAGTCCTGCACCACTATAATATGATAAAGTATGTAGTAAACAACAATAAAATCCCACCCAAATATAACTATCTGAGCTGTTTGTGGGTTTTTTTTCAGTTCTCCAAACCTTGTTTGGCTGAGGCTCTGCTTTTGGTTTAATAAGTTGGGTTCCAGGAGGTATCATTCCCTTTGGAGGATCTTTTACTTTCACTTCTAGTCCAGCATCTATAAGCAAACAAAGACTAAATTTAAAAAAAAAAAAATAAAAGGGGATATATCAGTCAAACAGTAACTACAGTTTATGTGTGCCACAACTCAGAGTAAGCAAAATAACCACTCGCTTATGTGTCTGCCATAAGCAACGCTTGCAGTTGCTTCATGGTGCAAAGTATTACTTTCTCAACATTTGTATCTTCACATGTGGAAATTTACAGATATATAATTTCATATTGTTAATAGACATCTGTCATACCTTGTGTACACAGCACTATTAGGTAATTTTGTATACCAACAGTGTCCATAGGGGTTATGTTTCGAGGCATGGTGAACATAGAAGAGTTAAATGTTTGAGGCGGACAAGTAAAAGCTTCTGGAGAGACAATAGCTTACGCACGCTGTATTACTGCAGATGCTAATCGCAAAGTGTGAGAAACAGATAAGAGCTGCTGAATCCAAATTAAACAACCAGAAAAGGCCTATAATGTAAAGAGCCAACATCTTTAATTACCAACACTATTATAAAACCAGAAGGTGCTAGAAAATATCTCAACACAGTAAAATTCTCAGATCATGAAGAAAAATACATGTAAAGAAACAGTTCAAGCTTAAGTAATAGATGGATATAACCTTGAGTAATCTTAAAATAAATTGTTTCAGCAACCAACATTATAGCCAAACTATGAAAACCTGGCAGATGTTTTTAGGGCTTTGTTTAATTTTACAGGGTGACCTTTTGAAGAGCAACAGTTTGAGAAGAAGCAACCAGACCTACTGATAAACCTGTTGGTTTCATTCATGCTCTTTTAAAAAAGCGTGGCAGTAACAGAAGGAATCTAGAAGTATCAAGAAAGCAAAAGGTTTGAAACATAGAAGAAATTAAGTGCTACTAGGACTTAAGTGGTTGTAAGTTGAGAGAATTATGGGTCAAGCATGGGTATATGAAACCTTGAGACGGAATAGTAAGATACAATGATTGAACCAGAGCAGAAGTAGCATTGAAGAAAGATGGCATAGATAAGTATTAAAGGATACTCACACCTGTTTAATAACAAAGTTTAACAACTCTATTCTAGCATTTCTAAAAGTTAAGCCTATGCAATGAATGAACACGTGAGAATCTGTGTAAAAATATAACAACAGTTGATTTAAACTATGGTGTAAATTTTGTCTCTGGGGATGGCAGACTAGAAAAAACCAAACACAAAACCCAATCAAGTGCACTGGATGCTCCTATGAACGAAAATGTCCCAGTTTGAGGAACAAAGGTAACTATTAATAACCATCTTCCATTAATTTTACCTTCTGTAGATAACACACAAAACTCAGTATCCCATTCCAATCCTATGCACATTATATGTATGTGTATTTATGAGTATCGCTTTAAATATTTACAAAAGGTGCTGTACAGTATTAGGAAAGAGGAATTGCTGGTCCTGGAGAATTTGCTTACACCTTTCTATGAAACTTAGGGTACAGTTTCAATTAAGACCACGCTTTCTCAATTTTCCACAGAAGAAATAACGTTATTTACTTCTGCATGGTCAGGAACAATCTTCCATTCTCCTAGGTTCTTCAGTGGGTGTTTTTCCCCTTTAATTATACATCTCCATCACTCTTGTCACTGAAACAATGCATTTTTCTTGCAACATAGAGAGTAGAGAATAAGAAACTCTATTAATCTTGTAGTCCAACCACATTATAAATACATGATTTGCCAAATACATTCCTATTTCAAGAAGAGAATAGCTGTGGTCTTTTTTCTTTTGAGAAAGAAGAGGGAACTAGATAGAAGGCTTTGGAACAAAAACTTGGGTGCTAGATTTTGCTGTGAACTTTAATACTAAATCTTATGAGCACCAAAACATGCATTTATCAGTATATGAACTGGATATAAAATAAATTTCTGCTTGAGTATAGTGAAAGCTAAGTACCTATTTCAATGCCATCTATAGTAACATGGATGGTATAGAGACCAACAGCTCCAGGAGTCCAGTTTGCACAGTATGTACCATCATTATTGACTCTGATCAACATGTTTTCACTGGGTCTAGGCATAAACAAAAAAATTAGTATCATTAAACAATTATTGTCTTCTTGAAAATAATTTGTAATAGTTCAAATGATCTGAAAGGAAAAAAAAAGTTTCCAATTACCATTTTTCCTCCATCTAATGTACGAAACCCATATTATTTAGAAGGTATAAATCTCTATTCTACATTTATTTATAGCACATGATGAAAGAACACATTCAAAGAGCAGATAATACAAATAAGGAATCAACATTAGAACAATTAAGAATGAGAGATTTTAAAGAGAAATTTAAGAATATTTAAATTCAAGAAAACAAAGTAATACAGAATTTCTGTAGTGTTTCCACCTTTAGACGAGATTATTTGGCAGTCAAGGCTTGTGACTCTGGGAGTAAGCAGAACATATTAATTATAGTCCCTATTAAAAAGTAATGCTTTAACATTTACCTCTTTGGTGTTGGTGAAGCAAAGCGTAGTTCTTCAAAAGAGTAATTTTCATATGCCTATAAACAGGTGAAATTCAACAAACAAAACCAACAGTTATCAATTATACTAAAGTTATGAATAAAAGAAAGCAGAGTATCTTCTCAAAGAACATAATCTAATTTCACACTCACCAGAAGCATTGAGCAGGGAACCAGAAACCAGTTCCAAAACACAGAAACACACACACATATATGCATATATGAAACAAGTATCTTCACTTTCCCTTTAAACTGCCATTATTTAGATAATAAAGATACTCATTGTTAATGAAGTTATTGCTTTGTTCACAGTCAAGTATTTGAATCTCTTCTGAGATGAATCTCACTTGCATAAAACCCCTTTGAATTATTTTCATAAGCTAGATTTCAACTTCCTTGTGGACACAAATAATCACATAGTATCTAAGGGATACAGCACCGTGATGATTTAAGTCAATCTAAGTCTGTGCTGGCATGATATCACCATATTGCTCTCATAATTTTGCATACCACAGAAGTATACAACAATTGATGTTGGAAGAGACCTCCAGAGGTAACAGAGAATTCACCCCCTTGCTGAAAGGAGAGTCACCCTCAAAAATTACATCCAACCTTCAAATTAGGTCAGCTTGCTCAGGGGTGTATCCAGTCAAGTTTTGAGTACCCCCAAGGACAGAGATTCCACAGCCTCTCTGGGAAGCCTGTTCTAGTTTTTAACAACTCTCACTGTAATTTTTTTCCTCCTAATATGTAACTGGAATTTCCCTTTTCACCAGCTGTGTCCATTGCCTCATATCCTTTCCCTGTGCAAGTCCAAGAAGAGTCAGACTTTGCCGCCTTTATAACCTCCCATGAGAACGCCAGTGTCTATGCCAAGACTACTGAGCCAGTAGAGAACTAACCTTAAAAATATAAGATTAAATAGTTTATGCCAGTTTAATTCTCTAGTCTAGCCTGGGACCATATGCTTTCCAGAAGATGGATGGGCTAGATAAGCCTAAACTGTTGTGAAATCACTGCCTTAGAAATAAAACAAATCATGATAAACTAAAGTTATGTCATGGAGCAAAAAAGAAAGTAAGTTTTTCAGTAATCACTGTAAATCGAAAGACAGAGTGCATACATCTGTTCTGAGCATGGATGGGGGTTGGAATTTCAGAGAATGTTGTCAGATCATCAAGTAGTTTAAGTGAAATTTAGAAAACACCCCTTAAAAAGCTGGGAAGCAGCCATATGCCATTCAGAAAGCATGTAGTATATAAGATACCAGTTAAAAGATTTCACTGTTCTCCCAGCAGAGAAAATCAGAGATAGTTCAAGCAATGCAAACAGTTACATTACGGGACATAATCTGCGCTCTGTCCACCAATGTGCAGATATCCCTGAGATTCTGGAGTTTTAGTTTGAGCTATCTGTGACCCAAGACATTTCCAAAACTTTCTGTAACATATCCCTATAGCTTCCAAATGTAGGCACTGAGCACAACCCTAGTTATTTGGCTAGGGGAGTCAGACATCTCTAGACTCATCAATAAAGGATCCTCTTGAAAATCTTTTACCGTGCTCCGTAAACTGGTAGAAAAAGGGATAAATTCCCTGAAACTACATTATCTATCTCATAACCTGTCAGTAAGTGTACACTGTCCATAGCACAAGGTGTAATCAAGACTGCACCGTCCTCCTTGGCTGCAGAAATCTTTTTAAATGTCTATTTGAAGAGGAAGGAGATGGCAACATAAAACCCAAGGTCTAGAATACCCAATCCATGCTACCACTGCTAATAGGCCAAACACTGCCTCTCTTAACCACTGTGGACATGGTTGACTGGTGCTTGGCTTGAGGAAATCTAAAGATATATGGGACACAGTAGTTTTGAGATCAGCAGACAGTGCATTGAAGACCATGTGAAGATAAGAAAGCAAATGTGTCCCAGGTCAAAAACCGCAAACCAGCCCAGTGGATTTACCAATAGCATTTTGGATTGTCTTTTTACTCAAAGTGAGGAAGAAATTCCCTCTATATTGAGGTGGCATTTCCATTGATTCCCACTAGAAACCAAATGGTTTTACTTTCATAGATTCTTGTGAAATGACTGCACTGAAAAGCCCCAGAAGCAGAAAACGGTGGTCCCAGAACTGCACAAAGTATCTCAACAAGAATATCTCTGGGCTGCAATGGCTGCTGAGTTATCAGATTCCCATGTTAAATCAAAAAAAACAGGGGGAAAAGAGGTGGGATAAGAACCTTTGAACATATATGCAAAGCAGCCATTTTGGGTCTCCATACAAGATGTGGTTTTGAGTATCAGTCTCCCAAACATGTCAATTTATTCTCATGAGGTGAGAAGCTCCAGTTTCTAATCGTACTTGGATGTTTCTATCAAGTACTGATACAACATGCAGGCTAGTATGAAATGAAAAGGTCAGGGGACATCTGCATTTTACACTAAATGAGTATTCTCAGTAATGCAGGGAGGAAAGTAGAAGAGAATTTTTAAACACTTTCTTGAATCAGCACAGTTGTTAATGAGCTAATCAAGCACAGCAGGCAACACATCTGTGTCTCCCACAATTTCAGTCAGTCCTTAATTTAAGCAGCAAAATATCAGGTCTCTTCAGAATAAAAATAAATAAATT
This sequence comes from Balearica regulorum gibbericeps, assembly GCF_011004875.1. NCBI lineage: Eukaryota > Metazoa > Chordata > Aves > Gruiformes > Gruidae > Balearica > Balearica regulorum. The sequence continues at coordinate 172,371,720 of NC_046184.1, read as the reverse complement.
AATTAATAGTTAGGTAAAGTTTTGGATAGAAAAGACTTAATCTGGAACCTCTAGAAGACTCCCCAAAAAGGTATTAAATCTAGAAGCCAAGCATGTTTTAACAAGTAGAGAGACTTTCTGTATTTTACCTTGGTTTGTGTATTTTACTTGTTCACTTTTATCTTTACAAACATTTGTACTGTTAATATCTACTAAGATGACCTTAAACAGATACTTGCATTTTCATTTTATCTTAGCCTGATTCAAGTTAAAATTTATTACAAGTTAACTGGCTAACATCAGGCATTCTTCACTCAAAGGGTCCATCGAATTTAGAGATTAATTTCTAGGCACCTCGCACTTGCTCCACAGTCAGTTACTCCAGAGTATCTGATGCACTGCAAGGTGTGTCACTGTAACATCTGGGTGAGCAGGTTTAATACCTGTTACTGGAAAAGAAGCAGCAGGTGCCTGTGGACAACGGTTATCAGAAATCCTATCTGGGTTTCAACTGTGAATAAATAATGTATTTCCTGCCCCCCTTCAAGCCACTGGTAAAATCACCAAGCAGCATCCAGCCAAGAAGTGATCTTTGCAGTACCCCAAGTTAAAACCAAACCAAAAAACCACAACCAAAACCAAACCACACTTGTCTCCTTGATATACACTCCCTGGTTCTAAATATCTTTTCAGACCTGTGATTTAACAAGATTTTAATTTTTTTGTTGTACACCACAGTTATTTCATACTTACTTCATCAATCCATTAAGACACTATTTACACATAGCTACCGCAGCACTAGCCTCTGCAGAAAACCACCTCTAGAACACTTCTAGTACACACTAGAAGATGTTAGTTTGCTGATTCCCCCCGCCAGCCCCACCAAGTCCATATTGATTATATCCTTCTCTAAGTCCTGATTATCATGTCTTAAGTTGTTTAACCGCTAGTTATACACATCACATCATACCTCTTAACTCGGTCAACATGTTTTATATATATGTAAATATATTGCGAGTTCTAAAAGATATCTGAATCAATACTAACTGTTCAGTTTTCACCTCTTTAAAACCTTTTACTGGCAGTCTCTGACCTGATCCATTTGACAGTGGCTGATTTCAGCAGATGTTGTTTAACATTTATGTACTGATACACAATAATTCCTATTGTCTTTTTACTATGCTGAGCTTCTATTTTTTCCTACTTTCAACAGTTATAGTTTTTAATATAGATTCACTGCAACACTTCAACTTTATATGGATACACTGGTTTGGCTTCCCCTTCACCATTTCAAGAGCCATCTTCATTTCTCCCAAGTGACTCAGACTAGTTTGTTAATCACTGTAATCAAAATCAAAGACAACTTTTCTTTTTTAAATGGTATTCCATTTATAATTGCTTTAGAGGTCAGGCAATTGGCCCTTATGATGCACCTAGTTTTCTGCTGAATTTAAATATAATCAAAGTAATTTGTAATTAATGTATTTTGAGATTGTAACCAAACTGAAATATACTTTTTTCCTTCTCCTTTGCATACCTTTACACACTTTGAATGATGACTTGTATAGTTATATTGTTACAATGACAACAATTTACCTTCATCATTGTAATAGCAATATATCGAGCTTCTTTTACTATCATTGGCTCATAAGAAGAATCAAGCTTTGGTGAAGGAAGACCTCCAAAGGTCATATCACTGCTAGGGGAAGCAGCCGTTGCAGGACTCCCTGGTATCCGTTGCACCTTTTTAACTTGTTCTTGTTGCAAAGATGTTTTTTTCTGAGAAACAGGAATAGCTTTGACTTCTACCTGCAATAAGACGTGGAATACAGAAGATGATTTAGGGAGAAAACACACACATGCATTCTTTTAGGTCTGATAAGGTACAGTGACAAAGTGCTTAGAGCATGCAGTGTAAGTCCAGCTGTGTCAAAAACCTACGTGTCTACACTTAACACTTTGCAAAGCCAACCAAGGCATCTCTGAAAAACGTGAATGTACAGCAAAGCAGCACCCAGCTGACTTTGCACACGATCAGTAAGGGCCAGTGCCAGAGCACTCCCTGGGAAGCAGCACGTAGTCTGGTATGCCTAGCTAAGTTTTCCTACAACGGCAAATTCTATGAAGTAGGGAAGAGAGCCTTCCAAAGGAGTGCACAGGTTTCAGAGCCTGCTAGATCTGGATCAGCAGTGGCCAGATTTGAGCTCTGCCACCCTATTACATCAGCACATTTAACACATTTTATCTGCCTTTTTTTCCCCAGAGATACCACAGACCTCCATTAGTGCAGGTAACAGTCAGCTCTACTTAGTTTTCTGAGGAAGAGGAGACAATCTGGAAAATAAGTTAACTCACTACTCATCCTAAATCTGCAATAAAACGCATTCAATTGGTGCAGATTTCAAATGCTGTTTTAATCTACTGGAAGTTACATCAGCACATTGCACACTGAATGAGTCGAACAGAATGATTAAATTGAATTAAGACTTGTTACGTTAATACATTCATGAAGAAAAACAGTAATTAAACATGAAATCCAGCCACAATTTTCATGTGTATATTTTGACATATCCTCTTCTTGATTGACAGAGTAAAATCACTACTTAAAAAGTTTTCTACTTCCTTTGTCACACATTTAAGTCAGTAACCACACATTTAAATTGCAATCAAGCTGTGTTTGTGACTGATTCTTGTGTTACTGTTGTAGACTCATAGTTCAGCAATGTGTTTACAGGTCCCTGTAAAATAACTCTTGATTATTATATGCTATATGAAGAATGGATTTGAGAGTTCTTATGACAGGAATTGTGCCTTTGTATAAGGTACTTCACCTACTTTTGGGCTTGAACAAAAGCAAGTCTTGAAAATATTTGTACTACTCCAGAGTAATAGCAGGCTTCAAAGCACAGATGTAACCTACTTTATTAAAACAACATGAAAAACATTCATTTGTTCAATTTGTTTGTATGCTTTGCTATTTCAAATCAAGCAGCCAACTTTTATACATATCCCATAGGTTTTACTCCAAAGCCTGCAACGGTTTTCCCATTCTTCCTGAGGCTGTCACGAATACTTCCTTTGCAGTACTTTAACAACCAAAAAAACCAAAAAACAAAGACTATAGAACTTTCAAATATTAGAAAAAGAAAAGGAGAAGTGCTGTTCTAGTCTAAAATAAAGTGACTATAAAATGGTCCATCAAAGTGCTTCTGATTCTTTTTTTCCCCATCACAATTATTCAGTTTAAAATTTATAATCCTCCTTCCTGGCTTACAAGTTAAAACATGGATTCTTGTCACCTTACACATCACCCCCCATCGAACATTGTCTACAACTGATTAATTTCACAAGCTGCACATGTGTAACTCATTACAGACAAGCTTATAAATTGCATAGAATGGTGTTGGTGTAATACAGAATTTGATAATTTTGTGGATTGAGGTAAGAAAGCGTGACCACATTGAATTTACAAGCATCACTTTGTGCCCTGTGCACGAGCGTTCCGTGGAATATCTACAACAAATACTAAAAGAAGGCATGACTAAGTATAAGAACAGCCATAATTACCTTCATGTTAGGAACATGAACAACATCCCCATACTGGTCTTTTGTTTGTACCGTAATAACAGTTGGCCAACCACATCGAATGTCATCCTTATTCAAAATCAATGATGTTTTTTGAGGATCAGCATATGAATCTGGCTGAAGCCACCTACAAAGACAAACACTTAATATTAAAATCTTTCACAGGCCCCCAAAAGATAAATTCTTGCTCTGTACAAACGTGACTTCCAGCTAAGAAAGGATGCAGAAGGTCTGAATACTTAAATGCTTTTACCGAATATATTAATAGAAACAACACAGTCAAATAGTTTTTCTTAGCTAACATTTGATGTAACTGTTAAAAATTCTACAGTTAGTTGTACAGACAAGCAACAGTGCAGAGGTTTTGAAATCTAACACATAACTAAGCATTTTCTATTTTGTTGCAAAACCTAAAGATTACAACTATTAAGTAATGAGTTTATTCATGCAGCACAGCACACAAACATTTTACCTTGCAAGTCGTCCACCACTTGATCCTGGTACACAAGCAATGAAATCCTCCAGAAATGACTGCTCATTGCTTTGTACCTGCAGTGGAAGATTTCCTTCAAGAGCTTCCAAAATGGTTGGTGAGTGAGATAGCGCCAAGCCTTTCCCGAGGATGCCAGCATGAGATTTGCACACCTATTTTTGCGGGCGTTGGAATGAAAGGATAGACACAAAAGAGCTTTTCAGTATCTTTCAGTATCTTACATGTAGACACTTTCCCATAATATGAGACAACTGGCACAGACAACCATTCAAGTAGAAGAGTGGATAAACTTTAGTCTGATAAAAGTTTAAAAAAATCAGTTCAGTCTATAAAACAATAATTTATATCAAATGAGATTAAATGAGCTTGTATTGAGAGAGAATTTCTGGAAGAAAGAATAAAGTAACAAACTTCCATGTTAAGAGTATCCTAAACTACTGAATTGTGACCAGGAGAAGAATGAAGAAAGCCGTTCTGAAAATGTGACCAATGAGCATGTTCCAAAAGAAAACAAAAGGCTGGAGATGTAACTTATAAAAAGGTAGATCTCTTAAGACAGACATTTTTAGGTGAGACAGTAAAAGAAATCCCTTTGCCAGAGGGAAGGAAGGTAGAAAGATGCATAAACAGACAGGATTACAAGCAAAAATGAATCCATTGCTCACATGTACAGTCTTAGCTCATGTTTTGAATTAGAACACAGTGAGTCCAAGAACAGATTTCTTAAAAAACAAAAAAAAATTCTTTCAAGGAACATCTGATTCCTCCTAGACAGTTTCTGTTTACTGCTCTGTCATCCAAGGCCTGTGCAGTGGAGTCACACTGTAGAATCAGAATGGTTTGGGGTTTGGAAGGGACCTCAAAGATCATCTAGTTCCAAGCCCCCTGCCATGGGCAGGGACACCCTCCACTAGACCACGTTGCCCAAAGCCCCATCCAACCTGGCCTTGAACACTGCCAGGGAGGGAGCATCCACAGCTTCTCTGGGCAACCTGTTCCAGTGTCTCACCACCCACCCTCATAGTGAAGAATTTCTTCCTAATATCTAATCTAAATCTACCCTCCTTCAGTTTAAAGCCATTACCCCTTGTCCTATCACTACACGCCCTTGTAAAGAGTCCCTCTCCAGATTTCTTGTAAGCCCCCTTTAGGTACTGGAAGGCCGCAATTAGGTCTCCCCAGAGCCTTCTCTTCTCCAGGCTGAACAAACCCAACTCTCTCAGCCCGTCTTCATAGGAGAGGTGCTCCACTAGCACTGGTATGTTTTTCCATCAAGTACTGTGACAACTAAATTTCAAAACAATTGCCCTGAAGAAAATTAGGAGAGAGACAGAAAAATGTGAAAACTCCTTTTTCACTGTGCATCATCAGCTAGGGGCTATAATTAGGGAACTATTGACCAGCTAATGCTGGTCACATCAAACATCATCACAACAAATAAAATATCTCATCAATCCAAAACAACTGCAATCATATTATTACATTTGATAAATGTTACCATTCAATGGAAAAAGTGATTTTTTTTTTTTTTTCTGCAATTACAAAGACACATGCAGCAGTAATTTTTGTAACATCTAAAATTTGTTAAATCATGGAACCTAAGCTAGACACCTAAATATTTTGAAATATACTTGGTCATCTAACTTCCTCTGTGATATTCTATGCATTTTTTTCTAAGAGATTTATTTTAAAAAACATTTGATGTAAATACTAAAACTTCTGTAAGACTTTTTAAAACTGTTTTATAACAAGCCAGATTCCCTCCTATTATAAAAACTTTACAAGCAATTTTTGTCTGTAGCAGTCAAAAAGTTTCAATGCAATCATGTGCTGAAGTATGTTGCAGTGGAAAAAAAGGCAGCAGTATACCTGTAAAGCAGCCTCTTCAAGAATCTCAAGATCTTCTTCAAATTCATTACCTGCTGTAAAAATAGAACTTATTTTCACAACAAAAAAATAAACTTTTTTCCATAACAATAAATATTGATATTTATCTACATATGATGGAATGTAAAATTCAGTTCTGGTTAGTGAAGCCTTTTATACTACAAAATTTAAGTTTGCAAGATGATGTGTAACATTTTTTAACCAGCAATTGAAAGATTCATATTTTCAAGTAACATAGTAAACATGCAGTACTGTGTAGTTCAGTGCACAAGCAAATAAACAATATAAATTATGCAAAACAAAAATTGAGTACTTGTCTTCTTATCTCCAAGACAATATGTATGGCAAATCTTTGGATGTGACTAGATACTTTCAGAAAAAGATTTTGGAAGGTCAGGATGGTTTCTGGGAAGCAGTACCTATGAGTATGCACCAGCTGCTCCCTTTTAAGAACTTACCCTAGTAACAGTATTTGAAAACCTGATAAACTCTGCACAATTTTGGAAATTATGATTCCTCCTAAAATATAAAACTCAGATGCTATTATACAATATTTCTCTCTCTCAATTGCAACTCAAAAGTCTGATTCCAGGGTGACTAGAATTGCCAAACACAGTCTTTTAACAGAAAAGTAAAACAGATAAGGTTACCATATTTCTACTCTCTCTCAAAAACATGTCAGGCAATTCTACTAGTAAGAAGCAAGAAAGAGAAATGGGAAGAATCAAGTCCTAAGATATTTTTAAAATTCAAAGAAAAGAAGATACATAAAAACTCTGCTCTCAGAAATAACTTCTACCAAACTTGAAACAATTAAGTAATAATGTTAAATACATCGATCAATTCCACATTGCTGTTTAAGTTAGATCTTAGTCACAGACCAGATCTGCCTCTTGGGAAGAGGCAAAGATGCAAAGACTCAAAAATGTGAATCTTGGACAACTGGAAAGGAGGAAGTATGAACTTTTGAACATGGTAACTCAAATAGTATTTGGGTGTACTTTCAAAGATAAAGTTTTCCTAATATATGAAAGAATCACTGTCTGGTCCACCTTCCCTTGGAGCAAAAAAGGCTAAAGCCTGCTTGATGTCCTTTCAAAACACTTTTTTTTCCTAATGGTTCCAGAGGAATACTTATATAAGTATTTGGCTATTTGTATACAGTATGTACCCACTACAGCAATTATTAAAACGCAAGGTCTTTGTGAAGGACAACCTCTTTAAAGTCAATATGCCAAGATAAATCATGCAAATAAAGCTGAAGATGGAAGGGTCCTACAAGGATGTGAATAAGAACTAGTAACTCTGATTTGAAGTCAGTTCAATCATCCTATTTTCCTTGACAGAAAGTTTCCAAACAAGTCTTTTTTTTTTAACTCCTATGATGCTCTTTGCACAATCTTCCACAAGCGTATCGGGTGAGAATTTTCACTGATGTGTTTGCTATTTCCTTTTCTTAAAATCCTGCCACCTTCATGAAGTTTCTAATTGTCTTCATTAAAATTGCCAGGTTTTAAGAGCACTTAGTTGGATCCAGAGGTCTACAGAGTATCTAGGAAATGGAGCAGGATTTACTTCACCTATTTTTGGGCAGTGGAGAATGAGATAATGAGCTCAGACTTAGGTATTACAAGGTATCTAAGCTACTAGCTTAGAGCTAGTTGCCTAACTTCTAAAAGCAAAGCTCAGAGTTCAGGCATTGTAGGTTAAGTTGCTAATTCTTTTCTGGAGTGCGCCTTTTTCTGAGGTTACTTTCTTTAGGCTGTATACATCCACACATGGAACAAAGGTAAAACTGTAGAAATTATAAAGTATGAGAAGTCTAACACAAAGGGCCTTCTTGTGTACATGCATGACAAGACAGTCTTTTATATGATTACATAGGTTTTTCTTAAAGGACACTCCATTCCACAAATAAGATGATACTGCTCTGCAGATGAGCAATAGCAGTAATACAGTATTTTTTAAGACACCATTTCACTTGCAGCAAAAGGTAGAAGATACATAATTTAGAATGCAGAAAAAGGAAGAGTAGTCTGACATTCATGTAAATGTTGCTCTAGAAAACCACATTTTACCTCTTTTCCTGCTACAGTGTTTTTCTGAGACACCAAGCAAAACACATAAAGCAAAATTACAGACAACTGAAAATTATCTTAAAAAAGGCTGCACAGCAGTTTACATCTGCAAACACTGCCACTGCACCTATAATTCACCAGTTTTGTTTATTCACAGGGTTCAGCGGTCTTGTAGAGAAACAACACACAGGTGTGATGTCTGTCATTAGCTTTGTAATATTATCAGCAACACTAACGGACTTGGCTGAAGTCCTTGAGTTGGTGTTTGATAAACAGGTCAGATGAATCAATGGTAATTCCGTCAGTAATCAGGAAACTCTTTACAAGCAATGCACCTATCCCTCCTCTCTTGCAGATAGGACACAACCACTTATATAGGTGGCTGAGACTGCATAGGTAACTTAACTGCATGTTTAATTAAAAATTCCTTCTACCTGAAAGCATATAAAGCCAATCTATGTACTACCTACTTCCTCTTCTTGTTTTAGACATTCAAAATTAGAACAAAACAAATAAACTCTTTAGAGAGAAGTATGAAGTATTTCAAAACCTGGGAAATTAAGTTAGAAGAATATCAATTTTTTTTTTTTTTTTTTTCATAGGAGAACAGGTATTGGGTTCTCCTATGCAAAATGGGTGCTAGGGAAGTCAACAAAACTAATGAGTTAATGTGGCTGTCTGAAGGATAAGAGGAGAGGGAACTATTTAAACTATAGAATTGCCTGTACTTTTGAGAGAGAAATACAGATCTATCAGTGCAATTGAGGTGCCTATTTACAACATACAGTAAGAAATTTGCACATTCAAATACACAAGCAAAATACTGGGTTAAAAAAATTCAAATTAGGTTTTGTGGTTATAATTGCACTCTGATCAATGCCCTCCTGCTCATTAATACACACTTCTAGTCTCATTAAAAGTATTTGAGCTCTCATTTGTGCTCCTAAATTAAAATGATCAAAAAGATATCCTATTATAGATCATGAGCCTTTTTTTCCTATACACTAGTGCTAATTAAGAGAAATGCTATTACACAGAACATGACTTAATCACTAGAAAGTTGTAATTCAATCTCTGTACCATTAATTTTCATAAACTTGTATTTTTCCTTGCATTTTTAATTGCAAACTTATGTGCTGTATCTGTTGTAAATGTATGTGGGTTTTTTTGTAATAGTAAAAAAAAACCTACAGCACAAATATTTTAGACTGTAAGGTCTACAGATACAATGGTCACTTTCAATTTTAAACAAGTACTTTTAAATTTTGAAATTTAATGCAGCAGGTATTTTTCATTCAGTAAGGTGTGGAGTGCAGGGAGAAAAATCAGTGAAAGAGAAATACAAATAAGATACCTGCACATTTGTGAAGTACCACGAGGAAACCGTAGGACATAACTCGTACACTGATACACTACCTGTGGATGGGGTGAGTTGGTTCAGATTTAAATGACCAGGATTCCCTCCTCCCCATACACATATGAAGGGAACAGTGTAAGCAGAAAACACCACTTTATTAACTTGTTTGATTAATTCAGTTTTAAGAATCAATTTTGTATGATCATCTCTAACTAAAAGCAACATTAAGACTTAGAGGTAGTATTCATTCAGAAAACCCAAAACAATGATGAAGTAACAAAGTATGTTCTTTGAGTAGGGCTTACCAATAGGAAGCGCTAGATCTTTCTTCATCAAAGCTGCTGCACATGATCCTCCTAAATTGGCCAATTCTTTCTCCAGCTGAATAATACCCTTCAAATTGAAACAAATTTCAAAACAAAAATTATTTCAGAAAATAGGACAATGAATGCATTTTCCTGATATTGCTTTATCCTAAGAAATATTGTGTGTTCCAGTTTGACTTTTCTCAGTGATATTCTTCCTACAACACACCTAGACTTTCATGTTTAGCTGTGACATGGGCCACAGTACCAAATTTTTAGAACAATTTCAACTAGGCAAGGCTATGAATAAATGGGTACTACGCTTCTGGTAACCTAGCAAGAACGTATAAAGATGATAATTGTCTTTTGTCTGTAATGTTAAAGAGAAAGGGAACTTCCTAAAACAAAAAAACCTACTGATACCTATTCAGATTGCAAAGCAATGCCTCTTCTAAGCTGTACGTATATACATACCACACAAGCTCACATTACCATCTTGTTCAAAGGTAGTACTGTTCATAACTTTTTTGTCCCTCTTCCCATTCTCTAGTTGGAAAGGCAAGGATGGCAAAAAGATTCCGTAATTTCCTTTTCTCCATTATAAATCCTAGGAGACACCCTTGACAGTTTCTCCCTCCTATTGACCCTGAAAGTTACTTCTTCCCATTGATGCTGCTCTTACGAGAAATAGGATGACTCCCCTCTGCCCCCAGACTTGTCACTGAAAACACATGAAAGTGTCTCCATCAGCATCTTTCAGCTATATTTGCAAGGAAAAATAAAGAACAGACCATGCACAGTGTTACATGGAAGGAAGGAGGCTGGGTGCAAGGAGTGAGGAATGGCTGGGGAGGTTGTAGCTACTTAAATTTATTTGATATTTTCCCTTCAACTTGTCCCAGCTACATGCAAGCACAACCTCTTTAACTTTGGTCACACAAACGTGTTTACACTAACAGCAATTTTAAATTTTAAAGAAATCTGTGGGTGGTTCAGTATACCTCTGACAGATGCCTCTCATGGAGGGAAAAAAAACTCAACACCAAAAACCAGTGAGGGAGATGGGAAACCTCTGTCTGACAGATCTTCTAGGCAGACTTACAGAAACTGGCAATATATAGGATAGGCAAAAAAATCCTTCTTTTGAAAGTTTTCAAAATCAGTAACCCTAGACTTGCCTTGTATTCTCAGACTCCCAAGCAGACTGAAAAATCTCCAAAAATGCATTTTAAACTAAACCCTTGATAAACTGCATCTTTAGGACACAAACCAGCAGGTTCTGAAATAGCAAGGAAGTAAAGATGTGAAATGTGGATCAACCCACCTGACAGTTCCTTGCTGTCTGAATACCGTTTATGTAGAAGGCAGTTCTTACATATATTTTGTAATTTAATAATGACCAACAAAAAGCCTTCTGTTTCATTCAGCAAAGCATAAATCTACAATTTTTGCAAAAATCCTAGGTTTAAACAAACTTTAATAGTTTAACTACACCTGACTCCTTGATGCACTTGCTCACGCTCAACGACATCTTTCAGTTTTTGCAGAGACTTCCCTAACAATGAATGTCATACGATACAATATAGTTAGGTAACTGTGCCAGAAGCTTGTCCTTTGGAAGGAGAGAGAATCAGATGTGCAAGAATTAATCCCACTGAGTTGAATTACTAATACTTTGTTCCTTTAAGCTAGACAAAACACAGCGGTCATCAAAACATATGCTTCTTTTTCTATCAGTGGTGACACTTCGGAAAATTGTCATCACAGTGTTCCCAAAAGAACAAGAAACTGGCTTTGTGTGTCCAATTAAGTTACTTACGGAGGCTTAGGCCTGAGACGCAAGGTAGCTTAAACACTGTAAAATTTCCTTTTCTATTTATAGAATGTTAAATTAGAGTGTTTGGGCTATAAGAAGGTATGTTTGAAAGCAATTACTTGCAACTTTTCCTTAGATTATATAAGTAACATATTGGCTAGCATGTTTTAGCACTGAGTGTTAAAAACATGCCAGCAAATTTGTTTGTAAATGCTTTTAAAAAGTTAATGATGTATATGAATCTGCATCTTTATTTCTGCTTAAGCAAAAATTATTAGTATTACTTCTCAAACACAGACTAGTTAGATTATCTATAGGAATTATAAGTCTGATTTACTGCAAGCCAATGAGACCATCATAGCTAATAGTTTTATGGTATGTTTTCTTATCTGATATGTTATGAAATTCCAAAGAATCTCACATTTTGAAAACATAAAGACATGATTTAGCTTGAGCAGAATCCAGGAATAAGATGAGGTACTCTATGTCACAGAAGATTTAAGCAAGATGCAGATCTTCTGAAGTTCATGTGAGGTCACAGGCCCAAAGACTCCAAGATAATGGAAGGGCTATTTTTCTGGAATTACTATAAAGCATATTAAGTATTTTTAGTAATCTCTTAAAATAAGCCAAAATAAAGCACTAGCCTAAGGACATGAAGAAATTTTATCCTCCCTTTGCAACAAAGAAACAGTGGTGGAAATGACTCATGTCCTTAAAGGCAAGATGAGGTGACCACTGTGCAAAATCTCAGGTAGCCTAAATGAGCACAGCCAGGGAGCTGGAGAATTCTGCTACAAGTGAACACTGGTATGAGTGAAAAATAATGCAAGTCTGTCATCCCGTAAGTGGCAGTGACAGTAAAATACTTATCATTGTGTATCTGAAAGCCCCAATCCTTTGGATTTCTGATGGAAGACTAGGTCAGAATTTTAGGAAATTACATATCCCATTGACATACTAGATAAAAATCCTGTTTTGTATTTGCAGACTGTCACAGTTATTAAAAAAAAAAAGCCATTCCAATAATATTCAGATTAAAGAATTCCAAACAAGTAATGTCTGTAACAAAAAATGTTAAAAACTTATACAAAATTAATTTTAAAATATTTTGCTAATGTTACTTCATCAGAAGTGGAAATACAAATATTTTTACCAAAATAATTGGCCTTATAGGAGAGAATTAATTTGTGCAGCAAGTAACCTTTTCACTTTTTCCTTACCTCATCAGATCCTGGACTAAATTCATATCCAATTGCAAAACATTTGAAACCGTAAAAACAAGCCTTTTCATCTTTCACGTAGTCTGATGCAGTCTCCAGAGAAAAAAGTGCTTCATTTCCTTTTAGGAAGTAAAAGGATACATAAAGTGAATAAATAAATAATTTACTCTTTCTCCTCTTTTTGTATATTTCTTCTACATGAGCATATATGAAACTCAGGCTTTACATATAACTTGTAAAGTAAAACCACAAATAACATGCAAATCAACACTTCAAACAAGAAACTTTATATAAACATAATCAAGTGATGTACAACCAGTGGCTCATAATGAACGCTTGTCAGCTTGAAGATACTTTTTTCTGCAAAATTATCTTAGAAAACAAAGCTGAAAAAATCAAACTTTCTTTAGTTATTTTAATAATTCACATTATGAGAAATTGTTGCAGTATCTATTTATTACCTGGCAATACTAATACCATGGTAGGCCATCCTGAAGATCCAGAGAATTTTTTCAGTTCTATCCATGAATTAAGGTTTTCATGAACAGAAGCATGCTTTGGTCCAAATCCCAGATTCTGTGCAATTCTGACAGGAATTAGTAAACGAAGAACATCCTCTGATTGAGCCGTGCCACACTGAGTGTCAAACTCTATTGTTATCCACCTGACACATTCAGGAAAAGTCACCTAAAACAAAACAATAACCTAATTATATGCAAGTTTGGGGGCTTGTTGGGGTTTTTTTTACATTTGTTTCTTCATTTCCATTCAGTTTTAACTCTTTAGGCTATGAAAGTGATTCAATTATGTAATCCTATGCAGTTGTTTTGATATGCTTTAGATTAACATTAACCTAATTTGTTCTTTGAAATTCAGATATACCTGAAATGCTTTACACCTTATTGAATTAAAATCATGTACCATAACTTATGTTCAGATTAAGTATTTGCGCTTATGATACCATTTGTGATTGTTTTTAAGAGCTCTGCAGAGGATCATTAAACAAAAGAACCACAGACTACTACAAATATTTAACTCTCAAATACCTTTTTAAATGCAAACTTCAAACACACACACACACAGTTTTGTGCAATCCTAGAGAAGTACGCAGCAGCTGAATCACACCTGTGAATATGGCCTGCAGTATGATAGCATACAGCTACAGAAATTCGGAAGCAGTAATAACTAAGCCCAAGGTTTCAGATGAGCTCCATAAATTTTTAGAACAATAGTAAGCATCATTGCATCAGGAAGATCATATGATAACAACATTTTCCGCAGTGGATGTCTTGCTGCCTCACAGAGCAAGCAAGTGGAATAGTGGAATAGTAATTAATGACCTCCTCCAGCTCTTACAGGATTCCAGGTTTGCTACCTCTCGATTTACTGTCATGGAATCAATGAGACTGCAGAACTCACTATTTCAAGAACTGAAACATGGAATTTATGCCTCAGACCTTTACTCAACTAGAAAAAAAACCCTACTCTTTATTGATGTTGAGGAAAATCTGGTTTTATTGCAATAGACATCCATATAAGACGGAATTAATCTTACTGACTTAATACAGTTAAGAGGACTTCAGAGACTTTTGCAATGTCAAATCATGGTCCAAGTGAATGTAATTAATGAAGAATTTAAATTGGCAGACCAGCAATAGCCAGCATAGGGATCCCTACACTATAATGCATATTAATTTGACTAGAATTGACATTAGCTGTTTTTACAAAGCATTGTTTTAGCATTAGGTAAGAAAACCTGAGATATGGTTAGATCATATACACATAAAGACTTCCAACATTTACAATCTGTACAGTTAGAGCAAAGAAACTGTGCATGACAATAGAAAAATCTAAGACTGAGCAAATTTAGGCACTTACAGTAGATACCTGCATTAGGGGATTAAAACTACACTAGTTTCTACTATACATACTGGACAAACAGAGGTTTCTCCAGAAAGCAGTACAGTAATAATATAATAAACTGTCTCTTATTTTAGATAGTATGAATTATCACCAATGGCAACAATTTTTCAGATAGTAATGTTGATGAAACAAAACTCATGTGTCAAAAGCTTTTAAGAAAATGCATGCACGCTTAGAAACGGTGCTTACCTTATAGTGAGTAACACAGGCAGGTTTATAGGGATGCTCACTTTCTACAACAGCATAGTGATTGGAGGTAGTACAAGCTGAAAGCCCTTGCTCTGGTTGGTTTCCAGTAGTGCTGTCTGTAGACTGATTTGGGTTAAAAGCTGGAGGGGCGTATTTTTGATTCAGAACTGCCACAGAAGGAAGTAACTGTTGTACCAGGCCAAAGACCTCAACAGCAACCTGTAACATAACACCACAGGCAATAAAGTATTACTTATGACTGGGTGAAAACAATACTCACAAACTTACATTTCTCTGCAATGGCTGTTTTGGATTTTCTCAGAATATCACTACCACAATTTGTTCAATCATCTTCCAATTCTGCATCTACGCAATCCTGACAGAAAAGGCACCACTACATTAATCTCAAATACTCCTCTTGGAGACTTGCCAAAACAGAAATAAAATGTATCTGTAGGCAACTGCAAGATACCTTCACTAAAACACCTTCTTTAATACTGAAAAGCCATAACATTAACAAACAATAAGCATGAGTTGAGAGAAAGCAAATACCCTATTCAAGTCATAGTCCAGTTGTATTTTGGTTTATAACAACATTAGTATTGTTGGGGTTTTTTTCAAATATTCAACATATTTTACTGCATGCAGTATTAAGTATTGTGTTGTTCTCTGTAATATTTATGACATTTTCAAAGGAGAGGAACACTTCTAATGCAAGACTACTGGTTCTAAATTCCAGTTCCTCACAGTGACAAGGTAACTAGAATTTGTAACTATTTTTAATGAAATTAATCTGGTAGATTTTAAGTGGCCAGTCCTCTTTCTTCCCTCTTTAAAGAGAGGTTAGAAGAGAGTTTACAGTTCATGAAAAAGCAATAAAAGGCAATAGTGCCTACTAGCTATGGATTAATGACATTTAGAAATCTAATAATAGATTTCAAGAGTGTTCCAGACCAGGCATACAGAAGAATCCTCTGCCACTGACAAGTAAGGATATTTTTATTTATAGCTGAATTCTTCCCATCTCTAAATTTGATTGAAATAATCTTAATGAGCAGCTACCGTGGTTTTGGATATTTTTTTATAAAAATAGGATTTATATAATATAAATAACATTTAATCCAACCAATATTCATCAATGAGTCATAAATGCAGATCCTTCTAACTTTTTGTCTTTTCCTACTGTTAAAGCCTGTCATCTTTCCATCTGCCTTAAGATATATATCTTTTTTCACAAAGTCTTCAATTTTAGTTAAAAAAGAGTAATTTTTAAAACATGACATGTTTTCAGAATTCTTGACTCTTGGAAAATTCATAATGAGTCACATGGTCAAATATAAACCACTAATTCTTAAATCATACAAAATTAAGATTTTTAGAGTAAGCTTTTTCCTTGTATAACATTCTTAAAGTTCTTCAGTAATTTCTATTGAGGAGCATACCTTGGGAATAGCTGCCGCCACTGGTCCTATGTAGGCTATTATGAGGGGAAGCAGCATTGAAAACAGACTGGAAGAGCTGAGTAGTTCTGGAATGTCTTCAGCTAAACAAAGATAATTACAACACAGGCATTATTAATAAATGTACCATTTTATTTTTCCGGTTTGCCTCTTACAAGTTAAACTTCTAGTTTCTAAACTAGCTTTTGCTTCAAATTATTTTCATTATCTAGGCATTGTCAAATTCTAAAGCTGCGAAGTTCACCTGAGATAAACATACTGTTATGTACAGTTCTCTGATAAAAAATTTCTTCCTCTTAGAGCCTAATTTTATTGCACTCTTTGCCATTTTGTGAAACTGTGTTCATATTTTCTATCATATAAAAGCTAGCACAACAAGCTCCTCCCAGCCCTCCAAATCAATTTTTATAGCGCTATAGTGTATTCTGGACATTTGGACAAGAATGGCTGAAGATGGTAGCTTAAAACCATTCCATTTTAAAGCTTAGGTCTACATTTCTCAAAAATGGATGTTTAAGTGCTTACAAAAATGCATTACATTCACCAGTCTTCCTGATTACCACTACTGTGCAAAACTTGCAATAAAATTTGGAACTGACTCATCATAGCATATCGTTCAGAAATAAAGACTCTTACCAGCTTTAATATGATACTTGCTAAACTGATGAGCAAATTTATACAAGGTATCTGCCTATGATATCTCAAGTGCAACTCAATGACTTAGAAAGTTACTCACAGTTAGATACCTACAGTAATGACAGATTAGAAAAATATTCTTTGGAAAGTAAAAGAGAAATACCACAATTTCTGTATCACTGATATTCTACTAATTATCTCTTGTATCAAAGAAAGAAGTTTTGAAAAGTAAGTTTTGAAAGTCAATTTTCAAAAGTCTTACCATCTACAGCAAGAGCCCTGTGCAACAGGTCTTTGGCTGCTCGTACAACAGCGCTCACGACAGAAAGAGCCCTGCTACAATTTTTATCTTCTTCATTAGCTTTGCTCAAAAGCTGTGATTGCAGATCTCCATCATACTCACTCCTGGATGGTGGATTAAGTTAAAGTTAGTTCACAAAATAAAAAAATATATTAAAAAAACATGACTGACTGATTTTTGGCACAGAATAAGTAAAACAATTAATTTACGATAAAACAATAATGGAAACAATCAAAGAAACATATTTTGGATATTTTGGAGACAAAGCCTCAGTGTTAGGCCTTTGCAATCATTTTATTTTTTTGGCAGAAAAATATGAAAAGCATGTTAGTGAAATGTTTCTTTGAACTAGGTGCCCTTCAAACCACAGAAATGTATTAATTGGTATGCTCTTCCAAGCCCAACCACCTATTATCTTGATAAAAATAGAATAATACTAAATGCATCACAAAAACGAGTAAAACTCTTGCAATGGCCGTTCCTGCAGTATTGTAATGGGGAAAAAAGATTCTCCATCCCTATTCTAAAGATTAATTTTGGTTTTGAAATGTAATCCTAGGCTTACCCTTAGCAAATAGTTTTTTCTTTGAAATCTACTCTATGTCAGATTAGGTTATCCTAAACAACATTATGCACAAAACTATTTCAATGAGGTATATAAAAGATCTGGTTTGATTTGCTTTTTCATAGCATCTGAATGATAATTATAAACTAATTCAAGCCCTCAATATGATAGTGATTCAGCTGTGGCATTGACAACAAAAATCACTTAGTCAACATGTAAAGCAAAATTTCCCATTCTCTTTTGGATTCCTTATGTTTGCCCAGAAAGATTTGATCTTTCATAATGTCATTCCAGAACATTAAGATTCCAGGACTGGCACCTCAGAATGCTCAAAAACTACTTGGAGCAGTTCAGTGCACAATAAGGATACTTATGTTTCTCTATGACTTAAATTAACCACTCTTACAATAAGACTTTTTTTTTTTTTTTTAATTGGTCAATGTGTCCTAGAATTGTAGTTTTGCTGTCAGCCTCAAGCCTTTTAAATTTGTGTTTATTAGTGGCTGACAGTGGGTGCAATTCCAACTGGGTACAGTTCCAACAAATCCTTCCAAAGCATTTTGCCCTAATCAGAAGTGTGTTAACACACTTCTTGTAGTATGGCCTTTAAGGAACAATTCTATTTGTATTTGAGCATCCTTCAAGAAAAATCAAGTGCGAATCATACATGCTCTGTTCTATAATATTTGACTGAACCTACAGTTCCTTCGCTGTAGACAAATCAAAACCTCAAGTCATTGTATATCAAATTGGGAATCCTCAAAGTGACCAAGTCCATAACTATAGTCATCCATCAGATAACATTTACGTTTCTGTTGACCAAGTAAACTTCAAAAGACATTGTGATTACAGGCAGCAGCCTGCAAATTTTCCAAACAAAATTTAATTCAATTTATTCTGTAACAGTTCTTAGTTGTGCCATTACAGTCCTTCAAAAGCTTCTTAGAATTTTATCACAGTTGAAACAAAAGACTTGAGACTGTTCTCCTCTAAAGACAGCACTCTGGTGTGGGGTTTTTTGCCATATGTTAGCTTATTAAGTTAGAATGCATTGAACTTCCATTTACTGTTTTATGTCCTTTTCTGAAATCAAAGAAAATGGTTGTTTCTCCTTTATTCTCTCTTCTGATTATATAAAAGCAAAAATTCTAGGAGTGGGAATAATTTTTTTCTTTGTCTTCCTCATTCTCACATTATATAATTATGATACTTCATAATTATGATCCTTCACAATAGAATTCCTCCAAATGCTGGAGAATTCCCTAAATATAGGCATCTAAGATTCCAGAAGACTAAATCAATGAAAGTATCATGATATGCACCACTGTAATTCCGTTCTTTGATAAGCAATTACTGTTATTACTGACAAGCTGGATGTTTGAGTACAACCAATCTCATGCTTTAAAAGAGTATCCTTTATCTTCAAATATAGTTAATTTTGCTGGCAACTTTATTTCTTCTTATTTCACCTCCTTTAAAATTTTCTTAAGAGCAACATATTCTTGTGATTGTTGGTCCAAAATACATCATTTGTTGTAGCATTACTTATTTTATCCTCTTCATCTTTTATTAGGTAGGTATATCTTGCGCATAATTAAAATACCAAAGTAAATTACTACTCCTTGTTGCTTTTACTCCTTGGATCTACTATTGATCAGCCTTTTACCACAAAAATTGAGAACTGAGTAAAAGACATGACATTTTTTTGCTGTACAGATAATGGTAGTAATTCATATATTCAGGTGCTGCCATATTTTGAAAATCATGTCTTCATGCATATCAGGGTAAGCACCTCAAAAATAAGAGCAATGCTTTCTGCAAAAGCAATACCTTAAGTGAATTACTACCATCATTCTGAAAGGCTAAAATAAAGCTTCCCTGCAGGACAGTTAGACTTTTCAGTTGTGATTTCTCTTTTTATGCCTTTGAATTCTACAGTAAGAGAGGAGACAGTTCCTATATAAACAGACCTTACTTCACTACATGATGCAATCCTTTCTAGCAACAAAGGAAGGAATTGAATGAAATCAGAGATAAACATTCCAGTGAGTATTCTCTCAAAAAACTCTTAGGTTATAGAAAAAACAGAGATTGAAATAGTGCATCTTACCAGACTCCCACGTTACAGCTTTAAAGTAGTAGACAGTGGACCTTGTAAGAGGGGTCAACCATCAAATTATTTGGCAAATCAAAAAAAAAAAAAAAAAAAAAAAAGAGAATCTAAAAGAAGACTGGAAGAGGCACAACACCAGGTACAACTGGTGTCCTGAAAAATGTCTTCACTAAATCACTTAAGTCTGAAACTACACTGGAAGAACACAGTATTGCTGTTAAAGAAGTTCTTTCCTCAAACACACTCCAGATGTATATTTCTGTTACTTCTCAAAAATACATGCGGTATAATAGCACTATGATGGTTTTATTCACTTTTCTTAGACATGGATCATGACAACACACAAACCTGTAATAAAGAATCTGTGGAATTTGTCCTCGTGTTTGGTTTGTGCCATTACTGCTCAGACTACATGTACTAAATGTAAACGTTACACCATCCGGACACTGAACTGTGGTCATTCCTCCATCTCCATTGGCAGTCCGGCTTCCATAATTCCTCAAACGAACTGCGTATTTCACATTTTCCTTAAAAAGGAGAGCCAAAAATATGATGCAGGATAAACCAAGTGTGTAAGTTAGGCTTCATGATATTACGAAAGCTATTATTTTCAGACTCTCCAGTATTAATGTAAGAGTCCTTCGAAGCACTTTACCAATGAAATTAACTGAAAAAAGATCCAGCATTTTACACGTCAAAGCTGTTCTGTGTTCCCAAACTATGGACCATAACTTAAGTAAAATATTGCTTCTAATTACTTGAAGAGTGATCAGGTACCCAAGAAAATCAGCTACCAAACTGCACACATAAAAAGTGGCACATTCAAGAATATTCTAAATTACTAAATAATTACAATCTATTTTAGGCTATTATAAAAATTAAGATTTATTTCTGATGCCAAGATTTGAACTTTTCAGTTACGGGGGAAAATGAGAATTTATAAATCAAAGATGTCAAGATTAATTTGCAAATGTGCACACAAAAAAACCCCAATTTATGTTGAACCTTCTGATTTTTGTTATCCAAAGAAGTAATTTTATTTAAAGTATTATTTAAATAAGTTCCTTTATTTACCTTCAGCGGCACAACTTTGTCAAGCCTTATTTCAGCTATGTCACTGGGAGAATCATCTGTGGTGTAAGTTCCTTTAACCAACTCTAAAGATGTCCATCTATGAGAATGAGTTGAATCTCCAGTATGATCACTCTGATTCAAAGAAACAAAGTAATTTTAAGATATTTATAATGTAAATACATGACCCATTCATGCAATTGTGCAAGTGTTATTTTCTTGAATAAATTGTTACACGCAGTGTTATAAATAAAACAAAGCTGAAAATCTTTCAGAGTCAACAGTAAAGCCTTTCTACTGAAAAAGAAATTACTGAGCAGAGATACTAATTTTCCATAGCAACCTATATGCTCGCCCTTTGGAAGAGATTAGAATGGTCAGTTAAAGTGAACAATTGGGTGTAAAATAACAGAGGTCTTTCTTCATTACAAGAACACACAATACAGGTTTTACGCTTCTTCTAAGAGAGTAGTTCAAGAACCCATGAAAAATCTGTAGCTATAGCCCGACCATGCTTGGTTTAAAATGTTTTAACTTGGTTTCCTTTATTTCTTACGTTCCTTTGCAGTTTGCAGATAGATAACTGGTACTTATTTACATTTAGCTCCGAGAAGTAAAAAGCTCACTATACTTCAAATATTACTTGTAA
This sequence comes from Balearica regulorum gibbericeps, assembly GCF_011004875.1. Classification (NCBI taxonomy): domain Eukaryota; kingdom Metazoa; phylum Chordata; class Aves; order Gruiformes; family Gruidae; genus Balearica; species Balearica regulorum. Next base: position 172,350,090 of record NC_046184.1, on the reverse strand, counting down.
TAAAGTAAGATTAAGACGATAACCAAGATAAGGACACTACTGGATATGGTATGGAGCTTGCAATACCACAAAAATCACCACCACAAGCAAAAAAAAAAAAAGACTACTACCAGTGCACTGTTTTACTGGTAGCCTAGACTGTATAAGAGTATTACAATATTACTTTGTAAAACACACTATGAAAAACTCTGATATTACTTTTGTTCTTTTTTTTTTTTTTTTTTCAAATGTAGTACTTACATCATCAACTAGTACTTCCAACTCATACTCATGAATTCCCCCTCCACCGTAAACAGAAAATCCTACTACAACTACACCAGGTTTGTCGACAGAGAAACATATTGCATCAGGGGATCCATTCCCAGTATTCCAGCTTCTTCCCTGACTTGTTTTAGTGAATCTGTTTGGAGTGGATTTGACAGAATGGAGAGAGTTCAGCCCATCAACCTGTAGAAAGTTAAATACAAGCAACAGAAAAAGTTAGTGGCTAAATACTAGACTGCTTTAATAAAGCAAAATTAAGTGAGTTAAATTACCCGATTTCAACTGGGTAAATTTTAACAGTCAACTGATAAAACAAAAGATGTCACTACTGGGGCTTCTATTCAATCTTGGCTAAAAAGAAAAAAGGAAACATAATTTCTGGTAATTAGGAATTAAGCAGGAATAATTAGGAACCCAATTCCTAACTTTTTCAAGTATTTAAATATGTATTTCATAGGACGACTTAGCATAAAAGCTTAACTGTGCTTCAAGAACAGTTACATATTTCTGCCTTCGGTAAGGTCAAGATCAGAAGAAAGATACAGATCTTACATAACAGTAAAAACATCCTTCATCAAGGCGTAATCAAAAGTTGGGTTCTTTCAGTGAAAAAAAATCTTCTGATAATATGCAGACTGTGACATACAGTCCTGGTTTTGGCTGTGATAGAGTTAATTTTCTTCCTAGCAGCTGGTATAGTGCTGCATTGTGGGTTTAGGATGAGAATAATGTTGGTAACACACTGATGGATTAGTTGTTGCCAAGCAGAAAGGAATTCTCAACTTCTCATACTGCCCTGCCAAGGACAAGGTGGGGGGCACTCAAGAAGTTGGGAGGGCACATGGCCAGGACAGCTGACCCAAACTGGCCAAAGGGATAGTCCATACCATATGACATCATGCTCCATATATAACTGAGGTTTGGCCAGGAGGTGGCATGGCTCAGGAACTAGCTGAGCATCAGCTCTAGGTGGTGAGCAATTGTGCTGTGCATCACCTGTTTTGTATATACTTTTATCATTATTATTCTCTTAATTTTCTGTCCCATTAAACTGTTTTTATCTCAACTCACGAGTTTCACCTTTTTTTTTTCTTTTTTTTTTTTTTTCTCCTTTCTTTCTTTCTGATTCTCTCCTCCATCCCACTGTGGGGAAGGGAGGGAAGTGAACGAATGGCTGTGTGGCTGTTTTAGCTGCTTGACAGGTTAGATGATGACACATGCCTTTAATAAAATCAAATAAATTTCTATCATTTAACAACATTCTATTGTCATAAAACAGAACTTCTGGGATTATGAATCTCAGGATTTTAAAAAGCTGAACTCAGTACCACTCTCAGTTTTTGAATACAAAGCAAATAAACTGGAAAAAACTCTAATGAAGCCTTGTAAAAATATATACGTGTAACATTTTTATATAACATTGTGTATATAAAGGAAGATATGTATAAGGAATATCTTTATACATATAAAGGAGGAAGACACAATGCATAAACACATTACAAATTCTGACAGATAATCAAAAGCAGATAGCATTAGAACTCACAAGGCATGATACCCTCAGAGGCAGAGATGCTCAGGGATGTGGCACTGCCTCCACTGAACACTGAACAAATACATTCTGAGTGTGCACGTGCAGACACACGCGTGCAAAAAGTATTCCAAACAAAACTGTCATTTTTTAAACAATTCACAGTATTTTTCAGTCATAATGAAATAGCTAATTACCAACAGTATTTCCTTTCTACTGTGTATACAGGCTTTTAAAACTATGTTAAACATCTGAAAACTACTGAGAATTTCAGCATCTATGAAAAATCTGCATACCTATGTAATTGCTGTCACAGTCTGTATCAGATTCATAATATATACTTGTCCTGAAAGACTTCTAGGAATGATTTTATAGAAGCTTTACCTCAGATCCTAATGCTGATGCTGTAAGCTCACTCACAATACTAGCAAGCAACCCACAGGTATTAGAAACCAGATGTGAAGAGAAAAGTTCATTTTCTCGTCTAAGGCTGTTCCGGACTGGTAAAACAACAATGACCAACATCTTTTCCAGCACTTCCCGAAAGCTTGTCATCCCTGAAACATTTTCTTCACTCTGCATTATGAAAAGAAAAATGACAAATGACATTGTTTACTTAAAAAATCCAAAACAACAGGCTGCTTTTCACATATTATAAGCACTAGGTAATTGAAAAATCAGTGGCTTCTTAAAAATAAGAAATGTCTAGAGCATGAAAAAAAAAAATTAAAAATTTTCAAAGCTATCATAATATTAATTCCTTGTCAAAAAACTAATTAATATTCTTAATATACAGAATGAGGCGGTGTTGACTCTGCTTATTGTATTGGAAAGATATATAGGTGTTCTTCTCAGGAGGGAGCTTTTCTTATAGCCCTCCTTGCCATATTACTTATAAGCATATGTTAGAATACAACAGATATATAGCTACCTATGGAACTCTTCATATCATTGTCTTCACCATTGTCTAAAAAGAAAAACAGAAGCTTTTTGGCTTGGATGTTAGCAAAGAGAATCTTCTGTGCAAACAGGTAAGATAAAAACAGTGGTGGGATGCTCATAAAAACAGTTGTTCTTTACTAAAGACAACTGTGAAATAAAACCAAGCTTAGGCACCTACTGTGTCTTCTACCTAGCAGTGACATACACTCTTTTTCAAAACAGTTATCTGTCATTCCAAAGAGGGAAAAAATAAAATAAGCTCTACTGACAGAAATCAAATGTTTGTCTTTCTCACCATTTTGTCTCCCAAAAATATCCTAGTAGTGAACAGCAAAGAGAATCAGGTCAAGCAAACCTGTAGAGATATCTGCACAGAACTCTTTCTATCTTTAGCAGTTAAGAGGCAGCTGTATTCAGGACAGAGATATTATCTTTGCATTTAATAGCTTTGCATCATTTTTTAATTCATCAACTTGTGCGGGTGCTTTCTAAGTCCGTGAAAACATGAAAACTGGATGAAATACCCTTCTGAAACAAACCTTCTAGCAAGAAAACATTCAGGCAAATTCAGCTACATCCTTATCAAGCTAAAGCTTCAACTTGCGTAACTGTTTTCTGTTGCAAAGTAAAACAAGTTGTTAAATTTTTAGAATATATCCTAACCTGACTAAGTTTTTCCATGTGTGCAACCAAAAGAGGAAAACGATGGGCCAGAGCAGAGTCATTCTCAGTGCTGACTTGTTTGACCATTGACCGCAGCAACGCCTCTCCATCATAAGCGATTGGAAAGATAGAGGTCAGTTTTACTGAAGTATGGCAGAGAGCAGACATAACAGCAGCAAGAAGCCGGCTACTGGAGGTTTTGAAGTTTGCTTCCTGGATGTCCTAAAAAGATAAAAAGAAGTGAACAGAATGGCACCGTTGCATTCAAAGTAGATGAGGGAGAAACTACTTTTGAAAGGTTTTCCGGTTTTATAGTGATTATAAGAATAATGTAGATAAAGAATTTCATATTGTCTTAACTTTCCTGTGAATTTTACATTATCTTCTCTCATGAGCTTCCATTTAGAGCTTTCAAATTGGAATAATCAGAATTTGTTGGTTGACATGGTTTAAAATAATAAACCCATTTAAAATTACTCCTGAAATTATGGCACCCTTTGAAGACAAAGCACTTATTCTAATGAAACAAACAATTTAATTAGAATAATATATTAAGAACTGATTCTTTCTTGGATTTTTAGACACTAAATGAATTTCATGCAAAGAAGCAAATTGCTTACATCTCACTGCAATCAATGCAAGCAAGCAACAACACAACAACACCGTTTAGATGTGGGATGCTCATTGATAATAAGCAAGATACTTATAAGAAAGTTGTTGATTATAGAATAATAGTCAGCTTCTCATGTACTTTGCTGGATCACAGCACTTTTTTAACATTTAATACTGAGAAATTACTCAAGTATTAGTGAAGAGTATAAAAAGTGCCATGGATATGTTCCTAAGGAACATGCAACAAGAGTAATCACATAGGCATGGCATCAACACTGAAAAAGCTGGTGCTGACAGTTACTAGCACCAAAATTTTCTTCACTGTCCCAGAGAGAAACTTACCACTCTAGCAAAGTTCCTAGCTCTTGCTGCACTTAGACAATTTTTTAATTTTTTTTTTTTTAAATAAAAATGCCCAACCAATTATTAAAAAAACCAAACCACATCAAATTCAAGTTGCAAACCCTGTTTATCAGGGAGTGTACACATAGGACAAGGAGTAATGGGTTTAAGCTGTTGGAGGGTCAATTTAGATTAGACGTTAGAAAGAAATTCTTTGCTGTTACAGTGGTGAGGTACTAGAACAGGTTGCCCAGAGAGGTTGTGGATGCCCCCTCCCTGGAAGTGTTTAAGACCAGGTTGGATGGGGCTTTGAGCAACCTGGTCTAGTGGAGGGTGTCCCGGCCCATGGCAGGGCGGTTGGAACTAGATGGTCTTTGAGGTCCCTTCCAACCCTAACCATTCTATGATTCTATAAATGCAAAAAAAGGAATGAAGTTTTAAATACTGCTTGGTTTCTCTCTGAGCAAAAGGGCAAGCTAAGTTGTAATATTTACCCATGCAATTTCAACGTACCTGGTCCAAACAATTCAGCAAGTCACAAAGACATGCCCACTGGAGAGCTGGTGTTGGATAAAATGAATGAAAGCAAGCTGTGAATGTATTATGGCATTCCTGAAGAACAGCTTCTAAAAGACTGAGGGGCTGACTGAGATATCCTTGTGGATCGTTGTCCAACTTCACCATGCAATGATCAACTCCCTCAGACAAAATTTTTCTCAGCAAGGTCCTAGTTTTTCCAATGCAATCTGCTAGTTTGCTGGTTTCTTCTACAACCGCCTTAGCCGTAGCTAGAAGGTTACACAAAGAGGAGTGTTAAATGTACATGAAATCAAACATTTTCATATTAAAATGCATATTTTACATACAAATAAAACAACTAAAATTTAGCGACACTGATGAATGCACATTCAGAGCAGTTAATTTCAAAAAGAAAACAGTGAAGGGTGTTAAACTAAATCAAAGAAACCTGAGTATCAAAACCTTCCAATTTTCCAGTCTTTCATAATATATGCTGCATTTTAATACGAGCGTTGTTAAACTACAGGCATGAAAAACACATACTCTCTTTCAAATTTAAATTGTGCTCACCACCAAAGCAGCTACTATGTACTGAAATGGGAAAAAAGAAGATACAAATAGTCCAAAAGAACTCAAGTGGCAAGCTAAACAAGAAATTAAAATACTCATGTTATACTCATGTTAAACATGTGGTGTTGGACACTTGGTTATGCAGATAATTGCAAATATCCCATTTCTGACAGCAAGCCTCTTAATTGCTCCAATAAAACCATCTGTATAAGCGATTTCATCTTACGGCACACCCTACATGAATACTTAGATCAAATTTTGAATCTCCTGTAGATTATTATTTGCTGATAAAGATGTGTCGTGGTTTAACGCCAGCCGAAACCAGAGCAATATGAAACAAGTGAATTAAGAGGAATACCTGATATTGGATATATTTCACAGGTGTAGACTCTCAGCAACCTCAGGCAGCAAGTGCCCACAAAGCGCAACCTTTCTAAATCTAGAAGAGTAGCAGTGTATTGGAATCCTTTAAGTCCACGCAGTTCTTCAACTCCTAGCACCAGTGTTGTCCAGCTCCAGTGAAGAATGCTCAATAAAGATTCAAAGCATTCCTATTTCAGGATATGAAGGATACAGAAGACAAATGTTTGTGTTAAAAACAAAAAGTGAACTTTCAGCATCAGAATAAGATGAAAAGCAGATAGCATCTATATCCATGTTTATTATGAAAACATATTTATGTCTATATGCATCTACCATACAACACACAAATCCTATTTGCTTGAGAATAAAAAAGAGCGCTGAGAATGCAGGGAATACCTCACTGTAATACCACACGAAAAACAATTTATAACATGTTATAATATTACGTGTGTGGAAGTCTCTCAGTTATTTAAGAACTAACAGGTGTTTGTATTCGCCTGTAATACAGATTTTTCAGTAAGTTTTACTTGCTTTGTCTGCTTATGAGTAGTGTAATACCTGCTGTTAACAGAATACATTCTTGTCGTAACAGTAAAGACTTCTCAGGGCTATCTTTGCCTTGTTTTAAACAGTTACCATCTGCAGGATCATGGGAACTAGATCACATTTACAGTACTGGGAAGTTCAACAGAAGCATATGATAGTGCACAAGAAATTTGAGGATTTAAAAGGTTTTCTTTGTACAAAAATTTTTCTACTATTATTAATCATGGTTGGTAGTTTCATAAATCTGTGCCTCAGAAGGCAAACTACAAGGATTTGGTATTGAGTATCTTCAAGCTGCAGGTATACCTTCAAGCTGCAACAATCAAGATGATTGTTCAAAGTTTGTTATAAAATGCCTAATGCAGCAGAAAGCCAAACCCCTCCTTTTATCCCAATTCAGATCCATGGTGAGGAATAACATCAGCAAGATAACAAAGAGGGAGGTTACAATGTGAAGTATTAAAAGTCACAGGAGTTCATAGTTTAATGCAAGCATTTTTAAGCAAACATATATTAAGAGTAGCTACTAATATGTCGATAACATGATTACTAAAAATGCAAATTGTGTAGAAAAGACATTTCTAGAAGAAACATGAACAGGAGAAGCTCATCCTGGTCATTAGAGAATACTGAAGAAACGGAAAATACTTAAATGAGAGAAAGCAGGCTGGTTAAGAAAATTGGACTGCGAGTGGAGGCAAGTACCTTCAATGTAACTATCAGTTGAGAATATTGACAGTACATGCAATGCAGCATAAAATATAAACCAGGACGGAACTGAAAATAATCATTGCTTGTAACAGATAAGGAAGGGATTGTACTTCAAAACCACGAAGATGGAATTGGCCTTATCCTGCATTTTTGACTGCATTATCCTGCATTTGACTAACCTCCTTGTATGTGAAGAACAGCAGACTATCTTCTATTAATAGTTGCAGTTCACTGTGCCTATTAATACTCCTTACTTCAGCTTATCAAAGTTTAATTAAATGCTATCTGATCCTCAATGTATACTGGAATGCATCCAAGAAGATGATGAATGTCACCAATGACTAATTAATGACAGTAATTTAAAAGCCTTGGAAGAGAGCACATAGTAAAGCTCCCTCAAAACTCTAAAAAAGCCTGCTAGCATTAATTTCTTGGCAGAGAGTAGGTCTTGTACATTGAATACAACTGGTAAGTATGAACTCAGCCCCACACCCTCAAAAAATCCCCCAAAACTAAGTAGTTCACACATGAAAAGTAAACTAAACCTTGTAAGTCAATACATTAACTAGGCTCTCATTCTCAGTTCAATAACAAGCTTAGCTTAGATTTAAGTTTACATCTGAAATCGTCAGAAAAAGACAAAAAATACAATGTTCTATATATCAGTGTACATAACTTCTGCTTGATAAAGCAGACAGAAAAAATCATTAGTTATTTCCACATGTACATCTTCCAATTTTCTAAGTATGAATGAACTTGCAGGAAACACAGAAGTTTCTTGACAATACTCACCACTGAGACAGTTCTGGCAAAAGATCTCTTTAAAATGTGCACAGGTTCACTGGTTTGCTGTTTTCCTTTGGATGCACTGCCATCACTCGTTGGCAGCCTGGAAGAACAATTTAAGAACTGACTTGAAATCTGCACCACGATTTTGCTGTTTGTATTGTTCACATGGAACAAAAATGGAAGAAAAAGTTTAAGGTAATTATCCAATGTTCAATTTCAGCATAGTTTCCTCCAATTCCTAATCCCTCTAGACAAGCAAATATCTTTAAATCCATTCAACCGGTAGAATCATGACAACTGATAATAAAGTTGAGATCTAGTTACAGATGAAATTATTACAAATATTTACTGTATTTCTTCGGATGACATTTTCAAGACTAGAAATGTTATTCCTCAAAGAACACCATTTTATTGGTATGTCTAGGGCAGGTGCTCATTTTTACTTTGAGATATCAAGGCATAACAAGCATCCAGAACTAACACTATTTTTTTGTCTATTAGTATTTGCAGAAATAAACTCAATCTACACCTCTTGTAGGCAGATGCAAGTTTGAGCATATCTTTATCTCTTCAATTACACTCAAACTGCAATCCAAAAAGACAAAATTTTATGGACAATAGGAAAGAGAAAGAAGACAGAGGGTAACAAAGGTAAAGTAACATTTTGAAGAACTCTGGTTCCTAGTAAAGAAGTATTTTTCTTTCTTTTGCTTCCTGGGTCCGTGAGTCTATTTGTAACTCTGAAGTGTATGGGATGTTGTTTGGAATCAAAAAAATCCAAAGGTGGATTCCAAAGTCCCTCACTATGAAAGCAAAACTAATACTAATACCTGTTTATTGCAGCACCTTTCTTTTTGTGCCACTCATGGCTCTTCAGCCATATCCTTCCTTCAGAGACCTCAAGGCTTGTTTGTCTTTGGCAACAGCCATCTCTCCATAGAAATTACTCAAATGATCAAGAGGTTATGCCAGGACTTTATGCGCATCAGTCAAAATGAAACCTTCGTCTAGAGAGACAGGGGTCTATGGATAATAAAGCTTACCTGCACAAGTGAGCTGTTCTGATAAGGGACCCTAAAAAGGCCATGCTTAGAAAGGACATAGCAATAGAACTGGTATAAAGAAATTCCAAGTTTCAAAATTAACATGGGAGCAGGAAGGGAGGAATATACACACACACACACAAAATATAAACATTGGGTATTGTATATATCTGAGGAAATCTGAAAAATATATTAGCAATACAATGAAAGAGTTCTTGCTTTTTAAAACATTTTTAAAAGGTTATGTTTAAAACATAACATTTATCATGGGAATAATAAATTTATGGTAACTTATTGTAAAGCACAATTCGTTTTGTTTTTTTTTCTTTCCCCCTTCATTAAAATCATCTGTTTGATAGTATACTGCTTCTAAACTGAGGCCTACCAAATAGAATACTTCCCAACTGGCAAAAAAACGAAGCATGTTAGATGAAATCATGAGGCTCTACAGAACTAAATTGAAGGCTCAGAACATAATATACAAAGAATGAACTCTTAAAGAAAAACTGCAAAGAAATAAATGTTGGTATAATGGATTTATTACTTTTCTCAAAGACACGAAGTTTTCCCTAAATTTTTCAGATATGGATTTCCTTAGCTTAATAATAATTTCATGAAAAATATGCTTACTTTAACAGGGCCTCTGTTTAAAAACACATGTCAATAAATTGTTCTACATAGAGGTCAAAATATTACCTGTATAGTAACTGTGGGATCTGCCCTGCATTAACATCTGTACCATTATTTGATTTCTTGGAACTTTTGAACTGAAATACAACACTGAAAGAAAAATAATTTAATTATTATTCAAGCAATATTTGATCGCTTCTTTTGCATTAAAAAAAAAAAAAAGAAAGAAAAAACTATACCCATCATCTGTAGTAATAGAGGCCTGTCCATGAGATCCACAATCACTACTAGGTCCTGACACTCTTGCCCAGGCTACATACCACCAGCCAGCTTGTAGGAGTACTGGTTCATCAAACATCATTGCATACTTCTCTCTGGGAGAAGTAAATTTTGAAAAAGATACATATGAATTAGTTTTTAGGTTCATCTTCAATGAATTACACCCTGCTTATAAAATAAAATTAAAAAATCAATGGCATTAAGTTACTAATCTCAAATATCTGTTTATATTCAATATCTAAAAATATTTTGTTGAAAAATATTCCAGTAATTAAAAAAATAGTAATTCAGAAGGACCTACAAATGCCTAAGTCTAGCTTGATCTGGCCTTTTGAAACAATCAGATGACAAATGCCAAATACAATAAGGAGAGATTAAGTTAAATTAACACACTCAAACCCAATTACATGTAATACATAATACTGCAAGTAAAGTATCAATTATATTCTTCTAATTTAATTTCAGAAAATGCTGGGTAAATTACAAGAGCTTATACAGAAATTCTTAGGAATTACACATGAATAATAAAGAAAGTAATAGAATATATGCTTAGGGGTATTGATACATAAGAATTAAACCTAAAAGAATTGGTCATAGATGATATGTTAAATTATTTCATAACAGGGAATGAAAAAGTAGCTAAAACATGGCTAACCCCATCCATACGCACAAAATCTTGCACACAATAACTGCTTGTATCCTAATTAGCTGAAGCACAATAACTCTTCTTTTGGTTATGATAATTTCATATTGCAATAAATTTAATGATGAGCTGTTTAATGCAAATACCCATTTGTGCTTGAAAGCACCTTTTTGATAGAAATACTCAAAATAGCTGCTGCAACATTTTGCCTGTCTTGTCTTGTCATCACTGGAATATGGGATTTGACTTTGATTTATACAAGAGCAACTGCGAGAATATTTTTCCTTCTTTTAATTTAGTACCTTAATGGCTTGGCGAGGTATCTGGTGTTTTACTACTTTACCTAACACATTTTATTTAAGTTTTACATCACTTGCTACAAACTTGTAACAATGCAGATAATCTCTGTTGATATTTAAAATGATTTTAAAATGCATATGAAAAAGTAAAAATAAAGATCAAGAAGTAGGTCAGGAAAACATCTTACCTAGCAGCACAATCATACGCTAAGACATCTGTTTCAGCAAGAAGGTCTCCATCAGTCTCATGGTCTCCCCCATCTGGACCCAATTCAAACAACTGGTGGAGTAAGAAAAAAATAAAATACATCTTAGCTGCTAGAAACCTCTTAATACCACTTTTTCCTGTCTAGCATTCTGGAAACTATCTACTACTGTTCTTTCCCATTCCCCAAAATAATGGCTAGTTACTATCACTGACAGGCAAATTCCGATCTGGAAGTCAGGATTTTGTAATGTCATTAACTGTTTAATAGCAATTGACACTGACCTCCCAGCCTTATGCCCAGATACATTCTTAAGTGGAGAAACTCCCTAAATCTCCTAGGCAAGTCAAACACAGAGCATCTAAGTTTTTCATCATAAATTGAAATGCACTGAAGATATACGCAACTTCTCTGGAAAGGGACAGCTTGACTGTTTGGCAGAGCTAGTAAATAGAGTCATAAATGGTCACTTGGACAAAAGATCATACCTTTTTCAAAAGAACTTGGGTTTCTTAGTCAAAAATCACTTCCACAGTTTGATCAGTTTGAAAAAGGACCACAATACATGTCTATGACTTCTCTTGGAAATGCCTATGTAATACACAGTTTATCTGTGGTAGGACTGGCAAATCTTACCTTGACTATAAGCTAATCCTAGACAACCAGACACAAATTGAAAAAATAACACTCGAGTGCTTTCATAGGGTTACTACCTTTAGTATTTAAACATTAGTCATGCTTTTGTTTTGTTTGTCAAGTTTCTTGGCTTTCCCTAACCATTTGCAATTCTCAGAGCGTTAAACTAGAATAAAGTACAACTGCTTATTTTGGATCTCCGGTTGTCTTATGCAAATGTTACTGCTAAGCATATGCCACTCATTTCCCTAAACCAAACCTTAATACCTATTCAGCTGCAAATAGAGAAAGAAAACTCAATAACCCACTAAATGACAAGTAACAACAATAACATATTCTGAATAAACACATCTAGTATAAGTCTCAGACAGATATTAGATCCTTCCTTTACAATGTCTTTCAGGGAGTTTCTGAAATCCTTACTAAATGCATGAACAGAAGCTACTTATCAGAAACCAGAGCTCTGTCATCATACAGGTTTATTTATTTTAAATCAGTGCACATGCTCTAGTCCTCATCATCCGCACATTTGGCACACAGCAGAGTTAAGCATGTTTGATGTAATTCACTCTCAGTTGAAGAATCCCAGCTGAGAAGTTACCCAGAGAGCAGGCAGAGAAAGAAGTGGCAGGGACAGTGGGAAGTGATGGCTCAGCTGGACCAAAGGAAGTCCAGCTACTCAGAAGCGCTCTTTTTCTGTTTTTGAGAAGCAGTCCCTCATGTATTCTGACACAGGATGTGATTCTAACTTGAAGCCCACACCACCAGTTTTCTGCAGCTGGATGTCTGAGCTTTGTATAAATAGGTCATGGAACCATTCTACTCTCTCCCATATCTGCTTGACACCTGTAAGATGGCATAGCATTTAGTGAAGGTAAGAATGGGCCTATTTTTGACAATTAAGAACAGTAATTCTCAGATCTCTACTTCACCCACCTAACCTGCATACTTACTTCTCACTTCTGCTTCTATTACTAATGCTTTTAAGATATAATAAAGTACTCATTCATCAAGAAATAAAACTAATCATGGTTTTAGGTGACATTTCTATGATTTCTAAAGTTCTTATTTTGAAACATAGTTTTGTTTAAAACAAACCCAAAAACCTTACCTTTATTTTAGCAGTGTATTCACCTCTACCTCCAAAAAGACCAAGACCACCTAACAAAATATCAGTATCAGCACAGAAACGGATAGCTTCTACTGAGTGGGCTGAATAACCCCAGCCTCCTCCATGACCTGCAGAAAACAAAATAAAAATAGAGTTAATCTTAGTCTTTTATTCCACAAGTTTGATCAGCTCGTGCTATAAAGTTTTACTGTATACATACTTTCAAATCTGTTAACAACACTATAGTCTTCTTTAGAATAAACCTTCATTACTGCTTGAGTCTCCTCTTCTGTATTTGCTACACCCATTTTTAAGTCCTGCATAGCAGCCAAAGTATCAAGACAACCTAAAAGAAAGCAAAAGCAAAAACAACTCAAAATTTCTAACTGTTGTTTATAATCAGTGAAATGGAAATGAAAACTAGTTTAAAAGATCAAAGCAACATAACTGTTCTGTCCCTAAACCACACATATACTAACGAGTATCATTATAGCTTTGATTAGGTCAGGGATCATTGCTGTAGAATCTCAAGGTTCACTATTGAAGATAGATTCCATTTAAGTTTTTCATTTTCTAGAATAACCAAGAAATGTGATTAAATCTACTTTGCAACTTTTTCAGTGGTAAATAAATTACCAGCAACATCTTAATTATTTCTTTTTTCCTTTTTACATTTCCCTTATTACCAAAAAAGAGTTAAAGTAGTAACTGAATTATAAGCAGATTTCAGAGGCTTTGTAAAAGACATTTTGTTTCATATACATGGGTACCTAATGTGCCTTACTCTGACTCAGACACAAAAAAGTACTGTTCAAGTTAAAAGTTACCACATCTCTAACACACAACGAAGGGAGCAGGACAAGGAACTGATCACTCTTCACAATCAGTGAGCAAGTGAGTTAAAATAACTTCCAAAGCTGTGCTTTGAAGCATTGAATATGTTGCATATGGCCAGTTTATACATTAACACAGTGGGATTATTTTTTGTTTAGGTAGGCTTTGTATAATATACAAGGAAATAATATTACTCTTAGCACCCCATTATACAAAACTGCCAAGAGTAAATTCTAATTTTACATACTGCGTTTACTTTAAAATAAAAATAGCTTATTTAAGAGCATTTTTTTCCTGTCTTTTGGAGACTCCAGGTTAACTTAATAGTACAGACTTTATTCTGCAGACTGTCCAAAAAGATCATCTATGAAGTTCTCTTACTTTATTCTGCTGACCTCCAGTAGCAGGTTCCATCAGAACTCTAAAAATCATCTAGCATTGTTAAGATGGCAGAAGATCATTATTTTGACTAAAATTAATGGATCTCGGCCAGATTATAAGTGTTAAGAGCAATGGTGAAAGATTACAAAGTAACTCAAAAAAAGTCAGAAAGCTGTTAGATTACAATTCATTTATACATTAGGTAATGATTCTTTATGCCATCTAAGCTTCTGATTCATCAACTATAAATGTGTACCTAGAATGTGCAAGGCTGCGTGAGATCGGGTGGTTAGAGCTTTGGAACCTGTTGGCAGAGCAAGTTCTGGACTCAAAATACTACACCGGGATTGCATGTCTGGAGCTGAGGGAAGTCTGGAATCGGCAACTACTGCATTGTAACTCCACAGTTCCCTAGCATTTGGTCGAAACCTAGAGCAAGACAAAACAGAGTAAAAAAAAGCCAACCTTTCACCTACTAAAAAATACCAAAAAAATCTAACTGATAAAATGTAAATGTAGATCTGTTAGTACAAACTGTTCAAATTGAACATCATTACACCAAATACATATAAACTTTACTAGCTTAACACACTAGCAAATGGAAAGACACAAAAACATTCTTATTGTAGTTCAAGTCAAACAGTCATATTACAGGTTTACAAATTTCAGAAAATATTAGATACTTTTCACAGCTAATAAATACTAAACCCGCATAATCTATTACGAAACATGAAGTAACTAGCAAAATACTAGATATAATGGCAAATATGCTCAAAAATTATAAAGATGCCAAGTGCAAGTAAAAGGGTTACTCACCTTCAAATAAGAGTAAAAAGATCTTGAGAAATCCAACATATTTTGTTGGGGCTTTTTTAAATGGGTAAAATCACCTTATGAGTATTTAAGGGATTATAGAAAAGGGCAGCATAAACAAGGGAATACAAAGACTTTTTATACCATAGATTAACATGGAGAAAAAGAAAATGGAAAAAAAAAATAAAGTCTTTAATATCACTATGTAAAAGGAAGAAACAGTTAGAAGACATAGGCCTATGGAAGTGTTCTAAGTACAAAAGGAATTTTCACTTGGCACACTGTTCTAAAAATCCAAATGGGACTCAGATGGTCTAACTAATGGAGAAAGAAATAGTTTTAACTACAAATATTGTAAGACACCATATGTATTCAGGATTTCAATGAGTTAGCAATGTGCAAGCTTATACACACACACACACACAAATATACATACGACATTATTTAACCACTTGAATTTCACTGACAAAGTCACAAAAATGTGAAGAAAATCTTTAAAATCCATGTAATTAAGAATGCTGTCTCTCTGTAGAGAGAAACTGTACCCTTCATTTAAACAGGCATGAAAAAAAATGCCCAGGAATAATAATTAATATACCAAATATTTCACTGCTAATGGGCATAGTCATGAACATATCTCTTCTTTAGACTCTTTTAGTGTTTTCTGTTGAACAAGAATGGGATATAACACAGAAATAAATCTGCAGATTCCAAGAATCCATTCTTCAGTTAAGTATTTAAGCTCTAGATTTAGTTCTACAGTCCCCAAAATTCTGCAAGATAATAAAACACCTCAACCCATGTTTTCCTATAATATCTTTTAAGAGGTGACTTTGAACTTCCTCAAGCTGAATAATAACCACTTTAGTACGTTATATTAATCTGAGTGTCATCACCTTTTCTCCCCCGAAACTTGCTGCTTTCTCACAGCCATCAATAACTGCATTTTTTGTAAACTGAGTCTTTCAGTGTGTTTTAATCATGCTGATAATACCACAATTGAGAGCTTTTAGGGATGTGAGTAATACTCTTCCTGATTTCAAATCTCATAATTTAAGTAAGAACTGGTACCCAGCTAATGAGATTCAAACAATCCAGGGAATGTGCATAATGCAGGACTACTGCCATACAAGGAACTTCAGAGGTCATAAAGGAACATGCCTAACAAATATGCATGCTTCAATGTTAAGTGGCTAGCAAGTTCTTGAATCTCAATTGTAGATGAAGACATCCAAAGTAGAATGCAAGCAGCCTATGGACACAATGATCTTCTAAACATATAATCCTACATGATACTATCTCTTCCAGATGAATGCAGACTAGCTGGTTCCTTGCTTTATTCTAACTCTAAGTGATTATTCTTGTTTTGCCTAAATCTTTAAACAGTTTAAACATTATCCATCACTTGCACTCAGATGATAGGTCAAATTTCTCTTCCAAATCTTGGCTAACATAGCTTTTAATTCATTACAGAAGAACTGGGTGTTATGATTCTCTTTTGGTACAACAGCTTATGATCTACGCCTGCTCAAAGACTGCACTGAAAACAACCATTCCCAAAGACTGTGAAATACATACAACTGTAATTTGAATGTCTATGCCATTTAAATAAGTATCTTTATTTTCACCTCTCAAAATGTCAGAATTGAAGAGTATCATTACTCCATCTCTTCTCCTATTCAAGTCTGAATCATTAATGCCTGAGAGAAGGATGAAGATTTAAGACACAAGGTTGTAGAAGCTGGGTATGGCAAGAAAATTAAAATATGCAGTAAACTTAAGTAGAGGAAAGTAAGGGAAAAAATAAAAAGAGTAAATAAGCAGGAAAGATTGGGGTCCCCTACACATTGTGAGACTGGAATGAGAATGATGCAAAAAAGAAATTAAAAAAAATCTGACAAGAGAAGATATTTATTTTGGGCTTATTTGAACAAATCATCCAAAAAATGTGAAAAAAGATACATGGAAGACTAGAAACTGTTTATCATTTACTGGGGAAATGAGCATAATCAAATCTCCAGCCTCCCCAAATATTTTTAAAAGGATTTCTATACTATGACTTTAATAGCTATAATCCACACTTGCCTCCAAATAACATCATAGACAGGATCCAGACACACACCAGAACCTTGAAGGTCTTCCTGCTCAGAATCATTGAATGTTTTGCAACTGCCATCTACTTTGTTTATCAGAAGACATTTAAAAGGAGGAGGTTCTGATATTGAAGCTGGTACCAGGCCTAGATCAGGGAGCAAAAAGAGCAGAAAAATATGAAGACTCCACTCATTACGTGGCATTTTCTATGCATGGTTAGGGAATAATATGCTACAGCAATTTATGCTACAGCTTTCTATGCAGTAGGGAATAATACTGCTACAGCAAAAAGTAAACCGTAGTAAGATTTAAGTACAAGAGAAATTTAGACTTCTCTTACATTCCTATTTTAATAAAAATTACATTTGATTTAATAAAATTACATTTCTAAATGAGCTAAGATCACCATGTGCAGTGTAACTAAAAAGAAAAAATATTTTCATTCCCTCCATTCACATTTTTGACTAGCTGCTCCTCTATTGTTCGCATGACCGACACTACTTTTTTCTCCATACTTCTATAAGCATTTAAAATATTCTAGAAAAGTTCTTGCCTATTATATGCCTGCTTGCAAATATCTCTGATGTAGCAAGCACATGAGAATTAATGAGAGCTTCATCAATCCGGAGAAAAGTCTGGTCTCCACTCGCTCCAATCCACGTTGCTTTGCGTCCATATTTTGAGCCTATATTAGGCATAGGTGCTGGTTTTGCATTCCAGTAGGGCATATCCAGAATTGGTCTACCAAGTTGACCTTTCTACAGAAAGAATGCAAGAATTAGTAAGTAACAGTAACTATATGTCTCAAAGATGAATAAGTTACTTTGATAGTTTCAACATACAAAATTAGCAAACTGGAAGAGAGAGCTTCCCACAAAATTAGAGTAACTGTTGCTTTTACAAGCTAAGTGAAGCATTACACACTTAAATACAGGGGACAAGTTATTGACAGATGTTGTCCTCCCTATTCAGTTAGGTTTTTGAATGAACTTTTTTTTTTAACACAACTCAAACTCTCCATGATGGATAGCCCACCTTTCCACCTTCAGAATCAAATATAAAAGCATTTATTCTCCGTCAATGCTCATTATCTAAATAACTTCAGTGCTTAACAAGAAATGAATTAATATGACAAAAAAAAAAAATCTACATTCAGATCCAGATAGTCTAAATTCCACTCAATTCTGAATTTACACGGACTGTAAGTTTTACAGTGCAAATAGCTCTTGAAAGTACCTACAAATTGATTAGTACATCAAACTTGAGCTAAAAAGAGCATAAAGTGCCTAAGTAAGCACCCCTGCATACGCTCATTAACTTCCTGACTTGGAGATCCAGGACCTTATCTCCTATATACAACTAGTTACTGAGATATGGACCAACAGTTCTTATGCTGTACCTAAGTATATAGTAAGAACTGCTGCAATAAACCTGTTCAGACTCCATCTACCTCATTCAGGCAATGGAAATTCATCACAGGCTAATAAAATCAAGGTAAGGGAGAAGAAACATGCAGGTATAACAAACAGCCTCTATCCAGCATGTTACTCATCTCTCTTTCTACATAACACTGTATATAAAGCAAACTTAGTGAAGGTATTTGCAAGAAATTTGCTTGCTTTTGAGTTTGTCTTGGCTTTATGAGGCTTTCAACAAACTTTCAAGCATTACAATATTAAAACCAGATGCACAGAACAGGTGGTCTAAACATGATCTAAATTTATTTTTTCTTTTAGAAAAATAAAAACCCTCAGTCAACAGACAGGTTTTTAAATCCTATTTCTGAGAGTGAATTTTTTTTTTCAGGGGCCAAGTTTCACTGCAAGTCAACAAAACTTAAACTTTTATGTGTCTGAGTCATTTTTGACAAAAGTATGGACACCAAAGCTCTTCCTTAAAGTCTGAAAAACAACAAAATATTACCTAATGTAAGAGCCATCTTGTGGCACACCATTCAAAATATGATTTTCCAATTTTCAGTCTTCACCTTTTAAAATTTTTTTTTGTAAAAAGATTGATTTCAAAAGGTGCAATTTGTCTCCTGTTGTATTTTTAAGTATATAAAAATAACTCAATACCTATATTCCAGATTTTGCAAAAAAGGACAGCAGTGGGAAAGCCCAAAAAACAGATGATGCTGGAGAGATTGCAGTGAGGGGATATTTTTAAAGACAAGGAGGCACAAAGGCCTAAACTCAGGATGAAGGAGAACTAAATGATATTGAAGTGCTTATTCAGTGAACACAAGAACGGATTCCACATGGACATAGGAGAATATACACCATGTGGATATGAGAGAAGAATACCAGAGCTATGCTGTGTCTACTGAGCAATAATCTCCCCTGAAGTGTAAGCGTAACTTCTGCAACTCATTGCCGTTTCTATGAAAGAAAACAGGACACTTCTTTTTTCTGATGAATGCAGACAGACAGGTAACAGAATATGCAATAGTTACTTATTAGCAACTGAGCTTGCAACAATAAGAGTTAAAGAAAACTGGTGCACCTTATAAAATAACCCAGTTCTAAATCACCATCTTCATTAAAATATAAAAACCACCAAGAATTTGTGGCATCATGCTTTTCTAACCACAACAATATTAAAGGCCACATTTTTAAACATAACAGACACAAAAGACATGTAGAAGTCATGAGTAGTTCTATAAAAGCAAGCACAAGCAAACAGTTTTGAAAAATCTTTGAATGATACATTAACTACTAGCTTATTCCCATATATAAATATTATTATTTTCTTACTGAGAAACTTCCAAATGTGAAAACCTGGCCATCCATTAAAAGAATAGCTGTATGGTTGCTCCCAGCAGTAACTTGTGTACTAGGACCTGGTAATGCTTGCACCAAAGTGGGACATCCCCTATATCAAAATAAATTAATTTTATATCAATACATGCTTATGCAACATTTAACACATGCATTTGTATTATAAGGATTTCAATCACTGTGAAATATATTCACTATGTTCACATACCATATGGCACCAGAGTTAAGCAACATCTTACATATTAAATGAACAGATCTTTGAAAGACTGTACCGGATATTTAAGTTTATGCTCTCTTGTTACAGGTAACCAGATCAATTACCCTCTCTCTTCAGTTAAACTCAGAAATTAGCACAGAATAAAAATGGTTAATTGAATATAAAACTGTAGGATTACATTAATGTTACTGTAGCTACACTTATATGTATATAAAATATATTGCACTGAACTGTAGAAGTAAAAAAAAACTCTGTAGTGAGGATGCTGGTTAAGCACTTAACAAAATTGTTTGCATTATGAAGTAATCAAAGCCTTAATGTGGTTGGTACCCTAGTACGATTACTAGAAGCAATATTGATATATCCCTCCTGAGATCACTGTCCAGGGAATTATACAAGAAAGAGAAGGTCTACCCATCTCCATCAGCTTTCTAAAGGAGAGTAAGGCATTAAAAAACTGCTTTCCATCAAACTCAGAGTCAAGAAAGAACAAACCTCTCCAAACTATTTTCCAGAAAGATCTGAAAAAGTCTAATCCATGTGACTCCCAAATATGGACAGGTGTAAGAAAAAAAATATTTCGCATTCCAGTAAAAATGAAGGAAAAAAAAATACCCCAATAGTATAATCAAGAAGCAAAGAAAGAAAATGTGAAGTGACGACTTATAATAGAAACAGCAGAAAAGATAAAAAAAGAAGTATGAGATACTAAAACTAAAATTTTTGTCTCAACCCCAAAGTGAACAGGAGCCTACAAGAACTGTACTAGACTTTGAATTCCATAATGAATGTCTACCTAGACTTCAAATTTATTGTGGACTTAGAAAGACTGTGTATTTGAAGAACAAGTTATTCCCAAATAACTCTGTGTTTGGGAACCTGACCTCGGAGAACAGCAGCGCTATTTAAACTTACTTTTAAACATGCACTTTCAAAAGTAATCTAAAATAAGAACAGGTTGTCCTGTGCTGGAATAACAAAAGTGTCAGCCCACAGTTACCTAGTGATTGTTTAGCAGCTGATGCGCAAAAAGATGGATTACTTGCATGTTCTGGTTTTGCCTGAATTGCAGGTCAAACAGAAGTCAAGAAAGTAGAAGGAAGGAGAGGCATCGTGTGTTCAGTAGGGAAAGGGGAGATGGGAATATGTGACCATTGGGGAACGTGGAACAGAGGAACACAGCATGAATACAGGTTGATGATCTGAAGGAGGGGGAACACATGTCTACAGAAAGAAATTATTCCTTCGTGGTGAATGAAGTTTCCAGTGGGTGACTGTAGTAGAGATGGAGAGACTGAAGGACAAAGTCTTGTAGAGGATGCACAACATGACATTCATAAATTTAGAAGCCTTTATTGGTCTATAGGCACATGAGTTTGGACATCAGTAGGATTATACACAGACATACGGAGCAAAGTTTAGTGGCACCAATGATGAAATATTTTAAAATAACAGAAGAAATATTACATTGGCCTCCTATTAATTTTAAGGAAGCTAAAAAAAAAAAAAAAACCCTAACTGAAGCAGAAACAAAATATAATTAAGAACTAATCCAAAAGCATTCCTGTTAAAGGGAAATATTTATTCAAGTTTTTTTTCTCTCCCTCAAAATTATGATGGCTGCAGGCACAGAATTATCAATCCTATGCTTTTAAAAAAAAGTGAACATTTAATCTCTCAGACATAAAAGTTAAGCTATTATCACCAAAATTACTTATCTTGCTGTTTCGCCAACTGAATCTATCAGCAATGTTATCTGAATGCTGTGTATGATACTCCCTTGGGAGCAGCAGAGCAAAACCGGACAAGCAATTAATGTAGAGAGATGTAAAAGTTATCCTCTTAAATAGCTCTTTTCTTAAGATCACCCAGCTTTTGGAATGGCCAACTACAGTGTATCAACTAAAGAAACGAACAGGAAAAAACTTAAGACATTTAACTACACCAAAAAAAAAGTTACAGAAAAATAGCTTTCACTTCATAAAAGGAGGAAGGATTTGGAAAAATAAGCCAGTTTGACTGATGTGTATGGAATTGAAAACCTGTGATACTATTGAGTATTTCCCTATCCCTCAAAGTCAACACTGAAAATCTCAGCATAGACACTTAAGTCTGAGACACCCTTTGGACAAAGTTTTGGCAACCAGGGTTTCTCCATTTGAATGGGAGAAAGCAAGAAGTATTCTTCTGGGATGGAGTTGAAGGAGACACTGGTGTCACAGATTCTTTGGCTTCTGGATATGACACAGGTCAATCACAAAAGACCAACCTCAACTATATGGAAAGTAACCACAGATCCCTTGTGAAAATACAATATTGCTGAATGAAAAGCAGCAGATGTACATGCATCAGCTAACTCAGGATCCTGCAGAAGGTCCAAATGCATTTTGACTGTCCACACCAAAACCCTCTTCCATCCTGAAAGGGAAGCATTTCTGGCAGCAGACAACTCGTCCCGCATTAACTGTTCAAACAATCGCTGTCCATGGTACTTATCCAGCCAACCACGACCAGCAAGATGTCATGTGGGGCAGCTGACCGTGGTGCTGCAAATTCAGGTTCACCACGGGCCACTATGGTGTAGTGTGTAAAAGGAAACCAGTAGTAACTTCCGCCAATTGCAGGCAGAGTTGCACAGTATGGAGGTAAAAAGAAAATGGAGCATTTTTAGATTTTTAGAGGTAACTGGAAGTTTGGTGAAAAGCTGTAAATAAGACTTGCACTACACCGCAAAAATAATCAGATAATGCACCTAGAAACATGGTCCTATCAAAGGTGATAGAACACATTTTTTTCCTAGAGATATTGATAGGATATAGTCTCTACACTGTGTCTTCAAATAGAACATAGCTGACTGTCCACAGAAGGTCTGCTCAGTTTTCTTCCATGTTATTGTGATTTTTCTTCCAAAGGTTCAACATCACGATTGGCTTACTTCAGTTATTCCATTTCCAGAGCTTGACTGCCAGATCATGTGCTTGTTCAAGTCAACAGTTTGTACAAGAAATGCAGGCAAATTTTGAACAATAACAGAAAGATCCTGGAGTTTTAAGTCCCAGCTTCTTGAGAGAAGCTTCAGCAACAAACAGGCCTTTGCTTACCTGAATACAAGACATGTTACTTTTCACCAAGACAATATACTGCAAAGCATTTCTTGCTTCCACTGAGTTTCTATTCACGAGCATCTAATTTGAGGAGAATATAAGCACAGACTGACAAATCCTTCATGTAGTGAATAGCTCATCAACATTTGTCACTGTGGATTTTACAACAGAAATCCTATGCAGACTAGCTCAATGGCTCTGGCATAGTCATATGGAAAAAATCTAGGTCACTTGCATTTTTAAGTGGTCCACCTGTGAATGGCTGAAGTCTTTGCTGGAGAAAAAAACATCACCACCACCACGTGCATGTTTGCTTGGTCCTCCACACCATTTCAGTTCTATCAATGGTTTATTGAGAATCACATCATCCTGTTCATCTGCTCTTTTGTGTGCCTGTGCGCATAAAAAATAGTCTGAAGTCCTTCTAGGGCATGTAATATGCCTTGTTCCTACTGAAGGAGCAGGAGGAATTTGTGGTGTTTACCATACTCTAATAGAGGAGTCCAGAACCCCCTTAATTAAGGGGAAAGATATGTCTGGACAGGTGAACAGAATTCCAAGTAGTTAAGCATTTTCAAGACTTTTTGAAATACAGGAAAGGCTAAATCATCAATTGCTGCCTAAGAACTTCCATCATTGCTTCATCTGGCAATGCAGATGGCTCCCTCAGATGAAAATGAGAGTTCCTGCATTTTCCCTGACAGTTCTTGTTTTCAGGCGCTCCCATATTTAGATATACTAGCTAGGCTGCCCAAGTATTACTTCAGGTTTGGTTTTTTTTTTTCTCTCCCTCCTCTCTCTCTCTCTCCTGGAAACATAGTAGAGGATCAGTTCCTGGATTCAGAAGATGATGGTCTTCCTGAGGTCAATACAGGCAATGTGACACACTGCATGACTGACATACCACTGACCTGGCTGGAGCTGGCCATCTGAGCACCACTGCGTCCCAACTGAGGTGGAACTCTGCATAAGGATTCCCTGTTTCCTTCTCTGAATCCCTTACTGTGAGGACAGAGGAGAGATCTCTACTTAAAGCTGGAAAAAGAAGTACATCAATGAGGAAATCATCATTTGAATGATGGTGCTAAACAGCAATATAGTACTACAGCCAGTTCTCATGCACAGGACATACTCCAAATTTCTTCCAGACTTTTTTCAGACACTGTCTAGGGTCTGTTATAGAATGATACAAAGGTCGGTGCCAAGTCACTTGTATCTCCTCAGCTTCTAGGCCTGGTCAAGCACTATCCTTTGGCACAAGATGTTTCATGTTGTCTTCTAGGATCTCACTTGGAACCACACTTAGTCTCCATCCAGTTGCTGTCTAAATAAGCAACAGATGTGTGGTTTACTGCCTGAAATTCTGACAGATACAGCAAATAGCTCCGATGCCTTCAGAAAAGCCAAATGATTTCATCAAAGTTGGAAATAGGAGATGGTAAGTTATCAGTACAAATACCACTGCTGTTTGTACGTCTTCAGTCTTTAAGACAGAAACTGGCCTTATTCTAGTAGTGACTTGAATTGCCAGCTAAAGCAATTGTAGCTTGGAACAAGTATCCAGGAATTTCCAGGAATGAAAAACAGAGTACTTATCTGTGATACGGCTCTACCATCAGCAGAAACACAGACTGCATTCACTAGTCCAACGCAAACTGAATAGGGGTAACAGTTTAGAGACTACCATTAGGTACAGCAGTCAATACAAAGTAACACTTCCAGTAAACTTTCTTCCTTCCTTCCCTCTCCCCCTTTTATTTAGTGAATGCAATGAAAGTTTTAAGATGATGAAGATTTCTTCAGAAACTTGACAAAAGAAAAGAAATTATTTGGAAGTCTCCAAAGAGATTAGGAGGATAGATGTTCAGTAATTTTCATCTCACTGCTATAAGAGAAATGACAGAACTGAAGACAGGTCATGGATGCTCCACTCTGTATGACTTTTACATAAGGATACTGGGCATTACTGGACATATATAAAGCTTCAATGATCCCTACTACTCAAAAATCACGTCTTATGTGTTATATGGTATATGTACGTGCCCAAAGAACAATATTATTACATTTCCTTTTATGGCAGGACACTGTTTTTTTTTTTTTTTTTTTTCACTTTAGTGACTATATAAGATACTAAGGATGAGATTGAGCTTCACATTGAAGGCATCTATATTTAATTACCTATGCTCTCACTGTAGTCAATGGATACCAAGCCCATAAAGTTTACAGAGCTACCGAGTATACCTAAAGTAGATAAGTAGTGGGTGGTTAGTCAAATACCTCTCCACACTCTGTTGACTTCTCTATTTCCATTGACCGAAAGAAGGCACACAACATTCTCATGCTGACATCAAAAATAAATGTCTACAAAACGCAGCTGCGACTCGAGCTTAGTGACTTAATTTTGGACATCAATAATATACAAAAATGAGATTTTATAATAACTGAACTACTGCCAATAGTATAACAGAAACTGGTTAATCTAGGTTTACAACATCATACTGTTTGAATTATTGCATATGTAGTATTTTACAGAAATGGTGAAATCTTAATGATATTTCAATGTCATTCTCTCATATACGTAGGGAGAATTGAAGGGACAAAAGCAGTTAAAATTCAATTATCAAAGCTATGTTAATAACTATGCACAGAAGTCTTCGTGTATTAAGCTAATTTATACAGTACAACAGTACTGTTACTGTATCTATATCCAGGGAATTATGGGGAATAAGTGTAGAGTAAGAGCTTATCAACTTTATTTGGACAATATTTGTGTTTTCACAACTCTGCTAGCTACAGAGAAACAGAAATTTAGCCACTTTTTATGCTGCAGTTGAGCAATATACAATGACGTCCTTTAATTACCAGCTCACCTGGAATTAACATCACCGTGTCCAAGTTGCCCATGCTGCCCATACCCAAATGTGTAAACATCACCATTCTCCATCAAAACCACTGCAAAACAAACAAAAAAGAAAAATGTTTTTCAACATATGCACATGTTAAGATGGTACTGCACCAGTGCTGGTTAGCCTTTCTGAACAGCACAGTTAACAATCCCTACTGAAACACTAAGAGATCTATGCCAGATTCCACAACTCATCACAGCTGGCATCTCTACGCAGGGCTAGAGCTGTGCCATGCAGATGTGTTCAAACAACCCAAAAATTGCTTAAAAGCTCTGATGTAAATCAGTATATGATACTTCTAGTCCTTTTCACTGTTGAAGGACAGTGTAGAAGGCTACAAAATTATACTGCAATCTTTTCAACCTTCAACACTCCTGTGTACATCCTTACTGAAAATTAAACAAAAAGCAGTGAAAACATATATGACACCATTAAAAAAAAAAACAACAAAAATTCTGCACAATAATTAATATTGATTTATTTGTTTTTACCTGAATGGTGAAATCCACAACTGACTTGTACAGCTCGCAGTTCACAGTCAAAGCGGACAGCCCCTGGTGGATAGGTTGTAATTTTGCTGGCATCCTTCTCACCTCTTTCTCCACTTCCGTCTATAAACAAAACTTGTAATTATGTCCCATGTCTTTTAAAAAGAGTTATATTAGAAGAATGAATAAAACAAGGATAGTGAGTAACTCCCCACCCCGCCATTTGTAAGGTAGGAGAAAGAACTCTCAGAACAGCAAGCGAGACAGCTCAAAACGTGGCATCAAAGTAGATGTAAAAGATGACAGAAACTCTGCTTCTAAACAACCTACTACAAAGTTACACACGTCCTCTAAAGCAGAAACTTCCAAAGAGCAGACAAAAATGACTAGCAAACCAGGAAATTCAAACAACTTCAAAAGTTTTGCTTAATAACCACTGCTTTCATTCTTTAATAAAGTAGACAGAAAGCGCTGTAGTTAAACTCAACAGGCATAGCCTGGTCTATTTTTTTCAGTTACTAATTGTTAAGGATTCTACTGAATTCCAACTTGGCCATATAGCCAAGTTGTGTTTTACATAACTAATAATTACTTGAGCAGCTCATTTCTAACAATGCTGACACAGTCACTACTAGCATGTCTGTTTCCTGCCCATTTAAGATGCATTTTTAGACTTTGTTTCTGTGATTTCTTTTAGTAAGTATGAAGAGCATTACTGGTTCCTAAAGTCAAACTGCTCTTGAATCAGATAAAAGCACTGAAGTGACAAATAAGTGTATTATTTACTAACTTCTTGAAAGCCACTATCTTCTCCAGAAATTGGAATGTTTACATCATCTAACAATTACACTATAATTAAACTATATGGTCACAGCGTCATAAAGGCAAGTGGTTTCATAATACTAGCGGAGAACCAACATGACAGAAATAGACAACATGCTCATCACCATACCTATACCTGTGTAGAAAATGGGCAATGAAAGCTCTAAGAAAGTGCATTTTCACAATGAAAAATTTCGTATGTGACTTCAGTCACACTTTCTCTAGCATAGAGAAATGAAAGAAAATACATGAAGTGATAGATAACTGTACATTCCATATTCTGTGATAACTGACCGATTACTGATTTATTAACAAAACTGACACAGGGAAACAACTGCTGCTCAAAGCATTCAAAGTGTTGTTAATTTAGATCTATATTAATAATTTAACACATTTTCCTGAATAATCATTAGTGGAAGTCTGAGACTTCATTATTCATTCTGTGCAGCACAGCACTTACATACTTACAAATCCTTTAGACTTAAAATATAATTCTGTTTTTATACATATTGCTCAAACTTTCTTTCATTTTTATTGCATGGAAACTGCTGATACAGTAAAGTCATTTCATCACTTTTATTACAAAACAGTTTTAACAACTCTTACTGTTCTGGAAATAAAGCTCTTTTCTAGTGATGACCAAGTACAGAAATTATATGAACCTCTGCGTAGTTTACATCTGTCAAAGGAACAGTGCGTATAGATATTAAGTAATGCTTTTGAAGAGTTAGGTTTAACAGCATAGGTAAAGAATCCCTTTGAAAATGTGGGTGCCTTTCATCAAAAAGAATGACACTTGCAGTACATGTTGGATATGTGTGAAATGCAGACATGGCAGAGGATTTGTCTGGCTTTAAGAACTGCCACGGATTTTCTGAGTTTTTTCCAACAGCGTCAGTTGTGTACTACCAGACTGCATGCATGTTAGAAGAAGTGTTTCTGAAGGTCTGACTGCAGCTTTTTTTGTATTAACAACAAAAGCAAATACAAAGAGACAGAACCACTATTTAACAACACCCCCACTCCCACCCCACCCCCTGAAAACACAGAATTTTTCCTCTCAGCCATGTAATTCTGCCTTAACATGCTTCTAGTATTTTAGTTAACAATTTGGCTATTTCTCAAGTACCTTTGAACTTTTCATGCCTACTTTTGCATTAAACTCTACATGCCAAAGTAATCAGGAGATGGTTCTAAGGGCTGATATTGCCACCAGAATTATTTATTCAGCAAGCAGCCTACTATAGTTGAGGATTACTGTTTTCTCAAATGATAAATAGGTGATATTGCCTTTAAATAAAAGATGATTCTAGATACATACCCATTTTTTCCAAAGTTGCAAATGAAAGCATAACATCACCCTTAAGGAAACACTAAATACTATTGCTCAAGATGTAGAGACAAGTACATTCACATAAAACAACTTTTGCAATTTCTTATCTGAGAAATAAGTTTATTTTAAGGAAAAAGTTTTACTGAGTTGGCTTTTTCAAATTCCAGAGCTAACTTCTCAAAGCCTGTAACAATGCAGGCATGGAAGCAACTGACTTCCACATATATCTTACTTCGTGTAAGTGTGAAATTTGCAAACTGAAAATGGAACTCCTCTCAGCCTTCTTTGGGTGGTTAGTAACTGTCATGAGTTTTGATAAGCACTCTCAAATAATTTCTGTGCTTTAATTACAAAACCCTTGTAACTAAAAAAAGTAAGATTCAGCTAGTCTTGCTTAGGGAAAAAAGGTCTTTTGACTAAAATATACAAAACTAAACAGAATATCACTACTTACTTTTAGAGCAATACTTTTGGGCTATATTTTTTATCTGTATACTCCATTACATGGCCAAGGCATACCATATTTTTCTAGCAACACTGGTGAGGAGAACCAACTTCTACAAGCTCTTACACTTAGAGACAAGGCTGCAAATAAATTGTGTCATCCCCTTTCCTCTTGGTACTTTCACAGAGTCAACATTTTTTTAGGTACGTGAGCAAAAGGCGGATGTAGAAAGCTTATTCACACGTATCTCGAGTAACAATTGTAACTATGGAGATACATGCTTGCTTTTCTTCAAACAATTATGCACATATTCATTTCATTAGAAGTAGTATCAAAACAACTGCTCCTAAAAGGGAAGCATAGAAATAAAGACTACTGAAGCAGAGACTCTTCTGGTTGAATGAAAGGAACCTTGTAAGCAGAGCAAGACAGAACTTCCAGTGTTATCCAAGTGGACTAGCACTGAACAGAAACTTAGACTCTCATCTCTCAAAGAGAAGAAAGCACCAAGGAAAAGCTCCAAAGTGCTTCCGGCTGTCAACAATGAGGCGTGGCCTCCATGAACAACTTCACAATGATGGGTTTTCATCTTGGTTACCTTATAAAGTTGTGGAAGGAAAGCAAAATAACTGGAAATACAACCACTCCCCCACTCCATTTTCCTTAGAAAATTCTTAACTCCTGAAGACAGTTTTTCACTCTCTGAAACATGCTCAAAAGTTCTCTCGGCTGATATTGCAAACAAAATAACAAAAACAAACAAACAGGCAAAAAAACCCCCAAAAACTCTTTTCTAGGAACAAAGAAAAAGCTCATTTAGTTCCAACAGCAAATGAAGTAATAAGCTATAAATCAGTTCTGCTGGAAAAAAAAATCCCAACATTGTTACAGAATGGCATCTTGGACCCCTGGTCCAGACCTGAGAAAAAATGTTTTGTTAGTGTTCTGCAGCTGCAGTAAAAATGATGATATTTTGCTTCTCACTGACCATCTCTGGAGGAGGGAAAAACCACTTCTAAAGAGGTTAAATGCATTTCTTCTCCCCACAGATGAAAAGCTTTAATGCACTATCAACGTACACAAAAAATTCTTAAAATAACTGTCTCTCTAGACCACATCATTTGCCAACCAATCTTTGTTAAGTTCAGCAGTGTTCACCAAAAAGAAGCATATGAGTCAAGTTACTGGTTAGTATCTGTGATGTTCAACTCTCACAGGATGTTCTGAATGCCCTAATATCATCTATACGCTTTATACACAACAACATTACTTCAACACATCAGCCTCTGACTGCAGCTTCTTTTCTGTCCACCACAGGTTTCAGTTGAAATATCTGTAACCAAAGTTATAGCTACAGTGCAGGGGGGAAAGAAACCTACCTCTGCTTGTGAAAAATCATCCTTTTGAGGGTATTTGGTTTCATATTGTTTAGAACATTTTTTTCATTGCTACTACTCCCTAATTCGGGAAAAAAAGTGGCATTTGCTTGCAGAACCTTAACTGACTCACGGAGCTTACTTAGTTTTTAATTGCTAGTCAATTAATTTCTACAGTTGAGAAAATTCTACAGACTTCCATTAATCTTTTTTTACTCCGATCCCCAGTGATGAAGTCCACAGGGACTGGAAATGCAGAATGGGAACTCATTACCTCATTAAAGAATAAGGATGATGCACAAGCTCATTTTTCTTCTTAGTGTCAAAGCATACCATGAATACCAAGAAGGTAGTACCGAATCCTTTCTATCTATACTTTTGATGGAGACACAGACATAGATCAGAAAGATTATGATTATGCTTAATATGCATTTTTTTTGTAATAACAAGAATCTTGATACGCAGACCTTATAAACATGAAATGAGTAGATAACAATGGCAAGTTTTCCAACAGATGGGTATTTTGATCAAGTTGAAGGAGTTTTCAAATGGGCAATTCAACAGAAGAATTCTACAAGTGAAAAACATGTGGATTTGATAATAGGTACAAGTACGTATCAAATATACTTCTTCAATTAGGATAAAATTGTCAGTCCTGAACAAATTTGCATGTTCATGAACAAATTTATATATCATTATCAAGAAAAATTCTGCAGTTGCAAATGGAGGAGCAGGAACAGGTACTGGCAAGTTTAGTACTGGCCTCATCATCAGTATTACCAGTCAAAATAAATTTCCCTTGCCCAAGATCTTGAAGGTCTGGTTGGTCTGAAGAGTTACAAGACTACTTTAGCAGAAACATCTGAAGAACGAACGCTGCTTTGGAAAGCATCACATTCAAAAGTAAAACAAAATAACATGCTAATTTCAATGTTATACTGTCCTCTTACTGAAGTCAACATTCCTGCCTCAGATTGCTTGATTATTGCTTTTACATTCTGTGTATAGTAAGAGAGACATGCCTTTTATGATGAGGTATACTTATATTTTTCACAATTCCCACCTTCCCCATTAACGTGATAACAACCCACTTCACCAGTTTTCCTTTTTCCCTTGGAAGCTCTTCCAAAAGTTAAGGGGCATTTCTAGTTTCTAGCAGAATTTATGGTTGTCTTCTGAGGCAGGCAAGGGTCTCAAAGTTTACTTGTAATGATGTTACAATCTTCTTTGTCTGTTTAGCATGAGACACAATGAAGTAAAAGAAACTCAACATTTCTTCACATATAGCCCTCCTCAAGGAAAAATACATGTTTGGTTCTACAGAGAGTATCTGACAAAACCTTTTGGCACAATACAGACCTTTGCATTGTTCTTACAACTCCAAGAAGCAATGTAAACCTCAAAGTGACACTAATGATTATATCTCTTGTAAGGACATAGTTGAGCTGAAACTACTAACACATGCCAAAAAAGTACAGATGTAGGCAGGATGAGCACACTCCTTTATGCATTTGCGAATGACATCAAGGGCTTGCAAGTAGTACAACTAGCAGTCTCCAGCTCAAGAGTATTTATCATCAGCAAACCGTCACTCAAATCACAGCATTTAGGTTCTGTATGTTTTGTCTTTCAGCATCCAATCTCTCTCTGGGAGATTATGATGGGTTATTCTATTTAATCCATCAAGACTTAGACCAGTTTGGGTTGGAAAGGACCTTAAAGATCATCTAGTTCCAACTTAAAGCTCAGATGATATGTTTTCCAAATAGACTGAATATATATTACACAAAACCAAAAGACCAGATTCTGCTTTTATTTCTGTAAAATAAACTTATGATGATTTCATGATCCAGTATGTTCATAACTAGGTAGGCCTATCACCCACACACACTGAAATCATATCCAAAAAGGCTTCAAACTGTCATACAATTTGTTTGCATACATGCCAAACAGTGTCACTAACTTCTGTTAATTCAACTGAAATACTATTCTAACAATTCTTTGCATATTTATCTATTCTTTAAAAAATACTTAAAGCATTCTGAGCCCTCACCACTTTAGGAGCTTTCTGCTTACTGTGATCAGGCCTGTAATCTACATTTTACATATTTATCCTTTATGTATATACTCACAGACACATCTATACAGAGATACATACAAACTACAATCAGATTTGGTACAGCTCAACTTTAATAAATTCAGTTGAAAGCTTTAGTAATACACTACCTCTTCCTAACAAAAAAAAAAAAATAAATATCACTTATATTTGAACAAATTACACATTGAGAAATTCAAGGCATAATGAATTGGCCTTCCAGACATACAAAAATGTCAGAAATATCAAAGACATTTCCTTATTTACATTCTGCAAAAGAACATTTAACTCAAGAATATCACAGCGTAAAACCTGTACTGCTTACATTATTTTAAATATTTCTTAAAAAAAAAAAAAAAGGCTTGTTAAAAAATAACATACATATGAAAAATTCTATGTTAGAATTAACAAGTCTGGAATCGATGTGTTAAAGCAATCACCTCAGATACACAACACTCAGGTTCAAAAAAACAATGCAAACGCAGTGCAGTAGTCTGAGTCATTGGAAGGCGTTAGCTTCCCACAGTAAAATTAAAGAAACTTAGGAATGAGACAGCATTAGAAATGAGAAAAAGACAAACAGAAAGACAATGCATTTCATTAAAACAAAAAAAAGAAAAACAAAGGTGATGCAGTCTACCATTTACACTTTTAAAACAGATCAACGTTTAAATGTGTTTTCTTTCTCCTCAGGTAACAAGATACTAATAAGAAGAAAAGCAGAACCCATTTTTCGCAGTTCTTTGAAAAGATAGATTCAGTGCATGGAAGAAGTGACTGGGAGGATGGGCTTATTTCCACCCTAGCCAATAAGGAAGACAAAATACCTTTGTGCTTGTCCCGTTTATGCTTTAGCTGTGCTGGATGGGGTCTGATTCTGGCTAGAGCCTGTTCTCGATGGTTCATAAAAATAGGACCAGGAAATACAAGGGGGCCTGAGGAGAAACATTTTGCACATGCATAGGAAAGCTCACAAAATGGAAACTGTGTTAAACAAAATTAAAATTAAAAGCAATAAAAAAAAAAGATAATTATATATATATAATCTTGTTTTCCTAAATTCAAAAGGCCCTAAAAGAAAGTTGTCATTTCTTGATAATAAGACAAAAATATTATGCAAAGAAACAATAAATATCTTACAGTGACAGTTTTACCTGAACTTCTAAGTATGCAACTGTACTCCAAGCAATAGAAATAGAACAGACTCACCCTGGAGTAAAATTTCATAGCAAATATCCATTACCATCATTAATAGTTAAAAAAAATTAATTATCATGCCTTACATCCTACAACAGTACACTCAAAATACTAATTTGGAACGATATTATCATATTAATACTAAATTTAAAAAACATAACTATACAATTGTTTGCAATTACCATAGTTAAAATGCAGTTATATCTTATAAAGAAAATAGCTATCAAAAAACATCTGTTCCATGAAGAAAATAATTCAAATAATTTTTTTCCTCATCTATTTACTTTTGAAATATAGATTATTTTAAAAATATTTCCCATGTTCAAGAAAAGATTTGTATTTGAAGAAAGCAATGATTTATGTATTTAAAATTTTCTTCAGACTACTTTCTCTTTTTAAAATCTAGACCCAAACAGCACTGTATTAAGTTTAATTGAGGTTGATATGTAGATCATGGACCAGAAATTTGTTCTTTAAATCTGTATTTTTCCTCTATTTTAAAGGTTAAGCATGCCACCAAGAATTTCTTTGGAGGCATCTCCTCTTCCAAGAGTCTCACATTCAATGGAAATGATGAATCAGGAGCAGCTAATTCTGCCAAGTGCAACTCTCACCATTTCACAGGTTCCCAGACCCAGTCCTTACGTGGACTTTCAAAACCACACAAAACTACCAAAAAACAAACCACAAACCCAAACAAAAAACCCAAACCAAACCACAAACCCAAACCACTGCAAATCAGGCCTTGTGTCATGCTATGTGAAACTTTGAAAACAAATATTCTTCCTCCTTACCCAAAATCATTGATACTCTATTGCCTTAGCTGGACTTCACTGACAAATTAATGTAGGCTAACTTTTCATAAATGCCCATTGTTCTCAGGTTTCCTGCTGTCAGCTTTAGTCCATCAGTTCCTTCACTAACAGTAAACAGTATGGAAAGAAATTTAAGTTAGGTCAAATCTATCCAGTTTTAGAGCCTTCAGATGAAGAAACTCATCTTGACACACTGAAGTTCCCAAATTTTAGCATTAACTTAAAAAAGAAAATTAAAGATGTTTTAAAAATTCACTACTGCCTTTCCCCCTAGCCTTGAGATTCATACATGTGTTAACTAATATAACAGCCAAATACCTGATTAATCATGTGTGTTTCTACACACAGTAGAGATTGTTTTGGTATGGTTCTACTGTATTTATCTGGACTTTCTTTATCCCAGAATAGGTCTCCGTGTTAATTAAGAACTCCTTCTGAAGATCAAGGATCATCATTTGCTTTTGCTTTACCTTCACCTTGCAGATTCTTCCTTTAGCTGTCTTGCTATTGCACCCACTTTTCACAGTCTCCTCTCAGTCGGAGCTTCCATTTAGTAGATACATTTCTGGTAAAGACTACTTTCTGCCAAGCCACTTGCTGTGTTTAATATCCTACTTCCCACAGTTTAGGCTTACACAAAAAATTGTACCGTGCTTTCCCTCTTTCCAAGTCGGTGGGGAGATACTGAGGAGTATACTGAGGCAGATGAGGAAATGGCAAGCAGATTATGAAAGCTAAAAATGTTTGAAGGACAAAAGATACAGAGGAAAGCTGGATGAAGAACGGGGGAAAATAAGAAGAAAAAAAAGAAAAAAGTAATGGGACTTGCTTACTGAGAAGTTCCTAATGGAATGAAAAGCCCAAGAAAGAGAATGGACAGGACAGTATGATAAAAGTGAAACTCAGATTAGAAAAGTTGCAAAAAGAGATTCAAGGACAGCAGAGACTGCAGCTTGAAGTGTGTGGATCTAAGACACTTGGGGGTGATCAAACACGAGATGTGATCTCTAGATAAAATTCTGAAGTTCCAGAAAATGCCTGCGCAACAAACAGCCCAGGGGATGAAACACAGCCCTGAAGGCAGCTGTTGGCATTTTAGTGCTAAGAGCAAAGATAGCAAAAAAATAATTTCAGGAGGACAGAAGAAAGTGAAGTACATTAGGGTGAGTAAAAGAACTACACGGGATATGGGAGATAGAGAATGTTTAGGAAGCCTAAAAGGCTGTCAACTCCAGCATGGTGCTAGCACATGGCTGTCTTTAGTTGTCAAGCCACTCATCTGAATTACACTCCCCTAGTCAAGATGAAAATTCTGTAACACTACCTAACCTTCTGACCAAAGCAGGATTTATTTTCGCTATATTATTCCTATTACTCTGCATTTCCATCTATTATGTAAAGAACTTGAATCTAAAATAAAGGTAAATGCAATATAGCTCCATTTCATAATAATTTGTATCAAATCAATGTAACAGGATGTGCAAGTCTGTCATTCTCTTTGGCTTTTTATGCATGCTAAATCTGTAACATGATCATAATATGATAGGAGATATCTACATTTTAATTACATTATGATGCCTCCACGTTCAGTCACATGCTGGCAAGATGTAAAGTACCTCCTCTCCCTCCAAAATAACCCCACACAGGAAACAAAACACTAGAACAATTCATACAGACCGTATCTGCTTCACATCTGAGGTTGCCTGTACAAAGGGAACAGAGTTTAGGTACTATGAATTATTCCAGTGAGGCAATTCAGCCATGCATTAGACACTTCCTTCATTTTGTTAAAGAATGCCTGCAGAGTATTATTTGAAAAACTTTTCTAGAAACCTCGAACATAGATCTACGTGGGGAATAACAACATATTACTACACTCAGTTATTCTAGTAGCTCAAGTTACAGAGATAAGCAAACGAGAGTCACTGGTAAACTGTAGTGCTGCTATTTTAAACCAGTTGCTGTATGATGCAAAATGACATTCACACTCTCCCTTTATTTTTTATAGAACGCTTCTGCACAGCTAAGCTGCGACGTTAACTATCCCTAGCATAGGAAACATCAAGATTACCTTTCCCTAAACAAATCCAAGCAAGTTGTGATTACAGAAGACTGGAATCAATGATCTCAAATGGTGACTTCTATACCAGTGCACTGAATGTAGCAGGCTACCTGAAAAAATAGTACCCGACCACACAACTGAAGGTTGTATCACGAGGAACATTAATGTTGCAAAGGGAAGTTGTAGGTTGGATGGCACGTTATGTTGTAAAACCCTATTTTTGGCTTCTGGAATACTTGTAAAAGGAGAAAACAGACAGGTGATGTTTTGGGGTTTTTTAAAAAGAATAAAATAGAGAGGCAAACTTCTAATATAGAAAAAAGTTATCTAAAAGGTCATCAGGCGGTAAATTTTAAAGAAAAATATTTCAGAAAATGAAATCGGGGACAAATGCTTACTTTCAGTTCCACTAGAAGTAGAAAACATTATACTGAGATAATGTCTCACCTCCAAAGCCTTAAGGGAAACAAAATTTAATATTCCTATAAGGCAGGGATAATAGTTAAGGTGCATGTTCTCTAAAATTGTATTTTTCAGACGATGAGTGGCAATTTATTATTAAGGCAGAAATATTCACAGAGAACGTCACTGTGCCATGCAGGCAAATATGGTTAATTGCAGTTTGCTTCTTTTGTTCAAAATGCTGAAAAGCCTGCGTTCTTAAAGCTCTTTTCTACTGACACTCAAATCACACAAATCAGATGTGGAAGAAAAATGATTAGGGCTTTTAATAGGGGAAAAAGCATGCAGGGCAATTTGGGTGTGATACAGAATGAGGCAGAAGTTTTATGATAATTGTAATTTTGACACTTTCTCTCTTCTGAATACTTCACTTTGTATATATTGTTAAATAAATGTGAAGGATGCATTTCTGTATATAAACACATAAGGTAAACTAAAACACCAAATATAAACCAGACCTGCTCTCACTAAACCAGACCTGTTCTCACTAAGTCTACTGCAAATGTGAGTTCTAAAACTACAATGGAAATATAAATATTTCTACTTTAAAAATCACTTTGTTAACAATAATCACCTCTTTCAGACAGAAATCACAAACTCAAGTACAGCAATCTAATTTCACAGAATCATACCTGCTGGTCATTAAGGACAAAACCTACAGCCTTCTTCTGAAAGCATTCTTAAACAGAAAGTCATGTGTGGATTTGATATTGTTTCAAGTAAAAAGGGGTTTCTTGTTTGTTTAAAGAAACTTTGAAACAAATATAAACTCCAGGTCCTGAAAGCATAAAAATAAATATTTAACTAAAACTACAGAAAGAAGCTGCACTAATATTTAATGAAAAATACTGCATTTGAATAGATAGTTCTGCTGTATATTTACATATATGTTCAGCAAAGAGTAGCGTTAATGACAAACTGATTCCAAGCCAACAGTAGCTAGGGCAGACGTTAAACACATTTATACAATACTCAGCTGTGCTGGTTTTGGTTGAGATAGAGTTAATCTTCTTCATAGTAGCAAGTATGAGGCTATGTTTTGGATTTGTGCTAGACAGCGTTGATAACACAGAGATGTTTTAGTTACTGCTGAGCAGTGCTTACACAGAGCCAAGGCCTTTTCTGCTTCTCACACCACCCCACCAGTGAGTGGGCTGGGGGTGCACAAGGAGTTGGGAGGGGACACAGCTGGGACAGCTGACCCCAACTGACCAAAGGGATATTCCATACCGTATGATGTCATCCTCAGCTTATAGAGCTGGGGTGAAGAAGAAAGAAGGGACGGACACACACACACATTCAGAGAGATGGCATTTGTCTTCCCAAGTAACCGTTACACATGACAGAGCCCTGCTTTCCTGGAGATGGCTGAACACCTGCCTGCTCACGGGAAGTGGTGAATGAATTCCTTGTTTTGCTTTGCTTGTGCACACAGTTTTTGTTTTACCTATTAAACTGTCTTTATCTCAACCCATGAGTTTTCTCACTTTTACCTTTCTGATTCCCTCCTCCCTCCCTTAGGGCAGGAAGTGAGGGAGTGGCTGCGTGGTGCTTAGCTGCTGGCCGACCACGACATCAGCTACCACAGTAAAACTAATTACTGAATCACTTACACTTCAGAAAAATCAAAAATCGCCCAAATACAGGCAGCCTCACATACTATTGTCTCACAGCAGTTTTGACTAAAATTAATCAATTTCCTGCAGTGGTTTTTGTTGTTCTGAGTAACACTGAAGGAAATAATTTTCCCTTTCTGTAAGGGCATCAAAACCTAAACCTTGGTTAATTACACACCAAATCTCTATCTCAGTAATGAACATCTAAAGTTTTTTTTTACGTCATAGGCTGAGAAAGAAGTACTGAAATACCAGTGAAGCATGAGACCATTTATTATCACCATATTAAGAGTTATTTCAGTATTTTTTAGCTTATTAGTTAAATAGTAGTTTACTTTAAAAGCTATTTTCACATTCTCACAGCCTTCTGGGAAAAGAAAGAATAATCTTTAAGTGATAAATTTAAATCTTTGACTACTCCTAAATTCTTTTACTTCAAATGTCAATCTGAGAAAGTCACAGGAACAGCTTTCAAGATTAGCTCACTCAGTAAATGGTAATCTTCGGTTCATTACATTAATTGTACAGTGTGGCCCAGGGATTTCTCTAATCCATTAAGGCATAACTTAATGCCCCCAAGACTAAACTAATTGTTGTTTCATAGGAAAGGAAAAATAATCTAACCCTGTTCTGAACATTCCAACAGAAAACTTGCTCATTACCACAGAAAACAATAAAGTGCAACTACTTCTACACTCACCTCCCACTACTCCCATCAAGCCCTAAACCAGCTTGAAAAAACCCCAATTTTTCGTCATATGGTACATCAGTTC
Organism: Balearica regulorum gibbericeps; assembly: GCF_011004875.1. NCBI lineage: Eukaryota > Metazoa > Chordata > Aves > Gruiformes > Gruidae > Balearica > Balearica regulorum. Next base: position 172,310,781 of record NC_046184.1, on the reverse strand, counting down.
CTTCACTTTTCACCAGAAAAATAGAGACAGTGAAAAGCTGAGAAACATCCCATCAATAATTGTGATATTATGATTTAGCATAGAAACTGTGACGAATACAGCTGGCTTTATTTCTCAAAAGGTCATACACCAGACTCAGAAATGTATAATTGATTTTGAGCCCTCTTCACTGCTCTTGTCACAGCCATCAAGCTAGAAGCAGAAAGAAGCAGCTGAGTGAAGTAGCTCTACCACTGTCACAGAAAAGAAGCAGAACTGGTCACCTGACCACACTATATGTACTTGTTGCACTGAAAAGAGCAAAGAAATATAACCAATATTAAGAAATCTTAAGGTTTTTTTTAAATAATAGATTTATTATCCCAAACTGAAACATTTTTCCCCTATTAATTTTAAGGACCTAATTTGTCACTAAAATAAAATATCTTGAGTGAAGCAACACGAATAATTGATTCTAAACATAAAAATTATTTACTAGTTACAATTCTACCATAGCAAGTATAATCTAATCTGCTGTGACTACCATTTCAAGATAAAAGACAGAGAAATCTTCAGCAGAAGCACCTAAAATTTCTGAAGTTACTTACCACTCAGTGTTGTGCTGCTGAAGAGCATATATACAGAGGTCCCTTAGAACAGCAGCAGGCTACTTTGCTCTTGATTGAAAATATAGTAACATTTAACTAGGTCATTGATGTTGTAGCTATTGATGACAGCTACTTCTTCCCAGAATATTGTTCTTAGTCTCTCTAATGAAAACAGCAGTATAAGAATTCTCAAGAACGGTGCTATTCTTTCCACCAGCTCATGGAAAACTGCAGCATTTGGGTGGAGAAGTAACAAAACTCCCATTTTTTCATCTGATTATGTAAATCAAGATTGATTATCAAATCAAATTTTCATACCTGATTATGTAAACTGAGATATCTATTTGTGAAAATGTTGCCCACTTTATCACATAAGTCATTCTGAACTGAAACAGAAGACTAATCTCCAACCCTTCCAGCTAGACATACCCACTACCTCCAGTAGCCACATAGGTATGGAATTTCCATATTATATTCTGTATCAAAAGAACACTGATGTGTGTAACAACCTGGCCACCAATATATTTTTAGCTACAGTCCCTACATACTTATCAAACCAACAATAACAACACATTCCTGATATTGATCACCTGAGACTATTAGATATTATGTTTTTTAACTGAAATTTACCTCCCAGCTCTGTCATCATTACCTTTCTGTGCTGAACAGCACCAGCTGTCAACAATGTCTGGGCATTCAGTGAGGATTTAAGAAAAAACGATTGTTAGCCGTAGCTAATATTTGCCAGCAGTTTGCAACACAGCTCCAACATGACTTAGACGAAGAAAAAAAGGCTTCTTCCCCTTCCCCTCTCCACCTGACAGCTAAAATTAACCACAAAGATTCAAAGAAATATAAATATTCCATCCTTTATAGGAAACTATAAGCTTTCTCTTCCATGTTGCTCCTTATTTGTGGTAAGGCCAGTAATTTCTTACACGCATGTGAAATAAAGCCACAATTTGCCTCACAAGGTTCACTGGCATGGAGTCTAGGAACTACGTTTGATCACAATGCACATTTTGTATCTGAGCAAAAACATTAACTAATTCCTAAAAGGAGAACCAAAATGGCATTTACTAACACAGCAGGACCTTGAAGAGCATAAAATTCCAATAAAGTTGTTCCTCTTTTCAACACACAATAAATAATCTTACCAACCACATCACCATGCTTCACGAAAATATGATTTATATCAGTCTAAATCTCTCAACTTTATTTACCAGATGACAACACTGAGGTATTTTAAAACAAGAGTAATACTGAAAACCTGTTAAAGAACATATGGTTTGTGTGGAAAATGAACAATAATTCCCAAAGTAGATAATACACAAGGCAAGAAAATTTCAAAATGATGCAGTGTTTTGTTTTTTTAATTCAGTGTGTGATTTTTTCATGCTATTCAAACATAGAAAAGTTCATTTTATAAAAGAAATTCTGCTATTATACAACAGAAATTCAATAATTTATAAGAATAATTAAATAATTCATATTATAGGTAACTAGCACTCAACAGGCTTGCAGTCATTTCAACTCAATATAAAAAAGCATATAAACTCTTCACAAAAAATGTTTCAGTATCTACATTTAAAAAAACTATTATTCAACTAGGAAACAGCAAAATATTAACTATATGAGAGTGATATAAAATGCTACTCTTCACCACTAAAATTCTGATTCTTATGAGTAGACTTTGTTAAACATACAGTTTTTGCACAATTTTCCAAAAGCATGCTAGATGACATAAGCTAGCTATTTAGGTTCCTGTATCGGCTCACCGGAGCAAAATGAATTTCCATTCTAAGAAAACAGGCTAAGTAGTTTGCTTATTCAAGCCTCTCATCAGTAAGAAAGTCACTTACCTCTTCCTTCTTCCAATCTATGTCTCCTATTTACACGTTGCCGCTTTTCTTCTTGCCGTAACTGAAGGTGTTCTTCAATATTAACACCAGGAACTGGGACAGCTACATAAATTAAGAAAATAAAATATGTAAAACTACCTTTAAAAATTATTGCGATGGTAATAAACCCTAGAAGAGGTTAAGTGAATGAAAACTGAAGCCTAGTTACTACCTACTCTTTACACGCGGCTCTGATAATATTTAGAAATAAAGAAGGGAGTTGAGTACATTTAGAGAAGAGTTTTAGGCCTTATCTCTGAATTTCCTGCTTTTCAAGAATCTGCCACAATTCCAACATCACTGAATAGCATTTAGTACTTTCTATCAGACATATACCTATTTATATTTAACTACGCATTGTCATTGTTATCTCAATTTTTCCTCGAAAAGTTTCAGAAAAGATTATTATTAAAACAAGCATAAAATTGCTTATATTTTAAAAAACATTTTAAATAAATTAGATATTTTTAGTTTAAGAATGCGTTAGCACTATATGCTCAGTGCTTAGTAAGAAGCATGCAATTACTTTAATACACGCATACATCTATATGTAAGTCTCACTTACTTACCAAACTAGCTAATAAGAACTTGAAACAAACTGATAAGCACTTTTTTAAACAGAAAATACGACTTGAATGAACACACCTATAAAACTACTATAAGCACTATCTTCTTTCCAATGCTTTTTCATCAAATTGCAACAACCTAAAACAACATATCTTGCCCCCAATATCAAACAAGAACTCTACCTGAAAGCACTGTCACTTTTCTCCAGACAAATGTGGTCAACCAGTTCAACACCCTCACCTCAAACTATGCCAAGCCCAACAGGGACCAATAGCTGTCATCTATCTTGCTAGGAGAGGAGTTCGCAAAGTGGAGGTTAGCACAAAACCTGTAACTCCTCCCTACTCATGCATGAGAACAGAGCTGTGAAGCAGAGCTGCTATCCCCACATTCACCATCAGTATAAACCTACTTCTGTGATAGCCATATACAAGAAAATTACATTTAGAAATATCTGTATGGAAGTATCAGGACTGCACAGTAATATTATTTGGGGTAATTAACGTTACCTTTATCAAGAGAGCCACGTCTAGTTTCTATTCAACTCTTGCTTTGGGAAAAAAAGTCCCGCACTCACAATATAGCGTACACTTTTCTATTACTACTGTTCCCTCCTCCCCTGTCACTCATAAATTGGTGAGGCGTATAAATATTTTAAGCCATGCATCTGATTATTTTATGGTCCTTTTCTATACCAGATACTATATCCATACATCCATGCAGGATTAAGGGCTCATGTAAATCTAAATATAAAATAAGTTAAGGAAGGAGTGTCTGATCTCCAAAAACCTGTAACTGTGCAAAGAATACAACATTAAAGATGCTGTGATAACAGATCTTACAAGGCAAGATCCCAAACTTTCCAAAAATCACACCAGTTGGTATTTTTTCCCCTAAGGTGGGCTTTTTTGGGGGAGGGGTGGGTGGCATTCTAGGTTTTTTTAACGTAATTTCCACATTCTCTGAAAGTTTCTAAGAGAAAAAAGGAAAATGTTTCCAAGAAACAATATTCCCGATCTTTTATGTGACTGCAAAAAAACCCAATAGAAAAATGTTCAGGCTATCATAAAAGGACAAGAACAACTTTGTAGTATCAGCATTAGTATCATAACCACACATGTCAAAATGGAACACATCTATAGTAAGGGTAAGTTTAAAATTAATTTCACTTACCAGAATGATCCCATTTTGGTGCATCACCAACAAATAAATCTGCCTGATAACCAACATTTTATCCATTTCAGCAATATTACACTAAAACTGCCCTGTAAGTCTAGAAGTTCAGTAATTTGATTGGCAAGAAAGAACTACATTACTTATGATACACAGAAGAATCAAAATACTAATTGAAATATTAACTGAAAAGAACAAACCTATTTCTAAACTAACCTGTTATTCCAATTCAAGTTTCAAAAGTCAGCCGTGGGATTGAGTTTATTAAAGAGTGTAAACCAATGTACTGAGGGGAAAAAAAAGTGCAGTAAGAAAGAAAATTAAAAGCCATCTTGCTATTTTCGTATCACTTACCCAGCAAGAGATCTAAAGGTATCATCTCTTTTACAGCATCAAGGATTCCTCTTTGCCTTGCTTCCTGGCCATCCAGTTCTCTAGCACACGCCTTGCAGCAGCCACATACAGCACAGCCTGACTCACCTGAGCCACAGCCACAGATTCTGCAGCAAATAGAATTGATTTATCACTATCTTTTATTTTCGTGCATTACTGATGCCTTGGTAATTAAAACACACGTTATTAGTTTGTTCTATGTGTGGACATGTACTTTTTCCTGAGATGAACAGAAAGCACAGCTACAGTTTAAATCCTAGCTGCTGTTGCATGATGCCAGGGAGCATACACTGATGATATGTATCTGACTTCTCAGCATTAACTTTTCTTCATTTAATTAAACATACACCACATGAAAACATGAACCAGGAAACAATAAGCACATGCAATGCTGTGGAAATAGTAATGGCAATATGTAAAGCAGTGGTCCTTTACGCAGCTCAACCCCGAAGTAACAGATAAAAGTAACTGGAACAGCAAGATAAAAAACTTCCATCATAGGACCAAAAAAAGGTTATCCCAAAGCCAGTAGCTCTGCCAAGAGACAGATTATATTAGTGTTCATCTTCAACAGCTTCTAGTAAAGAACTATACACTAAAGAAATGTAAAAAAATGCATTTAAAACTAAATCACTTGCAACCATCACAATCTATATACAAAAATTTTAATCTACTTCTGATTTTAAAAGCACAGATTCTTTTTAGATATAATGTTATCTTAAATTGAAGTTTAAGAACACATCAACTCAATTTACATTCAACGTGTGCTCTAGCCATTCAACACACTATAGCAAGTGTATTTCCATACGTTTGCTTACCCTCCAGGTACTCTGTCAGGACGCCCACTACTAACACAACTAGCTCCGTAGCCTGTGCAATCTCCACACACAGTGCACACCATACACTGCTCCAGCTTCCATTTATGCATGCCTGGAGGACACATCATGGACTTCTCATCTTTTTCATCCAGTTCCTCTTCTAAGTCTTCATCCATTGCTGTTGCCATGTTCTCAACTCCAAAACCTATTAAGATATTGAAAGAAAGAGTTGTTTTCTGAGGCCAGCAGTGGCTACTGAGGAAGCTCTGAAGAACACTTGCAGATCAGATTTTAAAAGGAATGACTAGGCATGCCTGATTTGCATGCTCAGCCAGCACAATGACACTTTTGAAACCTCTCTGAGCATGGGCTGGGGTACATATCTGGGTTTCACAACTAAAAGGGAAATGAAACATTTATATTCAGCATACAAGTAACGCAGTATTTACTTGTCACGTATAAAATATTCCAATCCAGCAAAGGTGAATAGGTATGATTTTTCATACCTATATTTAGGAGTAACAGAAACAGTCAGTTATGTGGCAAAATATGTAGACTTGCATTCATGTCCTGTTTAGGCAAAAAAACAGCCTCAAGACTGAATGAAAAGAAGGAAAAGTAGAAAATTTTTTCTTACTAGGACAAAGGCACAAAGTAAGACAAGGAGTGATGAGGTTTGGTTTTATTCATTTGTTTTAAAGAAAAGCTTTTTCACTGACAAAAGAAAAGTAATAGACATTTTTATTTTTTTAACATAACTAAGTTTATTAGTATGTGCAGAACACCAAATACCTGACAGATGAAGGGAAAGCATCCATACCTGGTCTTTTTAAGCACGTTGCATATACTTAAGCTTCAGTATTTTTAATATTATATATTTCATAATAAAATGCTTAGCTATGTTTGCACTTGTGATGTTTTCCAGCACGCAACACAAAAGGAAAAATCTAGATCCCTCACCTTTTCCTCCCTGGCTCATGGAGCCTGTGTCTCGTCCACACTGTCCTTTATTATTTACGCCAAATGTCCAAACTTCTCCATTCTTCATTAACACACAGGTGTGAGCTTTGCCCATGGCTACTTGAGTCACAAAATGGCCTTTCAAATCTGTTACTAAACCTATAAGACATAAAACAGTTGAGTGGTAAATTCCTGAGAAGGAAACTTCAGTGATTTAACAATATTGCTTGTGGAAACTGACAATTTTTAAATTAATGGCAAGTGAGAAAAAGAGAAGATATAGAAAACAAGTGCTAGAACAAGTGAAAGGAGAATTAGGCCTAGGCCATTTGTTCTGCAAAGAAAGGAAAGCCAAAACCAAACCAAACTCTGCTGCAAATCACATGTTCCAAAAAACAATTCTAAAGGAGTCATTACACCACTGGAGTTTATTTCTTTAATATTTTAAATAGAAATGTACTGGATCATCTGCAAATTCAAAACAGGCTGTCTTGTGAGCAGACAAATGTATAAGGCCTGGCTTCCTGCAGCCTTTGCTCGTAACAAAACACGGCTCATTTTTGTGACTTTTCCCTGTGTGGTCCTTCTAGTGTCAGCTTAATATAACAAACAATTTTATTTCCCCATCCCCCTCCTTAGGGGAAACATTCATTCAAGTATTTGTCAGCAGCGCTGCTATACATTTTTACAGAACTTAAGACAACTGTCTCCTCTTTCTATCCTTCTGTCATATTCAGCTGAATCAGAATAAATTCAGAAATATATTAGGAGAGTAAGAAACACATAAACATCATTTCCACAGACTAAAAACTTCCAGACTAATTTCAATTACTCTAGTTGAGAAATCACTTAAAAGACAAATACTAACTTACTTGTACTGTCAGAGTAAATGGCATCTTTTCCAAACATGTAGAGTTCTCCATCTTTTGAAATTACAGAACTGCTTCCATTATTGCATGCTGTAGATATGACAATCTTTCCTTCCATTTTAATAATTTTTTTAGGTTTATATGGTTTTGACTGCCGTCTGCTTTTAGCTTTAAATAAATAAACAAATTGCAAGTCATTCTACCAAAAAAACTTCAAAGGCACAATAACATTTGTTTTATAGGGGTTAGTTTTCAGACTGCTACTGGAAAAAAAAAATAATCCATCTGTATGATCTCCTGGTCTAATTTTTATTGGATTACACTGGTTTCTCTCAAAAAATTCAATGGCAAAGTCATGATTAGATAGGTATCTTTCAGCAATGATTCTTCAAGTTTTTCTTTTATATATACACTGAACTAACTTTATGAACTTTACAAAGCAGCACATCATAAAAAAAGTCCTCACTGCCATTCAAGAAGAATATATATGACAAAATGTGCACAATAAGTTCACAGAGAAATGTTATACAAGTTCAATTTTTTTAAAAAGAAAAATATTAAATTCTCTATTTATTAAACCCATGTTTAGAAAACCTTTGAGTCTCAATAGATTCCCACAAGAGGAAAAAGGGGGAAAAAAAGTACTAAAAGAATCCCCAGCCCCAAACTGTTTGCAAATCTGGCCTGTTACGAAACAGTAACCACATAGGTAGAGACTGGATAAAACAACTAACAGCTACCATTACTGCCTGTGAATTTTTGCCCAAGTCAGCGAACTGCCAGCTACTTCCATTTGCTGACAATTACCTAATTTCTACGAAGAATGCACACACACTCTGCTGACAGAAATCCAGTCTCCTCGACCAGGTTTTAAAGAAATCGGGGGGTGGGGGGGTGGAATCAAAACTTGTGCACATCCATTCTGAGCCAAATTAGAGAGTGACAAAGAGAACCAGATGAGTCACAGGAGTTGAACTTTTAAAAGAACTCAGAAAGACCTTGATCAGGTCCTTGAGCAGATTCTTCCATAAGAAGATCTAGTAAACACTAAATCTTCTCACCTAAATTTCGCTTGTTTAAATTAAAGCAGTGACAGCAATTTACTTCAAAGTGCTAAACTTCTGTTTCATCTGAAATTGTAGATTAATTAAATATACAACAAAAATAATCAGTTTAATTGTATTTTGGATAACTTCCCAATAGTTGCGCAAAGAAATCTTGACATTTGTGCTTTTCAATATATTTCCTGAAATTGTTTTAAATCTTCTAAATTTACTCTACATTTGCTGGAGAAAGTAGTATGATTTTGTCCCACACAGTTTTCAGTAGCTTTGCATTTAAGAAGAGTCTACAAAGTTACAATAGCACGTGCCAACTTTGTTATCCAGACTTTTACACAGGAGTACTACTATTAACTTCCCCTCCCCTGAACACATTCAAGAATCCACTCCATATGCATTATCAAACCCTAAAATATATTCTTGCCTGTATTTTAGTTATTTTACATGGGAAAATCCACACAGTCTTGGGGAATATTGTCAGTGTAGTTAATCTTTCACAGGAACAATAAGTTAAATACGTTTTGTTTCTGTATGAGCTATGCCGTACCTCACATATGCAGCCCACGTGAGTCTTTTTTAACTTTCAAGAAAGGTAAAACTCCTACACAGCTGATTGAGACAAAGCTGGACTCTACCACTGCTGTTTATCAAGATTTTAAATGTATTTTGAAGTTGTACTTTGAATCAATTTTTAAATTCTAACCATCTACTATCTATAGACTTGAATTTATACCAATATTTGAGTGTTATTTATCATATTTCTAATTGCAGTGAGGCACAAAAATTTGTCTTTTAATCTGTGTTTAAATTCTATGACTAGCAGCCCGAACTTTTGCACAAACTTGCTTAGTGAAAAATGTATTCATTTTAGCGGTAACAAACTACACTACTAAACCAGAACATTATTGAGAGATTAAGTTGAATTTTAGTTAGCGTTTTCATATAGTATTGAAACCTATCTATGAAATATACATTACATTACCATATTAAAATGTATGCATCATAAAGCTGACAGTTCAAAAATAACAGCTTTAAGATCCTCAGGAGTTAGGTATTTATCAAAACACACTCTTTACCTTTTTTTTTTTTTTTGTCTTTTTCTTTTCATTAATCTAACACAATGTAACACAACAGTTTCCTAAAGTGAAGTACTTAACATCACTGCAGATCACAGCTTTAGGGCACTTAAAGCCATCCTTCCTTGTCTTATAAAGCATATTTCAACCTAAACACACAACTTTAGAGATCCAAACTAGGAAATTTGTTAATTTTATATTGAAGAGGCATTTGTTAGCCTGAAGATCAAATTTATCTGTCTTCTCTAATGTCTGAAGAGTTGCTTGATCAAGCGCAGACAACTCTGCTTCTACAATTTCTAATCAGTGCACCTCTTCATTATGGAGAGGCATTTGCTGGCAAAACAGCCATTCCCAAAGTTCTCTAAAAGAACAGTGAAAAGGCAAAAGTTTGGCTCTTCAGTTTTTCAGACAAAGCCCCAGGCAGAGAGCACGGCCTCTAGAACAAAATCACAACTGCCTTTACTCAGGGCAACTGTAAAATACTGTTCCCACCACACAATCCAAACTGGGCTAAAACTGAGATGAACATCTTGAGCTGAGAGAGACAATGGCACTGGTTGTCAGGACCTGCGGCTGGTGTAAAATCCAAACTCAATGGCATGTTTACATATTCTTGAAAAACACGAAAACTCTTCTTTTCAAATTAAAAGGTGGTTAATAATTTTTTATCAGTCATTGATCAAGCAAGCATAATACGTACTTGATTCCCCATCTTCTCCTTTACTAGCAGAACCTGTGAAGAATATGCTTCCATCCTCAGCGACAAGTAAGGCGTGTGAGCCATCATGTCCAACAGAGAACTGAATAATCTTTGGAGATTTTGTGATTGGGAGTTCAACCCATTTTCCTGCTGAAGGACCACCTTGTTTGATTCCAAGGCTCTGATATTTGCCAGTGTAATAAATCTAAAAGAAAACAGTTTATAATTTTCAGTTATGCTACAATACTTCAAACTTGCATCATTTTTAAAGCTGCATTGGTTTTAAATCCTGTATTTCAAACCACACAGAACTTTTCCTGACATTGCTTATACCATTCCAATATCTCTATCCAAAACCCATGAATTTTGACTTAATAGCGGAAACATTTTGATTAGATTCTGCTGGTTTGTTTGTTTTGAAATGTGCTTTCTACTCTGCCACAGAGTTAATTTTCGTATATAATTGCGTGGCTAGATGAGTTGAACGCACAAGAAAGAACCATTCAGAAGAAACTAGTCAGAGGAAGCTAAGCATTTAAAACACTTAAGAGAAATGTCTGGGCTGTGTAAAAACATTATGGTGGCATAACAATAAAAATAATTAAGAATACCAAATTACTACGAATTTTATTATAGCTCAAAATATTTTTAAAACTTTTTTTTTTTTTTTTAAGTAAACGCACAGTGGCCACTGACTACAGAAACAGTAACACAGAATAAAATTTTTCATATGAACAAACACAAAACTACTGATTTGGACTAAAAAGTTTCCTCTAGAACCATGCTACTCAACAGTACTACAAAATGGGTGCCCCCTACATGGGCACTTAAAGCCATCTTTCATTGTCTTATAAAGTATATACACCTTTAATAATATAATATATATACTTATATATAAGTATATAAAAATATATTATTACTTATAAGTATATATTATATACTTTATACAAAATATATAAACATACAACTTTAGAGATGAAAACTAGGAAATTTGTCAATTTTATACTGAAGAGACATTTGTTAGTCTGAAGAAGAAATTAATCTGTCTCCTCTAATGTCTGAAGAGTCCTGCATGACAAAATTCTGTTTCATACTATTAAATTTTATTAGGAAAAAATAGTTAAGCTTATTTATGAACATTTTCACCAATCTCACTGTTTTGATAAAACAGAGTAAGGCCTTCCGTCCAATAAAGTAACACAATTCTGAACACAGGAAAAAAGAACTATGATTATACAAGTAAAATAACATTAGTTTCCCAAACTGAAATAGAAACACAGTAAATAATGTGACAGTAAATAAATTTATTTCTAAATTTCAATGAATAAGCAAATGCCTCTGAAAAACAATCTCCACTGAGCAGAACCAACATATCAAATCTTTAAGAATAAGGTTAAAGAAATCAGTTGAAAACTTTGCATAGGGGAAGTCAATAATTCTCTGAAGGATCAGAAAAACCAGGCTGGGATTTAAATAAACGAATATGGTCAGACTGTTAATAGAAAGCTATGAAGTAAAAAATTTTGCAAATGTGATAACACATCATTTGTGGACAAAAGGTAATTTTGTCCCCCAAATCTAAAACAAAGGCCCACGTTGTGTCTAAGTAAGATTGACTGTTGGAAGTCCTATAAATTCAAGCCACAGATTTCTCAATGGTTCCAACACCATCTATTTATGTTTTCAAATAACCATTTGCCTTTTTCCCTTTAAAATGGGCTCTGAAAATGTATTTAAATACAGTCATATAAATTCAAACATATTAAAAAGGTAAAAAAGGAATTGTGGATGATAATAGTAATTAAATTTAAAAAAACACATTGAAATAAATTGATACAATTTGCTATTTACTACAGAACATTTTCAGTACCTTTCCACTAGCAGTTTTCATTAGTGCAAACTCTCTTCCAGCACCAAGGACAGCTGATTCCTCGTCAAACCCTGTACCTGTGTGAGTAAGACTGTGTTAACCAGATAGTTTCACCAGTTTCACAGACCAGTTTACAGACCTAACTCTGCCAAGGGAGAGTTTGGCATAACAAAGGTTTACGGAAGTTACAAGTGAAACAAAGTTTTGCTGCCACAAGAAGGCTTACTCAGCTAGACTTGGCAGAGCTGTTCAAAGAGGAAAAAAGCAACAGCATAAGAGCAACTGCACTTGTTCAGACAAAAGGTCCATGTAGCCAAATAAGCTTTTGTTCTGATAGTGCCAAAAGTAGACACCTAATATAGCAAAAAAACCCTGAAGACCAAGTGAAATTTCTCCAAAATACATTTGTAGACACCAATAAGTTTGCATCTCAAATTCTGATGCAAAGGTGGTTTCCAAGTATTTAGTATCTTTCAATATATTTCTTTTCCATTAATCCAGCCAACAGTCCTTTTAACTTTTGTTAACTTCAATCCACAGCAAGGAATTCTACAGCTTAACTATGTGTTATAGGAGCACTATTATGATGTCCAAGCTTCAAACAATCACATATTTATTATACAACTACAGGAAAATACTGGGAAACCATGGATAGTGCTATAGACAGAAAGGTGGTTCAAAATGAGTGTATGAATTACTGCGAGTCAATGCTTAAGCAGTTTCAAAATCCTTGTACTTCCCCACACGTTTATAATGGAGCCATACCTTCCTGCACATAATAAAGACAAACAAAGGGAAGGGCAGTGTTTCAGTTTTATTATTTGGATTACTAGGCTTGTTATTAACCTTCAAAGAAGAGGACTTACTGATAATGTGCAAGTCTTTCTCCAGATCAAACAATGAGATGCCACAGGCATGCAAGCATTTTCTCGCAAGCTTAAGCTGCAGTTCTTGTTGCAGCACTGGCTCAGTACTTGTTGCAAATATTCGCACTACAAAGCCGTCCTGTAATAAATAAAAAAATTTCTACTTTATACTGTATAATAAATGCATTAATTTACTTTTCATGGCCTAAGTGCATCAGTATAATAGTATTTCAGAGTAAACAGTATAATAGTATTTCAGAGTAAATTATCAGAGGACACATTGATGAAGTAACATGAAAATGCCAAACAGGATGAGCTGAAGATAAGCATCTGACAGACCTTAAACATATATTGAATTCTATGAAAACTCTATGAAAACAGTGAATTGCTATAGAAATAATTAACTCTGTCATTATAGATATGTTGCTTTTATAACTATTTGCATCTATCTTTTAAGCCCTCAACTTCTCCTGATTCAGAATCCAAAATTCTGCATGCACTTTAAGAGTGACTGCTTTAAAGAGTAGCTAAAACAGGTTTCTATCTACAAATGCAGATGAAGTATCATCATCTGGCCACGTTTAAAAAAAGCTGTTCCATTAGCAGAGAAATGGATTAATCCCGGTTTTCCTACAGCTGCATGTCTGGCATCTCTTGCCAATCCTGACTCACCCCACCCCTGCCCCATACCTATTTTACAGCTTTCTCACTGTGAAAAAACAGTGACCAGTCCAGAACTAAGAATGTAATAACTGTCTGCTGAACAAAACATAGAACATGTTGCTAGAACTGTTTTGCTCCTAGTAAAAGCACTTATTTGGGTTTCCACAGCTTTGGCTAATAGGCAACTTTCATGTAAATATCTATTGGAATGTAGTATCTTTCATACCTCTTCTATTAAATCTGGCTGAAATTCCCCAACAATTACCAAGTAATTAAAAGAAAATAAATTAGAAAAAAAATATAAATAAGCTCTAAGAAGCTTATCCCACAGAGACCTTGTAGAATAACACGTTAAAAAAACATTATTCCATGTGATTTTTTTTTTCCTCAGAAAGAGTAACACAGTTTTAAGAAATACTTATCTGAAAAATTAAAAAACAAATCTGAAAAACCCATCACAAATCAAAATTGTGTGGATAAATACCAAAATACTGCTTCTTCATGCACAAATATAGCAGTTTCTCATTACTTCTAGTTACATGCATTTCTTCCTTAGTTGTGTTAGCAAAGAAAAAGCCAAACATTTAGCAAAAAGAAAGCTATAAGTATTATAAAATATAACAATTTAGTTAAGAGAAAAATAGTTTACCCCATACATAACACTTACATCTCTAGATGCTGCTATTTGATTAATATATTCCCCATCAGTGAAAAGGATATTCTGCCCTTCAGTATGACAATCTGTGAGAGAAAGATGAAGTGCACTGCATCAGTTTATATTTACACACACTGTTCTCTGCTTCTAATTCATTCTCACTACAGACTATGAGAGTTCTAGTTTGTATAAAAAGAGATCATACTGTTCTGATGACACATTATTTTATGCTAGGATCTCCTCTCACCAAAAGCACATATACTCCCCTTTGTCCCTTTAAGAGTCATTAAACCACTTTCTATTGCATGAAACGTAAGGAATTATCCCAATAATTAACTGCAAAAGCATTCACTATTCATCTGTGAGGGGTATTCTAAACAATTATAATACAACTAAATTCTAATTTTCTGGGAGTGTTAGTCTTTCTCCTTCCCCAAAGGCTTTTTTTTTTTTTTTTTTTAAATAAGGGCCATTATCTTTACAGAAAAGTTTCCTCACTCCAGCATATAGAACTTACAGAAATAAAATTAAACAGAATCAAACTTTTCATTATCTCCTTTTTCCATTGTTTATAAATTTTGCAAACCATTAACTGGAAAATCTAGGTGGTTTGTAAAACTATAAAGCATACACTTGAATGCATCACACATCTATTGAAAACAGGTCAGCTATTTCCAAGAAAAAAAGGTAGGGAAAGAATTCTGCCCATATTATGGGAAGGAAAAGACCACTTTCTCTACCAGTTTTAAAGTATGTCCCTATACCATCTCTTCTTCCCTTCCTGCTCTGCTGATGGAGCTACTAAAAAAAGAGATTGGTATTATACGGCTTGTAAGGTGCTTGTTCCACTGATTACACACAGGAAGGAGACCTCTTCCAAAAATACTACAGGACAGCTACTTTACACTCTAAATATGTTATAATACACTTCATAACATGATCAAAGATGCACTATCAGTCATTTTATCTAACAAATTTAACACTAAATGAAGCACACATAATATCCTTCCAGCATAACCAACAAGTTTTCTATTTTTTGCTAGCTACCTAGAGTGTTTTATTAAAAATAATACAGCTGAAAAACCCCCACGGTATTCACAAACTCATGAACTTGTTTCCTTTTTCTTGCTATATTGCTCAGTCCAATACAGTGTCTTACCAGGAACAGAATATGCATTAGGTGGCTTTCTCCAGTTCTCACATCTTGAAGTAACAGACCTAAAGTAGACAACCTCCCTCCTCCAGAGCACACACAGATACAAATCACAAAGAGGGTAAACAGCAAGCAGAACGGAGAATGGCAGATACACTGAAGTCTGAAATACTGCTCTCTCAAAAATAATCTTGGATTTAACGACCAAAGTCAGTTCATGTTACTAATTCTCCATGCTGCAAAGTAGTATTGGTGACTGATAACAAGAGTTATCAGTAACTTAAAGGGAAGTTCCAAAAATAATCTAAATGACATTTCTGAAAGGTTACAGGAAGTTGGTAAGCGTTAAGATCTGTTGAATGGCTGAAAATTACATGCTCACGTAAGCCTAACAGTCAAGGAAATGGGATATTGTGGTCACCAGTGGGCCAATATTACACTTTTCGGCCTATTTCTTGAGTCATTTCAAGAAGTGAGCCTCCCAGTAACCATTTTTGGGGGCCGTTTATATGTTTGGTAGGTGTGTTCATAGAAGAAATCTGGAACAGGGATGCTTTTTTTTTTTTTTTTAAATGTATGTTCTTCAGAAGACTTTCTAAAAATTAGCACTTGATTAGATAACATCCAGGCCCAGCATTAAATATCAAATTAATGGGGAGAGTAGAAAATCGAAGGCAAATGGAATAGCTGCAAAATGTAGGATAGCATAGTGTCTCAACTAACAAGGAGCTCTTACGATCAACTGTAGTCTTATTCGGTCTGACTTTGGAAATTACTCTGGGGACAAAGATATCCAAGCTTTCTGCCCGGCTTATGTTTTACTTAAAGGACCTAACTACAGACACCTGTTAATCACAGCCTCCTTAGAGGCTTCAAGAGAAAATGACTTTCAAGCATTACCTTCCGTATTTATACAGTTCATCCTGTGCCTGCTAATAAGCACTCTTGAGCTTGTCTAGGCTACCCTCAGTTGGCAGTAATTTTCAGATTAAGTGTATAGTCCTGAGCTCCAAGATACTCACGTGTAATTTCAAAGAAAATGAAACCATACAAGATGTAACTTCAACACCTTCAGCTGAATACAGCAATCCTTCTCTAAGGTATAGTAAGCATTACTGTTAAGGGAACAGTCAAGATTAAAACCTCCTCTGTAAATTCTGGTCCAATCACCTAGAAAATCTCACCGAACTCAGGGATTCTTTTATGATATTTGGGTTGGGAAGATAGATCCACAGTTCAAGGACAGCGTATGAAGTTTGGCAAAGGCATTAGATACAAGAACGTTGACACACAGTCTGGTAGTTCCAGATAGATTGTCAGATTTGCTAGATCATCAGAGCGGAAAGAGTGCCCTTTGAAATAGAAGTTTATGGTTTGAAGAAGCTGGTAGATCCTACTGAGAAAGGAGATGATAACGTTCCATAGTTCACTGAGTTTTCTAAGGTCACATGACTTCTAGCTAGGATCAACTCCTAATCACATCTCCTAATGAACTCCTAATCTCCTACGCATCCCTGCATGAATAAATACAAATATCCTATTTAAATGTATTATCACCAACCCAGGCATTTGAAAGAGATTAACTCCAGAAAGAGCCAGGTCTGAATACCATACCAACTAGGAGGAAATAGGTGGAGTCATATCAGTGTTCAGCTGTTAGCAAGGTTACTGCCCTCTAGTTCTATCCAGTGTGGTTTTTCAGAACTACAACGCGCTGCAAGTCATTATTAATATTACAGTGGGGCAGTAACTACTACTTAGAGTTGTGTACCTACTCGGGTTTCCTCAGGATAGGTCACATACCCTCCCCGCCACTTCATTTCTTTTCTTTTAATGGGCAATGGAAATAACCAGAAGTTGACCCTTTGAATTTGTCCTAGCTAAAAGAACAAGGCCATATCTGCTCACATTATAACAGTGAGATAGAAGTGCAGAAAGTAAACCAGCAAAGTTCAAGGGCTGAAATATAAAGGGTAGTAATTATGAAGAACATCTAGCATCCACTTTGACTCCATCACAAACCGTACGAAATGCAAGTGTGTGAAACAGTTTAAGGGATTTCTGAAAGGGTACTCCCACAGTTCTAAGACTTGCTTTTGCATGGAAATATTAATACATTTTTGTACAGAAGGCATACCTCTTGTTTAAATTGTGCCTTTTTATAGTATAAGCACAAGGCTGTCTTGCAGAATGACACCTGTCATTGTGATTTGCAAAATAAAGTAACAGCTCAGAGGCGTAGACTTTGAATGTGTTCAAGTGTCTCTCAAGACTTGCATGAAGAGCACTGATTTGTTTACCAATGGTAACATAATTAAGGACCTTAAAGGACTCTACTGGCTGAAAAAGCTGCCTTGAGGTGGAGAAAGTGAAAAAACAATCCTACAAGGTAATTTCTCTGGTCCTTGAGTGTGCTCTCAAACTTCTCATACAGCCCCATGAAGACCAAGCACATTAAACAGACATCCACATTTGAAGGACTTGCAGGAAGTTGCATAGACTACATTTTACATTCATAGTTGGTTTCAAAAATTATTGTTTGTATTCGAAATACAAAAAAGTCTAGAGAACTTTTCTGAGGTTTTGATCAGTGCCCTCTTATTTATGTCGGGATGCAACACAAAATCTTTCTTCTGATCTACAGAATAAGCCTGTCATTGTTCAAGTGAAAGATACTCTTGTGCCCTTCTATTGTTTATGTGAGTGGCTAAAAAAACCCAAACTAAAACCAAAACTACAAAAAAATTCCCAAAACAAATAAACAGAAATCCATCACCAATTTAAACATCAGAAGGATGGTCCATCAGTGTTCATTAGCCTCCCTTGTTGTTTTGGATACATTTCTACCTATGTTAAAAATCAAATGGTTTTGGTGATAGTTTGTAACCACCTACATGTAAGAGATACTGGAAGCAAAGTCACATCTAAGCCAAATACTCAAAGTTCAAACAAGGAAGAAAGAAAAATTTTTGCAGAAGGAAGTTAAGCTCTTGGAGTCTTTAAATTAAGATGACCATACGTTCTAAAATGTTGCAATATTCTTCCAGTAGTTGGGGTAAGACCTCTGAATAAAATACTGCAGCTGGTCTAATGCAGCAAACCAAAGTCATAAAAACCCAGTCTCTCTGTGATCTCAAAATCCATCTCAATTTCTCTTCTGCTTACTTGAAAATACATAGCACGTAAACAGTAAATTATAACTATCTTCTCATATCTGGAGTTTCATACCTGGCAAAGCAACTGTACCATCTTGTTCCAAAGTTTCAGGGTTTATTCTTATGGCTGTCATACTGTGATTATTCGCATCTCTGTATAATAAATAACCCTGGTAAGAGTAAGAATATATATATATATTGGTATGAAAATAGTCTTTAATACATCAAAGGATATTGTCAAAAGTGAAAAAAATGCAATCATTATTTTAGATATTAATTAAAAATTTTGAAACCTTTTACATCAAATTCGCTTCATTTTGATAATCAACTTTTTTCCACTAATAAAATTCTGCAATAAAAAAGGAAATTTGAACCCCTTTCTCCACACATTCTACATCCTGTAGATCAGCATGCTGAAGCTCATATACAGCTTTTGAAGCCATGTGTAGTAGTTCTGTTCTTCCTATGTGTATACAATCACAGTTCAAAGCCACGGACACAGTAAAAACCAATGTCCGCACTTCCCAAATCAACAAAAGATTCACAGGAATTCCAGGAAGGAGATACATACATACATAGAAAAGTAATCATTAGGGAATATTAATATGTGCATTAAGAACTAGAGAATTTTTTTTAAAATGTTAATTAACTACTTTGACTCCCACACTAAGAAGATTCTTTCTAAACTCTTCATCAGAGAAGTGACTCTGGTGACAGCACCCATGACACATGGTTACATACAATGAGGTCTTATACTGCTCATGTCCCAACTCCTAACCAGACCTAGGGGAAGGGAGATACTCAGGACTAACGATTTCCTCTTTCTGTTTCTCCAAATGCAGAATTTTCCCCAAAATTATCTATTCTGGTCAGCAGCCCACATCAAGAAGTCTCCTTTGGTATACCAAACCAGTATCTTCTCTTTGTTTATAGGTATATATATTTTTTGAAGGTTTGATTCAGTCACCTGTTTAGAAGGTTTCTCAGTAAAAAGATTTGCCTATCTGAAACTCACATTTGAGGTTTATTGTTTATACCTATAACTTTGAAAACACTTTGAAACAAACACAGTCAAGTAAGTTTTGCTTTACTTTAAACTAGATATGTTGCATAAGCCCCTAAAGTTTGCATAATGAACACAGATCTGTAAGAGAAGCAATATGGCAACTTTGGTCTCGCATTTTTTTCGATCCTACAATGCCTGTGAGCCCTTCAAAGATTTTGAGGGAGCAGGGTAAAAAAACAGCTTGGGAATTTACCCTTAGAAAGCACTTCTGCTATAAAAGCAGCTACAGGAAATGAAAAAGATTACTTAGCGGCACTTATGAACGTACTCACTAAAGGTGACTGAGGCCAAGCAAATACATATATATTTATGTGATAACTATAAAATAGAATGTATATTTGTAATGAACAATTTCACTTCAAAAGCATGGCAAGGAGTACACTTACTTTCACGCTGGGATAATGAGATCACTCAGTTAATAGTAAAAATTGCTCAGTAGTTAAAAAATGAAGTAAATCCGTTGTTCTATGAAATTTAATTTTTGATTTGTCATGGGAGTTTTTTTGTTTGGTTTTGGTGGGTTTTTTGAGAGAGCGCGAGTACTCAGTGGTAATAACAGGATTCTAAAAAAACCCACTATTTTTATAGCGAACGGCAAAGGTGTAAGAAAAGGTGGTTGATATTCCAGAAACAAACTTTAAATAAACAAACTATCCAAATATAGTTAAGTCTGCAATGGTAACATCAACAATTATCTCTACTTATGGTTTATGCACCCTCAATTCTCCCCCAAGCAAAACAGCATCACTTCTTTATTTTACTGCAAATGTTTTAAAATCAATTTATTTTCTTCAACAGAAGTTTCAAGTATTCTTACACTATTTTGTTGCAACAGCATATTTTTACATCCCATAAATTTACGTGTTAAACCATATTTTGAAAAAGTCTTTACAGTGACAACACAAATCAATGACACTTTTCATTACTCCTTTCTATATGCCAATACCATCAGATGTTCCTTATCTTCCACAATTTAAGTCAGTACCAAAAAATTGATTTTTGTACTTAAAGCCAAAGGAACACTACAATATCCATGTAAGCTTACTCTAAGCCAAAGTCTAATTAGATTACTCATGAGGGATGGGGCACATGTTTTATGTTTTAAGCATTCACCTACCTGAGCATAGCCTAACCAAGACTTTTTTTCCTTTCTGTTTTTGATGCGGGATGTAGAATTGTATATATGGCCCTGAAAAGCAAAAAACTCAAATCATTTAACAAGTATTAGAGTGACAATTTTACACATAACCATCTACCATATAAATAACAATGTTTTCAACCATATTGAGAAGTGAAAATTCTAAGAAAATGCTGTAAAATTCTCATAGAGATCATCAGAAAAATTTAGACAAACTGTAAAAGAACTGATCATTAGCAAGCTACAAAAGATTCCCAATGGAAACAGGACATCATAACAGTTAAAATATTAACTACCATTCATCAGACAAGAAGAAATCACATTACCCTCACTGTCCCGCTATATCCAGAGCCGATTTTGTAAAGTCCATCTTTACATAAGAGATAGAGGAAAAAACCATCACTCTGAAGTAGGCACTGGTCATCTTCATCTACAGATATTTCTTTCAATGGCCATTTGTGCATCAGGGCTGCCTTCTTTATCCCATTACTGAACCAGTCCTGGATTTGGATTTTTCCCACCAGAACTGCCTGTACACTCCGTTGAAGAGAGTTTAAAATGGTTGGCACCTGAACAGTAAAAGAAATCATGAGTGCAAAACACAACTACTTTTTAAATGTTGTATTTTCTGTTCTATCTCCAACTCAAGAGAAACAGAAATACCTACTCTTATCTCAAGAACAGCAAGGTGAAAAAGTTAACTGAATGTACACAATAGATCTTCTCAGAACTCATCTACATATCATTTACATAAATTCCCAGACACAGAGAAGTTTTAGTGCAAGACCTGAATAGTCTGACAAGCATGGCTGCCATTATTGGTGAGGATAGCAGAGATTGCTTGCAACGTTCTTCCTGTCTCTCCCCATGCAGCTACCAAACTGAAGAGGCAAGCACAGGAAAGTGCTGTCAGGGACTGTCCTGTGCTGTCATTCATTCCCGTGCTACGGACAGTTATCTCCAGAAGAAGCTGGAACAGGGATTCTGTAGATAAAACACAGCAATTACATAGACAAGTCACAAAATCATACCAAGCAATTTGCCAGTCAATGGGAAATTCGGCTTACAAAATACATGATACATCTTTCCTCAGCCATTAAGTTTAGTCCTATTTCCAGACAGAAAAGAAAGTACCCTTTTAAATAGGCCTACAACATCCTTAACTTTTCATTCTTTTTCAGCCAGAAAACATCAAGTCTTGATAATCACAATGGCCAGAGAACAAGAAAAACTAAGTCTTATCTGTTACAGTGGAACACATTAATAAGAAATGGGCCAGAAGGAGTTACTTTACCTGCCTATTCAGTCTACCTCATCACTGAGATGATGTGTAGGTTTTGACCAAACTTATCTAATCTTTATGACCATTACCCATGTTGAAGTACATCACATTTCTCAGAAACAAGCATTTCAAATCAAAGCTTGAAAAGTATTTTGATCATATGCCTCTTTTCAAGCACTGCTTAAGCTGCTGAACGTCTGTAACAATCAAGGTGTGAACAGAAATCCACCTCAATCTTTTTTATAGTATATGCAAATAATCACTAAGCCAGTAATCAAAACAAAGCCTTCTTTGTACTTTTTTAATACTCTGTGCATCGATACAAAGTAAAAGTTTTCTGTAGCAAATTACTATCATCTTTGGAAATAGAATACTATTGAGCCATAACATAGGAAAATAGACATAGAAAGTCTTAAGATTTTATTATTATTGAAACAACAGATGCTACAGCCTAGCCTTCCTTGCAGTTCTATAAACCAGTAAAAACTATGAATTAATAGAAGATAATTGGATTTTAACTTAAAGGACATAATCAATCATACACTCAAAGCCATCAGGAGTTCAACTTTTATCTTCAATACCATTACAAGCAAAATTAATTTTCAGGGAAGCTTTTGGATGGCCAGAGGAAATAAAAGCAAGAATTCTGACACTTTGCTTAGCAGCTTTGTATAAATTACAACATTAAATAGCTATGCTATAGATTACAACAGCAGATTGCAAGAGAAGTTCACTGTAGATCCATCTTCTTTCCAATAAGACCAAGTATTTTATAGCTTCAGTAAGAAATGAAACACAGTTTGTAATGTTGTAATGTTTACTATGTTTCAGTGAAACTTTGCATTACACAGCAACAAAATATGACTTTTTTTACATATATATACCTTTATATGTCAACATTCCTGTTACACAAAAGATCAATGCTGAGAAAGTACTAGTTAGTTACACCATAAGGAGTTTACTCTCCAGAAGAGTCAGTCAGTTGAGAACAAGCATGTTACTATCTCATGAATACTTGCTAGGAACCATTTTCTTTTGTTCAACACAATCACAGGTGTATGTTAATAAAAATACAGTAACAGATGAGATATTACCTAGGACTTCAGGAGGCTCTGATTGCAGGCCTTCTGGTTGCTGGCCCTGGAGCACATTAAGTAGGGCTTGTAGGCTCCTGAGACACAAGGATGGATGAGAAAATCTTGTCTCCTTTATCAGTTCAAAGACTTCACATAATCCAACTTCAATGATCTAAAGAAGTACAGATATTTCAGAATATCTTTTAATGTAATATTTTTGGATCTTCATCAATAACGGTATATCCCAATGTTCACAGAACAAGATGGTTATTCAAATAAAATGTAATACAGAATAAAATGGTAATTCAAAAGAGAATCAAATTCAAGAACCCACCTACACAACTGTACTAGCAAATGTTACACAGAAGTAATGTCATTATACAAAAGAGTGTATATCTAAGCAGAACAATAGGTCCCTGAAAAAAATATGGAAACTTACCATTTTTTGGACAATGTAAGACAAACTCTGCTTCTGAGTCCTTCTAATTTCTATGAAATTCACAGTTTGACAGACCTCTTTTTCCTTTTTCCTTGCTCATTAATGTCAACCAGCAAGCTAAAATTAGCTTGCAACCTGACTTCCCAACTTGAGTAATGATACATTTGACCGCTGATACTGTCAGAACTTGTACTTTCTCGTCCAAAGCCCCAGATTGTTTTTGTGACAATATAAAAAATAAAGATTAATTACTCGTCACTAAAACTCCACATATACTCACCACAGACATGCATTATGTCAACTAACACAACATCTGTAAAAGCGCTGTTACAGCCACTCCTAGCTTTCCCTTTTAGAATTCCTTAATACTCTGAGATTTCAATTATGCTTCTCTCCACTGAGCACTTTCAATTCCTTCTCAAACTCAGTATGTAATAACGATGAGGATTCCTTATTGTGATAATAATGATGAGGACTCCTTACAAATAAACAACCATATCTTCAAAACTTCAACATGTGTTTCTATCAGGAGCAGAGCCCCAATGTTTAGAGTGTTTAATAGATTTTACTCAGGGGTGAATCTATAAGGAAAAAAACTGAAATGCAAAAATACATAAAATTATTAGTCGAACTGCCATTCATGCTTAAAACAGATCTGTTCTGACAGTCAGCTCTAAGTTCTACTGGATGCCTTGTAACTGCCTTTGCTGTCATTCAATTTATTTTTATTTCTGTCTTTCACAAGTTATTTTACCACCTGTTTGATTTTTGGAGGGAGAATAGAAATACAATCAAATCAAGCCTTCAAAGTGCAACAGCAGTTTTCCTGCAAATTACACCTTACATTTCATATCTTCAAAGGAGGGGGCACACACACACATGGAATCTACAGGGAAAAAACTGTCAACAAAACAACAACACAGCTGCTTTTTCCAGAATACAAAATGCAGCATCGTCTTGCAGGATAAAGAATAGAATACACTGTAGTACATTTTTAAAAATATCCTTTCTTTTCAGTGATAGTATCTTTGAGGAAAACTGAGAAGTTTATTGTATTCTTCCCAACCTTCAGACAGAATACCTCATCTAGCAGCTGACAGAGGCAGCTGGAGAAAGCAGAGAATATAACAAAGTGGAGAAAATAATTTGGTGAACTTCCACTACAGTAGGAATTAACAATGGATAGTTCTGCCGGGATTTTGCCTGATCTGATCAGGTTTGGGGTTGGGTGGTTTGGGGTTTTTTTTGTGTGTGGTTTTTTGGTTTGGTTTTTTTTTTTTTAGTACCTGAGATCAACAGGCTGGGTAGGCTTCTTAAAATAGGTCTCTTCACCTTAATATGTATATGTATGTGTATTATACACTGGTACATAAATATAGATATACTAAAAAAATGCGTGTATCCCTCAACTTCTCCAAACTGTGCACTGAAGGACAGAATAAGCAAATGGTTTTTTTCAAGACATCTTAAGCTTGTTCTTGCTGCTCTCTGAAGGGCCTCTGAGCCAAAAGCAGCACTGCTGCAGCCTCAGTCTGTGTCACAGCCCGCCTGCTCTCATTGATGCTCTCCACACCGCCATCCTCCCGTTCCCTTCGCAACATCTTTGAGACTTAAGATCAAAAGTGTAAGCCCACCTTATGAAGGGTACACAAAATTCTAGCCTGGATGCAAACATTATGACCCATAATTAATTCCTCAAAAAATATCCTATTTCTTCAAGAAGTCCTATCTACACTACTGGTTTATGTCCTTTGTCTTCTCTCTTGTAACTGCCCAATACTCACATTTCTATGTTTATTTAAGAATACATAATATTCTGTGTATTTAATGCTCTGCATTAATTGACTTGTATATAATATACATACATACAAAAAAACCCCAAACTGTACCCAGGTAACACATTCTCCTAATGAATTTTAGAAGACTAAGTCAGTTTCTAAAAAGAAAAAATATTTTTCTTTTATTTTTTGTTACAACTTGAAAATTTTCATTTTTGCTTATTAGCTAAACAGCAAAATATATGCCACTGCAAGAACAAAAAATATTTAAGTCAGTTAATTCCACCTTTTATCACCTTAATCCAGCATTTGTTCCTTTTAGTCCAGGGCTTTTGTGGATCACCCACAGCCTAGAGTTAAGTTTAATACTGGGAGGGGGAAGCACCTCTAACAATTACAAATCAAATCAGTAGAACTGAATCTGCCCTATTTCAAGTAGAGAGAATTCCCCAATCATTAGCTAAGGTACTAAATAAATAAGGTACTAAATAAGTCAGGCAAAGGCAAATATTTATGTAAGTCCAAAATTTTAAAGCCTTCAAACCAAATTACTAAACTGTCCAAACACAACCAAAATACAAACTTTATTGTATTAATATCTGAAGACTAGCAAATTGTCTCTCTATGCCTCTTTTAACAACTGTTAAAAACAATTGCTCTCAATCTTATTATAGAAATTGCATAGGACAACTTTTAATTCTGAAACGTGTTCCAAATAAAAGCTCTAACAAGTCTGAGTTCCTCAAGATTAAAAAAAAAAAAGATACTTCAATAGAACAGCTAAAATCAACCTAAGCTGCATAATAAGGAGAATGTTTTCACTTTATTCTCAATTAAACAAAGAATTTTCATGAACAAAAAAACCCAAATAACAAAAAAACACCAAAAAAAACAATCACCAAAAAACCACACAACCCAAAACCACCACACCAAGGACCACCTTCACCAGTTTAACTCTGGAGAATCTAGAAAAGCACAAATCCTAGTTATATTTTTTTTTAATCTGACTTTCACCTTACTGTCAAACTCAAAATGCATCAGTATTCTTCTTAATAAGCTAATGGTTACTTTCAGAAACTGGTCTAGTAAATATGGTAAACCTTAAATATAAAGAAGAAAGTTATTGACATTTCTAACAAACTAAGCCCTACCCAATATTATTCATTATATATAAGAACCAGACCATAATATACTCAAAACACGAGATTCAGACACCTATATTGAGGACACAAAGACCTTTACACAGTTAGCTTCTAAATATTTTACTACCTGTGAGACAGCTCCAAGTGGATGTCTTTTTCAAATGTATGGATGAAGTGAAATTAGTAATAAAATATTAGCTAGATAGTTATTAAAAATACTGAGGTCGTACCAAGCATCTAAGCCATTGCTGAGTTAGTAAAATTTCTTGAATTCTTTGGTATTTTATAGATTCTTTGCTAAAAATGAATAGTTTGAAAGCATACTGATTTTCATCAATTTTATATTTGCTGTATTAAATGTAACAAAATATCTCACTCGTTTTCTGTTTTGAGAAAGGAAAAGTAAAGTTTCTTACCTACAGTTCCCTACCATTTTTTCTAAGACACCATCTTTTAAAAACTGCACCACTTTTCCAAATCCCTTTTTGATAAACTCACCAACACCTTTAGCAATACCAATGTTTTAGTTTTCACAAGCAAGTGTTCTGTCCATATCACCGGTAGATCTCATCCTTCTTGGAACCTCTTTTAATTTCAAAATCTCTTTGCAAACTCCAGTCCATTCTTTTTAAGTGTTAATAGCTACATTGCCTTTTCTTAAAATTTCAAATTAGGCATCTATAAGCACTCACTGATTCATTTAATATAATCCACAAGGAGTCAGATGCAGTTCACAAACAATGCTAACTTTATTTCTACTGACCACACATTATTTTGCAACTATCAACCATGAAATTTCAGTTAACAAGTGGCAGTTACCTGACTTGGTTACATTTCTCTGCAATTCTCCACCACTACTTTCCAGAGCGCCAACTCTACCCTTCAGGTAATACTACCTAAACACAATCATCTATAAAATTCTAATTTTCTAAGCAACTAGAACATTCTACATAATCACTGCCGCAACAACTTTTTTTAATTCAGTATTTGTATTGGTTTTAGAGCAAATACAAACAAGGAAAGTTACTCTGAATATACTTTTTAGACTCAGAAGAACACCAAAAGGAAGCAGGATTCCTAGCATTAATAAGCTAGTAATGAGCAAGACTGAACGCACAGAAGTTACACAGTACAAAACAAGCAAATTGGCAAATTAAAAAAATTGAGAAAAAAATCAGTAACTCCTATATAGATTATTTCTGATTTTCCATCATTAATCCTACTATCAGCATGGGGATAGTAAATAGTAAAAAAACCTACCCTAACTGTTGAACTACAGTATCCAAAATCTTAATGTGCATTATTACCTATCTGTAGTTATCAGTGCCAAAAGACACTAAAGGCAAAAAAGGGAAGGATTAACGAACTAAGGCAGTAAGAATAATTGACAGTTACTGCAATTACACGTATACCTGGTAAATATTCTTAGAAAACATTCTGCCAACTGAATTCCAATAACAGAAAGATTTATTCTATTTTGGAGATAAAGCAAGAGAAAGCACCCTTTATCACTACTAGTAGCCTCTGACAGATATAAGAGCTGCCTTGTTCGCATTTTCTGCAGACTTTTGAGGTTGTAGGTTATTTTCAAGTACCAGTACTTATAAAGGAGTACAAGTTGGATGTTTACCTGACATTTAATTGACTTTAAAATTAATTATTGGGCAGGTATGTAGATCTTCCTAATTCATCAAATCAGATGATTCTAGACCAGATGGACTACAAATAGAACTATAGCTATTTTCTGAGCAGCTAGCTTATAATACTGGTTTTTATTCCCCATAAAGAATATACCAACTTTAAATCACATACATTGCACACTTCAAAGAGTATCTAGTTACTTGCCTTTGGAAGTTTAATAGGTGGCTCTTTGGATTCCTCCTCTTCATCACTGTCCGAATCCCCACTCTGTACACTGTTCTTTGAAGCCAAAGACACAGATGCTTCCTTCTTTTGCCACTCCAACACACAATGGCGGACATTGCAGTAAACATTAAAAGCTGAAGGGTTGCTATGTAATCTGATATCTGGTATGGTTATTGTACTCTCTAGGTTTTCAGTCTGAAAAACAAGATTAGTTTTAAGTTTATTAGAAGTTTTGAACTTTACTAAATACAAATAATCTCAACAGTCTCAATAATTTTGCCCAAGCAGACGATTATCAAACTGGAGACTGAACTTTCCTGTTGAAGTACTAATTATATTTCAGGCAGGGAAGAAAGGAGGCAGAGTAAGAAGTTTCAATATATTCCATCAGGCTTTAGTCTCTACCTCTCAAAACTTGAAGACACTGGGACGGGAAATGAAAGCAGCTCAGGCTACAGAATGGTCCAAACCTGTGCCACAGTCAAAAGACTAGCAGAATTCAGGATTTATCTTTTTAACAGGAATCAGTTTGGGGTTTTTTAATGATTATTTTTGAATTTTGAAGTGCATTATTTGTTATTCTTGTTGTTAATTTTAATCTATTGGCAAATAATAAAAAATTAAGCTGTTTGCTAAATATATATTAGAAATTAAAGATACCTTTAGTTGTTCTGTCATTAAATGAAAATGGACGGCAAGATCAAAAACTCCTCCAACAGGATGTTGTAGATAATAATTTTGTGGATAAGAAAAACCTAATGGACAAACTACTGAACACAAAAATCTATCAAGGCCTATGAAGTAACAGGCCACCATCCTCATTTCAGAAGCCCTGAGCCACAAAGCAAGAGTTGGGAAACTGTTCTGAGAAACTACCACTACGGATGCCCTTACCCTACCCCACCCTTTCCTTGATATCTGCTATATTACTGTCGGGTAATCAGGTATATTACTGTCAGCCGCTGCCAAGACACAGAAGAGTCTTCATGGGGCTGTCATTAGACTCAGGAAAATATTAAGAAAAAACTTTTTTTTTAAAAAACTCCTTTTAAATTCTGCCCCATACTCTCCCTTACTGTAACAGTAAGATAGGGCAGGAGGAATGATAGACTTAAAGAAACAAAACTCCACAACAACAACAACAAAATCCCCAGGCAGGGTTATACTTTCTCTTTGGTTGCGTACTACCAAAGACTAGGCTGGTTTGAGCACAAGCTATGAAAAACTGAACTTCAGGCAGATGCGAGGAAGCAATTCCCTATAATACCTCGGTGTAGACAGAGGGTACAGAGACTACATAAGGAGAGGTGGCCTAGGTTAAGAGAACAGGACAAATTTGCTTGAACAGGCAAGGCAAAATTTGGAGGAGCATTATGCTGGACTGAGTCAGGGTCATGGTTAACTTCTCAACATTATTTTCACTTGTTTCTTGTATTCTTGGGGAGCAGTGAGGGTGGAGGCTTTTCGTCTTTTTCTTTCTTTCAAGTAGGAGAGATATTGTGAATGACCACATTCATTTGGCAGGAAAGTACGCAGTGAATATTACAGTGATTCGGAACAGAGTGGGAATACTCATACATCTGTGAGAGCAGTGATGGGAAAGAGGACTTCAAACTGGCATAGAAGAAGGGAAAAGTAGTCTGAGAACCAGTGAACTGGATACTGTAACGGGTGATTTATTTTTCTACAGTATGGTAGCCACAACTTTGTGCATCAAAACACAGCAATGGTTCACAACACATTTTTATCTGCACTTTTCTTTTTATTATTACCAGAAATAACAGACTTCTAAATTAGACCATTTGACATCGTATGTTACAAAAGAACAAAAAATTCAAAATAACTTCAAAATATTTCATAGTTTATATATATATTTTTTAATTTTATCTAATTGTACTGGTACATATTCGCATATCTTTCCACTATTACAACAAAATTATTGCAAGCTAAAACATTAAGAAGCAATGGTTTACTCTGTAAACTCTATGTTATCCAACACAGACAGTGTGTTAATTTTTCTTACCCATGTCAATATTTGCAGTAAGCACAAAAATATAGAGATAAAGAGGAAAAAAAAGCTGAAAAAAGTTCTCTACACACTTTTTTTTTTTTAGCACAACAGAACTTCTGCCATTAGGAATTAAAAGACAACAGAAGTTTAGTCCTTGGTCAACAGGGATATCTTCAAAATAATAAAGCTGCTGTTAAACCCCCCCAATATTAATCAGTGCAAGAACTCAACATACAACTTCATATGTAGTTCCAGTATCAAACTGCATCAAAATAGATTTGGACTGATACCAACGATAATGAGCTACTACATACTTCAAAATGCATTTGGCACCAGAAAACTAAATGCTTATAACATATGACTCTTCTGTATGTCAAACATCCATACACATACCCCAAGAGTTCTGGCAGCTGCTGCTAAGGCAAACACAGTATCAGCTTTCAGCTTTAAAGCTAACTCATTTGAACTACACAGGTTAAAAAAATTATGTAGTAAGTTTAGTATGCATTTCCTAATTCACTGACAGTTACAGGAAGAGAAAAATATCTAGATCCTCTGAAATCTCTCTCTCTGAAGAGTATCATGTATTGCAATTATAACTTCTATGAAGAGTCTCCATTCGAGTTCTCTCTCAACAGTTCAGCTTAGTCTTTGTTCCAGAACAGCCTAAGTTCTGTAGCTCACGTAGCCTTTTTTGAAACAGGTTAGCCAAATTGTTTAACCAGCACAGATAAATTTAGACATTACAGTGCTAGATGAAATACCAATGTATGTTTTCTTACCTATTAATAAAGCTGACTAATTTTCAGAAATAAACTCCTTCCTTACTCTCTGTACTTTACAAATATTAAAAAGTCCATTACCTAATGCTTTAGCTTTTAAACAGTAAGCACTTTAACCATTCTCTTTGTGTTTAGTGCCTCATTCTACAACAGCGCAGAAACTATAGTCCTATCCAGACTTCAGCACAGCACAACACTGTAGAGAAAACCCTGCTGAACTGGAATATACAACTGAACTAGAGTTTAACTCCTAGCTGTGGTGTTAACCCACTGTTTACATTTTAGTTCATACCTCCACTTTCCCTTCATAATATCCGAGTACTGTAAATTCTTTGAAAGTAAAAGTATTTTATACTTTTTTTTTTTTTACTTTTTTCTTTTCTTCAATAGTGGTAGTAGAAAGTATTCAAAACAGACATCAGAAGTTTTTTTCTATACAAGTTAAGTTTTTTCCTTTCCAGATTACAACAGATTCCTAACTTCACTGAGGTCAGATGTACTGATCAAGTTAGGAATCTGGGATTTAAGTTCATCCCATCATCAACTGGAAGATTCCTTTTCTGCAACTAATGAGAGCCATGGCATTAGGTCACTCTTCTACACAACCACACAAGCATGCCCAATAGCATGAGAGTTGTGCTACCACCTGTACAGTCTTGCTACTGGCTCATTTATTTTGAGGTAGAACAGATCACTATGAAAATCTAACCACTAACTGTGCCTACAGAATCCCACTTAGTAATTCTTATATCAAACTCATAAAGTCTATTTTAAGTAACAACAATTCTCTTAATCATACTGCATTTCATGTTGACATAAAATAATTCCACATTGCCAAGGAAAACAATGGAACATTGAGCCAGAATGTTAATCAATTTCTAAGAACTCAGTGAAGCAACTTATTAATTTTGCGCAGATCTAGGATTATTAATAATCCAATCAGACTGCTCTTGAGCTATGGGATACATTATTTCAAGAAAAAAAACCCCATCCTAACAGCTTGTTTTCTTGGTGTTAAGCGTATCAAGATCCACAGATGTATGAAATATCTTTTTGTGACACTGTGGGTAAGGTGAAGAGCAACAATCACTTTTTCTGCACCTCTGAATGTCCTTTTCTTAATGGCGACTGGAATATTGCAATCCAAAGCACAAACTAAGTATAAAGATGACTAGGATCAGCTTCTAGGATATCCGAGTAGAAGACGAGATGATAGGCTCTATGTTTTTTTCTCCCAAAGCATTTGGTTTCTCTGAATATGAAACTGCTGTCGCTTTCAAAAAGAATGGAACTTCAAGACTGGAAAACAGAATTATGCTCTTTGATTTAGTGGTTTTTGTATGAGCTGTAAGAATGTGGGACATTCTGAAATCTTTATCTTTGTTGTTTCACTTCGTATCATCATAAATTGAAAATGCACCTTCTTAAATCAAGACACAAGATGAAACACACATCATAAAACTTAATAAATACCCAGTATTCATCACACCTTTCTTGAGTGTTGGAAAAAATTTGTGCTAGACAGAACATCGAAAATTAAATTTTGGTGGAAAGGAAGAGCAATTTTTAAACATGATGTCATTATTGCACAATGTGCAATATTAAAATTCAAAAAGGAGATTCTCAACTGAAACCATAGAAGGTGAGGCAACAGTGATGAAAGGTAATTTCAGTGGTCAGAAGGACTAAGGCATCTTTTGCAGAGGAACAGAGAGAATCTTTAAAGGCAATAAACCTAATTAAATCCCACACACAAGTTTTCTGTATTTTAGGTAGACAAAACAGAAGCAAATGATGTTCTCCAAACATTTAAGATAAAATTAAAGAAGCCTTTCTGTTGAAGTTTTAAAAGATACTGAAGAAAGAACAATTCAATCCTGAACTACTGAATAATGAAATCTAAACGCAAATCTGAGAAATTGCAATGCCAAGATACATAAAGAATCATGAACATAGTTTTAATATATAAAAAGGTAAATTTCTTGTGTGTTACTTTTCTTCTAAAAGATAAGAGGCTATCTTATGACAGAGAGAATGAAGCACAGATGCCTATACACTGAAGCGTGACTTCTTATAAACAGTCCTTGCTAAATGGAAGGATACATTATGTACAAGAGGTTAAACAGCACAGGTTTGGTTCATAAAACAGAGCAACCAGACTCACAAGTGCTCTTCTCAGCCTTTTGTAATGTTCCAATACACTCAAGGAAGAAGTGGGAAAAACAAAACAGTCTTGTCACCTTTACATTTGTCTCACACCTAAACAAACTGTTTTCCCAAAAGATGAAATCCATACATAGCTTTTTTCTGACCAATTTTTTCCTTCCTCTTGAACCAGATGACTGCAATAATGGTTTATTCTCAGATGTGATGGAAATAGACTATAATCCAGGAAAGGAAAGTTAATCTGTAGTTAAAAATAGGTAAGGCCATAATAAACATCTGATCTAACCTGTGCATAACACAGACCATAGAATCTCACCAAATTCTTCTTTGAAGAGTTCAAAACATCTCTTAGAAAGGGATGCCCTCTTGAGGTTGAAACACCAAATAATATAAATGCCATTGAAAACACTGCCAAATTATTTGAGAAGTACATGTGTTTTAACGAGACAAATATTTATCCCAGTTGATCCACCTTGTAAATCTAATCATTAGCTTACAATAAATTTGTCTGCTTCTGCATAAACTAAGCAGGTGGGTGCCAATCACTGCAAGTACATTCTCTGTCTCTGGCAGACTCAAATTTTTCAGTATTAGTAAAACAACATTATGAGGACAGATGGTGAACTCCAGCTTTCCATCCAGTCTCTCAGCTAGGTGTCCTAAG
Organism: Balearica regulorum gibbericeps; assembly: GCF_011004875.1. NCBI lineage: Eukaryota > Metazoa > Chordata > Aves > Gruiformes > Gruidae > Balearica > Balearica regulorum. The sequence continues at coordinate 172,276,901 of NC_046184.1, read as the reverse complement.
CAGCACTTTCATGAGTTAACAGTAGAGTGGGAAAACTCCAGGGAGTCAAAAGGGAGAGGGATGGGAGGCCGCAATATTCATAGGGTCGAGACAAGTTACAAAGCCGACAATTTTCTAGTGATAATTGTTGGGGACAAGGGGGGTGGGGGGGAAGGGAAGGAAGGGCAGGAATCCAAGGTGCTACACCCACATCTAATAACCACATATTTGTCTTCTATGTAAAAGTCACTCTATTCAGCGCTGAATTTCTAAAACCAAAACACACTGCACCCACATGGAAAACTTGTATACCTCTGTTAAAAAAAAAACAACACTAAACCACAAAACCAAAATTAGTTCAAATACAAGTGATCATAACATGACCCAGCTTAGAAACAGAATAAGGCACAAACTACTGGGCTACATTAAACAACAATTAATGTTTTACACTTAAAATGTTATAACATTTAATGCTTAAATTGTTGAAATAATTTTCTTCCAGTTGCTCAACAATTACTTTTTTTTAATGTTATCTCCTCTTTAATTACTCTATCATCTTAAGCAAGTGCAGGGTATAAACTATCAAATTATTGGCTTCCTTCAGCTTATTCTTAAGTTAAGGCCCTCCCTGCCTCTACCAAACAATTAAAAGAAAGATCCCATCTCTGTTCATACTAAAAGACCCTGGTTCTTAAAAAATAAACTGATGCACACAAGCTCTCCTGGTCAGAATGTCCAGTAGTGATGGGCTTTTCAATCTATCTGCCCTATTATAAGGCTTTAACTAGAAACACATTTTCCTGATAATACATACACCCATCTGTTTTCAGAGATTCCAGGGCAAAAATGATCACTGTGCTTATTCTGCACTTGTAAGAATGGGGATGAACTGAAAAGCATATGGGGAACCCCCACCCCCATCCCCCCCGCCCTAAACCAACAAAAACATCCCCAAGGAAACAAACAAACAAAAAACCCACCAACCCCACCCACTGTGTCGGTAAAACTTTGATAACCTAAAGATATGATGCTGATTTTATCTTTCCCTTTTCAGCTACATTTTTCAGGAAATGCACAATGTCCTTCTATTCCTGCAGGAATAAGCTAGAGTGCCTTTCTGTACCTCAGTGACTCAGAACGAACACCAATGCTCTGCTGGTCAACCTTGGCCTGCCTCAAAGACTATCTAGAATAGAGACATCAGTAAAAGACATGCAAAAACCCACTGTCTGCCTTTCAGTGCAGATAAATCTCACTTAAAGCTTCAAGTAGAAGCTGTTTTAAATCCAAGAAAAATCTTGAAAATAACCCTCCGTATGCATGAGGTGCATCAGTTAGTGTCAAATGTGTAACTACGGACAAGAACCAGCCTTTAATATGCTCATGTTGTCTTTGGCCATTCAGAAGGGATCCTGTCAATCTATTTATCCAACGCAACTAAATCCAAGAAGCACATTTGACTGTCAAGCTTGTGAAGAACAGCAGTTCTGGATTTAGCCTCCTACTTGGCAGTCCAACTAGGGCACCACACTATCCAGAAAGACAAGGTTCTCTTTATACAGTAAGAATGATCAAAACTGAAGAATTATCTTATATTAAAAGCACAAGTTTCTGTCACCAGACAGAACACACAAAGACTAACTACATTCTGCAAAATTTCTTCAAACTTCTAAATTGGTTTTCTGTGTTGGCAGTGGGTGTGATAAAATCATGAAGGGAACAGGGCTAAACCTTCTAATATCATAGCAACTGACAAAAGGGCTGAAAAATTCAGTTTGGACCAGAAATATTTCACTGTACAGTACTGAGAACAGAAGTGAAGATAAGCCCCTTCTGTACCATAGCCTGGAGCTGCACTACTTGAGATAAGCAGAACAATCTGGTAAGTATCCAAAAAGGCAATACCAAGTAAAGAGATACGGGGCTTGCTTCACCCTCCCCAAGTCATCTGTTTTGAGATAGAGTAACTACACAAGGTTTGGCAAATAGGGATAAGACGACCAATTTGATCTACAGTGTATTTGTATTATAAAGGGCATTCAACTGACTAGAAAGTGTTTTCATTGGATATTTCAGTGGTTCTGTCCTTCAGAATCATTCCAGAAATGAGCCACTCTCTATTTACTGACTACAATGGGAACCTAGGAATTGTGCTTGCAGTGAGCCTTCATGAAAATCCCTCCAACACTCTAGCTTTAACAGAGAAATAATAGCTCTCTAATAGAGAAAAAATGCAGCAGAGCACGTTTTTTTATAAAACTGTTGCTTCTGCCTAGATTTCTTCTCTGCAACAAATAAACATGTAAACATTTTTATCAAGTTCACTGTACTACTCCCGTGCATTTAAATTGATGGGGTTACACAGGGAGAAAATTATTAATAGAAACAGATAAGTATCATCTCTTCAATTATGTAAGAATTTTCAGAAGTAACTCTGGATTCCCTAGACACTGAATGCTCCTTTTCTCCTTTAGCCAATATGGACAGAAATCTTTGCAGCAGTAGTTTCTAACTGTTGGGTAGACGTGCATCTCTTAACATTTAGCTATAAGACCAACATGTTGAGCTACATTTACAGTTTAGGATCTGCAGAACCAAAAATGTTGTTCATGTTATTTCAATGTGAACATTAGTAGCAAACACAGTTGAGTAAGGTTAACAGCGGTATCATAGTCATGTAGAATACAGTAAATAGACATACAATACTGGCCTATTATCTTTTCTAAACAAATAAATTGCTAGTTACATTTATTTTTAGTTATATTTCAATTGAAATTATTTTCATTTTTGAGTCAGAACTTTGTCAAGTTAGTTACAGACTTACCTTGCTGCGTGTTTTTACTTTCAATTTAGTCTTCTGTTTCCTTTTCAATTTTTTCTTGCTAAAAAGTTTCTTACTTCTGAAAAAGAGCAGAAAAGCCATGAGAACAAAAGAATTAAACTTCCTTCCATACCCCATGCTAAAGAGCAGTAGCAGCAGCAGGGGAAAAAAAATGTCCTAAATACTCTAATTCTTTTTCTCCTAAGCAAACCAACACAGGCAGAATTTCAGAGTATAAATCAGACTATGAAGCACTTAAAATGATGCTTTCCTAATGCTCCACTGAATTAAGGGCCTTTACTCTCATCAATTTAAGCAGAATATATGCTAGGACAGACAAAAAAAGAGTCCCTAAACTTTATACCGTTTTACCTTACTGTTTCTATTACAAGCCCATTAGAGCCACAACAATGCTAGAAGCAAGAATTCTTGACAGTTCTCAGTAATATAACCTGTTAGTACGGAACACTTCTGTTTTGTGAAGTCTTTACCAGATAAGGATTCAAGCCTTCCAAGACAAAAAGGAAACTTTACAAACGTATCATTTGGCAGAAAATTCAGCTGGTGGAAGAAACTGGAACTTTTGAAATACAGATTTTTAAATTTTTGTCTGGACTTTTCCACCCACAGTTTACAGACTTTTCATTTCCACCCCTTTAATGTTACAGCCCTAGCTAACACATGCTCCTCTAATCCTCTTCTGCCCACACCTCATTCCTATCACATTCTTTTTCTCCTCCATTTTACTACCCAGTAAAAAAAAAAATAAAATTACACCATACACACAATTGTTTTGTCACCGTGATTGAGATTACGCATGCTTTTTCACCTACTCTACATTGATCTGATCTGCTCAGATTATAAACCCTCCACAAAAAAAAGGCAGATGCTGTCTGTGCAGCATACAGCTCATCCTATACAGGACTTTAAGCAACACCTACTAACATTCCTCTGTGCCACTTAAACATTATTCAAATACTTTACAGTTCAGATTAGTTGGAAAAATAAAACTATGGAATCTGAAAAATCACAGGCAGTAAGAAGTTGCACTTTCAACTAACAAAAGAGAATGAGAATCAGGAGAACCATAGTATTTTATTCAAATAATCTTGTTCTAAATAAAAAAATCTGAGGGACTGAAACCACATTGCTTATTACTCTTTCCTGTACAGCATTCAGACTGCAAGAGTATACAAGTCTCATGGTCCAGCAGTCAAAAGCTGGAAACTAAAGTTTGACAACAACCACCAGTCAGAAAACAAGCTCAAAGAAAGAACCCCTGCGGAGTATCCCAGGAAAGCTGCCTGCTAGAAATTTCATCACCGTTCCCATCTTCACCTACCAGCCAAGAGGGAAGTACATTCCTCACCAAGATAGTTCCTGCAGAAACAAATCAGCTCACCACTTTTCTCATAGGGAACCACCACCATTACCCTGGAGTTAAGAGAAGTGATTCCGTGAGGGGGAACCCCCCACCCTCCCCAGTAAATTAAAGCTTATAAAGAGAACCTAGATTACCTCCTAAGATTCCTTCAACAGCAAAGTTTCACTATGTAACAGTATACAATGTATTTAAGAAGCAGAGGGAAGAAATTTCATACAACCTTTAATGTCCAGATTTCTACACAATCAAACTCCATAGTCCATTCCACTATTTAATTGGACAGGTTTTTATTCCTTTTTTGAGTTTAAAGCAGTTAATTCTTATTCTGCTGTCAAACATGTAGAACAGCGCAGTCCTTTCCATTCTGTAGCTACTCAATCTTCTCTGGACCGAATAAGCTTTTACAAAGTGTAAACTTTAAGAGTTTATGAAGTCTAACTTTAAGTGTAAAAGTTCTGATTTATTTTGGACAACTTCTGGGCTCTCTCAGTCCACACCACAAGTAAACCACACTGAAAGCAGTACTTATTATTTGCTATTAAGAAGAGGAAGAATTGCCTCATATTCCTCCAAGATGACTCTTTTAACTGTATTCATGTATCATTTGGCAGCTTCACAGCAATATGGTATGGCAGACATATGTAACCCAGAGTGACCTGAAAACATTTCCCTGCAAACCTCCAAACTGAGCTTCCAATACTCTTTATGTAGTTGTGCTGTTAATTATGCCCTTTAAACACACTACAATTTGCACTTACTAGAGAGAAGTATTGCTTGTTGTTTTGGTTTGTTTTTTTTTTAAAAAGGACACTAACTCAAGTTGCCAACACATTTAAAGTTTAATCCTGCCTGCCAAAATCCTTGTAAACTCTCCAAATTTGTTATAGTCTGAAAACATTTTTTTACAGCACTTTATTGTCTTGTAAATTTTTCACAGGACCAGTCCCCACATTTTTGTATGTGTTTCTCTCTGGGTATGTATACATCTAGAAACACCTAAAATTAAGCCTTTTTTTTCCCCCCACTAAAATAAGGCTCATTTTGAAAGTGACAAAACCCCCATGATTTTGCAGACTAACTTCATTTGTCAATGATACCTAGACAATGTTTTTTCTCCAATTAGCAAGCAGTTAAGATCAGCAATGGGCTGACTTCCTCTTTCAGATTCCAAGTGGTGATGGTGGTATGATCTCCCTCATTCATACATCAGCCATTAAAAATGCTGCAAGCATAAACCTCTCCTAGTCACTCCACTGTAGTGGTCATTATGTTCAGCAGAATTTAGGCTTGAACAATTTTTTATGTTGAAACTTAGGTATAGAAACGTCATATTAAGAATCCACATTTATCTCCCTATTTTTTCTTAAAACCTCAAGGATACTGAAATCCCAACATTTTTGTTAGGAAGTGCACTTTCCTCCTGTATCCAAATGGAATTTCAGAATTAGTGATTAATTAAAAAATAAAAAAACCCCTCATCAACACTAATTTTATAAACAGTTCTGAGCAACCAGTCATTACTATGCATAATTCTAATACTAACGTTTATAACATTTCTGCATATAACAAAGATATATACGATTATCCACATTTCTACTGTTATATACCACTATATCAGAAGGTTTTAATATTCAGATAGAAAGGATAAAAAATGGGCAAGCATATTAATGAAAAACAACGTTAAGCGGATAATGAGTAATTTCCTGTTGGAAACCCCATGTGTTAATTATAAGCCTGACTCTTCCACCGCCTGAAGATTAACAAGACCTGATATGGCTTGGTTAGATTTTTTTTTTTTTAGATAAATTATTAATTATGGGTTTAGTTAACAATTGTAAATTGCTGTAAGCTGTTGTTTGTAAAGTTCTTGAAACTCTATGCTGACAATCTGCTTCCAGTGGCAGAAGGCCTTTAGCCTTTAACTTTTAACTCAGCTGTTGATACCATTTAGTTCACACAAACCAAACACAGATTATCAACAAATCTTAGGCAGGTTTTCTGCAAACTGCTTCAAGCCATTGTAACATTTGAGACTAAGTTCGCAGTTTTGAATTGGACCACAAAGGAAGTGCACCTCAAACGGGTGCAGAACATGAAGATAGCTTGACAAGAAAATATTTGTAGCAAATGGACCCAAAAAAGGAGTGTGTAGTGTTATTACAGCAAAAATCTGTTGAGAATAAAAGCAAAGCCCTAACGTGTTCAAACCTCAAATACAGAACAATTGTCTCAAACCAAAGGGGTGGAGGGGGGAAAGAGGGGTGGTCATCCACCGATTGTCAGAAAACTTAAAATAGGTAGCATAGCTGTTAAATGGCACAATCGCAACTTCTATTCAGCTTTGTGGCACCTGTAGTGGAAGGAAACAGAAGCATGCTTAGTTCATTTGTTTTCTAAACCAGAAGCAACATAAGCTAGTACTTGCAATATTTGCTGCATTACTAGGGGGACGCTCCTCAGTTGTCTCAACACCATAGCTCTTACTCTGTTCAAAAGAGCTGAGGAAATGCAAACAGAGCAATCTTCCCCTCAAAGTCGCAGTAGTCCTGAACTGCGATTCATAAGCTTACATTTGAGAAGGAAGCTTTAGATGTTGAGCGTTCCCCCTGCTCAATGCTGTTACTGAATTACTCAATATGGGCTAACGTTATGTTAACCTTATGGTAATAGTGTCACACCTGCATAAACTCCTCTAGGCTGTATGTTACACTAAAAGTGCTACTAACAAGTGGAAAAGTTATCACCCTGTCTCTGCTGTTGAGGCAGAATAGGAGCAACAAAAGTGTTATTCACCTGCTGTCTGACATAAAACCTTTGCTTCTTTCTGAAACGCGTTACCAAAGGTCACGGTAGCTACTACAGCATTAGACCCAGTCATTCTACTGTTGATTAAATCTTTGAGTACATTTTTGAAAAATGAGTGAATTCAGGAAGCTGCATGCTAGCACATGCTAAAATTTTAAAATCTTCCAACTGACTTTGACTCAGTGTATTTGCCTAAACTAGCTTGCTCTGGTCTGACAGGAGAGGTCTAATAAAAGTCAGGCTACATCCAGACAAATGACAAATATACTGCGTTATTTTGTTTCCATATGTCCTTACTCTGCACAGTTAGCTTAAGCATTCAAGGGCTGGTGGAAATGCTCTTAAGAGGCAGCAACCACTCAGTGACACCGAAATGAAACACTGTTAGATTTGCACCACCAAATAATTCTTTTGTTCCCTCCACTTGGTGAATTATTTCTGCTGGTGGTTAACTTGGTTGGACAAGAAGCAGCAAGCATTTGCTTATGAACAACCCAAAGTGAAATCCGAAGCTGAAATTGTCAAGTAGCCTGCAACTGCGAGCTTTTATCACATCATGTCTCGGGATCTTTCATCACAGCATTGAGTTCCTTAAAAAGCTCTAAATCTACCAACACACTTTACTCAAGGGCAGTGAAATGCAAGTACTGACACATGGACATGTTGAAAAGTAATGAACTGATGTTTCCTCCACTGTTTTCCTCAGCTGTCTCACACTAACAGCTAAAGATCAGCAATACTAATTTTTTTATGTGCAGAAGTCACATGATAACTAGTGCTGTTTGGCAGCTTCCTTTGTATGGGTACTTTACTGCCATAAAGGATCTACAAATTACAAAACACATTATCCAGAGGTTGTCACTACATGACGAGATTTCATGTTTGCCATAAAAGCAGTGGGACTACAGGAAGCAAATTGGTCCAAAGCAGTTAGACATCAGCCACAGTGCCTCATCTTACCTACCTTCTGTTCTGCCCAGCAAACTGTCAGGGTAGTATTTGATTTGCAAAAGTCTACATGCCTTTGTGATCTTCTTTTTGAGTAAGCGTATTACAGTATCCGATTGACATAATTTTTTTCAAAGACTTTTCTTTACTGACACCCAGAAGCAAAACTACTCCCAAGTCATCACTGGAGAACTGAAGTACTTTTACAATAGGGCTAGAGACTTATTTACAATAGGGAGATGGGGAAGAAAAGACTATTTTGAGTAAACAAAGCTGTATTAACATAGAATGACTGCCCAGAAAATGTAATGATTTCATCACTCTCTTCTTTTAGTCTCTAGGAGATATAAATTGTACTTCAAAGAATGCAGCAAACAGTAATTTTTGCTTTTTGCCACTTAGTTTGATAGGTTTACTTTACCTCCAAACTTCACCAGAATGCTTATCACAGTTGCTGCAGAACACCAACTGGATTGTCCTTGTCCTTTTTGTGATTCAGACAGAATATGAAATAGTTGATGGCGAGCCAACTGACAGTTTAAGGGTTAGGATTAGAGAGCAGACCAATATGAATGCTTTTGTCTTGGGCATCTACTACATACAGTCTGATCAGGACTGATCAAGAAGCAGATAAGACCTGCAAGAAATAAACCTCACATTCACTGGGCCTGCTCCGTATGGGGCATGTTAACTATCCCAAGTACCTGCTGGAAAGCAACACAGCAGGACACAAGCAATGCAGGAGGTTTCTGGAGTGAATGGATGATAATTTCATGACACGGGTGATCAAGGAGCCAATGAAGGAAGGCACTTTGCTGCACCTGACACTTAAAGAAGGAAGAATGGGTCAGGTGCCTGAAGGCTGGGGGCAGTGATGGATGCAGTGACAATGCAGGTAAGTTCAGGAACCTGAAAGAAAGGGGCAAGGCAAAAGCAGGATGGCAATGCTAGACTTAAGAACAACAGATTTTGGCCTGTTCAGTGACCTACTTTGAAGAGTAGCCCTGCATCTGGGGACGAAAAACCCTAGTCACCTGTATACACTGTCAGCCAACTGACAGGAAAGTAGCTTTACAGAAAAAGACCTATGGGTCCTCACAGTGGACATACTGAATATGAGCCAGTAACATTGCCCCTGAAGCAAAGGAGGCACACAGCCTCCTGGGCTGGGTTAGGAACATCATTGTCAGCAGGTTCAGGGAGTTGGCTCTTACGCTCTACACAGCACTGGCAACACCACATCTGGAGTACCGTGACCAGTTTTGGGCTCCCCAGTACAAGAGAGACTCGCTTACTGGAGCATCCTGAGAGGTGTCACCAAGATGCTTAAGGGACTGGAGCATCTGTCATATGAGGAGAAACTGAGCAGAGATTGTTTAGCCAGGAAAAGAGAAAGTGGGGGTGGAATTTTATCAATGTGGATAAATACTTGACGGGAGATCATAAAGATGACAGAATCAGACTCTTCTGAACAATATCCAGTGATGGGCTGAGAGACAATGGGGAAAAAGTGAAATACAGGAAGTTCCATTTAAACATAAGAACTGTTAAGAATGGCCAAACACTGGAACACGTTGCCCTGAGAGGCTATAGATTCTTCATCCTTGAAGATATTCAAAATCCAACTGGACAATGTCCAGAGCAACCTGGTCTGGTTGATTCTACTTTGAGCAGAAAGGTTGGACTAGACAGTTTCCAGAGGTCCCTTCCAATCTCAACTGTTCTGTGATCCTCACTGTGTGTTTACAAACTAAAGTAAAATTTGGCTGTACAATAAATGTGCTTGTACATTGTGGAAAGAGTACATTTTTTTCTTATTCCAAGTTCAGCATTTTTCCTGATGCCATGCCATGTTTCTGATTACTCTTCCAAGAGAAAGACATACTGAGCTTTTCATCTGTTCGCCATCTGGATCAGCAAACATACAGCAAATTCAGGCATAAGAGCAGACTTCTTTGGGAATTAGTCAGCATAATAAAAATTATAATACTTCATAAAGCTAACAAGAGAACAAGGGAAAAAAAACACTCTACCAGACTTAAAATATACACCTGTATAAAGACAAGCCTGTCACTTGAATCGATCCACACTTTCTTGGATATAACTGATGCCTAAGGGTATACTAAGAAGTGCATGACAAAGAACAAGACTTTTCCAAACTTCAGTGGTACAGAAAACTTGTGCATGTTCCCAGGCAATCTAAAATATAATTTGACAAGTGGAACATACTCTAGAATCATTAAAAACAGTGTCTGGAAAGGACCCCAAAAAGTCAGTCTTTCCGTTCCTTGGTCCAGCACAGGAATAGTCAAATTCCACTTCATTCTTGACAGGCATTTTCCCTGTGGAGATATTAAACACTGCCAATGATCACACTTACACCATGTCCTAAGTATTCCTACTAGAAAGCTCTCTGTGAGATCTGTTCTAATTCTCCCTTATAGCAATTAAATGCTATCTTTAAGTCTTTATTGTAGAAAAATCAGTTTATTTTCCTCTTTTTCCATGGTAGCTTGAATTTAAGTCTGAGGGTAAGTCAGACTCCTATCAATTAAGGAGTATCAGTTCCTTCAGCCTAAACCACAAGTCATTTACATCACTGAGATCTAATTTAACAATTCTCTCATACTCATAAGTAGTCCTTCTTGTTTAGAAAACAAAACAACAAAAAAGAGGACAAAATACACACGATCTTGTGTGCAAAGAAAAAGTCTAGAATTACTTCACGTTTCCTACACAAAGAATTTCTCTCAGGTATTTTGAAAAAATAAATCTGAAACACTCCAGCAGCATGATACTGCTAATCCACATTCACTTTACAATTCTATACAACGTGTAGAACCTGAGGAACTACTACCCTACCTTTTATTCACTGCTGGTTTCACATTCGTGCTTACTGATTTTTTTTTCTTGATGCTAAGCATTTGTTGAGGTTATTATCTTCAGTATACCTGTAATCTTTCCTAGCTTTACATCCTCTATGAACTTTTTCATCCGCAATCTCAATTCCAACCCTAAAATTGTCAATGACGAGACCGAGCAGTTCAGGACCTAGGACAGATCCAGATGCAGAGCAAGCACTACTACCTCTTCTGACACGCTTCCCCTTGACAGATGGCTGTTCCGCAGCACCTCTCCAGGGTGGTCTTCTGGCTAGTTTTAAATCCACCTTACAGTACTTCCGTTTAGAACAGGCGTAGCCAAATTGACAGGTGGAAGGCAACACACCCAAAAATTCTACTTGAAGAAGGCTACAGTCCAGCCAATGAGACGACAAGGGCAACATCAGCTCTTCTCACTTGCATCTGCTTGAGGATCAGCCCATGCTTCTTGGTGCAGGCCCAACACTAGAAGTAGAGCTCTGGTTTACTCCTAGCTGATCTGCTATAACAAGATATTCTAAGGTTTGATTCAGTTCAGAGCAAGCTCTGAGTTGAGGTACAGACTATGTGGTTCTGGGTCCAAACTCAATCATCATCTGATTTCAGAACAAGATTAGCATTTAAAATTAAGATTTCTTTTGGTGAAATTATAATTATTTTCCATAATTTTTGAAGAATTAGTTTTAGACAACTGTTAATAGTGACCAAGTATTAAAAATTCCCAGACAGGGCTCATCATAAATCCATTTTGTGTCTAATTTATCACCTTCATTTATAGAATTTTTCCAGTACTTTTAGAAATGCAGTGAACAGAAACTGTACTAGAGTACCTTGAGTCCTTCTTTATCCATTTTTCAGTCAGGCACTGTCAACCAATTTGTTTTATATTAGTCTTCTAAAACCTTGTATATTTTCTATGCATTTCCTAATAGTTCTGAAATGGCCTCAGCCAGTTTTTCCAGACACTCTAAGGGGGAATTTCATCATACTTGTGAAAATACCTAAATACTTCCTAGCCTGTTCTTTCCCTATTCCCGCCTTCATCACTGGTTGCAACTGTTTTAACTTACTATAGGGCAGAGATACTTTTTCTATCTAATCTGCATCATTTTTCAGCCATGCACAAAACCAGGAGGTACTCTTCTGATCAACCACAACAATGTGTATTTTGAGGTTTTTTCCTTATCTTCTCCAAGCAGATAAGCTATCTGACACATGATCACACAGATGAAGGGTAGAGCCATTACAGAGAGACATTAAAGCAATCACAGCCTCTGCTGTGTTTCCCCATCTCCCATGCCATTTACTCCATCCAAAGTGCTCCAAACCAGCTGTTAATTTGTAATCTAGCTTCAAGTCATCTTAATAACAAATACAATAATGAAGAACCACAGCTGATAAACACAAGTGTCCTTGTCAGCAAGAAACTTACCGTTCACTGTCTTGTTGTTACAGAAGTTCAACCATAAGGGCTACAAAATACAGGAATGGGAATACTAAAGAAAAAAGGGTTATCAAGGCTGATCAGAAGGTCTGAAGAGATCTCAAAATTGTGGGACCCTATTTCCTCTCTTATTGCAAGACAGAAATTGCTTTTTAATCTTATTTTACAGGCCATCCAGCCTTGCTGTTAACAACTGAAAAGTATCTGGCAAACATAAAGCCAAAGCTAAAACAAAGGGGAGAGAAAGTTCAACAAAAGTTTGGGACAAACAAGCAATGGCTCACATGAGGAAGTTGACAATGATAAGAAAACCAAGGAACTAGGCAGAGCTTTAGTGGCCTAATCAATAGATGGAGAAGAGGTTTTATGACAAAAGACCTGAAGAGCAACAAAAAATACGTGGAGTCTGGATGTTGGCAAAGAGATGAAGAGGTATCACTGACAGAATGTAAACACTGAATATTGTTGCAAAACACATCAAAGTTGCTGCTTGTCTTGCATACTTCCTATTCTGGTACCTCTCCGCATTTACAGAAGCTACAATCTTCAGCAGCCTTACTTCCACTTGAAAGCAACTACTTCTCTTAAGAGCCTCCATGTACAAAGCCTCCCATATTTAGCTACGCCTTAAGTGTCCTTTCAATGAAAATCTCCTTTGATTTCTCCACCAAAGTGATCTCTGCACTACTGTTATTTCAGCCGCTGAGAAACCTAAGTATCTACAATGACAAACTGCCTTACAACATGCCCCATAAAGCAACTCAAAGTAAACAACTCGTGTAATCAAAATGCTATATACCTTCTATGAATTTGCCATTAAAAAATGTGTCACTCAAGGGTAGGTGCTTTAAGATTCCATCTATAACTGTTAAATGAGACGCTCAGAAAATGGCTCAAGTACTAGGTCTAATTTATACTACTAATTCTGTCCTTAGCTCGCTTGTGGGTTACTCCATCTAACTCCCTCCAACGCAAATCTACTAATTAGTGTGAAAGTAGTTCAAGTCAACCAGAGCCAGCAAATGTTTCATCATGTTTAGAGGGTGCCCTTAAGTGCCCTACAACTGAACTTTCCTAAGGCCTTCCTTGTTTTACTCTTTTGCCTTTGCAGATAGCTCCCTTTGATAATTAAGTAGCCACAGCTAATCATTCTTTCTACCGCTGAAATATCCAACATGCATTCAACCATGGGGACAGTGTCAGTAGACCAGAAGAATAAAGAAGGAAAATAAATACCACCCAAAACCCCCAATCTGTTCTTGTCTTGATAAACAAAAGGTCTGCTTACAAACAATAGTTCTAAAAGCTTTTTAGTGCTTCATTTTTCATATCACCTGTAATAATACATACCAAGTTTCCAAAAGGACTTGGCAAAATATAGTTGACAGGGAAGAAAATACACATATACGAAGTGAAACCTGGCATGCGAATATGTATTATGCAAATACACATAAACTCTCTCAGTGTAATGCAAAACTATTAGCAAGCTTTATGAAATATACATGAACAGAGCATATATTACACCATATACTTCCATCATAAACTGACCCAAAATTACCTGAAAAATCACAAACAAAAATAGAAAAAAAATTCAAGAATGCATATTTCTGAAGAAATAAATACGCTCATCTAAATCCTTTCACTGCAACTCAGCAACAAAATCTATAGAACTCTTCAAACCAAATGCCTTTTGCAAACAAAATTCTGTAGCCACTGGTTAGTAACCCTGCGTTTTAGAATACCTCTGAAAAGGGAACACTTGCTCTTTTGAAGTACTTAATGAAAAATACCTCCATGAAGCAGTTGCTTGACTTTCCCTTCCTCTTTGCAGAGTTGCAGGCAGGGTAGGAAAAATAAGTTACTGCTTCTGCCAAAATCACAGCCAAAGTAGCTCACTCGCACGGCAGTTGGCTCACAGACCGTATTTTTGCCTGCTGTGATACATTAGAAGTTTGAATACGGTATCTGCTAGCAAAACAAAAAACAAACAAAAAAGCGGAAGACAGGTTGCAGAAGAAGAAAGTTAGGATTTCTGGAGTAATATCCCCAGACCAGGGACTAATTGTCACTAGACACCCACAACACCAACAAGACTCTAACATACAGAAGACCTTAAAACAAATTAAAAATACTCAAAGTAATAAATGACTTACATTTGGATATTGCTACCATGCAGCTCTTCCTACAAGAACGTTAGGGCAAATATGTAGCTTTAACTTATCTTAAACTGCTACCTTTTCAGTTCCCCTCATATTCTCTTTACTTCTATTGAGCTATAGCACAGAGGTCCAATACATGTTTCCAATAACACGATGACCACATCTTGCAACACAGCTCTGCAGCAAGAACTGATTGTTCAGCATTCCACGTTTGCTCCCCATGACACCTCCTGTCAGAAGACAAGTAAACCCCATACAGATCCCTTCTCTTCATGGTCTGTTTTCCTAGAAATTACAAAATCATGGAATCAGCCTGGTTAGAAGGGACCTATTGAGATAACTCTTTACTGTGAGGGTGACTCTGAGGGTTGCCCAGAGTGGTTGCAGAGCTTCCACCCTTCATGATACTCAAAAGCCATCTGGGTATAGTCCTGGGCAACCAGCTCTAGGTGGCCCTGCCTGAGCAGAAGGGGTTGGACCAGATGACTTCCAGATGTGCCTTCCAACCTCAACCATTCTGTAATTCTGTGGCTAATTCTATGAAGCCCCCTGCTCAAGCAGGGCCAGCCACAGTAGGTTGCCCACCAGTACTATGTGCAGTTGGATTTTAAATATCTCCAAGGATGGAGACTTCATAACCTCTCTGAACAACCTGTTCCAGTGCTTAGAATCATAGAATCTTTAAGATTGGAAAAGATCTCTAAGATCATCAAGTCCAACTATCGACCCAACACCACCATCTAAACCATGTCATGAAGTGCCACGTCTACATGTTTTTTGAACACCTCCAGGGATGGTGACTCCACCACCTCTCTGGGCAGCCTGTTCCAATGCCTGACCACCCTTTTGGTGAAGAAATTTTTCCTAATCTCCAATCTAAATCTCCTCTGATGCAACTTGAGACCATTTCCTCTTGTCCTTTCACTAGTTCCTTGGGAGAAGAGACTTACATCCACCTCACTATAACCTCCTTTCAGGTAGCTGTAGACAGCAGTAAGGTCTCCCCTCAGTCTCCTCTTCTCCAGGCTAAACAACTCCAGTTCCCTCACCTTCTCCTCGTAAGACTTGTGCTCCAGACCCTTCACCAACTTCATTGCCCTTCTCTGGACATGCTCCAGCACCTCAATGTCCATCTTGTAGTGAGAGGCCCAAAACTGAACACAGCACTCGAGGTGGGGCCTCACCAGAGCTGAGTAAAGGGGCACAATCACATCCTGCTGGCCACACTATTCCTGATACAAGCCAGGATGCTGCTGGCCTTCTTGGCCACCTGGGCATGCTGCTGGCTCCTATTCAGCTGGCTGTCAACCAGCACCCCCAGGTTCTTTTCCGCCAAGCATCTTTCCAGCCACTCTTCCCCAAGCCTGTAGCATTGCATGGGGTTGCTGTGACCCAGGTGCAGGACCCGGCACTGAGCCTTGTTAAACCTCATACAGTTGGTCTCAGCCCATCAATCCAGCCTGTCCAGAGCCCTCTGCAGAGCCTTCCTACCCTCAAGCAGATCAACACTCCCACCCAACTTAGTGTCATCTGCAAACTTACTGAGGGCACACTCGATCCCCTCATACGGATCATTGATAAAGATATTAAACAAGACTGGCCCCAAAACCGAGCCCTGGGGAACACTGCTTGTGACCGGCTGCCAACTGGATTTAACTTTGTTCACTGCAGCTCTCTGGGCTCAGCATTCCAGCCAGTTTTTTACCCAGCGAAGAGTGCACCTGCCTAAGCCATGAGCCACCAGCTTCTCTAGGAGAATGCTGTGGGAGACAGTATCAAAGGCTTTATTAAGGTCCAGGTAGATAACATCCACAGCCTTTCCCTCATCCACTAGGCGGGTCATCTGGTCATAGAAGGAAATCAGGTTGGTCAAGCAGGACCTGCCTTTCATGAACCCATGCTGGCTGGGCCTGATCCCCTGGTTGTCCTGCACCTGCCTGGTGAGCTCACTCAAGATGAGCCACTCCATAATCTTCCCTGGTACCAAGGGCTTGACCACCCCCACAGTAAAAAAGTGTTTCTTGTGTTCAGATGGAATTTCATTATTTGTAATTTGTACCCACTGTCTTTTGTCCTGTCTGCGGGCACTACTGAGAAAAATCTGGATCCCTCTTCTTCATTCCATCCCTACATTAAGATCCCCCCTAAGCCTTCTCTTCTCCAGGCTGAACAGTCTCAGTTCTCTCAGCTTCTCCTTATAGGAGAAATGCTGCAGACCCTTTATCACCTTTGGGGCCCCGCACTGGACTCTGTCCAGTACGTGTGTCTTTCTCTTGTACTAGCAAACCCAGATCGTGACACTCCATATGCAGCCTTGCCTGTGCTGAGCAAAAAGCACTTCCTTCAACTTGCTGGCAACGCTTTTCCTAACCCAGTCCAGGAGGGCTGCTGGCCGCCTTTGCCACAGCAACGCATTACTGGCTCACAGGCAGCTTGTTGTCCACCAGTATGCCAAGCTGCTACTCTGCAGAGCTGCCTTCCAGCTGGTCAGCCCCCTCAGGGTTATTCCTTCCCTGATGCAGGATTCTGCATTTCCCCTTGTTCCACTTCATAAGATGCCTCTCAGCCCCATTCTCCAGCCTGTCCAGGTCCCCATGAATGAAAACACAACCATAGGATGTATGAGCAACTCCTCTCAGTTTTGTACCATCTCTGAACTTGCTGGGGGTGCACTCTGTCCCAGCATCCAGGTCATTAATGAAGATGCTAAACAGTACAGGCCCCAGTATCAGCTCCTAGGATACACTACTGATGACTTGCCTCCAGCTAGACTTTGTGTTACTGATGACAAACCTCCGGGCCCAGTCATTCAGCCAGTTCTCTATCTACTTCACTGTCCACTTATCTAACCCATCAGCCCAGGAATGCTACGGGAGACAGTGTCAAAATCCTTATTCAAGTTGAGGTAAAGAACATCCACTGCTCTCCCTGCCCTGAAGGTATCTGTAGATTACCTACTGTTAAATGAACACTACTGGGAGTACTATTATTTTTCATGAAGAGCTACAGATTTTTTCAGGAACTCAGCAGTGAGAATCACTGCAGAGGAAAACTGCTCAGCTTGTTAGGCAGATCTCAAAAGAACACTAGAGAGCACAACTGGGTTTTTTTCCCAAATAATAAAAGCTTGGTATATTTTGATTGTCAACAATGACAACATTACCCCCAGATGACCTAAAATAGTTAAAATTCTTGATATCATCTTCATGTAGTAGTAAGCCCAAGATCTAACACCTGAGGAACTCAAATTTTTAGTAAAGTGGGCAATAGCTCAACTGTCATTCTAAGAGCCATGTGGATGCCGTCCAAACCACTACCAGCTTATGCACAATCTTCTTTGAATTATTAATCAAGCATTCTAATGTGAGTTTTCATCCATGACAATACAAAAGAAAAGTCAGGGCTTAAGCAGTATATCTACAAATGGAAAAAAAACCCATCAAAATCCTGTCACCTAAATCTGTAAACCAGGATAAGGAACATCAACTGCAATCCAATTAAGACAGGCTTAGAGGAAAACAGAGGCAGACTAGTAGGACAGGCTACATAGGGCTTCTAAGGCATCTAAAAAGAAAAGGTTAAGAAAACTCAAAACAAAAGGAGACTGATGGATTTGAGAGAACACTGCCTGAGGAGGAATATAGAGCTACACATAGTTAAGACATCAAACATCTGGAAGATGGGCAAGACTAACAGTCACATTACTATGGTCTCAAACTCCTCCCTGCACACTCTGTTCCAGAAGAAAAAGGACATCTTACTACCTGATTGTTCAGTTGAGAGTTTAATGTGCTACTGTTTGTGAGTTGAAACTGCATATCTTTTTAATCATAACTTTAGTTTCATAACTCAGAACTATTTTCCAAGGCTATGGCATCAATCTGTATTATCTTTACTAACACACTCACTTTTTAAACAAGTAGCTTTTTTTTTTTTTAAACCAAAATTTTGGAGATTTAAGAAAGGGGTTATTCCAGCTGCTGGAATATCCTTTCTAAGGTGTCTTCCATACAGTCCAAAATGTAGATACTGTAGGTTCTATAAATAAAATTAAAACCCAGCTACACAAGTGAAATGGATCTGATTTTCACAGACTCACAGAATGGTTTGGGTTGGAAGGGACCTCAAAGATCATCTAGTTCCAACCCCCCTGCCATGGGCAGGGACACCCTCCACCAGACCACGTTGCCCAAAGCCCCATCCAACCTGGCCTTGAACACTTCCAGGGAGGGGGCATCCACAACCTCTCTGGGCAACCTGATCCAGTGCCTCACCACTCCAACAGTAAAGAATTTCTTCCTAATGTCTAATCTAAATCGACCCTCCTTCAGCTTAAACCCATTACCCCTAGTCCTGTCACTACACTCCCTGATAAACAGTCCCTCACCAGCTTTCCTGTAGGCCCCTTCAGGTACTGGAAGGCCACAATTAGATCTCCCCAGAGCCTTCTCTTCTCCAGGCTGAACAACCCCAACTCTCTCAGCCTGTCCTCACAGGAGAGGTGCTCCAGCCCTCCGATCAGCTTCATGTCCCTCCTCTGGACTTGCTCCAACAGCTCCATGTCTCTCCTGTACTGGGGCCCCCAGAGCTGGACGCAGTACTCCAGGTGGGGTCTCACAAGAGTGGAGTAGAGGGGCAGGATCACCTCCCTCGACCTGCTGGTCACACCTCTTTTGATGCAGCCCAGGACACGGTTGGCTTTCTGGGCTGCAAGCACACACTGCTGGCTTCTCATGTTGAGCTTCTCATCAATCGATACCCCCAAGTCCTTCTCCTCAGGGCTGCTTTCAATCCATTCTCGGCCCAGCCTATAGTTGTGCTTGGGATTGTGCCAATCCACATTTCATTTAACCATGACAAAAGTGCAAAAGTACCTGGATCCCTTTTATAACTGAAAAGGCTTCTGAAACAGCATAAATCTATTATAAACAAAGAGCACACACAAGAAAGCACCCCTCCAAAGCGTTCTCCACACAAAGAGAATGGTCTCTCGGTACAACCACCGACAGTTGTAGTTTGTTTTCTGTAATTATCTGATCTTTATTCACTGCAATGTTATCTATGAAGTTATATCAGTAAGAACACGCAAGAAAAATATTCCACCTCACGCAGAGGAAAGTATTTCTACATCTCTTACTCAAACATTTTTAGGACTGTATTTTTTTTAATTAAAAAAAAATCATTCAACCATAGCAAAGATGACAATATCCACACCTTTGTCACTTTCCTATCTAAATGCAACCACCAAAACCAAAGTGCATACAAAACCAAAGTGCATACAAAGCTATCTTACAAAGAATCATATCAGCAGATTTTTTTTAATTTAGGGAAGATGCTCCATGAAGTTTAGGAAAAACTGTACTTATTAAGAAAAAGCACATTAGCAGTGGTTAATGACAGTATAACTTCCTTAGAGTGATTACTATTGCAAGTAAACCAAATAAATTCTACATTCTCTTCAATGAATAGCAGAAGACGCAAGCACCTAGTGCAAACAACTGAAAACTCACCAGTTTACAGCTGACAATAGTCTACCCTGTACAATAGTATATTCTAGAAATAAAATGGGTTAGAGAATTGATCGGTTTGAAGAGAAATGGAATAGACATGACTACTCTGAAAACATACAAGAGTAATAAAGATGCACAAGCA
This sequence comes from Balearica regulorum gibbericeps, assembly GCF_011004875.1. NCBI lineage: Eukaryota > Metazoa > Chordata > Aves > Gruiformes > Gruidae > Balearica > Balearica regulorum. The sequence continues at coordinate 172,256,827 of NC_046184.1, read as the reverse complement.
CATCTGTTAGGAAGAATACTGCATTGGCTAGTGGGAGAGAAAGGAAAGGCAAAACCAGGTAAGAGGCGAGTCATAAGTAACAATAAACATAACTCATGGTGAAACAATCAAAATAAGAAAGAAGAGGCTGAAATAATAAAAACAGGAGAACAAGGTATTTATTTAAGAACAAGCTCATCTCAATGTAATGCAAATGACTGGCTTGCAGATCCGTATAAAGGCTTAAAGTCTCAGCAAAAGAAGAGTGATATTATCAACTGCAAAAAGGAGAACACTGGAGAAGTAAAACGAAGACTTTGGGGTTTGACTCTGTTAAGGTTAAAACTCTTAGCTAGACGTCCTTCCAGACTGACAGACATCATAACCAAAATAATCTAAATACTATGGCACTGCAGCACAAGTTAGAGAAGAGGTTTCCGATTATTTTCATTTGTAAACTAACAAAATTTTTTCAGTAGTGGTTTGGATCATTCTAATGAATGTAAACTGTGAACAACAGGCTTATACTTTTTACCTTATTTTACTTTCTCTTTGTACTGGCTTTGGCTAGGATAGAGCTAATTTTCTTCATAGCAGCTTTTATGGTGCTTGTATGTTTTGGATTGGTGATGGAAACAGTGTTGATAACACACCCATGCTTTAGCTGTTGCTGAACAGCACTTACACAGAGCCAAGGCCTTTTCTGCTTCTCACACCACCCCACCAGCAAGCAGGCTGGGGGTGCACAAGAAGTTGGGAAGGGACAGAGCCAGGACAGCTGACCCAAACTGACCAAAGGCATATCCCATACCATATGATAATATGCTCAACAATAAAAGCCAGGGGGAAGAAAGAGAAAAGGGGGAACATTCACAGTTATAGGGCTTGTCTTCCCAAGTAACCATTACATGTGATGGAGCCCTGCTTTCCTGGAGGTGGCTGAACACCTGCCTGCCCATGGGAAGTGGAGAATGAATTCCTTGTTTTGCTTTGCTTGTGCACACAGCTTTTGCTTTACCTATTAAACTGTCTTTACCTCAACCCACGAGTTTTCTCATTTTTATCTCTCCAACTGTCTCCCCTTTCCCACTGCGGGTGTGGGTCACCGAGGAGCTCTGTGGGGCTTAGCTGCCTGCTGGGGTTAAACCACAACACCCTTTCGTAGAATCTATAAAGTGTTTTCCAAGAGTTCAAAAATCTCAGTTCAAAAAAACATTACCTTAGAAAATTATGCTTGGGAACACAAGTCATGGAAAGTTAAGAGAAGAAAATGAAAATAAGGAATGGCACTAATCTAACCACAGGGCTCCAGTTTTATGTGAGGACAAGGAAGCTGAATTTTTGTTTCTCTTCTAACATGTACAACTGGTATAGATTTAGATTTACTAAAGTAATAACAAAAGAAAAGAAAAATCCTTACAGTATTCTCAGGCCATAGTAGTCAGAGATATACTAGATGCAACAAAAGAAGTATCATAGACTCACAGAATGGTTTGGGTTGGAAGGGACCTCAAAGATCATCTAGTTCCAACCCCCCTGCCATGGGCAGGGACACCCTCCACCAGACCACGTTGCCCAAAGCCCCATCCAACCTGGCCTTGAACACTGCCAGGGAGGGGGCATCCACAGCTTCTCTGGGCAACCTGATCCAGTGCCTCACCACTCCAACAGTAAAGAATTTCTTCCTAATGTCTAATCTAAATTGACCCTCCTTCAGCTTAAACCCATTACCCCTAGTCCTGTCACTACACTCCCTGATAAACAGTCCCTCACCAGCTTTCCTGTAGGCCCCTTCAGGTACTGGAAGGCCACAATTAGATCTCCCCAGAGCCTTCTCTTCTCCAGGCTGAACAATCCCAACTCTCTCAGCCTGTCCTCACAGGAGAGGTGCTCCAGCCCTCTGATCAGCTTCGTGTCCCTCCTCTGGACTCTCTCCAACAGCTCCATGTCTCTCCTGTACCGGGGCCCCCAGAGCTGGATGCAGTACTCCAGGTGGGGTCTCACAAGAGCGGAGTAGAGGGGCAGGATCACCTCCCTCGACCTGCTGGTCACCTATCATTCAGTTATAAGAATAAAAACTAATTAAGTCCATCAACACATTCATCAGTCTGAAGAGAGGCAGTGAGTTATAACATGCTTTTTACTACGAAATACTTGCTACTAAGGAAAAAGAGCATATTAAGCATATCAATATGCTTCATAACATATGAAACATTAAATTTAATGTACAGAAACCATATACTTTAATGTAGCCACTTACACCACAAAAGGAGCACATTCTCCTGTGCCAATTTATAGTATTTGTCCTTTGGAGGGGCACAATGGTAGGAACTGGCTGTGAAAGACCACTAGGAAAGATTAGCTGCAGAAGGGTATACTTACACATAAAAAGTTTAGTTAATTATAAGACTACTATTCCAACCAGCACCTCAGTGTGAAGCAATGTTTATGGCAAAGAAGGTAAGAAAGAAAAAGACAAAAATGCAACTATGTATTTAAGAGATGCTGCAAGGGATCAAGTTTCCAAAATAAACAAAGGATGTGGAAAACAGCGTGCATGAAGTACTTCAGCACCAAAGACTGTATTACTGATGTGTCGTATGTGCTTTCAATAAAGATATAAATAGTCTTTAAATTATGGGTTTGGTGAAACATACATAGTCATATGTCAGGAGAAGAATTTGCTAAAGAAACCTCTTCAAAATATTTTGGAGGAAGATCATAATATGGGAAGAAAAACAAAACCAATCCCCCACAACTGATGGTTAACATAGCAGAAACACAATTCAACATCAAGTTCGTAAGTATGCAGGAAGCACATTTGCTACATTTAACCAGCTAGCAGTGAGGAATGGTAACTTCTTAAATTGCTCCAGCCTAACTTTAACTGCTTACATTCACCACCTAACAGACCAGCGGCATGCCAGAGCAGATAGCATAATTGAAACTGAAACTTCAACTGGCATTTCCTCTCAGTTTAAAAACAAAAAAATGAACACCCAAAATCCTCGCCACAAACCAACAGCATAAAAGGAAAAAAAAAATAAAATAGAACAGAGACACAGATGATTTCAAATCAGTAGGTGTAAGAATCCCAGGGAGACACAGATTAGAAACACTGAAGATTACTGAGAACAGGAAAACAGACTTTATATGAAAATTGCCAACAGAACTCATACACCTTTAAAAAAAATGGAAGCGAAATCCAATTTCAGTTAAGCAGAATAACTCTTTGATTATTTAATTGCTAGCTGTAGCCATTTTGAAATCAGTTAGAAAAAAAAAATAAAAATCAGTCCCTGGTTAAAATACTAAGCAGAATAAACCACAATTGTTGCAAGTCTAATATGCCAATTCCTCTCCTATCCTATCAAACTTAGAGGCTGTATTTACTTATGTTTGCATATTAAAATTCCAAATTCTTGTGAACTTCAGCAGAATATTCAGGCAACGTTTACTGGATTAAAGTAGAAAAGACTTCATTATCTACAGGGAAAAAACCCACAAAATTCATGCAATGACCTCATATAGATTTAATTACCAAATTATAATGCTAATACTTGAGCCAGACATGTTGCCACTGTTAGGAGCTTTGCCGTCATATAGATACCAACACCTACAATCATATTCCCACAAATATTCTCATTAGTAATGTCCAACCTGACATTCAGAAAGGATAATTTTTTTAAAAAGTTTAAAAACACATTAAAGACAGTATTTTGGAACACGGCTGAGCAGCCAAGATCCTCAAAGCTGGCAACAATATCAAGATATCACCAAACATCAAGGATTAATCTATCAATAAGGGGAAAATTAGGTAAGACCTTAGCTATGCTTGAAAAGCATCTGCAAGAATGCCGAAACTGGGTAATGGGAATTAAAAAAGAGGCAATAATCTGCTGTCATTACAATTAACCTTACTAAAAAGACACTTCCTGAGACAATTACCATGTGAACACTGAAAAGGCTTAACCAATAATGACCAAAATATTACAGCTAAATAGTTAGGTACCCAATACAAATGATTCAGTAACAAATTGATTTATGTAGAGAACACATCAATCTTGTCCACAGGTGAACATTCAGAACGTCACTATTTAACAGTACTAACACCATAGCTGCTGCTACTTGCCACACTTTCACACAGGCATACTCTCACAGCTTAAAAAAAAAAAACTTAAATGTGTTTGGTAACTTCTGTTCAATTCCACTTTGGCCTATAATTGAACTTTTAACTGAAAGGCAAAAGGTTCTACGTAATATTATTTTGTAATCCAAAACACGTAACAGGAAAAAAAAAAAAGAAAAAAATAATCACGCAATGTGATATCACATGCATTAATTCCTTTCCAAACTACACACCTTCCTTCTAAATGAAGCAGCAGAAGGAAGCATGACTACAAAAGACAAAAGGTGTCTTTTAGCATCACTAGACTTCTAGGGCTGCTTCAGCCTCTATTTTGGTGAAAAGGAAATGCATTTCTATCATCCCACAAAATATTCTCATGGATTCTAGGTTTTTTAATTTTTCAAATTGTTTATGGAAGTTACGATACATTATTTTTATAAATATACACACTAATAAACATCTTAAGCCTCTCAACATAATAATATTAGCTTCTTTCCAGCTGCTATTACTGTGTTTTCTACGCTAACACTGTACAAATACAAACCATGTTAAACTACTATAGATTTTTAAAAGCACACTATGTAAAACTGTTTTTCTTATCAGAATATAAGGTAAAGATGATAAAAGTAAAAATACAGTTTTAGTCATTAGGTAATCCCTATTAACCAGTAGCATAATTTAGTATTAAAATACTACTATAATGCACCTAAAAAAGCCTACAGCAGACAGCAACTCTTACTAGCTTTTCTAATGCACAGGTTAGCTTAATGTAAGACTCAAGAGCACATCAATTTTCCAATGAAATAAAGTTCTAAGTTTACATAAGGACTTAAACTTTTTTTTTTTTAAAATGACATTTACAAAACATAACAATTGAAAAGCAGAAGATAATAATAGAGTATTTCAGTTGGAAAGGGACCTATGGGGGAAACCTTTTCACAGCAATAAGCAGGAAAATGTAATATGTAATGCATAATACTTCACAAGAAACATTGCTAACATTTTGTTAGTCTTTATGTATATGACCTTTATTTTTTCAATCAAATGAATGCTTCCAAACTTTCTGCAATTATAATTTCATTTTTAAAAAAAGCATCAAGTCCCAAACAAAAAACAGCTACAGCTTTCGTAAAGGCTTTAGATCTGAAGAAATTAAGGCTGTCTGGTATACCAACAATCCAGTTAACACAAATTTCACATATCTAAATTTATTAAACATGGTTTCTACAAATTATTTAACAACTTGGCAGTGCAAAGGTGAAGTGTTTCAGTAGCATTGTTTCAACAAATTTTGAAAAATATATATACCTAAAATACACCGGGGCCAAATAAGCATTGCATTCCTGATCATAAGAAGGGGCATAAAGGAAGATTTTGTGTCAGCTTTGAAAAGCCTAAAGACTAACCTAATGATCAATTTTCTCCAGAAGATGTATAATTTACAACTATGAGTGCGGATGAGTTGGCCTGCTTCCAAAAATTTCTTTCATTTTATAGTAATTCTTTCTACGGGATGATAAAAGAAAGTTGGCTGCCCCTTCTTCAGTAAAAATGGCTGGGAAAACAGCCATCTGATTTCTGGTTAATAGCAGAAATCTTACATTCCAGTCATCACTGAAATTTTCCTTGATCTCAGTCAAGCCACTTCACATTAGATTTGGTTTAGGTTTTTGTCCCCACAATATAAATAGAAGCTTTCTTCCTCTGAAGGATCTAAGTTAAAAGAGGCAACCAGACCAATGAAGTAATAGACAACCCCAAAAGCATTTGTATTTTCAAATGGTTAATGTTTTTAAACTAATTGATAGAACATTTCTACTGAACTTTATGCAGTGAACAAATTAAGCACCTGACAAGCTCAGTAGGATGTCTCCCTCTAATAAGGAGCATAAGAAATTTTCAATATTAAATATTATTCAATAAATACTGCTGCATCTCTGATACCTACAGAAATCCAGACACAGTCCTCACAAGTAATTTAAAGTACAAATGCAACCAAAGAAGAAACTATTCAGGAATGATTCTTAGATCTGCATGATGTTGCTTTTACAGTTGCTAAGTTGATGTCCTACAGACAAAAAAAAAAAAAAAAAAAGAGATCTTTTTAGTAAAAATCAACTGCTAAGCCGTAAAACGGATGAAAAACACTGACATGAGTATGACATTACTGTCATTTTATATATCGTATATTGTCAGTGTAATATTGAAATTTCAAGTTAGTCAAAATTATGTAGTGAACAAAAAAGGCCACACTGAAGACATTACATATCTATCCATATTTGATAAAAAGTCTCAAAGAACACACTGATTTTAACTGATACTTCTGGTAGTACATACATAGGTAAAAGAAAAGTAAAGGAACTGACAGTTCAGGGAAGACCCTAAGATGCCCAAGAGAGAGTAGCTAGATAGGCATGTTTGTTAGAATTAAGTTACACAACAGAAAAATTGTCTATTTGAAGACAGCAAAAATGTGAAAAATCAGGAATGTTTTTAAACTACCTTACTTTGCAAACACAAAGCTTCAGGACTGAAAGCAATTAACAACTTCAGTAACAGAGCAGACTTCCAGTTTCATCCACTCAAACAACAATCCAACAATGTAAAGCTTTTACTTGTTCTCTGAACACGCTCATACTTCCTACTAGTGTTTCACAGACTTTCATGGCTACACTAGCCATTATGCCATTACTAGTCATTTTCATATATTTCAGTAGCCACAAAGCAGAGACTACAAATTAAGCACAGAGTAGATATATCTTCCAAACCAATCTTGACTTGACAAATAGATTTCCCCCTGCTAGTAGTAACGTAACAGATTCTTAACATTGCTATCTGAGCAAAGATGGTTGTATGTTAAATTGCAGGATTTTTTTCTGTTTCCTTTCATAAAATTATTATGCTGGCACTAGTGACAAAACCAGCAGTTTCTCTGCTCCTGCCTCTCTGTACATAGATCTTTGTGCAACCCTTCACCTCACGCTGTCACAAGGTGAGCCAGATGATGGAATTAGTCTGGATTACAACAAACCACTTTTGCCAAGTTAATTTTAACCCAGAGCAAGTCTCTAATCTGTTACTGCAAGAGACTATATAAATAATTATGTCAACGTGGCAGGGGGAACAAGCACAGCGACCGAACCGCCTCCTTTGGAGACCAAAGTGTTCATGACACTGCAGCCAATATCACATGAGGAAATGCAAAGCGCTGCTAGTTCTGTTTCAAAGCCAATTACTGCATCCTACTCAACACTTTCTGATGACAACCAGTATAAACACCTTGCAAATGTGAAATTAATCTTACTTGCAACTTTCAGATAATCTCCACAATGTTTAATTTCCTTGTCTACACACAAGCATTTTCATACGGCTTTCCAGTTCTTCATACACATTACAGTCAGGTTTAGAATAAAAGCGCTCACTGAGGCAGACATTGGTCACGCCACTTCACCATGTGAAGTGCAGAGTACACTTTTGTGGACTTGAAGCAAAAATTCCACATCAACATATTGCAAGCAGGTTGTACCATCGTTCTTCTCTGAACACAGGAAGAATTTTATTAATGCTAATAAACCAGTTTATTTAGGTTTTTTTCAGCTACTTCAAGCTATTTTTCTAGTCACAAACACTCGTAGTGACAGATTAATAGGCTTCAGATTTTCCACAGAGATAAAAACCACTATCAACTATATCATCTTAACCTGCAGTTAACTGTTCTGGCACTGTTATCTACTGTTGCAACTAGATGCAGTCACAAATTACTTTAAAGCATCTCTTTAGAAAATGTTTAGGATTGTTACCATTTTTGTAAAAAAAGCATTTTTGACCATTTCTGTTTAAAACTACCAGGTGGCTCAAGTTCTCAAACCTTAAATTGAAATGTTTTGACACTAGTATGGAGAAAGGATCATGATCTTGGTTGCCACCAGTCTGACACATGAGATGTTCCGGGTCTGTATCAAGAGACAGTGAGCAACTAGCTGATTATTAAACATTCCTCCTGTCAGAAGTCCTACAGTCCAGATTGGCTATATTCACCAGTATTAACCAGCTGTCATTTACCTGCCAGTAGCTTAATATAACCTGTTTCCTCTGGACAGAGGAGTCTGGCTTCTTTGATTTGCTCTAAGATAACAATGTAGCTAAAACATATAACTAAATCCAGTCTTAAAAAATTAAGACATACAGAAATGTCACTGTTTAATTGACAATAAGAAACTGACCCCAAAAGAATGCTACTTGTGGCATCTTGGAGTTAAAGGTAAATATTTTAAGAACATCAATTAATAGAAACATTAAATTTACATCCATGTAAAGCTAGTATTTTCTGCATTAGTAAGTGCAAGAAATATCAGCTGAATTATCCTGAAACCAAACATTGAGGACACAAACTCAGAACTACAGCTTTGAAAGACACAGACACACTAAGGCAAAATTCAGACAAATATCTGACCATCACGGAGCAATCGGGTGGCTGATTAAAGCTTAGCATTGTTTCCTTAGGAAAAGAAGATTTAAAGGAAAAAAGCATAAGCACTGAACTCATGAATATCAGGGGTAAAGAAACTCTCACAGGTACCATATGGGGGGAGGGGGAAAGTAGTGTCCCTGTCATACAGTCCTAAGAGGTCGATCCCAATAATTGCAAAAATGTCAGAGTCTACGTTTCCAGCATTTGCCATAAGCAAACTGGGAAACTTATGTTATTCTTTTGGTTTCTTACATCAATTCCACTCCTAGACGCAGCCTTTCTGTGGGGTGAAATAAGCCCTGCTGTTCCAAGTCAGACTGAAAAAAAAAATCCCCAAAACGAAGAAGCCAAACACCTAATGTTTTGCAGCCGTTTACAATCTCAAAACAAGGATGACTCAAAGCTCTCCTTACGGTCAGGCCACCCACATCACAGCTTAAGGCCAGCAGAGGCTGAGAACAGAGGAAGGTGCCGGTTTCGTGTCATCCACATCCTCCTCCAGAGGGAAACAATGGGGAGCGCCCGGGCACCACGGGGGAGCCCGCCCCTCATCCTCCTCACACAGAGCAGCCGCCAGGCCGGAGCTCCGGCCGGGCACCGCGCCCCCGCCTCCGCCGCTCGGCCTCCGCCTGCGGGAGGGGCAGCCCGGTCGGGGCCGCAGGGTAACGGCCCCGGCGGCCACGCGTGACGCTCGCCGCCCCTCCCTCCCCCGCGGCCCCTCATCGCCTCAGCCCACCACCTCCTCCCCGCCGGCTCCGCACGGCGCCCCCCCCGCCCCATCTGTCAGACGGCCTGCAGGCACCCATGTTCAGGGAAGGGCGGCGAGGCACCACGGGCGAAACGCAGCAGGAGCAACAGGCACCCCGCTGCGGCCCGGGGACGGAGCCTGAGAGCCGTCTGGCAGGACCGGCAGCTGCCGGCGTGAAAGGAAGCCCCGAGGGGCACCGTCCGCCGTGGGTGGGGGAGAGAACTCGGGAACCGGGTGGGTGCGGCAGACTCCTCCCAACCCCCCCAGCTCCCCCTGGAAAGCGCTGCCGAGGACGCAGCCTCCTTCCAGACGCCCAGGCCGCCGACAAGGCGGCAGAGGAAAAGATCACCAAAGAGGAGGAGAAATAAGGCAGGGCAGCTAAAGGCTGTTCCACACACGGCAAAGCACCGAGCTCCCTCGGTCGGACGACCCTGTCAGCGGGATCCGCGGGTGCCCTGCAGAGCGGGCAGCTGCGTGTCTCGGTAGAGACCGCGGGGTTCAGCCCGTTTCAGTGGCACGACAAGCCCCGGACGGAGCGAGGTCTGCCCGAGGTCTCAACATGGACACCGGGAGGCAACACTCCATCCCCCCAAGCGGCCGCGGGCGGAGCGGGGCTTTACATCGCTGCCCTACGCCGCAAGGGCGTGACGGAGCCCCCGGCCTCCGCGCTGGGGGAGGGGAGCGGGCACAGGTAACTCCCCCCCCCCCGGGAAGGGGGGCGGCAGCACCATCTGCACGGTAACGCCGGCCAAGCTTAGCGGCACGGCCCGGGCGGCGGGGAAGGGGTGGCACCTGGCAGCCGCCGGGTTACATCGCCGCCCCCTCCGTCCCCCGGGGCCCAGCGGCGGCCACATGGCAGAGGCAGCGGGGGCAACGGCGCTGTCTGACAAGGGGGCGAGGAGGGAGGATGAGGAGGGCGGCGGCCGGGGGCCGAGAGGCGTGCTACTGCCGGGAGGAAGGTGCACGCACGGGGCCGGGGGGAGCCGCCGGGGGAAGGGCCGCTCCCAGCCGGCGATGGGAGGGGTGACGGCGGCCGCCGGGGGTACCCGTCTCGCCCGGGAGGGAGCTCGGCGCGCGTTACCTGCCCGGGTGGCTCCCCAGCTCCCGGTCGCTCAGCGCCGCCGTGTAAATCTTCCGGTATCTGTCGGCCAGGGCCTTCCCGGAGAGCAGCAGCTGGTAGCGGCTCCGGCAGCCCAGCGACGGTGGCGCCAGGGCGCCGGGCAGGGCTCCCAGCCCGCCGGCCGAGCCCTCTTCGGGCCCCATGGGCCCCGCCAGACCAGAGCCGCTGGAAAAAAAGAAGCCGCCCTCGGCCCCGGTGCAGGCGGCTCCCGCAGAGGCGGCGGCGGCTGCGGCGTTCATCCCCCTCCCCGCCCGCCCCCTGGTGGCTGCGCTGCCTCCCGGCGCGACGCGGACACAGGCGGCTCCCGCTGCCTTCACCGCCGGGGCCCAGCCATGGAGAGGCCGCAAAAGCCACCGCCGCCGCCCTGGAAGCTGCTCATCCACCCGGGTCGGGGCCGGGGGTGCGGGAGCACCCCTCTCCTCCCCTCAAGCGGCGGCTCGGAGCTCCGGCTGCCCGCTCGCTGGCCCTCTGCCCCGGGCGCAGCGCCGGCCACCGCTCCCTCCCGCCAGCGGGCACGCCGAGCTCTGGGCAGGACCGTGTGCCTCCGGGACGGGGAGAGGGGGCGGGGATGACCTGGCCGCTCGTTTCCCCCTTCCCACCACAGGAGTTTCTCTTCGGCAGCGCCGCCGCTCTCGCTCCGCACAGCCGCCCCTGCCCCACCTCCCTCCCGCGGCCAGCCCGGCCGGCGGGCGCATGCGCCGCCCGGCCCCGCCCTCCCGCGCGGTCCCACCCACCGCGCGGCCCCCGGGAAATCCGGGGCCGAGCGGCCTCACGCACCTGCTGCGCGGGGTCGGCGCTCGCGGGCTGCTCCCGGGGCTGGCGGGCTGGGCCCGGGGCCCGCCGGGACCTGCGAGGGGACCCCGAAATCACGGCCGCCTGGGGTCGGCCTTCGCGGGCCTGTAGGTCCTCGCACTGAGCTTCCCTTTCGCCGTGTCGAGGGTGCGTGCCTGTCGCGTTCTGTTCAGGTGTCCAGCTGTAGTTGCAGGAGACGCAGACGCTCCCGGGTTTAGCGACGTAACCCTCGCAGCAGCCTCGTCACATCGCCGCGAGGCCCTGCGCCAGAGCATCAGCGTGCGGCCTGGGTGCAAGAAACCTGGCAGAGTCCGCTGCGGGAGCCGAGCCGCTGGGTACCAGCACCCCGCGCCTGTTCCTCTGCTTTGTAATGCTGGGCGGGAGCTTTTCGCTGAGCAGTAACTGCCCTGTCTGTCTTAATGCAGTTGCCACATAAGGCCAAGATTTTCTTAAATCGTCTTTGACGGCTCCAAGAGACCTTTCCTTCTCTTAGGGAGGCATGGCAGTAGGCACCCTTCAGTATATCTTGTCGTATTACCTCCTTCCACCTAGATTACGTTCTTACATTATTACTTTTTATCTGTTGGTATTGTAGCCGTGCAGTTTTGCCACCTTTTCTACTGCTTTACACAGCTGAAAGCTTCAGGTGTACAAACCAGAGTACGTTATTAAAAAAAAAAAAAAAAGGTCTGCATGCCAAAAGTGGCTTGGATCATATTCTGTAGAAAACTCTCATCCAGAGAAGGTGAATGCTGTCATATTTTCTTCTTTTTTCTTCTCCCCTCCAAAAGAAGGCTTTAATAAAGCCTGGAATTCTGCTGATTCTGAATACAAATAAATATTTTTTGCAAACAATTTCTTTCTGCATAACAGCAAACAAGAGGACTACGCAACTGTCGTCTGTCTTCAGCTTGTATATTGCCCACCGATGCTGAAGCATTCAAGCCAAATTTCAAGTACTTCTTTTCACAGAGAGCTGGGGATGTCAAAACCAATAAATTCATACAGGTTTGCTCAAAGGTAGCTGTCCAGGTGACAGAAGGACAGCCAGATTAGTGCCATCGCTGAAGAAAAGACTACTTTCTGAATGTAATTAGAAACACCAGAGACCATCCAAGAAGCATTTAAAATACTAACTACATAAAAAGCTTTCAATTATAATTCTTATAATTGAAAAGAAAAAGAAAAGAATAATCCAGCAGTGATAAAAGAAGCCACAAGAAAACAAGCGCTGTGTCTCATGGTGCTAACTACCTCCAAATTGCCTCCCCCCTGAGAATCAGAGTAATAAATCTTTATAGCTCCTCTTTTACGGATTGCCTACAATCATTCCTACAGGCAAGAACCACAGAAAAAAAGAAAAAAAATAATCAACAGACACCCCACCTTTTAGCTCATTTTTGTGTTTGGTTGCAAGCTGCTCCTTTATATCCAAATAGTAATTTTTCCTTCACCAAACACACACTGCCTGATAAATCAGCTATCTTCTGGTGTATCATTGTCTGTTCACATCTCAAAATTATTCTTCTGCACTAATGCTGTTGTAGCCATCTTAATGCTTGTGCCATAAAAGCTAAGCGCTGGCAAACTTTTATGAAAGTGATGCAATTTATTGCAATTCTTGCGTATTGCTCCAAACTCTAGAATTTGTCTGGGCTTGTGTTGTACAGAGCCACACACGGTGTGGTGAGCATTACTCTTTGCAAGCTACAACTGCTACTCCGCATCTCTTTTTATCTGAAGTCTTTTTGCTTTTGGGGCGAATCTTGCTAAGTGTCCACAAAGGAGAATCCACCTTCCATAAGCTTCAGCCTGTGATGAACAATAGTGTTTGCCAATGTGATTAGGAGTTGCCAGGCAAGAATAACTCTGGACCTTCTTATAGTTCACCTCCCAGCTCTCTTTTCCTTCACTGGAAATACAAAGTGAGGCTGTTAATGGCACTAATTGGGAGCTGGATGTTCAGTCCTCATTCACAGCCATATTTTCACTTGTTCAGTCTTCAGAGGAAGCCACCTTTCCTTTTTCTTCTTCTTTTTTAAAAATATGACTGTGGTATTCATATTTCATATTCTTTCTCTGAGATTGATTCCGAGCAACAATGCCAGTACTATGCCATTTAAGAACATTCAGGAGTACACATTTCATCCAGACCTGCCTTATGCTAGACTGATTTTGACTATACTCCTGTAGTTAGTGTATAATTATTATATGTTCAAATTTGGTTTTTTGGTTGTTGTTTTGTGGTTTGTTTTTTTTTAAAAAAAAGAAAAAAACCCAAATGGTAATATAGTTGTAGAGACTGCTTGCACCAGGTTAGCCCTTTGCTTTATGTAGCTGCAGAGTTTTTGATCTAGCAGTACGTGTTTGAAAGATGGATTTCTTATGTCATCAAAACAAACTCAGTCAACTGAAAGCTACTATTAAGTGCTTTGCAACCAGAACGTCTCTTGCTGCTGATAATACTCAACTCTTTTCCTGTTTGCTAACATCTAGTTGCTGCTACAGAATGGAGCACTTTGCCAGTCAGCCTCTCCCTTTTATTTTAAGGTGGGGTTTTCAGCAGTTGCGTTCGCTCCCTTGGCACCTTTATAAATAAGTTTCAGCAGAACAAGTTGTTCAAAAGTCATCCAGAATCAGAGTTTGGCAGTCTGTTATGTTCGTTATCACTGCTCAAACAGATCGTCATTGTACGAACGTGACTTTAAACACATCAGAACAAGAATTTCCACCAGGTAATTTGAGAGCTCCGGTATCCTGCATGATTGGACATAAGGGGGAAAGTTTCATGATTTCATAAACTAACCCTTATACTTTTGAATTATATTTGTAGGCCATGTTTTTTCAAGCTTTCAAAATATGATACAAACCAATATAGTAATTTCTTCACAAGGAAGCAAGAATCAGATAATTTCAAAATATGTAAACTAGACAGTTTACACATGACATTGCAGCCAGGGAGTTACAAACCACAGAATTCAGTACTTCTGTAGTAAATTGCAAGTTTTATCACAATCAGGTGATGTTAGAGTTCTTTTTTCACCTGAGCTCTTACCATTGCATTTTCTCCACAAATAGGACTTAAATCAATAATAATGGGAGGGAAAAAATATCTCTCTTGGTCACTAAGCTTCTGTAACTGTCAAGATCTGTTGTGAAGCTGTTAATGTGATTAAAGAAACCATTCTTCATCACATAGTTCCAACAAAGCTGAAGTCTATTTTGTCATATTTACTCCATAATGTACACCTATCTTTATTTTCATAGAATCATAGAATGGTTTGGGTTGGAAGGGACCTTAAAGATCATCTAGTTCCAACCCCCCTGCTGTGGGCAGGGACACCCTCCACTAGAAGGGAGTCACAGATTAACCTGCTGTCATCATCTGTCCTTGAAATTGTTTGGAAGTTTATTCTGGGAGCATCAAAGAGATTTTAGTGTCTTACTGTACAATACAAGTTGTGAATGAATAGTAAACATGAACCATCCTCTACCTCAACTCGATCCATCAAAAGGACTGGCAAAGGACCAGGAATTTTACCTCACCTGGGTGGAAAAAAAAAAAAAATCAAAAAAATTCCTTTGCCTTTATATACCAAGACAACTTCTACCAAGTAAAACACCAGGTGGACAGGGAGGATCATCACTCTCAATCTCTTAATTTTAAATTGTCAGTATTTATTTTGAGACTTCATTATTACCGGGGAAAAAACCCCAACCAAACAAAAAACCAACCACAACCCACAAGTCTTCACAACATAATTATTGTTCTGTGCTTTTCAATTATAAAGAGTTCTTTATACGTGGATAAGGGAAGGGCAACTGACATCATCTGCCTGGACTTGTGCAAGGCATTTGACACTGTCCCGCACAACATTCTTGTCTCTAAATTGGAGAGACATGGATTCAATGGATGGACCACGCAGTGGATAAGGAATTGGCTGGATGGTCACACTCAAACAGTTGTGGTCAACAGCTCAATGTCCAAGTAGAGAACGGTGACGAGGGGCGTTCCTCAGGGGTTGGTACTGGGACCGGCACTGTTCAACATCTTTGTCAGCCACATGGACAGTGGGATCGAGTGCAGCCTCAGCAAGTGTGCCAATGACACCAAGCTGTGTGGTGGGGTTGACACGCTGGAGGGAAGGGATGCCATCCAGAGGGACCTTGACAGGCTGGAGAGGTGGGCCCATGCGAACCACATGAAGTTCAACAAGGCCAAGTGCAAGGTCCTGCACGTGGGTCAGCGCCATCCCAAGCACAACTACAGGCTGGGCCGAGAATGGATTGAAAGCAGCCCTGAGGAGAAGGACTTGGGGGTATTGATTGATGAGAAGCTCAACATGAGCCGGCAGTGTGCGCTTGCAGCCCAGAAAGCCAACCATGTCCTGGGCTGCATCAAAAGAGGCGTGACCTGTGATCCTGCCCCTCTACTCCGCTCTTGTGAGACTCCACCTGGAGTACTGCGTCCAGCTCTGGGCGCCCCAGTACAAGAGAGACATGGAGCTCTTGGAATAAGTCCAGAGGAGGGCCACGAAGCTGATCGGAGGGCTGGAGCACCTCTCCTATGAGGACAAGCTGAGAGAGTTGGGGTTGTTCAGCCTGGAGAAGAGAAGGCTCTGGGGAGATCTAACTGTGGCTTTCCAGTACCTGAAGGGGCCTACAGGAAAGCTGGTGCGGGACTGTTTATGAGGGAGTGTAGTGACAGGACAAGGGGTAATGGGTTTAAGCTGAAGGAGGGTCGATTTAGATTAGATGTTAGAAAGAAATTCTTTACTGTTGGAGTGGTGAGGCACTGGAACAGGTTGCCCAGAGAGGTTGTGGGTGCCCCCTCCCTGGAAGTGTTTAAGACCAGGTTGGATGAGGCTTTGGGCAACGTGGTCTAGTGGAGGATGTCCCTGCCCGTGGCAGGGGGGTTGGAACTAGATGATCTTTGAGGTCCTTTCCAACCTAAACCATTCTATGATTCTTTTCCATTCCTACAACAAAGATGCTTATTCCTCTCTGTCTAATTGTTTTCCAGGTCAAATAGCAACACCAACTTATGCTTACTCACGTTTAGTTTCTGTATACAGCACAAATGAAGGTAAACAAAGCTCATATATTCAAAAAATAAATATAATTTTTAAAAAAGAAATTAACAAAATCAACTCTCCAAATTTATTTGCTTAGTCATGTTTTTTGCAAGTCAAGTTTTCCCAGTCTTAATTATAGACACATGCTAAAGGAAAAAAAAAAACAAACCAAAAAACCCCCAAAAAACCCACTTTAATTTTTGTGCTAGCTGTCACAAATCCCAAAGAGCTTGCTAACCAAAAGGTCCCTCCCTCTGTGCTCCCAGTCACCCACTGTTGTCTTTATACTTCTATTGCGTTAACGTTTGGACTTTAATTCTACCTTGGCCAAATTTTGTTACCTTCTTTAAATTCTTTCTTTAAAAAAATGCGCTTAGTACACTCACACACAAAAATTGTACAAAGTTAAAGATTACGGCTCCAGCATTTTGTAATGTTGAACCGTATATATCTGCTCTTGAATTTAAGATAATGACTTCTGTGATGGGTTGACCCTGGCTGGAGGCCAGGTGCCCACCAAAGCCACTCTGTCACTCCCCTCCTTAGCTGGGCAGGGGAGGGAAAATACAATGAAAGGATCGTGGGTCGAAATAAGGACAGGGAGAGATCACTCACCAATTACTGTAACGGGCAAACCAGACTCAACTTGGGGAAAATGAATTTAATTTATTACCGAAGTAGGATAATGAGGAAATAAAAATTGAATCTTAAAACACCTCAGCCCACCCCTCCCTTCTTCCCGGGCTCAACTTCTCTTCCAATTTCTCTACCTCCTCCCCTCAGCAGCACAGGGGGATGGGGAATGGGGGTTGTGGTCAGTTCATCACACGTCATCTCTGCCGCTCCTTCATCCTTGGGGGCAGGACTCCTCACACTCTTCCCCTGCTCCAGCGTGGGGTCCCTTCCATGGGAGACAGCTTTCCATGAACTTCTCCAGAGTAAGTCCTTCCCACGGGCTGCAGTTCTTCACGAACTGCTCCAGCGTGGGTCTCTTCCATGGGGTGCAGTCCTTCAGGAGCAGACTGCTCCAGCGTGGGTCCCCCACGGGGTCACAAGTCCTGTCAGCAAACCTGCTCCAGTGTGGGCTCCTCTCTCTACAGGGCCCCAGGTCCTGCCAGGGGCCTGCTCGAGCGTGGGCTTCCCATGGGGCCACAGCCTCCTTCAGGTGTCTCCACCTGCTCCAGCGTGGGGTCCTCCACGGGCTGCAGGTGGAACCTCTGCTCCCCCATCAACCTCCATGAGCTGCAGGGGGACAGCCTGCCTCACCATGGTCTTCACCACGGGCTGCAGGGGAATCTCTGCTCTGGTGCCTGGAGCACCTCCTCCCCCTCCTTAACTGACCTTGATGTCTGCAGAGTTGTTCCTCTCACATCTTCTCACTCCTCTCTCTGGCTGCAAATGCTGATGGTTTGGGGTTTTTTTCTTCCTTCTTAACTCTGTTACCCCAGAGGTACTGTCACTGATGGGCTTGGCCTTGGCCAGTGGCGGGTCTGTCTTGGAGCCGGCTGGCATTAGCTCTGTTGGACATGGGGGAAGCTTCTAGCACCTTCCCACAGAAGCCACCCCTGTAGCCCCCCCTGCTACCAAAACCTTGCCACACAAACCCAATACACTTCTTTTAGGTACAGTGGGCAGATCAACAAAGAAAATCCCAACATCTTACTTCTGCCATGGTGATATGACTGGCATTAGAATAAATAAAAATAGGTACATGTTCAAGTAAATGTGGTATTCATGAGTAACTTTTTCCTTTCAAGATTGTAGCAATTATTTAACAGTATTCCATCAGATTTCCCTTTACATAGAAATTCAGACTTTTCCTACACATATTTGTCTAACCCTGCTAGGCATTACATGAAGAGAAACACAGTTAAGTAAATATTACCAGGGCATAATCTGCAATCACCCTGAAGAGCAAGAAAAGTTACCTAGAACATTTTAACCAACAGCACTATAGTATGTGAATGAAGTGGGAAAAATTCAAAGAACAAAACCAAAAAGTATTAGAAATCCACAAAGACGACATATTAGGAATGTTTTATAAGATATTATTGCTTTGAAATTATCATGTAGGTTGAAAGGAAGATACAGTGTGGCTTCAAATTCAAATCTACATATGCCAGTAAGCTTTGAAACTGGGCTTTGGACTGGAGCTGGACTGAAACTTGAAAACCTTAAGTCCTCTCCATGATAACGTATGGAATAATGTTTATTGGATTGTCACATAGGATCAAGAAATAAAATACAGACTAGGATGCAATCCAACTGAAAAGTCCTACCATAGAAACATAGGACTGGAAAAATCTACTTGGGTCATCAAGACCAGTCTTATGCTGGAGATAATGCAATACACATGGGAGCTGTAAATCCTGCATCCTTTACAAGGCATGGAACACCTGAACTCTATTGGAAACTAAATTGACTTGGCAGAAAAAAACACCTACCAGTTCAAACATGCTAATCTGCAAGCAATAATCTTGTGTATCCCAAATAGAAAAATGGGATGAGATTATATTTCCATTTCTACTGTGTTTTCACACAAGACCGAAATCACATTCTTGAGACTTCTCAAATGGATAAACCAGGTCAATTTTAAATTCAAATTCCAGACTCAGAGCAGGATGCCAGGGACATATTTAGGATAATTGTGTTGTCAGTGAAAGCTTTGGAAGTCTAGCTAGGAAACTAAAGGGATGGTGCTGTGATCACAGAAAAAAAAAAAAAGTAGTCTAGGGTGCAACTGCTAAAAACACACACAGTTATCCATGGACATATTTTTGGTAGTTTAGGGTGCAACTGCTAAAAACATACACAGTTATCCATGGACATATTTTTGGTATCTGTAAGTTACTTAAAATAGTTTTCTTGAGCAACTATAAGTTAAATTAAGCCCTTTCAGGCTTTGTGTTGTTTTTAAAATGCAGAGTCTCAGAGTTCAGTAAATTAACTGTGAAAGTTCAGTGAACTTTCTCAGCCATTAGTTCAAACACACAGAAACTTTCTACACATGAATCATCGCATTGCATTTACTGAACTCCAAGGTCTATCCATATACCTGTTGCTGCACTAGCCACGTTATTCCCTGCGGGACTTTATGATTTTTTTTTCCCCCTGTAGACTTGTAGTTACTAAGGACTACTACATTAGTCACTTGACAGGTGATTTTCTTACTAATATCTATCAGTAAGGTAGCCAAAAGGAACTTCCTATTTCAACTAGTCCCAAGAGCAAACACCATTCCTGATATTTCTAGGAGCATATAGTAAACAATTAAACCAAGAGGCAAGAATGCAACCCAAAATGTATTATTCTACTTAATTTTTTACATCTTTCAAAGCATTTGGATAAAGCCTGCTTGGCCATTATTTGTGGGACATTCTCTATCTCTACTGCTTCCCCTACTAGACTCTGCATCTGAAGGTATGGATTTTGCTGGTTCTGCTGTGAGGTACTGCAGTTTCTCTTACGGTTTAGTAACATGCGTATCATGCATTGGGAATTGGGTCTTTGTTCTGGAGGCTTGTGACTGACCTGAGAAGACAAGAAATGGATCTTCTTCAACTGGCATCCTCAATCCTTGCTCTCCCTTCTGCTCCCATTCTTCTGATTCAGAATTAGGAGTTCATTTAATTCTCATCTTTTCTCCCCAGAATTGTTGTGCTACAAATGGCTTTGCTCACCTGTATTTAGAAGCACCAGGTGTTGTGCCCACAACTGTTTTGAAGGCTTTGTTTTGAAGCATTTCCCTCAGATTATGATCTGCTATAAATTAATTCAAGTCCTGTTGCTATTGTATGTTTTACCTTCTTTCCTTTTATTTGCTTTTTCTTAAAGCTTTAGCATGATTTATATAGAGGCATCACTTCTGGAGACTCTGAAATCTTAGATCTTATGGTTTAGCAGGATTTGACATCTACAGGTGCAAGATCCATGAACAGTTTATGTCATGTAACATCTCCTGTAGCCAGATTATCAGGATCACTTCCTTCCATTGGAAAATTAGAGGGGAAAAAACTGTGGGTATTCTCATAGCCAGTGTGGCACATAGTCTCTCAAAGGATGTCAGAAAAGCCTCTGCAAAGCTTCTGTCCCCCTGCAAGAGGTGCATTTCAAAGCTAGTAGTTCGAGTGCACAGCAACCAAACACCTACTTTCTTGCATCTTTGTTTTCTCGAGTCAGAGTTTTCTTCTATTTCTTTGTCTCTGACATGGAGCACAACTCCA
This sequence comes from Balearica regulorum gibbericeps, assembly GCF_011004875.1. Lineage (NCBI taxonomy): Eukaryota > Metazoa > Chordata > Aves > Gruiformes > Gruidae > Balearica > Balearica regulorum. Next base: position 172,236,290 of record NC_046184.1, on the reverse strand, counting down.
CCACTCCTAATTCACCTTATCTGCTAGTCTTTTTACAAAGGAAATGGCACAGATCCTCGCTGATAAGACTGCTGTCAGATTTAATAACACATTCACTTCAGAGCCCGCACTGGGCAAGTGTCATCTCTCTCTTTACTACCAGCTTAGGCTCACTAAAGAAAAATTCCTCTCCACTGGGATGTAAGACCTAGGTAACACAACTAAATTGACCTGTATGACTTACTAGACCCAATCAAGAAACAAAGTAGTAGGTGAAATAAATAGGATCTTTCTCTCACATGTACATACACAAGTCAAAGCAGAGCTATGTGGTTCTGTAGTTCAGAAACTATGCAAGGGTAAAGTCCACTCACATTAGGTGGACTCCTCTATAGGAAAAAAAGAAAACACATGTTCTCAACTTAAAAAATAGTATTTGTTTTCCAGCCATTTGTAGCAATATACAAAGAAACTAGTCCAGCTTCCCAGGACTGGTTTAATGCTCACGCTCCCTGTGGATGAACTTGACAAGAGATCATCTGCATCCTATGACACATCTTCCACTTCCCAGGAAATTATTCTGGTCGCCTTACATGAAAGGTCAGATTTATGTTTTTTCTTCTTTGATTTCTTGCTGAATTTGTTCTATTCAATGGTCCTACAGACCATTTAAATGTATAGCCATTCCAGAGATGCGAGGGGATAGGAGATTAAAAAAAAAAAAATTTAATTACCCCCCCCCCCCCAAACTATAGCCTCTTTATTTGAAGAAATACAAGAAATATAAGCTCTTGGTTAAAATGGAGGAATTTCAACTGACTTGTCAGTGTCCTTCAGTATTTCATATTTATAAGAATGCCATAATCACTAGGCTAGTGGGTCATTGATGCAGGAACATCTACACTGAGGTAATTCTAGGCACACTGTATGTCAGCATGCTGTAGCATGACTAGTGAAGTCAGTCACAGAGGTAGAGTTAACAGACCAAGATGTGTTTCTTTCCCTCTTACTCCATGGGGGTCCATTTCTTATGTTTAGAACAACAGAGCAAACAAAGGAAACCAGCTCCTGCTTCCCACGTTCAAAACCCTGTCGAACACGTATCATCTCATTAGTTCCATCAAATATATCTTTATGATATTACAAGAAAAGGAAGAAACAAAAGGATATGTAGCATGGGAGAAAGAAAGTTTAAGAAGTGGGGAGGCGTAAGAGGGCAGTAGTTCAGCATCCCAGTCTACCTAGAATTCTTTACCTAGAAGTTTATTACAACAGGAGAAATTCCAATAAGAATCTAGTTCCATTCACCTTCATAAAGGTACCACACTAATAAAACAACAGCAAAACCACTAAAACCACCCAGCCCTCTCCCTGCCCCCACCCCCCAAAAAAACACAACCCAACAGATGAAACAAAATCCCAAGGATCAAGAGAATAGTTGTAATTTTTGTTGGTTTTGATGTAAAATGGAATGATTTAAAGCATTTAATTTTAATTGCTCATGAGGAAGAACAGGGTAATATATTTTAAGTGTCATGTTTTAAGGCAAGATGCTTTTGAAAGTTACTATATTCATATGAGAAATCCAGGGAGAATTTTTTGAAGGATTTATTAAGGAAATGACAGTTCAGTCAGACATATGCTTTTGGAGGACCATGAAACCTGTAATTAGGGACCAGATTGTAATATAAATCAGAAACCAATACAACAGAGGAAAAAAAAAAACCCAAACCTGTCAGGATTCTCCATCAGACTTAGGGAAAGCACAGACGTGCTTGGATAACTGCAATCTACATCTTACACTGCAAGCCCTGACAAGAAAATAAAATTATATCACAGCAGAGTGAGCTAGCAAACTACAAAGATACATGGAGGGATTATGTGAAATGCATACACCAAGGATGAAAAAATACAAACAGAAACCCCTCTGCAAGAAGTGGAGCATATAGTATGAGAAGAAGCAGACCTAAGCACCACTCTGCATTTGAACAGAGCTTCTGTATTTGGGAAAACCAAAACCACATTGAAGAAATCTATGCAATGCTCTAATACAAAACATGCATCTTCTTAGAACATGCTAAAATCCTCGTAGGACCAGAGTTGCAGCTATAGCAAAAGTTAAGTGACTTTTTCAAGAAAAAGCTATAGCCAGCGACTGAAATGTTACTCTGAATATGAATGGAACACATATTTAATTTTAGTGGACATTTGAATGTAGTATTTCAAATGTCATTAAGAGTTTTAAGATAAAAAATAATAATGAAAGCAGAGACGTAACATGATCAGTCTTTGGAAAGATTTATCCTAATTTGTATGTCTGAGAACTAAATACGACTTCTTGAGAAAACGCCTTAACTCCAGGTACAAACTACTAGACAGTCCTAATTTTGCTATCCTTTTTTAAAAAAAAACAACTTTTGTTTTAAAAGGAGGAACACCTGGGAATAGAAAAATAAAGTAACCTGTCAAGAGAGGGATGGATGACACGGGAAAGGAAAAACTAAAATTCCTGCAAATGGATAAAAATCACAAGGAATAAATGACAGTACAGTAAACAGAGCTATGACAAACTAGAAAAAGTAAGGTCACACCAGAGCGTGATGGTGTACATATACATACACTAAAAAAAATTTCTGCATCCATCGACATTTCATACTTATGACTCAAGTGCCACTGACCCACCTACATAAAGTTATTTTCTTGAAGTATTTACATTACCTTGAAACAGCCAGGTACTTGTCATTCCATTAGCACTTAAGACAGAGGTTGGTTTTAAAAAGCTTAGTCCTGTAGTGATCATAAAGACGAGTCACAACAAGAACTCTAAAAGCCCTGGCCCAAGATACAAAGATTATTTCCACCCCCCCAAACTTCCCTAGTACTCAAAGATCTTTTAAAAGAAGAGAACTAGAACATTGAATTTGTGCTAGCATCAGAAGTACAAACAAAATGACAACAATAATTACCCTGTAATTACTCAGTTAACAGAAAGGATTGCAGTGCTAGACAACCAAAGATGAAATAGCATTAGTTATATTTTTACATAAAAGTAGATCTCATTAAATAAACCTTCTTTCTACACGTATAGGCTTCCAAGTTAGTACTACACAATATTCAACTCAGGCATCAACACCATAGAAAGCAATAGACCACAAGACAAATAAATATAAACTAGCTGATTAACAAGTACTTCTTAAAAATGTATCAGTATATATGATTTATCCTTTAATAAAATTTACTTCTACCAGAAAAAATGCTTCCAGAATTGACCAGAATCTAACTCTCCTCTTACACTAGCCAGTAACTAAAAAATTAGTGCTATACATAAAAAAGCCCCAAAATTCCACAAACCTACACAATGTTTTCATTTTTACAATCAAGTTACTTAGTAGTTTTTTTCCCTAAAAGAACATGCTTTTCTCTAGCACACATTTTTTTAAAAAAAAGAGAAACAAGACCACAAAAGTAGCCTAATTATGATAGCTTCCAGCCTCTTAGCACCTCCTTCCATTCAAAACAGTTATTGGAACAAGGATATTAAAACAATTAATTATAATGTAAATTTAGTTAGCTGCATTTTGTTGAAATTTTTGAGTTTTTCCTGCTCACAACAGTGCCATAAATAAGAAAGTTATTGGCCTTTGCTAATTCACTCTTGGAATAAGATGGAAGCTGATTTACAACCCCTTCTCTAGGGCAGTAATTCTTGTCATAGAAAGTGAAGAATTATTTTGTCTAATTTTAGTCATCTAAAGGTTGGGCATCTCAGCCTAATCTGGCTTGAAATTTAACTAAGTACATAGCATATCTCAGTCTATCACTAGCAGCTAATAACCAATATCCTCCAGGCAGGATTCACTCATTTTACTCACCTACGTGTGCATTAGCTGTGTGGCCTACACTAGTCAAGCTCTTTCCATGGTAAGTGAAGAGACAAGTATCTTCAAAGAACAATTCATCCCACCTGTCTTAGGCATCTGTTTTTATGGTGGGATGAGTTGCCCTCCAGAGGTGCCCACCATACTTTAATTAGAGCTCGAAACAGATAAATAGTACATAAAAGCTTCAGCGACCTTTTAATCAGGCAGTTATGCTTTTCCAGTTTCTTTACTCATCTTGATGCAATGCAAAGTAGCAAAATGTGAAGGCAGATATGGCTCATGGTGCAAGTCTTTCTAGAATGGGGTGATAGAGCCATGCCTTTGATTCCTGCTGTTAGAAGGCCATTTTATGATTATAGGTGAGCACTGAGTGCATTTGTACCTTTGGCTATAGCTCTCTTCTGTTGTAGGAGCCAGTAAAATCAAAATGCATTCATTCTCTTTAGCTGTTAAACTCTACTCAGCCGTTTTCACCGTAGGTCTTCCAGCAAGCCTGACCAACCTCATTCCTTGACCTCCACAACAGAAGAGGTTGTATTTCAAAGTTCAAGAATCTTGCTAGCCAGCTACTGTAATTTTATTCTCCACACCAGTTCACCTTTAGCTAAAACTATATCCCAGTGTAGTCCTCAGACCTTAATCATTAGAAAGCTCCTAGTTGCGGCTTATCTTATTGATTTTCCATTGCACTTAAACCAGGGGGAGGAGGGTATATAGGAACTGATTTTATCTGCTGCTTTAAGTTACTGGGTCCACAGATACCCTTAACTTATTCCAGTTATAGGAAGTTCTAAAATGTATAATTTAATTTTTGCTAGATCTTTTTTACCTTATGAATTTCCAGAATTTTACTTCTGCTATGTTCTGAGAAAAATAGAAAACTGGGACTTAATTTATTCTTGTCGGAACCTCACCTGAAGTTGTAGGCCATATAGCCCCATGCAGCTTTTAGATATATGCAAAGATAAGGTGATCCCTCTTGTGGAGTAAACTTGTCCCTAATATTAAAGAACAGCCCAGGAATCGTTCTTAAAAATTCAAGACCTGAATTTTTTTACAGCACTGTATAAAAATTATGATGCAGCTACTAAGGCTATTTGGCTTTGCAGAAATGCAATGAGGGCAGATTTAGGTTTGAGAATCATAGAATCATAGAGTCATAGCATGGTTTGGGTTGGAAGGGACCTCAAAGATCGTCTAGTTCCAACCCCCCTGCCATGGGCAGGGACACCCTCCACTAGACCACATTGCCCAAAGTCCCATCCAACCTGGCCTTAAACACTTCCAGGGAGGGGGGCATCCACAGCTTCTCTGGGCAACCTGTTCCAGTGCCTCACCACTCCAACAGTAAAGAATTTCTTTCTAACATCTGATCTAAATCGACCCTCCTTCAGCTTAAACCCATTACCCCTTGTCCTGTCACTACACTCCCTGATAAACAGTCCCTCACCATCTTTCCTGTAGGCCCCTTCAGGTACTGGAAGGCCGCAATTAGATCTCCCCGGAGCCTTCTCTTCTCCAGGCTGAACAACCCCAACTCTCTCAGCTTGTCTTCATACTAGAGGTGCTCCAGCCCTCTGATCATCTCCGTGGCCCTCCTCTGGACTTATTCCAAGAGCTCCATGTCTCTCTTGTACTGGGGCGCCCAGAGCTGGACGCAGTACTCCAGGTGGGGTCTCACAAGAGCGGAGTAGAGGGGCAGGATCACCTCCCTCGACCTGCTGGTCACGCCTCTTTTGATGCATCCCAGGACACAGTTGGCTTTCTGGGCTGCAAGCGCACACTGCCAGCTCATGCTGAGCTTCTCATCAATCGATACCCCTAAGTCCTTCTCCTCAGGGCTGCTTTCAATCCATTCCTCGCCCAGCCTGTAGTTGTGCTTGGGATGGCGCTGACCCACGTGCAGGACCTTGCACTTGGCCTTGTTGAACTTCATGTGGTTCACACGGGCCCACCTCTCCAGCCTGTCAAGGTCCCTCTGGATGGCATCCCTTCCCTCCAGTGTGTCAACCCCACCACACAGCTTGGTGTTGTCAGCAAACTTGCTTTATTTGGATAAAATGAACCAACTTATGGGTATGGTGATAAATAGAAGTTAGTTTAGTAGCAGAAGGACTCTAGTTACCATTTAAAAATCTCACCTGATGTCTAGAAAGGAAAGCTGTATCTTTTTGAAGTTGGAATGTCTTGGATGCTTGGTAAAATCATTTTTGAAGGCATCTAAGTTCAAAGTTAAGTTATATTAGTAACTTAGCTATGGTGGTTTGGTAATAGAAGCTAATATAAATTCAGTTTAAACGACTGTAGCTAATAGTAGATAATGTAATGTTTTAGAAATGCTTTGGAAATTAGTATGTTGGATAGTTTAGGAAGTCTAAAAACTATGAAGAGAAAACATATTTCTTTGAAGAAATATTTTTTCCCCATAATTTGTTTATTAATGTGAAGCTATGCTTTCTACCGAGTCATTTTAGAGGTAAACCAGCAACTAGGCTTGAGCTTTGATTCTAGTAATCAAATAAATTTAAACTTGATTCTTGATTTCTACTGAATTAAACCTATAACTTCCTCTACTAATCCTAAAATCACTAGTCCAGGATGAATGTGGCAAAAGAAACAAGTGTTGACTGAGTCCTATCTAGTCAAAATCTGAACTGACAGCCAAAATTTTAGAGCTTTAAATATTGGTTCTGAAAAGAGATGGATCAGCCGTTACTACACTTTGCAAAAGTAGGTCACAGGAGGCCTCATAAAAAAAAAAATACTCTTTATTTCCTTATTTGACTTTCTTTCTGCTATACTAATAGCACATAAGGCATTCTTAGCTGTGGAAATCTAAACTGTGGAATGTGGGGGCATGTCCCAACGTCTGGGTCCAGCTACAAACTCAACTGCATTCCAGCTTCATGTCAGATGGAGAGCAAGCCTTCATCATCTTCCCTTTCCCCCTCTTGTTTGTTTATGAAAGCTTAAGGAACATGAAGTGACTTATTTGTTTATCAACAGCTAGTGCTCGCAAATACCGACATGCAGGAAATTTTAAGAAACCATGAAAGCATGCCTTGCAACATAATTTATCAGGAGATAATAAGAAACAAGGACACACAACAAGAAACAATGTTGAAGAACAGACAGAGAAACAGATTAGTAAAATGTTAAAAATATTAGCAAATTAAAGAGAGATCAGCCAGTCAGTCTGATAAAATTAACCAAAAAAATATAGTTGCAAACTAGATTAGCTCAACTGCTTTGGGCAAAACCTAAGGCAATTTTGTTTAAAAAAAATAATTTTGAGATCCTAATTAAGGTACTCCTTTTAAGATTGATGGTGAAGACAATAATGGAAAGCTCTTTTAGGACTGCTGAACTTGAAACAGTGCTTCATCTGACTATTTGGTTTACTTATACAGAAGAAATAGAGATATTTCTGCTTTTTCCAGCTCTGCTTTCTGCTCTGCAGATTGCAGGTCATTCTGTAAGAGTCAACAGTAGTTTAACCAGCCAGCATGTTGAAACATTTGAGAGTCCAGATTTTTCCAAACTAATTTTAGGCAAATAACTGAAGATCCACTATCGGGAATGTAATTGCCTTTGACTCTCAACAGTCAATGGGTGACTCATGATAGATGGGCTAGTTTGTCATCTGGAGGTGCTATTGAGAGTACATGAGGACAGGCACGAGTCTTCTGTCTCATCTCCCACGTCTTTAAATGGCGGCTATGATGACCTATATTACAGCTCTGGTATTAGATGATAGGGTAAATCCACAGATTTTTTTGTGTGTCATTCAGACTGCAGGATATTCTAAAAGTACAATAATGTTTCTAATGTTTCAGTAGTAGAAAGATAAAATCTTAGTCTGGTAAGAGAGGCCTTTCAATTAGTATCACAACAAAAATCATCTTGCTGGAATATTTCCCACGAAGGAAGAATTCTCCCTGTCTTTCCAATCAGAGTTTGAGTCGATGAGGAAATCTGCATGATGAATCTATTTTCCAAAGCAGGTTATACACATGGGGAAATCTTGCTGAAACACAATAATTGTTGCGACTCGATACAGCTTCTCTCACCTTATATAAACTGGATTGAGCTATGTCACTAGAGAGTCCTGTGATCTGGACTCTGTAGTCCCATATAGAGGTGTGAAGACCAGATTCTCCCCAGAACTATTTTTTGTGCCTAATGCGCCATTTGGAGGGGATGAGTTCATCTGTGTCCCAGAAGGTTAATGGATACAGTTTCACCTGCTCTGTTTGTGAGTCAGAGGCTGTTCCCCTGTGACACTATTTGCTGAAGGACAGTTTAGCCATTAAATGGGAACAAAATTGGTAACATTTTTTACTGAAGATGTAAACCCTCATCCAAAATAACCTCTCCCTTTCCTGAAATGACCAAATGCAATTAGGACATTAATGACCATATTAATAGGTGGTATTACAACTGCTACTGGAAGCATACCAAGTATTGGACATACAATTGCGCATACAGTTCTGGAGGCAGCTGTCAGACTATCTAAGCATTTCAAACAGGAGTGCAAGGAATGGTTTGGGCTCTACATGTAACACTAAGAGCGGAGAGACTATAGGAAACTGCTAAACCCAGTGTTGTGCAATGCACTTATTCTGTGTGCCCCACTTGGAATGCAGAATTAATGCCAGATAGCTGGAAGTGAGCTGGGAAAAAATAGCTATTTCTCCATAAGGATGTAAATAGGAAACAACAGGGTGGTTGATGTCAATGTCTGTGAAAGGAAGCACGTTTTGAGTCCAGTCATTGTGGTTCTAGCTTGGCCTCAGCTCTATTCAGAAGCTGATCCTAAACTTGGATATTTAATTTAATAAATTCAATTTATTTTATGGCTACAGGTTGAAGCCTGGTAGGTGGCTGCTTCTTTCTGTAGTGAGGAGTCAAATGATGACTCTGTACTTCTGATTTGGTCTAAACTCCAGAAATCAAATAAACTTTTCTAGGACTTTTAGAAGTGAATACTTTGTGATAAATTTATTTTTTTTTATAAAAAGTCTGTGCATGATCAAAAAGGACAATAAAAATGTCCTACAGGTACAGGCTAAGAAGAATTCTTAAAAAAAATTTTTCCTTGTGCATTGGAAGATAAACTTACTTAGGACAAGTTTCTTAGGGTGGTAGGTTCTTTTGAGTTTGTCCCTTTCCTGTTTCCCTTTGGGATTCATTAACTCACTGCTGCTGGGTATACCTTCTTCATGACTGGATTCCCTGGTAATACCTCCCAGAAAGACAAATAAGGAACCGCTGTCACTTTTTTTTTTTTTTTTTTTTTTTTTAAGAACAGGTCATATTTTTAAAATTTCTCTGCAGCTTTGTTCCCTAAAAGAACTGCCAGGTAGATTTAATGTTCTATTACGCCTCTTACATTTTTTTTCCGATGAAAGTGACATCCCTTAGCCATAGAAAAATCTCAGCCTTTGCTCTTAAAAGAAGACTAGGAAAAGATTGTTATGCTGAAGACTCTATTATATTTAAAACTAGTGAAAGTGATGGAATAAATGTCACCGGGTAGTTCAGTGTAGTTCACATTGACTCATGATTCAGTTGCTTTTCAGAATAAATGTAACTGTAATTTTATGTTATCTTAAGAGTACATAAAATGCAAAATAGAATATTTTAAAGGTGGAGTGAACCTAGGTGAATAAAGGTTCCTGTATAATTTTAATTTTCTAGGTTTGTGAGAGAAGAATGCTTTTATCTTACACATTATCTGTCAGTTGGCTTTACAGATTTCAGGAAAGTATTTGCCTTGGAAAGAAGAGACAAATTCAGCCACCATCTGGAAACAAGTTGTGAGGAAGCACCTTCTCCATAAAAAATAAAAATAAAAATTAGGAAACAGATCAATTGAACCCATAAAACACATCATGCAGAACTCTCATTTAAATCAAAAAGAAAGGCAAGTGAAAATCATGCATGAGAAAGGACTGCAGGATGAGATACAGGGATGCTTGTCCAGCATAAAGAGTTTTAACCGGTGATATTTAGCCTTCTGGGGACTGCAAATTCCTTCTAAAGAATAAAAAACCCAGGTAATTAAAAAAAGCAGGATAATTATTTGCCAGTGAGCTTAAATTGTTCTATATGCTACTGAAAAAAAAAAAAAGGAATGGCTAACCTTCCAAAAGTAGAAATGGTTGAAAATGACATCTCTAGTATATTAGGTTATCGTTGTGGGAACATTTGAACTGATACTGTCTTTGGTGTAGCAGTATTCAGTTACAAGGTCATCCTTTGACTGTGAAGCCCTTTTATGAACCAGAATACTCTGAGTTTATTCCAGATAAGACTGTTGGTTTCAAAATAAAAAATAATTAAAAAAAAAAAAAGGCAAGGATTAAAGTAAAATCTACGAAAATTCTAATTTTAACTCTTAACCGAATCTTTTTTGAAGTCTCTATAAGACTTTGAAAACTTTGAGAAAACATAAGCACTAACTTATCTGTGTTCTTGTACCTCTGTGGTGAAATAAAAGAGGGCCACAGAGTGATCTTGAGCGTGCTACTCAAATGTTAGCTCAGTCGCTGTCTCTGTGTTGGATTACCTCCAGCCAAGACATATCCATTCATTCAAGGGGCCAGCACCACGCAGTGCAGATTCGAGGTGGTTAGTGCCATTTGCCTTTGGCTTCCTGGCCCTTTATCTAAGTTAACAGTACGGGCAAAGATATTTTTTAAATGTATTTATTTAAATGCTAACAGCAGTGTTAAATGCTCTTCTGTTAGTGACCAGGCCAAATACATTATATACATTTTGCAGCTTCTTTTATGGTTTCCATTATCTTATCATCTTATCCACTTGCAGGAAAATGTATTTAGCAGACTGAAAGCTTGCAGAACTGCGCAGAGTGCCTGAGAAAGCTTTTACTTGAAAGTAAGCACCAACAGTCTCTTCCTTAGAGAACTCAGCTGGGCTCACTCTTTTCTTTCATAGAATAACCTAATGGTTAGCACAGTTGCCAAGGAAATGAGAGACTTATATCCTATTACCTTCTCTAGCTGAAAGGGCTGTAAACTGTAAACCAAAACTTCCCAGGAGAATATATCAAGAGACTGGATACAGGGATACTCTTCAAAATTACAGAGAAAAACCTTCCTCTTTCTTAAGAGGCATGTAAAAATAGCAGAAAAATATTTAATTTTGAAGCCTAGGGTGTAAGACACCCACTCGTATGGCAGAATACCACAGTCCAAGTCACAGGGTAGTTTCTGTATTTTTCTTTAATGAGGATTTCACTGGTGCTGTATGTCTTTCTTTTAATAGAACTGGCAGTGTGTGGATTTTTTTTTTCCCACAAATTATTTCTGGAAGATATTAAATTTATGGAAACAGTTTAGCTAAACTAAAAATTTATTCTTTGAGTTTTGCACATATTGCCGAAACATCAAAATCCCATAATGTATCATTCCTCTTGCTGTGATAGTCTCCTGATTTCTTTGTCTCATGTCTTGGGTGGAAAATGAGGAGAACTTTGATACATGTAAGTTGCTATGGGAAGTAAACCCACAGTCTCAGAGACCCAAAAAATCTGGTTTCCTGCACATAAAATTCACCATTACAGTGAAGACTTACATAATATTACAGAATAGCACAACCTTTTTAACCTTTGTATTCACTTTGAAGCTGTAGACTGTGTCCAGAACTCAGTAACCTGGGTCCAAAATAGCTAGGAGACTGGAATTATCAGTGAGTAATATCTATCCTATACTACTTGTCAATAGTTATGGAGAAAATTGTTGTCTGATAACTAGAAAAGACAACACTGACGATGCTACGATGTTAACAACTAACAGTAACATGTTTTCGGAGTATTTTTGCAATCCATATAATCATGTACAATGGGAGTGGAGTGTTTGTTGCAAACACTGCTTAGTTGCAGTCCAGTTTTATTCACAGACATTGTATGCCCTAGATTCCAGTGAGTTTTAGTTAAACAGAACATCTAAAGGTTGCAGTGTTTTTCAGAAAATTTCATGAAGGAATGCCAGTTTTGATAAGTGTTTTTGCTTTCCATAGTTCCAAGAGCACAGAATGCAAACTTGTTCTTAGGTCAAATGGCAGGTCTCTGCCCTTCTGGAACTGGAGGATAGTAGTGGAAATGGCTGCTTTTGCTAAAATAACCTTCATCTCATGCCCATTCAGTACAAAAGAACACAGAAATTCCTAAAGAATAGGTTCTTCAGTCAATTCATTGTCTGGAGGATATTTTTCCTCCATCTGTGTTAAAGGAGAAACTAAGTATATGAAGAGAGAAAGAAAAAGTTATCACTTGAAGTATTTAGATATTTAAATAATGCACAAGATTTCAGTGAACTTTAGCACCCTAGCAAAGTTTAAAATTCAGTTATTCTTTTGTTAATATCATGATGAACAAGGAAAGATGTAGCATTGGGTGCTATATTTCTTAGGGGACCCAGCTGAAATAATTTTTCATCCCTAACAAACCACTGCATGTATTTCCTCTCCTCACAGAAGCTGTTAAGCTCCGAGCGAGCATTGCTATGGTGATAATATATTGACTTTTTCTCACAGAGCAAAGAAATGGAATCCCTCCTATGTCTGAAAAAGATGCATTTTTTATTGCTTACCTGTGACTGGTGCCTTCAGTCCCTGCCAGGAAAGGCTTCCAGTAATAGTATTACATATGTTTTCAATACAGCAGAAGTTACATTACAAGCAAAGAAAACAGTATTACTAACTATTCTGAATATTAAGGCCAAACATAGCTGTGAATAATGAGGCAGTACAAAACATCACTTAACTTTTCAGGTTCCACTGTGACTCATTGTTTAGAAAGAAGAAAAGACAGAGAATAAATCAGTTTACTGATAAAGATAGTTCATCTGGTCCTCAGGAGAAAATGACTTTAAAAAAGACCAATGGAGCAGGGGAGAGGCATCCATCATGTAAATGGGAACTCAGCCACTCTCTGCTTTCCTCATCAAGCATGTTTCTGTGTCAAAGTAATGAAACAACCCTATGATACAGAGAGGACTAGGGTATGTGTGTATGCCACAAATATGTTGGCAGCAGCATTGCAATAGTTTGGGGGGGGGTTTAAATTATTCTTCAGCTTTGGTGAAGCCAGAGAGACACTTTGGTGGTGTACAGGAGAGGGGATATGTAAATTCTGAACTCAGTGGCTATAGAGATAGGTGTTTCTGCTCCTGAACTTTCCCACTGTAAACCTATGGCTGAAAAATGATTTAGTATAAATGAAGAACTCTCTATAAAACAAAAAAACCCACAAAAAGCAAAACCCCCAAAACCCCAAACCAATGTGCTAAACAGCTATGTTTTTGAACTATTTTAATTGATCTAAGTTGCCTCAGAAACTGATTTCTAGCAAGATGATACTAGAGGTCTTTTTTATTTTCTCAAAGAGAGATACAATAGCGTATAATTGGAGAGACTGGAAATAAAGTGTGAGATTTTTCAAAGCATTTTAACTATTTAGACCATTTTGAAAATTCTAGATGGGCTCTTATATGACTATGGAGGATATAGACCCAAGAATGTCCCGAATAGGCAGACAGTCCTTCAGATGGCAGCTCTTTATCAACTTTATCTCACCTGCAAAAGGGAAAATAGATAAAAAGTGGTGATCTCAGATCAGTCTACTTCAATATCATGCAGATTATTTCTTATATGACTGCCTTAGAAACTGTATGAGAGTAGAAGGTTGGAGGAATAAACCACTGTAGAGTTTGCTTCCACATCTTAAATAAAGAGATTTTTCTAAGGATCATTTTATTGAATATGAAGGTCTGTTTGAATTTCATTTTTGTTTGCAACTGGTAGTACATTTACAAATTCATTATTTAAAAATAAACATGAAAGTATTAATATCTGACATTAGTATGAAACTCATTACAATACAATGTAGATCATACTAAAAATAACTGTAAAAACACTGATAAATGCTCATGAAACAATTTCTAACTAACAGAAACAGTCAAAACCTAATTCCTCAAATTTAACATTTGAGGCAGGTAAGGAGAAAAAAAAAATCCATGAAAAAGCACTTCCAGTAACCATAATCAGGGAAGAATCAATAACATTAGAAAATGTAAGATAAATCAAACTTTTTTATTTGCCAATATAAGTTTGATTTTACTGTAAGCATTTCAAAATGCATTCTCATACCCATCTACAAGAAGGCCCCAAGCGAAGATCCGGAAAACTACAGGCCCATTAATCTTACTTCAGTCCTTGAGAAAGCAATGGAATTAGTCCTCCTAGCAACTATTACTATCCAAATGAAGCAGATGATTGGGAAAAGCCAGCACTGATTTACCAAAGATGAAGCATGCCAGACTAACCTGATCACCTGCTACAACAAAATAACATCTTCTGTTGACATGGGGAAAGCAGTGGACATCGTTCATGAGGACTTCAGCAAAGCATTTGACACTGTATCCCACAGCCTTGTCCTAGACAAACTGGCAAGACAGAGATTGGATGGGTGGTCTGTGAGATGGGTAGGAAACTGGCTAACAGGCTGCACTCAGATTGATACCAAAGATTATGACAGTCTGCTTGTTTAGTTGTCTTGTACAAAGACCATGTCAAATAATTTCTTGGATATATTGTCATTGATAGTATGTTTTTGCGAGAAATTGAAATGCTGTTTTAATTAGATGGTCAGATGAACATCTGAAGTAGTCACCTGCTGAGTGATAGGACAGCATTAAATGTTCCTTCTAAGTTTGTGTTGAGTGTCCATGGCAAAGTATCAGCAGTGGGGATCACAGGTGTGGCCTCTGTGAGGAGAAGCCCCGTGTCAGACAGCTGGTTCAAGCCAGCTCCTAGAGACCCACCACAGGGCACAGCTGAGCCCATCAGCCAACATTATGGTGCCTCAGGGAAAATGTGTTTAAGAAAAGGCAAAAAAAGCCACAAGACAGAGAGTAGAGAAGGGAGCAAAAAGAGTCAGAAACAACAGAGGAAACACCAAGGTCAGAGGAGGGGAAGAGGTGCTTCAGGCATTGGAGCAGAGATTTCCCTTCAGCCATGGAGGGGACTGTGGTAGAGCAAGTGAATATTCCTGAGGAACTGCAGCCCATGGAGAGTCCACACTGGATCAGGGGAAGTACGTGAGAGGGAAGGAGTAGCAGAGAGAAACCACCATGTACTGATCATCCCGCCACACCCCCTGCACTGCTCAGGGTGGAAGGAGGTAGAGGTGTTGGGAGTGAAGTTGGGCCTGAGAAAGGGAGGTGGAAGGGCTTAGCTTTAATGTTTATCTTTGTTTCTCACTACCTGAATCTATTTCAATTGCCAATAAATTAATTTTTCCCAGGTCACGACAGTAGCTGGTAAGTGATCTCCCCGTCTCTGTCTTGACCCATGAGTTCTCACAACCCGCTTTCTCCCCCTGTCTCACTGAGGAGGGGGAGTGAGCGAGCATCTGGGAGGGTGTTTGGCCCTTAGACAAGGTTAAACCACCACAATGTTTTGAATCAAAATACATTATTTTTAAATGCATATTTCAGCAGTCATTAGGATGGTCAATGCTAATTGTGTTCTGTGTTTCATTGTCCCAGGATCATTATAATTAATTAATTTTAATTATTAATTGGTATGGCTGTGTTTTGTGTTGAGCATTTAAAATTTATGTTTAATAAATGGAGAGACTGGAGTTCAGAGTAAGTGTTTAACATTAGATGCAAAATTGACTAAAACAGAGCTACCGAAATACTTTTGTGACATAATTTGAGGAAGAAACAGAATATTTGCACATTTTATGGTAGGGCAAACATATATAATGAGTCTAATATAACAAGTGAATTACTATTTTTAGCTCATCTGTAGTAATTCTGCGTCACAAAATTCTTGGTCAAGGACACTGAATCTTGTCATTCAGATCATGATGGATGCTATAAATCATCAGATCTCACTGAACTCAATATCTTAGAAACCTGAATTTCTCCTGAAAGTCATTGCCTAGCAATCTGAGTGCTATATTATGAATCAGAAATATCTTTGTGTTGCCTTACTCATCTTCAGTGGGATCTCCAATTAGCTAGCGTGGGAGCTATCATGAGTCAAATCTGAAGCATTTGTCAACAATGCAATGTTGCTTTTCATTTTGGAGTGTGCTGGTATGCAATAGGAGGAACACAATGTCCTGTGTTGGTCACTGTTTTTCTAAAGCTTTAGATGAACTGGAAAGAATTCAGAGGAAATCAGAAGAATGATAATAGGGTTAGAAAAGTTTATCTATGAAGAAAGGTTGAAGACCTTACTGATACCACTGTGAGGCCACTCTTTATTATCTTTGAATGGTCATGGTGATTGAAGAAGGTCCTTGATGACTATGAAAAGGCAGATGTTATTCACATTTCCAAAAAGTCAGGAAGAATGATACAGTGAACTGAAGGTAGTCAGTCTTCTGTCAGTCTCTCAGAAGATTATGGAGAAAGGCCTCGTGGAAGCCATTTTGAAGCACATGAAGGACAAGAATGTTTGGGAACAGGCAGCACAGATTTACCAAGGTCGAGGGTGCTTGACTGATAGCCTTCTATGATATTACTGGCTCTTTATATTGGGTGGAGGGAGTGGTGTATGTCATTTGTCTTGAATTAAGCAAGGCCTTTGACATAGTCTCCCATAACAAATGTGTAGCCTAGAACAGGAGATACAGACTGGATGGACTACAAACTGGATGAAAAACTCTATGGAACACCAGACTTGATGGGTAGTGGTCAATAGATGGAAGTCTAACTAGCAGTGATAATCCTCAAGGGCCAGTATTGGGACATTCTACCTAATAGAATCGTAGAATGGTTTGGGTTGGAAAGGACCTTAAAGATCATCTAGTTCCAACCCCCCTGCCATGGGCAGAGACACCCTCCACTAGAC
This sequence comes from Balearica regulorum gibbericeps, assembly GCF_011004875.1. Lineage (NCBI taxonomy): Eukaryota > Metazoa > Chordata > Aves > Gruiformes > Gruidae > Balearica > Balearica regulorum. The sequence continues at coordinate 172,219,539 of NC_046184.1, read as the reverse complement.
CACGTTGCCTAAAGCCTCGTCCAACCTGCTCTTAAACACTTCCAGGGATGGGGCCTCCACAACCTCTCTGGGCAACCTGATCCAGTGCCTCACCACTCCAACAGCAAAGAACTTCTTTCTAACATCTAATCTAAATCGACCCTCCATTGCCCCTTGTCCTGTCACTACACTCCCTAATAAACAGTCCCTCACCAGCTTTCCTGTAGGCCCCTTCAGGTACTGGAAGGCCACAATTAGATCTCCCCAGAGCCTTCTCTTCTCCAGGCTGAACAGCCCCAACTCTCTCAGCCTGTGCTCATAGGAGAGGTGCTCCAGCCCTCCGATCAGCTTCGTGTCCCTCCTCTGGACTTATTCCAACAGCTCCATGTCTCTCCTGTACTGGGGCGCCCAGAGCTGGATGCAGTACTCCAGGTGGGGTCTCACAAGAGCAGAGTAGAGGGGCAGGATCACCTCCCTCAACCTGCTGGTCACGCCTCTTTTGATGCAGCCCAGGACACGGTTGGCTCTCTGGGCTGCAAGCGCACACTGCTGGCTTCTCATCAATCGATACCCCCAAGTCCTTCTCCTCAGGGCTGCTTTCAATCCATTCCTCGCCCAGCCTGTAGTTGTGCTTGGGATTGCGCTGACCCACGTGCAGGACCTTGCACTTGGCCTTGTTGAACTTCATGTGGTTCGCATGGGCCCACCTCTCCAGCCTGTCAAGGTCCCTCTGGATGGCGTCCCTTCCCTCCAGCATGTCGACCCCACCACACAGCTTGGTGTTGTCAGCAAACTTGCTGAGGGTGCACTTTCACCAATACTTTCATCAATGACCTGGATGATGAAACATTTAGCAGTGCAAGTTTGTGAGTGACACCAAAATGGCAGGGGACAGGGAGGGCAGCGAGTGAGAAGGGCAACACCAATCACTTCACTGGAGGGAAAGGCTTGCCATTTGGAGCAACCCTGAGAATCTGGAGACAGGGGCTGACGGAAAGCTCATGGAGTTTAGCAAAGGCAAATGCAAAGTCCTGCATCTGAGACAGAACAATCAATCACATGCAGCAATACAGGCTGCTGAGATAGCAGCATTGCAGAAAAGGACCTCGGGGTGCTGGTGGACAACAAATTGAATGTGAATCACAAGTGTGCCCAGGTGGTCATGAAGGCCAATCTCATACCAAGGTACATTAATAAGAGTGTAGCCAGCAAGTCAAAGTCTTCATTCCCCTTTACCTGGCACTCTGAAGGCCACATCTGCTGTATTGTGTCCAGCTTTGCATGTTCTGGTACTAGAGAAAGTTAGTCCAGCAAAGCATCATTAAGAAGATTGAGTGGCTGGAGCATATCATGTGTGAGGCTGAGTGACCTGGATATGCTTGGTCTGGAGAAGAGAAAGTTAAAAGGAGATCAAATTACTGTCTTCAAGTGACCTAAAATAGACTTATGGAACCAGAATCTCTTAGAAGGTGCACATCAAAAAGACAAGAGGTATTCGTCACAGGTTGAAATAATGAAAATTGTAACTGAATATACAGCAGAAAATTTCAAGGTGAAAATAGTTAAGCACTGGAACAAATTGCCAACAGAGGTAATGAAATTTTCATCCTTGGAAATTTCCCTGAACAACCTGATTTAACTTTGAAGTTTGCTCTGCTGTTAATACTTTTAGAAGGACAAATTGGCCAATATGTTTTTGGTTTAAGAAAAAAAATCTGATCTTTCCTAGGAGCACAAGAGAGATCTTTGAGGTTCTTTCCAGAGCTTCACTTCTATGACTCTTTTAAGGCTATCTCTATAAAAAAAAAATTGTGTTTCACAGCATCTAGCGGTTGGGTTCTTTGATAAAGACTGAAATTTATGCCAGCGAATAAGGTGCCTATGCTTTGTCTGGAGTTCTGGAGTATGAAGGCACCTAAGAAAGGGAGTTACAAAAATCAGTGTGCAGATGCACACTGTGAAATATATACAAAACATAAATATGGACATGACAGCAGTATCGGTTTTTATCACCTTTGCCTGAACTTCTGATATGGACAGTTTCTATTCACGGTAGGAACCTATTCCAGGAGCTGTGTGCCTATGTGAATATTACAGAGGAAAGGTACAAACTGGAAACCGAGGTGATGTCTCTCTCTTTTTTTTTTAATCAGCTGCTCAATTGTTAGTATACTCAACAAGGTTAGAGAAGATGTTGTGAGAATTAAAACCAAGTCAGCATTTCTTAAGTGCTTTGAAGATAAAAGGCAATATAAAGCACTAATTATCATTACTAATTAGCATCACACCAAACGACTCACTGACTGGTTTTTCAAGTCTTAACAGGGTTGTCAGCAATCTTCTGGAAAACTTGAAAAACTTTTTCTCACAGACAGAAAGGGAGAGCTGGAAAGCATTAATGTAAAGCCAGTGAACAGCTCTGGGTTTATCTGACCCCAGTCAGAGTAAATTCAGTGTCAGGTGAATCAGAGACTGGCCTGTAATTTGGGGCCATTCTCCAAGCCAAGAAGGTAATTGTTAAACAAATGTAATGGGGCCTGCAGCGTAATTGTGCAGTTGTACGAAATCAAAGATTCTCCATTCCAGGATCTATACCTAGTGAGCCTGCTCAACAGGTACTGTTGATTTCCTGGCTTCTGTACTCTGCTTCTGTCACGGTAGACATATACACCTGCTGAGGATATTTTTCAGCTGGAAATGTTGAACCTGTTCTCATGCGACTCCAATCTCATCGGTATGGATGGCGCTCTCTTTTCCATCATATATTTTAATGCAGATAGGGTAGGATACAGCCTATCTTCATTTTAAGGCTGTTGTCTATGTGTGAGCTAGGTGTCTTAGGTCTAATCATAGTGCATCTAGAGCTAGATATAATAGATAATTATACTGAGCTGCAGAGATATTCAGATGATGAAATGTGGGTGTCCAGTCCAGGATGAGATTAATAGCTTTCTAGAGTCCATTGACTGGACCAATTACCTCTCCACTGAAGCTAGAGAAGCTCTCAAATTTCTCTTACATGTAGACCATCTACGTTATAGCAACTTAGACTTGGGCAGGTTAAATCCCACCTTGTATATCAGGCATGTTTATGTTAAATGCCCACATTGGCCTAATCAATTACAATTGCCCTGAGCAAGCCTAACACACCTGAGCAGAATTAACCCCTTCTCAAAGTGCGATAGAAGGACCTTTATGAGGCAGAGAGTTGTTCAGGATACCTCTCCTTACTGTTATGGCAGAGTGTGCCATGTCATGTTACCCTTTCACGCACTAGCGTAGATGTTGGAGTGTTTGAGAAAGAAATAGGTGGTTGGGTTAAATACCATTCTTTCCCTGAGGGGTTCAAATCTACATCTCTAGGGACAGCGGATGGTCTGTTTTGAGAGCAGATGCCTTCCATCTCATTTCCTGAAAAGGTGCCAGCTATTGCACCAAGAACTTCAAGTTTATTGCACCATAAAAAGGTAATTGAGTTTCTTCCTGGGAGAACCACGTGACCATCAGATTGTTTTACAAGAAATGTCATTCTATTTGGTGAGGAACCTGATCCCATCATTTATCACTGGGCAGGTATTTTTATCAATTAGCTATTCCCTGTAAGACTTAATCGCCTGCCACTTCCACTGACCTATTTCAGAAGGCAGGAATTGCCACACCTGCATTTTGTGCAGTGTCTGCACCTAGCTTTCACTGCCTGTGAGACTGAGCCTGTCATGGATGAAGGTGGAGGAGCACTTGATTGCTGATCACAGTCGGGCTTGGGCCAAATTACTTAGCTCTTTAGGACTGTTGCACTTCTAGGCACACATTTAAATTCAAAGCATGTGAAGAACCTGCAGAGTTTAAACAGTTATGCAGAAACTGAGGGAAGATTTTGACAATCTCAGTTTTGGATTTATATGCATAAGTTTATACGTAAGTGCATTTTAGGCCTCTGCCTAAGATGTTATTGTAACTACTAAAAATAATTCATAGCATCTATCTGCAGGCACAGTTTTAAATTAGAACTGTTTTTCATTCATAAACTTACACGTGTCTGTTCAAGGTAAATACATTCTTCAAACCTTTATTGTTTTCTGGGATGAACAGATCTGACAGTAACAGGAGGCAGACCTGCTAACTTCTGCAAGCTTCCAAGATTTAATGTACTTTCTATAATCCCTGAGAGAGTGGAAGGACCAGCCTTAACCTATTAATTAGCAGTGTCAACGCATAAGATATAAATAAAATATATAAAACATACATTTCATTAGACAAGTTGGTTACCAGAAAAAAAAAAAAAAAGTATTTTGGCACTGTTCCTGAAGGAGTAAGTGGAAAACCAGGATTACCATAATATGTGAAGCTCACAAAACAGCTTACAATGTTAAGGCTCCACAGGCTTTGGAAGGAAATGCTGTTAGAGGCAAAGGTTGTAGGCAATAAACAACTTAGCTGTTATAAAGTTAGGGGTCTTAGATGCTTTTAGGCCTCTGCACCAATGAGTGGTATACAAGAAAGCTGGACTAGTGACCTATATTGTGAAAGGAAAGAATTTGGAGCTTCAGAATGGGAACCGGTTTATCTGATTTCATGAAGCATGCCACTTACAGAGTAACAGGCATTTAGAATTTACAATTCAAAAATGTATTTGAATTCTGCTCCACTCTGAAAATTTGCCCTGGCACAGGCTGCATAGAAACGTTGTCTTATGCTAGAAGTATACAGACTCAAATTCCAAGTAAAATATGTTTGTATCTTACCTTTTTCGTAACAATCAAGTAAAAGTCATGTTCTATTTAAAAAGAGAGGTGTAGGCTGTTTGTTAAACTCTCTTGTTTGTTAAACCATGATTTGGGATGATATCCAAGGCCAGCTGAAACAGGAAAATTTAAGTTGGATGGATTGCCCTCCATAGTTTAAGTAGCGTCCTTCCATATGTGATAAAACTGCACGGCTTTTGAAATGATGACCAACATGAAACCCAAATGTCCCAGTACCGGGTTTGTTGTCACAGTTGCACAGTTTTTATAATCCATGTGCAGCCATTCCTGTTCTTGCTTACAAGATGTTGATTTTGTTTGTTTGTCTGCAATGTATGATACTGTTTTATTGTGGTTTTGAGGATATATGTCATATATAAGAGCTAATCAAGGAAGGAAGAGCGTGTATGTACCTTTTCAGATGAGTGCAGAAGACATTTAATTTATACAGCTTCTGAAGGTCCAAGTGTTAATCCGGTGTCATTAAGACAAATTCCTGATATGCTTTTCTGGGAGCTGTCTGGATCTGCAATCATCTTTCAATTCAGGGTGCTGTTGGAACTTGAACAAGGATAAAACATCTGTTGATAAAGCCGAAAGGTAAATAAACTACTTGCAAATATGAAACATAAAGTGTTTCGAGGAAGAGATGAGTGGCAGGATCCTCCTATTGCCAGTGAGGCTGCAAAAGCTCATTATCAAGTATACTTTACCATTTAGGGGGAAAAATAACGATGTTAAAGGATTGTTCATTAGTCATTTTTAAATAGAAAGTGCTGTGTACTATGAATGGTTGCAGTCCTCATAAATTAATTTGTCTGGGAGTGATAACAAGGACTGACCTTACAGCAAAAAAAAGCTTCTTTGGAGTCATACAGAGGTGAACTGCTAAAGAATCAGTCAAAAACTGTCGATGTTATAATCTAGAAACCAAGCTAGTGGAGAGAAGAAATCTAAGATGAATTTTAGATGGAGAGTGGGCAACTCATTTACCTTAATTAAAAATAGGTGAGATTTGAAATGGGGCTGACTCTTACTACAAAGGCCTTGTAGTACATATAATGTATTGTCATAAAGAGATAATGATGATATTTGGTTTATGGAACATTGCATTGATATTTTTCAGTTTTCTGCTTATAGAATAAATCTCTTCACCAATAAATAAATAAAATATGTTATAGTGCAAATACTTGTTTATATCATTATCTATATAGAGAGATATATCTACCACCAGATAGGAAGGTGAGTCATTCAGAAGCTAGTATTATCACATCTGAGCAAAAGTTATAGGCGTGTATGTCTTAAAGAATCATCATCAGATTTCATCATCTTAGCTGGTACTGGTGTCTCAGATTTCATGTTCACTGACTCACCGATTCAAACCTAGAGCTCCTATTTCTGAAGAGTGACCTCACTGTCAGGATGTGAGGAGGATGGTGGCAAAAAGGATTTCTTTCAAAGCTGCACTACTTGGCAGAAAATAATTCAAGATTTATTATGCTGCTGAGAGATAAATACAAGAGGGATTTTGAACCTAGCAGACTGGCTATGACCTCGGAGGGCAGAGACTGGTATTCCAGTTATTGAATTGCTTATGGATATTAAATAGGCATGGGCTAGTCCTTGGTGTTTATGCATGTCTAATAGTCTTCTGAGATGAGAGATGGTATGTCTTAGGAGAAAGCATTATTTTATTCACTTTTTTTTTTTTTCAGACTGAAGATAGAGGTATGGAGAGACAGCTGTTTTAAAACTTAGCATTGAGCCACATTAGCAGCAGTGTGTTCTCCTAAGATTTCTTAAAGTGAGCTAAGGTGGGCTAGCTCGAGTAATTAAAAAACTGTAATTCAAGTGTATTTTCATAGAGCCTTAAACTGACAGCTGAAGGTGGTAACTTCTTAAACCATTCAAATTTTTTTCTGCAGGATCGTATCTGACAGTCAGTGAACTTTCATTGCATCATTACTATCAAAGAATTTTTCATAGCGCACAGTTAATATCAAAGAGTACTATCAAAGAGTTCTTTAAAACATCTCTCCTAATCCAGATTTTAGAAAGTAATCTTTTTCTTTGGCTGTACAGACACCCTTGTATTGGGCAAATTAACTTTTTTCATTTGGAAAAATGGCCTTCAATTTTCATTCAATGTGATTGATTCATTCATTACAGCTAGCTTGGCTGTCTTGGCAACACTTTGTGTACTAGTATCAATACACTTTCCAGAATAAAAGTATTAACAAGTTCTTTGTAAGTTCGTCACAGGTCACAAAGAGATAAATACTATGCATGGTAAAGCCAAAGAAAATGCAGAAAATTGTAGATTCCATATGATAAGAAACTTCGCCTTCGTTATAAAATGGATTTAATGGTCAGTATTAATTCAGTGATACTAAATTTTGTGTCCTGAATATTATCAAATCAGAACATTTTATGCCAGCAATATCAGTATGTCAGATTAAAAAAACCCCAGGAAACATAAAAACTCTTTCTCAAAATTCCTTTATCTGTCAGAACTGATTAAAACTGATGTTTTAGGATTCCTACATTTTAATTGAACGAAATGATGTAAAAATTAAAAATGAATTGATTATATATAAAACACTTTGCTTAATTTTAGTGTTAACTCATTTAATAAAATACTTTATATCCCTTCTTGTCCTTATCTCTACAGTTCTATTGACTTTCTCTTTTTCCTTTCCTTCCTTGCTTTGTGATTTTTTTTCTTTTCCTTTTTGCTCTCCATCACTATTTCTGACTTCTCTCGTTTCCCCATTCAGAGTCTATTTTTGACCATGTATGTCTTCCTGCCAACCCCTCAACTCCAAATGAGTTTATAAGAGTACCTTTTAGTGTCATTTAAAATTTTTAATGCAAGACTGTTGCCCAGTTTTCTAAGTAAAGTCCTGACTCCATTGTTACTCAGTTCATTTCCAAACTCCCAGTGACCTTGGTTTGTGCAAGATCAGTTCCTACAATTAAAAATATAAACAATAGCGCAGGCAAGCTGTGACACTGGGAAAGTACAGAATAAAACTTCTGGCTGAGAATAGCAATGAATGAGTGTGGTCAGCAGCACTGGTAGGGAAATGTGGAAGAAAAAAACATTATATCTATTTAATACACAGCTGTAAAATTAATTTGAAAGTTTGTCAAGCTAGACAAAAATTTGACCTGCTTGAAAGAGTTTACATTCCTGAGAATTATGAAACCTCAATGTTATGTAAAAAAGGAAATTTCCCCCTCTTTAATACTTACTTTTTTAGTTGTGTGTGTTTCTGATAACTGGTATTCTACAAGATGCTAGTTATGATTGCAATGCAACCTAAAATGGATGTTTTATTATTAGCATATCTTTTTGAACTTTCACATGGAAATCTGTTTTTCATTTCTGTTGCCTCTGTTTTCATCAGTCTCATCTTATTCTTTGTATTCTTTATATTTTCTCACATTCCAAGTAAGCCTCACCAAATCTTGTGCCCATGTTAATTCAGATAACTGATTTTATGTATGGAATATGATAGATATTCCCGCTTATTTTTCATTTGCCTACGCATGTTCTGAGTGGAACTAGGTCATAACGATATCAAATGAAAGACTTAGATATCTCTGTCCTGCAACTTCGAGGATTTGATTTATTTTAAAATTAATACTTTGGTTTCCTCACAATTTGTGGAAAGTTGACATACTACTGTATTTTTGTTCTTTTCATGGGTAATAGAAAAATAAGGTTGTTGCACATAACTTAAGAAGAACTCTAAAAACAAACCCCCAAATTAGACTAAAATAATTATGAGCAATTAAAGGGCCTGAGAAAACCTTATATTCAATGTTTTCATTTTTTTACTGCAAAGATATAGAATTAAACATTCAAATTCTGAATGACTCTATATGCAGCTAGAAAGCCCATTCACAGGAACACAGCATGTTGAATCATTGGTAATTAACAAATTCACTAGGGTTTTTTTAATAATGCAATAGAAGACATTTGATCTTGCGTAATCTAATTACATGATAGAATTGCATCAGATCTGTATTCTCATGCTAGATTAGGATGAGAACATAAACTAATAAAAGTATATTAACTTTCAATTCCGTTTTTATTTCTACAGAGAAACATAGAAATAGATTGCAAAATATTTTTACTTTGATAAACTTACATGCAAATCAGAGTGTTTTTCAGGAAATGGTAGCAGCATTAGAATAAAAGATCTGCATTTTAATTAGAGATAACTGGCAAAATGTCACTGGTGTCTTTATTAGTCACTTTGTTTTTGCAGTGATAATAGAAATTACTGATGAATGAAATGGGGGTGACAGCCCATGGATATTAATCAGTTTTATAGATCCTTGACTCACAGAAATTAGAGATGGAAAAGACCTTTCATGGTGAATCATCTAGTATACTTTACTGTCCATTAGAACAATTTTTTAGTATTTTATGTTGCATCATTTTAGTGTGTTAAGGAAAGGAGCTTTTATACCTGGCTCCCTTGGGAGCTTATTTCATAACCTAAGAGATTTCATTGGGCCTAATACCACTTGTTTTATTTACACATATAATACCAATAAAATTAATAGGACAACATGTATTTGCTACCAAGGAGTTTACCATGACTTTCACTGTCATTGCTACTTTTCAGTTTCAGCTGTATTTCTTAATACATGCTTGCAAATGGAGATATGCTCAATTTGTTACTACTTAGTGGGTTTTTTCCTTAACACACACCAAAAAAACCCCACAAAACAATAGGCACCTTTTGAGTTTGCATGACCTTCTGGGGGAGTGTACTCTCATTTCCCAGGGAATTACATAAAAGGTGAACATTCGAAAGTTACTAGTTTTGAAATTATTCACTTTATTTCTATCACTTCCTAATATTTTTTTCCTAATTTTCCTTTTCTAACATTTCTTAACAAGTTTTCAATCTGATTGATTGGTTTTTGGTATCAGTATTGCTTAAAAGCTGTGACTGTGTAGGTGTATTAGTGCAGATGTACTCAATATGACCTGACCTGTGTGAGAAAAGAAATCTATCATCTCTTGAATATTTTTATTTTTCACACATTCATTCTTAATTTTCTGTCTAGTTTTCTTTTTGTGCCTCCCCTAGAACCACTGCTGGTTTATATCTTCCTCTTTGTTCTCTTCCTCAAGAAAATTTTCAGATGACAGTATATTGCAGCAGCACAGAGACAAGAAAAATATCATAATAAAGCTACAGATCTGCTACTTAAGATTGATGATACCTATATTGACCTCAAGAGCTTTGGGAACATGTACCTGAGTAACATAGTAAGAGGGGTAAAACCAAGTAAAAGAATTGTGGAAAAGTGCAAAATAATTTCTGAGACTGACTTGAATTTTTGAAAAGATCATGGATGATTATGACCACAAAAGAAGTGAGCTATTGTAAAAATACAGTAGGGAAAAAAGCGTGAGTTTGAGGTGCTAACAGAGAAAGCTAATGAAAGGAGTGGGACAAATAAACTCTATAAAAATATGTTTCCATTCTTATGATCGAGAAATGCTAATTTGTTTAGATGTTTAAAATAATTTCTATTAGCATTATATGAATGGGTATAAGCTGTCAGAAATGCATCTGGAAAGGAAAATATCATGGACATAGATCATGCAAAAATCTAACCGTGACAGTCTTTGGACTGAGTATTTATGTGGTCATCCTGAGAGCTTTTTGTGGGTTTACTAATGATATTAACAAGATAGTACTCTAAAAATAGAGATTTTAAAGAAATCAGACCGATGAACATCAGCTGAAAATCTGAATGAGTATACATCACTGCAGTAATTCTGAGGAAAAAGAATCACAAAAAATCAAGAGCTAGTTTTGATCAGCTGGGAAAAAAGAGGCACTATCTTGAGGTATAAGTTCTTGAATAAATCATGTACTATGAGTGGTTACAATCATAACAGAACAGGGAAGTTAGATCCCATTTGGGATGTTGAGTACATTTATGTGCATCAGATAAAATGAAGAGAATAAATGTGATTAAGAGTGGGATGGAGCAGTCAGGCAGGTAAAATTTTTCAAATTAGGTAGGAAATAGTGCTTTTGCAAGGAAGAAGGGAGAAGATAATGTGCAGGAACCACAGAATAATAGCGGTGGGAAGGCAGAATAATTCATTCACCCAAGGTCCTGTCCTTGATTTGCAGGATTTGCAGCCAGGGTGGATGCATCTGCTTGCAGATCCTCCTAGGAAGCAGATGAAGGTGCATCCACTATTGTGAAGCCTTGATCAATGGGACAGACATAAAAACATCTAATGGTGGAGAATACAGAAAGGAATAGAAAGGTGTCGTAGTTTCGGCAGGGATAGAGTTAATTTTCTTTCTAGCAGCTGGTGTAGTGCTGTGTTTTGGATTTAGGATGAGAATAATGTTGATGATAACACACTGATGTTTATGGTTGTTGCCAAGCAGTCGAGGACTTTTCAGGTTCTCATACTGGCCTGCCAATGAGAAGGCACGGGGCAACCAAGAACCTGGGAGGGGACACAGCCAGGACAGCTGACCCAAACCGACCAAAGGGATATTCCATACCATATGATGTCGTGTTCCATTTATAACTGGGGGGGGTGTGGGCCGGGAGGCAGGGCAGCTCAGGGTCTTGCGGAGCATCGACTTCGGATGGTGAGCAATTGTGCTGTGCATCACTTGTATATTTTTTGTTTGTTTGTTTTGTTTTGTCCTGTTAAATTTATTAAATTGTCTTTATCTCAACCCACAGGTTTGGGTTTTTTCCATTTTCAATTCTATCCCCTATCCCACTGGGAGGGGGGAGTGAGCCAAAGGTTATGTGGTTGTTTTAGCTGCATGCCGGGTTAAACCACAACAAAGGGATAGGAGCAGTGCTGACAGAGATAGGTGGACTGGGACGACTTTGGGATGGAAACTGGCTGCTGGTTCTCTCTGCATTGCCCTGCAACCAATTAGGCATTTTCCTAGATCTGCTGCCCTGTGAATGAGTAGGAACTAGCCTCAGTCATGAATGCTGAGGAACTGCACGTCCAAAAGTTTAGAAGCTAATGTTTATCATTTTCAAGAGGAAAAAATTGAGGGTATTCAGTGACACACTTTTGAAGATACTGCAGGTATCCATTTGCTCAGTTGACTTAACAGCTATGAAGTGTGTTGCCTTCCAGGAGACAGAACCTGTGAAGATAAGAAAAAGGTTATGACACCTGTGTGACTGGGATTGCCATGGGTCATAGGCTGTAAGGATGCTGCCAGGAGTGATCTTAGGCAGGTAAGTGGCTAAATAGCTCTTGGAGCAAAAGTGAAATCTCAGCTGGAGTTCCCTTCAGTGCCTCTAGCTATTGATAGTAGTCCAGATAGGTATAGATAAATTAAATAAAAACATGACTATAGACTTGTAAACAAGCTGACATTGTCTTCATTGCCCATGGATAATGTTCTAAGGAGGACAGCTGAATGGAGGAAGGGTTCATTTCTTCCGCTGGGGCTTTTGATCAGGTGATACCAAAGATGAAGGAATATTCTCTATACTGTGGAAGAGAATAATTTTAGATTAGATTAGGAAATGATGGCAGCATAAGTTTACAGGTGAGCATTAAAGGCCTAAAACTGAAAAGAGGAAAGTTCCTATGCCATAATGGTGATGATAGAAAGATTAAAACCATATAGTAAACATTTTAGGTGTATAATCTAATACAGTGGATTAGATTTAATGAGTAATGCAAATGATGGGCTTGATGTCTTAGTAAACAAGTGAAATAATGATTTAACTTGCATTACAGAAACTTAGTTCACAGGATTAAAATAGTGATATAGGAAAGTACAGTTTAACTGTGAATGGAAAAGAAAGATGATGTTACCTTTGATATCAAAAATATACAGAAAGACCACAAAGTCTGATAGATGCTTAAAAGCCATAATCAGGTCACAAATATAAAACTCATTGCAAAGAAAGCCTAGGAAATATGCTAAACAATGATTTTAAGCAGGATATGGACTGTTCTGCAACCTCAAACACCAGAAGGAATTGCTCAGAAAGTATTAAGGATGAATGTAAAATAATAGCGTGAACTTGCAGAGACAAAAGCAGAAAAGTATAAAATGAGAAACAGTTATTAGGAAGTATAAAATATTCTCCAAGCATACTGGTATTTAGAAGAGCAAAGAAAGATCTCTACACAAAAGGAAAGGATATCCAATAGTGGAATATCCTGAGAAATCTGAAGTGTTTAATGTTGTGGTGGGATTTTTTTAATTTCATTCTTCACTAAAAAGTCTAATTAACACAATCAACACATATGGAAATAGAGGTAAGAATCATTGTAGTATAAGAAAAAGAAGAGGCAAGAGATTCATGAGTCATTTTCAAATCTGCTCAGCCAAGTAAAATTCACAGTAGGAGATTCAGCAAACTGAATGAGACCATCTCAAAGCCGTTAGCATTTATATCTGAGAACTCATGCAGAATGGTTGAAGTTCCAAAAGACTGTAAAAGGGCAAAAATAGCACTAAACCTTGAAAACCAGGGGGATAGAAGTAGACCAGGAAACTACATACAATTTAGCCTAACTTAAATTCCTGTAAAAGTACTGTAACAAATAAACTCATTGAAAGCAAGAAGAAAAATAACAGCCCTCATCAATTTGTCCATTACACATCATGTTAAACCAAATTATTTCTCTTTATGACAAGGTAACAAGCTGATGGATAAAGAAGCAGCAGCAGATATGATTTATTTTGACCACTGAAAGGCTTCAGGCACCATTTCACATGACAGTTTCACACAGAAGCTAGGGATCTAGATGATCCCACTGTAAGGTGGCTGCACAGCTAGGAACAAAAATAAAGCTCAGAAGAATCGTTTCAGTGGTTTACTGTCAAACTGTAGGGATGTATCAAGAAGGGTTGCACAAAGGTCTTTCCTAGGCCGGATGCTACTTAGTGCTAGCATTGTCTTGTATCAAGGACAGAGAGGTTGTTAGCTACAGTTACAAGCAATATAAATCTGGCTACAAGCACTAAGGATGGCAGGATTTGAATTCAAAATGATCTTGACTGACAGGAGTCAGTCAGACTGAAATAGTTATGTTTGAATTATATAATGCCAAGTGAAAGGTTTTACACGTTTGTAGAAAAAATCAAGTGCAGAAGTACAAGATGGAGAAGGCTGGCTTGGCCTGAATTTTTCTGTGAAGGAAGTGGTTTCCTGATTACAAACCAAACGTGACTTAAAATATTATTTTATCTGTTTATTATTTTTTAAGGCAGTCACGTTAGATGGATGATATCCATGATTGGAGAAAGGTATCTTTCTGTGACCAGGCTTTTAGTCAGAGGTACCTCTTCTCTTCTCCTTGCACCTATTTTCTTATTTAGTGGTGGATGGCCCATCTCTGCTTTTATCATCTGATGAGTACCATAAACTTCAGCTATCTTTTCTCCAAAACTATGAAGCAAAGTCTTTTAGTCTTGGATGGCCCTTCTTCAGCAGCCAAGAAAGGCGGCACGTGTCAGAAATTCAAGTCCCTGTTTATTTCCAGTTGATGGCTACCATGTTTACTTGATCCTCAGGCTGCTTAACTGGTGATACTTCCGAAGTACTGCTGTGAATATTACCACTTTCTGTCTCCAGGATAGTGGGGCCACTCCCTTGTCAGAGATGTAGTGGAATAAATTAGGTTTAGCTGATCATTTCTTGGGACACAAGAAAGGATTAGGCAGTCGCTTGAGGTCAGCTCCAGGGCCCACCCCTATATAAAGTTCTGGACCACCTCCACTAAAAATATGTTTGTATCAATAAATAAATATCTGTCTATTGAAGTAATTATTCATATAGTTTATAAATTTGTACAATTTCTAGACATACATATATGTGGCATATGCAGTGATCAAAATGGAGGAATTGAGTATCTCTAAATATCTGAACTGATGGAAATTGAGAGGCAACGCTAAGCAAATTAATGAAATTTAAAAAGATTGAGATCTGTTGCACTGAGGAGATAGTGAACATTCTTAAATTAGACGAGATGATAGAGTATTAATAAAAACCTTTTAGCGAAGTGCTGGAAGTATCAGTGTGAAGTCCGTAGCACATAAAGATGTAAGGGAAAACTCTTTCGTGAGAGGGTGTGAGGGACCTGTGAAGTTACCCAGCTGTCATTGAAGAAATGAAAGTGGATTTGTGCTATAGCTGAGCTTTCACAGAAGAGACTGAGTGCTTGTGATCTCAGGTGAGCAGATTTAAAATTGAGCTAGATTTTTATCTATTTCTGAAATTAAAACCCTGGTCTTATGAATGCTGTCATATATTTAAATGTGAGACCTCTGCTATCATAAGCATTTTTACTCCTTGAGTTGATGTTCTAGTGAGATTTCTTCCTGGAAAATTAGATTAGTCCACTGTGAGTCACACAAGAGCCTGGGGAGTGTAAAACATTTAGTACAAGTATGATTAGTTCTGTATACAATGACATGAATATGAAGGTGCTCTGCACACAAATTATTTAAGGTGTGTTAAGGCAGGTAGGTATGAGGTATTCACATTTTCTTAATTAGAGCAGAGATTGTATTTACATAATTTGTCTTGATTATGAATGTTCATATAAGGCTTTGGGAAATTGTACTGAACCCTTTCCAGAAATGTTTGCACTGCCTTAGCATTGGGAGATATAATAGACAGTGTGGGGATATTCAAAGTATAATCTAGACAACGATTGAGTGAGGTGGGCTATAATTTGTTTTAGCTTTTATTGAGACTCTTAGATTATAAAAATCACTGCATTGGCCTATCTAAGTAATGAACTATTTCTTGATTTCGTATTAATAGTTAATGTAAATGGAACCTTTCTGAATTGTGATTGTGTAGCATATTTGCATTTGTAATTATGATTGAATGGCATGTATTTTTGTCCCATTGATTTTCTTTGAAAACCTGTTTTAGCTAAATTACCAATGGCAGATTTTTAAATGAACAGGACCTTTGCTTAAATAATGGCATCATAAGTGGGATCATATGCACAACATGGTAATCTCTCTATTCTACCTTTTTTTTATACCTAACTTCTATGTATAGCTACTAATATTTTTTCTGGCTTGTCTGACACATGCCTATAAAGTTGAAACTAGTAAAATAAAAGAAGAAAACTGACAATCTACAGACTACTTTCATTAGTAAAGTCTCTGAAGCATAAATTCCGCATTTGACAAATCAGTGACTCTTCTGATTTTTAGAATATGACATGTACAGAAAATGATGATCCATTGACTGTTTTGTTTGTTCTTTATGCACTTTCTGACACTGCATATTGTGAAAGGGACCTAATCATCCAAGCATTTTAGTCAGACTTAACCCATGCAAATTGCACTGAGGTGTGCACAAAGCTCAGTGTTTTCATTCTCAAAAAACAGGATGGGCACAACAGCACACTTTTTTTTTTTTTTTTTTCCACCATGGCCTCATCGCTGCAACACATATGAAAGAAATGGGAAGCCCGAGTTCATATCTTCTGCAGCCTGAAGTGATTCAGATGCACAGATCTCCTTGCATCAGAAGACTTTCACCACTCTCAGAGTATCTTGGTTTGTCTGGAGAGTGGTGTCTCCATTCTTGTTCTTGAAACCAGGCTACATTGCAGCCAAAAATGTGAAATGGAGGTATAGAAGATGACAATACAGTAATCCAGTGATTGGAGTTTTTAGCTGAGAGGATGTGGATGGACCTGTGCAGTTTTTTAATCCAAGACCTATCTAAAGGAAATTGTACTGATCGTGAAGTTCTTAAGAAAAAGAAGAGTTTCACTGGCATACTTTAAGAGTAAAACCTATTTAATCAGTTGCCTATGTTGTAAGAAGAGTCAGATATTCTAGGTCCTTAGTGGCTATAGCTATGTAATCTGCAGTGTGAAAGAAATCTTTTTTGTGTGTGTCTTTATATGAGTTTCTTTTCACTCCTGTTCCAGGCTAGTTAATTATTCAGCATGTAGGTTGCTCTCCAGAGACTCCTAGCCCTCCCCACTGGCTGCATAGCACCCATCACACCTCTGGCACCCAGAGTAAATCCAGTAGGTAGAGGTGCTTAATTACTAGGCATTGTTATGCCAAAGCATCTGTGATTCCAGGCGCAGAAGGAAAGGAAACATGGGTCTTGCACATCATAGGGAAAGGCTCCATCTATGAGGTAAATACGTAGAGTGGAGACACACACTGTAAGCATAAGGATCTGGACTGTGAATCCCATGTAAATGCATGGGATTTCATGCACAAAAAGGCAGGGTTTAAAATGCACACATTTATTTAGGATAACCTACTCAGTGCTCTAAATTCAGGCAGCTCTTCTTGCATTCTGCAGGGAGCTCTGGGCTGTTACTTAATGATACGTTGCTGTACCAAAATCCTTTCTCTGAATATAGCCCTAATCTCCTTTTCCTGATATAATAATACATTAAAAAGAGAAAATAAAACCACAAAATTAGCAAGGTCACTCCACTTCCTGAAACTATTTCTAACTGCTTTTTAAAAGTTGACAAGAAATTACATTGGTAGTTATCAATTGCTTAGATGTTACGACTTAAAAAAAATCAGATGAGTTAAAAAAAGGACAAAGAATCTTCAAATGCTGCCTACAATTTACAAGTGGCAGTGTTTTTACTCTCTTGAAATAGACATCAGGCATAAATGGGACTGAGCATTAGGAAAACTACAAAGAAAAAAAATCTGCAAATTTGAATAAATGGAATTTATCAAGTATATTACTATTTCTAGAAATACTATTACTATTAATAATGCAGTATGTGTGCATGATGTTTGTGAGGTATGAAATAAAACATATTAATAAGTTAAAACTGTTGCCTAGGAAATTAATTTGTGCCACGCTACAGATATCTTTTAAATTAAGCAGTCAAATGAAGAAATCTTTTATCCCTTTAAATTTTAATCTATTGATGCACTGTTTTCAACATCTTCATAAGCAATTTGATGTGCTAGAAGATATTAAGTGTACAGCAAAGTACAGAATATTTTTATCTCTGCAGCTTAGAACTGCATGTTAGTCTGGGACATGCAGTGGTTGGATTTCATAAATTCAGTCTAGTCCTGGCACCTCTCTCTATGCAGACAATTCTATTCCTATTCCTCTGATTGAAAGAAGTGGTTGATTGTGTTACCCATATGAGCAGCAGGCTGCATAACAAAGATTAAAGGGCACATGATTGTGTTCTTGCCAATGACAACACAAGAATAATGGCATGTTGCCACCTTCTATCGTTATAAGCCTTCCTTTGATTCTCCCCTCTACACTTTCAAAAGAGGAATTTTAGCTTTAGTTAATACAAGGTAACGTTTTGTGGAATCATTCAGTAATACCAAATAGTCATGGCTAATGTGTTATAGAAGTTGCATTATTTTCTTTCCTTCAAAATTAATGATGTTTTATTATGGTTTTTAATCAGTTTAAATGAAACATACTGTTGATAAGAGATTGAGTAACTCTAACTGGAAGTTAGTGCAAAGGAGGTGTGACTGGCTCTTGTAATCTGATCAAAGCAGGTGGAATCTTTAAAGATCCTGTGGAGACTACAGCAAGTAAAAGATTGTAAGACTGTATGCATAAAAATACGTTGATACTTGCAATAATTCTGTCTCTATCCAGATTGAATTCCTTTGAATCCTCTCACACAGTACTTATGGAATAATTTCCATACAGGTTTTACGAGATGGGACATAGCACATTAGGGTGTTCTTGGCATGAAATGATTTACACATTCCTGGTGTGATATGCGCTTTGTAAAGTTTGTTAGGAGAAAGGTGCCATGTTGATATCAAATTAACATCTTCTGATGATCCAAGCATCACACTGTGAAATGAGTTGATATTTCTGTTTGCTATAAATAAAGGTTTGGGTGTTTAGTTAAACATTTTTTGTTGCATAATGTGCTGGGTTTGGCTGGGATAGAGTTAATTTTCTTCACAGTAGCTAGCATGGGGCTACGTTTTGGATTTGTGCTGAAAACGGTGTTGATAACACAGGGATGTTTTAGCTATTGCTGAGCAGTGCTTACACAGAGCCAAGGCCTTTTCTGCTTCTCACACCACCCCACCAGTGAGCAGGCTGGGGGTGCACAAGGAGTTGGGAGGGGACACAGCTGGGACAGCTGACCCCAACTGACCAAAGGGATATTCCATACCATATGACGTCATGCTCAGCATATAAAGCTGGGGGGAAGAAGAAGGAAGGAGGGGACATTTGGAGTGATGGTGTTTGTCTTCCCGAGTACCCATTACACGTGATGGAGCCCTGCTTTCCTGGAGATGGCTGAACACCTGCCTGCCCATGGGAAGTGGGGAATAAATTCCTTGTTTTGCTTTGCTTGCACACGTGACTTCTGCTTTACTTATTAAACTGTCTTTATTTCAACCCATGAGTTTTCTCGTTTTTATTGTTCCAATTCTCTTCCCCATCCTGCTGGAGAGTGAGTGGGTGGCTGTGTGGTGCTTAGTTGCCAGCTGGGGTTAAACCATGACACATAACAAAAGAACATTTTTATTTCTAGTAGCTTTATTTTTATTAAGACACTTTTGATTGTTATTGGTTAGGATGAGATTTATCTTAACTATCATTTAGCAATTAAATTTTAGATGAACTGAGTAATTTTTTCTGTTGCTTATTTATAAGTATCATGATTTGCATATGTATATCAGTCAAGGTTAGCCAAGCTACTGCCAAATTTTCTGACATGTTATTCATGAATGTCGATGATATTGGCAATTCAAATCATAACATGTCATTTTTGTTTCCTAATTAAATATCTCAGACATCTATAAACCAGAAGTAACAAGTAGTTGCTGCCCACAAATTAGTTTGCTCACACATACTTTACTGCACTTGTGATTAGAGGATGTCGTACATACAAATATCCATTCTAATAAGAAATCCTTCATGGAAAGCATCATAAACATTGAACAACAAGGTGCAAGCTTGACTGAGCAAAATAGCTGTTTTCAAGCATCTTTTAGGTGCTTGAAAAACATTTGGCTGAATACTTTTATCCATTGTTAGATCTAATTTGCAAGAAATGTAAAATGTAAACAAGGGGACAGTTTAATAAGGATCTCACAAGGAGACAGTTCTTCAGTAGCTGATTAGAGTGGATTGACTAGACAGGCCTATATTTGAGGATCTAAGCAAAGTCAAAACTTTGGTTAAATAGTTTTTCTATATTGTTTTTTCAAATTATAAAATGTGTGCCTATCCAGCTGGAGGTGTGCTCTTTCTCTACTCTTTTCTTATTAGATATGGGAGTTGTCCTTAATAGCTCATAATTTGTTGTGCTACATACTGCTAAATAATTCCCTTTCACCTCTTATTTATATACATTTTGGCTATAAGGAGATTTTAAAGAAAACTAGAATCCAAGAATGTTAAGATAAATAGACAAAAGAATACAGTTACTCAGTATCATTCCTGAATGTATGTGGTTTTTGTTATTCCACATACAGGCATATTCCTGCTGAGCTAGGAACATCAGCAGTTAAGAAATAGCAGGAATAATCCACCTGGAATAATCACTGCATCAGCAGTTAGAAGCAGAACATGAGGGAGGCAGCTCTTAGGTAGCGACCTGAGGTGAGAAAGTGTTGAAGTGCTGAGGTAAGAGTTTTGTTGGGTCTGTCAGGGAGTTCAAACCCACATCTCCCCTCTTACGATAAGACTCACAACACCCATCTAGAAGACCTGAGCAGACCTGCATCCCATCATAGCCATCTGACACCTTGCTGGATAATGGCTTGCACTAGAATTAGGAGTTTTATGCCAACACCAAAGGTTAGGAAAAGAGCATGTTTCAGTGTATACCTTTATAACTTCACAAGACACCATTCCCATATCTACTTGCTCTGATTAATTAGATACCAGACCTTCATTAATGACTTAGCAGCAGGGTAGCTTGTATCTTCCTCTAGGAAACAGATTAATAATGCAGAAAATGCAGAATTCCATATATAAGATGGTACATATTTACATTATATGTTTCAAATCTCTGAAAATCTGATGCCAAGTTTCAATAGAGAGGCTGAATCATGCTACTGAAATAGACTTGCTTCATGTGGCATCCCCTGATCCAATGAAAAACATGAAAGGAAACAAATAGTAACTTATGTTCATGAACGTAATTTCTGCCCATTTATTTTTAGTGAGAATTTTGTATAAAGTGCAGCTAAAAGCTGATCTTTAATGGAAATCATTGTATTGGCTCCTACAGAGCAGAAAAAGAGGAAGAAGCATTGTTTGAAGTGACAGCTGATATCTGCAGTCTGTTAATGATTCCCCTGGAGATTCCTGAAAGGATCCTGGAAACAAATGAACAAAAATTGCAGCATCAATGGTTTTCTCTGGGAAGGCACTATTGCTGCAAAATTCCTTGTCCTAGCCAGAGTGGGAAGTATAATTTGCAAGCACTATTACTCCTTGCTATTTGAAACCACATAATGTGGACCACATTAGCTGAGAGAGCATGTCCACTTCCCTATATTTTGAGCTCATTTGTCAGCAATTACTTCATTGCCAGTCCCTTCAAGGTTAGAACATAAGTAGATAAGCACATGCTTATCTGTGCTTTATTCAAACTTGCAACTAGGGGCCACCCTGTTAAGCATCTTAGATGAAGCTGAGAGAAAAAGTGTGAGAGTTGCAAAACGTGCAATTCTGATAGAATGAAAAACCAAGATGCTTTTTCACACTCAGATTTATTACAAAACATTTGTAAGATGTTTCAAAGACCCCTGCTACATTCTGATTAATAAAAAAACTATAAGAATGCAATGTATGAGTTCTTTGGGTAAAAACAAAAAAAAAAGGGCGTATCTTTGTTGAATCCATCCTGGGACATCTAGTTTCTGGAAGGTCAAAATATGCAGACTTTTTTTTCCTGGAGAATCAAAAGAACTTCCGACTTGGTCTAAGAAGACATTTCTTTGCAAGTGGGTTGTTCTTCAAAGCTGTCTGTTCCTACAGCAGCAGGCTTCCTGCTTGCAGAGACAAAATTATGGCATTAAGCAAGAGATAGACTCTCAAATTTTTCAGAGCCTCAGCTGCGGCTCAATTATGCCTGCGTTGCTGAAGGGGGATGGGAAACAACAGGTGAGAGAGGAGAAGAGGCTGACCACATTGCAACTGTTGTAGAGAAAGGAGAAATGAAGTAGGGCTGGTTATAATTCCACTGCCTGCCGCCTTCTTGACCTTCATTGCCATGTTCTGTTTGCAAGGCTGGACTCCACTGACCTCATCTATACTGCCGAATGTGTCCAACTCTGATTGAAAGTGTCTGAGATAATGGGACGGCTGTGATGGGGCCCAACAGCATGATGATTTAATGGTATGAAATTAAGATAGACACAGTGAGCCCTAAAGGTTATTGAAGGGGAAGAAAAGGGTTCAAAACCTCCTAGAATAACATTGGAGGGTGGTTAGGGCAAAGGGTACAGTCTCACTATACTGCGTACTATTTCTGAAGCCGGGATTGCAATGTGCAGAACAACATCCAGGTATGCTCATAAAAATATCTATTAATCTTTTTACTTGTCCTTAGCATTTCTGTAACTGTAGGTGGAAGTCAGCAAAACTATAGTATAGTGTATTCCTCTAGGCTGAAGTTTAACCTTTTAGACTCACAACAAATGGCTGTAGAACTATGGAATAAACTGAAAAGGCTGAAATGAATTTCAGAAGTCATGGATATGCATATTTGCTGAGTTTAATAAATACGTAATTGCCACATTTTCTTATCCGTCTTCATGAAAGGTATTGCAGTCTGAAAACTCATCTGCCCTTCACTCAGGGAAATGAATTGTCACCTTAATCTCATCTAGTTTGTCAGAATTTGCCCCCTGGGTTTGTTACAAAGTTTTCCAGCATTAGCAACAAAACAAATGCTGCACGGTAGGTATTTCTGGGAAGTTTCTGACATGATGTCTATGCAACAAAATCACCTTGAATTATGCTGGCGTGTGGGTAAGGTACACATAAATAATTTCCTTATTGTTTTCAGCATCTTTTACAAAACTTGCAGCTTGACCTGTCTTTCCTGTTTCCAGTGGGTCTTGATGAAGCCCATGCAGTTATTCCTCCCCATTTTCAGCTAGCAATGTGAATTAAGACGTGAGTAAAATACAATAAATATTTTCCTTTTTTTTAGTTCAATGCAGACCATAGGTAAGACAGAGGCAGAACTTATTTGTGATTGTAACTGGGAGAAGGACATTCATAGGATTAACCTATAAGCCAACCAACCATCTATCCATAATTTTTCCTCTAAAATATAGGTCATATTATTAAACAGTTTGTTTATGTTTTAAGTGCCAAGCTCTAACTCAATGGATTACCATACTTTTAAGAAGTTATCAGTAAATTTAAAATATGTTTTAAATATGCAAGTTCTGAGTTGCCTTGGGATTTTAATATTCATATTAAGACTCAAAATGGAAATTACTTCAAATACTTAATTTAGACCTATGAATATTTTAAAAGACCAAATTAATGTGTAGGATGTAACACAGTGCCTAAAGACTGTTTGCAAATCAGTGAAGTTAAATGAGATGGTCTCTGTATTTTTATTTGAAGTTATTTTAAAATGCAGGTAATTTCTTAGGAACTATCACATGAAGCTTTTTGCTTATGTTTGGTTAATTATAACATATATATATTTAAAGGAATATGAATTACTTAGCCTTTATTCTTTTCTTAACAGAGTAAACTGATGAATCATAGCAGGTGTCTACATTAAGTAGCAGTGTGCTGTTTCAAGCAAAAATGAACACAAAAGCACAGAGAATACCTACATAAAATATTATAAATAATAATCCATACAAAAACGTTTTAATGGTTATTGACACTAGCACGTTAGGAAGACACAGGAATTGGGGAATTTATTTTAGAATTTAACTGTGAAAGCCTCAGTCATCCTCCCAGGTTGCTACTCATGCTGTCAATATAAATTCATATTTATCTGTCACAGAAATTGTTATAAAGGGTAATTGTTATAAATGCTAATACTAATACAGTCCCAAGAATTTCATCCAGAAAAGTGGTATACAAATACTATGATTGATAGTCTTGTTTCATGTTATACGACACAGAAATCTGGAGCAAGAGTTTTGAACTGCAAATATTACAGAAATCATTACAAATTAAAATTATAAATAAATAATGATCCAGGTATTTGATATTTCTTTTACCACAGATGGTAAATGCTGACAGTCATGATAATGTCTGTGTACTACTGTGAACACGAGGAAGGAAATAATGATCAGCCACGTAACATCAGTTCTTCTACCTCCTGAACAGAGAAATTGCTGTATGGTATTTCTGGAAATGTGACGATGCAGATGACAATGCTGTGGTTAATACAGCTCCGGTACTGCCTGGATTTCCTCCCTTGGTCCAGCGAATGCTCTCCCAGAAAACCCATGGGCATAAAATGCACCAGAGTGGTCTCTGCTGTTATGGTGGTGAAAACTGTCATCACCCATGTCAACCAGGAGGATGTCCACAGCCGACTAGCCCTACTGAGCACATCCTCCGAGTTGCAGGTGATGCCCCTTTGGTCATAAAACAAAAATGACCATTTTCCATGCTGTTTATTTTGTTCTTAATTGAAAAGGTCTGAAACTATGGGAGGACTGCATTTTAAAGTATCAAAAGTGAGAGTATGCATTCATACAATCCTCCAGCATGCATTTCAAAATGAAGCAGCCTCCCAAAAGTCTTGCATCTTATCCACCAACCCTACATGGATGTATCTCATAAAGCATCTAAAATGGCACTAGATGATGATGGCTGGGCATTAAATACCAACTTCTCTTTTTTTGAGAGAAAGAATATCTTAAAAAGTGTGTTCTAGAAACTGAAAATACTGCATATGCATATTCTTGCTGCAATTAAAAAAAAAAAAAGATAGCCAGTAAATTTTTGTCTTTTAAACTAACAATGCTGAAATATATATTGTCACTTGTTTAATTAGCTTTGAGATATAGAAAAGAGAGAACTGATAGCTACAGTACAGCTTTTACATTTAGAAAATCATTCTGATTACTATGTCATTTTCAAATTCTGACTAACTCTGCAGCCTGTTTTTGTGAACAAAACTCAGTCATGTATTACGTTAAAAGTAATGGAGCCTTTCAAAGCAAGAAACTATTTCAAACATGAGGAATTTAACCCATCTGACCTTGATAGTCTCATATCAGATTCTAATTTCCTTGACCCTTTGTTTTGGGTTTGTGTATTTGTACTCTAATATGAGAAAACATGAAGTGTAGCAAAATTAATTGAATGAATATTTTCTTGGTATGAACTGGAAAAGTATACATAAGTACAAATATCTGATGTTTATTTTCTTTACTGAAACGAATTTAGAAAAATACTAGGGCAACATAAATGCAAACGTACTATTGCATATATCTAATTGCCCACTCATATTTTTTATTATTCCCTACACTTTCCTCAAACCAGCTGATTAGAAATTGTTTTCATTTAACTTTAGCTTGCATTACACCAAGCAGAATTTATGACCTTAATTAGGGGGCCTAAAATAATGGGGTCTTTTGTCCTTTGAATATCCACTAACACAAGACTTTCTAGACTTCTGGTGTCTCTCTCTGTCTCTCCAAAAATTTACTTCCTATCTTTGTCACATTTGCCACTTGTAGCATTCAAAAATTTTCGGGCAAAACGTTTCTCTCTTTGAATGTTGAAAAAAGCTTTTTGAACCAGCCTGAAAGAACACAGCATGCAATAACTGAAATGTCTGTGCACATGGTCTGTGGTTGTTCATTGCAATATACCACGTGTACTGGTGGAATTTAAGCTTAAGCACTACAATTTAATCCACTGGTGAGAACTGCCCTTTCTGAACAGCTCAGCCTCTTCCCTTCACCGAAGACTGACTGAGAACCAGAAATTAGGCATTCCTCTGAGGAACTCAAATCCCAAAGGAGCTTTTGGAGCAGTTCCAACACAGATTATGAATCAAGCTCCTTGGAAAACTTAGTTGAAAATGTCTCTTCCTCTAGAAGAGAGCTAAAAGGAGGAGTGGTTCTTTTTGCAATAACCCAGAAGGGATACCATCCACCCAACCTATGTGGCCCTGATTTAATGCTGTGTCTGAAGGAGTTCAAATCTACAATTTTCAGGGCAGTGTCTTAACAACAGGGTCTATCTTGCCCCATGTCAAACCCAAAAGCAGTTCAATGTATTTGGAAGAAAAACAGCAGGGAAAGGAATATTACTACATATAAATGGTCAGAAGAATTGCTAGAGATGCAAAATCTGACTATTGTGCTCTAAGACTGACATGATTTTACTTTTAGCAATCAGGTAAGTGCAAGTCTTCTTGAGTAATGACATCACCTACTAGCTTTTAAAAAGTCACTAGCAGTCCTACAAAGTTCTTTGAAAGAAAGGGTATGAATCTGTATTTTCAAGAGAACATTATGCAGATTAAAAGGCCCTGAGCTCTAGAGGGTGGTGGGATTTCAGACGTCTAGACATTTGCCTACTTATCATGCTGGCTGTTTTGAATTCCATCCTAAGACATATCCCTGTACAGTGACAATGCAGTTATGCTTGGGAGACATTTTATTATTCACATAACTTTTAGACATCTAACTTCTTTCTCTGGATTAGTCTTAAATTGATCTTCTCTGACCTTTTTATGTGAAAAATTTTACGCAAAATGAAAGTTAAACATCATTCTGAAGGAACAATATTGTGCTTTGCCATTAAATTTCAAGTATATTTTGTCATTATATTTGACAAGCAGTTAAAGTAAAAAAAATCCCAGCTTTTTCTAAAAACATACACATATGCTGTATTATAAGGCAATACACCCTGTGCTGAATGGAGGTGCAACCACACTGCCGTCAGAGGTGGTGAGCTGTAGGCTAAATGAAGGATCATTGAAGGACCTTAGTAAGGAATCCTATTCCTGCTTTATTCTCTACTGAAAAGGCACCTGTGAGCAGGGGAAGCTCTGCCCCATTATTCACAAATATTTGGTTTCTGAGCTTATGATACTCATTAAGGGTTTGAGAACACGGCCAATGTACCCTCCACAACTCTGTCAGATATGCTTCATGTTGGTCACTCAACAACCAATCGAGAGAATTTTAGTTACTATCAAATGCAGTAAAGGTTGGCAATAGATTTGTAATGGCAAATGCCTGAGCATATATTGAGTATTATTTAAGCCCAGCACCTTTTTTAATCCTGTGAGCCATGCCAGATCTCTAGCAATCCTGTGATTAAAAAACTAAAGCATTTAAATTAATCATAGAATGGTTTGGGTTGGAAGGGACCTCAAAGATCATCTAGTTCCAATCCCCCTGCCATGGGCAGGGACACTCTCCACTAGACCATGTTGCCCAAAGCCCCATCCAACCTGGCCTTAAACACTTCCAGGGAGGGGGCATCCACAGCTTCTCTGGGCAACCTGTTCCGGTGCATCACCGCCCTCACAGGGAAGAATTTCTTTCTAACATCTAATCTAAATCAACCCTCTTTTAGTTTAAACCCATTACCCCTTGTCCTATCACTCCATGCCCTCATAAACAGTCCCTCTCCATCTTTCCTGTAGGCCCCTTCAGGTACTGGAAAGCCACAATTAGATCTCCCTGGAGCCTTCTCTTCTCCAGGCTGAACAACCCCAACTCTCTCAGCCTGTGCTCATAGGAGAGGTGCTCCAGCCCTCTGATCAGCTTCATGGCCTTCCTCTGGACTCACTCCAACAGCTCAATGTCCTTCTTATGTTGGGGCCCCCAGAGCTGGACGCAGTACTCCAGGTGGGTTCTTACAAGAGCAGAGTAGAGGGGCAGGATCACCTCCCTCGACCTGCTGGTCACACCTCTTTTGATGCAGCCCAGGACATGGTTGGCTTTCTGGGCTGCAAGCGCACACTGCTGGCTTCTCATCAATCGATACCCCCAAGTCCTTCTCCTCAGGGCTGCTTTCAATCCATTCTCGGCCCAGCCTGTAGTTGTGCTTGGGATTGTGCTGACCCACGTGCAGGACCTTGCACTTGGCCTTGTTGACCTTCATGTGATTCGCACGGGCCCACCTCTCCAGCCTGTCAAGGTCCCTCTGGATGGCATCCCTTCCCTCCAGCGTGTCGACCACACCACACAGCTTGGTGTCATTGGCACACTTGCTGAGGGTGCACTTGATCCCACTGTCCATGTTGCCAACAAAGATGTTGAACAGTGCTGGGCCCAGTACCGACCCCTGAAGAACGCCACTTGTAACTGTTTAATTTACAGTGCATTTTACCTGTAAAATATTTATGGCAATACAGTAAAGGCTTGCTTGGGTAGGATGTTATTGTTTTAGCAAGCGACTTGTGACGTTGTGGTATTGCTGGTGAAATATCACCAGGGTGATAATTTATTTTTCACTCAACTGTATTACCCTATTTTACAAGCCTTTGTCTCTAGCATGACCTTGTAACAACCGTGGTTAACTGCTGTCTGTCCTCAGTCCAAGCAGTTCTTTGAAGAGTAAAAGCAAGTGTCAGTGTACCTGACTGTTTATTAATCTCGTATATTACCATGTCAAACATGTTTCTAAAGGTTGATATATTTAATACACCACTCAACCCCAGATTTCATCATATTTATTATGTCTTCTTACAGGAGCTTCTGAGTTTTTTAAGCCAGAACATATTTTTGACTTTGTAATTGACCCACAATTTTTTTTCCAGAATCTTCCTTGCTGCAAAGTCAGAGTTGCCAGACAATTTATTGGTTCTTTCCTATTCTTTCATTAAACTTGATGAGGATTTGGCATCCTAGATTCTTATCTCCTAAGGGGTGCACTGGCTCTGTTCCCTCAAAGAAGTCTTACTGCCAAATTGAGACAACACAATGGTAAATCCAAAGTCAGGAGGGTTGTGCTGGCAAGGCATTAAAAAACGCCCAACAACATTAAAGCTTCAAGAAAGAAGACCTGAGGTATTGATTCAGGAAAGCATGCCAAATTTTGAGTTTTTACTTTTCAGTCAGAATTGTGTAAGTATAGATGGCAAATACCCCAGGGTACTGACTTTTGGAGGATCAGAGTAGGCAAACACAGCTGTAAACCTCACATCCAAACACTCAGTAAAGTACCCACAATTTCTGAGGGTTACACAAAATATGCTACTTCAATGAGCTCCATTTTTCAAATAATTTCTAGGTTCAGAAGGTTGAATATTTTCATGTAGGCAGTAGACACTTATCCAGTGATCCTAGCTACAAAGCCAGAAGTGCTCAAAATAGAGCATGTTATTTAAAAATATAATTGTGTGACACTCTAAATGATGAAGAGCAGATTATATTTTCTTAAAAACAGTTTCAACACTTATTTATGCTCTGCAAAGTTGCATTTTTTCTTGGTTTTCCTAATTTTTTTAGTTTCTCTTTGGAACTCATCCCCTTGGTATGATATATAACCTCACAACATATCACTGTTTTCCTTTCACAGTAATTTTCAGTGATACATGATGTCAATTTAAAATCTTTTTTGACAAATTAAAGAAGTTATAAAGTTGACCTAGTGAGAATTCTTAATGTGCTTTTTTTCACAAGGTAAAACTTTAGTGGCAGATCAAAGAGATGATCAAAGAGAAGTTCTGGAAAGATTCAGCATTGCTGTAAAGGTAAAGAAAAGATATGCATCATACAATTAGGAATAATTTGGCAGAGTTTCAAGACACTATGAGACTTCTGATAAAGATAGTAACAGTCTCTTTTACTGGATTTTTCAAATAATTTAAATAAAATCAACAATAAACTGCCAACTCTATCCCCAGCTAAAATAACTGTTAAGTATGTCAAAATGATAGGTTGCAGATTAAAATGACATTTCAGATCAAAATATATTCTCAGTTACAGCTGAGTTAACATTGAGTAATTTATTTAACTCGGTGGAGGCATTCTAATGAAAGCAGCTATAAAATGGTTTCACAAGGTAGTTGCATCAGTTGTAAAATAATGTGAGACTTCCCATGCTGCATATCAAGTACCAGTATCTCTCCCTGAGCATCGCAGTGGGGGAGAGAGGTGGGGGAGAGAGGTGAGCAAGAGCTTGTCTACATAAGAAGGAAAATAGGTATAAAATTGCAAACTGGAAGCTCAGGGATTCAACTAATTAATCTAACAAATTCCCTATGAAAAGTTTTTCTGTCTTCTTTGAGATATATTTTTTTATATATATGCATATATATATATATATATAAATTGTTAGAGCATCTATTGTTCCGCTTCCATCCCAGTTATTCTGTGGAGGCAGAGTATGTTTATGGCACAGGGCAGCCTAGGAGACACAATCGGGGAGCAGAATCAGGGCCTCGTTGTGCTAAACAACCAACAGAGGAATCAAGCTGACAATCCAGAGACGACTATTTGCATTTGAAAAAGAGCGAAATGAATATGCTACACTGACGTCTTAATCCTTCTACTTCTAATCCTGCAGGTAGCTTAAATCAAGTCAATGGGATCACTTGCTTGAGTAAAACAAGCAGGATTTAGTTCCTCCTCGGTGCTATGCGTTAATTAAAATGAGGGGCAGAGAGCACTAAAGCAGTCATACAACAGGCTTGCCTACAAGTCCTTTGTGTCTGCCTGAGAGGAAGAGGGACACTCAGAACTGCTGTTTTTCCTTTCAAAGGACAGATTGTACACGCTGTTCTTTTTACATTTCAGTCTTTCATCAGGGAACAATAAAAGATGCTGCACTTTCCTCTATAAGGCTTGTTTGCACAGAAAAATTCACTAGTGCATTTATAGTAGCGTATAATCAGACCAGTGTAACAACCCATTGCTAATACTGTTATGCCAGAATAGTTACACCATAAATTGCTCAATTATGAAAGTATGATCATATGACAGGTGGCTGCACTGTTGTGCCAACAGAAGTCCTCACTGCCTATGATTATTTCCTATGTAGTTTAAAGGTCCTCCTGCATACTGCTTGGTGCTCTCATTGAAGAAATACTCAATTTTGTATTTACACAAAGAACTCCAACAATCTCCACGAGATCTCCTCTAGATGGGCTTATCACAGGCACCCACAATGCTTCCTGCCAATATAATTCAGGGACTAATCCCCATCCATTTCCAGGAATTTGGAGTTGCATATGCCCACCATATAATCTGGGCAATGATATGGTCAGCCTTGACCTCTCTGCACTGTGATGCTTGTTAGCCCTTTGCTCCCTCATCTCCAAAGCCACCGCTTTCCTTCTGGCTAAGAACCAGAACTAACTCAAACCTTTTCGGCGGTACAGACAATTTTCGCAGGGAAGAAGGTTTCTAGGAAGCTGGTGGGATCCCAAGGGGGTAAGAGAGGGTGGGGGAAGTTCTGTAGGGCTCTAAGGAAACTACAGATAGGGTCAATAGATACCAAGAAAAAAAAGGAGTTTGACTTGCTGTGAAAAGACAGGACTCCCTCGTTCCTCTCCAAGGCCACTGCGCCCTTTCAGACCTTTCTCATTCCTGTGGTGATCTGGACAACCATTTTCCTTACTGCTTTTCACCCTCTGGAGTTTCTCAAATTCTAGAAAAGAGCAAAAGAGGCAAGGCTACCCCACTGAAGAAGGAAAGGAAGTAAACGACAGCAAAACCAGAGCTACAGCATATAGCTGTAAGTGGTCCTCTACACATTTCCTCCTCAGGAGGAACAGAAGACTGTATGGACTGAGACACACTTTTTCAGGCTAAACCGGCTCCATCAGCAGCTCAGGAACAGGCAAAACAGTCCATCTTGCCTTAAAATAGCTGCAGGATAATATATGGGAGAGCCAGTCCTGGAACCTACTTCAAACCAAAGGGCAAGAACTCCAAATGAAATTGTAAAAAACAAAAAGGGGGGAAAAAGAAAAAGAAAAAAGGAAAAAAAAGCAGCACCTTATCTGACCCTTATTTAACTTCCCTAGTCAGTCACTTCCCCCATATTACTTTTTTTTTCTTCTTAATCCACCAGGCCAACAAAATATGTCAAAGGCAAGCTTCACACATCCCATCCCCATGACTCTCTTCTCTACCAGCTGCTTTTAATGGTCAGGTTGGGCACAGGTGGAAGAGGAAATTAGAACCATCATTAACCATTTCTGCACTGTTTCCCTATCAGACATGTATATGTCATCATATGAACCTACATGTAATTTTTTTAATTATTTTTCAATGTTATAGTTACTAGATTAAAAACAATAAGCTGGCACACCCAATGCTGCTTTCAACCGTGATGTCCCAGCCCTGTAATTCTAACAAAAGGCAGGGTGAGGGGTATAATGAGTCGGTTTAAGTTCTCCTTAAATAGGAGAGGAAATAAAACTAGCCATTTTTTGTCTTGCCTTTGCTGTAGTAAACAACAGAGCAAATGTTCTTATAATCTAAATGGGAATATAAAATGAGTACAGTATCATAGCAACAGACAGAGGTTTGTATCAATATTTGAATGATTATAAACATCCTTGTTAAGCACATCGTATATTGATATTTCATAAGGAAAACATCATAAATTAATGATATAAAAGTAAGCTGTCAAAACTGAGGATATTAGATTCTTTATTGTTGATATTTGTTTAGCACTGCAAGAGTGAATTCTGATTCCCAGGCATCCTTTTTAATGGCAGAAGACAGATCACAAGAAAAGGAGTGGTAAGTCCTGCCACACGGGGAGCAAAAACCCTCAGATATTTTTGGAAAGGACTTTATGCTTCACAATTTTCAAATCAATATGCAAATTAACCTTTTTTCAGAAATGAGTTTTCATGTTTCCTTTTCAAACTGGGTGAATTGTCAGCAAGGGTGTAACACAAAAACCTTGTTTTATTGAAGTTAATGGCAAAAATACCACCTTCTGGAGGATTTAGTCTGTACTGGTCCAGAACAGGGGTTCTGTGGTAGGCTGGACTGGATTTTCTTTTTAGATCATTTCTTGCACCAGGTTATTTAGGTCTATTCTGTCCAAGTTCTTAAATATTGTCTATTGTAACCAAGCAACATGACTAACATTTTGAAAACACCTGACTAGCTTCCTACACCAGGGCTAGATTTACAGAAAAAAGTGCTGTTACAACACATGCCTTGCAAGGACATTGCAGCCTAGTGAAATCCTTCCGTAGCACCATGGGATGAGAGTACCATGCACACCAGGAGAGGTACTGATGTGTGTATGTGTTTGCGTGTGCATGTACCTGTGCAAGCGTGTGTAGCATTAGGGCTTATGGATGGGAAGCATAAAACCGCAGAAAGCCAAAAAAACCCCAAAAAGAGCTACTGCAACTGGTCAATAAGAAATATGGGGGGAGAGGCATCTTTTTTTCAAGATGGTCATTTAACCCTAGGTTACATGAAGTACTTGCATTAAACTAGGATCCAGAATAATTAATGTAATTGGAGACCAGGCTTCATTCTTGTGCTGGCTGCCACTCCCTGTCACATTTTTATTTTATTCAAAGTAGAAAAGATTCAGCAGGAAGGACTGAGGGTATTCCCTCTTTCCAGGACAGCCTTCTCACTGTCTAAAAGATGAAAATGGTTTTGAGCAACGTGCAGAATGCAGCTGAAAACACCTAACATGGCTTCATTGCCTTCTAGCTATATTTTAAGAAACAGGAATGATTTTTGAGACAAGCTTTTAATTTGTAGGAATGCTTCTGGGTGATGAGTTCTGACTGGAGAGAGGCACCTGCTCCGGCTGTGACAAACCTCTCCTTGTCTGGCTGGAAGAAGAGCCAAACAAGGGTATCACTCTCCTTCAACGTGCTGTATAGAGGAAGAAAAAGCATCCCCATTCTTTTTCCTCAGTAACTTTGTTGGTTTTTCCTAAAACTCCATGAAAACTGGTACTCTGATCACATTGGACTAGTTAGAGCTTGACATTATGCTCATGGTTACCCGTGAGAACTTGTGTAAGGAAGGAATATATCACATGACCCCATTTTGGGGCTGAGTCCCAGTCTCTAAGTTCTAGTCAAATGGCACAGACTGGCTGAAATCCATGCTGCTTAGGGTTAGCTCTCTCTATGGCAAAATAATTTTGGCTAGTCATCCAAAGTAGAGACAGGGACCAGGCACCTCTTAGGCAGCGCAGACAGCCAGGGTCTAGTGGTTAGCAGGGGGGCTTCAGTAGGATTTTAGTTTTTCAGCCTTTTTAAAATATGGTACTCAGGGTCCTAAAGGGCTTTGAAAATTGTATAACTTTCCCTAACAGAGGAAAAGCTTTAATAAGGCTTTACAGTTCTGATTTTTTTTTTTTTTTGAGCTAGTTTTGATCTGATTCTAAACTAAAATGTATTGATTTTTCTAATGATGTCGGCCAAAGTCATGCTCCTTTGTAGAAGCTCTGACAAATACAGAGAAAACCTAGAAAAAGATAATAGAAGGGTTAAGTAGGATATGCATGGAACATCTTAATTTTATTACAAGCTGGGCTAATTAACTCTAATTCCTTTAATGAAAGGGATGATAAATAAAGCAATATTCAAGCTCTTGTGTCTTATCCTCTTTGCTTTAGTGCTTGTATTATTCTATTGTCTTTCTCCCCTGATTTCCACAGGTGTAAGAGAAGAATCAGCCCCTTTCATTTCAAGGAGAAAATCCTTGAAATCAGAACTCTCCTCTGGCACTGAAAATCAGTGCAGCATGGGAAACACAACCGCTTCCCTGAATTGGATTCTGGAAGTACCTGAGGGTGTTATCCCACTTGGAAACAGCTTGTCTGCACGACAGTGTTACTTCTTTTGGAAAAATGGACATGTTTGTTTTCACTGAACAAGTGAAGTTTGTTTTTTTTCTTGTAAACACCTCCCCCACCCCCAACCCCTTCCAAATTGCTATTGTAGATGTAGCTATTTCTTTAAATTAAAATGAAAGTTTCAGAGTGTCCTTCTATACTGTAAAACTAAATGGAATATGGCCTGTAGTCCTTTGTCATTGAAAAATATATGCTTTCAGTTGAAAAGATGCATTTTTCTTATCCTTGGTCTCTCTTTCCAGACACTTTGAAGTCTGAGAAATGATGCAGCAGATGCTGAGCTGAAAACTAGAAGATATATAATGATTTAAGTGTCAGCTGCCTAGTATTTACTGTTCTTTTAGTTCACTGTGATAGAAGACTGCAGCTGTGCAAATTAAAAAAGAAATCTTAAAAAGGTCATATTTTTCATTATAATTTTTTCCTGCTATGTTTGTTTATTTTCATAATGATATATTCTTTATCAATTAAAATCAATATATATTTTATTGTATTTTTTTTAACATGTTAATTTTCTTGTTGCCAGTAGCAACTACAAAAGGAGTAACCACAAACAGCCAGTTGTTTTCTAGTTACTGTGTCATGGGCAAAGCACTTGGGAGGATTAACTCATTGTCATAATTTTGCTCTGTTAAATTAAGTGATTATTGGTTCTGTTTATGACAGCCTCAATGGACCCCAAGAAGACATTTGGGCCAATTGGCTGTATTCTAGCTTGTCTCTGCATGGGAATTTTGGAATGACATGGGTTTTTATAGTTGAGTACATCACCTATATACCAACCCAACGATCACCTGTACTGTTAACCATTGGCCATTTTGGGAATATTTTAAAAATAAAAATCATGGGCACCATTAGTGTATGGGTTTTCTTGAAACTCTGCCTTCCTTGTAAGCAGTCATATATAATGAGTCAAAATAAATATTTTGGCTGGACTAGAGCTAAAATGTCTGTATGTTGTATAAGGGAAGCTACCTATGTCATTACACATTTTGATGTTTGCATTTTGTTTTAATCTGTTCTCCTAAAGCTGCTATCATCCGTACAACAGTTTACCTTCAGTGTCACAATGTAGTCATATAGCTCAAAAGAGAGACTCCTAGGAACGATGATTTTTAAAACTGAAAATTCATAAATGTTTATCAAAAAGTTATTTCTATCATCTGCTGCACTTGTTGCTTTCCTGTTTTAGATTCTATTTTAGGGTACAGTCTAACCTGGATGCAATAGACAGACTATTTCTCCTTCTCAATCCACCTTTTCAAATTTGAGAAACAACCTCCACTCCAGATATGAGCAGCCCAACAGTATTTTTTACTGATATCAGAAAAGAAAATGCCTAAAGCAGTTAGAGATCGATGACAGACCTTTGGAGAGTAGGCTAAATTACATAACAATCACACACTATGAAAAAGCCTGAAGATATTCAAGGTGGGGATACTTAGACTAAGGACCCATTGACCTCTAAAACAAAAGGTTTAGTTCCAATTCTACTGAAAATACTTGAAAGTCATCCTGATTTTTCTGTAGGCTGCACAGAAGGCTTAGGTTTCAGTCTGTTACTTTGTAGGTAAAAGTCTTCCTTCCATGTATAAATAATCAAATGTTTTAAGAAAGGTGAAATGTTTCATAATATTTTGATCCTCTCTTGAGGCACTCCCATATCCTCCAAGTGCAGACTGATTTTTCCCACATTTTTTCCACCCATCAGACAATTCTATGATGTTTTACCCATTGGATGGATAAGAGATTATGTTGCTGTGATAGTCAATCGCTTGTAGTCAAGGATACAAATATTACAGTGGAGCTGGATGAGTTAAATTTAACGGGCGTGTAACTGACAGGCACGTACAGGATAAGCACTTTTTATTACATACTTCTCAGCGCCACTCATTTCACAGTGTGCTCCACAAATATTGGCAAAGAAATATGTCATGTGCCAGGAAATGAGTAATAGAGATTTGTGTGAATTATGGATGCCAGAGAATGTCTAATTATAGCTCATGAAAGACCAAACAATAGGGGTAAAAACCAACAGAAACATTCCCTCAAACCAAAGGTGGATTAATGAGTCTTGGAGAGAATTGGCAATATTAATAGTCACTGAAATTCTTACGTGTCCAAGAAGCCATGGGTAAAGGACTGGCCTAGATCTGTGGAAAAGAGGGTCTGGTCATGACAGAGTGCAGGATGAAATGAACTTCACTTATGCAAAAGGGATTCCAGCATCTTAAATATAAAACTATGTGTTAAGCTTGGTTGGAAGCAGGGAAGGAGCAGCTTTTCCCTAACTAAAAAAAAAAAAAAAAAAATATCTGACTTGTACTTCCAACATACAAAATAAGGCAGCAGATGGAGTTGCTAGGAGACAGAAGGCAAAGAACAAGAGCACGAATGTGCTCTAGTGTCTCTACACAATAGCAAAGAGTATATGAAATGAGCCAGAGCTACAGATCTCACCGTCAGCTATTACTATTACAAGTGATGAAATTTAGTCTTTGTGCTAACCAGGTTAATGGTAAATCTGAACAATTATAATAAGAGGATCTATGAGAATGATATTATGTGATATTTAATGCTACTCCGTGGGCGATCTTTGTAACCATGGAATTACAGTATAATTCAGGTGGAAAGGACCTCAGAGGTCTCTAGTCCAAGCTCCTGATCAAAGCATGGCCAGCTCTGAGGTCAGATCAACATGCTCAGGGGCTTATCCAGTCATGTCCTTCGTGAATGGAGGTGGTACAACCTCTCTGGACAACCTGCTTTACTGCCTGACTGCCCTCATGGGGGGTGGAAGTTTTCCTCATATCCTGCCTGAACCATTCTTGTTTCAATTTATGTCTGCTGCCTCGCATACTCCCACCACACATTGCTGTGAAACACCTGGCTCCATCTGGCTACTGCCATAAAAGACAATAAAAAATGTTTCTATAAATACATTAACAACAAAAAGAGGGCTAAGGAGAATCTTCATGCTATTTATTGGATGTGGCGGGAAACATAGCGACAAAAGATGATGAAAAAGCTGAGGTACTTAACGCCTTCTTTGCCTCAGTCTTTAGCAGTAAGACCAGTTGTTCTCTGGGTACCCAGCCCTCTGAGCTGGAAGGATGGGGAGCAGAATGAAGCCCCCATAATCCAAGGGGAAATGGTTAGTGACCTGCTGCACCACTTAAATACACGCAAGTCTATGGGGCTGGATGGGATCTACCCAAGGGGACTGAGGGAGCTGGTGGAAGTGCTCATCAAGCTGCTTACCATCATTTATCAGCAATCCTGGCTAATCAGGAAGGTCCCAGTAGACTGGAGTTTAGCTGATGTGATGCGCATCTGTGAGAAGGGCCAGAAGGAGGATCCAGGGAACTACAGGCCTGTCAGTCTAACCTCAGTGTCAGGGAAGGTGATGGAGCAGATCATCCTGAGTTCCACCATGTGGCATGTATGGATCAACCAGGTGATCAGGGCCAGTCAGCATGGGTTTATGAAAGGCAGGTCCTGCTTGACTAACCTGATCTCCTTCTAGAACAAGGTAACCTGCTTAGTGGACAAGGGAAAGGGTGTGAATGTGGTCTGCCTGGACTTCGGGAAAGCCTTTGACACTCTTTCCCACAGCATTCTCCTGGAGAAACTGTCTGCTCATGGCTTGGATGGGCCATGATGGGCATACTCTTTGCTGGCTAAAAACCTGGCTGGATGGCCTGGCCCAAAGAGTTGTGGTGAATGGAGTGAAATCCAGTTGGTGGCCAGTCACAAGTGGAGTTCCCTAGGGCTCACTATTGGCATCAGTTGTCTTTAATATCTTTATCAATGATCTGGATGAGGGGATTGAGTGCACCCTCAGTAAGTTTGCAGATGATACTGAGTTGGGCAGGAGTGTTGATCTGCTCAAGGGTAGGAAGGCTCTACATAGGGCTCTGGACAGGCTGGATGGATGGGCCAAGGCCAGCTGTATGAGGTTCAACAAGGCTCAGTGCTGGGTCCTGCACCTGGGTCATAACAACCCCATGCAACGCTGCTACAGGCTTGGGGCAGAGTGGCTGGAAAGCTGCCTGGCAGAAAAGGACCTGGGGGTGTTGGCCAACAGCCAGCTGAATAGGAGCCAACAGTGTGCCCATGTGGCCAAGGCCAACAGCATCCTGGCTTGTATCAGGAATAGTGTGGCCAGCAGGACTGGGGAAGTGATCATCCCCCTGTACTCAGCGCTGCCGAGGCCCCACCTCGAGTACTGTGTTCAGTTTTGGGCCCCTCATTACATGAAAGACATTGAGACGCTGGAGTGTGTCCAGAGAAGTGCAACAAAGCTGGTGAAGGGTCTAGAGCACAAGTCTTAGGAGGACCAGTGGCTGAAGGAACTGGGGTTTTTTATCCTGGAGAAAAGGAGGCTGAGGGGAGACCTTATCACTCTCCTGAAAGGAGGTTGTACCCAGGTGGGTGTTGGTCTCTTCTCCCAAGTAACAAGTGATAGGACAAGAGGAAATGGCCTCAAGTTGTGCCAGGGGAGGTTTGGATTGGAGATTAGGAAAAATTTCTTCACCAAAAGAGTGGTCAGGCATTGGAACAGGCTGCCCAGGGAAGTGGTTGAGTCACAATCTCTGGAGGTATTTAAAAGATGTGTAGCTGTGGTGCTTAGGGACATGGTTTAGTGGTCGGACTTCTTAGTGCTAGGTTAATGGTTGGACTTGATGATCTTAAAGGTCCTTTCCAACCTAAATGACTCTATTATCTCCTTGCTGACATCCCTGTCTGCTGTCAGGTCCCCCCAGAGCCATCTCTTCTCCAGGCTGAACAAGCACCAGTCCCTCAGCCTCTCTTCATGGAGTGAGTGGACCAGCCCCAACCATTCTGGTGACCCTTACTGAACTTGTCCCAGTTCATTGATGCCCCCTGTACCTAGGGCCCCAAACTGGATGCATTATTATTCATATGGTCTAACAATTGCTGGCTGCGCTCCTGTTAATACAGCTTCAGATTCTGTTAGCCACCTTTAACATCTTTTGCCAAGGTGCGCTGCTGACTCATGCGTCGCTCACAACTAGAACACTAATGCCTACTGTTGAAGTCACCAACACAGAAGGTTATCAATAGCTTGCTGTCACTCCAGCGCTTTTACATTTTATTACAGTTGGTTAAATGATGTAAGAGAAAGGAGAGGGTGCAAAGTGGAAAGAATAGCAAGGTCATGCGTGGTACTGATGAAATGTGGAGTAAAAGTAAAGCCTGGCTGGGAAGTTGTCCTGGGAAAGATAAAATGAATGAGAGAAGTTTCAGTAGACTGACTATAGCATACTAGGAGTAAGAAAGATTTAGTAACAAAATAATTTTCTTGTGGGAAAATCTCAGGTAATTTGGCCACCATTGGATAACAAAGAATCATGGATGGGCTTCGTAAGATACATTAGAAAACAATTTTAGAATATAGATATTAAAATATCCATTGAATGCTTATGATCTTAATCTACTTCTTTATGATAGTGCTAGTGAGTGAACAAAATGAAAAAAAAAATTATCCAACTATAGCAAATACTTATATTTAATAATACAAGAAGAAAAGAATTTACCTATTATAATATTAGAAGGCCATGGAATTTTGAGACAGATATGTGTGCAGAACAGAGAAATGTGGTGAACAATATGTAAGTTAGGGACTTAATTGGTTCTATGAATGGAGAAATATATTGCCAATTTAAACAAAAACCACAAGCAATTCCTCTGGAAGAAAATACAAGGCATGTGATTGATTGGAAGAGTTCTTCATTAAATCCAAGATCTGGGACTACAATGTAAAATGGCAAGAACAACCAAAAAAGTTTAAAGAGAGCTGCTCAGAGTTTTGAGGGAGAGGCAAGGACTGCCTCAAAGCCTCCAAATAAACTTCCAAAATTTACAAATACTGTAAATGCAGGGAGGGCTTATAAATTTGGGTTAAATTAAAAGGCCAAAAGGCTAAGCTATCTCATTAATAAAATCATAAAAGATTACTTTTTAGTAAAAAATAAAGATGTAAGACATTTTGAAAAAAAAAAATTCAATTAATTCGATTTTAACCTGCATTACTAATGGAACTAATATACAGAAAAAATTATACAGATAAAGTAAAGGAAAAGTATTACACACAGTGAGTTTACATTACATTAATGATCCGAGAAAAAGTTTGCTGGAACAAATTACTGGATGAAAGGAAGAAAGTGGCATAGTTCTTATGTGGATTTTAATACATTATTTGAATAATTATCCATTATTGTTTCAAATATTTATTCAAAATGCAATTTGCTATAAATTCTGTCACAAAGGTTGAAATATATTTCATAAAACTGCAGAGAGTACCATTTTGGGGCAATGTATTGAATTTAGATGATGTCTGCTAGTCTTCTGTAGAGCTCAGTGTTTTCACCTAAACATAGTGGTTAATGATCTGAAAAAACCAAACCCTTGAACAATGTGTTTGTATTCTTATGAGACAGGGTGTTGTGAATAATCAGAGTTGACATGAAGAGCAAAATACAATTACAAATAAGAGTAGATAAAAATAACAAAATTGTTTTCAGATCCTAGAAAATGCAAGTAACAAGGCATTGGACAAAACCACAAGAAGCACAGAAAATAGTGAAAGTGGAAATTAGGGAGGAGTCACCAAACAAGAAGTAGGCTGTGCAGTGCGGGAATCTGTACACAGCACGAAGCCCTGGAGCAAGGCTGGTTAACCAAACCCGATCTACAGCATTCAGCACAGGCCATCTCAGTGATCCAAATAAAAACAAAACAAAAAAAGCAAGCAGATAAGCAAGGCATTCAGTGCATGACCAGCTGATACTAGTTCTCAAGCTAAGACTTAGGAGGAAATGAGCTTCAAATAAGCTTCAGTAGTTGGCATCGGCAGACTTCTCTCAGCTGCAGCTTCTCGGGGGTTGGCTTGTGCACAACCCCTGTCTGTAAGGATCCAGTGGGGAAAGGATGACTGAGTCTGTGCTGGTATCACCACCTGCTCCAGGGATGGATTCCCAGTTCTCCAACCAGTGAAATGTGTCCTACAATTTGCTGCACTCCTCTTTGAGCAGCCTGACCCTACCTGTAGCGCTTGGATATCACAGGTGCAGCAGCTATCCCTTGCAGCCACTTACTCATAGGCACCTCTAACACTGGTGTATTTGTGTGTGATGCCAAGGGTGTGTTTGCATAAGGAGTTATGTATTATGACAGCTCACCGCCTGGTAGGATGGTGTTCGAAGGCTGGGCCAGGTGGAGGTGGTGAGAGTTGGCTGGCTCCCACCCATAACACTTATTGGAGCAGGCCCTGAGATGGTTTTATCATTGAGTCAGTTCCAGGTTTTAGCTGGGCAGATACCAAGTTGTTCCACCCCATGAAGGATTCAGCATGTGCACACGGGCAATAGGAGCAAGTCCAACTGACAGCTCCTGTGTTTGCCAGGTACTTTAACTCACTCTTACCACCTGGCAAGCCTTCAAAGTGAAAACAGGCACATTTCATCTAGGAAAGCAAGAGTTCACAGTCTTCATTGCAATACTGAAAACCTTCTTTCTTCTACTTATCAGGTCTCCTCATCCAAAGAACAATAAATAGTTACAACGTTTTCCCATGTGCCTATGGAATGCAAATATGTAAACACTAAACTTGTAGAGAAATCATTTAATAAGATTCAGACCCAGAACATGCCTATTTAATATCAGTATAAAAATAAATAGCTGCTACTATTCCTTATTTTATTATCCAGTGGCATTATATTTGTGCTTTAAAAGGCAGGTTTTCTAGAATTAAATTAGATAAGGGAAAAACGAACCCAGTAGTAAGAACACTTTTCAGTGTCAGCATGCATGGTGTCTGGGACAAGTTCCCCAAGTGCAGAAGGTTTATCAAGGTAGACATGAGGTGCACAAGGCTGTGCACCTTCTTTGTGCCTCTGCTGGAGGAAATCTCGGAGGGAGCAGAGAACAGAGGATGGGCTAAAAAGAACCCTCTGAGCACTGTGTTTCAAGAATTCCTTGGTGCCTTTGCAGTTATGCAAAGTTCTCTACATAGACAACTGAACTGTTTTAGGCTTTACACTACTTGCCT
Source organism: Balearica regulorum gibbericeps (assembly GCF_011004875.1). Lineage (NCBI taxonomy): Eukaryota > Metazoa > Chordata > Aves > Gruiformes > Gruidae > Balearica > Balearica regulorum. The sequence continues at coordinate 172,176,966 of NC_046184.1, read as the reverse complement.
AAGGGTAATAGTGGTTCTGCATTGAGCAAGCATTTAAAGTAAGACGGAGAAGACTAACTGATATGTAGTGTAGATGCTGGAATCACAAGTCTCAATGATACTGCCGTGAGATAAAAACAAAAAAAAAGAAAAATCAATGCAAGGCCTTTCATGTCACTGTGGTCTTACTCATATTACCATATATTTCAGCAACCTCATTAATTCACCTGATTACAAACCTGAAATTCTCACTAGCTCCATTGTCGGATATCTAATAATTTATTTAGGCTTCCTTGTCATTCTGAACTTTAACAGTGAATGCTCTTCAGGAATGTCATTTAATTTGCAGGCTAAGGTCATCAGACTGGTCAGAGTTTGCATCTTTAAACACGTCCTTACAATTAAATTTTATAAGATGAAGCCTCGCTGATTACCTCTAATCTTTTCCAAAACTTTGACCAAAATGTAGTACTCTGTTAGTAAGGCAATAACTTTTGGAATCTTCAATTCAAAACTGATAATACATCAACAACATCATGATAATTCATATAACAGGGGACAAAAAAAAAATTGAGAAACTATTTTCTAAGAAAGTCCTCTTCCCAGCCATAGAAATTCAAAGAACAATGAAAAATGGTAAGCTAGCAGCATATTTCTGTAACCTTGCTTTCAACCATTCACTTTTTAATGTCATATAACCAGTGAGGGGTTTTTTTATTTGTTCAACCTTTGTCTTTCAGCTCAAGAATATAATGATGAAAAAGAAATGAATGCATTTCAAAAATCACATTGTAGCTTGTAATTAGAAGAATGGGTCTCATGTCTATGTATACGTATAAATTATTACATTTTAAACAAGCAAAAGAACAAAACCACAGTCCTTCCAACAACTTGAAATGTTTGTTCATGTACCAGGCAGGGAAATACAGAAAATTCTGCAGTGATACAGAATTGAGTGATACAGTCCAATGGAGGACTAGGTAAAAACTAAGGCATCCATTCATCCTGTTTCCCTTCGGCCTCTTACAAGTGCCTAAATCAGGAACCAAGTGCTGTCAGCAACCTACATAGTCAGCAGGGAGAGATAAGTGAGCATGCCCTGTGCCCTGCAGTCCTGTATCCCTGACTGCTCATGTAGAGGAGAGCTGCTGGAGCACATGGTGGTTCCCTTCTGGCTTTTGCACCTGTATCTCATTCATCTGGAAACCGAGGCAGACAGTCGCTTGGGTGTCTTGCTTGTCTTAGAGCTGGGGTGTGGGAGGTTGGGCATGCACCTAAGTCTGGGAACACTAATGGATTCCCAGGGGCATATCCAGATAGCAATTCAGATTTGAGACACTCAAAAGAGCTGAGTCTCTTAACAGACTACCAAAAACCTCTAGACACATCAGTTAAATGCCTGGAGATGTAGGGTGAATCCAGGTCTTAGGAAGCCAGACATGAAGACAGCAAAATACCTGAATTTCAGGCACACTGCTGGATTTAATGTTATGTGTGTAGTCTATCCAAACAGTGAAATGCCTCTCTATAGGATCCAGAGTAGTCAGTGGTGTGAGCAGGGAGCAGACAGCAGAGACACTGCTGGCATAGGAGTATGCCTGAAGTCCTTCCATGTGGGGTATATGCTCTCTCAGGAATAAGTACCTCTACCTACTTGTCATCCACCAGTAAGATTCACCTTTTGAAGACAGAGTTTTTTCCTTCAGAGTGGGCACACTCTTTCATTTTAAAAGTTGAAATCATAACATGGAGGTGTTCCTCTTGCTTTTTTTAAATAATTTTAACACATGCCCAAGCACTTAGAAACTGAGATTCAGATCCTTCCTCTGCTTTAGATCTGAGGGAGTCAGAGATCAAATTCACCTTCTCCACCTCCTAGATAAATCCTTTCCCCTGTTTTTGGAGCTGTGCCACTGTGCAATGCTACCAGTCATTCATTTCTCTGCATGACTCATAGTCCAATGGTTAGGTTACCTTCTCAGAGATGTGAGATGTAGATTTGAGCCTCCATCAGGCTCAGGAGAGAGGTGGAACTATGTCCCAGGTCCTGGTGAATGTCCTAATTTTTATATAATTTAACAAAGATTTGGTAACTTCATCATCATCTTTGCCCTTGGAGGGTACATGAAGAAAAATTACAGGGCTCAATTACTATTTTTACAGAATCTCATTTTATTGCAGTTAGTCTTATTCTCAGTTCAAGTACTGGATTGGGACCTTTGAGGAGGTGAGGCAGACGAAAGGTATCAGGTTATAGTTTGCGTGACACCTGGTATACATAGGGAAGGCCAACCCATATAAAGGACAGCAAAGCCACGCAGGAAGGCAACTGGCAAGTCTACATACTTTGATCTCCCTGTCCCTGTCTCAACCCATGAGCCTTTTGTTATATTTTCTCTCCCCTGTCCAGCTGAGGAGGGGAGTGACAGAGCGGCTTTGGTGGGCACCTGGCCTCCAGCCAGGGTCAACAGACCACAGTCAAGCAGAGGATTTGGTGTTGCAGTTTTGGATACAGAAGCACACAGTCTGACAGAATACTGCTCCCACCCCAGCCCCTTTTAGGTACAAAGAAAACTGATTAATTCTGAAGGATGCCTCTGTTCATCTTTCACTTCACATACATGTCTCTGGCATACCTGTGGTATTTGGCACCTCGTAGTCTGCCGTCATTCCACACCTTGGCTTTCTGTGGTATGAAATCATTAGTGGATTCAGACTTGTCAGGATTAGCTCTGCTCCGGGGTGCAGTGGGAAGGTGCCCCTGTAGAGCTGAGTTCAGAAGCACTGCTGCCACCGAGACAGCAGGTGCCACATCAAGTGGCACTGGCAAATCAGGACATGGATTTTTTCTCTGCTATGACCATCTTAAATCCACATTCAAGGTATCTCTGTCAGGTCAATCATTTCTTGTGACTCCTGGTGGAAACAAAAATTCCTTGGGGGCTCCTACATTTGCTAAATATATCTATTCTTTGTACTCTAAAATGTCATTATGAGCTGTTATATGGGTGTGGCATTTTAATCAAGATGCGGTGAGAAGGTAATGGGTGAAGCAATTATTTCATACGGCAGTAAGAAATGCTTTAAGACCTCTTATCTTTCATTAGAATCTAGTGTGTTATTTATTAGTGCAAATGCCATTGCAGAACAGGTTTCTACAGGAAATGAAGAAACTTCAGTGAAAGTAGATTTAGGATAAAATCAACATTCAGTTTAACTCGCTGTATTTAAAAGGAAAATATCCACATCGTTTTTGGCTCAGGGCCATGCAGAATGTTTCCTGTTTTGGTGCTTAAATTAACACCTAGCTGAAATAGCTGTTAATATGCTTTAGTGATTCAGTGTGTACCAAAACTAAATTTGTGTTCTAATTAAATGAGAGAAACAGTCAAAACCTAGCATGTCATCTATCTTAATGAATTCCTAAAGAAGGTGCAATGTCTAATAGCCTCTTTTGACTTAGTTGTGGTAAGAATGATAGAGGGCAGCAATTTAAACCTAATGAGTCTAAATACATTTTTTCTTCATTTACAAGTGCAATTGAAATAATCCTTATTTGTTTCAAAGTAAATTTGAAGGGAATGGAAACAGGTTTTTAACCTGGGCAATTGGATATTCTCAAAAAGGTGTAATGATATAAAATTACCACTCCCTCCTTGGAGAAAAAGCAATTACTAAAATTTGCCAGCCTGACTGCTTGGGATTTCATTTGACTTCTTATTGCTGCTTCAGAGCCGGTGAACCTTTCCAGCAAATTCAAATTATTAAAGAGGGTTTATTTTTGCTAGTGAACTTGATGGTCAACTTTGTCTACAGACTGTAAATCCATTTGAAAGGATTTTAAAGAGTAGTGATATAGTAGATGTGCATTTGCTTCTTTCCATTCTGCTTGATTAGCCCTTGATACATCACAATAGTTTGTCTAAAAAATTGGCAAATTTGGGGGAGTTTACTCAGCATTTGAATTTATAACAAAAGCCCATGACTTGGCAAGCTTACCTTGGTTTGCTATAATATAAACATCTCCCAAAGCTATGGAAAATAGTTGACCAAAATACAAAGTAACACAAAAATATCTTGAATCTTGAAAATCATGAACGTATCTGCAAACACTGTGGGATAAAATAAATCCTTGGATTTTAAATGTCCAAAATGCACTGGGAGGCCCCGTTTCTCCTCTCTCCTCAGAACAGCACATCCCTTCACTCCACATGCTTTCATCCCTATTCAAATAAACATCAGCCCTTACCAACCTACAAGATAACAGCTTTTTTTTCAGCTATATTTCCTAGCCCTTCCGCAAGTGTTATTAATGTTAGGACTCATACTGAGTTAATCCAATTCCTAGCAGTAAACAGCTTTTGTGTCATCAACACATGAGACCCAAGGGCTACCCCTCTACACATCAGTTCAGCAGTGCCAGGATCCATACGCTGATATTCCGGCCAGCTGGCACAGACTAGTCTTGTTCGTACTACTGAAGTCTCATAAACAAGCTTTTTGCATTCAAGCTACCTGTTGGGAAATAGTCCCAATAGGGCTTTCCTAACTCTGAATTTATCTTAAGGGTGTGTTTGGGGACTTGCTAGCTGGTCAGGGCCAGAACCACACCAAGGCCTGTTTTAGCTGTTTAACATTAGAGATGGCAAAATAGCAGTGTCGATGTCTGTGTGTCAGCTTGTTAATATAGACATAACCAGGTGGATTTCTTTTTAAGGATGTTCTTGGATCTCCTTCTGGATCCACAGTCTCCTCTGGAGCTGGTGGGCCACCTCCAAGTGAGGAATCTTCACGTCTCCCCTCCCAGCCCAGGCACTGGCCGTACAAGTGAGGAGGGGACCCCTCGGAAAGCATTTCTTCATATCCTCGTCCTGCCCGTGGAAAAGGGAGAGAAGTTTGGGTTTTGCTGTATAGGGACAGCGGTGCTTCATTTTACAGGCAGTGGTTTTATTTTCTGTCCTTTTAGGGAAACAAAGATTTCTCAGGGGTCAGAGTTTTACAGAGAAGAGTCCGAACATCTTTACTGAGCAGGAAAAACAACACTGCAGAGAGGTTCATTTTCGGAAGATTCATTTCAACTAACACCTTTGAAAATCTGGCAAAATATTACCTGTTTACAAGAGATACTATCTCCTTTATTTCAGAAAGAGCAGGTTAACAGCCCAATCTTCCCAATCCAATGCAAAGAGATCCTTAAGAGAGCTGAGGCAGCAGTTTATCTCAGCCCCATGCAAACCTGACTCTCCTTTGTGATTTATTCCTGCAAACTGACAGCCACAAGCTCCAAATCATGAAGCTGCAGTGTAAAAAAAAATATCTTTTTACTGTATTAAGGAATAGTTTGTATAATATCAAACTTCCAAGATTTCTATTTCTAATTTTATCTTGGTCTTTATTTTTAGGTTTTTCTCACACAGTAAGAAGGGCAGAGTCACATCCTTGCATCTTGTGATGAGGTATGTAAGGCAGCTGAGTCCTAGTGCGAAAAAAGAAAACAAAGCGTTTCTAGTTCACCCCAAACACTTCTTTTAATTCTAGTTCATTTAATTCATCATGGGCCTGTCAGATTTGAGGCAACAGAATAAACAGACTTTCAGAGATGCTGTTGGCTCCAAGTGTGACTCCTTTTTTATTGAAACAATTTTTAGTTCTGTTTGTTTGCTACAGAATATTTTCCTCGCTGTTGTTTTTATGCTGAACTGAGACTTGGCGATGTTTTCCATCGGTATGTAATGCTGTCCTGTCAGGTCAAAAGGGAAAACTCCAGTCGGTGTTTCCCAGTGGTTGTACACACATAACATTATGTCCTTTCATTGAACTCAGCCTTTATTCTTGAGAAGGAACTGTTATTTTAGCTTGCATCACTGCAGATATTATCAGTCATAAACATATGCAGCTTTTTATAAGTCTTATGTTCAATAGTCAAAGAAAAATACCTATTAACCTTGTCATAAAATATGAATTCTAACTTTCCAGAACCAATCTTCCTTTTTCTGCCTCCCTTATTTCCTTCCTTCTTCCCTTCTTTCCTTCTTCTGTCCATCTGTCCTCTCATACTGGATTTTTTCAGGGGATGGGCAGAGGGGGAGGGGTGTAATAGCAAGGCCTAAACCTTGGACCAGATTTATATTAAGCTTTGGCAGTGATTGCTTGTATAACTGGTTAGAGTAGCGCCTTCTCATGTCTTTTGTTTCTAAAAGAGACAAATAATTCTTACCTTTTTCTGTAAACTCCTTAAAGAGTATCTGTATAAAAATCTATTATTATCTCTGCTAGAATCCCTCCAAGTAGTGTTTAGAAGCTTTTAGAGAATGAGAGGATAGGATTAATTCATTCTTTGATTTATTTTGAATCTCAGCCTTTTGAATGACAGAAATGCAATGCCCATTATCTTGGAGATGGACACATCTGCAAATCTGTTAGAGTTAAGTAACAGAGTACTGCTTGCACAAGCTGCAATTTTAAGGTTGAAAAATCTTGCATCATCCCTGAAATATAAAACCACAGATGCTGTTTCCCAACACTGCATTTCAGAAAGCTCTAGGCCAACTCCTTAAGTAAGTCCTTACACAGTTCTGTTTAGTTCTTTTGAAGGGAAATTTTCTAATTCAATGTATCTCTTTTATTTCAATATGAATTGTTCTGAATAAAGACAAATTAAAAACTAAAAATGTATATCTCTCTTGTTCTGTTTGATTACTGAAATATCAGTGGGAAATGAATCTTTTTCATTACAATAATTTTCCTTTCACACACGTCTTTGTCTAAGCACATTTTTAAGCACTTTGCTCTTACCTATGCTATATTACCACAAGTCTCTGCCTGCAGTAGCCTGTAGGTTTACACCAGAAATGAGATGCTTTAGGACTCTGTGGTGGGTTGACCCTGGCTGAGGGCCAGGTGCCCACCAGAGCCGCTCTATCACTCCCCTCTTTCATTAGACAGGGGAGAAAAGGTACAATGAAAAAAAAAAACTTACAGGTTGAGATAAGGACAGGGAGAGATCATTCTCTAATTACCATCACGAGCAAAACAGACCGAACTTAGAGAGGGAATTCATCTTATTTATTACTAAGCAAAACAGAGTAGAGGAATGAGAAATAAAACCAAATCTTAAAAACACCTCCCCCCACCCCTCCCATCTTCCCGGGCTCAACTTCACTCCCGGCTTCAACCTCCGCCCCCCCTCAGCGGCACAGGGGGACGGGGAGTGGGGGTTACGGTCAGTTCATCATACGGTGTTTCTGCCGCTTCTTCATCCTCAGAGGGAGGACTCATCATTCCCCCGCTCCAGCGTGGGGTCCCTCTCACGGGAGACAGTCCTTCACGGCCTTCTCCAACGTGAGTCTCCTCCATGGGGTGCAGACCTTCAGTAGCAAACTGCTCCAGCGTGGGTCCCCCACGGGGTCACAAGTCCTGTCAGCAAACCTGCTCTGGCGTGGGCTCCTCTCTCCACAGATCCACAGGTCCTGCCAGGGGCTTGCTCCAGCGTGGGCTTCCCACGGGGTCACAGCTTCCCCTTCAGGTGCCTCCACCTCCTCCAGCGTGGGGTCCTCCACGGGCTGCAGGTGGAATCTCTACACCCCCTCATCCTCCCTCCATGGGCTGCAGGGGGACAGCCTGCTTCACCATGGTCTTCACCACGGGCTGCAGGGGGATCTCTGCTCCGGCGCCTGGAGCACCTCCTGCCCCTCCTTCTGCACTGACCTTGGTGTCTGCAGAGTTTCTTACATCTTCTCACTCCTCTCTCTGGCTGCAAAAGCGCTCTCAAACTGTTTTTCTCTTTCTTAAATATGTTATCACAGAGGCGCTGATTGGCTTGGCCTTGGCCAGGGGCAGGTCCGTCTTGGAGCCGGCTGGCATTGGCTCTGTCAGACACAGGGGAAGCTTCTAGCAGCTTCTCACAGAAGCCACCCCTGTAGCCCCCCCGCTACCAAAACCTTGCCACGCAAAATCAACACAGACTCTAACAACTCTTGTTGTATCGAATGGACACAGGCCTGTCTATATGCCCATCCCTGCAAGCCAGGGGTCTTCACTCTTTGGTGGGGGTAAGAAAGGCAGAGAAACCATGTTCACCCAGCTTTACAAAAAAAAAGCTGTCCTTGGTTTGGAAGGTTTATGGATCAAACACTGATTCCTCCATGACTTGGCCATTTTTATTTTCCCTCCTCTGCCCAAAGTAAACAATATTTTTTTTATTTAGGTACCAAAGTGATCTGGGTGGCTAGAAATACCTTGACTGCTGAACAACTTGCAAATGAAATGCAAATAACTTTCATTTGGATGGAAAACACTAGGCCTGTGCCTTCTGAAATTTTTCTTACAACTGGAAATCAGCTTCTCCTTTGCTACATTTTGCAGTGAAATCATAATTGTGCGTTTGGCATTAGTCTGTTGCCATGGATAGTAGGAATCGGGGTAGGACGTGATGACATTAAAAGGTCACTTCAATCTCTAATGGCTATGGTTCTGGGAATGACTAATGGCATAGTACTGCTACAAATGTAGAGCTGGAACAACATGATTAACTGTAACTGACTCTTGTTTAAGCATAAATATCTCTGAGATTTAGAAGAAAGGATGACAAAACCATATTAAAAACCATATGGGTTAATTTTTCATTTTGTTCTCTTTTTTTGAATGAGATTGCATGCATGATATTTGGATGGAGTCATTTCACTTATAGAAGAATATAAATTAGAAAAGTGAGTGTATCAATAACTGTTATTTCTGGTAGAAATCTATGATCATATTTAAACCATCATCCCTAAATAATGCTTTACAGAGGAATAACTTTGACCAATAATCATCACTATTTTTGTTTTCCTAGAAATATTTCAAGGCTGTCATTAAGATGTGACTCTTCTCATCTGGCCATAGGAAATAAGAGATAATGTTTGTTTTCAGAAGTACATATTTGAAGTGTCTAACTGAAACCATGGAGTTCATGCTTGGTTTGGGACAGTTGGGTTTGATCTGACAGAAGAGCATGACTGAGTCATTCTGAATTAACACAGTCCCGATGGTTATGTCAGAAACTCTTTAGGGGACGGGAAGGAGATGAAGCACACATTTATATTACAGCAAAAAGTGTTAAAACAAAAAGAATCCCAGAGTATGTCAATCATGAAGGCTCTTTGGTAGAATTTATGGGTAGCTCTAATATAAACATTTTGCTTACTCATGCAGTTTGACAAGAAAGTAAAAAAATTATAAAGCCTTCCCAGTATGCCTTGCCTTGCCTTGCCTTGCCTTGCCTTGCCTTGCCTTGCCTTGCCTTGCCTTGCCTTGCCTTGCCTTGCCTTGCCTTGCCTTGCCTTGCCTTCCCTTCCCTTCCCTTCCCTTCCCTTCCCTTCCCTTCCCTTCCCTTCCCTTCCCTTCCCTTCCCTTCCCTTCCCTTCCCTTCCCTTCCCTTCCCTTCCCTTCCCTTCCCTTCCCTTCCCTTCTCTCTTTCCCACCTTCCTGCCTTCCTGCCTTCCTGCCTTCCTCCCCTCCTTCCTTCCATCATACACTGAATTTTAAAAGTGAATACATTCTATATTCTGTCTTTCTATTAAACTGGCTATTTTAGCATTTAACTGTACCCGTTTTCTAGTTGTGATACATTTATTCATTGACCAGTATTGCCACATGTGTGTTGCTCTATATTTCACTTCTTTCATTTAGAGGAGTACACTGCACATTTTGCATTCTTGGGAACTGTTTGTAGAAGGTTAACTTTTTTTCAGATTGACATCTAGACCAAGCTGTTATTCACTGCTGCTATAAAATGGTGGTATCTCCATCTACCTTTAAACAATGTTCCCAACTTCATGATAGGTCTAAACAGCTCTTTGCTTTAATGCCATCTGCAGTTATGCCATTTAACATTCACGGTTCCCACAACTTGTACTCCAGTTGAAAATTTCCTCTTGACCCTCAACCGCTGTTTCCCAGAAATATCATAGGAAGACAAAGTGTCCAGAGAGGAGAAGAGCTTAGATTAAAACCTGGATAACCCACAGTGCTGTCAATAAAGTCTGTGCTTTAAGCAACTGACTCATCCCATAGCAATGATGTGCTTCGTTTGGGCAACCCAAAAGGTCAAGTATTTTTCAAGTTTTTCCTTGTGCTGAAATAATCCAGTTGCTGATCATGAAGCCAGTGTTAGAGCGTGCTGCCCAGCCTGTCCTGACTACAATACCTTTGGCCATAGTTTGCCACGCAACCCTTGGCTACATCTACACTGCTAAAAGGAGAGGGCAAGGGGCCAATTCTCAACCCCATGGTCAACTGCCACAGAATGGCTCAGGTCCCCACCGCCTGTGGCTTGTTGCTTCTCTAACAGATTTGCCTTGGAGACAGCTACTTGGTGTGGACCACAGTGGATCCACAGAGAGAAGAAAAGTTAGACAACATGAGTGGTGGAGGATCCTGAGCAGGAGCCCACAGACTATTCCTATTTATTTAGCAGTGAGAAGCTACTTTTTGGGACTAATTCCATGCCTGGTCTTAAGCAGGTGAGACAATCAATAGTAAATAAATAAATGAAACCCAAATCCACACTGATAAAAAGCCCTGCCAAAATGTGCTGGCCAACACATGTTAGTGTAAGGCTGCCCTTTGAAAACCCTTTGGCAGCAAAGGCAGATTTTGCAGTGCCATAACAGCTCTAGTGAGACTTTCTTCCTGATGGATGGGAAGAGGTTGATGTTGCCTTTATTTCCCTAGTTCTGCAAACAGTGGGGACTCTTCACTCCCTTTTCCACCTTCCCTGCTGTTAGCAAGTAGCTTGACACCTGCTATGGGGACTGCCTCCTGAGAAGCAGCTTAGGTATGCCATGGTGTTCCTCCTGTCCATCCTCACAGCTTTTTCTTCTTTATGAAGTAGGGAAACCCTTCTGTTTCTAAAGAAGGACTGCAAGTTACTTGAGAATGTTCCTTGACAATGGTAAATAATCAAATATGAATTTGCATTTTGTTTCTAAAGCTTTTGTTTACATTCATGTCTCCATCCACGAATGGAGATTTACCATCCTCAACTCCACTAAGAGTGGAAGAATGCATCTCACAGTGGGGGGACTTGCCCAGGTGACAGTGGAAGATCAGAATAAAAGCCTGTATCTTCTCCTGCCCAATCCTGTGCATTAATCACACATCTCCACTCCTGATTATGTGGCCATTCTCAGAGGCAGTTGCACTTTGCCTGAAGCAGGAGAACAAACAAAGGAAGAGTAAATCCCTTCTTTAATCTCAAGTGCAGAGATAATTTTTTTCTCCAATAAGAAGAAGCTTTCTTCTGAGGGTGCACAACTGCACCATTGGAGCATCTGTCTTGTGTCTTGGCACATGCTACAGATGATCAAAGCAGCAGCTTTTGTTTAAAGCAAGAGAAAAACAGGGTGGCAAAACATCTAGGATTGGGTATAGCACCACAAAGCAAGGAGGCAACAGAAGAGCCAAACTGTATAAAATGTTTTTTCAGCAGTTTCCCAGTGCACAAAACAACATTGTCAGGTAGCTCAAGTTACACAGTTCTGAAATAGTTTATCCAATAGACATTCTCCCCATTTTTGTTCTCAAATTCCTCATATAGATTTTGTGCATGTAGGTTTTTTTCAGCATCTGTTTCTCAGTTCTGTAGATAATCAGTCCAACTGACAAAATAATGTTGCTATTTTCCATGACAGTGAGAAACAAGGTTTTTTTAACCAATATTTTTCTTTGCTTGCTAGGCAAATTTAAATGCCATTATTATATGAGTAATGAATAAACCTAGGTACTCTGTTCATAACTAACAATTCTCAGAATGCAGCAGATTCTATTCATACTAGTTCTACTTTTATACAAACATAACATTGAATCAAGCAATAACTTTTTTCATAGTATTTCTATAAGTGATTAATTAATTTCATACCATCAAGCAGTACAGAGAAGGCAGACATACTCAATCCACAACAAATCATTGAAATGCCTATTTTTAGGCACCTGGTTCTTTTCAGGAACGTGAGGTCTAAAGTGTTGCTTGTGAGTAATCATCAATATCAGTAATCTTCACATGATTTATTAATGCCTTGCTAAAAAGCTCTGATGTAACTGTCCAGTGCTGTTTTCTTTTTTCTATAGGGAGAAGAAAATCCCAAGCACTGTCATCATCAGCTGGCTTGTGTCCAATAATTCCAAATTAATTTAAGCGGCCAAGAACTGGGCGTTAACTTCTCTCATATGTCAGGAGAGTAGGTAACAAAATAAAACCAATCAGTTGAACTGTGGCAGCTCTTTGCTCGGCAATAGTGGGAGGAGAGGGTGAGATCACCAGTTCTGCAAAGCTGAAGTGACCAGCTGACTTCTTTGTCTGCTAGCCTGCATGCTCTCCACTAGCAAAAGAAGAGAGGAGACATTTCTCCCTGCTACTTTGTGAATAAGCAGCTTTCACATATAGCCACTCTGCATCATGAAGCTACATGACGCGGTGACAGTCCTCCTGAAGGCAGTTCATGCCTCCATAATTTTATTTCGTCTTACTTCACACCTGTGGAAAGAAACAGCTTAGTTAATGAGAAGAGTGAGGCATAGGTTTCATTCTCACGGTTATGAATATGAGCAAGGCCCCTGAGAACACTGGAAGTAATTACGTTATATTCCCTTCTGGTTTAGCTGCTGGGGCTGGCTTTGTTCACAGCAGATGTTACAAGAATTTCTTGCCATCTTTAAGACTGGCACTTGCCCTTTTTAGCTTGGAACGGTTTAGGATGTGTCATTTCAATTCCGGGGAATGGATGCAGGCATTTATTGCTGAGCTACCTTCTATGAAAGAAACAATCCCACCTTCTGAAGTCAAATTTTCCAATTTTTTTTTATTAATGTATTAAAATAGTGCATGTCCGTACTGTATTGTAATAGACTATTTGAGTTTGTGAGTTCTTTATTCAAGAGCACAAGCAGTCTATTTCAATTTATATATAGTATGCTTGTCTATAATTTTAATTTAGTCTTCTTAAGAGTCATAGAAGACATGGTACAGTATGTTAACACAAAACACTATGAACTGAAAGCATCCTTAAGATACAAGTCACACGCTTCTGTATATTGTGCATAGGAAGACAAGATTTCATTTTTCACATGCCAAACAGGCTTCTGTTTAAAACATAGCTGTAAAAAGATGTGTTATCAGTCAAAATCAAACTTGATTTTAGATTGTTTTTTTATACAATGAAAGAGAAGTTGTGCCTACTTGTAACTGCAAGTCTGTTGTGATTTCCCCAGTATTTTTAGGAAACACCAGTTGACAAGAGTTCTTCAATAGTTCCCTTCATTCCAGCTGGAAAGGAAAATATTTTTAAGTATCTCCAGTCAGAAACTGCAGAGGAGGGGCTTAATACACTGTAGTTATTCTGAATTAAGATTAAAATGTTGCTTGATAGCTGCTGGCTTTTTTTAGCAGCAATTATTCTGAGTGCATGATAATACTTGTTAGTGACTGCATGTGCTTTAAGCTCTCCACTCCTTGAGACGTTCTTGAACTTCTGCTATTTAGCAAGGGGCACTGCATCGAAGGTTTTAATGGAGTGATGGAGGACTAACATCATAAAATAACATGTCCTGAATTACTATCCAAGAATCACAGACTCTCAGGCAGTATACGTTTTGTAGAATTACAGTCATTGCTAACTGACATTGAATAGACACTACTGTCTTATTAAAATGCTGTTAAAACTGCTACTTAATCATTCACTATGATTTTATGATCAAGTATGGTAAATATTCTAAGATATTGTTAGTTGTGAACTAGTTCAATAGCAAATTATTTTGTCAACCCAATATATTATTGTATAAATGGTATTTTCACTACTGTCCACTGAGTATTGGCAGATACTGATTTATTTGTTTGTATAATATCACTGTAGTTATACAATTATGCAATACTTATAATACAATATATTATTATACAATAACTATTACTTATAATAGTATCATTCAGTCCATCAGTCTATTTAAATTACCTAAAATAGATTTGATGTGGAGACTGAATTAAACATGGGTAGTTAGTATGTGCATGCATGCGTACATCTGTGTATACAGAGCTCATAATGAATTACTTTCGGTACCTTTTAGTTATCAAGCTGAGGACTAGCATCCAAAAGTGAAGCAAACCACACAGATGAACTACTTTTGGCTTTAGATAAGGCTTGTACTTCTAAAAGTATCTTACAGGCAGCAGCTCTGCATCTAAGATGCTTATGTTTTAATCAAGGGCAGTCAAACTTTTTGACGACTAAGGAAGAGATTACTTTATAGCTGTTTACTCAAGGATCTGATGGCAAATAAATTTTACAGTGTTAAAGGATGATGGAAAATGATCAGAGGACCATTCGAGAATGCTTCCATGGCCTGCCAGTTTGATGGCCTAATTTGAGTAATGAGCAAATTTTGTTATGCCCTGCATACAGATTCTGCAAATAACTGTGTTACAGATGCAGCCTTGCTGCAAAGATCCAGTTTTCTATTATCTGTCATAAAGCAGAATGTATACTGCACTGTAATTTATTATCCACTTTATCTGAAAAAATAGGTTCTAATATAAACAAAATTCAGCGCAGTTCAATGGCCTTTACAGTATGTCAAAGTGAAGATCAAAGTGGCCTCTTTCATTATTGTAATTTATGGTTCTACAATATTATAGGGGTAAAAAAATGCAGATTCATTAGTGGATGAGCAGGTGATATAAGTAAACAAAAATGGGGAAATCCTGACTTCATGTGTGTCCATCTTCTTATTTCTTTAATTCTAGATCTTCATTTCTCCTTGAATTTTCTAAACATACATTTTGAAAACTGTATTTATTTCTGTTCGTTCAGTTTATTGGGGATAGCAGGCTTAGACATAGCCTGCAAAGATGTGGTGGTTTGACCTTAGCTGGAGGCCAGGTGTCCACCAAAGCTGCTCTGTCACTGCCCTCCTCAGCTGGGCAGGGGAGACAGAATATAATGAAAGGCTCGTGGGTCGAAATAAGGACAGGGAGAGATTGTTCACTAATTACCATCATGGGCAAAACAGATGTAACTCGGGAAAATTAATTTTAAGTTATTACCAATAAAATGAGAAATAAAACCAAATCTTGAAACGTCTCCCCCCACCCTTCGCTTCTTCCCGGGTTCAACTTCTCTCCCAATTTCTCTACTTCCTCCCCTTCGGCAGCACAGGGGGACAGGGAATGGGAGCTGTGGTCAGTTCATCACACGTCGTCTCTGCCGCTCCTTCATCCTCAGGGGGAGGACTCCTCACACTCTTCCCCTGCTCCAGCGTGGGGTCCCTCCCACGGGAGACAGTCCTCCACCAACTTCTCCAACATGAGTCCTTCCCACAGGCTGCAGTTCTTCATAGACTGCTCCAGCATGGGTCCCTTCCATGGGGTGCAGACCTTCAGGAGCAGACTGCTCCAGCGTGGGTCCCCCACGGGGTCACAAGTCCTGCCAGCAAACCTGCTCTGGCGTGGGCTCCTCTCTCCACAGGTCCACAGGTCCTGCCAGGGGCCTGCTCCAGTGTGGACTTCCCATGGGGTCACGGCCTCCTTCGAGTGCATCCACCTGCTCCAGCGTGGGGTCCTCCACAGGCTGCAGGTGGATATCTGCTCCACCATCAACCTCCATGGGCTGCAGGGGGACAGCCTGCCTCACCATGGTCTTCTCCACGGGCTGCAGGGGAATCTCTGCTCTGGTGCCTGGAGCACCTCCTCCCCCTCCTTCTTCACTGACCTTGGTGTCTGCAGAGTTGTTCCTCTCACATCTTCTCACTCCTCTCTCTGGCTGCAAATGCTGATGGTTTGGGGTTTTTTCCTTCCTTCTTAACTCTGTTACCCCAGAGGTACTACCACTGTCACTGATGGGCTTGGCCTTGGCCAGCAGTGGGTCCGTCTTGGAGCCTGCTGGCATTGGCTCTGTCGGACATGGAGGAAGCTTCTAGCACCTTCCCACAGAAGCCACCCCTGTAGCCTGCTACCAAAACCTTGCCACACAAACCCCATGCAAAAGAACATGGCTGTATATGTCTTTTTCTCTCTGTGTCCAGCTTATTTATATACATTTGAAACATAGATTCCTGATGTTCTCCATTGCAAAAGCACAGTTCTAGTTTGTCTATTGAATATATTCCTTTAAAATTTTATATATGCAATTCCAGTTTTACAGTGGCAATTAGTAGCTTCAGTGAATGAATACAAATTCCTGCTGGTCACCTGCTTAAAGTCCAGTCTGTCTGCAGAAGATATTCTACATTGCCAATGTGTGATATTAACCCAGGAAACAAATTACTATCCCCATGACGGGTAGCACAGAGACATGCTCTAAAGAACTCAGCTGAATGACTCTTGGTTTGATGCAGCTATTCACCCAGAGAAAAATTCAGTGTGTTCAGAGTTCAGATTACACTATTAGATGGAATTTACATTGACCAAAACAAACTAGAATATAAAGGCAGCCTGTTTGAGGAAACAGTGGAAACAGGACAGGGATATTTGTTGTCAGGGATTTTCTGGTAAAGGAAAGTAGCTGGAAGCAAAGATTGGAGAAGATGCAAAGAAGTGGTCAAAAGAGTAAGATGGAGAGGAAGAAAATGGGCTCTGTGGGAAGCCTCCTCCAAAGTGGTCTACAGTGTCTTGGGGCAATGCCATTATTCTGTTGAGATTGATGGGATTTTGCTCCTGGCTTTAGAGCAGCCACGATATCATTCTTGATGCTTATCACTCATACTTGACCTTGCAGGCAGGAAAGTCATTGCAATTTAGAGTGCCTCAAAAAATACTGCGTGTCACATGCCTATTGGGCTCAGTATGAAGACAGTCTTTACGTGTCAGAAAGGCAGGTATATTTATTGCATCTAATGATCATCAAAGACAGATTTTTGGTATCAGATCACTTTGTTTACAGAGCAGGAGGAAAGCTGGGCATGTCTGGATTTATCCCACATGTTGACTCACTGCTATCCTATTCAAAGACAAAACCACTCCTAGTAACACTTTCAGTTACCAACAGCAACTGCCAACGAGCAAGAGTAGATAACAGCAGAGACAACCTGAAACTTGAATCTTGGTGGAAGAGGAATTTTAGCTGTAGGAAGTAGTAAATGGAGGCATGTGAGGAGTCCTCTATTCAGTGATCAATAAATCAGCGGCTTTAAAAGTAGTGGAAGTTCTTGCATCTGGAAAGCTGACCCTAGCTACACTCTTCAGTGCCAAAATTGGTAAGTCCATGTTATAACTATAAACTTACCTGTGGAACTTGGAAATGGGGATTAATTTGAAATTAAAAAAAAAAAAAAAAGAACATTTGTGTTTGACTTTCAGTGTTTTCCATATAACCTCTGCTTAATTTTCAAATAGCATTTCCCCTGCACTCCTCCCATGTATAATGTGGGTTCTGGTTGTCATGAAAAACTTCTTTTTTTTTTCTTCTCAGCTCTACACTAATGTGTGACTTCTTTAAGTTGGCATCAGGAAACTGTTCAGTCAAGTAGCTAGACTGTACTAAAAAGATCCATTGATATAAAATCCAGTTCATACATACTTAGCAGAGTTGGAATAATAGGACAAATAGAAGACATGCCAGCATCTTCTAGCACTGTTTCTAGGAGAGATGATACTGAACGTACACAGGAACCTGGTTTCTTAAAGATGTGTTGCCGTTCTGCATTTAACAATTGCTATATTTTATTTAGGAGTTCATTATATTTAAATTTTAAGTGAAGCATGAATGAGACTGTTTTATTGTGTTGCAAGGAGATTTCCATGCTATTTAACATGTGCTTTCTCCTCTAAATACGGCCTTAAGGATAAGGATTGGGATGACCCTCTTGTGAGGGACAAAGAACTAAGTCTGACATGACTTGTTCTACAGAATTTATTTTTTTAATTTAAAAAAAAAAAGAGGAAACATACACTATACCACAGGTAGGTTTAATTCAATGGTATCTGTACCAACTTCCTCAAAACACTTCCAAAACAGAAGTTTTTTCTTTATAATTGCATTTATATCTTGCCCTATCTAAGTTTCCTTTCACTCATCACACACAAACTTTCTTCAGAAATGTAGAGAGTAGGTCTTATGCACCTACCTGATATTTACTTTTTGAGTTTAGCTTAGCATTTGTTCCTACAGTGTTTAGAAAATGTACTTAAAATCATTTAATCTAACATAATGAATTGAAATACCCAGTAGATAGAAGGTTATATTTACTTGGATTCGGAACAATAAGCTTAGTTATTCCCCAAGCTTCAACAGGTTTCAAGTTCAGATTTTGACTTGCATTCCACCAGTATGAATACTTGCTCTGGCATCTGAGCCAATTGACTAAGTCACCTAGGGCAGTTGAAATCCACTTCAATTTGTCAAATCAGCCTGTGATACCAGCATCTGCCCTCTTGTTGACTTAAAAGGTGGGGGAGCAGGCAGAACTTGGATAAACATACAGAATGGAATAGAGCAAGTTATTGGGGATCACCAATGTATTCATTAAAAAATTTAGAAGAATTTGGAAGAAGTGAAAATATTGCAGGAAACCTCATGGTTTGTTATGTATTAATTCTGGATACTAACAGGGTACCAATCACAAACGAAACCATAGGTCATGAACTATAGATAAAACTAGAGATGTCCCTTGCTACTACACCAGCTTCTTAACCCAGACCTTTCCAGCTCTGCAAAGAACACTGCAAGGGGTGAGGGATGACTAGCCCAGTCTCTTCTGAGGCTGTGTAAATCCTGAATGTGTCCTTTCAAATGGATGGTCTTACACGAAGATTGGTTGTTTCTTGGAAGTAAGATGAGGATGCCTGGATGACCCATCCTGTCCATGCATGTTTGGACGAGCACTGCTGTTGCGCAGCTCAGTTCTGCTTTGTGGTTTCCAGTGAAGTGCTACATCATTCCTCCTTATTTCTGTGGGCTTTTGCTGCAGTTGCGTTCTGAATATGGATTTTTTCTGGAGCCAAGTTTTCTACAAGCAGCACAATATCTAAAAGATGGCTATAATCCAAAGCTAAATATCATTTCGGTTCTCTTTCTTGAGCTGAAAAAATTTAGAATTATAATAAAGAGGGTCCCATAACTGGGTTGTACAAAGGAGTAAAATTAGGCTGACTTTTCTAGCTGAGCTTTTCTTGTTGCATATGCATGCAGCGAGTGAATGAAAAGCATACATTTCTATTTTCACTATGTTATTTGTTTAGAATCTATGACAAGCAAATGGCAGCAGACAAAAGCAGATCAGTCTAAGTATTTGTTCAACCTAAAGTTTTACAAAACTACAAAAGCAATAGAGGAAAAAATTGCTATATGTCTAATTCAAGTACTAATTTCCACTGAGATACTTGAACAACAACCAACGGAAATATCCCTGAGCACTCTGAATACATGCATCCCAAAATTTAAAGCAAGTCAGCAAGGAAATAAAATTAAAAAGTCAAGTTGAAGAAGTCTAGGGAGAATATTTTCTCTTGCGCTTGTGCACAAGAAATGAGAATGATAGAGGTCCCCAATAAAATGAAGCGGGTTTAAGCTGCCATTTCTCCCTTCTGGGATGTCAGTCGTGTGTTGGAGAAAGCTCTGCCATTTGTTGTACTGAACAGTTGACAATAGTTCTTATTTTCATTGCTCTATTTCCACCTAGTGCTCAAACTGCAAATTGCACTAAAGTGTAAGTATGTTCTAGAATCGATAACTGCAAATTGAGGGAATCTGCATTACAAATAAGCAAGTGGATATAGTAATATTAAATATTTCTTTTATAAAAAGGTATTTGCACTAGCTCCCAGACTAAACGCTGTCAAGTATTTAATATGGTCTCTGCTGCATGATCTATTCAGAAACAAGAATATCAGTTACTTGTTTTAAATGTTAGAATCCCTCTTGCGGATATAATTTTTGTGTGAGTTCTGCTGTCAACTGAAGACAAATGAACACATACGAATAAAAAGGGCCACACCATGGTTATTGAGAGGCATTCATTTCTCTCACAGGCAAGTGTGTGCTCAGGATGAAGTCTAGAAAGTGGTAGCTAAACCACCAGGAAGTTTTGAGGTGGACTCATCTGGACAGTCTTTCCCTATATATCTCAAGCTATAAAGTATCTTTCACACTTTATAACAACCATAACATTTTAGTAACAGAACTGGAGGATTCTAAAAATTGTGCTACAGGAATTAAAAAAGAGAGATTTTGTGCTGAGCTATGAATTTATTTTTTTTTTTTTTTTCAGGAGGCTGAGTAGAGCATAGCTAGAAGACACAACTTGTGGATCTACCTTGTGAAATGTAGCAGAAAGCTTATGGACAGATACAAGCATATACAGATAGTACACAAGTGATGTTTCAAATCTCTTTCATGTTCTAAGACAACATTAATTGCTCTTATACTTTGTGTTATATATGTTTACAAAAAGTAAAAAAAAATATTGGTATTGCTAATCTCAAACAGCACTTCATGCAACACAAGTATGGCAATAACTTTGATAGCTATAAGATGTTTTCTTATTCATGAATTTTTGTTGCAAAATGTAGATGCAGCAATTCTGTTTATTTACCCGTTCTTGTAACTAGCACAAAACAGCTAGATGACTCTTAACTGCACCACAGGCACCATCTGAAAAACACCGGATGGTTATTTCTCTGAGCACCCGATGCGTAGGGAGATGGAATCTTCTGTGTTTTGAATTTGTAGTTTGGTCCTTTTCTTTAGGAAAAATGCTTCAGCTCCTGCTTTTCTCCTGTGTTCTCTCTTTGAGCACATGCAAAATATAAATGAGTTCATGTCCAGACTAAGAAACTGCAGTGTCCTTCACTCAGGACAGCGTACTAACTGCTGGTTTATTAGAGAGGAGGCAGCACAGCTGAGGCCACCTTCTTTTCCTGGATACAAGCAGGGTACCAATCACAAAGGAAACCGCACGTCATGAACTATGAATAAAAGAGAGGTGCCTTGCTAGTACGCCAGCTGCGGTCACATTTATTTCATAATAAAGCATCTGCAGCAACCCTGTTTGTTGAAGTGTCCAGCACCGACTGCTGGGTTAGGCAATCCCTGAAAATATTTATTGCACCCAACTCTTTTCAGGTGTTTGTCAGGGGAGTATCACCTCTGGATACTCCTCACCCAGTTTAGCTGTGAGGTAGACACCCAGTTGCTTGCTCCGAACCAGGCAGATACCTACAGAGAGGCATACATGTATGTGGTTAGAGAACTCCAAATACAATGACCTGCTTATAGAATTTACATTTTTCTAGGGGGAGGCAAGAGGTGGGCTGTTTTCAGAGTTACATCTTTTGATTTAAATTTCATTTTACAGAACAATTTGTTTAACCTTTCAAAAGACTATGTGCATAGAACTCTACAGGTCAGTAGTTTTCTAGCAGAACCACCTTGTTAAAATATGGGATTATTTTTACCATTGTGAATGTTACTGTCATCTCTGAGCTACAGAACAGTTCAAGTCTAAACCAGTCTCTATTATACAACCTTCTTGCTTGAATAGTAAAATCAAATTTTATTTACAGTCAAATTCTCCTTATTTGTAAAATAATCTTAATTTTATAGTGCTTTTCATGGAAGTGAACAGCACTATTTTATTATATTACCTTTTACCTGATAGCCCTGTTCCTCAAAGAGAGCTTCCTGCATTGAAACATACATTTGCTTTAGTTTGAGTCCTAAAATAATCTGGCAGGAGATGTAAACTAGGGAAGGGATTGCTGTGGATGTAGCTATGTATTACCAAAAGCAGCCTCTGAAGAGCGTAGGGTCTATATGTGGGGTCTATGGGGAAGTTGCACCCATCTTGGAACAACTGCTCTTGTTTTGGATCATGGTAACATAAGGAGCTGTTCTATTCTCTGCAGTTGCCCAGTCAGATGAAGACTATCTATCTGAGTCTTCATATTACTTCAGGCAGAGTGGGACTGAGATAGTGTCCTTCCAAGGGGATGGAAGGCAAGACTTTTTTACAGAAGAAAAAAAAGTACTGCCAGTATCTAAAACCAACTATAAAATAGTGCAAGCAGAATAAATGGGTTTTTTTGAAAGTATGGGAAACCTCAAGATTACCTGACATAATTCAAATTAGTACATTCACATCTAAGTAATTATTTGTAATAATACTTGCAGTATTTCTTACCCTATCATCCTTCAAGGAACTGCTCTTGGCAAAATAAAACCAGATTTCCTTGGAGGATTGTATTTATGTAAATACTTAATAGATTGTGATTAAATTAAATTAGCACTATGTATCCTCTTCAGTCTTGTGTATATTGTCCTATCCTATGATCTTTGGGCTAATGAGTGTATATCTGGATGAAAATATTTATGGGTTTTGAGAGATACTGTGGAAAATTAAATCAATTATTACAGTTAAAAGTGAGGGGGAACCTGACTTTGATTTTTGTAACATTTTGTCATGCATTCAATATCGTATTTTGAATCATTCTTTCATATTGTGAAGGCTGGTAGAAAGAAGGGCACTTCTACTTTTAGTGCTCTCCATCACAGAGGTATGGACACACTAGATTAGACCTATACACCATCCAGGCCAGTAATTTGTTTCTGACAGAGCTCAGAGCCAGATGCCTCAGAGGAAGGTGCAAGGACCTGCAGTCAGAAGTAAGGGCACTGCTCTCCCTCTAGCATGGAGATAATAAATCTGTTCATACAGCTTGAGCAGCCTCCTGAAGATTCATCTTGTGATGCCAGAAAAAAAATGAATAAACCCTTCACATATTTTTCTGTCTGTTGTACTGAGTGATTCTGAAATATCGCAGAAGCTCTCAAGTCTGGTTCTTCCTTGAAGCTTCGGTGTAACAAAATGGAATAGCTGCTGTGACTTGGAGGCACTGCACGGGGTTGGGAGGCAGAGGCAGCAATAGCTAGAGCAGACCCCAGCCCAAGACCAGTAACAATTCACATCTGGATATGCCTAAGCACGTGTACTGAAAATCCCTATCTAATCTACTGGTAGAGGTAAGCAGATACTTCTATGTATCTGTTACACAGGAGTAATCTAACTCCTTGTGTTTGGTGCCGTTATGTGAGGATTTCAGAACTTGCATCTGCCCTTAGTCCCAAGTTTCTCCCTGGATTTACGGGGACAACTTATGGAGGTCTCAACAAGAACATTAGAGCAGCTCAGGGAAGGTCAGACATAGCCAGAGGATGCAATGAGGTGTCTGCCACTTACACTGGCATGCAAAGCTCTGAGTCAGGCCATCTCTCCATGCCTTGCATGATCCATGGAGTCAGACACCCCTGAACATGGAGCCACCTGGAATTCCCTTTCCTGTTGTGCAGTAACCTAGGAGTGGTCAATACAAAAATACTGAGGGCAGGGGATGTCTTACATCTGGCTTGCATGTGCCTTATTCTGAGCTCCATCCAGCTGAAACCAGAAGCAGATGGGTGTCCACCATCGTTACTTCAAAGTACTGACCAAGGACTACTCCATTAAACACAAATTGAGGAGAAAGTAATACAAGGGACCTGTGGCCACCTTGTATTCATAGACTATACATGAGCAGCCCAGGGGCCAGACCTGGGACTCATCCTATTTGTATGGCACACAGCTCATAACAACTATAGAGAAAGCTTGTCATCTGGAACATTAATTTTGTACATGACCATATTTAAGCTCAGTAAACTAATGTTTAATTTTTACAAACATGAAATTTACTGTGGAATTAAAATATATAAAGTAGTGGTTAAAGTTTTGCTCATCTGTACACTATCTATGATGTCTGCTTCTACCGTGTGGTCATATATTTGCCTGAATGCATATTCTGTACCTTGTTGAGTAAATTGAAGCTGTTATGTATTTTACCTTTCATAGCACTACTGCTTATGAGATACTGTGCCTGTGTATTCAGATTAGCTTGGATGTTCATCACAGAGCAACACTTTTAGTACTTACTCACACAAAACTGCAAGCGATTAAATACTATTTGACTCAGAAGGAGCATTGCAATATAATACGCTTATTTATTACGTTCATCTCCTTTGCTTCTAATACAAATTTATATTTACATTTAAACAGCGTCCTGTATATGAATTTCAGTTTTGGGGGTTGTACTTTCTTTTAGTAAACTTTTTAATAGTCATCTCTGTTGCAACAGAAGAATGAAAATAAATCGGTACATTTTAGTAATTACAATAAATTAATTAGAAGGCAGAAGTGGAGACGGTTTACATTTCATTGACTTTATAATTATAGAGTTGCCAATGTAGGAGTGATTACCTCCTTCCGTCTTGATCGTTATTAAATGAAGAGTTCAAGGAAGCCCTTAATCTTTTCTTCCTACCATGGTTGTCAGAGATGGGATGTGGCAAGGATGGGAGAAAAAGAGGAAGGAAACAGGTTAGCACTGTCCCATGAAGAGAAGATGCACATAATTACAGAGTGAGTGCGGACTGCTTTTCAAAGTTATTAAGTCTGGCTTGGTCTTCCCTGTGGGGAAGTAGCGATTTATATAGTGTACATACAGTGTAGGGAGAAGAGAAATTGTCACTCATCATAAGAAGAAGGCAGGTCTGTGCTTTAGATGGTGGAAGTCACCAGGGATGTATCCTAGGACTTAATACTGGGGACAGTACTGTTCACCGTCTTCATTAATGACCTTGCTGAAGGAGCCGAGTGAACTTCCAGCAGGTTCACAGATGATACAAAACTGGGTGAACTGTTTGATGTGCCAGATGGTTGTCCCACCATTCAGAGGGATCTTGAAAGGCTGAAGAACAGGGCAGAGAGGAATCTTATCAACTTCAACAAGGGTAAAGGCAAAGTCTTACATCTGGGGAGGAATAACCCCAGGCACCAGTACATGCTGGGGCCCTCTGGCTTTGTTGAGAAGGTCCTTGGAGTGGAAGTTATCCAGCAGGTGGACAACTCGATGACCATGAGCCAGCAATGCACCCTCATTGCAAAAAAGGCCAGCAGCCTTCTGGGCTACACTAGTAGCATTGCCAGCAGGTCAAGGGAGGTGATCCTTCTCTTCAGCATTGGTGAAGCTGCATCTGGAGTACTGTGTCACACAGCACAAATTAAAAATCATGAAATTCCATCTGAACACATCTTCCACTTCTTTATTGCAGATGGTGGTCAAGCAGTGGAACAGATTGTCCAAAGAGGTTGTGGAATCTCCATCCTTGCAGACATTCAAAGCCCAACTGGACACCATGCTGGGCAACATACTCTAGCTGATCATGCTTGAGCAGGGCCATTGGACTACGTGATCTTAAGAGGTTACTCCCAACTTCATCAATTCTGTGATTCTGTGATTCTGTGATCCTATTATTTGATTAAAGTCTATGTCGTGGGTTAACCCCAGTATGTAGCTAAACACCACACATCCATTTGCTCACTCCCCCCATGGTGGAATTGTGGAAGGAATCTGAAGGGTAAAAGTGAAAAACCTTGTGTGGTGAGATAAATACAGTTTAACAGGTAAGCAAAAGCTGCATGCACAAGCAAAGCAAAACAAGAAGAATTCATTCACCACTTCCCATGGGCAGGCAGGTGTTCAGTCATCTCCAGGAAAGCAGGGCTCCATCATGTATAGCAGTTACTTGGGAAGACAAACAACATAACTCTGAATGTCTCCCCTTCTTCCTTTTCCCCAGCTGTAGAAGCTAAGCATGACATCATATGGTATGGAATATCCCTTTGGTCAGTTGGGGTCAGCTGTCCCAGCTGTGTCCCCTCCCAACTCCTTGTGCACCCCCAGCCCACTTGCTGGTGGGGTGGTGTGAGAAGCAGCAAAGGCCTTGGCTCTGTGTAAGCACTGCTCAGCAGGAACTAAAACATCCCTGTGTTATCAACACTGTTTTGGTCACAGATCCAAAACACAGCACCATATGAGCTACTATGAATAAAATTAACTCTCTCCCAGTCAAAACCAGTAGTCTGTCTTCAAGGGCAGTGGTGGAGAAACAGAAAAAAGTATCTCTTTTTATCTTTTGAGTTGTTGACTACTTTGGAGATCAGATGACTTCCTTAATCTCTAAAGTGATAATGATTCCTGTCACTCAAATCCCATCCTCAAGTTTTGCCCTTCCCAGTAGTGTCTGAAAGATATCAAACACAAACAAAACAACTCTCTGGTTGGAGAGCACGGCTGAGGGCAGGAAAGGAAAGGCAGAACCGTTTCTTTTGGTGAGAATGTGGTAATAAATCAGTTTAAACTGATCATGAAACCACACCCTTGCTGTTCACTGCAAAACCTATTGTCAACACCCATTTACTGGATCACTGCACTGTACAGTTAGATAAATGGCAGAGATACTTATTCATGACAATCTCTGCAACGTTTTCTGAACGGGTAGTCCCTGCAGTTATACCCTTGACTGTTTAGGAGATTGACCTCGCAAATCCCTGAGAAAAATTATATTGAGAGGCTAGAACTGAACTTGCCCTTCTGCATGAACCTCTGAGGGTTGGTTGTTTGTGGCATCGTCTTCAAATCTCTTGGTTCCCTTGTTTGCAGCTGAGCAACCATCCTTTCTCATCTTGTGTGTTTCCCTTTATTTGCTCCTTCTGCAGCATAATTCCAATGTTAATCTGTCCCAATCGCAAGCCATGTGGAAGGAATAGCTGACATGCCGTGCATAGTTCATTACATAGTTCTCATGCAACATCACTGCTCATCCTGTTCCTCTGCATTTGACTGCAGTTCTTCTAAAATGTAAGATTTCTGGGGAAAGAGTTATTCTGGTTTTTTATATAAACACTTCTATCGGTGCTTGAAAAACAGTAGGAAACATTAATCTTCATATACAAGGATGCAGTTCTTGAAACCCTTCATGACCACAGCTCTGTAGGATTCGCATTGTCAGTATATGAGATCAGACTGATTTTTGACCTTCTAGATCCTTTTCTGCTTGCTTCTATTTTCTTCTTGACATGTTCCTCCTTCATTTTTATTTCAGCTCCTCTTCAGTTACTTTGCTACCTGCTTCCAAATTTCAGTCTCCACCTGCTCTACATCTTCCAAACAGTGGCACTTGCAAGTCACATCCCCACTCTGCTCTTTTCATGAGCTAAGGTTTGGTCTGGCTAAGAATGATTTGTGTGTGTGTCATGGTGGTCTCTTATTACCTTTGGAAGGGGGGGGGGGGGGAAGATTTAAAACATGCATTTTCTCAAATAACTAAATGCTGGACCTTTTGGTGCTGAATGTTCCTATTATACAGAATGTGGGATAGCACTGTGAATAATACAATATAATGCCACAGGAGAGATCCAAAATTTAACATATTTACCAGCTGGGGGGGGGGGGGGGAAGTGATTTAAAAATGTTCCCTAGAGAGTGAGGTTGAATCCTTCCAAACAAAGCCATCAGCATTATTTGTAATAATGGCAGGTTGAAGTTTGTATATACGCTGTGCTCTGGTAATTCTATTCTCCTATACTAAGCAACAGATTGAAACTGATATTCCAGTCATGTCTTGTGAACTCCGTTTAAGAGAGATTGCTCTCATTATCAGTTGGAATTATCCTTAGCTCCAGCAGGATACCCAGAAGGAGAAAATACCCAGTAGATCTCCAAGGCTCAAAACCAATGCTATATGTATAAAAGTTTTCAAATTCTGTCTGTCCTCCATGCATAACTCCTGAGAAACAAGAAAATTCAGGTTCCAAATAATGTGATTTTTGCTCAGGTTCCTGGGAACTTGCAGCCCAGACTTTGGATTGGGGTATTTCAGACCTTAAAGTGGTGGCCCAGAAACACTAGCAAATAACCTCTGTACCACTCTGAGTGAAGAACTAGTTTGACCCAAGTGTTGCGTGTCCTCATCAGAGCTATTTTTACAGAAAACCACAAGGTTTTACTGGCTGGACTCAATGGCATGTGAATCCTGCTCTCCAAGGAGTGAGAAGAACAGCATTCTGGCAGTTTCATTTCCTGAATGATGGCCAAAAAAAAAAAAAAAAAAGACAAAAAAAAAGACGGAGAGAGCGACCAGTGTGACACATACTGCTACACTGGATTTTGTGGTATCACTTGAATAGAGAGGCAGGGTGCAGGTCAGCTGTTTGTAACCACAGGAACAGAAAATGTTATTTGGAAGGAAGGAGGAAGTACGCCAAATCTACAATGTCTCAAACCTGACAGTGTCTCTTTAAAATGTTCTTAAACCTGTTTAACACACCCCTGCTTTTCACCACTCCCTGGGAACATGCACCTCTTATAGCAACTTGTAAATCAAGAAAAACTGAACCCAGCAACTTATTCTCCGGTGTGTGGTGGCTATTTTCACACACCCAACCTGGCCATATAATTAAGCTGCAACATTGCTCGCTATCTTGGAGCTTTCTGCTTCAACCTAAGATGAGATTAGCACTATGAATTTAAAATTTTCAAATATTCAGGAGGAAAATTGCATATTTCAAAATGAAAATTAAGTAAAGATAAAGAATTCAAAGATTGTGCTTCAGGCAGATTACTATGGAGTTTCTGCTCACAGAAGATGTCAAACCCCATTTGTACTGGTTTGTCTGCAGCTCGGGGATCTGAACAGAGTGAATACAGTTAACTACAAGTACGGCAGCTAAACCCAAAAATTCAAGTCTTACTTTTGTTATAGCTAGAGGGTTCAAATCCAGAAAGATCTGACATACTCCTTCTAAAAATAGAAGGAATATTTCCTTTGTACCTGCGAATGAAAGGGACAGAACTGCCAGGAAAGCGCAATGATTTTTTGCTTTCTCTCTCTCCTCTCATCTTGCAGTTTCACTGCAGGTCAGGCTCCCACATGGCCAGATTATAGTTTCCTTGTCACGCTTTTTTGTGTAAGTGCCCACAGTGCGGTAGGAAAGCTGTTTTCTACACTGCATCACAGGACATGTAGTTTGCTTGAGAATGAGATAAATTTTGATGTAGTATAGATGTGGACTGCTGAGGTTGCAGAATGAGTTTTGCGACTTGAATTTTGGCCAGACACAGGAAAAAAAAAAATCTGTGTGCTTGTTTCCTTTTACTTTTTATTTGGCAAGAAGTCACTGCTTTCTGCAAGACCAAAAATTTTATTTGAAATCCTGCCATTACATGAGATTCATCTGACATGTCTGGGTGTTTACAGTGTAGATGCCTACATCTGACTTGTCATCTTCCCTTTCAAAACAGTGGAGAGAAATAGTAACTTCTGGAGCCCAATGCTCTGACCTACTTTAGTCATCTACACTAGAGTGAGATGAATTTCTTGAGTGACAAATGTAGAGGTAGGAGCCTAGCTTTTGATGTAGCCTAGCTTTTTTGTTAAACAGGGCCTGTGATGGAAAGTCTCGCCCAGCTCTGAGAAAACAAACGTTTGAAAATAGCTGTCACCAGTTTGGCTTCTCCTTTCATTGAGCAGAATTTGGATTATTTACTTAGACATTAATTGGCATTTAGTTTGCTCAAGCTAATAGCCTGCAAGAGGATCCAGAGCAGCCCATACTTGAAATTGTATGGGCTCATGGTATGCTCCTATAGCACCATGGCAGTATCTGGAATTTCAGGAACTGATCTGGGACTCCATGATTACATCCAGATAATTATAATAATTCTGTTCTGACTCTTTCCCTTGTAATATCACTCAAATTATTTTGAAATCTTCCCGTTTTAAAGCCCAGCCTTGTTTTCATTGCACTTAACAACTACAGCAACAAAAACAAATTAAAAACCCTTCAGCTCAATTCTTCTGAACATTAAACCTCATGTAAAAGATTATTTCTGCCAACATTCTTTCCAAACTACTCACAGTTTGAAAACAATTATTCAGCAGAATATAATTTACTCAGAAAAAAAAGGGAAGGAGAAGTTGATATTTAAAATGTACTAACTTCCTCACCAGTGTAACAGTCTATTCGCCAGTTTGTATCAAAGAATAAGTATTTTGTAAAGGCAAGAAGGGAGCTCAGTTGTTTCTTCAGCTTCTCAGCCCATGAAGCCCTACTTGCAGATGTGTTAATTTAGGAAGTGTATTCTCCTTTCTTTCATATAGATCTGCTTGTCATTGAAATCTACACCTGAAATTTATTCCTTGGAATATGCTTGGGAATGCTATTAATCCTTCTGCTTCCGTGCACAAGGGAGGACAATGAGACAGCTGAATTCTTGTCCAGAGAAGCTGGGAGGGGGATGTGCAGGGAAGATGCCACTTCTGTGATACCATTTGCTGTTTTACCTCCTGCAGATGACCTACACTTCAACAGATATCATAAATCTGCCTTGCTATTGTATCTGTTATTTGAACAGATGAGCAATTTTATTTGACTGCAAAGGTATTTATGAGTAAGGAAAAGGTCTTAAACATGTGCTAACAAAATACAGTGCTCTCCATATTTACAGAAATATATAGTCTCCACATTTGTCATCTAACTAGAGAAGAAATTCAGTCTGAAGAGACTAAAATGACAATGCTGAATGACTCTCAGCTGAGGGGCTAAATGACAGCCCCTTCACTAACTAAGGAGACTGGCTTACTTTAATACCTAAAGCACCAACATTCTGCAAAAATCTGGTATTACCTTGATTGTGTTGCTAATTTTTTACATCAACATCAAAGAATTAGTAAACAATTTTAATGTAATTTTAGGTATGTACCTTATACAATTTTTGACTATAAGGGCATAACATAGGAGTGGCAGTCCTTGGTCAGCTCACAGGTCTATTTAGTCCAATATTCTGTCTCCAACAGTGGCCAAAAGCAGTTGCTCAGGGAAGAGTGGAAGACAGGGAAAGTGTATAAGTTGCTTTCCTTAAGTGCCCTTACAGTTTCTATCAATTTGCATGTTAGGGTCTTTCTTAGCCAAATGTACTTTCTGTTTACTTAGTAACCATCAACGGATTTCTCTTCCACAAGCTTCTGTTATTTCACATTGAACTGTATAGGTGCACACCCATGCATATATAAGTATTTATATATATACACACGTACACACACTCACACACAAGTACAGATATACATGTACATACATAAACTGTTGCATTTCATAAGCTATTGGAAACAGCTTCCTGCAGCAAGGACAACTTACATATTGTAGGAAGAAACACCTCTTTTTCTTTATTTATTTTTTTTTTTTTTCCTACTAGCTTAATTTTGATGCCAAATAGCTCTTGTACTAGGGGAGAATTGAAATACACCTTTCTCATACTGTTTGTGATTTTTTTAGACCACTTATACCTGCTTTCAGATATCCCTTCACCACACTAAAAGGGTCCTAGATGATGCATTTGTTCCTTGTGTGGAGAAGTAATTTTGTATCTTAGATCATATTTTTTTGTCCTTTTCTGAACCTTTTTAAGTTCATCCATCCTTTCTGATTCCCATTTTTGGCCTTTTGTCTTATTTCTGCAGTTACTGATTTCGGAATGCATTTTCTAACAACTCTTCTACAGGAAGCCATTCCGTGCTAACTGTACCACAGCCAGCATCTTCAAGGAATGGGGAAAAACATACCTTTCTTCCATGTTTATATTCAGCTTTGATGTGGATAGAGAACAGGATCACAATCTGTTACATTTGGCTGGCATGCATAGCAGTTACGTGTGCAGATAACACCAATGTGGAACTCACCTGTCAATAGATTTCATTTAAATAGGTGGGATGTTGGTTCGCTGGGTTTTTTTGATTGGTATAAAATTTTCATATAGGTTTTCAAATGCCAATCAAGTTCTCAATCAACTAATTTGATCCAAATAGTAAAAGAAAGAATCATCATTACAAGAGAAAAGGCTGCATAGCCCTAGCAGATAATCCCAGCACAGTAACAGGACGAGGAGAGAAACCCAATCTATCAGATAAGTGTAATTTGAAGTTCCTCACATGGAGATCATTTTGTGGGGCAGATACATCTCCTTATCTGCACCATAAAAAGAACTGCCCAGAGGTGCTTCTCTTCTATGTATTTACAGTGCCCATGACCAATTAATTGCTATAAGAAAATTTCAGATAGGGAGCAGGAAGAAACTTTCCTCCCCTTAACTTCTCCTCCTCTAACATCTTTTAACAAGATAGCTTTCACTGGTATCAGCACTGTTGGTTCTTTCCCAGAGCTCTCTCAGTGGGGATTTCTAGGTGATGGGGATATTATAAAGTGTTTCTTATTCTTTGATGAAAAAAGCACATCTAATCATAATTCTCACACTCCCACTACTGTTGGTCAGAATCTGATTTTCCTTTCTTTAGCCACCCATACCAATGTTCTTTGTTAGTTCAGATGATGGTAACACATTAACAAATAAGCTATTTATCAATAACATAAGCTACAAACCTGGTTACAGCCTTTCAGCTGGTACCACACAGATGTTATTTGTCTTAGCCAGGTTTTCAGCACAATTTTCCTTAGATAACTGATTTTATCAGTACTTCTTTGAGTTTTTTAGGTAAGGTAGTAATGGCAGTGGTGCAAGATTGAGACACACAAGTTTGGCGTAGTACAGACCAGACTTTCAGGGACCTCTGCAAGAGATTTCACTCATTTGCAGAATAGAGAGGTATTCAAATTGTGGGAAAAGCAGACCCACTAACATTGAAGATTGTGTATCTCCATGAAATGTACTGGCACCTGCTACGATTAGCATTTTTCTCTGCCAAGCAATTTTAGAAAGGAAAAGACAAGACACTGCTCAGCCATTTTCTGTGGTAACTAGAAGCAGTGAAAAGGTTTAGACATTTTGCATACTATTTATAGACATTTTTTCTTCCTCCTTTAGTTTATGAACTTTGCCACACCTTTTGGGAGAACAATGGGTTGCCAAATACATCTGCATTGTCACTAAGTTTTTCTTAGCATTTAAAAAAACGCATATGAAAAAGTTCTGACAGCGCTCCTTCCTGTACTCAGGAAGGTGTGGTTAAACAACCAGACTGCATACCTTACACTAACCAGTTGAAAGGTCTTCCCCAGGAACGGCACCTGCAATAGAAGTAGGAAATGTAAGCTGGGCTAGCAAAAGTTAATCTAAAACCCACGACGTCATCCCTGGTGCATTCTGGTATTTCATATCAGACTTAGTGAAACGTTGTACTCACTTTAACAGGAGCATAATCTAGACAAATTGGCTTTTTCTGCCTCTGCACAACAGCTACATGACATTACAAAATTACCCTTATCTCTACCTATTTTAATCACTTGGGTGATAAAATTCTGAAAAGTACAATATCGAAAGAAAAAGAAGAATTCCGTATATAATATCTAAATATTCATTTAGACAGTGGTGAGACCAATATCTCTATGTCATAGTAAAACAGCTGTAGCGCTATTCTCTCTCCAGTGAATGTTTAAACTTCAGGGAGGTAGAAAAGTGGTAATTGTGTTCCTTCCCACAAAAAATATCTTATAACTCAGTGATTAAGGTAGTCTGCTGGTTAAAACAGGCTGCTGTCAAAAGGACAAATAATTTGAACTTGGGTTTAGCCATAGGCTAAGCGACTTTTGGTAGACCATTGCTTTCTCATCCTGTTTTTTGAAAGGGTTAGGCATGCTTGGAGATGAGCCTTGCATGTGGATTAGGCAGAGGAATTCTGACTCTCTGAGTACCAAGGGAGGAACAAAGTTGTTAAAAAGGACCCCAGATACTTGGCACTGCCAGTAGTTGGCAGCAAGGCTGGCCAGGACGTTGCTATCTACCTTTGA
Source organism: Balearica regulorum gibbericeps (assembly GCF_011004875.1). Taxonomy (NCBI): domain Eukaryota; kingdom Metazoa; phylum Chordata; class Aves; order Gruiformes; family Gruidae; genus Balearica; species Balearica regulorum. The sequence continues at coordinate 172,143,357 of NC_046184.1, read as the reverse complement.
AACCCACATCTTAGGTATGAGCTAGGATGCCCGTGAAGAAAGGGTGTTTCCATCTCACATCAGATCAGTAGTTTATTTTATTTTGAGATGTCTGTTTAGGAGCAGGAGGATCAGAATCTTCAGGGGCAAGTTACAGAAATCGCATGGGAGTCTAATGATAGAATAACTTGTCTGTGGAAAAAACCTCCATACTCCTTGTTTCTCCCTCTCCCCTCTGTTACAGTCATGAATGCTACTGGGATTCACACAACCATTTCTAGCCTGGTTCTGAGTCATACATACCTCTTGGTAAGGGTGTACCCATAGGCACTATGTTCCCTTGCTTAATTAGTTTGAGCAGTGGTGAAAAGTACCTCTGGATATAGAGGCAGCACAAGTCCCAAGCACCCCCTTATTTAATGTAGGGCTGGACTGGGAATTAAGGGAGAAGCAGTCCTTGTGTCAGTCACCTTCAAGAGGACGGTGTCATGCTATGCATGAGCATCACTTCCTTTTCTATGTTAAAAGTAGTATATTTGCTGTACTGGGTTCTTTTTTCCCTAAATGACCGTTCCCCTTTTGACTTAACCTGTTAGAACTGCTGCCTGTATAGGTGATCTTAGATCAAACTTAGGCAAGAAAAATGTACAGGAGGCACAGATGTGCAACTCACCTCCCAGATAAAGGTTAGATTAACTAGCTGTGTTCTCCTGCTAAATGCTGCCTGGCAGCTGGCCATCATCCACTGCCGACACCTCTCTATATGTTTCAGAGTGTTTAGTTTTAGTCATCTTTTGACACAAGTTATGTTGAACACAATTCATTTTGGAAAAATCAGGTCCAATGAGTAGGACTGTGCTAGTTAACTAAGTAGCAGTAGGACCTGGGCTTGAGCAATATCCTCTGTCCATACCATTCTCATGCACACTCCTTGACACAGTTTTCTTCCTGCCAATTAGTTATCTCTGAAAAAAACTTTGGGCATGGATCTCTCTAGTACAAGCTCCGGACTGTTTCCAATAGGAGCATGGATGACACCACACAGTTCTTTCTGGAAAGCAAGTTTAGCGATATAGATACAAACCATGCTGTGTCACTTGTCCTCAGGCTAGAGATTGGACTATTTTTAACTTAATAGGATAAATGTAGTTGTTTTATCTGTATCTTGAAACTAAAAAAATTCAACAGGATTTGCTACAATGTCTTCAAATCTTTTGGACACACTAGTTAGAATAATAACATCTTATAACCCAGAACACAATAGTTTACCAATCCAACATGGAAAGTCTGAAGTATTAAAGGACTTTTCTTTTGGAGGACTGCGTGTATGAAAAAAAATGTATTCAGTGATGTATTCCTCCCTTTTTGGGTGGAGTCACAGAATGGTATTTGTCCAAAAAGCTGCCTGCTGAGTCATTGCTCATGCCCATCTCTTCCTTGTGAATCTACATAAAAGCTCAATAGGGCTAGGCTACATTATGTTATTTTTGTATGACGCCCATCCTATAAATCTTAATCAGGATGTGGAGGTAGAACAATATTTTGCAGTATATTTTGTACTTAAAAATGGAAACTGAACAAAAATTGACAGGAAAATCACGTAGAGAAAATGCACCTTACTAGCAATCAAGGGACATCATAGACTTTGTAGAAAAGGGTAAACTAAAGCTAAGTACACAGAACACAACCATCTTGTTCAGAGACAGGTGGGAATTAGGAAGCATGATAATGTGTTGCCTCTGTAGGGTGCTACATGCATTTGACTTTAATAATACTAAATAAGCCATTCAGATCTAAATGATGGTATTTCTGAACTAGTTATGTTCACTTTTCTGTCATTGCTACTCTATTTTAAAAGTCAACATTCCCTACTGGCAGTTCCTTAGGAGGCATTTTAAGAATTCTTTGGATGACAAATAAGCCTAAGCCTCCAATGTTGATGAGGTATTTAGAAGGAGCTTGCTAGAAATGGCCTCCAAAATATGCTAATAGTCTAAGCGGCAAAAGATAGTGACCTCTGATTGATAATCAGCATTGTGTCCCTATTGCTTGTTATTAACAAGTTAAACAGAGGAGTTAATGTAGGGAGGAATTCTAAGACATTTCTTGTAAATCACATCAGGCCATGCACTCTGCTAGTCTAAATCAAGCTACCAGAATGATTTTGGTGGAGTTATATCAGTTGAGGATGTGGCCATTTGTGTTTGTATTTATTTTTCAGAGAAGTTCCTCTTTTTTCTTGTGAGAATGGCAAGCAAAAGCAGAGCATTTACCTAACTCCTAACAAGGAGATTACATAGACATTACGGTGATAGGTCAATATGAAATTAGTTACTGACGTCACGAAAGCACTTTACTGTTTGAACTAAAATAAAATTCCTTTAACTCTGATAAATCAATAGTAAAGCATGGCCCAATGCAGTGAGCTAGCAGATTAGGTGAATTACATTCTTTGATTATAAGTCATTGGTGGAGAATACAGAGGCATATAAACACTTGTATTTTCTGCGTTGCTGGTTTTTGACACTGCTGAGAAACCTGTGTCCAGAATGTTATCCGTTTGTGCTACAACTGGGGAGTTTTCTTGCAAGTGAGAAAAGCAATAAGGGAGACATAATTCAAATTCTGATATAGTCTGAGCAATTAAATTTCACTGTATCTATATTTCTGACCTAATTCAATTAAATAAGGACCTTAAAATAGAGAATGAAAACAGTACTGGTCTCTAAACCTGGCTGCAGAACAGTTCGTGCAATCTGGGGGTGGCTGGATTTGTGATACATCTTATTTGTTAAACTGAGATCCAAAGGCAAAGTTGGAGTTCCTCTGAATTTCTGAAAGCTGAATTTCTTCCGAGTATGGGAAATTTCTTCATGGAAAATTGTTATGTGTCACTTTCACTGTTTGCTTATTCTGAAAATGTTTAATTCCTGACACATGGCACTGCATCATATATTCTTTATTCACCAGGTACAATACTTGTATTTGATTACCGTGGAGAAAATCAGACAGAATGATTAGCAGTAAATTGAATTTTCTTTAATCTGAAAAAAAATGCTTAGGTTTTTTTTTTAATTTTTCCCAGCTTTGAAATATTAAATAATCAGCATAACTGACATCAAAAATTCACAGTCCATTGACTCTACTGGTTGTTGTGGATCAGTCAATAAAAGATAGCTGGCCTGCTTTATTCTTAGACTGAGGGCAGTACCATTGTTGGAGTATCTTGTATTCATGCATTTTCCTGTAAAGAGTCTATTCTGTTGTGTCAGCCATTAAAGACTTAGCAAGGACTTTCCTAGAATAAGTCTCTGGCTTATTTTGGGTAGCAGAATTGGCTTGCTGCGCCCCATAGTTTCTTCTCTGTGCCCAAAGGTTATAAATACAGGAAAGTATCAATTTAATTTCTCCAGACTTTATTTGTTGCATCCCTATTCGTGTTTCTCAAACATTCGGGCTAAAAAAGGCAGTGCTGTGAGACAGGTCAAGCTTATCTCTGATTTACAAGCAGAACTCTCCTGGTTGACTGTAAAATGGTAACAAATTAATATCATCTAGCAACTGGATTGTGAAAGAAAAATGCTTCAGAACAAAAAGATACTCCTGGTCTCAGATGTTGTTATTATAGATCAGAGCCATAAGTTCATTTCAACTCAAAGCCTATGTAGATTTTTTTAAGCTAATTCCCATTGTGCATTGCTTATGAGAAAAGACATCTGTTTCATTTGGGAGACGTGTGCTGAAATTGTAAAATCATAATGTGTCTGTAAAAAGATGCATTCGCAACCTTTTCTTCTTGATCGTAAAAAGATAAACATATAGTACAATGTACCTGAACATGCCAGGACTGCTAGAAGTATTTTTCACTTTCACAAACCTGGAAGATGAGATGTGCAAAGTTCAGAAAGGTTTGCTTGTTTGTATTTATTCATTCTGAAACCTGTGGTAGTTAGTAGTTTTGGTATTTTCTTGCCTGCTGCTCTGCTTCATCAGCTGTATTTCATCAGATATAACCAATGTTTAGACAATAACTTCATGCTACTAAGTGCCAAGCCTATGGAGAGGTAACCATCAGCAAAAATAAGGACTGGAAATATGGCTAAGGGGGCATATACTAAGTTAATTTGTGTCAGTTTGCCTTTTTTTGTGTGGAAAGAAATTCTTAATTTTCACAAAAGACAATAGGACTAAAGGTTACTCAGAATCTTGTATAACCACATGTGATATATTTCATTACAAAAGCTCCCCAAATGTAAAGTAAGTGTGGGCTTGAATAAAATACTTTAAAAAGAGACTCTGTATCTTAAACAGAACCATAGGGTCATATACAGCATTCCTATAAGGAAGTTTATGTTCCTTGCTACTGTATTTATTAATAGTGAGGCAGTTCTTAGTGTACAGAGAAAGGTATTGCAGCCATTGTAAAGAAAAAAAAAAGAAAAAAGAAAAAAAGAAAAAAGAAGAAAAAAAAAGAAACGAAGGCAGTGTCTTCTCTCTTTTTTGTTTATAACTGGCTGTACTGACGGAGAATGCAAATGTGCACAGCTAAGAGGGACTTGGAACAATATCTCATGTGGGAGGGTTTTCCCCCACAGATCTTTTGCCTCTGCCCACGTACTCAAACAGCATAAATACTTAATGCATCTCAGATTCCAATGCATGCTCCCCACATAACACTTCTGCAGAATTTTCCTTTGATGAAATACGGTGTTTCTTCATGCTCACCTGTGTAAATACCCCAAACCCTCTAACTAAGAGGCAGCCCTATAACTCTGCAATGTATATTTCTGTGGAAAATCCAAATAGGTGTATTATATTTTTCCAAATAGTAATTGCTTGGTTTTCTGTTTCAAGGTCTGTGAAAGCATTTCATTTGGTGAAACCCAGCCCTACTGCACTTGAAAAGTACAGCAAGCACAGAAGTATAACAACTCCCTGGTACTTTTAATTGATCTGGTATTTCTACAAGGTGCCACCCTTTTCCACACCTCCTGCCTCCTCCTTAAGTGACTCAGCCTCTAAAGGAGAAACCTCTTGACTTTTCAGACAGCTGGATGGGGAACGACAGTTCAGCTCTCTGTCTGCTTTGATTGTGCCTCACTTCCAGGTATCTCCAGGTTGACTTTCCACACTGAGCCACGCTAGGACGCTAACTTCTACCATACCTAGGTAAGGGCGTTTACTTTTCTGTTTTTATATGCCGTGTATCCAAAGTCCAGTGATTTCTTAGTGTCCAACTAAGGATCCCGCTTCAAAGATCTGATTTTCAAGAAGTGTGGAGAACTTGATGATGAAAACCCAGCTCTTTAAAGTGTCTCAGTTTAGGTGTTCGGATTCCCTGGACCTATCTGAAATCTTCTTTTGGCTATACTATCTTAATTACTTCATTATTTACATTATATTTCTAATTGTATTTTATTCCAGTTCTATTTCTCTGATGACAAACTCACTGTTCAGACCACTTCTCATGAATCGCTGTTTTAATGTAATTTATGCTCTTTGGTTCATTTTATTGTTTCTTTATTCTTTCTTTGGAATTTTTATCTAAAATTAAAGAGTATTAAAATTTCATTTACTTGAATTTGCTTCAAGTATATGATTTTGGAAAAAAAAACCAACAAACCAAAACCCACAACAGTTTGCTTTCATTTTCACCTTTGCAATAGGTATAGCAAAAATACCCATTCTGCTTTGATACAATGACTTTTCTGTACCATGAACTGAACCCATGTATAAACAGGAAGGGTGCTTCATTAAAAATCTCGCAAAGCGAAAGGAAAGAGTTCATTAAAAAAAAATTAAAATTATCACCCTCCTTCTACAGTCTATTAAAAAAAGGCACCATTTAAAACTGACCATATATTTCTAATTTGAAAACACACATAAATTTGGGTTCTGACTTAGCTGCTGATTTTACATTAGTGACAGTTCCAAAGCTTAATTTCTTTCAAAACTGAATCTCCTCCGCCCACGTCCTGAAAAACCAGTTCTGAGACCTCTTTCTGCTACAAATAGATGAATGATTTCTGTCGTACCTTCACGTGTTCTCTAGTCCTACCTTGCCTGTTCTAACCTTGCCTGTTTTTCCTTTTACGCACAGACGCATGTTATTCCTATTCTCTGTGACGGTTGTTATCATTTCTGTGGCCTAAACTATATAGTAAAATACTCATTTAAACACAATGTGTTATTTCTAGAAGTTTACAAATGTATTATACAGCTATTGCTGTATAATATGTTTTTGTTGTTCTTTAATATCTGTAAAATGAATATAGTTATTTTTAAATGGATAGCGGTGACAATTTTGTAGGGAAGAAAGTACAGCACCTGTTATACACACAGATCTGCACCTGACAGTGGGCCTTTCGGGCTATTTAGGAGATCATATGTTTGGAAATGTGAAGAATGGTACAGCATTGGGTGGCCGCAGCTGTGATGGTAATTTGAAAAACAGCCGTTGTTATCTGCGATCAAGAATTAAAGCCATGTTTAGAAATACAAATTCTTATTTGAGTTGAAGCATAGGTAGCCAGGTCTGACAGCATAGTCACAGCACTTCTGATATTTGAGGGGAGAAATTATGAATGTAGAGAATACCAAAAATGGTGTTGACTTCCAAACCAACAAGATTTCACCTCACATGCTTATGGATGTCTATCTAGAAGAACAACTGTAATGATGTGTCTCCTCAGTGCCTTATTTCTAAGGCTTGGAGATCTTTATCCTGTACCAAGCCGGAATGACTGTGATCAGTTGCTTGCTCACACATCTAGGTCTTACTATATTCAAGAGAAATGATATAGAAAATAACAGTTTGCTGACCTGACATGAAATTTGTTAACTGAAGGCAAGGAAATTCTGTAGTGTGCTTTGAAACTGTGATTAAGTAGGATCAAATGTGCTTTTGTTTAAAATGTCATATTCTCCACATCCACCTCATATAAATGAAAGATAAGCCATGTAGTATAGAATTAACATTAACATTTCCAACGGAAAAAAGAAGAAACAAAAAGTAAAGCTGAAGTAAGCCTTCATTTTATTCACTCACCAATAGTTATTCTATTCAAAATTTCTCCTGGACTGCAGTGAAAGCAAGCAAATGGGTTAAAACTCAAAGGATGTGGAAAATTAATTTCCTAATCTTTTATTAGATTTCTATTGGAATAATTCTAAAATTTTGAGCTCTGGTTACTCACAAGACATTGAATGTTCAGCTTATTTCAGAGCAGAATAGTCCTTTGAGAAGATGAAATTTTGGTGGAAAGTTTCATATTTGGGATAAGGAAAGAACAAAGTATCTGTTTAGTTTCTTTTTCAAATGGCAGATATTAGATGCTTTTGAAAAGTTGAAACTTGAAGGACGGGTAGCAAAGAGTAGTCAGCAAGCTGTGGCTGTGTAGAGCCACGTATAAGAAACCTGTTTGTTCCAGATGGCATTTTACGTGGACACGCCAAACTCAGTGGCTTCTCTACAATCCAGGCTGCTTTAGCAAGGCAGCACAAGAAGTCGGAAGAGAGGAAAATTCTGAAACTTTTTTGTTTTGAAGTAGTTGTTCATTTACAATTTTTTTGTATCACCCAGTTCATTAATAATAGTAGGAAGATTGATATTTTAGGCATTCACATTCGGCAATGCTTTATATGAAAAACCAATATAAAACCAAATGTTTTGACCTTTAAGAGAAGAAGGTGTGCCTCCCTTAACATTCCCTCAACATCTACTATGTTGAATTACTTATTATACAGTGTGATGATATGCAGTACCTCTAAGCTGTGGAAAGAAACATTGTTTATTAAAAGCAAAATACGTATAATCTGAATATTTATAAACAAGGTCTTAATCACCATCATAGCTAGAAGCTAAAGAACAAAGACTTTTTTTGGTTGTAACTAGTTCAGTCTCATGTGGAAAACATGAGACTTATAGGAAATATTTGTATTATTATTCTGTATTTTTTTTAAATACAGCAATACATATATGTGAAACCTAATTATGTAGGAAGCTGCAGCCAAGAACAGAAGAAGGAAGGCAAGAGGGCTCTGTGTTGGAAGACTGGGTGTGTTCAGACCAGCTGAAAACTAGACGGTCTAGCTTTCAGAATTTAAGGCAGGCCTGAGGTCTTCTGCTGATCAGTCACTGCAGGATGTGGAAAGGAGATGTAGAAGTGTGAATACGGCTATTTATGATAAAAACAGAACTGGAGACCTGTGCTGCTTTCTGAATTACTTGCTACCAGTTGGAGGGACATTTGACATTCCCTGAAGTCATGTCTGAAGTTTTTTCTGTATTTCTTTGGGATTGTATTTGGATTTCCCAAAAAATGGGGGAGGGTCTGAATCCAGGATTGGCATGTCTTAAAACTTTTTGGTAACTGCTCATTGGACTGGCTGGGGCAGTTTTAATTTTCTTTTAAAGTTTCCTGACGCTGTTTTTAAATTCAAATTACACTGGAGCTGCATTCCTGTTTGTTTTTGTTTTGCATTCCAGCTGAGTTGTTTTGCTTTGGTGGTTGAGATGTCATTAAGAATGCCTGAACATAATTTACTGCTATACTATAGAAGTCTTTAAATTTTTTTCCTACAATTTTATTTACAAAGTTAAAACCTTTTTTTTTTTCCTCTCCCCTGAACTATGGGCTGAACATAAACAGTTCACTGACCTATGTGTACAATGTGATGGTTCCAGATCTTTATGAGCTGAAGCTTTTAAACTAATGGGATCTTCACAGTCTCCTGTCCGTTCCCCTTTCCACATACACAGATACACAGATACACACACTTAGTTCACAATAGTGAAGACCAAGAAAAAATGCTTCGATGAGTTGTATTCTGCCTCTTTACACAAGATTCTTTTCATTTCTAAGATTTTGAAATTTAAATCCTACTATGATAATTATTGATTGTCTGTGCTAGAGATTAAAGTAGGATTTTTATTTTTTTATTTGCATCTTAAATTTTAATGGATTAATCTTTGATATACAGCTTAAAAGTTCTGAAGCAAGAAGTAAACCTTGAGGACAATGTGGCAGTATTCTGTAAGACTAAAATGCCTGGGTTTAAAATTTCAGAATACCTGGCACATTTTCAGTGCTGACTGTAAAAGGGAGTGTGCCTGTTCCTTGTATTCATTTATGCATACTACTTATGCAGACTTGGAGACTAGGTAGTAAGTTTATTCTGGATGCTGTACGCATATGCAACCATAATATTGTTTTGCCCTAAAAACATTAAAAAATGAATGTAGGACCAGAGACAAAACACCATTTCAATTAAATGATGGAGGATGAAAGAAACACACTTGCTCTGAACTGGTTTTGGTTCTTTGCTGGAATTTCTTTTGTCATGCATGGATACAAGCGGGAGTTGCAAACCTGCTTTCCAGTTGCTTTTCAGGGTCTCAGTGTCACTAATGCATTTGTAGTTATTCTGTAGATCGTAAAGACAAGCCTCAAAATGTATGGATTTTTTACTTTGGAGATAATTTATATTTCAGAACAAATGTCTGAGGCTTTTTTTTTTAGATTGTTAAACAAAGATGTATGATACTTTCCTGCCAGTTCTATGAGAAATTTCAGTTGCCATTATGAACCTATGGAAGGAAGGCTATAGTATAGCATGAAGTTAGAAGTTAGCAGTTTCCTGTTATTTTTAATGAGAAATCTTTAAATTGCAAAATGTGTATTTTAACAAGATATTCTAAGCCTTAGAATGAACACATTTGGTTTAATTTCCACAAAAGAAGCCTCCATTTTCAAACTTTTATGATTCACTTCCTTTAGAAAATGGCTTTAAAAATCTTTATTAGAAAATAAATCCAAGTTCCTTCTGTATAAAACTACAGCTTTTTCTCCAGATGAAGGAGTGCCAGCACTCATTGCTTGTGAAATACACTGAAATGCCAAGCTTCCTATTATCCTGGGACTGACTGAAATAAAGACCAGTATCAGATGTCCAGCTGTTGCTAAGCTGAAAACGTACATAAATAAATCAGACTCCTCTCTATCATCTTGTGACAGTTCAGGAAAATTTATAGCAAGATTGGTTATTATCTAAAACTGGTTGCTTGATAACCTAACTGAACAGTTTCTAGGAATTCAGTGCATATCTACTTAAAACCTTATACTAGTAATTTTTAAAGATATTTTATAACCTATTGCAAAATAAGGCTCACCATAGCCCTGAGCATATTTTTATTGGGTGGGAGCAAGATCCAGCAATCACGTGCTTTCTACACACACTGTGCCAATGCACAGTTGATACCAACAACTAAGGTTAAAAGAAAGGAGTTCAATCAACATGCCAGAATTTTAAACTCATATAAACATCTGGAATTTCACAACTGGGTAAGATATATACAGACTTTTGGACTCCAATATTATTTTTGTATTTATATCTGTAATTTCTAAAAAGGTCTGTATTTGTTTACATTCAGATTTTAGTTTCCTGCTTTCTTTTCTTGGTAATCATAAGCTCTTTTAGCAATTGGCTGGCAGTAAAAACACAGAAAACAAAAATCTGCTCTAAGCGCAATTCATTGTGGCATCCGCTAGTTTTAAATGCTTCGTTGTCAGCATTACTTTTAGTATTTTTGCTAAGCTTTTGCCAAAATTCAACATCTTCTTCACCTTCCATTGGTAAAGAAACAGCCACAGGCTCTGGTCTCTCAATCCACTCTATCTTAGGTGAGTGACCAATACATTCTATGTATGAAAAAAACCAGGACAACTATGTCACCAAATAACAGGGAATGTTTTTGATTTTTAACGACTGCTGCTGTCACAAAACCTGTTTTCTGGTGCTTCTACAAACTTTAGCAGCCCGACCAGTGGAGCTGGTTGGGAGCTTTCCAGCTTAACATTGTTTTCTTGGAAAATGCTGCTTTTCAAAAAGGAATCCTTCTGCTGAAGAGGGCCAATTTTGTCCACAGTCTTAAGTCAATGTTAGGATTGCTTTTTTTTTTTTTTAATAAGGAAGATTTTTTTGTTATTAAAATATCATTATGTTCTGCTTGATGATTTCTCTAGGAAAGCTGATATTCAAAATCCAGTTTCAAAGCATAACATGAACTCTTTTGAGAGGCTCAACTCCCAAATAAATTTTTTTTTTTGTTTAAAATCAGCAGTCTGGTCTGTTCATTTTTTAACCTTACTTGAGATAAGGGAAGAAGTCAGTGACTGGAAAACAGCTGCAGGGCAGAAGAACTACCTCAGTCCTAGACCCCTGCGCTAGCCGCAGGCCACTGGAGCTGGGAGACCTGTCAGCGGGGCTGGGTGAGCCCACGTGCGCCCGAGGCACAGCTCTGAGCCACAGGCTGATATCATCTTCCCATTAAGCTAATCACCTCACCCCATTCTTCATTATTCTATCTTCTCCTCTGAAGGCTCTCACCACCCGACGTTCTCAGGGAAGGAGAGGCGGTGTGACAGGCAGAGGCACAGGGCAGGAATATACGTGGGCATCACCAGGGAGAGAAAAACCACTGCTGCGCCCGAGCTTCAGTTCCAAGAGGGCTGCAGCTAGTGCTAAGTCATTCCACCCTATCAGAATAAACTTGTGTGAGGAGGTGATCAAAGTGGCAAATGAACTAAAACTGTCTTTGGGGCTCATTCCTAATCTCACCGCCAACTCTTTTTTTTTTTTTTTTTATGTTTTCTTTTAGATTCCCACAGAAGGACACCCCATTGAAGAAAATGTCAGCTTTCAGCATACGAAAACAGTCTCCTAATCAAAGCGGTAATACTGAGTGTCCTTCATTTTCTGCTCTCAGGGCACTTGGAGGTTAAGGCACGGCCTCCCTCCTTTCCAAGCATTGCCATGCCCACCATGCAGCTCCCTCACAGGGTACACCGCCACTCTTTGGCAGTGACAGGCTGGTTTTTGGATTCACAGTAGGACCTGCTTTAGCCGCAAAGCTAGTGGTGTTTCACATAAGCTTTCGCTGGCAGAGCTTCAGGCCGAAACACAGCACGAAGCAGCGCAGTGCAGTGGAGCCGTGGAGCTGGGCAACGTGTTGCAAGATGGCGCTTCCCTCTGCTGAGGGTGAAACCTGGGTGAAACCCTGCAGGAGCATGGCTGCTGCTGGGATGGCAGTGGGCAGACAGGGCATCCATAGCCCTCAGCACTGTCTGTCTGACTTGCTCAGGGGGAACAAGCAGAAACTGAGGAAAATTAGAATGGAGGGGGCAGAGAGAAAAGCTATTTAATCATTGTCCGATGAAATTGTTTGTTCCTCTGGAGGGACAAAACTTGAGGAGGGCTGGAATTGCTTTCTCTGCAGAGAAATGACCTGAGGCAAACTGGAAACATGATGAAATTTTCCATTTCTCTCAAACCTGCAAAATACTTCTAAACAATGAAAGGTTTTGAGGCGCATGAGGACCTGGTTTAGTTGGGATGTGCCAGGCCTAAGTACACCAAAATGGATGCAGCCACAGTGGGGAGCAGCTTGGCTCTACTGTGTTAAGGACATAAAGTTTTTATTGCCAAAATAAGAAGGGGATAAGCTCCATCTGCCTTTGCTCATATGGCCTGAACTGTTGTATCAGATCTATATTTAATTTTTTAATTGAAACTTGCGAAGCGGTCCACTAGAGCAGAAATGAGTACCCTTCAGCAAACCCAAGGCCTCATGCATTAGCATGTTTCTTGTGATGTTTCTTGAAAAGAAAACACAATATATATTTCTTGGCTACTACATTTATAGGAGATTTCCCATAACCCTTTTTTTGCAATAGGCAATTAAGCAAGCCATGATTTCTGTGAAATGTAAGTGATTTTTGGGTAGGTGATAAGAGTTTTCCTAAAATGCTATTGGAAAAAAGCCAATATTGCATATGCAAGGTTAATTTTAATAGTTGTATATATAGTGAGTACTTGAATATATAGAAATGCTTATGTTATGTTTGTGTCATTGAAGAGTTTTTCTCCAAGATTCAGAGAAGGTTATGGCTTCTGAGGCTAGAGCACAGATTAAAATGTATTGCAGACAGTTGAAAGCATCTTTGGCTAAAACTATTAGTATGAAAGGAATGCTGGAATAATTTCTATCCCTTTAGTTGCCATCAGCTATCCTTGCTGTAAAGAAGATTTATCTATCTCTGCAATGAATATACTTTCACATTTTTCCTATTTTGAAAATTAACCTTTTTTTTCAGTGCAAATGATTGTATCAAATTAAAAATATCTAAATATTTATGAGAATGGAAAGGTACAGTTTTTGCTATTAGATCTTCATTGAAATCCTTGATTATTGAACATTTTTTTTCTATCTAGATAGAACAGAATCATAGAATCATTTAGGTTGGAAAAGATCTTTAAGATGAAATCAAGTCCCACCATTAACTTAGCACTGCCAAGTCCACCACTAAACCATGTCCCTAAGCACCACAGCTACACATCTTTTAAATACTTCCAGGAAAGGTGACTAAACCACTTCCCTGGGCAGCCTGTTCCAGTACTTGACAGCCCTTTTAGTGAAGAAATTTTCACTAATCTCCAATCCAAACCTCCCCTGGCACGCCTTGAGGCCATTTCCTTTTGTCCTATCACTTGTTACTTGGGAGAAGAGACCTACACCCACCTGGCTGCAACCTCCTTTCAGGTAGTTGTAGAGAGTGATAAGGTCTCCCCTCAGCCTCCTTTTCTCCAGGATAAACAACCCCAGTTCCCTCAGCCACTGGTCCTCCTAAGACTTGTGCTCTAGACCCTTCACCAGCTTCATTGCTCTTCTTTGGACACGTTCCAGCACCTCAGTGTCTTTCATGTAATGAGGGGCCCAAAACTGAACACAGTACTCGAGGTGGGGCCTCACCAGTGCTGAGTACAGGGGCACAATTGCTTCCCTACTCCTGCTGGCCACACTATTCCTGAATCAAGCCAAGACGTTGTTGGCCGCCTTGGCCACATGGGCACACTACTAGCTCATATTCAGCTGGCTGTTGACTAACACCCCCAGGTCCTTTTCTGCCAGGCAGCTTTCCAGCCACTCTGCCCCAAGCCTGTAGCAGCATTGCATGGGGTTGTTATGACCCAGGTGCAGGACCCAGCACTGAGCCTTGTTGAACCTCATACAGCTGGCCTTGGCCCATCCATCCAGCCTGTCCAGAGCCCTCTGTAGAGCCTTCCTACCCTTGAGCAGATCAACACTCCCACCCAACTTGGTGTCATCTGCAAACTTACTGAGAGTGTACTCAATCCCCTCATCCAGATCATTGATAAAGATATTAAAGACAACTGATGCCAATAGTGAGCCCTAGGGAACACCGCTTGTGACTGGCCACCAACTGGATTTCACTCCATTCACCACAACTCTTTGGGCCAGGCCATCCAGCCAGGTTTTTAGCCAGCAAAGAGTATGCCCATCATGGCCCATCCAAGCCATGAGCAGACAGTTTCTCCAGGAGAATGCTGTGGGAAAGAGTGTCAAAGGCTTTCCCGAAGTCCAGGCAGACCACATGCACACCCTTTCCCTTGTCCACTAAGCAGGTTACCTTGTTCTAGAAGGAGATCAGGTTAGTCAAGCAGGACCTGCCTTTCATAAACCCATGCTGACTGGCCCTGATCACCTGGTTGATCCGTACATGCCACATGGTGGAACTCAGGATGATCTGCTCCATCACCTTCCCTGACACTGAGGTTAGACTGACAGGCCTGTAGTTCCCCGGATCCTCCTTCTGGCCCTTCTTGTAGATGAGTGTCATCCAATAGATATGTTCATCCAAATCCCCATTACATCCCAGTCATTGCTAGTATTATCATTATATCCAAATAAGTAAATATTTAGAGCAAATGCACTTAATATAGTCTTGTTTGCTGATTACAACTATCTCTATTCTTGACAGCGACTATGAGACAATGCTGTTGTTTAAACTGATGGAGGTCCTTCCTCTTTTTCGTTTGCAAGAAGTGTTTATTTTAATAGATATTTTAATGAACCACTGGAGCTATGCAGATGAGACTTGGATGTCTTCATTTTCTGAAGTCTTTAAAGTCAGATTTTCATAAATATTTTTCAGAGAAAAACTAGTTCAATTGGCAGTGAACAGGCTGATGCGGAGATCATGCAGTGAGGTTAGATAACTTTATGTGCCTGTTCATTCTTTAGTGGTCTCAAAGGGCTGCATCTATACTGCTCAAAAAGAGAAAGCCAAACCTTGGCATCGGAGACAAGAGACAGCAACACACATCCGTACTATCACAGCCATGCCTCTTAAATGTTTGTCACTTCTCTAGCAGCTCAGTCTTGGAGAGAGCAAGTCCTACACGGAACCAGAGATCATTTGCAACTAGGCAAATATGGATGATGAGTCCAATCCTTTAATTCCTTCACTGGCATTTTATTTGGCAGTATGGACATATATACAGTGAATTGCAACAGATAAGAGCAGACACGGTTTGGGTTACAGTCAGATATACATTTTAGACTGAATTTTATCTTTGTACTGCAGTGTTTTTCTTTCATGAGAAAAATGTATTTTAAAAAATCAGTCTTGGCCATTGTCACTTAAAATAAAAGTTTTGGGGCTTTATTATGATTTGGTCTTTCATTCACTGTAGCTATTTGTCTTTTTTCATGTTATCACTGAAATTCTTGGATTAAACCCAAGAGCTATATTTTCTTATAAATCACAGCAGAATGCCAAAACACAGCTCTGACAAATGACATAATACTCACTGCATGTTATTTTCTGTGAAGTGGGGTCTTTCTATATGCAATATTTATGGTCAAATGTCCTTACTGAACACCAGATAATAATGTCTCCTGAAATCTGGTGGTGTTGAACTCCTTTTGTGTGGATGGTCAGAGAGTGAGGAATTCATGGAGAAAATCATGAAGGTCTCTAAAGAAAAACCTAAGAAACTCAGTATTTTTCATCAGTCAGTTTGTTGATTAATTGGATGCTGTTGACAAAGGTTTTGCGTATTTAATTTTTCACCTTCTCTTGTCTGGGAAAGCTTGGGGCAAGTATGAAAATCATAAAATGGAGTTTCTATTTGAGCTCTAGTCTTCCATTTTAAAGGGGAATGTTAAAATGGCACAATATTCCCTTTCACCTCAAACAGACTGATGATATGAAACTTAGGTCGGAAAAAAACCCCCTGAGAATACTGGACAATACTCATTGAATATTTTTGCTTGCTTCTGGGCCAAACCTGTCATAAAGGGAAACCAAAGAGGATAAACATCACCATGTCTCTCATGAAAGTAGACTGAGAAAGTTGGGGTTTTCTACAACCTGGAGAAGAGAAGACTCTGGGGAGACCTTATAGCAGCCTTCCAGTACCTGAAGGGGCCTACAGGAAAGATGGTGAGGGGCTATTTACAAGACCATGTAGTGACAGGACAAGGGGTAATGGGTTTAAGCTGAAGGAGGGTCGATTTAGATTAGATATTAGAAAGAAATTCTTCACTGTGAGGGTGGTGAGGCACTGGAACAGGTTGCCTAGAAAGGTTGTGGATGCCCCCTCCCTGGAAGTGTTTAAGACCAGGTTGGATGAGGCTTTGGGCAACGTGGTCTAGTGGAGGGTGTCCCTGCCTATGGCAGGGGGGTTGGAACTAGACAATCTTTGAGGTCCCTTCTAACCCAAGCCATTCTATGATTCTATGATTCTATGATTCTAATACAGTAAGGAATATATAGACTCACAAATCAAGTGAACATCGTATTGTTAGTTACTACATATCAACATTATTAGGCAAAGATACTTTAGGTCATTTTCATAAGTAAATAAGGCCTCCATATTCATATAGTGTGTGATTGTGCATGTCTGTCTGTCCCTCCCAATAACCTTTGAAACCATATACCAATTTTAGTTAAATCTGATGTAAAGATATACACCGTAAAGGTATTGCTGTTATTAAAAGTTCAGTAAAGCTAGGTAGCTGGTTAGAATACAGACCATGTTCATTCAGCCACTGAGGATAACACTTCAGGCAGAGTCTGACTCTTTTGAGAAGCCTGAAAATCCACACATGTTGGGCTGAATGTAGGTGGATGACCATGTGATCATCTCAAGATTATTTTTCGTTTGAAATTTCCATCCTAACACACATCTGCAAATAAAAAACCCACAGACAACACCTCAGGAAATTGGATTCATTAGTTTGACTTTCCTGGAATTACTGTTGTATGTATATTTCATAATCCTTTTATCAGATCTGTGATACCCATTTACATTAAAAAGATATCAAGCTGTTTCATAATAAGGTTGATGCTGAATTTAGTTTGGTAAACTGGGCTTCTGCAGTGCCTTCCAGGTTGAAGGGATCAAGCCACAAACTTTTCAAGGAAATGATCTGCGCAGGAGTGATAGCTGAAGATTCAATCTGAGATAAACTTTCACTTTTCAGCTTTTCACTGTTTCAGCTTTTCTAATAGTACTTTAAGTTTCCAAAGTTATCCCATACGTTCATTTTCAAGACATGCTTCTCTACATTTGCAGATAATAAGAGCCCCTCTGTTGCAATTAAAAGCAGACAACAGGCTACTCATGATATTAATAAACGACGGACCCTTTTGCAAGATAACAGCTGGATAAAGAAGAGGTCTGAAGAGGAAAGGTAAGAAAGATATGAAATACATTTCTTCTTTATTTAGTGCAGTATGCTACGTACATTTTCTTGGAGTGACTACTTTTTCATGAATGGGATCAATCAATGTTCCATAAATTTCATCAAATAACTATTGTTTGCTTATCTTGATGAGGTATTGACTGCCTTTTGGAAGTATTAGTGTGCTGAACTTTTTTACTGACTATATTTTTCAATGGGACTTTTGAGTGCTGAGCATTTAATGAGATGTCAGGTTTCTGCTCTACGATAAAAATCCCACATTTCACAAATTTAGATTGCAGGAGTACAATCTGACTTTTTCTTTTTATGAACATGAAGATTATAAATCTTGGGAAGTCCTTTTAAGGAGCTTAAGTCAGAATCAGTTGAAATTTGCTGTAATGCAAACTAGGACTTGTGTTACAGTAGAAGCTTCACCTTGAGACCAAGCTCTCATTACTTGGTCCATGAACAGCACGTATGAAGAAATAATTTTTACTCCAAAATGTCTGGAATCATCTAATGCAGAGATCTGTAGCTGGCGTGGTTACAGTGGTAGTGGACAGCTGTGAAATCGGATTGAGGACAGAAATCTTTTGCCAAGAAACAATTTTCTATTTTTAATATTAAGATTTTAACTAACCATTGTCTGTCTTTTGCTTGAAGTGCTGACGAAAACTATGGAAGGGCTGTGCTCAATCAATACAAATCCCAAGATAGCCTACACAGGTACAGTAGAGTATCTGAACACCTTTCTAACGATATTTCCAAAGAATACTGAGTATCCTTTTACTTTATCCTGTTTATACTAAGAGCTTTCTTTGCTCAGTTTTAGTCTATAGATGTTTCCACTGTAAATCTGACTTTGATGTCAATGATTGTTAAGTTGATGATTACAACAGATGCAGAGTTGGTTCCATTGACATCTGAATGGTCTGAAATACTGTATGACACCTTAATTCAAGACTTATATATTGTTTTATTGGTAATGAATTGTTTAATAAAAGCAGTGACCAAAGTGGCATTTCTAACCTTTTTTATAACACTAGCACAAATGAAAAGGAAGATCAGAAAGCTGTACTTGGACGATACAGGTCTGATACTACCTTGGACAGGTAGGGCTTTTTTCTGTATGTTTTGTATTTTGTGATTCTCATGCCTGTGAGAGGTCTAAAAATGAAAGCATGAATGAAATAAATCAGTGGCATTTTTTAAAATTTTGTTATTTATTCAGGGTCTAAGTAGAGGACTTTGAATGATTTTTGCTTGAATTGTCAATGAGACAATGGAAATGTAATTTGAGAAAAGGTTCTTTTGATATCTTGCTCTTCTTTTTCTGTATCATTTTCTGTGTATTATTGTCCTCATAAATGTAAGTATCTCTGCACAGATGATATCCACTCCTCCCCAGTTTCCTGCTTTTTAAACTATAAATCCAAGTCCTATCTCCAGTAATTAAGCATAACATGGTTAAACCCCTAGTTCTTTGCAAAATCTTGCTGCGACTCCTTACCATGGTCCGTATAAGTATCAGAATCATATGCTTATCATATAGGTGCTTAATTTGAATGTCCTCTTCAGCCTTGACCTCTGTTAAGACATGACCATGCCTGTGTTTGCAGATTCTTTCTGCATCACAACTTCAAAATTCAGCCCCCATTAACATCTGGTATCCACAACATGCTGAGGCTATGAGTACCAGCACTTAAATGCACACTGTGGAAAAAGTGCACTTGTTTGGTTGGATCTTAGCACTGTGTAATTTTGTTTGATGATCCTTACTTCTGTTGTAAGAAACAATGAAAAATTGTTACGTAAAATTGACCTTCTCCTTAGGAGTCTAGAACAGAATAGGCTACAGAGCTGTGTGATATCACCCTTCCATCGATTCTTGTACAGGCTGGTGAATCCTGCTGTATTTGTTCACTCATCACAAGGAAGCCATTCTATAACTTCAATTTGCCTTCAATTGCTCTTCTCTGTATCTTTTTTATTTCCATATTCATCTTTTTCATCTAGGGGTCCACGTCTCCACGCAGGTAGTTAAGATGGGATCACACCTTGTATATATAGAGGAGTATAACAATGATGTGGTTCATTTGCTATTCTTTCCCTCCTACTTCATAATATTGAATTTGCTCTTTTGAGTGATGCTGAGAATTGAGCTTTCATTTTCATAACATTATCTATATAACTCCAAGACCTCTTTCCTGAGTGATAATAGCTGGTTCAGAGATCAATTGTTTTTCTTGGCAGGCATTACTTTACATCTAAGAAAAGTGAATGTCATCTGCCATTTTAGAAATCTGACATGTTAGCAGATGACTTCTGAAAGCCTTCCCAGTAGGCATTTGTTTTGACTACCATGAGTTAGTGTCATTGGCAAGCAACATCATTTCACTTTTCTTCTTTTCCAGATAATTTGTGAACATATGGAAAAACACAGGTCTTGTTCAGATCCCTCTTTCCATTCTGAAAGATTGTTGTTTATTACAAACCTTTGTTTTCCCCTTTTTAACCAGTTATTTATGCATGTAAGGACCGTCTCTGTTACCACATAGGAGATCAGTTTGTTTAAGAGTCCTTGAAGCAAATTTCTATAAAGCTCTTTGGAAATTCAAGTAGAATGTATCAGCTATGTCACTCTTATCCACATGCTCATTGACTTCAAAACAAATTTTAAGGCTTAATTTTCATTCATGAAAACCCTGTTTACTAATTTAGAAGGCATAGGACAATTCCAGTTTCTATAGTGTTGCTGAACAGCATTGTTCTTTTGCATTCTATCTATGTCTTTTTGCTTTATGCTGAAATATTAAGATGTCTGAATTATTTTAGGTTGTAAGCTGTCTTTGTGTTTTCATATACACAAATATCCAACATAAAGGGTTCTCAATATGCAACAGATGACAGAGAATACAAAGAAAGGATTATAGGTGTGAATATACAGTTCTGGTAACTAATGTGGATTATGTCCATAAATGGAGTGAATAATGATGGTTCCACCTTGAAATGATCACAATGAGGAAACTGCCATCAAGTTGTTTACTTTTCTTCACTCATCACCGGTCTTCTCAAAACCGTGGAATATAGCCATTCCAGGATTAGTTTTTGCACACCCATTGCCAGCAGGCACTTCTGTAGAGGATGATCATGTGTTCTGCATCTCCTCAAACTTGCAACCTAAGGCATAAAAGGGCGTGGTGATTTATTTTCTATTAGCAGCTTTTTGTAGCCTTCAGTCAAACTTGGTACTTCCTCTGTGAAGGATGTTCTCCACCAGGTACAATGCCCTTATTTTCTTATAAATTATTTCTGGCAGGCATAACCATAGTACAGAAATCTCCAAGCTTAGAACAGACCAGTCTGCAGAATAGCTGTATTGTTTAGTTGTCTGTGTGAAAAAGAAGCATTCATTTTTTTTCCTATTCAAAACTAGAAAGCAGAGTTAAAAATGGAGCATGTTCCTGGAATGCAGAAAAAAGTATAAAGGACTGCTCCTAGAAGACAGTTCTTGAGAAGCATTACTTTGGTATTGGAGATCTCTCAGAGCTGTTTACAGAATTATTGTAAGTCATGTTGTCTATATGGAAAATAATTTTTGTCTAGCTAAGGTGCTGTAAAATGGTAGTCTTCTATCCTGCAAAATGTCTTTAGGAGTTACGTGTTTTCAAGCCAGAGATTGGATCATCTGTCCACAATTTTGCTTTGTATCTTTTCTGGCCATGACTGTAACATTCTGAAGGACGAGTATTTAAAGAATCTGGGTATATCTGGATGAATGTCTTTTCAATAGCTAGTTTTCAAAATGGCAAAACAGTCATTGACATTCTAATTAAAAAAAAAAAAAAAAAATCCAAAATAAACTATTTGAGGAGTATAGGAGTAGTTTTGAGTTCTTCACTGCATATGTAAATCTGACAGTGAAAACATAACTAAAAGCGATTTTAAGTACAGCTTTTTGCTTCCTAGATAATGCCATATCCATGTTCAGAGAAGGTATTGTTTGATATGAATTTTGCCTAATCTGGTATCTACAAAATTTGAACATCAGTTTCAGTATTAAGGATCTGGGAGCGATGTTGCAGATGTCTACATGCAATTGCACCATTGGCTGCAAGCACAAGAAAATACCAAACACAGTTAAATTGTTAACAGAAATCCATAGCTTGATGGCAGTAGGTGCACACATACTTGTACTGGCATGTAGAACTACACATCATAACTCAGACAACAATTGCATTGTGCAGATGATCACAGGCAGCCTTTCCAGATGGGAGGAAAAACTTTATTTGTCTATTTTTTTCTCTCTTATTATTAGCAACTAACTAAATATTTGACAAAAGATGGGAGAGACTTAAAAATCAAATAGTGATAATGAAAATGACATTGCTATTTTTCCAAGTACTAGGTGTTACTAAATCCAGAATAGCTTCCAGGAAGAATAAATCCCAACTGCATTTATAGCAATCAGATTTGAAGAGACAGGACTGAAGTAAATGAGACACTTTCATTGTCTGCTTTATTAATAATCTAATCCTTTGGAACAGTAGAAATTACTAGAAAATGAATGGAGAGCGAACCAGAAACCACTGCTCAGTTGTGGTATGAGCTTGTTTTGTACATCTTGAGCACTGCATGCAGTATTTCACTTATGTGAAGAAACTGCAATAGAACCAGGAAAAAATACAGAGGAAGGTGAGAAAGGATTATCATAAGGATAGAATAGCTTTCATATGTGGAATGTCTAAAGAGACTAAGTTTCCTCAGCTTGGAAAAGAGTGATATAGGGAAAGTGAGTAAGGAGGGAATATTTTCTGTTTGTTGCACTATAAGAATGAGGAGATTCTGTACGAAGTGTTTAGGTAATTATTGAAAGGAAAAAGAAGAGAAAAAGAGAAAAAAGAGAGGAAGAGGAAGAGGAAGGAAGGAAGGAAGGAAGGAAGGAAGGAAGGAAGGAAGGAAGGAAGGAAGGAAGGAAGGAAGGAAGGAAGGGAAAGAAAGAGAGAAAGAGAGAAAGAGAGAAAGAGAGAAAGAGAGAAAGAGAGAAAGAGAAAGAAAGAAAGAGAAAGAAAGAAAGAAAGAAAGAAAGAAAGAAAGAAAGAAAGAAAGAAAGAAAGAAAGAAAGAAAGAAAGAAAGAAAGAAAGAAAGAAAGAAAGAAAGAAAGAAAGAAAGAAAGAAAGAAAGAAAGAAAGAAAGAAAGAAAGAAAGAAAGAAAGAAAGAAAGAAAGAAAGAAAGAAAAAAACCCCTTGTTTTTCCCCTGAAGACATATATTAGGATTCACCACCACAGGATATTGTGGAGGCCAGAAACTTCAGATGGCTCAGAAAAACATTAGATGGATAAATGGATCATTGATCCAAAGGTGTCTGTTGGAGACAGCATTCTGGGTGCAAATAAAGGATATTCGACCACTGCTTGTCAGAAGCTGAAAAGTTGTATAAGGAGAAGTTAACATTATACTCACCTTTCTTCTTTCACTTTTTTCAAAGCTGCTGCTACATTGGGCAGCAGTGGAGTAGGATGTCAGCTGGACCCTTTAAGTATTGTGCTGAAATTTTGAAAATACTAAATGAAACAAGAAAGAAATGCTGGTTCATTGGCTAGTTGTGAATTAGAAGAAACGCTCGTGTTTGCATCTGTAGTAATGCTAGCAAGTTTAGCGAGACCTCTAGTGATCTTTCGAGTAACTGTAACTGCCGGTCACAGTCACAAGCTGCCCATATATATGAGATAGTTATTTGCACAATTAAATTGAAGATTTGAAAAAGGCACAGAGCACTTGCTGGTGTAGATTGCGTCCCAGAGCTCCCTTGAAGGCTCTTTATTAAACACAACAGTATTCTGTGATGCTTGGCAGAAGGCAGGATACAAAATGTTTTGTACATAATATTAGATTATACTTCTAAGATTAATTATTTTGTATCTATAGCTTCAGCTTATAGATGAGAATAGATAAATGAAATTAAGTAATTGCTATATGTAAATAAGTGGCAGCTCGAAATATGTGTCAGCTGTTTTAGCCAAATATTTAAGATAACCCTCTCAATTTAGTATTTGTAATCTATTTCAATGTACATTACTTTATATTTGAGGTTTTTGGAGTTTCCCTGTTCTTATTAAAGGATATTCCATATATGGGAAGAAAGTTGAAATAAAATAAGTACTTAAGCTGTTTCAACTATGATAGCTACATGGTGCTTCCTGTGAAAATTTGGAAGCGTTTTAGGCAATGGCTGTGGAATCCATAAAAGGCTTGAAAAATCATGTGTTTTTTTTCTTAGTGTAGTAATAAATTAATAGCTTAATAAAATCAATTCAAGCACAAATAATCTAACTTCTTTGATACATGTTATTCCTGTAGGTCACTACTATGATTTATCAGGGATTTTACACCAGAGTATTTTCCAATCACATTGATCTCTAAAAGCTGTAAAGAAAATAATACTGTTGCATCTCTCAAGGGATGCTGAGGGAAATGGAAAGAGAATGGTTTATGTACTGCTTGACTGAAAAACATTGCTTTCTTTCTAGTATTCTGATCTAATTCAAAGGAGTTGTAATAAATAACTGTTAACACCAATGAGACTTGATACAGTATATCAATTCCTGTTTGAACATAGCCTTTTAAAACAGCTTTTTCCAGCCAGCTACTTAGACTCTTCAGATAATGCACTAAAATTATATTAATTCAGCTTCTGTTCTATACCTATTTTGATACTGGGAAATTTTTACTCTGTACACAGGTGACACTGGCGAATTTTTAATCTGTTTACAGGGCAAAGTGATACTCCATCTTTTAATTTTATTGAAAGTATTTTTTTTTAAATATCTAATGTGTATTATAAATAATTTCTGCGTTCTTGACAGAATTGCAGCCAGAAGTGATACTGATAAAACAAATCAGTCTCCAACTCTGAATAATAAGCAAAGCAACAGGTATGAGTTTTGGAAACTTTGTCCTCTGAGTATTATGTATTATAATTTATCATGTATCAGGTATAATTTATCATACATTATCATCTAAGTATTGTATATTATCATAACTTTTATTATGTGTACATACCAAGAATATATAGAGAAACAATTTCTAATACATATGGCCTAACAGTAGGCTTCATTTCACTACCTGACATCTGGAATGCAGACATCTATATCTAGGTTATCATAGACTCATTTTATAGCCAGTGAGGAGAAAAAGGGTCTTTTGGAGGACAACTCATCTGATGTGTCTCAGACATTTTCTCTAGAATAAGGGGAATTTTCCTTAAGAATGCCTATTTCTCAACATAGATTAAAAGAGAGACCAGCTCAGATTACACATTTACTCAACATACCAATTATTTAAGAAACACAGTATTTTAAATACAAAAAAGAATGAGTGTTCTGAAAACACTTCAATGTGGGTATGTTCTAGAACTCTACATTTCTCTGCATGAATTCTACCAAATATAACCCGTATTTCTGAGGAAAGACTACATGAAAAAACTCTAGTTGAAGTTTTCTGTGGAAAATGGCATTGAACATTGCCAATGGAAAACTTGAGTATCAAAATATAAAAGTACTCTTCTGATAGACTAACTGATTTTTTTCCTGTGGAAAGCTTTTCTTTTGTCAGAACATCAGTCTTTTATTTAAAACAGGTTGAAACCAATTTTAAATTTAAAATTAGTTAACACAAAATCTTTGACATGTTTTTAAAAAAAGTTTTTATGATTCAGATATGGCCACTTTATATATGTGATATGACTACACAACACTGAAAATTTATTTTCTAAAGAACTTACAGCTCTTACCTAATTGAAATGTTTATTTAAAAAACGAAAGTCAGAAGACCTCAATCACCATAGTTATAATTGTAAAGGGACAAATATATTGCTGTGTGCCTTCAACAGTGTCAGGAGTGTTCTATCAGTAATAAATTACACTGAATACAGTTGCTAGTGAAGACTGAGCACAGCGGTTAAAAGTCATCTTATGAAGTGTTGAGATATTGCTCTGAAAAGCAAATTAGTATCTCTGGCATTTGAAGTCAAGTGAGGTCATTCTTTTAAATTATGATTTTGCACCATTATGTTGTAAATCATGGTGATGATGACACATGGAACATCGCGTAAATTGGATTTTATGTTATTTTGTCCAGAAATGATTTTTTAATAGACCTACCATGGATTCTGAAGTGGGACTTAAGTGAGACTTAAATGGTATATACTTTTTTCCTGCCAAAGAGCAATAAAATGATTTGTAAAACTCTGTTCTTAATTTATTCTCATTACATTAAGAATTGCAGAGGACAGGACAATAACTTTTTGATAAATTTTATGAGAAAAATCACTGGCTTGGAATTTATATAGGTAGAAGTATGAGCAATACTGGCTCCTTTTACAAGTACATCAGAAAATAGAGCAGCATTGACATAATAGAACAAGAAACAAAATTTAAAGTATATAAAATTAAAGATATTAATATTTCAGTGTTTGGAGATTAAAGTGTAGGTACAGAAGTAAAGATTTTAAGAAGTCAGAAATTAGTTTGGATATCAAGTAAAGACATGTCTGTTCTCTAAGCATCAGAATCCCTTAAGGTGTCCCAAATCTTGTACCCTTTGAGGTACTTCTAAAATTTCAGGTGGCATATATAAACATAGTCATACCATTTACCATACGCAGTTGTATCATTCTGATAGTAGAAATATGATTTCTTATCATTGGTGTTTTGATTTTTTTTTTCATTTAAAATGATACATTTAGTGAAGATTAATGAATTAATTAAGTATATTTCCTTAACAGACAATCTTGGACTCCTAATGCATCATCCACAAACACTGCTGTGACTTCTCCAATCAAGAAAAAAAGGTATTCATTACGACCATTGCTTGGTTGCCAGAAGACATATATAGCACTCTATTAAACCTCACGTATCGCAATTATATAAAAAACATTACCAACTCTCTCCTCTAGCACGTGCTGACTTCTGATTCCTCAGCAAGCTTCAAGAATTCCTGTTTTACATACTTTGGCTTTTTTCATGGCAGTACTGTGTTGCAAGGTTGTCTCTGTAGAGCCAGTTTTGTGAGCCTGGTGGACATAGCACAACAGATATTAATCCTACAGCAGACCCTAACTCAGTGTATGCCTTTTCAGTCTCTAAAGCATTGCAACTCACTGTAATTGTGACCAGCTGGGATTTCTGATGCCAAACTTGACCCTGTGCTATTGCAGTACACTAAGCACACTAAGGTTTTCTGCATGATACATGGCTAGCTTTAAAAATCTGGATGTCCGATAGTATTATCTGGGCAAGAATAAAAACAGAATGTAGAACAAAGAACTACTTTTTTAATTTAAAATGTACTGCTGGTGATAGCCATGTTTTTATGCATCCTTCCCAGCCACAAATCCTGTCCATTTCTGATTTTCCCTTCCATATTTCATGCATAAAAATTGTGATGAGTAGAATTATGGAAGCAGAAATTAAAATATAATTTTCTTATTAACAGCTCTGCTTATTTGGTGGAAGTTTATGGTGTTTTCAACCCACTAGTTCTATTCAGGCTCTTTGAAGATTATAGAATGGTTTGAGTCGGAAGGGACATTAAAGATCATCTAGTTCCATCCCCTCTGCCATAGGCAGGGACACCCTCCATGAGACCAGGTTGCCCAAAGCGCCATCCAACCTCGCCTTGAACACTTCCAGGGAGGGGGCCTCCACAGCTTCTCTGGGCAACCTGTTCCAGTGCCTCACCACCCTCACAGGGAAGAATTTCTTCCTGACATCTAATCTTAATCTACCCTCCTTCACTTTAAGGTCATTACCCCTTGTCCTATCACTGCATGGCCTTGTAAACAGTCCCTCTCCAGATTTTCTGTAGGCACTCTACAGGTACTGGAAGGCCCGAGGTCTCCCCAGAACCTTGTCTTCTCCAGGCTGAACAACCTCAACTCTCTCAGACATGAAAGGCCATCACTGAACTGCACTGTTTATGGTGCAATTGCTTTTTCCTCACAAACAATTGCTGGATTGATAGTTTTGAGGGGGAAAAAATAATGGAAGAACTGAAAGTGCTTATGATGTTTATGTGACCTCTAATAACAGCCTGAATGTGTTTCTTGGGTTGATACTTGAAACCCTTTCCTTTGTGCATTCTCTCTGGTTGTCCTTCCCATGAATGATCCATTTGTTTATCCCATTCAGGTTGTAGAAAACACCCCCTAGAGTCAGAGAATTCATTTTCACAATAATTAAAATGACTATATTATTTCCAATTCCATTCAGTTGTCTGGAAAAAAAAAAAAAGGTCTAAAAAGTATCTGTATGCAATATTTCAAAATACTAATAATTTAAGAAAAGTTACAGTTAATTCTACATCAATTATGACATTCTAATATTCATAGTATGCTGTTCAGTCCCATAGCATTAAACTAATATTCAAGAATTTATTTGTTTATACTGACAGGCAATCTTGGATGCCTCCCTCGGTTTCGAGTAGTAAGACCACTACAGAAACAGTGGAAATCAAACGGTAAGTACTGATTACTGCTACTTATTTCCTAATACTTGGCTAGAGCTGATTTTGGGAGTGAGCCAATAGGGCAATTCTTTGAGGGACTGAGTTTGAAGAGTAAGATGGCATGTAAAGAGAAAGTATCCCATGCCTAAATACTTGTTTGGGCTCTTAGCAGCTTGATGCCCTGCATTGACTGAGTTCCGAGTATGTGAAGTGCAAGCGACTTGAGATTACATAAGTGCTCCTAAAATTTTTCTGCAATACTTGTATGCTGTCTTCATGGTTTTGCTTTGGAGTATTCCAGTTAGCTCTCCACAAGACAAATCTGCTAAAGAGAAACTAGCCATAAGGTGCCATTGGGTGCCATTTGGTCTGACAGCCAGGGGCTAACCCTGGGCCTTTTTGGTTAACAATGTGGACAAACCCCCAAGATCTGCTTAGTCAGCTCTCAGTTAGGTGTCCAAGAAATAGTTTAGAAGAAAATCTCAGGTTAAAGTTATTTGCAGATGAAAGTTTAATGTTTGTTTCTAAAGTTGTGGTTTCTTTCTGGCAGATCAGATCTGATCAGATCAGATGTGCTCTCATCTCCATGGTCTAGGGGGTTTATGGAATTTCTGTCACTGGAAGACTTTAAGATGAATCCTTAAAACAAAGTTTAGCAATTATTTTTAACCTTATTCTGTGTTTACTAGTGTCCATCTGCTTGGCCAAGATTCAAAGTCACTCACCACCCAGCAGAAAGATAGCTCCTAGATGCTAAAGTTTATTTTCTTTTAAGTCAGTGCTTACTAGATATTTCTAGTATGTCAATTGTGATAAACTTATCTGGCTTCATTTCAATATCCCACTATGATCATGGCAATTTTGAAAGCATAGGATAGGATGCATCCTCTATATGGCATCTGCTCAGCTTCCAACAAGATGCGGGGATTCCTGTGTCCCTCTCAACACTAATTATCCAGTTATGCCTCTGCTCTCATAGTCTAGAAAAGACCAAAACACAGGCATATTCTTTATGATGCTTTCATGACCTTTCCTGTATCTTCTAACAATGTCACCAAGGACAGTTGGTTAAATAGTGATGGCCATTAAATGATTCATTTGTTTATCTTTTAAAAGAGCTTTGAAGATGTGAAAGCTATTTCAAATTGTGAATATTACTATCACTAATAATAGTCACCAAAGCAAAGCCTTTTACTTGCCTGTGAGTTTCAGGAAATAAAATGCTATGCATAGATGCTAATAACCACAGTTTTATAAGGTCACTATCAGTCTTAATGACAGGTGGAGCGCAGAGCTGTGTCTTTTCTTCAAATATGAGGATGGCCAACTGTTCTGCTGTCCTCAGGAAGGGAGTTCAGCAATCATGGGTTTGTGGGGTTTTTTGGTAAGGGCTGGTTATTTACTTACCTTTTCTGATTCTGAGACCTGATTCTAGCATTTTATAGTCAAGCATGACACATAAACTTCTACAGTGCTTTGCCTCAGTTCCAAGCTGATTAAGCACACTTACAGAACACTTAAAAGAAATTGCAATTGAAGCTGAGAAAATAAGCAGCTCACTGTAATTGAGTTTTTTGGTTGCGAATTATGTGCTGAAAACAAAACACTACAGATCAGAGTGATTGACTGGAGAATGTTAAGTGAAGAATGATTGTCTTAGTAACATATAAAGAATATGATTAGAATTTAGATTTATTCTACTTGAGCTAAACACATTGTGTTCCACATTAAGAAATAAAGAAAACTACCATCTTGGAACGAAGGAAAAGCAAAATTAATTGTTGTTTATTGATCTAAAATCTTGCAAAGTGCTTCGATATTAGCATTGTGCTACTTGGTTTCTGAAATGTTTACTCTTTTCTTTCTCTAGGACCAATTCAGAAAATTCAGAGGGTCCAACAACGTATGTCTTGTTTACTTTGCTTCTTAGAATTTATATTTAGAAATGCAACACAGTCCTGTGCACAAACCTTGATTATTATTTTACATTTATTTGTAGTACAAAGACTGTATCATTTGCTTGGGAGGGTTCCTCCATAGTCAATGTCACAGAAGCACATGAAGACTTTCTTCCTTGCAGAAAAGTATTTATTTTCACATAGCTTAGAACATATCACATTGGATATTTATTCAAGTTGAAAAAACAACTCTAACTGCATAAAAAAAATTAAAACTGCTTCACAATTTTAGTTCCACAGTTATGTATGTTGCTAATGCAAATACTCCTTTATGTTAAACTGATGTTTTAAAGAGCGACTGAAAAAGAGAGCAAAGTGAAGAAAAAGAAAGTGGTAAATTAAAAAACTGTGCACATGCAAAGGCTTGTAATAGACAGCATTAATACAAGATGAATTGATGGAAAGTACTCTAAACATTTGAGTGTCTGCAAAGGTTGCTCTAATTTTAGAAATTTTTTTTAAAGTTAATTCATTAATTAAATGTACATTTCATATGGTTTAAATTAGGAAAAGATTACTTAACCAATGTGTAATTTCATGGCTTATAATTAAGACAGCTACACAACTTGTCATGATTTAGTTGCCATCCTAATAGAAAGATTCTCTGAAGAAACATGTAACTCTTATTTCCAACTGTGTCAGCACCTTCTCCCTTTCTTGTAATTTCTTATAATTTTAGTATTCCTGTAGTGACCAATCTGACTGTTCACACAAATAAGTAAAAATAGGAAAGTGTAATTGTTTACTTGTTTAGTTTTTTTAAAAATCAGTACTTTGCTGAACAAGTAAAATGTTAGCCTTTACTAAATAAATAAAATTTATTTAGTAGGTAATGAAGAGTATTTAAAAGTTCCTTTAATGCTAAAATAATTTTGAAACAAAAGTAAAGAAAATCTACTTTATCACTATATATATGCTAGCAAAACAGCTAATCTTGGAATACTAATTTTTCAAAAGGCTCAGTGGATGCAGTAATCTAGGGAACTAAACTATTACATAACTCTTTAGATATATATAATATCATATTATATATATGTTTATATATTATATATACTTAAAGAAGAAATCAGACTAAAATTTTCTCAAAGAAAATCCAAACTCACTGTGGTTACACTTGTAAGGAATATAATATCTACAATGATAACCCATTTAAATGGTATATTGTGTTTCCAGATATCTTCTTGTTCATTAAGCATGTTTGCACCATTTGTATTGCAGGGCTGCCTTTTCATCAGAACAGGTGACCCCGCAGAAATCAAAGACTGATGTGGATGATAAAGCTACAGTAAGGTAACATAAGTAGATATAATTAAAACAATGTTTTTATGATAGACATTGATAAATGTGATATTAACTACTCAATTTGTTTGATTTCTATATTTGATAACTCATTTGGACATGGTATGTGATAATGCAGCATTTATCTAATCCTAACAATTGGCCTAGAAGTACAAACTTCGAGTTCCATCTCATTGACTTGCTAACTTATTGCAGACATTTCATTTTTTTTCTTTCAGTCTGTGTAGCCTACATCTTAAAGAGCAGCATACAGATAGTTACTGCAAATGATTGGAAGCAGATGAATTGCAGAAGTATGGACTATATAGTATATTCTCTTTGGGCTTCAATAAATTGTGGGAGAGAGGTAGTATCTACACACTACTATGTATATAGAAAAATCCCAACCTGTGCATTGTAGTGTTAACATTTTAAATAGTAAAAAAACCAACACATACCATTTAGTGTGACAAAATTAGTATGTTTAAACAGATGGACTTGTTCTTGTGGTATAAGTTAGATGGCATATGTAGTAATGTATCTTGGAAAGTGTACAGGACACCATGAAAACTAGTTGTGGAAAAGACATAGAAATGTTTTAGGTTTTGGAGTTTTTTAAACTGAAATTCCAGCAAATTGTATGGTTCTCTGTTAATGGACATGCTAAAACATTTCAAAACAATCAGCAACAACTGTGCAAAAGATTTGACTCTATGACCTTGACCAGACTAAAATGCTTGAATATGTAATATAAGAGTGAGTGAATTAGAAGCAGATTTCTAGATATGCACCAAGAATTATGGTAGCTCATATGATGGCAGTTTTTACCCGGAAATATTAAATGGTGCAGACAGTAAAATTAGTTTAAAGTGGATAATTTTATTTAATCTTATTCATAACGTACAATTTTCTGAGGCCTGAAGCCGCAGTCTATATTATTTTGAATTGTGCCCCACTCCCTCTAAGCCCCCAGTATGTAAAACCAGTACAAAATATTTAAGAAAAACATCCAAAAGATGTCTGACTGTAATCCCTAGGAAAAAAGCGATGCTTCAGTGAAACATTTGCCTGTCAACAAATGTGGGAGATCTTAGAGAATTAAATGTGTCACTGTATTAACTAAGGAAGTCACAGCTATTCTTCACTCCTAAAGGCTTGTTAAGGTCTTGCTTAATCCCTACCCTCAATCAGTTCACATTCATCATCCCCCAGTGGCTCTCATTACAATATCAAGCTTTGTATTCCTGTCCCTCCATTGGTGGAGAGCTGGAGGAATATTTTACTGGTCTACAAGTTTCTATGGTAACATTGCACTGCTACAGCTATTTGTGACAGTATATAAACTATAAGTAGCCTGTAATCTTAGTGGGCAAAATTCAGCCCTCTCTACTCCTGCTATAATTCCTTTACAGTTGGCTGGTGCTTCAGATGTCGTCCATCTGCTGCTGATGCATCAGCTTCACAAAACTACAATTTTTTGTTAAATTTACGCTAACCAAAAATGTATTAAGCAGCTGTCAGCAGACGTCCCTTTCTTCTATTAAAGATGTCATATAAATACTACACTTCTGGCAAAAATGATTGTGCCACACAGGGGAAGTAAACAGTTACACGAGAAGTATTTCTAGTAACACTGACATTTACTAGAATAATATTTTATCTTATGTCCTTTAATTTCCTATATTTTTACTCAGAATGGAAAGATTTTCAGGTCACGCTTTTTAAGTCATAGTTAATTGATTATTTGTCTTTCACTCAGGATTCTGATAGGGATGTTAAAGGAATAATGAATTAATTTCAGTATAAAATAGGTGGAAAAAGGCAATTTGTTTTCTATCAAACTCATCAATGACACAATGAAAATCTTTTGGAAGTCATTCACCCAAAAAGAATGTCAGATACTATCTCTTTTGGCTAAAAGTGTAAGCTTCACTGCGTACTCTTCCATGCAAGGCCTAACACTGATTCTGTTAACGTAAAAAGCAATTTTTGCATTGTTTTCAAGCACAACAGTTAGATGTGACATCCATCTTAAACCACAGAGTATATAGTAATATATATAGCATATCTGGAGGCATGGACATATGGACCTCCACCTTTCTGAGATAATTAACAAAATGGAATAGGCATCTCATTATTAGTTAGGGCATCTATAGGTACCCTAGACAACATAAGTAGGCTAGGATCCAGAAAAAGTAAAGTTAACCACCATCTAATAATTGTGTGTTTTTCAGAGTATTATAGGTCATCCTCAAATCGAGTCTCTTGGTATGTTACAAATGCAGCAGCATGTGAGTGCTGCACTGGGTACATAGAGAAACATTTTTCTGATTTACTCAATGGGGCTTTTATTCATTGTTTATCAAGTTCTTTTTGTGTTTTATTTCCATTTCAGTGGAGATCCAAGATTCTCACTCTGTGTTTTTCCATCACAGAATTGTAGCAATCATTTAGTGCAGTTGTTTAAAAAACTGCATTTTTTTAAAGAACCATGTTCTGTGAGCAATCTTGCTAAATCACCTCAAACATCCCGAGGGTGTTTAACACATTCATTAATGATTATAGTTAGGAAGCAAAAATGCTTTTATACGGGGTTCACTTGTATTCAACCACATTGCTTCCTTGCATATGATCTATACAGAAAGTAACAGTATTTGGCACAGTGGGCCACATTTACCAGTGGAATAACAAAGTTATTACCATCAAAAGATGCAGATCAAATAATCAAAAAGTCTTATTTCCAAGAGTTCGCAAATTGTAGAAGTAATGAATTTATCTTTTATTATCTTTTATATCATAATTTGTGTTGGACATACTTGAGGAGAAGCTTTTGAGGCAGTAGTAACAGGGGCTATATAAGAACTTAGAGATCTCACTCAGCTCTTAAAGCATCTGTAGTGAGATTGTCTGCTACCAGTGAATGACTATTCATCTGTAGGGGCACAGGGCATATTGTAGAAACTTTTACATAAGCATGAGTCCTGCACCTAGAGAGGAATAACCCCAAGCACCAGTATAGATTAGGGGTTGACCTGCTGGGAAGCAGCTCTGCAGAGAAGGACTTGGGAGTCCCGGTGGACAACAAGCTCTCCACGAGCCAGCAATGTGCCCTTGTGGGCAAGAAGGCCAATGGTATCCTGGGGTGCATTAAGAAGAGCGTGGCCAGCAGGTCGAGGGAGGTTATCCTCCCCCTCTGCTCTGCCCTGGTGAGGCCACCCCTGGAGTACTGTGTCCAGTTCTGGGCTCCCCAGTTCAAGGAAGACAGGGAACTACTGGAGAGAGTCCACCAGAGGGCTACAAAGATGATGAGGGGACTGGAGCATCTCTCATATGAGGAAAGGCTGAGAGAGCTGGGGCTGTTTAGCCTGGAGAAGGGAAGACAGAGAGGGGATCTCATCAATGCTTATAAATATCTAAAGGGTGGATGTCTAGAGGATGAGGCCAGACTCTTTTCAGTGGTGCCTGGCAACAGGACAAGAGGCAACAGGCACAAACTGGAACACAGGAAGTTCCATCTCAGTATGAGAAAAAATTTCTCGACATTGAGTGTGACAGAGCACTTGAATAGGTTGTCCAGAGAGGTCCTTCTCTGAAGATATTCAAACCCCACCTGGACACGATCCTGTGCAACCTGCTCTAGGTGATCCTGCTCTAGCAGGGGGGTTGGACCAGATGATCTTCAGAGGTCCCTTCCAACCCCTACCATTCTGTGATTCTGTGATTCTGTGATTCTGTCTTTTTGGTATGCTATCAATAGCAGAGTTAGGTTGAAAAAAATGTTTCAGCTGTGTATTTATATTTATGTGGGTGAGAGAGGCAAGTTCTAGGGAACAGAGACAAGGAACTAGAATATTTTTCTGACTTAATTAAGCAGATACTATATTCTTGGCTCATTAGCATTTTATTTTCTATGAAGTACAGTACACTGAATATTAGTTCTCTACAGAGTTTTCCTATACTGTCAGGGTAATTAACTACAATTACTCCTGTCAGAAGATAGCAATTTTAGACAATGCTTTAAATATGTTCCTATTGTTCTCCTTTTTAATGATATTCCTATTTGACCCAAGCAGTTTTCATTATAAAATATGGTGAAAGATCAACACATTAATTACCTGTGCTTAAACTATCTCTTATAACAAGGACACATTTTTCTGTGTCTATCAACATTTGGCAACCTTGAAGAGTGGAAAAAATGATGCAGATTTTTTTTTCAAATTATTTTAAAAATATTATTAAATTGGTATTGACTTGGAATTTTCCAAACCAATAGAATTAAACCTATCATTTCAGGTCTCCTAAATGAACATTTATTGATAAAACCTTTATTGTTCTAGAGCTGCAAAGAGCACCAAACTGATAGAGTATGTAAGTGTGTTTTCAGGTATTGGCCAATTATGTGTTCCTGTTACATGAAAAAGAGCAATCTGGTCTATGGAGAGAGACAGGCAATTCCAAACAGCCACTAGAAACATCCTAGAGAATTATCTTAGGTTGGACTAAAGTTTAGATGACCAAAATTAGAAGGCATGACTCCCATACCAGGTATTCCTCTGTGACTTTTCCATTGTGATGTCTTTTTTATTTCCTTTCATTTTTTAGTGAGACTTTCAAGAGATCTCTAAAATGTTATGGAGGACACTTCTGTGAACATTGGAAGCAAGGATACTAAAAGAGAAATCATGTAGACATATCCATAATTCGGTAGTTGTAACTACAGTCAGATCTTGCTTTGGCTACAATGACAATTTTTTTTTTGTGGTAAAGTGAAGTGGCTTTACACTTTCTAAATTGTTTTTGATAGTACAAATTAATACAATCATTTTTGATGATACGTTTTTGCATTTCAGCAAAAGGCACTTCCTAGTGACAGGGACCTTCTGCCTGTGACAGATTTGGCATTCAGTGGAATGCTGGTTTACAGCTTTTTGGAATGTTGATGTAAATGATTTGCTGTTGCAGAGCTTGCGTGAAGAGATCCAAGCCCATTACTCCTAACTGAAAAGTTAAGACAGTGCTTACAGGGTCATACATATCCTCTAAGCAAAACTAAAAGTTATTCCTTTCTCAGTGATCTTTCCCAGTCCACCTCCTATGAAACATTCTGATCAACAAATTCTTCCTCTGTATTTAACTCCAGAATCCTCTGGGCTAAGTATTACACTGGTTTTGGCACAGTATAAATTGGCTTTCACAGTTGACTGCAGACCTCTTCTGTTCCCTCATCCTCGGCTGTTATTGATGAAAGGTCTGAATGAGGGCTCCTGGCACTGACTGGTGAGCATAGCGGTGTGGAAGGAAATACACCCTGCTTCAAAAGAAATGCCACTCTTTTCTCAAAGGACCTTATTCATTCTCAGTTATACATGACAGTCTGATATAGTAAAGCAGGATGGCAGATCAAAATTCAGCCGGACACATTATGTTAAGCTTTATCCAGTGAGATGCCCGACTTTTACTTAATATACTCTAGACCAACTTTTTTAGTTCAGATTTGGAAGATCCAGTTGGCAATCGGCTGGTTTTGTTTTCTTCTGTGTTGACATGACCAGGTCAGAAATGCTCTTATTTTTGTAATCCTGCTCAGGGCTTTTAGTCAGAAAACAGATGGATATCTATGAAAAATACTATGTATGACTCCTTCAATAGATCTGCCTCTGGATTGCTGATGCTAATGTTGACAGAGTGAGCAGATCTGAAACCTCACTGAGTGTCCTGGGATTTGACATTAAGTGCCCCACTGCTTAAAGACATTACAGTAAGTCTCCTGAAATTTGTATGGTCCTTCAGTTTTCTGGTCCATAAAACAACACCTACAATATTGGTGCTTGGTATTATGTGGACGTTTGTGTATCAGCATTTGTGTTTGTGTATTGTGAAATTCTAGGTAACAAGGCAAGAGCAGGAATTAGGGAACGTCTGGAACTAGAAATGGGCTCAGCAAGACTTTTATAGGTTAAATAAGCATTCATTGAATGCCTAGGGAGCTGTGGTCACATACTCTCCTGTCTGATACTTGAGGTTCGAGAGCATGGCTGAGGTCTGTTTAAAATTTCATTTCTCATTCTCTTTCCCACACATGTCCAGGATCGACTTCAATTTGGCTTCAATATAAGGACAGTCAGAAAAATGTGATCAAAATTTTTAAAATCTATTTTTCTTGATTCTTATCTTCATTGCCTTCAGAATTTGCAGATACAAACATTAGAAAGGTTTTAATTGCTTTTATCAAACAACTAATGACATCACTAAAACTCTTTTGTAGGCATGGTTCACGTTTCCTGTTTCTATGCTATTTCAGACTTTATCTGAATGTTTTAAAGAAAAAACAAAACAAAAACACACACACAAAAAACCAAACAAAAACAAAACCCCCAAATTATTAACTATGCTTAAATAGCCGGATGGGATTCATTTGAGCTCTTCTTTTTGATGGTGATCCGACTTGTCACTAGTTAAACCAGAATTACAGAACTATTATCCACCAAAATAAGTGAGATTCACAAACATATCTCACAGAGCAGAAGGACTGAAAAGTATTAAATCTTTATCTCAAGACTGAAAGTCACAGTAAAATTTCTCTATTCTCAATTTCTCTAAGTTTTTAATACGGAGCATAAAAGGAAAAAAATCATAATCTGTGATTACATCATACATTCATTTTTATACCTATAAAGATTATTTACTGAACATGTTCATAAGCCTTTCACACATTAAATCAAGGAAGACATTAGACACCTAACATTAATAAAATGAAATAATGCAAAAGAGAATTGTTCCGCAAATGAAGGAACATTTGCTGATATTGATTCAGGGTCAGAGATATTAAACTTTTGAAATTTAGCTAATTTCTGGAGAGCTTGTCACACAAGCCCTAAATAATTTCCCTTTTTGTTTGTGCCCGATAGGCATAGGGGTCCAAGATATGGCAGAATAGGAGTGTCTGGTTAAACTAAGCCTTAAATTTTGCATGCAGCCTGCCTTCACAGCTTTTTTTTAACCCTACTTCACTTATCTTCTTTGCTAACCTTTTATTCTGCTGGACTCTCATTAGCTGTCAAATTTCTAATCCTATTTTATGCAAGCAGCTAGAGGCAAAATAGCAGAGAGCAGCAGCAAAATTCATGGTTAACAAGTTATAGCATGAGGCCCACAGTGGCCCAGTTGCACACAGGTTTTTCTGCCCTTCAGAGTGGGGCTTTCCTGTAGATTCATAGTGCTATTTGAAGCATTTTTCTGCAAAGGGATGTTAAAGGCAGAATAGAGCTTTTTCTGGAGGTGGTTGCTTACAAGGGGGAAAGTAAATGAATCAATAGGATTGTCTTCCGTGCTTCAGTGATGATAACAAGCACACCTACATCTTAATCTAAGTCTTAATGTATTAATTTAATAATAAATTAGTTAATTTTTTCAATACTTGATCATTTCGTACAAAATGTGATACAAAATCCTCTGTACTGCCGTTCCAAGTATACAAGTATACAGATTACAAAAATACATATTTGTTATCCTGAGTTAGGTGCTCCTAAAAATTCCAGTCATGTCCTGTGGCTGTATTAAAATATTTCAACTTCTTGAGTTTATAAGCAAACTATATATTCTCCTCCTGGCAGGCTGTCTGACCTACCTCATTCTCATCCATTTTGAAAAATACTCACCCTAAGCAGAATGTTCACAGTGAGGTAATGGCTGTCTCTAAAAATACTATGCTTGGAGGTGGCATCCTTTGGAATGACCTATGAAAAATGGCAGCATCTACTACAAGCCACTGACCACATTCGAAAGATATTTCCCCAAGTTTGTCTAACCGGCTTTGTGTAGAAGTTTTATGCTGCTGTTTTCCATCATCATCTATATTTTTAAAAATTGTTGACTAATTTAAGAAGCATGAATTCAATTTAGCAAGCCTTGGACACTGAAATAGTTTATTTTTTCAAGTGACAGTTATACCTGCAACTGGAGAGGCTTCTCCACAACAGCCTTTCACTGCATGTGATATTCTGATATTCAAGGATCTTCTTTAATGTATGAATATATAGGTTAGTCTCTTCCCCACTTTAATAATTCACAGCTCTTTTAGAAGTATTAGAAGAAGTATAATTTTATTGCTGATTTTTAGCATGCTAACAACTCTCAAATGAAACCTAAACTGTAACTCTGTTTAGGCTCTGTATTGCACATCCATTCTAATTTTTAATGTGGTGATATCAAGGCTGGTGCTCACTGTGTGCTATTCCTAACGTAAATGTACCTTTGCTAACAACGTGAGAGAAAAAAAAAGGCATCAAAAGTATGCCCCGAACCAAATCAGATAAATTCTATGTCCTGCAGCTTGCCCTACTTTACATTTTACCCTTTTATAAATAACAGCTCTCTAACTTTAACTTTAGCTGCTAATAACTTGAACTATGCTTGAACCAGTAGCTTGAAGTTGCATATCCTATGACCTCTCCTTTGCACCAGCCAGCCACCTCAAGGCAAAGAACTTGCAAGATGTCAGCCCTGATTACTTGCTGCAGTCATGTCAAGCAGATGGTGAAAGTTTGAGAAGTGTTATCAGGGCAATAAATTAATATCTTCTAAGGGTTATGTTTTACAGAAGTTTTGTTCCGTAGGAACCATAAAGCATAGCTGAACAGGTCAGTCAGCATGTATTTTTGTGCTGTAATCTGCAGCTACAACTGTTTCTGTTCACTTATTAGGACTCTTCAGTGTTGGTGTTCTATAAATCAGGCTGCTGGTTGACAAGGAGCGCACGTGTAGCCTAGACTTTTATTACTTTTGTTACTATCCCTTTGGACAGCAAGTAAAACCTTCCTTGTGAGCCAGTCAGTGCGTTGTGATACTCAAAGCACTGAAAATAATGTATGAGGAAGTAAAAAAATGCTGTTGGCTGCAAAGTCGTGATGATTTAAAATCTGCAGAAGGGAACTAACTCATCTATCCCTCAAGTTACACCAAGGATTAACACAGGCCAGTAAACACATTTCTGAGGGAATGATTCTTAAATTATTGGAAGTATGTAAATCTATTCTTTTTTTTTCATGATTTCCAAAAAATGTAGTAGGTCAAGGTTGAACTATTTTAGAGAACATCTCTTTTTTTTTGTTTGAAAACTCTGTGCAAAGTGAACAGAAAAATTTAAAGCAAAGCAAGTTTGAAGTTAACTGGGAAGAGTGTTAAAATACATGTAAAAACTTAAGAAGATTGTGGTTTAAAGCCAGAATCTTTCCTCCTGATCTTGAGCGAGTTTCTTCCTTCCCTGTTGACAGAAAAATGTTACAACAAGAACAAGTGTATAAGTGATATAACTTCCCAGTGTTCTACAATCAATTTCTATAGTGTTACTAATTCAATTCTGTAGCACTTGATACAAAAACACTAAGATATTTTAACATTTCTTACAAAGATTAACACAAAAAGTTCTAGTATTTTGGCCTTGTGGTGAGAGCATATTTTATCTGCGTAGTATTTGATTATTTTTATAGGAAGGTGTCTTCAATTAATTTATCTGATTCTGAAAGAAGAACCCCCAGGAATTATTAAAAAGTATGAAATTGAAAATTGTTTAAAAGTGAATATAATATTTAATATCTATACATTCAAATGTATCTGTTTTACTGAGCCACGTCTCATAAAAAGCATATTGGAATTTGGTTCTCCAAATGCTTATATTCCTTTGAAAATCAGACGTAGGAGTATACTGGCCTACAGGGCACAGCTTTGCTACTGTCACAGCCTTTCTGTCGCTCCACGTTGTGAAAGTCAGCAGAAGTAAGCAGAAAGGCTACTGATAACCCTGCTGAGTAAACTGCATATAATCCCATGATTCTGCCAGAATGAACAGGAGTCCCAAATCTGCCTTCTATGTTTTTCGGGTGAATATGCAACAAAAAGGCCGATATATATATATGAGGGTTGCGTAGCACATGAAGGTGATAGTTGAGGCAGTTGCAATTGCAAAGCTTCAGTAGGCTTATAGAAGACTTGAGATGCATATTTTAAATACGTCTAAGAACATAAAGGAATGAAAGATGTAGTAGACAAGAATAATAATGTATATTTTATTCAAGCCAGACACATGTACAGCTGGAGGTTTTTTCTTAATAAAAATTGAAAAAATATAAGTTAACAAAGTAACTACCTGAGGTCTTATTAGACGTATTATCTTTTTAGTGTTGCTACCTCTAAGTACTGAGGAAGCAATTTGCTATCCAGTTCATAAAGGAAATTATATTTTTGGATAACTGCAAGACTCCAGCTTCTTGAGGAAAACTCTGTAAAGTGTGAAATTTGTGATAATGTAAAGAGAATTTGCAGAAGAATATAATACATAGATTTATCAACAACTAGCTAAATGGCAGTAGACTCTGCTTGCATTGAACTGGTTTTGTTTCATTTCTAAACAAGCAGAGAATCTCATCAAAGAGACAAAGCTGACAAACATGACCAAGAAGAAACCTGAGAAGTTTGTCTTTATCTTTCACCGGGATGTTGTTTCCTGACAGAACTGTTCAGAATGAAATGTCAGCAATGAGACATATGGAACATTGTTGACTACCAGGTTATAAAACAGGTCCTACAGTGGGGGGACTGTCAAACCATCATAGGCATCACTCTTTTCTCATTGCTTTCTTTTTAGGAGTCAATTTTTCAATTTTTTGTAGTGAGTTAAGGTTACAAGATGGTAACTCTTTTAGGTCAAGTTACTGAAAGTTTTTCAGTAGAGGAGTTTGCGGTTGGAAAATGCATTTTCATGGAAATGTGGTGTTTTATAGAAGTGTTAACACCAGTGCAATCCTTTGAAGGGAAATAAACGCAGTCAAAGCATCACCCCATGTTCTGACTTGATACTACTAAATGTTCCATTCAAAGAGTATAAAATACATTAATTTACATTTCTATTTTTAATAGTTTTGTTACATTAATACACATTATATGTTTAATGTTCATATATTGAAAAAAGAAAATTAATTAACCAAGAAGATCTAATTTAAGGAAGACTTGTTTTTTCCTTTTCATCAGATAATAATAGTAAATCACATCCTATCTTTTTTTACAGAAGTTCAAGAATCAGTGGATATAACTAGTTCCCAGCCTCCCTCAGTATAAACACAAAATTTCTTGTGAGAAGGGAGTTTAATTGGGAAGGAGCTGGTCTAGATAGCCTACTAAATAGACCAATGGACTTTTTGACCAATTTAGCCAGAAAGACTTAGTCCAGAATTACTTTTTAGGTACGAAATTGTACGTGCACATATCAGGAATACTTGGCTGATTGTATTATCTGCTAAAGATTCTTGTTATAGCATGTTAGAGGTCAGACACTCTTTGGAAGTTGTCCATGACGTATGTTCGGTACTTTTTGACACAAGTATGAGGTATAACTTGTTGTTTCTAAAACATAATTTGGTCCTTTTATTCCAGGAAGTGTGCTTATGTGCATATGCAGGACATATGGCTGTGTCTATGAATAACTTTGAATTACTAAAATGATGTATGCTTTGAACTTTTAATCAGTTTAATTTTGTCTTTCATAAAGAATGTGTCAATTATAATTTCTTTTTTAGTGAGTATTTAATTTGGCTAATTGACAGCTGGCTATATTAATCGTGGTTTGATCTGTTTTTTGCTCTGTCTCTAAAGGAACCAAGATCTCGATAACCTCAGCAAAGTGAATCCAAGTTCTTTCACAAGTGACAAGGAGTAAGTCTTCAAAGCTTCTCAGGCCCTGCTTTTCTAAGGCAGTGAGTAGTTTGTAACTATGAGAATGTCAGGAAAGGTAATGTTGTAAATTTGTAAAATGTTTATAGATTAATAAGTAGCATTCCTTATACAGAATGATTAATATAAAAATACAAATGAATTAACTAGCATGTGCACTATCATCAGCTGAACAAGTAACATCTATCGTGAGCTTCTAATGCCTTATACGCTTCCTTAATAAAACTATTAAAAAATATTTTAATATAGTTAGAGAAGAGGTATTAAACAAAAAGTCGTAGAACTCATAGATGTTGTGTTGCCCCGACAGGGTATAACAAAGCATTTCAGTCAGCAAGGGCAGTGATCCATACAGAACAGCTTGAGCTTATGTTTTTGAACAGCACATCAGTTCAGGGTGCTTCAGGCCAAGTTTCTTGTGGTCTGTGAGCAGCCCTTCAGCATACAGAACAGCAGGAACTGCCGGGGTACTGTACTAGTAAGACCTACGTAATACGTGTCACATCTAACACCAAAATTCTGCAGATAACTTGTAGAATGATGTTCTAAACAGTAGCAGCACATAAAAGTTGCCAATATGTGATCATCTATTTTACAGTAGACAATCATCTCACATATATGCATATATACATATATATATGTACATTTAGCACTAACCTGTAAGTTGAGTATGATTTTTTTGCGAATTTTAATTTACAGACAATTTATTAGGATAGAGTCCAAGACTTTGAGACACTACTGAATCTTAGGAGGCACCTAAAGTTTTAAGATTAATAAACCTATTATGGATTGATGTGACCAATTTATTAATTTCACAGATCTAACTTAGCCTTTTGCTTTTGCTCCCTATTTCTACCTAAAGAGAATCAGGATTTTTTACATTAGAGTGTTTTTCATAGGTCATTCCATTCTCTAATTTACTGAAACATTTTAAAATAGTTTTTAAAACATCCAGAAGAAAAACTAGCCACTAGTTTAATTGTATTTATGAAATATTAATAATTTAAAAATTTTTTCCTTATATGTAAACTTGGTGAGTGTTTGGATGTTTACATTTTCCATATAAATACAGACATAGTCAATGCTTTCATTGTTAACAATGATGCCACATGGAGGTAATTTCTTGTCATTCCAGAAGCAAAAATGTGTGGACATTTGGACATATTTTGCGTGTCATCTTAAGAAGTAGAATTTTCTTAGCTTAAATAAAACCTTTTTTTTTTTTTTCAAATTAATGATGCTAACAAGGATTAAACTGCTTGAAGCCTGTAAATTAATCCTAAATTCTTTGAAAGTTCATGTTTCTCCTTCACTATTGTCACTGGTGATGAAGAATCTTAAACTAAGACACTGATATGATTAAACAAAGCCTTTTTATTTTCTTGGCTGTACTAGATAATATTTTTTATTTAATTATACAGAACTTTGCCTTGCTAGTGGAAAATTGTATTATGGTCAATAACATATGTGTTTTCAAATTCTGAACATAAACTGAACTAACAATTTACTTTTTTCCTTTTAAATATGTGCATAAATATTTTTTTTTTTCTTACTACACTTTCCCTCTTCCCAGATAGGGGGAATATTTTAACAGTTGTATTTGTTTGTTGTTTCAGAGGAAAAGACCTTGAGGACTTTACTGAAATAAATACTGCTGGTCAGAAAAATAAGAGGAAAGGCTGTCATAATCTTTCCCTTATATAATCATAAAAATCTTTGTGGTTCGTTGGATATTAGTATTAATGGGTTCTGTTCTGTAAAAGTCATTAGAGGAGTCAAAACTAATATTTTTATTTGACTGAAATAATAGAATTTTAACTTTTTAAAATTCCTTATTAAATACAGGCTAGTAAATATAAATAATTCAGCACAGAAGAAATGCAGGTACTACTTGACTTTATTTTATTTGAATTTTAAATAGTCAGTGGATGACCATCAAAGTTCTTTAAATTAATGTG
Organism: Balearica regulorum gibbericeps; assembly: GCF_011004875.1. Classification (NCBI taxonomy): domain Eukaryota; kingdom Metazoa; phylum Chordata; class Aves; order Gruiformes; family Gruidae; genus Balearica; species Balearica regulorum. The sequence goes on along the minus strand of NC_046184.1, from coordinate 172,098,397 downwards.
AAATGCTCTGTCAAACTAAAAATTGTCCTTTAAATAAAAAAGAGGAGTATCATAAATATTAAAAATCCTCTTTTCTTAGCATCATTATTAATTTTCAAATGAGAAACAGTGCAGCCCTTTTTAATCTTAAACAATTCTTCAATTGATAACATTATTATTTGTAATTACAGACCATTTTATATAAAATATTAAGGTAACATATTAACATATTATATAGATGACATGTTAATATTTGAAATCTATCATATGTAATCAGGTTTTTCACAGCCTATGATTTATGAGTTACTAGTATAAATGTGGTCATACGGTCTTAGAGATTGTATACAACTCTAGATAACAGCAGTTGTAAGAGGAATCTGGGCTGGATATAACAACAAAACAAATAACACGCTTTGGCAGCCATTTCCATAGCTCATGGTGCTGGTGCCTGTACTGAATGAAATTATGTTACCAAGTTAAAATGACAGAGCCATAATCAGTTTAGAAGATGTAGGCAGGCCCTTCACCTGTAGTATGACAACACAACGTGACACAGCAGTCATAAATTGAAACAAGAGAGATTCAGACTGAAGATAAGGAGGACTGTCCAGCAGTGGAGCAGGTTGCCTGAAGAGGTTGTGCCATCTCTGTCCTTGGAGGTTTTCAAGATCCAACCAGAAAAAGTCCTGAGGAACCTGGTCTGACCTCAGAGCTGCCCCTGCTTTGAGCAGGAGGTTGGACTAGAAACCTCCCCAGGTCCCTGATTTCCAACCAGAATTATCCTAAAATACAATGATTAACATTTTGAGTAGTTTGCTGTTCTTTTGTAGTGTCACACTGGAGAGACACTGAAAAATACAGAGGTTTGAGTTGATAATTTTGATTTCATAACTAATGAAACACTTATAATATGAAACAATTGTGATACATACTCAGTGTAGTCAGGAATCTTCCTCGTGAAATGCATATAATTTTTTTCTTATTCAGCATAAATAATTCAACCTATTTAATATGTTTAGTTTGAATCAAATAATTTCATTAATTCTGAGATCTTTCTCATTTTCACAGAGATGAGGACCTTGGTGATCACACTGAAGTAAAGTCTGCTGATAACCAAAGTAAAAAGTGGTGAGACTCAATTCATAGTTCTCTATAAAATTTAAAGAGCTAATATCAAGAGTTGTAGTTGTTTAGTGTGGTAACAGAAAATAAGAATTCCTAATACAAGCAAGAAGAATTTGCATAACTTGAGTAAGATACTGGCATTATTTCTAAAATGTGCCTGATTAGCCCAATATAACAACATAGCTGCATGTATTTTGATAATAAGTAGTGACTCAAATCTATAATCTCTTGTAGTGAATGAAAATGCCTGGAGACAATAAGTATTTTTGTGCTTATCTAGTTGTTTTGTAAACTCAGCCGTTAGCATATCAAAGAAATACATGTAAATGTAGTCATAGTTTAAAGGAGTCATTGCTACTAGTTTTCATTATTTGGAAAAACTCAGATCCATTTTGGTCAATTAAAGTGAAGTCATTATTATGTTTTCAGGTACCATGCTGATGGTGTCTTTTTGAGTCTTCCATTTAGTTGTGTATCTAAATGAAGAGGAAGAATTTAGCTATCTGTATACACACGTACTTCTGCTATTTTTTTTAATATAAAATATTTTTATCCTAGCAGTCTCACTTGACAGTCTGACCAGAGAAGCATATAGTGAATATGTACGGTGAATGAGTTTCTCTTTTAGTTCAGACAGGGGGCCTGCCAGATTAGGAATGAAGCACAATAGAGGGTGCTGCTTCATGCAGCATGCTATGCATATAAAACAGTGACCAGCACTGAGCAAGGTTCGTTTAGCAAAGCTTCAGACCTTGGCAAGCTCACTGAAATAAATCAAGCTGCAGCCCAAACATCCAGAGTTAAGGCTTAAGTTTCAGAATGTAACCTCTGGCAGAATCAAACGAGTAGCCTTTGTCTGAGCTGCTTTGTAAAATCATCAAAAACATCATTAGCACTTATTCCTTAAATCCTGTAATTTGCCTGACAAGGTTTATTTTTATGTTTGGTTGCATGTCATGTCATGTCTGAGGCAGGCAAAACTACAGGAGACAAGGTTTCTTTTGTTTGAATTGTAATCCTGCTTTTTGAAATAAGAGCCTATGTATCTGTTTGGGGAGTCATTTCTAATGAAAATATCACTGTAGTATATCCAAAAAAAGAGAAGATTTGGAACTAAAATATAGTAAAAGCAAGAATAAAACTTTATAGAATACTGCCAAGAAAACGCAGAATGCTATCAACCTCTGACACATTTCTGCACCGTTGAAAACCTCAGTGGGTACTTTGAGAAAGCTAGAGTTCAATTCAAGTTGGATGAAGTTTCTGATAAGGATATATCTACCAGCATAAACCAGAGATCAGTGATTCTGTTACATTTCACATGCAACAATTTGACAACGGTAAGAAAAAGATAAATTTCTTTTACCTACTGTTACTGTTACTTCTACATTCATGGCTGTAAGTGTAGGTGAAAGCTGTGTAGCTGAAAATCATTTCTAAAAAGTGCTTGGTTTTTGTTGCGTTGTTTGTTTGTTATTGGGTCTTTTAGGATAAATAAGCAAGCATATGAAAATACTCCAAGGGCTCCAAATAATCTCCAGGAAACAAACTACTCCAGTGACAGTGAAAGAAAAACCAGGTACTGTGGACAATTAATTGAGAACCATAATGTCTAAATGCCATTTTTTGCGGGGGTGGGGGAGAGAAACCATCTTTATGTAAGAAATTTCAGGGATTTTTAGAAACGTCACAGTGGTCTCCAGAATCATGCCAGCCACCTTCCAAATTCTGTTTCCAGGATCCCACAAACAGAAGCCCACAAAGCATAGCTCTAGTGCACAGGCCGAGGAGCACAAAACATACCCTGCGTAGCTCTAGAGATGTAGCTGAGGCATAAAATTTATGAGAGCAAAGTCAAAATTCGTATATAATCAATAGAGGAAAGGCATTTCCTGCATGTTAGATGTACCATGCTCTCAGGGAGGTTCTTTCTTTCCAAGGCTGTAAGGAAAACGTTATGCTCTTCACTCAAGGGCCTTGTTAAATTCCTAAAATGATGTGGGATGAATCTGAAACCATGTATCATCTGTTATCCCAGTCACTGAAACTGTAACATGCGTTTCTGACTTTTTGACCAGGTACAAACTATTTCAAAAACCATTTCTCTTGCAATACTCTTGCTCTCGCTGGATTCTGTCTCTACAAGCACGCATACTGCAAATCTGAGTGAAAAAATGTGATATAGGGATATTTAATAGAACTAACTAAACACCAGGTCATTTAGTAACAAGAAATCATTGAAATAAAGGTAACAATATATTTGTATTCGCAGTCAAAATATATTTTCAAGAAATATGACAACAACAAAAGCCATAATATATAATTCTTGAATGAAGGACCTTTTTGGAATAGGAAAATGTCTCTTCAGTACCAACCCACTCATCTACATCGATTTAAGTAGTAATGTAGACAGGACTGTTTAAAGGCAGTCCTACATATAAGATGTGATATTTCTGTGTAGTGGTCGTGAATTGCCAGAGTCAAGGCTGATGACTTGGAAAGGAGAGAAGAAATCTACTGAGCCTTCCTAATAGGGAAAACAGCAGTCATAGTCTGGTACTTTACGAAAACTATGGCCGATGTCCCAATCCTTAAGCTTATGCACATCTGAGCCTTAGTGTCGGTATGACTGGGCACAAGGTCTTTGATCTCTCATTTTCTGACATTTGCTGCAGGAGACCTTGAAGGCCAAGCCCATAAATTGGCTGAGAATAAAAGAAAAGCTAAACAGCATACATGTTTAAGACTGAAAATGAATATTTAACACAAAAATTAATTAGCATTTTGCAGCATTTTGCAGACATGAAGCTTCTGAGGTGTAATATTCTCATTATCTTTGAAAATTAAAATAAAGAACAATAACACAAGAATGGCAGGACAAAGAATGTGCTTCAATATGTAGTGCTACCTTGCACTTGACAAAATGTATAGTCCTTACTTGAAGATATAATCCTGATTTAATTAATAAAAGCTTACTAAAGTAATGGGCTTTGCAGGTTATTCTTTCAGGTTTTATGCAATAGGTTCTACAGAGTATTTATTGTTGAGTAGTTTCCTGTATAAACAAGCCATATCATAGCAAGTAAAAGAGTGAGTGATACGAACTGAAAGAAGGGACTTGATCAGACAGGCAGTTTTCAGGCTGCATTGTGGCTCAGTTTTAACTTAGTGTCTTGTCAAGCTGTCAGCCTATGCATTTATTTGAAAAGGTTCTGAGTTGCCTCACGCTTTCAGTTGCAAGACTAGAAACTGATGCTTAGGAAATATTTTTGCTGTAGCTTCACAGTTTTTTGTCCTATACAGTACAGATTTTTATTTTAAGATGTGGTTATATATATGTTTGTGTGTATTTCAACCATAATATCCTAGCCAGTTATTTAAATCCAAGTGACATTGTTCTCTACACTAGGACACTTGAGGAAAGTACTTTTTCTATAAGATAATGTTATTTTCAGGCATGCCGCATCTAAATATCCATATTATGTTGAGTGTGCAATGCACAGTACTTGCTTTGCCTTGATCTCAACCCTGATTTAACTAGATGATTAGAAATGTCAACCTGACTTAGTAACTAGATTCTGCAGCTAAATGCATTGAGATAAATGGAAGATTTGGGAAAAATAAGCTTAACAACAAAAACAAGCACAGACAGGCCCATAATTTATAGGAATTGAGAGGTGATATTCCTATGCCACTTTTCACTATAACAAGAAACTTTAGGTACTTGCACCATCAATATACTCCATCCTGTGACATGTGTTGTGCACGTGTCTAGCTTGGTTGAGGCAAAAATAGCCAGAAAAAACTCTTTCAAAAGGCGATCACTTAGCTTCAGTTTGCTTTTCTGCTTAGTAAGCTTACTTTCATCTTGCCTGAAATGTAAATAGAGCACTGGGTGTTCATTTGAGGAGGTAATTTCTGTGGTGAGCAAACCCAGGTTTGCTACTTTACTATTTAATAACAAGCATATCGTTATGTTCTTTGAAACATAAATAAAACACTTGTAATTTAAGCTTCTCAGTAACTGTGTAATTTTAATACACTTCTGACCTTGCAGACAAATCAAACAAGACATATACACATTACAAAAGACAGGTATGTAGAAAAGTGTATCTGGGCTGTGTAACACCTTACACAATCATGTTATCAGTCTGTTATACTTTCCCTCAAAAAAGACATGTTCTGCAAATGGACATGATTATAAAAAATTGTTCCTAACATTGCTAAACATTATTCAAGAGCGATATGAAACATGTAATAATTACCATATACCTTATGATTTTCTGGAGGAGTAGGATAATTAAATCAGTTCAGAAATGTTCAAAACATGTATAGCAAGATGACTTCTTCAGCTGTCACACACTTGCTTATGCCTTCCACGCAAACAAAACTGACAGTTAAGCAACTAGAACTGGGGCTGTTAAAAAAGGAAGATTTAACTTCCCTAATAGTTAAATTCAGTATATTCCTTCCTACTCTGATACAAGGGACAATACAGTTACTATAGTGAACACAAACCACGCATTGAACAGCCTGTATTATAAAGACCCTCACTCTACTTTTAGGCACATGTTGTAATTTTGTTTGGCTGTTTGACAGCTCTTTGAGGCCTAATGAAAGAAGGGGAAAAAAGGAAAAAATGCAGCGTGTCACCATTTCATGATATATATCATTTAGGCTGGAATATCAGCACAGGTAAACCCAATACCATCATGTAGATTTTACTCAATGGGTTTGCAGATTTAATTTTGAAATGTTGAGGAATAACTCAAAACCAGAACAGTCTAAGGATGCTATCTTTCTAATTTATGCTTTTTTATTTGATGTATTTTTCTTGATGGTTGTGAAAATACAGACAAAGAACTCATCACCAAGTTTGATGATTTTTTTTTGAACAAGCATGTTACATTAGTTTAATTTGCACATTATCATCAGTGTAGTGAAACTTTTAAAAATAAAAAGTACTGTTTAATGATTGCTATGCACTCACTGCTTCACAGCAAATCATCATATGGTGCCTATGAAGAAAATATAACTGGAAATACTATCAAAACTGTTTACTCTACTTCTGATCGGTAAGTACACATTAATAACATTGTAGAGTATCAAAGGACACAGACATTTTGCATAAGTGTTCAAGTGTTCAGACAAAAGAGAGCAGCGGAAGTCACCATTAGGCTCGTCAGACAGTTTTTCATACAGCGCTCCCTGTCAGTGGGATCTTGCCATCAAATCATTACCACAGTTCAGCAGCCTAATATTATGTTAGGCTTGTCACAGCTGACATTTTAAAATATCTATAGAAACCATAGCCAATGCCTTAAGTGATAGAGTTGGTTTTGTGATTCTGTAGGTTTCTATCTCAGACAGCTGCTTACTCTGCAAAATTTCCTTCCTTTGTGAGAATGGTCTCTGTAATGACCAACTTTATGTACAGATGTGGAAGAATAGGTTCACATGACAATGCTGTTAAAAACTCGATGTTTTCACACCAGGTAAGATATTCCCAAATACAAGAAGGATATTTGCTCAACCAGTAATACCTTACCTAAGGAAAAAAAAAAAAAAATGTGCCCACTATTTTCAGTTTAGATAATTTGAACATTCCCATTACTTGGAAATACCAAATCAGAAAAACTTGTATCTTTTCCAACATAAGTATAAGGAACTCTGGGAATGATTAAAAATTAGTACAATGGTTTATCACTGACTGGAAAGGAGCAAGACCAGTTGATTTTGTAGTGCAAAACCAACACCAACAGTTCTATTGAGACAAACTCCAGATTGATGTCACAAAAGAATGCAAAAAGACCTGAGAAAATTTTTAAAAATATTATTGCTATGAATATCAGGTAGGCTGTTCTATACATGTGTTCACTATAACTGCCATGAAGGTAGGATTTCTGTCTGCAGTGCAAAAAATTAAAAATGTTTTCAGGCACTTATGCAACGTAGAGGAGAATTCTATACCAGACTGATCAAATGATGGCAGTTTAAATTCAACTACCAATTTACTTTTGTGATTAAAATATTAAAATCATTACCCTCCACTTCATCCCCGTTTAGTATACATGCTCCCAGACATTCAGCAGCTTAATACAGTCTCATTACTGTTTGAAATCATTCAGTTCACCAAAGAAGACCATTGTTTCCATCAAGGTATTTTTGCTACTTAACAATTATGCTCAGCAATTTGCCAATCACAGGAGCATGTATATTCCACCTGTCAACTAGAATGGAGGGAATATACACATGAGATTTTTCCATTTATGGCCATTGTACGGTATACACATCTTTCCCATGTACTGCACTAAGTTTATCAATTTTCTCCTTGAGATTTCAATGGTAGCTCTTTTTCTGACAGCTGATGTTATATTATATACACAGGAGTATAATTGGAAAAGATATATGTACATACTGCAGGAAGCCCTTGGGCATAGATGCCAAAATGATCTTAGATGCCTTGCAAATTTGCTGTCATTCGACTTGCTTCAAGGTAAGAAGATTTCACCTGCTACTTAGAAATATAACTTGAATGTAATACCTGCATTATATTACACATATAATAAGAGAATATTTAGGCCTTATGCCCTCTCCACCTGGGAGAAGAGGAAGGCTTGCAAACTGGAGGAGAAGATTAATGTAGGAAATACTAGTCTCTCTCGCGCGCCCCTATGCAATCTCTTCCTCTTTCTCTCCATCTCTCTCTCCCTTTTCCTCTACTCTCCCTCTCCCTGCCTCTCCTTCTCTCTGTTCTCTTGCAAGCACAAGGAGGATAAAGGATGCAGTGGAACATACCCTGAATGCCCTATACATTTACAAGCCGTCAGTTATACACGCTTCCAGTCTGATATAGTACATTTTATCCTACTCACACTTTGTTCATATTGTAAAGTTTTTTCTACTTCTTTTTTTATGAAGTTTTGTAGATGTTCTTGATTGAGTAACATCTAAAATCATGGCTTGTGGAGAAGCCACGCTCAAAGGCATCAGTAAGAGGTATGACAAATAAGCAATAGAGGTGAAATCATTTTGCCCACTAGGGTCAAAGAATTGGTTAAAATGTGGGTCCTATGGATAGTTTCTGCTGTAGGATAAAATGGTGTTGAAACTGGACATGTCTTTGCTTCAGTCTTATTGATTAAAAATTATGTAAAAGTAATTTTTCCTGTTTCCAATAAGAATGAAATCACAGAAGAATTATTTTTTTTTTTTGCTTGTCACTCCAAAGCCTAAGCCTCAGCCTAAAATTCACTCTTATTCACTCTTATTCACTCTTATTCACAAAATTCACTCTAAAATTTTTTCTCAGGGTACGCCTACCAGTGCTCAGCCCTGTAGTCTGTTTCGTTTCTGCCTCATTTGTCTCGATTCTGCTTGCATCTCCACACAGAGTTTGTTGTTCTAACAAACAATACTCGGCAAAATCACCACATTAGCATAGCTCGTTTTTCTGCCCAGTCTTGAGTAGCTTTTGTTTCCACTTCTGACAGCAGTTCTTTTACCTTGTTATTGCATGAAAAGTAACATAAACCAGAATACAGCAGTAAAGTTGTACTTAACATGTAAGAAGTTACCTATGCTTTTTGTCTCATATGGACTTTCGGAGCTCTTTGAGCACTAGAAATGCAATTTCTTCCATCATAATTACTATGTAATGCTTCCTCAAATCTATTATAGCAAATAAATACAAACTCTGGTTTGCTTCCATTCTTTTTGATGGATCAACCCACATAAAGAGGAATGGGCTTTTTATGCAGTTAGGAGTATTAACATGTTGGTATTGGCTGAATTATCTGTTAAATATTTAAGCTTATTTTTTAAATTATATTCTTTTTTCTACCTATTCCCAAGTGGGGACCTGTCTGACTAGCAAAATTCAGCTTAAGTTTTGCATAACTATACATTTATGAAAGCATTGGCAAAAAATTAAACAACTAATGTAAGTCTGTGGTTCATGCTTGGGGTTATGTATTTAGCTAAGTAGTGCAATTTCTCATCATTAATATTCATTTAGCTCCCTACAAATACCCTGTATCCATTAGAGATTTGCATGTAACTGACAGCAATGTAAGGTCTTTGTTTCCTTGTAAAGGTATATAGCAAAAGTTCAGTGAGTAAATAATCCAAACTGTAGGGTTTTTTTATGTGTATAAAAATGCTAGCTAACCTTGGTGATTAAAGCTTTGAAAACATGCCCATCCTTCTGCTGATGTATACAAGGAAACATAAAATGAATTAAGAGAGCAGACTGTTTTAATAGTACCTTAATACTAACAGCTTATATAGAAAAGACATAGAAAAAACAAATTTCTGTAAAACATCTGGGGAAGTTCTCTAGTACTCTAACATGTTATACTAATCAAAACTGAGTGCTCAGTTTCAATTTCATACTGGCTCTAATGAACCTGGATCCTGAATCTAATAATTCACAATGCCTTTAAGTCCATGGTGTTGGCATCACACAATTTCTTTATTCACTTAGCTGCAAAGGAATGTTCTGGGTAAGACTGTTAATTTTTAATTTTAATACTTTCAGTCCAAATTTATCTGAATAGGCACTCATTGTGAAAATTATGAAAAGGCTTACAGCCCTTCTGGGATGGCTGGCAATTTGGTTACTGAATTGCACTGTAAAAGTAAAGCTGATTTTCACTCATCAGATGATAAAGTAGCCAAAGAAACCAGAGTTTGCCATTCTTTTATTAGGTTGAAAAAAAGGGGTGATTCTGGTTTATAGATGGAATTACTTTGCTCCTTGATCCACTGTCGGCTTTCCTTGTGATCTTGGGAAGTCAGCCTCTGTGTATCTGTGTATTTTCATATGTGAAACACGGGTGATGCCTCTCTATCTCAAAAGTTAGCTTTTTGAGAAATTTGTGAAAGCAATGTCCAGATTCTGCAATAATGGGAGATATATTTAATGGTCAAGATAAAGTATCATAAACCATTTTGGAACAAGCAGGTTTAGATTTTTTAAGATCTACTCTGATTTGGACGATTAAATGTGATCATGCTTCCTTTCCTCAATGAAGAAACAAAAGGATCTCAAAAGGGTGATTTGTCTTATTTTAGAAAAAATTTCTAAGCTAAGACAGAGAAATTACCCTTTGGAAATGTCTGGGGGAGGGAAGGGGTTGGTGAGTATAAAGAGAACTTAAGAAACCATTACAGATTTAGATATCTGATTTTTAGATGTCTGAAGGTGAGATATTCCGATGTCTAATTTAATGTTAATGAAAACTACTCTTTCAGAGTTCAAATTTGATGATATTGCAGTACTCATAACCCCTATGCTGGTCTGGTGGTGCTCACTCCCAAAAAGACAGCATGCTGGGAATGAATATTAGAGAAGGGTTTTGTTTTAATTTTTCTCGTTACTTTTACTTGTGTATTGAAGTGTGAAGTATGCAAAAGACCACTGGAAGATCTGAAAGCAGGAGACAGCATTTGGATTTACAGACAAACTGTGCATTGTGAGCCTTGCTATTCCAAAGTTAAAGGTAAGATGAAAGATGTATTATATTAAACATAAGAAAACCAATGTAGAGAACTACATTCAAATAACTTCGATATATTACAACACAGTTATTGCTTTTGCTCATTTCTGTGTACTTAAACCTTTTCAAAAAGTATTTCATTCAGTAAGATTGGGTTGCTTAGGATGATATCCAAGCCCAGGCTCCAGACACAGAAATTATTCTGCACCTGCAAGGGAGATCTTTTAAGGTCTCATTGTAATCTGTAGAGTCCTGCTTGTGCAGTCAGTGGAGACGCCCACAGTGAGGCAACGGCATGAATGTCACTAGAACAAATTGCAAGGCCATCTGAGAATCAGTTTGTTCTATTGAAATGAAAAAGCCAGACTTAAGAGGTATTTTCACCTAATGTAGTCATTCCAACCAATAAAGAGAAGATGATACAAAATCTACTAAATCATAATGAAAATATACTGTTATTACTACGCTTACCTTTGTGAGGAGCATAGCAATTAAAAAAATGTGCAAGGCAGTGAAGAATGAAGCTTCTGTTTTATTAGTTTTTCTAGAATTTGCTAGATTTTAAGTCTTCTCTGTTTATGGCAATTATTAATTCATAATACTATAAATCAGCACCTGTGTACCAAATAAAGACAAATGGAAACCTAGACTAAATGTTCTGATAAGCCGATGTTCACATATGTACTACTTCTGAGAAAAGATTGTGCTACTTAAAATTACATTAATCAACTTGTTTTGTTAGAATACTTTGTGCTATTATGCCATTGCAAAATTTGATGGGAAGAATTTATTTTACAATTAATCAGATTATAAAATTAATAAGGCATTGTGACAGTTATAAAGCTGTAGAAAGACATATCAAGCATTATAAATTGACATATCCTATTTCAGCAAATGACAAGGTGGGACAGTCAAACTTCAGTAGATTTTCTAAAAAAAATCAATTGATCTAAAGTTTCTTTGTGTGACATTTAGAGAATACTGATTTTCTTGGCATTTCTGATCAATCTTTTCTCTCTTGCAGAAAAATGGATCTACTAATTTTGACATACAGAAAGCATGATAAAGAAGCTCCACCAGTGTTTAGTTAAGTGTATTGGCCTATTAAGTCAAACGACTATGGAAAATGATTCATTTTTATTGCTAGGAACAAAAACTCTAAATGCAGACCTACCGCATGGTTCTCAAAGGAATTAATTCCATAAGAATTTAATGCCTTTTCATACACACATTCCAGGAAGCAAAACAAGATATTGTTCGGTATATTCATCAGATCTGTGAAACTGCTAAACTGTGTGTAAAACTAATGATAATTTCTTGAAATTTTCTGAACAGCAAGACATACTTACACATATGTTTTGAAGGGGCTGTATTGTCTTTACTGAAACCACATCTCCTCAGATATAAAGATCTGTTATCTTTATATAGCATGAATGGGATTAATCTCATCAAAGACTAGTCATTTACAAGTCAGTTATTCAGTTTAAACTACTGTTTTCATACAGAGTGAGGTGTGTTCACTCTGTACCTTTGAGGAGAGACATCAATCTCCAGAATATTCTTCCCAAGTAACTTAAATGATCACTCTAAGATGTAAGAAATCATCTTTGGAAAATGCACCTCTATTACTGCAGAAGGATTCTAAATAGAAATTGTTAGAGGGTTTAAATTAGAAGTGTCCCACTCCATGTTTATAATTCCAGTAACTATTGTATTAGCATTTTTTTTAAGAAGCGCACACTTAATAGTCACCATGAAATCCTGAAATACATACTTTGCATGACATTATGTTGTTTTATTTATCTTTCATACTTTATTAAGCTATCTAAGCACCTTGGATGAATTAATCTTGCCTAAATTTAAACACCTACAGATTAGACACCTACTTTTAAGTTACTTATCTATTCTGTCTTTATAGTCATATAGAGAAGTAGATATTTTTAGGAAGTGATTCAATTGGTCACATTGCAAACATCTATTTTACCATGAGGTTAACCATGCTCTGAATGTACATCTTACTTTCCATGGTTTGCAAAGGAACCTGGAGTGAATAGTTCACATTTTTAGACATCTATATTAGGCCAGATAAAATCCTTCCTTTAAGACTACAATGAAAGCATTTTTTTTTCCTTTTGGACAGCATATGCGTATTAAAGTATGAAACTGAAAGAAGAGTCCATGCTTTGTAATAATATGTTTCCACAACACTCAGTAGTTACCTGCCTTATTTGCCTAAAATAATAAATACTTCAGTGGTTTACTGGACAAAGGTGCTGACTACTAGGATCTGCCTTGAGATGTTTTAGATCATAGTTATTCAGAATGGATTTTTCTCCCTTACCCCTCAGCTGAAAAGGACTTCTTGATGATCATGATCATGACAGAGTTAGAGTGCTCAGAGGCTGCTGGGCCTGAGCAAAAGCTTAGAAGGGTGAAAAGGGCCAAAGCCATAGATTAAAAAATATTAGACTGTTGAATGGCTGTCCCAGCCAAACTTTCTCTCCTCGTCTGCACATTCAGTAGTGGAGACAGGATGTATGGATGCCTGTGTAATTTAAACCATTGGGCCTGCAGCTGAATAACGATGTGATCTGTCTTGGCTGGCTTAAAGGATGTTCAGACTGATATGCAAAGGAGCCATGAAAAAGTAAATAGTTTGTTTTGTTATTTTTGTGAAAATTTCTTATGAGTTAGTGGCAGTAGCTTTAATAAACCTGTTATAAATATTTTTTCTGGCCTGTGTCTGTTGCTATTGATGACATATTCTAGTTAAACTACACTCAGTATTACCCTGTGCTGCACCAGGAAACAATGAAACTTGCACAACAGGTGGAGAAAATTAGTGGCAAAGCTTTAATGTTGGGATCACAAATTTGGTCCTGTTTGGAGACCAACAGTTATTGCTAAGACTCAGTTACAACAGAAGATACAGATATTCATTTGAGCCAGCACATTAGAATCCAGGACTTCCTAGTGTTTGAGAGGATGCGAGATTTTAGTTCACTCCATTAGAGACCAGGAGCAAAGTCTGGATCCAAATATCTGCTACTTGAATGCTCACTGACAGAGAAGTAGCAATAAGAAACAATAAATAATAATTCCATGCTCATTAATTCATCCTTGCTGAACAGCCCTGGTAATTTTGCCATGTGTTTTTTTGTTATTTTTTATTATATGTTGTAAGTTTGCTGAAAAGAAACACCGGTTTTGTGATGCTTGATATTTACCGTATAAAAGCCTGGATGGCAGTACTCATTAAAAAAAAAAAAAAAAAAAAAAAAATCATATTAACATCTCAATACCAATGTATCAAAACTTAATTGTTTTTTGTCCTTTTTGCATATCATTAGCATGTGGTGTTTTATTTCTCTTTGAGTAGTGCTTCCATGAAACAATCCAAACGAACAGTTTGCTGGCAGCTGTTTTAATGAACGCGTTCTTCAATAATGCATTAAATTAGACTGAAAAGCTGTATTGAGAGATGATGGACCAAATTATGTGGGGTTTTGTGATTCATCAGGCCCATTTTCTCAGTGTGTAATGGATACTTTATTTTACAAAGCTGGGGCATAGCTCTACAGGGGGGAGAATCAAGCAATAAGAGGAAAGGAGTGAAATAATGCATATAATACATATTGATGCATTAAAATATGTAGATGGCTTCAAAGCTTGTCACAAGAACCGTTTTGCTGTATTAATATATTCCGTTATATCCTGTGTAGGTTCTTACAGAATGCTCAGTCTGAGCATCCCATCCCTAGCAGTGCTTACCGCAAGGTGACAAATATCTGTAACATTGTCCTCCCGTCCTCTTCCTCTTGTAATAAACATCGCTGGGAGTTTGACAAGACATGCTCTCTGTTACTTCATAGAACCTCCTTAGCTAGGCTTGTAAAGAACTGGTCAACATCAAAGGGGCCTTGCTTTTATTCAGTAGGTCAGCTCCATTCCTTGCTCCTCGGTACGGAGATGAGCGTTGTGTTGGGATACTTTCATGTGTTCAGTTTATTTTCTCAGAACGTATACAGGTCAGAACTCTGTTACCCCTCTTGCCTTCCTTGATATTTTAATATAATCCTGTTGTTTATAATGAAAAGTATCCACTTTCCTGGTTGGTTTTGCTTTCTGATCATACTTTCATGTTGCTCACTGTAGCTACTCTGTTACACCAAGAGGTGGTTTCAGCTTCCAGTCAAGCTGGTGTCAGACTACGAGGGAGAAGTGTAGCCTCCTTTGCTGCTGCACCAAAACACCTCGTTTTTCTTCACAGCAGCATAACAGCAGAGACACCCTTCATTCCATAAAGACAAAGGATAAAGACACTTCATACTTAAGTAGGTTTGGTAGGCCAAAGTCTGAAATTGTTGACCAAAATAGCTCTGTTTAGCTGCTTACGGGTGCAGAATCACTGAGGTCTTAAACTTGTATTTCCTTCTGTGACTTCAAAGGCCTACGGTGCTGTTATGCACTTTGCCTGATCTGAGCAACCCAGCTCTAATCTCCTGCAACAGTAAAACTGGGACTTAGAAACATTCCTTGCATTTCAGGGAGAAGAATCTGCAGATATTCTCAAAATGTGTTTGTCACACACTGCTGACATCAGACCCCCTAAAATTCTCCTGATAACTACCGCCTTTTAAAATCATGGAGATGGTGTTCTCCTCTGAACAGATCACTGGCCCAGAAAGTGGGACGGCCAAGTTCAATCTCTCCCTCAACGTACCTGAGTTTTAACCAAGTGGAATAACACAGTGGAACAGGCTCATCTGAAAGAGATGTCCCCATTAACATTCTTCCCATGTTCCCTGACCTGTGCAGAGTGGGTCCTTATGGCTCACGGACCACAGGATAGCTGCGCTTCGGGAATGACCACTGAATAGAAAATATAAAGACAGTCCCAGGAGCAAAGATCAGATCCTGGAATTTCTCCATCTCATCTGAGTGGTCTAATTCACCATTAAAAGCAGTCTGAATGATTCTCTGATTATCTCTGTTAGTGCCATGATCCTTTCTAGCAACATTAAAGGAGTTCTTTGCACTCAGGTTTGTCTGGAGCAGGATGGTGAGGGAGAGGAAGTTGGGGCTTTTTTCACCTAAGAGTACTAGAAATGTCTTCATATGGTGACCTCTTCTTGCCTTTCTAGTCTCTGAGCTCTTTTGGACGGGGACTAACTCCCTTTGTCTGTGCAGTGCCCAGCATTAGCAGTGGCCTCTGGGTGGTACTGCTGCACCTGTGTAAGTGGCTCAAGAAAAAAAATCAGATTTCACCTCCTTTTCCAAGCAAGCTACTTGTAAATTTACTGTTTTCATGGAGTTGTTATAGCTGTGTCAGTTATAAATTGACAGCTATGGTTTCATAGCCTGTGACAAGATTTAAAATGGGTTGGTTTTGTCCTGTTAGAGTCAATATCTGAGTAGAATCATGCCAAAAGCACTTGTCTGAGTCTTGGCATTGCTGTGCAGTCATCAGACATCTGTTCAGGGAGCTTAGACAGCTATTGTGGTCAAAACAATGGGCATCCAACATTTTAAAACTACCTACTTGGGGGGGGGGGGAAGTAAACAGAATCATTTCTGCAAAGAAAATACCAAGTTTTTCTGGCATTCAAGCCATTTTTCCTAATAGGGGAAAAAACAGTGTTCACATGTCAAAATACCCAAAAGTAGCTGAAAAAGGAGAAAAGATTAAGAAAAAGATGAAAGCATTATGCAAAGAAGCCAATTAAGGACAAGTAGAATCAGTGATTTTAAAAACCAGAGATAGAAATTTAAAAAGTAATAGTGTTGCCATAAAAAATGCCATTGAAATCAATAGTCAAACTTGACTGTAAGACGAATACTCCAGAAAACGTTGGTCTAGCTTCATATCTTCTGGTTGCTCTAGGGAGTTTCCACACATGTAACTTTAAAATACATTATCCCTGTGTGTAGTTCAAATCTTGGCATTAGAAATGGGAATCCAGCTAGCCGTACTTGTAACATTATAATCTCAAACAGCCAAGTATTTAAAATACTAATATCTGGAAAATCTACAAAAGTATACGATTGATAACGCATTTGAACATTGCTTTTATCCTTTTACCAAAGTAACAGATAAATAAAAGTAGAGCCTTTTGTGGTAAAATACCAGCTTTCTCACAACAAAATTCTCCATGGGAGCAAGTGTACCTGTTCTGACATGAATGACATCTGTGGAAAGCTGGAAGAGGAAAACAGGGAAGGAACAGTATTTTTTCTGCCTCTTCCACTCTAGTGTGAGACATCCCAGGTAGTCAGAGGACAGCACCTGCTTTGAGAACTCTGGTTTCTAGTTTTTAACTCAGGGATCACCAGGACTGTTTAAAAACTCCCCTGCCTTCTAATTCTGAATCAGGATCTCCTCAGTAGGAACGTAAATGAAACAGGGGAATGGAGGTAGGAGGGATTTTGCTTCTCATAGAGAAATTGGAATAAACACAAGGAAAAGATCTAGCTAAGAATAGGCTCGTTTTTGTAATACCACAGTTAATATGTCCTTCATCAATCCAGTGAGTGTACTCAACAAATGCTTTTGCTGCACCACATTTCTTCTATTTCCAAACTGTTCCAGAAAGGCCTGATTATAGAGCAGCTCTCCTCCAGCCTCAGAGGTGTGTCTGGCACTGGCCGTACCCCTGCAGGATGGACAAAAGGGACCTAGAGCCAGAAAGACTGATCGATCCATCACTGCCCAGACCCAGGAGGTTTTTATGGCAAAGGTTTTTATGATCGTCTAATGATCTGTTGCAGGAAAGATCTCAAGTACTCTGCAAGTTACACAGTATATGGAAGAAAGGGTCTGGAAAACAAGTTTGGATTTAGGTTTTCTAGCTGTACCTAAATTCCTCTCTAGGTATCTTTGCCACTTATTGGATCTTTTGTGATTGAGTGGGTTACTGATAGTGCAAGGACAGGTTTTTGCGTGCCAGGCTTTTTTTTTTAGATCCCATCTGATGGGAAAAAAGAAATCATAAGAATAAATTACATGGGCATTTCTGGATATTCAGCAAAGATTTCTGCTTGATCAAACTGAACTTGGATAAAAGTTCAGGTACTTATTTTTTGAAACCATTCCCCAGCTGAATTTAACACACCCACTTTGACAGAAGAAAAACCTTCCAAGCAACTGCAAACTTTCCCTGCTCTTTTGATATTCATTCAACCATGGTATCAGTGCTGTTCAGATGTGCCTTCTCAAAAACCATATTTACTGCTGGACTGAGGGTTTTTTGCAATATTTAATTTTCCCTAGATATGTCACATAACTAATGCTAAGCATATTTCTGTTTAGTTTTTTAACATGGTAACTTCTAAACCATTTTACAGTATCATAAAGCATTCAGCCTGTTGGCCTATACTTACTAAAATTTTGCAAACTGTAAAAAAATCACTTTAGTTATCCATATGATGGAATTGCTAACATCGATAGTAATTTTTTTCTACTTTATTGCAAAGTTGCAGAATTTCTTGAATCTGTTTCTCCAACTATATGCAGATAGACAAAATTAAAGGTGACAGAACATGAAAAACAAGTGAAAAAAAAAAAAAAACAAAATTAGTTGAACCCTCCAGTATATTAATGTCATCATGAAATAAGGCATTTTTCCTGTGTCAATGGTCACTGTTCCCTGAAGACAAATCAAGCTGAAAGTGGGATGCTTGGCAAAATGTGTTTCATGGATTTTTAGCCTCCTGGAGAGAAGCTGTACTTCTGTCATTATGATCTTCAGCATTTTACACTCAAACAGCCTATCTATCTGCTATTTCAAAACGTTTAACATTATCAGCTCATTTATTAACGATCTTGAACTCCACATCTCCCCCTCTGCCTTCTCCTTCTTATTCATCAGTGCTAAGGTTCTGTGAACCAAATTATATTCTGCAATATGCATGTATACTGGAGACAATGCAAATGTTCAAGCTTCTTTGAAAGCATAATTAGTCTTTGTTCTCGACGAAGACTCATTAGAAGGAAACAACACATCCTGATTTGTAAGATTCAGGTCTGATGCCTTCTGTCTATAAGGAAGGGAAGGGATTAATGCATATGAAAGCCAGGGTGATTTGATATGGAATTGATGAGTCAAAATGAAATAACAACCCATTAAATTAGAACTGTCATGTGTAGTTCTGTCTAGATGGATCTACAGACTAGGAGTCCCTAAGCCTAATGCACAGACAATACCTTTGGATGCCATAAACACTGATTTTCTGGAGCAACTGGGGCTCACAGAAAATGATGAAATTTTGGATTTGATCCTATAGAAAATCCATTCTAATAGTGATTACAATGTACTTCAATTTCATATTAATTCAATAAAGAAAAAGCCAGAAGGAATCAGTAGTTTAAAAAAAGGATGTTGTATAAAAAGGAGAAAGCAAATCAGCAGTAAAGTAGCAACAGCTAGGAAGTAAAAACATTTGCAAGAAACATTGAGACTGAAAAATCTATGCTGTAACTCCAGGAAAAATGTTTAACTACTCAAATATTTTAGAACAAATGTATAAATCCAACAACAACAAATTGCTAGGACCAGGTAGTATCTATGCAAAAACTCTACAGCAGCTGAAGTGTGACATTGTTGAACTTCTCACAGGCATTTACCCTATCATTCAAAGCAGGCTTGGTGCCAAACGAATTGGAAGCATCATCAGGGACATCAGTCTTGAAAAAATATGAAAGCTGCTCTGGGGAACTACATTTCAGTTAGTCGGATTTTCTATCAAGCCAATTTGTGCAAATTATAATAAATAACAGAAGATAGAGACATCTGGTTATGTATGATATATTGGAGGAGAGTCCACACAGCTTTTTTTAAAGCAAGGTATGCTCATGAATATGTGAGTGTTTTTGAAGGAGCCAATATGCTTTTGGTTAAGCTGATTTCTTTAACTGACTACATTTGGATTTACAAGAATTTTTTGTCACAGTATTTCCTAAAGTATCACCACATAAGAAAACACGGAGTAGTAATAGAAAGGAAACAGTGGGTTAGAAAATTCAGTGTTCATTATGGAGGGAGGCAGGAAACAATGGGAGGCTCAGCCCGACTTCTGTGGGTGCAAGGCTATATAAATTAGGGCTTGTCAGCCTGGAAGAGAAGCAACTGAGTTTTATAAAGTCATGAATGACAAAGAGAAGCTGAATAGAGAATGATTAATCATTCTGTCTTTCTCAGAAAACCAGAACTAAGGGACACCCAATTAAATTACTAGGCAGCAGATTTAAAGTAGATAATAGGAAGTAGTTTTTCTTACAATACATAATTAAATTGCAGTGCTAATTGCCACAGGGTGTTGCAGAGTCCTAATGTTTAAATGGTTTAGAAATGGGGCTCAGCAAATGTAATATTATTACACATTGGTGGCTATCAAAAATAAACCGTCCAGATGTCTCGATTTGGTGACTTCTGATAGATGGAGAAGATCCCTCAATATTTGTCTTGTTTCTGAGATATTTTTCTTACGAAGCTACTATCCGCCTTTGTCAAAGACAGAACACTGGGGTAGATGGACTTCTGCTGGCATGGGGGTGGCTCTATTTTTATAAAACTATATTCACAGTCATTTTTCAGACTGGAACTGCACTTTAAGATAATCTCACCAGACTCGGAGTTTACTGTCCGTGCTCTGACCTTATTGTAACGCATCTTTTGTCTAGCCCAGACTGGATTACTGCAACTAATTCTTTACTGGCTTGCCTGAAAGGCAGGTCCAGCCTGCAGCTATTGCAGCATAAAGCAACAGGCTTATTAACAGAGAAGAGCAGATGGGATTTGTAGAGTTCCTGCTTTTTTTGTTCTCTGCATTGGGAATCTATTAGCAACCACACTGATTCAGAAATTTCTACTATAGGATACCACGTAAGTTGTGTCTTGTAGTAGATCTCTGCTGATTTAGGGCATATTATTTCTGAGGTCCAGGAACAAGAGGTTTCATGGGCACATTAGGATGTTTGGGATTGGTGTTAAATACATTTTATCAATGCCTTAAAAAAGGGAATGGAACCATCAAGTCTTCATTGTGGTCTGTAAAGAGTTTATGGAGTTCTGGGTTGATCAAACTCATCAGCTGGTGTTGGGATACTGAATGGAGCTCATTAACAATTAATTAGTAATGTCAATATTGAGAGGAGAATAATTTGTGTGTAAAACACCAAACAAGTACGTCAAATATTTTAATGACTAAGGTGTTCAAACTATCTTTGGAGAAGACTAGCAGGAAGAACATGAGATAGTGTGTTTGAGAACACACATTGTATCTGCCAGCATCTCTCTGTGAAGCCACATTGTTAGTGAAATTACACATACATTTAAAATAGAGCAACAAATGCAACTCAGTGAAAAGGATTTTTACCCCTTACTAGATCAACCCATCTAGGAAATGCCTGGAAAGAAGACAGGGTCTCTCACACTGACTGTGAGCATGGTAGTTGAAGCACACACAAGTTTAAGCTGTTTTCTACCATACTGCTGGAGGGAAAACAGGCTGAAAGCAGTCCCGCTCACGGAAGAGGCAATCTTCGGGACCATTTTTCTGGGGACAAGATGTAATGAGCCTGATCCTGCTTGTGATCAATTGATCTGAACTGCGTGGAAAAGCTTTCGTATCTGTGCTAAGGCACTATGCTCAGTCCTAAGCTTTTTCCTCCTCGGGAACTCAGCCCAGACAAGTGTCTGCAGGCAACATTTGCGTAGGCAGCACAAACAGTAGAAGGCAGTTGAAAATTTGCAACTACTTTTACTCATAACTGAGGACAAGCATTTCCATGGTGACTCTTAAGATCCTGATGCTATATGTAGTGTGTCTCCAAATGTGTCTCCTGATGTATCTCCCAACTAGTGTCTGCAATAGATTTTTTTATTGATGAAATAACCTGACCACAGACTCATGTTCCTGTTCTGGCAACTGAAAAAATCAGATACCCGTTTCCTGGTTTCGGGGTTTTTTGTTTGGGTTTTTTTTTTGGTTGTTGTTGTTGCTGCTCCACTAAATAACATTGCTTGCCCAGTTCAAAGAGAAAATGTAATTTCTCCATTTTGAATCTCTTTTGAGTATTTCCTCTGCCTTATTGCATCACCCAGCACTGACATTATCATAAACTTCTTCTTGGCTTTTTTTCATTGTATATTACTGTTGTCTAATAAACTTTATATTGCATATCCTGTGAAATATCTTTATCACTTTACAGTCTTAGCATAGACATTTTGAAGAATTAAGGCTAGTACCATTATTAGTGATAACAACCAGAGATACACGCTTTTTGCCCACGGCTGCACATGTAGAAACTGTATTCTTATTTTACTTAGGGAATTAAAGAATACAGCTATCTGTAGTAGTGAAAACTGGATTATGTTACTCTCTCTGATGATGTATGGCAGACTTGGGGCCAGAGGTTTTTTACACTCTCAGCATTTTCCCACTTCTTTCTTCCAAAGAGATAGAGAAGACCAAACAAAAGTTTCGTATTAAGTGCCCTCTGGTTGCAATCTAGTACAATGGGGGCTACGTTCATTCTCTTCAGTGATAAAAGTTATGTTATCTGGAAATCAATGCTTTGTGCTGTATCTTCCTTTCCAGCCATTCTTGTAGTATCAGTTGTTACTATTTGCACTGTCAGAGTGCTTAAAAGACTTACAAACAACAGTGACGTCGTCCTAATGCACGTGCAGAAGAAAGTAAGTTTCCAGACTATAAAGAGAGAAAACTGTGACAGGCTGGATGATTTCAAAGTTGATTTATGGCCTGAATAGAGAATTAGAGACAGTGAGGAAGCACCGTGAAGGCAGTGGTGGCTGTTACTGCTACTACTCTGCCCAAAGCTGATGCTCAAGGACTGGGTAGGGACCGACCGATAGTTACTGTTAGTGGCTGGCGGAGCAACTAACACACTTCCGAGAGATTTGTCCCCTATTTCATGTCAGAGCTTTAGGAGACTTCAGGACAGTCACGCAGGGGGTTGTCCCCTGTAATTGTAGCTGAGGGACGTGAACCCAGGGAGGGTTGTGCGATGGCTGAGCTGCCTTGGGGAGCACTGAATGTCTGCTCACCTGCCAGGTGGGAGGAAGGGACACAAGCAATGGTTTCTTTTAATAATGGGCAATGAAGGACAATATAAAAACACTACCACGAGTGAACGTTATTTATCTCTCTCTCGAGCAAAGACCTGAACGTTACAAACCCATCTATGTATCTGGGCTGTGTTAAAGGAAGTCATTTCAGTACGAGGGCTTTTTTCGTCTCAGGGATTCTCCTACACATAAACAGTTATGTAGTTTTCTACTACACTTGTTTCAGTCTTCTTGCTTCACCAGCGATACATCTTCAAAAATGTATCGTTTTCCTCGCTGTGAATCAAAACTCCTAGAATCAGCACGTTTCAAACCCGCAAACGCTTGCTTTTGGCTGAATTCGTTCCTTTCAAGCCCAACAAAGCCCCTATTTGTGATTCCCATTCCCATCACACTTTCAATCTGCATAATTATAACCCTGACACCACCAGGCTCTAATTACACGGCTCACGAGGGGAGCGGCGTCCTGGGCCAGCTCCAACCCGCGGGTGGGGTGGGGGGAAGGCACCTTTGTTTAAAGACCCGCGCTCAGGCGGCCCTGCCGCCCTCAGGGCTACCCGCGGAGGTCCCCGCCGGGGCGGCCCCCGCCGCCCTTCCCTTGGGCGGATGGCGGGGGAGCCAGGCGGCTCTTTGTTCCCGCCGTGTGCGTGTGCGCGGCGCTCCGGCTGCCGGAGTGGGAGGGGATCCCACCCGCGTCCTCGCCGCCGCTGACGGGAGGCGCAATAAGCGGCGGCGGAGCGGGGGTGGGCAGAGCGGCGCAGGGCCGGGCTGGGCCGGGCCCCCAGCGCGGCGAACGGCGCTCCCCTGCGCTCCCGCCTCCCTGCCCTCCGCGGGGGCCGGGCGCTGCCCTCCGGCGGCGCGGCGGAGCAGGTGCCGGCGGCGGGCCGGTAGGCAGGCAGGCAGGATGGAGGCTGCCTTGCTGAAGCCGGCGATGATGGCGGAGGTGAAAGGGAGCGGCGCCGGCTCCTCCGTCAGCGCCGAGCTGGAGGTGAAGAAGCTGCAGGAGCTGGTGCGGAAGCTGGAGAAGCAAAACGAGCAGCTCCGGAGCCGCGCTGCCGCCGCCGCGGTGGCCGCCGGCCCGCCCAGCCCGCACCTGCTGCTGGCTCCGCCGCCGGCCCCCGGTGCGCTGCGCCCCGCCAGCCCCCCCTGCGCGGCGGGCGGCGGTGGGGTCGCTTCGTGCATGCCCAGCCCGGTGCCCACCCTGCTGTGCGCCGCGGCGCTGGGCCCGCCGGAGCCCCTCGCCTATTTCAAGCCCTCGCCCGGCCTGCCGGCGGCCGGCGGTGGGGGACAGGAAGCCAGCGGTGGCGGCGGCGGTCCGGGGGCGGTGGCGGCCGCGGCCACGGTGCTGGACGAAGTGGCAGTGCTGGACCTGGAGGACGGCTGCTGCGGACAGGACGAGGATACATGGTACATGCGGCTCGGCCCTGCCCCGCCCCGGCTGTGCCCCCCGGACCCAGGTGGTGGTCGCCCCCCCCCCGGTCCCCGGCCGGGCTGGCGGAGCCCGCCGCCTCCCGCAGCGCTCACCCCGCTGATGCTCTCTCCAGGCTTTGATTAGCCCTAGCCCCCAAATCCACTTGATCTCCTTCTGCTTAAACTTAAATCTACCTTCCCCCCCCCCCCCTTTTTTTTTTTCTTCCTCCCCGCCTTAAAACGTGTCATTAGCGCGGTTAACCCTGCCGACGGAAGGGGCCCGGTGTCCGGACCGGGGGTTCAGGTGGGGGCTTTACACCCCCCCCCCCCCGTCTCGCCCAGGGGGTCGCGCCTTCGGCGGGGTATTTGTGCTCGTTTTTCCCTTTGAGGAAGATCGTCTGCCTTTAATTTCAGGTCTCAGCCTAGTTTCAGCCTCCTGTTTACATAAGGAATTAAAAATAGCGGAATTGTTCCGGGAAAGCCTTTATCTGAGCAGCGCTGTCTCCCCATCCTAAAATCTCTGCCCAATTGCCTCCCATCTTCAGGGATTTGGGAGGGCTTTTGTCTTTTAGACATTGATCTAAATGGTTGGTTGTGTATCTTAAGCGCCCATGTAGCTCCAAAAGGCACGGCTGGGTGCTAGTAAATTGAATAAAGCAGAAATGAATAGCAAATGAATAAAGCGGAAAATAAAATCGACCTAGAGGAATGATTACGCTCACTTAGATAGAAGGGGAAATTAGAGACTAAAGAGATAAATAAGTGAGCCTGGTGCTCCAAAACTTGTCTTGGCAGCGTGGATGAACGTCGTAGGGACTGTTCAAACACTGCTGGAATACTATGTAAATCATCGGCTGCGTAACCATGTTAAATGTAATTGATGCTCAATTGTTTTAAATGCTAAATATAATTCATAAAATATATTTAATAAAATATATATAATCTTTATTTAAATAACTTATTTAAGTATGTGTCAAAGCTTCAACGCAGTTTTTTATGTGTTTAGATCAAACTGAAGTTTACGTCAGCTGAGACTAAAATACAGTATAATGCAGCTGAGTTGCATGTAAACATCCTTATTTTTGGTAGTAGAGAAAGAATTTAAAAAAATAATCTAAATATTACAGATATTTCTTGGATGCTCATTGTGTGTGCTTCATGGTACAAATAATACCATGCTGCAGTTCTGGAAAATTGCTTTTGAGTATCAACAAACTGTATGGAAATTTTTGTCAGTGTTGTTTCATTGTGTGTACTGTTAGTCTGTGCAGGGCTGTTCTGGGGTTGTTGATCCAGACTTGAATTGAATTTTACCTAGATACTAACCCCTAACTTTCCTTCATGTTAAGGAATATTGAATTCATTTGATCCTGTCCTGTTAAAATGTTTTCCCTGTTTATATTTCAGGGCAGTGCAAAGTCAGAGTTATTTTATGTGCCTCAGTAGAGTTTCCTATTTGATTTGTCCCCTGGAAGTAAATGCTTTTTGGGGGCCAAAACTTATCTTGATGTCATAAGCGTATGGGTCCACAGGAAGAATTTCTTGACAGGGGTTTATTAACAAATTTGTTCCACTAAGAGTGAGTTGTTTTAGCTGTTGAATGTTTTTAGTTCAAGGCTAAATCTCCATCATTGTCCATGAAAGGTCAGCTGTGTGACACCAGCTGCTTGGGGCTTTTTGGTAGTGTCAGTCTTTAAAGCAAACTTCTATCTGGAAAGCCAAAGACCAATGTGTATCCTAGTTGTTGATTAGTAGTTTTAGGCCTTAAATACCTTTGTTGTTTGCTTTTTTTTTTAAGGTGCAGTTACCAGAAAAAAAAAAGGTAGAGTTAGCATCATTGCAGACAAGTCAAACCTCTTTTTGCTGTTACATATGCTTTTCATACAAATGTCTGATCACTGAGAATTCATCAGTCAGATGTTTAGCTTTTGAAGCTCTTCTGCAGGTTAACAGGAAAGCTGAAAGCTTTTCTTTTTTTTTTTTTTTTTTGCCTTCTAGTTTTTCTTAGTATCATTTTTTTAAATGTGTAGCCAGGCACCGCAGGAAGTCAGGGGAAATGAGTCCTCTCCTCACAGAGACTCAGTAGTTGATCTCTGCTAGGATTGCCAAGAGAGATAGCAATCACAGCAACGATATTTGTTCCTTCTGAGCTGGATAGAGAGTGCTGATTGACTTCACGGGAGAAAAAAAACCCAAAAAACCAAACCAAACCATTGAGCAGACATTGGAGAACAGTTGTGTTCAGGGGACTTGGGCAGCTGTTGAGCCAAAACCCTGAAGGTGAAAGGCTGTTCCCTGTTAGTGGTCCCCTGAGGAGCTCCATCTTTTCTTTTTTTTTTTTTTGTTTTTTTTGTTCCTGCCCAGAGTGTTTTGCTGGTGCCTAACAATCTGCCTCTGACTGTCTGCAGCCCCATCGATCAGAAGTGGTCAGGCCAAGGAGCTGCGAGCCATCTCTGACGGCCAAGAATAGTTCGCTTCCCGGGAGACCTGCCCTCTCCCAGGTGAACCGGCGTCTGCTTGTGTCCGCTAATCCGCAAGGACAACAGCAGCAACGCAGAGCCCAGCTTCAAGAATTTCCCCGTGAAATCTGCTTCGATACCTGGCTTCCTAATGTGCTTGACCATCTGATTAGTTGCCTACTGGCATCTGAGAATAACACATAGGCTAGCTTTTCTTGCATATTTCTTTTTTTCTGCTGGAATTGAATATTGAAATAGGATTTTCATTGTTTCCCAGCAAATGTTTTCTAATCTTTAAAAATCTGACTTGTATGACATTTGGTTCACCTAGGAGAAGATACTGTGTATGAAAATTAAATCATACTCAGCACTCTGACAAGTTGATTAAATTGTTATAGGTAAAAGAGTGAAACAGGTAATAGTGAAATTGTGATTTAAATGTAAAATCAAATACTGAAATTATCTAATCTCCAGTGCAAGTAAATATAAAGGAGAAAACTGACAGCATCTTTGGTGTGTGTGTAGCCCTTAATGCACTTGAAATTTGGGGAGTGCTGAAATTCAGACTATGGTAATGATGAGATGTAAGATTTTTATAAGAAGTCTCCTTGAACTTTGATTTGATGTGCCAGACCTGTAGAGTTCATATTTTGTCACCTACTTTTCTGAGGAGGAAGAAGAAAACTAATCTAAACTCTTCTACTTCATAATACCATTTGTTATTAGAATATTGTGTTGCAGGGCTTTGCACTGTTATAAATTATTTGTGGGCAGGAAATTTAGAATACAGAAGTAAACTTATAAGTATTGCATATCTTGCTGATAATTCGTGTGTATTTTGGTTAAGGTTGTACGTCTTACCTACCAAGACTCTCACTCCTCAAGAGAAATCACTGAGTCCTCTGCAGTGGTGCAGGCGTGTTCTGGATCATCCAAGTCCTGAGATAGAGGCTGCAAAACGTTCCCTGTGCTTTAGATTGGAACAAGGTAACCTTATTTTTTAATTTATTTACCAGTTGGCATTTTTGATCTGACATTTGCCTCGTACTTGATGTTTTTCACAATTTAGCAAGCTTTACAAATGGCAGACGTGCAGGTTTTTTTCTATGTACGCAAATCTTCCTCCAGTACATAAATGCTAACAATTGTTTGATTTTATTTTTTTTCTGATCATGCATTTTGTATAGTGTTCTCCTTTGTAATCCTTTTCTTCTCCTGCGTAACTTCTGATTTTTAAGCTGGGCAGTTTTCATCCTTTGCTTAAAATAGAGGACCTCCTGACAAGAAAACCTTGATGCTTACTTTACTATTGGTATCTCTGAGATTTGAAAAACAGTGCTTTTGGTTTTTTGTAAAGCCAAAATTATCACAGTACTATAAATTTTTAAAGGCATATTTGTCCACACCTAATGTAGTGTCAGGACTTTGCTAAGTATAGGGCAGACCAAGAAGAGCTGTAACTTGCCTGCTAGCACTGCTTTGTTGGGCTCTCGGTAGTCTCAAGTACTGGGATCAATCTGTTGACTGTTTGGTGCCAGTGAACTTGTAGAGTTATATCAGGGTAGCAGAGTTATATCTGGGTGTGCCGAATTTTGTTCTACATAAATATCAGCCAGCATTATTTTTACTTTTTTACCATCTAGGGTCCAGTTAAGATTGCAATAAGTGTTGTTGAGCAAAGTGATTAAGGTAGGATATTATCTTAAGGTTTATAACTCTCTAGGAAAGCAGCAGCAAAGGAACAATATAGGAAGATGAGAAGGCGATAAAGCTAATGACAATATGAGCATATGGTCATATAAGCTAGCTACAGCCGTCATTAAGAGAGATTGAGCATGTTTCTGTATGCTTTGGAGGATATGGGTAGCTGTGGATTAGTCTTACCCAAAATCAGGCATTTAACTGAATCAGTGTCTGAAAGCATCTGTCCCTTTGCATTCATTACAAAAGATCCTACAATGATTATTGTCCTAGCAATACGCAGTTGAGCTCGTTTGCCTGAAGTTATGTGAACCAAACTGAGGTTCCTATGTTGGGAATCATCCCACCTAGCTTTAGGGTGGAATTTGGCTCGCAAATTCAGATGCCTGAGTTCAGGCGTCTGTACTGTGAGCTGGGTGTCCGTGCGTGGCAGTCAGTGGGAGTTTTGTCCATAGAGTCAGAGGAACCTGGGGAGCTGCTCAGGTGATGTAGTAAGTGTTGTAAGTGTTGGCCTTAGGATGAAGTCAGTAACTCTCTTGAGTCTGTAATGGGTGGTTGGCACCCAACTCTGGCTTGTCTGGGAACCTGAAGGTATGTCTGTGTGGTGTAGGACATCCTAGTGTGGAGCTGAATCCCAGTGTAGAAACTCCCTTTAGATTACTGCACACAGGCATCTAGTGCCATTTGAGATGGCCTCAGTTTCCCTGGCTGACCTCCAGCTTCCACTCAGGATGGATACAGACTTTCCCTTGGTCCTGTGCCTTATCTGCCATTCCTTTGATGCTATCTTGGTCTCCCAAGGGCCTCTTAGATGGGCCAGCACATCTAGGTATGGGCAACTGAATCAAGTCCATAATGTGAATGTAGAAACAAGTCAGCAGAGCGCGTGACCTATTTTTCCCTTACAAGGTATTATTTACATTTAATAGGCAATAAAGGCATTAGAAAGGCAAATTTATTGTTTCAGATTTAAATCACTCTATGTTTATCAGTTCAGTCTCTCTCTGTGCAGAAGTCACAGCGAGTGACATATGCCACAGAGAGTTAGGTTGACAATGAGTTGCTTTGATCCATATGTTCTGCTTGTGGTGATGGGTTCATGAATTTCATAGGCTTTATAGAAAGTTTCTGAGAAATTATATGCCACATATAAAACCCATTATGGGAGCAGTATGTTCGAGGAGGGAATGGACTTGTGTTTCTACTGTAGCAATTCTATGCTAAAATTGTTTTAATTAATACTTCAGTTAGACTTGATTAAGTCTGGTATTTCTAAAGGTTTTCTTTTTATCACCTATACCTTTACAAATAATATGTGATAAACAAATGTCATATTTCTTACCTTAACTTTGTAGAAGTTGGTTTCACAATATTTTTCTTCCTCGGCTTTGAAACCAGATGTGAGATTTTTGTAAGAATCTACTAATTCTGTTTTAAAGTACAACAAACTTTCTGTAATCTGACTTTCCTGGGCTTTGTTTTGCAGTCCACTCTACCAGCAAGCATATGTGTATAAATACGTACATGTGATTTTATCCTAATTTTAAAAGTGACGTAGTAAGAATGGCATTCTTCTTTTCTGGTAATAAAGTTTCAAACTTTGTACTTGTAAGTTGAACAGCATTTTCCCCCTTTAGTCATATGCTTTGAAAGGGGGTTTTAGAGGGGTTTTGAAATCTAGTCGTGCCTTTTCTGTTTGGCAGTGAGTCAATGGTAACACTGATGTACTTGAGAATTATTAGATGTGTAGTCAAAAAACATTTATAACGTACCAATCTGTGACTACTGAAATGGCTTATAGGTAGAATTCGATTAGTAATTTTGTCCATGGTGTGTTAGCTAAAAATTAATCCAGTTTAGATTGTCGTAGCTATTTAGGCACTGTAGTGCACATAGAAATAAAAGAAACAGTAAAAATTGATTTTTGTCTGCAAAGTCAGCATATCTGAATGAGTGCACGCAGAGAGAAGAGCTGTAAGCCAAAAGTAGTAAAATTTTGTCAGGCTGTTTTTCTGAGTTTTAACTAATTCCTGCTGTTCTATGATTTTTTTTTCAATCTGCGCTCATTTATTCCTGCTCATGTATTATTTTTTTCTTATTACATTATATCCTTATTTTCATAAAATATTCATTTGCTGTCTGAAATACCCCAGCATTATATAGCCTTGGTATGAGCTATCCTAATACAATGACTACTTGGTCTTTCAGGCTAGAGAGTCACTGAAATGATGCTAGTTTACTTTTCACCTTGTTGTGCTCACCAGCCTGTTTCTTTTCTAGTGAAAATGTCTGGCTAAAGTATTTCACAGTAGAAGTAAGATTTCATCTTGACATAAATCTTTAAGGGTATAAGCAGAGTGTTGGTCTCCAGCAGGTGGTTCTTCTGTGAACCACTGTGAGAACTTGCACAAGCTTCTCAATGTTCCTCTAGTCTACCACTAGGTAGGTAAAGCTTATATCTAGTCTATAATGAACTAGGCTTATTACAAGCCCTGTTTCTGTGGATTAAGCATGCTAGCTTTAAGGAGGATGAAAGTTAAATGTAATGTCCTGTGATAAGATCTTTGCTTGGAATTGTTCCTGTTTTCCATCAGCAATTCTAGTGTTGATGTAATATTTGTTTGTAGTTTGTTTTCTGGTTTGTTTGGGGTTTTTTCTCCTCTGTGGCCTGACCTGGATTGCTTCTTTCTTTTTGCTCTTCTTCATCTTTTGTTTGAACCCTTTCTGGTTTGTTTTGTTTACAGCAGTTCTCTATCTACTGTAGGGTCAGTTCCCTCTCCCTTCAGTTTTTAATCTTGCTGTCAATTTTATTTCTTCAGATTCATTCAGATTGACAGGGCCACATCACAGTCTTAACAGTATGGTGGAGCTTATTCTGTATTTTCTTGGCAGTACTTGGAGATGTTGGGAAGTGTCAGTAGTAAGCCCAGTGAGCAAAGAGATGCGATGTGTAAACTTCCTTGCTGGTGCAGATGGGTATAATTCTTCTGAAATCGATGAGATGGTGTTGATTGACACCCTGGCTGAAGGTACCTTATATAGCTGCGCTTCTGTAAAATGCTGTGGAGAAGGTGGGTGGATAAACTGAGGAGTTAAGAGGCTTAGCAAGGAGTCGGTCTGTAGGAGCTCAGCTTTTATGCAGGGCTTCAAAGCATATCTCATCCAATTCAGCCTTCCAGACAGAAAACTCCCCTTTCTTGGAGAATATGAAGTATTGGCTAGATTCAGAGTTTGACTTAGATGAGTTCTTATTCAGAAGTGCTGCTTCAGATCTTTAAAAAGAGTGTGTAGCAGAAGTCTGTAGGTTTTGCAATTGGCTGCAGTAATTTATAGTCTTAAGATTAAACTGTGCTTCATTTCTTAAAATGAGTAATGTGCTTCAGGATGAATGCTGTTGTGTCATCTGTGGATGATAAGGGATGTTGTGAAACAGATCCATTGTAGTTTCTCTCCAATTGCTTATGATTTCACAAAACCCAAGAATCTCATCAGTGAAATTTTAGCTTTTATTGTGCTGCATTGCAATGTCACGTGTCAGTTAAGTTTGATGTCCAAACATATAACATATCCAGAAGAAAAACTAGGGGGTGCAGGAATTTAATTGGACAGTACTATATTCTTTTTACCTGTAGAAAAAAAATCTTACTGCTGGTAGAGCACCAGACAGAACGTTTTTACCTGGATGTGAAACTTGTTGCTTATGCAGAGAGAGGCCTCATTTGCTTCCCCTTCCCAAGGGTTCATAGTGAAGTCGTTTAGTTTGGAGTCTTTATGATATAAAATACACTTCATCACCTAAGGACTGCTGTCATAGGGAACTTTTAGTGTAGTCTGTTAACAGCAGAAGCAAACAGAAAATCCAGTAAATGGACGAAAGCTTTTATTTTGTATGCTTAAGCTGGATCCAGTGCTGCACCCAGTGCAGCGTGGGATTTTTTTTTATTATCCTAAATTAGGTTCAAGTTTATTTGCTGCCCATTGATGCATCAGAGATGTATGTTCTAGTACTCAGGACTCAGGATTAATAAGATTTAATACAGCTTTCTCATCATTATTTTTCATATGTAATGGAGATTGAAGTTTTATGTAAAATGCTTTTGGAGTAGCAAATGATAACGCGCTGAAGCTTGTGGATGATTGGATTGTTGTTTCCATCGTAAATAATAAAATTTCTAAAGCTCTAGAAGGAATGAAAGAAGTGGCATGACTGATTTGGTTTCTTTTTGCATATGTTTCTGATAATAAAAGGTGATGAGCACCTGTAACTGCTATCAGCACCTTTGGGGGAATGCGACATTTCGGAGGACAGGATGCATAGCTGTCTTCTGCTGCGCTACAAGCTTAGCGCTCGGAGCATATATGTGCGCAGGAGTTATTTCCTGTTAGATGTCTTTTATTTGACGTAACCTGTTGTAACAGCTGCATAATTCCAGGCAGTTTTTAGAGGTTTTGCAAATGCTTATATCACTGGATTTTTCTAACACAGCTGCCGAGGATGATTTGTGTATTTCAACTGGGAAAAATTCGGTTTTGATATTCTACTTAGAAGCATGTGCTTGCATTTCAAACAGAATATTTCTCTCTACCACTGGAACATTTCTACTCTGCAAGTACACTTCAAGATAGAAGTGTTTGGTTGATAACACTTATGGCAACAAATGTATAGAAGATCAGACACTTCACTTTGTATTCATTTCACAGATATCCTTTGCCTTTTTAATATGACTCTTAGATACAACGTCTACTTTTTATTGAATTATAATATTCATACTATTTAATAATTTTATTTCATATTTGAGGATTTATTGTTGTGCAGCTCATAATTAAATATTTTCTTAGAATTGATTTCTGGTTGTCATTTATAATTACAAGAAGATGCTGAATTCTGAAGTCTGTAAAGGTTGGTAGAGAGGTGGTGTTGGATCTTACCTCAGTTGAGAAGATACCTGTCCCATTTTACAATGTAACTGTTCTATTAATCCATGCTGGCTACTGAGCTGGGATTATCAACTCATTGTGAGTGGTTAAACAGCTAGAAACACTGTCAAATTTTATGTGAGGATTTCAGTAGGGTTAATTTGAAATAATAATTTATGCTGGCAATATAGGCTTAAAGTCTGTAATGCAACATATGTCTAAAAGCAATAGTAGTAGCATCAACCCTGATAGTTATGTTAAAAATACAGGCACAATTAGTGTTATCCAGCAGAGTGCTGATCACTGGGTTTGTTTCCAAAGTGTGCAACTACTTTCCTGGATAGAAATTAAAAAGAAACCTAGGTTTTATTAATGGACCTGGGGGCACTGGAAAACATATTCTCTGAAGATATTTTTCTATTCAAAAGAGGATCCTTTCAAAACTGGGCAGTTCTGGAACTGTCACTTCATTTTTGCTCCTGATAGTCTGTGTGTCTTGCTCATTGTTTGCTGGTCCCCAAATTGTTGTTATAGCTTTTGTCTTACATTCTGAGTTCCTTTCACTGCCTATTTTTGATGTCTGCAGAAGGGAGGTGGGAATAACATTTCAGAATATAGATGAGCCTCCCTCATTTGGTATATGGAGGTAGCACTGCTTCTTTACTAAAATGTTGTTTATTTCTGTATTTTCAGTTTAAGGGAGCACTTTGTTCTTGTTTTCATAGCACTGCATCTTTTGGGAAGCTTTTGTTAAGACTGTTTTATGCCATGACCTCTAAGTATCTTTTGCTTGATTACTTCTGGGACGTAGTCCACAGTCCTGTAAATACGCCATACATTCTTTCTCCTTGGCAGCTGACCTCACAGTTTAAGATATTAGAAAGAAGTTGATTATCTGCACTTGATTTGCCAAATGTTCCATATCCAACATATTTCTCTTGGTATTTCATGGAAATATTTACACCAGTAACTTGCTTTTACCTAGGGATCGTGCAAAAGGTCTTGTAATAAAATAAAACTTTTTTGACTCTACTTGATAATGAAATGTAGTGAGTAAGCTCAAATCTTGTGAGGCATAGGCATTGACAGATTTGCTTGATCTTTTTTATGTTGCAAGACAGAGGATAATTTCATACAGATGGTAGAGACATAGGAGTTTATAAAAATCAGTTTTCCAGTTATATAATTTTATATATGGAATTATAATTCTATAATTTTCTTTCACTAACCTCCCCTAAAATATGATTTTCTTAATTTTACTTCTAGAATGGGATATGTTTGTAAAATTTATAATTACAGAAGGTATGTTCTTGTGGAATTTTCACTTGGGGGCGTGTCACTAAACCATTCTTAAAGTCTGTGAATGTGGCTTGATCAAACACTGTAATTGAATGCTTAATTAAAAGCTTCACACTTCTGAGAAGACTGAGGGAGAAAAGTAGTGTAACTGTGCCTGCAAGACTGAAAATTGCTTTTCTCAGCAAAAAACCCCTGAAACCTAGGTAATTCTTGTTTTGAAAAGCATTTGCAGCAATTCAAATACTACATTTTTACTAATTTTAAAGAATTATAAGAAAATAAGCTGCAAAATATACTTCATGTTCTTGAGTATTTTATGATTGAAGTAGTTGACTATGAGATGTTATGGGAAACTGATATGGGGTAACATTTGATTTTAAGGTGACATTGAGCTGATAGCTTAGATATTGTTTCTTTATTTTATTTATTTTGTTGTGTTACCCCAATTAAATCAAGATACAAGAGGTACTGGATCACATTCAGTGGTGAATTTGGACCACCATTACCACTTCTACAACGTAAAAGACCTGTAAACTGAGTCTACGCATCCAGCTGAGCTGAGATTGTACCCACCATGTAAGACCAGAGAAATCTGTAAGATAACACCATTTTGGGATAGCTTTTTCTTGAAGGCAGAAGCATGGAAATACAGCTGATGGCTGAATATACTCAACCCTGTGTGCCCCCCTGCTGTAGAGGGCCATTGCTAATGGATTCTTGCTTGGAACAAGCAAATTTTCCCACCTTTGGAAAGAAAGCCAGCTTCTCTTGTGTTCGCTTGTCTTCACTATGCAGTACAAATGTTGATCTATGGTGTATTAATTCAGGGTGAGATGACTTGTACCTTGAAGTGTGCATTTCTAAATTGGTTACACGTAGAGGTAAAGGTGAGAAGCTTTGAAGATGTCCTCATGTAGTCAGATAAATCCTACTGTAAGAGTTGATGAGTTGTATCCTCTACTGAATAGCAGAGAAGATCAGTTAATTTTTCAGTTCTATTTGCACCTGGAGGACAGATTGTTTCTGACAAAGTATGGTAAGCATTAGTAACTACAGAGCTCTCGTAATTGTTGGTACTAAAAGTTATGATTAATCTAAACTAGTAATTAAACTTAGATACCTAGAAAAAACCTGGTTGTCCGTTGACTCTGAAGAAGCCAAAGGGGCAATTCATCCAATCTGTCTTTCTCCATTCTTAAGCAATTGTCTGAACTGAGTCTGGATATACTAATTTCTCTCCTCTAATTAGAAAAATAACTTGGGTAGTACTTAACATTGGAAGGAATTAGATGATAGTATTCCTTTATAATTTTAACAAGTCTTGAATACCCTCTACATTTTGCAAAAACAGCGCTGATGCCTTTCATTCAGAGATGGTTTCTCATTGTCTCCAGTTCTTCAGTCATGGCACTTCAGATCTTGCTCATAATCATTGGCTTAGATGCCTAAGTTCGTTCTCCAGAATGGGGACAAACAGGACACTTGGGTGGTATTTTTGTGTGTGTTTCCACATGGTAGTAGCTGCATCCAGCTCTGGGGGCCCCAGTACAGGAGAGACATGAAGCTGTTGGATCGAGTCCAGAGGAGGGCCACCAAGCTGATCAGAGGATCACCTCTCCTATGAGGACAGGCTGAGAGAGTTGGGGTTGTTCAGTCTGAAGAAAAGAAGGCTCTTGGGGACACCTTATAGCAGCCTTCCAGTACCTGAAGGGGCCTACAGGAAAGATGGTGAGGGACTGTTTATCAGGGATTGTAGTGACAGGACAAGGGGTAATGGATTTAAGCTGAAGGAGGGTTGATTTAGATTAGATGTTAGAAAGAAGTTCTTTGCTGTTGGAGTGGTGAGGCACTGGAACAGGTTGCCCAGAGAGGTTGTGGATGCCCCCTCCTTGGCAGTGTTCAAGGCCAGGTTGGATGAGGCTTTGGGCAACACGGTCTAGTGGAGGGTGTCCCTGCGCACAGCAGGGGGGTTGGAACTAGATGATCTTTGAGGTCCCTTCCAACCCAAACCATTCTATGATTCTATGATCTGAATCTTTTTGTAATCATTAGGCACAACAATTTTGGTTGTGAAGTAGTTGGTGTAAGTGCTATAGTATGTGTCTGGTCTCAATTGAGATACGTGGTTGTGTTGCATCTCAATCACATAGGAAAATCTAGGTGATTGAATCTTCCTTGGAAAGACTTTTTGTGTCTCAGTCACCAGAGGCAGACATGAAGCTGTTTCTGTTGTATCTGACTACAGGTACCTTGGGTCTCAGGCATTTATTATGTGAATTCATAGAACGTGATATGGCCCAGATTTATTTCACCTAATTTTAGGAATGTGTCTGGTATACCTAACAGCACAGTCACTTTGGCCATGATTCATGTATCTTAACAAGTGTAATTTGACATGCTCTTGGGTCCTTGAGATGTCCACATGGGGCAGATGGGTATGATAGAGGAGATGTACAACAGGCTCACTCATCTGGACCAGCTGGAGCACCTCAAATGTAATTTCCTGGTTTTAGACAACTGAATCATGCCCCTGCTGTTTTGTGCTTGAGTGGGCTCTTCTCCAGACTGCAGGTATTTAAATGAAGCTGTCTAAACTTACAAGGTATGTTTAGAGTGGCCAAGTCCAGTGGACTTCAAGATGCAAGGGAGTGTACAGATCTATTTCTCCAGAGCTGACGTTATTGGAGTCTCAGACCCAGGCAACTCCTCCTCTCTGGTCCACTAGATGTGGGGTTGCTGCACTTCCTTCTACCCAGGTGGAGCCAGTTGTAAGACTGAGCCTTGCTGGCAGATCTCACACCCCCAGTTGTACATGCACACCCCACGTACCTGCCCAGACCTATGGTCCCTCAAGTGTCAGACCCCAGGCCCCTACTGTCTAGTAGCTGACCCCTAGACCTGTTGTCCCTGCGGCATCCAGCCCCCAAACCTCCAGTCATATCCACTGGCTAGTCTGACTTGATGTTTGCTGGCATCTCACCTGCATACTCATATGGACCTCTCTGTTAGCTGTCCTAGACCAAAAGTCCCTCCAGTGTCAAGCCTGTAGTTGCTTGAAAGCAGGTTCCCAGAACTTGTGTCCTGCTCACTGGCTAGTGTGGTTTGAAGTTTGCTGGAATCTGTCTTACACATATGGCACAGAGGGCACCCTTTGCACAGAAAAATAATTATGAGTTCAATAAGAAGTAGAAAGAGACTGATCAGGCACAGGGCTGGCTCAGACCAGTGGGCTGACCATCAGCTTGTTTCTGTATGGCCAGCCCCTCTCATTCCCGTTCTCGTCATTTTCCATGCATATTCCTTACCATTCATTGTGATTCCCCCCTTCCTTTGTCCTTGTCTCCTCCTAAATAAACAACTTGTCCGTAATTCCTTTTGTCCCTTGTTCCTGGTTTTGCTACATCTGTACCCAGATTTGGTATTTCTGGTGCCATTACCCAAGTCCTCTCAGCTTTACACGGTGTTACAGATGGAGTTATTGAGGCAGTGCTGGCTTTGTAGGACTCTGCCCCAAAGGTCCCTGATGCGCCCCTTCAGGGACCTGTGATGTTCAGCTGTTTCTCATGTAGCCCCCCTCAACTCCCTGTGAGACCCGGCCATCCCTTGGGGTGCTGTCAGTCACTTTTGGCAGCTTCACAGCCTGTTCCTTGTCATGTTGAACATCTTGGGTCCGGTCCTGCAGTTCCTCATGTTGCATCCAGTTACCTTCACCTCCGGCCAAGGAGGACAAGCCATCTCCTGGCATACCTTCACACAAGCAGAATTTAAATTCCCATTATAGCCAATAAACAGGGCTAGGTTTGGTTGTCCATATGCACGGCACTGATGCCTTTGACACGCCTTGACCATGCCT
This sequence comes from Balearica regulorum gibbericeps, assembly GCF_011004875.1. Lineage (NCBI taxonomy): Eukaryota > Metazoa > Chordata > Aves > Gruiformes > Gruidae > Balearica > Balearica regulorum. Next base: position 172,060,065 of record NC_046184.1, on the reverse strand, counting down.
AACTGGCACAGGATGCTTGCGTGTAGGCAGCTGAATTGAGCTGTAGATCTCTGTTGACTGTAATCAGAGCTTAGATGTAAAACTTGCGTGTGGACATTGTAGACACTGATGAATGCCTGAAAGGATCCTGTGAGAGAAGGTTGATTTCTTTTTCTCCTTAGAGATCTATGTGTTAGTGTTTTAAATTTTTTAATAAACATTATTGGTAATAAAATTAATCTCTTCAACAATACATATATTAACATTGGAGGTGACTTTAATATGTAACCTGTTAATTTGATGGAAGTACTTTAAGAGTTTTGGAAGTAAAATTTGTAATTCTTGTCTAATTAATTCTGGATGTAGCTTCAGGCTATAGCTTTTAAATTATTAGCATGTTGGCATATGGCTCTCAAGGTTTTTCATGTGTCATACAGCAGTACGTATTCATTATTTTGTCTTTTCTGTTTAGAATTCTTTTTACATATGAAGAAATTCAGTATGTGCTTTATATTGATTCTGTCACGTCATTGAAAAGTTATCGCACAATAAGTCATGCAAGACAACTTGACTTGCATATTTTTAGCATGTGAACGGACTTTAAGTATCATTAACTGCTTGCCACTTCTTTTAAAGTCACTTGAAAGCCATGTAAAGATTTGTGTCAGAAATGAAAGTACACTGTTAGGGCTAGGGGCTGTAATTTGTTTTGTCCTTCAGGAGTGGCTCATATAATGTGATTCCAATTCCATTGGGCTCAAGGTACTACCGCAGTATAGCCTTAGTAAAAGAGTAGGTTTGAGTATTAAGTCTTAAGATTTGCATCTGACTGGTAGCATATCTTTTTTTTTTAATTTTAGAGTTTTTTGGTACTTGATGTATTTGTGATTTTTGGCTTTAGGCAATTTTTTCTTCATAATGTGTCTGAAGTCTGTAATGGGTATGGGGAAGGATTTTATGACTTGCAGGTGATAGCAACTTGGTCATCTGCTGTGTTGTTGCCTGCAAATACAGAGGACTGGGCTCAGCATCCTAACACCTTAAGGTCCTTTCTTACTGGGCTCAGCATCCTAACACCTTAAGGTCCTTTCTTCTTTGAAGTCCACCATGTCCTTCAAGTAGCTCTGTGAAAGAGTAGCAGACCTTCTTGATGTTCTTTGATCCTCCTTCCCAACCCGTAGAAAAGGCAGGGGAGAGAGCGATTTGTAGGCCAGCACGAAATAGGGCAAGGTGGAGTGATGGAAGGAATCATTGCTTCGGCCTGTTCCTCCGTGCTGGCACCAGTTTTCTTTTTTGTCATTTCAGCTTCATGTGTTGTGGTCATGTAGCCAACGTTGAGCGCCTCATGGTTGTTTCTTAAGCCCTTTTGAAACGCTGGGTGTGAAATACTTCACTGTAATTACAAATGGATCTTTATTTATAAATAAAAAAATAAATACCAGTTTGTAAGTCAGCACATATGTTCTTGTTGTGTTGGACTTAGCCCAAAAGAGATTTTGTTATTTTTGGCCTATGGGGGTGCTGATAAATCTGAGATGATTACTTGGAAGAAACAAAATGAGGTTTATGGAGAAGCTTGAAGAAACATCTCAAACTTTGCTGTCCAAGCCCATTTTTGCTTTCTGTGGGCATGGCAGGTTCTGGTGGTGGAAATGCTTAAAAGATAGAGTGCCTTTTATCCTGAAAAGTAAGATGTGGGCAGAAGGATGTTGCAGCACTGTCATAATTGTATTGATGGTGCTTCTGCAACTTGTGTGCTTTCACGCTTGTTTCTTGTGCCGTTCTCGTGCTTTCCCTGTTGTACTGTACTCTTGGTTGAGTCTGCGAGGAGTAAGGATTGCCTCTTTGTTAAATGCTTGTCCAGTTCTTACTGCAGTATAGGTACCTATGGGAGGTACTTGCAAGGTGAAGTTTACTTAGGGAGTCTCTCTCGAGATGTCTGAAATCACCCCAGGGAAGCTTAAATTTAGGAGTGTGCTGTGAGTTAGTGCCAGGAGAAATCAGTCTTTCTTGAGGGAGTCTTGAAGAGACTAGTCTTTTTAGGCTAAAATTGTCATTGCAGAAGCCCTGACCTCCATGACAGTAATGATCACGGTCACAGTATCTGTATCAAACATCTATGTGTCATTTTACCCATCATCTAGAAATAACTATCTGGTTAGTGTTTGTCAATGTGACTCTTAGTTGGTGTTGAACCTTAATTCTACATGAGGATGTCTATTCTGAATACTTCATTATACTTGGCAGTCACTTAATCTTCTATCAGAACTTTTCTTAATCCTAACCTTTTATTGTTTTTCCACAGTTTGGTCTTTTAGAAGTATGAAAAAACTATTTTACAGTAGTTTTTTGTTTTTGAAGGGTTTTGTATCTTTTTTTTTCTGCTTTGGGTAATAGTTTTAACACTTTCTCATAATAAGCACATAACTGTGACACTTGCTATATTTAGCCAAAGAGCCACAGGGGTCCTGGAGGGTTGTGCTGCTTTTGACCTCATTTTCAGCCTAACTTTTAGCTTTTCCAGTCCGATTCAATATCGGCAGCACATGTACTTGTGCAAAGTAAAAGGAGTGTGGCATCTTGGAATAGGATGTCAGAGTCAGAAACTGTAGACAGGGAAGTTCCCTTGCAAAACCCTCCTGCCAGAGGTTTAACCTGTGATTAAAAATGGCAGGTGGATACAGTTGTAGGGGAAGCTATAACGTGTTTATGGGTGTTTCTTGGATGTAGGGGAAATTCAGAACTAACCAGTAAGGTTCGAAAAAACACAGTTTAGGGTTAATGTTTTAATTACTTAACCTTTTTCATATTTTGATAAATGATCAAGACAGTTATATCCCAGCAGACACATATATTTGGATTCCATCAGATGTGTAATTATTATCCTACGCTGTTAAGAGAAGGATGAGAAATTGTCCTTGTACGAGTCTGTTATTTAGAGAACAGGTTCCTTACCTCTTATGCTTACCTCTGTTGTAGATGGTAATGTACAAAAGAAAAAAATAAAACAAAACCTATGTATGCTACCAGAAATTTTAAATTTAGGAAGTGTAAGTAGCTATATTTTTCCTGCAGCCACCTGTTCTCCTAAGCAAAAAAATTACATCTTTGATTTGAATTGTTGCTATCATATCTGGTTAGCATGTCCATGAGGGAGAACTGTCATACATCCTATGGCATGTGGAAATGAAGTTCTCTTTTATTAATTGTAGCAAAAACCCTAGCTACCTTCTCTGAAGTAGTGTACTAACCACTAAGATAACAATCCCTTTTGTTTTTCGTCTAGTCCAATGAATAGACTAAAGGAATATAACATCTTCAGCAGAAGAGCATGAGAGCAGCTTGTGTAGCAGCTGAGCTCTGATCTGCAAGGGCAGTTGAACTAATACCTGTTCTTTAAATCAAGCAGAGAAGGGTTAAGTGGCCTTGCTTCTCATCCTAGAGGAATCCTCTAAGCGTGGACCTAGTGTGAAATGGTGAATGTGCCCTTCATCTTCCTCTGTTTCGTGAATGGCAGCTGAGCTCTTCTTGAAATCTATTAAAAAAATCTGGTTTATTCCCTAAAATAATCCTTTCAATGTTTAGGTTTTTTTTTAAAATGTTTAGACTGTAGTTGAATGTTTGCCCTAATTATTACATATTTGTGAAGAGTTTTAGTTGATGTGATTTTATTTTAATTCTTTTTCTGGAATGGCACTTTTACTACTGTCTCCTCCAGTCTTTTATTCAACTCCTGAGACTAAAACTGCAGAAAGGGAGCCTGTCCAGCGGAGTTCTGTGGGACCTCTGTGGCTGCAATGACTCAGCTCCTGTACTGAATGCACAGGAAGATAAATACGATGGCACTGATGATCTTAGAGCAACCAGTACAAAGACACAAAGACTTAGACCGACCAGTACAAAGACACAAAAACTCGAGATCACAAAGCAGCAGTTGTTCTGTAAGGGATGAAAACAGCATTTCCAAGAGTGGATATGCTGCTGTCATTGGGGTTTTAAATCTGCTTTTGGCTGATTAAACTGGAGAGTTTAAAGTACACAAGACCTGTACTTTTTTGCTGTGTAGAAAGCAGCTTGCTGACAAGATAAAAGCTTCTCGTGTTCTTAGTAGCCTTGAAGGGTACACTTGTATACAGAGCATATACAGGCACACAGAGGACCTCACCCCTCCTTGTTGTGTTATCAGAACATAAGTAGACCCTAAGAGTTGATCCTGTCAATGCATACAACCTGTCGTCACCATGCAGAGGCACGTCAAACAGGCTAGCTCCAATACATCCACATGCTGTGGTGTAGTGCCACATGGATGCTCTACATCACTATAGCTGTCGCTTGGACCCAACTTGAATGAATGTCATGATACTCCTTGTATTTCAACTTTCAGGTCATGTCTTCTCTAGCTACCATATAACTCTCTGTTTCTCTGTGTTAAACATGTTGTAAGTGCTTTCAAGATAAGGTTCATGCTGCTTTGTTTAAGCCATCTTAAACTACAGGCTTGAAATCAGGGACTAGTTGAAAAACAGAAACATCTCCAGAGCATGACATCCATCTTCCTCCAGTGACAGGGAGAAACAGAGAGATTTGGTAGGACTGGAGGTTGAATTTGAACATCGAAAATTGTTTGAGGTGAATACAGACCATGGAGTTTATTAAAGATGGAGGAGGTGCTGAATTTTGCAAAACATTCTTCCCCTACCTCTCCTCTGTGGCTAAAATTCATATTGGCTTCCATACCTAGCTTTCGTAAGAATTTTTAGTTATCCAACAAAATGAATTTCCAGCCTTTACTTAAGCTGTGGTAAACAGAAATTAATTCTGTGAAAGCAGGCCTTCCACCACTGTAAAATTAACCAGAGACAAGAATCAAGTGAAGTGTCTCCAGCCTTATGGTAGGAGTGGAGGTAACTAAATAAATAGTATTTAAAAAATGGTGTTATCATAATCTTTTGTAATTACATCCCATGTACTAGATAGAAGTAGTAGAAAACTTGTAGTAGAAATGTAGTAGGAAAAAACCCATGTTGATCCAAAACCTATTGAAATCACTGGAAGTCTTTAACTGACTTTCTCATGGTTTGTGCATTGTCCTTCTGTTAGCTCTTTAATGGCTTTCACCTATTAATTGTATGGTTTTGGAGATGAATGTCAAACTCAAGAAGAGTCTTCTGCTTTATATTTGAGGTTAAAAATATGATAAGCTGAAATTCAGTATTTATTTTTTCCCACATGACTGAAAATACAGTAAGTTCATGCTCTTGATCTGGCTGGCAGTGATCTGTACAAACTGTTTAAAACTCTGGAGCTTGATTTCCCATAGTCAGAGATATTTGCTTAGGAAGACTTTGCAGAGCTTGCTTTGACACCACAGGGTTCTTCTGAACACGCATTACAGAGCTATATATGGTATTCTTGCCAATGTCAGGAAGGTCAGGTCTGTGCTGGAGACCTGAATGTTAGCATAATTTTGTTCATCAAGAATGGGAGAAGATGTGAATCCATGTCCTGCATTGACAGAAGTCCCTGATACATACATATGGTTGTTCTGGAAAATTTTCCTTTTATTGATTATACTTTTAAGTTCATAACAGTGCTTGTAGACTGTTGACATAAAGAACAATTTCCCTCGGTGGTGTAAGAGTCATTACAGGTCCTACTATACCATATTGGCAAAATACCCCTGCCCCAACAGGGCTTACTTGGTCTTTATTAAGTAATTTAAAGAATTGAATGGATGTGTGGAGTAGACTTGGGGAAACAAGTATCTTTGAACTGCAAGAGAGATGCCCAAGAAAATTAACTTTAGTAGTTCAAGAAGTAATCTGACACAGAACTGTCCAAAAAGGAATTTGCTTACCGGCTTTTTCTGCAACTGAAAGTGATTGTCACTGCACCTACATGACTTGTGCAAGGGTGGATGCATCCCCCGTGGAACAGGGGACATGAAACTGCTTTTCCTTTCTCCTTGGATGCTGAAGCAAACTCCATACATAAGAGTAGCCCCAAGGGACAGAGCTGTGTGGCTGGGGAAGAGGATGACCTGTAACGAGAGTCGCACACCCAGTATGTGTACCAGATGGATTAGTAGCTTGAAAGCCTGCTCCTGAATAATAGATAACCACGTCCAAAGGAGTGGCAGGCCAGATTTCTCTTAAGTTGACTTTATCACCAGATACTTTTTAGGATGACGAAGTGCTTACTTAAGTGGACAGATTTATGATTGTGGGCCCATACTACAAGCAAACTACCCCGCCCCTCCCACCCCCAACATGTATTATTAAGCTGATATATGATGCTATATTTCTCTCTTCATTGATCCAGAATCTTGGTTAGTGAGGATGGTGTTGAGTTAGAGGGCTCAGCACGCCCCAAGTGACATGGGCGTGCCCAGGAAGGTCTGTAGAGCTGCACCTTCCCAGCTCCTTTCTGTAAAGTCAATTGCAGAGTCTATCAAAATAGAAACTCTGGTAACTACTCTTTGTCTCATAGTGGAATAACCAATCCTTGTGTTTTGGTACTGGGACTGCAAGTGCTCCTTCTGGGGCACAAGGAATTTCTGCCTCCTGTCCTGGTTAAGGCAGTTTAATTAGCATTTTTGTTTAATATCTTGATGAGTTTACGGGCCTGGCTCTGGACTTTAAACTTTCTTTGCTTTTTTTACAGCAGACCTGAAACTTAGTGACATTATGACACGTTTTTTACAGAAATAGGAAATATTAACTGTGTATATTTTGGTCAGCAGTCTATAGCTATATATAACCTTTGCATAGGAACAACCTGTAAAATACAAACCCTACAAACAACCTGATGTCAGGTGGGGTTGCCAAACTGCATCTCCTTCCCTCTCCACGAGCATATGTCGTTGATCCCATTACAGTTAAAGGCACCTCTCTGAGATGGTGACAGTATGGCAGTTTTGAATCAGAGAAAACATATTTAGGTCCTCCTTCTGTTTTTAATAATATGATGCTCCACAGAACTGTGGTGTTAATAATCCAGCACAGTAGTTATTAAACTGCTGGTCACCAACGCTTTACTGTGCAAGAGCTGCACCCTGGGTGAGTATCTCCAATGAGGATGCTGCAAGTGTTGAATTATGGAGGCTGCAGAGGTGACTCCTGCAGCTGCATACTCCTTGCTGCTGCTTATCTGCAGGCGTTCCCTTGGTTCCTTCAGACCTAGAGAGAATATATCATGCTGCTCTGTGGAGCAAATGTCCACTGGATCAAAATGGTATGAGTTATATGGACACAAAGGTTGTCAGGGCTCTGCAAGCAGCAGGCAGTGAAGAGTTGTCCTGAGACACATGCTATAGGCATACTGTTTCTCAGACCTGGGAGGTGCTTCAGACATGAGAGCCTGCATTTAAAGAAAAAGACATTTTTCAGTTCAAAATTTAGTTGGTTTTGCTACTTTTGAAGTATTGGTGCAAACAGAGATTTAAACCTGTGTTGAGTGATTGCAAAATATGCTTTCTACAGTACTCCCTGGGATTTTGCTATATCACACTGTCACTGAAATTGAGACAAAGCAGTTACCAAAGGTAATGAATTTGGGAAGAAAAATAAGGTTGGGATGAGTTTCACAATGCTTATGCAAGGAGCATGAGATCTCTGATTTTGCTTATGGTGGTGTTAGAATATGAATGTCTGTTTTCACAACAGTAACGTTAGAGTGGATGTAATCAACGATAGACCTTTGATTTATACAGGAAAATGTAAACTATGCCACATTTCGTGCCAACCAAAATGTTTTCCCTTTGGATTAGCAGGCAGCATTAAGCAGGTAGTGAGTAAAATGTGATTCCGGCTGGTTGTGATGCTCAAGTGGCATTTAAATGGTGTGTGTGTCATAACTTCAGATGCTGCTTTGCTTACATCTAATGCTTTGCTGTGCAGTAGACTGCAATAGCAATGTCTGTGTGAAGACGCTGGTTTCACACTGGAGGAGTGAAGCCACCACTCATAAATTAGTATGGTATGGAGCTTTCTGCAAGGTTATTGGAACTATTTGAGACCAGATTAGTTACACCCACTTGGTTGGGTGCAGCTGGCTGCTAGTGAAGGTATGCTGATTGTGGAAGAGACGTGAGTTTCTTGCTGCAATGCTGCCTTTCTCTAGGTGGATGCGCTAGGCTCTTCAGAGCTTCTTTGAGGCTCTTGGACGCTCTGCTCTGCTGTATGGTATAAACAAACCTAAAAGTCTGTTGTGGATCCAGTACATTTGGAATAAGATGATTTCAGATTGCTGTGGTTGAGTCTTCCTTTCATCCCTTTACACAGGAATGTAACTTGCTTTCTTTTTGGCAAGGATATATGTCCTGTTCTAACTTTAGTTGTGCCTACAGGAATTGCTGACCCTTCACATCCTTGCCCATCTCCGTTCATACAGGCTTGGTGAGCTTAACCAGAGACGTGAAAAGTTACAGCCAGAACAGGTTGAGGCAGGAGGTCTATCCAGCTGGCACGGCAAGACTTGGAGGAAGATGTTTCTGTGGCCTTATGTGCATTGTCTACACATCGTGGTGATAGAGCTTTCTTTAGCCTTTGAGTGACATTGTAAGGCAGTTACCATTTTGTTCCTCGTTTTGTTGCTAATTGTTAAAATACGATGAAAGTGCTGTTGTTTTGCTCTGTGCTGTATATATAAGTAAACAATCAGTGTCAGACTTTGAGTTCATCTCGCCTGCCCTCAGACATGTTGTAGAGGCTGTTCTCTGACAAGTGTTTCTTTTGGAGGTAACATTGGCTTCGGCAGCCCCACCTTCCAGTTGCTCTCTTCTGCTTCTCCATCTCTCCCTTAAATGCCCTGGTACAATGGGGCTCCATCTTCCTGGTAAAGGGGATTGAGGAACTCTTCCTTGTTTTTTTTTAAAAAAAAAAAAAGTAACAAAAAGGTCTTTTTAATACAGGTTGGATAATTGATCTGATTTAGCATGAAGTCTTGCAAAGATGGTTGTACTTGTTGGTGCAGTGTACCGGTACAGCCGAAAGGATGGCATGGGGAGGATTGGCATGAAGTGTTAGCCTGTAGGAAGGTAGCGAAGGTTCCCCTTTCGACTGGAACTGCTGCCAAGAAAGATGGTCAATAACTTTAACTGGATATCTACAGCTGTTTCAGTAGGATGCATGCAAGCATTGCAGTGCTCTAGCGCTGCAAGAGAGTTGTCTTTTTCAATTGCTTAGAAAAAGGGAAAACTGAATGCAGTCTCTGAAATCTGTTTTGAAGCTCTGTTTATTGTTCTCTGTAATGAATGCTGTCAGAGGGAGTTTCATTTGAATATATGCAGAGATCTGTATCGGAGCCAGTCACACTGGGCTGCCTTTGTAGGCAACGCAGACAAACAGGCACAGCTCAGGTCCTTTTGAAGCGGAGGTGAGGTAAATTGTGCCCCATCCATTCTCTTTGGAGTACGTTGTATATTGCATTCCATGGTGACTATCAATCATCAGTGTCTGTACATAGGAACATCTATTGTATCTGCATGACACAGATTCCTGTGTCCAAAAGCGCTATAAATATACTAGAAGAAAGAGAAAATACAGGCAAATAACCTATGCGCCTGCCCCAACACCCTCCCAAATGTATTTCCAGTTCATAGACTGACTGAACCAGATGTGAACTCTGATTTAATGTGATTTATTAACCTTTGGATTCCTCTTCTGTGAATTTCTGTAGTCTGCCCATGTAAATTTTTGCATTCACAGTGCCCTTTGGTAAGAACTCCTTGTTTTGGAAGGCTCCTAATTCCATATTTGAAGGCTCATAAGATTAACTGAGGTAAACCCTCTCCTTAGTGAAATGCTAATAGTTTGGCAGAAGAATCTGGGGCTATATATTTTGTTTCAGGTTACCTTATGTAGTAATACACGAGGATGAATCTTCTGCTCAGGCTTCAAACTAGCTGAAATGTGAGTGCTTGTATGCTCATGGGTTCTGGTTAAGAATCCACCAAAGGGAATGAAAACGCATCAGACTGGCAGTTTACATAAAATGGCACTTGCAGAGTATAGGAGCTGGGGAGGCAACAGGCACTTGGGCCCTAGATCATGCCTAGGACTTAATCCTTCAGCGTAATATTTGTCCAATTTCTAAAAAAAAAAAGACATGCTGGGAAGCCACGTTTGGCTGTTACCTCTGCTCTGAAAATTTCCTTTTGGACCTCTGCATGCAGGGAGAGCTGTGCACACAGAAAGAAAATGAATGCTGAGGCAATTACATTTTTCACAAAGCCTCTGCGCTTGTTTGTTTATATAGCTGTTTGGTAAGAAGTTTGCCTTAAAATAAAGAGGCAATTTAAAAACAAAAAAACAAATAACCCCAACCCTCCAAAGCACATAGGTAAGGCGCAGTATCCTGTTTTGTAGGAGGTAGCTCCTATGTCTCAATTCCATTTCCTTTCTAGTCTTTTGAATACTTTGATGTCATAAAATCACTTTTATGACAAAGTTGAGTCAGAGAACAGTGGTTAGAATCTCTCTGCCCTTCAGCACACTGCAGTTTGAAAGCAGTGTGGTCCTTTTTCCAGCATGTAATGCGGTCAAAGACAATTTTCACGTCACCCTTTCACTGAAATACATTGAAATAGAGTAGTTGCACGTCTGTCTTGAAAAATATATAAATATTTCCTGCTTACACTGATAGGTAATCATTGGCACAAGTGGAATACGTCAAAGTGCATCATTCCGGAATCTTACTTAGATTTACATTTTTGTCACCAATTGCAGTATGCCAAACACCACTGCGGATTGCATTGCTTTGCTGTGCTAGCTGAAAGTCCTAGAAACTACTGCAATTTAGATAGGCTTTCTGATTGTACCTTTAAAAGAGGTCTATGCTTTTTTGCTGGGGCAGCTTTTAAGTTGAGATATACGGGTTGTTGCAGTTCTATGTATTTAAGCAGTTATATACCAATACATGCCAACTGAACTTTCTCATTCTGCAGTAATAGATCCTTTTATATCACTTTTCAAAAAGGACTTGCTTTATGTGACTGGCTTTAAACTGAAAGAGGGTAGCTTTAGATTAGATATAAGGAAGAAATTCTTCTCTGTGAGGGTGGTGAGGCACTGGAACAGGTTGCCCAGAGAAGCTGTGGATGCTCCCTCCCTGGCAGTGTTCAAGGCCAGGTTGGATGGGGCTTTGGGCAACATGGTCTGGTGGAGGGTGTCCCTGCCCATGGCAGGGGGGTTGGAACTAGATGATCTTTGAGGTCCCTTCCAACCCAAACCATTCTATGATTCTAATAATTAGGAAACAAACTTTTTCAGGTATTCCTAGTTCTCACACACTCTTAAAACTAACATTATTTTGCAGTTTTCCTAGGCGTGCAGGGTAGTGGGCAATCTTTATTAATTTTGTCAGCTCCTCCTAATCTATCACTCTGTGTCCAAACTATAATGGCTATTGTTTGCATTAGACATTTGAAGCAGAACTTGATTGCTTTTTGTTATTTTAAAGTAGCACAAGACAGTATTTAATCTCACTTTTTACTGGTACATGGCAATCCTGTATATTGACTGTTAAAATCATTGTGAAAACTTAGAATTTTGTAGAGAAATTACACTCTTGCAGAAGACAATCAAATGAAGACATTTCATTGCTATGTAGTTGCTCACTAGCTGACCTATGTTAAGAGTGTAGAAAACCAAGGAAAAACGTTGGCATATGTTTGTTCAGTTGTTGTAGTCTAATTGTGGAAGTTCCAGGGTAAAGATGTACACTAAATTGTATTTTGGAGACCCCTGTTTACTGACTCTTGAAAGGAGTCACAGATTTACAGAGCAGTAGGGGTTGGAAGGGACCTCTAGAGATCGGCTAGTCCAAACCCCGTGCTACAGCAGGATCACCTAGAGCAAGTTGCACAGGATTGCACCAGGTGGGTTTTGAATATCTCCAGAGAAGGAGACTCCACAACCTCTCTGGGCAGCCTGTGCCAGTGCTCAGTCACCCTCAGAGTGAAGAATTTTTTTCCTCATATTCAGGTGGAACTACCTGTGTTCCATTTTGTGCCCATTGCCCCTTGACCTGTCAGTGGGCACCACAGAGAAGAGTCTGGCCCCCTCCTCTAGACATACGCCCTTGAGATATTTATCAGTGTTGATGAGATCCCCTCTCAGTCTTCTCTTCTCCAGGCTAAACAGACCCAGGTCTCTCAGCCTTTCCTCATATGAGATATGCTCCAGTCCCCTCATCTTTGTAGCCCTAATCATCTTTGCAGCTTTGAGTCCCCTTGTGCAGTCTACATTTACGGGGTTTCCTTCTGTTTTCATTGCAGCTGGGGAAGAGGGGATGCTTTGCCTCTCCTGACCAAGATATCAAGGGACAGAAACAGCAAACAAGTCCCAAGAGCATTTTGTGAGCTGGATGTGGCAGTGCAAGGAAATAGTTTCAGGCAATAACAGATTCAATGTGACTGAAAATGTCCATAAACATATGAAGTGTAGCTCTGTGCTGATGGCAAAGTTTTTATCACTAGCTGGATGGCTGAGGGAGCTACAGCCGTGGTTAGAAAACCATACATGCTGGAACAAGCTGTTGAGATGACCACGGCTGATGGCTGTGGGAGACTGGAATGAGGAAAGAGCAGCTTGAAAAGTCCAGATGTTCACTGAACAATAGCATTCAGCAAGATGGGAATGTGTACATGCCCCAGACTAACTTCCAGTTTTACAAGTACAACTCAACACTCCTCCTCACAGTTACTAGAGCTGAAAACATTGCTGTCTTGGGCACTGAGCTTGTAATCTTGTAACTAATAAAAATGCAAATTTTTCAAAAAAGTAAGTTTTTAGAACTTGTAGTTGCAAAAGGCAGCTTTGGAGCACTGGGTTCAAGTAAACCCTGGATGATGTTACAGTCCTTCTCTTTTGAGCACAGGAGCTGAATGCCTCACCCTGTGAAGCAGACCTACGGATTGTACATACTTCTAAGGTCCGTGTGTTTGGAGCTACTGAAGTACTTGAAAGGCAGTATCTACTTAAGCTTTGCTTTGAAAACTTAGCTACCTGAAGATCTGTTCCTGTGTTGGTGGCACCACAGTGTTGGTTGCAGTTGAGTATCTAGCACCTCCCTTCTACCTCAGACTGCTTCAAGTTCTTACAGCAGCTCTGGGTTTTCCAGGGACTCGAGTAAATCTCTTCAGGCTGTTGAGTAGTAGGAGCCCACATTTCCTGCTTCTTGACCAAGTGTCCCAACGACGACACTGTTGAGCGAGTAGTGGGACTACCTTCCTCTTCTCTTCCTATGGCTGTCTTTTTTGACATGTTAGCCACTTGTCTGTTCACAGAGGTAGGTCTAACTGTGGCAGGAGTTTTCAGAGTCTGGTTTTACAGGGACCAAAAGCAAAGGTTAAATACCTGTCTTTGGGAGGGAAATATTAGATACGCCTCACTGAGGTGATACCTCTTAGGTGGTTTAGATGTTCTTATCTACAGTAAGGAGAGGGGTTTGAATTCCCTTCTAGCACTCTTGAATTTCTCCAGTGATTAACAGAATACTTCTGTTTCATATGCAGGACTGTGCATTTTACTCCTGAGAGAGATATTTTGCTTTTAAGCGTGGCTGCTGTGCAACTGTGTACATGCAGAAACACACCAGGGAAGTGGTTTGGGTTTCCTGCTCCGAGGGAAGTATGTCGGCAGGAAAGTGCTGTCTGTTCAAAACGTACAGTTACTGGGTTGACAGTACTGTAAATACTCCTCCAGCTGCTGGCTCAAAAGAGTGGTTTTGTTCAGGCTGTGTAATTAGCACCCGTATTCAAATATCTGCATATGTGTGATTTAATTTCTTTTTAGCTTGAGCTGAAAAAGTATTTTTGACTCTGGCCTGAGGGCCTATATAAAACTTAAGCTAATTAAGTGAATAAACAAGCTAGATAGCACCTCAGATATAATTTAGTGCGGTTAGTCAGTTGTGCAACACAATTACTTATGACTTTATTGTTTTCTGTCTTTATAGCAAAGAAATATTTTTTTATGTGTCCCTTAGAGTGCAAGTAAGTTACCATTCTGTCAAACTGAGTGCACTGAGTTTCATAATAGACTTATGAAAATTGAAGGTGTTTAAAATGTGCATGCATTTCTTTTGGTTTCTTGGAAAACATGATATTCTTAGTTAATATAATGTCCTAGGTATAGCTGATTCATCAAGTACAGGACCTGTACATGATCTGTCTGTTTACATTGGTGTAACCCCACAAAATTAAAACAACATGATGAGAATTGATGCTGTTTATACCTCGTGTCCCAGCTTATGAACGTTCTCATTGATTTGAATGGCAAATTTTGTCTTCACTTTCAAAAACATGCTACTGTATATGTTTAGAAATTGTGTGCCTTATGCAGCTTAAATGAGAAATTGCTTTTAGTGAGGGACTTGCTTTAGACATGGTACAGCATGCTCTGGTTTTGCAGGGTGCTCTGTTCCTTTAAAGCCGTGCAATTCTGTAGGTGTTTACTTGCTTAGGTTTTCATATGAAATTTTCCATCAGTTCTTAACAAATGCTGATTATTCACAGGAGTCAGTGTGGTGAATATTTGTGTTTATGTAGTTGCTCATGTTAAAGAAAAATTCTACCAGATGTGAGTTACCCTAGGTTTGCTTTATTGCAGTGCTGGATGCACGGGGGAAATAGCTCCACCAAAGGTGCATCCAGCGCTGCAATAAAGCAAACCTAGGGAAACTCACGTCTGGTAGAATTTTTCTTTAACAGCTCATATTTTTCTATGTGAGTTACTACTCTATTTTAGCATTTTGATATCTCCAGGGAAGTTACAAGAATAAGGTCTTGATTAGTTTTTAAACCTTTGGTTGTGCTAGTAAGTATTTTAAAGTTATGAACAGGCTCACTTGTTGCTGATTTTGTTTTTTAAAGGAAAGGTTTTGTTTATGTAGTCATTTTGACAAGTCGTTTTTTAATATGTTACAGTATGCATTGTGTAACGCAGTGCATTATCAGCAGTCTAGTTACTAAGAATTGATCAAAACTAAGGAAATCATACCCGAAAAGTCGGGCACTTCCAATCTAACTGTACAATTTGATGACTGTGACAATTTATGCTTATTGTATTAAAGAATATTAGTTCCTTTGTTGATGTGAAAGGCCAAGGATTTCATGCTTCAAGAAGTCAAATTGTTAACGCATTTAACTGTTGTCAGTAAATCAAATGGATTTTTTGAGTTCATTTCTCTTGATGGTTCTTTAGATGCCCCTACTTTCCTTGCTATGGTTGGTATTTTTTCTTCTGTCAGTGCATCTTCAGCATAAGGTACTCAGAGCAGGATTATTCATGTTTCTATTCAACTGCAAGGGTTAGAAACTTCCTTTGTTTTTTTAAAGATACCTGAGTTTCTTATTTCATCTATGGGCAACCAGATTTGGGGCTTTAAGAAAAAAAATACAAATATTGTAAAATTCAGAGCTTAACAGCTGGGCTTTTACAATTAAAATAAAGATCTTAACAATATTGTCTCATTCTCTGGAAACAGCCTACTGGGAACCGGTAATGAAGAGCAAATCCATGCATACCGTAGTGGTGTATTACTGTGCTAACCAGGGCAGTCTCACAATCAGTTTGGAGCAAAATAATTATCCTAAAATGACTATTCATTGCACAATTTTGGGATTTTACAAATTTTACATTAATTTACATATTTAGATGATGTCTGTAGCACTTCCTTGCATACCTTTTTATGGTTTTGGCATTAGCACAAGGCTTCAGTAACTCTAATTTTGCTGTCTTTGCTGATGCTGCAGAAGTACTCAATATGTACTTTGATATTCCCATTTGAAACCTAATTAAAACATTTTCGTGTATTTGATCCTGAACAATGGAGTTAATCGTATGCCTAAAAAGTGTCAATCCTTTGCTGATGTTTAAACATTATGAAGTTTTATTTTCAGCACGCTGGCAAAAATTCTAGAAACGGGGATATTTTAGATTGGTGTATATATAAGAATTTTAGTGTATAGAGAGATGAGTGTAGATAGAATTTCTTGGCTTCTTTGTCCATCTTTCCTTGAGAACACATACTATTTGAAAGAGGAGTTTGGAATCTGGTTTGCCGTAAATACTAATTATATTCTTGGTGTGGGTTCTTGCTTTCGTAGTCGCGATAACTGTTGCTTTGTGCTTAGCGGGACAGCTCACAGCAGTTATTGTAGAGAGTAATGAATGATGTTTATTTGTGCTGTACGGTTGACCACATCTGGGGGTGAGAACACGCTGGCAGCTAATTGGCCTGGCAAATGATCAGGCTGCTACAAAACAGGATCTTGTGTTCGGCAGAAAAATAAAATCACAAGGAACTGTCATCCCTTGCTCCTTACTGATGGTTTCTAGTGGAGGTGACAAACATTAGCAGTGGATATGATGTGGAGATCTACTCTGTCACGTGCGTTTCTTTCATTGAATGCCTCGAATCATTTTGCAGTTATTAACTCCTTGGGACTTAATCTCATACCCAGCGATCTGTGTTACTTACTAGTTTGTAGAGTTGTGTCCATCTGCGTTTGCTCTCCTTTTTGTCCTGGAATACTTGCATACTTGACTTTTGAACTGATCACATTAGTGAACATTAAGGACAAATAGCCCTGCCTGGAAGTCAGTGTTGTGTTGTTTGGCATTGAGTAATTTCCTGGAAGTACGGCTGATGCTGCTCCTAGTTAAGATCTCAGACCTTTAGATTTCTTTAAGCTTGGAGGAGCTAGAATCATGAAAAATGAAGGAATTGCAATAATTCTGTGATGAGGGGACAGCAAAGATCACAATTTGCATTTTTATGTCTTACTGCTTTGTAGTTTAGCTCCCTCCCACGGAGACTGAGCCTTGCAGCTACTCTCCTTCCCCAGCAGACCGCTTTGTGCCCGTGCTGGAACCGAGCGGTTGCCTTTCCTCCAGCCTTAGTAGCGCAAGTAGTAGGGAAGAGTAGTAAAGGCTGGTCATTACTCACAAACCGAGGAGTACTTTTAAGTGGGACAAAGCAAAAAGAATAGGGGAAGAAATAGCATCTTTTGGACTGATGGCAAAGCAATTGCTTCAAAAGGTTGCAAGGATGAGAGTGGCAGCCTGCCAAGGAGGTACCCTTCCCTCCCCTTCCCGCGGCCGCTCCCTGTTCATGTTAACAAGAAGGAAGAATAAAGTTCATCTGTCCTGCTAAATCATTTTGTGGACAGTGAGGTTTTAAAATAGAGAGGGCTTTGATAGTATTTGAATATCTGTGTTTAAAATGACTGGATCAACAGGTCCAAATAACACGGCAAATTTGTGGTGTTAACCAGCCGTGTGATGGAGAATAGCTTTAGGAGGCGTTTGGTCCTTTTTAGTTTTGAAAAGCAGTTTGCAGCATCTGATGCAGCAAAGTACACCTGCTAAGCATGAAGGTTATGCTATTGATTTCTAAGCTAGGTAGAAGTATGTTCCTAGCTCCCTCCCTTGTATAACTGCACAGAACATCTGTCAGGACATAACAGATCCTATCACAAATAAGCATGGCCATAGTAGCATTTGTTTTTCATCTGTACAAACTTTGCTTGTATCTGAATGGGTTCTCTGAAATAATTTTTTGAAAAATTTTGCCTTTTCCTTCTACTTAAAACAACTTTATTTATTTTCTGAAGAGCACGTGTGTATTGTTTATTTTACCTTTTGAATGTATTTTGAAAAATAGGCAAATCAAAGGACAGTTGAATTCATATTTTACTGGATGAGCTAAGAAAATGTAAATTAAATAAGCCTTTAGCTTTTTTGCCTGCTCTGAGTTCTCTGTGATGTTATTGAGCAGACTAGATGCCTTGCAAGCTTGTTGTAAGCAACATGTGGAAAAAGAGGTGCCCTATCCTATTATTTGGTTGATCCTCAAAAAACAATGAAAAAAATGTCATGCTTATGTAATCAGGAATTTGATGCTGTAAAAAGAGAAGGGAAAATAGCCTAAAAGCTTGCTATGGGATTACAGTTGTTTTTAGCACTTGACGGTTAAGCGTCTTTTAGTGTTGTGTCTCTGAACTCTCATAACCAATAATTTAGCTGCTAATTCAATTGTGTGATGATTGATTGCTGTGAACAATTCCTTGAAGAGCACTACAAATTTCTTCTGTGTTTCACTATTCACTGTAGTGGTTTTTACTCCCTCTGTTACTTTGTGTGTTGGCACGCAGTGATATGTGTAATAAATATGTACCAAAATGGTGTATACATAGAAAATGGGAAACAACACACATTTGCTAGAAAACTCTTTGGAGCACGCTTTTAGATGTAGAAGGCTGTGCTGATCCTCTGTTTTGCTGCTGAACTTCGACTGTTATTTTCCTTTTGCCAAAAGTACAAAAATGTATAATGAACAGATTAAGATGAGATTATTTTTTCTCTCTAACAGCACTATTCTATTTATAACTGTAAATCTTTTTTTTCCCCCCCTCCTCCCTCGCATCTGTAACAGCTAGCCGATGGCGGAACCTCTTCTCTACACCTGTCTCCTTGGCTTTTCCCTATAGTCCTGTTGCGAGACTCACCCCGTATACCAATGGCTTTAATAGTCCCAGCTTCTCTAAAACCTCCAGTAAAGCAATACTAACACCTGAACGGACAGGTAATGCTTATCTTTTTATTGATTTACAGTGCTTACAAAGTTGCTTAATTTAATCTCATCTTGCTAGCATTTAACAATAATACACTGTTCAGATGATTGTATATAGACTCATCACAGAGGGAGATTATTTATTTTTTTTAATTACCTAAAATTTAGCAATTAACTAACAGTGTAGGTTATCTTCTATGTTACGCAGCATGTTATAGGAAAGTGGTGCTAGTAAACAGATCCTATTTCTCAGTAATGGTTTACCTGACTGTGTCAGCTTGATCAGTCCCCAGCTTTGCCTGCCCTTTACTGCTCATTTCTACCCCACCATGCCCCTTCCTTATGTCCACAGAAACATTTGTGCAGCTGTGTAATGACGTTGCAGGGAGAACTTACCTATTAGAAAAAGAGCCAGCAGAATTATGGCTGTTTTCAAGCTGGCATTGTTGGTACCATCCAAATATTATTTTATGTCAGTGATTTTCAGAGGACACAGGAGCTTCAGGAAAAATACAAACTTTCTATGGGTTGTAAATTGCGAAGAGTTGCATTTTTCCTTCTTCGCTACAGGTATCAGGAGTTAATTTATATCTGTGATTTCTCTCAAGGTGCAGTGGCAGTGGAGAAAACAATCTTCTGGGGAAGAGACATTAACATTTTATTGCTGGCACGACCAGGTGTGGTCTAAGGAAGTTAGCATTAGTGTCACACTGATCTGTGTGCAATTTTATTTGCAACACATGAAATCGGTGCAGAAGGCCCTGTTAGAGATATGGGTGCTGTGGGTGAGATAGATACAGCTCCAGACCGAACGCCTGGTGTAGGTGTCTGTGTGAGATGTCTAAACTCCCCTATTCGATGGGGTGTAGTTTAGTCCCTAATCGAAGGCATCTCATGCTGTTTGAGATACCCTCAGGTATCTTGTGTAGTTTCCCACTGCTGCTGCAAAAGGGCACAGCTGTTACCACCTCTGCAAAACCTCAAGGACGATTGTAACTTGCAAATTGAAAATAGCAAACGTTTACTCCTTACAGTCCTTCCAAAGCTAAGTAATCCCTTGCGTGTCCTTTTCTGTTGGAAGTATTGTTAGAGAACAGCTGAATTTAGGATGAATGTTAGGTGGCTGCTTTGAGCAGCGCTAGAGGATGCAAACACATCTGTGGTACAAGCACAACCGATGGATGAGCCATCGTCACAGCGGTTCTCGCCCCACAGGCTGTGGGCCTCTGGCGGTCCAGAAGATATTACAAAGTGATTTATGGTTTTATTTGAAGAATTTTTCTTTAAAGTTGGGCAGCAACTAGCTCGTACAACTAATTGCAATTTAGTTTATATTGTACTATCATGGAGGGAAAAAGAATCCAGGACCCTCTCCAAAAGGTAGCTCAGTGAAGGAGGCAATGCTTTCTCTGTTATTGCATAATGTTCAGTCTTAATTTGTTATAATCATTGTTATAATCATTGATTTATCTATAGTAATACTATAGATTACTATTGATTTATCTAATTACTATAAATAATTTTAAAAAACAGTGAAATTTAGATAAATGGCTCTGATGTGGAATCTGAGTACTGAGCAGAAGTTGGTGACACATAAACACTTGATTTTTCAGGGCAGAATAGTGAGAACCACAGTCCCATAAGAAGGATTCAAATGCAGATGCGTTTAGACTACACTAACTAATCTGAGCTGTATCAGAACTGTACTGGGTAAATTATTCATTGTCTGGGCTATGTGATGCTATTTTGGGAACAAGCAGAGGAATTCATGATCTGTTACTACACTTACTTCTCATGAGTCTCAAACCCCTTTGCTAATTGTTAGTGGATTGCACTACACATCTGAAAAATTCTCAGTTGTACGGAACGCATTTTAAGCTACTGTAACATAAGGGGAAGATAGTTGTGAATGAAAGATAGCCAGACGTATTCACAGACTAAAGGTTATGTTTTTTCACATAGGTTACATTTCTAGGAGTTCACCTTTGAGCCCACAGTCATCAATAGACAGTGAACTGAGCACCTCGGAGCTGGAGGATGATTCCATCTCCATGGGATACAAGCTGCAGGACCTCACCGATGTTCAGATCATGGCTCGTCTACAGGAGGAGAGTAGGTGGCTTTTTTCATTTTTCAAAATAGTCTGAGGAAGATTTCCCATAACAGCCAAAACTGCTCCAGTCTGGTGTCAGTCAAGTGGATCTTTCTTAAATGAAGTCACCTCTTGGGTGGCAAGTGGAAAAACTCTTCACCTGCAAAGAGAAGGTGTGCACATTGTTGGATTCAGGTTAATGGTACTGGATCTTTCAAAACTTTTTCTGAATCCTAACTGGTAGCTCCATACCTGTTGAGTACATTTAGGTTTAGAAGGTTTATACTGTCTCCCCAAATGAATTAAAATTATTTTATTTCTGGGGAGGGAAGATGCTAAAGCATTTTTTTCATGCTTACATTTCATCAGAAAGCTAAAAATAAGCAGCTCTCATGAATTTCGTTGCCTCTACTTTGATTTTCTTAATTGTCAGATTAATTTTGAAATTAATTTCCCTTTAAATTGGGGTATTTAAATTTAACATTTTGGTTTGAGACTAGTGATTATGCACAAAGCTGAGTCCAGAAGCTCGTTTGACATAGATTATAGTTTGGCTTGATAGTAATTTTTGGAAAATGTCTTTATTCATAAATAAAGGCCATTTGACTTAGAAGTCACTCAGACAGTAAGTGCTGTATCTTTCTCACTTCCTGTTAGTGCCAAGTGAGACAACAAGGAGGAAATGATGAGATGAAAAACAAGAGAAATTCAGAGATAATGACTGAAGGAAAATGCAAAGTATTAAGGGACTAAATGAAAGACAGAAAAAATGTGAAGAAGAAATTAAAGCTGTGGTCTGGCTGCAGCAACCAGACCAAGCAGGTCGACGTGATCACTTCTCAGCAGTCAAATTTGCTGAGCATCTGGTAGCACTCGTTATGTTCAGCGTAAAAATTAGCAAGTGTGAGACTTTCCAAGATAACTGAATTCTCAGCTGGCAAATGTGTGGTCACAGCTTGGAAAATTTCTGATATTATGTGAAAGTTATAATAATTAAAAAAGAATTTATGACTATCAGATACAAAGGGTTACATTGCTTTAATGACAGCTGTGCCCATCTTCAGAATGAGGTTTATAAAAGGCTTCACGTACTTAGCTCTTTAAGGAAAAACACTGTTTTTCTTACAATCATTACACCTGACATAGATTAGATCTCATCCTTGTAGTAGTAGCTGGTACAGAATGTTTGAGCACATGATGTTTTTTGTCCACTTAATCCTGGGGAAAGTGGTAGTATTATACGTGCGTGTTGGCATACTCCCTTCGCCACAAATAGAAACTCCCACTCGAGTCGGGGGGGGAAAAGCATATTAAGAAGTTTTCAT
This sequence comes from Balearica regulorum gibbericeps, assembly GCF_011004875.1. Taxonomy (NCBI): domain Eukaryota; kingdom Metazoa; phylum Chordata; class Aves; order Gruiformes; family Gruidae; genus Balearica; species Balearica regulorum. Next base: position 172,038,090 of record NC_046184.1, on the reverse strand, counting down.
TATGAAGCAAAGACATCTGTCAAAGCTGAGGGATTTTTGTAAATCTAGGAAAGTTGTTATCTGTAGCTGTTGGGAGTTACTTGTCCCCGGGCAATGCGATGCACATCCCCTTTGTCCTTTGCTACTGTGCAGCTGTAAAGGGGGGATGTACAAGGGACGTGGATGTTACCACGTGGTAGGTGGTAGGATGCGTACCTGTCAAAAAAACAGCAGTGTTACCACTAAGCCTTGTCCATGAGACCTGCTGCTAGCAGGAACTAATTCTGGTTCAGGGAGGTTGGAGAGCCAGAATATTTACATGGGTTATAAGTTTAGGAAATGTCATTGCCAGCATTTTCATTGCATGTACATAGAGGTTTAATAGCAATAACTTGGAAAACTAAGAGTGAGTGTTAATTCCTCTAATTAAGAGTGTTTAAAAGTTAAAAACTTAATACTCATGCCATCTTTCTATTGGCAGAGAAACAGGTGCCTCCTGAAGGCAATTCATCTTATGTTGAGAGGCATCTAAGACATCTCACAGGTACTGCGTTTTGGAGATGCCTGTATTCTTTTTTTTAATTTTTTATTAAAAAGAGATCTCGAGGGAAATAATTCAGGCTTAGATGCCTGAAAGGTAGACACCAAAAGTTAGATCCAATGAATCCTACCTTCAGCCTAGTGACATTGTAAATCCAGTTCTTGCTGTAAAGTTATGTTTGCTTACATGCTTACTTTTCAAGATTGAAGTGCATGTTAAGAGTTAATCACTCATCAGAAGCCAAATCATCCTCTTCTTGGAATTTACAGGCCTTAGGCAAGATTATGCTTCGACTTCAGCATCTGTGTCAAGGCACAGTTCGAGCATCTCTCTGCATGCGGGAAAGAAAGGGACGTGCGGTGACCAGGAATACGATCGTTATAGTCTTGAGGACGAGGAAGAATTTGACCACCTCCCGCCTCCGCAGCCGCGGCTGACTCGCTGCTCCCCCTTCCAGAGAGGGATTCCTCACTCACAGACTTTCTCCAGTATCCGGGACTGCAGGAGGAGCCCTACCTCCCCGCACTTCCCTTCCAGCACTTATCAGCAGCCCTACTACTCTCCTCAAGCCCAAACTCCAGAGCAGCAACCAAATAGGATTAATGGAGGTGGGTTACACACTTTTCCGAGATGTCTTTTCTCTGCGCAAAGCGCCAGTGCCATTTTAAAGATCAAGTTGTGTTGACGGAGTGAAGTGTGTTTAGTGTACGACAGCTAGATCAGTCCATGAATTGTGACAAGCAATTTAAGCCTGTGCAAATGATCGAGGTATGTTATTGTTAAGTAACTTGCTACAAAATGTCATGCTACCTGGTCATGAAAATTGTTGCTTTAGTCTGTTTGCAAGTGCTGCAAGGATGACCACAAGTGAAGAAAGAAGAAAAAAGAAAGAGTAGCACCTTTTAGCAGGCTAATAGTTGGTTAGAAGAACTGTTCAGGCTTTCGAGCTTGGCCTGTGCATGTCCATCATGGATACAGTAAGATACAAAATAGGGTTTTCAGATTTTCCTTCCCTTTCTTATTCCTGACTTTGCTGTTAATGCAGCTATGCTGTGAATCTGCAAGGAGTGCTTATGGCAGGGGTCACCACTCTGCTCCTGTTCCAGGTCTGGTAGAGCGGGGCAGACTGTTAAAGCAGTGGGAGATAACGTCACTCCCAAACTATTCTGAACATTGCTGCTTTTTGCACTGTGTTTGAGAGATATTCCAGAGTCCCTGGAAGATCTGTCTCTTGGTGCTTGCTCAAGTTTCCCTCTGTTGTTGCTGTTACCTCTCCTTTCATTCCTTATTATGATCACAATTTTCCTCTTCCTGCTGCATCTTACTTTCCTATTCCTTCATTTTTTTCCCCAAGCTAATTCAAAACAGTTTTCAGTCAGGATCTTGTTTGTAACGTTACAGGTTACAGTTCACCCTTGGGCAAGAAAATAAATGTGGTGTTCAAAACAGTTGTTATTTATAGAGTGCTACAGGTATGCATGTGGCTTTCCTGACAAATAAGACATGACAGGTTGGTGCCAAAAGCACTCGCATTCAAAGAAAGACATGGCGTGGAAGTGTAATCGACAAGTGGCAGTATGTAAAGACGGCTGAAGTTCACAGACGGTACCGCGACATGGGTGTTTGTTGGTACGGTGTATGTGCCGTATTAATTTCAATGTTATTTTTCTTGCCAGTGAGGTACAAGAATGGGACAGCATTGCTGGGCTTGCGGAAATATTGGGGAGATAGAAAGGAAGGTTAGGGGGCAGTTTTGATTCAGGAATAAGGGCGGGATGTGGTGCTTGATGTTTTTTTTTTTTTTTTTATGGTCCTCAAATGCTTTTTCAATTATTTTTTTGTGTTCTGTGTCAGTGGAACTTAAGCATTGGATTCCCAGCTGGAAACCTCAGTACTTACAGGGCACTAAAAATACTAGGCTCCGAGATTATTAACTAGAAAGTGTATAAACATGAAAGGCCACCGATTTTACCACCTGGTTGCTTTTTTTCTCAAGAACTTAGTGTCGGATAATCTTTTTGGTGTCACTCAGAACGTGGACACACACAACTTCAGTTACCTGTTTGCTGGGATGGCAGGCAGTCCTATAATAGTCAGTAGCACTATTTTTACAGGGGAATTATCTCTTTAGCTTCTGCACCTTCAGACTGTGACTCATGCAGCACTCATCCACATAAGTGGAAAATACTGATGGTGAGAAATGTTTTACTTTGGCTGTGTTCTGATGGCAGACAAGGAGTCAAGTGTTCGCTGAATTGAGTATGTCTGAGTAGTGTTACGACAACATCTTCTCATCGGCACTTCTCATCATCTTGGCAACAATTTCATTGTCTTTCAGGAACTTCTACGCGTCGAGATTGAGGTAGACTGCAGAATAAGAATTTGTCTGAAGCCCAATATGATGGACAGTGTGTTTCTGCACTGTTGCAGTTATCCAAGGCAAATGAGGAAGAGGGGTATGATAATGGGGCTAAACTGTTCAGTTACAGCTTTCAATATATGTGGAAATCATCATCCATAATTAATCAAAATCACACATGCCCCATGCTGTGCTGCTTTGAGTTGCTCCAACAGTCTTCCCAAAGCTCCCTTCCTCCAAAGAGATCACTTGTGATCCTGTATGTGCAGTCAGCAGCCTGGCCACTGGTTCGTGTGATCATTCACAGAGCTCTCCATAAAAGAAGAGTAAGTGGCAAGTAAACACTGAATTTTGGCACTCAGTCTGGGGTGAAAAAACAGTGTTTATCTTTGACACAATGTCTCCCCAAAACTAGTCTATGTGTTTAGCTCAAGTACAATTTTTTGCCTTTAGGAACAAATAGTACGAGGGATGCTGTCCTACCCGCTTTTAGTGAAGTTTGTTTGTTGTGGTGTGCTAGTTGAGGTACTTATTCTAGCTTTACCTGTGCTATACCTTCAACAAATATGTTGAAGGTGCGATAAACTAGGAAAAAACTTTAATAATTCTTTTAAGAGTATAATACTGGTTGCCTGATGAGGAGCGCCTACATTTAGATGCTGAGATGTCGGTGCCCACGTGTGAATGAAGGGTCCAATTCAACAGCCCGCATACAGGCGCTGAGTGCTGTGTGGGGTACTCCGATGGACCCTGCTTGGCTTCACTATCGCCGTGTGTCAGTGCTGTTTAGATGCCGTAGACAACCCCAGGCCTCTCACGTGGCATGAAATACCTGTACGTAGGCACTGACTTGTGCACTAGGTGTCCAGTCTCTCACTATAGCAAATGGTTTGATGGTTCTTCATCCACGGGATTGCATTTTAGGCACCAGAGAGATTGTCTGGTGTTCCTGGTGCCCTGGTAATCTTCTGCCTGTGCTTGGGGTGAGAATACTCTCAGATATGTTTTCCAGATGTGTTTTGAGGCTGTAATTTTGAACCCACACATTGTTCTTGCCAATGCGTTTTTGCAAAGTGCTGCCCCTTGGTGTAATTTTGACACTCTGCCCTGTTTTAAATTGCTGTACATCTGTTTTAAAATACAATACCATATATCTGTTTTAAATACCACACTATCTAGCCCTCACTGTCAGACCCAGGTTCTTTCTCTCACCTTATCCCACCAGTACCTTGTCTGTGTGAATGGTCCCAGTCCTGTTTACTGCCAGTCCCCAACAGCTTGCTGTACTGACAGGCTCCTGGTAAATGCTAGCATAGAGTGGCAGATGTGTACAAATGTATATATGTTAAGATATGAAATATGTTAAGATGTGTTTAAGGTGTATTTGGGGCCACTTGTAGCATAGGCTGTAGGCATACCTGTTGTTACCTCTTAAACGTAGTGTGTGTATGTTATCTTTGCTTTCAAATTAGTTTTCTTTCCTGTTCTGGCAAGAATACACTAGTAGAAGAGCTTTGCATGAAATCTGCTTTTTTTTTTTCCCCCTTATTTAATTACACGCTCTCCCTAAATCAGCTGAATTGTCTGCAATGAGTTACATCAGAAAAAATCTATCTATGAATTTTTTAAGGCATTCTTGTTTTCAGGGATTTTGTAATCGGTTAGTGGATCAGAAAAAGATCCTTTAAAGATCTGAGAGACGCAGGAGATGAATAGCTTTTAAGTATCTGTTGCAATTAGCTAAAGTGAGTCCATCTAGTCAGTGTGTGTTTTATAATTTAACAAAGCTTTTAATATGTTGGCAACGGAAAGATTTATATTTATACCTCTCTCACCTTCCTCTAATTTGGAGTTCATGGTTAACAACTTAAAATGTTGCTAACTCTATTAATAATCAAGAATACTTTATATTTAGTCATTTTCATATAAGAAATATCACCATATTTCAAAAAAACCCAAGCTGTTTTCTGCTTCACTTTTTCCATAAATGTACACGTTTTGTTTTTTTTACTGTGAGAAACAAGTAATCTCATTCTAACTTTTAAAAAAATATTTTTAAATTTCTCTTTGATCACTTTATTCTTTTTTAATAGATGTTAATTTTTATGCCCTTTATTAGTTCTGACTTTGTGAAACCAGAAAAACAGAACTATAGTGAAAACATCCAGAGTAGTCAAAATCCAGGATGGACAAGATACAGACAATGGGATTGATGATCTTGTGTTCGGGCCCACTTTCAAGATGTTTAGATAAGCTCACTCACAAACTTTTATCCTGGCACCCCTTGTTTCACGTGCATTTTAAAGTGCCTGTTATAATACATGAAAATTAGAAACTTTGGGTAAATTATTCCAGCTAAAGAAGAAATTTATTATAATGTAGTAAGAAGAGACAGATGAAAAATACATCCTTCACTGAGTAGCAATGCATGCAATCTGGTTAATTTTATGTTTTCCATGACCTTTTCATGTTGATTTTTAACCTTTTAATTTGGTTGATATTTCATAAACAGGCCATGGATACCATTCGCCTTCAAAACATTGCTTTTAGTTTCCAGAAACTGCTAGTTTTGAGTTACTTTACTGCATACACTGTGGGGGAATAGCTTTTCTTAGGCAGAATGTTACAATCATCGTTGGCTGTTGCAACACCCTCACCACATTTGGAAAGCTGCAAATGTGTTGGTGGCTTGGGGGGTTTTGTTTGTTTGTTTTGGGGGGTGTTTTTGGGTTTGCGTGGTGGTGGGGTTTTTTTTCAAGTAATCTCAGGGCAGGTATAGAAGAGCAGCATTTCAGGGGCAGTAGGTTGGTGTTTAGGTAGCAGTTCAGAAGAGACTAACATTGATTTGTGTGTTTGGGAAAAGGTCTGTTCTTACTGATTTAGAGAGTTTTCCTGCTCGTGACCGCTCTTGTTCAGTAAGGGAGAATTCGCTGTAGGAAATTGTTGCAGCCTCTTTATTAAAGAAAAGGAGAAAAAAAAAATATTATTTAGTCACCTTTGAAGTTATATTGAGAATAGTAATCAGTGGGGAGAAGTCATGGAAGGATAACGGAAAAATCTTTGATTTGCTGTAACTATCTGTGCAGGGACACGTATGCCTGTGAAGCCAGAGTGAGATGAAAGAATAATTCTAAATAAAATGGAAGTGTTCAACATTAGTAAAATGTAGGTATTGACAATTATGAAGAATGATGTCTGTCTCTTAACTGAAAGACTTGTTTTGAGTTCTTAATCTATGTTTGTATTTTTACACACTGATGTCCCTGTTGTATCAACTGACGATTCCACAGACCTTTAACTAGACCTTGGTGTATTTGGTATGTTATCATCATAACAAATGTATTGCAGATACTGAACTTGGGTCTTCAAAGATGAGGAAAAAAAATTAATCCCTTAAAGTGAAGTTGTAATTGAGTCTACAAGTTTGTTAAGGATTTCAGAACAAACTCTGAATATCTACATAATATAGAACATTATATTTAAAGTAGAAAAGCACAGATTTTTTTCCTTATGGTTTTTCCCCAACTTATTTGTGCATACAATACAGATAAGGCAGAGCTGAATTTGGAGGGTTTGCATGAAGGATTTCAGTATATGTAAGAAACTGCTAACATAGCTTAAACGGTGATATAGATTTCTCTGAGACACTAATAATGATGATTCATTGTATCACATTCCTTAACGATCGTGCACTTTTGGCGAGGCTTGTGAGTCCTTTTGTTCAAATAACACATTGATGACGCTTGCAGAGAATCACAATGAATGAATACATGCGTTTTAAGACACTTCACTGTAGAGTCAGCGTAAGCTGTCCTTGCAAGGAGAACCTCACTGGGTGAGATATCTTGGCAGAGAGAAGGTGATACTTAGCAAGAACCGCTACAGGACTCCCAGTCTGGCAGCTCACCAAGAACGCATCTCTTCTGGGGCAGCTTTGCTCTGAGGACAAGGTCTCTTTGCATGCTATGTGGACATTAATCTTCGACTGGTGATAGTATTAGGTCAGGGAAGGAAGGAAAAAAAAAAAAAAAAAGTCAGTGGAACAGGGGCAGCCGACAGCGGTACTGGGACCAGGAGGCAGAAGGCAGGTGCTGCCTGTTCTGGTGTCCTGCCAGAAAGAAGCTGGGCCACCAATTCCAGGATGACTTCAAAGAAGAAAAGGCATCAGCGGAAGATGGAAAAAAAAAAATCAGAACTGAAGCAGCTGGGTAAGAGGCAAACTGCTGTCTTTAATTTTGTGGAATGTTTGACAAAATAAGGGACGCTTTTGCCTGGTTTTTTGACCTGTTTCTCACCAGCAGTGAATATGCTGTGGGGTGGTCTTTTCACGCACACTGTCTTTTGAGGGCAGAGGACCCTGTATTTCACAACTGCCAGTGTTTCCTGTGCTGTAGGTAACAGGCAATTCAGCATGGATGCTACATGGGGGAAAAAGTGTAAACACACAGTAGGCGATTTTTGTTGTATCATTCTGTTGCAGATATGTGAAAGAAGGGCAATGTATGCCACCTAAAGAACACTCACAAAGTGACAAACACAAGTGTGTATATGCATGAACTATTCTTAGAAGGTGGTGATAAGCAAGAACTGTTTATTAACTCCCTTGCTTGACGTATCTTTGCATTTTCTTCATACTTTCACGTATATCAGTAATACAACGTCTTTAGGTCATGCTGTTACATCTCAAAGAAGGCTGGGAGAGGTGAAGATACATCTGTGGTGCTTTATATGGCTGCATCCTACTTAAACATTGTATTTGTTTTGGCCTAGATTGTAGTTGAGACTTAGTAGTAGGTCACAGTAACTTTGGATGCTGTAGAAGGTGCAGGTCCTTTGAAGTTCCTTGCTGGTTAATATCCACATCTTCCTAACAGAACAAATGGTAAACAACTGATTTTTTTTTTTTTGATTTTTTTTTTTTTTAGGCTTGCCACTGAACCACTTCTGCAGAAGAGGTAGCAGAAACTGTAGCAAATTTAAGCATTCATCATAAACAGGAGTATTTTGGGAAAATTACTTCTCACCTGAGAATACATCTCAGTGCTGCTACTCCTCTCTGTTAATTTTCTCATCAGTCTTAGGAGACCAAAGAACTCTAGAAAGGGAAGGGTTGCTATGAGCAGCTTGGAAAAATATTTTTATTTTCTTCTTCTATCTCCAGCAAATTTGTATCTAGTTACATCTCAGCGTGACTGAAATAATATTAAAATCATGTAACTCCCACTTTCTGCTTCCATATATCAAGCTCACAAGAGCCAGCGTTCATTTACAGACAAAGCATCTGTAAGACTCTTTCCACTGTTCTTAGGAGGGAAACAGGTGACAGAACAAACTTCAAGAAAGAGATGAAAGAGGATGCATCATCCAAGAAGATGAAAGCTGCAAAATGCCATCAAGACAAACATTTCTGGGTTTTCCCCAAACACAAAACTGACCTGCTATTTTCGTTGCTTTTCAGGGCCATTTATCTCAGCAGACACAAGGACCCATCAAAGAAGTAACGCAGATGCTTGATGGATGAGAATTTGCAGTGCAGCAGGAATCTGCTGCCTGAGGACTGAATGAATCAGCAGCAGAGCAGACTGCTGGAACGAGAAGGGACTAATGAACAGGAGGCAAAAGACGTGGCCACCCATGACATGAAGGAAATCCAAGCTATTTCTGTACCTATTTTTCCTGCTATTGTAGCTGCATCCATTGGACAATTCAAGGCACAGATCGTGCTTGTGGTGGCCCCTGCAGTCCCTGAGTGGAAGAGCATGTAGAGTCCAAGGAATTCTGCTTATATAGCATGATACATGGATTGTATTAGACAAAGAGCTTTTTTGTGCAGTGTCATCTTCCCTGCCACCATCCTGGTGCTCAAACATTTTTTTGCCAAGTGCTGTAATGCTAACCTAGGATTTCAGGACCTAGGGTTTTAAAGGGTAGGCTAGGGCTCCAAAACTAACAGTAGCTACAGACATCCCATATTCATGAATTTTCTGCCACTCTGGGCCAGGAAGGCTTTCATCATAGGTGGACAGTTCCCTTTCCAGTTTGCAAAATCAGGAGTATTTCAGAAATAGGGACATATAGTAACTATATGGATGCCATTGTTTTCATCCCCAGGACAGTTTTGGAAGCCTGATAACTGTTGTATCATTGTTATATCTGTGATATTAATACTTACCACCTGACTGAACCACAGTGGTAAACCCTTTGCTAACGTTCTTTGCTGTACCACTGACAGTTTCAGCCTGATAGTGTCAGTGATGAGTCACTGAAGCACACCACCTCTAAGGCTTGGATGCAGGATTACCCTTAAACTGGTTCTTTATTAGGATTTGGCTGTACTCCTCTTTCTGGAAACTCAAACCTTGCGTTTCCTTTTCTTACACTGAACTCTGCCTTATCTTATCCCTCATAGCTACTCTTTGATTTCAAAAATATGAAAATGTAGTATATTTAATTCATGGCAATAGTTAAACTATTTCCTAGACAGCAATGCTTTTCTATGTCAGTCTGTGGTAACTGAAAGTCAACCTTAGTTGAGATGGAAGAGAAGAGGGTCTCGTCATTACAGGATTAGTGTGCATGATGCAGTGTCAAGAACAGGTAGTAGTTGGGACATGAGGATATTAGAAATACTGGACCTTTGAAGTACAGGGATGTTTTTGACTATTTGCAGGATTTTGTACCAGTTCTTATGAGGAATAGTCATCAAAAAACAGCTGGAGTTGTAGCCTCGCTGTGACTCAGTTCACTGGAGTTACATAGGCATCGTATTTATTGAAGTTACTGTTAGTGACTACTGATACATTGTATAGATAGAACTGTACTGTCACTTCTTATTCCTCATCAGTTGTTAGCAGCTTTAAGGATTAAAGGAGCTCATGATGGTGCTAAATAGGTTATATATTTATGTGGACCGATAAACAGAGACTCCTAAGTCAATTCATTGTTTCTGTGGACCGAACCTGCCCTGTCTGAGCTAAGTGGCTGACCCAAAACAGCAATTGCAAGCCATGTGTGATGTCTTGTTCCTGTGCGTAAATCCAAAGCATCAATCTTGAAATGCCCTGCTTGCTGTTGGAGAGAGCCGTCATAGCTGCCTGTTAGAAGACAAGCATAGCCTTGCTTTGTGTTGTAGTGTAGGAACTGGAGGCAGACATCTGCCAGGCGCTGGAACCTACAGCAGGGGCAGGAGCTGGTGGCCTCCATGCTGACCACGGTACTGGGAGAAATGTAGCCATCTCAGCAAAGCACAGCACTTGTGCTCTTGCACCTGGCCGAGAGGCCAGCATTAGTGGTGTTGTCAATGACAATTTAAGGAATGACCCGTTATTTCCCCACAGTAGTGCTTTAGTGGAGTCTGTCACGTCACAGGAGGCAATTCAGACCAGGTCATTCAGCGTGTGCCTTTCTGCCCCCACACCGGTCTCTTCCGATTATACAGAATTGAGTCATCTCCCTTTGGCCCCACAGCAGAAGAAACCAAAAGAGCTTCACCTTGGATTACCTAATGCTGTTGTGGTTGGGAAGTTTCTTGAGATGTCAGACTTGGTTTCAACTTCTCTCTCCAAATCAACTAGTGTGAGTGGGATTACAGATGTCTTCTGACCTCTTAGACACTTGCCTTAGCTGTTAAACCTGCCCCAAAACGTTTGGGGCATTTGCAGCTTTCTTTTTGTGAAAGGCCCTATAGGCCTGTTCTGAAAATGCCCACCAAATCAGGCACCACAAGTGGGGTAGGAGGGAGAACTACCGGACTGGAAAATCCTGATGTCAACCCAGGGCTCTAAGCAACTGAACAGCATCAAGACTTAGCAGGTTTTGCGCATGGCCACCTGCAGAAACCTAACATGCTAATAAGGTTAGGTACTGAATGGAATTTTTTAGCATCTCATTGGCGCATGGAAGCAAGACTTCAGTCACTTAGGATGCACTCATCTCACCTGTCTTTAAACATTCACAATGTAGATACCTATGTCTGACTTTGTCACTGCAGCCTTGTTTTGTATCCACTGCAAAGAAGCAGGCACATTTAGGGCATGATTCATCTGACCTACTTTACACGTTTATGTGAAACTCATCGTTATTATGACACTTCAGTGTTTAAATCCTTGTGATACTGAAAATGTACTGCCTATTGGTGTCTTTAAAATTATTTGTGAATAATCGTGCTGTTACAATAGTCAGAAGGGTTCAATTAGTAGGGTGTCAATAACCTAGTCATGTTCTTCCTGCAGAGCAAAACCTTTCTTTGTGTTGAAGTTATTTTAATTTTGATTTTCTACAGAAATTATTCAGAGGCTGCTTGTGTTTGTTGGAAATTCTGACATGGCTATGGATGTTGTCTCCTTTTGCTTCAGATAAACTTCGAAGAAGCATGCCTAACCTCGCACGGATGCCAAGTACCCCCACCATTAACAGTAGTGCTGGCTTTGCTAGTTCTCCAGTCACTGTGAGGAACAGTCAGAGCTTTGACTCCAATTTGCACGGAGCCAGTAATGGGATTTCAAGGATGCAGTCATGTAGTAAGTACCTGTGTTCTTTGGCTGCGTGCTCGGAATCGATGGAGTGGTAAAATACGTGTCCCAGTCACTGATCCTCTGCTTTATGAAAGATTAATGCAGACTGTGTTTCTTTTGCACCAGATTTTAATATAGTTCAGGATTTTTAAAGTTTTTATTTTGGAAAAGAAATTCTGCCAATTTTGTTGTGCAATATTGAGAGTTTCATCACCTTTTTTGTTCTTTGCCCACTCATTTTGCACCAACTTTAAAATTATAATAATAATTAGTAGCAGTAGTAGTGTAGAAGCACCTATGATGCAATTAGTTCATATAAGGTTACATTTCTAGTTTTGATAGTAGAATTGAAAACTGCTTTTCTTGGTAATTTATGCAATGTTGGTGTTACAGTACACTGGATAAATACTGTCTTAAAATATGTGACCTCTCCTACTGAAGTTGAGCCACTTTCTTCCAAGCAAATGTGGTAAACAGAGGGTTATATCTTCAAGTATAATATACTTGTTGAGTGGGGGAGTTAAAATGACTCTGTAATTAGTTTAATTTAGGTGACTTCTTGATGGGGGGGTAGAGGGAGTATTGATCTAGTGGATGTTGAATTATTAATGTAGAACATGAACAAGATAGATCAAGATCCAAACCCATCTTTTTTAGCACAGTAGTTGAGGTACTCTGAGAGGAAATGGAAAAAGTGGGTTTCATCTGACACTGGCAGGAGAAAGGATTGAATTTATGCCTCATGTGTCCTGTGAGGTTTTGGAGGGAGATGTTGGCAAAATGTTTTGCTATGGTGTTTTCTTTCAAATTTGAGCAAAGTTTACAAATGTCTTCAAAATTATTAAATTGCTTAAATTTTAATTCTAATAAAATAATTTAAAATTTATACTTAAATATTTTAATACTTAGTTTTTATTTATATTTTTCTTAAATAACTGTTTTTAATAAGAGTTTCATAGCAATATATTGCCAGTATTATTTCATTGAATCACACATCTGTATTTGCTCCTGTGTCTTTAAAGGGATTTGAGATGTCCCTTTTCAAATGTGTTCAAAATAAGAATTGACCTGTGTGCAGTATGTTAGTTTATGTGCTTCAGGCTTTTGACAGTTTGCTTTTGATATGTGGACTTTGAAGCAGGTGTCTGATGTACACCAGAGGGCAGGATTGTGTAGAAAATCAATATATAAAGCTTCTGAAACCCGTAGCATTGGTTTTAAATGATAGTTTACATAACATCAGCCTGGGAATATGCTGTTATATTCAAGACCTATTTATAGCCGGTTTATTGTTTTCGTACATAAAGCTTAGACTTCTGTGATGTTTAATACAATGTTAATAATGATGTTTACATCATTAATACAATGTAATACATCGTTTAATACAATGTTAATAATGATGTTTAATAAATGTTCTGTGAATGTTTAATACAATGTTCCTTAAACAAGATGTGGTTATTGCAAGCAACCTTACAAAAACCTAAATGATCTAACAGTAATTAATTTATAGCTTCAGCAATTTCTCCTGTTTAAAGCTCTAATTGCATAGGTGGGATTAGTTTGCTTGTAATGGCTAATGAAACCTCTTTGAGGGGAGAAAGAAGGATGAGTATGTGGTGGGATTTTTGTTCAGGGTGAGGATGGAACAACATAGTTTAGTTCAGTGCAGTGTTGCTGGATGCAGGATTGGATCCAAGGAGTTTTCCAGCAGTTTATAATTAGCGAGTGAATTGCACAATGATGTGTTTATCCCTATTCAGATCTATCTAGAAATGTGCATTACTGCCTGGCCTCATCTGTTGCATACTGACCTTGTTACTTCCTTTTCTTACCGCTCTTTGCAGTTCCATCACCAGGACAGCTTCAACACAGAGTTCACAGTGTGGGACATTTTCCAGTGTCTGTCAGACAGCCTCTCAAAGCTACTGCCTACGTAAGCCCAACTGTACAAGGTGGTGGTGGTAGTAGTAGTAGTAGCAGCAGTATTCCGGTGTCCAACAACTTGCAGTTATATTCTAACACTGGGATCCCAATGCCAAACAAGACTGCCAGTCAAGGGATTGTAGGGCGCAGTGCTCTTCCAAGACCATCGCTGCCCGTCAATGGGAGTGGCATACCCAGAAGTAAAATTGCACAGCCAGTTCGAAGGTAAGAGTTAAACATGCCTCCTTCCTTACGTGGATGGCTTTGACTTAGATTGTGGGTTTGTTTGTCGCGGTTTTTTCTTCTCTTGAATGTGAGGCTGGGCTATAAAAAAGAGAAGCATTTCTACCTTCCAGTGCTGAGTCACAGAATCACAGAATGGTAGGGATTGGAAGGGACCTCTGGGGATCATCTAGTCCAACCCTCCTGCTAGAGCAGGATCACCTAGAGTGGATTGCACAGCATTGCATCCAGGTGGGTTTTGAATATCTCCAGAGAAGGAGACTACACAACCTCTCTGGGCAGCCTGTGCCAGTGCTTGGTCACTCTGAGTGAAGAACTTTTTTCTTTGTATTCAGATGGAACTACCTGTGTTCTGGTTTATGCCTGTTGCCCCTTGCCCTGTTGCTGGGCACCACTGAAAAGAGTCTGGCCCCCTCCTCTAGACATACGCCCTTCAGGTATTTATCAGTGTTGATGAGATCCCCTCTCAGTCTTCTCTTCTCCAGACTAAACAGCCCCAGCTCTCTCAGCCTTTCCTCATACAAGAGATGCTCTAGTCCCCTCATCATCTTTGTAGTCCTCTGTTGGACTCTCTCCAGTAGTTCCCTGTCTTTCTTGAACTGGGGAGCCCAGAACTGGACACAGTAAAGTCACTGAATGGGTGAAGATTTCTCTCCAGAAATAGTGATGGACAATGCCTGCTGGTAGTTCCTACTAAACTGTAGTAATTGATAGAATGCAATCACATAAAATACGTATGGATTGTCATCAATAAGAAATCAAAACAAATGGAAGTCTCATATCATTGACATGTGACTTGCCTTCTTGAGACTTGTGCCGACTGCTGTTTCAACTCATGGGATGAGCAAATTTTAGAGTACCCAAATATAAAGGGTTGCATCCCTGTTGCTGTAAAAGGCAGTAGACTATAAAAATGCAACTTGTGACATTATGGCATTGTGAGGAAGGAAATATCCTGGATAGTACAGTCTTGGGTTGAACCAGCGTCTTTTCAATTCCAGCTGGGACACAATAGGCAAACAGGGAATCCTGAAGTATCACGCACTTGCAATGAGCCATACTGTTAAGCAAATGCATTTTTGTATTTTTCTAAGAGAATTTTGTCTCCAAATGATTTTTTTCTTTAGGGCAAGCAATAAAATAACCTTGAAGAAAGAGACTGTATTTTAATCACCTTATCACAGCTGGGAGTTAAACTCTGAGCTGTATGTTCTTTGATTAATAGGTGATGAAGTTTCTCAAAGAGAAACTTCTATCAACTTGTGTCAACTCTTCCAACTATTTCTTCTCATCGCACGCATCCCTCCTCTTGTGAGGGCCTGCTGCGTGACCACTTGGTTTTCTGTTGGACGAACTGTCACTGTTCAGCTCTCACCATTTTTATGCTTTTCACAAGATACAGGCTAGATCCAGAATAAGGTCAATTGCTGACATTCTGTCTTTGGTTGAGTGACGTGGTTTAGGCCCAGCTGGCAGCTGAGCGCCACATGGCCACTCACTCATTCCTTCCCCAGTGGGATGGGGAGGAGAACCGAAAAACAACGGCAAAGCCTCGAGGGTTGGGGTAAGGGCAGTTTACTGTGACAGCAAGGGAGAGGGAAAAACAATCAACAACAGTACTGATAACAAATATTAACAATGGGTGATAATAGAGAACAATTTACCGAACCAACGACTGACCGACCAGACACTCAGCCCGTCCTGCCGAAACCCTGCCGAAACTGCACCGCCCCACCCCTACCCGACTAGCACCCTTTTGTGGTGAGCATGACATCACATGGTATGGAATAGCCCCCGGCCAGCTTGGCTCACCTGTCCTGGCTCCTTGTGAAATTAACTCTATCCTTGCCAGAACCAGGACATTGGGTTACTTGGGGATTACACTGATGTGGCTGACAACAGATTTTGACCAACCGCGGTGAAACTTTGATAAAGAGCTGTCAGGTTTCTTCTTTGATGAAGACCATACCATGAGATTTCTATTATAACATCCTTTGCTCTCTGCTGGAACTCTCTCTGTTAGAGTTCTTTAGAGTAGAGGGGTTTATTTCTTTTTTTTTCCTTTTTCCTTTACTCAACTTCATGTTTTTCTGCAGAGCTCTTAAATCTTTCATAGCAACATGTGAGGAAGACAGAGACTTTCTGGGCCATGAAAACCAATCCCTTGCTATTTTGTAACTTTGCATACATCAGACAATATTAAAGAAAAACAAAATTAAGAGGTTTCAGTGGGAGGGTGACACACTATACTCTCAACACTGTTTTTATTATAAACTGATTCAAATCGGTAACAAAGCTATTTATAGTCCAGAAGGTCTGGGCTCCTGTCTTCTCACCTTCAGGTGTACCTCAGCAGCATCATATGCTGCCGTAGAGCCAGACCAATGATCCTTGAAGACAGACACTCTTTGCACTGTGGGAATGACAGGTTTATAGGACTCTAAAAGCACAGGCAGATTGGAGCTCAGCTTACACTGCTTTAAGACCCTCATTTCATCTTATTTATTCATGTGGAGAATAAGGGCGGTTTCAATTCATATGGAATTTTCTTGGAAAGAATTCAGCCATCAGCAACACATTTTTTCACTGTTGATTTTTGTTGCTGGGGTCATTTCCAAGGAATGGTAGTTCTGATTATCAGTTGAAGAGTCTAGCTTCTAATAGTATAGTGAAAATTAAAGTGGTTTTAGCCATAACTTGAATAAAAGTAGAAAAGGTCTTTCGTGTTTTTTGTTTTCTTTTTAATCAATTAGACGGTCAGGGAGAAGTGCAAATTTAGAGCAAAGCTGTGTCTTCAAGCCTATGGCCAGACTGTTAAGTAGCCAAGTTATTGGTATTTTGGATACTTAAAATAGGTTGTTAGAAACTTTATATAGGCCCTGCATTAGGGAACTTCAATATTTACTGCATAAGATCAAGCACACGAGGGAGTGCATTTGATAATTTGTAAAATAAAATTATAATAGCCAAGATAACCAGCTTGGCTAAGTATTAACTGCTTTTCTCCCTGGCATCAGAGATTCATGCATCCAAAAGCAATGCAAAGAAATTTTAACAGTGCAGTCCATCTCTACTTAGCCTTAAGAGTGAGGCAGCACTTTGTTTTTGTTTTTGTTCCTGTTGAATGGATCCTCACAGCCCCCAGCCCTTTCCAACTCCACACTCTGGGTTTCTTGCAGACTTACCTTCTCACCTCCCATCCCCTAGTCCTCCACTTTCTATCCTCACCTGGGAGCATGGTGTGAGGGGCAGCAGGAGCAGCTTCCTGTAGGTGAAGGTGAGCCAGGAACCAAGTGGGACAGCCAGACTGCCCCACCAGCCAGTACCCAACCAAGTTGGCAGTACCCAACCAAGAGCAGCATCGATGGAGACCAGGGTCAGCCAGCAGTCCCAATCTCCAGACAAGTCCCCACAGTGATGAGGCAGGTCCCAGCTAAAGCCAGGAAGTCAATCAGCAGGTCAGGGTTTGGATCACCCCAGGTACCAGGCACAGGCATGGCAGCACCGTAAGCACAGCTCCGGAGCCGAGGTGCGAGGCTTCCTTGTTCCTGCTGCCTTGCACTGGAGCCAGTCGCTGCGATCCAGCTGGGGATAGGAAAATAGAAGGGGACTACAGACCCTTCAAAACTCTCTTATCTCAAGCCATGTGGCATCATACTGACAACTGGGGCTTGTTTGAAACGATTTTCAACACTGGCACATTTTCCTGTTCACCACCCTGTAGCAGGATTCATCTCTGGATATGGAGCAGTGTTCTTAGTTATTTTCAACCTAGTTATTTTTTCCTTGCTTTTGTGTTCTCTGTTATTTCTTGAACATTCTTAAACATGCTTTCCTTTTTTTAATTTCAGGAGAAAAAAAGAAATGAAAGCAGCAATTGCAAAAAAGGCAGACAGGTCATGTTTTATGCCTCAAGCAACTGAATTTATATCAAAGATAATTGATGCTGCAGCAAAGTGGAGCTGCATAAAAGCAGCTTGGCTGAACCTAAGTTTAACCACCTTTTTCACCTAGGTGCAATTTTTTTTGCCACTAAAAAAACAATTGTAGCAGAGAGGTGAGAAGCTGCTCTGGTGACTGCTTTTAACTTACTGACTCTGCCTGCCTTACAACATACCTCTGCCTTTTTCCAGGCAAGGGTATTTGGAAGGGAGAGGAGGCATCAGGAACTCACAGCAGTTACAGCTAAAGGAAAAACAGACAAGTAGAAGACCAAGGCTTAAGACCTGTTTTTGTAAGAAACAGTTACACAGAATTGGGACACTTTATTTTCAGCAAATTGTGGTGTAAGTAAAATATGGTTGCAGCAAATCAGAGATACCCTGCCTTGTCATGAGTTGACAGTCAGATGAAATCAGATGGTGGGTTTTCCTTTTTTTAATCTTATTTGAAACAGTTACCTTGATAGTACCTGGAGGGTTTGGAGGATCGTTAACAAGCATTTTTTGATAAGTCCTCATTCATTAGTGAGATGCAATAAGAGGGTCTGGAGCAGGACTTACCAGAGTTCTTCAACCGATAAGGTACCAAAATTCTTTGGTGTTAGTGCGTAGTGTTTTTCTGAAGTGCTGATTTTTGACACGTATGCTGAGCACTACAACTTTTTGAGAATGCATCCCATTAGATCTCTGCTGTCCATCTGTATTGGAACATGTCTGCTGTCTGTAGTGACAAAAATAGTTTTACCTCCTTTAGCCCTGAAGAACATATCTTCACATTTAGAGGGGTCTCATGCATCATGACAACTACTCACTAAATTCCTTTTTACAAACATTTTACCCTGTTAAGACCATTAACAGGGTCTCACTGGAAATGGCCTTAATTTCACCGTAGGTCTTTAGATTTGCATTAGCGTGGAGCCAGAAATACACGAGTGATGTCCCCAAGCAAGCCGTAAAGCCAGTGTCACTGCAGAAGTAAACGATGTTTGTTACCTTGATTTTTCACAGGAAATATGACTTCCTTTGTCTTTTTTTGTCATTCATTTAATACAGTTTTCTTCAACCTCCAAAGCCACTTTCGTCACTCAGCACGATGCGGGATGGGAACTGGAGAGACGGCTGCTATTGATGAGGGATGCCCATCAACAGTGGAAAATAAATAATGCGGATTTCATTACCCAGCTGGCTGGGTAACAATGATTTGGGAAAGGAGGGTCATACAGTATTATTTCCCCCGGGATTTTAATATGTAACCATCCATAATGCAATGTCATTTTTAAAAAATGAACATCTTATCAAGTACTAAATACTGCACTTAATCAGTTACCTGAAACAGCTGCGTTGTTATCAGACTAACAATGGCAGCGCTGGCATTTGGAACTGAAGGAAATACTATATATGTGCGAAGTACCAGAATATTT
Source organism: Balearica regulorum gibbericeps (assembly GCF_011004875.1). Lineage (NCBI taxonomy): Eukaryota > Metazoa > Chordata > Aves > Gruiformes > Gruidae > Balearica > Balearica regulorum. The sequence goes on along the minus strand of NC_046184.1, from coordinate 172,019,170 downwards.
CCTTGGAAAGAACTAGGAGATAATGCTTTTCAGGCAGCTTTGCCATACTGAAATTCTGAAGTAATTTATTCAGTGTAAAGGCATCATGCATTTTACTTTGAATTTGGGGGGGACTTATGTATGTGCTTGAGTTTTTTTTTCTAGTGTTTCCAGTACATTTTATTTTGTATACTTAAGTTCATTTAAATTTGCCTGAACCTTGAACAACAGAGAGATAATTTAACTTTTCTGTGCCATAAATAATATTTTTGGGGTAATGTACTTTTTTTAGCACTAGGAACATATCTTACAAAATCATACCATTGGCAATACAAAGCAGTATATTTATGTTGCAGAAGCACAAAAAAGTAGCATTCACTGGAAATTGCCATCCAGCTGGGTCAGCATGGTTTGTTGGTCTTTCACCATTTGTTCAATTGTTAATTTATTGTCATAGTGGTTTGTATTTAAAAAGGCAGCATAAGTCACATTGCACTTACAAAGATACAGTGATCTCTAAAACTACAGTTGGTTTTCAGTACTTTATTACAAAGAATAAAATTGTAATGTTTTATTAACAGTTGCTTATGGAAAATGAGTTTTAATGCGAATAAATCTTTTTTGATAGATCTTTTACAAAATCCAATTGCACTAATCAATGCTTTCTTATAATGGCACATGACTTAATATTTGATTACAACTGTGTATACTGCTGTTTTGGAATGTTTCAGAAATAAAGAATCTATTTCAGCAATAATGCTGTTCTTGAGTGTGCAATGTAAACAGTGTCAGAATTTAGCAACTGATACCTGCTTAACTCCTCAAGGTTTTATTACTTAGCATTTAAATTATGCTATATTTTTGCAAATAATAACTAAGTTTATCTGAAAAATTTAGAATATTTTTTACATTTGTGTTACGAAGCTGTAGTATGCATAGAAGACAGATAAGTCTTATTTTTAAATCAATTTCATTATGATCTTAAATATATTTTTTTCAATTTAATGTTTGGATTCGGCAAGTGCAAATGTGACTTGCAGTGGGAAACAGATTGCGTACCAAGTGAGTCTTTCACCATGGCTCTGAATTTGCTCAAGGACCTGCTTTTCTTAAAAGGGCAAGCTGAAATAAACAAAGGAGAAGCATTTAGTGGTGAGTAAAACTTTCATTACACTGAGAAGTGATTGTATAGTAATGCAGTAGTATTTCTGCACAGCTTAATATTGTTAAAGAGAGAAACCCAATTCATTTTTCACAATTCAGTTCTTTTAATCCAGTTAATTAATTTTTTTCCAAAAAAAACCCAAACAAATAAAACCCCCCAAAACAGAACTGTTGAAGAGGGTGTCAAAAAGTATTCCAGCAAGGAATACTATCTCTGCACAGGTAAAACTGCGTCAAACTCATCTTGTTCGAAAGAAACTTTAAGTGGAAGAAACCATAGCTGGTTAAAGCAATCAGTCATTTGTGGACAATCTCTATTGTCTTGCACGGTTTATTTTGCTTACGGACTGATTGTGGCAGGGGTGCAGAGCCAGCTTGGGGGTGCTTTGCTATTTCCCTGTGATGAGGAGGGCTGCAGAACCTCCCAAATTAATAAGCTCTCCTGGCTTTTGGTGCTAGGGAGCCAGTATGATCTTCATAAAAGATGGTTGGAGACCAGTGGCAATGATTAGCATCTGCTTATTACCAGCAGGACCAGTCCTGGCCTGGGCTGTCTCTTTGCTTTCTTCCCTAGTGCCGGGATTTTCTCCCTCTTCCTCCATTATCTGAGGCCCCACGGCCCCACATTACTCTGAATTTTTGAAATAGGTTGTAACTGTTGGAGGTAATACTGAGTTGTACACAAGAGGGCAGTATGTACTTTGAAAATGTTTTCTTTTTGGTAGCTAAAGCTCTTTATTTTCCAGGGTCTTGGTTTGAACCCAGCGCATATGTTTCTTCCCTGTGTTGTTTGTGTACGATGACGACAAGTTAAAGGAAGGTGTCCAACTGTTTGTGATTTGCATTTTTAAATTTCACACTACAAAATGTGTCATGAACTGGAGGGTCAAGCATTTTGGATATAATGAGCTCTTGAGAAGATGCAGTTGTTTTTCTCCTTTTTAATTGTCCTGTTCCCTTGCAATATATTCTTTCATTATGTCAGGCTTTGGTAACCTTATAGCTTTGCAGTTATAAGTGTTTCTGTCAAGTATCTGTCACACTGGATGCCATCAAACTTGAGGAGGGAAACCCAAGGTGTGAGCAGCTTGATCTCTTCTCTACGCTCAAAGAATCAACAGAATCCCTCATTTCAACCATGGGCTGTGGTACTGCTGCTGTTTGCCTGGAGCTGGGGGAGCTGGCTGTCTCCTCTGAGAGAGCATCGATAAGCCAGATACTACTGCACAGTGCCCATAGTTCGCCACGGTCTCACTGGGAGCAAAACATGGAATATGTAACAGAAAACCACTGCTGTCATGCTCGATTTTGTGAAAGGCAGAATCTCCTCCAGGGCAGTGGAAAACAGTAAGGCCATGCAATTATCTTTAAAAAATATTCAAACTTATTTTTCACAACCAAAGTTTCATTTCTAAGTATAAGAGCACATTTGAGAACTCTCTGCCCCTGCTTTGGTGGTTCTCTTTTGGTCCATGATTGCAAATCCCACTCCTGCATCCTTGTTGCATCCCAAAAATGACCTCCCTCTTTCTGTCCAAACTCTAGTCAGACTCAGCAGTGGAGCTGAGGGCTGAGTCATGACTCTCAACCTTTTTCTCTAAGGTTTTTTCCCCCTCCTGTTTTTGCCACTGGGAATAAAACCTCTACATTTCCAGTCATTCAGCCTCATAAGTTTGGCACTGTCTGACTTTTCTACAACCTAATATTCTAGTTAAATCAAAATCCTGCATACTCTGCATAATAAAGTGAAGATATTTGTTTTCTTTTTCATCCTTACAGGTAGTGCATTCATCCATGATCTCCTCACCTGAAGTCATCTTTGGCTTTTTAGTGTCTTCAGCATGTGAGATCTTTATCTGAGAGAGACAGTTTAATAGGATAACAAAAGAAGAGAATAATAATAGTAATAACAATAATACAAGTGATGCGTAAATGCAATTGCTCACTACATGCAAAAGGCAAAAAAAACCCCAACCCAATCTCTGATGCCCAGTCTGGTTTAGAGTAGCAAATCTGCCTCTGGGCTAGCTTACCCAGTTATATATGGAGCATGATGTCATATGGTAGGGAACATCCCTGTGGCCAGCCTGGGTCAGCTGTCCTGGCTGTGCTCTCCCAGCTTCTTGTGCACCTGGCAGGGCGTGAGAAGCTGAAAAGTCCTTGACTTAGTGTAGACACTACACCTACCTAGCAACAACCAAAACCACCAGTGTGTTATCAACGTGATTCTCATACTAAATCCAAAACACAGCACTATACCAGCTACTAGAAAGAAAATTAACTTTATCTCAGCCAAAACCAGGACCCTTATTCAGTGTCGAAGTGAATTTCCCTATCTAAGTCCGTGACGCCAGCCTGCATTGTGCCGGTTGCAAGAAGAGCACCTCCTAGCTCCCTTCTGTATTGTCCCTACTGTGGGGGCAATCCCCCATAAGCATAAAGGACTCAATTTTTATTAATCCTCAAATCCTTCCTTACAGGTTTTTTCTTTGGTGCGGTACCACTAAAAGCAGGACTACAAGTTAAATGGCCAGTGTCTTCTGACCACTCTTGAGCCTGTCATTTTTTCTTGCTGTGATTGGTGGTTCTTGGTATACCTAAATCACAGTTTGTTGGAGACATGGACTCCTGTCTTTTCCCTTTTTGTTTGTACAGCAGGAAGACCAGTAGGATCTCAAGCCCAACATTACAATGCCTGTATGCTAATAAAAATACTAAAAATTAGCATCTTCTTATGGAAAACACTATTGAAACATCCACTGTGAAAGATGGGTAAGCCTTCATGATTAAAAAGAATGGGGGAATAATAAACACTCTCTCTTAAAAAACAGATATGTGGTGTTTAATCCTCAGGCATGACTTATCCACTCAGAAATTCTGGATAAAAAAGGAAATGACTAAGACCAGATGACTTTCCCTGTCACTGTTGTGGTGAAAAGGGTATGTTCTGTCGGGTTTGGTTTAATTTTCTTGTTCCTAGCTGATGGGAGTCACACTTCGTTTGCAATACCCCCTGCAGCCCATCTGCTCAGCCATCTTTTTTTTTTCATCTGCACTTGCAACTCTTGCTCTCCCCAGATTCGCAGCTTTCTTGTGACCTCTACCACTGGTTACATATGCTTTTGAGACTGGTGCGGTTCCTGACCGTCCACCTGCAGATCCCACCCAGCTATTCTGCTTGCTCACCAGCCCGAGGAGCAGGTCCTTGGTGCATCTTCTGTCTCTATCATTGGGACTTCCAGCTGTTACCTGGCGACGTAAGCAGTTATACTTCATCTGAATTAACGACAATGGAAGGGAAGTTTAAGGCATGAAGATATGCTAATAGGTCTGAGAGAGTGGTAATTAATGCCAGAGTTGGTGATCCCTCAGCAGGGTCACACCTGATCATTCTCTGGTCCTACCAGGCTGCCCATTAAGTTCCAAGTGCAATAATTCAAGGGGTTGGCTTTGACCTAAAGAGGCCCAAGAGATTATTCTTTCTACATGTGCACTTCAACAACACTTTTTACAAAGCATCTCATGGAAGGAAGGAAGGAAGGGAGAGATTAGATAGGTTCATTCTTGAAACCTCATTCCTCTTTTGTGTAAGCCAAGCATTTAGGTGGTTTTGGCATTAAAAAGCCCTTGCCCATAAGCAAACAAACAAAAAAAACCCACCAGGTACTGGGAGCCCTTGGGTGCCTAAATGCTAATTTTGGCATAACTGTTGTGGCGTATTTTTGACTGCACTGCTGAAGGCATGGCAATACTGAACAGTTCGTGTAGCGGTGCAGCACTCGTTGCAGTAGCATATTTTAAGCATCCAGTAAGGGGAATGGAGAGATGAGGAATGTCAGAAGTTTAGAAGGCTTGGTATGAAACCTGTATCAACTGCTGTTTTCTGAACAATAGCTCTGTACGTGTTTGAAATGTTGTTATGATAGATTTTTGCAAATCCCAGCACATTTTGGTCATGACTAGCTCATGTGGCTCTTCAGTCTGTTTAAGAGCATGTGTAAATATGTGCCAATTTCTTTGCATGTATTCCATGCTACATGGGAGGTTTCAATAATCTGGGCATAGTAAGTGGCAGGACAGCTGCCACTTTTTTTTTAGCTGAAAACTGCTGCATGGTTTCTGTGCCAGAATTAACTCCTGTTTACTGGGGAAAGTCTGTCCTTAGCCATTCAGGTAGAGGCACATGCTCGTGGCTATCTCATCTTACACTGTGAGCATTATAGTGCCTAATTTTGCCTTTTTGAGTGTGACCCTGACTTTAGCACATTTTACTCCTCATTAAAAGAAGCTGGGCTGGTACAGTGATGTTTATGACTACAAATAGATGAGATAATTGAGAATATAATTTATTTTTTTTCTGAGATTGATAGATACAGTGACAAAGAACATGCTAACCTAGATCTGGAGAGGTGAACAGTGCATTTTCACCTTTCGTTTTTTTAAGGACATGCTAAACACGTTTTTTAATTGGGGCATTACCTTGAGCAGAGTATGAAATGATAGCAGGCATAGGTACATATGTACAAAAGCAAGTGGTCATCTTGTTTTCCACTGGTTCGTGTGAAAAATGGATAGACATATAGATTGGGCTCTCTCAATCACATTAAGAAGTTTGGACAATGAATGGTGGTAGAACTTCAAACTTTCTGTAGAGAAGTACTTAAAAAATTAATCTCTTCTCTTGACAATCCCTCTTGACTTTTTGGAGATGGAGAGAAGTGCGGTATCTAACAGAGTCAAAAGACGTGCACAATTCCCAAATGCAGCTATTAAAATTGTATAAAACTACAGGTAGACAGACAATAAATAACATTCACAGAACATAAAGTGACTCTTACTTCAAGACAAATGTGACAAACACACAAAATGAAGGCAGCTCTGTCACTGCCATTGCTCTCTCGTTAGCTATTTGGTGATGCACTATTGAATTCAGCCCTCTTAACGTAGAGAGGTTGGACATCTGAAACAGATAGAGCCGTGTAAGTTGTTCTTGTGGCTGGGCAGAAAAAACCCTCGTGGCTCCCACGCGTAGAGTAGATTTGGCCGCGCGGCGTGGAGCTGCAGTGCAGATCCACCGCTCTGCAGCAGCCCCATTGCTTCCCAAGAGCGCGGTGCCTGCTGCACACGTGGTACCCAGATGCACAGCCATCACTGTCTGCTACCCTCCGCGGAGGTACCAGAGAGCAGACCGTTCCTTTGCTAAGGTGTAGTACTTAAAAGAGGCTAATTACTGGGGCAGACTCCAACTAGATAATGATACTCAAATATGTTGGTTTTGTTCTGCGAGCATAGCCATAAGATAATGTTTGCCTTTTCAGACATGATCTTTCTGCTATGTAGAGCTCTTTCCCTGTGCTCATGCATTTAGTATTATATTTTTCTCTTGTGATTATTTTTTAAGTTAAAATTATGAAAATATTTCTTCTTTGTTTCTGTTCGCTTCACTTACTCCTTGGCCCTGAGATTTCTGTTGTTCCCCTAGAAAAATAAAATACTATTACTTTGTCCTTGTGGTGAAGACCTATAGAAAGAATGAGCCTGCAGCCAAATTCCCAAACTGAGCTCTAGCAATCCAGCCAACCTTCATACTTTGCGGTCTGCATCCAGATGTTACTAAGCAAGGTATATTATCTGTATCCAAGACTGAACTTTTCAATAGTAGAAGCAGCAGAAAACGTGATGTGGATGTCAACTACAATACACCTAAACTGGACTATTTGGAACCATTTTTTTGCAATAATAGGAAACAGAAAAGATACCAGTATGTTTCTACCACTTTGCTTTTTAGCCTTCCCTACAGGAGGTTATAATAGCTTCATTTTTAGATACCCTTAATAAGTGCTTTTTATTTTCCAATTATGAATAAGGCAATAAAAATGTGTTGAATTCATTTTTTTAGAACAATGTTCAGTGACTACTGACCTGTTTAGGAGACTTATACTGGTTCTAAAACTGAGGCATTCCAATGCCAGCATCGGGGTATAACCCATTTTCTTTACATAGTGCTGCTAATATCCCATTTGGTTCCTTTAAAATGTAAATAATCGAAATAAAAGTTCAAGAACTCAGAAGAAAAATCCATTTAGAAAAAGTTATTTTTTAGACAAATAAAATCATTAAAATGTGTTTTGATTTAATCCATGTTTTTCTAGGCACTCACTGACTGTACTGAATTATGCAACTCTGATTACATATACATATACAACAGGAAGGATTTTTCTACATATGAGAGAAGGGAAAAAAGCATCAGACAAAATGGTGTTGCTGTATCGATGGCTTGCTCTTCACTGGATCGGAATTCACGTTAAATAACCTACGTCTGCCTCCAAAAAAAGGAACACTTTCAGCACCTGAGCTTTTCAATCAATGTGAAATAGGATTGATGCTGAAAAATGGGCCCCATCCCACTTAATTTACAGAAGCAGCCACTTGGGTGGGCGCAGATGGGCTTGAATCCTTTTAAGTATGCTCTCATCGGGTTGCTGTCGGTGAAGTCTGATCCAGAAGCTATGCCGAGTGTTAGTGGAGCTTATCTTGCTTCTCAAGATACCTTACTACTGTGGATACAGCCTCCTGCAGATGGAGATCTGCGGTTGGGCAGCAGGGAGATTGTGCATCTGCCTTACCTAGTTTGGTACTATCAGCCTGGTAGCTGATAACAAATCTGTAGCTTCTCCGGCCCTACAGTTTGTAAGCGAACTACTGAGTGATGATGCTCTTTGACGAAGAGCCAAATGTCATTATGCAGAGTCTTACAACACGGGCGTGTTTTTCTGAAGCGCTGAGTACTTGCTGTTCCCATTGCATCCAGCTCAAATGGTAAGACCTTTAGCACCTCTGAAATTAGACACTGGGGAAATTTTACCTTCCTGATATTCTCTTAGCCCATTTAAAATGAAGTTTCGTTATTGTATTTTCACAGGGCAATATGTTAAAGTCTATTTCAGAAAGCAGTTTATACAATGGCATTGAGTAAAAATGGCTTGGAATAAAATTCACTGTCTGGACAGTGAATTTTGGATATTCTGTATTTTTGCGGAATTCCAAATTCAGTGCACAGAACATTCTGTTAAAAATAATGTTTTAGATTGTTTTGCACTGTCAACGATATGTTTTCCAAAGGAAACAGGAAGAAAAACACTACTTATTTGACAAGCTATTCCAGACAATCGGTATGATAGTTTTCCCTGGCACCCAATTGCTTTATACAGAATTGAGTGTACATGCCAATATTCATTAAAAAGTCTCAGGTATTCATAAAAGTCCCAGTTAACTATATAACACAGCACAGCAAAAAATACACCCAAGGGGCATTTATGTAACGGAGAGCTCCATCGTGGTAAATCTTAGCAGTATTCCCAAGAGTAGGCTCACCACCTTCATATAGACTAAACCAACAGTTTGCTTAAGAAATTCATGTCTTGTTTCAAAATATAAATCATAGGTGCTTGTCAGATTTACATAAGCACAAGTCTACTTCCAAGAAAGAAATGGAGATGTGGAAATCTTGGAGTGTTTCAGCGGTGTTGCAGATCATAAACTGCTGAAAAGAGCGTTGTTTCCTTCTGCATCGTTTTGTAGCCTCACTCAATATCCTGTCTACTTTATATCCTCATTGTGAACAATATATGATAAGATGAAAGGCAGTTTACGTAAAAGCAGGCCATCTCCTTGAAGAGGACTTATAAAGTACATCTCCTGTATATTCCTTTAATCCTTTGTGAAGCAGCAAACTGCCTTTTTGCCCTCCGTTTTGAAATTTTTCCTTAGTTCCACAGAGCAGATAAGTTTGTTGTGAAATAGCTTTTTTTTTTTCTTTCCCCTTTCCTCTGGGAGGAAAAAAGATATGGGAAAAACTATCTCGTGGCATGCGTTAGCCTGCTGACAAAATCCCAAAACAGTGAAAATGAAGGCATTTTATGAAAACATCAGTACTACCAGAAAACCCACCTGACGTGTGCGCACTTACGTAACAGGATTAAATGTTTGTGTCGCGGTAGTGTCTGTGGGCTGGAAGCAAGTTGGACTTTATGCAACAAAACCAAAAAGCTTTGTCCAAGGCAGCTGGCGGTCTAGGTGAGGACATTGCTTGAGCTCTGTTTGTGCACCTTGTCGTATGAATAAAGCTCGTCCAGCTGCCAGAGAATTGCTGAACCGATTCTGAGACAGCAGCAAATAGTCAAGATGGTAAACTGGAAATCAGAAAGCCTGGGTTGTCTTCCCCAAACATTTTCTGTAGGGCTGATCATTTTTATGTTCTTTCCTAATTGAGTGTCTGCTTAAACAGTCCTTGCTTTAATGAACTTACCACCTACTCACAGAGCCTAGCATAAGGTAGTTACTGTTTCAGTTTTAAGGGAACTATGGTGAGGCAAATAATTATTTTGGATACTATTGAACACAGGTAACTATTTAGCAATGAAGAAAAGAATAATAGAACTTTCTAATTCAAATTTGAAAATGAATTCCTGTATGGATATATACTGTGGAGATGGCTTGTTTTGTGTTATTGATGCATTTAGTTAATAAGCAAAGGCTCTGCAGCAAGTTTAGGGTATCCCTAAGGAAATAACTATGTACAGCCTGTTAAGTTTTGTTCCTTACTCTGTAGGCTGATGAAGGTTTCGTATCTTCATGTCATGGAACAAAATAGGACAAACACAAGTGGAAGAAGAGGGGAGAAAGAGAATCAGAAATAAAGCTAATTGATGGGAATAGTGCTCTTTTGAAGACAAGGAGGCTTCCATAGCAGGTACTGATCTCTCATGTGCACCAACACTCTGCGCTTTCCTCACCCCCTTCAAATCCCAGCACAAGAAAGGGTGTTTAAAGCAACGTCTCTCTCTGTTCTCTCCCTCCTCCAGGCCCTTGATGTTTTTATGTTGTTGGGTTAAGTGCATGTTTCTGAGAAAAAAATGGCTTTTTGATGTTCTGTAGCAACTTCATAGCTGCCAAAGTAGTTTTGTAGAGGGAGAAATGTAAAAATTTTCCCTATCATTAGAGCTAATCCCTGAACAGTGAGAACCAGTATAGATGGGGAAGTATTGATTTTTATTTTTTTTTTTAACCTCACAAGCTGTATTTTGGGCTGGTTTAGCTTTCTCATTTTGTTATTTTAAAATCTAATAGAAAAGAGACAACTGTGAGCCAGATTATTGGCCCTATGCTGTTTCCTTTGAGCTGTAAACAGAGAGCTATTTTAAAAATCTCCAGAGACCTTAACAGCACCATAAACAGTACTATATGTCTCATCCTTATCTTACACATACTGTTTCTTACCCATAGGACAGTGGACTTTTCCAGGTATTCCAGAGTCAAGATGGAGCAGAATTCAGGTAGCAGATTTTTTTTTTTTGTCTAAAATGAGAAAAAATTAGTGTCCTTTACTGTACACTCATATGCCAGCTGCTAATCCAGCTGTCAAGATTGAGGGGAGGAAAGAGGATGGTAGAGAACTGAGAGAATTGTGGTTCCTCTGTATTTATTATTACATTACATGGTAATTAATTACATGGTACATGGTATTAAGGTCATTCACAAGTGCAATAGTGCATCTGGGCTAGGACACTTAATGTTCTGATGGTATATATTGGTAATGTATGCACTTTCCTTTCCATCACAGACCAAACACACTTCACTATTTTTGTGTGTGGTCTTCCAATGATTGTAAACAAAATTACTGTTCTGTTTCCTGATGTTCAGTGTTGTTACTGCAGAATCAGGCCTGCTGTTCAGCTGCTGTGCACACAGCATTGATAAGGAGGTAAAAATGGATCAAATCAGGATCAAGTTCTTGCCTTGAAGAGCTTAAGAGTCTGCAAAGCAAGGAAAAAAAACAACATAATGCTAAACAAAACAAACTGTGTGTACTTTTATAGAGCCGTTCAGACAGGTTTTAGATTGTATGTACTTGAAAGGGAAATGTCTCTGGCAACTTTCTTTGGCATCCTCTTTTTTCTTTTTGATTTACCACAGAAGCTGGCCTTGAAGGATTAGTTCTGAGAACAAGGACTGTGAGAGTCAGTGACCACACAGCTGTGGTCATCCCTGAGCTGCTATAGACCCCTTAAAAGGGGAAGAAAGAGCAGAAGTCATCTACCATGACTTGGAAAACAACAAAGGAAAAGGAATATGATGCTGTTATTTGATGTTTTAAAATCTTGTGATATGCTTTTTTCAAAGCATGTGAGCTTCTGTCCTGCCTGGGCACTTAATCAGAGCTTCCACGCAGTTCCAACCAGGAAGCTTCTGTTCTTCTTCTAAATTTGCATCAGCAGAGACTGCATGAGCAGAGATTAAGTCTAAGCCTGGTGAAAATCCATAAAAGCTCTCCATGAAGGAGTGTAGGGGCAGATCTGATATAGTGCAGGTCAGTGCCTACATGGTACAAAATGAATTGCCTACCTTTGTTATCCTCATTCTCCTATGCGGTAGTCCAAACTCCTGAATAAAATAAGAAAGCATCCTAATTGCTAAAGGAGTAACGCTTCAGATGGATGTTCCCATTAGGGCTAGCTAATAAAAAACACTAATTAAATCCTTCCCTTTTCTAGATTGTAGGTGCTTGAATTAAGGCTGCAACAGGGATGACTCTGCTCACTTGGGATTCACAACCACAAATCCTCTAACGAGGTTTAACACCCACATATGTTCTTTGAAGCTATGTATCTACTGCTAATTAAAAAAGGGCCATGAGCCAATCCCTGACCTCAAAGCCAAATGGTGCAAACAGGCTCATGGCTACACAGCTGAGGGGTAGCTTCCTCTGGAACAAAATTTATCTTGGAGAAACTTACCTGAAGCAGCCCAGAAAGGAGCCAAGGTGTGAACTAACACTTAAATATTGTGGATGACTTGTGGGTTTGCTACTTAATCTAAACTTCTGGCTCTTATTTAGCAGATGTGCCCTGTAAGAACTGGGCAAGACCATCAGCCTTAAAAGATAGCCTCCAAGCTGGCAACCCTCTATATTGCTATCGATGGTTGTAATGCTTCCTGAAGAAGTGGTAGGCCTGGTGTCTAGGATGTAACAGCTCATGTTCCAGAGGAGTGCCACTGCCATGAGGTTCTCTCAACCTCTGCTATTAAACTTGGACAGCAGATACTGGAAACTCTGGGCCAGAGAGAGAACACAAGTTGCTGCATAACTTTGAATATTAGTGGTTAAGGGAAAGGAAACACTGTGTTGGTTTTGGTTTGTTTATTTGTTTGGTTTTCTCCTGGGACTGTTTCCGTACTTTAGATTAAACAGTTCTTAAATACAGGAATTGCCATGTAGCTTGAATACCTACAGTTCCTTTTATTGGCTCCATTTCTAAAAAAAAAAAGCTTGGAAAAATCACAAAATATGCTACTGTAAAGCAGTTGTGATAAATGTAGGTACAAGATGTGTACAAGATATAGATGCAGTCTGTGTATATTATCACAGAAAGGATCATGTTCTGCAGGGGGATCTGAAAAGCATCTGTTGTAATAGCCTTTTTGATTGCTACCTTCCTGGAAGTGGCTGCAGCTGTTGGAGGTACTCAGCATAGTAAACCTTTATGCAGATGCTAGTAACTAACATCAGCAGACAGAACCTGTGGTTTCCGTCTGGGTTTTTTTGTTGGTGGTGGGTTTTGTTTTGTTTTGTTTTTTTCTGGATATAGCTTATAAGAGTTGTAATTATTCTTTCAAAATGTGACCGGAAGAGGGAAGATCACAGAAGGGAAAATTAGCAGGTTTAGTATGTTTAAACCCTAGTATTAATTGCCTCAGTGTTTTGTTGCTATGCTTAAAGCCATATGCCAGATGAACATGTTCCTTTCTATTGCTCTGCAGATGAAAACTGGAATGCAATAGCCAAGGGCAAATACATTCATCCACAAATATTTTGCAAATACTTCTATGAAGTACTACTTTAAAAAGGTTGTTCTCAGTTTTCAGAGGCTTTCAGTGTGCATTGGTTTTGAAGAGTTTCCAGAAAAAATACATCTGCTGTTTCTTTGTCCTGGGAGAAATCAGGGAACATTTTACTACCTGAAATAATGCAGAGTCCCCTCTGTATCCAAACCAGGCCTAATGTAATCAAGCTGCTGCTGATCACCAGTTTATTGCCTGGCATGATCCCAGTTGTCTGTTTTGAACAGAGCTGTGTCTCAGCCGAATATGGGTTAAAAGTTTCAAAAACCAAAAGAATAATGGCACTGAAAAGGTTTTATTTTTGTTCTCCATGGTTCTGACACCACCAGCAGCAGCCACTATTAGGACATAGGAAACTTTCTGTTTCTGAAAACTAGAAGTTTCACAAGTAGAAGAACATGGAATGAATGTTGCAGCTTAAAATGGTATGCTGTGCAGTATCGTTCATCAGTTTTTAGGGAATTCCTATTAGAATTAAATAAATAGAAACTGTATCTACATTGCCCATTATCCTAGAGCCTCCAGTGTCCGGACTATCATTCATAACCAGCTCAGTCTCTTTCCACCTGGGCAGGGCTTTACACATCACACATCATCACTGAATGACAATTACAGAGATGGTTGCGGAAGGGCATCTTTGACAAGAGAGTCCTCCTGTTCACCTGATAGCTTTCCATATGGGTTTAAGCTTATTCAAAGCATGAGTACTACTCTAGTTTTGTTGATTTGATTTGGTTTGCTTTTCTTTAATGACTCCATGCTGATTCAAATCTTTCCTGTTTTCTACAAGCTTACCCACTTCACTCACCATTGACCTCTGTGTTTAGCTGAGTCTCTGAGAAGTCATCTAATCATGATCTGAAGTGCTTAGGGGAGAGAAAGGTATAAAAATGCTTCCCTGATACAGTTTTCCTAATAGCCCTTCCCACTGGCAAAAATATATACCTTGCTTCTCACTTTGGCAACATAAAAGCCGTTGACCACTATCTTGATCATTTAGGAAAAATAGTTCAAGGAGTTTTGTGTCTCATATTAGTAATAAAGACAAGTTAATAAAAACCCTTAGGCTTTCCAAGAAAGGTGGGAAGCAAAAGTTTGGAAATCTCCCTGTCCTTATCTTGACCCATAAGCTTTTCGTTGTACCTTTTCTCCCCTGTCTAGTGAACGAGAGGAGTGATAGAGCGGCTCTGGTGGGCACCTGGCCCCCAGCCAGGGTCAACCCACCACAACGGCAAATGCCAGTCACTAGAAAGGTGAAGAAAATGGGTGTCCACCTTGGTACATTTGACTAGATTTTCTCAGTGGCAAGAAATGGTAAACTAGGAGCATCATGAGTTGCTCTGAGTTTATCATATGGCATGTCCTAGCATCATCAAACATTCTTTCCAGTATTAAACTTCCGTAGTTCAAACCATTTTATCAGACGCATGCAAACTAGATTTGCCAGTAAAACGGGAAAATACCCTCAGGATATGTTTTTGAACATTTATTCAAGATGTATTTTGAATGCTGTTTCAGCTTTCATTCTTAGATATTGGCAGAAACATCATTGCTTTTGCTGCAGATGAGCAAGGCTCTTTAATTGCTCCAGATGCCAGGGAAATGAATGCTGTGAAAATACAGTTGCAAAAATAGTTTAGAGAGCTTGTACTCTGTGAAATGAACGTTGAATAGGACAGGGAACATGAAGTTCTGTTTTGAACCCTCAGAAATGGCCCTACCTATCTGGTTCTTTTAATAATAACTGCAGTTGGAACCTGCCTGAGAAAGCTCTTAAACAACACTGGTATTGCTCCTACTCGGGAAAGCATGAAAATAGGTGCTTAACATTAAGTACAATGTATATTTAATTGAGAAGCACTTAATTGCATTTTCTGGATTGGTGTTCTGAATCTGGGCCAAACCAAAGATGTCGCCTGTTGATTTCCAATTCTCAAATGTTTTAAAAATGCTGCTTCTGAAAAACTGAGGACCATATCTTTTACTGAGATACATCCAATTAGTTCGGCAGACTTCAATGAAGCTGCTGTTCTGAGGATCTCCTTTTGAGTGTCTTAGTTATCCTAAAATAAAATTTCATTTTTCTTAGATAGAATTGGGACTCTGCACTAAGATACCTCATTTTCTATGTTTTTCTGTCCCAGAGAACTGAATACCCATGCTGTGAGAGAGCCTCAGTGTGCTGTGTTCACAGATTAGCTAAGCTTTTTAGCAGCAATTCAAGGGAGAACAGTGGCGGTTCTTGCCATTTTACAAAAGAGGTCAGAGGTACAGACGGTAATGTCCAAGTCTCATGCAAGTCTCATGACTTTCGGGCTTGTGCCAAATGCTCTGCCTTCTGGAAAAGTTGCATTCACATCAGAGGTCGCCATCAAACAATCGCATGGTGTCTACCTGTGAGCCTCTATGTAAATCAAAAACCCAGTGCTCAAGAAATGTTCAGCTGCCTCTGGCATGCATGCTCTACTAGTGTGTGGCTTTTTTCAGCACTGAAAATAATTGTAGACCATTTTCCTAGCAGTCCCAAATTTTCTTTTGCACATATTAGTTTGCTTTATCACATGCTGGCTTCATTTTGAGGTATGAAAATGAATTTTTCAGTGAAAGTGCTACAACAGTGTGTAACTTCATTACTGTAATGGAAAAAAGGACACCACAGGCAGCTCCTGTGGCTTCTGTGTATGTGAATGCATGTGGCTCTAAATCTTCATTCCACTTGGTGGCAAGATTGCAGATTTATACAAGCTAGGTCCTCATAATCATGCAAAGATGAGAAGGGCTGTAGCACCTCCCTGTTTTTGTCTCACACTAGCTCCCCTTTTTGCAGTATGTGTTAGTAGTTACATGATGGGGAGAAAATGCATCACTGTGCATGTACAACCCAGCACAGCTGGGTCTGGTTTGCTCCTAGTTACTCTTACTGAACACACACACACAAAAAAAAAAAACAACAAATGGGGACATTTGCACTGCTATCTAAAATACTGGAATATCTTCGCCCTTCCCTGAAGGAAATATAAATATATAAAAAGATAAGTTCTAAAACCATTGTAAACCCCAGAACTGGAAGCAAAACTTTTTTTCTTTTTTTTTTACTTCAATGTCAAGAGGTTTGAACTTACCTTTTTATGCTATTGTGAGCTATAGAAACTAGCTTTCAAAATCATTATAGAAAATATACCACAAAAAAAGATTTATATACTCTGAATGCATACACAGGTCACCTACAATCTTCTTGTTCATTTTATGGAACCTGTTTCTAAGAAAAAACTTTTGGACCAGAAGTAGATTATTGGTTTTTTGAAAGAAAAAAAAAAAAAAAAAGACATATATTATTCATTTTAAGAACCAGAACCTGACTATTCAGTAAATCAGAATCTCAGATTTTAAGTGCATTTTGGAAAAAAGAATGAGCCTTTGCAAGTTATCTTTTCACAGCTCAAGGGGAAAGCTCCCTCCCTTCCTTTCACACCAGCTATTCTTGACCGCTAAATTGTCTTCCTGCTTCCTCCCTCTTAGATTTCGTGTTTAAAGCTGCAGAAAGTTAAGATAAACAGGAGTTGTCACACTAACATATGACTCAGTAATATTGCAAAGCTTTGTGGTTTTGGTTTGGTTTTGTTGGTTTTGGTTTTTTACTAGGACTACTAGTGTTGCACAGGATAATTCTTTGGGTCTTTTTTTAAATACAGGCAGCTGTCTGTGGATGCTTCAATTACAATTGATTTGCTCATAAGAGATCTTTACAGTCTTACTCTTTAAGTAGACGGCTGTCATCATTTACAGTCAGACAAGCTATACATGACTGTCAAATTTCATTACCTTCCCTATAACTTACATTTCTGTTGTCTTTCAAATGCTCCAGAAACTAAGATGTATATATGTATGTATATATGTAAGTATGCTACCACAGCAGAGTGAGCAGTCTGTTGTTGGCAAAGTATAAAAGAAAAAAGGCCTAGTTTTATGATCCGTGTCCCAGTATCTCAAGTATCCACTCAGAATAAACAGGAACTTTTAAAACTTTGTGCATGACACACAGTCCCCAGAGCACTGGTAAACTGCACTGCATTTTTTTTGCCCAGAGGATGGGAGGGAGAGTAAACACTCACAAGTTTGAAAGTTTTGATTCTGAGATAATAGGATACTTTACCACCTAACCCTTAAAATACATATCTCCTTCCTCTTTGGATAAGTAAACTCTTAGTGTATGGAAAATAAAAGCTATAGGGTTGTGGTATTCCCCCAGCCTCAGTGGTTCTGCAAATGATGAAATTTGCCTCAATGTATATCTGCAGATATTTCATACTCAGTGAAACAAATCACATTTCCTTTAGGACAGGGAGTAGCTAGTCAAACATCTGAGCAGAATGAACTACATTGTTCCCAAAAGAATATATACCCAAATGGTACCCAATTGGCTATAATGAAGCACATTTAGTCCTGAGCAGTAATAGCCAAAGTATACACAACTTTTAGGGCATCTAACATGTAACAGGCTTCTCGATAAAGAATGCCACCAAGGGACACCCAAAAGCAGAAACACTGTGGTGTGTGGTTCCTTATTTCCAGTTTAAGGCATATTCCTATCAAAACTGCAGGACAAGTGACTTGCTTTGTTTTATTATTTTTTTAATCTTTAATAAAGTTTGTCTGCCTTCCTGTCAACTCAATGTTTTGGAGGGTGTTTTCTTTACTACATTAAAGGGAACTCATTTTTTAAGTCCAGCTGTATCTTTCGTGTTCACTGGCTATCACAAACAATTTCTCACTGACTTTAGGATTGTTGAGGTACAAGTTCTCTTGCATCCTTACATTTTTGCTTTACTGCAAAACACTCCACTAGTGCATTCAGTGCACTTTCTTCCCTTTCTTTGAGAAAGATATTTACTTAGAAAATGCCTTATACATTCCTCTTTTCCTCTTAATCCCACTTTTCTTTCTTTGTGTCTTGTGCAGGTGACTTAGGTATGGGGCATCTGAGCACCACCAGAACTCTCTAGTTCTTCCAAAGCTGGAGAGAAGCTGTAGCACAGTGCAGCAAGGAGGAGCGTAGGTGCCTGTGTCAGGTCTATGCTCCTCTTTCCCAAACTCTGGCTCCATTGCTACCCCATGCAGTTGGGCCGCTTCCACTATCTTACTTCCATTGTCTCCCTTTCTGCAGCCTCCCGCATGAATAATTTAATACAAAATCTGTTGCAAACTATTCTAAAATTCATATAACATTTCATGTCCCTGTGTTCATGCTGCTTCTTGTTACATCCCTTCCTGACAAGCATTTCTCTGTACTGATTACTGAATTTCATGTTGAGGAAATCTATATTCAGGTGTGATCCTTAATTCAGGAATGGATGGGTGTGTTGCTTGTTGGTTGAGGAAGACAACCCAGTCAGTCAGAAAAAGTTCTGTACATTAAATGGTTATTTACCATTCACATTGGCTTAGTAAGGGTTTTATTTGGTCTCATTTGCCCTTGAAAGACTGTAAAATAATAGTAAGTTGTTGTGGAAATGTTTTTTTTTTACTTTTGTGCCTCAGGTCTAATTTGATGCCCACAAAATCAAAGCAGGTACTCTGTTTTTGAGGGGATGGCCAATTTGTTTCAGTTTGGAGCAATGATCTAGCCACAGCAATGCCTTTTTTTGTTCTGTTGGGCTGTGGCACTGGAAAGTTCTCTCAGTGATGCACTTAAAAGACCACCTGGGAAATTCAGCTAGAGCAAAACTTGGTTTGCCGAACAGGGATCCTGTAAGGGATGACCTAACACTTGGCTGAAGCACAGTGCTCACAGCTCTGCTTAGCTGCAGTCCTTTCAAGTTTGGTCACAGGTGAAGAAGAGAGTGGTTTACAAGAGTGCCCTTGGGAATCTGGGGCGTCTTTTGGATGGCCCGTTGCCTGCTCTCTGTGGGCACTGTTCAAAATGCTTGAACATTTTCTGGGCATAGGATTTGAGCTAGGTGGATTCGCTAATGGATCCCGGTCCTGTGCTTCTAATAGAAACTTGAAGGAATCAGAGGACCTACAGGTCTACAGTACCATAACAAACTATTTTTGGCTTAACACAAGCAATATTTTCTACATTTGCAATGTCTTCTATATACATTGGAAAGCACTGTTGGATGTGGGTAGCCTAGAGTTTACAAGACAGACACAGGAAGATAGGAAATTCATTGGTGGAGATAACTTAGTGCTTATTGTCGTTGCTTCCATGTCTTCTAAGGTTTCTTGAGGAATATTTGTTTATATTAGTTTAAAGTATTTTATATCAAACAGTGGCTAAATTATACAGAGCAAACTCAAAAGCTCACAAAGGCAGTTGGCCAAATTTGGATTTAAAGCATAAAGGGTAGTGTCGTCGTTTAACTCCAGCCAGCAACTAAGCCCCACACAGCTGCTCACTCACTCCCCTCATGGTAGGATAGGGAGACCGAATCAGAAGAGTAAAAGGGAGAAAACTTGTGGGTTGAGATAAGGACAGTTTAACAGGTAAAGCAAAATTCACGTGCGCACAAACAAAGCAAGACAAGGAATTCATTCACCACTTCCCATGGGCAGGCAGGTGTTCAGCCACCTCCACGAAAGCAGGGCTCCATCACATGTAATGGTGACTTGGGAAGACAAATGCCATCACTCTGAATGTCCCCCTCCTCCTCCTTCTTCCCCCAGCTTTATTGCTGAGCATGACATCATATGGTATGGAATATCCCTTTGGTCAGTTGAGGTCAGCTGTCCCGGCTGTGTCCCCTCCCAACTCCTTATGCACCCCCAGCCTGCTCACTGGTGGGGTGGAGTGAGAAGCAGAAAAGGCCTTGGCTCTGTGTAAGCACTGCTCAGCAGTAACAAAAACATCTCTATATTATCAACATTGTTTTCAGCAGAAATCCAGAACATAGCCCCATACTAGCTATTACGAAGAAAATTAACTCTCTCTCAGCCAAAACCAGCACATGTAGAAAGGAAAACCCTTCCAGCTTTGAGAAGGTAGCTTTTTTGTGCATGACTAATATAGTGAGCAAACCATGACAGCACTGAAAAAGCTTAGACTCTTAGTTTAAATACAGCGCAGGTTTTCATCTGTAGTTCTTAGCCCATTCAGTTCTCCAGACCAGGTGACTGCTTCAACGGTTTGACCTAAATCTGTCAAGACCATCAGCTTGCTGGTGGAAATGCAAACTGGTTTTAGCAGTCACCAGCAGTAAAATCTGAAATGCACCAGGGCATAAACTGTCTAGTCAATATGAGAAGGTTTCTAGCAGCATACCTTGCTGTATTAAAATGAAATTTGCTTGTGGGATATAGTTCAAATACAAAAGGGGCCTTTCTCTTTGGTTTGTAATGTTTGCCTACTATATGTCCACTTTTTCATTGCTTTCATGTACTCACAGTTCAGCCCAAATAAAAGCCTAAAACATTACAAACAAGTAATAAAACAAGAAAGGCGGTTTGAGTATTTGATTTATTAATCTAAAGGGAGAGAAAAACTGACGAGTGGAGCAGCTGATAGGGAACAACCATGTCATACACACTGCTTGCTCCTGCTGGGACCATTGCCTTCCCCTCTCCTTCAGTGTCATTTCAGGTGGGTCGATGTTTCTCTGTCATCTGTTCTTCACAGTTTCTGAAATGTAAAAAAACTTTCTTCCCAAAATATAATTTCTAAAGGTAGGATTTTTTTTAAGCTAAATTTAGCCATCCAAAAGTTAGGTATCTCATCCAAGCTAGTCATACAGGATTTCTTTATATTTAATAAAGAAAAGATAAATTTCTTTTTTGAGCAATTT
Source organism: Balearica regulorum gibbericeps (assembly GCF_011004875.1). Lineage (NCBI taxonomy): Eukaryota > Metazoa > Chordata > Aves > Gruiformes > Gruidae > Balearica > Balearica regulorum. The sequence goes on along the minus strand of NC_046184.1, from coordinate 171,998,345 downwards.
TTCTCTTTTACTGAGACCTTTATTCAGATCAGCTTCCCTGTGGACGTGTCAGCATCTTCCTCTCCATTAAAGCAGAGAAGACCTAGGTGACTGGATCAGATGTTCAGGAGAGAGGTATCCTGCCCCCAATCTAAGAACACATATCTATAATTTCCTAGGGCCTCTGGGACAGTTGCAAAAGCTTTCAAGATTCCTGCCAGCAGAACATCAGCTTTTATATTAAGTGAATGAAAAGACACTTCTGTTGTCAAAATTAAGGTACATTTCATCCAAATGCTGCTTCTGTTCCCAGTGACAACTATGGAAGGTGGTTTTCTACATTTAAAATAAATGATTTGATGTCATTTGATTGCCCATGGGCAACTTTGGAAAGACTTAAATTACACTGGAAGATAAACTTTCTCTGTCTTCTTTGTACTCACACTCATATATAATATTACAGCTTGTGTGTGTGTGTGTACATATGTACTGCTTGTATAGTAAACATTTTATGTCTGAAGCACCAAGATTGCTAAGTTACTCTAGACAGATTAAAGCAAATATGATGGAGTGTAGATAATCAAGTAACCACTGGAATTTGTGCAGAAAGAAGGCACTGATAGACAACAAGGGAGGCACCCATGATACTAATTAAGTAGCAGTAAGACATTTGTTCTCAGTTTTTTAATTTCAACATGTTTTTTTTTCAATGCTCTGCCAGATTATGCTTCTTATCCTTACATGTCTATTTGCCATCAGTTGCTGCTGCTCCTCACCACTACACAAATGCACTCCTCCATAGTTTCTGCTAGCAAATTGTTTACTTCTGACTCCTGGAGTTCTATATGTACCACGTTTTCCCCAGCGTTTAAAGTCACTCACACTTCCTATGTTCCTAAACAGATAAAAATGGGACACATCTTATGTTGATGTGTAGTGGCTTTACAAACAGCTATATACAAGAAGCAGTACTCTCTTAACAGGTAACAGAGAAGAAAATCAGGTTTTCTGTCTTTTGTCTTTATTACAAAAAAAAGTTTTCTGAGAAATGAGTTTTAATTTTTACCAGAATTCAATACACAAAAAATATAAATTATCCATTTCAGAATTTCCTGAGAAGGAGAGCCAGACAATAAAGAGGTCTAAATTTTGTAATGAAGTTAGTAATACTCCTAGGAAATTATGCAAGATTTAAATTTATGGGTTTTATAGAGAGACGTTATTTGAAGGTTTAAGATCTTACCTCAAAATTCAAGGCTTGACATTAACACACTAGCTACCTCAGCCTGACAGCAGTACAATCATTTTGGTTTTACTATAATATATGCAAAATAAATAGAGGTACCTCCACAAGAGGTTCCTGGCTTTAACTTGACCTTTTTACTTTATGTTAAAAGTATAATTCCTTTTTTTATTATTATTATTGGATTTATTTCCATGAAAGTCAGGCATCTAACTGCAGTATCTAAAACATGAATGTCATCTCCCTCAATAGAGGGAAATACATATCAGGAAGGTAATTCAGTCTTTCTGAAATGCTTACTTCTCTCCATTGACTACAGATAAGCATCAGATATTTACATTTCTGCCTCAGTTTCCTCACCTAGGTATTAATAACTAGGGATGATGAATCTTGGCTGTATTATTGTACATTCAGATTTTACGTTAAGTGACACATTCTGACAAAGTGCTGGATCTAATGCAGACAAAGCATGTCCAGATGAGAAATGGGAAGCGTAGCGGCTATCGTATGCTCTGAAAACTTGGAGAATTCAAAGCAACCAATAGCACATAGGACTTGGAAAAGACAGATCTTGCAGAAATACATTATGTTATCCATAATGTTGCTACAGATTAAAGAGCTATTTATTAAAAGACTGAGAAAACAGAACCATTTTCAGGAAGCAGAGAAGTAAAATCAAGACAAATTCTCCATCACAAAATAGCTCCAGGGTGGGAGGATGGCCCTGGAGATTTGACTTGGAGTAATGAAAAACAATAGATTTTCCAGCATGGTAAGAGAAAATGAGGGCTGAGTGATTTTTACAGAAAAGACAGTGCTGGAATTTTAACTCTTCTCAAAAAGACTGACTATAGAAAATGGAATCTCTTGACACTTATGTTAAGGCAAATTCAAAAAACTTCAAAGGAAGGTACAACAACAACTTTCCTGGGGATTAATACAAGATGTTAATTAACACACAAAAGAGAGATTTTTGGTATGATTTTTTAAATTATGATTTTTACTTTTATTTATGATTTTACTGTGCAAACCACATTTTTTCCAGTCTTTTTACACTCTTACCATGGTTTACATGGTGTTTTTCCATAAAGGTGAGGAAGCTTTTAGCTACTTTCAGTGTATACAAACATACATGATTTCCCATCCTTGTTAAACTCTCCTTTCAGATGTAAAACAGCACAAAACCCATCTTGTTAAGAATGAGTTCCTTGCATGGCTGTGTGAGTTCCTTGTTACATTTCTATTTTGAAATTCCCTATGGCTGGTGTCATTTCTTGCTCTTTTGTGGTTTTAGAGTTTTTATTCTGAGTATGTTTTAACATTCGTTCCCCAGCGCTCCTCTGAAATACATGCCCTTTGTTGTTAGACTTAGGGTTTGGAAATTGCAGCCTGCCCTGGCCCAAGTCTGAGTTCCTTGGGATGAGATTATACCTGGAGGTACCTGCACCAGTCATCCCGTAAGGCCAAGAAAAACATGAAGGGCCAACAGCAATACAAGGGTTTTTGCATGAGTAGGTAATTCATGTGTACTGACACATGGAAACATGGAAATGTACCTGGAAACTGTAAGCTTGGTATTAAGAACAGTTCTCTCTCTCCAGGACAAGAGACATAGATAGGAAATGGCATTGGTGCTTTCCTTGCTTTCCTTTCAAGGAGATACACCTGATGCACCTTCAAGACAAGGTATCTATCTCTGGATCCACACAAAGACTGGGGTGAACTTTACTTCCCTTTACTTCCACTTTAGGACTTTTCAAATGGGAAAAGTTCATCCTCCAGCTGCTCCTGAGTCACCACCACCCTTATACAAGTCATCTGCAGCACAATTCTTCTGCTCAGTTTTTGATACCTGAGCTACCAGCTGTTCTTTCTCTATGCTCAGTAGGGAGGAGCAGACACTTCTGTGATATTGTTCATCTCATCTAAAGGTTGACATGTAGGAACCAGTTCAGTTGTCCAAACACGTGAGCCTGTTGCCATAGGGTGTCCTGAGCTATCCACATGAGACTGGTAAAGTACAGGACTTGCAGGAGGCCTGGGCCCTTCCCTAATGGAAGGCAGCAGGCCCAGCGTGATGCTCCGTTGCATTTAAGCTATTGAATGGAGTTCTAAATTCTCAAGTTTTCACCACATAAGCCATTTAGGAGTGGATTTATTACTAGACTGTAGATGCCTGAATGTAATGCTTGCAAATGAACTGTATGTCTAAGCTCCCATTATAATCAGAGCACGTTTAATTACTACTGTCAGTGGTGTCTGGGGAGCTAGGGTGTAATTTAACAGAACTTTTTCAGAAAACAAGATTGATGATTATAATAGTTTTTGACCTGAATTGTGGAAGGCAAATTCTTCTATTAGCAGCAATAGAGAGAACTGGTTTAATGATTAGTCTCATTTGAGAGACTAATATTTATGAAGAAGACTTTTCCAATCTGTTTACAGATGCCAGACTTGGGCTTTGCATTAAAGTAACTGATCTATCAACAGTTAGATGAACTTGAATATGTTAATTCTAAACAACAGTGAATTTGGGTTTATTTAGCTCATGAAACCTTTTTTTCATGCTCATTTTAGTGTCATTTGTTTGAATTTCAAGTGGAAGGTTTTAATCGGAACATGTTTATATATTTTAGGATGTTTATATTCAGCTATGCAGTGCCTCAAGCAGCTCTGCAGGACAGAGATACTCCGTACATCGGTTTATTTTTACTGCTGGTCAGATGATATTCTGTAACATGACAGTACACCTCCTACTTGCCAAAATGTTGTAGAAAGGTAATGCCTGAAGGCGTGATAAAAATGTTATTTAAAAAAATCTCCCGATTGTGTTTGTAAGAGAGTTTTACATGAGGAAAAATATTTTTCTGTCACAGAGGGCAATTAATAACATCTGTAAGAAGTATGACCAGCACAGTAGAGGGGCTTGGGGTTTTTTGTAAATGGCTATGTTCCCATGTCCATAAGAAAATACTACAGGATGCAAATTTGCAGCTGGCCATTCATGTAACACAATACCTCTAGCAGGTTTTAGTCCAGAAATGTGTTCTGTCACAGGCCAGAAGTCCTTTGGAAGCTCTGTAGTGCCTGGAGCATTTTTGAAATCTGCATTGAAGCAAAAGAGCACAAGTAGAGCATAGGCTTTGAGGCTCTTTTGGCAGAAGAGTTATTCTGAAAGAGGGATTATCTGGACAAAAAAACCCATCCATCAAAAGGTGACCTGGAAAGACAAATGCAATGGGATCATTGCAAGCCAGCTCTGGGCAGGATGGCTGGCAGTCTTGAGATCCCTAATCATAAGACCCTTCCAAAGACCTGTCAGTGCCATCCCTGCTAACACCTAGACTCAGGGACTTTCGTGCCAGTGTCAGCTTCCGTAGAAATACTTGCAGGAGACTCCCTGGGACTTTGCTCTATGTTCTGTGAATGGGGCAACACACTACACACAGAGGAGAAACTATGGTGTAAGGCTGTGGTCTGACAGCCTTAGTTAAAAGCCACGTACTAGGATCTCAGCACAGGTAACAGCTTGGAATAACCAGAGCTTTTTTAGGAGCAAACCGAAACAGATAGCAGAGCTACTTCCTCTATTCTGTCCCAGTTTGGGTGAATTCATCTGCTTTCTTGAGCTGCATTACTGCAGCTATTTGCAATTGTCACTGATGACTGAAAGTGATATGAGCTCAGCACCTCTCCATATTGCTTGGACAAACTGGTCTCTCTTGCATTTGACACACTCCACACTTCCTGCTGGATTTTCTCAGGTTTGTGGTTAGCACCTCAAGTGTAGCACTTGGCTGTGCTCTCCCTGCTCTGTTTGCTTTTCTGTACTGCAGCACAAAATGAAACCATATGACTCAAACCCTGCTCAACCCACCTGGCAGGTGATGAGATGGTGGGCCAGGTGCCCACCAGAGCTGCTCTACCACTCCCCTCATTCACTAGACAGGGGACCAAAGGTATAATGAAAGGCTTGTGAGTCGAGATAAGGACAGGGAGAGATCACTCACTAATTATTGTCACTGGCAAAACAGACTGAACTTAGAAAATTAATCTAATTTATTACCAAAGAAAACAGAGTAGAGGAATGAGAAATAAAACCAAATCTTAAAACACCTCCGCCCACCCCTCCCATCTTCCCGGGCTCAACTTCACTCCCGGCTTCAACCTCCGCCCCCCCCAGTGGCACAGGGGGACGGGGAGTGGGGGTTACAGTCAGTTCATCACACGGTGTTTCTGCTGCTTCTTCATCCTCAGGGGGAGGACTCCTCTCATCGTTCCCCTGCTCCAGCATGGAGTCCCTCTCACGGGAGACAGTCCTTCATGAACTTCTCCAACATGAGTCTTTCCCATGGGCTACAATTCTTCACGATCTGCTCCAGTGTGAGTCCCTTCCACAGGGTGCAGACCTTCAGGAGCAAACTGCTCCAGCGTGGGTCCCCCATGGGGTCACAAGTTCTGCCAGCAAACCTGCTCTGGCGTGGGCTCCTCTCTGCATGGGTCCACAGGTCCTGCCAGGAGCTTGCTCCAGCATGGGCTTCCCACGGGTCACAGCCTCCTTCAGGTGCCTCCACCTGCTCCGGCATGGGGTCCTCCATGAGCTGCAGGTGGAATCTCTACACCCCCTCATCCTTCCTCCATGGGCTGCAGAGGGACAGCCTGCTTCACCATGGTCTTCACCACGGGCTGCAGGGGGATGTCTGCTCCGGCACCTGGAGCACCTCCTGCCCCTCCTTCTGCACTGACCTTGGTGTCTGCAGAGTTTCTTACATCTTCTCACTCCAATCTCTGGCTGCAAAAGCTTTCTCTGTTTTTCTCTTTCTTAACTACGTTATCACAGAGGCGCTGATTGGCTTGGCCTTGGCCAGCGGCGGGTCCGTCTTGGAGCCGGCTGGCATTGGCTCTGTCAGACACAGGGGAAGCTTCTAGCAGCTTCTCACTGAAGCCACCCCTGTAGCCACCCTACCCACCACCACCACCCCCACTACCAAAAATCTTGCCATGCAAACCCAACACACAATCTGTTCCAGAGCCTCCTCCAAAAAGGATGCAGGGACTCATTAGTTGTGTGTTGGTGTCATCTCACTTCCATGGTAGATGTTGAAAGGTGAGGGCAAGGCTCTGTTAGCACTGCTGAAAAGAAGAGGGCTGAAGAAGGAGCTCAGACAGTATACTCAAGGTGATCTACATCGCTTAATTCCTAGCTCATTCCCTGGCTTTGTTTTGAACTATTTCAACTAGCCATCTCCAAGACAAATATCTAGGAGAGTAGTCCTAAGCCAGTTTGAGGTAAGCAAGCTGGTGCCACCTGGTCTTCAGGCCAGCCACTGTGGAATACTTTAGTGAGATCCTTTTTGATCAGTGACACATTTCCCAAGATGAACCACTTAAAGGTAAAATTTCATGCACCACAGCTTATTTTCCCAGATGAAAACTAATAACTGTAATTTTTTTGTCAGGCCTTATTGGCAGCAACAAAAGTCTTCTAGAGGTCTCTTTACTAAAACAGATTTGAATATTCACCTAGAAACCTGGGAAAATAAGCCAAGTTTGCCTGGACAAATACTTCTGCAGCTGTATGTGATGAAGCAAACAAATGAATAGATTAATTAAACAGTGCTTTGTGGAAAGGAGAGAAGGAGGATGGGAGGGATGGGAAGCAAAGAAGCAGAAACAAAGTACAGCTCCTTCCCTGAAGTACATAGCTACTAGTTTGAGTCCTCTTTCTAGCAAGAGATTTAGAGCTCAGGCTACTTGTTTCTTACTTTTGGTTATATCTCACTCACCTTTGGACCATCCAGGTGTCAAGTCTGGGGCTCTATTATATCTCTCAGTTTAGGATGCAGGATTAGGAGGCCTTCTACTAGAGTTGCAGTTGCATAATATTTTTGTTTGTATGAATTTTTAGATAAATATACAACATGAACATAAACCGTATTTAAGCATGTTCATTGGTTCATTCCTTCAGCTTCCCCTCTTTCCCCTCTATGCCACCAAGGGGGCATAATCTAAGAGAGTTTCCATGCACGCAGAGCTCTCTTAGAGAGGCTGATCTTCTTTGCTCAGCCTCCTGACCAAAACACTTAAAATATCAATCCTTAAACAACATGTACGGGGCTTACTTCCAAATATTTTTAATCAACCTACTACATAAACTGGTGATCATATGCTGAGGTTAATAACTGTTTTCAACTAGTCTGTGAGATGCCTTTCACTGGCACGTCTCTTCAAATACCAAAACAGTTAATAGGAAATTGTAAGTGGTTGGGTTTTATAGTATTAAGGATTTAGCTGTCTTATCTGTTGTAACAACTGCCTAATCATAACTATCTCAAAGGAAGGAAAAAAAAAAGTCAAGCTGAAGGATTCTTACCTCCTCTTCTGAAGCTGGAGATATCGGCATTTGACTATTGATGCCAATCTCATAAGCATGAGGGACAACTGTATCAGGGTCCATTTGAGGTTTATAGGGCTGGATCTAGCCACAGTATGAAAAGGAAAAGCTGGAAAGTTGGGGAAATTTGGTCAATTGTCATATGATTAGTGTGCATGACATGAGACACTTTTAATTGGACTTTGTGCTTCCTCCATCTGCTTTGTTTCCTGATCATTGATTTCCGTCATGTGCATATATGGTGCTTCAAGTCAAGGGATTGTGGAGAACTCCATGACCATCACATCATATTGCATATGGCTGTATTGATACTTCCATAAAACTCTGACATCAACTTCTATTATGAGTAAAAGGATTATAATTTTTCCTGTCTACTAAAACAAATACCTACAGGTGGCAACCTGCACTTAATTGTTATATCCTGTGATTTAATGGTATTAAACTCTTTCAAAGTCACTGTTGGATTATGACTAAGGGTACACTAACAGTAACTTGTCTATACCCAAACTTCACAAAATACTGCTTCTTAGTAAACTTAGTCCAGAAAAAAATACATTTATTTTCTTGGCCAATCTAAACAAATCTAAGCCTATTTTGCTCCAGGGGAACAATTTTTTTCTGTGCCACCAATAGGGGCTCTTTTGCTTGACTTGGCTTGTTCTTCTGGCATATACAACAAATGTTGAAAGTTTCCTCAATCTCTCTGTTCAGCTGAGCCAATATAAAGCATTTCTGGTTCTCTTCTTAGGTTTTTCAATCCTTAAATGACCTGTATGGTCTTTTTTATAAAAGCAAGAGTGTGAGAATGACCTTTTTTTCTGTCCTTAAACCAAAATTGCATCTGGGTCTGAAAGTCCCTCTTGAACTGGCTGCTGGGGCCACCCTCTGCTAATTGCTTTTGTTATTTTTTTTCAAATCTTATCCTGAGCTAATACTCATCCTTTTTGTTCATACTCTGCTCATGCAATTGATGCTTAAAGATCCTTGCAAAACTGTATAACTTTCCAAACCAAAAAGTATGGATTAGGAATCACTAGGGTTATGCCTAGATGACCGGGGCTAGAAGTGCATCTAGGACTGAGGTGATGAAAATACACAGCTTTCCCAGTTGACATTGAAATGAAAGCTAGGAATGAGGGCTGAGCAGAAGTTGCTGTGCTTAAACACATTGTGATATGAACATCTGGGAATACATCACTGCCCATCCACATGGTAAATTGGACAGAGCTTAGATGTCTTCCTTACTTTGCCTGTTGTCCATACAGATTTGCTCTCTCAGATTTACTCCTATCTTTTTGGTTTTCCACTTACCTAATTCCTCTCAGAACTCCATTGAAAAGACTTAAGCAACAAATACAGCCAATAGTAAAAATACTAACAGAGCTAGTATTTGCTATTACCACATTGTTTGCTTTGCTAGTATGTTCTTCCTTTCTTCTACCTCTTGTCTGTCTTGTGTATGCATTTTCTGAGTTCTGTGGTCCTGAGACTTTCTCTGATTGGAGTCCACCTCAAGCCAGTTCGGAGAGAGAAAGTTCCCTGCAGGGTAACTCAGAGGAAATATAAGCAAGACCCTTCTGCCAACTGTCCATGTCCATTCATTGCTGTACTCTTGGTGTCTCTGAAGCAGTAAGTACATCTTCCCACTGTGTATGTAAGACACTAAAGGCACACTTTCCCCCAGATATCCCAGTGCTAGGACCTACAACTGTGTGAATCAGTAGAGGCATAACTGCCTGATCCTGCAGAACATTGCTGATCAGTGAAGAGGTTTGTGAATGCCATGACCATGTGCCTGTCTACTTCTGGGGCCCTCACCACCATGGTTACCACCATCTGGAGGCTATTCCTGTGGGATGTTGCACAGCTGGGCCCTGGGGTGTCTGGAGATGCTAAGACACAGACCTATCTCTTGGATGCTGGCACCTCTGTATAGGGCTTGGCCTGAGCACATGGGATCATGGACACATTGGATAGTTACTTCTCCTTCCAAGTTGTTGTGCATATTTTGGAAATACTGAAACTTCCCTCAAATTCCAGATTCTTTCTTTGGCCTCAGATGATGTTTTCTGAATTTGAATTGGTGAAACTATGAGTGTTGATCTCCTCTTGACCCCAGTTGGCACTTCTTTAAATGCTTTTTAGTACCATTCCATTCAGCAATGCACAGGAAAGAGACGGCTGCCTCATAGTCTAACACAGGAATGTTTTGTAGCATCTTGCCAAGGCTAAGGCATGTTGGTTTGGTCTATAGCATGAGAATCAGGAAGGGCACCCAAGGCCATGAAGCCTGCAGGATGAAGAAGCCAGATCTGCCAGGATTTATTTTTATAGTTTACATAGGAATGAAACCCTTGCATGCAGTTTGCCAGTTCAAGCTTGCAATTTTTTTTCACAAGGGAGCTGCTTAAGCTCCTGCCTTGGCAACACCATCCCACAATGGGATCTTGGGTGATAAATAACATGTATGTAGCCAGGAAGATCAAAGGACTAAGACCTGACTGTGAAACATGGGACATAGCAATGCAACAGTATAGATTTGACACTATTTGGAATTCTGCAATGGGCAGGACTCCTCTATATTCAGTGCTCTTCTAAAAAGCACAGAAAATACAGACCCTGTCCCAAAATTATCTGAGACAAGAGCTGAGAGAAGGGTATGAAAAGATGTGGAAATAGAACAGAACTATGACACAGTATTATCCAGCATAACGAACATGCAAGCCATCTCCATCAACATGTGAGAGACTGAGGAAAATTTGTTGTATTGGATTCATAGAGCAGTACACAGAGAGCAATCTGTGTGAGACAGTCATGCAGAAACATTTTTGGAAGAAGACAAGTGAGCATTTCAAGCTTCAATCAGTGCAGACACACTGGCCAATAAATTAAAAAATTTGAGAACTTGTCTGCAGGGGCTTGATCTGTCCTGGCAGAAAAAGAGCACTTCAAATGAAAAAGTAATAGTTACATGTCAGTGATGAATACAAGACAAGAGAATAGAGAAAGACTCAGCTGTGAAGGACCAGGAAAATAAATGTTTGTGTTTATGCCATGAAAAAGGAACATTAAAAAAATTACTTAAAGGGACTTTGAGAATACAGAAAAATACTTTCCTGATTTCAAGTGGTTAACTTTCACCATTTAGTGAATATTAGTCCAGGATACCCCAGCTCCCTTTATAAGAGCCACTAGTACAGTGAATTGCTGTCAAAATCCAGCATCTAATACCAAAAGGGTTAACTTATCTGCTTAAACTAACAAATAAATCATCCTACAAGAAGCTCTTTCAACTGCTGGTTTTTTGGAATGACTCCCAATAATATTAATGGCACGAGTTCTTTCAACATAAGTCTTTTGTAAGGACTCCCAATAAAGTTAATGACACAAAGCTCTTTCAACTAGTGTCTTTCGGAATGTGTGCCTGTAATATTAATGTCATTCCCTCAACTCATTCATCATTGTAACATCTTAGTAATTACACATTCATTTTCCTATATATTGAACTACCTTTCTTTGTAATAAAGAAACATTTTAGGTAATTAAACAGCATTTTCATCTGAACTATATTCAATATTAATATATGCAGTGTTTACAGCCAAACACAGAGAAATGAATTAGTAAAACAAAAAATTCACTAAACTGGAAATACTGAAATTTTCAGATGCAGTATATGCTTTAATGAGCGACTCTGTTATAGGCTGAATTCAGGTATGCAGAAAGTAATGCAAAGACAACTTGTTTCATAATTTACCCAGCAGAGTTGTCAAGCTAACTGACATGACAACATGGTTTGACTTCTTTGTGTGGATAAATGGAAAAGAGTCATAGAAAGACAATTTATCTTTTAACATTTTTAAAGTGCCTATCTCTGAAATGCCTACATTGTTATGAGGTGTAGTTATTCTTTGATGTACATTTTCATGCTACAATGAAGTGGAGTCTTTTGAACTCATCCAGACTGAGACGGATCTGTGGGTTTCTGTGGACAATAGTAACTTGCCTCTTTACACTCTCTGTCTAAATTATACCTACTGAGAACAGACTGTCTATCTGGATAACACTTAGAACTTTAATGAAATACCACTAACTGACCCAAACTAGGTTTCTCCTAACAGTCTCCTCCCTCCCCCCCCCCCCCCCCTCTTTTTTTTTAGGCTAGAAAATGCCAGATGCTCAGAAGTTTGAAACAAATGCTAAGAAAGACACGTGCATGCAAATACACATCCAGGCCGTATGCCATATGTTTTTGTTGTCTCATCTGTTTCATCCTTCTTTCTTACACAATTGCTGACCTCTAGGAAAAAGAAAAGGGGAAAAAAAGAAATACTTGCTGTGAATCCTGCTTAGAAATAAAACAACAGTCTCAAATGGCTCCTAAATGGAGATCAAGAGAGAAACATTCTCTCTGTCAAACTTTTGAACTGTCAGAGAGTTCTCATATTGCAGAGATAGGAATGCCAGCTTTGTGACAAGAAGTCATCCGAATATAAACCTTTCTAGAAACAAATGCTGTTTTCAGCACTTGGTTTCCTTGTCATGCCACGATGCCAGTTCTTTCTGTACAGCTTTTCCACCATCTTCCTTCCTTCTTCCTTCCAGAAAGAGTGAAACTGAATATATTTCCTATATAAGTAGAGAGTTGAAGGAAGAAGGCACCACAACATTATCCAGATAAGATTAGTTCTCACTCCACTGCTGGCCTATGGAAAGGCTCACGTGGATATCATGGATGAGATCAGAAACAGAGGCTTCTCCTTCCTAGCGCTAAGTGCAGAAAGGACTTGTAGAGGTGCTGTCACCTCCTCTGCTGCCTTCCAGAACCTCAACTGAAGACAGCTTCTCCTATCCTGGTGCAGGCAAAAGAGTCATGCCTCTGCAAATTTAACTTGATCGAATTTATAGCCAATCAACATAAACTTTTAATTATGGATTTGCATATTGAGAAACAAAGAAAACAAATAATTAAACAAACATAGGGAAAACACCTTCCCACGTCTTACCCCAGGCTCAAAGTCAGTCGAGACAGCTCTCAATCCCTTCAGTGATGCAAGGGTGGCACAGGAGGTTGGGATCAGTGCATAGTGGCTGCTTTCTGTTGCTCCTGGATCTTGCTTTTTTTCTCTGCTGTGGTGTGGGTTCCTCCACAGTCTGCAGTCCCTTCAGGGGTGTACCTGTTCCAGCGTGGGCTTATCTATGGGCTGCAGTCCTCTGGCAAGTAGTATCTATCTCCTTCAAGAGTGCACCTCCATCCATGTCCCCCACGGTGTCCCCTTCTGTGTGCCTCCTCCTGTATTCCTGTGTCTCCTTTTGTGCCTCCTGACATCCCTTTGGGCCTCCTGCCCCCAGCAGCTATTGCCCTTTCTTACATATGTCTGAGCAGAGGCACTGTGTGCCCCTCTGACCAGCTGAGGTTTTGGCACAGGTTGGGTTGGTTGTTGAGCTGGCTGGAACTGGCTGTGATTGCACAGGATGGTTCGTGGCATCCTCCCACACAGGTCGCTCCTGCAGCCCTCTGCTGCCCAAACCTTGCCAGTTATGCTCACTATACCTTCCCAGGATGGATATTGGCCTAGCTCTGCTCTTGCATATGCGCACATGCACACGCACACGCACACACTCTCACTTTTTCTTGGCAAAGCAATTCCCTGCTCACACAGACCTCAGACATAGCTGCGGGCACTGGAGTCACCTGAAGTGGAATGAACAAATACCCAGAGATGGGACTTATTTGTGAATGGAGCTCTTATGATGTATGCATGTTCATTTTATAACCGCCTTCTTTTATCTTCTTCCTCGGAGTCCCTTGAACTCTGGGATCCTGTGGTTGCAAGGAAAGTGTGGAGCAGAAAATTCCCACCTCTCTATATTGTCTGTGTGGGATACAAGAGGAGACACACACATGGTGCTGGGACTGCTGGAAAGAAAAAATGTTTGATCTCCAGTGTTTGATAGGTTTGTGTACCAAGGGGGAAGAGGCTTTATACTAACACATCATGGTGAACTCTACTTATAGGTAAGTAATTTATCCAGCTCAAAATTTAATGTTTCATATGTCAGACAAACATCAGTGGTAAATACAGGAAGTAAAAAGTATACACAAACAAGAATCATACTATTCACCAAAAACAGAATAGCACTGTAGGAAACACACCTACAAAACAGTATCTGTTTGGCACTGATGAGGCTTTCAACATTTCTATGGCGATAATGAGTTTCATTTCCATCACCCAGGGTTAAAACTGAAATGCTTAAGTTAAATGACATGGTAATCTAACAGGTCATTCAGGAATAGATACTCCGGAATAATTCCCATATACCTAATAAATGATTTGTCCTTAAAACATGCAAACTCTTAAGCACCAAATACCAGACCCTTATGTGCTCTTGACAGGTATCACTTGACTACCTCAGATGGAACACTTTAGAGCAGCTGAACATCAGACTCCTTTTTTTCACGTCCTCTGTTTGAGGGAATGCAGACTTGATGGTCTGATTGTCAGTTGGTTGTCTAGATGTAGTTGTTTTTACAAGCTATATGTAATTCAGTGGTATGGACTTCTGAATAAGATATTTTATTAATAGGAAGGGTTGGGTTGTTTAGGAACATGGAAAAGACATGTAGGGCTTTTAACCTTGAGGTCATTGGTTTGAGTTTGGTCCAGCCTGATAAGAAACCAAACCCATTAAGTCTGTATGTTCTCATGCAACTCTTCCAAACAAACATTTCCTAAAGTGTTAGAGGGAGGTCATTGATGTTGTTTTTCCCTCTTTGTCCTGCTTTCCCTTCCGAGTTCATACTTGAACACTCTGCCTGGTATGGTGATCCGCTTCTGCTTTTAGAAGAAATGCAGCAGGGTATTTAATGAGATTTTTCTTCCATAGAATGTTTCTGCTTCCCACATACATACTGTATATGAATACCATGATTACCCAGTTGAATTTGCTAAGATGTTTAAATGGAGTCTCAGCTAGATATTGTTCATTGTGAACAGCCTTTTCTCCAGGCCATATGTTCTGGATTTATTTCATATAGATTCAGGCACCTACTCAAATCACACAGTTTAAGGGAGGGTTTCTCTAAACTCTTTCATCCTGGAAGAGAGAAAAGTACCAGCATGCCTGAGGTTCTTCCATGTACCCCCTTGTCTGCAATAGCAATGCATTTGTGCAATTTTACTTAATGCACTTTGAGAATACATATAATTTAGGATTATGCTCAGGTGCAGAAAGGCACTGTCAGTGTCAAATTAGATGTATTCAGCTGGATTTAGGCTGAGTTTTGATGCCAAGGTTCAAAAGAGAAAATAGGTATGTCTACAAGGCTTAGCTGACAGGTCTTGAAATCTTCTAATTTTATTAGACTTGCAGTGCAGAGTTCCTTGAGCACTGAAAATGCAGGATCCCACATATCCTCAGTGGGAACTGAACCTGAACTCCAGCAATTTCCTCTGATCAGGGCTGATTTACAGTGATCAGACTGGTTAACACATGTGGAGAGCACTAAATTCACTTGAAAACACATGAAGAAGAAGAAGGTGGTGACACTGCCTAAAGACTCTTTGAGGCTGAAGACGTTCTGAGGTTTGGGTCCTCTGTTCCTGGCACTACTGACAGCTTCCTGCACTTATGGAAGATTCCTCTCCCTTTGCTGTGCAATCCTGATTTAGACACCTGTACAGGGATGAACCAATACTGTTACTTTCTTATCAGCTACACACTCATTGCTCAGTGTCTCAGTTTGTCTAAGATCCCTATATAGTGAATGGTGCTACAGAGGTAGCTGTCCTTATCTTTTCTACTGTTATTCTGGATAAGATGCTTTATTTTTGACGTCTATTGCACTATGAATGTTGCTTTTTGTTGAGGGTAGACCATACTTTTTTACTATATATACCTAAGGGTGTTTCATGGTTACTGCCACAACGACTGTATGGTGTACACTCCTCGTTTCTGAAAGAAATACTTTACACATGTCCCATTTTAGAAAAAACATTCTCCCTGCTGAGGGATGCTGAACATCAGTTAGACATTATAAAATTACAGAATAATTTGTGTTGGAAGAGACCTTAAAGATCATCTAGTTCCATCCCTCTCCCACCAGAATTTTCCACAGCTTGGGTCAGGGTTCTGCTTAACTTTGAACCTGTTTATCAGTACTTGGGGTGACAAGCTACTGAAACTGCTTGTGAGCAGAGAAAGAAAGTCAAGAAAAGTATTTCAGGAAGAGGTTGTCAGCAGTATCTAGGTCTTCGATTCCATTTCTTTTCATGGTCAGGAGCAGTGTAGACACAGTGCTGATGTGAGTTGATGCTGATCCCTCTCAGTCCAATTTGTATCTCCGTGTGGTTCAGTTGCTCTGAAGCACCCGAGTGTGTCTGCACTACTGTTTTCCTAAAACCATGTGAAGGCATGAGCTTTATATTCCATAAAAATGCCCGTAGTGTTCAGCTGGCCTCCTTTTGTCATTTTAGCAGCTGAGTGGAGGGGAAGCAGAATGAGGAAGAGAATATGTCCCTTAGTGTTCAAGCAGTCAAGTGAATGGGGTGTGTGTTACTTGCAACTGTTACCAACAATAGGGTACTGTTGATTTTACTGGAGTCTGTGATATTTTCAAAGAGATCTGAAAATGAAGTTTTATTTTCAGCAGCAGAAATACATCATTTGAATTGCTTGTACTTTCCCACATAGTAAATATTGCTGTTACAAAGAGGAAATAATCAGCTTCTCGTGGGATTTGCAGCTGTTAATACTTGAGCATTCAAATAAATTTGCTTGTGAGATTTCCAGCATTGGTGGTGCCCTGCTGGCATTGTGTGCAGCTGTGGGAAAGCTGGGGTGGGCTTGAACTGGGCATGGGAGAACGGCGTCAAAAGCCCTGTCTGTGTAGCAGCCTAAAGCTATTTTAGAACCCAGTTAGAGCACTGCTTTAGACAACAGCAATCTGTGATTGTACCTGTCATGGCTTGGTCACAGACACTGGAGCTATATCTGATTGATATTTTAATACTGGTCACAGTACCAAGCAGTTATTGCATTATATAGCATTACTTCCGTATGCATAAAGATTCAACTTTATATCTTTGTAGGTGGGATGGCAAGTTGTTGAGGCTGACTGCTGTTTATACTTGAGGTGATCTCATATGTATAGTGTTTCAAATGCTCTTTTTGTAATCAAGTCTTCATCCCCTCTCTCCTCTGCAAGTACAGTGTTGAATATACAACAGGTAAATCTTTGCCAAATTACCTTTTTCAGCTGTAACTGGCTGCCAACACTCACTTCTCAGAACTGTTAGCAGTAGCTCTCAATTATAAAATAATCTCCACATACACGTAAGGGCATAGGAATGGTTCAGACAAAGAGTCTCTCTAGCACAGTACCCTGCCCTACCTGTGTCTGTATATGGACATGGAGGGAAGGGAAAAAAACAGGGGTAGTCGTTGCCAGCTCCTAACATCCTTTCTACAATAAAGGCATCAGAGCTGTAGACAGTATTCAAGGCATGGGTGAACCATGGATTTAAAAAATGACACAAGGATGTCTTCTGTTCTGCCTGGTATTCATTTCCTAATGTTTCCTAGTATTCTACCTGGTTTTTGAGCACCAAGTTGGTGCTTTCATGGCGCTATCTAGCCTAACCCCAAGATCTTTTCCAAGAATGTATCAGCTCATTTTATATGTAATCAGCTTCTTACACGTGATACTATGTCTGATTTTCCAAATGGTTTCCCCCATGACTTTGCATTTATCTACATTGAATTACACCTACCGTTTCACTGCTCAGTTCCTTACGGTGCTTCTGTGGTTCTTTACACTTTGCCTTTGCTTACATGGCCTTGAATGACTTCATATCATCCACAGGCTTCACCACCACACTGTTGGCTCTCTTTGCCAGATTGTTTATGAACATCTTGAACTACACACACATGACCCAACTTGTGCCGGCTCTAAGACTGTTACAGTCCTTGAATTGAGGAGGTTGCTGAAACCAATCAGGTATCTGGAAGAACTTTATCTGTAGGGTGAGAGCATCCCCTCTGTCCGGTAACAAATTAACTACTTGTTCCTCGTGAACTAGACCAGTAGACCAGCACTACACTGTTCTTGATATTCCCATATGCTAGATTTTTTTTTTTTTGTAAGGCCCTAGTTATGCATTACAGATTTCTTTTTTCAGTACTGAAATTGTCTTGAAAAGTTCCTGTCTACCCACAGCTGCTTGCTCCCCCACTTCAACTTTTTTCAAATTCACAATAGCTGTGTTTGGCAAGGGGGAAGGGTAGGCCTTTTTTTTTTTTTTAACCTAGATTATTGCAGAGACCTGGTACATCCCTGTGATGTTTTCTGAGCACAGCTTAGGGTGCAGAATTACAATGGGGAGTGAAAACAGGTGACAGAATGGGGTGGGACTCTTCAGGAGTTAATTTTGATGCTGAATAAAATGGAACATGTAACCGGCACTCTAAGAAAAAAATAGGTTAGATACCATTTCCTGAATAAACTGCGACTTTAAGTGTCAGCATTTAGACACTCTCAAAATTCCTTCCTTGACTTTCCTTGACCTTCAAGAAGTCACAGAGGTTTTTAGTACATCAGCATGATGTGTGGCACTGGCCCCAGTATTGCGAACTCTCTCTTTTGTGAATGAGTCTCTCTGGTTTTTCATCATCCCTTGATGAAATTCTGAACCAACAGAAATTTTCACAGAAAGCTAAAAGTGACTCATTGGGCTGTAATGGAAAGATCTACAGTTTCCCGCCCTGAGCAGCAGTGCTGGATAGTTGCCTAGAACTGTAAAAAGTGGCAAGTCATTGTGGGTGCGTGGTCCCTGCCAAAGGCAGAACTGAGGAAGCTGAGGCACAGCCAATGTGAGTCAGGCTGACTTCGCCGTCATCACTAGAACAATCCTATTTTACAGCAGCTCATCACAGATATCAGGTTGCAGACTTAGATGCAATAGGATTAGAAGCAATCATTGTAAGTTATTAGTTTGTGCAGGACAATTGGTGGGCTCAGCAACGGATGTGCATAAGTAGCGTGGAAAGAATTAGGCAGCAGAGACAAAAAAGTAAAAACATCAACTAGGCAAAATGATGATCATATCAAATTATCAAGATAACCTATCTGCATGTTACTGAGGCTTACTATCATTTGTTGAACAGCAGTTTGTTTTATACAAATGTTGTTTGGCATGCAGGAATATTCACTGTCTCGTTAGCTGATTTGGTTCTTTGTAGGGAGAGATTATTCTGTCTGCCTTTTCAAAATTCATTTTCTATTTAGTATGGAAACAGTCACCCTGGATCTGGATTAATCCATCTTCTAGTTGGACATGATGAAGATCTGAATGAACTGAAAAAAAGACAAATTGCAGGGGGCACGTAACAAGCCCCTCTTCTTTCTGTTAAACCTCTGTTAATAACGTGTGAAGGAGTGACAACAAAGAGCTTCTGTCCTCTCTATAAAAGACCCTAAAGGGCAGAAGCAGGCTGTAAGAAACTATTCTTTTGCTAATGATTGCTGAATTACTGAGAAAGCTCAGTGTTAAAAATCCACGACAAGGATCTTGCACATGGAAAGGAAGTATTTCCTTGGATGACTTTCTAATGACTGTCAAGAATTTACAGCCATCAGACAAAAGGAATCATTGTAATGACAAGGCACAAGAAACCTAGTGCTAGTTACTGTGATTGCATCTGCCAGTTGGGTAGCTGAGCTGTAAGCACTTGAGTGGTCCCACAAAAAAATTAAAAATTTACTCCTGATTCTGTATTTTCCTTACTTCGTTCTTCTTAGTTTTTACTTTCTTTTTTCTTTTTTTTTTTTTTTCCCCCCCAAGGGTAGCTTGATTGATCATGATTTTACTATAAAGGTCTTAGAGCCTTTCAACGGCATACAACTCTTTTTATTCTGAGTTATACAAAAGTACTAGTAGTTTGCTTTTTCAAGATCCTTAGGTTTCTATGTCACCAAAACTCTTTCCTTAGCACAAACCATACCCATTAATATACGTGTTATCTGTAAAACTTAGTGGCTTCAAGAATACTCTTGCTCAAACACAGCTATATATTTTCTATGTGACTCAAAGGTTTATGTCATTTCCTGTGCTTTGTCATGTACTCCAGTGTATAGTTTACAAGTGAGAATTTAGTCCCAGTCACATGCTTTTATACTTTCAGAAAAATCCACAAAAAAATGACCTTTCTGTATGGAATTGTAACTTTAATATTTGGGAGTGTTTGGGTTGTGGTTTATTTTCTCAAATACAAGGCAGAAAAAGAACAAAAGAGTTCATAGCTCGATAATTACATCACATACAACAAAGCAACCGCATTACATAGTTCACAACTGAACTCTCATAATAGTGGTGTTTATAGTAATCCTATTTTGGCAATAACATGGAGAATTAACAGCTAAATAGTGAGGAGGAAAGATCATTCATGCAGCTCATATTGCAAGCTAGACTCAAACAGTGTTATACACTTTTTTCAGCACTGTGATAGCATCGAGGGTATAACTTTTGGGGGTGGCATTTCTGTAACATCAATGAAATGAGGCAGTATAGAAGTGTGTAAAAGTGTAACAGGGGTGTAAGAGTGCGTTTGCTAGTGGAGCTTGCCAAGTTGTATCCCCAAAAATACTTTTTGCTCAAAGCTATGTGTACATTAAGATTTCTTTTTGTTTGGTTGGGGTTTTTTGCCCTGGCATAACTATATTAATAAGGCTCTGTGGGCAAAATTTTAAGTATGGATTTGGTCTGTGATAGAAAGTTTTTCTGTCAGTATGATGTCTCAGCTGAGCTGGGGAAAAAAAAAAATCACACACCCTAAACTCATATATCTGTCCATACAAAATGCAGCTCTAATTTTGGCTTAGCTAGAGTCATTAAAATAGGTGTGGTAGATACACTAGTTGAAAAACTCCTTGAGTATTTTGTTTTGCTAAAATAGTTCTGCCAGCAGAGCAAATTTGCAGACACTCTTTAGTGGAGAGAAACAGGTTTATAAGACAGCTAGTTATGAAGTATTCACTATAGGGAAAGTGAATATAGACTACATTACTATTCAAAAAGATATGTGCCTTGAAAAGCAACATGCCTAAGAGTGCTAAGGAGTTTCAGTGAACACCACATTATCTATGAGCTCTTCGCATAATGCTGTGATTAAAAGGGCTAATGCAAGCCTTCAATGTATGGACTGTGAACTACAAAATTAGAGAAGATATGCATCAAACACTAAAGAAATTTTGAAGTTCTATCAATCAGAGCTGGGATAATATGTTTAACAGTGAGGATGATTAATCATAGCAATAGCATAACAAGGGATGCGATGATATCTCCATAATTCAAAGTATGTATATAAGAGCAGTTGTTTTTATCTAAAATACGTGTTTTAGTTAAAAAAATAGAAATTACCTTCTTATACAAGTCAAACCAGCGTGTTATGCTCCTTGCATCTAGCCTTAGAAATGGAACTGAACATTAGCACAGTAGAGGTGAGCTACCTACTTTCTAGGCTTAAAGGACACCTCTTACAGTTTTCAAAAAATCCAGTAAGGGGTGAGATATATCTGCCTTAATTATAGATGAGTAAAAATTAGACATCTAAGTCTGAGTTACCCATTCAAGGTTCCCATTATGATCAATGTCAAGAAATAAGCATCAGAAGGTGGCTGTTCATCTCAGCTGAAAATATACACCTGAAACAGATCAGATGAATTGCCCTCTGGAGGTGACTCCTCCTTTTACTGTGAAGGGAACCTGAAGGATTAGCTTTCAATTTCTAGGCAAGTTCATTAAGGCAGATGAACCCTTTCAGAGGTGTAGATTTGGCAGAGTGAAGGGCTTCAGGATTCTACCTCTTAAATATTTACTTTGCTTTAGATTTTCTTAAAGGATACAAGATCTTATGCTCTCATCAATAAGGAAGTACACAAAGACATCATATTTTCATAGTAACTTGAACTGGTTGCTACCGTTCACCTCCCATTGCAGCAGTATCTACATCACAAACCCACGTTCATAATTTTCTTTCTCAGTGACACAGACACTGAGGATTAAAGGCTTGATTTAAATCCCATTAAAACGGGAGAGACTTGCATTGACTTTAATGGGATTTAGATTGAGTGGAAAGGAGGCTGAATGCTGAACTGCTGTCAGGTTTGAAGTACAGGGGGTATTAAAGGGCAAACTAATAATGCTTCTGTTAAATGTTAAGTACCCATTCTTCAGAGAGACTTGCCAAACTGGTCATTCAGTCTTTCAGGATGACTGAAGTAACTCAGTGAGCAATAAACAAGATTATTAATATAATTGCTAGTTGTCTTCGTCTCTTCTAGTCTTTGCTACATTCCAGTAAAGATAGTGTTTAAGACATGATATGTTTACTGGATACTATTAATAATTTATTTTTAAGGTACTTTTTGCTATCTGATACTGTCAAAGAATATCTGTCTTCTATTGATGCATCCTTTGACCAACTTACAGGCCAATAAAAACATGTAGGGCTATATCAAGCCTACCAGTTGTGGTACCTAAGTGACTTTTGTGGACTATAAGCACCTATATATCTGGAAAGTCCTTAGGTACCTGCATGAAATGAAGACAAACCCAACTGGAGTTGATAGGTGCCTATGTGTCACTGAGCATATGGACAACACAGGGTTCAGTTCATTATGTGGCTGGAGGCAGGACACAGCTTTCATGAAATAGTTAGGAAGTTGGAGCTTTGGCTTTCAAGTCCTTCTTTTTAGAAAGAGCTTCAAATCCAGTGTTGCTATTTGATATAATCATTGCCAAAGTAAAGATGCAGGGACAGTCTTCATGTGTTGTTAAAGCTGAATCACTGTGCAGGGATGAAGGCAAGAGGCAATGGCACAAACTGAAACATCAGCAAACACTTTTACTGTGAGGGTGACTAAGCACTGGAACAGTTTGCCCATAGAGGTTGTGGAGTCTCCCCCACTGGAAATATTTAAAAGCCATCTGGACATGGTCCTGGGCAACTGGCTGTAGATGGCCTTGCTTGAGCAGGGGAGGTGGGCCATATGACCTCCAGAGTCCCTTCCAACCTCAACCATTCTGTGATGAAAGACAAAGTATGTGGGGTAATGGAGTGTCAACTGTGTCCTCTATTCTGAATCCTTCTGAGAAGATAAATCTGTGGAAGGAGAGCATCCTGGCTTCAGTTCTGTTCTGCTGGGACTGCTCAACCACTTTTTATTAATAAGCTATGGGATTACACCAGTGCTTGATGCATGGACCACAACACAAACTCCCTTGGGGAGCCCTTGTGTCCCTGATCTACTGAACAACGTGGTTTCTTTCCTGTACTATTGCTGGCTGCAAGAATCTTGTGGTCCCTTTTGCACAGTGGTCCAACTTCAACATGAAGAATAGAAGGTATGGTCTTCTCTGGCTGTGTCAGGATCTGTTCTCTCAGGCTAAGATACTTTACATTATCTTCCCATGTTATGCTGCATGTGAAGAGTATCTCACTGACTTTTCTGGGACCGATTTGCCGTGTGTTAGCAGATATTATCAGTACCTCCACCATACCTATAGGATGCTGATGCCCCTGAACAATTAAGGTTATACCTTAGTTAGTTAAACTGGACGATGGGCTGTTTCCTAGTTCTGAAGACTCGTGGCAGAGATGGTCCAGCATCCAAACTGCTTTGGGTTAGCCCATGTGAAAGCTAATAAATAAGCAGTAATAAAAGACTATAATGAAGGAGTCTGGTGTTTGACCCCACTCTGTTTCTCTCTACTTAGTGGTATAAATGCACCTGTATGCTACATTTAGGCACATATAAACTAAATGTGCCTGTAAGCGTTCACTAACATGGAGTGGCCTACATCCATAGAGCTGAATTCCCTTAGCTCCCAACTAGTGTGGCTGCACTATGTCTGTCTGGAGTAGTCCCTGACCCATGCTAACATCTAGTAACTGTTTGGAAGAATCCTAGTTTGCATGGGCCAAAACTGTAATGGGAACCTACTAATAATTTAAAAATTTACACTTGCAGAGTATTGTATGGATTTTAGTTCCATGCTTGGAGGAGAC
Organism: Balearica regulorum gibbericeps; assembly: GCF_011004875.1. Classification (NCBI taxonomy): domain Eukaryota; kingdom Metazoa; phylum Chordata; class Aves; order Gruiformes; family Gruidae; genus Balearica; species Balearica regulorum. Next base: position 171,974,664 of record NC_046184.1, on the reverse strand, counting down.
AATAAACACCTCCTGTTGTTTTTGTGCTATTCTATTAATGGGAAAGTAAACACAAAACATGCAGCATATGGGACATGTTCTCAGTGAACTTCCTGTGCAGTTGATCTCTAGTCATGCTGCAATCAAATCCAGGTTATGTAGACAGGAGATCAGGGTATCATTCAGGATTTCCATACTGAATCTTGGATGAATATTGAAAATTCTCTTACATCTCCCATGATTAAGTTTCCAGGCAGAAGATGAAGCCATGTGAAAGCAACATTGCCAGTGACAACAATGTGTATTTTCAGGAATTCTGAGGAATAGTAAAAATCCAGCATACTTCTCTGTTGGCCAGGGGAAAGCTGTGCTTAATGTATAGCCTGGGAGGTAATGGTCCTCTGCATTGGAGTAGGAATGCTGGCTGCTGCCTGTGGACTGCTCTGTGACATTATTGAGAGACCAGATGTCAGTACAGATAGGACATTGCTGGCTTTACCAGTGCAATGATAAGAGTGTAGTTTCCCTTGGTTGCAGGAGCTAGGTTTTCTCAGAGTTTTTGCATGGTGTGCGGGAGAGAAGTGCATACAATATATGTATTTGGGATCTGGGACTGAAAATACCTATTACGTCATACTGTCAAATTAACTTAATTATTCTATTTAAAAGAGCCAAAAAAACCAGTATACCAAGAGGGCATAATGCTCTCCATACTTCTTGTTAAAATTTTAAAAATGTTAAATAAGTTTACTTGAAGAAAAAGAACCCATATGTGCAATTCTAGGTTTGAAATTTAAGACATGCTTTATTGTTTATTTAGGTTTAGAGTTGGAAACGGAGAATATATGGTACTGGAAATTAAATTGAATTGAATTAAATATTTTTGTAGAGGCTCAAGATATTAAAACCCCCAGACAAATTTTAGAAAATCTCCTAAGTGCAGAAGAACAAACAGACGTGAGTATGAAGACAGAAATCCCAGAGTTGCAAGGCAATCTTTCACATGACATTCGGTTAGACTCAGTCTTATTTACAGTTTCTTTGAAGAAAAGTAAAGACTTTGTCCACCAGCAATCTTAGATTTGTGGATATCTGTGCCAATGTTAACACTAAAAATCTGAATTTAGAACTAATTCCTAGCCTGCCTCACAAATTGCAGCTTAGTGAATTTTTGCTCTTATTCATATGTAATGAGAAATACAAATAGTAACCTTACCATCCCAGTTCTAAATAAAGACTTGAATAGATACTATTTAGTCACAGAAAACAAATCCAGCTTTTTTGTGGTGACTTTTGTAATGTGTTGATGAGGCATTCTCCTTCTGGTGAAGAAAGATAGATTTCACTGGTTTTTTCCTTTACATTCAGGGCTTTGCATAATTAAGCAAGAAAAGGAAATCATGAATGTACTCAGTGCTTGTGTTAGCTCATGACTGTTTCATGTCAAATGCAGACTTCGGAGTAGGAATGAGAATCTACATTCCCCCATTTGTGAGTGAGTGCCCTAATTGCTGGAGAAGAGTAATCAGATTTCAGCTTGTTCTCCAGACTAATCAATCTTGGCTGCATTTTTAACTTTTGTATAGCAGCACAGATGAACAGCAGGGATGGATAATCTTTGCATCTTGATACCAGCAGACTGCAGTCTGATGTTTGGTACACTATTTAGAGATGAGAAAAGGCAAACTGACATTTGAAAAGAGTTCCCCCCCTTTTTAGAAGGTACTGTATCTGTTGAGTTGCTGTATGAAGGGCTGGAAGAGAATAAGTCGGTGAATAACCTTTTTTGAATAGTAAATACCCTTTTTTGCATAGCAAATGCCCTGGTTTTGAATCTTAGAAGGAAGATGGTCAGGACTGCTGTATTCTTCATGGCACTTATGCCTTATAAGTGTGTTGTTATGTGTGCACAGAGTCTACCTGCCAGACTGGGCTTCTTGGGAAAATAGGCATAATTCAAAATCCCATTTATGTATAAACATGAGACGTGATGAGCTGCTCAGCTGTGCCAAAATGGTGGCAATCTTCCGCATGCTTAGAGGCAGACTGTCACAGAACATTCACTGGTGCAGATGTGGGACTGTACCCCAAATGTCACTACGAATATAGACTTGTTAGGTTGGTCAATAAGCAGCAGAGAGAGATATGTGGGAGATGACCCAGAGACCTCAGGGAGGTTTCTCACCACCCATCACACTGAGCACATCAACACTGGCACATAAAAACAGACACTGGGGAGAGCAGGCAGACTGTAGGACATCTCAGATTATTCAGTCACAGATTCACAGAATCACAGAATGGTAGGGGTTGGAAGGGACCTCTGGAGATCATCTGGTCCAACCATCTGGTCCAACCCCCCTGCTAGAGCAGGATCTCCTAGAGGAGGTTGCACAGCATCATGTCCAGGCAGGTTTTGAATATCTCCAGAGAAGGAGACTCTACAGCCTCTCTGGGCAGCCTGTTCCAGTGCTTGGTCACCCTCAAAGTGAAGAAGTTTTTTCTCATGTTCAGATGGAATTTTCTGTGTTCCAGTTTGTGCTCATTGCCCCTTGTCCTGTCACTGGGCACCACAGAGTATAGGCAACTGAAAACCACCATTTGGGCTTTAGCATGACTGATTACCAGATTAGAGTATCCATTAATGTATCTATTTTGTTCGTGATTTCTAGCATAGCTCAAAGTACCAAGTTATACTATGCATACAAAAAAATGGATCTAGATTTGGCTTTTAGTCCTTGATCTTGTAAGGTACATTCACAGCTTCTTAAGATGAATGGTTTAAAAAACCTCTGATTTAAATCTGATTATTCCTATGTCTAAAATGATTCATGTTCTCAAGGCTTCCTACAACAAAACATAGACCTAGTTTGACTTGTTCTTCCTCTTTCAATATTTCTTTTAAGTATCCTAGATGATGGTCGACACGAGAACCAGGAATCCAGACACATTGACATCAAAAGCAATTGTAATATATATGTGGCAACAAGGGTGGGGGGCAGAGTGGAAGGAAGAGGAGCACTTTGAAGATGTCATGATAACTCAGGCATGTTTAGATTCAGTAAGTAGGTGTGCCTTTTTCTGTATCCTGCTCATCTGCAGACTAGGATGTTTGAAGAGAGGGAAAAATGAAATGTTATTTCCAGTAAAGGGGAGGAGACTTAACAATGGCAAAATCATTATGAAAAAACAAACAGTGGAGAGAATGTTAGAATTTTTATCCAGGGAATAACTGAAAAAGTATGTATTTGAAATAAAGAGGAAAATTGCTGCTTTGAACTTTTCCAAAGCACTTATGATTATGATTTATCTGTAGCTGAATTTTATAAAAGCTGTTACAATAAATATAAAGCTGGAACTGAATATTGTTTTCTCCTATCAGTTTGGTTATTTGCCAGAAATGGGACTTGAATTAACTGGAAATTTAACTTTTATTTGCAAATACAAAATTTGGTTGGTTGTTGTTTAGTTGGTAACAGATAGATCAGGACCCTGGTCATGTCATGTGAGCTTTTGGCAGAGGTACCTCACAGAGCCCATGCGCTGAGGTGGTCTCTGGTGTATCACAGAACCAAACCCAGGGGGACCAGTGAATAAGTCTCCCCCAACCTTTGCCTACCATGACAGCCCTCATAGTCCTAATAAACTGAGACCCAGACCACTCATGGAGAATATATGGCAACAAGGGGTTGATAAAGACTCTACATCATGTCTGGTAAGAGTATGGGAGAAGCCATTTCCCAAGTGTATCTCAATCACAAAATTGGCAGTGATGGTCAATAGGACACACCACTTAGTGGCACATTTTTTGTGATAGGGCAATAGCACTTTAAAGGAAGGCCAGGAGCTGTGATTTTGTGCAATGACAAGGCCCACCTGTAACTATGGAGAGTTTCTTCCAGCTCTGCTATTCTTCAAACCTTCCAAGGCCTCTGGCAAGGTGAAGGCAACCAGAAGTCACCAGAATCACTCCTGGAGTGGTTGTGCGCTTAGCCCCAGCAGTACGGACATCCAGTAGGATCACGAGAAGGGGACATAACTGGTTCAAGACCAGTTAGTAACTGTAATAGTCACTTTTAGTTTGCAGATGTTTTCAGTGCTTTATCCACACAATAAGAAAGGAAAAAGTGATTCTACTTTGTTTTCTGAAAGTTGAGGGATTATCTCATTATCCAGATCATGAAGATGTAACTTCAATATATTACCCTTGTCTGAGATGCTCTTGACTACTGCCACTCATCTGGCTTAAAATCTATGTTTGGAATTATTCTCATAATCTTTTGTTCTCCCAGGTGAATTAATATTTAAGTATTTAATAGAAAATGAAACAGCATCAAGAAGAGACATTGAGAGAAACTTTCAGAATACTCCAGGTATCTAGAGGAACACAAGGTATTTTAAATATAAAAATTAATTTTAAATTATTTGCTCAACTATTCCACATATATATGTATATAAATTTGTGTGTTGGGGGGTGGTGGTTCTGGAATACAACTTGAAAAATGTTCACTTTAGTTAGCACCGGATCAACCTTTCCTAATCTTGCTTTAAGTATTGCCAATTTGGGCTTGGGCTGAAGACATACAGTCAATGAGTTCCAGTGGTTTGTCTCCCTCCAGCTGTTTGTTACCACTTTTATGCCATTTACTGTCCTATATCCAGCCAGTAAAGTGATTTTTAAGTACTCCCTAAGTAATTTCAGGAAAAATTACTTGGAATGATTTCTTCAGTTTAAGCAGTTTACCTGGGTCGCTTTGTCTGAAGTGGATTAGGAAACACTAATATAAACTGTTCTTCTAGCAGAACTGTAGAAATGCTAAAATCTTAGGCTGTGTCTTCCGTAGCAAGCCCTCATGCAAAGGCGCAGGGCGGGGCAATGATCTCCAGGGACAACTCCTCAAAGCACAAGAGGACCATCCGGATGTGCAGGAAACAGCAGGTGTGGCAGGCGGCCAGCTTGGCTGAACAGGGAACTCCTGACTGAGCTCCAACACAAAATGGAAATACACAGAAAGTGGAAGCAGGGATGGGCTAAGGAGGAGTATGGAAAGCATTGCTTGAGCTTGGAGGGATGAAGTTAGGAAAGCCAAAACCTGGCTGGAGTTTAAACTGATGGGAAAGGCAAGAAGAAGAACTTCCGTAAGTACATAGGTAACAAAAAGAAGACCAACGAAAGTGCAGATTTGCTGCTGAATGGGATGTATGACTTGATGATGAAGGAAGTAGAAAAGACAGATTGACTTAATGTCTGGTTTGTCTTGGTTCTTACTGGCAAGGTCTGCTTTCAGGCTTCCCAAATCTCTGAGGCAGAGTCTGGGGGAGAGAAGTATTAGCCATGGTAGAGGGTGCTGGAATTAGTGACCTCTTAAGCAAATTGGACATACACAAGACCTTGGGACTGGACAGGATGCAATGACGATTGCTAGAGAGCTGTTTTGTGTCATCGTGATGCTCCTCAGCGTCATCTTTGAAAGGTGGTACAGAGTGAGGAAGGTTCCTGAAGACATGAAAAAGATTAATGCCATGTACATCTTCAAAAAGTGCAAGAAGGAGGATCTGGGACACTACAGGCCAGTCAGTCTCACCTCAGTCAGTGGGAAAGTTATGGAGCAAATCCTCCTGGAGACCATCTACAGGCACACGGAGGATGAAAATGTGTTTTACCAAGGGTAAATCATGCCTGACCAAATCTGATTGCCTTCTATGATAAAATGACTGGCTGTGTGGACAAAGGAAGAGCAGTGGCTGTCCAAGAGTCCTAAAAAAAGAGGAAGGGATCTCTAGAGGTACTGGCATGTAGAAAAGAGACATATAAAAAGGAAGAAGAAATATGTATCATATAACTTTTCTAAAACCTCTTAATGCTTTTTTTTAAATACATGGAATTATTTTATTGACAGATTTCATGTATCAGAAAAGATGAAAGCTTTTAGTTTGCTCAGTTTATTATTTGGAGATGAGTAAGTACTTATGTTTCAGTTTATTCTCCATTTTTCTTATCAGCTAATTGTCAAATCACCAGTAGTTAGTAACAGTTATCACTGTAGGTATTCTGTTCTAAGGATCTCAGAGTTTCTGTATATGCACATTATTTTTCAAAATGAAACATTCCAGGTTTAATAAAAGCTGTGGGTTTAGGACTTTACCTGTTGAAGCTGCAAATTCCAGGCATATCTCACTGTAGCTGGAGGTATGAGAAGGAAAATACAGATATGTTTCAGGAAATATTACAACATTTTAAAATTGCAGTGCAGAGTCTGATTTTAGTTTTGTCATTTTTATATGATCGTAAACTTACACCTATGCAAAAAAACCCTCCAAACATTTTGCCCCTATAAGTAAGACTATTGTATTTTGTGTTCCTCTTCAATGTAAAATTCAAGCTCCACACAAAAGCTCAGGTGCAGGCTTAGGTAAGATGTTGACTCACTGGGGGAATGAGAGATAAGGCTCACAGCATTGTTAATATTAAGCAAATCATTCACCTAACTATACAGCAGCTGTAAGACCTCAGCAGTGATATTCCTTGAAACAAATATAAACATCGACATCTGAGCTATTCCCCTTAAACAACTCCCTTCCTTGCTAAAGTATAAACTTTATTGTTGGAGAATAATAGGTCCCCTCTAGTGTTCTAATACAGACTCCCCAAATAGGTAAAATGGACCTCAATTTGAGGATGCCTCTTTTTCTCCACTGACTAAAAAGCAAATGTAGTATGACTATCCAAGATGTAGGTATCTGTACTGCAGACATCTAAAGTTAGTGGAGATGAATTCCACTGTGCTAGTTTTGGCTGGGAGAGAGTTAATGATGTTCTTCATAGTAGCTCGTACGGGGCTATGTTTTGGATTTGTGTTGAAAACAGTGTTGATGATAACACAGGGATGTTTTTGTTACTGCTGAGCAGTGCTTACACAGAGCCAAGGCCTTTTCTGCTTCTCACACCACCCCACCAGCCAGTAGCCTGGGGGTGCACAAGGAGTTGGGAAGGGACACAGCCGGGACAGCTGACCCCAACTGACCAAAGGGATATTCCATACCATATGATGTCATGCTCAGCTTATCAAGCTGGGGGGAAGAAGGAGGAAGAGGAGGACATTCAGAGTGATGGCATTTGTCTTCCCAAGTCACCATTACATGTGATGGAGCCCTGCTTTCGTGGAGATGGCTGAACACCTGCCTGCCCATGGGAAGTGGTGAATGAATTCCTTGTTTTGCTTTGCTTGTGCATGTGGCTTTTGCTTTACCGATTAAACTTGTTTTATCTCAACCCACGAGTTTTCTCATTTTTGCCCTTCCAATTCTCTCCCCCATCCTGCCTTAGGGGATGTGAGTGAGTGGCTGCATGGTGCTCAGCTGCTGGCTGGAGTTAAGCCACAACATCCACCTGGTACATCTGGCCTCTGTCACCATGCTGCTCTGCCATGAAGGCAGTGCTGAGAAAACAAGTTGGCATCAAGGGCTAAATGGAAGAACGCTAGTGTCACATGTCAAAAGGACAACTGCAATTTGTAACCCTTGAAATTACATTTGCAGAGGTGTTACAGGAAACATATGTGCTGGCAGTCTAGATATGTGGAGCCAAGAAAAATAGCAGAATGAAAATGAGCCCTTTCCTGGGATGAGACAGCAAGGTATATTGTAGCCTTCAGATATCTGTCCAAACATGCACAAAAAAAAAAGCATCTTCTTACAACAACCAGAATAAACCCAAACCCAATACTGTATGTGAGAGTTGTCTTTCCTTTCTGTTGCTTTCTCTCATTGCCTCAAAGCAGGCAATAAATCCAAATCAAAAAGTTGCCATTTTTCCTTACGGAGGTGAGAACATGTTTTGAGCCAGCACAAATAGTAAATTGTATTAAAAAGACAACCAAAGACTGCAACTACCTTTTAACAGAAATGAAAAATATTTTCATGTCTGACACTGGTCTTGTGTATGCTCTCAGGAAGATGTAGCTGTTGAATGCCATGGATTTGTGAGTTTAATTCCTCAGTCTTAGCAAAGCATTCCTATATGTCTTTGTCTGCTTATATGATGGTGGTACTATCATGTGGGGATGGCGATGCTTTCACTGCTGTCTGTGCAAAGCAATGGTAAGTAAATCCTTTTGAGCTTCTTTGCTCCCATTAAACCTGTGCTGGTCCATCGCCAGATGGTTGCAGTGGCAGGATGCCTCTTTCATCTGAAGGTGACAGTCTTTGCCATACAGTCTGCACCTCCTAGTTGTGTGCACATTACTGTAGCTTAGCATTCAATATGATACACATATGCAGTTAGAAGAAATAATATGAAAAGAAATATGAATGATAACTAGGACCTGCTTAGAAATATTCTACTAGCTGTTGAAAAAGTGACAATTCTCCAAAGAAGACAGATGCTTGTATCTAAGAAAAGAAGTAGTCTGGATGTAAGACAAAGCAGGGCACAAAAAATAATAAAAAAGAAGACATATTTATGAGTGATATCAGTGAACAGCATAGAAGCCAGCACATAAAGAAAATTAATGAAAGAAGATTAAGGAATGGAAGAGGAAGCCTGTAACTGGGTTAAAGTATTTTCTGAGTAGATCCAAACAAAACCAATACTAACAATAATAAAGGCTAGATGACCTTAACAGAATTGCAATCGCTGACACAGAAGAGGCAGAAGCGTTCAATAAGTGTTTCAGTTCTGTATTATGGACTGAGGAGAAGAATGAACGATGTCGTCTTGTTGGGTAATGATTGTTTAATATCCTCCAGTGGTACTAAGAATAGCTAGCAGGTGCAAGTTATTGCATGATTTTAAGTTAACAGTTCCAATAATCTTGCAACCAAATGCTTGTCAAGATTAATGTCAAGATTAGTATAAAGAGCCTCTGGTGTTGATTTTCAAAAAGCCTTGGAATTTCCAGAAGTCTGGAGAGAAGCTAACACTGTGCCATTATTTTAAAACAGAAAATGAATAAAAAAACCCAGATCTGGATAATGCAGGCCTGGCATCCAGACCACAGTATTAGGCTAAATAATGGATAAGTATGCAAACACTGATTAATAAATATTAAGAAAGGTTAATATCATTCATTAAAATAAATGAAATTAAGAGAACTAGGGCTTTGCCAAGTTACTGAATATTTTGAATGAAGATCCAACTTTGGTTGGAGAACTGAAAAACTTTTGGTATAGGTTTGACCTGGCACTGCATGACATCTTCATTAACACATTACAGAAGAACAGGTGAAACATAGCACACATTACATTGATGAAAATCTATTTACCTCCTTATGTAATTGTAAGTAAGAGTTTGATTAACTATGTTTTCCATGAGATGCCAGAGGGCCTATTTTTGGCTCTATGTCATTGAGCAATTTTACCAATGACTGAGGAAAGGGATATAACATTTTGTCTGACAAAATTTGGTGATGACACAAAGATATCTGCACAACATCCTTGTGTTTAAATTGGAGAGACATGGATTTGATGGATGGACCACTCAGAGGATAAGGAATTGGTTGGATGGTCACACTCGAAGATTTGTATTTAATGGCTCAATGTCCGAGTGGAGATAGTGATGAGTGGCGTTCTTCAGGGGTCAGTACTGGGACCAGCGCTGTTTAGCATCTTTGTCAGTAACACGGACAGTGAGATTGAGTGCACCCTCAGCAAGTTTGCCAATGACACCAAGCTGTGTGGTGTGGCCAGCATACTGGAGGGACGGGATGCCATCCAGAGGGACCTTGACAGGCTTGAGGTGGGCCCATCCGAACTGCATGAAGTTCAACAAGGCCAAGTGCACATGGGTTGCAGCAATCCCAAGGACAAATACAGGCTGGGCAGAGAATGACTTGAGAGTAGCCCTGAGGAGAAGGACTTGGGGATGTTGGCTGATGAGAAGTGCAACATGAGTCGGCAATGCAGGCTTGCAGCCCAGAAAGCCAACCATATCCTGGGCTGCATCAAAAGAAGTGTGACCAGCAGGTCGACGGAGGTGATTCTGCCCCTCTATTCTGCTGTTGTGAGACCCCACCTGGAGTACTGTGTCCAGCTCTGAGGTCCCCAACATAAGAAGGACATGGAGCTGTTGGAGGGAGTCTAGAGAAGGGCCATGAAGCTGATCGGAGGGCTGGAGCACCTCTCCTATGAGGACAGGCTGAGAGAGTTGGGGTTGTTCAGCCTGGAGAAGAGAAGGCTCCGGGGAGATCTAATTGCAGCTTTCCAGTACCTAAACTGGGGCCTACAAGAGATCTGGCAATGTTTACAAGGCCATGTAGTGATAGGACAAGGGGTAATGGCCTTAAGTTGAAAGAGAGTAGAGTTAGATTAGATACAAAGAAGAAATTCTTCCCTGTGAGGGTGGTGAGGCACTGGAACAGGTTGCCCAGAGAAGCTGTGGATGCCCCCTCCCTGGAAGTGTTAGAGATCAGGCTGGATGGGGCTTTGGGCAACATGGTCTAGTGGAGGGTGTGCCTGCCCATGGCAGGGGGGTTGGAACTAGATGATCTTTAAGATCTCTTCCAACTCAAACCACTTTCTGATTCTATAATTGGAGTGAAAAATTAAGAGATCGATCAGTGAGAAAGTCTCCAGAGACACTGGGTAAGCAAGAATAAACAAAAAAAAATTACATTTCTGTACAGCTAACTAGAGGATCTAATATCTAGGAACAAAAATGTAAGCCATAAAAATGGGAGAGAGGACTTTCTTGTGAAGTAAGGATTATGAAGAAGGCATGTTATAACCCTTTATTGAGATCACAGGGAGAAAAAAAGGCAAATGCTATCCTTAGATATATCCACTGGACAGGAGTGGAAGGTTAAGTCATTGCTGCATTTGGCAGAGAAGCAATTGCTACTGGAATAATGTGTCCAGTTCTAGTGCTCAGAATTCATGATGGATATGAATAAGTTGGAGAAGGGTCAAAGAAAAGCCATGGGAATAGTAAAGACCTGGAAAGTCTCCAGGAGTTCAATCTACTTAGTTTATCAACGTGATGACTCAAGGATAACTGGTCATGGTACACAAAAGCAGGGCAAATAGCAAAGGGCTGTTCAGTCCAGCAGTCAGACATCTGACAAGCTCCTCTTGTTAAAAAGGTGAAGCTAAAAACTCAAACAAAAAATAAAGCACTTTCTTTTTCTTAACAATCCATGAAATCAGTGGCTAAATTCACTCAGTGAACAAATGTGGCATCACTGTCAGTTTTAAATCTAGATCAGACATTTCTCTAACGACAAATTTTCATTTTCAAGGGGACTACTTATCCTGAAGCAGAAATAACCCTGTGAAACTCTGTCCTTGATGATATCAGACTGGATAAGGATATTTGAGCCCTTCTGCCCTTTATGACTGTACAGATATGTCCATTCTTCACTGTGCTCTGAGAGCTGGTGTCTGTATCTAAATGGCACAACATAGGAATGATGCTACCTTGGATGTGACAAGCAGTACTGCAGTGTTGTTCTGGTGATGAGCTCGGGCTAATTAACCATGTCATGCACAAGGGCCAGTCAATCATCTGTGGTAACATGACTATGCCGCTTCCCTTTGTGGAGCTGGCTCTGCAGAAACCAGGGTTGTGCAGCTGTTTGATGTATGTACAGTTCAATGTACACCCTAGGCAAGTACATTTTCACATATTAAAAGAATGGTTTCATTAAAGTGGTTCTCTCTTTAGTGAAGGTAAAGTTGTTACTGTAAGTTGCATTGTGGTATTTTAAACTGTTTTACATATCTGGACACCCGAGGTAGATGAGACATTACAGGATGTCTTGTTCCCTTGACACATTAGCCACACTATGACACACTATTCTTGGTTTTCTTAGCTGTGTTTTGGCTCTGATGTGTGTGATGTTCCTACTTGTATCATTTAATGAGAAACATTGAACAGAGGGTTTATTGTGACATTATTTATACTGAGAAGAGGAAATAGATGACAAGAAAATGGATAACTCCTCTGTAAAAAACTGTGAAATAAGAAAAAATCTAATGGAAACCTTTTCACAGTTGTTTGTAGCTGTTTAGCATCTCTGTCAGTAGGCGAGTCATTGCATCAGAACCTCTCTCACTCTTTATTTACTCCAAATAAATATTTGCAACATGCAAGTAATTATTTGCATTACTGGATCTCATTCCTGGAATTTTCCAGACATATTCTCGGATTCTGTGAAACCTGTGTGGGCTAGGGACATATATTATATATTCTGCCTTAAACAGGGTTTCCTAGATATTATAGTCACTTGTAACTTTACAACATCGTTCTAAAAAGCTTTCCCCAAATAAACAACCACAATACATAAATATGCAATGAAAAGTCAGAATTAGAATTACAGCTCTCATGCTAAATGCAAGTGTAGAAACACTTTAATAATCTGAAAAATAAAAAGGAATTACACAAAAAATAGAAGAGAAGGCTGAGGATGGGTATAAAACCAGTGAAAGCATATGTAGATTAAATCAAGATGGGCCAAGGGAGTCATCTGTATGTAAATTTTAGGTGCCTTATGAATCAGTCTTCCTAAAGTAAGTGCTTCTGTCACAGTCTGCAGCAGTTTGGTTCAGAGCAGTAGTGTGGGTTTTGAAATAAACCCCTTGATTTTCTTCACTTGATGGGATTTAGTTTGGTTCTTAAAGCAATTTCAGTGGTTTCAAAGTAGATTAGTTTTGGAAGAAACTAAATCCATTTCCACTTGAAGTGTCCCCCAATGTCTGATAGGGATGTTAGTGTGTCCGCACCATTGCATAGTGCCGCATGCATACCTAACAAACATGTGGCAGTTGAATGCCACTGAGAAATCCTGTGACACCCCAAAGTGGTTCCTGTGCTATATTAAGGGCCATGTGCCATGTCTGCAAGGGCTGCTGTGACTTTTAAAGCCTGTGGACCATGAGCTGCAGGATATAATCAACATAGCAACATGCTGCATCAGAAACAGTTCTGTCTTTTTTTGTTCAATAAAATCTTTCTGTTGTAGTTTCAGCAACGGAACGAGCTGCCCACGTGGCTGGCCTGAGAATAGATTTCCAAGGTTTTTATACTAAAACCTTGTTATGTGGCCCCTTCCCCTCCCTGAACACAACTCCTTTGAATGTTACTCAGTTCAGCACTGCAGATTCTGTCCCTCGCACACAAACAAGAAGCTACTTCCTCAGGCCCAGAACCTCCAGTCAGCTCTGCTCAAAGCAGTAGCCATGTCAAGGACACCAATTCTGCTTTTCTTCTCCTTCAGATAAAGGGAGATTGCAGAGGGCAGCTCTTTAAAAGAGGCTACTGCAGCCATAGGATTAAGTTTCCATTCCTCCCCTATTGGATCTGTGGTGGGTTGACCCTGGCTGGGGGCCAGGTGCCCACCAGAGCTGCTCTATCATTCCCCTCCTTCATTAGACCGGGGAGAAAAAATACAATGAAAAGCTTATGGGTCAAGATAAGGACAGGGAGAGATCACTCACTGATTATTGTCGTGGGCAAAACAGACTGAAGTTAGAGAGAAAATTAATCTAATTTATTACCAAAGAAAACAGAATAGAGGAATGAGAAATAAAATCAGATCTTAAAACACGTCCCCCCACCCCTCCCATCTTCCCAGGCTCAACTTCACTCCCGGCTTCAACCTCCACCCCCCTCAGCGGCACAGGGGGACAGGGAATGGGGGCTTCGGTCAGTTCATCCCACGTTGTTCCTGCCACTTCTTCATCCTCAGGGGAAGGACTCCTCTCATCGTTCCCCTGCTCTAGCATGGAGTCCCTCTCACGGGAGACAGTCCTTCACAAACTTCTCCAACGTAAGTCTCTCCCACGGGCTACAGTCCTGCACGAACTGCTCCAGCGTGGGTCTCTTCCACGGGGTGCAGACCTTCAGGAGCAGACTGCTCCAGCGTGGGTCCCCCATGGGGTCACAAGTCCTGCCAGCAAACCTGCTCTGGCGTGGGCTCCTCTCTCCACGGGTCCACAGGTCCTGCCAGAAGCTTGCTCCAGCGTGGGTTTCCCACGGGCCACAGCCTCCTTCAGGTGCCTCTACCTGCTCCGGCGTGGGGTCCTACACGGGCTGCAGGTGGAATCGCTACACCCCCTCATCCTCCCTCCATGGGCAGCAGGGGGACGGCCTGCTTCACTATGGTCTTCACCACGGGCTGCAGGGGAATCTCTGCTCTGGTGCCTGGAGCACCTCCTCCCCCTTCTTCTGCACTGACCTTGGTGTCTGCAGATGTTCTTACATCTTCTCACTCCTCTCTCTGGCTGCAAAAGCGCTCTCTAACTGTTTTTTTCTCTTTCTTAACTATGTTATCACAGAGGCGCTGATTGGCTTGGCCTTGGCCAGCGGCGGGTCCATCTTGGAGCCGGCTGGCATTGGCTCTGTCAGACACAGGGGAAGCTTCTAGCAGCTTCTCACAGAAGCCACCCCTGTAGCCCCCCCCCCCCCCCCCCCCCCCCGCTACCAAAACCTTGCCACGCAAAACCAACACAGGTCTCACTATCCATGTTGTCCAAACTCAGAGTGGGAAGGTAGTTTCAGCAGAAGGCACCATAGTATCACTTGGAAACAGCATGAACAGGAATGGAAAGAAGGGCCTGTGCAAGACACCTTGTATATGCAATGGTGGTTGGGGCAATGATGTATTTGATTTACATGAGACAGAAATAAGGACTGACTACCTTAGAGGTTAGATTTCAACTTTTCCAAGACTTTTGACCTTGTCTCATATGATGTCTTCGTGAACACCCTGAATTACTTTTTTATCTAAAAAGTAATCACCATAAGGTTGTTCTAAACTCATATGGTTTTAAAACCATCCTTAAATAGGAGCTATCTCTGTCAAGTTGGTAGATCATTTCAAGTGAGACTTCACAAGGATCATTTGCGGACACGGTTTTGTTCAGAACTTTTACAATTGACTTGGACTGATTATAGATAGTGTGCATTTAATGAATTGCATATGAAACAGAATATGGAAACACACTGGAAGATAGTATTAGAATTCAAAACTGTCTGATGAGGGACACCTCAACTGTCTGATGAGACCACCAGTAAGGTGGTCTGCAATCAACAGTGTGAAACTTTGTAAAGGGTAGTGTACACTGCTACAAGCAGGAAAGATTAGGGGGTGGTAATGGATCAATGTGTAAAGATTATTTAACATTTTTACCATTGTACAAAGCCAAAAATATCATTCAGGGACATATTGAAAGGAAAGTCATATGTATGATAAATATTTTGTAGAGTTGCAGTGTGAGATAACTTTGATTTTAATATCTTTCAAATATTGTGTAGTACTTTGTCAGTGTCTATTGTGTACCTGTTACAGGAAAATAGGTCACCATCTTAAGTACTTACATTGCAGTTGCAGCTGCAAATCTATAATCCTGTATTACGTAGAAGTCTGGTGTTGTTTTTAATGTGGTGCTAAATTATTTTAAGGAATAATTTAAAAAGTTTATTGATATAAATGAAGTGAAGGAACTGACATGACATGTCAGATAGGGAGCCTTGAAGAGAAAATTCTTAATCAAAGTGGACAACATGTTCCCTCTTCTTGTTTAATTACTATTAAGGAATGCATCTGCTTATCTTCATTAGCTGTACTTGACATCTGTATATATATGATGTGTGTTTCACAACTTCCTTCCTGCTTTTCAAGAAGCCCAGCAAAATCAAAGGTTTCTGAACAACAGAATTACTCCTTCAAGGTCACTCTAAATGCATACAATTGTTAATGGGATGAAATGGAGAAAACTGTATACATTATCACTAATGTTACCTTACAAATAAGATATTCTTTTGCTTCTTACCCTCCAAAATATGCACTAGGTTTTTCTTATTTAATCAGGTGATAGAAAAAAATAATTCAGAAAAAGAAAATCTTGGGAGATCATGCCTTCATATTTGCTACGCAATGAGTTAATGCGAGATACAATCTGTGTTGGTTTTGCGTGGCAAGGTTTTGGTAGCGGGGGGGGGGGGGGCTACAGGGGTGGCTTCTGTGAGAAGCTGCTAGAAGCTTCCCCTGTGTCTGATAGAGCCAATGCCAGCCGGCTCCAAGACGGACCCGCCGCTGGCCAAGGCCAAGCCAATCAGCGCCTCTGTGATAACATAGTTAAGAAAGAGAAAAACAGTTAGAGAGAGCTTTTGCAGCCAGAGAGAGGAGTGAGAGGATGTAAGAACATCTGCAGACACCAAGATCAGTGCAGAAGGAGGGGGAGGAGGTGCTCCAGGCACCGGAGCAGAGATCCCCCTGCAGCCCGTGGTGAAGACCATGGTGAAGCACGCTGTCCCCCTGCAGCCCATGGAGGAAGGATGAGGGGGTGTAGAGATTCCACCTGCAGCCCCTGGAGGACCCCACGCTGGAGCAGGTGGAGACACCTGAGGGAGGCTGTGGCCTGTGGGAAGCCTGGGCTGAAGCAAGCTCCTGGCAGGACCTGTGGATCCGTGGAGAGAGGAGCCCACGCCAGAGGAGGTTTGCTGGCAGGACTTGTGACCCCGTGGGGGACCCACGCTGGAGCAGTCTGTTCCTGAAGGTCTGCACCCCGTGGAGGAGACTCACGTTGGAGAAGGCCGTGAAGGACTGTCTCCCGTGAGAGGGACCCCACGCTGGAGCGGGGGAATGATGAGTCCTCCCCCTGAGGATGAAGAAGCAGCAGAAGCACCGTGTGATGAACTGACCGTAACCCCCATTCCCCATCCCCCTGTGCTGCTGGGGGGGGACGGAGGTTGAAGCCGGGAGTGAAGTTGAGCCTGGGAAGATGAGAGGGGTGGGGGGAGGTGTTTTAAGATCTGATTTTATTTCTCATTCCTCTACTCTGTTTTGCTTAGTAATAAATAAGATGAATTCCCTCTCTAAGTTCGGTCTGTTTTGCTCGTGATGATAATTAGAGAATGATCTCTCCCTGTCCTTATCTTGACCCGTAAGTTTTCTTTTATTGTACCTTTTCTCCCCTGTCTAATGAAAGAGGGGAGTGATAGAGCGGCTCTGGTGGGCACCTGGCCCTCAGCCAGGGTCAACCCACCACACAATCATAACTTAATCCCTGTTCAAGGATATAAAAGGGTAGATAAACCCCAGATATGCTAGAGTCTACAGAAAGAAGGTATGTAGACTTTGAATATTTATTTTAAACTAAAAAGTATACATACCTACCTCAGATTAACACTATACCTGACATGCATTTGCCAACAATAAAATAAAGTAATCCCTCAGTGGAATTCAGCTTGTTCATCTCTCATAAAATCAACATGTTAAGTACAGCATAGTTCTTCCATGGTACCCTTAAAAAAATTACAGCCCTGAAGGATCTTTTCTAAGAAAGTACTGTCAGTTCTTTTACTCACCAACACATCTTTGCCTGGCAAACTTCCACTGATGTCCAGCTATCCCACAACAATGAGGTCAGGTTTGGTGGGTGGTAAGACAAATTTTCCAAAATGTCCACTGACTTTTGTTTTCATAAGTACTTCTATTCTTACTTAATGCTACATATCAAAACACCAATTCCTCATCTATAATCTCCAAGTATCCTTTTAGTCAAAGAAAGGTGACTAAAAAAAAAGAGACTTGACTAACACTGAAATGGGAATAAGTAGGGGCAAAAAATGGGATCTCCACTTTTTTCTAATGTCCGTCTGATTATATGCCTGTTCTCTGACAGTGGCAGCTTTTCTAGGTTCAGAAAGGAATTACAACACATGACAGAATAGATTACATTTGAATCACAGAATTGTTGAAGTTGGCAGAAACCTTTGGAGATCATCTACTCCAACCCCCTCTCCAAGCAGGATCACCTATATCAGGGTGCTCAAGGTTGTGCCCCATCAGGTTTTAGCTTTCTCCAAGGATAGAGGCTCCACAGCCTCTCTGGGCAAGCTGTTCATTTTCCACTAAAAAAATGTTTTTATTATAAATGAAATTTCCTGTGTTTCAGTTTGTGCCTGCTACCTCTTGTCTGTTCACCGGGCACCCCTGAGAGGTATCTGGCTCTATTTTCTTTACTACTCCCATCAGGTATTTATACACATTAATGAGATGTGTTTAAGAAAGACAGGGAACTACTGGAGAGAGTCCAACAGAGGACTACAAAGATGATGAGGGGACTGGAGCATCTCTTGTATGAGGAAAGGCTGAGAGAGCTGGGTCTGTTTAGCCTGGAGAAGACTGAGAGGGGATCTCATCAACACTTATAAACACCTGAAGGGTGGGTGTCAAGAGGATGGGGCCAGACTCTTTTCAGTGGTGCCCAGTGACAGGACGAGGGGTAACGGGCACAAACTGGAACACAGGAAGTTCCATCTGAATACAAAGAAAAACTTCTTCACTCTGAGGGTGACCAAGCACTGGAACAGGCTGCCCAGAGAGGTTGTGGAGTCTCCTTCTCTGGAGATATTCAAAACCCATCTGGATGTGATGCTGTGCAACCTCCTCTAGGTGATCCTGCTCTAGCAAGGGGGTTGGACAGGATGATCTCCAGAGGTCCTTTCCAGCTCCTACCGTTCTGTGATTCTGTGAGATCCTCCCTGAACCTTTTCTTCTCCAGGCTAAGCAGTCCCCTCTTTCAGCCTGTCCTTACCTGTCAGATGCTCCAAAAGTGCGTCTAAGCAATGAAATTCCTTAAACCCAATGTTGCCAGTTCTTTGCTGATTTTATCAAATACAATTAAACCAAGTTTGTTTCCAAGCCATCGTTTAGGCCATAAACATCACTGGTTGGAAAGTACTTTGTTTTCCATTGGGAATTCTGAAATTTCTGAATATAAGCAAATAAGAACCCATTTGATTTTTGTTTTGGTGGGGTTTGGGGTTTTTTTGTTAATAAAGCCATTAAGCAGTGATGATGATCTTGTTAGATTGTATAGTCTAATAGTTCGACAACTTAGTCTTGCCTTAGTAAACAGTTATGCATCACTTAGGATCCACCTACATGGATGGAAGCAGACTGATACTAGCTCACTCCACCTGAGATTTGAATAGAAGTTAGGCTGGTCTGCTCTGGAAGCAGTACAACTATCCTAGCCTGAGCTGGGTGCACACTGAGCTCTGCAGCTCCTGGCTTTCAGCACTCAACCTTGTAGACTTGCCTAATGCCTGTTCGAAGTACTTGAGTACTATTTAATGATTCCAGATCATAATAAATCTTTCTAACTGTACAAATAAAAGATACACAAAAATTTAAAAGCCTTTTAAAACGTTATGTTTATAAAACTCCTTAACAGAGTCACTAAAAAAAAAGGAGTGATTTAGATCCACTTAACATTGAGTTGACATATACTGAAAGAGTGTTAAGATACTGATTGTACATTTATATTCTGCTTTTCATTCTGAAACACTCCCAAATACTCTACAGACTGACAAAGGATTTGGAAGGCTTCCATTTTCTGGCATTGAAACGCAGTCACCTCCAGCATGAGACATAGCAGATGTCTCCGTGCAGAGTGCAAACCTGTAGAACAGGGCAGTATACTCTTCTAAGCCACACTGCAGTTGATGGGAAGAGAGAGGAACGGAGGAAGCAGACTGTAATTATTTAAATTGGAATTTGGCTAAGAGCCCACGGTGCTGTCAATCCTGCTGTTTTGTAAAAAAGTGCCATGAAACATGATTGTACTCCAGGTTTTACAACTCATTGGAAAGACTGGAGTAATCATGGTCAGACCTTGAATAGTTGGAAAACTTTGCTATTTCTGTGAAAGCTGTAAGCTCTTGTGTAGGCAAAAGCACAGTGGAAGTCTCAGCCAATCGTACATGTTAGAAATTTCTGCTGTTTTTACTCCCAACTATACCTTCTCTAGTTTCTTCTGCTTCTTTTACTGTGACCAACATTTTGGCTTATCTAATATATGGATATTTGCATATGTATGTACACACACAGATAAAAACCACATATATGCATAGATATGTGTATAAATAGAATTTTTAAAGTGTATTTGACTGGTATATTAAATATTATAGTATAAATTTGTTCTTTTTAGTTAAATAATAATTTATTGAATTTTCTTGTGTAAATTACACACATATGTAAACAAATATCAAATGACTTCACCTATTTGTGACACATTGTTTTTCCTATAAAGACAGTTGTAAGTGAAATACCTCAGCTTAAGCATGAACACTTGTATACCAAGATCAAATGCTTCCAAGATACTAAATACCGAGTTGCAAATATTAAGGACTTTGCCATATTCTTTGTCTGTTTGTTCTTTAACATGAAATTTGGGTAAACAAACCTAATGAGAATTTTATTAGTTAGTCCTACAGGAAGTATCTTCATAACTTATGGAGGTAGTTGAAACAGACTGCATTTCATGGTTCATTTCACAATCTCCAATCTGTTTCCATCTCCTATCAAAACATGAAGTTCTAAAATTTGGGGGGAAAAAAGCTTTTCCATTATCATAAAATGGTCATCAAAATTACAAAAATAAAAGTTATGAAATACTTAACTTACTAATTTTTAAAATAACAAATTATAAAATTATTTCACAAAAATTTATATTTGGAACTTCAGGGGTTTGTTATGAATACGACTTAATAAATGCTTATACATATTTTCAGTACATTTCATAATTCTGTCAGTGAGCAGTGCATGATTTGTCAGTATTTCAAACTTTTATTCTTATCAACAGATATTCAAGTCAGAAAACAGAAATATTTCTGTCAGTCCTCAGTGGCTTTTACTATTAATGTTTCTGAACACAAAATTTTAAAATGCAATAGACTAGTCCAATAGTTAGGCAGGCTTTCATACCTTACATGCATGACATACATAATTTACGTTCCTCATATTATGGCATGAACTAATGTAAAATTGTTTAAAAATATATTTTAAAAACCCTTAAAAAATAAAAATATGAGATCAAAGTGACAAAACACATTACATGTTGGTTTTGTTGTTTGTTTTTTTTTTTAAAAAAAAAACACACCCAAAAACCCAAAGACAATGGGCTGGGTTTTGTTCACATCAATATGGTTTTGTAAAAATACTTTATTTTATTGAAACAAGTTTTTCAGACAAAACTAATGAAAAATATCCTGTATTTCACACAATTTATATTACATAGTAGGTAATATGTTTTATTTGTGTATATATACAGGTATAAATATATATAGATGTGTATATATATGTACACATATAAATATGTATCAAAAGTGTACATGTGTGATTACTGTAGCTGTCAGGTATTGAAATAGAGCAGAAGTGAACACTACATCTGTGCTAGCAAATTAAGAAGACCAATGGGGCCAAATTTGTAGGATGTGCTGCTTGCAGTAGGTGCATTTCAGGGAAAAGCTTCCTCTACCTTTGGCAAGCTCCAGTTTGGTCCTGTGAACACCCATTAACAATTACGATGCTTTTTCCAGTTTAGTTTCATCAAAAACAAAACCAAAAAAATCCAGTTTGTATGAATTCTGCCATCTCACTTGCAGCTCCAACTAAAACTTACTCGCTTGTCGTGTTTCTCTCCTGCCCCTAAAAAGGTTGGGCATGTGTTGAACTTGTCCTTGCGAAGATGTGAGCACCTTGGGTACTTGTCACTCCTTTTTTTCCTGGTACCTTCAAATGAGAGCCATTGTCTGACTCCCTTGGGTTCACCATTGATCTGTTTCTTCAGGGTAACCAGACCTTGTGAGTCACTAATACAAACTTTGGGAAATGAAGGTGAAAGGGGAACGAAGGCTTTGCCCCATCCCACTCTCCCAAGTGCAAAACAAGTAGAAACAGTTTTTGGAGAGTGTGGTTTGTGAAGAAGCTATGGTTACCCTAATTCAGGTTTTGCTGAGTTTCAGGTTTTGACTCCCACTTTTTTCCAGGGTACTTTTCTAGGATGACTACAGAGGATAGGAAGTTTCATGGCAACATTGAAGTTATAATTGTAGATATCCAATGACAGGCATCATCTAGGTATTAATGTGGTATTTTCCATGTTCTGAAAATTTTGATGCAGTCTCACATCCCGTAACATACATAGCTCCCTGCTGAGCTGTATGATCTAACTAGTTACACCACATTACTACAGCAAAATTCCTTCCAGATACTACCTCCCACAATCAGGACATCTTTGGCCTGTCACAGAGATTTCATGGAGGTTTAAGATGCTGATTACTAACATAAAATATCAATTTCTGAAGGTTTTACTTGCAATTATAGTAGAATTTTCTTTCTAAGTGATACTTTTCTTATTCAAGAGAAAAGCACTGATGGGGATGTGCCTTTTTAGTGGTGAAGGTGAGCTCTGGGACATCCTTCAAGCTAAATGAGAGTACTTAGAAAGAATGACAAGACCAAATGAATGCCAGGGGTTTAATGATAGTACTTTTAAATTAGCAATTGCAAGCCAATAAACCATCTGACTGCCGGTGCTATGTGATACGGTAATCTTACCACTGCAGACTGAGAAGAAAGGTGACCAGCAGAACGCAGAAGACTCATTTTGAGTCCTTTTGTCTCTCTTGATCTCCTGATGCAGATACCCATCCAGCAACTTGGATTAGAAATTTGAACAGAACTGCACAGCGTGTGCATGGAGAACTCTTGGGCCTTCCTGAGCAGACTACAAGAACGTGACGGTCTGAGCAGCAGGCTATAGGAAGGTACAGTGAAGTAAGAAGTGAACCACTCTATGGACCAGACCCAGCCACAGGTCGCCAGTTGGGCCATCCTGTTCCACCAATACCAGAGTGCCAAATCTACCCTTCTCAAGAGTGGTTGGAGTGAGTTAGTGTTTGAAGAACATAACCTACATGTATGTCCATGTTGCTATGTAAGTTCTAGTGTGTTTAGAAAACTGACAACAAGCTGCAGTTAATCCCCTAACTGAAAGAGCCAAGACTGCGGCAGATAAAACTGTGGATGAGACCAATAGTTAGAAAAGTGAATTGTGGCAAGGGAGTAAGTTAGCTGGGCTGTGAAGGCTATGGCCTACCTGTAGAAAGCTGTAGGATCTCAAAAGAAATACACAAAAAAAGCTTCTTTATAATGAGCGGTTGCTGAAGACTTTGGAGCATAGCATAAGATGATGGGAACGGAAGTGTAGAGGCCATGAGAGATATTAAATAGAACATTTACTTACAATGGATCTCATCTCTACAGGTGCTTCTGTTTCAGGCACAGGGAACTTGTAACTATGTGCTAAAGGTCCTGGGACCATGAAAAAAAGACAAATCTACATGGATGCAGCACGCCACCAATTCAACAGAAGGAAACCTAACTATTTGGAACAGAACAGCAGTAACAGCAAACATGTTTGGGGATGTACAGCTAATGCAAGCATATGAAGTTATATATTTGACCAGCTACAGCATATTTAGACTGATACTGTTTTCCACTGCTTTAAGGGTAAATTGAAATATGCACAAAATTACACTGTCAGCATACAAAGGGATGATAGTTTTCATGAGGCATACTCCAGCATCGAGCGCATGCACTTCTGAATTAATGAACTAAAAGTTTCATGCCTTTTATTTGTGATGTCCCTAACACAGGAGGATTTGTAACTATATAAGGATGTGTAGAGAAGAGATTGCAACTGACATTTTGAGCAAAAACAAATGGAGCAAAGATAGGCATGACTGATTGCTCCAACAAACACCAGACAATTTTGCAATGCGTATGCAAGTCTGAACTCTCTCCAGTTTTCAGCTATATAAAACTATCCCACTCAAAAGCTTTGATATTTAGTTCTGAATTGCTTATGTCTTTTCTACATCACTGGCACTGTTTAACAATTAAATGGGACCCCCAAGAAGAAAAAAGGTCAGACGTCTTTTTGTAATGAATCAAAATTACAAATATTTTATTGGTAATTTAGTATGTTTACACTGTCTGAACCACAGAAGTTGCTATTTTAAGTGACCACAGAAACTGAAATACAGAATTATTTTACATAGCTATACAGAACAATTAAAAAAATCCTCTTAACATTATTTCAGTACATACAACATTCACTTGTTAAGGCAACCATATGTTGATTAAGAGCTGTTTTGGACAGTGAAATGACACAGCTCACAGCAGATGCTCCATAACCATCAAAGTTTGCATTTGATTCTCTGAGGTGTAGTACCAGTGTATCAGTTCAGTCCACCCCATCTGAAATGCCCTCTCTTAACTCCGAGAGCGCTGTGCGCAAGCAGAATTCAGAGCGGCTGGAGAAGTAAAATCTAGCTACTACCTGAAGGCCAAAACACAGAGATGTGATGTAGTGTCTTACAAGTTTATTTTTTTCATCTCAAGCCGTTCTGTGTTAACCCTTCAGGCCATCAGGACAGATGACTCTGTCACACCTCTCTGGGCAAGCACATCGAACTCCGGTAACGATGCATGTGCCTCTCTGCAGTTGTTCTGCTACCTGTGACCCCCTGCTTGATGCTTAGAGAGCCTCAGACTGGCTGCTTTACCCCACAAGCTGATTCTACCCTTTTCCTAACTTTTCTAAACAACTCCTTTGTCAAAAAAAACCAAAAAAAAACCAAAAAAAAGAGAGTATTTAGCTTTTTTATTCAAAGTAGCAATTGTCAGCTTGTTTTTTTTAAAGAGCTACTGCTGCTCCAGCTGAATTGTATGGTTAGACATTCATTGATTTCAGTGGATGGAGGAATAGACTTGTACTAAGGACTTTTTAGAAAACGCCTGTCTTCAGTATTAAGAGAATTAATCTGAACTAGAACACAGATGCACTGGAGCTCTCCTGTATATTCTTTTAACTGTATGAGAGCACAAGTTTGGAAAATTTTTATTACAGGAAATGAGAGCTTCAGTAAAAATACTGCAAAAAAGACAAAAAGTATATTAATACATATATATTAACTCCAAAACATGGGCAGTATATATGGTCTTTATTTGCAAAACCTAAATGTCTGACTCCTCTTAACATAGAATTAGTCAAGGAAAAAAATGAAAAATATGTTACACGTTTGCCAGTACAACAGCTATATTTTAAATAAAAGTAACAACAATATACATGTACAATATTATAAGGATATAACTTGATGAAAATAACACTGATCAGTATCAAACTTAGGATTTAACTGATTATCCATCCTTAACAGATGAAACGCATTTCATAGAAATAGATGCAGGCAGGGTGAAATGAAGTGATATCCACGGTTTACCGTGAGAAAGTTACCATGAAAGTTAAGGTAAAAATGTCGAGAACAAAACTTTAAATAGATTTACATTTATAAAAGTTCAGCATTCTAGCAGTTGGGTGCATGTGCTGCAGAAAGGTGGTAACAGCAACCTAATGGTAGACAACACACACACTTGCACACGTACTCACACACACAAACACACACGTGCCCATGCTCAAATGCATGTGCATAGGTCCTCAGCTTGATTATACAAGCATACACTTACTAGCTTTTGATGGGGCAACACCAGGAATGGGGTTCACCTCTCTTGTTTTTAGCTGTCTGCAAGGTAGCTGTAGCTACCTAAAGTCAGATGAGATGAAACTCATCTAAGGCAACATCAGCTGAACATTTTCATGAAAACTGTTTTCATCCTGAGCATATTTAAGGCACTTTATTTAAAAATCTGAAGTTAACCAAGACTGGAAAAAAAAGGTAAAAATCCTGACATGTGAAATTTGGAAATTTAAAAAAAAAAAATAATTCCTGAGTTTTGATAAATATTTTTATTATAATAAAATACCATGCCTATTGAAAACATGTCTTTTACAAAAGCATGTTATATGACATTTTTTCTTGAAACACTCATGCTTTAGTGCACGAAATATGTTAATAGGTCTTTGGGAACATCTGTAACAAATCAATAAGAAATGAAAAGCCAAAGAATGACCTGTCGTGTATGTACAAAATGTGCATTGCTCCCGGCAACATACATCATGTTTACTACAGGCATCTTTATCTTTCTGTTTTCTCACAGGGTCCTGCCCATATTTTAATACTTTATAATTAATTACGCTTCACTAAACTATTTACAGAAGCAGAAACTAATCACACATCTTAAGCCCATAAATATGGAACTACAGAAGTAGAACATATTTTAAACCAGCATGAAGATGAGTGTGCTACATAGTACTGTTCTCTAGAAGTACAGTTCGTGAATTATTTTCTTTATGAAGATTTAAATCTAAATGAAAATAGAAGTTCAAATTCTTCCTCTGTTTTCCTTGGTTACATTTTTTCCTCCTATTTCTAAAGGATTTTGCCTCAAGACAGTATGTGGATTGCAAAAACAGTTGTAAATTGTCACAAAAGTATCTTGAATAAAGAACTGTCACGCTCTTGAATGCCCACTGTTTACATGAGATACAATCGATTTGTTTTCAGTTAATAGCTGGTTTCCAATACTAGCCATTGTTTGTACGGTTCTAGTAGTATTAATTTTTGCTTTTTGTGTGTTTTTGTCTCCTCCGCTGTGATTAAACACAAATAACATGGAAACAGTGAAATGGACCATACTCAAAGTGCTGCCAAATGCACTGAACACACAAAGTGGTTGCAAAATGGTATTTATAGAGGCCTTGGGAGGTTCCTTCTAACAATAATACATAAAAATGATCATCAGAGTGAAATGCACTTTTGACTTGACTGCATCCTTTAATATTTTCATTAGCTACCTCTATAATACCCCGATAAAAATTCTACTTTTTTACATTTAAACTTCTATTACAAAGCATTTCATGTTTTATTTTAAAAAAAAAACCACAATAGTGATGGTGGTTAATCTGCTTTATAAAAGATAATATACTGAGTAATATATACTAATGGCTTTGATCCAATTAATGTTATATTATACTGCTTAGTAACTACTGTGACTTCACTTCCTACAACTGTTATAGTGAATACAAATGATCATTTAATGTACAGAAAGTGGGGATCATTTGGAAGTGCTGATTCAGAAGTATTCAAGTGCTAACCATAAGTTGTTCTTTCTAAGCTTTTCTTCATGTTCATAAATGACGATTTTATAAATGTCCTTGATTTTGAATGTGACACAGTTTAGGGGCAATTAGGGTTTTTTATAACCTTTTTTGTGCAAACACAAAATTAGATTTTTCTAAACGTTACCATCTCGTTAAAAGTAATTGCCACTTTTACTTAAAAAGGCACCAGCATTAATGTAAGAGAATATACCTTTTATGCTTGCTTTATGAAGAGCTGTACTTGTTACTGGAGCGGAAATTATCATATCCGTGATCATTAGCTTTGAACTTTAAACAGGACTGCCTTTCCTCCAGGGACAACAGATCTTTGGATTGGCACCAGCAACACAAGCATGACTGTTAAAATAAAAGGAATAAACATTTTACATCATTTTGGTTTCGCACATGTGGCAAAACGCACCGAATCGCTGCCCTTCTTCAGCGGTACAGTAGGAAACCGCAAGCGTGCAAGCTGCTCTTTTGGGATTGCAGCGTAAGCAAAGAAACATGGTTAAGCTCTGCATTACTCAAATCATCGCCAACTACTAGGATACTGGGATGTCCCGTTAGCAACTTGAGCACTGGAGAGCAGGAAGAGTTATAATGAATTATATATAATATACGAGTTAGTTAATAACGGCCCCACACATACCGCTTCAAGTCTGGTCTGCAATCCTAAATGCATCTGAAAATAAAATTACCAACTCCTTGTTGTCCTTTCTCTGATAGTCTTTCTTGGAAAAAATGTATGCACCGTAATCTATACTATCTAAGCAAGAGGCTGCTATGTAGTTTATTTTTTTTCAGGGAGTGGAAAGAAAACTAAGTAGGAGAATGATGAAAACCTACGTACAGTTCAAAGATTTACTAGATGTACTGCAGACCTTTTGCTGATGCTACTGACTAGCCTTTGAAAGCTGGAAGTCCATCTGGGATCCTACACACCCGCTTGTTGCCATGGTCAGGTTGCCACAGATCTCTTATGTGCGCCTACTTCCAGTGACTCTTTCAGGGAACCGTCAGTGTAGACAGGGAAGGTGAGACCAACGCTAAAGCCTCTGCAACCTGTGCTGTTGCAATTATGAGGGAAATACCCCAACAACTACATGTACAGCTGACCGGCTTCTGACAGAAAGATATAGCCAGTAAGGAATTTACACAGCCAGGCAATAAGTCTAGCAGTGGCAAACATTTCAATGCTTTGCAACAAAAGAAGAAAATGTAAGAATTTGTGGTAGAATTTGTGTAAGAACTCTGATACAGTGTCTGAAGACAGTAAGCGGCCACAAAAAAGCCCAAATCTGGACATTTTCTGAGCAGACACAAAGGCTGAAGGACCGATCACAATCCACATACGATCCAGAGCCTCAAATCCTAAGTGGAGAATTAGTGCCCAGGACTATTCACTCAAACCAAGGCAAAGCTAGGAAAAGGTCTGTCCCATAAAATGTTGGCATTGGAAAGGGACGAGCAAATACTCGCACGCTCTGCCTTACATAACTGTCTACTGACTTAAGTGCTCGGTCAGGAGGGGGGAACCCAGGGTCAGGGCCCTCCCCGTTGGGTTGCAGAGGATATGGCTACGTGAATCTCTGCAGCGCAGTCTGAGCCTGCTTTGTCAGTGCTCTCGACGTGGCTGGGTGCCAGCTCCAGTCAGGAAGTGATGTAGCACTGATGAGCATGGCGCAGAGAGGGTTTATTGTAAGCTCCTCTCTTTTGCTTTCTCTTTTTGTCCTCATGAATCTGTAATTCCTTTCTATGTAGCTTCAGCTGGAGAGGGAGAGAACACCTACCACAACCCAGTTAAAATTTAAAATAAAATGTCATGACCATTTAAAACCCTTTGCGCATGTTACGGAGTTAATATTACTGCTGACATCATTTTAACCAGAGGAGCAGCTCCCAGCAGTCTCTTACCTTAAAGCAGTTTTGGAATCTTTTGCTCACCAAATACAGTGCTATGGGATTGATGCAGGAATTCAGTGAAGCCATGTTAATACCAATGTAGTCCATTACAAGAAAAAAGCTGTGTGGAAAATAAAGTGAGAGAGACACTTCTCATTTTCTCGGAAAAGGCTTAGTAGAAGTTTACAACTATATAAATTGAACTCAGTTTCACTCAACCAAGACTGACTATTAAATGTAATAGTAAAGGGGCTTATATCAACAGGATTTACTTCTGGAGGTAACAATTGTGCTCAATAATAAAATTTGAATCAGTATACCACTCTCATGAAAGTAATTTCAGAAGATCCAACCACCTTAACTTGTGGGAGGAAATATTCATGAGGTTTGCTTCACAGATTTCATCCGAACTGTTCTGTTGAAAGGGAAAACGGGGACAGAAATTCCCTCTCCACCCACATAATGCCACAAGACAGTAAGACAGTCCCAAAAGGGATCAGGAGAAGGCAGGCAGACAGCAGAGAAGCCCTGTGCTCACGGGATTCCTCATAATTTCCTGACTCTGCTATTGGAGGAAACCAGAGAGTCCTAGATGAAGAAGGAGGGAGAACTTCAGACACACAGAGTAAGCTAGTTCATTAGGAAATCCAAATATGCTGATCGAGAATGTCAGCAGTGCACAAACATTTTATTTTTAGTCTTACCTTAAAAGTTCACATCTGTTGGGGTCCTTCTGATCATAAATAGTGAGCTTCAATATTCTGCTTAAGTGAAGTGGGAGCCAACACAAGGCAAAAACAAGTACCAGACAGAACACGGTTTTGGCCACCTCACGTCTCTGAAAAAGAAAATTGGACAAAGCAGTGTTATAGTTTCCGTCTCTCTCTCAATTGTTGTTGTCTTCCTTCTAATATCCAAATTTTAATATACAAAATAAACCCCCTATCAAAATAGAAGTTAGGAGAACATCAAATACCTTATTTTCTTGGAATATGTACTTAATCTTTTCTATTGTCTTAGATGTCTTGCACTGATTCTCTGTATCTCTAATTTTAAGAAGTATGAGTAATAATATGAAAAATCAAGGACACGAAAACAGTCATTTAAATTAAAATGAAGAACATAGTCATCTCCCCAATCATTTTCAAATACTGTCTTGTTTTCAATTGCATTTTCTTGTGCTTTGATCTCAGGTCTTATTTTAAATGCCCCAAGAGATTTCAATTACAGCTTTAACAAGGTAAGAGGAAAGGAACACAAATATGTATTATAGTACAAATGTAGTTTAATTCTAGCGACGTATGATGTTTGTGTCTGGTACACTACTAACTTGGAATGTATTTTGGAATGTGTTTTGTTCTGCTAACAAATACTGCTAACCTCACTATAGTTCAGCATTAAATTGCTTCAAAATAATTAACAATTTTACAGCACTGGCTTCTAGATTACAGCACAACCTGTTTTCATTACAATATATCCAGCTCTCATTATTGCCAAGAAAAAATAAAAACTATAAAACTTGAAGCATTAACACCAAACAAGAAAAAAAAAATAGGTTTGTGATTGCCAGTGAAACTCTTATGTTTCTGAGGGATCTGATATATATATATATAAATTTACATACATATGAGTTCAGCAGCACCACTGTTAGGAAATTTCTTAATAGGAATCTTGAAGTGGTTATACAAGAACAGAATAATGATGTGGCAGTAAAGTCAGAAAAGGTATTACTGTCATCCTCTCTACAGCCAGCAGAGATGTCAGTGATAAATTTTTACCTGTTTTAAGTGGTCATTTAAAGCAATCTGCATCCCACTTTTCTTTCGTAACATCTCACAGGTCATTAGAGTATAGAAAAATGCTGTGATAGCCAGTGGCAAACAGAAGTAAAAGCTGAACAGCCACCAGTCTTTAGCTTGCTTGTAAAACTAGAATGAAAACAAAAGCAAAAACATGGTCAATCTGTCCTGAAAAGCATCTTTATAAGGTGTACATTACAGATGAGAAAACAGGACAAGACAGTAATATGCCCAAAGCCCACAAAAAGACAAAAGTTTCTGAATGCTCTTCTTTTAACCATATACTTCAGAAATTAGTCACTATTTCATTTGCACATTATATTCACCTACATTTCACATACACTTGTGCACATTACAATCCACACAACACTGAGAAGATCCAAGGAACTGTTCCGGGGATTTTATAAACATCAATGTCCTACCATCATAAAGGATGTTTTCTGCGTGGGGTGAAGCAGGCAGATTCTAAGTTCTTTTCCTCTGTACTCCATTGTAATCATGTCAAATGCGATAGCTTCTGGAACAGCCAATATCACCGATATAACCCAGATCAGTACAATTTCAACAGCAGTCCACTTTGGCACTCCAATTCCTTTAATGCGACTCCAAGAAGCAACTGCTCGGTACCTGAAGCAACAGCACGCATTTGCAAATTAAAAATATAAGAAAACTCACCTGGTTTAACTGGCTTAAACTCATCTTACTCTTATTAGATCAGCTGAGTGGAAAGGCGAATTTGAGCCAATGCCCATATTGAAAAGAAATTATAGAGTTTGATGAAAAAATGGGTCTCACCTATCTATACTGAGGGCACACAAACTCAACACTGTGATGCCCACTGATGCCTTTTGAATGAAGGGTACTAATTTGCACATTTCGACACCAAAGGGCCAGTCCTCTGCAAGTAGCTGTGAAAAGAAAACAATAATTAGAAACGAACCATCTTTAAAAAACAATTCCCAAAGCTGCAACATGGACTTTTCTCTTGATTGTTTTTCTTTTCCATCATGTAAAACTTAGTCAAGAAGAACCTTTTCACAAGGGAGCCTCCAAGGTGTGTGTCCTAAAAACTAGGCAGTAAAATCCCCGTCACTCCGTGGCTGGGCAAGGATAAAAGCTTAGTCCTGTCTTCTTAAGCCTTACAAACTCCACTCATTTTGCTTCTAACTTCACCACCCCAGTGTTTATGGTAAAAAATGACTGAGCAGGTAAGGATTTCCCTTGTCTTTGTATTGGCTTTATCTGTCTTGAGCATTCGTTGCTTTTTTTATATGTTCCAAGTAACTCTCCATTTACTAGACATACAGGAAATTACTTGAGGCTGATCTGAACAGGGGCAAAGCCAACGACTGCATGTCTGGGGTGGCGTTTATTTGAAGCTGGTGTCTAGGCTCCCTCAGCTGAGAAGTCAGGCAACACTGGGGAGCGATGCATCCCCTAGTTTTTAGCTGACCATCTGATAACGAAAGAAGAAGGGACCCACTGGACACTCAGGGAGCCTAAACAGCTAGTTTGAACTAAATGTTTCACAGCAGGTCAAGACAGATCAGATGAATCCCACACTGAAGATCTTTATTGACCAGTTTTCCAGTGATCCTGCATTACAGTACTGAAAGGACTATCTGCACATTCAGCATAGCTATAAGTGCTACGGAATAAAGAAAACAGCACAATGATTTTTAGGTTGGTTCAATTGCACTTTGGGTCATGCACTTTAATGGGAATCTGCTGTCACATCCCTAGCAGTATATTTTAGCTGATTTAAGGGACAAGACCAACTGGACACAGTAAGCACCATCCTCAGATCTGATGCTATGGACTGTTCGTCTGTAGCTTCAGTTTAGAAACATTTAATCTTTGTACTCTGCTGTGAGCTGCTCTAATGGCTCAAATACACCACAGCAGCAGCCAAATCTTCCAGTTCCTCATAAAAACAAGACTCTCCAGAACAGACGTTATGCCAAGAAATAGTCACAATCGTTATATACAAAAGTAAACTTTCTGAGTTTCTGTAATTAGTTACATTATCTAAGCCCATCTCTGTTTTTCATTACTTTCTTCAAATGAGGCCTTTCAGATCTGTTGCAGATAGAGAGCTACAAAAAGGAAAAGGAGAGGAAAGAAGAACAATAACTACCCAAAAGAGATTGGAAAATCTTTCCTTTGGCTCAGGTCTGCTCACACATCTCATTTAACAGGGATGTAAGAAGAGAAGTAGACCATCATACTGTATAGATTCTGCTGGGGACCAAAATGATTGAAAATAGCCACAGAGTTGCCTGCTCACATTGGTTTGGTTCAGCAAATTCCTTAAGCACACACACATGTGCATCTAAGGATAAACAGTTACAAGGTCCAAGACAGTTTTTGAAAAGCCTTGATATAATTTAAGTATAATTTTATTTTAACACAAAAGAAGTTAAGTACATTTCATGACCACGTGCTTTTGGAAATCCCTATGAAGTGCCCACCAGTATTTTCAGGTACCGGAACACCTTCAGAAATCTGCTTTTATCTTGTACTGAAATGGGATCTTTGAAAGAAAAGCAGTAGGAAAACATAGCCCAGCTTTGATCTATTTCTGAAATGATCTACTTAAGTAAGATAATGCTTCTGAAGAAATGAAGCAGAAAAATAAATTCTGAGGATTTACGTTTCTTTAGAATTTTATGGAAAGTAATAAAGCAGAGGAAGTAGGGATGAGGCTGTAATAACCATACAGTATCTTTTACTTAGGTGATGTGGGAAAATAACTCTGTCTGTAATTAAAGTATTTTCAGTAAAGCCTCTCCCTGGGACTTCTTTTGAATTACTGTAAGGGATTGATAGTAACAAACCACTATTAAAATCACAATGTGAATAATTACAGGTGTTCTAAATGTACACTCTACAGAATCCAGTGACACCTGGACTAATTTAAGTTATATCAATCAGGCAGTGAACCTCCAGCCTACGACACCTACCTGCTATAGGAATCAAGGACTGGGTAGCAAGTACATTGGATACTTGTTTAGAGCATCTATTGTATATTGTACATGCGTATATATTAAACCAGAGATGACTCATTAAAAAAGGACTTCAAAATCTAAAATATTTTGTTCTTCATTGAACTCAAATTCAGAACTTTGACCAAGTTTCTGTTGGAAGATTCTGCTGAAGACTTCTACTGAAGCTAGTACAACTAGCTGGTGTACGTGCAAGAAACTCCCTCTTTTCTCTTCCCTAAAATCACAACTGTTCAGCCACACATAGGAGATTTCCCTGAACTAATGCTTATCTCTCAGGTGCAGACAGTCACACCTGTGCTCCAAGCTCACTGGATTTGAGCCAGCTCCAGTTTGGGAGCCATATGGCTGGATTATCATGGGGCTGCACATGAGTGAACGCGGTCTTCTGAGAGAAAGGGTGCATTAGCTTGGGTTTAGCATAATATCAAAATATTACTTGCATTCATCCAGCTTAAATCAGGAGCAGAAGGGACACACAGCTGTCTGCATTGGATTGGAAAAACATGTCCTTTATCTCTTGCAGCTGATGTATTGTGAAATTTGAGCATTTTAATGCATGAGTCATAAGTTTCTCTATCATGGTATTGCAAGTGGTTAATGATATGCTTTGCAGCAAAAGCTTGAAAACATTAAGAAAGTAAAAGGAAAAAAGGTAGAATGTTTTATTTGCTGAACTGTGCTTCCTTGTTGTTTCTGTTTGTCCTCTGTACTGCCATCTCCTCAAAACACTGCCTTAAAGCACAGTGAAAACCCACTGTAAACTATTCAGGAGCATCATATTTGTGGACAAGAGCAATGATTATTCTTAGTGAAGTATAGATGTAGTCTAATGCAATTTTGTACAGGAAAAAATATTTTCTTATGATTCATAGTAGGGTATCTGTACAAAGAGTGCCATTTTACAAATGAGAAATGACTTAGAGTCATGAGACACTGCCAAGTGGCAGCAAAGAGAAAAATAATGTTGCGTTTTCAGCAGCAAAATGCCAAGAGAAGTCTACCACTGGCTGTATTCCGAATGACCTTTTCCAATGCTTTACAGTCACTTATTTTACCTGGGCAAAACTTTAACTGCTAAGCCACAGAAATGTGTTGAAAATGAAATGAAATAGAATGAAAGGGAACACATTGCAGGATGATGTGAAATCATATTTAAAAAAACTAATACATCTGATGCACTCCTAGCAAACACCTTCTCAGCCCAGGCACAGATCTGAGCTTAAACTGATGTGAAAGCTGCACAGCTATGAAAGTAGCTACAAGAGATGCTGTGACTCAGGCGACGCACCTTCGAACTGCAATTCCTGCCCTGCTTCTTGGTTGTGTAGGGTCAGAAAGATGTTCGTAATTTGCTGCTGAAAAATGCCAGCACGCGAGCCACCATATGCTGCTCTTGATGGCTCAGCTGCTGTGGCCACCAGCCAAAAGGCTGATGCCACGGCTCCAACCCACTACTTTTGACTCTGCAGTCGGGCACAAAGAAGTAGCAAAACGTGCACTTCTTTACGTCAGTCTCCCAGTCCCGAGCAATGAATGCACGTGGAAACGCAGAGCAGGAATTTGTACTTCCTCCGAGCTCTGCAGTCGCGGCAAGTCTAGGTCGAAGGGCGACAGGACTCAATTTTCATAATTATGAATTGCAGAGTTACACGGGAAATCAGACGTGCAACTGTACACCTAATTCACAAGCAACATTTTTTCAATATATCTGTGAAATGACTGGCAGATTTTCACCTGATACTTTCGAGGTGGAGTGGTCATGCAGATAAAGTATTTTTCATTATTTCATAGGAGCAATCATTTTTGAAAACAGGAAATTTGCCCAGGAAATTAAGCTTATGGTCAGGGATAAGTCAGACAGCATTACAAAACTTATTAATATTTAACAATAATTATGATATCAGGGTGGAGGTCTTCCCGCTAGACCAGGAAATATATTTCCCGCTTCCTAGTTAAGCTAAGAATGTTTTACTGAGCTATCCAATAAACAGTGTAAATCTTAATATGAGGCATGCAATTAGTTCCTTTTCCTGTGTCTTTGTTAGTACCTTCTACTTAGAAACTTCATTTTAAAAAAACCCACTTAATTAAGATCAAGTAATATCATACGGACATCTTGAAAATTACAGAAACCTCATAATGTGTTGTTAAAGTAAAAAAATCTCTGCACTTTCACAATCTCAGTGAAAGGACTGCATCAAAAGTAAACTTTAAGAAAGCCATGTTGCTGTCAGATGGGGAAGCATAAACACAAGGTAGAGGCAAAAGAACAAATAAGAAGATGAAAACTCGTTTTGAAATGTCACATGCATCTTTTCAGTGAATGTATACATAACAAATGTATACACAATGAAAAAACTACTTTAAATTTACAAATCTATACTGACACCATCTAACATATTTCAGTTTGGAGATCCATCATGAAAACTATGTATGTGTACTTTCAACAACGTACAGACATTTCCACTACCCCAAATATTGGATTTCAGAGTAGATCGTTCCCGTCTAACTACAGAACAAAGTTACCCCCCATTGCCTGTAGAGTCTAGACAGGTTCGTTCACTGGACAATTCAGGTCTTTCTGAAGTGCCTACGAGTTGCATTTGTTGACCATAAAGGGCTCCTAAGCAAACTAAACTTCTAATTTAATACAGTCAGAGATCAATAAACTTTGTGTACAAAATTCCGAGATGAACTTTGCAAGACCTCAAGTAAGTGGTTCAGATGTTGAAAGAAAGGAAATAATGCATTTCTCCCAACCCAATGGTTATCTTTAACACCAGAAGGACCAGTGGACAAGAGTCATAATATGGAATAGTAACAATGTTTTCTAAAGTCAAGCACCTTGACTTTTTTTGAAAGTCAGGAAAAGATTGGCTTTATGGTGATGCATGCCCTACAGGTACTTGCATTACAAAAGTTGGTAAGGTCATCACAAAGACATTTCCACAGAAACCCTGCCTTTTTCAGAGCACAGCTGGATTAACAAAAGGGCCAGTTTTCATCAGCATGGGATATGCTGTCCCTAATCTGGTCTTTCTTATCTTTCCAGTGCTTGACAATACTATATAATTGTAACTATATTTTTAATGTAATCTCTAAAATGCATCACCAAAAAAAAAAAAATCTTTGCCTACAAAGCTGACTTTGGCCTTTGATCATTGGCTTGGATAAAGACCAGTTTTCATTCCTTTCCTGGAGATTTTTTTCTCCACTCTTCCATTGAGCTGTGAAATAAAGGAATCTGTGACAGCATTTCCAGGTAGATATTGTTCCCCAGTCATTCGTGTCATTGCAAATCGATAGTCAGAGTTCAGAAAGTCACACAAGAGTGTGCAGAAGATAGGTTGTTCCCCCTGTTAAAAAGCCATTGGAACGTGACAATGAATTTGATTTAATATAAGAGAATAAATACTACAAAATGAAAGATGCTGTCTATATATCAGAAGAGAAAGCATGTTATTATATTACTTGATTACAGCTTTTTTAACTGTATGTTACCATCTCATTACACGTATACAGATGAGAAGCAGCGCTAATGTAAGTTTGGAATTTCCAATCCTGATGTTGTTTTGGTGCCTTACCCATGGAAATTACCAACTTTATCAATTTGGGAAACTGAGCAAAAGCCTCCCAGAACTGCAGACCTGTATTGTCAGGTGTACAAGCTGCCACTGTCTTAAGATTAAGGGCAGATAAGGACATAAAAACCTCACTGACCAACAAAATACAGTATTGCCCACTCTACCCTTCTGCTCCTTAAGTTCACACCTTTACCTGCTGTTTGGGACCTCAAATTAACAGCTCACTTAGTCTGTTTAGTAAAGCAGTTGACCAGGCATAGGACCACCTTCACATCCAATTAGTAGCAATTTTGCAAAGTATCATCTACACCACCACAACATTAAGTACTGCAGAATGATTGTCTCAGACTTTCCTCTACTTCACATTCTGCAGTTCTGGGGGTACGGCCAAAGCCAGATTGTTTACCAGGACCCTGAATGCCAAAAAGGTCTTCCAGGTTCTGCGTCCTGGAACTGAACGCCTCTCATGCCCTCATTTCATATCCGGTTTCCTGACTGTGTGATAAATTCCAATACGTTCCATTTTCTACTGAGGGTAGTGATTGATATTCTAATTAATCAAGTGCAATAGACTAATTAGCCTCTTACACATTCGACTGCATTTGTCTCACAATCTAGGTAACACCTCCTTTTTTTCAGATACCCTCAGTTTAAGAGATCTAAATTTTCATTTGTGTATTTTTTTCAGCTACTGAGATACTTAAATAGTCAGAGGGGACATCTTTTGCAGTTATGACTTTTAATAGCTAATAAAATACTGCTCCTAGTGCAAATTCTGAGGTCTCTCTTACGTGTCTGTCTGGAAAGCGTTCACACACACTTTCACACTTTCTATCCCAAGTATTGTTGAGTAAACTGCTGGCATTTTATGAACATGAGAAATTCTCTCACACATTTTCACGCAGCTGTCTAACTGAGGATCTGGTAACAATTCTGAAAATCTGTTTCATCCAGTTTAAAATTGCTCCAAATTGCAAGTTACAACTGTTAAGTATGGTTGATTGACAAACCAAGCCTTTACTAGCCTTTGTTTTTCCCATCCTGCTGGGTGATTATAGACAGCTTTTGATTGCATTACTGTGTTCTCCCTCACGAGGTTGCTCTGCAGGTGGAATTAAATGGGATGTAGAGTACATAAAAAGTTAGCATCAACTCAAACCACACTCAAATTCTTAATTTTGATTAAACAAACACAATATCTAAGATTTTTTTTTAATTTGCATTCATTCAAAAGTCCTGTCTTAAAACAGTAAAAATTTCACCCACTATTGCAAGGGATAATATAATTTTGTTACGGGCTCTTCATTAAGATGAGTAGCAGCATAGATGATTTAGCACCTGAGAGCTATTGCTCAGCTCCCAGCATTATGAATAGCATCATAAAAATCCTGGACTTGCATCTGGTATAATATTTATCTGTTTGCAATCCAACCTTTTATTCCTCCCGCTCCAACCTACTCATAATGATATACTTGATGACATTCAATCAAGATAAGGACTGTGGTATATTACTGCATGTTATCATTAATTTAATTTTGAAATAGTGTCAGTGAGATTGCAAAGTCTTGTACTGAGCAGCTGTTACTGATTTAATCTTTTTGACTTTTCTGGGAATGGATTAAAAAACGTTTTCGTTCAACATCTTTTTTCTTTACAAAAATACAGTTTTTTCAAAAGTTTACTTTTATTTTGTTTCATAAATTCCAGTCTCACTCAGAAGAGTACACGCCTCTCACAAGAGCTATGATAAATGTATAGTATGGAAAATACTGAAAGTCCAAACCAATGAACTCCCATGTAATCCAAATTATCCAGCTCATTAATTTAACACAGTTGTGATGAGTTCTAAGTTTCCTGCTTTATAATACTTCAGCACTTTAAAAGGATAAAGATACAGAATTCTCCCATTTCAACAGCTTCTGGGAGTAATCACTACGGACACAGAAGATTAAATTCAAAACCTGTCCCTTCAATGTGATTTTCCAAAGCTAAAAGTAACAATCCCTTGAGTTTAAAACCATGCATATCAAGTGAGGAGAAGGAATAGATGAAGGCTTTCATGCTCACATAATGCAGTAACTGATGGGTGCTCAGGGACCACTCAGGGTAAACTTTCAAGGCAGATTTCCAGCATCCCTCCCAAGAGTGCTGAACGTAACTAGAGGCTGGATTCAACTGCCCACTGAATTCCTAAGGACAAATGGACTGCGCGCAAGCTGGGTAGATGAGACAGAGGTTGTACTCCTTCTGTGGCAAGTCTTATCACGTCAAAGAGCAGAATAACGAAGGTGCAAGAGCAGCAGGTGTGGCTCACTCCCTCTCTGCCGCAACACTGGCGAAAAGTGTTCGCGGCTCAGGACAGCATCACGCCTCACAAACACTGGATGTGTAGAACTAATGCAAATCTCTCAGTTGAATGACCTTGGTTCCTCCTGAAAAAAGCTCCCGTGCCACCACATACAGCAACTGTACAGACCCGTGCAAAGCATATGACAAAATCTGCC